>NC_133158.1:7125000-9525000 GCF_040802235.1 Manis javanica
AAGAATTCTCTGAAACCAGTTAAATATATACATATGTATGTGTACCAACTGATTATCTATGTGACGGCACATTTGGACAAATTGATATAAGTGTGTGTATGATGCTGCAGACCGTCAAGGTCTCATATTTGGAATGCATTTGGATCTTAATGAATCCATTTAGTTTGGTGTTCTATCGAGCAAGAATTTCTTCTGTTTATTACCAGTGTTGCTTATCTTAAATTATTCCTGTTTTGGAATTATTCATATTTTAAAGATTCAAACTTGAGCCCTCATTTTTTGAGATGTGATTAATTGGTATCTGACAGATTGTTAAATGCTATTTTTTTAATTACCTCAAATTTGTTAAATGTTGAAAAGCAAGCCTACAAACTCTTTATGAATTAGAAGCATACAGTTTGAAAATATTCGGTCCCAGAAGGGTGGAATATATTAAATCATGGACCAGGTTGTCTGTCTAAGCTCACAAAGTAGTTAAGACAAATTAATTCTGTTTCTTAAACCTCTCCGGTGTAGTAATGCTCTAAATTTACTTGGCAAGCCTCCCCAGCATTTAAGTAGTATCTAGAAGCTAGTCTTCCTTTTTAGGGTCTTAAACACTGTTTAGTTTCCAGCTGTATTGGCCTGACAATATCACACTCACCCTCTAAGAATCTGCCTCGAATATAATCAGAATGGGATTTATACTCTCTAGTACCTCAGTTACAATATTGAGTCTCAGTCCTGTCATCCATCCTAAGAGGCATAAAATTGTCGTCTTGAAAACCTTATCCTCCGGAAGCTATTTCTATTGTAGATGGGGGCCAAGTTCTTTAACACATGTACACCGTATAGGTCTTCTCTTCTATTGTCTGTAAGGTAGAATTTCTGTTCGTGCATATCAAGCTGTTTTCCTAACATGTAAATCAGATTGTTTTTATATCACGTTTAAAAGGTAATCATAGAATTTAAGCTGGAGAACAGCATCAGAAATTTTTGAGTTTAGTCTTCTAGTTTGACAGTGGAGGGCCTGAGACTCTCCTTGTGTTGTTTGTGTCTGTGTAACGTGGCACCTGGCTCAGGAAATGCTTACCCAGAGAATGACATTGCACCAGTTAAGAGACTTGCTCAACATCTGACATCTCAGGCGTGGCAGACCTGAGGTCTAGACTCCAGCTGCCTGGTCCCCGTCCTGTGCTTTGCCTCCAGCGTGGTGGGGTGTCCTCGTTTGAGTAGGTTTATCTTTGGCTTGGCAGCGGCTCCTAAGCTTTAGCTTTTGGTCCCCATCCTATTTGTCAAGTATGTAAACATGCAAGAAAGTGGTTGAAATATGTGCCATTCTTTTCCTATAGAAGACCTATCCTGAATCTTTTTATGACACAGTTACTATAATGTACTATAACAAAATACAATTAGTCACCTCCTATTTCTATTTTTAAAGTGTCAACCTTTATGTTTATTTAATTATCTGAAACTAGGACACAGCTTAATGCTTTTTTACCTATTGAAAATATCTTACTGCTTTCTTTACACTTTTCTTTTCTCCTCTGAAATCCACTCCACCCCTGCTAGGGAAATGCAGAAGAAATTGGACTTGCTGCTGTGTCTAGTGTCTACATGAATAAATCTGTCAATACTTACATTGCAGTTCTCAGAAGCAGAGTTTGGAGCTTACCAGCGATCTCAGCATCCTTCAGATGACTAGAAAAGAGCTTGAGAATCAGGTGGGATCCTTAAAAGAACAGCATCTGCGGGATTCAGCTGATTTAAAAACTCTTCTCAGTAAGGCTGAAACTCAAGCAAAGGATGTACAGAAAGAGGTAAAGCAAAAAGACATTATGAGCCCAATTATGGTTGGACTTAAAGCCAAAAGCAAATCCGATATTCATGCTAGTTAGAAATAAAGGGAATCAGGAGTCACATTACCTGTCACAAAGTTGATACTTGGAGCATCTCTGCTTGGTGATTTCTAGCTGTGTACCATGGTCCATATAGAGAGAATTCATCAGTAGGGTCTGGTCTCAATATAAATATACAAAATTACAAGCTTTTCTTCTGCCCATTAGTTGACCTATATGAGAAGCCCTTTGTACCACATCACTCAATTTACTGTTTATCTTTCAAAGACAGTATCATATTTAACTTAGAATACTTTTAGAAAGCAAACTGGGGCCACACCATAATCCTGTCCAAACTCCTCAGGTGAGACTTGCGTGAACAATTATGGAAAATTGACCTCAGAGCCAGCCAGCTAAGCATTATCTTCTGTGACCTTTTACTCCCCATTCCTCAACCCCAACCCCTTCCTTCCCCTTCACAAACACGCATGTCCACTTTTCATGTCATTTTGCTTAAAACCTTGACCTGGGTGGCTTTTAAAAAATCATGTTAGAAGTGGTGCGGGTTGACTTCGGAGCAGAGCCACCACCCAGCCTCTTCCTGAGCAGAGCCCTGAAGGTGGCGGTGGGGCAGGGAGGCTGCTGTCCTCCGCCCGCCGCTCCCGGGCAGCTCAGGGAGAGGAGCTGAGGCATCTCCACCTGCAGATCAGAGCCCGCCCCAGCGGTACACCCTTAAGTGAAGGGTTCGTTATAAATAGAAAGAAGTTGAAGACAACTCTTTGTCTTTAATAATGAATTTTCCCAAAATTGTTTTTAGAAGATCTATTTCATCACTGCAGTTTTCATTGCACTTTCCTTTCCTTGTAGTATCCTGAACTTGGAAATGATTATTGTTCTGTCTTCATGTTTGTTCCTACAGAAAAAAGAGCTGTAACTTTTTTTTATTTACGTGTGGTCATATTGATTTTGTACTATGTTCGTTTTTATCTTCTTACTAAGGATATGTATTTTGGGAGAAATCTCATTTATTTAGTTGGAACACAAATTCTGTGCCAAAGTAAATATATCCTAGTATTTAATATTGTAAGCACTTTGTGTCCTTCCAATCCATATGCCGTAATTCTTTCAAAATCTGGGAAGAATGCTGTGGTTGGAAGATGATCCTGTTGTACGTTACTATGGATGCATTAGCCGTTTTGTTGCATTGTTTGTTCGCCTGTTCTTGGTCACTGAGCAATCAGCGCAAAATGCTTTAACTGTTTCCACAAATGGCAGTGGCATGTTGTCACAGCATCTAAATTGTTGATAGCCTTGGATTGCATTAAATGCAGCGCATTTAAAAATATGTCTGATCTTGTCAATATCTTTCTTTTCTATTTGCTTGTTCTGTGTTTTCCATTGTGAAATGATGTGCAGTCACCATACTCCTTTGTATTGTAAAATTGCTTCTCTTTTTGCTTGTCCTGATGTCAACTACCGGATACTGGTCTGTAACTAAAGTGTTCCTTAATGAGGTTCTTCTGTGTGTGTAAATCCACTGCAAATGAATTGCTGCCTTTAATTAATGCACGTACGTCCCCTTCCAGCACTTCCCTTTTGTTCTCCTTCCTCTCATAGAGTCATGCTAAATGTGCACAGTGTCATGTATCTTCAGCACTGTAACAGGCTAACATGTTACAAGCTAAGCAAACTCAGATATGATTATATTTATGGAGAAGCACAGAGGTGTTGGGAACATTGCGTGCTATTTTCCTCTTACTCAGAGCTGAGCTCACTTCTCACCTCCAAGTTAGAAAGCAAGATGGAGCAAAAGTGATATTCAAGCAAGGTGTGAAACTAATGCTGCAGAAGGTGACCTTTGTTCCAGCAGTTAAATTTCATATATATGGCAGCTCTGTTTGAACCTTTAACAGAGAGAAAGTACATGAGAAAGTAAATTTTAATCCTCCACATGAAGAGAAAAGTAATGGTATATCATCTTTGTGTTTGACTTAAAGCATCTGTATATTTTAACTTAGTAGGAATATCTGTAATTTAAGAATTCACAAAACACGGGCACAAAAGTCCCCTGTGCAGAGGCTGAGCGGGAAAGTAGTTTGCCGTCCCCGTCTTGCCCTGGGGCCTGAGGCCCCCACCTGGCCCCCAGCTGAAAGCAAACAGCCGGGTCTGCCTGAGCGGGCTGTCGTCCTGCCATTCTGCTTCCCGCCTCCTGGAACAGAGAGGTGATGAAGTGCTTTGGTGTAAAGGGCGGGTTTGATGTGAGAATGGTGGAAAAGGGCAGTAAGGGAAAATTTAGGTCAGCAAAGCACTTCTCACATACTCTCTGCTCATCACTGTGAAGAGTCAGATTGTGAGAATTGCTTGTGCTCTAAGAGACCACGGCAGAGTCCAGGCTAGGCTCCCTGAATCTGCTGTGGCAGCCTGCCGTCATAACCTTCCGCCTTCTGGAAGACCCCACAGACCCCACAGAAAGGGCTGCATTGAAGCCCGTGACCCTTACTCTTTAGCTCTTCTCTGGCAAACCACCCCGGACTTTTCCGGGAATGTTAGGTGACAGGGAGTGCCTTTCATATTTCACCTCCCTCTCTGTACCCGTATCTTCCAACTTTCTGGTGACCTCTGTGCAGACCCTAACTTCCCTACCCTCACCTCGTCTGACTAATGTTCTTAGACATTTGCGTCCTTCTTGATATTCATCTTTGGAGTGTGTATGATGATCTCCTCACTAATCACTCCAAGGCATTTGCATTATTCAGAAGCACCAAATACAAGAGTCCTTTATTTGAGGAATTTCTAGGATATAGGCAGAAAGGAACTGGAGACTTCCTGGCCTCATGGGCTGTATTTAGGAAAGAGGAGAAACCTTTCTGGTATGCCAAGACCCATGGTAGATATTTATATTCTGTTCAGCCCTTGTCTTTCTCTCTTCCATCCAAAACCTTCAGAGATGGCAGAGAGAGGGCACGGTGGCCGAGACAAGGCACAGGGCCAGCAGGACAGCATTTGCTGTTTGCCTGGGAGCCCAGCTTGCATATGCGATGCAGTATCTAGACGTGGAACCAGTCTGGACCTGCTTCCAGGGGCATTTAAAGTAGGGGCAAACCATACTACATGTCTCATTGACATCACCTGTATCCAAGGGAAACACTTCATCAAAGTCAAATCATACACAGTGAAGTGTGTCCAGAGCAGGAAGTGGCATATTTCACTGTAGAAAAATGTCTTCAGAAACAAGTTTTTCAGAATTATTTTCAACTTATGCTTGTAAGTCTTAAGTAGGGATACAGCAATGTCCCAGTCATCGTGGTTAGTACCTTAGATACATTTCTTTGCTCCATTTGCCTAGAAAGTCCCTTATGCAGAACACTGAATACCCAGTGATACTGCGTAAAGGAGACCTGTTGGCAGTTGGTTTTACTTGGAGACTAAAACAGTTTGGCTGACAATACTTACCAGGATGTAAAGTCAGACTTCCTCACATCCCAGTGTACTTAGTGTTTGGAGGTTTTCTCCAACTTGCTTTTCTTTTGCTCAGTTTGAAATTTTACTTTTCTCCTCTAACTTACTTAGTGGAAAAAGTGACCCCTTACATTAGAAACAGATGGAACAAGGGTGACTTAGTTCTTTTCTTTTTAACTCCAGAAAATTCTTACATAGAATAATTCTGTTAACATTAAAGACCTCATATTATTAGTGCAAATTATTCTTTTCCCCCTTAAAATGAACAGGCTTGACTTTGGTGCTGCAGAGGACTAAGTAGGGTCCGGTATATAAGCCTGACTAGAACCATAACTTCATGCCCATTTTAAGTCGAGTCTGCACACTCTCTTTTCTTTGCCTTTAGTATGAAAAGACACAGACTGTACTCTCAGAACTGAAGTTGAAGTTTGAAATGACTGAGCAGGAAAAACAATCAATCACAGATGAGCTCAAACAATGTAAAGACAACCTGAAGCTGCTCCGAGAGAAAGGAAATAATGTAAGTCTTTGCAAACTTGGCTTAGCTTTGACTGAGAGGCAGGGGAAAGCCCTGATTATTTTCAGAGGACTTTATGACTGCTTTAAGAAACTAAGGCCTGTCATACATGTGAAGTGGGCCTTCCATTACGAATTTCTAGGATGAAAACATTGTGAAGTCAAATTTTTGTAGTAAGAATCTTCCCCTTTAATTTGTAACCTTGGAAGAGTCAGAGAACTGTCTGGAAGAGCGTTGTTTTGCAAGAGAACAATTTACCTAAGAACTGTCAGCTTTTCCCAGATGAACCTGAACTTCGGTCACTAAGCCATCCTCTGGTTTTTCTTTTTCCCCTGCTGGAAAGTGAAACACTACACCACCAGGGACCCACCTAAAAACACTAGTTCCCTGTTCACTGCTTAGCCCTTGGCTGTATCAAAAAATGGAGACTTAATTATGGTTTTCATTTTATACTAATAGTGTTCTCACTAAGGCACAGTCCTAGAAAGCTTAGTGTCCTTTGGCCTCCTCTAAATATTAGGAATTGTTTGGTGAGTTTCTGTAGGGCTGTGTGTGTATGTGTATGAAATTGGAATGTTTTGATATACATAGTTTAATACTATTAATTTGTTTTTCATTTGCTAGAAAGGGGTATGGTCTTTAAAAAGATGTTATACTAAATCACTGTCGTGTGGCACGTCTTGGTGATCATTGCCCCTGTGGGCCCTAACTGATGCTGTTCAGTGTGGTTGGTTGTGCTCTGACTTACCTCAAAGCCCTGCCATGGCTCAGACCCTGCAGAGTGCGTGAGCCACACGCTTCTCTGGAGAAGGCACTCCGCTTAACAGGCAGCACAAGCACGACAGAGTGACGGTGCATGGCCGGCCGGTTACACAGCTGCACACAGAATGTTCATGAGTTGTGTCCAACTGTTCTTTGCTAAAGAACGTCTTCGTTTTTTACAAAATAAAGGCTTGTTGCTTAGATGAAAGCCTTTTAGAAGTTGACGAATTGGGTGTGGAGGCTTTATGCTACACAAAAATGGGTTGCATTCATTTTGAAGATTACGGAACTCTTTCTGAAATCCGTAAATGGTGTGGTTACTTCTCTCTTTTCTTTTAATCCATATCCCTCTGAGTATAGAATTTTAGTCCACCTTCTACTAAATTAATCTATGAAGGCATCTAGCCTAATCAGAATGGATCCCCCAGTACTATTTAGAAGCTTTTCAAAAGCAACCTTGCTATTATTATCTGTAGTCTTACTATTACTTTACCTTAAGGGTGAATTTCCTTTTATTACGAGATTGGATTTACGGTACTAAAATATTACTCTGTAATAACACTCATTGTAGTAATTCCCTTCCAATTTTAAAAATTAATTGTATTCCAGTAACATAACTCAAAGACCTGAGACTCAGCTGCCTATGTTTTTATATCCCAAATGTTTACCATACAGGTCTCTTGCTTGGTTTAGGAAGCAGGCATAAGAGGGCATTTATTTTTAAGCTTGGAAGCAATACCATCCCACGCAAACGAGTTTCAGTATTTAAAAAAAAAAAGGTTTTGATGGAAGGATGAAATAGACTTCAGCCATTTCTGAGGTACTATATTGTCGAGTACTGGCTTCTGAGTACTGTCAGGCAGAGCATCAGCTGGCGAGATGTTGTCATTGCTCGGTCTGTGAATGTGCTACATTTCACTAGGGTGTTAGGGGCACCTACAGTGCCCATTGCTTCCAGCTGTTTGTTTTAAATGGGTGGCTTGCCAACTCAGGCACCACACCCACCATTCTGGATTGTATTCGATGTTAGATGTCTTCAAAAATGTTTGAATCGGTGCTATTCTGTTACCTTAGTGTTCCCTCCCTCCCACCCCCTGGGTTCTAAATCATCTTATCTGATTTTTTTTTTATAGCATAAAATGATTTTAATATCCCTTCCCTTCTTTAGCCTTCCATATTACAACCCGTCCCAGCCGTATTCATCGGCCTATTCCTGGCTTTCCTGTTTTGGTGTTTCGGTCCATTGTGGTAGAGAAAGGTACAAGCCCTGTTGAGTCCTTGTCTGTTTGTCCCCGTCACCTGTTCGTGCCATATTTGTAACATAGTGCATGGCAAAACCACACAGGTATTCTGTTACCTGAAGCAAACCCTTCATTTAGTATGCCATGTATTGTGTCATACGAATGAACTGAACAATCAACTAATCACGTAACATTTTGTCTTGTTTCCTTTGTAGTGATGCTAACCATGAATTAATTCCAACCTAACCAGTCGTTAATATGCTGCCTTTCACAGTCTTTGTCTCTAGCAAACTGGAGTAAACTATGAATTGCTGCAGTATTTGTACCCCCATCTCAATCATATATTTAAGCAGATTTGAATGAGAAATGAAGAGTTTGCCTCTTTGAAGTTTTCAGCCAGTTTCCTTCCACCTCTTCCCTTCCCTCTTCTTTTCCATAGTGTAGAGTTTCTTTGTTCCAACCCTTTGCCTGTGTTTACACTGTGGCTATGAAGTTGAAAAAAGATGAGATTATCATAATTGACCATTGGCTCACAATCTCAGACCCACTGTGCATTGACTTATGAGTATGAACCTATCCCACATCTTTCTGAACCCTGATCTGCAACATCAGAGTATCCATTTAAAAACCAGCTTTCTCAGTCGGACTGCCAGAACACCAGTGGTAATAAAACCTACCGACCAGTGCAAGTTGATATTATAAAGCCCTCTGAAGGTTAACAGGGACCAGCCCTTCCATGCTGGCCCTCCAGCAGGCGTGCATGTCAGTAGAGAATAGAGATGATCACATGACGTTATGACACCAGTCATGGTCTCTGCCCGAAGCATCAGACGCCAGGGTCCCTAGCATTTCCCCGCCTTGAACTTTTTCTGATTTTGTCTCCTGTGGCTTCAACTTAGAGGATCAAAGCTTAGACCATTTTCTTTCCATCACCTTACCCACCAGCTCCTTGTGTAAAACCACCCCAACATGTGAGTCTGGTTTTTATCAAGAAATAAACATTTTAGGCAGAAACATACTCCAGGCATGTGTGCTCATCAGTTGGTTGTAATATATGGATACCAGAGTAAATAAAGCAGGCTGAGCCCAGAGGGTTTCTTCGAAGTCACTATTAGGTTTCAACTGTAATGCAATTGAAAACTGCCCAAGGCTTTCCTGAGATGTATCAGCCTTCCATTAGCAAAGGTTCCCGCTGTTACGGCTCTCCTCCACCTGTGCTCCCTCACCTTTTCTCTTTTCTTTTTAAAATTTCTTACGATGCAAAGATAAGAGTTTTCTTATATTGTTAAGTATTCAGGACTCTCTGGAACCCAGGGGTTAATAAGTATGGAAAGAGAGGGGAGAATGTGATATTGACTCTTGGTTTCTTTCCACACAGAAACCCTGGCCCTGGATGCCCATGTTGGCGGCCCTGGTTGCGGTGACAGCCATCGTGCTGTACGTGCCAGGTCTGGCCAAAGCTTCTCCATGAGAGCGTTTCTTGAGTCCGTACACCGTCCTCCCTCTAGAAGCTGGCATCACACTCATGCTGGGGACAAACAGAACAATTTTCTTCCTTTTTTTACCTCTTAAAACAGCAGAAGTGCAAGAATACAGCTGTAGGGTCATTGCTTTAAATTATATAAAATGTATCTGTCTATAAAGAGGATATAAAATTGTGACTTTAATTCTACTGTGAGCAATAATTTGCTTGCAATTTTTCATGTAATTTTTAAATTAGGATGTTGAGATTCCAAATATTATGGTGGCCTAAAGTAGGCTTCTTGGTACACCAAATTATTTATAACATTAAACTTATGGGTATTTTACTCTGAATTCCAATGACCAGATAATTCATTTTTCTGATTCGATAACTACCCAAACCAAACGACCAAACGTACATGGGAAGAGAGGCCCTGTGTGCTCAGTGCCTATCAGTTTGAAATATATACACATAAATATATATATATTTTTTACATATTTACGCCATTTTTACTTGTTATAAAACCACTGAGCTATTGGGAACAAGACTTAGAGACAACTACTTGCGTGGATTTTTTTTTTTTTTTTTAAGGAGAAGTACACTTGGAAAACATTCTGTTCTAGTGACAATGTGGGGAATGCGTGCACGCTTGTTCAGCCTTAACGTGACCTGATGATGTGGAGGACATCAGCTTTGAGAAACTTTCCATGAGAGTGTGTATTTTCTTGAGCAACCTGAAGTATTTCTGGGAGCAAAAACAGAGTAATTATAAAATTTCAGTACAGTGAACCAAACTGTTGAGTTAATTGGAATGTAACTTATTAAACCTCATGTATTTAAAGAGATTTTCTTTAAACGCCAAGTTACTTTCTCATTATGCAGCATTTTAGGAAGCATGATTTTTTTTTTCTATCATCTCTTCCTCCAAGCATGTTTAATTGAAGAAAGAATTAATATCTCTTTAGATAAGTGTCTATTGACTTAATTTGGTTTTGATATTTCAAAGCGAATCCATGTTCGAATTGAGCTGTTGTTACCTACCAACGGATTTCCCGGTTGGGTATGCAAATGGTTATCTTTTTTCTTTATTGTTGTTCATTGGGACATTCTGTTAACGAGAAGCACTATTCCCAAGGTTAATAGTGTTCCATGCACAGCGAAGCACCTAAACACTGCTTGATGTTATAAATTTAAAGCACAGAAGTGAAAGTTTAGCTACGGTTTTGTGCAGCACCACAGTTATGTCAATAAAGTTTATTTAGGTAACGGAATATCCTGAAGTATCACATAGTTAAATTTTTCAGGCAGCAAAGCCTGGGAGGGAATGTCAGTGAACTGGCTTGAATGTTCTGCGGCAATCGCAGGCCTAGCCAAATATTGACATAGAAGTGGAGGGTATCATTTACCTTGTGATGTTTGGCCATCCTTGTTTATACTTAAAAGGTTATATTTTAAAATATTTGGGACTTGCTGTTGGGAGGATCACTAGATTTATGGAGGAGTTAGTCACAAACGACCTGTAGAAAATACTGTCATATAGTTCATGTCATTTTCTGTTGCAGGAAGCAACCCCACCACAGAATGCTAATATGCCAGTGGTACCCAGTACCTCTTGTATATAGGTTATTGCAAATATTGTTCTGAAATGCTTAACTTCAGAATTACATTTTTTAAAGTAAATAATTGTTTTAAATCTATTTTGTAAAGATATAAAGTACAATAGAATTTCTGGAGTACAGATTAAACTATTTGCACTAACACACGTGATGTGCATGATTTAATAAAATGACTTTACTCTCCCTATGCAAATCTGAGTTGAATATATCATTGAATTCTTAGTGCTCGGCTCTACTGCTAGATCGTTACTAGTCTTTTCTTGAAATGACTCTTGAAGCAACATATGTTTGGTGTTCTTCAGGGTTTAAAAGAAAACACTGCACTGTTTCCTCCAGGTTTTATTAGCCTTTTATTTAACTTAACTGCTCTCTCATTTTTTCCCCTTTTACTATGGTTATTGTTAAAACGTGACTCACCTGCCAGACAAGTTTCTTTCAATGTAAAGTCTAGTATCAATATTTTCTTTATTCAAATTGAATGGGGTTTTGTAGCTACTGCCAGTTTTTCTTCAGAATATAAATGAGCCTATTCATCAGCAATACCTGCAGTTCTGTTCAGTTCACTTGCAGGTTACATAAAGAGTAGGCTTATTCCCGAGGAGTGATGGAGTCATTAGGAAATTGTAATCATAGTGGTTCAGAACTGAACAACCCTGTAAGGATACACTGAAGAATTACTCAAAGGTGCTCCACGGCTGCCTCAGCAAGGGAACGTGGCGTTTGAAGCTAAACAGATCTGCAGTGGCAGCCCGGCCCTGCCTTTTACCAGCTGTGCTGCCTTGGGCCCTTTTTCTTCTCAGTGTCTCAATTTTGTCATTTATGAAATGGAGAAAATAGTATCTATATTTTTAGTGGTCGTATGAAAATTAAAAAGATTATGTACACTCGAGTGGTAACTAAGTGTTTATGAGAATGTCAGACTAGAAAAAATACTGCAAGTATTTACATTTTAGGTGAACCAGTACAGCTTTTTAAAATGCACTGATTGACTCAACTTTGAGCCCTAATACGTGTGTTACTATTAATGAGAACAGAATTCCAGGATAATGAATCCTGAGGAAGTATCATCACCTGGCTCTGCTTGTCCCCTTCATAGTTGTGTCTTTGGGAAGTCATATGCTTAGTTTGACAGTGAGCCAGTTGCCTGCAACGTTTGGGATTCCTGTTGTAACTGCCTGCAGAGCCACAGTGAGTCACATGTGAAAACCAGTGACACTGCTGAAGAGTCAGAGGCTTTCAACCAAAAATAGTATTGCCTATCTTGAGCTCTCTCTTTGTCACCAGACTTGACCCACAATGGCTTGGCTGCTTTAGTGACCATATCTACTGTCAGAAGGATGCAGATAATGCTACCTAAGAGCAAAAACTCCCTACAAATCAACAGTGTTAAAAATGTGCAGCCCAGTTCCAAAAAATTCCCTTCTGGAAATTTTTTCTGAGACCCCAATTGCATGCACAAAAGTTTAACTACCAGGGCATTTAGTGCAGCATTTTTTTATTTTTTTATTTTTGGCATAGTGATAGGTAAGCAACCTAAATATCCAGCAGTGAGTTATTGGCTAAATAAATGAATATTGCCACCTTCCAGATTACTGTGCTTGCAAAGTATATGGGAAGCTATTCATACCATATTAAGTAAAAGAAAGAGTGTAGCATAATCCTGGTTTTAAAAATAAAAAGACATAAACCTACAAAATATGTTTATGGCAGGCAGACTCAAAGATTTATACCCAGGCTACAGTAGTGCTGTTTGTGTGATTGTGGGTCAATTCTCTTCTCCTTTTATGATTTCTGATTTATTTTTAGTAGTAAAATATGTTGCTTTTGTATATTGTTAAAAAGCTATTTAGTTTTGCTTTAAATCAAAAACAAGGAATTATGCAGAATTCCAAATTGGGTGAGTCACAGTACCTACTTATTTAAGTGTTCATCTGTACTTAGGAATTCTGATGGGTTCATTTAAAAATCAGTCTTAAATTTTAAACATGCTTTGTACTTACGTACGTAGAATTAGAATTGCTGCAAGAGGTCTTAGCAATCCGTTCTCACCTTTTTGCCTATTAGGGAGAAAATCCAGAGTTTTTTTTACTCAGAGTCAGAATAATGGTTCTAAGTTTGAGAACTAAAAAGATTATTTCTTTTTTGCTATTCCACATTTTGTCTCCAGGCTTCGATGGTTTTATATCCATTCATTTAGCAAATACTGATTGTGTCTGATACGGGGCACTGTGCCAGCTTCTGGCAATGCTCAGCCCCTATTGTCATAGAGCTTTGGGTGTAGAGGGGAAATGCGGGCAAGGAAGCTGGCAAGTTCAGTGCCACGTACTAGAGGAAGACCTAGGAGCCCATGGAACCATAGATGAGGGTGCATTTCCTCTCACCTTCCCTTCAACCACCCAACCACCCAAGCAGAGACTGTGTGGCCAAAGGTGAGTTTCCCTTCTGGGGAGCCTGGGGAACATACCTGGTTTCTTTCAAAGGACCTGGCTTTGCAAACCATTAAGATCTGAGATTACTTTTCTTAGACTAAGTCATGTGATCAGAAAGCAATTTTAAGAATTTTTATGTACTGACTTGGAATTTTGCCCTGTTAAATGGTTTGAAGTGTACCTTGTATGTAACAGGTAATAACTGAGGAAGGATTTTTTTCTGGGAAGTGTCTTGGCCAGACTGGCTCTTTGAAAGCAATTTCCCATGGATGGGCTGGGGCAGGAATGAATGGAGCCAATTCCACCGCTTGCTTATGGTCGCAAGTATTCACTGTAGTTTATGGTATGTGTTTACAGTGCTGCTCATTCAAGAATAAGCAGCTGTATATGTTTCTTCCTAAAGATTAAGCTTGTTGCAGTACAGATCTGATATGATCAAGCCTGTCATGGAGGGACACTGAGATAAAGCCTATGAAAAAGACAAGAACATTGAGAATAAATCAAAAGGGGACGTGGGGGTGGGGAGGTGGGGACGGGAGTAAAGGAACTTTTTCTGGTTATGCTCCTGGTGTGCACAGACACTGTTTACATCATCTTTTCGTTTGACCTCTTAAATTGGCCAGAGTACATCCAGGTATCCAGACTTCATTTAGCAGAGAATTAGATGCTTCTACTCTGAAATTACATCCTGGATGTAATTTTTTTAACTTGCATTTTAATGTATTTATTTGTCCTATCATCTTGTTCCGCATAGAGTTTGAAGCAGGCACACCTGCTCAGACAGTATCCCTTTCCTTCTTAAAAGAGGGGGATCCGTTCCTGCTGGGAGGAGAACCCTTTCTCAGTGCAGGCTCTTCAAGCAGGCGGAGCACCAAAGGCATTAAAGCCTCGACAGTTTCCGCCTCTGAAGCCCAGGCTTCCGCTGTATATGACCTCACTGTTCATAAACTCTTTGCATAGTTACGCCTCTCTGGTTTGCAATGAACACTTGCTCTGAGATAACTAGCCTATGCTCATTGAACCCTCCACCCCATCACCCTTCCTCCTGTATTCCAGAACTAACTGTCAAAGAGTCGATGTGTTTTGAATATTTTTAACCAAATTTTTATTTTTCTAAAAGTCAATATATAGAGCTGATCATATTTTCTTCTACAAACTAATTTTGGTTAAAGTTGGGTATTCTAATTTAGCACCTCACATAGCTAATAAAATCATATTTTAAAAAATCCATGAGACAAATCATGCAACTTTGGCAAAAAAAAAAAATGTTATAAATGTTTTAGCCAAAACTAGGTGGTGTATTACACATGTGCTGTGTCCACATGAAGTCTTTTTTATCAGTGAAGATGGTAAGTACCGGGATAACACCTGGAGTAAATAGAAACTTCTCCCTGCTCAAGTGGTCAGTCTTTGAAAACTTAAAATGTATTTTTTTGGTCTCACCATATAGCAAGGCCCTCAAAACCTATTGTGTAGTTATCCATTGCTTGCAAAATAAATTACCCCTAAATTTATCAGCTTAAAATAGCAAACATTTATTATCATACGATTTCCTTAGGAGGACCCAGGAGCAGCTTAGCTGGGGGCTCTGGGTCAGGGTCTCATGAAGTTGCTGTCTAGCTATTGCCTGGAGCTGGGGCTTCATTTCTAAGCTCCCGCAGGTGGCTGTTAGTCTGAGGCTTCAGTTCCTCCCGCTGGGTCTCTCCCCACGGCTGCTCAGGCCCGGCCGCTGGCTGCCCCTAGAAGCAAGTGACTCACGAAAGAGAAGAGCACAAAGGGTTGAAGACTTTTGAGTCTTCATGAACTGACATGCCGTCACTGCCATATGCTGTTGTCACACAAGCTAACCCAGCTCAGGTACAGTTTGGGGAGGGTGGGCATCCAAGGGCATAGATACTGAGAGCAGCAGGGATTCCCGGGAGCCAGTTTGCAGACTGGTTCCTCACCCAACTTCCATTACGAAACTTGAATTATCGGCAGATTGGAGTTTATGAAATGCATCAAAATGAACAAACTGAAGAGACTTCTGTAAGAATTACATCCTTCCCTTGTATTATCGATATTGCTTCCAAACTCAGGAGACTCAGGAAGTCCAAAAGAGAGCACGTAGGAAATGCATTTCTGTGGCTGTGGATTATCAAGCTTGGGCTTGGGCTTCCTCAAGGTCCTACCTACAACTTAAATTTAGAGGTTTTTATCAAGATTTCTTAAAGCAGATAGTTCTCTTAAACCTATGTCCTTTTTCTTCAACAACTGTGTGAAAGGCTAAGGGGTCTGGGCTAGGTGTACCTCCCCTCAATGCTCTCCCCTCCTTCCCTAGGCTGCAGTTGCTGGGTCCTTGTCCGGCTTCCCTGCTAGACTATAAGCTCCCTGAGGGCTACTACTGGGGCTTTACTTGCTTTGGTATAACCAGAGCCTAACAGGTGAGATAATAAACACTTGCTGGTTAGAGGAAGTAGTAAGGTGAACTTGAAACACCACTTTCTAGTTGTGAGTGGTAGCCACTGGTAGATAGTATGACGGTGCGCCCGCCCATCTGAAATAAAGTGGATTTGTGGCAGTGAACATTGTGTTACCATGAATGTGGAGAAGGACCTTGTTTCTTACAGTCTTTTAGCCTCCTTTAAAGTATGCATTTAAACATCATGGTAAGAAGAGCTGGACCTAGTTTTTACCAATTACCAAGTAGCAAGGTACTGAATAAGCATTAATTTATGTCTTACCGTGTTCCAGTAAAGTTTTCAGGTGGCATCTGTGGGTACCTAAAATATGAAATAACGTGGTTAAAATGAGCAAGGGAGGAAGGAAGAAGAAAGTAAAATGAATGGAGGTATAAAGTTGAGCCAAAGCTGAGAAGGAAAATATTACTCTACACTGCCCTGCACATATGGCTCAACTTTCTAGTAACCAAACCAGAAGTCCTGGTCAATTATCAAAGTCAGTGTCCATAAGATTAATAATAAATTATTGAGAAGTACAAAGACTAGGAATTTCTTTTGAGGCTTTTTAAAATATGCATGCTGTGTTCCAGTCAATATGAATCTAAAATTGCTCTAAAAAATAAAATCTATCCTTCTGAAAGTGCATGCTGTATGATAACAGGATGCCTGAGTATCTTCTTTTCAAAAGTATTCAAAGAACATGAAAAAGATTAACACCATTTATCAACTGGGAAGGTATATGGGGATTCATTGTACAATTTGCTCAGCTTTTATATATGTTATATGTTTGAAGTTTCATCTTTAAAGTGTACAGCAGTCATCATAATCAGTGGGTGACTTTAGTAGCATTTTTTATTAAAGTCGAGAACAGAATTAATACCCATTCCCACCCCAAATCCTCAACATTGTGCTAACTATTGCTATACAGCGTAAGAAATGCAATATAGGGGCTGGACAGGAAGACACCAATTTGTCATTTTCAGATCTTGTAATGGTCTATATGGAAAATCCAAGAGTATAATTAGAGAACTCATAAGAATTGAGTAAAGGTTGCTTAGTGTAAGCTCAATGTACAAGCACCGTAAGTGTTTATAATTGCCATAACAACTAATTTTAAAATGTGATAGAAAAAAAGACCCCATGTATGGTAGCAACAGAAACTATGAAGTACCTGGAATAAAGATCTGAATAAATAGACAAATATACTATGTTCATGAAGGAGAGTGCTGTGTCCTAAAATGTCAGTTCTTCCAAAATTATAAATACAATGTAATTCTGATGGGGCATTCATTTGACTATATATAAAAACTGATACATTTATGAGGAAATTTAAAGTTTCAAAAATTGCCAAGAACTTCTGCAAAAGAAAAAGACTTGCTCCATCCAATTTCAAGCCTTCTCATAAAGCTATAATGATTTAGAATGTCGTATTAGGGGGGACCTAGACACATGAGTGGAACGAAAGAGCCCAGTCCAAGCACCTGTGGAATCGCTAGGTTACAGTAAAGGTTACATTCCATTACAAATCATGGGGAACTCATTCAATAAACAGTTTGAAGATAGTTCGGTTTCCATATGGAAAATACAAAAGCCAGTCTCTATACCTCGCACAATGTAAATGTCAGGTGAATTAAAGATATTAACTTATTAGGAAAAAAAGGAGAGCAGAATGGATAACTTCATGACCTTTCAGCTGGGTCAATTTCCAAAGGTAAAAATAAAAACTATACTAACATTAAAAAATTGTGTACGATGACAGGTATTTAATAAGTTAGAAGATAAACTGGGAGGTGGTATTTCCAACATATATAACAAAGAACTAGTGTTTATATGTAACCACAATCTGGAAAGAATAATCCAAAAGAAAAATGGTCTAAGGATATGTATGAACTAGCAAGTCTTAGAAAAAGAATCCAAATGGCCAATAAAGTATAAAAAGATTGTTCAGGGAAATGTAAATGAAAACATCAGTGAGACACCACATCATAAAAATTGCTATCCTTATTTTGCTTTTGTGCCTTTTTTTTTTTTAGATGTTTTAAATGCATCTTCACATTGAAAAAAATTGAAGGCCTGACAATGTTAAATGTTAGAAAAACAGGAATTTCTTTCACTGTGGGTGGGACTATGACTTGATAGGACCTCTTGGGAGAGCAACTGAATAATATTTAATATAGTTGAAAATATGTAAGATTTTAACCAACAATCCCTCAATAATTATATAAGAGAAACTCAGATGTGTTTGCACAGGGAAATGTGTACAAGGGTCCTTGTTCATGGAAGCAGTCTGTGTAACAGCAAAAACTTAGAAACAACCTAAATGCCCGTCAGAAGAGAAACAGATAAATATGTGACTATCTGATTGAACATATACAACAGTTAAAATTAATGATTGCGATCCTCTGTATCAACTCCACTAGGGCCCAAGCAATATTGAACGGAAAAAAAAGCACTCTATGTTGTCTGTGTAGGAAAAGTGTAACTAATGACAATAGAGCTGCTTATATTTGCTTCAGGGATGGTGGTGGACGGGTAGTGAGATTTAGAAATGGGAAGGAGAAGCAGAGAAGGGATACCAAGTCAAACTAAAATGAATGCTTTATTTCTTATTTTTAAATCACGTATGTCAGATTTAACATTTGTTCATTGGGGATGATGGGTATGCAAGTGTTTCTGTTACTGCCTTCCGTGCTTTGTGTTTGAAGAGGAATTCTGTTGTCATTAAATGGACTTTCTCTGTAAGAGTGACATAATCACCCACACCAGCTTCACATTGACCTCAATGTCAGCTCTGGTTGGACCGGTACAGGTTAAGTAACCAAAGATCCCTCTTTATTTTGCCTTGGACTGTGCATCTTTAAAAAGATGTTTTAAATACACTAATACCATCTTTTGAAACTTTTTCCTCAGAGTACTGCCAAAGTACTGTGGACAAAGGACAATATTCCATACAGGCTTTCAGCAGCCATGCCTCAGGCAGCTGTGCCAATCTTGCTGAAATTAATTGCAGCTTCGGCAGGAGTTTCTACGAAAGTGAGAAAGAATTCCTTCCTAATCAGGCGAGTTCTTTTGTGTCATCAGCTAAGGAGCTCCTGGCGTAAGCGAGTTGTTCCTGGTCTCTAGCCTTTCAGCACCTGTGCTCCGGGTCTTCCCTGGAGCGGCAGCCTCCGAGTTTTGTGTGGAGGTCTTGGCCAGGGTCCCATTCCTCAGGCAGCCGGTGGCCAGCAGTCCTAACCTCAGAAAAGCTAGTCTGTGTGTCCAGTGACAGGGAAGCACACTTGGGTGCCCCAGTCTGCAGAGACGGGTCCGCTGGAAGGTAGAGAGGCCACCTGCCTCTTGGCTCAACTGATTGTATGCCATGCAGGAACGTTATCACCATCTTCTGCGTTTCAAAAGAAACTGGAAACTGGACTTGATGTTTCAGATTAAAGGGCAGGGGGGCAGAATGCACTGCAGTAGGCAAACTAAACATGGCTGCAGGCTCAGTTGGGCCAGCTGGGCTACCATCTGGCAGCCTCTATTCTAATGAAGCCTAGATTTGTACTTTATGCCAGAGCTGGATTTCACAGAACAATAAAATGTTCAGAAATTTTGGAGCTAGAAATAGGGTAACGAACTTTATTTTACCCAGCAATAACATTTTTTATTTTTATTTTTTGAAAAAGCACAGCTACTATTTACTTTCACCATCTCATTTATAAAAGGCCATTATCCACCTGTAAAGTAGGATGTCCCTACTAATAGTGTATAATTCCTAATGAATTCCTGCAGGCCGGATTTGTTTTGGAATTGAGAGTTTTTACATTTTTGAAAGGGAACACGTTGCATGCACATAAAAGAAAAAAAGTAAAATTCCTGCAGTGGACCGTATGAATATTCAACTAAATGGAATATTCTACTAAGTAAAGGCCATAAATTACCTACCATATGTCAGTTCAGGATAGGATTTTCTGCCAAATGAGTGTTTGTGTCAAACCAAAAATCTTGGTTTTCAGAGCTTTTTGGATTATGGGCCTGTATCAAAAAGGGAAAGTAACCCACAGTGTGTTGCCCTTATTTTTCTCAGGTCACCCTAGACCCCCGGAGCCTGCTCTAATGGTTGGACATTTGGGAGCTTCTGATGTAGGCCAAGGCAAATCTTGATATGCTCCCCACTTTCATCTGCCCCCTCTTCCAACAGGGGACTCCTTCTGCATTTTCTAAGTGTCCTTGGAGTTGGAGCCCTGAGGCCTTATGTCTCCTGGCCGCACTGTGCTGGTGCTAATGTCTGCTCCCCAGAACTCAGCTCCTCCTTCCAGGACAACTATTTAGTACCTGGAGTGCACCTCTCCATAAGGCCCAGCGAGCTTGGCCCCTCATCTGCCATGTGATAAAGTCGCCCTCCATCCTGAGTACCTTCTGGAGCAACAGTGGTTTGTCAGGATTTTCGAGATTGGCTCCCAGAAGACTGCGTGCAGCCTGCAGAGTGTGGTAGGATCAGACAGTTCAAATGACTTCCTGCTGACGCATCCTGAAGGAGCATGAAGTGTTTGAGCAGCCAAGTCATATAGATGGTGTGCTAGTGTTTCAGAATCACATGCCTTCCTTAAGGAGCAGCTTGAGAAATCGGAAGGGGCAAGAATTTGCAGGCAGGCCTCGAGCGGAAAAGGTTTGGGCTTATTGAGGGTGTGACAGGAAGGCGTCGCAGGGGAAAAGGCAGGCAGGAGAGTGACAGGTGTGGGTGAGTGGTTTCATGCAGACGAGCCAGGCCCAGGGAAGAGCAGGAAGGGGAGGACACCCAGAAGAGGAGGTCAGGTGGAAGGAATGGCCGAGAGGGGCTGGGTGTGCCTCCCGCGTGGTGTGAAAGCTGCAGGGGGAGATCGTGCTTTGGGCTCTGGGGAGCCAGCAGGCTGGCTAAGCAGAAGGGGTTTGTTTGAGGCTGTGTGCACCGTGGGGCAGGGCATTGCGCTGCTGTGTCTCTCCAATCTCCTCCAAAAACTCCCCAAGCAGCTGCCTGCTCAGCCCCTGGGGGAGTTATCCCTTGACCCACCTCCTACCCCAAGCACCTGCCATCCCAGGAGTCACCTGTGTGCAGCTTCTCTCCCCAGTGAAGCCGTGAGCCCCGAGGGGCAGGGCTGTGCCTCACTCCCCTTTACCAGTCCCCAGCCACCACTGCCCTGGGAGGCAGGTCCTGCAAGTTTCAGTCTCCAAGCTGACCCCTGGGGAGGTACCCAAGTTCCCTTCCCACCAACAGTCCCTTCCAAGATTCCGATCTCAGGCTCCTGGCATTTATTGCATTTTTATGATCAAAGCTCTTGTCCAAGCAGGATGTTTTCCATACCAGGAAGCTGACTTCCCAGAGTGACCCATGGGAAGAGGATGGGGCCCCCACAGTTTTCTCCAGTTCCTGAGTGAGTTCAGCCCAAGAAAAGGATTGGACCTTTTATTCAGCTTCTCTGGACGCTAAGCTTAGCACCTTAGGTAATTCAGCTCATAAACTTCCTTTTCTTTGGAAGTTTTTATTTTGATGTGATTTTGGACTTACAGAAACATTGCAAAAGTAGGGCAAGGAACTCACATTTAGCATTTATCCAGACTCACCAATTGTTTGCATTCTGCCCCATTGGCTTTATTAGCAAATGAGTGCTAATAAAGTGCAAATGAGTACACACTCATATGCAAGCACATTTTTTCTTAACTGTTTGAGAACGTGGACTCATTCATTTCATCGTGTTCCTTCGCCCCGGGAGGCTTCAGTGGGTATTTCCTTAACAAGGACATTCTCTTGCTTTTCCTCACTCTTCCCGGGAGTGCTGGGTTCTTGGTGCTGATGCAGTGTTGACTGAGAATTGGAGGGTGGGGAGGAGGGCTCTCGTGGATCTGAGGGCGTTAGTTCCGCAGGTGTCACAGCTTCCCTTCATCCTCCCCAGACCCTGCAGGGACAGAAACCCTCACCAAGGGGTGAGACTGGATGGTCTTCTTGGGAAAGTCTGCTTGTTTCTGAGTGGAAATGTGAGCCTTGTCACAGCTCCAAAGGCAAGCACGACTTGGGGAAGGTGGCAGCAGTTAAGCAAGCTGGTCTCAGACCCAGCAGCGTTTCCCTGCTCGCGCAGTGCCAGACCCAGGAGAGGAGCAGGGGCCCAGGGCGCCCGAGAGGGGACGGTGCTCGTCCGTCTCAGCTCTCGCTGCCTCTGGGAAGAGTCGCAGTCCTCACGGCCAGCCTGACCATTGTCATACTGCCTTCACCACCCATAGCTGGACGGCTCCTGCCGTTAACCAGGTTCCCGGAGATTCTGCGATCCAGAGGCCCCCAGAAGAGCCATGGGCAACTACCCTTGTAGGGCCCCCAATATTGTGGTGGAGCCAGTTGGCTAGGTGGGCAGTGAGTCAACCTTTTTCTTTTTCAGGTTGTAAAATTAATACGTGCTTGTTGGGAAAACATTCATAAATTTAGAAACATATGAAGAAGAGATATAGATCACCAGTAAACTATGCTAGTCCTGGTCACCTTCCTTTTGGACTCCTGGTGCATCAGAAATGAGTGTCACGTGTAGCTCGGAGCCCACACTCTGGGATCGTCGGAACTGGACTGGTTCTGCCATTACTACCTGGTAAGCGGACCAAACTCTGAGATCCAGTTTCCTCATCTATGAAATGGCATAATAACAGTACCTGGTTTAATAAGCTAATGTGTGTCAAGGGTTTAGTCCAGTGCCTGGCACAAAGCAATTGCCAATAAATGTTAGTTCTAGACCACCAAAAAGGACTTGTGCCATTTCTCTGCATGGCAGCCTACTGGTCCCTCTCAACAGTGCTTTAATTCATTCAGTCAATACTTTTCTGAACACCCACTTCATGCTAGGCACAGTGCTGAGTACTAGCAAGTTAACCAACCCAAATCCTTGCCTTTGTAGAACTTACATTCTAGTGGAGAGACAGACCAATAACAAACTGGCATGTATCGTGGGTCTGACAAACCATCAGGAGGAAAATCCAGCATCGTGCAGCAGATAGAGACGCTGTTAGCCAGCTGCTATTTTATATAAAGCAGTCAGAGAAGGCCTTCATGAAGGAAAAGGCGCCTGAGCAGAAGTCTGAAGAAAATGGGGCTGTGGGACTATCTGGGGGAAGAACGTGCAAGAGCCCTGAGGCAGGAGCATGCATGTCACACTTGAGAACAAGCGAGGCGGCCAGTGTGGCCAGGGCAGAGGGAGTGAGGAAGGGAGGTAGTGGGGACCCAACCACCTTGGGCACGACAGGCCCTTGTAAGGACAAGGACAGGCTATTCCGCTGAGTGAGATGAGGGCCCAGGGAAGGGCTGAGAGATGTGATGCTTCCCCTGAACCTCACACACCACATTTCTCTGGGTGGGCCTTACATCCAGGCGGCATGCCCGCATGCTCCCAGGCTAGGCCGCAGGCCCAGCCTCTTACCCCAGGAGCTCGGTCAGCCCTCAGCATCCCACCAGGCAGCCACTGTCACTCCCCGTTTTGCAGCTGTTGCTGCCATCCATTAACTCTCACAAGGTCCTGAATCTTGTGAGAGGGGAAGCTAGGACCCTGGCGCAGTCTGTTGGGATGGGAGCAGCCGTGGACAGAGTCTTGCACCCACAGTGCCTGCTCACCAATGTTGCCAGACAGCAGGAGAGAAGGTCCTCTCAAGCTCCCGAGCTGTTGGGACGTGTCTGGGAAAGCATTTGCAAGTTTGTGTAAAGCATTACACACACAGGAGAAGCGGGTATGAAGGTGGTTAGCATCTGAAATCTCAGGTTCCAGGCCGGCCCCTGGTTCCCTGAGAGCTGCCTCCCCCCGGGGGGCAGGCATGTCAGCTCCCCCCAACCTCAGCATGGCCCCCTCCCCGGCCTTTCCTCCGTTTTGCTTGGAACAAAGCAGGTCTTTTATGAAGTGAGGGAAGGAGGCGGGTGGTGGCCATGCTTTGGGAACATGCTTTCACCTCCTTCCAGTTCATTGTTTTCATACAGAATTCCAGATGCACAGGGCAGGCAAACAGAAGTCCCATTCACGGCTAGGGGCCCCCTGGCTCATGTGCGCCCCACCTCCTCCTCCCCCATCTCTCATTCCAGTCTTCTGTGGAAGCTGTGAGCCACAGGAGGCCGCCAAGGAAGACTGAGGGCAGGGCAGATTCCTTACCTAGCTGGTGGGGGTGGGAGGCCAGCCCCTAGGAGGCCCTGGGGCCTGGCAGAAAGAGCCCTAGGTCTGCTTGCCCATCAGGCCGATGGTTCCAGGCTGGTTCCGCTGATCACCAGTTAAATGATCTGAAGTTACTTTCCCCTTCTATGAAAGATGTGCTTCCCAGAATCTGTCACAGTCGGTTGCTCCTGATAGCCCAGCCTGTTCATCAGAGTGGCACGTGCTTATTATGAAACTGCCCTCTTCCGGGCCTGGTGAAGCTGGCAGAGAGCTGAGCGCAGGGGCTCCTGGTGGTTCTGCTGAGTCCTATTGGGTGAAAAAGCCTGTCTTTGCCCAAGACACACGTTTCTGATTTCCCACTGCCCTTGCTCCTCAGGCCCCAGGCCTCCCTGAGTTTTGCCACTTGCAATTAGTTCAACTACAAAGTACAGCACACATACATTTTTTTTTTAAGAAGGCTCAAGTCTTCGGCCCCCTCATCCCCACACCTTCCGGTCGGCACAGAGCAGCAAGCAAGGGTCGGGGGGTGGGGAAGGTATCCGGTCACAGAATCCAAATTTGTCACGTGTTGCCGACTTTTCTGTGAGCATTTGGCTCCACTGCCCTAGAAGAGGCTTGGGTGACCCACCTGAGCAGACTCAGTGGGCAATTAAAGCCCGTGAAGGGGGCTGCCTTTAGGGTGGGGGTGTTTTCTGGATACTGGAATTCAGGGAACCTTTGTTATGTATACTTCCCTGTGTCTAAACTTTATGCAAAGAGCATGTATCAGTTTCAGACCACAGTTCATAAGCCTAAGACGCCACTGATTCAAAGACCCTGTTGTTTTATACACTTGCCCTGAAGGAAAACTGCTACCAATTAAACTTCAACATGTCACCAATTAGTAAGACATCTGGATTTTTGAGATGCTAAAATGTAAGGGGTGGAGGGTAAGTGCATCTTAGAATTAGTGGAATGCAGTCTTTTTTTTAATTAAAAGATATTTTATATTTTGGGGGAAGAAATTACTTGAGTTGCTTTCACCTCCCACCCTTGTGCTCAGGGTGATTTGCGCAGAAAAGCCAAGGCAGTTGCATCTGAGGGTGACTTACTGTGAGCTGGGTATTTTTAGCGTTTATGTACCAGTTTCATGCCAGGCCCTGGCCTGAGTGCTTTCTCACCCCCGAGTCCTTTGAGTCCTCCTGGAAACTAGTGGGAAAGGTGGTCATTTCCAGAGGAAGGAGGTGATGGGCAGATTCTTGCTCCTGATCCCAGTGAGTCCATGAGGAGGAGGAGATGCACTCAGCCCACAGCCCCGCCCACATCTCCCCACGTGCCGCTGCTCAGACGGTGTCCTGGTCTGCACAGGGTGGAGGGCGCAGTGCCCCGCTCACAGGCCCAGTCTGTGCACCCCGCTTGTTTCTGGTCCAGGGGGAGCCGACTTCCTCCTCGCGCACTCTTCTCTGCCAATCCAAGTGAGTCAGCCTCAAAATGACCTCGCGGTCCTCATCGGGCCGTTTGGCCATCTGCTTCATGTCACTGGGCCCCAGCCCCCAGCACCTCTGGCGTGGGTTCAGGAGTATTTTCTCTGCCCCGCTCCTCAGATGTGACCAGGTGTGAAAAGGCCACCCCTCCCCAGCCCTCCACGTCTCAGCTTGCTTTGGACAGGTGGCTCTGCCCTCCAGCCACCAAAGCCCAAGGCTCAGAGGGCTGCCTCCCTCCTGCCACCACTGGGTGGACTGCCATTCACAGGGAGCTGGGGGCTTGGCCTGGATTTTCCCAGTGCCCAGGGGTAGAGGGATGGCAGGGGGGACATTGCTGACCAGACGGCAGGCAGAGCAGGCTGAAGCAACAGCTCTTATGCAAGCAGGTAGTGACCACATGTCAAAGATTCAGTTAACTCACTGGTGAGGCAGGCGGCCAAATGACCAAGCTAGTTGATATTTGAGAGAGTGACCATATTAGTGCGCTAGGACTGCCGTACGAATTTCCACAAGCTGGGTGGCTTAAAACAACAGAATTATTCACTTGCAGTTCCTGAGGACAAAAGTCTAAAATCAAGGTGTAGGCAGGGTTGGTTCCCTCTGGAAGCTCCGAAGGAGAATCTGTCCCGTGTGCGTCTCTGACCTACTGGTAGCTGCAGGCAGCCCTTGGCTTGTAGACACATCACTCCAACCTCTGTCGCTGTGATCACATTGCCTTCTTCCTCCTATGTGTACCTGTAGTTTCCAGATCTCCCTCTCCTTATAAGGACACCAGTCATTGGACTTAGAGGCATCCCAATCCGGTATGACCTCACCCTAACTTGATTACATCAGCAAAGAACCTGTTTCCAAATAAAGTCGCATTCACAGGTAACCAGGGCTTGGGACTTGAACATCTCCTTTTGAGGAACACAGTCCAACTTGTACCAAATCCCTTACCAAACTCACTTCTCATCCCTCTGAATCACAGAGCCCTGACTTCAAAGGGGCAGTTTGGGATGCTGGGAAGATCAGAGGCACAGGCAAGTTCAGTGTCAGCTTCTAAGGGTACCTGGTGTTCAGTGTTCAGGGGAAGGCAGGGCATCTCCACGGCAGAAGTCCGCCCCCAGGGTTTGGCTCCAGTGCCGCTCCTTGCTGTGTGTGGCTCCCAACATCTCTGCACCTCTCTGGGCCTCAGTTTCTTCATCTGTGAGATGGGGGTGATAACAGTACATACCCCATGAGATACCGCGTGTGAAGCTCTGAATAAATGCTCACTGTGCTTACCACTATCATCATCCTAGTCACTGCTGCTCACAGACTCATGACTTTGCGAGAAAGGCTGGTCTGCTGGATACCCTTTCCCTCCTGGGCTGGTCATTGCAGAAAAAGAAACTTAGACTCTGCCTCCTGTCTCCAGAAAGCACGGCAAGTTGTGAGTGGGACAAAGGAGGCCTCTCCGATTTTCACCTGTCCAGGTGATTTGCAGGCAAAGGCCAGCGCAGCCACAGCCTTGCTTCCAAACTGGCCCAGCTCTGGAGCACGAGCCCTTTTCTGGCTGCTCACCCTGGGTCTACTTCGGAAGGGATTTCCCCCGTTGCTTGTAAGTCAGCGCAGCAAGTCATTTCCTTTTAGACACTCTGTGACCCCTGGTGAGCTCAGCAGCTGCAGCTCAGCTCGGGGCCCTGAGGCAAGAGTTGGGAACAAAAGCCTTTCTGGCTATAACTAGAACCGGCAGGCCCAGAGTCCAGCCTCCCTGGGCCCAGCAGGGTGCGTTGGAGGCCTAGGCAGACGCCAGACCTGGCCTTGCTCTCGGAGCTGGGTGGGGCCAGACCTGTGTGCACCTTGTGAGTGCCTCACGCCCCGGTCCTTGGAGGTGGGACGTCCTGCCAGCTGCAGGCAGACCTAGCCTCTCTTCTCGGGTGGGTGGTGGCCCCTGGCAGCCCACACACAGCCAGGCCAGGCCCTGAGCAGTGACCATCGCTGCTGCTGCTTAGATTATTGTCTGTGTAATGATGGGCCCCCCACACTCAGGCCTCTGTGACCCCAAGTTCTCTGGGAGTTCTCTGAGGTCGAACCAGAGGGGTCAGGTCCCAACCTCTCTGCACCCCTCACGGATGCATTCTTTCTGCTTGCAAAGTCTTCCCATGTTCTGGCTCTTCAGGGTATTTTACATTTTTTGTTAACAGGGTGGGGGTTTCCAGAAGAAGCAAAATTACAAAGACAGAAAACAGAGCAGTGGTTGCCTAGGGCTGGGGGTGGAATGGACAGGATGGGCAGATGGAGTTGTGTATGTTTGGAAACTGGTTTGCACTTGTGGCTGAACTGCTGTCTGAATTCACTCACACCACAGTATACCTCCTGTGGGCAAACTGGGGCATGTAAATTCCGCTTAGATAAAGCTGTTTAAAATGCATCTATATGTAAAATGAATTCTCTTAAAATCACAATTGGTGAGGGATTAACATCTTCTAGATACGCTATAGAATGCCTTCTGTCAATGGTCGTGAACTTAACACTGCATGGGGAGCTGGATTGGAAGCCATGGCCTTTTGGTGACCACACTCTGCCCGGGTCTGTGACCCCCTGAGTTGACACCCTTAGAGGGGGTGGGAGGTGCCAGGGAGATGGAGCCTCTGCCGGGTCCCCCACCTGGCTTTCTGGGTGTCACAGACCCTTGGAGCACCAGGCACCACTGTGAGCTCTGCCTTTGCCACAGAGCACCCCTGCCTTCCTGTCTTTGTGAGGAGAATTTCCTTTCCTCAGCCCCAGGGAGCAAACATGCAGCCGGGAACAATTGGAAAATCCGGGTTGGCCTGGCCTTGTTTCCCCAACCCTGGCCCTTTCCACCTACCTGGACCCAAGAAACAACCAAGAGATTGCCTCGGAGAAGAGCCCCTCAGAGTGCAAATGGCTCAGCACCTGCTCGGGTTTCACACGCTTTGCAGGCTTTCCTCGCCCCTGGCCACCCTGACCGGTGGCCTCAGCCTGTTTTGCAGGGGAGATGGGAGATAGACCCTTGTCCGAGGTCACACAGCTGGTAAGTGCCGAGCCTCCTGCTCTCCACTAGAAGCCACTGTCTGGGAAAAGGCCTGGTTTCCTGCTCAGGGGAAGCTGGGTGAATCAGAATTGTTGACTTGTTTGCGAATCACCTACCTTACTCTCCTGCCTGTCTCATTCTTGTCAGAATACCAGGACAGTGCAAATGCCACCTCCTCCAGGAAGCCTTCCCTCAAACCTCCACCCACTCACCCAGAAAGTTCTGACACCCCCTCCTTTGGGTCCCAGTAGCAGAGACCAGAAGCACGAGAAATGCCCTTTCGGGGACTGTGAGTAGTTCCACCTGGAGCCTGCAGAAATGAGGCCTCAGAAGTCAGTGAAAACCCGAGCCTCTCCCCCAGGGACAGTGGGGGCTATAGCAGGGCTCTGAGCAGGGCTTGGC
The DNA here is from genome assembly GCF_040802235.1 of Manis javanica. Classification (NCBI taxonomy): domain Eukaryota; kingdom Metazoa; phylum Chordata; class Mammalia; order Pholidota; family Manidae; genus Manis; species Manis javanica. Next base: position 7,153,758 of record NC_133158.1, read on the forward strand.
CAGCAAAAGTGTCTCTGAAGAGGGCGGCTCTAGCTGCTGGGTGGAGGACAGACCCGAGTGGGGCCGGATGGGAGCTGGGGCCCACTGAGGAGGCTGCGGCCCGGGAGTGCTCCAACGGCACGGCGCGCCCTTTGCCTCTGCCCTCCTTCCCACGCCCTTCCTGCCCCATACCCGCTCCCTGGGTATCTGATCAACTCCAGAGAGTCTTCCACTGCATGGCCTGCTGCTTCCCCAGGAGAGTTTTAGTTGGTTTCTTCTGGAGATGGTGTCGGAGGGCTGAGTGCTGGGCCTGCAGGGCAGCAGGACTGTGGACAGAGGGGAAGCAGGGGCACTGCGCACCCCACTGGGCTGGGAGCAGCCCCGGAGGCCCAGGACAGTCATGAACCAGCTACTCCTGGCTGACTCAGAACCCCCTGCCCTTCTTATCAGGCCTGAGGAGTGATAAGGGGCCAGTTCCTGGACTGCAGGTTCTAGGCCTTTGTTTGGAGCTGCCAGGAAGTGCCTTGTGGGCTTTGCTGTGCCTTAAGGAGTGGGGCTGACTCACAGGGGTCGGCGGCTGGGTGTGCCTTGGGGTGGGGGACGCCCTGCACTGCCAAGCACCAACTGGCCGGGCGGGGAAGTCCCTGATGGGAGTGTCGGCCCCCACACCCACCTCCTGACAGCCAGCAGCGAGAGGAGGCCTCCTTGCATTGCTCGCTTGGGGCGGGAGGGGTGGCCCCCCCAGGGCGTCTCCTCTTTATTCTTCAGGCAGAAAATATTTCCAGAATATTATTATTCCGCAAAAGCGTTGACTCCCTGCTGTGGGCCACACTAAGGGCTTTGCCGACACCATCTCCTGTGATCTTCCCCCCAGGAGCAGCCCAGGGAGTTGGGGTTGTCACTATCCACATTTTGCAGATGAGGAAACTGAGGCTCAGAGAGAGGAAGTGAATTGTTCAGATTTACTCAGCCAAGGAGCAGCAGATTCAGGATTCAAGCCCAGTCCACAATCCATAGACAACTCCCTTGAAAAACCAAAACAGATGTTAGGACAGGATATGGGAGTCCGGAGTCCTGTGAACCACCTGGGTGCCGTCCACAGCCTGTATCAGGTCCTCAAAGCATCGGGAAGAGACCATCGCCGCAGGGGGCCCTACCAAGGCGGGCATGGTTCTCTGTGTGCTGTGCTCTCCAGGCCAGGCAGTGCGTGAGGAAACGTGAGCAACCTGAGTTCATAAGTGAGCAGCTGGGGTGGCCCTGTGGTGGGCAGGCTCTTCTTACAGACTCTTGGAAGGGGAAGGCAGGAGGGTGCTTAGAGATGAGATAAAAGAACAGGAATTCCCCAACCCAGTGGGAGAGACAGGGCCCTGTTAGTCAAGACAGAAATGTGATTCCAAAAAAGGGAAGGTTCTGATTCATGTCACTGAACCATCCATTTGTCTTCGGCTCTGGGCCCTCTCTGCACGTCAGCCAGGATGGCCTGGTCTGTGCACACCTGCAGGCTCACGTCCTGCCAGCTCACTGGCCCTAATGGAGAGACGCTCTGGGAGAAAAGTCCCAGGGAAAGTTCTGAATGGCTTATCTTGAGTTGCATGCCTCCCTGAACAAACCACCTTGGTCTGGGGAGAGGTGTTTTCTGACTGGCAAGGCCTTGCATGCCCATTTTTGCACTGGATTTTGTTGTGGGGCCCGGACAGCAGCAAGACCACACGGAATGGATGGGAGGTGAAAGGGAAGAGATGGAGGCAGGAGAAGCCATGGGGACCCGGGAGGCTAGCTGCCCAGACAGCCGGCCTTTCCACCCCCAGGCTCTGCAGGGCCATCCTGTCAGGTCAAGGAGTCCAGAGGGGTCATCACCAGAGGAAGGGGCCTCTCAGTGTCTTAGTTTCATCAGGGATTTTCAAACCTCAGCACTACTGACATTTGGGGCCTGATAATTCTTTGCTGTTGGGACTGTTCTGGGCACTGCAAGATGTTGGGCAGCTTCTCTGGCCTCCGCTTCCTAGAAGCCAGTAGCATCTCCCCGGTCTTTCCTTGGGACACTCAACAATGTCTGCAGACCTTGACACATGTCCCTGGGGAGAGGGAGCCTGAGGGGGCCCTGGCTGAGGACTGCTGGTTCAGATGATCCCAGAGGCAGATGTGGAGATGGGCATTCCAGGAAGTGTACACAGCCAAGTGGGGATCTGCAATGAGGAGATGATGGAAGCCAGTCAGCACTGTGGGCTTCTGGGCCTTTGCTGCAGGGGGACCCTGGAACTGGGAGCAGCAGGCTGAGGAGCAGGTGCTGGAGCTCTGCCAGGCCGCCCCTCTGACAGCGCTGGTCCAGGTGCTAATCCCAGGGCGCGGCGGGCATGCTGTGTGACGTAGGGTGGGCCCTGGCAGCGCCAAGAGGGCAGGTGCTGGCTGCTGAAAGTTGGGCAGCGGGCACTGAGTGTTAAGGGACAGGGGAGCATGGAAGCACACCCCCAGTTTCCTGCTTCTTCCGTTTCTCCCCTGTCCAGTCAGCGTGACCGTGTGAGGGTATGCCTCTGAAGGGGTCTATGGGCTGGCCATGCTCTCACCCCACCTGCGGGCTTCCTTACTCCAAAGTCTCCCCACTTGGTGTCATCTCTCCCACCTCTCCAGCCCCATTGGTCAGAATCCTGATGCTGCCATGTCCAAGCTGTGTGACTTCAAGTACATTTCTTAACTTCTCTGGGCTTGGATTTCTCCTGTATAAAATAGGGCTAATGACACACCTGGTACATACATTTGGGGGCTGCAAGGACTAAAGGAAATGTGGACACACAACGAACTTCACTGTCCCTCCTCCAATTGGTGACTACAGGAGCCCGGGTGCAACCTTCCCTGCAGGTATTTATAGCCACGGGCCCCTCCTGCCCTGAGAAGGGTGGCCGCCCTGAGCAAGATGAAGTTGCAGGCAAGCCCAGGGCCGGGAGCCCCGCTGGGTGACTGTAGCACCCTCTCAAGGCTGCTCTCCCGCGGTGCCGTATCATCTCCCCCAATGCCCCGCTCAGAGCCTGGGTCGGGTGGTGCAGCCGAGGGCCCCCTCAGGCCTCCACCCCTCTCACTGCACAACTGGGGCCTTTTCCTTGTGAATAACGGACTGGAAGGTCTTTGCCAGAGCTGAGCAAGATCACCACAAAATCTGACATTAATTAAGTACCTGCTGTATGTGTATTTATGTCACTGAATCGTGACAGTCTGAGGTAGCCCCTCCTGGTCTTGACCCCATTCTGCCCACAGATGCCTCAAGCAGGGCTGAGAGAAGGTAGGCCGCTGGCTCCTCCCAGGCCTGAGAGGGGCCTCTGGCCTCTTGCTTGCACCAGATGCTGGGGCTCATGCAAGGCTTGATTCGAGCGAGGCCTGTCTGGAACCTGAGCCTGTCTTCTGGGTAAGGGGAAATACGCTAGGCTGTGGGCCACGTGATACAGCCATGGGAGCCACTGGACTTCAGCAAAGGGAGAACCCAAGTGGGCCACCATCGCCACTGGCTTAGGCTCAGGTCTGCAGTCAAGAGGGTGGCTCTGTGCCGCACAACTGTGGGTTCAAGGCCTGGCGCCTCCCCTTGGTCAGGCCTCAGGTCTTCATCTGTGAACAGAATTTAAAGGGTGGCAAACACTCAAGGCATTCACCCTGTGTCCTCTTCTCCATGGGCATCAGCCAGAATACTTTTCCCAGAGCCCCTTGCTGCAGGGAGTGACCACGTGACTCCTGCTGCCAGCGGAAAGTGAGAAGTCCTAAGTGCCACTTCCAGGCCCGGCCCCTGAGAGACCCCCCCACCCAGGATCCATGCCCTCCTCTCTCCTGCTGACTCAGCCGAGGGTTCAGAAGACTTGGAGGTGGTGAAGCCGCAAGGTAGGAGCCTGGGCCAGTGGTGACTGTCAGCAGAGCCCTCGCCCCGCCTCTCTGACCACAGTGTGAGCCAGACAGGCATTTCTATTATGATAAGCCAAGGGGATTTGGGGCTGTTATCCTGACAAAACACCTGGCAAGAATAATGCTCAGCTGAATGCTCCCCCTGTGCCTGGCACTGTCCTGTGCGGCCTGTAAGAAGCTCACCCAATCCTCAGGGCAGCCTTGTCGCATGGGGGAGGAAACTCGGTGCCCAGGCCTGCAGTGGGGATTCTGCGATCACGCAGGCAAGGCTCTAGCGAAAGTCAGAGTCTACAGAAAATGCTGCTTTCTGATCACTGTGGCTAACGCGACCCCATAGAGACCAGAGGCTTTAAGATAGCCACCTTTGGGTTTGAGCGCCCCTTCACTTTCCAGATGGGTGAGTGTGGGTGTGCCCTTACTTCTCTGCGCCTTAGTTCACAGGCACCTGTGTAGTAGTGGGCTCACAATGGCACCTATGTCCAGAGTTGTGCTGGGGGTTGAGTGAGTGAACACCTGTAAAGCAGGTCGGAGCTCAACCCAGTGTATCATTATTGCTCTTATTACTGTATCATTATTCCTATTACTTTTATTAGTATTATCACTACTGGCTGCTGTTAGTTTGGGGGCAATTCTGGTCACTGCTCTGACCTTACGTTCCTTATCTGTGAAACTGGGGTGCCAGGGGAGTTGAGAAGTTAGTATCAGTGTGGGAGGTGGGGGAAGGTAGGAGCTGGAGGGAGGCCGCCCCACCCCTGGCCTTACCACATGCTTGGACAAGGAGAGTGGGCTCTCCTTCCAATCTCCCCAAATCTGCTGCTGTGAATTTATAGGCTGGCTTCCAGATGGGGGGAGAGCCCAGTGGGCTCCAGGGACCAGCTGTAGGAAGGGACCTGTCTGCTTGCATCTGGGAAGGCGAGCAGCCCAAATCTGGGTTCCGGTCCGCACTCTGCCACATCCAGCTTGTGACCCTGAACCATCTGACCTCAGTTCCCATCTGTGAAATGGAGGTGGCAATGGTACCTAACTCAGAGGGTCACTTTGAGGATTAAATGAGAGACTCAAATCTTTTGCTGAGTTGCCGGTCTCTGTGAAGTTACTATTTTTCACTGTCCAAACTCTACTATTTGGAAGTGAGTCAATAAGCCTAAACCACCCTCAAGTGGGAGAGGACAGGAACTGGGCTCCATCTCTAGGAGGAAACCTTGACTTTTTAAAATGTTAACTCAGTTACCTTTTTAGAAAATCCATGCTTGTGGTTTAAAAGCAAAAGATATCAAAGGACACAAGGTGAAAAGTATCTCCCAATCTCTGTCCTCTGAAGTAACAATGTCACCGTTTTCTGGTAAATCATGCCAGAGGTATTTTATGCAGACAGATGAATATATATACTTCGCTCCACCTTTCCTACACGGAGGTAACACACTGCCTGTACTCGGCTGCACCCAACCGCAGAGTGGCTTGGATGAGTGAGACCCTATAAACACCCAGCTGTCTGCCTGTGATGGATAGTTAAGTAAATTACATTTCTGTATAGCAAGGGCCTGGCCACAGCCACCTGAAGTTACACAAATAAACAGTATCTGGTATCACAGAAAAGTAATATGTCAGCCAACATGTCCAATGAAAATAAGATCGAGTGCAGAGAACATATGATTTCTATTGGGTGGATGCTATCTTTCAGGAGGATGCAGTTCAGAAGAGGTCACAGGAAACCGTAAACCCCTCAGATAAAGTGGAAGATTTGTGAGTATAACATTTTGCTACACATAAAAACCAAAGAAGAAGATGGGCCTGTGAGCTTATGGGGAACACAGTATCGAGGATCCTAAAGCCAGCCACAGGTGGATGGAAAGACCTGTCACTCTTTCTGGTCAGGGAGGAAAGGGCTGTTTGACTTTCTAGAATCTGTCTCCCTGGATCAAGGGTGTTTGCAGTTAATTGCATTGTGGAAGTAAGAGTAGAGCAAACACCCCACCCAGGGCAGGGACAGGATATAGATTCTTGAGGCCTGAGTTGCCAGACTTGGGACCACACACTTGCGGGTGCCCCACGCCCCAGCACTACTCACAGCCTGGGGGATCAAGTGCTGCCTTTCAGCATGGCATCCATTCATTCATCTGTTTAGCCCACCCACCCACCCACCCAGCCATCCTTTCATTTATTCAGCCAGCCAGCCACCCATCCACTAATTTCTTTCCCTTATTCACTCAGCATTTATTGTGTGGCTGACCCTGTACCAGGTACAGGGATATAGCTGTGGCTGAAATGGACACTGGCCCCTCCCCATGGAGTGTATATTCTGGGGCAGAACTAACCCAGTGTGGGAAGTGCCAGAGTTACTGGCTCAGGGAGCTTCGAGGGAAGGGTCTGAAAGTTAGTAGGAAGTTATAATCTATCTCAGCAAGATGATTTGCTCTAATGAGGAACATACGTCACACTGGGCGAGCACAGCATGGTTCTTATCAGAATTAATGAGATAATACATATTAGTTAGAGAAGTCAGAGATTTCCTGGGTGCCAGGCCTGTATTGAGTGTTTTGCATAAACTAACTTGTTTAGTCATCCCAGTTCTATCAGATGGGTACTATTATGATCAATCATTTGCCAGGAGAAAGGTAGAGGAGGCTCAGAGAGGTTAGGTAACTTGCCCAAGGTCACACAGCTGGTGAATGGCAGAGCTGGAATGGGAACTCAGGCTGTATAGTCCTTGACTGTGGCTCTCCTGGATCAGAGGAACTAACAGGTGCCACAGAATTTGCTTCTTCACCTCTCAGAGGACAGATGAGGTCTTATCTATAGATCATGGGGCCTGGGGGGTTGTGCAGAGTTAGATCACTTTCTCAAAAAAGACCTCTATTTTGAATCTAATACGATCAAGGCCGGTCCCAAATCCCAGGCTCTAAGCAACTGACCATGTTCTGTCAGCTGGGCTCCTCCAGGATGCAGAGCAGAGGTTGGGCTGGGAAGCATTGGGGGTGCAGTGTTCCAGAGCTCTGGCCTGATGTCCAAATGAGCCCTGTTCCTGGGGGCCCAGCCCCTGCCACGAGGTAGCTGCTGATCCCCTGGAAGGGGGAACACCTTCCCCCCTCACCACTGCCAGGAGATGCCTCAGAGGCTTGCTGGAGAGTCGCTGGCCTGCCCCCACCTCTTGGGACCCCTCCCCACTGTCCTTTCCGAGGCCACCCCCACAACCTGAGCATTGTTCATGCCTGAAATATTTCAGGAAGTCACACAGCCCTTTGCCAAGACTGCACAGACTCATGGCTCATGTTCTCCTAAAAGGTCGTGTTCCTCTTCCTGACTATCTGACCCCTGACCCGGGCCCTTCACACCCTTGGCTTCACAGGGCAAAGCAGAGACGTGGCTGGTTCCAGCCGCTTGGCGCCCTCCAGGATTCACCCACAGAACCATCTTCCTGACGGCCTCAAGGGTCCTGGGCTGCTGAGCTGGCCTCTCAGCCAACCTGTGTCAAGTCCTCACCTGGAACTGGGCGATCTGTTAATGTTTCCACTTCACTCTGTCCTCAGCACGTACAGTTTGGAGAAAGTAAATACTTTGGGTAGGTATTTACTCCCAACTGCTCTGATCAGCCCAGAAGGCTCTGGCCTGAGCCCGGCCTGCCCATGTCCAAGGCAGAGAAGCCACACTCTTTGGGGCTGTCCCTTTGTGTATTGTCCCGAGGAGGATGGCTCCCTGGAGGCGACAGCCTTGGGTGATGCCTGCAGTGCACACTCAGTGCCTACCCACACCCTCCCTCCGAGGCCATTGCCTCCAGCTGCCAGCCGCTGAGTCCATCTGCCCCGTGACTCTCTGGTCTCCTGGCTGCTGGGGTAGTTTTCACAAACTGCCTCGCTTAGTCATCACGGTTCTGTGCTCTGTGGGCGCATACAGGCGGCCAGAACTGCCCCTCCTCCCGGGCCAGATGGTAAGCCCCCAGCTCCTGGCCTTCAGTGCCACAGGCCAGCCCCCTATAACACACCCTCCACAGGCTTCCTTCCTTGCCTGTCTCACCCACCACCTCCCCTGCCAGGGCTTCCTGGGGTCACTTGTCTTGCATTTGGATCCCGGACTCAAGTCTGCCTGCAAGGAAACCCAAACTAAGAAAAACATCTGATTGCCAACATTTATCGAACACTTTGTGCTGAGCAGGGTGCTCATACACTTCATGTGCCTTGACTCATTGAATCCTCTGACAGCCAGTGCAACACAGTAGGGACCGTTATCAGCTCCATTTTACAGGCACAGAACCTGACTCAGAGCAGAGGCTTGGCGCCAAGCCACTCCTCCCATGGACCAGCCTCCAGGCACCCTGAATTGTCCTCAGTCTCCAAACTGCTGTGTCGCTCTCCTCCTGCCCTCTGCCCTCTGATGCACAGAGGGGTTATCACTTGGTCACACAGTAAATTAGAGGGTGAACCTGGCTCAGGAGCAGGCTCCAGGTGTGGAGCCCTCACACCTCACCCCTGCGAGGCAGACCAGCAGCCCCTCAAGATGCCCCCATCTGGACCCTGTGCTGTCACCTGCTGGGGCAAAAGACACTTTGCAGATGTGATAAAGTCAAGAATCCTGAGATGAGGAGATGACCTGCATTATCCAAAGGGCTCTGGGGAAACAGCAACCGCCCTCAAAAGAGGGTGTTTTTGTCCTGCCTCTTTCAGCCAGAATATGATGTGATGACCCAGCAGAGGGACTCTCGGGAGAAAGAGATTTGGAGATGCTACACCGCCGACTCTGAAGACGGAGGAAGGGGCCACCAGCCAAGAGATGCGGGCGACCCCTGGAAGCTAGAAAAGGCAAGGAAACAGATTCTGCTCTGCATGCTCCAGAGAAACGAGCTCTGCCAGCACACTGACTAGAGAGACCTGCTCCAGACCTTGGGCCTCCAGAATGGAAAGAGATTGCATTTGTTGTCTCAAACCAGCACGTGTGGTGATTGGTTACAGCACCCATAGGGAACCGTCTTCCATTGGAGTTGTTTCTGTCCTTTGCTAGTATGAGTAACGTTGCTACAAACATTTGTGTACTTTCTGTGTGCATGGTCTCATCTCTCTTGGGTGTATACCTGGGTGGTGTGGAATAAGTCTTTGCTTCCTAACCTCTTGCTACAGTTTCCTTGTCTCTAAAATGAGGCTAGTGCTGGTACCTAATTCATAGTGTTATATGAGAAAATTAATGCAAAGTGCTTAGCCTGATAATTGCCGTAGATCAGAGCTGTTACCCAATTAGGCTGTAAGTATTTTTTGATATGTCTTTCTGTCCAGTTGGGTCCTAGGGTCCTGGAGGGCAGGAGCTTCATCCTGCCTGGCCTGGAGCAGACACCATGGAGAGCACAGATGTTATTGCTCTTTCTTGGCCGGCCACGGAGGAGAATGTGGCTCCTGGTGGTTGAAAACCTTGATTAATGTTACAAGAGTAAAGAGAAGCAGAAGCCGAACTCCAATCTCTAACCTCAAGCAAGAGTTCATTCATTCATGCAACATCAAATATTTACTGAGCACCTGCTGTGTGCGAGGCAAGTTCTAGGCAGTGGTGTCTTCGTGAATTATTTGGGAAGATAAGATAAATTAGTTATGTTGTATCTTTAGGTGATACACTATACACTAGAAGCTGATATGTGCCAAGGGGATAAACAAGGCAGAAAAGGAGGACAGGGCAGTGCCAAGGGGGTGCTGGGAGAGTTTCCATTTATGTGGAGGGACCAGGGTAGGCCCCACAGAGAACAGGGCCTCTGAGTCGGGATTTGAGGCAGGGAGGGACGGGACCACGTGAGTGTCTCTAACTGTGACTCAGCAGGATCAGATCAGAAGCAGCTTGTGGACAACGGTGATGACGGTGACGACAGCTGCCACTTCTTCATCTGCTGCTGTGTGCGCAGCCCACGCTACCTACGTTTATTTTGTAAGTGCCTCCCAACAACAGTTGTGTTGGGTGGGAATCACTCTTATTCCCACACACCTCAGCAGTGGCAGAATGGGGGTTTGAACCTGGATCTGAGTCCAGCATCTGTGCCAAGCATCTGAACCACTTGCCGTGGTTCGCTGGGAGGCAGTACGGCGCTGTGGTTCAGGGCTCTGGAGTCAGATCCATTGACAGGATGGCTTTGGGCTGCCTGCTGAACCTCCCCTGGCCTCAGTTCCTGCCTCACACATTATGTGAGGATTAATGTGGCGACAGGTACAGATCACCTGCTCAGTGTACGGGGCAGTTGTCACGACTCCCGTCGCTAGGCCTAGGGAAATGACTTCGCATTCTGGAAAGCCATCTGGCACAGCGGACTTGCTCCGGTCCTGACCACCTTGGGGCCACATGAGTGGTCGGCCGTCTAGGCCCACAGAGGTGGGAACCTCTCATGCTTGGAGAACAGGGGGCCCTCTGGGACCCTGTTAAGCTCGGCCAGCCATGTTCTAATTGCTCTCTTGTTGCTCCTCAGCGAGCCTCCAAAGCCCAGCAGCTCCCCCAGGTGAGGCTCGAGGGACACCAAGGCAAGATGCTTCCCCTTAGCTCTGAGCCCTTCCCTCCCCCCCCCACCCAGAGAAGCTGGGGCAGGCAGACTGACCTCCCACTGTTTGGGAAGGGCCTGTCTCCTATCAGGGGCTGATTCCAGTCTGAGCTGAGAATGTGTTTACTGGCCAAAGTCTGCTCCAAAGTAAGCATGTAATCACATTCCTCCCCGCCTGTAACCTCCGTGGGGAGAATCGGGGGCCATCATGCAGCAAGGGTGGTGAGGAAACCTTATCTGACTCCATTTCAGCAGGATCCCACTTAATTTGCCCTTGGTTGGGGGGTGTGGGGGAGAGAAAGGAACAGATCATCTTAAACAAGTTGAATAAAAGCACACGGTTGGTGCAGTAATTCTCTGTGATGATAAGTGGGGGGAGATTGGGAGATTCAGAAGACAAACATGTTATGTACCGAAAGAGCACACAGTTCTATGTGGGTGTGCCTTTGAATTTATTTTTATTGCCCTTTTTTTGCCCATAAAAGTAAAACAGACTGTTTTTCTTCCTTTCTACTTTTTTTTTTGGTATGATTGACTTACAGTAAACCACACATATTTTGAGTACACAGTTTACACACATACACACACACACACACACACACACACTCATGAAACCATTACTACAATCAAAATGGGGAACACATCCATCGCTCCAAAAGATTTCCTCCATACTCTTGTGTAATCTCTCCTTCTCATCCCTCCCTCCCTCCCCAGGCACATATCCATCTGCCTGGTCACTATAATTAGTTTGCATTTTCTAGAGTTTTCTGTAAGTGGAATCATACAGTATGTATTCTGTTTAAGTCTGGCTCCTTTCACTTAGTGTAATTAGGTTGGGATTCAGCTACGTGGTAATGTGCATTTTAGGGCCCTCCTTTTTGTTGCTGAGCAGTGACTAGTCCGCTGTACAGAGGCCCCGGTGTGTTCATCCATTCACCTGGTAATGGACCTTCGGGTTGCTTCCAGTTTTGGGCACTTACACACAGAGCTGGGGCAAATGTCAAGTCCGAGTCTTTATAGAAACATGCTTTTATTTCCCTGGGGTAGTTACCTAGATGTGGGATGGCTGCATCATATGGTAGATATATGTTTTTAAGCTTTTAAGAAGCTTTTCCAAAGTGGGTATACTATTTTACATTTCTGCCAATAGTGTGTGTTTAAAGACACTAGAGAAACATTTAAGATAGAAAGTCCTTAAGATAGAAAAGTTCTTATAATTTCACCTAGTGATGGCCTGGTTAACTGTGCGCTGTAAATCCTTCCCAGCCTTTTTAAAAATTTTGTATTAAGATATGATTGATATACACTCTTATGAAGGTTTCACATGAAAAAACAATGTGGTTACTACATTTACTCATATTAATAAGTCCCCACCCACACCCCAATGCAGTCACTGTCCATCAGTGCAGCAAGTTGCCAGAGATCCACTGTGTCCCTTCTCTATGATACACTGTTCTCCCCGTGATCCCCGACCCCGTGTGTACTAAACATAATACCCCTCAGGCCCCTTCTCCCTCCCTCCCCACCCGCCCTCCCACACCCCTCCCCTTTGGTAACCACTAGTTCCTTCTTGGAGTCTGTGAGTCTGCTGCCATTTTGTTCCTTCAGTTTTGCTTCATTGTTATACTCCACAAATGAGGGAAATCATTGGGCATTTCTTCCCGGCTTTTTTGTTTTCTCACCCACATACAGAACCAGACTGAGACGCAGAGGTGTGCTGGATGGGTTACTAATTTGGCATGCCTTCAACTCCATAGTTTAAAAACAGTTGTTCAAAACTTAATGAGGCAGGATGTGGAGAAACTGATTTTCTGTTCATAAAATATATCATGTCTCTTTCTTTTCAAAATAAGGGATTTATTATATGTACAGCATGCAACCTTTTGTCTTGGAACTGGAGCTGTCCAGGCAGTTGGCTTCTTGGGGCCTCTATCACAGGGCACGTGACTCAGGGGACACACTAACAAATCACTAGGTTTGGGGACAGCACACAGCTCTGACCAAGGAAAAAGCTGACATGGGGGACCAGGGAGCTGAGAGAATGGTCACCTAGCTGGACTCTGCTCTGTGTCACAGCCGAGTTGCCCCTGATGCTGGGGCGAAGAATGTTCTCATTTCCCCCAACAGGTCTGTCCCGTGTGGAAACCGGAGTTAACTGGCACTCTGTTTCCATCTAGTCCAGTGCTATTTGGGTTCACTTTCTAGAAGACTGGCACCCTGGTAGGCCTCCTGGCTGACTAGCTCTGTGCATATATTAACATACATTAGTGTTGTTTTTATTTTTTACATGTGCGCACAAATTGGACCAAATTCATGTTCATCTGTAACTTGCTTTTCTTTTTCCCTATTTCACAAGAAATCTGGAGATCTTTTCACATCAGCCCATGTAGGGCCATTGTTGTCTACCTGAGGGATGTACTGAAATGCAATACTTACCCACCTTCATGAGCACCTGAATCATCTGGGGGCTTTTATTAAACCATAGCTTCTAATTCGGTAGGTCTGGGGAGGTGCCTGAGATTCTGCACACTGCCAGGTGCTCGCCAAGCTGCTGGTGGCACCAAGCGGGGCTACAGTACATGTGAGGGACCAGGGACTGAGGGACATTTGGGCTGATATCAGTCGTGCTACAATAAACAGCCTTGAGCAGATCCCAAAGGGCTACTAGAGAACAGGTTTTAGAGTCAGAAGATAGAGCATTGAAGTCTGACCCTGACGCTGTGTGACCTTAAATGGGCCACGATCTTTCTGAGCTGCCTGCCAGTGTGTCCCTCCTGCCTGGCAGTTCAGTGAGTGGTCACAGACGCCTCCACTCTCTTAGGCCCCAGGGATAAACAGTCCCTGTCCTTGAGCGCTCTGAGAGTCATCCTGCTAATCCCGCTTTGCAGAGCCGGGACGGGAGGGGAGAGAGGAGATAAGCAGGGAAAGGGCTTTGTCAGCTGTCCAGTGGCCACAAAGGCATCTCTGTGCCAGTTGGAAGGCAGACTAGGTTTGCCAGGTGAGCGGGGGCTAGACAGGGTTTCCTTTAGCCAAAAGTGCTCCGTGGCATTTGTCTGCATTAAAAAAACAAACAAACCAGACCCACACATAAATCTCCCAAAGAAGCCGAAGTGGGTGGAGGAAAAGGGCCCAGTCATTCACAAACGTGTGTGTGTGTGTGATTCCAGCAAGCCTGGGGTGGGTGTGCCGCATGCCCTGGCCGTGAGTTCCACGCTGGGCTGGGAAGGCCCAGGGGGAGGAAGCCAGGCCCTCAGCAGGCCTTGTCTCCCACCCCTGCTGAGTGAGCAACACTCAAATGTCAGTGGACAGCGGCCACCGCCTCGGTTTTTTTACCGTCACTGGGCAAATCATGCTTCCGGCAGTCAGGGCCGGGGGCTCTGAGGGACTGCAGAGCTGAGAAAGGCAGATGTGGCCGCCAAAGTCAGAGAATTAAAGTCCCGTTTCACAGGTGAAAAAGAGTGAAGGTTGTTTAGCAAATTCATGTCTGAGAAAGCATTTTAGCATCCAGGGCTTGAATTTCCAGTTCATGTCATCATTTCCTAAGTTTTACCAAGTGCTGTCATGGCCATTAATTCCCCATCAGCCACCTGGGAGCATTGCTGGGAACATCCACGGATGTTGGGAGCGGTGGTGGTCTTACTGGGAGCCCAGGGCACCGGAGCTGGTTAGACCAGGGTGTGAATCCACAGTCTGACACCAAATATCAAAGGGACCTTGAGCAAGTGACTCGAGTTCTTCTTGCAGCCTCTGTTTCCCTACTTGTAATATGGGGATGATGATAATAAGAGCATCAAGCTCACCGTATTCTTGAGAAGATTAAAAAGTTAACTCAAGGGCATGAGGTGTTTAGTTCACTAACTGGTATGAGGAGGTGGCCATTTCCTACACTCGTAGGATCAAAGGAGAGAATGTAGATAAAAATCACAATAAAAAAAAAAATCACAATCACACAGCCCATTGGGTGAGTCTAGTGAACACAGGCTTTTGCGAACACGGCTCTGCCCACTGAGCTCCACCTTAGCCGGTGGGGCACTGGGAGAGTTGGGGTGAAGGTCTGTGCTTTCTTCCACAGCCCTGCCTTATCTTGGGGCAGGGCAGGCTGGCAGGGGCCCCCAGGCCTTCAAAATACTATTGCCCTTTGCCACGCCTTTTGAGGAAAGCCTGCCCTCCCAGCACCCCGCCTCCTCTTCCCGCCAGGGTGGGCTTTCTCCCAGCACCACCCATGGGGTCTGGGACCTTGGTAGGGGTCTGGGAGTGGAGGCTGAGCCCTCCCACCTCTCCGGGGGGGCTGCTGAGAGAACCAGCTCCTCTTCCTCCAGAGGGAGGAGGCAGAGCAAATATCCTCCTTCATACTGTTTCTCTTTCTGGAAGGGTGTGGACATGGGTGTAAGATTGCAACTGAGAAGGACTCCGCCCTGCGGCGAGGACATAGATTCATTTTGCAAGACCTGGTTCTCCATCTCTGTTCCCTTTGGACAACTGGCTTCTAAATCTGGAACTTTCAGTCTTTGCTCTGATGGCCACTTGTATCATCATGATATTATCGTGATATCATCATAGCATAATCATGATAACAGCAGTATCAGCTCTCAGGGGCACTTACATGCCAGGTGCTACACACATAGTTTCTCATGTACCAGAGACCCCCAGGAGGCACACTGTTGATGCAGCTTCCAGGTAAGGAGACGAAGTCAGGGGTGGCCCCACTTCCCAGCTCTTAAGCATGACTGTTGCCTTCTGTCGCCCTTCTTTAATAGCAAATCTGTCACTCTGTGTCCTTAGGCATATGACTACCAGCCTCAGTTTCCTTATCTGCAAAACGACAATGCTTCCTGGAGTGGTGATGATTACGTGAGAAAATGACAAGACTTGAGAAATAGAAACTTCTATTATTAATTATTATTATTTCTACTTATAAATCTGGCATGCTACTGCAGTAGTGGACCCCAGCATATCAAGAAACTACGTGACGCAGGTCCACCTGGGACCCTTCTCACAGAGCTCAGCTTGCTCAAGTGTGGAGGTGGGATTCATATATGGGGTGGGGAGATCCCAAAGTCAGGACCCAGAGGAGAGCATTACGGGTGTCCAACTATCAACTGGTTTCGTTCAATATCAACATATCTCTATACCTGCATTGTCCAATATCATAGCCACTCATAGCCAAAGGCAGTTGTTGGGCACCAGCTGTGTGTTGCTGAAACTCAATGAGATGCCCTCTAAGTATAAAATACATGCCAGATTTCAAAGAAAGTACCAAAACACACACACATACAAGCACATACAACGTTTAAAAATATTGATTATATATTGCAATAATAACTTTTTGGATATGTTGGGAAGGGTGGCCAACTTGCTCTGGCTTGCCAAAGACATTCTTGATGTTAGCCCTGAAATAAAGGCCTGCTTCCCAGGAAACTCCTCAGTCCTGGGAAAACCTGGACAGCTGGTCACCTTAATATTGGTTAATGTATATTAGTATAATTAATCTGTTTCTTTTTAAGTGCCACTTATTAGAACATTACAGATCATAATGTGGCTCTTGTTATATTCATGTTGGCCAGTCCAGGCTCTGAGGTGTTAAACCCCAGACTGTATCCTGCAAGGGATGGAGGGGACCATCGCCCTCCTTCAGCAACTGGCCACAGAAAGCAACAACTAGACTTGGGCGTAAAACAAGCAGATGAGCGCAGCAGCTGTGAGAGTCAGGGATCTGAAGGCTGGAGTGACTTTTCTGAATTGGAGGGGAGAGACGAGGGTGCCCGAGGCAGAGGGAAGCGCCTGAGCAACGGCAGGGAGCCAGGGTCAGGGAACGTGGGCACACCTGCTTGCAGAAGGACCCCTTCTCATCCTACTCAGGTGGGCTGATTGGGCAACTTGTACGACTTTGGTTAGGAGCTCACGGTGCTTCGACCTTCCAGTTCAGCTAGTCCGTGCCTTGTGGGTCTGCACATCCGCTGCAGCCTTGTCAGGCCCACGCCGACGTGTAGGGGTTACTGCTGTGCAGAGGTTTCCTTGGTCAACTTATTCGAACCAGGACCTCCTGCGGCTGCAGCAGATCAGTGCCACTATCTGTGGGTAACAGACATGGAGGGGAGCCATGGCTTCTTACAGAGACAGACTAGAGTCTGAGAAAATACAGCTGATTCCAGATTTTCAGGGACTGGTTAGGAGTCTTCATTTTGCCTGATTTCCCACAGTATTTATTGAGTGCTTACTGTGCTAAGAGGTTTGCATTGGCTCACGACCCTAGGAGTGGGTATGTTGTCTCCGTTACGTGGATGAAACTGAGGCTCGCAGAGGTCACAGAGTCAGAACAGTGAGAATTCACCCCAAAGCCGAGGTTCTTTGCATCTCTACACTCTTCCACTCTGGGCAGTTCTACCAAGAGATAGGAAAGCCTAAGATAAAATTTAGAACATAGGAATGGGTGTTTTTTTACATGGAGGCCTTGTCAGGCAAAACTGTGGAAGGCTTTGGCTAAAATGCTCTCTGCAGAAAGACCTACTTTGAGTAATTTGGCCCTCACGTTTTATCAAATATTGATAAAAAGCCATCTGAAGACTTGTCTGATTCCGCTCTTCGTCTCTGAGGCCACTGGCCACCCTCCTCCACCATGGTTATTAAGTCCCCTTGACACCCCTCCCTCCATAAATTGTCCCCTAGAGAACTAGGCTTCTTTTGATAAGATGGAGAGTTACCCAACTCACCCTAAGACAGGAATGCTCAAAGTGAAGTGGAATGGGTATTTACATGCAGAACTGAGGTATTTGTGTCAAGCCTGGTGAAAACAGAAATATAAGAAAGGGGGAGCTTAGCACAGCAGCAGCTGCTGACTGAGCCGAGTTGACCACCTTAGCTCCAGGGCCACCCCGCAGGTAGGAGTCTCCCTGGGTGTGAGGCTCTGGCCAGTAAGTTTTGATGGAGGAGGTTGGGTGTAGGAAAGCACGAACAGCCAGGACGCTTGGGCACGGGGGAGGCAAAGGTCACCAGCCTTGCCTCTAGTGAATCTGTTGCTCAGATTGTGTGGACAGAGGCAAGGCACAGGCTGGGAACAGTATGGGAGCCCTTAGGCATTACGCAGACTTTAGAGTTAGACCCGGGTTCAACCCCAGCTTAGTCTAGTCCTTACCAGCTGACCTGCAGCAAATCTCTTCACTTAATCACTAAGGACAGGAATGGGCCTTCGAATAGTTATTGAGTCCCTACTTTGGGCCAGGACCAGGTAATGCACTTTCTCCCCCCAGCTGTTTGGAGCATATCTAGTGAGTGAGGCAATCTGTCTAAACAAAGAACTTCAGCATTATATGCAAATGACTGCTACAGAATGTTATAACCACAAATCTACTGGCTTCTCCTGGCCAACCCTCAGGCTTGAAGCCTTTGACCTCCATCCTGCTGAACCCCTCTCCACTCAGGAGGTGTGCCTGCTCTGAGCCCCTGCCCCAAGCCTGGGGGCGGTGTTCCTTCTTGAGTCCTGTGCTTCTCTTACAGACCTGGACTCCAGTCCTGTTTGTGCTGTGTGCCCTGAACAAGTCACTTAACTCTCAGAATACTCTTGTCCAATGGGGCCAATAGCAAGGACACTGCTTAGCGTAGCTCTGGTACCGGGGCAGAGCAGGTACTCAGGAAATGCTAGCCACTACTCTTAAACTTATTCTTGACAGCAGAGGTCTGCTCCGCGTCTCTGCTGTATCCCAGCATTAAGCACAGAACCTGGGTGAGTACAGAGCAGGTGCACAATACATGCTGTTGAAGGCAGAATAATGGTCCCTGAAGATGTTCACACCCTAATTCCCAGAACCTGCGAATATTACCTTATAGGACAAAGGGGAATCACAGTGGCGGGTGGGATTAAGGTTGCTTATCATCTGACTTGAAATATCCTGGATTAACCAATTGATGTGACTGTGGATAACCAGCGGGATGATGTTGTGAGAAAGACTTGGCCTGACTTTGCTGGCTTTGAAGATGGAGGAAGAGGCCACAGCCAAGGAATGTGGGAAGCTTCTAGAAGTTGGAAAAGGCCAGGAAACGGATTTTTCCCCAGAGCCTCCAGAAAGGAATACATCCTGCCAATACCTTGATTTTAGCTCAGGGAGACCCCTGAGGGATGTGTAAGCTATAGAACTGCAAGATAATACATAAGAGGGTTTTTTTTTAAAGGACATTTTGGTAATTTGTTACAACAGAATTAGTTAAGGAGTAAGTTTGTCTTATTCACTACTGGTTCACAGGTGCCAAGAGGACCTGGCACACAGTAGGCACTCAATAAATGCTATGAATGCTATAAAATTCATATGAGTTTAATTAAGATGAGGGGTATAATGCCGGTTTCCTTCACAGGTGTCCTCCAGTGCCTGGCACGCAGAACCTGCAGGGTGACAAAGGCCCCTCGCCGCTGGCCCTTCCCCATGACCCTCATGGCCGTCGCCGCCCATTCTGTGCAGCTCCCGTCGGTCCAGGACCAGGTGGCCTTCTCTTAAATAACTAACTTGACGCCTCTCTCCTGGGGTCCTTTTCATTGGGCGGTGAGCGCAGAGCGCCGAACCCGGGAAGCCCTGGAGGCCGCGGGGCGCAGGCCCGCTTCGGGCGGCAGGGGGCGAGCGTGGCCCGGGAACTCCCGCCGGGGCCTAGGGACGGGGCGGGGCTTCGGGGGCGGGTCGGCCCAGTGCGCAGGCGCGGGGCCAGACGCCGCGCGCGGCCAGGGACAGGCGGTCGCAGAGCAGCTGCGGTCGCAGAGCAGCGCCGTTCGCGGCTTCGGTGGCAGTAGGTTCGATTCCCGCTCCCGCTCCGCTTCGGCTTTCGCTCCCCGGGCCCTTGGGCCTCCCGACGCCAGTCCCCGGCAGACCTTGCTGCGCATTGCGCCCTTCCTGCCGTCAGGATGCCGGTAACCGAGAAGGACCTGGCGGAGGACGCGCCGTGGAAGAAGATTCAGCAGAACACGTTCACGCGTTGGTGCAACGAGCACCTCAAGTGCGTGAACAAACGCATCGGGAACCTGCAGACCGACCTGAGCGATGGGCTGCGCCTCATTGCGCTGCTCGAGGTGCTCAGTCAGAAGCGCATGTACCGCAAGTACCACCAGCGGCCCACCTTCCGCCAGATGCAGCTCGAGAATGTGTCGGTGGCGCTCGAGTTCCTGGACCGTGAGAGCATCAAGCTCGTGTCCATCGGTGAGTGCTTTGGCCGGCCGGCGCCGGAGGTGCACCTTCCCGTTCCCGCGCGCGCGCCCCTGTGGAAGGCCGGGGGTCGCTGCCGCGCACCCCCACCACGCCCAGCATCCGCGTGCTGGGGGTGGGTGCCGAGGCCAGGGGGGCGGCGTCCCGAGGGGCTGGGGTCCTAGACTCCCTTCCCGGTGCCGTCCGCTGGGCTGGGTCCTTGTGTGATAGCCCCCGTCGTGCGCCCCGGCAGTGCGTCTCTGGGGGGCTGTGGGTTCAGGGCTTGGGTTGGGGCCGCACGCGGACCGGTGGGGCTGTGCCGTTTTTCTGCCCCCCCCGGGGGGGTCTCCCTGCGGGAGCTGGGGGACTGGAAACAGGTCCGCCGTCCCCGGGTGGGGGCCCGGTCGGTGCTCCCCGGAGCGCTCGCCCAGCTGCGCCCAGGCCAGGCGGGGCTACCTGGGGAGGGACCGTTCTCTGAGCTTGGGGCCTGCCGCCCAGGTGGAGACGAGGACCCGGGACCCTGCCCTGCATCCTCGGAAAGGGTGTGGGCTCCGGGATGGGAAGGGGAGCCGCGGAGGTGTGTCGTCGCCCTCAGCTCTGGCCCCGCGCGCCGTTGATGTTATTACATCGGAGAGCGATAATAGTAACTCTCGTCTCGTGGGGAGCAGACTGGTGCGCTCTCGGGTCGATAGCCTTCGAAGTTCGCTGAGTCCTTACACATCCCGCGAGCTGGGGTGTCGTTTGGACTCATTTTACAAAGGGGTCCGGAGGGTTAACTGATTTGCTCAAGGTCATGGAAGTAGCGAGGGTCCAGCTGAGAACTGAAGGAAGTGGGTGACAATTAGAGGAGACTTTGCCTTCCTCCCCCGCATGCCCCACACCGGGGTCTTCCTGGGAGGAGGGGGAGCTGGTGCTGCGTTCCTTTCCTCCCGATCTGGGGGGAAAGAATGAAGGTCAAGTGCCCACCATGACCTGGGCTAGTTGGGGGCTTCCTGGAAGGTCACAAGTCAGCTGAGGGTGTGGGCTGTGACCCTGGGGGCAGTGGGGTGTGCACTCTGCATGTGTGTAGCGAGCGTGTATACACAGCATGTGTGCATAGAGCATACACCTGTGCAAAGAGTGTGTGAGTGTACACAGCATAGGAATGCAGGGAATGTATGCGTGTGTTCTGCCGGGTGGGTGTCTTGGCAGAGAGGAGCGGGCCCGGGCCTGGGTCTGGGGTCTCTTCCTAGAGAAACCAGGCCTTAGAGCGGCCACCTCTGCGACGGGGAAGAAAGGGTGGTGGGTGGGGCGGCTCGGACTTTCTCCAGCCTTAAGGAGTTTCCCTCAGGGCTGAGTCTGCTCCTCGCACTCCCTCACCTTCCCCCACACCTGTCCTGGCAGGTGGGGCTGCTTCCTGCTTCCCGAGCCCAAACAGCCTGCCCATCAAGGGTGGCTTCTCTGCAGCGGGAAGCCGCGTGGCATGCTGTTGTCGGCTTTTTGGGGCCCGTGCCCTGTGATTGGTAAAGGAGAACCTCGAAATTCTCCTGGAATTCACTTCAGAGACCAATTTCCCCTCCGAGGACTCTCAAGGCCCAGCTGGGTTCAACTGAGATCCCTTCTTTGTTTTAAAAACTTGTATTTATTTAATTATCTGAACAAAGAGACTTAAAGCAAACCAGGAGTATCCACACATGACATGAAATCTTTAAAAAACAAAACAAAACAAAAGAAGAACCAAACCACCACACCAGAAAGCCCCGGACTGCCCATTTTACCCGCTGTTTACAGAGGCTGAAGCTGCTTCCACCGGGGCTTGCCAGCACTGCCCCGAACTGGGGGTCTCGTTCTAGACTTCATATGGTCTCTTGTATTTTTCTACTCAACGCTCTGATTTTCATTTCCGAACCCACCCAGGCTCCAGCATCTTCCATTGGCCTGACATGCAGGGTGTGCCCCCCTCCCCGGTTGTGGGCCTGCAGTCCGCTGGCAGCTTCTTGCTGTGGACCTCTTCCCACCACAAGTTCCATT
Organism: Manis javanica; assembly: GCF_040802235.1. Classification (NCBI taxonomy): domain Eukaryota; kingdom Metazoa; phylum Chordata; class Mammalia; order Pholidota; family Manidae; genus Manis; species Manis javanica. The sequence goes on from NC_133158.1 coordinate 7,175,289, forward strand.
GTTTTATTTTCTCCCTTTAACTTATTTCTTGGATTTTCGCAGAAGTGGCATTTTGGGGCAAAGGGTGCTACCACATTGATGACGCCTGCCATTGGCTGCCTAGTTGCTCTCCAGAAAGATCTCACGGCAAACAGGTTTTCCAGGTCTGGAGACCTGAGGGACACTTGCCATGTGCCAGGCCTCCGTGGGGATAATGCCTGAGACCTCTTCCCCTGTTCCTGGGGCTGTTCTGGGAACAGCCGTATCTGGTCACATTCAGCTTGGACTTCACTTCAAGTATTCACTGCTTTATGACGTGTTACAAGGACACCGAGAATCTGACTGTGGACACCCACTAGGTGTGTGTTCCACTGATTGCCCCGTGGGTCACCATCTGAATTCTTTTTTGGGTCCCTTGTCTATGTCATGATCTGCTTCAGCAAGTCACGGCGGGGTTAAGGGCTTTCCCCAGTCCTGGCCAACCGCTTAGCAAATGGTTGTTACTGTGGTTAATTAGTATTATTATCTCAGTTGAAAGATGAGGAAACAGGAGTGAAGTAATGGAGAGGTCACCCAGCTAGAAAATGGCGACTGGAGCCCACGTCTGCCCAGTTGTTGAAACTGAGCCTTAACCAACCTGCTTTCTAGTGTCAGAAATGAGCAGCACACAGTCCCTCCAGTCCCTCTTCCCCGACCCAGAGTTCCTGTAACATTATATTTTGCAAGACGGAGATGTTGGGGTGGCAGCTGGACACCTACACTTTGAGCCTCTGACCTTGAACAAAGCAGGGATCTCAAGGCCTTGGGTATGTGACAGGAGTGTGATGAGGGTCCCTTGACATGAGTGGCACTTCTGGAGGTGAGCAGAATCATTTTCCACCTTGCATCTTTTGTTGAGGGAATGGCTGCCCTGACTTCACTGGTTTTTGTCGAGTTTATTGCTTGTGTTTAGTTTTTGGAGATTTCCTGCTACCTTCTGGCTGGTTTACTCCCTAATCTGAGAAGGTGGCATTGAATGAATACGGGGTATTCTATATCTCGGACAACTCCCAACAATATAGATTGTGGGAATCATCAGAATTGTGTACAGGTGCCCAACTCTGAGACATGAGATGGTCAGAAGCCCCAGAGGATTGTAGCTTTTCTGCCTGGAGTTCACTGAGAGACAGTTCTGGCAGGTTACTCGCATTTGTGAATCATCGTAAAGTGGACCCATCCTAGGCTCCATCCGACAGTTGAAGATGTCATCACTTTCTTATTCTATCTTGGGAAGTTCATAGTGTGAGGCCTCAGCATATTTAATGCTAGTTATTTGCCAGGAGCTGGCAGTTTTATTTACTTGTTTTTTCCAAAATCCTTTAGACACTGGGCAGCCCAGCCAACTTGGAGAAAAAGGGGTCTCTCAGCCCAAGAATGACAATCAAGCCTGCCCAGAAGTTTGTGTGGTATGTTTTGGTTTGATCTTTTAGAAAAAGGAATTCTTTCCTTTTCAGAGGATGCGATCTGACCCTCAAGTTTACTTAAGGTACCTGTTCCAGGGCCAGTGCCCCAGAGCAGGTGAGGTGTGCGTTGCTGACGTTGTTGGGTCACTGGGCTGACTGTCCAGGGTGGTGGGTCATGGCGCCACTCAGCCCCTTTTCCTTTGTTTGTCCCACCTTCACCAAAATAACATACAAACACAGTGATCCTGAATTCTACCCTTCCTGAATGACCTAGCAGATGCCAGTGTATCTTTTAGGCCATGGAGTTCAGACCCTGAGGATGCCTAAAAAGCAGCATGGTTTGTCAGAATTAACAAGTTCTGGGCCATTTGCAACAAAGTAACACATTAGTGAGGGAGGTGGCTCTTGCTGTAGTTAAAAGCAGGGATTCTTGATTCAGATCCCACTTGCCACTAAGTAGCTGTTATGAAACTTCTGTGCCTTTGTTTCTTTATCACTAAAATGGGAATATAAGCACCTCTTTAAAAGGTTGTTATAAAAATTAAACAAGTTAATATTTTTTAAAGTGCTTGGAACAGTTGGTGAAACATAGTAAGCCTGTACAAGTGTCTGTTAAAAGAATAAGGTACTGTTCAATAGCATTCTCAAAAGTCAGTCTGGTGGGTTTGCACACTGAAAGGACATTTAAAATCTGTGCAGCCCAGGGGAGACCGGCTTGGCCGGCCAATGTTGATTCTGCTTGTTATAATAGGGTTATGGACTGCCCAGAGGATGTCCCCTCCTTGGAAGGGAGTGACCCCTGGGTGTGTTATGGCTGCCTCGGGGGCCCATTCACACCAGCTTTGTCTCCTAGAGCTGGACAGGAGCTTGGGGCGACTGGTCATTACAACCTCCCACCCTGCTCCGGAATCGCAGCCAAATCACTTCCAGATGGCAGCTGGGCCTCTGCAGAGCTCTGGCAGCGGCAGAGCCAGTGTGCCAGTCGGCAGCTGCCTCAGTTCTGAGAGACCCTGTGCTAAAGGGGGCTTGGCCTTGGAGCCAAATTATGTCTCCTGGGTATGCCCCCTAAACCCCCAAGGGCCTGGTTCTGTGCTGGGGGAGGGTTAGTTGAGGATGGCTGACTTGCTCCTGGGGCAGCAGATGCTCTTGCTGGGAGCCTCTGGACCTGCCTGTGGCAGCTCCCGGGCCAGGGTACCACGTCATCCTGCTTTCCCTCTCAACAGCCTCTGCCTAGATCAGCACCTACTGAGCAGTACTAGATATGGCCAAAGGGTTCAATGCATGGGCCTGAAGCTAGACTGCCAGGATTCTTATTCCCACCTGCCTCCTCACACTGTGCAACTCTGATCCACCTCTTAACCTCTCTGAGCCTCAGTCTCCCTGTCTAAAATGGAGAACAATAGTTCCCATCTTAGAGTTGCTGAGTGCATTATACGTGACTAGGTTAAGTTATAGCGTAATGCTGCACTTTCATTTTTCATATTGTTCTGCTCTTGAACTCCAGTCCAGGACTCTTGTCTTCTGTCTCTTCTCAGGCCAGCCCTACCCCAGTCACCCCGTGTGTTAACTACCCTCTTCCCCCCAGCTTGGGGCCTCTGATGAAGATGCCTCCCCAAGACCCTTTCTTTGTTCTTTTCCTCATTCAACAAATATACGAAAGACCAACTCTGAGCCAGTCCTGGCTCAAGGGGCCACAGGAATAATGACAGTCACGGAGCCGGCTTGCCTCACCTCCCACACTGCTCAGCATGGAGTTTTAAGCAACCAGGGAGTGTCTTTAAACCTTCAGGCACACACATCACCCGGGGACTTTGTTAAAAATGCAGGTCTGAGTCAGTCGGTCAGGGGTGAAGGCTGAGATTCTGCCCCTCCAACCAGCTCCCAGTTGCTGCCACCTACAGATTAGCCAGGATGACAAGCCCTTTGAGGAGCACCTTCTCTCGGACTGGGGTGCCTAGTCTGGAGGGCTCCCAGTAAAGCTGACACCTGTAGCCTGACTAGAACTAGGCATTTGAGCAGACGGTGAGCCAGGTGAGCAGGCAGGAGTGAAGAGCATGTGGGTGGAGGTCTGGGGGTGGTGGAGAGGTAAGCAAGGGCTGGCTCACCCAGTGACTTCTGAGACGGGAGGCTGCCAAGAGCTGATCTTCCGAGTGAGCGTGGGGTGGGTGGGGTAGGTGCACCCAGCCTGACAGAGCATCCAGTCTGGGGCTCTCTCAACCGTGGCTCCTACTCATTTCCAGCCAGAAAAATGTTTGAATGCGCCCCTTCCTCTTCCAGGTATAAGCTGTGTATATAGACCACTGTCAGTCTCTGCCCATTAAATATTAGTGAAGCTTCATTTCTTTTTAGATGACAAATCCAAACATCTGGTTTTCCTGTGCTCTGATGGATTATCTCGTGCCCTTGGGGTGCTCGTACCCTATTTGGAGGCCCCTCAACGGCCTGTGTTTCTGCACTTCATTTTTTTTCCATATTGTTATTATTCAGCATTTAGTTTTTATGTTTCGTTATCCTTAACAAGAGGTACCTCTATAATTCTAACCCCTTCCCCCCACAGTAAGTTGACCCAAATACATAAATCCAACGGAATGAGCTGTTTCAACCTAAATGCATGCTATTTCCTGCTCTTAACGATGATTAAAATTGCCTTTCATGACATTCTACTAGGAGCCGTCTTACATTACTGTTGTAAATCTAGTTATTCGTTAAACGGGCTCTAATCACCACATTGGCTCAGGTTACTGTGTAATAAACAACAGCACTTTCTTTTTTTGGGGCTTTGGAAAGTGGCCTTGTAGTTTTAAGATGCTAAGCTCATTTTTCCTGGGAAATTAAGTCCCTGTTCTAAGGCGACTGCTTCTTAGGAAAGATGATTAGAAAACCAAATGGTTCTTCTTTCTGGTTCGAGCGGTGAGACAGTAGGAGAGTGTAGGTGTGCATGGCATAAAGGAAGGAACTGCTGGGTATTTTAATCATGCTCATTTAGTATCCCGATTTCTTTTTTTGCAAGAAAAATACTGAGCTATGTAGGAAGTAGCCGCCTTTATTCTAGGAGCCTTACAGCAGTTGCCTTAAATGCGTGTTCACTTGGTAAGTTGTGGATGGTTGTCATAACTCGTCTGCAAACTGTTTGGTTATAAAAAGAATTTGATGGGATTTTACTTACGCCCTTTGTTCGATTACAAAATTCACCAAAGAATATTTCCCTTCGCTTATCCCCTAGTGACCAGCAGTAGAATGTCCTTTGTCGAGGTTTCCTTGAACGGTAGGCCAAGAAGCAGTTCGGTCTCTCACTTGGTCAACACTGGCTGTAAGAGTGAGTTGTTTCTTTGTCAGAAGAGACAGAGGCACAGGTACACAGTTGGCCAGGAGGATATCTGCCCTCCTCCTGCACATTCTTTGGCTCTCCTGGGTACCAGGAATGTACATGGATGATGCCATCTGTCTAGTGGGAGTCGAGGTGTGCACACATATCCTCTAACATAGTATCTGAGCATTTTCCCATGCCTGCTGTCTTCAGGGCATTGTCCTGGGTATCTTACCTTTCTTATTTCTGAGAACCTTGCATTATGAACGCTGCAGAGTGAGAACTTTCTTTGGCCCATCTGCCTTTCCTTTTCCAGCACCGTCAAGCTTGGGACCTTCTCGTTCTTTCCCTGCCTTTGTTTGGTGGGTCTGGGCAGTAAGGTCCAGCTGAGGGCTGCTTTGGGGAGTCATGCAGGGCTTTCTTTGCAAGGCCTGGAAGCTGGAGGTGTTGGTGGGGGCGTGGGGATGCTGCCCCTGGAATTGCTCCTGGCTGCAGTCCTGTGGGCCTTGCAGTGCACACTTGGGGACATTTGTGTCGGGGGTGAGATCCAACTATGCCTGGAGATCCTTGGGGACAGTTGCCATTGGCACAGCGGTGCTCTGCAAGAAATGACCTCACCCCACATCCTTTCCTTCTGCTACCTTTACACATTAACCAGAGAAAGGGCATGTTGGGTTGCGTTTGCTGGTAAGCAGAACCTGTCTTTCGTGGCTGGCCCTGGGCCTAGCAGTCTGGCAGCCCTGGCACAAGTCGCTGCCTGCTTCCAGTCCAAGCCAGCGGTTACTGCTCATCTTCAAGGAACCTTGCGGGCAGGCCCCTTGCTGTGCACCACAGCGCCGAGGTGCTCCAGAGCTGGGCTGGTGTCCCCAAGGGCTTCCCCCGCAGCACTCCTGAGAGACAAAGCTGGTCTGGCCAGCCCACGCCATGCTCAGCCTGCTCAGCCTCCCAGAAATCGCAGGGCTGGCTTGTTGAAAGGTCTGGGCGTTAACACAACACTCCTGTTCTCCCTCTCTGAAGGCCCTTTATGCTGGCATGAATTCCTTTTCTCATGGAGATCTGAAAGCTCTTTTGACTAAACGGGTCACCTTTCTGGGTATTTTCATAAGGCTGGTCAGCTTTAGCCATGCCAGACAACTTTTCTGGAATTTCCGTTCAGATGTAACAGCAACCCAAAAAGTTGAAATTATTTGGACCGTGGTGTGGAACTTAGGCCTTCGAGCTTTAGGGAAATGGGTGGGAATTTGTGGCAGGGCGTACACAAATTCGCTCTGGCCCATAAATTCAGATTTTAAGATTCAAAAAGGCAAACTGCAGTCAGCTTTCCTGTAACAAACTGGACTAGTGCTACTTCTGGCTTCATGCTGCTTGTGACTAGAGGCAGAGGCAGGCCTCCAGGCCTCCCATGGAGGCTGGGGTATGAAAGGATTCTCAGTGGCTAAAAACAAATTCCTCCATCTCCCCTGCTGTCCCCAAGAAAATACTCAAGTTCTTATTGTGTTGGTCCTGCACTGCTTGTGTGAATCACCCTGATTTCCCGTACTTCCCTGAAGTGGTTTATTTCCTGAAGATATTCCAGGGAAATGACAGTTTTTTGGATTTGGCCTTCTGCAGCCTGTCAGGAGCACAGTTGGGCCTGGTTGCTTCCTGCTCAAGAGCAAAGTGATTATTTCCTTTATGGGGCAAAGCAGGCTGGAGGTGGGGGCCAGGCCCACCCCCGAGGGTGGCCCAAGCTGCTGAGGCCTTTGGGCGCAGACCCTAAAAGGCCTGTGTGGCTTGGTGGTTCTGTTAGTGGAACTGAGTTCTGGGTTCTGTTCATCAGCTTCTTTGTCAGAAGAGACAGAGGCTGGAAGACCAAGGATGCATAGCTGGCCAGGCAGGGCGCTGCTTGTTGGAGCCTCAAGCCGTCCAGGCGCAGAACCCAGGAAGCGTGGCTTGCCGCATGCCTTATCTCCACTGAAGGAGGCAGGCTGGCAGCTTGCTTCTCCTTTACAGGAAATGATCCAGGATTCACGTTACACTTCCTGTGGGGCCTGCATCTCTTACCATGATTGTCTGTCCTGTCCTGTTCGTTTCTTAGCACTCTGGTTTGACATCCATGGGGAGTCACACCCGAGGATGAAGGGCATGAGGCCCTCTCCTGGACCCCCACCCTGCACCCCCATGCCATTCTGTTTCTCGGCTTTCTGAGTTGTGATGGTCTCTCGCTGTTCCTGACTGCTCTAGGGGCAGGTGCTGTATCTCTTGTTCACCTCTGTGGCTCTTGGCCTTAAGTAGGAATATGATAATCATGTGTTGAATAAATAAACGGCCTCTAGCAGAGATGGGTTGAAAAAGTCTGGTGCATTGCCTTGCTTGCAGTATATTTGCTTTGAGAAATGCTAGATGGTGGCCCTTTGCAGCCCATAGTGAAATGGGAATTATGGGCACCAGACAGCTGGGTTGGCGTCCCGGTAGAACGCCTCGTTTTGGGGACTGTGATTCCGAACTTGATTCATTTCAGTCATTCTCTGAACATCTGTGATTTGCTTCAACTGTTAGAGAATGAGGCCTTGTCCAGGTTGCCATGGGAGGTGCAGAAGATGAAAATGAAAGCAAGCCATTGAGAGTCACTGTAATCATAGAAGTAGTTTCATTAATAATAATGCACATACTGAGCATCTCCCAGGACCAGGCCTTGTGATAAATGCTTTTCAGTAATAGCTGAAGGAAACCTCATGGCAACCCTGAGGTGTTGTTATTGTAATTCCCATCATCTGGATAAGAAAACCGAGGCTTGCCTGGGTCAGCCAGTGAGTGTGTGGCAGGCTGTGACGCGAACCACTGTCTGAGATTTTAAACCCCAAAGGAAAGCCACCAACTCTGCATGTCTTTGAAATATACTTCTAGTAAGTGTTTTTTTTTAAATTAAAAAGTTGCATTTGTAGTTCTTTGTCAAAAAAATTGCAAGAACACAGAGAAATACATCACCTGTGAAGAATCTTAGCATTTTTTTTTTTTAATGTTTTTAGGGAGTTTTGTTTACAGCTATCTTTTAGTCAGAATTGAGAAAAGAGATGCATTTTCTCAGGAAATAAGAGACTGCGGACTGGAGGGGTTTTGTGAAATCATTCTGGTCTTGTGATGGTTGTGACAAGATTCACCCTTGAGTTATTGCTGTGCTGTGGCCACATTAAAATCAGAGGTCTTCGTGGAGGCTCACTGTGGTTTGTAAGTCTCCCTTGGTCTAGAGATGCATTTTGGTCAACCATGGAGTCGGGGTGTCCCAGCCACTTCCTGTCTCTTAAAAGTTTTTAGGGCCAACTTTTATTGGGACTGCCAGGATCCCTTAATAATAGTTATTCAGTGTGGTAACTGTTAGGCACTGTGTCTGCTTGTTAGTGCAGCTGAGAAACTCCCTTACCTTTAAGTTGTTCATCTCCATGAGCAGTTTAAATATGTCTCAGATATGCCCCTGCCAGAATGTGGCTGGGTAGCTTGATCCACCCATGTCTGCCTGGAAAACATTTAGAAGTCTGAAAACCATGTGTAGCTCTTCAGGTCTTTGCAGTATTGGATTTGGGGGGACATCATAACTCCGGCTGTAATAGTACCCCAGTCTTGGTGTTGTTGAAGATTGAATGATGCAATCCTCAGGAAGCACTTGGCCCAGTCCTGAGCAGGCTGTAAGCACCCCAAGAGTGGTCATCACCTACTCCTCTGCTCCCCCCTCCCCTCTCCTCAGATGGGAGGAGGAAGTGACTTAATTGACTCGAAGGAGAGAAGTGGATGGGAATAGGCCCAGAAATTGGTCAGAGATACCTCGTCCCTAACAGGCTGTTTACAGAAGAGGTAACCGGGGTATGTGGGTGGCTGTCGGGTCGAGCCGTGGGCCAGAGGCACTTCCTGGTCTTCTGGCCAAGCTTCCTTTAAGGGCGGAAAACAGGTGCCAGGTCATCTTGCCGTCTTCCCCCACTTTCCTTCACGTCCTGTTTGGCTAATGAGCCTACTTTTCGAACTAGCTTCTTTGCTCCACCTGCTTTTCTTTAATGCTTCCTTTTTGTCTCTGGGAATGAATGTCCTTCTCTCCCGTTTCTTCCTGTCCTGTTCTGCCCTTGTTGGGGGGCCGTGATGCCGTCGGGGTGGTGGGTCTGAGTCTCGGCCCTGCCTCTGGAGAGCTGGCTGAGCCCAGCAAGCTGTTCGCCTCTCGGAGCCTGCCCTCCATGTGCAGAATGCGCTGTGGAAGGGCTCTGCTGTGCGGGGTTCTAAGGTATAAAGACAATGAACGTGCATCTAACGCCTGTAGCACCAAGCCCGGCCAGTAAACACTGCTGCTGTTGTGCTGTTAGCATCACTGACTCTGAAGCCCCCCCCCACCGCCCCCCACTTACCCTCCTCAGGCTTCCTTGAGGAGGACACAGAGGGAGGAGCCCGGCTGGAGGGGAGGCTGTGCTGACTGCTCCATGCACTTCCCAGCTGGGGCAAAGGGGACCATACCAGCTGCTCCCTGAGTCTGCTTTGTCCCTTCCTTGGCCCCGGGCACCACCGTGTCTCCTGGTCCTGGGCCTTTGACATCTGGGATCATGGTGGGGCTGCCTGCACCACCTGCCAGGACTGTAGCTGCCCTAGGTGTGGCCCCACCTCGTGTCATGGAGCTGGTGCCAGGATTCTTACAGCAGTTCTTGGAAGCTGGCTTCCCGGGGTCACACCCTGCATAAGCAGCATCGAGGTTGCTGGGTTGCGGTGACCAGAGGGGGGGGCTCGCAGCAGCAAGTTCTGTGGCTCCGGAGACCCAAAGGGATGTGGGAGGTTGGGTGCGAGTGGGCGTCACTCAGTTCTTTCCAGGGGCATGCCAATCTCAGCCCTGCCAGGCTGAAGGGATCTGCCTGTGTCTTGGGTAACTGCCTGCTTCCCTCCCATGCCCCTTGAATACAAGCTGCCAGGTGTTGCCTTGGGCCAGGTGTCTAATATTGCAGAGTTTTAGGGGGGTGCCATTTTTAGGCTGTCTCTTGTTGGGGAAGGGACAGTGCTCCAAAGGTGGAATCTGTGGGGCTTTTACTTGAGTGAGTGAGTGACTAATGAGGATCGTTGGCGAAGAAATTAGCTTGGTTATTGTTTCCATGCGACAGGGCACAAATTTAAACACTTGCACAATGGCTTTTGTTTTGCCAGCTATTAAAGTGGACCATCAGCATCATGTTATCAATAAGATCAGCAGGTGTTAAGCGCTCTGCTTCCGGAGACCAGTTTCTGGTCCTGGAAAAGGCCCAGAACAAGCTGGATTTGGCAAGATTGTGAGTCCCAGGCAGATGGCTGGACCCAGACACTGGATGGTAGGCCCGTGTCTGCTTCTGTCATCACTGGGGCCCTGGAGAGGCCCCACCTCCCTCTCTCACCCTGTTGCCCATCTGTAAAATGGGACAACTGGGCAAGGTCTGTGCTTTCGAAACTTTAGTCATTTGAAGAGGAACCACCTTTATAATGCTTGCCATATCCCGCGGCTGCCTCTGTTGTGTTCTCGCCTCACATTTTTTTCCCCCTTGCAGTTGACTCACTTTTAAAACAAATGTATTTGAAAAGGAGACTTTGTGTCACTGTCATACTGGAAAAGCAGCGTCACTAGGTAATCAAAGGTAACCATAAATAAACCCAAAACAGTGTTACTAAATTCCAGCTAGCGCTGTTGCCTGCTGTCAGTACGAGGCCTACTCTTTAGGCTAAAAGGGAAAATTAGCCAGAGACAGAGAGGTGTTCACGGTAACCTAGCACCACATTGAGCCTTTCTCCCTGACCTACTCAGAAGGAGCGAGAAAGAACTGGAAAGAGCGTAATGTCCTATCTGTGATGCAGAGGGACTGGTAGAGTGCCACCAGTAACTCAGAGTAGTTATAATGCATTAGACTCTTTGTTCAACAAATACTTGTGGAGCATTACTGGGCTGGGGTAGTGTCAGAGCTGTGCTAGAAGCTAGGAGGATAGAGGGGCTTGGCACTCCGTCACTGACCTCGGGGAAGCGTCCAGTGCACGGAGTGGAAGGAGTAGGTTGAATGTGAATGAAGGGTAACCCAGGCCATGGAGGTTTCAGTAAGAAAACCACAGAACTCTAGTCAAGTGTGTAGGGTTCTTTTACAAATAAAAGTTGTTTAGAAAATGATTTTTCTTTTAACTGGAGGCTTTTTTGAATGAACAGCAAACCTATTTCAGACCAGAAAGATTCTAGAGAAACCAAATATATTAAAGGTATATTATTGGTGTTCTTATGGTGTTAAGATGATCGTCTATCTTAACCATTTATGGAATGGTAACCAACGTTACATCCCTAAAACCTGATTTGAGTTTTGAGCTCTCTTGTTGGAGTCCATGTCAATTATAAATAGGTAAGATCAAGAAGATGGCCTGATACACTCTTTGCAACACCAGTCTTTTTCTTTTCTTTTCTTTTCTTTTCTTTTCTTTTCTTTTCTTTTCTTTTCTTTTCTTTTCTTTTCTTTTCTTTTCTTTTCTTTTTTTTTTTTTTGTTTTTTTTTTTTTTCTTTTCTTTTCTTTTGTTTTCTTTTCTTTTCTTTCTTTTCTTTCTTTCTTTCTTTCTTTCTTTCTTTTTTTCTTTCTTTCTTTCTTTCTTTCTTTCTTTCTTTCTTTCTTTCTCCTTCTTTTTCTCTCTCTCTTTCTCTTTTTCTCTTTCTTTCTCTCTTTCTCTTTCTTTCTCTCTCTCTTTCTCTCTCTCTCTTTTTCTTTCTTTCTCTCTCTCTCTCTTTCTTTCTTCTTTCTCTCTCTCTCTCTCTCTCTCTCTCAGATTAGCATGTTTTGTAGTTTCTGCAAGGTAGGCTGTACCCCAAGATTGTATCTCTGGAGTGCTTCAGACTAGTGTCCAGGAATGAATGGTACTCTTGGAGGTAGTGCGTTGTGAAGCCGAATCTGATTTTTCTGTCCCTCTGCTAGCCAAGGGCACCGCCTGCTTCCCTTAGGTTTCTGGGACAGGGAAGTAAGTTGTGGTTAAGAATGAGGATTTGGGAGCCAGGGGCGGCTCTGTGGGATTGACTGTGCGACCGAGGATTGAGTTCCATGATTTCCCTGGAGCCTCCGTGCTCTATGTTCTCACCTGCAAACTGGGGATAATAATCATAGTTTCTACCTGAAAGAGTAGGTGTCAAGATTTAATGAGCTAAATTTTGTAAATATTCAGGAAGTGCTAACTGGCAATCCCACACTTGTCTGATTGAAAGTGTCAGGTTTTTACTGCACTAGGGTGGTAGTAAATGAGGTGAAGGGGGTTGCCAGATTTGGGGTTTGGTTAGAGCATGCTGATTGACATAGCACATTCAGAAGAGACAGGGCTTTGGGACAGATGGTGCCATGACCCCCGAAAGACTGCATGTGGGTCAAATCAGGATGAAATGGACAAGGAGAGCCTTTAAGGGGGGAAGTGGGGCAATTAGAACCCTTTCAGCTACAAAGAATGGGACCCCAAACTGGATCACATACAAGGCATTGATTGGCTCATGTCAGCAGCCCCGACAGAGTGGGTTATGGGTTTCTAGGACCCAAGGCTCAGGGATGGCAACCTGGTTGTTTGGGTCTCTGCTCTGGGTCCCATTAGTCCTAAGGCTGGTTTCCTGCGAGGTTCAGGGGTTTTTGGGAGGCAAGAGCAGCTTTCCCAGACGCTGGCAGCAGACCTCCCCTGATGCCTCCCTGGCCCCCACTGGGTCCCATGGCCCTCGGTGAAGCAGCCCCTGGCAAGGGGGATGGGTGTCCTCAGACCAGTGAGGCTTTCCCCGGAGCTGGGGAGGAGTCACTCCCTGGAGGCCCTGGGGTCCTCTTGGGAGGGGTGGATATCCCAGACTCCTGTCAGGACTCTGCGGAAGGGCAACGGGGCCCGGAGGCTGTGTGGGCCTGTTGGAGGAGGTGTTATCCGGAGAGGGGATCGATGTGCGTGGTGGTCAGGAGGAGTGGGACGGCGAAGGGAAGGCGTGTGTCTTATTCTGCAGGCTTCTTTGCCCATCTCTGTCTCCTCCTGCCTCTTTGTTCTGCACCCAGGGGCCCCCATGTCCCCATGGGTCCCTCTGTACTCCCGCCTCTTTCTTCCAGAACACCTCCTCCATGCCGATTTATTGCAGCACTTCTAGTGAGGTCAACTGTATATCCTTTGTATAGCATTTCCTGCTTTTTTCCTTGTTAGGGTTAATACATGTTTTTGCATAGAAATGAGAACATTGCGTAAAAATAGACAAGGAAAAATTGCTTATAATCTCACTATCCAAAGATAACAAAGGAATTGTTAACATTCCCTTTCAGTTTTCTCTCCACATGACACATTCTAAATAGTTTAGGAGCCAGACTGCATGTTGTTTTGTATTGCATCTTTTGATGATAATTTCGCTGTCAAGTATCAATTAAAAACTTGGTTTCTTATAACACTCCATCATAAAGTGCATAGTCTTTTAAAAGAAATAATGCCACTAAAGGTGGAATACAGAGCAATAAAAATGAATAAACTAGGACTCTGCTTAGTTTGGGTTCTTCTGAGAGTGAGACACAACGACCTGCGCCCAAATGGAGGTGACTTTTTGGTGGAGGTGATCTCAGGAAGTGGGAAGGAGGGATGGAGAGTGAGATGGGAACGGAGAAACCGACATTAGCATGAATGATCACGGTCCCTGCTGTGAGCAGCAGGGACTCAGTTCTGCTGGGACCTCCTGAGAAGTGTACAGAATGCCTCCAGAACTGTCCACCTAGTTGGGAAGCTGGACACCCACCCGTCCTTGCTTCCCTATGATGGAAGCATTAATTCCTTTGAACTTCCAGGTTGGGTGCCTATGCATGCCTGCTCCTCTGAGGCCAAAAGGGAAAAGAATAGGTGAGCTTGAGTTGACAGGTGGCCTGGGGGAGGTGATCTGAGCTGGCACCAAAGTGCCCACTGTAGCTGGGGCTGAAATGAGACGGGGGCCACGGGGGTGGACGCAGGCACCAGTGGCATCTCCAAGTGTATCACCTGGATCAGTTTTACAATGTTGAGCAGAAAAAGCAAATTAAGGAAAACCATACGTACACTCTGATACTGCTTATATAAAGTTTTACATGTATAATAGCAATGCAGGTACATTCATGGGAATGATCATCTACCAGACTTTGAATAGCAGGGGGAGAGGAGGATGCAGTTCTGCAGGGGTGTGCAAGGGCTTTTAACTCTCGGTGATATTTCATTTTCTCAGTTGCATGGGTGGTTATATTGTATTTTTCTTACCGGCCCTCTTTTTCGCGTGTGTTGGTTGGGAATATTTCCTTTATAAAAAAGTATATCTGGTACAGTAGTGCTGGTACAATGCATTACTGAACTTGACCAAGGGAAGGGGGAAGAAAAAGCATCCCACTTTTATTGTTTTGCTTATTTTAAAGATAAGCTTGGGCCCAGCTTGTAAGAAGGAAAACAGATCATCCTCAAGATACCAGGATGACAGTAAGACAAAAGACATTCACACTTCCTGGGATTTCTCCCTCTCCAAGTATGTGTTGAAACTCTCAGCTAATAAATAACCATAGACTATAAGACCTCTCCCACTGCTATTGGGAACATCCCAGGCATGGCTTTCCCAAAGGCAGAGAGAGGTTCAAACATTTGCCTCTGGGTGCTTCCTGTCAATGGCTTTTTGTCTAATTGGAGGAAGATACTTCTCATCTTAAGGGGCTGCCGAAATATTTGCATTGTCCTTAAAAGTGGGGATTAAGTCCACAGTAAGGGGTGGGTTCAAAAGTGGAATGAGTGTTAGGAGGGAGTTGCAGCCTAACAACACCTTTGCCTTATGGCCAAAGTCAAGCCCATCCATTTTGCGGCTTGGTGTCCCTAAGCAGGGGCCGCGGTCTTGGCGTTCCTCGCGCCTGAACGTAAGAGCTCAGAAGTTTAAAAAACTACTTTATTGGTGTATGATTGACATACAATGAATGACACATTTAGAAATGTAAGGTTTGACGGCGACAAAAGCAAACATAAGCAAGTAGGACTGCATCAGACTGAAAAGTTTCTGCCAGCAAAGGACACCGTCAACATGAAAAGGCTAACTAGCAAATAGAGAAAATGCTTGTAAATCACGTATCTGATAAGGGTTCATATCCAAAATATACAAAGAAATCATACAACTCAGTGGCTAAAATCTCCAACAACTTGATTAGAAAACAGGTAGAGGATCTGAATAGACATTTTTCCAAAAAAGACCCATAAATGGTTAACAGACTCATGAAAACATGCTCAACATCACTAATCATCAGGGAAATGCAAATCAAAACCGCAGTGATATCACCTCACACCTGTTAGAATGGCTGTTTTTAAAAAGACAAAAAATAACAAGTGTTGGAGAGGATGTGGAGAGAAGGGAGCCCTCCCGCACTATTGGCAGGAATGTAAATTTGTGCAGCCACTGTAGAAAGCAATATGGAGGGTCCTTAAAAAACTAAAAATGGAAGTACCATACAATCTAGCAATTTCACTTCTGGGTATTTATTTGAAAAAAATGAAAACAGTAATTCAAAAAAAATATATAGCCTCCCATGTTCATTGTAGCATTATTTACAGTAACCAAGATATGGAAACAATCTAAGTGTCCATCAATTGATAAATGGATAAACAAGTGGTATACAGCTGATGGAATATTATTTAGCCATGAAAAAGAATGCAGTTTTGCCATTGCAACATGGATGGACCTTGAGGGCATTATGTCAAGTGAATTAAGTCAAACAGAAAAAGACAAATACTCTCTGATCTCACATATGTGTGGAATCTTAAACAGTAAACAAACCAAACTAAGCTCATAGATGCAGAGAACAGATTGATTGACAGAAGCAGGGAGTATGGGGTGGGTAAAATGGGTGAAGAGAGTCAAAAGGTACAAACTAACAGTTATAAAATAAGTCGTGGGGATGTAATGTACAGCATGGTGACTATAGTTAATAATGCTGTATTGTATATTTGAGAGTTGCTAAGAGCGTAGATCTTAAGTCAAAAGAAAAAAAAATCACCACCATGTATGGTGACAGATGTTCACCAGACTTACTGTGATGGTTATTTCCCAATTTATACAACTATCAGAAAAAAAAAAGTCATTGCATCTAGTGAACTAAGGGCAAAATCTCCAGTTATTCTAAATATCAGTCATGTGTTATTTCTCCAATTTTGCTCTGAAAGAAGAGTTTTGCCGAGTCTGTCAGGATTGCTTTTAAAAAAGAAAAGTGTATAGTTTAAAATGTTTTGATAAACACACAAACATGTGGCTGGCAAGCCATTACCATAACCAAACAGTGAACATATCTATCCAGCCCTGAAAGTTCCTTTGTGCCACTGTGTGGTTCCTTCCTCCCATCCCTCTTGGCCCTCCTCCTGCCTCCAGATAATCACTGACTTGCTCTCTGTCATCACAGGTCAGTTTGCATTTCTTAGAATTTCATATAAATGGAATCACACAGTATGTGCTCTGCTTTGTGTGTCTCCTTTCACTCAGCATAATAATTCTGGATTCCTCCTTGAGGTTGCATGTGTCAGCAGCTCATCCCTTTTTATTGCTGAGCAGTACTCTGTTGTATGGATATACCGTAATTTATTTATACATTCTTCTGTTGATGACATCTGGGTTATGTCCATATAGCTGTTGTTTGTGGACATTGTTGTACAAGTTTATGTACGGACATAGACTTCCTTTTTTTCTGGCCGAATGGTTGGGTCAGGCAGTGAGTGAGTCTATGTTTAAGTTTTTAAGAAACTGCCAAGCTGTTTTCCAATTTTTCCATTTTCCATTTCCACCAACAATGTATCAGAGTTCCTGTTCTTGCACATCCTGGCCACAAGAAGTGTATTTTCTTAAAAGACAATATTTGTTAGACTGGTTGGGAAAAGTGGCTGTGGCTTTTAGTTACTTTTTATTTCTCTGTCCTCCCCCACAAAGGTTTTCATTCTCACTGTCAACAGATGCTGTAATTAGTTTACTTCTAAGAAGAAATCCTTGTAATCCTAACACTGTAACTGTGTTGTAGAGTGGTGGGGGTGCCTCTGGAAAACAAAATACAATCTCTTACCACCTTCATTCAAGGATGGGTAGGTGAGCTAACATCTGCTGTGTGCCAGAGACTGTGCTACGTTGGTTCTTTACATCACTATCTCACTTAAATCTGACAGCCCTATGAAGTAAGCATTATCTCTACTTCACATATGGAGAAACTGAGGCATGGAGAGGCTCAGTGATTTGCAGGATAGCCAGGAAGAGTGACAGACTTTGAAAATAAATGAATCGGTTAGGATGTGTATGGTTCCATTTCATAGGCAACCCGACTAATCCTGGCTCATTCAAAAAGGGAGCTTATTGGCTCCAGCAGCTGAGAAGTCCAGGAGTAGGGCAGGCTCGGGTGCATTTTGATTTAGAGGTTTTTGGGTCATGACCCTAGCCCTGTTTCCCTAAGGTTCTGTTTTCTCTTGTCTCTCTCTGATCATGGACAGGCTGGGGTAGCAGTTCAGGCCCCCCACGGATGTAGTCATACCTCCCAGAGGGAGAAGGCAGGCCCCCTCTGCCACTGCAGGCTCAGGAAACCTTGAGATTCACTGTGGTTGGACCAACCTGCCAATCACCTGCCCTCTCCTCAACCAATCACTGGCCAGGGTGTTGAATGTTGGGACTGGCTTAACCTGGATCACATAACCACCCCCTCCCTCCCCCACCCAAATCTGGGACATTGAAGGGGCTGGAGAATGGAGTTCTGGAAGCTTCTCACCAGGATCATTGCTATACTACATTGCTATTTGTTGTTTAGAAACCCCCTGTTTTATAAAACTCTGGTGTCACAAGCGGTGGTACTATATAGCCTGTGACTTAGGGTAATCACGTCTATCCCCTGCTTGAAGTGAGATTACTTCCTCAGTCACAGGCAGATCAAACAGGGAAAAATACGACCTGTAAACTGCAGCCTGCTTGAGGTTTCTTTTAAGCTGTTTATGTAGTTAAAAGGTATTAATCAGACATGAATATAGAATAAAATCTGACTTCAAATTGAAGGGGCATGGTTTCAAGCCTTCTAAAAACCGGGTAACTTCGTGATCCTGTCTTGTGGATTTGTTCGATTCTCAACTAGAGGGTGCAGAATGCCTGCCCAGAGAAAGCACTAGGCATCCACAGACCGCTTTCCAGGAGAAGGAGCTGAAGGAAAGAAGGAACGTGTGAGGCATCGTGGGTTTGGTTGCCTGCCAGGCCCTGTGTGGAAGGAGAGGAAATGCAGTGCCCAGCCCCAGTGACGCTCCCCAGTTAAACACTGAAAAAAGATCGTGGTTCTGGGGCTTGGACTTCTGACAAACCAGCGGCCGCCCTTTTGGGTGGTATTCCAGGTTGGAGGATTCTGTGAGGAGCAAAGTGGAAGCTTCGAGAATTCCTCACTGGACACCCAGAGGGGCTCCTCATCTGGGCCCCGGCTGGAGCAGCCCACCCTCTTCCCGAGGCAGATGGGGCGACCGCGTGTGAAGTCCGGCCCAGCACAGCACACTCAGCCTGGGGTGGCCACACGGGAAAGATGTTTCTGGGGATGAACTTCCTACGGCCAAGCACTTCTGAATGAGACTGTCCTGTTCTTGCTGGTGAGCTCGCTGGTGCCCTCATTCCACGAAGCCTAATTGTTTGGGGCCCATACATTTAAGCCTCTTAATTAACTGACTCAAGGCTTACAGCAAATTTGCTTTTCTTTATAATAAATCCATTGGCCTTAAATGCTTCTGATCCAAGGAAAGGGGTTCCAGGAGCACAGATTGAGAAGATCATGGAGTCGGCACACCTGGTTCTTGTCCGGACTCTGCTCTTTATCAGCTCTGTCATGGGGCCTCAGTTTCCTCATCTGTTCACTCTGAGTACTGCTCCAGAATGAGGGTCGACAGGTAGCTGGCACCCAGGCTGCACTTTTCTCTCTGTGGCGGACCTCGTGGGGGCAGTCGTGATACTCTGTCGCACTAGCCCAGACTTGGCTGTCCAGTCCTCTTCAATGTCGTGCTCCAAGCAGCCATTTGGTCCTTGAGATGAAGCCCATTTCTCATCTAGATGGGACTCCATGAACTTGAATGCCCTCTTATCTACAATGGTTTGAATTGTACCCCTGCGGACAGCCTACAAAGCATGTTGTACCCGGTGGGCTGCTTGTGTTGGCTCGAGTTTTCCCATCAGCTGCGCTGAACCCCTTACTGCTGATGGTGTTTCTCCCCTCCGCCCCCCACCCCCCTTCGTCCTTGGTCTTTGTCTGCTTGACCGCTCGTTTGTTCTGAGCGTTCAGGAGCCATTTCAGCTGCCTCTTCCCTTGTAGAAGCCCTCATCAAGTCCCCCATGTAGAATCCATCATTTCTTCTCTTGTGTTCCCACAGCACTGTACACACAAATTATAACCCTCATAAAATGGCCAAAGTATCATTTATGACCAGACCAGCCTCTAAGCCCTTTGGGTTTCTTATCTCACCATCATGATTTTGCTTCCTCAGAGTGCCATTATTATTTTCTGAGTATTTTCTCTTTACATCTATTCATTTTTATAGTCCTTTATTTCAGCAAGA
This sequence comes from Manis javanica, assembly GCF_040802235.1. NCBI lineage: Eukaryota > Metazoa > Chordata > Mammalia > Pholidota > Manidae > Manis > Manis javanica. The sequence continues at coordinate 7,194,550 of NC_133158.1, forward strand.
AACTGCAGAATATGATTGTCAGTAGAAAATGACTGTCACTTGTCATAAAGAACAGGTAACTTTAAAATAAAATCAATGAAAAAAGCAGTGTAACTAAATTCTTGAAAAGTCTGTTGAAGATTCTGCACGGAGGGCCTGCTTAGAATCAGAATGTCATACTTTGTGAACCAGCCCAACTCTAGCAGTTACCACCTAAATCATCTGCCCCTTCTTGGGAAAGGCTGTGCTGACTCTCAGCAGGGACCCTGGGGGAGACAGATCTCTGCGGATGTTGTTGAAGGGTCTGATACTGTAATCCCAGCCTCCTGTGCCCTGCCTTTGTTTACTGTCAAAAGTAGGAGTTGCAGAACCATTCAGGAGAACATCACACACATGGCTTTGGGTTAGTTCACTGCCTCTGACTGGTAGGAAGGATTCATTGCTTTGCTTTGCTGGGTTAGGATTTGATAGATGAATACATCTTAGAGAAAAGTGATTCCAAAACTTGAGCGCATTCTTATGGAAAATGTTGTCTTGAGTCTCTTTGCAACTTACACCCACCTTGGGAAGGTGCAAACATCCCATTTCATACATGAGAAAATTGATGCCCAGAGACTGCCCTGGGGCTAGTCTGACTGGCGTAAAACTCAGTTACCACCCCAATGTCTTGCTTCCCACGGAAGACATTTCCCACTAGACTTTGCACTACTGTAATTCCCCTCACTACGGGACACTCAGGGGCCACAGGGACGAGACTGACCAGAACTCACTTTCTTGGGCTCTGAAAATGAAAACCCGTTGGGGCCTCTTCTCCTTGCAAAGGATTCGGAGGTGCTCTGATTTGCTCTTGGAAGAATGCCAGTCACTTCATTGCCTCCTCTCCCTTTGCCCAAATGGTACCATGTTTTATTGGTCAGTGGCTGGGTTTCAGGATTTGGCCTCAGTTGTTCAACTCTGGTACATGCTTCCCAAAAGGAGGTGAAATCTCACATTGTGGAGAGATGCTCAGAAGCAAGCCAGATCCGTCGGGTGCTGGGAGCAAATCCCCCAGCTCTGTGCACAAGCCTCTGATCCCTTCAGCTCTCTTGGGGGATAAGTTTGTTGAATAATAGTACACTCTGACCCAGGGAGCAAGAGCAAATAGGGCAGTCGCTGAAACTACAGGGGAGGGTGAGTAAACCCAAACATTCACCCCGGAGGGCTGCCCTTTGGCCAGCACCCTCATGGTTGTTTATATTTCACTCTTACGGAGCCACTGGCCTTCTCCTAAAGGGGGTGGCAGCCTCCTGGCCTATGCCTGCAAGTCCTCATTGGGGAGGGGTTAGATCTGAGGACAGGGTTTCTTTAAAACCTATTCCCCCCTCCCTCTCGTTCCTATGTGTAAGTTAAGTGTATCTGAGTTTTCCCTTTTCTCCTCTAAATTCTTATTCTAAGTCTTTATTGGTTTTTTTTAGATCACAAAATAGATACACACTTGTTTTTAAAAAAAATAGTTTAATCATTATAGAAACTTAAGTAGGATGTTATCTGAGTGCTGACCGTAGTGATTGAGTGCCTCCTGTGTTATAGGCATAGGCTTTTATGTCTCATCTCAGTTAATCCTCATATGAGGTCTGAGAAACGGTGTTAATTCCCATTTTACAGATTTGGAAAATGAGGCTCCAATTAAGGTCACCCAGCTGGTAGGCAAGTGGCTTAGTCTGGATTAGCACCAGGTCCAGGGGACCCTGCAGACCAGAGTTCTGTATGTTGTCTTTCTGGATAGAAGGACTTAACTTGTTTCAGTATCATTTTACTTGTAGGGGGAGCTTGCATTGTTTATTTTCAGAAGAAAAGCCATATGGATTATTCTCAGTTATAAAACAAGAAGGCATGTGAGCAGGGATCTTTAAAAATGAATAGTCAGGTACATGCATCCAACTCAGGCAGCTGAGTGCCCCTGCTATGCTGGGTTAGTCTCTTCGCCAAAGGTTACACCGTCAGGCTAGGATGGACGCTGGCAGGACCATCCTAGGCCAGTCCTCCACTGGGATGGTGGCTGGGCTGGGAGGGCTCCTGAGCAACCCTAGCCCCCACTAATGAGGCAAGCCCACAAGCTCTAAGCCAACCTTTTCATTCCTAACTTAGGTTGTAAATAATGGGTAATTTACCCACCCCTCTTGTTTTAGTACAGTGAGCAGTCATCGGCTGGGCAGCCAGCATACCTGTCTTGAATCTGTGCCTCCAGCCGAACAGGCTTGGTGGCAGCCTGGGGCTCCACAGACCCTTGTTGAAGTAAGGCAAGCAGAGGTTAGAGCAGTCATGTGATCGAGCAGGGTCCTCTGGCTATGCTCTTCAAACCTACCTCACAAGTCCTTGCTTGGCTGGTGGTTGTGGACGTCCCCTGGGAGGCCCTCCAGCCTGTCTTGGCCCTGCCCTGCTGGGCGGTCCCAGCTGCACACTGAACTGCCAGGCAGCCCCTGAGGGACTCATCCAGCCACACTGCCCCAGGGCCCCCCAGGCTTTCTTTTCACACTTCTGAGACTATTAGAGAGGTTAGAGATTCCTGAGATTCTTTCTGTGGCCAGTTCGGTAAACCATTTCATTTCTTGAGTTTCCCAACTGACCCCATTCTTCCCCTTGCCCTTCCAGAGCTGTCTTAGTGTTGTCAGGCAGCAGCGTCTGGGGAGGTCTCCCCCCATGCACCAGGTGAGACCTCAGCCTGGGCGGGGAGGGTTCTTGACTCTGATCAAGAAAGAATTCACAAACAGGTCTGACAGTGTAGGTAAGGCGGGAAATCAAGTGAGAGTAGCAGAGAATGGCGGTGGCAGGAGAGAGCAAGGAAGAGCAGAGAGAGGAAAGGAGAGGTCATTGGGCTCCTGCTCGGCACAGGGCAAATCCACTGCCAGCTCCTGAAGCCAGGGTCACTGGGCGTCCAGTGTCTGCTTGAATCTGCACTCGTGGGAACTAAGCCCCTACCACCCCAGGACTTGGGGAGCCGCACTGGATGGAGTGAGATTATGTTCTGAAAACTTCCCAAAGCAAAGAAAGGAGATTTTCGGGCAGGCTACTAAAGAGCATGATTGTACAGCCGCAGTCCCATCTGGGTCACCCAGGCGATGGGAACTTGCAGGCCCAAATCAGAGATCCCAGTAGCCCTTCCCTACTTGTCTGAAGTCTAGAAAATTCAATGAAATAGTGAAGTAAGAAAGATGCTTACCACTGGGAAAAGGGTTCTCTTGTTAACCTCCCAACAGGCTTGGAAGAGCACAGAGAGGAAATGCAATAAATTGAGCAGTGAGAAGGCTTTACTTAAAGCAAAGTACATACTCGAAGAAAGGGGAGTGCGGGCAGCCTCAGAGAGGAGGTGCGCTTAAGGTCTTAGGATTCTGTCTTTTAAGGATTTCAAGGATGGGGCACAGGGCCAGTGGGGCATAAGCTGGGTATGTGATTTCATGATGTCTTTCTCTGGTGAGAGACATTATGTCATTATCCATAATCAGTCCTCTAGATATTCTGTAAAATAAACTGACCACAAAGAATTTCTTGATCCTGTTCTTCTCCAAGGTAAGTGGTTACACTCAAGCAGTGGAAACAGCATTTAGGACTGCTCGCCCTGCATGGAGATGGGGTCAGTTGTTGGCTAATTTCCATAAAATATGTTTGGAATCTTACCTCCTAACTCCCTGGTTTCTCAAATGGAATCTTAGCCTTAAGATGAAGTCCCTCTGGTTGTTACTATACTATTTATATCTTACATTTTCATCATAGGCAGGAAAATTAATCATGGTGCTTGTCCCACGTGCCTGCGCTGCCTCGTGAGGTGCAGGCCACTTCTCCATTCTTGGCAAAGCTGTCTGTGCTTGGTGCGCGTGGGCTTGCTGCGATCTCGGGTGAACAAGTCTTGCAGAGCCCTGAACAATGCCTGATTCAGACCAGCCTGTTCACAGATGGGTCTGGACATGTGGCCGCAGAGAACTTGGCCTGCTTGTTCCCACGGGGTGAGCTCAGATTTGCATTAGGGCCTCTTGATTAGAGGAGCTCATGACTTGTGTGCTCACCTTTTAGGGGCTTCAGTGTCTGTGGATTTATCCTCTTTTATCTCATGCCATGAAGTAGTTCTCAGGTTCTTACGCTGCTGGTGATTTTATGCCGGGTGTGTTAATGGCAGTTAGCACGGTGCTTCCTTTCTGATGGATGGAGACTTTTCTCTGCAAGATTGGGTAATTTGAGGAAGTATGCCTTCGGCTCTAGATACATAGGCTGGATAAGTCATTTTGGTAATTTATTAGGCACTATTATTTTAAACACAAGTGAGAGAAACTCATGCGAGCCAGATTAAATGAAAACATTGTTCTTTGTTAGGGTTTGTCAAATTTTTTTCTTTTTCTTTTTTTTGGTGGCAAGTGGCAGAAACCCATTTGAAATTCCTTAAAGACAGAAGAAAAGAAGTTACATGGACTAGAACCACGGTCCCACAGCAGAGCTGCCCCTAAGCATGGGGGGGCCCGAGTCTCAAATTGGTCGTCAGAGTTTGTTCTCTTTGCTCATCTCTGCTATGTCTGCCTGGGCTCTGTGTGGTGGCAGAATGGCTGTTGCTGCATCTCGGGGCCCTTTAAACCTCCCAGATCAAAGCCCTGCTAGAAAAAGAAAGAAAGAAAGAGAGAGAGGAAGAGAGGAAGGCAAGGGGAAGGGAAGGAAGGAAGGGGCAGGGAAGAAAGGAACAAAATTGTTCCCTAAAGCTCCCAGACAAGTCCCGTGATTCACTGATGAGAACCCTCGAGTCACATGCCTGGCTCTGAACCGATTGCTGCCCTTAGAGGGACGTCACATTAACCCTCCCCCATACCTGCCTTCAGAAACAGCCTACAAACCACTATGGGCTCAGACCTAGGGCAGTCCTGCAGGGCCTCAGGAAGACTTGGAAGCAGAGATCAGAAATCTTATGAAGACCACCTCTGCTTTCGGTTCCCTGGTGTCCGTTTTGTCCGCCTCTCTCAGTAGATGGGCCCTGCCAGTACCCCACATAACACAAAACCTGCCTCACGGTCCTGGCCATTTGCATTCTACCCAGCCATGTGCAGAGACCTCAAGGGAGACTGACTCAGCTCACATTGGAGGTCCCACTCCAATCCAGTTCACTTCAGAGTCCGTGACTGGTCCTTTAAGACAGATCTGGGTGGGTGAAGCCTGCTGATGGTCCAGAAGGGACAGCTAGGTGGTTCTCCTCTAAGTCCAAGCTGTGATAATAATAAATAGTATCAAGAGCCTCTCTCCCAAGCAAGGAAAGTGTTGGATGAAGTTTTAGCCTGGCTGTGTGGACACCTGCTTCCTGCCTGCAAGCGATGCCCAGGAGCAGCACCGTGGGGCCTCTGAGCACTGTCTGCCCCAGCAGACCCTTCCTGCCTGCAGTGGAGAGCGCACACGGGCTGAGAGGCGTGAATGGGAATTTCCTTCTTCTAGGCCCAAGTCAGCATGACTCAGGGCGGCTTCGGCTGGAAACACTGAATCAGAAAGTGCACTTAGGCCGAGGGTTTCCCCAAGCACTAATCAACACTGATTACTTCCAAGCGTGTTGTGTTTGGCTCTTCGGAGGTTTGTCCGTTGTGGCTGTGCTGTCTGGCTTCTGCTGCCCAGAAGAATGAGAACTGAGTTTGTCAGGATGAGCCTGGGCGAAGGGCATGTCCCTTCGTAATCCTGACCTTTACTAGGTGTGAAAAACCCCGATTCCCAAACTCATAGGCCACTGGCTGGCCTTTCCTCCCAGCATTAACTCTTGGGGTAGAGTTGGGGGCTCATAATACTGCTTGCTTAAACGAAATCCTGAAAGTGTGCTTTGGAAAACTTCTATAAAAATCCTCACTCGGTGTTGAAAATGACATTTCTCCCCCACCCTTATGTCTTTTGAATGGAGTCTAAATGCTAAGGGTGAATAGAGATGCCATGTTATTGAAATTCATGATCATCTAAAAGAAGTCATACAATTCTGTGGACCTGAAATTTGATCTTGGAATTGCATGAAAGTTTATTAGGTTCACAGAAGTTCCATAACTATGCTGTTTAAAATGGCAGTAAAAAACTTGCAGCTGTTCTCATAGAATGCTTTGGAGAACCTTGAAGGATTTCTGGTCCAGCCCCACATTTACAGTCTGGAAGGCAGACTCAGAGAGGGACAGGCTAAACTCAGGGTCACACAGGGAGCTGTGGCTGGAACGCAGGCCTTCCGAGTCCCAGCTCACAGAGACTTGGCTTGTCGTGTTCTGCTTGTAGCTAGCTGCCTTCTGCTTGAAAAGAATAAGACAGCTTGTATCCTGGAGAAGTGCATAGGATTTTTTAAAAAACAGCTTTACTACGATCTAATCCACACACCATCAAGTTCACACCTTTAAACTACAATTTTTCATATATTCACAGACATGTACACCGTCATCACTATATCATTTTAGAAACCCTCCCCACTGCCCCCGAGAAGCCCTGAACCCTTTAGCAGTCACTCCCCATTCTCCCAATGCCCCAGGCCTTGGCAACCACTGATTTACTCCTGTCTCTGTGGATCTGCTGATTCTGGGTATTCATATGGTGGAATCATAAAATATGTGGTCTGTCATGATTGGCTTTCTCTACTTAGGAGAATGTTTTCAAGGTTCATCCATATTGTATCCATACATCATTCATTTTTTAAATGGCTAAATTTTATAGGGCTTGAATTTGAAAAGAAAGCTGAATAGTGTTCAGGTTTATTTTTTGTTTGCTTGGTAAGCTTTGTTCTGGGAAGCCAGTCTCTCTACATTTGGAGATGAAATGGGAGACTTTCTCAGCCTTCCTGTATCTCAGTAGTTGCTACTTTTTAAAAATGTTTTGACACTGGGAGAAAAGTTGGTTTGTGGGAGAACGTGTGTTCTTTCTTGTATTGCCAAGAAAGTTAATATATGTTTGTTAATTCATATGCTCAAGAGCCAGAGTTGTTATGAACTTTTTCCTTGTATTTATTTTCTAAATGCTGGCGTTATTTAAAATTTTTTAATTTTAGCAGTAATGTAATTTTTCTTCCCTTTCCCAAATTCATTGGAAACTTTCAGTTCTATAGACAGTAAGAAAGACAGTGTAGCATGCTCCCATATATAGTTCTGATAGAGTATCCAGTTGTTAACATCCCTGCCACATTTGCCTACTTTTTGTTACCCTAAGCTTCCACATCACACACTCATCTTTCACTGAACCGTTTGAAAGTCCCTAGCACACATCATGACCCTTCACCCACACATACTTTAGCAGTGTCTTTAAGAAAATGGACATTTTTCTAACCACAGTGTCACTGCATACCCAAGAGGTTAGCACTGTTGCAATAATAGCATCTCCTGTAAAGTTCACCCAAATGCTCCCGAATGTCCTTGATGGTCTTTTTTTCTTTTTCTTTTTCTTTAAATCCAGGAACCAGTTAAAGATTACTCAGTTGAATTTGGTGTTTCAAGGTTAATTCATTCTTTCATTTAATCTAGAGCAGCCCCTATTTAAATTTTTTGTTTTTAAATTGCTCCTGACATTGACATTTTGAAGAAGCCAGGCCAGTGGTTTTGTAGATTGGATGCTGGCAAACACGATGTGCGTAAGATTCACAGGGTGGGGTGGTGGGTCACGATTTTGGTAAAATGTACTTTCTGATTCTAGAGGACATCATGTGGCCTGAGGGTACATTTCCAGGAGGCTTCCAGGGGCTTCCAGGTGGTACTTGGAGTAGAGACTCTGTAGAATGTTCTCTATTCTAGATTTGCCTGTTTAAGTTCAAGTTAAACATTTTGGCAGGTGTGCTTCCAAAGGCCTCGGTGCTCCCTATTGCGCGTCACCTGGATGCACATCTTGTCAGTTGTCTTGTTATTCATGATGCTAACTGCCGTCTCTTAGTTCAGAGAGCGTTTGCCAGCTCTCCACTGAAAAGGGTACCTTTCTCCTGCTGTAACTCACTTTTGTGATGTTTTTTGTGTGTGTGATTCTCCTGTTGATTATTAATTCACCGGACATTCACTTGGAGACTGCATGGATATCCTGGTTCCCAGCAATTTTCACCCATTAATCAACTTTTTTGGGGGAAGGTGGGGGGCATAGCATCTTGAATTATAATCTGCTGCTGGCAACACATGCCTCTTACGTAATCAGCAGGATGTGAATAATTTTACTTTTTAAATGTAGCTCGTGGCTGGTTGACACCCATTTGTATTGTAAACATTGGCTTTTACAGTTTGCAGGTCTGGAAGCTTTAGAGACCTAGTTGGTAGGAGTCCCATGAAAAGAATTTACATCCCACAAACAGGGGTGGTATAGTGTATTTAAAAAATCAACTTAAAATTTTTTTTAGCACTTCCTGGAATTGCTTTGCCAGCGTCCTAATTGGGACTCTGAAATATCCCACAGATTTCAGGAAATCACTTCTAAACTGGGCGGGCAGTTCTCACATGTTACCAGCTATTCATTTTGGTGGAAATAAAGAGTTGGGTGGCCAAGAATGGAGTGTTTGAGGGGAAGAAGGGTCCAAGGTAAGTTTAGTGTTTGAGGATAAACTCCCCTTTCACGACTCCTGGCCTGAAAGAAGCTGCAGAGGAGAGATTTCCAAATGAGGCCTCTTCACCTGTAAGTCGTGGGGGTGCTTAACAGTCTTACAAGTCTGTCCAGAATCTTGAGCAGCTCCTTTGCCCTGCTGGTCTGCAAGTAGAAAGAGTATGGTTAGAGAGGGTTCAAGCCCACAGACAGGAAAAGCCTGGTTCCAAATCCCAGCCTCCTCTCCCCCAGCACCTTGGTCTTAGGCAGGTTTCTGAGCCCGTTTCCTTGTCTGTGAAATGGGCATAATTACGGGTCTTGATGAGACGAGATGGCAGCATGAAATGCACAGCATAACACCTAGTGTATGCATAGTACATAGTGTATGCATGACAGGTATTGGTTGAATGCATTTCTAGTCCTTAAAAAGGGGGTTATATCTATTTTAATTAAAAACTTTAAACTACACATTTACTTGCCAGTTATTTTCAAGCATGCATGTTCCTAATTTTATTTATCACCACTTAGTCAGCAAATGAACATTAGCCCGTATTATCAGAGATTCTGTATATCCAGTTTGGGTGTATTGAACTAATGTAGAACAAGATCTCCAAGTTACATACGTTTATGCTCTTCTGTGCCTGATACTCTAAGCTGATGGAATGCTAGCTAGTGACCGGATTACCACGAGCCACTTTCAGCATCATTATTATTCTGAGAGTAAAGTCCTAACCAGGGAGATTCTTTTCACTAATATCACTGAGCTTCTATTCTGCCAGGCCATACTGCAGTTCAGGGTATGGATCTGTTAAGGGGTAGAAGAATTTTCCTCTACCCTTCAAGATTCTAGCTGGTCTGAGAAGCAAATTGACATGAGACAGATTAACAAGGAGAAAAAAAACAAAGGTTAATTGCATACCTAAAGGAAACCCATAGATGTGAAATTCCACAGACAGCGAGGGACAGTGAGGTCTATATATATTATCCTGAACTAAGGAGAAAGGGGGTAGGGGTCTGGGACTTCAAAGGGAAGGAAAGCAATTCATAGGAATATGAAAGAGTAAATGTTTGGTAAACAAATGTTTTCTGGACCACACAGAACCTAGGGGAACAGAGAGGGATTTTAACAGAGTTTAACCACACCTATTCATATTATAATCTATGGTAATAGCTCTCTTCCTGGAGCAGTTCCTCTATCTAAATTCTTTTTATGCAGTTGGGGGTGTGGGGAGTTGGGCCTTGACATAATCTACACGCTGAAGTGGCACATCTTGAGGCAGATGCTCTGGCCCCCTACGGATCCTTGCCCCGTGGAACCTATGGGTGGTGGCTAGTCACCCATCTTTTTCTGTGGGACCAGGCTGTTTTCTTTGACAGTCGGTGCATTGGCTGGAGGCCTGTGGGTTCTCTTGCATAAGCCACACTTAGAGTGCATCATTTGATGGCTAGTTTTGGCATCTTTAAGATGGAGTAAGGACACTTGAACAGTAGTGAGTGTGAGCGCAAAATCCTTGTAGAGTTTTGTTCTCTCTCTCTTGACACCTTAATTTCTTATCATGACTTTACCTACATATAATTCAACAGTCCACACATCCCTTACACCCAGTTTTTTCTTTCCTAAAAGCCAGTTGGTATATGTAGGGATTTCCCCTCGCCACATTATATATTTTTTTCTTTTTTGGGAGAGCAGTTTAATACATTTATTGTTATGCGTAATTGATACTTTATGAAATCACATAAACTGTATGAAGGGGTAAAGAGTTACCTGTGGTCCCCAAGTGTGCCAAAGAAAACAGCTAAATTTGAATTTCAGATAAGCAATGGATAACTTTTTAGTATAAGCATGTCCCAACTGTGGCAGGCAATTCTCTCATGTCATTGAATGCGACTATTTACACGAAACAATTATTTATTGTTTATCTAAGTTCATCTTTAACTGGATGTTACATATTTTCTCTGCAAAATCTGGCAACCCCTGGTCCCACTGCCTGCTCAGGGTTCTCGTGTTGCTGTGGGGTGGGGTTTGCGCCTCCGGGAATGTTCTGGGACAGCATCTCGAGGGTGCTGGGGTAGGAGCCCTATTAGTAATTAGCTAATCATGAGCTCACCCCTAAGGAATGTGCTCTTGCAGGATTAGCAAGAGGTTTAGGCTCTCGGGAGCCATTGTCAGAAACCTGTCAGTGACGCTATCAGCTGGAAAAGCCAGCTTCCAGGCCTCAAGAATAAGCTAGAAAGTGGGGGCTCCGGTTTTGGTAATAAATGGGAATAGAGTTTCACAGGTGGGGTGTAGAGAAATTTATTACAACAGGAAGCCTGACAGAGCCTCCCACCCGCGTGCAGCCCCCAGCCAGGTTTTTGGGTTCTAATGACCAACCAAGAAACTTCTAGTGCGGCCTGTAGTTATGCTGCTGGCCCAGGGCCATGGAAAAATGGGCCGCTCTCGGTGGACAGTCCAGGAGCTGCAAGGGAGCGTCAGGACTGCTCTGTAGCTCTGAGGGGGGCCCTTAAACTGGGGAGGAAGAGGGGCTGATGTGTATATTGTTCACTAGGCTGCACAGAGATGTTTTAGAAAACGTGTTTTTGGTACCATCTGGGTCCTACACTATGGGGCCCCCCAGGAAGGGGGTCCAGTCTTCTAGATTTATCACTCACAAAACCCTCTTTGACCTTGTGAGTTGAAAGAAATAATAAAGCAGCTTTAAATTTTTTTTTATTTTTAAAGGGCAATTTGTGCATGAGTGGGCTGTTTGATCAGAAGAGGGGCCTGACTTAAATCAGACACTGAGTATGGTAACCATAGCCATTTAATTTTATTTGAAATCTCCCATAAAACATTCCGAGAAAAGATGGATTCCAGAGTTGGGAGCTCTGATCGAGGGCTGGTACCACAGTGCAGGTTTCTCCGGCCTGTTGGAGGTTCCACTTCAGCAGTCCCCCAAGGCATTCCTGCGGGGCAGAGGCACTGATGGCAGACTCGCCTTAGTGGGCAGACTTCCTGGCGAGCAGGTGGGAGACTCAGAGATTGGCTTCTGGTCTGGCCTCCATCTCAGCTGGCCTTCCTGTCAGTGTAGAATTGGGCAGGATTGACCCTGTGTCTCCAGGTTGGCTTCCGTAATGGGGAGGTGGAGAGCCATCCTCCCAAGACCCCTCTTCTTCCACATTATCCCTCTGGGGTGCCCCAGCACTCACTGGTACCATGGCTGTGGGCAAAAGGCGTAGCCTCTTGAAGCCTCTGTTTTGGCATCTGTAAAATGGGGTAATATTTGAGCCTATTTGTGTAAAGTACTGCAGCAAGCGTGCTCAGGTTCAGGAGCTGTTCCTCTGCAAGGGGCTGATGTTGATGGGCATTTTAGAGCAAGTCATCAAAAGAATTGGGCCTGATAGCACTTCAGCTTTCGCATATATCTTCTCCCAGGCTGGCCATTCATCTTTTGGGACCCTTCGTGCCATGGAGTAGCCCCGGGGTCCAAGGGCAAGGCCTCTCCACGGAGCTCCTGGCCTGCCCCTCTCTTTGCAGCACCCTTCTATGCCTCTGCGCAGGGTTTCCTTATTAATGGGTACTCTTTAAAACAGAAAAATTGAAACATGGTTCTCAAGAGAACGCTTCTCAGCTCTCTGTTCATCGTTGCAGCGTGGAATTCCAATTCTTCGTTAGAATGTGGTTTCATTGCTTCGAGACAAAGTGGCTTACCATGTCTGTGAGAAAGGAGGCCTGACCCAAAAGCCTGGGGTGCTGCTGAGTCCCTAGGCGCTGGGGTGGTTTCCCTAATCTTTCTCTGTTCACCTGTCTTGGGGGTCTGCCTCAGGCCTGTTCGCAGTTGAAGAAAGGGTTGGCCTCTTGGTTGGGGGTTTTGGTGTAACTGGACTCACCTGACAGCGGGTTGCTGACAGTGGTTCTGAACCCTGCCTGCCCCTTAGAACTTACTGGAAAGCTTTAAGAGTTACGGATATCCTGCTCTCCTAACACACACCTCATTTTGCTTTCTTTTGTGGGAGGGCACAGTACGATTTTTTTTAAAGCTTTCCAGATGGTTCCATTGCAGACACTTGAGTGATTTTTCTGAGCAACCGAAGTGTTAAGGCTTGAGAAGTTCGGGTAAGCCAAGCCTGAAGTGGGACAAGGTTTTGACCCCCACTGACAGCAGAGCAATGCTGTCCAATGGGAGGCTTGGCCTGGACCAATGGGGTCCCAGAGAGAGAGAGAGAGAGATTCTCTGTATTTCACTCACATTTTGAATATAATTTGCATTGATTTATAAAGGAATGTTTTGTAACTAGGGAACATTGACGATGATCAGGGAAAACAGTCCCTAAGATCAGTACCCACATGAGAGGTGAGTGGGGTTCCTTCAAATTAAGAACTTCCAGTAGGGCAGCCGGAATTCAAAGCCATTCTTTGTCAGCAGATTTACAACGGCCCCAGCCCACTTTCTTGAATTTCCTCGAGGTGGCTGGTCTGCCTCCCTCCCAGGGTGGATTTCGTTGTTAACAAAGGCCCAGTCATTTGGCACCCTGCGTGGTGAGTAAGAGAGGAAACAAGGTCTCAGGTCAGAAAAAGCAGGATAATGAAGGGCCAGATTTTCTTACCTGCTCAGAGAAGCCTCAGAATCTGCGGAAACTGCAGCGTTCGGGCAGCGTTCAGGCCGTGGTGTGTGCGGTGGCCGCGACCCCGTGGGGATGGCAGGTTGTCCTGGGGCAGCCAGAGCAGGAGCACACAGCGTCGTAGCTGCCCGCGCTGGGGTGACCACGGTGCTCAGAGGACATCAGGGAGCAGAGCTGTTGTGCAGAGGTCCCGCCATGCCTGCCCTGGGAGACCCTACGAAAGGCCGGCGTGGGGAACCCACAGCAGCCCTGCCTTCCTGCGTTTCTGCCTCTGCCAAGGCCACTTTGTGTGCCTCCTCCACTGCCCTGGTTCCTGCAGGCCTTTGTATCCACCAGGAAGCCGCTGTTGTGTTCCTACCAGGTATAGACACTGTCAGCTCATCCACAGAGGAGGAAACCTGAGGTTTGGGGAGGGTGAGATGTTACGGTAGTGGAATGGAATGTAACCCAGATGACCCGTAGCTGAAATCCCCCTGGGCTTTTAGACTTCCTACCTTAATCTTAATATCAAATATCAGCCCTTTAAAATAAAAATGTGGTAAACAGATTTTTTAGATCAGTCTAATCATTTCAGAAAGAATTTTTTAAAAAAGACTGCCTGTGTTAGGTACTCAGCTATAATCAAAGCATGTTTATTTCACAGACTTAGTGTATTTTTATTGATTTTAAATGCCCTGTGCTAGAGATATAGCCTTATTTTGAAATATCATAGAGTGAAGAAAAAAGTCCAGAGCATGTGTGCACATGTTTCTAGGAAATTGGCTCCTTACAGCTCCTCCCAGAGGCATGATGAGCAACACATCTCATCTGGGGTGTCAGCAAAGGCCTGTGGCAGAGGGGGTAACTGGTCAACTGTGGAGGTTAGAGGAGACAGGATGTTCTGGGCTGCAGAACTGACTGGGCAAAGACAGGCCCAGGAGTGGGCTGTGCAAGAATGTGAGGGTGCCTGGAATCTCACCCACTGACTGGCCTTGGTGCTCAGGGCTTGCTGAGTTGGGAAGAAACTCAAAAGGGATGTAAAAGGGCTTGGATTTGACTGTGTAGACCTGTGCTATCCACCAGCCATATGTGGCTAATGAAATTTAAATTAATTTAAAATTAAGGAACATTTACAATGTAGTCCCTTGGTCACACTAACCACAGTTTAAGCTCTCAGTCTCCACTTGTGGCTTGCAGCTACTGTATTGGACAGTGTACACGTAAAGCATTTCCCATCACCACAGGAAGTTCTGTTGAATAGGGGTGCTATAGTCCAGACTATGGCCTGTGGGCCAAATCTGGCCCTCTGCCTGGGCTTTGTAAATAAAACTTTACTGGAACACAGGCCACACCCACTCATTTGCATACCATCTACAGGTACTTTCTCAGTATATAAAGCCTAAAATATTTTCTATCTGGCCCTTTATGGAAAACGTTTGCTGACCCCTTCTAGACCACAGGGGGCAACAGAGGGTGTTCAGGCTGGAAGCAATGTAAGTGGCCTGAGAGGGTAACGGGGGTGGTGGGAGTGGGCCAGATTGCTGGGGAGACCCATTCACAGTGACCTCCAAGGGTCCCTGTGGAGGTGACTGAGGCCCTGCTGTGGCAGGGATGGCTCCACTAATCTGTGGTCTGTTTAACAAAGCCTCCATCGCTGAGATCCTTTCACTTCTTGATTTTAAAAATAATTACTTGGAGCCAGGGTTCTTAGGTATCTTGAGCCTCTTGGCTGTTTGAAGGCTGCACTGTTTCTTTATGCACAAAATACCCATGGGTTACAGAGGGATCTAGTTGTACTGAAATACAGTTATCAGAAATAAAGTTTTGGATATAGTAATAAATGTACATAGATATTAAAATGTTTAATAACAAGATGTATTGCAAAGTCTGATTACTATAATTTTATGTAGTGATGAGCATACAGGATATTGTGAGATATTGCCAACACTGGGATATCGATGGGAGAAGATCGGACCTCATCAGTGGCAGAGCTGAAAGACGGCCAATGCAACTGTGTGTCATGGTCCTCATTCACAATGGAAGCATAGGGCTCCATTATAGTGTGAAGTTTCTATAAACAAAGATTTCACTCTTTTCCCATTCAGGTTCATAGACTTCCCCCCCACCCCACCTTTCCCCTGCAGGAGCACCTGACTTAGACTGTCATCACAGGAAGCTGTGGGGCAATCGAGGATGGTGGCTTGTCTTGCTAAACATCCTGGACATTTAGCTTTATAATAAATTGCATGGGAAGCTTCTGCTTCTGTCTCCTTTGTGAGATATTCCTTAACACAGGATGCCCAAGGGAAAGAGAATGTGTCAGAGGAGGCTGACTCCTGTAGAATAGTGAAGAAAGAGCCAAAGAGTGACAGGTGGGAGAGGGAGGCACTCCAAGTGGAGGGAACAGCCTGTGCAGAGACCCGGGGGGACATGCAATGACCTGGTATTGTGCCAGCAGTGGGGGCACAGGAGAGGGCATGTGGAGGGTGCTGGGTAAGGGCAAGCTAGAGAGATGCACGGAGGCCAGCTTTGAGAGTTCTTGTGAGATTGCTGGGGACTTGGTCCAGAATGCTGGGATATTTTCAGCCCTTGGCCCTGAGCCCATCATATCGAATACAGTAAAACACACTATCTCTCACACTTAAAAAAAAAAAAGGTATGTTTGCATTGTTACTTGAAAGTCTTTTTTTTTTAATAGTTTTGCTTTTGTTTATATTTGTATTTTGTTATATTATTTGGTCTTGACAAACTCCTTTATTTTACCGTTGACTGATTTCTCAGCAGTCATAATGCATACTTGGGAATTCTTGGGATTTGAGAAAACGGACCTGTGGCTCATTTTCAAAGGTAATGAAATTTCTGTGAATACTAGTGAGGGAGATATAATGGTCAATGCAGGCCTTTAGTAAAACATTGTATTAACTTCAGTTTCTCTTGATTTTCTTACATTTTGGGACCAATCCGCCCCATCTGCCTCTACTCAGCTTTCAGGTTATCTTGCAGGTCCCTGAGAAGGAGCTCTGCCCAAGGGGAAGAGGTGGCCCTGCTGGGGCTGGTGGGAAGGTTTGGGAAGTTTTCATCTGCGGGCTGAGATGGGGTGTCCAGTAAAGGGGGCCTGACATGAGCCGATGGCTGCGGGGCTGCAGATCCCTGTCAAGGTGGCCAGCGGGACTGGGGAGAGGGGGCTTCGGTGGGAGAGGTTGGCCAAGGGGTCCCCCTAGTCACATAATTTGATATTCTAATTGCCCACATCAAGACCTCTCCCCTCTTTCTCCCGACTCAAGTGGTGGTCCGTATTACCACGTTCTTCCCGCTTGGCAACTGTTGTCTGCGGGTGAAGGGTTGACGTTAGAAGCTCCAGAGCAATCCCAGGAAGGCGGGGGCTGGTTTTGGCCTGCATTCCTCTAGATCATTGCCTGTGTTTAAGAAGGACAGTTTGTACTGGAACAGGAAGATGTTTCAGGTGAGTTGGTTATCACCAGAATTTCATAAGCACCACGGTGAAGAGCTTCATTTAGCACTCCTGATTAGGAAGATGTTTTGAGAGCCTGTTTTTACTGCCTTTTATCTGCAAACTCATTGATTCCAAGTAGCAAGGTTCTAGTTTCTCAATCGCTGCCACTGAAACACTTGATAAGTCAGAGAAAACCTTGGTAACTTCTTTCCTGTCGTCCCCCTCCTGGGTCTCTTGCCTGTCTCCTTCACCCTCACCTCTACCAGTTTTATAAAACATAATAATCTCTCAGTTTATGGGAGTGTTCAGAAGTGTCTGCAGAGGATTTAAAGGGAATTTAAGGTAGAATTACCCAAAGTATCTTCTGGAGACTGTTAGTGTCCTTTGAAACAGTATTTTTTAAAAATCCCCTAGTCCAATAAAGTTGGTAAGTGCTGTTTGGTACCCTAGCGCTCTCTTGGAGATATCAATGTACACTTACACATTAAAGGCTCTGAGAAGTTGTGCATCTGTTTAAAATTGTTCGGTTCCACATGTCCTCAGTTTATTTGACCACAGAAACCCTTTTGTCTTGGAAAACCAGCTCACATCCAGTGCAGTATTTTCCAAGATGTGGTACTCAAGGTAGTTATTAGGTGTTATACAACCTACATTTTAAAATTGTCAACAGTTATGTATTTTCACATGAAGTTAAAAAAAAGAAGCAACTAGTGCATGATATATATAAAGCTTAGTCAGGCTGAGGAAAAAAGAAACAGTGAGTTGACTTAAGGGGAAAAAATACCTGGTAAATGGCCCAAGTGGTAAGAGGATAGGGCCAGGTTTGTGACAGGTTTGTGAGTGTGGCTTGAGGGACAATTGCTCCTCAGAGCCAAGTTTAGGCAGAGCTGCTGTTCTTGCAAAGCCGGGAAGCAGCTTCTGACCCCAGCGCGGGTTTCTAGATGAAGAGCTGGTGACAACGGGGATCCCTTGGATGCGTAGCATGTCCCTCACGTCCCTGCCCTTGGACAGTGTGCCTCAGGAATGTTAGAATGTGTTCCCATTTCAGCAGCGAAGCTGACTTGCTGTTCACTCGATCTGTTTATCTCACTGCCCTGGGCGTTCATCCTGGGGCAGAGTTCAGGGGCACAGCAGTAAATCTCTGTTAGGAAGATGACGTAAGCCCCAGCATTTATTTCCTCCCCAGTTTTGAAAGCCTTTGTGATACCGTCATGTCCATAGATGGGCCTCTTCCTTTGCAGCGACACCCTGCTCTCCAGGTGGGGTGATCAACAGCAGGGTCTGCAGTGGGTTGGCCCTTGATTCGAGCCCCACCTCCACCACATGTGAGCTCTGTGACTCAGAGCTTAACTTACCCGCTTTTCAGTTTTTGATCTGGGAAATGGGCTAACAGTGGTCCCTCCTAAGGCAGCAGGGGGAATCTGGGGGTCAGTCGCATTGGGTCTGGCCTTGGGTGTTCACGGGAAGTGAGTGGTGGCCTCAGCACCGTGGGAGGAGCCCTGTGCAGGGCCGGGCAGGGGTGACTGGATCCGGAAGGTGGATGGAAAAACATGCCCTAGGCAACCAGGTGACCCTGCATGTCCCTGCATGCAGTGTTTTCTTCAGCATCCTCCAGTCCTCTGGGGAGCTCTCTGGGAGTGGGGAAGGCGGTCTCCTGAGGTGGTCCCCCTGCGCAGCACAGCACATGCCTATCTGGCTGAGGAATGGAAGGCATTGGGATGGCCACTGGGGGTATCTCTGCTAAGGACAAGTTTTGTCCATGTATATGTGAGCCGTGTGTATATATGTGTATATATATGTGAGCCTGATGTTTTGGAATCCCCCTGGCCACAGCCACCCCTTTACTCAGATGCAAACCTCCCACAAACATTGCTTCCATCATTTGACAAAACCCATTGACTTTCCCACAGCAGTGCCTATAGATCCCGACAAACAGTTTTGTCCTGTTGAAATGAAGAGTTCCTTAAACATATACATTCCTGTGTTTCTTCCTTCTTGTGTGTGTGTGAAAAATTATTATAAAAGTCCTGTATGCACTTAAAAAAAAAATTGCAAGAGCATGGAACAACAAAAAAGAAACCTGTCTGTTGCCACCCCCTCAAGTCTTCCTCCCAGAGAGAGCGATAGAGCACAGCTTGGTGTGTCTGCTTCCAGAGCGTTCTGTTCAGATGCAGTCATGCCTTGTCAAAAACAGATTCTTCTCTACACATGGTCCCATCCCTTCATTTATCATGGACGCCTGTCCCTACTGGAACAAATACTTCTTTCTCATTGTTTGCATAGCCGCCTGTTATTCTCTTGCACGAATGTTCTGTAAGGTTTATTTAATCGTATATTCATGGGGAGGCATTTATATTACCTTATAGTGATGAACTGCTTTAATGGTTAAAGAGCACTTCACTACCCAACCTTTTCCCTCCCCACATTAGAAAAAGAAACCACGTTAGGGAACTTTCTTGAATACTCTGTACTTCAAATTGAATTTATTGACCTTGCATTTAATTTTCTGTCAGCTGTGACCCAGCCTGGCCCCTGCAGATTGCTCAGGAATCTGCTGGAGGAGTCGGGGTGGCCTGCAGATTTTATCACACTGCCAGTTCATTCAGCAGCTCACGGAGCACAGAACATCTTGATTCTATCAGCCTTAATCCCTGGTCCCTGATGGGCTGGTGCTTGTGGTTGTTCGCAGATGGAAAGCCCCTCTGTGTTACAAGGCTGAGTTCTGGGGTATTTGGCTCTGAGGATCCTCGAGCCAGAACTGAATGGCATTGAGTCTTCCACAATGCTAACAGGACAACACCGATGGCCCTCAAAATTGCATGTGTTTATAATCTTAAAGTACTAATAATAGTGGCTGAGCAGATCCTGCCACAGGGATGACCCTGCTTCTGGCCAGGCAGAACGGGACCTGCTTCATCACTTTATCTCACAAGAGCGCAGGGAGGCGAGGCCAGGTATGACTCTGATCTTACAGGTGAGGAGCCCGAGACCGGGGCAGGGACCCAACCTGGCCCCTCAGCCAGTCACTAGCCAGGCTTGGGAGGGGAACCGGGCTACCTTGGTGTCCATGCAGGGCCTTTGAAACCTAACTGCCCCATGACTGGCTAACTTTGTGTTCCTGGGTCACTTGGCCACCAGTGATGTTAGCAAGCGAGCTCCCCTTCATTTGAGTGGGGTGCCCCTGCGCCCATGCTCCTAGCATCAGGATGTTGCTGGTGTGGCATCCCACCCTGCAGGAGGAGCTCGGCTCTGGGCCGAGAGCTCTGTGTTAATCAGGTGGCACGTGTGTCCGGAGGCCTCCGTATGTATTTGTGGGTTGAGGGTCCAAACTTGACTGGAAGGAACTGTCAAGAAAGTGTCAGTATAGGTAAAGCAGGGAGCGTGCCCCCCTATCTGTCCTTTGAGAATTTTCTTTCCTCCATCTTTGTCCTTTCTCTGTTGGAAATGGTGAGAGCCAGCAATTATAAATTGTTTGGAATTTCCCTCAGCTTGGTGCCAATGCAAGGCTTTAAATTGGGAGTTTTGTTCCTTTTATGACTTCCCGGTCTTCGGGCAGCCTGCCATTTCCATAACAGGCGTATATGGGTTGTCATACAAGATGAGCCGCGGACGGGAATGCGGGCGGATATCTCCCCTTTCCAACCAAGGAAGCCACCTTGATCTGGTTTTGTGACAAGGCACAACTTTTACAAGTTTGCATTAGAAGGATGAATACCTGTCCATTCATTATCATTTTTTTTTTTTTTAGCTTTTACTCAATTACAAAAAGAAAAAAAAAGCCTTAGGAAACATAGCACAGCATTCGACAAAAGTATATTTGTTTGTTTGTTTTCCCTTTAAAAGATGATCAATGCCTTGCCCCGGGTCATGGGGGGGGATGTTGGTTTTCATTGTAATGCCATCTTTTTGTGGAGTATTTTCAAGCCAGTTTATTTATTACCTTATTTAAACGTATAATTTGTATCCAGCCCAGGGCCTGGCACTCACTGGGCAGTCCGGAGATATCTGTTGGATTTGAGAACAGATGAATAGAACAAGTTGAGCTTTTCAGTACATGAGTGACCCTAATTCCTATTCTGTAGGGAAAACACAGGTTATAGATTTGGGTAAATATGGGCAGAACTGTGTCTTCCCCCACCTTTCCCGATTTCTGTGCTGAGCAGTGGGGCACACGTGGTGGGCCTCTCAGAGGCAGGCACAGGGCCACGATCATTAGACTCCCCAGTGCTGGGGTGTCCTCAAGGCTGAGCTGGTCATGAGTGAGACAAGGGGACTGACATAATCCGGGGCTGGCTCCTGCATGCACCTCCTGGGCCTTGTGCTGTCACTTCCCATGCTGTCCATCCATTATGTTTTTGTCCCAGAACTGTGACCGTTAGGAGGCTTGGCTATGATTGGACACTTCGAAGTTCAGAGGCCCTGCCTGGCTTCCCACTGCAAGAATGCTAACTAACTGCAGAGGGTGGGGGTAGCCCCTATTCTGTACTCCATCTCCTCATCCATAAAGTGACGTTCATCTGCCCTGTCACGACACACTGTGTATTCAGAGAGGTAGGGAGGTTTGGGCTGTGACAGCAGGGAGAACTGGGTTCAAATCTAGGCTCTCCCTCTGTGTCCCTTTTAGCAAGTGCCTCTCTGTGTGCTCATCTGGAAAATGGGATTAATGATAAAAGCAACCTCATAGGGTTACTGTGGGGGTTACATGAGGTGATGCATGTGACTTAGGGCCAGGCCCAGAGGAGGGGTCTCGAAGAGGGGCTGCTGTCACACTTTGGTTGCTGTTGATGTAAGAAAACATGGTGCTTAGGAGTCGTTCCTTCACTCCTTTCCTCAAGGGCCGCCCCACAGGCTGTGCATGGTGCACAGGGTAGGCAGTGAGCTGTGTTTTGGGTGAGGCGGCCTCGCCGCATGACAGGCTGAGCTGGAGGCAGAAGGTGATGAGGACCTCCATTCCCAACCAGCGTTTATTATTTCAGCTGGACATCTTCGCAGAGCAGTGTGGCTGGAAGTGCTGAGCAAGGAGCAGGCGCCACCGTGCTGACGCCTCCTGAGCTCACGCTGGGGTTTACCCGCTACCCCCGGTGGCTGGACCGTGGGCTCCCCCACTTCCTGCTCAGGGTTGCAAGTCCATGGGGTCCTGCTGGTGGCCCAGAAGAACCACGTAACAGCAACTGAATGAGCTGATGCAGGGACCTGTGACTTAGGGGTAAAAAAACCTAGTTTAGAATACACTGCTTTAGCCACTCAGAGTGTCTGTCATTTTTACCTTCTTTCTGTAACGTTTCTAACATTGTTAGACTCTTGTAGCTTTTCAAGACTTTTCCAGTAATAGTAAGTAGGAAGAGACCAAGTTCTAGGGCCGTTACTATGTCCATCTCATTTGGTCCCATGTGACCTTATTGATGGATATAAAGTAATTCTCAAAAGTGATAAGGAACTTACCAAATGTGGCATTGAAAAGAAAGCCCACAATTGGGCTGATGCACATGCAACTTTTAAATAAAGGGTGCCCCTTAACCCAGAAAATAGGGTGTTTGGTAGAAATTATGAAGCAATACACCACCACAGTGTCTATGATCTGGAAGTCCACCAGAAACTCTATACCAAAATAGAAATAAGGTATTTATAAAATCATCTGTCCCAGTTGTTCCAGGCAAAAATTGTCCAGCAAGTGAGTTAAAACAGAAAGAAAAGTAGGAAATGTGAAGTCTGAGTTTATGTAGATGGAATGTGTTTGGGGCCTATAACCAAAATCTCAAACTAGGGACTTGGGAAGGTTTACTCGATTCTGTTGCATTGAAATCCCGACCACCACTTCCCATGCCAGGCCCAAGGCAGGCATTGATAATCTATCTGCACAGTTCTTCCTCACTGAGCTTCCATTCCCTCTTGTTCATGGCAGACACGGATAATCCATTTTAACAGTCTTTCTCGCTAAATCCAGATTGGGCTTCAGAATCTTTCTCAGCACACTGAGACTGCTCACCCCCGTGCCAACACCGTTCACCACCCCTGAGCTATTGTATCATCTCTTGAAACATTACTAACATTAAAAGCCCTTCCCAATGAACTCTTTATTAACTGAACCCTGACACAGTGATGTGTAAAAATTGTTCAGCAGCTCCTTTGTCACCCTTGAATAGTTTAGAAAAAGAACTGGAAATCCAGCTGACCCTGTGCCCCATTGTCCTTACTTTATCACGGTCTGTATTTTGCTGGCAGAAATGGGTCCACGTGACTTCATGGCTTCAACACCCAGAATATCATCTTGTTATAGTTAAGCTACCATAATGCAGAGATTTACAAAAACACAGTGGCTTTTTACAGTCTTAAGGTTGGCAGGGCACCCGGTTCTGGGCCCCAGTTACTTCAGTCATCCCAGGTGGGAGTCACCTGATTGTAAGACTGGTCGCACCCTCTCTTGGTTTGAGGTCCTGGAGAGAAGCCCTGAGCAGGGAGAGAGAAGCCAGTTTAGCCCCCTTCATCCAGCTCAAGGCCCTGGGGTGGGGGACCACCTGCCAAAGCATACAGTCCACCGTCTACTGTATGGATGGGAGGATTTTTGCTCCTCAGAAATGTGGCCCTGGTTCTGGGCAGCTCTCCAAGATGGTCCTTTGCAACACTGCCTCAGGAACGAGTGCCATCTGAGCTGGGTTTTGACTGAGGGGCTAAGAGAAGTGGTCAAATGCCTCCTTTTAGTTCAGGGCACCCTCTTGCTCAGACATCTGAGGCCTACAGTTCACCCGAGGTTTGTTCAGCAGGACGGAGAGAAGCTGCAGAGCTGACCGGGATGTCAGTGAGCACCGGGTCCTCTATGCGGGTTCTGGGCTGGGTGACCTGAGCCCTGCAGTGTGGGGTGGTGACCTTGGGGTGCCCCTGCCAGGATGCTGCAGCTGCCGCTCACCCAGACAGTCGGGGCTGCCACACCACTCGTCACCACCACCTTAAGCTGCTGTGTTTTCACTTTTCCTTCTGCCCTTGTCCTTTTTGTCACAAGGTTAATGAAAGCACATTGAACTCTGGTGATAAGAACAATAGTAATAATATTGGCAGTGAATGAAAACTGAACATTCAGGGGTCCTTGTGCAGGAGATATGTTGTCACATTTAGTCTTCCCAGAAGCCCTATGCTCCAGAATTATCGCCAGATTACAGGTAAAGAAACCGAGGCATCCCAGGATTGGCTCACTTGGCCAGCGTCCTACAGCTAGCGTGGTGGCGCCAAGCCCACCCTGCAGAGTCGCACTCTTGACAGCCTCTCCAGCCTGCTTTCTGTGTCACATGCATTGCCTGCCTGGGGGTGCAGAGCTGGCCACAGTCCGGAGCAGCATTGAATTCTGTCTGAAGAGGCTGTGTGTGTCCATTTGCGTCCACCCAGTGACTGGCTGCATGAACTCTCAGAGAGCACTGGAGCTGCGAGGGTGGGGAGCCCGCATGTGGCCGCCTGTTGCCCAGACAGCTGCGTGCCAGGCTGGGGGAACGGCAGGGAGCAGACAGCCTGTCCCTGCCTTTGTGGAGCTGACACTTCGAGCAGAGGAGGCAGACGCGGCAGGTGACTGCTCTCGCACAGCTGTGGCTGCACTGAAGGAGGAGAGCTCATGGCGCCCGTAGGGGCCTGTTTATTAAGTTGATGTCGGAGAGGCATTCTCCAGGTCAAGAGAGGGGCGAGGAGGGAGTTCCAGGCCAGGGGGCTGAGACCAAGGACGAGCCCGGGGCTACGTGAAGCTGGAGAGTCACGGGGCAGCCCTGGCTGATGCAGACTGTCATTTGTACCATATTCTCTTTCAGGAAGGTCCGATCAGTGATTGGTAGCTGGGTCCTGGACAGTTCTGGCATCCTCTCTGGGGGTCCCAGGAGATGTTGTCTCCTAACCCACTCAGCCCAGAAGCATCCCCCTTGCACCTACTCTGCATGCCCTGGGTTCCCTGCAGTTATGGGCAGCCTCCTCTTAGAACAGGAGGACAGGGACCTCGGAGGCTCCTGAGCTTCCCTTGGCTGAAAGAAGCGACATATCAAACATTTCATCTTCCTGTTAACTCACAGGCTTCTGTCTTTCCTCTTGTTTCCTGCATGCACACGGACCTGGGAATATAGCTTCTGGGCTTCTGGTTGATTCTGAGGAAGAATGTTTGTCCCATAGCAGGTACTCAGACATTAGGTGAAAGTGAGGGAGGGAGGAAGGCTATATTAAGTGCCTGCTGTGTGCCGAGCATGGTGTGCAGCTCTTGGTGTTCTCTGTTCCACCTGCTCCTTAGTAACAGCCCGGGAAGGTGTTGGCTATGGGCATTCCCATTTGGTAAATGAGTAAGAATAAGGCTCAGAGAGGATGGACGGACTGTTCAGGGTGACATGTCCAGTTGAGCTGCTGGTCCTAGAACCTGTACTTGCAACCACTCTACCATGCCACCTCCCAGAGGGTGACCTAGAGGAGCAGGCAGGGAGCAGAGTGTGTGACAGCCTGCTCCCCAGATGGCCAAGTTGGAGTGCGGAGTACGGCCTTGGCGACTTTTCCCCAGGCACACTAGAAGGAGGTTTTCTGAAGCCGGGATCTCTCCTTGATTCCCTGCAGAGTCACTTGCTGGCTGTTTTTGACCCAGCATCCAGCTGCCTGGTGGCCAGTGGATGACCAGCAGCCTTCACCCAGGAGAGCCAAAATGAGGTGTGGTATCTACCCAGGCCCCTCCTCAGTTAATCAGGAACTTAGTAACATCCAGGAGAGAAGGTTGGTGCAGGGAACGGAGGAGGCACACAGACGCTGTGTGCATGGGGCCCTCCTGATAGTAGAGAAAGAGAAAGATCGCCATATCCCTTACCTTGGGGGCACTTGCCAACAAAGGAGATGTTTCCAGGATGCTTCCAGAGATTGTCTAAAAATAGCTGGTGTCCACCCCCATCAATGCACCCATTCCAGAACACTGCTTAACAAGGACTGGAGAATGAATGTACTGAAATGATGTGAAAACATTCCATCCTGGAGTTTGCAGCAGCTCCAATCAACTTCCTAGCTATTAAAAAAAAAAAAACACAACAGCAATCCACGGCTCTCACGAGCAATGCCAGATATTTTTAAGTAGTTCCAGAAGGTGTGTGTGGTTTGAGGGTCATTGTGCAGAGCCAGGACCAGTTACATGGGAATTATGACTGGTTGGATTTGGGGAGGAGAAGCACGTGGCCAGATTCCAACCCTGTGACCATCTAAGCAGATTTTAGGAGGCTGGGTGGGTGTGGCGGGCGTTGGCTCATTTTATTCTAGAAAAAGGCTCTCAGCAACTCTCAAGGAGATGGAATACTGCTGGCGAGGCTTCCAGCTGACCTGGCCTTTTCCTCCTTTCACATTTCTGCTCCATGTCTGCACTTGACATAAATATCACAGAGCACACTGGTGTCCGTGTAGTCGGCTTGATGGTCAGACATTGACGCTCTGACACTATGTTGCATTTCTTTCCAAGGAATTGGGAGTCTCCTGTTTCATGCGGGTGGGAATGGGGGAGGCCTTTTGGGCAAGTTGCCATCTTTCTATTCTTCCAAGAGTTCCGTAAAGCATTTGAAACCTTCACCTGTCAAAGTCACTTTGGTAATGAGGACTGCCTCCCTCCACCCTCTTAGAACAGCAGAATGAAAGTATCATTTATCCTCACAAGACCTCAATGGGGGCTTTCCCCTTTGGACACCCACCTTGAATTCATTGGAAACAGAAATTCTGTGCATTGCATTTTTCACAAATTTGGCTCAGACTTTTACTGGGTCATATTTCCCCCAAAATCTTTTTGAAAGAGATTCCTGTCTCCTTCCTTGAGACCAACATGTGTAAGCTGGGGAAAATAGAGCTCCCTGGTTTCATGTTCTGATTTATACAAGAAATCTGCAAGTTTGCATTTGAAAAGCACTTAGCCCATAACTCAGGGAAGTTTAACCTTTGGAAAGGGATGCCTTTGGGCTGGTTGAGAGTTCTTTACCTCTTCCAGATCCTGCCTGGTGCAGGACCAGACTCCACCTGGTCCACCACGGTTACCTCTGACTAGTGATAAACATACACACACTCTATTTCCTTTTTTTTTCTCCCCTCTCCCTTCCTGAGACTGCTCTTCTCCCTTTCGCCTGAATAAAGGAAGCTGGTATGGAGAACTGTTTGACCTGAAATGTCTTAGGATAGGTAGATAATGACTCAGTAATTAGTAGCACTTCAAAGGCAACCTTGTAACAGGACACCAAATCTGGAAAATTCAGTCGAGGTCAAGAACTGCCAAAATTTCCTCGGATATCCAAATTCTGTGCAGGGGCAACTTTTTTATGCAGGTTTCTTCTGCTTTATTGACCACAGGACCTTAGAAGCATAGCTGATGTCATGGGCACACACCCTGTGCAGCTGTACAGAGCCCACAGTCAGGGGAGTTCTGTGCTTGGTTGAATGCTCTGCTGATTTCATCTCGAAATTCTTAATGCTTTGTGGACAAGGAGTCCTGCGTTTCTATTTGTTGCTGGGACCTGTGAGTTATGTAGGCAGTCCTGCCTCAAAGTACAATTCATTACATAGAAAATCCCAGGGCACCTTAACTCTGAGTTAAGAATTGCTCAGACATAATTTGTCTTCCCAGCCAGTTCATAATAATCTTCACTCTGTGCAGTTTTACATGATCAAGTTGTATTATGACTGAATCTGCAACCATGAAACCACCTTTCATTTCTGTGGGTTCGGGTGTGCATTTTAGAGGTTCCTCTCTTGTAAAAGAAGTAACAATCAACAGGTTAGTGAGAGAAAAAAGCCCCACCCTTTTGGTGTTGAGTGGCGTGCCATATACTCCTCATCAGCGCAGGAGTGTATTTTTCATGTGGCTGCTGATGGGTTTCATTAAGAGCAGCTTGGTGCATGTTTAACCAATCTCAGATGGCTTGTGGTGGGTGGGTGGGTGGCACAGGGGAGGCAACCTCCAAGATGACGGCTGTAATTCACCAGCAGCGCTGGAGCGGCAGTGGGAGACTGAGAAGCAAAGGGTCCTTGTCTGGAGAACTGGTGACACATAACGCTGGTGGACGTGAAGTGGCACCAACTGTTGATCTGGCCCTTGTCTGATGAGCCAGGGTTTGTCCTGCGGAAATGTGGGATGCAGGGTCTTTCCATCAAAGGGACCACAGAACACGTGGAGAGGTCTGGGGGCTCAGAGCAAGCTGTGGTCCAGGAACGGGGTGTCTTTGAGCCTGGAGGGTGGGGTGTGGTGGGTGGATGACAAAGCAGGCTGGATGGAGGTTGTGTGGAGTTCAGAGGGCGCTGTGTGTCCAGGCATTTGCTGGCGGCAGTGGGGACCAGACCATTGGTGGATGTGGAAGCACAGAGATATCTGTCTGGGGTTCTGTGCACACTGAGTCAGCTTCATGGCTGTCAAGGACTCTAAGAGGGGAGGAAGGGCCAGATATTTATTGGGAGGATGTGGAGAAGGATTTGCCAAGAGATTTGTGTAGATAATTGACTCGTTGTAGAAATTACAGCCAGGGGTTTGAAGGAAGAGACCAGGAAGGTTCTGATATTTTTAGCTTGGGTCCTGGTAGAATGGGGTGGGAGGGTAGCGCCACCGAGGGTGTCTGTTGGAGAAAGAATAGAGGAAATTGAGGGAAAGAATCAGAGGGGAAAAAGGGAGAGAGGGAGAGAGAGCAATTTTGTTGATAAAGTTAGAATTTTGATGGGTGTAGGTGGAAGTTACAAAGAGGATAGATGACCCCAGAGAAGCCAAGGGGAGTGGGAAGTGGAAACCAGTGGTGATGAGATTCCTAGCAGGTTCTAGAAGGGGCCAAGGCGGGTGGCATGTTCTGCTAAGCCGGGGGAGGACTGGAGGACTAGAAAGAGGCTGTAATGTCCTCCAGCCACCCAACTTCCTGGCAAAAGAGGCTGCCCAGTGGATTAGCGTAACTATTAGTGCCTTTATGAATGACCAACTATAAGAGCCGAGATGAAAACGCTCAGAAACCCCCAGTGTTGGTGAGATTTGAGGGGAAACTGGCCTCTTAAACCTGTAGATGGGAATGTAAACAGAAACAGCTTTTGACTGGGAAAAGATATCTAGGACATAATGATTAGTGAAAAGAAAATTCTCAAGACTGTATGTATAGTATCATATAAATTCAGGGCGGCAAACACATACATATGTATACACATACCATCTGGTAGATCATATTACCACCGAGCTAACAGATGGTTATCTACAAACGCAGCCCCCTCTTCTTCTTGTCTATAATTCTGAAATGATGTCATTACATTTTAAAAACTCCTCAGTATGGAAAATTTCACACATGCGCAAAAGTAAAGCCAGTAGTATAATGCATATTCTGCACGCATGATCCAGTGATACTGGTTAATGGCATTTTGGAATCTTGTTTCATCGGTTCCCATCCTCAAGTATTTTGAAGCAAATTCTAGCATTGCCTCCTTTTACCCTCAAGTACTCGAGTACACTTCTCAAGCAGATGAGGGCTTCGTGTGCTTGTTTACAAAGAGCGTGTTGACACTTGTGCAGCCCGGAGGAATGACCAGTCTCGTGCCTCTCTCCCCAGACAGCAAAGCCATCGTGGACGGGAACCTGAAGCTCATCCTGGGCCTGGTGTGGACACTGATTCTCCACTATTCCATCTCCATGCCCGTGTGGGAGGACGAAGGGGACGATGATGCCAAGAAGCAGACGCCCAAGCAGAGGCTGCTGGGATGGATCCAGAACAAGATCCCCTACTTGCCCATCACCAACTTTAACCAGAACTGGCAAGACGGCAAAGCCCTGGGAGCCCTGGTGGACAGCTGTGCTCCAGGTGGGTGTCCACGGCTGGACACTCACGCCACCTCTTCGGGATAGGGGCAGCTGGGCCCTAAACCTCCTAGTTTTCAGCGGGAAAGCCAAGTTTACGGTGCTGGGTGTATTTCCCCTAGTTTTAGCTCCCCGTAGGAGAGCTAAAGGAACTAAAAACGGCTTCTCTTACCTTTCCCATAGCAGGTCCTGTAGGCCTTGGTGGCAGGTCCATTGGCTTGTTTGAGCATCAAGTTCAGTTTATTCAAATTCCCAGTGGTATACCTGAAACTAGTATAGTACTATATGTCAACTGTATGTCCATTAAAAGGGAGGAAAAAATAGGTAAAAAGGAAACAGTAACGATAATAACAAACCAGATTCCCAGTGAAGGCCTTAGTGCTTGGAGCAGGCCTTGGGCTCAGCCTCCAGACTCCAAAGTCCTGCTTCTTCCCACAGTTGGTGCTGGTCCACTTGGCTTCAACAGAACATGTGGCTCTGTTAGGCGGCTGGCATCAAAATCTAAGAACTTCCACTGAGTGGAAAGTATCCATTTTTATCGACCACTGGACCGACTGCAAATGGCTCTCTCTGCCCTTTTTTTCTGCATTACTGTGAAATAGTGTTTGGTCAGGATCCAGTTGGAACCCTTTCTACCCATTTCCGAGTGGTTGAGTGTATACCAAGGTAGTAATTATCCTCACTGGAGGGCTTAGATGAACGGGTAGAGCTTGCTGGTACACAATTAAAAAAACCAGAGCCAGGGGAATGTGTTAAAGGCACCCCCAGGATTGCTTTTAATACACAATTTACTGTACTAATCATATTTTCCATTTAGTCTGTATATGAGCACTCTGTATATGCTGGGCATGTTAGTATTTAGTAACCTAGTGGTTCTCAGCATACTGAACACAGAACTTGCTGGTGTCAATTAGATAGGGATGGAGGGCTGACTCTGGGCCCCATGCCTCCTTGGGAGCCTATGAACTGGTACCTTCCAGAAGTAACTCAAAGCTTGGCATTAGTTCATTCCCTGGTGGCCTCTTCCTTGCTCCGTCCCAAAGAAACATTTTAGGGTACCTCTTTCCAGTTTAAACCTGGGGGTTTTTGCTCCTGTCCTATACTTCTGCTTACAAAGGCTTTTAAGATAAATCTAGGTTTTGACCTTTGAGCAGGTGGATTTTGGAATTGTACAGGATGCTAGTCCAGTTTTTTAGATATCCAGGAATAGGATTGCTACATTGTGACTTACACTAAGAAATATATATATTTGGTCTTTGTCCCTTGTCTGGCACAGAGCTCCAGAAACCATTAGAATTTCCTAAGGTGGTAAGGGCCATGATAATGGTGTCTCTCGACCACAACTAGGTGATGTTAATGGGGTGACGTTTTTGGAAGATTAGAAGGCTGGAACTTTGAGCTCCATTTCCTGACCTCTAGGGAAGGGAGAGGGACTGGAGGCTGAATTAATTGCTAATGACCAGTGATTTAATCAGCTAGGCCTACATAGTGAAGCCTCCATGAAAACCCCTACACTATAGGATGGGGAGCTTTCAAGTTGGTGAACACACCAAGGTGCTGAGAGGATGGCACGTCTGGAGAGGGCCTAGAAGCTTCCTGCTCCCATACCTTGCTCCATGCATCTCTTTCATTTGGCTGTTTCTAAGTTGTACCCTTTTATAATAAACCAGTAATAGTAACTAAATGGTTTTCCTGAGTTCTGTGAGCCCCTTTACTAAATGATTAAACTCAAGCAGGGGTCCTGGGAACCTCTTATTCGCAGCTGGTCATTGAGAAGCCCAGGTGACAACCTGCATTCACAGTTGGCATCTGAAGTGGGGGTCATGCCATCTTGTAGGACTGAGCCCTTAACCTGTAGGATCTGACACTATCTCCAAACAGATAGTCTTAGATTTGAGTTAAATCATAGAGGGCATCCAACTGGTGTCAACCCCAAACATTTGGTAACCAGCTTACAAAACTGTGAGTGTGGTAGGTCAAGAAAATCTGCAAAAGGGCACCAGGCCCAAATGGTTTTATAGGCTTTGTTTATTTATTTATACCACACCTTCAAGGGATAGATAGATAATCCCTATTTCAGTGCAAGGAAATAACAGCTTAAAGAAGTCTCAGCTTTGTCTCAGAATAGTTTTCACCCTGGCATACTCACATCTGTGGTTCTTTTTGCCCATAAAATATATAATTCGCTAAGATTTTTGGAGGAAATTCTTCTCTGAATTAAGATACCAGGTGGGTTTAATTTAAGCACATGGCTTCCTTTAATCTTTTCTTTCAACTGTATTAACAGAATCTTTTGTGTGATGTTAATAGGTCTGTGCCCAGACTGGGAATCCTGGGACCCACAGAAGCCTGTGGATAATGCACGAGAAGCCATGCAGCAGGCAGACGACTGGCTGGGTGTCCCACAGGTATAGACACAAGCAAATCCCATGTCCCATGAGGCTGTTTGCTCCCCCAGCTTGTTCTGGCACTCCGTGGGTGCCGCTTTGGGTCTCCAGGAGGTCTTCTCTCCTTGGTATCGACCTTCAAAGAGCATCGCCTGTGGTATTTCTTGCATGTACCTCAGTTTATGCATAACAGTAGGTTCTTTTTTTATTGACTTAGGTGCTTGTAGATCGGTTGCTAATCTCTACCTTCCTCTTTTTCCCGTGTGGCAAATCTTCTAGTATTCCTGCTCCAAAGATGTTGAGGGCTATTTGGACAGCAGACTACAGATGTGGACCTTAACAATTAGGTTGAACTATAAGAAATTACTGACAGTTGACCACTTTTTACATACTTAAAAGGTTTCTTTCTAAAAATGCCTTATCTTAGGGAAAGTCACAGGATGTAGAACTTTTATAAGAAATTTAAACCAGGATGAACCTACTGTGAATGGGTGTGGCAGAATTTTTGTTGCCCGTAATCCATCACAGGAACATGACAAGAACCCTTGGAAGTTGAGTAAGTATTAGACACCATCTGCAGTAGCCACATCGCTTAGTTGCGGTCGAGTCTTCTTAGCCCTTCCAAGGAATCTAAAACACTCCCCCTGGCAGTTAAACACTATGACTCCCATGTTCAAAGCCCTAATCAAGTGAAGCTGTCAGAGCCAGTGGGACGGACAGCCTCACACTACAGGCGCCATGAGGTCCAAGTTGGAGTTCTGAGCTGAGTTCAGTGTATTTTGTAACAGGATCCCCTGGGAGGTAGAAGAACTTGCCTGTATCTCTTTGGTTTTGGCATCGTGTATCTTCTTTGTGGCCCATTTCTTGGCTCTTCCACCGTCAGGAAGTGGCGTGGTGTGTTTTTCATCTCCTCTTAAACCTAAAACCATCTTTTGACATGCATGTGATTTTGGCACTGTACAGTTGTTGAAGGAGAAAGTTGTTTGCCTGGAAGAAATGCCAAATCAGCACCCCTCCTACGTTTTATGGAATGTACTGAAGGCAACTGTTCAAACTCAAGTAGCTGTTTTGTTTTCAGACTGTTTTCTGTTTGTTTGTTTGTTTGTTTGCTCTTACCACGGGATGAGGGGCGCTGGGTATATATGTTGTTCATGGGCATTTGGTTAGCCAGGGTCATGGCCAAGAGCCTCCTGTTTGTCTGACGAGGTGTGGCCCACCTCCTCGGCACCCTTACAGGGAGCGGGACGGCTGTTCGTGCCCTGTAGCGCTGGGGCAGGTGGTTCAGTGCCTCCTGGGAGGCCACCTCTCCCAGATGGCTCTAACCTTCCTTCTGACCTGCATGTCAGGAGAAAGTCACTCCTCTCTAGTTCTCAAATGGCTCTTCATATATTGAAGTCTGTTTTAGTCAGCTTGGGCTGCTCTGACAAAACACCATAGACCGCATGGCTTAAGCAACACGCCTTCATTTCCCCGTTCTGGAAGCCGGGAAGTTCAAGAGCAAGATGCCAACAGATCTGGTTCTGGGTGAGGGCCCTCTTTGTGGCTTAGACACCTGCCTTCTTACTGTGTCCTCACATGGTAGGGAGAGAGCTCTGCTCTTTCTTCCTTTTCCTGTAAGGACACTCATCCATCATGGGGGTTGTATCCTCATGACATTGTGTAAACCTGCTTACTTCCCAAAGGCCCCACCTCCTAACACCATCGCACTGGGTGGGGGTCAGGGCGTCCACATAGGAATTTGGGGAGGATACAAATATTCAGTCTTTAACAAGACTGCATGTCTGCTATGTTACTCTGTTGTCTCTTTTTGGTTTCGCTTTTATTTTTCTAGTAGCAGCTACATTTTATTAGTACCTGCATCTCTGAATTAATAGAAATGCAGTCAATGGCTAGGTGAGCAAAGGAAAAGGCCATTGTCTGTGCACCTTTTTGTAATACATTCCAACCCCATGTGTGCTTGCTCCCTCTTCCTCCTCACTTGATGTAGCTTATCCCTTCTGGAAAGTTCACCCAGGGGAGTGAGTGGGCTTTTTTGTTTCAGGGCATGTGGGGTGGGGTGGGGGTGGGAGGACATGCACCTCTGGAAATTATGTACGGAATTTTCTGGAGAGGGTCCTCAGCTTCCAAAGGGAACAGTGACACCTCTAAAAGGTTAAAAACATGGATCTTCGTATGTCCGTATAATGTCATTTCATTTAAGTGAGAGGCTGACTCCATTTCTTAATACTTGCAGTGTTTGGTTTAAGAGACGTTTGCTAAAACTTCAGCAGGTGCAGAGTGGTGCGATCTGGTGTTCACCTACCATGCGGTCATTCTAGGTCATCACTCCCGAGGAAATTATTCACCCAGATGTGGATGAGCACTCAGTGATGACCTACCTGTCCCAGTTCCCCAAAGCCAAGCTCAAGCCGGGCGCCCCTCTGAAACCCAAACTCAACCCCAAGAAAGCCAGGGCCTACGGCAGAGGTAAGGAAGGAGGGGGGCGTGTTGGGTTTGAGGCTTGTCCTGCGGTCTTAGAGGTGGTCATGTGGCTTAGGAGGAGAGGTCTGAGAATCAAGAATGTACAGGTTTGATTCTTAATGACACCCCAGGCCTCCTTTGTCAGATGTTTTTACCTAACAGTGCACTTGTTTATGGCCATCTTTTTCTGCCTTGTGACTCTAGGCTTTACCAGCCACTGCGGCTCGTATGTGATGGAGAATGAGGAGTCTGTTGGTTTGTAATTTTAGTGCAGTAGCCCCGGGACAAGAAAGGACTGTTGTTTCCATTTTTCAGTTGAGAAGTCAGAGGCCTGACCCACTGGGGGGCAAGGGGCACCCCAGATCACCACCACCATCAGCAACAGGGGTGGGGCAGAGCCCGGGCCATCCGGCTGCTGATTCGTTTCTCCAGTTGTGCTCAATGCCTCGGATTCCCAGAGGGGGTGGGAGCTATTGTGAACCCCTGGCAGACACTTCCTTGCCGAGACATCCTGTTTATGATCTCTGAGGCAGCCGCAGGTCAGCGTTCTGCTCAGAACGTTCTGCTAGGTTGAAGGCATTTTGAGGTATTTGGTGTTCTGGCTGGAACTGATTTTAAGCACACTAGCTTTTTAAGGAGAATAGTTGCATTTCAGTCCAGTGTGGTTTCTGGTAAAGATGACTAGAATGGTTTACACCTTACTCCCTTTTCAGTGCGGAGGGGAAGGAATGCATTATATTTCCCAATTACAGTTGGGATGACATTTAGACACATAGAATATCTTGTATACCCTCTCTTAGAACCTACACTTCATCCTGACATAATCATTTTCTCTCGCCCTTTGTGTGTTATGTGAGAGAGACTGTTGAATTATTTGAAAATAAATTGCAGGTGTAGCAAGAGGTCAATCCTCCATGCATCAGCAAACATCTCCTGGGAATAGGACAGCCTCTTGCACAACCACAGTGTTCATTGTCATACATGAGAAAATCAACATTTTCATATCAGCTAACATCCAGTTTGTATTAAAATGTCCCAGTTGTCCTAAAATTAACTTTTATAGTTTTTCTTGTTGTTTTTGCAAACCAAGATCTGAGTAAGATTCACCTCCAGTATTTGTTGGTTATTATTATTATTTTTTTAGATTCTTTTAATCTAGAACAATTTCCTCCCAATTTCATTTCTAAACAACATTGATTTTCTGAAGAGTCCATTGCACTTGTCCTGCGGGATGTCCCACGCACTCATTCCCTTTGAAGACAGCCTTCCCTGGCTTGGTGTCAGCTTAGACTTAAGATGGTACCTGACCCAGGGCAGGAGTACTGTGTGCTGTTCGCAGCCTTAGCGGCCAGGTCTTTCTCATCTGCCTTTTTATTTTTTTAGCATAATTTAGAAGAGGACACA
This sequence comes from Manis javanica, assembly GCF_040802235.1. Taxonomy (NCBI): domain Eukaryota; kingdom Metazoa; phylum Chordata; class Mammalia; order Pholidota; family Manidae; genus Manis; species Manis javanica. Next base: position 7,230,113 of record NC_133158.1, read on the forward strand.
GAGCCTGATAGGTCTGGAACAAACCCACCTGCCATTTGAGGTGGGGTCTGTGTGATCATTTTTGCCAGGGACTTTGTCTGAAGCCCTCCCCCATGTGCAGCCTCTCAAATGTCCCATGTCCACACCTGCTTTCCGAGTCCTTTCTCTAAGCCATAACCAAAGGTGGTGGCTGGAATAAGGAATCTCCGATTTAAAGGTTGTGCTTCCTTAATGGTAAAAAAGCTTCAAAGGGCCGAATACATCTCTTGTCAACAAAATTGGTCAAATGAATTGAATTCAGTCAAGCATAAAGTGCCTGTTTGCAGTAACCTTATTACTGGCTGTCCGGTTTCCCTATTGTTAATGTGATGTGGTTTCCTTTATAATGCTGTTTTCTAGAAAATGGGCACTTGCTGCAGTTCCGGAATGTGGCTAGTCATTGCCATTTCCTTCATCTGTCTTTTTGTAGGTGTTGCGCACTTGGGGAGGAAACACACCTTAAAAAGACACACACACACACACATATGTGTGCATGCACATACATATGCGTATACATGCATATGTATGTACTCTTTGCCCTTGTGTTGTGGTAAAATAAATGTAACACAACATGAACTATTTTAACTATTCTAAGTGTACCATTTAGTGGCATTCAGTACATTGACTGTGTTATACAACCATAACCACCACCATCTGTCTCCAGAACTTTCATCTTCACATACTGAAACTCTTATCCTGTAAACAATAACTCCCCATTTCCCCCTCCCCCAACCCTAGCAACCACCATTCTACTTTCTGTTTCTATGAATTTGCCTATTCTAGGGACCTCATATAAATGGAATCATACAATATTTATACATTTCTGTCTGGCTTACTTCACTTAGATACTGTTTTCAGGGTTCATCCATGTTGTTGTATGTTTCAGAATTTCCTTCTGTTTTAAGGCTGGCTAATGCTCCATTGTATGTATGCACCATATTCTGTTTATCCATTCTTCCACCAGTGAGCATCGGGTTGCTTCCCCCTTTTCACTATTGTGCATAATGCCGCTGTGGCGTTACCCTTCCAGTATCTGTTTGAGTCCCTGCTTTCCATACTTTGGGGTAGGTAACTACAAGTGGGATTGCTGGATCAAAATTTGTCTCTTTTTAGGTAGGAAGACCACATGGTTATTTCAGGCAGTAGGACCATACATGGGGCCACATGGGTGGGGCCTTAAATATTATCGTTGCCCCCATGGTGAGACAAAGGGCAGGGGCATTTGGCTCTCTCTCCTATGAGGCCACATTGCTTCATTTCCGCCAGCTAAACCAAAGAATAGAGAACATTTCATTTTCTGGTTTCTAACAGGGTTGAGAAGTTTTATTTTATCTTCTGGATATCGGCCAGACTGCAGTTACCAGCCGCTTCCCAATGAGGAACGGTAGATGACCCAGACTACACAGCCCCAGACGGTCTCTCTGGGGGAACTCCCTGGCGGAGTTAGGGGTGTTGGAAGCATGCACCCATGAGCTAAACAGGAACTTTTCCTGTGTTCTCTGTGAAGGTTTTATTGCATGGCAAGTCTTAAGCACCCTTCATTCAGAGTAAGCCTGGGGAGCAGTTATCTGCATGGCTTGTGAAGCTCTGAGGGAGTTTACGGAGTGTGGGCCAGGTCTTGGCCTCCTAATCAACCATGGTTACCAGAGCCGATGAGCCCCACATAGGCTGCGGAATATGTTGTTTTTCGGGCTTTGGGAGTCAGATGGGATAGATGCCTATGAATAGTCTAAGTGCATGTTCAAATCTATTTATTAAATGACCTAATATTCATGTAGATATTAAGCCAGAGGAAAATGTAGACAATAAAAATGGAAAACCCTGCTTCCCCACTACTGAGCACATTGCCACCTTCAAAGGCTGATGTGTTTCTTTCCAGCTTTTTTTTTCTGTGTTGAAGTGAGTTCAAACTGTATTGTCTTCAGTTCGCATTTCCTATCCAAGAGTATGTGAACATTATCTTATTATAAAAGAATCTACCAGTGATTTTTCTTAAGCTAAATTATATATTAGAAAATGAATTCAAATCCAGAGGATAGTAACAAAGCACCTGGTATCTTCCACAGACTGAAGGCAAGGAAAAGCAGAGGTGCAGAGAAGCCTGGAGATTAAATAAGACTTAAGAGACTTAGCAACCAATTGTAATATGTGAACTTCATGGAATACTGTTTAAAGTGTGACTAAAAAAAATCATGACACAATTGGAAATATGAACACTGAATATTTGATGATATTAAGAAATTACTGCTAATTTTTTTTTGATGTGGATATTCTAAAAGTGCTTCTTAAAGATACATAGTCAATGTTTACAGATGAAAAATGTAAGGTCTAAGGTATGTGTCAAAATAATACAGGAGGAGGGGGAAGGGGGGAGTGAAGGTATGAATGGCTGGCCACGAGTTGGCAGTTGATGAACTGGTGGTAGGTACACAGGGATTCAGTTTACAGTTCTCTGTGTCTGGATAGGTTTGGGATTCTCCATAATAAAAATTTAAAAGTAGTTCTTGAACTTCTACTTCAGGGAAGACAGAGTAGAAGTACTTTTGCTAATTCTTCCTGCTAAGAACAGCTCAAATCTCTGGGCATTTTCTGCAAGACAAACATAAGGAGACTCCGAAAGAGAATAAAGCAGATCGGTTAGGCACCTTAGGACCCAAGGGCTGATGCAGTAGTGACTTCCTGGGCTTTCCTTTGCCTGGGACATCCCAGGCTTGGCACCAAAGACATCACCACCTGGAAATGCCAGTGGGCACCCACTCAAAGCCCCAAGCAAAGCCTGCTCTCCTGGCCAGAAGACCAGGAAGGGGTGGCAAGGCAGATCACTCTCAGACAATACCTGCTCTACTCTGGCCAACATCCTGGGAACAACTGTGGACAACCCCACCCCGCTCCACCCTCCGCTGCCCCCACTACACCAGCAAAGGTCAGATGGGGGGCCTGGACTTTCATCAGAGTGTAGAAATAAGGAGCCTCCCACAATAATGTCAGCGGAGGCCATTTAAGGAGGGGTAATGAGGCATTCCCACCCCTTCCAGTCACTCGTGGAGGCCTAGAGGGGAACTGGAACCCCCACCTCCACCCTAGTGGTGAGGAGCCCCTCACTTTGAGCATCAGTTGAGCTTAGGGGAACCTGCACTTCCCCCCTCCCGCCATTGGCAGTAACAGGCAGGCACCCTCCTTTCCCCTGCTGGAGCAGTATTATTTAAAAGCAGCTAAAACAGAAAAATGAAATTAAGACCGAGAGTCTCATAACAGAATATCCAGCACATCCAGGTTTCAGTTAAAAAACCACTCATCATACCAAGAACCAGGAAGAGCTCAAGCTGAATGAGAAAAGATAGCCATTTGATTCTAGCACTGAGATGATAAGAGATGTTAGAAGTATTTGGTGAAAGTTCTGTTTTTCTTCCACTGTTTAAGGAATTTTTATTAAAGCAAAGAATTCTTTTGGGGTAAAGATTTCAAGCAGCTATTATAAAAAGGGTTCAACAAGGAATTACAAATATACTTGAAACAAATGAAACAATTGAAAATCTCAACAAAGAAATAGAAAATATAAAGAAGAACCAGATGGCATTTTTAGAACAGAAAATCAATGAAATAAAAACTCAGTGGATGCGTTCTATAGTAGAATGGAAAGACAGAGAAAAGAATCAGTGATGTAGAATGTGGAACAGTTACCCAATCTGAATGATGAGAAAGTAGATTGAAAAAAACAAATAGCCTCAGGGACCTGTGGGACAATAAGAAAACATCTAACATTCATGTCATAGGAGACCCAGAAGGAGAGTAATAACAGGGCAGGGCTGAAAAAAATGCCCAAAGAAATAATGACTGAAAACTTCCCAAATTTGGCAAAAGCCATGAACCTATAGATTGAAGAAACTGAGCTAAACCCAAACAGGATAAACAATCACTACTCACCCCCTCAATCCATTCCAAGTCACATCTTAGACACACTTTAAGGTGCTAGACAGTAAAAGCTTGAAACAGCAAGAGAGAAATGATGCCTTACCTATGGAGGGAAGTAGTTAAAATGACAGATTTCTCATAAAAAACCATGGAGGCCAGAAATAGCAGGTTGTTCAAGCACTGAAAGAATTGTCAACTCCAAATCCTATATCCACGGATAATGACCCTCAGGAATGAAGAGGAAATCAAGACATTCTCAGGAGAAGGGAAACTAGAATAATTATTCACTAGCACATCTACCCTAAAAGGATGGATAAAAGGAATTCTCTGGACAGAAAGGGTACTTTGAGAAAAGGAATCTTACAATTACAAAAAGAAAACAAAAATATAGATAACTGTACCAGACTTAGTTCCAAAGCCACAAACCACCAAAACTCAACCAAGATAAAGAAGATAACCTGAATGGTCCTATAACCATTAAAGAAATCAAATTTTTTATCTAAAAGCTCTTGGAAAAGAAATCCCTAGGCCCAGATGATTTCACCAGAGAATCCTACCAAATGCTTAGAAAAAGAATTCTATCCAATCTCTTCTGGAAAATAGGCAGAAGGAACACTTCCTAGTTTGTTTTATGGAGCCTGTTTTGCTCTAATAAAATCAGAGGCAATGCCAAAAGAGAAAACTAGAGACCAGTATACCTTGTGAATATAGATATAAAAGTTCTTAACAAAATATTAGCAAATAGAAGTTAGCAGTATATAAAAACAATTATTCATTATGATCAAGCAGAGTTTATTGCTAGAATGCAAGGCTGGTACACTATTAGAAAATCAGACAACATAATGTATGTTAGTGGACTAAAGAAGAAAAATTGCATGATCATACCAGTTGATATAGAAAAATGCATTTGACAAAATTCAACAGCCCTCTGTGATAAGAGCTCAGAGAAAGAGAATAGAGAACTTCCTCCATATGACTGAGAAAATCTTATAGCTAACATTATAATTAATGCCAAAAGACTGAATGTGTTCCCCGAAGATTGGGAATAAGGCAAGGGTGTCCACTCTCGCCAGTATTATTCAGCATCATGATGCAAGTTTTAGCCATTATAATCAGGCAAGAGAAGAAATACAAGACCCATGTATTGGAAAGTAAGAAATAAAAGTGTCCCTATTTGCAGATGACATGATTGTCTATGTAGAAAATTCTGAGACATCTACCAAAACAAACCAAAACAAACTCTACTTGAATAAGTGATTCAGCAAGGTGTCAGGATATACGATCAACATACAACGCACAAAAATAAATTTTATTTCTGTCTACTAGCATGAGCAATGGAACATCAAAATTGAAAATGCTATACCACTTACAGATGCCCAACAAAAATTGAGAAATAGGTGTAAATGTATTAAAACACATGTAGGATTTATATGCTAAAAACAACAAAAAGACTGATGAAGAAGAAATCAGAGAAGACCTAAATAAATGGAGAGATATACTCTTTTCATGGGTTGAGTGAGTAAGAATGTCACTTCTCCCCAAATTGTCCTATATGTTTGACATTATGGCTATCATTTTTCATAGATATAGAGAATATTACTCTTTAACACATATATGGAAAGGCAAAGGAACTACAGGAGAGAAAGCAATTCGGGGAGGAATCACTATACCTGATTTCAAGACTTGATACAAATCTGTAGAAACCCAGATCATGTTGATATTGGTGGACAGTGGGCACATTGATCAATGGAACAGAATCAAGAACCCAAAGAGAGACCCACACAGAGATGCACAGCTGATTGTCGACGAACGTAATTCAGTGGAGGAAGCAGAGATGCAGAGAAACTGGATGTCGGATCCTTCCTCCCTAGCTGGTGGGGGTATTTAAAGTGGCGTGGCCACTCTGGAACTGTGTTTGGCAGTTTCTTAGAAAGAAATAAACATACAGCTAACATACCACCTGGCAATTGCACTGTTGGGCATTTATCCCAGAGGAATGGAAATTTATGTTCTTACAACCATGTACCCAAATGTTTACAGCTGCGTTATCAGCAATGGACAACTGGAAACAGCCCAGATGTCCTTCAGTGGGTGAATGGTTAAACAAACGGATGCATTCGTATCATGGATATTACTCAGCAATAAAAAGAGCAAACTGTTGATATAGGCAACAACCTGAGGGAATCTACAGAGACTTACTTACATAATAATCTAGAAATGATAAAATGTTAGAGATTAAAAACAGATTAGTGGTTGTTGGGAGTAAGAAGAGGGTGAGTGAAGTATTGGGGGACTGGTGGGATCCCCAGGGGGTTGAAGAGGTTCTGTCTTTTGATTGTGTCAAGGTCAGGACCCTTGTGATACTGTACTAGCGTTTTGTGTGATGTAACCATTTGGGGAACTGGTGAAGGCTATTCATTTCATGCACCTCTGTGTGAATCTCTCAGATCGATTTGTTCAATCATCTCAAAATAAAAAATGTAATTTGAAAGTTTAATTTTAAAAACATAATAATTGAGTGCAATTTTTAAACATTTCACATACAGTCAACTTAGAACCACGTGGGTTTCCACTTATGCAGATTTTTTCCAATAAATATATTGGAAAATTTTGTGCAGGTATGCGACAATTTGAAAAAAACTTTTCTCTAGCTTACTTTTGAAGGAACATGGTACATAATGCATATAACATACAAAATATGTGTTTATGTTATCAGTAAGGCTTCTGGTCAATGGTAGGCTATTAGTGGTTGGGGTGTCAAAAGTCATACATGGGTTTTTGACTGTGTGGGGACCAGTGGCCCCATCCTCTGTGTTGTTAAAGGGTCAACTGAAGCACAAAACGGTCTGTAATGGACAAGGAGCCATTCCCCCACACCCCATTCCTCTTCTGGGTCACCACCCTTGAGACAAGCCCCACTGCTGGTTACCACATTGTTTTTCACAATTTTATACACACCAGACTGCCTTGCTCTGGATATTTTAGAATGCTTGAAGAACAAGGACGAATTCAGGCTTTCAGCCCGTTCAATTCTACTTGTTACGGCCATTTGTCCCTGTCCTTCACGTGGCAGCTGCAGGCCTGGTTCCCCCCTCAGTCCCCTGAAAGGGACAGGGTGGGCGATGGCCTGGCCCAGCTGGTAATGTGCTTGTGTAAACCTGTGGCAGGCATCGAGCCCACCGGAAACATGGTGAAGCAGCCCGCCAGGTTCACTGTGGACACCATCAGCGCCGGGCAGGGAGACGTGATGGTGTTTGTTGAGGACCCAGAAGGGAACAAGGAAGAGGTGAGCTGGGCGTTGCCGCCGCCCCCTGTCAGCATCCCACAGAGAATTTGGGTTTGTAACAGAGCCAGGAACTGTGCCTCCGTTTTCCTCATTATAACCCACAACAATAACTTTTTTTTACTAAAAGGATTCCTGAGGCTTACAGCAAGCCGTTAAAGAAATTTGCTCGAGGGCTGTGCCTTGGAAAATAATATAAATTGATATACAAGGACACATTGTTTAATGATATAAAGGATACTTTGGATTAAGCAAAGGCCTTGTTAGTGAAAGTATTAGATACTGATGGCCAGAATAGTAATAACAGTATAATACTGGTACAGTAACAATACTGATACAATGCATAATATGATACAATGCAGAAACAGTATTGATGTCCTGCCTTCTTCCTGCTCTGACCACCCTTTGGTTCCTCCCTTGGGGCATTTGCACACACTGTTCCTTCTATCTGCTTGTCTTCTTAAAACTATTTTATTCCTAGTGCTTAGCACCATCTGAAATTCTAAGTTTGCTGGCATATTGCCTATTTCTGCCCCTGGGGCAAGGACTGTGCCTGATTTTTTTTATTTTTGGTACCTGACATTGCACCTGGTGTTTCATAAGCTCTTAGTAACTACTGGGCCAGTAAAGGTTTAAGTGACTTGGTTCACAGGCTTTCTCACCTATAGAGTTCCAGCCCTGAGACAGTGAAGAGTCCTGGCTTGGTTATACCTTTGTGCTACGTGATTTTGTGTCTCTGACATCGGACTGCTGCTCTAGGGCCTCTGTCCTGCAGGAATGGTGGGGCAGGAAATAGCCAGGACAGCTTCTGCAGGCTGTAGGTTGGCACCGCATGCCTGTAATCATACCCAGTACCTTCTCTGACTGTCACTTATGTTCTGTCCTAGGCACAAGTGACCCCTGACAGTGATAAGAACAAGACATACTCTGTGGAGTATCTGCCCAAGGTCACTGGGCTGCACAAAGTAAGATGGGTCATGGCTGTTGTTCGGATGGCTCTTCTGGGCTTGCTTTGATATGTGTGGAAGAAGAGTGGTTTTTTAAGTGAACTTCTGACTATAAAAGCATGCATTATAGAGAACTTGGGATTGCTGTGAATCAAACTTGAGACAGAAGCTAACACATCTAGATTGGTTGAATGCTTCTTAGTTCTCTGCAGTGTCCTAAGATGTTAAGAATAGTTACTGCCATAAGCCTGGAGTTACCTGCTGAGCTGTGGGCTTAGCTGCTGCAGAAGTATTCCCCTTTGAGGTGCTCCAGAGCGCACGTCCACAGTGAGGCCTGAGCCCAGAGAAGGTCAGCTGACTGGCGTGGAGTGGAGGCCACTCATGTGCCTGGAGACGTGTTAGGAGTCCAGATCCCAGGCCCTTTGTCTCAGCAACATTTTGGGTCCTGTTTGAGCTGCTGTCCAGTTAGCTTATAGGACAGAGGCTGAGGGGTCATCCAGGAGTGTGCTTTTCATTGGCAGAAAGCTTCCTGCAGCACAGAGAGGCCAATGCCTTTGTACCACACTGAGACTTTGAGACATAAACCTTACTTGCCCCCTGGGGCTTTAGTGAATTCACCTGCAGCCATGGCTGAAGATTTCTCTTACACCCTTAGAACATCCTGAGTTTGGAAAAAAATACAGAAGGGAACATTTATGATGTGATTAATTTATTCAGTTCCTATGGGACCCAATCCAGTACCCCTTAAAATTTAAAATATGAGAATTTGTTGCAAAATTTAGATGAAAGTCTGTACTGTGTCTCAGGTCCATGTACCTGAGAATGGCTATAGTCCCTTGAAAAATTCGACTCCAGATTTGAAATCCTGGAACTGCACTGCATTCTGGGTGGGCGGTGGCCCCTTCTGCAGCTGCCTTAAAGTGTCCAGTGTCTGGGAGGTCAAATACTAGTATTTGTATCCTACTGTGGAGCCATTGCATATCTAATGTATTTTTGGTTTGCTAAAAACATGATGTCCCAGGCCCAGCTGTGTGGCTGTCGGAGCCAGGTGGGAGTCCCATTTAGGCCGTTCAGCCAGGGCTCCTGGTGGCAGCCACCTTTGTGTACAGAATCAGGAGCATAGAAGAGATGACCATCAGTTTGATACGGTGGTCTCGGGCTTGGGAAAGTAATTATATCTCACCTGTCACTTGAAGGTCACAGTCCTCTTTGCAGGACAGCACATCTCTAAGAGCCCATTTGAAGTGAATGTCGACAAGGCCCAGGGAGACGCCAGTAAAGTCACCGCAAAAGGCCCAGGCCTAGAAGCTGCAGGGAACATCGCCAACAAGCCCACCTACTTTGACATCTACACGGCAGGTAACATGCCTCTCGTCCATGGGTCAAGCTTTCTTCAAAACCTGAGATAACCCCACAGGGACCGAAAGGCTTGGAATCTCTCCCTTTTTGTCTTCTACTTCAAGCAACCAGCAACAAAAGTAGCATTTTCAAATATGTTGGTTTTATTTGTGGATTTTTCAAAACCTGCTTTTCCTTCTCTAAGATCTTGTAGTCAAGCTTGACTTTAATTATTAATAGTCAGTCCATCTCTGTATACACTTGACTAAATGAATGTTCCAAAGAAACCAAGTTTCCAGAATCATCCCCTAGGCCAAATTCAATGCAAGGTCCTGTCGGGGGGAGAAAAAGAGGAATGATTAAAACACAATTCTTGACTTGTCAGTTTTCTTTTCAATGCAGAAAATTTAGAAAGTAGAAAAACAGGAGAAAAAGGAAGTTCGGCCATGACCCTTATCTCCCGACCAGAAAACGTTGCTAATGTCTTGGTGTGACCTTCGGGCTCCTCTGTGTCTCCTTTGATTTGCATTTTGTACCTGCTCTTGGGCCCGTCAGCAGCGAGCCTCCTGAGAAGGTGGCTCAGGCTCGTGGCATGTTCGCTGTCCCCAGGTGCCGGCGTGGGGGACATCGGCGTGGAGGTGGAGGACCCCCAGGGGAAGAATACCATGGAGTTGCTCGTGGAAGACAAAGGAAACCAGGTGTATCGGTGTGTGTACAAACCAGTGCAGCCCGGCCCCCACGTGGTCAAGGTCTCCTTTGCTGGGGACACCATTCCGAAGAGTCCCTTTGTCGTGCAGGTCGGGGAAGGTGAGTGCTGGGGCGGCGGACTACCCTCTGCTTTGGGCGTTGAGGCTGACATGTGCACAGCTGGGCTCCCAGGCCAGGAGAAGAGTGGGAGGGGGACACCACTGAACATGCACCTGGCCCCTTTCTGCCAGGGCTGTGGGAAGTGGCTTATTTTGTCCTCAGGGTAGAAATACTAATGTCTTCTTGTGAGCTGTGCAGTGAGCTAAGTATTAACTCAGCAATCCTCCCAGAACACTCATGCGGGACAGCCCTCATCTCATGGAGGGGTGGGAGGCTGAGGTCGGCGGGGGTGGCATTGCTGGGGCGCTGCAGCCCCCACAGCCAGGCACTTTGCACCCCTGCATGTGGTCATCACACCAGCCTGTGTGTTCCAAGCATTATTATCCCCAGTTTGCAGGTGGAGACACTGGAGCTTCCGTGTCAGTGAGCATGGAGTAGGCGGCGTCAGTGAGCGTAGAACCCGGGTCTGTGTTGATCCCTTAACGGTGCCGCTAAACTCCTGCAGCGAAGCATGCATTTTTCTCTAATGTTAAACTCTTTTGCCTTCAACTTTGTTGCTCTATTTTTTTCCTCCAATTCTGTCGCCTCCCTAACCAACACCTGCGTTTCCCTGTTCTGTCCTCTGCATCTGCGTCTGCAGACCTGGCTTCCTCTTCTGAGTCCTGCCTCTGGGCCAACCTGGACCCCGAAGCTGTTGGCTTCCTATTGAGAGCCCTGGGCCCGAGGCATCTTGCTTGGTAAGGGCTGGTTGGGTGGGGCTCCTGTGCCAGTTCTTCGTGCTGCCTGCAGATGTCAGCTGGGCCTGTGCTCTTGTGACCTCAGGAAATTACAGGGCAGGTGTTCCTACGTGGCCAGCCAGACCCAAACCCACTTTCTAATTACAGTTCAATCTCTGAGACATCTCAAAACGGTAGAGAATCTGATGGTTTCCTTTGAACTCTTTAGCTCCATTTCGTGTTGACAGGAACTGAGCAGCCACCCTTCTCATGTTGAGACGATTGCCCATGTTCAGAATTTCCATGAGCATTTCTTTTTTTTAAGACACATTAAAGCCCTCCAAGGGAAGTGTTGTCATCCTGTTTTGACTTCTTTCTGGTATGACCAACTTTTCTTCCTTTGACAAAGAAAAAGAAAACTAATGTATCCCTAAAGAAGACTTTCTTTGACATAATGCAAGAGAGAATTTTAAACAGCTTTCCTAGTTCTAATAGTGTTTTCCAACTTCTGGCACTCAGGGGCTGCCTTTTCAATTTCTCGAACATTCGTTCAGCCATCACTTGTACTATTTAATATTTAATTCATAGAGTTGTTTTTCTTTTGAGGTACTAACCTTCCCCTACTTAAGTGATTTTATGTAAAAAAGAAACAATGGAAAACCAATGTCACCTGCCATAACATGTGACTATAAACTTACATTCATCCATGAGCCACCTAACATCATCTCTAACTGCAGGAGTGTGTGTATGTCTCTTTGGGAAGCAGTTGTTTGCCAAATAGTGAGGTAAGGACATTGCAGGGAAAAGGGGCCAGAGGAGGAATTACCTGCCTTCTATGGAGTAATGATGCTTGTCTTCTGGAGTCTGTGACCCTGTAGTGTACAGATAGCTGTCAAGTATGCAGTGTCAGATTTGGAAAAGAAAAGCGACTTAATAACACACATTGCATTTTACCCATTAGTCTCCCATTTCTATATTTAATGAGAAATGTTGCCCATGTTGGCAAAAAAATTCCTAGGGTCCAAGAATGTCTTTTATCAACCTTCTGGCGTATACTGTGAAACAGTAGTTTGTGTATCTCTCACGTAAGGATTATTAGAGGTTGCCTTTGGCCTTCATTTTTAGACTTACAACTTTAGGTTTTTAAACTCCATCTAGAAATACAATTAAGAATGGTGTCTACTGCTAACCATTGCATTTTTAGCCACCCACTTTCCGAGGACCCTTGTAACAACAACACTAAAAATGTTTGTCTGCCTCAGCCAAGGCGGGGTTACACTGGTTTCCTTTTGAATCGTCCTTGGCTCTTCCCAGGGAAGATGACAGTGTTTAGACATTGAGAAGTGGCTCATGTGAAGTTTGGAACCTGGTCAGACATTTTCAAGGGCTGCCTTTTCCAAGCAGACTTGAAAAGGTCCAGTCTTCCCAATTACTGGGCCCTTGAATATGGCAATGAGGTTTGAATAACGTCCAGCCCTAGGTCTTAACTCTTCTCTACCACCGGAAGGATATATGCCAAGATTCAACTGGGACCAGGAACACAGTGAACGCACGCTGTGCTTTTCTGGGTTCCTTGCCAAAGGAGCGTTCCCCCGTCCCTCTGTGGTGGGGCTGGACAGAGTTCTCCTGTGCCCTTACTTGCCAGCCTAGGGTGCTCCCTGAGTGGGACCCCTGACCTTAGGCAACTGCTGCATACGCTTTGTGCAAAGCAAACATTTTCTTGGTGGCTGGCACCAAGTTACCTTGGCTGGCTCAACTCTGACTAAAGAATGAAAGGTTGAATTGATGTTGAAACTGTGCTTGCAGCCTGCAGTCCAAACGCCTGCCGGGCCAGTGGCCGGGGCCTGCAGCCCAAAGGCGTCCGCATCCGGGAGACTGCGGACTTCAAGGTTGACACCAAATCTGCTGGAAGTGGGGAGCTTGGCGTAACCGTGAAGGGTCCTAGTAAGTACTCCTCTGTTTCCCTGTTGCAGGTGTGATGTGGGCCAACTGTGCAGTGATGGCATGTGTAGTTCATCCCCCGGCCAGTTCTGATCGATTTGTCCCAGAGAGAAATGTCAAAGACCTGAGTCTGTTGGCCCCATGGGGAAGGAAGCAGTGATTGATTAGTGATGTCTGCTCTAGGGGCTGACGCGACAGCCTCATGTTGCAGGAAAGCTTCTGGGAGTAGAAAAAACAGTGATATACTGGAGCTGGGGAGATGCCGTCCTTGGATCAACCACCTCAAGTGGCCTGTTTAGTATTTGAGGAGACCTAGGTTCAGGGAGGAAGGGTCTTGGCCAAGGTCACACAGCTCGTAAGCATCTGAGCTGGAATTGAAGCACGGTCTCCCCAGAGCTAGTCCTTTTCTGACTACAGGTTTTAGAGACTGTGAAATTATGTCACGAACCTAATTACTATGATCAGTGCTTACAGATGAAGAATAAAATTCCCTAAGGTTAAATTTTCTTCGAAGATACAGGCCATGTGTGGAGGGGTGGGTTGCACCCTAGAACTCATTCTTGCTCCCTGTGCGGGAAAGGAAGACAGCAAAGGTGGGTGTCTCCTGCGTCCTCCAGTTTCCCCTGAACACAGAAGTTGCTCATGTTTCTGGTTGCAGCGAGGCAGTCGGGCGGTTCACTCCCATGCCCTGTGGGGTCCTGAGCTTCCTTCTCTCTAGCAGGACTGCTCTCAGCCACTGTGTTCCCATTAGGCTAAGGCAGGAGTGTTGTATGCTCCAGAAAGTTAATGTTTGACCTCAGAGCACCAGGCTCTGGGGCAGGCTGTGCCCCAAGGGTAACCAGGTTCTAGACTGCCCAAACCTGGAGCCTGGCTGCTCTGGGGCTGCAGGAGCCAAGGAGGTGTTTTTTTTTTTTCTGAGTTTGGATTGTTGCTTGACTAAATGACTTGCCCAGCCAAACCTCAGGGCTCAACATAGAACAAGTTCCTACCTGATGGCTCAGCCTCGGGTTTGTGGGGAAGCGTCTAAAGCCTGTCCTCTTATAGATAGCATGTAAGAGCTTTCTCACTTTCATTGTCCAGCTCTAGTTAAAAAAAATATGCCAGGAGAATAACCTGAAACTCATGCCAGATACTCATGGTACTTAATGCAAATAGTCTCCAGTTTTTGTGGGGAGGCTAAGACTGGTAGCTATGATTGTTAAGAAAAATTGAGATGTGACTAGACTTATTTTTACACAAACCCAGGAGTTTGAGGACCTCTAGCCCCTCATAGCTGAGGGAGTATAATCTTCCATGTCCCCACACTCTGAAGCAGAGATGGGTCTGTTTTTAGCTTTGGATTAATCTCCCAGGCTTTGGGGGTCCCACACTGTGAGGTGGTCCACCTAGTTTTCCTGTGTGTGGCTTACGTTTTGTGGCTATGCCTGTGTTTTTGGATTCTCATTCTGAGCCTAGACTGCTTTGGAAAGGTGGTACGTTTCCTTCCACAGAGGGTCTGGAGGAGCTGGTGAAACAGAAAGGCTTTCTGGATGGAGTCTATGCATTCGAGTATTACCCCAGCACCCCGGGGAAATACAGCATCGCCATCACGTGGGGGGGACACCACATTCCAAAGAGGTGAGTCTCCAGCTGGAGTGGAGTTCCCTCTTCTCTGGAGGCGTGCTCAGCCCAGGGCAGGCCCCCAGCGGTTGCTTCCTGGGCTGTGGGAGGGAAAGAAATCTGCTTTGTTGAAACCTCTTTTTTTTCTTTTCAGAGCAGCACACAGACATTTGGCCTATTCTCAAAAGCAGCAGAAAGTAGCTGTGGTTTCGGCCGCCTTGCTTTAAATCAAATCCTGGCGGTTTGGGGCTGGTGGGAGGCAGGGGAGCCAGAAGCAGCGGTACTGGAGAGCAAGTGGGCTGTGTGCCTGTGTGCCCTTATGTAGACTGAGATTCTCCTTCCTTCACTGTGCGCCTCTGTTCAGGAGTGCCATGGGGGTAGAGTCTGCTGTGGTTTTACCTTATAACCGTCGACGTGAGTGCAGTCGGGGTCCAAGGGGTCTGCAGCTTTGCCTAATGGGTGTCGCAGTTTCTTGCCCTGTGTTCATGTTTCTAGCTCTCCTGGGGGCCACTTTAAATTCTGAAGACATTCAGTTTACCTTGAGAAATACCTGAGTGTTACAGGGTTCTGAGAATCTAGGCAAACCTCAAATCTCCTGTAGCAAAGTTAAAGCATATTAATTCATGTATGGGATAAAGCCTGTTCAGCCTAGTTTTCTTGGTATAGCATAAGCAGGGTATGGAAAAATACATATTTGCTAGCTTCCAGAAGTGAGCACTGCACACAAAAGGTAAATGACCAGAGGGACAGTGCAAAACAGGATAGCTTGAGTGCAACGTCATTGGCCACCTGAGCATCTGGAAGCAGGTACCTTCGTATACTGTTTACGTAACAATGGCTGTGGGGGGTGCCATGTGGAGGAAGGGCTTGGCGAGAGATTGGGACTCCAGCTAAAAGTCAGTGGAAAGAATATGTATCAACAGCTTGTGGCTGCATTTAGCTCCTTCTTTGCTCTTCTTTAATGCTTTTTCTGTTCCTTTTCTTCTAGCCCCTTTGAGGTTCAAGTTGGCCCAGAGGCAGGCATGCAGAAAGTCCGCGCATGGGGCCCCGGCCTCCTGGGAGGGATTGTTGGGCGGTCGGCGGACTTCGTGGTGGAGTCTGTTGACTCTGAAGTGGGGTCTCTGGGTAAGCGGAGGCTGCTGACCAGCTGCTCTGGAGGGCTGAGATTTCGGGGGCTTGTGTTTGGTGTCAGGCCAGGGGCCGGGGCCTCCTCCTGACCATCACTGCCCTTAACCTCCTGAGCGCCCAAGGCTGCCTCTGTCTACTGCTGTGGGATGGCCATTCCCATTTTCCTTCTGCCCATCATTCCTTCATCTGTTAGACCTCAAGGGTGGAGGCCTTCTGTGTATGCTGTTCCTGAAGCAGCTCCTAGAACATAGTAGGCATTCAGCAAATACTGTTGACTGAACCTTAGTTTAGATGAATGAATGAATTTTGCTGACAATAGAAATTTGGGAAGTAAATACTCTTCAGAGCATAACAGAGTACGTATATTCTAAATACGCATCTGGTGTATGTATGATTATTTTAGATAAGTGGTCAGCAAATTTTCTCAATAAAGGACCAGATAGCAAACATTTTACTATCGTGGGTCATATTCTCCCTCCCACAACTATCTGATTCTGCTGTTGTAGCGTGAAGAGCCGTGGGCCATAGATCGGCAAACAAGCATGGCCATGTTCTAATAAAACCTTATTTATGAAATAAAAACAGGTGTTGGGTCAGATTTGATTCACTGGCCGTAGTCTGATGACATCTGTGATAGCATGTAAAAAGGGAAAAATAGGGATATAAACATTTTGATAGATCTCTCCAGACTTTGTTTTCTGTACATACCCATACAAACACTAATCTGCCACAAAAAAATGTCTAGGGGAAATCCTTCTATCTTTTTCAAGTAAATACAGGGTGTATCTTTCCATCGCTCCCTTGGAGTTCTATTGTATGGATGTATCTACTGTCAGGCCCTCCAGTTATTCCCAGAGTTTTGCTATCAAAACAAAGCTGAATACATATCCTTGTCTCCAACTGTTCATCCATATCCTTGGTTATTTCCTTCAGATAAAAGCCCAGAAGTGGATTTGGTAGGCAAAGAATGGGTGTGGGTTTAAGCTTTTGGCACACATTACCATATTACCCACAGAAGGATTTGCTGTTTGACCTTCCCTATTAGATGATATAAAAACAAAACAAAAACTACAGCAAAATATATAGAAAATCCAGCCCCTCCGTTTCTGGCGAGGACTCGATGGGCTGCTTTTATGGGAGGGACAGAAGCAGATTTCAATCTTCTGTCCGATACTTGGCCTTTAGGGAGCCGAGGGGTGGGTTGAGAGTAACCTGAATGGGTCTTGTGCACCGTGTGAGGGGGTCCCCTTCCCTCCTGCCCCCAGGGTTTGCCCCTGTGCACAGTGTGAGCGGGTCCCCTTCCCTCCTGCCCCCAGGGTTTGCCCCTGTGCAAAGTGTGAGCGGGTCCCCTTCCGTCCTGCCCCCAGGGTTTGCCCCTGTGCACCATGTGAGCGGGTCCCCTTTCCTCCTGCCCCCAGGGTTTGCCATTGAAGGCCCCTCCCAGGCGAAGATAGAGTACGATGACCAGAATGATGGCTCCTGTGACGTCAAGTACTGGCCCAGGGAGCCCGGCGAGTATGCCGTTCACATCATGTGTGACGACGAAGACATCAAGGACAGCCCATACATGGCCTTCATCCACCCGGCCTCCGGAGACTGCAACCCGGACCTGGTGAATCACCTTGTCGTGTTTCTGTCCTCCTTCCCTGCTTCCCCCGCACTCTGCACGGTGCCCGGAGAGTTGACTTTAGCTGCATGTTGAGAGGCGGCAGAGGGGGAGCCACTTAGAGCTTAGGAAAGACTGGTGTGAGTTAGAATCCTGGTAGTATCGGTACTTTTCTAATGTTGGGCAGGTAACAGCCCTCTGACTCCAGATGATTTCCTCCATGAAATGGAATGACAGTAGCTTCCTGGAGCACCTGGGATGATTCCACGAGGCAACATGCATAAGGACAGCCCTTGGTCTGGCCCAAGCAGGGGGCTCCATTAGCTGCTATTTGCTTGCAATGCAGGGCATCCTATTGATGGTGTCACTTTCTGTAGTTATTATTTCAAGGTACTCCACAGATAAAGTGGCCTTCTCTTAAATTGGAACAGCATTTGCAGTGTTTCCAGGAGTTTCTCTCAAACCCTTAGCAGGCTGATAGGCATCAAGTCTGAGACAACCTGGCACATAGGAGGAGGCCCCACACCCATGTGTGCTGCTGCTGGCTCATGCGGCTGTCTGCCCATAGGCTGACGTCAGTCCAGCCTCCTGGCCAAGTGCTGGTCCTTTGTTCTCTTGGGGCTGCAGACATCTGGAATGTCAGTGGTAAAGGTTCTGAGTCCCCTTAAAGTGAGAACATTGAAGCTGGACATGGCTGGAGTTCCCTGCCCTGGTTACTGGAAGTCCTCGATGTCAGCTCAGAATAAGGGAGGAGCCCCAGGCTCATTCGGGCCTGGTTTCAGAGTTTTGTTCTTCCTGAGAGGTTAATGATACTGTTTTTTTATTTTTAAGTTACTGCCTGCTTTAGCATTTTCCTTTCCATAACCATCCTGTTATGTAGGTTCTGTAAAAAGTTAGACACATTATCTCATTCTTTCTCTATTCCCAGTCTCGGGTCTTGATACTGGGTTTTAGTGAGGACGTTACGCAGAAGGAGAATCATGATTGTCCCTCTGCCCCAGGTCCAAGCATATGGGCCAGGTTTGGAGAAATCTGGGTGCATTGTCAACAACCTAGCTGAGTTCACCGTGGACCCTAAGGATGCTGGAAAAGCTCCCTTAAAGATATTCGCTCAGGTAAGTGTCCAGGGGCCACCTGCGCAGGTAATTGGCAGGTGACAGGATCCATCAATTTGATGGCCAGTCGCTCAATCCATCTGATCCTCAGTTTCCTCATTCATCCATTGGGAATAATAAGAATATTTAGCTCATGGGATTATGTGAGAGTTAAATGAAATTCTGATATGCAAAGCAGGGTGCTTTCCTCCTCATCTTTATGATGTATATTCTGTGGATGCTTGAGTGTTTCAGATTTCCCTGTACACGTCCATCACGGTGGCCAAGCCTGCCTTGGCTGTGATGGAAGGTTTGTAAACAAGGATTTATTAAATATATTTATCTAATTTAATTGAACTTGGCCCCAGGATTTAAATAAGGAATTAAAATTAAGAAGCAGTGAGTGGCCATGGCTTTCTTTTTGGGCCATTTGCTCTTAATATGTAAAAATAAATAAATGCAAGTGGTCTTCCACACCCCGTGGTCATTGTGCTGTGGAAATACGACAGGTCGTGGTTGCTTGGTGAGGTTAAGTTGGATGGGCAAGTGGTGACCTGGTTGTCTTCAGAGGCCACTGCGGCCCCATTTGATGGAGACAGTGTGAGGGCCAGGCCTCCTCTCAGTGCCTGCTCTTCTCCAGGACGGGGAAGGCCAGCCCATTGACATCCAGACGAAGAGCCGGATGGACGGCACGTACTCCTGCTCGTACACGCCGGTGAAGGCCATCAAGCATACCATTGCCGTGGTCTGGGGAGGTGTGAACATCCCACACAGCCCCTACAGGGTAGGTCGTGAGGCAGAATCCTGGCCTGCGCAGAAGCCCAGTCTTGGAGTGGAAAGAGCCCACCCTCATGGGCCCGGAGAAGTCAAGTGGTTTGAAGGGCAGCATGCTCGGGATTCCCCCAAAGAACTTTATAATGATGTCGACTCACAGTGTTTTATGGGTCCAAGTCGGGGAGACCCTGATGACAGCTGTCTCCATGCCCTCTCTAGGTCAACATCGGACAGGGTAGCCATCCCCAGAAGGTCAAAGTGTTTGGGCCAGGCGTGGAGAAGAGCGGACTCAAGGCAAATGAGCCCACTCACTTCACGGTGGACTGTACTGAGGCCGGGGAAGGTGAGCGGGCTTCACCCAGTGCAGTGATGGTTGGTTGCTCCTTGGGGAAGAAGGTTCTTTTCAGAATGTTTCAAGGGCAGTGAACTTTGAAGCAGGGAATAGTCCACCTGATCAGGTAATCGTGCGTCTTGTGAGTCTCTGTGTCAGTGCCTTGATGTCCTCGCGCATCCTCCATCCCTTCTCCAGACCCTGACTTACCACCCTCCCTCTCTCGGGTTTCTTACTGGAATCTTGCCAGGTGCTTTGTTGGGGTGTTAAATTAACCTGAGCTGGAAGTGCTTGTGTGGGGCATGCTGCTGCTTGTGGACTGGTACTCACAAGCTGGTCTCTTCCAGGTGATGTCAGCGTGGGCATTAAATGTGATGCCCGGGTGTTAAGTGAGGATGAGGAAGACGTGGATTTTGACATCATTCACAATGCCAACGACACGTTCACGGTCAAATATGTGCCTCCTGCCGCTGGGCGATACACAATCAAGGTTCTGTTTGCATCTCAGGTGTGTGTTTCGGCCTGGGTTCATTCTGGCCACCTGTGTGTAGATTTTCTTTTTCTATGTTTTGAGCAACAGGGAAAATGTCTGAAGAGCTCTGCTCCATGGTTTCCCACTCTGGTTCCTTAAAACCAAGAAGGAAAAAAATCCAGCCAGCACTAAATGTTGACCACTTTTTAACAAAAGGGAGGCACAGTGAGGCATTCGGTGCTCAAGCAGAGCTCTGGAAAGAGATGGGTTTGTTATAAACTTTTGTCACGTTTTTGATTGAAAGGTAATTAATGTCTGGGTGTGTTCTACTTAGACCTCTTTGATGCAATGACCATGGCCTCAACCCTTAAACTTTTAGAGGAAGCGGAGTTTTGAAGTTTCAGATAGAGTCCATATTTACATGTGATAGTGAAAACAGGACAAATGGTACCTGAGACAGAATGATCTGATACTGGTTTTCAAGTTAGCCTTACCTAAAGACAGGAACCTCAGGAGACAGTTCTGTGCCTAAAGGTGTTGGGCTTGTGTTGAGTTATCCAGTTAACCTATTCTGCCTTTATTCTGACAGTCTGTGACCTTCTTTTTGAAGAATTACCGTCATTGTATTTTTGATCAATTTCTTGCATTCCCCAAACTGAGCTCTCTGTCCCTGGAGGACATCTCCTACCCCCTTACTCCATATATTATTGTCGTTTTATTCTTGGCAGTATTTTTTGCATCCTAAGTACTCAACATTTGGTGTTAAAGATTTGTTTGTGGGAAACGTTCCTTTAGCTGTGCAGACAGCAGGTCAAAGCCTGTGATGTAGGGACTCCAGGCATTCATAGGTGGCAAGTGATGACTCTCACCTGATGCTAGAGTATGAAAACCTGACCTGTGGCCACGGGCATGGTTCACCACACGCTGGAGTCAGCACCGTCGGAGGCCTCCCCTCTGTGCTGGGCAGAAGGCTGAGCTCTGGCAGTTCCTTTGGGGGCTTTCCTACTGAGAAAGTGTCTCCTCTACAGGAAATCCCCGCCAGCCCTTTCAGAGTCAAAGTTGACCCTTCCCATGATGCCAGTAAAGTGAAGGCAGAAGGCCCAGGGCTCAGCAAAGCAGGTAAGATGCGTGTGTGCGAGGCCATTGGAGGCCTGGTGCAGGCCGGCAGTGGGCACGTTTGGTCTGCAGCCTGGCGGGACTTCTCTCCACCAAGCAGCTTTGGTTCGGGGATGCAGCAAAGAGGGAGCTGTGGGTAGTGGCTCCTGCCCGAGCTGCAGGCAGTGGCTGGATGCCAGCCACAGCCCTGACAGCCTTGCTAGAGCTACTTCTGGTGAACCCATCAGACCGGTTCTCAAAGTGAAACCACTCCAGCCAGGCCTGTTCCCTCACTTCATGATGTATCCTTCCAGGCGTGGAAAACGGGAAACCGACCCACTTCACTGTCTACACCAAAGGGGCCGGAAAAGCCCCACTGGACGTGCGGTTCAGTGGCCCCGTTCCCGGCGACGCCGTAAAG
Organism: Manis javanica; assembly: GCF_040802235.1. Lineage (NCBI taxonomy): Eukaryota > Metazoa > Chordata > Mammalia > Pholidota > Manidae > Manis > Manis javanica. Next base: position 7,251,595 of record NC_133158.1, read on the forward strand.
GATCTGGATGTCATCGATAACTATGACTACTCCCACACCGTGAAGTACACGCCCACTCAGCAGGTAGGGCCCTTGCCGGCGCCTGTGCTCCGGCCACGCTGGGCCACGTGGGACCCCAGGGGCTGATCCGTGCTCTGCTCAGGTGCCCCCATTGGGGGTGACTTGGCTCTTCTCATTCGGGCTCTCCTGTCCGGAGGGCCTGGGGGGTTCTCAAGAACTTGCAGAGAGCCAGCTCATGGCTGCCCACCCCAGTCTCCCACTCCATTTGGGGTTCAGCAGAGAAGCACTGAACGCTTGGAATGCTGGGCCTAATGTTTTCCTCTCCTAACACCCCCACTCTCATCCTTACCAGCTCGTTTTGGTCTCTTATTAATTACTCATCCATCAAGAACAGCCACACCTTTGTTGTTCCTTATTGCCCTTTTAGTTTAATTTACCCTTTTTACAGGCTTTTGTGGCGGGATTTTTCTCAAAGAGCCAGGTCAGCCCTTAGGCCCTCAGGCCCAGGATAACTATTTAGGACCCCAGATTGTCCCCTTTTACAAAATGCGGGAATATGGACAGTTTCTTGCCATCCAGGTTGCTTAGCTTGATTATTTTAGGTAATGAGGCCTTAAGAAACCACCTCTGGGTATGAATTGATGTTTATTTGATTACAATTTTGTTTGGCTTCATGTTCAACATCTCTAGAGTCTGAGGAGCAGGTAACCCAGCAGAAAAGCCGGAATTTTACTACTTACCCATTGTGTTCTAAACAGTCGTTCCCAACCTCTGATGTGCCTGCGTTCTTGAGGACAGGAGCCCGTCCCCCCGTGTGAGATGCCGTTTGTAGGGGAAGAAGGGTGCTGCTTTCTTAGAAACCCTGCCTGAGAATCATCCCTCCTGCCCGGCCCCTCCGTGAGGAGCTGGCCAGTGGCTGGTGGGGAAGGATGAGGTGGTGAACGGGTCCCCTTGCACAGGTGCTACACGTCCTGGAGATGGAATCTTTGCTGTGAGGAACTTCCCTGGCAGTGGGAGGGGAGCTCTGGGGCCAAACTACTCACGTGGCCTCCTCTCTCCAGATGTCCTTCTTCCAGGGTGTGTGTGTGTGTTTAATAATGTGGCATGATGAATGGTTTTACCATTTATTATTTGGTAAAATGAATACTTTCAAAGACAGAACACCCTTTCCTTATGGGGCCACTTAGTGCTATGCAGGTAATTATTTCTGAGAGCTGATGGGAGCCTTACTGCTGGGAGCACCGACTTGACGTCACCTTTGTTGCCAATTGTCTGCGTTCCTTGGAAAGTAACAGAAAACACAGTCATGCACCCTGGTCAAGATCACGAGGTCACAGACTGCTAAAAACATTTTGAGATTGCTTTATCCCATGTCTATATACCTTTTTGCTTTTTGGCTGAGCTGCAAGGAGCTAAGTTGCAGACACTAAGAAAGGATCAGGTTTTGACCTGCACCCCTAGAAAGCACTTCAGAACCCGTTGCTGTGGACGCCCCCACCTACCAGTCGGGGCAGAGGTGAGGTCAGGAGCCCAGGTCCTGTTTCATCGTATTTGAAGTGAAGCTGAAGTGGGAGGCTCCTTACTTCAGAGCCATCCCAAGGTCAAGTTCATCCAGTTTCCTGATAGCAGCAGGCTTGAGGGCTGTCCGCATGCCCAGGGCCACTTGGGGTTGTTTGTCTGAAGGAGCCTGGCAGGGTCTTGGTGTCAGTCCCCGCCTCTGGTGCGAGTGACTCACACGACGCCTCTGCAGTCCTTATTTGTTGTTTAGACCAGTTTACTGTTTCATTATTTGGGCAACTTACAATTCTGCATTTTTCTCTACGGCAAAACAGATGAACTCTCTTCTCTTCGATTGTGAGTTCCCCAAGGAAGGGCCATCATGTTGTGTGTGTATATATATCACCCCAGCCCTGGCCCTGAGCCCAGGGCCTGATGCTAAAGGTGCTCTGTATGGATTTATGGCTGAATGAGGGGTATACAAGCGAGAGCCTTAACCTACAAGCAGTGATGACCTGGGAACTTTGTGATCCGGTGGGAGAGTGGGGCCCCCACACCCTCGTTCTCCTTTGATCTCCCTTTTCTGAGGAGCAGCTGACAGCTCACCCTGGGGTCACATAAGCGTGTCTTTGGGCCTCTGCTCCTGGATGTAGCCAAGAGGTCTGGGTCAGCCCAGAAAGTCTTGCCCAACACACAGGCAGAGCGCGTACCTTGAGGGCTGATGCCCACGGCACAGCTTCTCATAATGGTTTTAGGAAATGATGGGCTGGAATTTTCCAGAAAGGCAAGTACTTGGTGTGTGTGGAGAGACAGGAATGGGTCCTGGTGCAGGGTGAGCCAGCAGACCAGGCCGTGGCAGGGGCTGCCCGCCTCGTGGCTCTCTGGCCCCTGTGGCCGATGCCCCTGCAGGGTCCTGAGCAACACCTGGGAGGCACCCATCTGCCTGCAGTGGACCAGTGCCGGGTGTTGCTGGCCCATCCTGTCGGCTCCTGCGGGAGCTCCGTGGTCACAGCTCTCTCTGCTTTGCTGGAGTGTGGCTTGTTGGACTGGAGCTTGAGAACCCTCCCGAAGGTCAGACAAAGGCTTGATGTTATACAAAGGAAATTAGGCAACGCCAGTTTCCCCTGAGGCTTTGGCCTCCTGTGCTTTTGTTCACAAACTTCCCTGAAGAGAATGGCAGCAACTCCAAGCTGGGTCAGGAACCTTGGGAATCAGAAACTCCATGTATACTGTGGGTGCCTTTAGGAAACCCCGTGAGCTCGCCGAGCCTCCCAGGGTAACAGCCCCCACCTCAGAATGTCATTACTGCTGGTTGGCACAGAGGTCTCTGGACAAGGGGGCTGAGAGTGGCTCTCTCAGTCCTCTCCTGAGCTTTTGGGTCAGGGTCTTACGTATGTATATTTTGCAGAATAAGATTAAGGTTTCAGAGGCCCGTAGGGGAGAGAATCAGGGGGGCCTCTGAAATGCTCCAGTGGTCACTGTTCAGACATTCCTGTTTCTGACTCCAAGGCCTTAGAGGGAACCTTAAAACTTAACAGGCCATTGCAGGTGCAGATCTCAAGATTCTTCTTCCCCCTTGTTAGGTTATGTGAGGCACAGTTCATTTCCTGTCTGAGTTTTGTTTTGTTTTTTATGACTGGTAATGAGATCACACTTTCTGTGATGGAATGGGTGGCCTTAAATGAGGAAGGATTTTTCCCTTACAAGACTTACAGCGGGTGGCAGAGACGGTTTTTCCATGACCCGTGCTTCGCTGTGAGGCCTAGCCCTCGAGGAGTTAGGGGCTTGGGGGCACATTGAGGCTCGGGCAGAGCCAGCCCGTCGGGATCGGGAATGCTGCGGTGGCTGAGACAGCAAATGGCCCCCTGCCTTAGTCATTACGAGGTGGAGACCTTTCTGTCCCTGGGCTGGTCCTCAGCTCTGGTGAATCTGCCCCATGTGCATCTTACCATGAAATGTTACACCCTTCAGGCTGGGCGCCAGTTGGTTTTGGGTGCAGCACTGATGAATCCTGGAACATCAATCCTCCCAACTTCGTTGATGCAACCAATTTTTTTCTTGGCTTTTCCCCTTCTTCATGACAAAAGGACCGTGAGAAAACATTCATAGGCCAAAAGCTACACCCTTTTTACACTTGATCAGCAGTAGCATTCTGCAGGTCTGAGTTCCAGCGAGCCCGTCAGGTTCTGGGGGCATCACATGGCCTCTGTGCTTCTTTCCCTCCTGTGTCCTCTCACATTATTCCGGGTGTTTGAGGTGGGGGGGTATTAGTCTTCTGAGCCAGTGTGGGCATTCATGGGGCCTTGGTCTGGGGGGACGATTCCGCTAGCTGACCACGGAGAGAGGAAGCCAGCAGAATGCGGGCCAGGATACCTGGGGCACAAGGGGCCGTGCCACGCCTCTGTGACCTCCAGGGTGCTGGAGGGAGGCCTGGCAAACCCACAGGCGCAGTCCACCTTCACACCTGCAGCTTCTCTTCTCTTGACCTGGATAGGGGAAGTCAGACCTTGTGCTATGCGGGGGTCTTAGAACAGTTCTGGGTGAACCCTTGCAAATCCCTTGCTCAGCTTGGTGGCCTAAAATTGATTCCCAAGTCAGAGGGAAAAATGGTTTTGTTTGGTTAGCGGCCCCCAGACCCAGCTGCTCTGCCCCTGGCCGGGCAGGGTGTGTGCTGGGGAGGTGGTAGGGGAGCAGCAGGGACACGGCCCTAGTGCTGCAGGCCAGGCCCAGCCCAGTACTCACCAGGCATGTGACTTGAGCAAGTGACCTTACCTCCCTGAGCCATGGTGTCTTGTCCTGGAGAAATGGGGATGACAGGGGGAACCATCATTCTCGCCATGGGCTGGAAGCTTAGAGAAATACGTCTGAGGTACTTTCTACATCCATTGGAATCAAGGGCCCTGTCTCTCTGGGAAGAGCCAAAGACCCCGAAGGGGTGTAAATACCAGGTCAGCATGCTGGTGCCCACAGGCTCCATGATTCCTCTCGTTCCAGGGCAGCGTGCAGGTCCTGGTTACCTACGGTGGCGATCCCATCCCTAAAAGCCCTTTCACTGTGGGTGTCGCTGCTCCGCTGGACTTGAGCAAGATAAGAATTAATGGGCTGGAAAACAGTAAGTTTTGTACTTGCCATCACCAGGCCTCAGTCTCCTCACTTGTACAGTTGGGTTGGGGGAGGTCAAGGACACTTACACCCACCGGAATATTAAGAAAATGAATCAATTAATTCAGGGGCTGGCACGGGTGAGCCTTCCGTAACTGCTGGCATGGCACTGGGCTGTTTTATTTATTTACAAAGAGAGGTCAGGGCACATCGCTTTCCGGTGAGTTTCTGCTATGCCTGCTGCTTCTGCCACTGAGTCCATGCTGGTGTTGACATGAAGTTAAGCATGAAAGTCACCTCCCTGGCGTGCAGAAACCATACTACGGTCCCCAGCTCCATCCTAGTTTTCCTTTAGCTTGTTAGCTATCTTAATAGTATAAACGCATGCCATTTATTTTAAATTTTGCAGTTTTTGCAGTTTGTTTTACTAGGGGGAATTTCAAATATACAAAAGTAAAGAGAACAGTGTAATATGAGCACTGATGTACTCATCATGCAGTGTCAGAACTTCAACACATGGTCATAAAGTTACTCAATGAAAGTCATGCATAAGCCCATTTTTCATTTAGAGAACATCACCATTAAGAGTAAATTCCACTTAAAATATATCACCTCCCCACCTTCCTAGGATTAACCAAAGTTAATGGTTCAGTTTCTATCTTCTCTGCGTCCATTCGCACCTAGGGATCATCAGAACACACTGGGCAAAGTTTATTTTGCATGAAGTTACCCTTCTATGCCCAGAAGTCTTCAGCCTGCCTTTTTTACATCTGCAGTGCGTCGTGGAGAACATTCACGCCTGCGTCCGCTCGGTGGCACTGGCTGCCGAGTGGCTGCACTTCAGAGGCACGCATTCCCCTGGTCTCAGGATCAGGCGGGGCTCCCACTGCGTTGTGAAGGACAGCTCCCAGCTCCAGGGCTCTGTATCAAGGGCTGGGTGCAGCTTTTGTCCCTGGGGTGCAGCCCACTCTGCATGTGCCCTTAATAGTATAAGTACATGTCATTCATTTTAAATTTTGCAGTTTGTTTTACTAGGGAGACTTCACTGCCCAGCCCTTTCATATGGCCCCTCATCCCTCCTTTCTCCACGGCTCCGAGGGTATCAGCCCCAGACTAGGAGACGCATGACACCAATTAGGAGAAGCCTTTGGGACGTGGCACTCAGAGGCCGCCTGCCGTAGCTCAGTAGCGCTCGTCTTGGCAGGCCCTGTGTTACCCTCGAGTCAGGATTTTGCAGGGTTGTGGTGGGGCCCTGTGCTCCCAGCACATTTGTTTGAGTTCAGGTCCTTTCCCTGCTTTTATCAAGTACAACATGTGAGTTTTCTGTGGCCCTGGCTTTGCAAAGACCTTTCAAATAACAACACAGCCCAGAGAGTCAGTTTCCAGGATTTGCTGCAGTGCCCTGCATGGGCTGGCTTTTACTTTTTCCTTCTTGGCTGTAGGATTAAATTTGCTGCCAAGAATTAGTAAATAAAACACTGGCTAATGAGAATGTTTTCGTATAAAGTTAACCCCAGAAGTACTTAAAGGAGAGAAGAAAATGTCAGATTGTAACTGACGGGTCAGCAGAGAAGATTCTGTGGTCAAGTAAATTTAGGTTTGAGTCCCAGCCTTGGGGTCCCATACATGTGACTTAACCTCTCTGAGCCTCGACTTTCCCATCTGTTAGAGCCTGGTTACTAGTTAATACCCGCTAGGGTTGTGGTGGAAGTTAAAAGACATGATGTGCTCTACTCATGCCTGGAGTATGAAGTGACAACTCCCCTCTCCAGAGACCATGTTTGCTCTCAGTTCTTGCAGCCAAACAGGGTCAGCTCCTCACCTCAGCTTGTTTCCTTTCCCAGGAGTCGAAGTCGGGAAGGATCAGGAGTTCACCATTGACACCAGGGGGGCAGGGGGCCAGGGGAAGCTGGACGTGACCGTCTTGAGCCCCTCGAGGAAGGTCGTGCCATGCCTAGTGGCGCCTGTGGTGGGCCAGGAGAGCAACACGGCCAAGTTCATTCCCCGAGAGGAAGGGCTCTACGCCATTGACATGACCTACGACGGGCACCCCGTGCCTGGGTGCCCCTACACCATGGAGGCCTCGCTGCCGCCAGATCCCACCAAGGTCAGCTTTTGTTTTCATACCAGAACTTGTCCCCTGTTGTCAAGTATAACACCACAGTCCCGATCCCGCCTGGCAAAGACTTTAGAACATAACTGTGTGGGGAAAGTCAGTACGCGGTGGCCGAGAGTGGTTCTCTTCTACATTCAGCCTGAAGTTCCCTGGGCAGGCGGCTCCCGCCCTTTCCCCCGCTCCCCTCCCCGCCTGGGAGGCTTTGGTGGGACATGTCCTGTCCCCGAATTCTATTCCTTCATTTGTTAGCGTAATATGATTCTCGCTTCAAAGCTGGCCTGGAAGGGTGAGGTAAGATAGTGAACGTGGAGGCCTCAGCCCAGTGTCCGCACAGAGTGAGTTCGCCCACCAGAAGTTGCCATAATGTAATACGAAAGCATACTATTCTCATTATCATGTCTTCCTAGCAGCCCAGAATATTTCCTGTGACCTGAATGACATGGAGCCTATAAAACTCTCATGTTGAATCAGAGATAAAAGCCTCATTCCCTCCCTCTTTTAAAAACAGTTCAGTTTTTTTGTTTATTTGTTAATTTTTTTATTGGACTTTATTTTTTAGAGCCATATTAGGTTCACAGTAAAATTGACAGGAAGGTAGAGATATGCCACAGACCCTGAGCCCCCACATGCTAGAGCTTCTCCATTATGACAATGCCTGCGCAGAGCAGTACCTTTGTTATAAGTGATTGAGCTACACTGGCATCATTATCACCCAGAGTTGAGTGTACGTCAGGGTTCACTATGTAGACATAGATACGTTCTGTGGGTTTCAATGGATGTGCAATGACATGTATTCCCCGTTGTATTTCAGTTTTTTATTATGAGGGATTTGTTGAGAGAGATGTAGCAGCCAGAGCGACAGTGGGGTCCAGGACGCCATTCCCTGGGTGCCAAGGAACATTCGTGTGTTTGTTAACAGGATGCGAGGCCGCCACCTCTACCCCATGCTTCCGAGGGCCCCACCTCTGCTGTGGCTCTCAGTGTTGGGCAGCTTCACAGCCACCTCCCCCTCTCTTAGCCAGCAGCCTAGAGCTCTGTGGCTCTGACTCAGTGGAGTGTGAGGTACCAGTCGGGCCCCCAGGAGAGGGACCACTGAACTGAGATGCAGTTCAGTGAGGATTGCAGGGCTGGCTGAGCGGCGATACCTGCATCAGGCAGGGTTTGACTTTTAATCTTTGTCAAATAGGTGAAGGCCCACGGTCCTGGCCTTGAAGGTGGCCTGGTGGGCAAGCCTGCTGAGTTCACCATCGACACCAAAGGAGCTGGAACTGGAGGTTTGGGCCTAACCGTGGAAGGTCCGTGCGAGGCCAAAATCGAATGTTCTGACAATGGGGATGGGACATGCTCCGTCTCTTACCTTCCCACAAAGCCGGGGGAGTACTTGGTCAACATTCTCTTCGAAGAAGTCCACATCCCTGGCTCTCCCTTCAAAGCTGATATTGAAATGCCGTTTGACCCCTCGAAAGTGGTGGCATCCGGACCGGGTCTCCACCATGGGAAAGTGGGCGAAGCTGGGCTGCTTAGCGTCGACTGTTCGGAAGCGGGGCCCGGGGCCCTGGGTCTGGAAGCCATCTCAGACTTGGGAGCGAAAGCCGAAGTCTGTATTGAGAACCACAAAGATGGCACTTACGCAGTGACCTACGTGCCCCTGACCGCTGGCATGTACACGCTGACCATGAAGTATGGCGGGGAGCTTGTGCCTCACTTCCCCGCCAGGGTCAAGGTGGACCCCGCCGTGGACACCAGCAGGGTCAAAGTCTTTGGGCCAGGAATAGAAGGAAAAGGTGGGTTTCATAAAAAAGGAGGCACTAGAAACTCACAAGAGTCGGTTGTCTGCTGTCACTGACATTAGACTGGATGTGTTCTCACGTGCTGAGAACCTTGGTTCTTGAGTTTGCTCCCAGATGTTGGTGACATTCTGATCTGTGTGGTTGTTCTGCAGATGTATTTCGTGAAGCCACCACTGACTTCACTGTGGACTCCCGGCCCCTGACACAGGTCGGGGGTGACCACATCAAGGCCCACATTGCCAACCCCTCAGGCGCCTCCACGGAATGTTTTGTCACGGACAATGCTGATGGCACCTACCAGGTGGAGTACACCCCCTTTGAGAAAGGTGAGTTGAGGTCTCCTTGGACATGGCCCTCATTCAGAGCTGTGCTGGACCATTTCCTTTGGTGATGGGTGCTGACTTCTGCCCTGTGTCTGGCCCGTCTCAGCAGAGGCACATGCAAGGTGACGAGAAAACCTCCCTCCCCAGCAGAGCCAGGGACTGGCACGTTGGCCCTTTGTGTGACAGTAAGGGCCAGGTTTCGCCTCCCTCAGCTGAGCAAGTCATGGAGTGATGTCATGGCATTTTTCCCATTTGTACAGTTTTTTTATATATAGAATTAATTTTTCTCCTGAATATTTAAACTATAAAAGTTTTGATGAATCATAAAAGCATAAAGAAAAAAGATAAAAGCACCATATGCCCTTGTTACCTGGATATGTAATCCCTATAGATATTCTGGTATAGATGTTTTCCATCACTTTTTGTAACTGTGTCTGTTGTTTCATGAGTTTCCCTTTGCCTTTTGGCTCATGACTAGTGGAGTTTCCCAAATACGGATAAGTATGTTTAAGATGACTGACTTGAATGTAGACTTAGTGATATTTAGAGCAGTTCCTGGTTATATGACAAAACAGCTTGTATTTTCTTAAAAAAATCAGGTCAGACCAATATTACTGTTTCTTAACCTGCTCTTTTCAATTACATGATAGAGAAGGTAGATGTGAAGGCTGGAGAAAGCCCTGGAGTAGAGAGTATCGTTTCCCACAGATGGGTGACTTTTGTTCAAATAGGTTTTTGTTTGTTGTTTGGAACAGGGCTCCATGTAGTGGAGGTGACATACGATGATGTGCCCATCCCAAACAGTCCCTTCAAAGTGGCTGTAACTGAAGGCTGCCAGCCATCTAGGGTTCAAGCCCAAGGACCTGGACTGAAGGAGGCCTTCACCAACAAACCCAACGTCTTCACTGTGGTTACCAGGTAAGGAAGGCCCTGGGACCTGTGTGTGTTGACTCTCTAAAAGGAGTAGTCCTGAATAGTTTAACTGCTTTAAATAAGTTTTATGGGTGTATCCTACATATGTGTTACAGTTTTCCAACTTTCGAGAGGCATCTTTTTGTGTGTGATATATGTACCCTTTCTTCTGTCGAGACATATGTTACAGAGAAAGACAATTACACCCTTGAAAGTACAATAGATGGAAGCTCTGTTACTTGATAATACAGAAATAGATAGCCAATCTCATATTCAAGTGAAATATTAGAAGTATTCCTATTATAATGGGTCACAAGTCACCTACCTGAATTGTACTTGAAGACCTAGCCAATGCAATTAGGTAAGAAAAACAAATGAAGGATAAGCATTAGAAAGGAGGGGTCAAAGCTTATCTTTATCTATGTTATACTGTTGAGAAATGCCCTGTGTGAGAGGTATCGCAGTAATGGAAGTAGGTTTAGCTCAATGGCATAGTTGAGAGTGGGATACTGAATAATTGTGGCAATGAGCAAGGTAGCCTGAACCACTAGTACAACTTCACTTTTTTTCCCCACATTTTCCAGAGGAGCAGGAATTGGTGGGCTTGGCATAACTGTGGAGGGACCCTCAGAATCGAAGATAAACTGCAGAGACAACAAAGACGGCAGCTGCAGTGCTGAGTACATCCCCTTTGCTCTGGGGGATTATGATGTTAACATCACATATGGAGGAGCCCACGTCCCTGGTAAGCCAGCCTCTGGAAAGGAACCCAAAGGCTAATTCATTTTGCACGAAAGCAGGTTTGATTTCACTGGTGTCTCTGAGTAGGAAAAACAGTCTGATATTTGCAGTAGCTGCAGAGGGAGTATGTTCCTTGGCTGGATCTCCAATAATATCCTAACTACCAGTCGAACCTGTAGCAAACAAGCTTTGGTTTGCCGTTTTGACTGGAAATGGTGGTTCCTCTGTTGACGGACCTTATTTCTTCATTTGAAGGAAAGCTGATTCTTTACAAGTTTGAAAATCTCTATTTTGGAGTTAGTTCTTGTTCACCTTATACATTTGTCTTGTCTGTTTGCCATTGGTAGCCCTGGTAGCTGATTAAGACACAAAAACTCAAATTCTTAACTTCTCTTGGATTTAACAACATAATATATATATATATGCACTTACCATACAGCTGGGTTTCCCATCCTCAGCACTGTGGACATCTTGGTAGGATAGTTCTTTGTTGGCAGGGTGGGAGGGGGCTGGCCTGTGTATTGTATGATATTTAGTAGCACACACACCCCATTTTGTGACAACTAGAAATGTCTCCAGGTATTGCCAGTTCCACTGAAGGGCAAAATCACCCCTGGTTGAGAACCAACTGCTATAAATGACTCAAACAATAAAGAAATATATAACTTAAGTAGGGAAGAGCCTTTCTACTTTGATGCTCCAAGGGAAGGAATCTCTGTAGGTCCTGGTTCTGTTTATTTAATGAGGCAGTTGCCACCCAACACCCATCTGGAAGGGTAGATGAGTGTGTAGACACAAGTCCAAGGACTCCAGGTTGCTCTGGAGTCAGCCTGTGCCTTGTCTCAGGTGTGGTGAGAAAGAGGCAGAGCCCCCTCCCTAGACCCCTGAGCAGGAAGGGCCTCGGGTGAGTCACTGCTGATCTCACCGCGAAGGCCATCAGCTGGGGTGAGACTGAGGGAAAGGGGATGGGCTGAGGGCCTGCTTCCAGGTTTCTGGATCAACTCCTGGGAAGCCAGGGTGTCCACTGACCTTTCCCGATCCTGTTTGCTTTTCCCCTTATTACGTGCAAATGTGCACACACACACATGCTTTTTCTTTCTCCCACACTCATCAGTAAGCATTGACATTCAACTCTTAATTCTCCACGGATGTTCATTTAAGCTGCAATTTTATGAAGGCTTAAGTTTCCTTTAAAAAAAAAAACTTAAAGTGATGAGTCATCCCTCAGACTTGTTCTTGCAGCTCGTGCATCGTAGATTTTTAAATGCCCATAATCACTAGTCAAGGGGAATTCAAACATGGACAAGACTGTCAAAGCTCCTGCCCTCTGGGAACTTCTGACTAGCATTTATGTGACTAAAACTTGTGATAAATGTTACGAAGAAAGAACAGGGCTTACTGACAGAATACAGAGCAATGGAGACTTTTTGGAGTTTTGTGACCCCGCTGCCTGTGGGATGGGAACGTACAGCTTGAAGAACCGGTGGAAGGCTGGTGTCAGGGGAGAGGACGTGGTGGCTCCAAAATAAGCAGGCAGCTGTGGAAATGAGCATCTCCTGGTTATAGGGCCACAAAGCTGTTTTGACTGTATTGAGAATGTCTGGTGGATGCAATTGACTTTGGAGTCCCTCTTGCTGTAGGGGGTGAGAGTTGGAGCTCCTGTGGCTGACTTATGAACTTGAGACAAATGGTCATCTCTGGACTTAAGAGGAAGAGACCCATTTGGAGTTTTCCCATCCGGTGTAGATGGAATGTGGACCTCTTTGTATTTCAGACTCTCTGTTCTATTACCTCCCAAAACCACATGCCAGCTTCTCCCCAACCCCTCACTCTCCCAGGCTGAGTCATTTACTGTAGTGTTGGTTGGCTTCATAGCTAAGCTGCTGGGAAACACTCGGCAACCTGCTGGCTTGCAATTTGCTTTCATGGGAATTCTGGTTGGTTAAATATTAGCCCAGTGTTTCCTGGCCTGGGATAAACCCCTAATGGGGATATTTTTAAGAAGGTGTTCTGCTTACCCGCAATGGTGTATTGGTTTCCTCCGGTGGGCCCGCTGTGGTCAGTTGGTGGATAGGTGCTTATTAGACCACTGGGTCCACTGGGATAAGTGCATCCGGATGAAAGGCTGCTGAGATTGATTGATGATGTCTGCCTGGGGCAGGGAACCAGAGTGGCTGGCAAGTAATGCTTGATATCTGCCACCTTGGACCTAGAGCTGGTTCTTGGCGGCTTTCCTGCCGAGTTCAGACAACTTCTAGTGGAGGCTCTGACTTGGAGACTAGTGTCAGGGGTGGTCTCTTACCATCATCTGTGGGCACTGAAACCCTCAACTGTCTCTGTCTAAAATAAAACTCCCTTCTGTTTCACTACACCCCAGTGTGGAGGGCAGTGTTTTCACTGGCAGAGTCAGCCATTTATTTCATTCAGCTGAAAAATTTTATGTCATTGAAACCCAGCTGTTGTTAAAAAGCCAGGCCTCTGTTCTTTGGGTGCTCTTTATTATATATACCACCCCTGATTGTACAAAGTGTACATTTTCTGGGGCACAAAGCAGAGAGACCTGAGCTTGCATGGCAGTTAGACACCATGAGCTTTGCCTGCCTTCTTGGGGTGCATAAGGACTCCTGCAGGGGGCATGCCGCCCTTGGGTATGGACCTAGAAGCCTGAGGCCTGGTGCCAGGGACACCCAGGCTCCTGTTTCTGGCTCACCTCTGGGGAGGTCTTATGTGGTCCCCTTGGCAAGGGAAATCCCAGGCAGGTCCCCGTGTCACGGTGGGCAGCCCTTTGTGTTTCTGCTTCAGACCTCTGCAAATCCTGATCTCCCTATATTTTTTGTTTCATTGGTCTTTAAAATTGAAGCCCTCAAAGAGTCAGAGGCCCCGTGCCACCTGTGGAGTCAGCCATGCAGGAAGACCACAGCTCACACTCAGGGAGGAAGCAAAGCTTCACCAAAGGGCCAGGGAGCCGAGAAGGCCATTGGTGATGGGAAGGTGCCGACTGTGGTGCAGGGAGAGGATCCCAGGGCCCTTCGAGCTGTTCATAGACACTGGGTGTGGGTTGCAAATGTCCTCACCCCCTGCTGCCCCTCAGTGTCCTCCTGCAGTTCCTTCAACAGCCTGCCTCCTCCCTCACCTTCAGGTGTGCCCAGCCCTCTGCTTGGAACGCCCCTCCCTCAGCTTTCCAGGGTCATAGCTGGTCTCCTGAGGACCAGATTCATTGCCTGCTGAATGCTCCCCCAGTGCCTCACACATGCCCCAGCACACCTCAAACACCACACGATATCACGTTCCTTGCTCGCCTTGTCCTTCTGCACGTGGCTTCCCGGAGAGCAGTCACCTACTTGGGCCCAGCACCTGGCACAATGTCTGCACGGAGTGGACACCCAGGGGCATGCACTGAGAGGCAGGAGTTGAGGCCGGTGCAGTCAAGGGCCGGGCAGGAGCAGTGGTGCGGTTCTGTACACACAAGGCCGATCTGCAGCCACTAGGGGAGCTGTGCTTAGAATCCCGTGACCTCTTTTCCAGGCAGCCCCTTCAGAGTTCCTGTGAAGGATGTTGTGGACCCCAGCAAGGTCAAGATCACCGGCCCAGGGCTGAGCTCGGGCATCCGTGCCCACATCTTGCAGTCCTTCACGGTGGACAGCAGCAAGGCCGGCCTGGCCCCCTTGGAAGTGAGAGTTCTGGGCCCTCGAGGTAAATATGCATCTTGCCTTGCTGCAGACATTGACCTGCCCCAAGTGGGGGCCGCCCTACCCAGAGCAGGCACTTCGCTTTTGAGCTTGGTCATGAATGTAAATTTCTTAAATAACTTCCTTGCTCCATATTCTGACTTAAACAGTTGAAGTTCTTGCTTAGAAGGTAGGCAAGCCTCTTACTTCTCTAGTGATCTGTCTTTACCCCCATTTACTGTATGGCTTTAAGTGTCTTTTTAAGTAGTGAGGTAAAGCAAGGAGCTTTTGAACGCTCACAGATGATAGTTACAACTGCTTCATGACATGTTCCATTGTTTCTGGGGTGAACGTGGGTTGGTCTGGATGTGGGGGTGGCTAGAGATGGTAACCCTGCAAGATGCTTTGGTGCTCAACGCGGAACATGCTCAGGATTTCTGGAAGTGACAGATACTTGGTTCACATGACATAGGACTCTGTCAGTGTGCCAACTTCCTGGATACAGAGGGTCTCTTGGGGAATGGGCTTTGTTTACAATTTGGCCTGCCCTGTTGGCAGCCGGGAATTGGAGTTTGGTAAAACCGGCAGACCATTTTGGGACAAAGCCCCTGAAGTGCACTGAAATTTACCTTTTTTGGTAGGCAGTCACATTTCCTCTTCAGCCATTTAAAATGTGCCATTCTCTGCCAAATTTCTTTAATTATTTGGACTTTTTCCCCAGTGATGTGTTCTTGGTTTCACAGAAGTAGTAAATGGGGGCTTCCTTCTTTGAAGAGGAACTTTCTCCTTAATGGGGTTCAGCAGGAAGTTAATGTTCTTTGAGGCTCAGAGCAGAAGTGGTTTGGGGGAAATGAGGTCATGGGGTTGGAATCTGATTCTACAGAGTTAGTGAGCTTCAAGACCTCTGTGTGTGTGTGTGTGTGTGTGTGTGTGTGTGAGAGAGAGAGAGAGACACAGAGAGGGAGAGAGAGAGAGAGAAAGAGAGAGAGAGAGAGAGACTAAAACAGCCTTAGACAGCTACCTTTCCTATGGCGCACTGTGAAGTAACAGCCTTTTAATTTTAGCTGATGAGATGGATTCCCAGTCATGGCACAGCCCCTTGAAAGCCATTTCAGAGTTCTTTAAAGGTGACCCGAAGGGTGACTTTATGGAGACAGGTTTGCATTTTCCTATTGGCTGCTGCTGTGGTTTCTGTAACCCGAATCGTCTTGCTGGCCTCACCTCTGAAATTGCTTTATGCCCACCTTGTCTGCTGCTTAATGAGCATGTCACACTGTGACCTAACTCCGCAATTGATCCATCCTTGACACTCTAGTCCACGACTGGAACCTGGAGTGAGCCAACCCCATGCATGCCTTGATTGTGCTTTAACATAATCTAACCATCACACTGAGGGTCCCCCTTGCCCCATGAGATTGGCACCTCTCCTGCCTGCACCTGCACCCCAGCCTGCTGGTACTTTATTGGTCTTTGCTCAAAGGTGGCCACAACTCTTGACTGGCCAGCTCATTGATGAATTTTTGCTGTTCAGAGTTCTGGACTCTTTGGCCCTTTCTCATCTGTAGAATAAAATTGCCACATCTCCAGCATGCCTAACCAGCTGGAAAGGGTATAGCATGTCCACAGCCTGCATCTTCACCATACGCCCTCCAGCAGCAAGCGTGGGCAGTCTCCTTAATTAAGCTCTAGGGCTGACTGACAGTACTATAGCCAACAGAAAGCTAACAGTGTCTCTTAGAGTCATTTCTGCAACCGTGAACGGAGGACCCCGTCTCCTGTGATTTCTTAGGCCTCTGATTATGGCCTGCTTGCCTTTGTGTTACTTATCAGTGAAAAGCAATTGGTGATGAACGTGATCCCGCTTCAAACGCAGCCCAGGGTGGCGGGGAGGAAAGGCCCTGCAGTTCCTCAGACCTCTCCTTTCTGTTCTCAGGCCTGGTGGAGCCAGTGAACGTAGTGGACAATGGGGATGGCACACACACGGTGACCTACACCCCATCCCAGGAGGGGCCTTACATGATCTCTGTTAAATACGCTGATGAAGAGATCCCTCGTAGGTAAGCTCCTGATGCTTACAAAGCAGTCCCGACTAGCCTCAAGCCCACCCCTTTGTAGGATTGGCCCCCACTGCTCTGGTGGCCCACTCATAAATTCATTTTATCCATCAACCCATCCATCCTCCCATCCATCCACCCATCCACCCCATCAGCAATTGTCACTGAGAACCTGCGTGCTGGCACAGGTGTTAAAACTCACTGACCTTGATGTCTGTGGCGCCTGTTCTTGGCATTCCTCCCCTCCCTGCCCCGTGCCTTTGTTCCATTCAACCTTCTTTAACTTAAAAATGAGTTGAAATTACAAGGTTGGGAATCTTTAAAGAAATAGGGGATGCATTCATTTGTCAAAGTCTTTGTGGTGACCCTGCAAGTTGTTTTCTGGTTAGGACAGAGATTTTTACCTGAAGACGAGGTTGACAACAGTATGCTCAGAAGGCGTTGGGTGGAAACCTTGTTCCTCATTCATGTAATACAGAAATGTTGCTTATGCTCTACACTTCTCAGAACGGCCTCCAAAGCTTTTTTATCATAGCCTTAAAATTAAAAGGTTTCACCCATACTCCTAATATACACATTTTACATAAAGATGTACATATAGCTCTAGTCATATAAAATATATAATCTATAAGTTATATTTTATGTATCACTTTACTAATAGGTAATTCACCGTCTAAAGCATACTAAAAATAGAGAGTAAGAGAATGAGATAAAATATTAAAACTGAAGTTCCAATATTCTCTTCCCATTTTGGTGAACACCATGTTAGGGTAACAAAAGTGGGGTTAAGCACGTTCAGCCCGTGTTTCTCAAACTGATGTGGTAATTAGTTTGTATCCCATGGAATGCACTCGGGGGAAGCCAGTCCGTCCTGTGATGGTTACATGGTTGTGAATTTCTGCTGGATTTAAGGCACTTTGACGAAACTCATTGTCTTATCTGCTGTAGAAAGCTCCTCCTCAGTGCCAGCCTCTCTGTGTAAGAGACGTCAGACGGAGCTGGATACGTGTACCTGTACTGACTGGGGGCATGTATGTGTGTCTCTCAAGTCCCTTTAAGGTCAAGGTCCTTCCCACATATGATGCCAGCAAAGTGACCGCCAGTGGCCCGGGCCTCAGTTCCTATGGCGTGCCCGCTAGTCTGCCCGTGGAGTTCGCGATTGATGCCAGAGATGCTGGGGAAGGCCTGCTTGCTGTTCAGATAACGGTAACCTTGAGTTATTTTTTGGAGTCAGACTTTATTAATAAGACCTAATTTCCTGGCCAGGATAAGAATAAGGATTTTAATTGCCCATTTCTGATGCAAATGTTTGACAGCTTTTTCCCACCAGAGAATCAATAATTGTGAGAACAAGAGACCATGTTTGCCCTGAGGGGGCTGAAGGGATAGCACCACATACCAATTTGGTGAATCTCATGTATTTGATTCCATCAGTTCCTATGTTTTTCTGTAAGATATTTTAAGTAACTCATTAGATCAGTTAAGATGAAGTTGTGCTGCATATCACAGTAAAGCCCACAGGAAGGGTGCTTAGACACGTGGGGTTATTCCCTCCTGTCAAAGAGGCATGGAGGCCAGCCGCCTGGGTGCTGCGTGGCTCATCAGGGAAGCAGCCCCCCCTCCCTCAGCCACTCCATCCTGACGTGTGGCTTCTGTCCTGAAGGTCTCGGCGCTCGAACCCGCTGGCGCTGTGGCCGTCTGATCACGGGGCAGGCTGGAAGGAGGAAGAGAGGCAGAGGAGAAAAGGGGGCCTCCCCACTCAGTCGGCTATCTTAAGCAGCCCTGTCAGAAGCCCTCCTAAAGCTTCTGCTCCTTTCTTATTTGCCTGAGTTTTATCACAGGTCACATGACCTGGCCATCCCCAGTGGCCGAGCTTGCTAGGAAGTGGAGTCTTATAATATTCTGGGAGTGATGTGCGAGTCTAGCACGGGACCTAGATCTGAATTAGCGTCCTGTGACTAAAGAGAAAAGGGATAGTGGAGCTCATGGGGCATTAGCAGGAGCCTGTCTCCTTCCATCCCTACATTTCAACGGATGTTTTTTTACTTGAAGGAAAAAATTCCTAAAAGTTGACCATGTCTACCACAATGTTAAAGGGATCTGTGACCCTCTCCTTCCCTTACCAAAACAAAATTGTATTAGGCCAGCAATTCTGTCTCCTCCCACTAGAGGCACTAATTAATGAGCAAACTGTCAAGGTTTTCCCTAGAATGGTTTCTGCACCTTGATGATGGCATCCTAAACAGCATCTCTGTGTGATCCACAGGACCAGGAGGGAAAACCCAAAAGAGCCATTGTCCACGACAATAAAGATGGCACATATGCCGTCACCTACATCCCCGACAAGACCGGACGCTACATGATTGGGGTCACCTACGGGGGGGACGCCATCCCGCTCTCTCCCTACCGCATCCGGGCCACACAGACGGGTGATGCCAGCAAGTGCTTGGCCACAGGTGAGTGCAGGCCCAGGTCAGGAGTGTTGGGTTTGCAAGCAGAAAGCCATGCTCTGCCACATGATAGCTGTGTGATCATGGCAAGTTGCTCTACCGCTCTGAGCTTCAGTCAGACTCACACTAATGATCTTTTTTGAGAACATTTAAATTCAAGAAGCTCTTCTCAGGATCAGAGACTTTCTCCGGGTTATTGTAAAAATTAGATGAGGCCAGGCATGAAAAATGCTTAGCATGGTGCCAGGCACATGGAAGCTATTATTATATTGCTTTTGAAGTGGGTGCGTTTGTTAGAATCTCAGCCGTGATGGCAGCACCCATAAAAAGCAGCAAATTTATGCCTTTCTTGAGTAGGTGGTTTATTCAAGATTTGTTCACAAGCATTTCAGGTCAGCATTAGAGAAATACATTCAATGATCTAGGTTTTGCCTGAACACCTGGGGTGGATCCTGAAATCTCCCAGGAATCCTATAGGCGTATTTGAACATGCACTGCCTTTAATTTCTAAGGCCCAACTATTTGGCAGCCACAGGCCCTTTGATTTTCTAAGAACAGCTTCTCCAACTCTGACACTGCTCCAGCATATTTCAAAACATGAATCCCTGTCTCTGATATGAAGTAGACTCACTTCCCTTTAAATAAAACTGAATATAGGCTCCCCCTGGATGTATCCTATTTCTCCCACACTTTGTCTTATTCTGAATGAGGAAAAAAATCTTTCAGCTTTCAGGGCAAGCTTGTAAGTTACTCACCTTGGCTATTTTGGGCTCAAAAACTGTGAAATTTTGAAACACTGGCAAATCTTGTGTCTACTAGGTCTGTGCTGTGTGCCTGGGACAGCCAGGGCATGCTAACATTGGGTGGGGACTCGCTCCTTGCTTTCCAGGCCCTGGACCCCCACCCCCACCCCAGCTCAGGCAGAACCCTGAGCAGAAGATTCTGCTCAGCCTGGGAGCTCCTCTAGGCCACCCTCAGTCTGTCATTTAGAGCCTTCCACAAACTGGCTCTCGGCGTTCCTTCTACGACTCACTGTCTGAACATGTTCTTAGCATTCCCCATTGCTTCTACACACTGCCTTTGTTCTTTTTAGTTTCGCCAAACTGCTTTTGGTTCATATTTTCCTGCACGTGCTCCCTGGTGTGTGGGTCCTGTGGAAAAGGGCGCCTCACAGTCAGTGGTCATTGTTTGGGGACGGAGGTTCTGAATCTCCCCTAGCCAAGAATTCCTTCTGAATTCAGCCATTTCCCCTTCTCCCAGGAAGCCCTCTGTCAGTGTGGCAACTGTGGGGTATAACCTCTTAGAGTGTTTTGCATAGACGCGCTGCAGGACCCATCACTAAAAAACGATTGAAGTTTGCTTCTGTAACTAGTCGCCGCGCAGCATTTCCATGGCAGTTGGGCTGTCATTCGTCGTGCCCAGCCTGCTTCCGCCTGCCTGTTAGATCACGAGCACCCTGAGAAAGGAGACTATTTTGCTTACCTTTGTGTGTACCTGGCACTTAAGAAAATGCCCAGTGTGTGTTTGCTGGTGTAAGTTGACCCTCATCCCCACGCCCTTGAATGCTGGCAAACCAGATCTGACATTTGATTGACACTCAGAGCTTGTAGAATCCTTATTTAATGGGTAAAGATGGGGTGCTCCCTAGAGCAGCACCTTCCTTGGGTGACCTCTGGGACATCCTGTGTGTGGTGGCAGTTGACAGTGTCATGTTTATAGAGACAGCATGTGTGTGTGATTTGTTCTTGGGCCTCCAGGATGATGGTCTGTGGCTGAAGCTTCCATTCTCTTCTCCTGGACTTTTCTCCAGGTCCGGGAATCGCCTCCACTGTGAAAACCGGAGAGGAAGTGGGCTTTGTGGTTGACGCCAAGACAGCTGGGAAGGGGAAGGTGACCTGCACAGTTCTGACCCCAGACGGCACTGAGGCTGAGGCCGATGTCATCGAGAACGAGGATGGCACCTATGACATTTTTTACACGGCCGCCAAGCCGGGCACCTACGTAATCTACGTGCGCTTTGGCGGCGTCGATATTCCCAACAGCCCCTTCACTGTCATGGTAAGGAAAGGTCCTTCTCTAGAGCACACTGTCACCAGCAGAAACAATAGCCACTATCATTTGTTAAAGTCTGGCTAGGTCATCCCCTGCCACTATTTTTTTTCTTTCAAAATTTTTTCTTCAGCAGTCACTCAAGGAGTCCTGGACTGTGGGGTCCTGGAGTAATCTCCAGAAATGCAGAGCCCTTTGACTTTAAGTTTTTCGGGAATGTTGCCACCACCGAGGTATTCCTCATGCAAGGGGTCCTAGACAGCAGTTCAGAAACACTTTGACTAAAAATGTAAGCATCGCAGTTTTTATTCTGCATGTTTTTACTACTTCCTCCGCCCCCAGAGGAGAGAGGTTCAGGGTGCTGCTGTGTACTTGGCTTTGATATCCCAGGACTCAAAGTACCTTATTTTTGGAAAGATTCAGTCTTCTCATATGAGGGGCAAACAGCTTGTCTTTTGAAGCTACGAACATCTGGCATAAAGGGAAAAGCATTCTGCAAACCCCTGGGCCAGAGGTTGGCTAGCCTCGTTAATTTTCCATCTGAGAACTTTGAGATCTTCCTCTGATCATGAAGGTTCTTTAACCAGGAGAGAGATTAGAAACCTTAGGAGCGCTCCTGCGTTTAACTCTCCACGCCAAGGATCGTTGGCCCTTTTACAGAAGAGGTGTAAAGAGATGCATAGGGCCTCAGTGACCTGCCCCGTGCACAGCCTACAAAACCCCTTCTAATGATTTCACTTTAGGCAGCAATGGAGGAGGGCAGGAAGCCTCCCCTCCAAACAGAAGCCCAAGTCTGTCCTCAAACAGTGTAATCTTTTGTAGCTTTTTTTCACTTTTCATAGACGTTTGTTTATCTATAAACATTGTGCCAGAGATGTGGTCTTGTATATCTCAAGGATATAAACGCTTGTTAACTTTTGACACTGTTCCTTTGCGAGTGTTTTCCTCCTTTAGAGCAGAAAGAAATGCAGCTAGAAAGTTGGTGACCCTCTTATTTACAGAGAAGGGTTCCAGTTCCAGTTTGAAGAATCTGTGTTTAGCCCATGGTGGGTTTTGTCTGGTTAGGCAGAACGGGGCAGTGGGGAAGAGCTACCCCTGGACAGAGCTCCCAGCCCTGCCTGTGCAATGAGCCGGCAGGAGAGACCCTGTTAGGGGGGGTCTGGGTGGGAAAACCAGTGTGACTACGTTAAGGACCATTTTAGCAGATGAATCAGAGACCTGAAGTGGGGCCACCGAACTCATTAGGAATAAATGTCCCTAGAGTGCACACCAAGTGCAGACACACTGTCCCCGACCACCGATGAGGGGTAGAAGGGAGGAGCACCCCCGTACCTGGTTTTGGTCTTTATTTTCCAATCCCAATTTTTCTCCAGCCTTAACTAGGACTGACTTTCTGTTCATTCACTGGCTTCTTGTGGGTAGATTCCATGCCTCCCTGTACAGACTTAGGGACCAAAGGACATGAACGCCCGGGACTGCCTGTGCAGAGACTTCCTCAAGGAGGTGGGCAGGCTGGTTGGCTGAAGACGCCGCACAGGTGTGCACGTGAAGCCATGGGTCTAGCAGCTTTCTGCCTCGTTAGCCATTGAAAGCTCTTCCTCCCAGCCGGTGTGTGCCTGTGTTGCCCCAATCTCTGGGGGCCCTAGAAGCGGGGGATAGGGCTGTTTCAATGTTGAAGTTCACAGAGCTGCCTTTGGAAATGAAGCCCCCTTTCTGCAGACGCCAAGTACACTAGAAGGACCAAGGTGGTCCCGGAGGCCCTCCTCTGCAGGGCAGGCCTGCTGGTTCTGGTTGTTTCTTGTGGCAGGGAGGGGGCTGAGGGGGCTCCCCCATTCCCAGGTCAGTTGGATCAGGAGCGTGAAGTCTGTGATTTTTGAAAACGAATTTAGAAAGACTTTAGAAACACTGAGCTACTTACCGAGTAACGAGGCCACTTTCCTAGTTTCATGGTGCAGTGGTGACTTGTGGTAGTTTTTTCCTGCATGCACCAGACGCCCTGGTTCCTTGCACCCTGCACACGGCCCTCTGCAGCTTGCTTGCTTCCCTCAGTAGGCTGTGGACGCCTGTGTACATTGGCTCATCAGACACGACCACCTCTTCAGAATGGCTGCACAGCGCTGTGCTGTACAGATTTACTTCACTGACTTCCTGCAGATGGACATGTTAGGCTGTTTCGGGCTCCCACAACCATTAACAGTTCTAGTAAAACACACATCACTTGTCTGTGGACTTTTCTGCTAGTAATTCTATAGGCCTATTTCCTGAAAGTGGGGGTCGTGGGTTCAGAGGGCATATGGATTTGACCTATGAAGAGGGGATGCTGATGGCTATCCAGAGGGTTGGGAAGAATGGAGGCTCCCACTAGGGCAAGGGGTTCCCTGCTATACAAGACAGAGCAGGTGGGGAGGATGCAGCCTCGGGTTGTAGAATCTACTGCGTCGATGTTCCTCCAGTGTGACTCCCAACTAATCTCCCTTTACCACTGACCAGGCCACAGATGGGGAAGTCGAGGCCGTGAAGGAGGCACCAGTAAATGCATGTCCCCCCGGATTCAGGCCCTGGGTACACTTTTGCTTTTTTATGTTTTGTGTTTTTATTCCTTTTTTTGCATTTCTATATTTACTCAAGCCTTCATTTCAGAAAAGCTGCAGCCTGCTTCTGGGGATTGCTTTAGCCCTCTGGGTGTCCTGGCCATTGTTTGTCCTCCACTGATCAGTCCATCACAATGATCCCCACTTTCTCTGTAATGGGGCCCACCTGGGGCATCATACGCACTCCACGAATCGCCAGCCATCACGCCTTTGATCACGCTCGGTTTGTCTCCGCGTTTAAAGGGAAAGACAGACAGCTGTCTTCACTCTCAAAGCGCCCCTTGCACATTTGATTTCTGTCCAGGGGGAGAGCCACCCGCTGCTACTTTCTGCCACTTAAAATGCACCTTCTTTTCCAGGCCACAAGCAACTAAACCTTTCCAGGTGGAACCTCTTGGGACTCACAGACATTGCTGTCTCTCCCCTCTCCACTTTCTCATGGGCACTGCTGGGAATTTTACAAGCCAACTGCCTAGTGAACATTAGCAATCGGTCGGCATGCCCTTCCAATCCCTCAGGTTCCAGGCCGGCCCTGGCTGCTTAGGCAGAGGCCTGCTGCCGGGCAGCCACCGCCCCGATCCCGGCTGCAGTAGCTTGCAGAATTCCCAGCTGCTCTGCCTCCTCTGCTTCCCCGGCCCACGCCATTGTCCGCTTCGCCCAGTGACTGCTGCTTCCTGTTTTCAGGTGACCGAAGAGGCCTATGTCCCAGTTAGTGACATGAACGGGCTGGGATTTAAGCCTTTTGACTTGGTCATTCCGTTTGCCGTCAGGAAAGGAGAAATTACTGGTAAGCACTTCCCTGAAAGCCGTCTGGGTCTCACTGGCTCCACCAGCTCCCCACAGGGAGCCCTGGAGGTGCTCCCACCCGCCCCCTGAGACTGCGGAATGGTGTGTGTGTGCGCGTGTGTGTGCACGCCTGAAGAGTGGTCGGTTTATAACTAGCTTTCCTCCTGGAGAGGCTGGGGTTCTCTCCAGGTTAATAGCTGCTGTGTTTAGCTGCCCCTCCACCGTCAGGTGCCTAGACCCCCTTTTGTCCCATCTTCTCTTAATTCTTCCACTTCTCCGGATATGACAATGACACTGAGGTCTCCTGGGCAAGAGTCCTTCTCAGCCTCCTTTGAATGCTTGCTCTTCTCAGAGTTGAGGGCCTCGTCATCCTACTGGCCTATTCAAGTCCTGTTTGAGCCTCTGATTTGTCAGTACAAAAGTAGAAAACCCTTCACTTAGGAGTTGCCTGCTGCATTTTTGGATTTCCGCCGGGTATTTGGGGCAGTGAGTGTTCTTGGATCTGAAGACTTTTCTTTTGAAGGTCTTTGTGCTCGGCTTTCCGGGGAAAGTCGCTGGTGGGCTCACTACTGTGCCTCCCTGTGCTCCAACAGGAGAGGTCCACATGCCTTCCGGGAAGACGGCCGCCCCGGAGATTGTGGACAACAAGGACGGCACGGTCACCGTCAGATACGCCCCCACAGAGGTGGGGCTCCACGAGATGCACATCAAATACATGGGCAGCCACATCCCTGGTGAGTCGGGCTCGGCGCCTAGCCGCACGGCCCGTAGGCATCCAGGATTCAGAGATCCGCACATTCGGGAGGTTTGCAGAGACATGCAGTCGGCTGCTGCGTGGGGAACGGTTCTCGGTGCCAGGTTTGGGAATGCAGTATCGGCATCCCTGGGAAGCTAAAGAGCCTGTGGCCCCAGCATATGCAGCTCATTTCCCAAAGGGATGGTGCGGCGAAGCATCCTGGGTCAAGCGCAGGCCCCCGGGTCTGTGATGATTTGTGTTTGTCACTATGCCAAGTGTGGCCAAGGGTGAGCCGGGAGAAAAAGTGTGAGGCACACTGAGGGGCCTGCAGCCTGGCCCGCTGAGCTCTGCATGGCATTGGGGGGCCAGGGTGGGAAGAGGACAAGCTGACTGATGGTCACACTGCCTGTGACAAGGAGAGCCAGCTCAGGTTTCATGTCCATCGGCCAGTACCGTGTCATTCTTGTTCTCTCTCTTTTTTAATCATTTAGATAGCTCTTCAATTTCGTACTTTGAGCAGGCGACATATTCACATAGTTTAAAGATGAGGTAGAGAAAGGTTTCCTTCTCGCCCATGTGTCCCTCCTGCCCTCTCCTTGAACCTGGCTGTTGTTAATTTTTTATGCTGGGTTTCAGAATATTTTAAGACTCTACAAGCAAATGGGAATCCAGATTCTTAATCCTTCCTTTTTTACATAAAAGAGTCTCCCATTGTACATGTCACTCTGACCTTGTCCTTTTCCATCTGACAGTATCCAAGAGAGCTTTGCACGCCTAAATGATAGAGCATGTTCATGGTGTCCCAGAATTTGGATAAACCATTACGTGTGTCCCCGTGTCCCCACTGGAGGACATTTAGGTTCTTCCTGTCTCTTCTATCACCAGTCATGCTGTACTGATAGCCTTTTGCAGCCGTCACGCGTGAAGGTGGAGCCGAGATTTCATTCGGGCAGGGGGCATTGCTGGGCACTGATACAGGCATTTGTGTTTTTGAATACTCTTGCCAAATTGCCTTTCTTTGGGCGCTCTTTGCATGAACGCACCCACCAGCCATGAAAGTGAACACCTGCTTCTCCACCAATTAGCAGTGGGAATATGCTGCCGAATTTTTGGATCCTTGCCAAATTGATAGTTGAACCAAAAAAACAGTATCTGAGTGTTGCTTTTTTGTACTTGCGAATGAGATCGAGCAACTTTCTATATGGCTAAGTACTATTTGTATTTCTTTTTCTGTGGCTCGAACGTTTGTATCCTTGGCCCGGTTTTTCTCTCTGGTTATTGGCCTTTGTCATACCAGTTTCTGAGACCATTTAAATATTGGAGAGATTAGCCCTTTGTGATAGACGCTGCAAATATCCCAGTTTGATGTTTGCTTTAGTGTTTGTGTATATGTGTGTATAATATTTGTTTAGAGCAAAAATGTATTCTCTGCTTCTATTGAAATATTCTAAAATGCAGATAAAGAAAGAGCAGAAAAATGTCTCTCCCATTTTCCTTCTGTTTCCACTACTGGTATCTCATCAGACATTGCTCTCTGCCTACAGTCATACATACAATTTTGTTCTATTTTAAAGGAATGGGATAATTGTTATATAGCAACATGGCTTTTCTCTTTTTAATGCAGCGCATTATGGATAATCTCTCAAGTTAGTACATACACATCTCCTTGGTTCTTTGTAATAACCAATGTTCATTTAACCAGCCCCCTGTTGTCGGACCCTGGGTTTTTTTCCTAACTGGCATGTTATGACTGTGGAAATGAGGTACTTGGCCGGGGCTGGGAGGAGGGGTGGGTGGATAGGACTGCAGGTGGGGAGGGTGGCTCTAGGTCTTAAATTTGAAAGGCGCTAGAAATGGCCTTCCCCTGAGACCTTGTGGTTGTGTTCCCTCTGGTGGCGGGTCATCTCTCCGTGTGGCCAGCTGTCTCCCGTATTTGCCAAGCTGAGCTGATACCCCTGCCTTAGGCCCCTCTGGTCTGCAGCAGCCTCAGGGCTGGTTGTCTTGTGCAGCAACTGAAGGAACAATAGTGAGTAGACCCCTTGGGGTGTCTGTGGATGGTGAGCTCCACCCAGGCCTTATTTTGCCTCCTACCTCTGTGCAGGAGACATCACACCTGCCAACTGTTAGGTGAACATTAAGACACCAGTTGTCCGACGTATTGCATCCCCCCTTCAACGAGTCCCAATTCTGTGTTCTTTGCAAACCCAGAGAGCCCGCTCCAGTTCTACGTGAACTACCCCAACAGTGGGAGCGTTTCTGCCTACGGTCCAGGCCTGGTGTATGGAGTGGCCAGTAAAACCGCCACCTTCACTATCGTCACCGAGGATGCAGGAGAAGGTACTGTGTGGTTTATGTCATACACTTTCAGCCTTCCATTTGCAGAGCTCAGTGGACATGGTTCCAGGGCAGCTGATAAACATAAGGCTGTGGAAGAGTAGTATTTTTCTTACCTTTTCTGTCACCCAAATCTCTTATGGAGGGCTGCTGTCTTCTACAAAACTTTTGACACCGTTTGTGTTGTGGTTAAAATCAGATGTGTGCTGTGAAATGTTCCATGTGATGTGCCTGAAATGTAAGTGTGTTTGGGTGCGGATGTTTTGTTCTTGTTCTTTTACATGTTTCTAGAACCGCATGAGTTATTAGTGATTAAAAAAAAATGAGGTAAAACTCTGTGCCCGCACCCATTGTCACCATGGAGATTTCTAAATTTGTGGTTCTAATGGGATTTTTATGATGGCCTCCAGGGCCCATCCAGCGGTGCCAGTCTGTGTGTGACTCTCTCCTGTATGTGCAGTTGGCATCCACCCCTTTTTTGTCCCACACATGTGGAAGAATAGAGAACACTTTAGGTCCCTCACAGTGGACTGTCATCTCAGTGGGGCGTTTTTACCACATAATCGCTTTGTTCTGCCATATGCCCCTTGCCCGTGGCTTATGTGACATGCTTCATCTGTCAGCCCAGCGTGACAGGCACCTGGCTGAGCTGTTAGCTCTTGAAACAAAGGAACAGTCCCTCCCTGACACCCTCCTTCCCGGCTCCCATTCACAGGAGGCCTGGACTTGGCTATTGAGGGGCCCTCAAAGGCCGAAATCAGCTGCATTGACAACAAAGATGGGACGTGCACAGTGACCTACCTGCCCACCCTGCCAGGCGACTACAGCATCCTGGTCAAGTACAACGACAAGCACATCCCTGGCAGCCCCTTCACAGCCAAGATCACAGGTGCGGTTGGCTGGCGCTCCAGGCGTCTCCCTGACAGCCTCCCCCCATCAGATGGGGCAGCACGCTAGGCATCTGCTTGAGCTTAAGGTTTTACAGACACTCCTTGGGACCCAGGGGTGCAGAGCCCACTCTGGGCTGACTGAAGTTCTTCCTTAGCTGCTCCCCCAGGGAGAAACAAGCACTGCCATTCGGAGTGTTTACTTTGGGCCAGTCTGACACCAGCCTGCAAATAAGAGGCCCCCAGCTAGACGCTTTCAAGTAATACCTGTTGCATGACACAAGCTCAAAGGTGCCCCCCAGCATCATGACCAGTTCGATTTTCTCTCCATTTTACAGGTGGAAAAACTGAGACTGGGGGAGGTAGTGGCTTAGCCAGGTTCACACGTGGGTATTCTGGGATTCAGATCTGGGTTATTTGATTCAAAGCCGATGCCCCTAATCTCTGCTCCTGTGTTCAGATCATGGTCTCAGTGGTTTATAGAGAAGATTATGGGGACGAGGTTCTCACCCTGAGGTGCTGGACATCTGGGAAGCAGCTGGCAGCCCTGTGTGGAGCACGAGGAGTGTTCACCCGAGGAATCCCCAAGGGGGTGGCGGCAGGTGGCCGACTCTGTTAGAGGTGGTCTGAGAGGGCTTACGTCCCGGGTTCCCACCAGCTCCTAGCCTTCCCCTTCACCATGCAAAAGTTGGTTCGGTCTGCTCATTGTCTGAGGCACGTTTTTTTCCACTTAGATTAGGGAAATTCACTCTCTTTCGTCCATCTGTCAATGGCCTGGGGAGCGAGAGCTCCGCAGAACTGGGGTGACCACATCTAATGGGGCTGTGTTGGGGGGTTTCCCAGATGACAGCAGACGGTGCTCTCAGGTGAAGCTGGGCTCTGCCGCTGACTTCCTGCTCGACATCAGCGAGACCGACCTCAGCACCCTGACAGCCAGCATCAAGGCCCCGTCCGGCCGCGACGAGCCCTGCCTCCTGAAGAGGCTGCCAAACAATCACATCGGTGAGCCCAGGCTGCCTTTCTGGCTGGAGCCGGGATGTCATGGGTTGGGGCTGGGCGTCCTCAAGTCTTTCCTGGGAAACGGTGGCACCTCGGGGGGGTGATGCACTAGGCCTGCTGGGTCATGCGCAGGACAAGAGCCCAGGTGTGTTTCTGCAGGTTGCAAGGAAGTTAGGAAGGAAACCTATTTCCATTCTTGTGAGCGTGTCTCCCTCCCACTCCTTCCCCTTTGCTCCCACCGTGCAAACCCCATTCTGTGCTCTGGTTCAGGCATCTCCTTTATCCCCCGGGAGGTGGGCGAACACCTGGTCGGCATCAAGAAGAATGGCAACCACGTGGCCAACAGCCCCGTGTCCATCATGGTGGTCCAGTCTGAGATCGGGGACGCCCGCAGAGCCAAAGTCTACGGCCGCGGCCTGTCAGAAGGACGGACTTTCGAGATGTCTGACTTCATCGTGGACACAAGGGATGCAGGTCTGTGGGCACCCAGGGGAAAGGCCCAGAGCTCATGGGGACTGTCTTTTCGCGCAGGCTGCTCTGTCTTTTCATGTACAAACCCCTTTTCTTTCTTAGCATCCTTCCAGCTGAGGCCCCCGTGACCTTGGCAAAGCAGGGATTGTGTTCTAGGTGAAGAAACAGGCTCACAAGAGGGGTTAACAGCCCGTTTGCTTTGGCATTTGAACCGAGAGCTACACTAGCTCACAGCCTGTTTTCTCACTGTCTGCTCCCACCATTGTTCCCAGCTTCCTGGGGTCTCCTGTCTGGACTCATCCCAAGCAAGCAAGGTCATGCTGGGGTGAGCAGTGCTCTTGTGGAAATGGGAATCTCTTCCTATTTCCTCTTCAACGTGGTGCGGCTTAGGTTGGGCCCCTCCAAACCGCGCCACCTCCCAGGGTCCTTATCTTCTGCTGTCTCGAGTGATGGCTGTATTGGTGACCTGTAGGCAAATTCACAGTCCCGAAGAGGGGGCTGAAGATGCGCCGGTTCTGCTTGCTGACGCTCAAGTTGTTAAACCTTCAGAGCTGCTGTCTCAGCAGTTCCTGGGCTGGACATCCAAGGCAGCTGGGGGCAGTTTAACAATTCAAATTCTCAAGCCCGGGCTGGTGATAATGCCCCAAGGCAGCATGTGCCATTCTTGGAGGCCTGTGGGCAGAGGTCTTCCTGGGTGGGGTTCCGCAGCACACGTGCTGGGGGAACAGTAAATGCCTAGTTAACTCGAGAAAAGAGTTCCACTGTGTTCAGCTGGTTACTTCACTGCAGCATTTCTCAGAGCCTCGAACCTGCTCCTTGTCCCACGGTTCCCCAACAGGCTGCCACTACTATCTTTCTGCAGCTGGAAATAACATTTTTGTAGTTTCTGGGGTTGGACGTCCTTTCCACTGGCATCAAGCTCCCCCTTCCCCATGAACTGCTCTCACAGCTCACGGGCTAACGTGTTGCAGGTTACGGCGGCATATCCTTGGCCGTGGAAGGCCCCAGCAAAGTGGACATCCAGACAGAAGACCTGGAAGACGGCACCTGCAAGGTATCCTACTTCCCCACCGTGCCCGGCGTGTACATAGTCTCCACCAAATTCGCCGACGAGCACGTGCCCGGTACGTCTGGCCCCCTCTCCCCGCTCCGTCTGATGCTTGCGTTTTCCCTAAATGCTGTGCCTCAGCCTTTGGGCTGCTCACGGGGGCCTCTCGGTCCCTGCAGGCAGCCCATTTACCGTGAAGATCAGCGGGGAGGGAAGAGTCAAGGAGAGCATCACCCGGACCAGTCGGGCCCCGTCTGTGGCCACCGTCGGGAGCATCTGTGACCTCAACCTGAAAATCCCAGGTGCGCACGGGGGACTTTTGGCTCAGGGCAGTGGGTGCCATTAGAAAACAATTCGGGGCATGGCCCAGAACGTGCTGGCCAAGTCCACTATGGGTGACTGTTTTAGTTAATTTATGTATTTATATATGTTATATTTATTTACATTTTTACTATTTATTTTCACAGAGACCCATCCAGGCAAAATAAGTATTTACCTGCTACCTTTTTTTTCTTCCCAGTGAAAATAGCCTTACTGTGTCATCATGGGCGACAGTAGATAAGCTTTTAGATTGTAATTTACTGTCTGTCCAACAAAATAATGTCAGTGAGAGACTGGCCCTGCTGATGCCAATATCTGGAAGCACTTAAGGAGTATTCAGTCCATCGCATCCTTCCAATGTCCGTTCATCTCTTTCATTCCTAAAATTTGAATCAGTTTGTGCTGTCAGGCAGGATGGCCATGGATCACATAAATGGACATTTCTGTTGGACATGTGGTCCAGGCCCTTTATTAAAGAACCCTCCCAAAGGGCCTCTGTGAGTGTGGGTTTGGGAATCCTTCTGTGGAGTTTGCCTAGCTGTGGTAGCGATGGGAAGTCGAAATCATCTTCGGGTGCAGCTCGCATGGTGATGCGGAGAGGGGGCTGTTCTTCCTACACTGCATTGTCCCCTTTCTTGTGTGGTGTATCTATTTATCCTCCTCCTCAGTTATAGTCAATGGGCGCTTCCCGCCGTGAATCGCCCCTGTAGTGTCCAGACAGAATCATGCAAAAAAATGGGCTTCCATGGATTGTGACCATGAAAAGCTTATCTGCCTAAAAGTGGGGGAAGTGTCACCTCATATGCCACCGTGCAGGGCTTGTGGCTCACATCGAGGCACAGAGCTGCACCCCAGGTGCCTACAGCCGCATGGCCATGTGGGGTCGCTGACAGAACACTCTTGTGCACTTGTTGCACGCTGTATCGTGGGCAACTTCCACGTCAGAACATACACTGCCACATCATATTTTTAACAACTAAGTAAGATTCCAGTAGTGTCTCGGGTGCCATCCTTCACTGGGGAGTCCCATTTCATGCAAACTCATTTCCACCCCTCGACTCTGTGTTGTTCGCCACTGCGTGCCCACGTGGCGTCACGTCGGATGGATGGTGGGGCTGACAGGCTGGCAAGTACCAGATGCTGCTCTGCCTTGGCAGACTGCCCTCAGAGGGCAAACTGGTGCCCGACTGCCCATTCCACCCCCAGCACTGGGCACTCTCATTCTCACTTTGACCAGTTAGATGGAAAATCCGGTGTCCCATGTCCAGTTTCATTACTCTGATCATAGTGACATGGCCTGCATTTTCATTTACTTTTCATTTGACATTTTGCAAATTACCTGGTCGTCCCCTTTGCTTGGTTCCTGCGGAGCCAGGGGGATCTCGTCTTTGTGGGATGCGCACAATTACCTGGGCCTTAAAGCCCTCTGGCTCTTCCCTCATTTCTGTTCTGTTTGGTCACTTGGCAGCAGGCAACTCCGGGTGAGATTCACTTTCGCCCTCATCCCTTAAATGATCCTGTCTCGTTAGTTAGAAGGGAGCACAGCTCACCAGCTTCCAGATGTCCTCAGGCCCCAGGCCATGAGGGGTGACCCTCTCCTCAGCCCCCCTTCCTTTCTCCTCTGTCCTCAGGGCTTAGAGTCGTGAGCTGCTCAGCCCAGATCCTGTAGGGCTGGTGGGTGCCGCTTCAGGTGCCTCTAGGTGACCTCACCTGGCCACCCAGCATGTGGTGTGCCTGTCTCACCACGCCAGTGCGGGCATGGTTGTCAGCATGGCATGCTCACTGCTGGCGGAGTGGACATGGTCTGCTTCCCGGGGTCGGGGACCCGAGGCATCGCTTCTCTGAAAGCTTGGCCTCTGGTCTCAGGTTTGCTCCAAGCTTTACTCACACATGGTTTTCGCTTTGCTGTGGGGACTGACGTGTGTTCACCTTTTCCCACTAAATGCATTTTGTCTTGTTGCCTCAAAGAATGCCAAGGCCTCTTGACAGTGAGGAATGACCATTCTTAAGTTCTCCATCCTTACCTGCCCTTGGAAAATAGCCCCTGTGAGCATGACGGATGGCCACATGTCACCTTTGGCCTAGAAACATCTGCGTTACCATAGTTTTTACTTACCTGCTGCAACTAACAGCTCAGGCTCTGGTTTGAAACCGCCGTGTGGTGGGATTAGCTCCAGCCAGGAAGGCTGTGAAAGACTGTGGGGCGAGTCAGCGTCAGTGTCCACGGAATGCTCTCTGCGCTGGGGACTGTGCGCTCCCTCCGTGCTGGCCCCGCCGCCCAGGGACCCAAGGGAGGGTGGGGGCCTCCAGCCTGAAAGCGAGGAAGCCTGAGCACGCCTCACCCCTGCTGCCCGTGCGCGTGTCCCGCTCTGCCCCAGGCCCTCTCCCTCACACTCCTGTCTTTCCCCCCAACCCCACCCCACTTCAGAAATCGACAGCAGCGACATGTCGGCCCACGTCACCAGCCCCTCCGGCCGCGTGACCGAGGCAGAGATTGTGTCCGTGGGGAAGAACTCGCACTGTGTCCGGTTTGTGCCCCAGGAGATGGGTGTTCACACGGTCAGTGTCAAGTACCGCGGCCAGCACGTGACCGGCAGCCCCTTCCAGTTCACCGTGGGGCCGCTCGGAGAGGGGGGCGCCCACAAGGTCCGGGCAGGGGGCCCCGGCCTGGAGAGAGGAGAAGCAGGAGTCCCAGGTGAGCGTCCTGAGTTCCCGGTGGGCTTTGTTGTGGAGAATACGAGTCGGTCCTGCAGCGTCTGCACCCTGCTCTCTTCTCCCTGTTCTACGGAGTGGATGTGGTTTGTGTGATTCTGATGGTGGTGTTGGGGGCATTCTTTACGCCAGGCTTCTGTGGCTAAATACATTTGGGAATTGCTCACTTGCCCGAAGCCAAACAGTTTTCTTGCTGAGGAACCGCTTGGAGCCGGTAATTAGCGACTATGTGTCGTGAGTCTCTAAGGGGAGCAGAGCAGTGAAGCTGTTTCCAGGGCATCTTGCAGGGCTGACGTTCAGTGGAATGCACCACAATTCTACCAAACCGATTATGCAACGTCCCTTCCAGTGGTGGTTGCTGGGGGGAAGGTCTGGGAGGACAAAACAACATTTTCCATTTTTTTCTGGTTCAGTTTGGGTGTCTTCAAAGACGCCTGATTTCCCCTGACATTAGTAATCATGGCTGGTGCCCAGGAAACCTCAGTGATGCTTTCCCTCAGGTCCTGCTCAGGGTTAGAGAGAGAACAGCTGACATCAGGCATTACCTGGCACTGTGAGTTTGAGTAAGACGTCGGGCCTATGCCGGGCTGGGTCACTAACCTGGTGTTTCTCTATCTCAGCTGAGTTCAGCATCTGGACCCGGGAAGCGGGGGCCGGGGGCCTCTCCATCGCTGTTGAGGGCCCCAGTAAGGCCGAGATCACATTCGATGACCATAAAAACGGATCGTGCGGTGTGTCCTATATTGCCCAAGAGCCTGGTACGTACACAAGGGCCAACTGAGGACATTTTCCTTGTTCAGGGATGGTGAGATTGTAAGGAACGAAAACCCATCAAGCTAGCTTGAGAAGAGAGGCACTTACAAATATGGGCCCATGCGAGCACCAGCTGCCAGAGATCCAGCCAGGCCTTAAAGGGGCAGGAATCTCTGTTCTCACTGCCTCTTGTCCATCCCCATGGGTCCCTGTCTCGTGCTTATGTTCAGCTGCTTCGTTCTTTCCACTGACCAGCCTCTCTCTGCCCTCAGCCTCTGGCTGGTGCAGCTGCCCCAGAAGAGTGGCCTCGGCATCTGAGCTCCGTCCTGCAGGGGTTCTCAACCCCCTCCAGGCCACAGACACCTTTGGCATCTGGAGAAGCTTGTGGGGATCGTTCTCAGGATAATGTTTTGAAACACAA
This sequence comes from Manis javanica, assembly GCF_040802235.1. NCBI lineage: Eukaryota > Metazoa > Chordata > Mammalia > Pholidota > Manidae > Manis > Manis javanica. The sequence continues at coordinate 7,286,356 of NC_133158.1, forward strand.
AATTAGACAGATTGGAATGTAAAGAAAATCATTTATATTAAAATTTAGTTATCAAAACCTTAAGAGAAATGAGTAACAGCAACATATACATGTCTTCATTAATACATTAAATCAAAAGATTGGGGGACGTCTTTTAGACCTTAATTTCGAAATAGCGGTGTGTAAGTCATGTGTCAAGATATATGTAAAACTGTAAAGTGCTACAAAAATAGCTGTAATTTTTGTTGGTGATAAAGTCACAAGTCCTCATATGCTGTGGATGTTTGCCAACATTTCTAAAGAAAGGAAATGCCAGGTTTCACTTAGAGGTTAGTAAAAATAAAGCCACATTTTTTTTTCCCATTCAAGTTTTGTGGATTTCCTGAGTTCTGCACACAGGCCCTTTGGGGAACCCCGAGGCCCCAGGTTGAGAATCTGTGCCCTTGCCCAAATCAGAAAAGCAGACTGGCCCAGCCTCTGCCAGGCAACCACGGCCTTGGAGGAGGGCAGGGTCTCCTGGAAGGCATTGAAGCCCTAGGTGAAGAAGCAAAAACCTTCTCTGGAACCACTTCCCGGAGCCTCTGAAATGATGGGAATTTCCTGTCCGCACAGGTAACTACGAGGTGTCCATCAAGTTCAACGATGAGCACATCCCCGAAAGCCCCTACGTGGTCCCCGTCATCGCGCCCTCTGACGACGCCCGCCGCCTCACTGTTCTGAGCCTTCAGGTGAGACACAAGGAAGCATCTGTCCCCTTGGCCACAGGCCAACCAGTGAGACCCTGGAGTCCTGAGGCCGCTTCAATCACCCCCCCCATGCCGAGAGCCCCAGCCCTTCTGACCCCAGGCATTGACTGCCCCGTGGCAGTCAGCTGCCCAGGCAGTGAGGACGGGAGATGGTTGAGGGCAAGCAGAACCAGCTTCGGTCAACAGAACACCTCAATGTTTGGGGACAAGTCTGTCTTTTAAATATTTATTTAAGGGAAACAAAGGGGGCCTGTTAATAATTATTTAAGGGACAAGGAAAGCTTTCAAAACAAAGCAGACGCCAAACAGTCCAGTCATGTTCAACCTGCTGCTGTTGGCTTCCTCAAGAAAGTCAACTGCGATTTATTTTATTACTGTTTATTTACAATACATGTGCCAGGCACTGTTACCGCATTAAACCCTTGGAACAGCCTGGTGAGTGAGTTTCCCTTGATCCCATTTTAAAGATGGAAAAACTGAGATGCAGAGAGTCTGTGGCTCCCAGAAACCAGCTAGTAGGGTCAGAGTAACTTCTTAACAGAGTTCCCTTTGTGGCCGACTTAACTAAAACCTACGGAGGGAGATAAACCCAGTGGCTCCACAACCTGTGTTCTTAACAGCAGCCTCCTTGATCCCAACCCTGGCACTGTGGCGTGTGATGACATAGTCCACCCTATAGGAAAGGCGACTTTTCTCCTTGTCATAAACAGGTCACTTAATTCAAAGTTACATTAGAGCCTTCAGCCAAACTATGAACCACTGGGGATCCCTTTGAGTGTTTGCTCAGGTCACTGAAAAATAATTAGGTGTCTGAGTCAGGAGTAGCAATTCTGTTGTGTAGTAACACCGGAATCCCAAAACAGATTTCTAGTTAAAGGGGTTTCTGAATAGCCTTCAGCTGCCCCCCAGTTCTTGAAAAATACTGGCTTCATTAGAACGCAGTATATCTCCGATGGGTGACCTCATTGGATCTCCGTGAACGTAGTTTACGCTTAGAGTCTAACCTTCGCCTGGAGAGCTGGTTGTGCCCAATGCTCAGGGAACCCAAGTCAGAATCGCAGCCCAGAGATTGAAGAGGCCTCACCAAGGGTACCACCTGGTCACTGTGGTGTCGATGTTTTTCTTGTGTTTCATTTAAAGGCTTCTTAACAGAGTTCCCTTTGTGGCCGACTTAACTAAAACCTACGGAGGGAGATAAACCCAGTGTTTGTTGAGGGCAAAGAGCTGCCCTTATGCTTCTCGAAGATTTCTTTAGGATCTTCCGAGGCGTTTATCTCCCTCTTGAGGATTTAGTGGCAAATGGATTCAGGTAACATCAATGGTTCTGTTCAAAAAGAGCTGCTTTGGAGAAAGCCTCTCCAAAATCTTTTCTGTAGAGTCTTCTCATTGGTCATAAATAGCTAAATAAGGATGTAGCGCCTGTATATCCCTCAAGCTTTTGTAAATGGCTGCTGCAGGAGGAGGGCCGTGTATTCAGCTCCGTCCCCTGTGCTTCCCAGGTCCCTTGGTGCTGAGTGCCATGTAAATTATTTATCGGAGATTTGCCAGAGGCCTGCATGCCAGCATCTGGGGCTGATTAGGAAAGAGAGGCATGTATTGTTTTGTCTTGCTTTTGAGGTTTTTGAGAAAATTGGAGTCAGCTGGCATTTTGCGGCAGGGGTGGGATGGTGGGATGGGAGTGATCTGGGGATCAGACTCCTTAATTTCGTCCTCCCTCCTGGGTCTGTAACCTCCAGGGCTGTGCAGTCTAATAGAATGTTCAGCAGCGACAGAAGTGCGCCTCATCTCTGTGCATCGTGGGAGCCACTAGCCACATGTGGCTGTTGAGCCCTTGGGATGTGGCTAGTGCAGTGGAGAAACTGAATTTCTAATTTTTCTTAATTTTAGTGAATTTAAATTTAAATTTATGTGTCTAGTTAAGACAGCTGATTTGGACAGCATGGCTGTGGCGCCTGGCTACTAAAATGTGGTCCTTGGGCCAGCAGCCTTGGCATCTCCTGGGAACTTAGAATCCTGGAACCCCAGGCCCCATCCCAGACCCACTGAATGTGAACCTGCATTTTAACAGGACCCCCAGGGGCTTCAATTTCACGTTAAGTGCAAGCAAGCCCTGCTGCTTTGGAGTGACCATCAGAGGAGTGGCTGTCCAACCACATTCACATCACAACTGCTGACTTGTAAAATTTTGCTGTTCAGGATTGGCCTTTCCTAAAATATCTTAACCAGCTAAATTTCTAATCCCCTCCTCCCAGAAGAGGCTAGAGTTTGCAAAGCAAAGCATAGACAGTGAAACTGATCTAGTGAAGAGCTAAAGCCATACTTGTCCCTCTTGTGTTTTGGGAAGCGTAGATGACTTCTAGATGCATATTAATACTTAGCAATAAGCTGACCCTTTTGAGACTTCCTGTGTCTGAGCTGGGGCCTCTGCAGAGTGCCTTGAATGCATGACTTTACTTCGTCTTCACAGCAGCTCCCTGAGATAGAGTCGGTTATTATGCCCCCTTTACGGGAGACTGAGACTCAGAGAAGTTGAACTTACTTAGTTTTCCGAAGTTTATATAACTTAGTTACATAGTTAGGAAGTGGTAGTAACCCCAGGGCCTGCAGAGTCTTAACCACTGTGCAGTACACCTCCCTTACATCTGTAGCCCTTTACAAGTTTATCAAAAGTTCTCTCCATTTCTGCCCTTGAGATAAAGCTTTAAAAAAAATAGCAAAGATATAACACTTTGTTCATGTCAGTGAGTGCATGATCTTGTCAGCAGCTGGGCTCCTCCTAAAAGGGGGCCCTTATTTAACATTTTTTTATCTAGAAGGCACTGGGCTTTCTGGCCTGGACAAGTCTTGTTTGGGATGCTGAAACTATGTTGTAACTCCGCGGGGGGGGGAATCCCAGGGGCAAAATACCTTTGAAACCGAAATCAGTCAAAGGAAGAAATAAAGTGGGAGAAACCCGTTTATTGCCTACAAGCAGTCATGCACTTCTGCTCGCCCGTGTCTCTTGCAACTGGGCTGCAGAAGAAGGGACGCCACCCAACCTCTCAGGTCCAGATGTGCTGTCGCTCCCCCTTGTAATTACCTGTTGATACGGAGATGGACTACTTTCTCCATGCCTTCAAAACACCTGTTGATCTGGAGATGCACTAAGGCCAGGCGAGAGGCTCTGGAAATGTTCCAATTTTACCCACATATAGTCTAGTTGAATGGGATGTCTCAGGTCTCCCCACGCAGGTAGCATCTCTTCCAGGCTGATCGACATGGTTTGGGTACAAGAGCCTGCAGATGTGTCTCTCGTGTCCTACTTTTAATGCTGGACATGGGGGAATGGCCCACCTGTTCTTCTCTTGTCAGGTATTCCATGAATACATATTCTGAGCCTGTTTGCATGACAACTGTCCCCCAGAATCCCAGGTCGGGTTAGCGCGTGCCACTGAGCATAACACACAAAGCACCGTAACCTGTCAAATGTATTAAATTCTCAGGAATCGGGATTAAAAGTTAACCAGCCAGCCTCCTTTGCTATAAGGTTGAATGGGGCCAAAGGCAAGATTGATGCAAAGGTGCATAGCCCCTCTGGAGCCGTGGAGGAGTGCCACGTATCCGAGCTGGAGCCAGGTAAGCCGAGGCCAGGTGTGCGGATCCCAGCGCACCCCGGGGCGGGCTGATCGGCCACCCAAGCCAGCGAGCCTTCTGATTGCTTTTGCGGCTGTTGCCAGGCATTGTTTATAAATAAGGGTATAAACTTTTGCCAGGGACAAGGAGATACTTCGGGCTTCCCTTTGTTAAATGAATACTGCCTTATTTTCTTGTTGTTTTTCAGTCCTTTCACATTGCATTCATTGTAATTTTCTCTCATATTTTAACAAGCTCTTACAGATTTTTATTATATTGTTGACATTATGACATGAATAAATACATTATGAACTCACTTTACTCTGAGGAAAAGGCCCATAGATGTTCATCTGTAAATTTAAATTTAAAAGAAAATCTGGGTCTCCAATACGCCTCATAGCAGAAGGTTTTGTTGCCTGCTGCCTTGATGTATGGAATTCCCTGATGTCAGGCAACTTTAATGAGATATTTTGCCAGTGACCATTTATTGCCAGAGACTTGGCAGGGAGGTAAGCCTGAGGAAGACACGATTTCTGCCCCCAAAGAGGAGCTCAGAGTCAAGTGAGGACCCCAGTGATCACCAATACCTCGGAAGAATTGAGAACCAAATTGTAAAGATGGTCAGAACAGGAAAAACAAAACAGTTTCTGTCTTTTGCTAAGTCGGGAGGGCTTCTCAGTGAAGGTGGCACTGAATGTGGACTGCTCTGTGTACAGTGAGGGTCGGCCTCCAGGACTGGGGTCTCTACAGATCTCTGAGATCTCTGTAGGTGTCTTTCTCCCACAGGGCAGGAAAGGAAAGGATGGGGGCAGGAGGCCTCAGAAGGAGCAAATGTTGTGGGTGGGCGCACTGATTATATCTTGGTGTAAGTCTGACCACATCACAGAGGATGAATTGGAACATCTGAAAGGCAGAGTGGTGAGCTGATGCTCCCAAGGGGTCCATCCGAGAAAACAGTATTAATCAGCAGCATTGGAAATGGCGAGGGAGGGACTTGGGGCCAGAGAACTCTTAACACTTGACCAGTTGGCCATAGTGAGTGATGGAAAATTCAGAAAGGTTACTTGATGACTGAGCAGAAGGCGGACAATGCACTTAGCAACACTAGGGACAGCCAGTCATGGTGGGGCGAGAGCTGGTCAACCTTACACAGGGTTTAATATTTTATTTGAGGGGTTTTTGAAGTGTCTTCCCAGATCTCTACAGTGTTGGGATTTAGCCAATGAGTGAGGTTCGGTTTCCTCAGCCCCGAGCAGTATTTGAAGCCCTAGGGGTATCTGAGATCACCCACATGCCACAGTTAGGATATTGGTTGCAAATTACAGGATACTCATTTCAAGATAACTCACATGCTAAGAGAGTCTGTTATACATATAAGGCTCCATTAACTAACATAACTGGAAAATGTAAGATCAAAGGTAGGCTAGAGTAACAATTTAATTTAGCCATTCAGCTACATTCTCCAAGGCCCTTAATATCTATCTCTACTCTTCTTTGTGGGCCTCATTCTAAGACTGGCTTTCCTCTTAGTGACAAAATGGCTGCAGCAGCACCAGAGTTCATCTTCACACCACACCAATCAAGAGAGATATCCTCTCCTCAGGATTCTGTCTCAGAAGTCTGAGGTGCTCCTTTCCCAGAAGTCTCCAGCAAACCTCTCCTCCTGTCTCACTGAACATTGCTCACACATGTCTCCTGAGTCACTCCCGATAGCTAAATGCCATGTGCTGATTGATAGGCACGGGGAAAGAGGGATTCCCCCTCTGCCATTAGTGTGATCCAACCAAGAGCCATACCTGGACACGGGGGTTGGGTACCTGCCAGGGACTTTGGGGAGCAGTGCAGTGTTGGAGGATATGGGGTGGGCTGTTCCATGTAGATGCTCTCCTCTTGAGAAAGTACCTGAGGCCGAAGAGAAGAAGGTTTGAATGGAGCTTCAGGGAAGAAAAATTCTGAAGGGGATGAAGGGGACAGGAGCCAGCGAGAGGCTGAGGGAGGCTGTGACCCAAATACAGCAGCAAGCCTGGCTGTTGGCCTTCAGGAAAGTTGCTCGCTTGGAGCTTGCTTAATTCGGAAGCATTAATGCCAATTGGAACCATCTTTTCCCCCTTCAAGAAGCCCAGTAGAGAAATTTTACAAGCAAGGAGGTTTTCATAAAAGAAGCATTTTCTGAGGTGGAGGCCACAGAGGATTAAGCACAGAGTTTGAGATTTGGGTGCATTTCCCAAAGGGCTGACTAGGCACACAAACAAGCCCGTCTTATTTCAAAATCCAGCATCTTGGGTGCCAGGCGTCCAGTAGAGGCGTTGTCTTATGAATGATGTTAAATTGGCCATCTCGGGTTGGCCTTCTGCCTTCGTCCCACCTCACGTGGTGGTGTCCCCCCACCTCTACTTGCTCTCCTAGATAAGTACGCTGTTCGCTTCATTCCCCATGAGAATGGCATCCACACGATCGACGTCAAGTTCAACGGGAGCCATGTGGTTGGAAGCCCCTTCAAAGTGCGCGTCGGGGAGCCCGGACAAGCGGGGAACCCTGCCCTGGTGTCTGCCTATGGCTCGGGGCTTGAGGGCGGCACCACAGGTAATCCTGCCTCTCCCTCGCGCCTTAAGCGAGCCGGCTCCAGGGGCAGAGCCAGCAGAACCCTTCAAGCCCCGGGATGCCGTCTGTGCCTCTGCCCGGGGAAACCTCAGTGATGCACACTGCGGAGCCTCTCACTGTCCCTCCAGAGCAGTTCTGGGATATGTGGTTGGACCCATAGTAAATCCAGAGTGAGGGCTCGATGGCCATGGCACACGTCAGCGCGTGTGCGTTGGCTGTCTGCCCCTGCAGAGTCCTTGGCTGTGGGACCAGGACACACCGGTATTGGGGAGGAGCACAGCCCCGCTGGGGTTGCAGGTTTCTTTGCCTGCACCGAATTCCTGACACAGGAACCCATCAGATCTGTGGGATCTGCGGGAAGACCTGTCGGGCCTGTCTCCTCCTCCTGTGCTCTGATCCTAATGGCGCATGAGAAAAGACTGAAACAAAGAATTCTGAAGCTTTTGGACTTGTTAGAATGTATTCTTAATCTTTGCCCCAGATGGGATACGTTTGCTTCTGACAAATACAGGCAGCAAGGGGGATAAAGTGGAACTCCCCCTCTCTCCTCGCCTCTCCTTCCCCCCTCCATCTAGGTCCAGGAGGAAGGGGGCTCAGAGGGCTGGGGAGGACCTTCACGTTCTCTTTGTCGGTATTTCTTGGTGGCTAGGTTGCTTCGCTAGGTGGCTTGTCAGAACAGCAGGCATAGGTTTGCATATGCTGTCATGCAACTTGCCTTTTTCACTCACCATCTTAAAGTACGTCTCACGTCAAAACATACAGGGCCACCCCCCTGAAATGGCTGCAGTTAGTGTTCACACTGTGACCCTAGAGGTGGGCATCAGGTGGCGTCCAGTGTATCATTATTACTGAGAATGCCAGGGTGGGGAGCTTCTCTGCAGAGGAGGTTCTTGGTCGTGGACTCACTGGGACACGGCTTGCATTTGGGTATTACTCTTAGGAAAGCAGCTCTGTCCTGTTTTCTTGAATTCCTTGTGTGTGCACATTTTGTTTGCAGTCTCCCTTGAAGTGGTGAGTGGGGCAGAGCAGGGCCCCCTCCCCCCGGGAGAGGGGACAGTGGGCCGCCCCGGGACTCTGGCCAAAGCAGTGGCCTCAGAGCAAAACAGCCAGGAGGCCCCAGGCCCGTCCAGTCTAGCTCCACACTGAACTCTGGGCCAGCAGCTTGCCCTTTGTGGAGGTGTGGTATCATTTCACCCTACGTGGTGTCCGTTTTACAGGTGAGTCCAGGTCCATGACCCCCGTGCCTATGCCCTTGACCCCTGAGTTTTGCTGCCTCCTTATGTGGCCGGCTCACCCGGAGGCAGGGACTGCACCCCTGGCCTGCTGTGTGAGCTGTCCTGAACCAGGACCTGGTCCTCCCAGCTGCCCTGGAATGGTCCCCAGACAGCAGTGCAGGCATTTAACCCACAGCCAAGTTCAGATGGGCTCCTCCTGGTACTTGGAGCCACAGCAGGCCTTGGTCCAGGCCCCACAGCAGCCACTGAGGTCTCCTGCAACTGCCAGCAGCCACCTTACCCTCCTGCTAGGTCACACCTGCTGTGCCCAGGGCCTCTCCTGCTTCCTGTTGGCTGCTTGCACACCCTCTCGCGAGCTCGGGTTTCAGGCTGTGCTTTTGAAGCACTGGATGCTGCTGAGAGAAGGAGCTGGTCTCGCAGGGAGGCTCCCAGCCAGGAGGGAGAGGTACAGAGCACGCCTGTTTCAAGCCTTGTGTAAATATTGCTCTTGTCAAGGGGAAGGTGTCTTGTTTTTTTTAGCTCTCCCGCTCCCAAGCCTTTTCCCAAATATTCATCCCAAGATCACACAGCTGCAGTGTACATGGAATGAAAAGGTATCTGTGGTGGAGAGCTGGCGTCCTGACCTTCGGAACGAAGCAAGCTTGCCTGAGTTTTTATGGGTGGGCTTGCTCTGTCTCCTGGCTCCAGCTTTAAATGGTCCATTCTGCAGGCTGTGGAGCAGGGGATGTGGAGAATCTGCAGAGAGGCTCTCAGCGGCAGAGGGCCTGAGAGATGGGGAGTTAGACCATGGAGTTCCAGACGTGCTGGATTGGAGAGCAGTTTTCCTGATGAATGTTCCAGGGACCCCAGCGTGAGTTCACAGGAACTCAGTTTATGTGCCTGTGAGAGTGCAGGGAAGACCCCCCTGTCCAGAGATGTTGGGGCATCATGTTGGTTCCCGCTAGAGGCAGTGGCGGGAGGGGCCCCCGCATGTGTGTTTCCTTTCTCCTGTCTTCTCTCGGGCAAGTGCCTTAGCTCCAAGGAATCTGACCTCCGTGAACCTCACTTCCTTCCTACAAAATGGGAATAATAGGAGAGCCCACCTGATAGGCTGCCTCCCGTAGCTTTTTTCCTGTAGGGCCTTGTTTCCCCTCACCCACCTCATTTTCCCTGCCTTCTCGGGGACGAACAGCTTGTTAAAGGGGTGGGGTTTCTTCCCACTGCAGCCAGGTCTTTTTTTCATGTTCACTTAAAAAATATCTTTCCTTATCGTCGCCTTGCAGCTACTTCCTGGAAATGCTGTCCCCTTCTCCTCGCCTCCCTCCCCAGCGCGCCCTGCTTCAGCAGCAGCTGGTCGGGGCACTTCCCAGTGGCACAGTTTAGATACAAAGTTGAGATGTGGGGCGGGGGAGGCTGGGACAGGAGCCTCACTCAGGAGCTTCCAGAAGCAGCCAGGCTGTAGTTGGGGGGGGTGGCACCATAGCTGTTCCTTCATTGTGTTGATAACCAGAACAAGAATTCTTTCTCTGGCCTAGAAGCTATGATTACACCAAACTCATTCCCAGCTGGGGCAGCATGCAGGGCTCTGCAAAAAGCACAGGCCTGCCCGGGGATGCTGTGCCAGGGACGCCCCACAGAGGGCACTGGGGTGGGCACGCAGCTGGTGTGTTGCAGTCCCCAAGAGGCCCTCACTGACTACCTCATCCCTGTCTGGCCTGGAAAGGGGCCTTTTTCAGGGCAGTGGGCTCAGGCGGGAATGCCACCGTGGTCATCAGTCACCCAGCTTGCCTTATATCACAAGGCAGGATGTCTGTGCAGGAGGCCCTCCTGGGCCAGGCCAGAGGTGGGATGTCTCGGGGCCACAGTCAGGGCACCCGAGGTAGCCCCACTGTCCAGCCGGTGGCCAAGAGCATGCAGACTTGTGGGATCCCAGCTCTACCACTTTCTCTTCCGTAGCGCTGACCAGTTCAGGCCTGAAGCTCCCTGAGCCTCCATATTGTTTGTTAAACTGGCCACATAAAATGATGCTGAGGACAGGATCTGGAGCCCGTGTGGTGCAGGTGGTGGTCAGTTAGCAGAGCCACAGTTTGGTCCTGTTCTTATTGCTGGTGTTGGTGGCAAAGATTGGGGGTGTGGGGTGGGGGCATGCTGGCAGATCCTAACGGCTGCCCCAGCCTTCAGCATGGTGCCTGGCATGAGGAGCCCGACCTCCTCGGCTTCCCCAAGCCCAGCCAGAGGAGAAAGGAAAGGTCAGAAGGGCCCACATTTCCCTTCCCCGCTGGAGGCAGAGTGGGTCCCGGCAGCTGCCTGGCACTGAGGCGTCTTGCCCCCAGCCGTGGCTCCCGCCCAGAGGAGAGGAGGTAACAGGGTGTCCAGGAAGTTGGGGCTGGTGGGCGAAATGTCAGCCGTGCCCCTGCCTCTGCCTTGGGCGGGGAGTTCCCACCTCCAGGGACTGAGGTTCTCTGCCGGGCTCACAGAGCTGGTGCTGTGGGTTCCTGCGGCACCAGGGCGACCCCTTCTGTGAGGGAACGCCCTGCCATTGCTTCAACGCCCCCGGGAAACCTCCCCAAACCACACCCCTTCCTCCCTCCAAACCGGGGGTGTGATGTTCATGCCCTCTTCCTTGGTCCCAGGTATCCAGTCTGAATTTTTCATCAACACCACCCGAGCCGGCCCGGGGACATTATCTGTCACAATCGAAGGCCCGTCCAAAGTTAAAATGGATTGCCAGGAAACCCCAGAAGGGTACAAAGTCATGTACACCCCTATGGCTCCTGGGAATTACCTGATCGGCGTCAAATATGGGGGGCCCAACCACATCGCGGGCAGCCCTTTCAAGACCAAGGTGACAGGTAACAGCCAAGCACCTTTGAGGTATTCTTACCTGTGGAACTGGGCTTGGCAGCTTATCAGCAGGGCTATTCCTTAGCAGAAACTGGATGATTTGAGATGTTTTGAATCTACTTGTAATCTTGAAGCTAAAGAAGTGGCGGCACCCTTTTTGAAATGTACAAATAAGTAGGCAGAACAGGAGTGTAGAAGTTGGAAAGTCTGTTAGTTTTCTGTCTCCAGCAGAAAAGAAGGAATGTTTATGTATTGAAGTCTCCTATATTTGTGTAGATTCGGCCTGGAAAGCCTTCCCCCATGCCCCGTTTCTAACCTTCACCTTTAAAATAATCAAAAGATTTTATTGCATGTATAAAAACGTGCCTCGTTCAGAACACTGGAAAAAATGCCAGATGGTTAAAACCGCCTCACAGCCCGTCACCCAAGTGACACCAAGTGTCATTGTTCTTTAAGAGATACAAGCTCATTGCAGAAAAATTCAGATTTCAGACAGAAGAGGCATCCTCTCGCATTGCAGAGAACCGGTTTTGGTATTTTGTTGTCTGTCCTCCCAAAGCTCTACACTGCTTATACATGGAGTGTTTTCTGTAAATGGGAAGATGTGAATCCTATAGGGTGGCACGTGGTTCTGTGCAAGGGATTTCCAAGGCTTGGCAGCCAAGGCCAGATTCACCCGTTTGCCTTTGTGTGGGACAGGACCTCTGGGGGTTTAGAAGACAGTATGCATGTGAGACAGGGAAGTGGTGGCGTTCGGATCCAGGTGTTGGGGTGGGGGGGTCTCCTAAGGCTTCTGCATGGGACACTCACTGAGAGACCCACTTGGTCTGGCCATTCACGCCTGCCTCCCTCCCTTCCATGTCCTAGGCCAGCGGCTGGTCGGTCCCGGCACGGCCAACGAAACTTCATCCATCCTGGTGGAGTCAGTGACCAGGTCCTCAACAGAGACCTGCTATAGCGCCATCCCCAAGGCATCCTCGGACGCCAGCAAGGTGACCTCCAGGGGGGCAGGGCTCTCAAAGGCCTTCGTGGGCCAGAAGAGCTCCTTCCTGGTGGACTGCAGCAAAGCTGGTAGGCAGCCTGGGCCTGCTCGAGGGTGGAGGTGGGGACAGGCTGAGCGCCCTCTGTATTCCTTGACCTTCCCTGCTCTGGTCTGCATGCCCATCCACCCACGTAACACAACTATTTGCAAGTAATCGCGTTTATTATTCTGTTCTCCTCCTCTTAATATTTTTAAATGGTTTTCTTCTCTTTTGCCTCTTGCTTTTTCCAAGTGACCTCAAGGTAGATGAGAAAGACAGTGTTACCCCCATTAGGGATGAGCCAACTGAGACTAACCTGGCCCCTCCGCCACGGATTGCTTTAATGACAGTTTGAATTTGGGTGTCAATAGTTACTGGCACATCTGGGCTGGAAACCTGGCTCCTCCACTTATTTAACTCCTTCCTTCCTTCCTCCCTAAAGCTTATTAGCCATGTCACTTGGGAAACTTACTAAATCTCTTTCAAGAGTCTCTAACATGGGAATTACAGTACCTTCCTTATGGTTCTTAAAAGAATGATCACTTACATAGCCCTTCTGTGTGCTAAGGGCTTCACATATAATAACTCCTGGAAACCTCAAAACTTGCATGTGAGCTAGGTGCTAATGTCATCCATCATTTACAGATGAGGAAGCTAAGATGGGGGGGTGAAATTCCATGTCCAAGGTCACCACGCTAGGAAGTGGCAGGGCAGGGATTTGAACCCATGCCATCAGGCTCTGAGTCTGTGCTCATAATTGCCGCTCTCTGCCACCTCTCAGAGGTTCCCAGCATCATCGTTGAAGTTCAACGGGCAGTAACTGGTGCCTTTCCTTTGGCTCCTATATCCCCTCCTCTTCCCCTGCCTTCCGGGATACATCTTCATGGAGTAATCACCTTCGTATGCCTCCCAGGTTCCAACATGCTGCTGATCGGTGTCCATGGGCCCACCACCCCTTGCGAAGAGGTCTCCATGAAGCATGTGGGCAGCCAGCAGTACAATGTCACATACGTGGTCAAGGAGAAGGGGGATTACATTCTGGCCGTGAAGTGGGGAGACGAACACATTCCCGGCAGCCCCTTCCATGTCACAGTGCCTTAAGACAGTTCTCTTCCGTTCCTGGGAGGAGTTCTAGGGGCTGCTTTTGTTGCTTGTTTTTATAACTTGTTTTCCAAAGTTCTCTGGCCTGTTTGTGGGTCTGAAACCTCATCCCGAAAACATTGCTGTTCTAAAGTGCCTTGAGAAATAGATCCCAGACTTGACTCTTTAAGGATGCATTGGGGACTCTTAAGAAATGCAAGCTCATCAAGAGGCTGAGATCACCCAACACTCCGTTTAAGTCATACCTCTTGGTGTCTCAGATCGCCCCCTGCAGACCAAGAACGCAGGCAAGACTTGAGATTTGTTTAAAAAAAAAAAAAAAGAAATGAAGTCGCCAATTTGTGAAACAGGACGGGGAAAGAGGGTGGGGACAAGGAGGAAGGAGATGTAAATTCCAGTTGTCATTTAGAAGAAAAGATGACTTAAAACCAGCTCCGTCTGTCCAGTGCCCACATTACATAAGAAAAGCTACTCAATGGTCACCACCGTTTCAACACTACTTGTCAGCACAGCCCGCCCCAGGCCATGGCCTGCTCTCGCCTGCCTTGTTTGCTGATGATTCCCCTGCAAAGTCATAACAGGAAACCCTCCTGGCACCCAGGTTTTTGCTTTTGTCTTTAGGGTCCCTTTCAGTCACAGATCTGAGGAAATTCTGCCATGACAGGCAGCCTCCGTTTGCCAGAGATCTCCTTTTTAACCACCGCTAGCCCTTGTTCCTAACACACGCTCCCAAGTGACCGCAGGTGGGTCCATGTGTCAGCACACTCCTCTGAGGAGGCCTGTCTTGGGAGGTGACACTCCACACCCACCCCTGGCCAGCCCCTGCAGTCACTTCTTCCAGAAAATAATTATAGATAAGAAAGAATGAAACTCCCACCGACCTCTGGCCTGAAAGTCAGGCCTTGTGGAAGGGGGCAAAGAAGGACAGTAGCTCACTGATGGCCTTTGACCATGTTGCTGGAAAAGTGGAAGCTATGCAGCCGACAGTGGCTGTGAATTGGTCCTGACTGCATGTCATCCACGGCCTTTGGGAAAGCAATATGCAGGTGCAAAATTCCAAAAATGGGGCGTAAGGCATTTTGCACACCTTCCTGCAGACCTGGCTTTGGAATGAAGTTAACGTATTCTGCACACTGCCTGACCTCAGGGCCCAGGTGGTGGTGTGGTCAGGGCACGCAGACCTCTCCGATTTGCTGCTCAGTCCTGAGGAAGTGGTCACTGTTGTCACGAGGGCCTCCATGGGTGGTTCGGGGGCAAGGTGGCCTTCACGCAGGTGTCGCAGCTGGAGGAGAGTGTCCACAGGACCCCACTCGGGAGAAACCGGAGCGGCCCAAAAGCCAGTGTGAAAGGACCCCAGCCATGTTAACCGGGATGTGGAAGCAAAACTGGAATCAAATGCAACTGTAAATTGTACCTTATAACTTATTAAATAAGATGTTTGCTCCGTAAAGCTCCCCTGGTGTTCTTGAATGGCGTTGATCCTGAATAAGCTGTCTGAGTCTCTGTCCAGCACCCCAAGCCCTAGACGAAGGGACACAGGTGGACAAGGGGGCCTCAGTGGGAGTTTATCACCAGGAGAAGCCAGGTAGCAGACAGGCTGGGCCTGGCCGTGCCGGGCACTGGGAAGGGGGTGCCTGGGTCCCGACACCAGCACAGCTTCCCAGATTGGTTTGCTGGGGCTTGCCTGGAGAAGAGGCCTGGATATAAAACGCACCAAGCGGGAGGCTGTGGTTTAAAAACAAGAGCAAGAGGGAGAAAGCCTTTTTCCTGATGACACGGGAAAGAAACCCTCATGTTAGGGAATTTACTTAAATAAGAAATTCTGTCACCTGTCATCCCACTGCCCTGGACAGCTGTTTGTGTGTTTCCCTTTCTGCCCCCTGCTTGGGGTACCCAGCCCCTCACCCGCTCACTGTCACAGCAGTCCTGTGGCACATTCTACGGCAAGGGCACTAATTCGGGTACCACACTGATGGGTTTGTAATCTCAAAGCCCCCCCGGGGCAGACCCTGGGCCCCGCCCCGGCCCGGGAGCACACCCTCCCTGGTTACACCACCGTGGCAGCCAGAGCACAGATGGAAGGGCCCCCAGAGGCCTCGGTCATGGGGTGTCCCTGCTGGTACCCCGCCGCCAGTGGGGGTGAGGGGTGGAGGGAAAGGCAGGGAGGGAAGACGGGATCCTTTTGTGTGCCTCCTCCTGACGCTGGCTGATCAGGTTGGCGATTTGTTTCCCTCTGAGAGGGGGGAGGAAGGCTGGGGGTTTTCCTGCCCCTCCTGGAGGGAGCCTGCACCGGGAATGACCGTTCCCGGACTCCCACCCAGGCTCTGCCCAGTGGGGTCTGAACAGGCCACGGTATGAATGCTGGGCTCAGCCATTGATTTCTCTACCTTGAGGCCTGGCTGTTTCCGTTTGTAATCGTTCGTAAGGTAACAGCTGGACTTTGGCATCAGGTACCTTAGGGCTTAAACACTGGCTCCGCTCGCTGCTCACTGGCTGTGTGGCCCTGGGGAGACTGGGCCACCTGACAGAGTGCCTTCCTCAGGGTGACTGAGGGGCACAGGAAATCCCACTGGGAGCTGTGAATCCCCAGTACTGTTACCTGTAGCCAACACCCTGCCAGAGGTGATGTCCTCGTCTGGCCCCCCCTGGGCTGCTTGTTAGCCCTGGGGCTGCCCTGCCCAGCCCCTCAAGGACACCTCAGGGTGAAGTCTGAGTACCTCTCTGTTGGTCAGTGGCTAGAGCCCCAGGGCAACTCGTTTCTGCACCTGGACTTGATGCCATGGGAACCGCTGCTGTTTGTGCAAACACCTTGAAACCTTTGAAACTTGACCCTGCAGGCCAAGCGCCAGGACCTTCCCAACTTTCACTGGTTGATTTTGCACCTTTCCTGCCCAGAGCTGAGCACCACTACCGAGTGACCAGTGGAGGCTGAAGCAGACAGTGCCACCAGCTGCCCCACAGAGATCCCAAACCTAGTGCTGACCTGTCCCCTTCCACACCCGGATGCCCCCTCTTCCTCATCCAATTTCCCTCTGCAACCCCGGGAAGCATTCGTCAGCAGAAACGGCCAAGGGGGACACTTTTTTTAACATCTCTGTTTCCTCTGCACTGATAAACACCTGGGCCCTTGGGCATATATCTAGTCCTAAGACTTAAAAGGGGCTGTGAAAGCTGCATTTTGATGAGTTTGGTGTGAGTCCAATGCTAGGGATTTAATTCCCCTTGATAATTGCTCAGCCTTAAAAATTGGAACAGAAAAAGGTTAATGGCAAACCTTTGTGCTTGATCCTTGTCAACCCTGACCCAAGTTTGTATTATAAAATAGGGTACAAGCTTGTGAATTTCAGTGTCCTGTGATGCCTGATGGAAGCATCCTTATCCAGGAAAGGAACGGAATCTTCCTAAGTCTCTGTTCACTTGGAGGGAAGGGGCTTTACATTCAGAGTATTCCACTAATGAAAACTCTCCCAGAAACAGATCTTGTTTAGCTAATTTTTTTTCTCCTCCTAATAGCAAATCACAACTCTCTGAAAAGGGAATAAAAATGTCACAGTGCCCAAGGCAAGCCTGAATCCGATTTTTTCCCTCTGGCTTTGTCCTAAAGATGCTGCCTAAATACATGGTGGGAGGAACCTTTTACACAAAGGAATCCTTTTTACTTTGTGATAAGGCTTTTGTCTAGACCCCTGAGCCCACAGGGGACCAGCTCATGTGCAAGGAATTTAGGGTGGCCCACCCCACACCCCTTCTCTCTTTGTCAAGAGCTCTCCAAAGCAGGCAGGCAGGACGTGGGAATTTACGAGCTTGACTGGTGGCTCGCGTCCAAGTGCCGTATTTTGTACTTGCTTATCTCCTAGCACAAAGCTCAAAGATGAAAGAATTAATCCGCAAGCCTTTTATTGCCCACATTACCCCCTCTGCCATGACCACTGCCTTCCTAGGAGTCCAGGACGCCTTTCCCCACCAGCGTGGACATTCTTAGCTCCAAGCCAATAAACCCTGGCAGGGTGATCTCAGAGGAGGACAGTCTGGCAGAGGCACTGAGCCCAGGAAATGCCAGCTTCAGGCCCAGCTACAAGCCACCAGCTCCAGAGCCTCAGAATAACCCAGCGCGGGAGACGTGCTCAGAAAGCAGCAGACCAGACCTCCAGGTTCACATCTGGATTCCAACCGCAGCTCTGCCACCTCCCAGCCCAGACACCTCAGGCAACCAGGCACCTTCTCTGTGCCTCGGTGCCCTCCTCCATCAAATGGGAAAATAATGGAGGCTCCCATTCTAAGATCAACCTCTAGAAAGATCCTCCAGTATATCCATCCTCCAACTGGCTGGGCAAACCCCTCCCCACCCAGTGTTGCTGGGAGAGGGGCTGCCTGAGTGTTGGAGGAACTCAGCTCCCCAAGGTGGAGTGAAAGGGGGGCTCGTGGGGAAGCCAGTTAGCATGGTGGTTATAGGCACGGACCATGGATTCAAATCCCGGCCCTGCCATGACCTCCAGCAGGTCACTTAGCCTCACAGAAAACAGTGCCTCTGTTTACTCTCCAATCTCATGGGATAGCAGGACCTACCCCATACGGTGTTCTGAAGATTAACTGACAAAATGCATGTAAAGAGCTTATCACATGGTAAGCATTCACAAACTACTGTTACTGGTATAAGATCGCTGAGGACTTTTCTGCACGGACAACTTAAATCCAGCAGGGGCTACTTTAAGGACAAATCAGTACAAATAGGAGTGGCACTTGGCCTTATGGAGAGAGCCCGAACTGGGGGCTGAGGCGGGGCATCCTCAGTGGGCATGGATGGGGTAGACCAAGGACAGTACTCCAAGCAAGGTGGGTCGTGCAGGGCCAGGGGCCGTGGCCAGAAAGGTGGGCAGAGAGTTCAGTGAGTTGGTGCGGTGGGCAGGGTGGGGTGAGGGCCCCACCCCACATCCCAGCCTCCCCTGCTTTGCAGGCTTCAGTGACCCCTTCTTTATCACAGGCCTAGGCTGCCCCTGTACCTTCCCGAAAGGTTTTGGGTAGGCTTTTAATGAATTGATAAATCTACTGTAAGTATCCTCATAAGTTACACTGATGCTGGGCACTGAGATTGAAGATTACCCCCTTTTTTTACGAGTTTGCCAGGACTCAGAAAGGTGAAGAGGTCAAGTCACACACGCAGTGATTAATGGTCACAACCCAGAAGGCCTGAGTTTAGGAAGGGGGCCCTGCTGCCCTGCACTGCACCCCAAGGCCTGGCACAGGGTGGGCGCTCGGAATCCAGGTGGGCTGGTGGCTGACTTGGAAGGCAGTACTCTGAGGGTGCCTCTCTGCACCCTCCCACCGACCCCTCTTGGGGGAGCCTGCCCACCCCGCCACCAGGCCTGGTCTGCCGTCACTGTGGTGATCACCTGGGGCTTCCTTGGGCCCAAGGAATTTGGCACTGAGGAGGCCCATGCAGCTGGTGGCCCCTGAAGCCCAACGAGGGGGACACCCACCTGTGCCCCCTCGTGCTCATGGCACCTGGACTAACCCTCTGGGGTGGGGACAGTCTGGGTCAGGGAGGCTTTCCTGAGTTGTAGGATCAGACTCCACTGCACAACCGGTGGACCCCAAGGTCCTGCCACCCGCAGCCCCTCAACCCCTGACTGTCCGCTCTCCACCCTTCTGCCACATGCCCCGTGGCAACAGAACCAGCGTGAGGTGCACCCATTGGTTGTTTCCTTTTTCTGAGCGCCGACTGTATACCAGGCAGTACCCCAGAGGTACTCTGCAGACCCAGATACAGTGGGGAGCCAGCCAGGGCACAGAGCCACAAGCCCCCTGCGGGCAGGACTTCCACGGCTTGTGTTCACTGCAGCTCCGGGTACTTAGAAGGCCCTCGGTCCCGAACAATGAGTGGTGCTTACAGCCTGGTCACGGAGCCTGGATTGAAAGGGGACTGCAATTCGTCAGTGACCACAGTGAGTGCTACAAAGGAGATACACCAGGCTGTCCACTTAGCCAGCTGACTCAATGCTCCCCAATTTCCCAGACTTCTTCACAGCCCTCATTTTACAGCCGAGAAGGCTGAGGCATGGAGGGCAGTCTGTCCATCCTTTCAGACTGGGGCTTCCAGTATACAGCACTCACCGTGCAATCTTTGCCTGGCTGACTTGTGTTCAGAGTTAAGGTCTCCATCAATGGGCCTTCCAGGTAGCCTTCCCAGACTATCCCCCTGACTCCCTGGTTATGAGTCTGTCTCCCCTCTTGGACTATGAAACTCTGAGGGCAGGAAGCACGTGGCTCTGTCCATCCTCATCTACCTTTGATACCTGGCTCGGTGCCTGGCACAGGGTCAAGAGCAAATGGATGTTCCTTGAATGAAAAAGTGAGAGCACGCCCAGCAGCGATGCACAGGTGAGGGGCCCCAGGCACTGTGGGCGGCCTCCTCCTCACTGGTGCTCAGCCCTGGAGGGCCCTGGTCAGGGAGGCTGACGGTGTGGGGATCTGGACGTGATGGCGACTGTGGGCCCCCCTGTGCCCGGCCCTGCTGCGCCTCTCTCGTGATGCTTCACGTTCTGCCGAGAGTTCTGTGTCTGCAACACACAGATGTGGGTTTGGGGGTCAAGCCCAGTGTGACCATTTCACGTTGCTAAGCCTGTTTCCTCATCAGAAGAAGTGTTAAGAGATCCCATTAATAAGTCGCTGTGAGGATTAAGTGCAATCGCCCAGGGCCTGGCAGAGTAGGCACCCACATACCAGTGCCATGCCCTGGGGCGGGCACATCATTTCTTCAAGGCTCCATTCCCCCACCTGAAAAGGAGGTTCTGAGAGCTGCCGGAGCTCAGGAGGGTGGCTGGCGACACCGGGAGCCCTTGTTAAGCAGCATCTGGCATGTACGGAGGGCTTCCTTTGTGCTAGGTATGTCCCCAAATGTTACACAGTGGGCATTCTCTCAACATTACGAGTGGCTCCCACTATCAGCCCTTTGTACAGAGCGGGCCGTGCAGCCCCGAGTGGCAGAGCTGTGTCTGAGGAACTGGGGTCCAGAGCCTCTGTGACGATCCTTCAGCCATGTGTCCAGAGCTTCCTGAGCCAGGGACTAGGCCTCTCTTTGGACCACTTTGGTGCCCGGCATGCAGTGGGTGTGCATGGGGTTTGCTGAACGGAATGGAGGCTATGGCACCCTGTGTACCAGCCCTGGACCTGTGGGTGGGAGAGGAAAGGCCTGGGCCCTGGGCAGGATACAGGCCCCCTTCCAGGCACCCGGTGCGGGCTGTGGCCCCCTTTGCCCCTTTTCCCAGCTGGGTCTGCCCTGCTGCCTCTGGGTGGCCCCGAGTCCCCTGAGCAGCAGAGCCTCTCCTCTCCAGCAGGGCCTTGGCCACCCAGCCCTCACCAGCTGCGGCATCGTGGACACCAGCCGCCAGCAGCACCAGCAGGCCACAGGGGGCCGTTTCCTCCCGCCAGGGGGGCCCTGCTCACCTCCCGGAGCAGAGTCTGCTGGCAGGGGCACATCCAGAAGGAAGCCGCCGTCTGGTCGCCTGGAAGATCAACTGTGGCCCCGAGTCCCCACAGGTGGGGCCCCAGCCCAGGCAGCGTCCCCACTTCAGGCAGCCGTGGGAGCAGGGCCGGGCCACCAGCTCCCCTGACCGCAAGGGCATCCAGGCCGGGCAGACAGGTCGGCTGTCCAGGGGACTGGGTGCCCAGGGCCCCCCGCGCAAGGGAGACAGAGTCCTGGAGGCCCAAAGAGCAGCTGGGGGCCTGCAGGCCAGACCAAAGCAGAGGCCTTCGGAATGAGGCGGGTGCCCCCCACACCCCCTGCAACTGCCCTTCCACGGCATCTCCCACGACAGCCTAGGCCGCACCGCCTACCTCCATGAGCGGCACCAGCAGACTGGAGAAGTTTCCGTACCCCGTCCTGTCTTCCTGGGAGTACGGCCGGCACGTGGGTAAGGGCCACCCCTCTCCTGCCATGGCAGGCCTTTGTGGGCAGGCCCGGCCTACTTCCTGGGCCCTGTCATCCATCAGCCCTCACCCACCGGTGTGTCCCTCCGGCCCACCCCTCTCAGAGCAGGCCACATACCTTCACACTTCGGGCCTTGGCAGAGAGACCGGAGTGCCTCCCTCTGCCTAACTTTGACATGTCACCGCCTGTGGGAAGTCTTCCTAGAGTCCTTCAGGTAGATTCGAGTCCACCTTTGTGCTTCGCAGCTTTTTAAGTCCACAAAAGCACTGTGCCCACTGTGTCACCATTCTGTGCGCACCTGTGTGGTCTGGCCAGCACCTTTGCGTTCTAGGACTTCTTAGTTAACCTTATGAATGTTCTCCCAGCTGCCAGCTTGGGGCTGGCGCTCAATGACAGCGGAATAAATGAGCAAATGAAGAAATGAAGGAACATGTGCTGGGGAATAAGGCCTTGATTTGACAGGAAGTGTGAGTTTGAATCTTGACTCCACCACTATTGAGTCAAGTGAGCCCAACATCTAAAATACAGGGATATGCTAGTACCTGCCTTTCCATGTCACAGAGTTTGGGGGAAATCAGATGGGAAGGCACGTTGAACAGGTATTTTCCTCACAAAGCCCCCTGAGGTGGCTGGGACAGACATTCGTTGGTTGGCCATGTGATGTTTTTGTTCAGGCTCTGCCCACAAAGAGAGAGTGATGTGCAAGCACAGGAGAGGGGCTCAGTGTGAAATTAGGAGGCCTGGGTTTGGATTCTGGTTCATTCATTCATTCATTCATTCATTCATTCATTCCGTAAGTGTTCATTGAGCACCTGCTACGTGTCAGGCACTTCCTGTCCCTGGGGATACAGCAGAGAACAGGACAGCACAGGCCCTCACAGAGGACCAACAACAATAATGAGTTTTGCTGCCCAGCTTTGCGATCTTTACTGTGCTCGGGAACCGCCTGGGGAAGGAATCCTGCTGAAATGTAGGTTCTGGTCTAGCAGGTAAGGCCAGAGATGGGGGGCAGATTCTGCATTCTCACCAGCTCCCACTGGCCCGTGGACCTACGTCGGGAGGAGATGGGGGCTGAGGGGCTGCTCTGGTAGGCAGGTGGTTGGGGAAGGCCTGCTGGGGAGGGCACGTCGGCTCAGAGCCCTGGGTCACGTGTGCTCCACAGGGCCTGATGCCCTGTGTGCACATTCAGATCTCCTGCTCGGGCCCACAGCTCCTTTGCCCACTGCCCGTGAAGCCTCTGGCAGGCATAGGGTCACCGAACTGAGCAAATGAAAGTCAGGATGTCCAGTTATGCCGAGGTTCAGGTAAACAATACTGTTTTCATATGATTTATCCCAAATGTTGCATGTGACATACTTATACTGAAAACTATTCATTTTTCATCTGACCTTCACATATAACTGGGCACAGCCTGTAATTTTACCCGCCAGCCCAATCACTGGAGCCAGGGGAGCCGGGTCTGCATGTCCCCGGGTTCTAGGGCTGTGCTGGCTTCAGGGCATGGACGGGGAGGCTGTTGTCCTCCATAATGGCTCTGCTTAAGCCCACAGTTGCTCCCAGAACCTCTGGAACATTCTGTAGGTTTCTGGCCTCACTCCCCTAACCCATCCAGTTCAGGGGCAGATGAAGAACAGACATAGGCCTTGTTGGGCTGACCACCTCTTGCCCCCCTAGCACAGTTCCAGGCAGAGGCCGGGTCACCCCAGTGGGGCAAACTGCCCTGAGGGGTTGAAGGCACTGGGCCCCAGCTGGGTCGGCCCCAAATGCTCTTTCACACACAGGGCTCAACAAATAGAAATTGGTGTTATTACTATTATTACTATTAATTCAACAGGTAGGATTTGCAGCCTGTGGCCACTGGGAGCTAGTTTAGCCTTGGGGGCCCCTGGAGGTGCTCACTGTGAGCAGTGGGCTGGGGGTGGTTTGCTGACAACAGGGAGAGAGTGACGGGTGACCTGTGTACCGCCAACAGGGCAGGTCCTGGCTGTGGAGCCAAAGCAGAGTCCCCAGGTTCCCGGGCTATGCCAGGCCCACCCTGCAGGTACTGGCTTCTAGCAAGGAATGGGGGTCCTTCTAAAGTAGGAGTCAAGGGGCCCAGGGTGGCCGCTGTCCCTAGCCGTACAGAAGTACTTCCTGTTGTAACCCTGAATCAGCTGTGGCGATGTGTGCCTGCCGCCTCCAGCCTCGGGCTGGGTTAGGGCCGGCTGGAGTGGACGCCCAACTCAGCTGGGCCTTTGCTGTGTTCCAGGGGACATCGTGAAGGATGCTGGGGCTCCACCTCATGCCAGTTCCCAGCCCATCACAAAGAGCTTTTACATCAAAAGTAGCATCTTCCACTTTCCACGGGCGAACAGACCAGCTGATGTGAACTCACTGGGGGCTCTGGAGCCACCCACCCTCCCTCTGCTGTGTCCGGCCCTGCCCGCTCTGCTGAGGGTGAGTGCGCGCGAGTGCTTCTCTGACGCAGGCACACCTCTGGGATCCGGGGTGGCCCCCAAGGACCTCAGCGCCTTGCAGAGCTCCCCGCCCCCACCATCACCAGCAAGATGCGGGGCACACCTCTGTCCTGGGAGAAACACCCAAGTCTCCCAGGGCTCCAGCAACAGACCAGGGGCTGGGGAGGGGGCTCGCTAAGCTCTTACAGTGCTAAGGGGAGGAGGGACCATCTTCCATCCCCCCTCTCTCTGCACACTGTTGAAGGAACCCCCAGCAGAGTTGTTCAGTCCCGGTATGTCCCACAGTTTTAGTAGAAGTAGTTTCTGTGTTTACTTACCGTTTCTCTCGCCCCCAAGAACCTGCATGGGTCAGGGCTGCCTCACTGCTATAACAAACAGCCCCGAAATCCCAGTTGCTCAAACCAATAAAGATGTATCTGCTACAACACAATACAATCTGATGGTCAGTGGGCCGCCGGCCACATGCCGGTCTGGGGATCCAGGCTTCTCCCATCGGGTGGCTCTGCCATCTCCTAGGGCCTCCAAGTCCTCCCTGGGGTCCTTTACATCCAACAAGGGACAAGGGGAGAGACTGAGAGCCTGGCAAGGATATGCCCACTCTTTACCACCTTGGTTGCCAGGCATCTGGGCCGGCCTCCCTCCTTTGTTCGGGACAAGCTCTCTCCCGGAACCCCAGACATGTCAGATGACTACCTGGCAGCCTGTCCAGGGTTAGTGCTCAGAGCATCTCCTTGCTTGCAAGGCCTCAGGCCTGGAGGGAGCCCAGAGAGTCAGCCTGCAAATGGTTGTTTGCAAAACCCACATGCTCATGGGTGCCTCTTGCTTAATCCTGGCACTGTGGTACCCCTCCTCCTCACCCTCAGGCTGGCTGAAGAAAGAAAGGGGGGCACGCTGACAGCCTTCGGAGGGCCACTTCCAGGGGGATTTTCTCAGCCTCTACTGGTCCTCCTCTCAGCCTGAAACTCCACAGAAGAGCGAGGCCACTTAAAGGTGCAAACTGAGTTAACTCGCTTGGGCTTTTCTTATCAACTCTGGGCAAGTTCTTGGGAGGCGTGAGCAAATGGCAATGTGTGCTTGTGATTCTGCTGGGTCTTGCACCCCAACCTTACGCAGCCAGAGGTGCCTGACAAATACCCGCTGAATTTAACCGGATACCAAATAATCAGCTCCCATGGGCCAGGCCCTGGCTGGGCTCCTGGGGCAGAGGGGGGAATCGGGGACAGGTTTCCCTGGGGCTCACAGCACAGAGTGAGGTGAGCTGGGATGGGGGAGGTGGCCGCCTCTGGAGCACAGAGAAGGCACTGAGGCCAGCACGGGGTCTCGGGGCAGGCTTCTGAGGGGGGTCATTACTACTTCTGTCATTAAGTGAAGCAGTGCTCAGAAAATGCCTGTAAGCACCTGGCTGTATATGTGAATTATAATAGTTACTAAGATGATGACGATCTCTCAGTAGCAAGTCTGCAAGCTGCTCAGAAGACGGGCTGCAATGGGGCAGCCTTTCTCAGTTGGGATTTTGCAAATAAATTAAGCCCCAGTGAAAATGATCCGAGTGACTCTTTTCTCAATTCTCCCAAGGACAGCACTACATAGCGTGGGAAAGAAGTTGATTCATGACAAACAGTGGTGTCCCAGGACGTCAGGGCTTAATTCTTCAGGGGAATTTATTTATTTATGTATTTAATGAACACCTATACGATATTTGCTGTGTGCAGGCCTTCTTCTAAACGTGCACTGTCCGATTTGGTAGTCCTGAGCTACACATATCCACTGAGCACTTGAAATGGGTCTCATCCAAGTTCAGACATGCTGTAAATATAAAAGACACACCAAGTTTTGAAGAGTTAGTATGACAAAAGATGTAAAATGCCTCCTACATACTTTTTATATCGAATTACATGTTGAAATGACCGAATTTGAATACACTGGGTTAAATCAGGGCTTGACTTTCTCTGTAAAGCACTAGATTGTAAATGTTGTCAGTTTTGTGATCCATCTAATTTCAACTATGCGATTCCTCAATTCTGCCTTTATAGAATAAAAGCAGCCATAGGTTATACATAAACAAACGGACATGGCTGGCTTGCGGCTGCTTCCTGGGGTATATGGATCTGTGCCCTTCCGTAGGTTCCTTTGACTAAAGGGAAGTTCCCTGCAAGACCACCAGGTGGTGCTGTTGACCACAGGGTTCAGTGGTTGGCCCGCAGAGGACCTGAATTCTCCGCTGGGCTCTGCCATCCTTTCGCTGGGAGCCCTTGGACCTGTTTCCTCGGCTGTAAAATGGGGTTAGACCGGGCTAGTGAAAACATAACCTTTGGAGGCAGACAGACCGGATTTGACTTCTGACCCCACTAAGGCCACATTATGATGTTCATGGGTCTTTTGCATTCACATGTCCCTTCTAACATAAAAAAAAAAAGAAAATTATATTTTACAACTATGTTGGTTTAAAGACAAATATATCAGCTAGCATATATCATATATTAAAATTTTTTCTTCAAAGTCACATTTCACCTTTTTCCTTCTTATATTCTGAAAGAGATGAAGGACATTCCTGTGGCTCTTAAAAGTATCATGAGAGCCAGAGACGGGTAAGATTCCTCAAGGGAGGAACAACCTAAGACAGGCACAGTCGCAGGGGGGCCATCAGGTGAGAAATCGGGGATCAACAGAGGGGAGGCTTAGAACCCCACCCCCCCTGTTTTGAGAGAAATCTTCTGCATCCGTGGATGTTTTGTTGCCCTTGTCTAGCTTGGATTAATACTTAGTCCATAGGCACACACCTGATCATCTACATTTGCCCTCTTACAGCACTAAATTATGTTTTCTACCTTTATCTTGCATCTACCTACCACTTCAGCATTTTATTTAAAAAAATAATAATAATAATAATAGGGGAGAAATGTGGGATTCACATATAAATCAAGTATAAAAATCAAACGAATATTCATATCTGACCTGATTGTTTATAGTTTATAATGCGTGATCAAAACCGAAAGTTTCTGTAATGACTGCCCTTGTACTGTTCACCATGTAACTTATTCACTATGTAAGAATTTGTTCACCATGTAAGAACTTGTTCGTTGTGCTTCAGAAGATTGGAGACTGAAGAGAATTAGGCTTGGGGTGGATTAATGATTGTGCATTGAGTCCCCTGTACAGAATTTTATTGTTGTTAACTGTTAACAACCATTTGATCAATAAATATGAGAGATGCCCTCTCGAAAAAAAAAAAAAAAAAGTATCATGAGGCCTGGGCCCTGCCCTGGAGGAGGCCCTGGGCTCTGCCATCAGCAGCTGTGTGACCTTGGGCAAGTTGTTTAACTTTTCTGGCCTGTTTCCTTATCCATAAAATGGAGATGACAAGACCCCACCTTTTTAGTGCTATGGTTGAAATTTAGTTAGAAATATATGCCATGCCTTCTGAGAACACCACCAGGCACTGAGCAAGACTTGAAAATGGCAGCTATTATTATTATTTATCACTCATTATTATTATCTTTAAGGATATTTTTTCAGCTCCTACATCTATGAAACTATCAAAACATCTCAAACAAGCAGGAACCTCAAAATAAATGTCGGAAAAATAAAAAACTTCCAGGGTATTTGATGGGGGAAGTAAAAAGCATTTTCTAGAGAAGAGAGGGTCAGCAGAAGTTTTCACAAATGACTAACATATTTTCTCCACCATCAGGGAACTCATATGAGGTGGGATCATAGGCTTGTACCAATCAGCCGGAAGCTGGGCCAGCTGGATATACGTGCCAGGTAGGCAGACGCTCGGGGAAAGTGTATATGCGTGAATTGAGTGGGTGTATGTGTGACTGCGAATGTGTCTGTGTCTGTCTGGAACATTCGTCTTAGAGAGGAGAAAGAGGGATTTGCATGGAGTTTTAAAGTCTATAAAAGCCTTAGACCCGTGGAGAGAGGGCCATCGTGCTTGTAGGGAAGAGGGGCAAAGAGGGAGGGGAGGGGTGCTTTAGGCAGAGGGAACAGCATGTGCAAAGGCCTGAGGCAGGAGGGTGGAGGGCAAGTTCAAGGGAGCACAATGAGGTTTACCACTAGCTGCATTTTAAGGTTTTAGTTCTTGTGTCCCAGGTACCATCCCATTTTATATCCTCCAGATATTCTTTAAGAAACTTTAATGCACCAGAGGGCTTTGCTAATTTTTTAATCCCTAATTTGTACCAGCAGAAATCATTTCTCAACTTTGTAACTCAGCTGCTTCCATCTGGAAGCATTTCTAAAAGAAAAGCTGCAATTCTACTACCCAGGATCTAATGCTTTTCAGTCAAATGTTTTCTTTCTGTAGAAAAACAAAAGGGTAACTGTGTAAAGGCTGTATTGCCTCATACTCCCAGATGGCACAGTAGTGCCCCTGAATTTAATTAATTCCACAAAAATTTATTGAGCAATGACTAAGAGGACACAGCTCTGCCCTCAAAGAGGCTGTAGATTAGAGGACAGATATTGGACAACTGATTACATATAATGAAGGTCAGGAAGGGGACATATAGGGCACAAGGGAAATGTAACTAACAGTCCCCAAATAGATGGGGGAGCGGTCAGAAAGGGCCTCCCCAGTTGAGCGAGGCTTAAACTGAGTTTTAAGGAATGAGAAGTCAGCTAAGTGAATGGGTGAGAAGAATGATCCTGGATGGGGGGTGAACAGCATGTGCAAAGGCCCAGCGGCTGGGAAGCACATGAAGAATAGAGGAGCTAAGTGGTGTAACTAGAATATATGGGTGGTTAACAATGGAAAGGTAAGTGAAGGCCAAGAAATACAGGGCTTTTAGGCCATGATAGGGACTTGGGTCTTTATCCAAGGAAAATGGGGAGCCACTGAGGGTTGT
The DNA here is from genome assembly GCF_040802235.1 of Manis javanica. Classification (NCBI taxonomy): domain Eukaryota; kingdom Metazoa; phylum Chordata; class Mammalia; order Pholidota; family Manidae; genus Manis; species Manis javanica. The sequence continues at coordinate 7,314,708 of NC_133158.1, forward strand.
AGGCAGGGGATGGGGTAAGATAGGATGAGATTTGCATTTTGGGAGGTACACCCTGATTGGGAGGAGAGCAGACTGTAGGGTGCAAGGGTGGCAGTTGTGGGCCCAGTGAGGAGGCTGCAGATGCCCTCAAACAAGGGTTGATAGCAGTCCCCTTTGCTCTTGGCTCCATGAGGCCTGGCACCTCATTGTGGCCTCTGCCTTCACAGCCATTTAGTAGAAGCCCCAATGGGGAGATTCCTCATCTGTGAACTGCCCGCTCGGACCATTTTGGACTTCAAAACTGGACGTTTTCAGCCTTGCCACCACCCCCACCAAATCCAGCAAGACTCTGGGGTTAACTGGACATTTGGGGAAAACGGTTTCCCCGTGTCAGCAGGGCCTTTGAATTCTAGTCCCTCAGCTATAACCAGATTTCAAAAATCAAGCTTACAGTCTCTCTTCCTTTATCAAAAGTGACATCATCCCTGATATACGAAGGAAACTATACAAGGCCCAGGACCATGCATGCAGTGTGCTACACTCCGTATTTTTCAAGGTTGCATATGGTGCTTATTTATGCAGACTCTGGAAGGTTGCACAGGCTGGGAAGAGGGGTTGCTTCTGACACAGGAAACCAGGGGACAGCATTCCTTGTCCTGGCTTATTCTTTGGAACCACTTGCATATTTAGCTATGTTCAGGTCCCACCTGAGCAAAGAAACAAGTTAAGAAAAATCAAAGCAAAACAAACATGGTCACCATGGATAGGGGTGAAATGGCGCCTTGCTGCTGGACTCCTTTGAAACTTGATTTCAGAAAGATAACAAAATCCTCGAGTCCCAACCAGCCAACTGGGCCTCTGTCCCACCAGGTTCCCCAGGGAGCCCTAATAGTGGCTTTGGTGACAAATACAATATGCGGAATGTTGCCATAGGGGTATGGCACACGTGGGCCCCTGGGCACTTAGGCCGGGCTCTGCGACAGGGACAGGACAGAGCCAAAGCCCAGCGGGAGGGAGAGCTTGGGGCGGGTGGGCAAGGGCACTCGTGTGGGCATAAAGTTCCAGGTGACGAAGCAAGGCTGGTGTGACAAGCCGGGTAACAGACACCTTCGGGTGTCCAAAAACTCCGGGCTGTCTCGGGACGGTGATGGGAGCCCCTGAGGGATTTACAAGCAGGCCTGTAGACGCCAGTGAGCTGTGGCCAGAATGGGATTCCAGAGGAGGACGCTCATGGGTCTGGCACTGGCTGGGCCCGAGGACAATCGGGAGGCAGGGAAACCAGGTGGGAGTGGCCTTCATCCATCATTCGTGTGAGACACGATGGTGGCCTGACCTCAGCCGGGATGGGGCAGATCCCTAAAACAGTGGATTGCCCAAATCACGGGATGCAGCTGGAGCCTGGGCGTTTCTGGCCGTTCTGGCTGTTTCCCATGCAGCAGGGTCCCCTGGTGAGGACTGAAAGCTGGCCTTCCTGCTCCCACAGCCTGTCTGGGCAGTGTCAGCAACAGCAGGGACAGCAGATGGCACTCTAGCTCAGGGTGCAGAGACCGTCTTTTTGGATGGCAAAAAGTCCCCAGGTTTCCTCCGGGCAGTGCAGGGCAAGTAAGTACAAGCCCGAGAAGGATAATGGAAGACGCCTACCAATTTGGCTCAAGTCGAAATTCAACCTGAAAGATGAAAGCATTTGGACCAGTCCTGTTTCCCGAGCACAGGGGTTCATTAGATCTGTTTTATTGGGAGGTAAGAAATGGTTAATAAAATGCCGCTGTGTTTCTAGGAGCGACTGGACTTCCTTCCCTTCTTTAGAGAGACAGATTTTTTGCTGTTGGTGAGGGCCCTTGAAGACTGCAGCTTAAATTCAACGGGGAAGTGGTCACTGACCTCCAGGGCCTGTAAGGAGAAAAGGGAGAGAATTGTGAGAATTAGGAGACACTCATTTTAGTGATGAGCAAATGTAGGCTCAGGGAGAGAAGATGTCAGGCCCAAGCCACCCGTCAGAACACACACTGGAGGGCATCATCTCTGGACCAGCTCCGCCCGGAATTTGGGCACATCTTCAAGTCACAGAATCATAGACTTTGAAACTCAAGGCCCAGTGGCCCGGTGTTGTGTTTCCCGTGGGGGGCCACACCCATCTTCCCAGGACAGTGACACATAAAGACAAGGTGGCAGGTGTACCTCCTCGTCAGTCAACTCGTAAGCTTTCTGGAAATCAAAGGTTCTGTTTGATTTGGGAACAACAGAGCTGACGATCTCTTGTCCTCTAAGCACGATCCTGGAGACGGGGAGGGAAGACAGACTCGTTAGTCCAGCCTATTGACTTCCCGGAGCAAAGCAAGCTTCCTGTTGGACATCTGGAATGGACTGAGCAGCCTGGTCCTCTCCTGAGGTGCTCAAAGTCCAGGCCTGGCTTTGTGACCCGTGGGACAGTGCCTAAGATGGGGAAATGGGGCCAGTGCCTGCTGCGGCCCTGCGGGCCCCAAGACAACGTTCCCTTGCATGGGTGGGTGTCCCCAGTGGGGGAAGAGGAGATTTTATATGACACGTGGATACCACCCCACGTAGCAATGAATTGCATACTGAGAATATTGTTCCCTTTGGGATTATCATTCACTTTTCCTGATTCCATTATGGAGAAAGGTGCCAGCTTGTCTTTAATAGCCCCCTAGGCTCCCATTTTGACCAAGAGAGCAGGCAGCAGCCACTGAGCATTCTGCGGGCAGGAGAAGTCAGGCAGAGTTTAGCACTGTTTGATTTTTCACTGGGCTTATTTTCGATTTATGACAAATGATATCGTTTTCTTACCTTAGTATTATGAAGTTGCCCTTAAAAATTTATTTCAGGAAGAAATGAATGGATTTAAAGACAAGTATAAAGAAAAACCAGAGTAGAGTTATTTGCAGCAGTGACTTATGAAACGGGAATGTGGTAGTCACCCTGGGAGCATGGACTGTGATGTGTCCCAAGGGGGTGGCACAGTTGGGGTCTACACGGCCCCACCGACTGGCTGCAGCAGAAAGGGGAGGCACGCTGTCCATTCGGGGCTCTTCCCTGAGCTCTCCCTGATTCTGGCTGACTTGGTTTCCTGTGTTTGCAACCAGCACCACTGTGGGTAACTTTGCACTCAGGCCGCAACAAACTGAGCATTCAGTGGGAGATTTCTTAGAGCCATTCTTTCAGAGCCAGAGTGCCAAGAACAACGCTTAAGCCTCCCCCATTTCTGACTTCTAAGTATGGGCATGATGGGCGGCTGATCATGCTAAGCTCCCCCCGAGGCTGCTCCGTGACCCCAGCCAGCTCTTGGCATCTTCGCACCCCCACCCAGGGGAGGTGTTCAATAAATACCCAAACATAGGACGGAGACTGGCATTGTTAGGCAGAGAAATAGACATGAGCAGGGTGGAGGGGGAATGAGGCCAGTGGAGCCCACTTACACGGGACCCAAAGAGTTACCCAGATAAAACCAGAGGGCCAGAAAGGACCCGCACAGTTAATGAATTCATTAGTTGGAGTTCCAAAGGCCAAGAGTGACTTAGAAGGTCCGGATATTCCCCTGATAAAGAAAAGTCGATCAAGGGCTTCTCTGCCCTGGGTAGGGCAGGGAAATGGGACAAGGGTCATGCCATTGTAAAATCTATGTAGCCTGCAGAAGAGGCCCAGCTTATTCTTTAACTTAATCTATTGATCTAATCTGTTCTTCCTCTTTTTCCTTCTTCCTCTTCTTCCCGCCCCTCAATCAAGTAACTTTATAACCAAGACAGGCGACAGACCTTCAAAGTGTAAGTGGGCCTATGTGGACAAAGAATGCTGAAGTCTGAATCAGTACAGTCGCCTACATGACCCTATTCTTAAGACAAAACTTCAAAGGAATTATAAATCACCTGTACACATCATGCCTTATGCTGACCCTGACCTAAAAAGCCCTGTAAAACCCCAGACCCTAAAGCCTCAGGGGCGCCTCCTCTGTGAGGTTGCCGCGCTTGCCTTTCTTGGAGTGTGTCACCCTCTCTGTTCTACTCCAGATAAGCAGGGAGGGGCCACTGAGAGCTCTCCCTTGAGCCTGCAAGTTCCCATCGCCTGGGTGACCCGACACGACTGCAGCTGTGCAATCATGCTCTTTAGTAGCCTGCCTGAAAATTTCCTTTCTTTGCCTTTGGGAAGTTCTCAGAACATAATCTCACTCCATCCAGCGCTCTGAGGCTCCCCCAAATCCTGGGGTAATAGGGACTTAGTTCCCATGCTGTGCAGATTCAAGCGGACACTGGACGCCAGGTGACCCTGGCTTCAGGAGTTGGCAAGGGATCTGCCTAATGCCGTGCGGGAATTCAATGAGCTTCCCCTTCCTCTCCTTTGCCTTCCTCTCTGCTTTATTCAGGTAAACCTGCCTTTGTCTCCCGTGGCTCTGGCCTGTTCCTCCCTTGGAGTGCATTCAAATAAAACTTTCACTGGGCTTCACTACACTGCCTCTGCCCTGCAATTCTGTGTTGGGGTGGGGACCAGAACCAAGGAGAATAAACTCAACCCCCAGCAGAATTGAGACCATTTCATCTTATTCCTTTCCAAATATTTATATTCCTTTTTAAAACCTGTAAAAGAGGCATGCTGTTTTGGGAAAACACAGAAAATGCAGAGCAGCAAAATAAGAAATGAATCTTTAAAAAATCTCACGTAACCTTCCCATCCTTTGGCATACACGTGTGTAAAACCAGGGTTTCTGAGTAAACACCTTTTTGAACCTGTTCCCGACCCTACCTAATCTATTGTGAACATCTTTCCCTGTCACTCACTGTTCTTCTGCTTCATCATTTTCAGTCCCTTCCCTCTTGTTTGCCAGGGAGAAGAATGGGGCCGCAGAAGGGACTTGGCCTGCCCAAGGCCACACAGCGGGCCTGGCGAGTGGGCGAGGGATCATCTCCGCCTGGCGTTGTTGGCAGCCGCTCAGATGGGAGCCGGGGGGCAGGCACCTGGGAGCTCCCTCTCCTGTGACTCCTCGCCTTGATTCTGCCTTCCCCTAGGCCAGGGCTAGTTCCACTTCTGAGAGCTGGAGCCTTAACATCTGCAAACGACACATCAGCCCTGAAAGTTCCAAGAGGAACAAGGGAGGTAGGTCATGGGATGGAAATGAAAGCCAGACTTCAAAACTAGAGAAGTGAGAACTTCTGGCCGATGGCCATCTCGGGCTTCTCAGCAGCAGGCTGAGTTTTGAGAATGGCCGCCCCCTGTGGGAGCCAGGCTGCTGAGGTCTCTGCTCTGCGGTCTCTGCTGTGGATGGGAGGACCATGAACCTTCAACGCACTTCAGGGGCCCCCCACTACCTCCCTCTCCATTTAAGGAGCAAAGGTGAAAGCTGATGGAAAATCCCCAGTGAGACTTTACAAACACAAGACAATGCTGTTATTTAAATGCATGTATTTGCATTTAGGAATGTGTAGCAAAAGCTTTAGAAGTGTAAATATCCTTGCACTAACTGGTCTCCGCTTTAGAGTTTTGCCCTGAGGAAATCCTAAGTACTTACACAAAGTGCCTATAAAGAATGTTCATTTCAGCAGTGCTTTTAATAGCAAACCCGTGTTAATATAATGCTCAGTGATAGGGGATTGAGTAAATAAATAGTGGTATGTCTTTGTAATGGAATAATTAATAGCCAGTGGATATATAGGGCACTTGCCATATGCCAGGCACTGTGTTAGAAGGTTTACCTATGTTACTTCACTTAAGCCTCATCATATCTCCACGAATAAGGCCCTACTACAATCTCCATCTCATAGGTAAGGAAACAAAGGCACAGAGTGTTTAAGTCTGTTGGTCACAGACACATTAAGTGTAGAGTCAGAATTTGAACCCAGGCCTGTCTTACCCCCAAAGCATGTCCTTGTCACTGCTAAGCTGCAGTGCTCAGGTACCACGCAGGCTTGCAGTGTGTACACCGCACAAAGTACATGGTGGAGGGGCCTGAGGTCCAGTTGACTCGGCTCTCCAAGCCAAGTGCTCGGGGAGGAGGGCTTTTCTAATGCAAACCAAGCCCTCTACGGGCCAGCAGCAGGCAGGCAGATGCCCCTTACCTGTCATACGCACAGTGGGTGCTCTTCTTGACTGTGGTGTCCTCTTGGTTCCCAATAAGCCAAACAAACCTGGGGTCAGTCCTCAGGCGGATGGTGCTCCAGGCCTTCTTGCGGACATAACTGCAGCCAGCATTGAAGTCACCCATAAAAATGAAATTCTGAAAGACGTGATTTAGAGCCATCACCTGGTGGGCATTAATGCCAAATGCTTTTGCCCAGAACTGCTAGTAATGAATCCACCTCCCATGCCCATAAACAGTGAGTTCTGTTGCGGGCGAAATTGTGCGGCCCCCACCCTCCCACCTCCACATATTCATATGTTGGAGCCCTGACGTGCAGTACTTTAGATTGTGGCTACGTTTGGAAAGAGGGCCTTTAAAGAGGTAACTAGGTAAAATGAGTTATGTGGGTGGGTCCTAACCCAATATGGGTGAGTCCTCACAAACAGAGATTAGGACGCTGAGCGCCGGGGGAAGACAGAGGAGAGCCCTCAGGAGAAGCCGAGCCTGCAGACACCTTGCACCCCGACATCTAGCTTCCGGAACTGTGAATATATACATTTCCGAGGTTTAAGCAGCTCAGTCTTCAGTACTTTGTTATATCGCAGCCCTAACAAACTAACACAGGGTCTTAAGTTCTTTTTGCTTTTTAAAAGAAGAGGCTGCAGTTTAAAACTGAGTCACAGTTTTGGTGGGTATTTTTGACAGGCGAGTGTGTGCAAGGCAAGATATTCTTAATGGGATGCTTGCGGAGGCCCCCCTTCTGTTCCTAGTCACAGGTCTCTACAATCCAGCCTGTGGGGCCAGGTGGGGATAAAAGAAACCAGCTCATTTGTCCCCTCCCATGTTCTGTCTCTGGCTCAAACGACCCCAGGATTAGACATATGAATGAATCAACGGCTTTTGTTTCCAGCCAGGAAAAAAATGAATGTGGGTGGCGTGTTTGACAGCCTCAGCGCCAAGCTTTCTCTGCTATTGCCTTGCAGTTGGGAACTTACTTAGGTGCCCATTCTGGCTCCTGAGGAAGTGGGAAGAGCCTTACAGGAGGGATGGTAGGGTGAGCTGCCCACCCCTGCCCCCAGCTCGCACACAGATCCCCTCTGTCTTGGAAGTGGACTTCCTTGCGGGGTTTTTGGAACAGAATTTTTATTTTCTTCAATCCAGAGGAAGTGTCAGAGTTCCTTGTTTGTGCTGACTTAGAAAAATAATTCGTTTTGGCCTTGGAGATCATGGTTTTCCCTGAGATTGATGGACACAGTTGAGGACAGGATGCCACCCTTAACCGGAGTGACCACTAGCTTCCGTTCAGACAGGCAGGATTTGCTGCGCATTCACTATGTGCTGGGTCCCGCATTATGTGTTCTATAAATTTTAACTTAAATCTCACAATGAGCACTGGGAAGTAGAAGGGACCTTTAGCCCCCGTGGGAACTGGACAGAGGGATAATGTGACCTGGGTGAACAGGGTGGTGTCCCTGTTTTCCAGGTGAGGAAATACCGAAGGCCAAGAGGCTGGAGGATGTAGTCCCCTTCTGTGAGAATGGCACCCCTAGTTTCTCTGGGAACCATTTCCCTCCTCCATCTTAGTCCATGAGGTTGGAGTGCCCATGATACAGATTTAGCCAATCAACCCCTGATCAGAGCGATTGGTTCAGGGATGGACATGTGACCCACCAGAGCCAATGAGACTCAGTCCCAGGGTGGTGGCTGCCTTGTGGGACAGGAAGTTAGTCAGTGGGTCTGAAAGCAGGTGGCAGTGCTCTTACCATCCCAGGAGGTAAGGGCGGTGGGGGGTGGCGGTGTGGGGAGCCGGCCTGAGGATGAGCCCACCCAGAGGGAAGGAGGACCCAGAGATGGAAAGGTGTGAGACAAGTCCTGATTGATGACCATGTCTCACCCTGGATCCAGCTATGCCTGAATGCTCCTGGACATTTTGGTTACACGAACCAATAAATTGCTCCCCCTTTTCATGAGCCAGTTTGGGATTCTGTCACTTGCAACTGAAAGACCCCTGACCTCTCTGTGTGTCACTGCTCTCTGCTGCAAAGAGAATGACCAAAGTCCTTAGCTCGGGAGGTTACTGGGAGGATGCAATACACTTGTCCACCTCTAGCCTAAGCATGGTGCCTGGCTGAATCTGCCCCTCAGTGGGTTTGGCAGCGTTCTTAGTGGAGCAGTGTGTGAATCCCCCAGACCCACTCAGACGGCAGCCAGGCAGCTCAGCAAGAATATTTAGGGCTGAGGAAAGGCCTGCCTGAGGTTCTAAAGTGGTGCTTGTCCGCATAAGACCTGCCCCCTCCCCCTTGCAAGGAGTCAACTCCTCCCTCTCAAGGGTCAGGTTCTGCCCCAACGAGATGGGAATTCAGCAGACACAGAGCGTCCTCACCTCCGCCCCCCAGCGGCGTTTCACATCCATGTAGACATCAGCCAACTCATCAATCTCTTTAACGGATGTCTCGGGGGTGGTGTGCAGGGGCACAATCACGAAGTCCTTGACCACTGAGGAACAGGAAAGAGAAGAGGTCACATCCTTCTCCTGTCAAGGTTCATGAACGTTACTTGAGGGAAACAAGCTGTCCTCCCCGGAAGGCCCAGACTGTGTCATCTGGGTCCCCCCACTTCAGAGGGTCCAGCCAGCAGCTGAGATTTGAATGTTCTTAGGATCAATAGGCTGCTATTTTCAGTGCACAAAAGCCTCTTTTCTCCCATTCCTTGTCCTTCATGGCGAAGAGAAAGCTGGTAGACAGTGTTCCTTGCTGGCCTTGTGGGTGTTTTTATTTTCTCATATTTTTTGGAAACACAGAACAGAACAAAACCCTGCATTTTCTATTTTTCAAAAATAAGCGTGTTCTAAGGGAAAACATTTTTTTCTGATTTAAAAAATGGAGCCTCGTCAGTTTGTGCTCTTTTTCATAGTCAGAAAAAAAGTCCCCAGAAGTTATTTGAAAAGGCAAGTGGTCCTTTGTGGAGTCTCCCCGCCAGGAGGGATGGACAGCCTGGTGGAGGGAACGTGGGCGAGCCAGGTGTTGTCAGTCCCTCCTCCGGGCTTTCCCGCCTTCTGTGACCGTCCCACCCCAGGGCAGCAGGCGGGAAGGAGGGAAAGGCGAGAAGCTGGCAAGCAAGACAAACGGGGTGAGCAGTTCACAAAGGCTGAGCACTCAGGTGGGGTTCGGGGGACTCTCCCAACGCTGCCTGGTCAGCCAAAGGCGAGTCGTGTGTGTGACGAGGGCGATGGCTGTGCCTGCTTCCTGAAGGACATTTCTTGCTGTCCCCAGCACCACCCCCTTCTCTTCTTCTACTGGGAATTTCCCTATCATTCTCTTATGTTTGTTTCCCTGAAGTATCTGCCCCCGAGCTGATGAACACGGGGGCAGAATTAGTTAACCTCATAGCTGAGGATGTGCCTATTTGCGTAGTATAATATAGGCATACATAAGCTCTGCATATGTTTATTTTGTCATTAGCTGTCTCCCCTACTATGACGTCACTTCACAAGGGCAGGCAACTTGTCTGTCTAGTCCAGAGCCTGGAACAGAGCCTGGGATGTAGTAGGTGCTGAGAAAATACTTGATTCTGCACAGCTCCAATCTGCAAACCAAATTCATTCTTGACTTTCCACTTAGTGTCTCAAGAAAGATGGGCTCTCAAGATTGTGACTTGTGTTGCAACCCTGGCTCATTCATTTCAATAGATGCTGGGGGGCCTTGGACAAGTAAAGCCACCTTTTTGAACCTCAATTTCCTGTAAAGTGGAGATAATCCTAGTGCCTACCTTGGAGGGTGTTACAGGGGTCACAGGACCTACTAATCAGGGACCAATAATTGTTAGTGGCTAAGACAGGTACCATTGTTAGAATCCAAGGTGCAACCTTTAGGATTTCCCCTCTACATCCAGTCAGTGGAGGAGATGGCTGTGTGGTTACTAGAGGGAGACGGAGACTCGAGGTAGGGGGTTTCACTTTGCTGGCCATCACTAGCATCTGTTTTTTTAATGAAGGAATAGTTGTACTTGATTGGGACTGAGGAATTGGAGTAAATAATTTCCATCAGCCTAAATGCTCCAAAGAGAGTGGAGTTCTTGTTCCAGGCTGAGGAGGTCCTAAGTCATAGCATTCTGAGAAGCCAGCCTGCGTCCTTTACATTCGAGTATTAGAAGTTCTTAACAGCCATCTCAAGCCCAAGGCCTCCCTGAAGATGTTGCATAAAGCCTGGGGCTGCAGCTCACCCTTGGGGCCGCTGCCCATTCATGAGATTGCAGGGGAGCTTCTGGGTAAGAGGGGCCTGTGGGTCTCACCAGTGTGGGGTGACTGGAACCAAACCACAAATGGTTCCCTGGAAAATACATCCGCATCTCCAGCCTGGTAGTCATGGTAGATGTAGCTTTTCTTCACAGACACTAGCTTTTCCCTATGAGAGAAAAACAAGCCCTCCTGCTGAGTCTTTCAAAAAGCAGAGACTAGGAGCCCAGGGCTTCTTTAACTTCCCAAGCAGACTCAAACACTGGAAGGGTTCTTTTGCATGAGAACGGGGCTCAGTCCGCTCTGCTCAATGGCCAAGGGCCTTTGGAAGCTGAAGATCTGAGCAGTACTGATTATCTGGGGCACCCACAAGTCAATGTTCAAACTTAAACGACTAGCAGAGAAAAGATGAGACTATGAAGTTCTGGAGTCAGCTGTGCTGGGCAACTAAGGTTTCCGTCCCTGGGCCAGGACTTGACTACGAAGCATACAGAACTCCTGACCCTCCTTGACCAGGTGGCCACTGAGTCAACCAACAAATTGGGTATTAGGAAGCTGCTCTTGTTTTCTAGGTTGAAGAGTTAATACTTTGCATCAGCCCCAATTTCGACAGCAATTATTCTGATCTTCCTCGAGATCAAATTTTGCTTAGAGATCAAACTTTGGTTTTGAAGAAAGGATAAGCATTTTGATTCAATTCACAGTCACTTATAAGTGAACCATGTTCTAGGAAGCCTAAATTATACTTACTTGTAGAAAAAGGCATACTGTTCTTTATATGTGTTTCTTCCGAGCCGAGGGCTATTCACATAGTTGTATGTTATGCTTCTTCTTGACTTTCTGGAAAACAAAGAGTTTACATTGTGTCTTAGAGAGTAAACATTCCGCCATTGCCTAGGGTCCCTTCTCTCCAATCTGTCTCCAGATATCCAGTGACCTCATGTAGAAGGACAACCATTCATCATAACCTTTGAGTCTAATGAGAGGGACCGCCATTGACTAAGGATGTGACATTTGCTGGAAATAATCTTTCAGCCATTGTTTCTTGTCTTTATAAGGTGGTTACTATTGTTACCCCTTTTTTTATACTTTGAAGTGCAAAGCTGGGATTTGAACTCAGATCCTACCTCATCCCCAAATCTACCATCCACAGATCCTTGGCCTGCACCTGTAGGAGACCACTGAGACTGTAGAAGATTCAGCCCAGAATCGGCCCCAGATCCCACTCTGGCCCCTGCCTGGGGTTGCACCTCACACTGCCGGGTGGAGCACACTTTTGCAGGCCACTCTGTCCATGTGCCGCTCCTGAGCATCTAGCCTAGGCAGGATTCCTAGTAACACTTTTCTTGGACATCCACTCCTGCTCTGAGAACCTCCAAGCGTTTTCTCACAAGTGCTGCAACTATGCTTTCAAATCAGCTGTTGTTTATGTCCTGGGAGCTGTGGATACAGCCAAGCATTCCCATTAACTCTACCCAGACCGACACTGGGGAAGCTTGAGTCTCAGTGTATTTGCCAAACCTGATGATACTGCACCCTGGGCAGAGCCCACTGAAGATCTATGGCACATCAAAGCTGTGGCGTATTCTCAGGTTCAAAAAAGCAGAAGGGGTCTTTAGTAGACAACTTCAACCTTACAGAAATTCCTGGGACCCTAGATACATATTCTAAGGCAGATCTGGGGCCCCAGGCGTGTGGACACTGGATTCTGCTGGCCTCCCAGTTTGGGAAGGCTGGTCCTGTTTGAATCCAGCCTGCCAAGCCCCGGGCTGGCAAGCTGGTAGCGTGACTCAGCTGTGAGATGACTAAGGCACCTCCTGGCTTACAGGGGATGAGCGGACAAACAGGCCTGGCTCCGCCTGCAGTGGCGCAGTCCGGAAAGGGCGGGGAGACTGATTCAGACCAACTCGGGGGAGGGGCCTGGAGTCCCCCCATCCCCTAAATCCCCCACACTTCTGAAACCTGACCAGAGCAACTCAAAGGCAGGCTGAGGGGCTCAGAACACAGCACTGGACTTGGAGTCAGACAGAACCCAGGTTCAAAGGGAAGCTTGGCCATGAATGGCTGGGTGGCCTGGGGCACGTTCCACCTGTCTGTGGCTCAGTTCCCTCACTATGAGGAAGGCAATAGTAGTACCTACCCCACAGGGTGTGGAATAAATGAAATAGTGCATGTAAATTGATTAAAGATATCTGGCATGTAGCTAGAGTATCGATGGTAATTGTTACGTGTGGCCCTCGCATGTGGCCCTTGGGACCGTCACGCGCCATTAGAATCCCCTTCCTTGTACAAGTAATAGACAAATCCAGCATTTAGTGCTCACGTCTACATGCCAGGCACAGCTCAGCCACCACTTACATGCCTGATTTCCTTATCACCATCTCCCAGGAAAATGGGTTCTGTTATTAACCCCATTTTATAGACAGAGAAAATGAGATACAAAGAGGCTGAGTAACTTTGCCCAAGGTGATGGCAGAGCCAGGACCCAAACCCGAGTGGTCCGAGGCAAGTGCATCCCCTCCCCCGTGCTGTCCTCCGTCTTCCTCTGTCAGAGGTCAGCTCCAGAACCGGAGACCTGCTGGGATGAAAGAGGAGACGCTGGGCACCCCTCTGTATTTTCAGATGAGAAACAGAAGCCCAGAGGCGGTACAGCCCTTTGCATGGAGGAGGGCATCGAAAGCCGGTCATCCCAAGCCTAAGGAGGCTGGCTTGACCATTCATTTCTTTAAAAAAAAAAAAGTGAGTTTTTCCTCATTATAAAAGTATCATAATGGCCAGATGTACCATTTGTTCAATCTGGATGGTGGGTAACATGGCTGTTTATTATCATTTTCTCTGTGCTTTTGAGTATGTTTAAAATATTGCACAAGAAAAAGGAAGGAAAGTAATATCCTCATTTTAGAAAATGTGGAAAATACAGAAAATATGTAGAAGAAATCACATGTGAGCTCCTTGTCATTAGTACTCTGAGATGGCCACTGACAACAGTCTGGTTCACTGCTTTTGACTCTTTTATATGTTTTTTGTTTTGTTTTGTTTTTTCATGCAATTGAGCTACTTGCTACAAATTATTGTGTACTCTATTTTGTTCAATCTTATCATGTGTCTACAAAAGAAACATTCTATCAGAAGTTTGAAAGAATTAGGGCACATGAGAATAGCTTAGGAAGCTTATTAAGATGAAAATTCCCCCTCACAGACATTCTCATTCAATAGACCAAAGCTCTTGATTATGTAGTTTTTACTCATTTAGGGTAAATGGGGTGGATACGTCTGCTGATTACTCTTTGAAAAAGGATGTAAATCATAAATATAAACTAGTGTTATTTAAAACTATTCGAGGACATTATTTTGTTGTCTTAAAAAAATTTCTAAGTTACAGAATCAACTCAGACTTTTTGTAAAATACTCAAAAGTATATAAAATAAAAGGCAAACGATCCCCTCCTTCACTGACCCCATCCACAGTGGTCCTCCGATCAGGCTCCCCCCAAAGTAACCTCTATTAACAGTGTGGAGTACATCCTTCCAGTCTTCTACACCCAGGCACACTCAAACACACTTTTATTCACGTATGATGTGATGTGATTGCGAAAATGGGTTACTCTACCTAGAATTCTGAACTTGCTTTTTTCCTATATATTCCAGCCATCTTTCCATGTGGGAATATTTAGCTCTAACCTGTCCTATAGTAAACGTGATTTTTGATGGCTATGTAAAATTCCAGCCTGTGGCGCATCATAGTTTCATATGTGCACTCAATGTTTTCTTAATAACAGTACTTCCCAGATCAGCTTCTATTCTGTTTTTAATTTCTTTCTTTCTGACTCCTCATCTGCTTCCTCTGTTTTGCTTTATCATATTAAAACTAGCCACTTGGAAGTTCTCAGGACTTTGGCTAATGGGTTGGAAGCCTGGGCAGTGCGTGTTGGCCGCTTGACCTGGGGTCAGAGCGCGGGCTGGCTCTCACCCTAGTTTCAGTTCCCAGAGGCGTCTTAGGTGCCCTTTCACTGGACCGTAAGCCCGCAGAGGGTCCAGCCCCGCCCCCCGCCCCCCACCATCTTTACCCATTCAGCCTTTCCTTCAGCATGGGACAGATCATGTCATTGCTGTCCTTAATTTCCATCAGGAGTATGACGTCACAGCGTTTGATGACCTGCAAAGAGAGAATTCCCACGTTTGAGGCCGTTTACTATGGATACTAAAACCTTTTTTATTTACTATGTTTAAATGATCAAATCTGATGCTTTGCTAAATTAATTAACCTCTACCCTGAAATAAAAGACGGCCTTCCTGAGGTAAGTACTATTATTATGTCCATTTTAAAGAAAGGGGCCTGATGCTCCACGAAAGCCAAGTAAATCACCCAAAGTCACCCAGCGAGAAAGCAGCCGGGACGGAGTGTGAGCCTAGGCAGTCTGAGTCCAGAGCCCACGGTCACGCCCCCACGCGCCCTACCTCTTGGTTTTGCTTCAATAATTACAGGAATAATAATAAATATTCATTAAGCTCTTAGTAGTGAGAAATAATGCTGCAGAAACAAAGAGGTGTAATTATAATAATAGTAATTTTAAGGGCTAATGTTTATTGAATGTGAGCTTCTTTTGAGCCTCTCTGTGAGATAACTATGATTATTGGCCTATAGAACATAGGAGGAAACCAGCTCAGAGAGACGGAATGACTAGTTTGGAGTCACACAGCCAGGATGGGTGGTAGAGCCGGGATTTGATTTTGGGTCTTTGTGACGGCAAGGCTACCATGTTCAACTGTTCAAATACAGTCACTGAGAGCATCCTAGTCCAGTGAGAGAGACAAATAGAAACAACTAGCTATAATGAGAGGCTAATGAAATCTGTGCTAAATGAAAGTCATGCGCTGTGGGTGTATTGAGGAATCATGAATTATTTCTGCCCAGAGGATCAGGGAAGGCTCCAAGGAGGAGGTGGCATTTGAAGAGGCCCTGAAGGGAAGAAGGTGCGCAGTGGGGTGGGCAAAGAATGCAGGAGAGGCTGCTGGGTGAGCAGTAACCTTGAGACCAGGGTGCAGACCGAGACCACGCCCCTTGGAGACCACAGGGACCTTTCTGTGTTTGGGCTCCTGGTGATTCGTTGGTCAAGGACAGGGCATCCCCAAGGCTAATTTTGTCCTCTTCTACAGCCCCCACAGACCTGGAGCTGGAAGACTTTGCCACTTCAGGGTGGTGGGGGTTGACGATGCACCTGTGGAGTGACCGAGGAGTAAGACTGTGTCCGAGACTGGATCCTTCCATCAGCAGGCCTGAAACCGATGGCATCAGCCTTGCAGGGCTCCCCAGAGGGGCTGAGTGCTGATTTAGCCACTTGCCACTGTCAGATCTTTCTGGAAGGCTCTTTAGGGTATGTACCAAAAGTCTTAAAAAATACAGTTTTCCTACTTTGGGGAATATCTTCCTTTGTAATAAAGTATCTACTACTTCACTGCACCTCAGTTTCCTTATCTATGAATTGGACGGATGAGAGTCATTTTCTCCCACGGTTGCTGGAAGGTTAAATGGGTCCATAGGGCACTGTCAGCCGGGAAGGCAGCACACAACAAATCATTATTATTACTTGTACAGATCAAAGAGGAAGATGCATTGCAACAAAATCACTGGAAACCACCTGAGCATCCCCAAACAGGAAAGCTTTAAATGAGATATGCTGCAAACATAGCATATGGCACTATACAGCATTGAAAGCCATATTTTAAAAGAGTATTAACAACAATATGAAAATCTTCTCATGTAATGTAAAAAACAAAACTGATAATTTAGGGTGGTTTCCATGCTGCAAAACAGATGTAGATTAATGTTTTGGGGGTTTTTTTGGACATAGAAAAATGTCCATAACAAAGTTACCCAACAGCTGTTATCTTTAAGTGATAGGATAATGGGGGATTTTCTTCTTTTTCTTTTTATGTTTCTACATTTTTTAAATAGTCCATGATGACTATTTTTAATTTAATAAAATTAATTTAAAAAATAGAAACAATTTTAAAATATATCTTTATAGTTTAAAAAAAGTAAAGTTTCATTTTAAAAAAGAAAATACTTGAGGAAGGAATTTGGGGGAATGGGTTGATGGCCAGTATTTATTGAGACATGACAGGTGAGATTCTAAATTGTTTAACGGAAGTTAAATGAGTTGTCTTATTTAAAGCCCAATACAGTGCCTGGCACACAGTGAGGGCTTTCTAAGTGACAGCTCTTATCATCGACTTGTTGCATTTTCATGATCACCCTGCAGTGCAGGTCCTCTTGTCATCCCCATTGTACAGCTGGGGACTCTGAGGCTCAGTGCGCTGTGTAACCTGAACATGGGGTGAATATGGGTAAGGAGATTTCTGCTACGGAACCCCTCCTGCCCCCTCACTCAACAACCAAGGAAATCACCATGTCCCTGTGATTGCTCCCCCTCTATGATGAGCTCCTTTTTTGAATGCGAACTATCAGGGCAGGGCAAATATGGGCCAGGGGTCCAGGTTCCCTTTCCTGAGCAAAAGCGTCGAACCTCCAGACGTCCTGTTTCCAGCCCCTTTGCCCACGTAACAGACACTCCTGAGCCCCACGTCTCCACCAGCTACTGATTTCCACTTCCCGTGGGCAGTTTCTCTGCACCTCTGGGAGTATTTCCCTTACACTGGAGTCTACACTGCAATGAATAGTGGCTCAAAATCCCATTACCAGAATTCTCCTGGGGATGAAACCTGTAACTTTAGCTGGTTGGCCTTCATCCATCATTGGGGGGTTGAGTTTCTTCTCCTCTGTTCTTGTCTCCGCAGCAACAAAGAGTCAAAGGGCAGAGACGCAGTAGTGAAGTGGGGCACAGGTTTGATTTGAGGGCACACCGAGGGAGGAATGGCAGAGTCAAGGTAGACAAAGGCGGGTCTATGTGAATGCAGCGGCGGGGGAACTCGCTGATGGGAGCTTGCAGGCCCAAATCGGAGCTCTCAGTAGCCCCTCCCTACCTGTCTGACGTAGGGCAGGCAGAGTGAAGACCTGTGTCTAAAGTCTGAAGAATAGAATGAAACAGCAAAGTGACCCACCACTGCAAGAGACAAAATGTATTAAGTTGAGCAATAAGAAGTCTTTTAAAAATACACACTCCAAGAAAGGGGAGTGCGGGCAACCTCAGAGAGGAGGTGCCCTCAAAAGCTGGGATTCTGTCTGTTAAGGATTTTTCAAGAATGCAATAAAGGTAAAGGGTCAGGGGGCATAGGCTTGTCAGGCATCTCATGATGTCTATCTCTGGTGAGAGACAATATGTTATTAGCCCTAGTCCATCCTCCAGATAATTCTGTAGGACAAGCTTCCTGTTCTCCAAGATAGTGGCCACCCTCAAGCACTGGGAACATATCAGTTAGGACTGCTTGCCCTGCCCTAACGTGGGTCCTTTCTGTTCCTACTATGCTGTTCAGATCTCGACACTTTTAGGAAAATTAGTCATGATGCTTGTTTCATGTCTCTGCTCTGTCTCACCCATCTCCAGGTCAGCCCCGGTTCAGAGCACGCGGAATGAGTTCACACTGCAAAGGTCAGGAGCTCTGTGAGTGCCTTCTGGCTCTCTGCCTTTACCTGTTTAACTCCCTGAGTTCTTGGTAGGCCCCACCCTCTTCATCCCGCTCATGTCTGTCTTTCTGCCTAGCACATCCATCCATCCTACCCATCTCTTTACCAGGGGCCTGCTGCGTGCTAGACAACATACTAGGCCATGCTTTATCGCAGCTACAAATATCTTCTAGTATTTAAATCTTTATAGCATTGTAAGAAAAATGGGAATACATTTCCTACTCAGTCCTTTGAAAATAATTTTATTAAAATTTTCTAATTATAAAGATACTATTGCTTATTGGAGAAAATTTGGAAAATGCAGAAAACAGTGATGACCTCTAACTCCACCACTCAGACACTTTCCATATGATTTCTATACTTACATATACTGACAAAATTGGCATCAAAAGGATTGTGGTTGTAAGTATGGGCTTTGTCAAATGGTCTTGGATTCATGTTTTGACTCAATTGCTTACTAGTTGTGTGACCTTGAGCAAGTCACTCAAGCTCCTTGCATCCCCAGATTCCTAGGAAGACAGCCCTGTCACAGGGTTGTCATAGGGATTAAATGACATGATGGATGTAGAATGCTCAGCCCAGTCCCTGGCATGGAACAGATGCCCAGCAAACAGTGGCAATATTTATCATGCAGTTTGAATTGTTTTTTTTCTCGCCTGGCATTATCTCACCTTGTGAGCCATTAAACACTCAGTTGTCAAACCCATTACTGATATGTTTTCCCTGCCCCGATTTCAGACCAGAGGGCCTGGTAAAATATATCTTCCCCAGCTTCATGTCCTCCTCGGACAGGGCTCCAAGGACGCGTGCCACTGGAAGGCCCTCCCAGACCTGAAACTCGGTGGGATGTACCTGATTGTGTTCACAGGGGCTCTGCATGCCGAATGACAACAGTGGCAGCTCTGCGACTGCCTGCCTGGCCACAAGCTCTGCTGGGGGCCTTGACCTCTCCTACAGGTTAAGTCCCACTTTACTGAAAGGCCAGAGGCTCGGTGAGGAGGGACTTCCCAGGCTTGCTCATCCTGTTGCCGGGTGGGATTTGAACACAGGGCTGTTACCTTCCCATCACACCAGGGTGCCTCGGGGTTTTCTAAGGTAATAACACCCAGTCAGAGCCCTGGGAAAGCTTTCAGTTCCCAGCATGAAAAATAAATTAACCCATAGGATGAAGAGAGTCAACTGACCCCAGAGAAATGTGAGCATTGGTCATATTACCCAGGAAAGTCTTTTCTAAGTGGAGAGAAAGATAGATCTGGGAGCTGGGGTAAAGTTGTTGGGGAGAAGGGAAGGAGGAAGGGATGGGGAGCAGGAAAGAGAGAAGGGGAGACAGAAAGAGGAAGGAAGGAAAGAAAGCAAAATCTGTGTTGTTGGTTAAAAGGCCAGATTTGGCTGGTCTCCCGGCTCCCCTCACCCCTGATTGCACGAGGTTACTTCACCTTCCGTTTATCAACATCCCTTCATGGAGATAATCTTCCTTAAGGGAAGGTGGGATGGTAGTACACCATATAGAATATAGCCAATAATGTTGTTATATCTTGGTGTGGTGATGAGGAACTAACTACACTTACAATGCCGAGCATCCAGTTAGTAGTGTATATAATTATCAAGTCACTATATTGTACATCTGAAACTGATATAATATTGTGTATCAACTCTATACCAATTAAAAGAAAATGGGTGAGTAATCATGTACTTGCAGAGCCTGATGCAGGCATTCAGTAAGAGACAGTAAGAGCTAAAGCCATAGCCTGCCTTTACCTGAAGCTTCCTAAGGGCCAGATGCTGTTTCTGGAGTTTTCCATTTAGCCATTCTCATATCCCCCACTAAAGGGTAGTACGTTATTCATTAGTCCCATATTAAGATGGTGAAGTGGCCATTGGAATTACTGCTGCCATTATTTGTTACAAAATTCCAAGGTCACTGCTACCTTCCCCCTAGGGACTAAGTTTAGTCCCATTTCTTGGGAGTCTCTTCAAGTCTGAAAGAGGGAGCGAGGACACGCGGGGTGCCCGGCCCCCCTGACAGGCATGCGTCTCACCTTTAAGATGACATCCATGGCTTTCTGGTTTTCCTTCTTGGCTTCCCCAAAGGACCTCACGTTGAAGGAGCAGATCCTCAGGGTCAGGGCACCGCTGACGCAGAGCATCAGCAGCAAGGGGCCCCGCAGAGGAGACATGCTGAGCTCCTCTGGCTTCCAGGCGTGGTGGCAGTGGACAGCGGGGTTTGGGGTGTGGGCGCACAGCTACCTCCTCAGGCTCGGCTGATCTAGAGAGCCTGCAGATAACAGGAATGACTGGATTCCTAGTTGCTATTTTCACTTCTCTGAGGAACTGAAGATCGTGTGTTTCATTCCCCAAGGAAATGGGCCGGTCTCAGGAGCCCCTGTGTTTGTCGCTCTGGTAAGGAAATCGACCTCCTCATTTGGGCCGTATCCTCTGCAAATCACTCACACCCCAAGTGGGAGCCAGCTGGGACATCTGCTCATCTCTCCTGGGGTCACATGTCATGTGTTTTTTTCTGAAAAATCTATGAACTCGGAAGTGGTCCGCCCCAGAGGGCACCTGGGGTGATGGAGCCTCCTGCGTGGGGACAAGGAAGCAGGGGGCAGTGGGAAATGCTGCCGGGGTTTCTGCCATCACTGCGGTTTGGCAGCCAGCTATCCTGGACACACCCAGGCTCCAACTCTCTAACTACCCGGGTGGGTGTAATGAAGGTCAAGTCTAGTTTGAATTAGTTAATTTTTAAGGCAGTTTTACTGTGCACGATTTCCTACACCGAATCCTAGCAGTGTGTTGGCAGGGACAGCAACAGCTAGTCCACTCGCCTGGGTAACTCGCCCTTGGACCTGAAGGACAAAGAGCCGGTTAGAGCCCCTGGAGACGTCCGTGATTCATCCTGGTATCATGTTAATGTTTATCAGAGTTGTGTGGCCTCAAGAAAGGAAGGTTTTGCAAGGTTCAGAGGATGTTAGCCCATGTAAAATGACTTTTAAAGATTTTGGTAGGAAGATAGGAGGATCAGAAGTGCAAAATCCAATTAACTTATAAACCTTTGGAGACTTTGGTAAGGAGAATCCTTCAGTGAAGTGGTGGATGATGAAGCCAGCATTGGGATCTCCAGGCCACGCCCTTTTGAAAGGATGGGCGGGTGGCAGCAGCAATAGGGAAAAGTGTGCATGTATCACCCACACACATCCAGCCAGCATCCTGGCCAAAATCGCAGGCCAAGCACACCCAAGCATGCTAGGGAGATAACCCCAAATAGTACATGGGAGGAAATAGTAGTTTCCTGAGCCCCTGGTGGGATGAATTTCCGTCGCCTACAGTGCAGGCCTCAGGCCTGGCTGAATCTCTGGTGAAAGCAGATCTGGTTCACACCATGGTGATTGCCTTCCTTGGCCAATGGGCATCTTCCAGCCAGAGAGAGATTTAGAATTAAGTGTGGTATACATTTGCTGTGGGTCTTAAGAAGTAATTTATTTGTATGTGGGATTTTATGAACTTCTAACATGTGAGAGATTTTGGCCTCTTAAATAGGTAATCTTGTAACTCTGACATAAAATGTGTAAGCCATGTGTAAGTCCAGGGAGAGGAAATCCCAGGACAAAATACCTCTAAAACTGATATCAGTCAAAGGGAGAAATAAAGTTTAAACCCATTTATTGCTTACAAACTGCAGTCCAGGGCCATTTCTCTCTCCTGCTCCAGCAGAAGCCAACCAGCAGTCCCTTTAACCTTTCACATTCAGCTAAGCCCTCAGTTGCCCAGGTAATTACCCATTGATATGGAAATAAATTTGTCTCCACCCCTGAGGAATGCCTATTGGTATGCAGATGCACTAAAGCCATACTTCTCTCCACCCCTGAGGATGCACTAAAGCCAGGAGAGATATTACTACAATTTTACCCACACCATGGATCTCTCCAGGGACTTTAACTGGCTCTTTGTCCTTAAAGTCCAAGAACTGACCCATTTTAGGAGACTAGCAATTGCTGTCCCTGGTAAGGCACTGCTAGGATTTGGTATAAGAAATTGTGTACAGTAAAACTGCCTAAAAAAATTCTAATAAGATTTGTGATTTTAGATATGAAACCTTAATGAGTTTATGTATAGTTCTGCAATATTTATTCTTAAAAACTTGTTTGCAAGTTTATTAGACTTGGAATTATTTACTATAAAAACAGTGGCTTTTTTGTTCAGATGAGTGAAGAACTTTAGAAGGAAATATGGCATATTGCATATTCAGTTATAAAAGAATTTAAAAATATGTATAAAGGGGCCCATAGGTCTTTGAAAGTCATTATTTAAGTTTGCTCTATGTAAGGTTGCCAGATTTAGCAAATAAAAATACAGAGCCTGGGTATATGTGAATTTTTGATAATTCAACTTCTTTTGGGCATTCTATATTTTATCTGGTGATCCTAACTGGACTTAACAAAAAGAATAAGAACTTTCATAAGCTGAATTTAAGAGCACAACATTTTCTAAGGAAGTAACCACACCATCAGGGTTCTAGGAAAGGGTTTAGTTCCCGGCATCAAAAATAAGTGAACCTGTAGGATGAGAGGATCAACTAATCTGTTTTTGAACTTTAACTTTGATCATTTGAGTATTAATTTGAAAAATAAAGTAAACCTCTGAATACTGGTTTCTGCACATAGAAACTGAGGGACGGATGCCATTCTGTAATTAGCACATACATTGCATGGACGTGGACTTAAGAAAAAGAAAAAAGTACATGGAATCTGGAAAGAAAATCCTGAGTCAGATGTAAGAGAACCCAACTAGGGGCAGGAGCTTTGCTAAGTGCTTTCTGGCCCATCTCACGCCACACTCCCCCAGTCCCTACTACCATGCCTCCACTTTACAGATGTACAAACTGAGGCTTGTGCCCAAGGATACATAGTTGGCAAGTGCCAGAGCTGGGATTCTTTCAAACCTGGCTACCCTGATTCCTCCTAGCCCTCACACTACGCCACAACCTTACGCAAGGCAGGCACAGCAGGAACACAGCACTGGGGGCAGTGCAGAGGAGACGACAGGACGATTCTTTACTGGATGTGCGTGCGTAGTGTTCGATTGTGTTTTTTTTTTTACAAAAACATGTACTTGTTTGGTAATAAAAAGTGCTAAAAGCTTTTTATTCTTTTAAGCAGGTCAAACAGTGCCCATGCCAACATTGTGTTCTGTTGCAAGTGAGCCGAGGGCAGCTTCCACCAGCCCAGGAGTCACTGACCCCGAGCAGGTGTCAGAGTGACAAGGCTTTGCGGGTGGCCCCAGGGAGGCAGAAACGCTCCACTCACCCATCCTGGTGATGGGAATTGGGAGTAGGCTCCGGGCCTGACTGAACACTCTGAGGTGGCCTTCCTCCTGCCACTTAGTGGCTGCAGATGACATTTCCTGGGCGTGTACTTCCAAACACTAGTCTGCAAGACGCTTCTGGATGAAAGAGTAAATACATATCACTCCTTTTTGGAGATTTGTAATTCACTTTAGCATATTAAGTGTGCCGCAAAGTCCTATAACAAAGCAACTTAACTATGTTGAAACAGGGTGTCCTGAATTTATTGTTCATGGAGCCCTTTTCTTCAAATGATTCCTTTCAGTATTTTGAGCAGTGTCTACCTTGGGAGATGCCATCCGGACTGGGCAGGGACAGTCAGAGCCCTTCAGAGCCTTAAGCTCTTGTCCTTGTCAGTAAGCCCCTGCCAAAGAGTCCCATGCATGTCATATGAATGGGCAGATAAGAAAACCATGAGTTCAGACACGTGGCCTCAAACATCCCGGGCAGCCACAGCCATTCACCACGGGCCACAGCAGTCAGTGGGGCCAATACCCTGGGACAAAGGGTCCCTTGGAATTTGAGGAAGGCAGGATGGAGATTCCAGAGGGGGTGAAAGTGCCACCGGCTGAGTCACCCAAAAGCAGGAAAAAGAAATAAGGGGCCAGTGGGAAAGTCCCCAAGACTGGCAGGGGACAAGCCACATGACCCAAACAGGTGTTTCCAAGTGATGGATGCCACTCTATGTCTGATAACGAATGGGCCTTAGCAAGAATCTTGCAACGCAAGCAAATTGCTTGAATCCAGCTTGGGGTATGGGGTGAGAAAAGGAGGCTTATTAAGGTTGTGTGATTGTGACACACTCACCCTTTTGCATGCTGGCTTCCAGATGCTGGAGGGGGCAGCCTCTGGGTTTTGACCTCACAGTATTTTCCGCACTTGTCCATGTGCCTGGACCTCAAGCAGGTCGCTTCTGAAGGGCAGGCTCCGCATGTCACTGCTCTGATTAGAAGCCTTCTGAAGAGGTGCTTCATTTGGCATGAAGACCAAGCTCCTTCCCTTGGCCTCTACCTACCCCTCTCTTTAAGGTAACATTGCTCATTTCTCCCGCCTCCTCTCCCACTGGCCTCACGTTTAAAAATGGGGATAAGAAAAGCTCTTACACGGTAGAGTTGTGACAGTTTTGTGGGTTTATAACTAAAGGCCCGACTCAGTGCTGTGTCTGGCGCATAGGAGGTACTCCATTTGCGTGTCATTCTGTCTTCAGAACCAACTGTGCAAAGGGATTGCTAGTCTCATTTTAGAGAAAATTGAGACCCAGCGCTGACTGTGAAGTGACATCAAAGGCAGGAATTCAGCATAAATTCCCTTTGCCCGCTGTTTCTTTGTGGGTACGAAGAGCCTGGTAGGTGCAGGCCTCACCTCACTCACAGCAAACCCTGAGCTGGTGGTGCAGTTTATGGATTAGACCTGCCGGGGATGGGACTAGGGGGAGGCAACGAGCCATGCAGAGACTCCCCGTGATGAACAAGAGACCCAAGTCTTAGGTAAAGACAGGACCTGGCCCTGCACCATCACGACCCTGCCTTGTTCACCTTTCCCTA
Organism: Manis javanica; assembly: GCF_040802235.1. NCBI lineage: Eukaryota > Metazoa > Chordata > Mammalia > Pholidota > Manidae > Manis > Manis javanica. Next base: position 7,339,454 of record NC_133158.1, read on the forward strand.
GTCTTGCCCCGGGAGATGGGTGAGCCCACACCCTGGGCAGCCTGGCTGGACAAGCGTTCAAAGTATGACGCCGGGGTCGTCGCGCCCTCTGCTGGCTGATGGGGAGCACTGCTCCTCTCTTGGGCGGCCAAGCTCAGCTTTGTCCCGTTAAAGCAGCATCTCAGTGCTAGAAGTCTCTCCGGGCACGACGACAATTTTGCCTGGACTTCTTCGTAAGAAGACACCTAGGTTAAGAGGTTGCAGGTAGGCAAATGATGGCACTGGAGCCCTTGGCCCCACAACCCTTTCCACTGGCCACTGTACCGCACTGGATTCACTGCTTTTCTCTTACAGGTGCAAAGGTGCCAAACATTTGACAGCGCATTGACATAAAGCTCACCTTTCCAGGCTGACCGTGAAAGGGGGAGGTAAGGAAACAGGACCAAGAGTTGGAGGGCTGCTCCCAGCTGGGAGCTGGCTGCTTGACTAATAGCACAGTTTCTTGTTCTTTTAAGGGCTTGATAGCTTCTTAGCTTCATTTTCTTTCTTTTGCTTTTTTAGAAAAATAATTTCAAACATGCATAAAAGTTGTAAAAATAGCCCCCCAGGTCTTACACGCGCTTCCAGATTCACCAGTGAACATTTAGCCATGTTTGCATTTTCATTTGCATGGATTTTTTTTCTCCCTGAACTGTGCAAGTGTATAAGTTGGAGACTTGATGACCCTTTACCCCCGAATACTGAGGATGATTTCTCAAGGACAGGTACACTCTCCTATGTAACCAAGTACCCAACTGGAAGGTTTAGCAATGACATGGTATTACCTAATTGACACACTTTGTTCGAATTTTACCAGTCACTGTAATAATGTCCTTCGCAACTGTTTCTTTCTGGTGCAGGATCCAAGCCAAGACCACGGATTGCACTTAAGCTGTGCCATCCCTCAGTCGCCTCTAATCTGAGCAGCTCTGCAGCCTTTGTCTTTCACCTGCTGGACATTTTGGAAGTGTACAGGCCAGGTATTTTGTCGAATCTCCCTCAGTTTGGGTCTCTCTGAGTCTCCCTCATGTCCCCCAGGCAGTTCGTTTTTGGCAGGAATACTAAGGTGTCTCGTGGCATTTCTGAAATGAGCTTCTCTTGGTATTCCCAGGGAAGTTGGGAGGCCCTGAAATGCAGTAAGTAGATTATGATTTAAATGCTCTTAATCCCAATAGCTAATGTTTATTGAGGGCCTGCTGTGTGACTCTCTTCTCAGCATTTGATTTGGGGGGAGTTCTCCCCTTGGAACAATGGACTGTGGGGTGCTTATGCTGGATGGCAACAATAATGAAACAATACTAGCAGCTACAAGTATTGAGCTGTATTGGGCCCTATGTTACTCGTCTTCTCTTCATGTATGAGGTCCTTTGAGCCTCACTACTACCAGAGCACTGCTATTATCCTCATTTTACAGGTGAGGAAACTGAGCCTCAGAGAGGGTGAGTCACTTGCTCCAGTTCCCACAGGCAGAACTGTTCAACTGACCAGAGTGCAAGCATGTGGCCAGTCTGCTAGACTTTTGCTCCTCTGGCATGTGGCAGTTACAAGGCCCTGCCAGTAGGTCAGCTCAGAATGCTGAAAACAACCTGCATCTCCACCCCAGATGCCTGGCAAACAGGAATGTTTCCTCTGCATATTCTGAAGCCCCTGCTCACCGCACACAGGAGTGTGAGAGCTGGGGGACACCCCAGGCTGGGGGTAGGGAGCCTCAGAAGGTTGTGTGGTGTTCTCTAGGGACAGACGCCCTTCCTGGCTCATCATGCTTTGGACAATTAGTTACAAAACCATTGAAAACCACATCAGTCCTAAAGATGGGGTGACGAGAGCAGCTATGAGCAGAAGGTATCAATCCCTAACCAGACAGAGACTCACAGATGGTTCTGGAGTCAGGGATCCCAGCCAGGAGGAAATACCCCCTCCACAGACACAGCCCGCTCCAAAGTTTGCCCAGAACCAGACTGAGATCGCAGGCCAGTGTCATTCATAACCCACGGGGACAATCCTGCATTTCTCATATATCTGCTGCTCACTGTCCCCTACTCTTATTTCTGACATACTTTCAGCCAAATAACATATGATAAAGTCTATTTAATCCAGGATAGAGATGTTTTAAGAAGAAGGGTGCTTCAGCGTATCTGGTCCACCATATGCTAAGATGAAATCTGAATTTGAAAAGCTGAAAGAGAACTAAATTTCACCATGCTTTTGGCATATTCCAAATTACTGAAACAATTTTGAACCTTGATTTTCTTTCTTTGATTTGAAACTTGATGGCACATTTGGATTTATGTTTATCTATATGTTTTTCTAAATGTCAAGTTCAGAGAACTGGAGCATTTTCTGCTAGAATATTGCTTCTGGGCCAATGTTGTCAGATTAAAGAAAGTCGGGTCGCTGTTGGTTAACCTTCTAGAACCCACAGAGTTTTAAGATATTATGCAACCTAGATTGCTCCAGCTTGTCCATAAACAGGTAATAAAATGTTTAGTCCAAAGTTTACTCCAGTCAAGGTTCAGTATATAATTCCTACATGAGTCTCCAGATCTATTTATGGGATTAACTGTTGAAAAATCATTCCTTTGGTGTGATGACACATGGTAAACCCATGCGAACACATGGCACTCACCTCTTTAGTTTTAGTTCAATAATTATGCACAGAACTTTGCTGATCAACACCATACCTTCTGGTCTCTAGACTGTGTAACCGTCCCCCCCACACCCCCCTATTTGCAGGAAGACCCTCCCTCTAATTAGAGTCTTCTGGAATAACTTCTTGAAGATCACTGAATATGTTTCTGAGACTATATCTAAATGTCCTTTTCATACCCTGGGCAATAATTCCTTTGGATCTGGTAACTTGAACTAATTTTTTAAATTCTTGGGTGGCCTTTCCCTATCTTCTCTTCTTATCCTAGCCTTGTTTTCTGTCTTTGTGAGGTCCTAACCTGACCAGTGGCAGCTCTTTCTCCATGACCAAGATGAAGTAGTAGGAAACTGGTACTTTTCCTTTCCCTCTGCCATCTCTTACCCTTGTATATGCACAGTTCCTTTTTCATTCATCTTGATCCAGATATGAACTTAAAGTAACCTTTTTCCTGTCTTTAACATTGTAGTCTTAGCCATTCTGAGTATTAGTCCCCCTTGCCTCTTTGTTGAAGGGCCAGGCTAATCTTTTTGAAAATTTCCATCACCTTCCACACAGGCGCTTGGGAAAGTTTGTCTGAGTGCCAGTTGTGCAGTCGCATTGCTCTCTCTAGGTCTCCATTCCCACCCAGGGGCCTCTCCGGCCTCTAGCTGGGCTCCACTGGCATTTTCAACAAATGAATCAATACAGGAATGACTATAGTTTTAGAACCTCCTGATTATGGAGTCCTTCTTTCCATGATCATATGCTACAGTTTGACTGTACTCCTTAAAACAAAGAGTCAAAATGTATCTTACGTACCTTCCACAGCTTGGGTCTGATGCATCAACATACACTTGATAATTATTTATTCACAAATATATAAGCAATATTTTGAATTATTTGGAAAAAAGATGTTTTTTCCCTAAAAATGTTAATATTTCATGGATTTTTTTTTAATGCAAGCTCTTTTAAGGTGAGACTTTGCCGTATCTTTGATATTTAATTGCATTACTAGTTATGGCAGCAGGCATCTTCGTGGTTAGAATGTGGATTTAGTGTTCAGATATACACCCCTTGGTTTGCAGTCTCACTGGGTGACCTTGGTTAGGTTATTTAACCTCTCTGAGCCTTAATTTCCTCATCTGTCAAATGGGACTAATGATAGTACCCACTACATAGAGTTGCTGGGAGGACTCAGTGACAGCACTGAGCACAGGGGGAGGACTCAGTGACAGCACTGAGCACAGGGTAAGCGCACAGGCAAAGCTCTACCCATGGTGGCTAATTACTATTTGCCCGCTCTGTGCCACGCATCATGCTGGGTGCTGGGGAAATAGAGCTGGCAAAGTTGCTCACAACTCAGTGGAGTCAAGAGTCCCTGAAATTAATAAATATGTCATCACGTGCAATGTGCCACAGGGGCAAGAATAATGGAAGTATTCATTTGGCATAGGTAATCAGGGAAGGCTGCGTGCAGTGGTGACATCTGAATTGTATACTGGGCAGGGGGCTCCGGGTTGGCTCAGAGTTGCCATGCAGTGAATTCCTGGGGAATGGCTTGTGCCAGTGGCTCAGAGGCCCAGGCATGCTGCCCAGCTGGCATGTGTATGCACATGGTCGTTCTGTTTTTCGTTTTGCTCTTACATACATTTCCATGTGCTGACATGGCCTTTGTACTTGTTACTTATGGTTCCACCGTAGTCTGTGTGGGATCCCAAATGAACAGTTTATAGTATTTTCTTATTATGAACAGACTCTAAGTCCTTGAGCACAAGAAGTGTTCACCCACTTCACCTAGAAGAGAGAGGCTGGCAAGTAGTAGGTGCTCGGTCTAATATTTGATGAATGAGTGAGTGAATGAACGAATGCCTCTGACTGCTGGCCTCTTCACTGTCTGTGAGATTTTGAGTGAGTCAGTTAACCCCTCTTTGCCTCGGTGCTCCCATCTGTCAAGTAGGTTAGCATATCTCACCCAGCGCCTGTGAGGACCAAGTGAGGTGATGCCCAGTGCCCGGGAGGTAATAAAATGTGCATTAAATGGTGCCAACCAATGGCACTGCTCCACTCCGACTGGTATGCCACTGAGTCCGGCAGATGTACACTGATTGCATGGCAGGGCAAGGCCTTGGGGCCGTGGCTGCACCTGCTGGCAGAGGAGAGGTTTCACAATTCTTTCCTAATGCTGGGGTGAGACCTGTCAGGGAAAGAGTTTCTGTTTGGGGTGACTGAAGGTGCCATTAGGAATGTGGGTGGTCCCTGGGGCTGCTCCATGGCCTCCCCCCCGTCCCTTGTTCTCAGTGACAGTGCTCAGGGGCATCGCTGGCTCGGGGAGGGACCGCAGGCAAGTCCCCTCTTCTTTTTCTGCTTCTTTCGCTTCACTGGGAAATGGAGGCTTCTTAAAGCCTTTTTCCTGTCAGTCACTGGGTGGAGAAGAGTCAAGAGAATGGGACTGCCACTGGGAGCTCCAACTCGGTGTTCTCTCAATAGACGACTTGGGAGAAAAAACTCTCTGGATTTAGAAATTCCAGACTTTAGGAGACCCCAGGGCAACAGGCTATGAGTGAAAAGATGAACTATCCCTTTAAAGATTTTTTTAAAATTTAAAAGACAATTGTTTTAAAGTTTTTAAATGCACCAGATAAAATTTATTGATGGTGTCCAGGGTGGGGCCCTCTGGAAAGTCATTCATTTACTGATTTATTCACCCCCACACAACCTGCGTGGGGATTGTACCCTGAGCCTAGGATTGCCAATAGGAGGCTACGGGGACTAATAGGCAGGTCAGTCTCATTCCCTGCTGCCTCTGTGGTCCCGGTCTGGGGATGCCCGAGGACAGTAGCTTGGAAAGATTCAAGTTTGGCAGTGAGGGAGAGCCGGACAACACGCTCTTTGATGAGTAAACCGTCCCTGAAGCTCTGAGCACAATTCCGTGAAACAAAGTCAAACGCAGCTCTTTAATCTGAGTGATGAGGTGGCCAACATTTTAGAGGAAGATGCTCCAACCCAAGCCAGGGAAATTGACTCAAACTCTGGGTGGATTCCAGCAGCCCTGACAGAGGCAGATTTCACAAGGTGGTTACCAGGGGCTGCAGCGATGCCCCTTTGCCACCTCTCTGGGGCTTCTTGTCTATGCCCCATTCTTAAACCCCAGGGCCTGCCCAACTCAGCCAAGCTCTGTCTGCCTGGAGGCTTAGCAGGCAGAGGCTGCCTTGTGGTGGATAACAATGGCCAATGGAATCCTGCTGGTCCCACCTAGGTCTGGAGCAATAGGAGGACAAACAAGCCATGGGCACTCAGCCAGCAGGGACACCCTCAGCCTCAGCACCCACGCCCGCAGTGCTCAACACACAGTACGCGTCAGTGCACCTTTGTTAAGTGCATGAATAAACCCTTCAGTGGAAGAAGCCCACTGAGCAGCGTGGGCCCAAAGGAGACCTAAGGAAGGCTTCCTGGAGCAAGTGATAAATTTTTTTATTAAGGTATCTTTGATATACCCTCTTATGAAGGTTTCACAAGAAAAGCAATGTGGTTACTACATTCACCCATATTACCAGGTTCCTCCCTATACCCTTTTGCAGTCACTGTCTATCAGTATAGTGAGATGCCACAGAGTCACTACTAGTCTTCAGAGCAAGTGACATTTAAATCGAGGCATGGAAAACAGGAAGGAGTAGCCAGGCCAAACAGGAAAGGAGAGTTCTTGGGGGAGGGAACAGTTTAGTCAGTCAAAGGCCAAGATGGGAGTTCAGCCCTATACCGTTGGAATGCCAGCAGGTGAGGCTGGAGTGGTGACATGAGGCCAGATGCTCAAAACGAGGCTTTGTGTGTGTGTGGCAGAAAAGCTAGCCAGAAAACACCATCTGAAATTAATGGGTGATAACTTTTATGCTCCTCGCCCTATTATTATTATTATTATTAATTATTATTATTATTATTATTATTTTTGCCAAGTGAGGCTTAATAGTCCTTGAAAGGAAGAAATGCGCATCGTGGGGACATCACCAGTGGTGGCTGAATGCCTGTCAAGATGGTGATTTTTGCCCCCAGGGCCTTGGAGCCAGAAAATCCTGGATTGGCATTCTCGATTCTGTCCTTTCTCGGCTGAAGCCTGGGCAAGCCCCTCACCTTTCTCCTGAGAAAGCAAGCCAATCAGCACGCCTACCTCTCAGGAGTCAATGGGACCACCTAGGCCAGGCGGTGGCTTCGTTTGCCTGCAAACTTGTCTGTCCCTCTGAGCCCTGTGGGGGCAGAGATTCGGCCTGAGTCCTTTGGGCGGGTGCCCTGCCCAGCAGCGCCGGACTGCACATAGTAGGTGCACAGTAAATGAAACGACGGCCCGGCGAATGCTGGCGGCGCCCCGTGGAGCTGTGGCCCCTGGTTCCGCTCCCCGCCCCGAGGCTCCGAGCGCGCGCTCCGTAGGGTACGGCTGGGCCGGGGCCGGGAAGCCTGGCCCAGCGCCCGCGACACCGCAGACGCTCTGCTCCCAGATGCGCGGGGACAGGCAGCCGGGGCGGCCCGCCGGGAAGCTAAGTTCTCCCTGCGGCCGAGCGCCCTCGGCCGGGTGCGCGGGAGCTGGGCGACTTCCAGCCGCAGCGCGCAGGCCCGCCCGCGGCCCCCGGGGCGCTGCGCGCGGCCGGACGAGGGCGGGGCCGGCTTTTCTGTCGGCGGACGTGGGCCGCGAGCCGCGCCTTTAAGGCGTCCCGCCGAGCCGGCGCGGGGAACCGAGGGCGGCGCGGGCACGGGCGCGAGCGCGGCTGCCGGGAGTAAGCCGCGGGCTGGGGCCGAGCATCCGCGTCCGGAACGAGCGGCGGGACCCCAGAGGCTGAGGTCAGGTCAGGGGAGCGCGGGCGGGGCGGGGGTGCCCCAGAAGGGGTGTCCGGGGCTCCCTCCACTTCGCTCACGGGGCCAGGACAGGTCGGGACCTGCACCCCCGGATCTGCTCCGTCCGCCGTCCCGCCAGCAGCCCCTGCGACGCCCTTCTGGTGCTTGGATGGCTTTGCCGTTCCCGAATCCCTGTTCCCCCGACCTTCCGGGGCTGGGCTGCCTGCCGCCCTAGCCCCGGCGCAGGTGAGGTCGGGTCCGGGCCCTGCAGCCTCTCCTCCTGCCCCTCCTGCACCAGCACCAGCTCCGGGGTCCCTCTCCCAGCGCCGGGATGGTTTTGAGGCTCCCGCACCCTCGTGCCTCCCACTTCTGGGGAAGGGGGCTGCAGCTCGCCCTCCCAGTCCGTGTCACCTCCCCGCGTCTGCCCCAGAATCTGCACCCCTCAAGACCTTTCCCAGCCAGTGGCTACCCGCAGCATCCCTTCAGCTCCCCTCTCCCTCAACTTGCCCCATATCCCTCGCCCTTGGCGCCCCCTCCTCCCGGCAACCCGCGAGTCTGGAGGCTCTCCAACCATCCTGACAGCCGGTGCCGCCCGCAACCCCAGTATCCCACGCCTACCCCTTCCCTAGTTTTTTGACAGCCCTGGAAATGCGGATTGTGTAATGCCCGCTGCAGGGGTGCACCCCTGATTTGCACCCCTGCATCCGCAGACAGAGTGGAGGCGGCCAAGCTGACGAGTGAGATAGGGAGGAAGAGGGTGCCGGAAGGTCTAGAGGCTGTGCATCCAGGGCTGTGTACGTTGAGCCCTTTTTATTCCCCAGGGGCTGGTTGGTTAAGAAGAGGTCCCAACTGGGACTGGAGGCCAGCATTCGTCTCACCGCTTACCTGCTCAGAAGTCCCTAATGGCTGGCTGGGAGTTAAAAATAGTTTGTTATTAATAACAGCTGACAGAATAAGCAAGTCCTGGGTGCCAGGCCCTGTCCTAAACTCCTTTAAAAGATGACCCACCAACAGCCACATCAGGGAGGTACCAGTGCTCTTACCCATTTCTCAGAGGAAGAAGTGGGGCTTCCAGAGATGGTCCCTTCCCAGGACACACAGTGAGTCTGACCTCAGAGCCCCCATTCTGAACCATTAAAGTTATTTTTACCTAATGGTAACTAATAACTTATCAGCAACATTTTTTATAATATAGGAAGTTAGAAATAAGAGAAATTAATAACCTGTGTTCTTAAGCACCAATTTGTTTTTCTAACATTAGGTTCTCAGGTCAGTAAGGGGTCCTGGGTGTCCTCCTAGAGGAGACTGGAGCCCAGGGAGGAGAAGGGACTTGCTCTAGGCCACACAGGGACTTGCTCCATGCCACCCATGGGATGGGATGCAAAACAGGCCGTGGGATGGTCAATGGGTACCTCCTGGGCTCCGTATGCTGCTCCAGCCCATCAGCCTAGGCCCCTGGAGACCCTGCCCTGTCCCCACTTTGCATCCTGACCTCCCCTTTCCTCCCTGCTTCCTTTGCTTTACCCAGGCCAATGAACATGCGTTCTGTCCCTCTGCTGCCCTGTTCAGGCTGTTCCCTCCTGGGGGCATGCCCTCCCTGGAACCTGATATTTCAGTCTTACCTCCCCCTTAGGCTCCAGCTCAGCTGTCCCCTCCAGAAACACTCTGCCGACTGCTCCCCTGCCCCCCAGCTGAGAGCTATTCCTTTTTCTCCTGGGATCCCGTAATTGGGATCCGCTACTTTCTACCCGCACAGGGACATTTTGGAAATTCTACCGCATGTGTCTGCCTTGTCCTCTCGAGTGTAGCTGTGCTGGCAGAATCAGAAGCGCACCCCAAGACCCTTCTACCCACCTGCCTGGTGAAGCCCCAGCTCAGAGAGAGAGACAGTTCCTTAGAATATGGGGTGGGGGGTGGTGGTTTCCAAAGTAGGAATAGGCTTGGGATTTGTGAAGCCTGCAGGCCCCGAGTCCCTTTATTGAAGTGCAGCCCGGTCACAGGGAGCATGGCTCAGCATGGCACCTAACACTGTAATTACATGTTTGGTTTTGTTAATAATCCAAAGGATTCCCACCAGAAAGTGAGAAAGACTTGGGTCCTAATTCCACCTCTACCTCTTGCTTGCTGTGTGGCCATGGGCCAGTTATCTAACCTCTCTGAGCCTCCGCTTCTGGCACCTGCTTCAGAAGGCAGTGGTTTAGATAAAGCACAGAGCCCGGCATGAGTGGTAAACACTCAATAAGCATCAGCTATTATGAAGAGTGACTGACAGCTGACCACTACTTTGAATCACTGGTGAAATATTAAATTATCATCTAAATGGCTCACAGTGACTCTGTTTAGAGGTGGGCCGAGGGAGTTCAGTCCAAGAAGAGGTAAGGATTTTGTGTATGTTTGTGCTTAGAAAGGCCGATGAGGCTGTTTAAACTCTAAACCATCCATTGCTCTTGCAATGAGGCAGATTGCCTTTCTATATTTAAGCTTTAAAAGTTCATAAGCTTTGAGTTCTGTGTGATTCTGCACACCTAGAGTGAATGTGTGAATACAGTTTGTGCAATTGTAAGTAATTTTGAAACTTGATGATAGGAGGGGAAAAAAACTTGCTCTTAGCCGTGACCTTGATTTGCTGGGTGTGGTGGTTCAGGCCTATCTTGGGAGCAAGATTTTCGTATCAAAGGTTATTTTTGGATTTGGAGGGGAAAAAAATGCAAGGGTGAGTGTTTTATCCTACCAAGCTAGTAAGTAAGCAGCTAAGAGTCAAAATCAGATCCCCTGCATCATGTTCTTTACCAACTCCTGGTTATTTTGGTGACTAGAATAATTATTACACTGATGAGCGTTCAATAGAGCCAGGATGTACTCCTCAAAGCTAAGTGTTTGCACTATGCTGGGAGGCTAGTTCTGCAGGTTGAAAAAAAATTATTTAAAAACTTCTCCTAAATTGATTCTTTACTGAAATAAGTTAGCAACCCATTTGATAATTTAAAGGCTGTTGCATTTAGACACTGTAAGGCACACCTTTTTGTAAATGTCACAGTTCTGTGGAGTTTAGCAGGCTCTAGGACTTTTCTTAATTTCCGTGATACTGTAAGACAGAATCGCTTCTTGTACTATCCAATACTGTGGCCCTTTAAATTCAAAATAATTAATATTAAATAAAACTCAAGATTCTTTTCTCCCGTCACACTAGCCACATTTCAAGGGCCAGATAGCCACCTGTGGCCTGGGTCTCCCACATTGGCAGAGGAGATAGAGAACATTTACGTCTTTGCAGAAAGTTCTGTGAGATGGTGCTGTTTAGATCTGTAAAGCCGTGGCAAAGCTGCTCGATTATGGAGTAAGTTCCATTCTTTCTAGCAAGCCATCTGCAGACCAAGAAATGGGGTGGGCAGAGGATGTTTCATTGATGAGGAACACGCATGTTATTAAATCCCCCTAGCCTCATTTTGGCTGTCTGGCTCACTGCTTTTAACACTGTCAGATTGCAACAATGGGGGAGAGGGTGAAGTCAAATGAAGTATCTCCAGCAGTGCGTCTCCACCTTGACTGCCTGCTAGAACTGCCTGCAGAACTTAACATTTTATACCCATGCCTGGCCTCTGTTCCAGGCCAGGTGAATCTAAATCTCCGGGGCTGAGGCCCAGGAATCTGTACTTTTAAAAAGCTTTCAGGGGATTCTAATGTGCAGAACAACTGCCTTCAAGACTGTGAAGTTAAAAAAAAATTCCCTGAGGACTAGAAGGCAGTGTTTCAAGGTAAACACAGTGAGTGGCTAAGATGTTCCTCGATTTACTGCAGTAATAAATCCAGGGTTGGGGTTGAGTGGGCCCGCTTGCTCTAGAAGAGTGCTCCACTGAGGTCATCTTTGCCTCCTAGAGGGCATTTGGTTGCATCTGGAGACATTTTGGCTTGTCACAACTTGGGGGTAGCATCCAGTGGGTCAAGGCCCGGGATGCTGCCAGGAGCCTACCATGCACAAGTCAGGGCCCTGCAACAACTAAACTGTTCAGTCCCAAATGTCAACCGTGGCACAGTGGAGAAACCTGACCTGGACATAATTTTTGCAAACCAAAGTCCTCTCTGAGCTTGGATGTAGTTGCCTCTTCAGAGACAATCAAGGTACTCTCCTAACTCAGAGCCTCAGAGACCCTCTGCGTCATATTCCAGGCTTCCTGATCCCGGAGGCTGCGCCTGTGGCTGGATGCGCTGGGGCTGAAGCAAGCCACCGACTCAGGAACAGGGCGGCCCGCCTGAGACGTGGGCAGAGGTGCTCTTGTTAAGGAATTATCTAGAGCAACACCAGCCTTTGCTCCGAGGCCATATTCCAGAAGCTGTGGCTATATGGTGGCTGGTATTGGGTGTTTTCCTTGTGATGTACTTGGAACGGGATTCAAGCCTTACTGGGGAGCTGAGCTATGGGCTAGACTCCGGAGTAGAAAGGTAACAACACAGACCTGCCTGCAGACCCGAACACCTGAGCATCGTGGCCCTGCCAGGTGACAGAGGTGTGGCAGGGCCCCCAGCCCGGCCCGAGAGAGCAGGCACAGTCCTCCCTGCTGAGTGAGTACCGGGTGTCCGCCAGTCACTGCCTTGAGCCATCTCCGGGCACCAGTCTCATTTGTCCCCACAGTGAGGCAGCGTCAGTGACTTGTCAAGGTCATATAGCTGATTAGTGGCTGAGCATAGGTTTGAACCCAGATTATGGAGCCGTGAACCTGAACCCCCAGTAGCATTTACACAGGGTGGTACTTTCCCAGCCAGGACTTGGAGCTTGCCAGGCAGGAGAGGGAAAAGGCATGCCAGGGCCAAGGGAGCGTGCGACACAAAGCCTTGGAGGTGTGAAAAGCATGATGTGTCAGGGGTTGTAGATCGCAGGGGAAGAAGGGGAATGGGGAATGTGATAGAAGAGGGTGACACCTGAGAGGTGGGAGGCACTGAATCCTACGTGGTCTTCCGTGCCATGCTGAGGGTCACTGTGCACCACCGTTGACTGGGGGATGGAAGAGAAGGGCTGGGTGACATTAAGTAGCTTGCTTGCTACCCTCTCTGGGTCCCAGCTTCCCATATGGACCAAAGCCCCTAAGACTACACGACCCTGATGGGGAGCATTCATTCTGTTGGTGGCCATAACGAACAGAGTGAAAGAATGGCCTGCCATGGCCCTGTGATTCATGTCCTTCCAGCTTACTGTTTCCTTTTACCGAGTGCCCACCAGGGGCAGGGCAGAAATCTCAAATGCATGAGAGCATTCTGGCAAAATACTCCCACGCACGGAGAATGAAGTGGGCCCAGTGGTGGGGCCGCTGAGGGAAGGTTCGCTGAGGACCCATCCCAGGTCTGCCAGGGGATTTGTAAAGGGGAACCTGGGCTAGGTTGAGGGTATCTTCCAGGTGGAGATAGTAGGGGGTATGCAGAAAAATAGAAAGCCAGTTCATGTAAAGTCACCAGACGGCCAGGTGATCAGCGTGTCTCGCCTCTGCGTCCCTCCGGATTCTCAGCTGCAGAGGGCCCGCAGAAGTCATCATAAGAAGGCAATACTCGTTAAAGCACTTGCCACTTGCAAACTTAGGTCCCATTCCTCCAGCGTTCACCACCCTCTCCCCCCTGCTATTTTAACCCCGGCATCAGGCCAGCTGCCAGGAACATCCACAGCTTAGAGGCCCTTGAGGAATCAATATGATATTCTTGCAAAATTCCTCTTAATGAAAGCAATGTGATAACCAAATTTTAACAGGAAGGCTTTATCATACTATGAGACAGTCCACATAAGAGTTATATTTTCTCCATAGAGTTAGCACAGGATTGCCATCGTAACCTGGACTTTGTTCAGTAACTACTAGTGCCTGTGAGGTAGATTTGATGTTTATGTGTTTATGTGGATGACGTTCTAAACAAAACTGCATTTTATTCTTAACTATGAAATTTTGCGAGTGGCTTTACCACATGCCGCCCTTCCTAAATGCTGATTCTCCTGCGTTACAGAGATCTCTGGAGAAGGGATTCTAGCTAGAAAGAAGGTGGGGACAACTCACAGAGGGTCCTGGACCTCCTGCTGGGAACCAGAAATCTTGCCGGATAGAAACCTGGCAGCTGTTTATTTATAACAGGGCTCCTTTTGTTTAACTCTGGCTTTGTTCCTGCGGTTAGAAAATATAGAAAATACCGGAGACCAACTTTATCTCCTTTAGAAATCCCCTTTAATCTCCTTGCTTTTCCTTTTCCTTAGGAACACAGACGCAGGCAATGCGAGACTGCATTTGGCTGCTGAGGTTCTATGTTAGGCTCCCTGCGGTGGCATAGCCCTGTAGAGGGCTACTTTAATTCCTTTCAGTCATGTGGAAAATAGTCATTTATGTGATGCTCTTTCTAGCACTTTACCTCTAAGACCTCAGCTGATGACAGCGTGTGCATTTATTTGCACTAACTCAGAGAGAGGTGCTCGAACCAGAGCTTGTTCTGGGCTCAAGAGCCCGAAGATTCTGGGGTCCTTGGAGGTAAGAGGGCGAGTGGCTTTTGGCCTGCCTTTCATCCAGGAGACCGGCTTGTATTTCTGTGGTAAACATGATTTCAACCAGGTGGTTATTTCAGATGATCACCGTAGCCCCCACGTTGGCCCCCGAGTCTGATGTTCTGAAGGTGTGAAGTAGATAAGGGCACGTGTTCCTGTTGACTGCTTGGTTCTCGGCCAGTACGATATTTTGGACGACATGCCGCAGGGTGCATAAGCCACCTGCCTTCCGGCTGAGTCCCCGAGGGAACGCCAGCCTCCCCCTCCTCGGCCTCCGTCTCACCTCCGGAGGATTGGGTAGCAGGGTTTTCTGGTTTTGATGCTCTGTCCACAGGCCAGACTGGCCAGGCTATTTCTTTGCCTGTACTGCTGCCCCAAGCGGCAGAACCGGGGAGGGGGCTGTGGGCTTGGCTGGTTCTTGGGCAAGAATGCCCATGGGGAACCATTTTCTAGTGTTCTGGTGTGAAGCAGGCAGGACAGAGTGAATCTTCTATCAGTTCCTTTCCCTTAGCAGAGGACATGCGAATTTCTGGCTTATTCTGGCAGTGAGTGTGGTTCCAAGATGGGAAAGTCTTATCTTACCTCTTATAGTGCTGAGCTCTGACCCTTGAGGACTGAAGTTTCTGACTTGACCTTTAGACGGCCTCACAGGGCAGGAGTCCTCCACGTTTCTGTTTCTTAGAGAAACAACTAAGGTTTGGTTGCTGTCTCTAATGGGTCTTTGTAACTAGCACCCTGTCCAGGACTGGCCAGTAGAACTTGCACTATTGAGAATAAAATTGTCTCTAGTTTTGCCATCCCACATGCAAGCCACTAGCTGCATGTGGCTATTGAGTACCTGAAATGTACCTAGTGTGGTTGAGGAACTGAATTTTAAATTTTATTTAATTTTGATCCATTTAAATTTAAACAGCCCCTTGTGGCTGGTGGCTACTGCATTGGACAGCGCAGGAAAGACCATTTTATTTGAGGAGTTTATATTATATTTTTAAATTAAATAACCTTATATTATACATGCACATTGGTAGCGGTTCAAAAGGCACAAAAGGTTATCAGTGAAAAGTCTCCTTCATACCTGCCCCTAGCCCCAGTTTGCCTTCCTAGTGCCAGCCATGGTCAGTTTCCTGTGTATCCATCCAGAAACATTGCACACATGTATAAGCATGTCATATTTCTCCCTCCGTCTCTTTCCTTTAAAGCAAGAAGTGTTATTCTGTCCACTCTCTACTGCTCTTTGCTTTTTAAAGTTAGCAATGTACCTGGGAGGTCATTACCCATAGAGACAAATTTAAAACTAAAAACTGAATACTCCTTATTTTAGTGTCTTATATTTAGTTTCATTTTTATTTAGTGGCTATACATATTACTCCTCTATAAAGCTATACCAACATTTATTTATTTATTTATTAAGGTGTTATTGATATACCCTCTTATGAAGGTTTCACGTGAAAAACAATGTGATTACTGCATTCACCCACATTATCAAGTCCCCACCCACACCCCAATGCAGTCACTGTCCATCAGTGTAGTAAGATGCCACAGGTTCACTATGTGCCTTCTCTGTGCTACACTGTGTTCCCCGTGACCCCTCACCCCATGTGTACTAAACATAATACCCCTCAGTCCCCTTCTCACTCCCTCCCCCCCACCCCTCCCCTTTTGGTAACTGCTAGTCCCTTCTTGGAGTCTGTGAATCTACAGCTGTTTTGTTCCTTCAGTTTTGCTTCATTGCTATACTCCACAAATGAGGGAAATCATTTGACCCTTGTCTTTCTCCGCCTGGCTTATTTCACTGAGCATAATGTCCTGTAGCTCCATCCATGTTGCTGCAAATAGCTATACCAGCATTTATTGAACAGGTTTCCCCTATAAGTGGGCATGGAGTTATTTCTAATTTTGCCAAGATAAATAAGACTGTAACAACCTTGCACAAACATCTTTTCACATATTAGGTATAAATATAAATTCCTAGAAGTGAGATTGTTAGGTCAAGGGTATGTCCATCTTCCACTGCTGCAGAATTTGCCAAATTGCCATCCATAGAGTCCTTGATGGGAATGTAAAGTGACCCATTATTTCCCCCACAGCCTTAGCAACACAGCCTGTTAACTTTGTGTTCTTTGCCACTATAGTGAATAAAGATCACAGGCACCTTGTGGATTTAATTTCCATTTCTCTTATTATAAATGAGATGGAGCATCTTTTTATATGTCTGAGTCATTTGTATTTGGTAAGTTATCCATTCAGATCATTTGCCTGTTTTCCTATTAGATTTTGTTGTTGTTATTGATAGGAGCCCTTTATACATTAAGGAAATTAAGTCTGTTGCCTGTGATATTTATTGACAATTTGTATCTTGTTCCTGTGGACATTTACAAAGATTTTTATCCAAGAACTTTATTAATCTTGTTACATCCCAGCCCTTCTGCCACCAGCCGCCTCAGGAACCTTCTCCGTCTACCCCAGGGATGAGGCTGCTCTGGGTTTTATATTTTATTTGCAAAGTCTGTCCCTGTGGAGATATTTTAGAACAGAGTTCTCAGGTTTTCTTCTGGAACATTCATGGTTTTATTTTTCTGATGCCTAACTTTCTGCGCCCTCTGAGAGAATTTGGGGTTTTGCGGGTTTCCTTTCCCTCGCCTGGCCCCTCCTTCCCCTGCCCTTGGGCCTTTGCCGGGGTCTCCCTGCTCTGTCCAGCCCCGTTTTCGAGCTGGGAGGTCCCCTCGCTGGCCTCTGGTAGAAGCATTATCCTCGCTTGTCGGTTACCACCTTCGTCTCACTCCTTTATTTCTGGGGACAACTTTTAGGAGAACCCTCATCCCAGATGGAAGAGGAGAGTTTCCACCTTTGTTTGCAGCTCTTACCCCCAGACCCCCTTCCTCCCTAACCCGCTCCCTGTGGTTCCTTTCTCACCCGCGCGGTGCAGAAATCACCAGCTCACTCCCAGGCTTTGCGCGCCCCCCACGGACTTCCTCCTTCACGCCCTGCTAGGCCCAGCTCCCTGTCGCACAGGCTTGCGCTTTGTGTAGGTCGCTTAAGCCGCAGCGTGTTTGCACTTTGCTTGAGCCAAGGAGGACAGCGCTCTGCCTCCAGCGGTGCCAGCAATTTTGCCCGGCTGTTAGCACTTCATTCATATTCCCTAATATGATTTAATACTTTGTCATTTTCTTTCTTGTGATTCCAGAATCTCATTTTCAGCTTCTGCCAGAGCCAAGAGCCGGAGCAGTTGAGAAAAAGAAGGCTGCACTCTTTGATGAGTGAGTAGAGATTTTTAACACCACAGATTACAATAAAAAAAAAAAATGGAAAGCAGCCCTTAATGAGCCTGACCTCCTCTGGAAGCTTCCCAGAAACCCCTCTGCAGGCCGGCCTGTGGTGGGCGCTTTCTCTGGTTCGGCAGGTCTGGTGGGAGGGTTTGGGCACCTGAATCTTTTCACAGCTCAGGTATGCACCCCCAAAGCCCCCTACAAACAGCTGCAGGCAGTTCTCAAAGACAGTGCCAGGAGTAGGGCTCTGAGTTTAAAGAGTCCAGAAGACCCGGGCCTGTGGGGACCCGTGTGACACTTGAGTCAGCCCTGAAGGGAGACAGGAGCCCATCAGGCAGCCAGGACATGAGATGTGAAGGGGTAAGGAAAAGGTGGAGCATGTGGTTGTATGGGGCTTGCATGCGGACACAAGTTGGCTATTTGGGGTACAGGCAGAGATGGGCAGTCTGGACCAGGAGGTTGAATTGGGATCAAATGGAGTGGTTGGAGGTCACGTCAGGCTGAGCAGCCTCATCCTGGGGGCAGACGGAGAAGGTTCCTGCAGCAGCTGGTGGTAGAAGGGCTGGGATGTGACAGAAATGGGAGCAGACAGAAATGAGGACCTGGACCTGGTCTGGTGGCCGAGGGAGCTGTGGACTGACCCATACAAAGTCTCACGCCTGGTGGGGAGTTTTCTTTCCACCCAGCATTCCTAGTAAATGTTGAACCAAACTGGCCTAAGGAAGTGGTTGCAACAGGCTTTCAGGGGTATAAACCCCCTAAAGCTGTGCTGTCCGGTATAGGAGCTGGTATTCAGATGTGTCTACTAAGCAGTTAAAACGTGACAGACATGACTAAAAAAAATGAACTTTCAATTTTATTTCATTAATTTACACTTAAATAGCCATGCACTGAACAGCACAGTTTGTCTAGGTTCAGGCAAGTTGGCCGCAGTGCTGGCTCCCCTCCGCCACTGCGTAACAGGAGTGGGGAGAATGAGACACGCATCAGAGTCGGGGAGGCCGGACTGGTGGGGAGGCTAGTGGCGGAAATGAGTGAGTCCAGAGAAGGGGGAGAGATGTGTCCAAGACATTGTGGGACTGTTGGGTCCTGGGGGTGGTCAAGCAGGCTTTTCGGAAAAGTCTGGAAGGAAGTTCTAGCCAGGTATGTTGATTTTCTAATTCCCTTCAGGAGGGAGTGGTGGAAGATGTAGGAATGGGGAATTCACAGAAGAAGACCGTGAGGAGAGCATGATGGGAATGACAGGGGAGAGAGTGAGGAGAACATCACGGGATCATCAGGAGAGAGAGGAGAGCATTATGGGGAATATCCAGGGGGAGAGAGGAGAGCATTATGGGAATATCCAGGGGGAGAGAGGAGAGCATTATGGGGAATATCCAGGGGGAGAGAGGAGAGCATTATGGGGAATATCCAGGGGGAGAGAGGAGAGCATTATGGGGAATATCCAGGGGGAGAGAGGAGAGCATTATGGGAATATCCAGGGGGAGAGAGGAGAGCATTATGGGGAATATCCAGGGGGAGAGAGGAGAGCATTATGGGGAATATCCAGGGGGAGAGAGGAGAGCATTATGGGAATATCCAGGGGGAGAGGAGAGCATTATGGGAATATCCAGAGGCGAGTGAGAGGACAGTACGTGGGGCCCCAGGCCAGGCGTGCTCACATCCGTGGCTTGTTTCTGGAGCAGGGCTGTCAAGGCTGCAAGCAGAGGAGGAACAGGCTCAGCCAGAGGGAGAGGGAGACAAGACCAGGAGGGGAGACGTGAGCACCTCGTCACCGTGATCCCGAGGCCTTTGCCATGCTTTCAGTGGTGACTAGGCCGGCGTGACTGCCTGTTTGTAAATTTCAGTGTGATTTTCTTCTGTGGTGGAGAAACTCTGTATGACCAGGAGTTAGAATTGCCCATTTCTCAAATTATTCTTTCTCATTGTTCCTGGGGCATCCACCCAAGAGGATCTTTTTTTTTTAAATTTCAGTATCATTAATCTACAATTACATGAAAGACATTATGTTTACTAGGCTCCCCCCTTCACCAAGTTCCCCCCACATACCCCTTCACAGTCACTGTCCATCTGCGTAGTAAGATGCTGTAAAATCACTACTTATCTTCTCTGTGTTGCACAGCCCTCCCCGTGCCCCCCCACGCACTATACATGCTAATCGTAATGCCCCCTTTCTTTTTCCCCACCCTTATCCTTCCCTTCCCACCCATCCTCCCCAGTCCCTTTCCCTTTGGTAACTGTTAGTATTCTTGGGTTCTGTGATTCTGCTGCTGTTTTGTTCCTTAAGTTTCCCTTTTTTCTTATACTCCACATATGACTGAAATCATTTGGTACTTGTCTTTCTCTGCCTGACTTATTTCACTGAGCATAATACCCTCTAGCTTCATCCATGTTGTTGCGAATGGTAGGATCTGTTTTTTTATTATAGCTGAGTAATATTCCCTTGTGTATATGTACCACATCTTCTTTATCCATTCATCTACTGATGGACACTTAGGTTGCTTCCATTTCTTGGCTATTGTAAATAGTGCAGCGATAAACATAGGGGTGCATCTGTCTTTTTCAAACTGGAGTGCTGCATTCTTAGGGTAAATTCCTATAAGTAGAATTCCTGGCTCAAATTTTGAGCATTTTGAGGAACCTCCATATTGCTTTCCACAATGGTTGAACTAATTTGCATTCCCACCTACAGTGTAGGAGGGTTCCCCTTTCTCCACAACCTCGCCAACATTTGTTGTTGTTTGTCTTTTGGATGGTAGCCATCCTTACTAGTGTGAGATGATATCTCATTGTGGTTTTAATTTGAATTTCTCTGACAAGCGATGTGGAGCATCTTTTCATGTGTCTGTTGGCCATCTGAATTTCTTCTTTAGAGAACTGTTTATTCAGCTCCTCTGCCCATTTTTTAATTGTATTATTTGCTTTTTGTTTGTTGAAGTGTGTGAGCTCTTTATATATTTTGGATATCAACCCTTTATCAGATCTGTCATTTATGAATATATTCTCCCGTACTATAGGATACCTTTTTGTTCTATTGATGGTGTCTTTTGCTGTACAGAAACTTTTCAGCTTGATATAGTCCCACTTGTTCATTTTTGCTTTTGTTTCCCTTGCCCGGGGAGATATGTTCAAGAAGAGGTCACTCATGTTTATGTCTAAGAGATTTTTGCCTGTTTTTTTCTAAGAGTTTTATGGTTTCATGACTTACGTTCAAGTCTTTGATCCATTTTGAATTTACTTTTGTGTATGGGGTTAGACAGTGATCCAGTTTCATTCTCTTACATGTAGCTGTCCAGTTTTGCCAGCACCATCTGTTGAAGAGACTGTCATTTCCCCATTGTATGTCCATGGCTCCTTTATCGAATATTAGTTGACCATATATGTTTGGGTTAATGTTTGGAGTCTCTATTCTGTTCCATTGGTCTGTGGCTCTGTTCTTGTGCCAGTACCAAATTGTCTTGATTACTGTGGCTTTATAGTAGAGCTTGAAGTTGGGGAGTGAGATCCCCCCCACTTTATTCTTCCTTCTCAGGATTGCTTTTGCTATTTGGGGTCTTTGGTGTTTCCATATGAATTTTTGAACTATTTGTTCCAGGTCATTGAAGAATGCTGTTGGTAATTTGATAGGGATTGCATCGAATTTGTATATTGTTTTGGGCAGGGTGGCCATTTTGACAATATTAATTCTTCCTAGCCAGGAGCATGGGATGAGTTTCCATTTGTTAGTGACCTCTTTAATCTCTCTTAAGAGTGTCTTATAGTTCTCAGGGTATAGGTCTTTCACTTCCTTGGTTAGGTTTATTCCTAGGTATTTTATTCTTTTTGATGCAATTGTGAATGGAGTTGTTTTCCTGATTTCTCTTTCTATTGGTTCATTGTTAGTGTATAGGAAAGCCACAGATTTCTGTGTGTTGATTTTGTATCCTGCAACTTTGCTGAATTCTGATATTAGTTCTAGTAATTTTGGAGTAGAGTCTTTAGGGTTTTTTTATGTACAATATCATGTCATCTGCAAATAGTGACAATTTAACTTCTTCTTTACCAATCTGGGTTCCTTTTATTTCTTTGTTTTGTCTGATTGCCATGGCTAGGGCCTCCAGTAGTATGTTGAATAACAGTGGGGAGAGTGGGCATCCCTGTCTTGTTCCCGATTGCAGAGGAAAAGCTTTCAGCTTCTCACTGTTCAGTATGATGTTGGCTGTGGGTTTATCATATATGGCCTTTATTATGTTGAGGTACTTGCCCTCTATGCCCATTTTGTTGAGAGTTTTTATCATGAATGGATGCTGAATTTTGTCGAATGCTTTTTCAGCATCTGTGGAGATGATCATGTGGTTTTTGTCTTTCTTTTCGTTTATGTGGTGGATGATGTTGATGGATTTTCGAATGTTGTACCATCCTTGCATCCCTGGGATGAATCCCCCTTGGTCATGGTGTATGATCCTTTTGATGTATTTTTGAATTCGGTTTGCTAATATTTTGTTGAGTGTTTTTGCATCTACGTTCATCAGGGATATTGGTCTGTAGTTTTCTTTTTTGGTGGGGTCTTTGCCTGGTTTTGGTATTAGGGTGATGTTGGCTTCATAGAATGAGTTTGGGAGTATTCCCTCCTCTTCTATTTTTTTGGAAAACTTTAAGGAGAATGGGTATTATGTCTTTTCTGTATGTCTGATAAAATTCCGAGGTAAATCCATCTGGCCCGGGGGTTTTGTTCTTGGGTAGTTTTTTGATTACCGCTTCAATTTCATTGCTGGTAATTGGTCTGTTTAGATTTTCTGTTTCTTTCTGGGTCAGTCCTGGAAGGTTGTATTTTTCTAGGAAGTTGTCCATTTCTCCTAGGTTTTCCAGCTTGTTAGCATGTAGGTTTTCATAGTATTCTCTAATAATTCCTTGTATTTCTGTGGGGTCCGTCGTGATTTTTCCTTTCTTGTTTCTGATTCTGTTGATGTGTGTTGATTCTCTTTTTCTCTTAATAAGTCTGGCTAGAGGCTTATCTATTTTGTTTATTCTCTCGAAGAACCAGCTCTTGGTTTCATTGATTTTTTTTCTATTGTTTTATTCTCCTCAATTTTATTTATTTCTTCTCTGATCTTTATTATGTCCCTCCGTCTGCTGACCTTAGGCCTCATTTGTTCTTCTTTTTCCAATTTCGATAATTGTGACATTAGACTATTCATTTGGGATTGTTCTTCCTTCTTAAAATATGCCTGGATTGCTATATACTTTCCTCTTAAGACTGCTTTTGCTGCATCCCACAGAAGTTGGGGCTTTGTGTTGTTGTCGTCATTTGTTTCCATATATTGCTGGATCTCCATTTTAATTTGGTCGTTGATCCATTGATTATTTAGGAGCTTGTTGTTAAGCCTCCATGTGTTTGTGAGCCTTTTTACTTTGTTTGTACAATTTATTTCTAGTTTTATACCTTTGTGGTCTGAAAGTTGGTTGGTAGGATTTCAATCTTTTGGAATTTACTGAGGCTCTTTTTGTGGCCTAGTATGTGGTCTATTCTGGAGAATGTTCCATGTGCACTTGAGAAGAATGTGTATCCTGTTGCTTTTGGATGTAGAGTTCTATAGATGTCTATTAGGTCCATCTGTTCTAGTGTGTTGTTCAGTGCCTCTGTGTCCTTACTTATTTTCTATCTGGTGGATCTGTCCTCTGGAGTGAGTGGTGTGTTGAAGTCTCCCAGAATGAATGCATTGCATTCTATTTTCTCCTTTAGTTCTGTTAGTATTTGTTTCAGATATGCTGGTGCTCCTGTGTTGGGTGCATATATATTTAGAATGGTTATATCCTCTTGTTGGACTGACTCCTTTATCATTATGTAATGTCCTTCTTTATCTCTTGTTACTTTCTTTGTTTTGAAGTCTATTTTGTCTGATACTAGTATTGCAACACCTGCTTTCTTCTCTCTGTTGTTTGCCTGAAATATCTTTTTCCATCCCTTGACTTTTAATCTATGCATGTCTTTGGGTTTGAGGTGAGTCTCTTGTAAGCAGCATATGGATGGGTCTTGCTTTTTTATCCATTCTATTACTCTGTGTCTTTTGATTGGTGCATTCAGTCCATTTACATTTAGAGTGATTATTGAAAGGTATGTACTTACTGTCATTGCAGGCTTTAAGTTTGTGATTACCAAAGGTTCAAGGTTAGCTTCTTTACTATCTTACTGTCTAATTTAACTCGCTTATTGAGCTATTATAAACACTGTCTGATGATTCTTTATTTCTCTCCCTTCTTATTCCTCCTCCTCCATTCTTGATATGTTGGGTGTTTTGTTCTGTGCTCTTTTTAGGAGTGTTCCCATCTAGAGCAGTCCCTCTAAGATACCCTTTAGAGGTGGTTTGTGGGAGGCAAATTCCCTCAACTTTTGCTGTCTGGGAATTGTTTAATCCCTCCTTCATATTTAAATGATAATCGTGCTGGATACAGTATTCTTGGTTCGAGGCCCTTCTGTTTCATTGCATTAAGTATATCATGCCATTCTCTTCTGGCCTGTAGGGTTTCTGTTGAGAAGTCTGATGATAGCCTGATGGGTTTTCCTTTGTAGGTAACCTTTTTTTTCTCTCTGGCTGCCTTTAATACTTTGTCCTTGTCTTTGATCTTTGCCATTTTAATTATTATGTGTCTTGGTGTTGCCCTCCTTGGGTCCCTTGTCATGGGAGTTCTGTGTGTTTCTGTGGTCTGAGAGGCCATTTCCTCCCCTAGTTTGGAGAAGTTTTCAGCAATTATTTCTCCAAAGACACTTTCTATCCCCTTTTCTCTCTCTTCTTCTGGTACTCCTATGATGCAAATATTGTTCCTTTTGGATTGGTCACACAGTTCTCCTAAAATTCTTTCATTCCTGCAGATCCTTTTATCTCTCTCTGCATCAGCTTCTCTGCGTTCCTGTTCTCTGTTTTCTAGTCCATTAATGGTCTCTTACATATCGTCCATTCTGCTTTGAAGTCCTTCCAGAGATTGTTTTATATCTGTATTCTCCCTTCTTAGTTCTTGCATATTTCTCTGCAAGTCCATCAGCATGGTTACAACTTTTGTTTTGAATTCTTTTTCAGGAAGACTGGTTAAATGTATCTCCCCAGGTTCCCTCTCAGGGGAAGATGTAGGAGATGTCGAAGCTGTCTGGGTTAGTCTTGTCTGGATCAAAGTTTTTTGCCTTTTCATGTTGATAGGTGCAGTGGTGAGCTATTGACTCGTCTGTCAGCTGGGCGAGCCAAGACCATTTCCTCTTGCTCCTGGCCTTTCTTTACTGGGACAACGGTGACCCCTAGCGGCTTGTGTTGGGCTGTTGCGCGTTGACTGGGTCTGTATCTTGCCCAGATGCTATGGAGGAAGCTCCCTTGCTGTGAGCGTGGCCAGCCTCAGGTTGCTGCTCTCCTATGGTGGGACGCCGGAGTGGGAACAGACAGGGGGGGCTGTTTATCGCCATGAGGGGTCTCAGAGCTGCTGCCCAGGGGTTTAGGGTGCCCAGAGTTCCCCAGGATTTCCAGCTGCTGGGCTAATTGTCCCAGGACGCTTCCATTCAGCTGTGGGGTCCCTGTCCCTTTAAGACTTTCAAAAACCACTCACTTTTCTTTGTCACAGGGGCGCCGGCTGCAGGACCTGCTCACAGGTCTTACTGTCCTGTTTCCCTAGTATCCAGCACCCCACGCATGCACTGTGCCTGCGCTCTGGTGTGGATGGCTAGGGCTGGGTGATTAGCAGTCCTGGGCTCCCTCTCCCTCCCCACTCCGACTTCTCTCCTCCTACCCGGAGCTGGAGTGTGGGGCGCTCAGGTCCCGCCGAGCCGCAGCTTGTATCTTACCCCCTTCACGAGGTGCTGGGTTCTCGTGGGTGTGGATGTAGCCTGGCTGTTGTCCTGTGTCTTCTGGTCTCTCTTTTAGGGAGAGTTGTATTTGTTTTATTTTCAAAAATATATATGTTTTTGGGAGGAGATTCCCACTGTCCTACTCACGCCGCCATCTTGGCTCTGCCTCCCAAGAGAATCTTATCATCTTTGCTTTTTATCATTTTTTTTTTCAAAAAAAGTATCATGTTTTCTGCTGTCGATCATTTATGATAGTTTTGAAGACTCAGTTTATCTCTATAAAAACCTAGTTTCAGAAATCACTGTTGGGTAGATAATTTAATATCGTTTAAAAAAAAACAGTATTTAAGAGCTGGGATATTATACTCAGATTTCAAGAATTTGGTGTCTCCCTAGTGAAAAACATTGTAGAAACAATTTTCATATTACAGAGTTAAAGAAATTATAAGCAGCAACGGATACTTTATAAAAGGCACCAGCAGGGATAAATTACTAAATCTGTAGCTCGTAAAGCTCGTGTGTTACTTGCTCTTTAAACAGTCGTAGAGTAGCACAAAGAATGTCAATGGAGACACTGTGCTCCGTGTCTTGAGCACGAGTGATGCCCAGCGCATCCCTGCTTACGGCAGGCCCCGAGGGAAGGCATAAATAGCACGAACCGGGGGCACCTACAGGATTGTACAGGAAGGCAGGTCCTGCCACTTACCAGCCAGGTGACCTCGGGAGTGTTTGCTAACTTCTTTAAGCCTTGGTTTCTCCATCTGTAAAATAGGAGAAATGCGTCCTACCTCATAATGTCATGAGGGAGAAAATGAGATGATATGTAGGAACCGCCTGCACAGGGCCTGGCATGTAGCAGTTACTCAGTACGTGGAAACCGTTGCTCTCCTATCTTTGGCTGTAGTGGTGGTGGTCATGGTTATTGTTTCTATGGGTATAATAATTATTAGAAGAGACTAGGATTTTTTATCCATGTCTAGGGAAAGGCAATGTTCTATGAAAGTGTTTCACAGTCCGAATTATTCTTGAAATTTTGCTTTGTACCTTGAGATTAAGGTGTGGGAACTCAGGAGTCCTGGTTTGCAAAATGAGTGAGAACATTCAAAGGCAATTTCAACACCTTATGCCATCCCCTTAACCCCAGACTAAGCCTGGGAACCTAAGATGCAATATTTATCTGGTTCCACTGACATATCTTCTACCCAATTAATCTCTGCCCCCATGTTCAGAGACAAAGGCCGCAAATGCACAGCTCGGATCTGAGCAGGAGGAAGCTGTGTGGCAGGCTCTGGTCTGGGATGTGCGAGTGTATTACCTACCCTCCCTGTTGTCACAGCCGCCTGCTCTCCTTCCCGACATCGCCTCGCTCTCCTGAGCTGCAAGGCCACTGAAGTCACTGTTTTTAGCCAGGGGTGCCCCACTTTACACAACAGATACATAAAATTAGTGCATGTTTCCTTTGCAGTCTATTCAGGCCATAAGCATTATCAAGCATTTGCCAAGGTACTGTGTTAGGTTCTGGGAAAATATAACAGGGAATAAGATTCCCGTGGTGGCAAGCCAGAGCCTACCCTTTAATTGCCTGGCATAATTTCAGAAAGGTTTTGAGTCACCAGTGTAGGAAAGGGCAGAAGAGATGATTTGGATGAATGTCCTCCTTTAACAGACAAGGAGAAGAAGGTCTCACAGCTGGTGTGTGGAAGAGCCTGGTAGGAGAGAGCTGGCCGGAGCGCCTGGCCCCCGCCCGGTGCCCGTGTGTTGCGCCAGCCTGCCCGGTGCCAGCCATTCCTGGATCAGATACCTGTTTCACCTAGTTAGCATTTTTCTTTAAACTAACTCCTCCTTTCAACTTTAATTAACTTAAGAAATTAATTTACAACCCTAACCATACATTGAAAGTATTGGTAAAAAATGAACACAAAGAAATAATTTTAGTAAACAACTAGATACTGCTGCCTGCAGGAGGCTTGAGGGCTAAGAGCTGCTTAGTAACACTGTTCTGAGGTGTTTCTTTTCCACCTAAGCAGGACTATAAAACAACCAAAAAGAAATGACTTTCTCAGTAGCTGTGTCAGCATTAGCGAGTGCTGTGTGGCTCTGGGGTATTACTTAGTATTCTCTCCCTACAGCTAAATTGCACACAGTTGTGCGGGCCCCATCCTTTGAGAAGCTTTGTGTTCCACCCCTTTGTGGATTTTTGGTCCCTGGTGGTCCCAGGTTCACAAGGCTTTGGTTTTTCTGTCTCCAGCCTCCCCCTTGGGTATGTACGCTATCCTATCAACAAACCCCAGCGGCCTTTTTAAAGGGAAGTTGGGGCAAGTCCTTTGTAAAAGGTCAGGCATTGCAGAGGTAGAGATAATCACCTGCTCTTGGTGGAGAACTCGGAGAGCAAGGATTCTTCCAGGGCCTGTCTGTGTTCGACCTCATCAGGGAAAGTGTGCAGGCTTCTCTGTAATACGTCCAAGCCTTGCTGAGTTGATCGTGTTCTACAAAAGCACTTTCCTGGAGACCTCATTCTGCTGTTGAATGGAAGATGGAGCCAGATGAAACCCTTCCCCAAACAGACTGTGACGTGCACAGCAGGTGCTGACAAAGCCATGAGAAGCCTTCACACCTGGGCTGCCATCGCCGGTGTCGGGGTCTGATACGTACGGCCTTGCGCACCCAGTGTTCTAACCCCTAGTCCAAGGGAATGCCATGTAATTATCTTCCTGCATCTCTGGAGTCAGAATTCATGGCAACCCTCAATAGTTCTGGAAGGCTTTGTGATGTGGAAAAATCCTCCAGAAGCTGACTGTGTGTGTCCTATCTTCATCAACTCTTTTTGGGACCCACAACGTTCAAACAGATTTGTCAAATTCCCTTCACTCTGTGGTTAATCTGCTGACACCCTGACAGTGAGTGAGGCCTTTCAGCATCATAAATTGGACCCAATGTTAAACAGGTGACTCCTCTGGGGAGTTTTGTAACTACTGAGAAGAAAAAGTCAGGTTTCTTTCAGCATCATTGGGAATCGGCCCTCAAAGAAACAGGATTGAGCCTGTTTTGTAACATTGCTTTTCATTAATTCATCGGTACCTTATTTGTGTCCTGTGCTGTTCTATGCACTGAGCAAGAACATTGTGGTTGTCCCTCCCCTCAAGGAGCTCTGGTTCTAGAAGGAGAAATAGGCCAGTGATTTCAGGGGGCTGGAAAAAGTGTTTACGGTGCCTGAGAAACTGAGAGGCGAGTTGAATCAGAGACAGACAGTGTTCCTCAGAAGGGGCAAAGAGGTCACAAAGATCGAGGAAAGGGCATTCGAAAAATGTTGGACAAAGTGGAACTTGGTGCAGAGGGAGTGAGTCCAAGTCAGAAACCTGTTTTATAATCAGATTTTAGAATTAAGACTCTACCAGCTGAATGACCAGGCAAGTCACTGAACCTCTCTGCATCTTAGTTTCCTCAGCCCGTGAAACAGGATCAAACCTGCCTGTTGGACCAGGTTGGCGTGCCATGGCGAGGGTTGGCCAATTTCAGCCCACAGCCCAAAGTCCGCCTACAACTCATTTTTAAACATGAACTTGTATCAGAGTAGAGTCACACCCATTCATTCCAGGTTGTGTTTGACTGCCAGCGCACGACAGGGGCAGGTTAAGTAGTTGTGACAGGGAACCTATGACCTACAAAATATTTAGCATCTGGCCCTTTTCGGAAAAGCTTGCCAACCTCCGCGCTCAATGTTTGTGAGGTCAAACTGTGCCATCATGAACTCATTATACAACTGAAATACATATTGGTTGACAGAGATATGTGGGAGGGATCACTCCACTCCACAGCAAATAAAAGGAAGGCCATGATCTGCTAGAAGTTACTGCTTTTTCTGAAGAAGCCTCCTTTTTGTTTGGATGAAATGCACACAACACAGGTGGCTGGGAATCCTTAGGTGGCGGAGGGCCACACCTGCCTCATGTCCTCACCCGAGATGTTTTCTTGATTGCAGAGGATAATTCGACTTGAAATATTGTTCATTACATGAAAAAGTGAACTACGTTGTACGCTTCTGAGACAGGACTGAGCCGGGGCTTCTGATTCAGCTGTGATTTCTAGAGCGCGTAGAAATGTGTCTGGCCCTAGTCTAGGTGCTGGGGACACTTTCTCCCCCGGTGCTGATATTCTGTGTCTGGCAGGTCTTCGGGAAGACAGCAGAAAGTACACTGAACTCTGCTGTTTTGATTGTTCCCTCCTAACTCTTTATTGAATGCTATTTAGTTTTGAATAGGCTGTATATATATTCCTATATATATATATGATACATAACCGAAAGATTTTTAAAAGGTGGACAGTGAAAAGCAGGTCTCCCTCTATCATGATACCCAGCTACCTGTCTCCCCACCTTAGATGGACCATTTTTTTTTTTATACATCTGTCTGGTAATATTTTCTGTGCATATAAGCATTCCTGCATACACCTATTTTTTTTTCTATTTTTATCTTTTTTTTTCCATCCAAGGTATTATTGATATACACTCTTATGAAGGTTTCCCATGAAAAACAATGTGGTTAGTACATTCACTCATGTTATCAAGTCTCCACCTATACCCCATTGCAGTCACTGTCCATAAGTGTAGTAAGATGCCACAGAGTCGCTATTTGCCTTCACTGTGCTACACTGTCTTCCCTGTGACCCCTCGCACCATGTGTACTAAACATAATACCCCTCAATCCCCTTCTCCCTCCCTCCCTCCCTGCCTTCCCACACCCCTCCCCTTTGGTAACCGCTAGTTCCTTCTTGGAGTCTGTCAATCTGCTGCTGTTTTGTTCCTTCAATTTTGCTTCATTGTTATACTCCACAAATGAGGGAAATCATTTGGCCCTTGTCTTTCTCCTCCTGGCTTATTTCACTGAGCATAATATCCTCCAGCACCATCCATGTTGTTGCAAATGGTAGGATTTCTTTCTTTCTTATGGCTGAATAGTATTCCATTGTGTATATGTACCACATCTTCTTTATCCATTCATCTACTGATGGACACTTAGGTTGCTTCCACATCTTGGCTATTGTAAATAGTGCTGCGATAAATAGAAGGGTGCATATGTCTTTTTGAATCTGAGAAGTTGCATTCTTTGGGTGAATTCCAAGGAGTGGGATTCCCGGGTCAAATCGTATTTCTGTTTTTAGTTTTTTGAGGAACCTCCATATTGCTTTCCACAATGGTTGAATTAGCTGACATTCCCACCAGCAGTGTAGGAGGGTTCGTTCCCCTTTCTCCACATCCTCACCAGCGTTTGTTGTTCCTAGTCTTTTCGATGCTGGCCATCCTAACTGGTGTGAGGTGACATCTCATTGTGGTTTTAATTTGCATTTCCCTGATGATTAGTGATGTGGAGCATCTTTTCATGTCTCTGTTGGTGATCTGAATTTCTTCTTTAGGGAATTGTCTCTTCATATCCTCTGCCCATTTTTTAATCAGGTTATTTGCTTTTTGGGTGTTGAGGTGTGTGAGTTCTTTATATATTTTGGATGTTAACCCCTTGTCAGATATGTTGTTTACAAATATATTCTCCCATACTGTAGGATGCCTTTTTGTTCTGTTGATGGTGTCCTTTGCCATTGTACACATATATTTTTAAAATTTCTTTCAGGTCCTCTGTCCTCCCTAACTTTTAATTTTAAAAACTGCAAGCCTGTAAGAAAGTTGAAAGTACAATATGTAACCTTCAGTCGGATTAACCAGTGGTTAACAATGACCATATTCACTTTATCTCTCTCTCCTCTCCCTGAACCAACACATGCACATGCATTTTTTTTTCCTCATCAACTTTTAAAAATGTGTAGCAGATATCACTACACTTCACTACTTATTTTGTAAGAGCAAGGACATCCTCTTACGTACAGATGTGACTGCAGTTTCATCATCACTCTGAAGAATCCTGTCACTGATACAACTGTGTATCCAGCCTTTACTCAGATTTTCCCAGTTGTCCTAATACTGTATTTTATAGCTTAAAAAAAAAGTGCCCTTTCTCTTCTGCCCTGCAGGCATCAGGCAGCCTGAAAGCACAGGATGGATCTCGACGTGGTCAACCTGTTTGTGATTGCTGGGGGGACGCTGGCCATTCCAATCCTGGCATTTGTAGCCTCGTTTCTCCTGTGGCCTTCGGCGCTGATAAAAATCTATTACTGGTAAGTTAATTTTATAATTGAGACTCTGAAGATGCATAATAATGTCATCCTCTCTGCTTGTTCTTTAGTTGTTTTTGGACATTTTATCCTGAAATATTTCAAACACACAGAATAGCTGAGAGGCATCCTTTTTTGAATTTGGGGCATATTCT
Organism: Manis javanica; assembly: GCF_040802235.1. NCBI lineage: Eukaryota > Metazoa > Chordata > Mammalia > Pholidota > Manidae > Manis > Manis javanica. Next base: position 7,370,814 of record NC_133158.1, read on the forward strand.
TGAAGAATTAGCGGTAGCTCTTCCCCAGGTAAATTCTTTCAGGTTTCGGGGGTATCTTTGCCCAGCAGGCCACCCTCACTCGCAGAGTCCCTGATTCTGCCTCAGGCAAGGGCTATGCATGTTTATGGAATCACCTTTGGTATCTTCTTGGCTGCCAGGTTCTGATCCAGTGATGTCCCGGCAGGCGGGGTGATGTGTGCTGAGAACTGAACTAGAAAGAGCAGGGCCGTGGAGATGGCATGGGCAGGACAGGGTGGCTTTAGATTTATTCCAGAAGTGTTCATTAGAAGTGACAGAAAGGACATTTCCAAAGTTTCTGTCATTCTTGGATCACCTTTCTGATTCTTGCCTTCTTTACATACCACCTGTCCTTTTCTCTGTCTTTTCTTTAGGGTAAAGACACATGTTTTGTTTTTGTTCTTAACCTTAAATCAATTTGAGTGCTATAAATAGCACTGCCTTGAGCACAAAGCTTACCATACTTGCCATAAATAGTAAATTAATAAAAAAGAGTAAAAATGAGCCCAGTGCCATCAAGCAATATTCTTACGTCGTAGCCCACCACTCAGGGTCTCCTTTCTCTCTGTTGCAAAGTGTAAGGTGTGAGAGATGCAGCAGCCTGGAATGGAGTCTTTCTCCTTGACGGCATCAGAAGGTCAGCAGTTGAACAGGGAGTAGCTTTCTCGTGATGGGCCTAAGGGACTTGTCACACCACGGTCTGTTCACCAAATAAAATGACCCCTCCCCCCTGCCGTGGTGCAGGAAATACTGAAATAGCACTGGCTCTTCTCTGTGCTGTAGGTCAGTAAGCACAGTGAGACTGAACGGAAACACCTGGAACAGGCTTCTGTGCACAGAGAGAACTCAGGGAGATGGTGTTGGAGCTCTTGATCTGCCCTCCCTCCCGGCTCCATTTGCTGCATTAGAGGGGAATTCTCCGCCTGCCAGCCAGGCTCTGATTCTTGAAAAGAAGCTAATTGAACAGAAGGGAGCTTTTTATCCTTCCCTTTCTCGGTGTCATGGGGTGGTGACCCCTTCAGAGGGTCGCCTAGCACCCACCTCTGCATCGATGAAGCTGAGACTCCGGTTGCCTGGCTCCAGTTGTCCCTGTAGTGCTTTGGGGCCCAGGCGCCTGTGTGGCTGCGGACAGAGAGGCCAGAGTCCGGTGCCCCCTGTGGCCCTGCAGAGGCACCGTGGACCTCCACACAGAAATGCCATTCTTCTTAAATCAAATCGGTGCAGAGACTGGAGTTGAGTGATGTGGCCTGTAGCCATGGATATGGCTGCATATGGGGGGGGTGATTATATAAAGACTAATTCCACCCACCACGTGCCCCCCAACCCCAAAGTTCCTTGGGCCCTCCGGGAGAAGGCTCTCGGAGTCAGAGTGTCAGGATAATTCAGCCATCTGATCTTTAAAGAGAAAAATAACTTTATAGCAAATCATTCACTTTTTTATTGAGTTAAAGTTCACATAACAAAATATGCCATTTTAAAGAGTGTAATTCAGTCATTTAATGTATTCACAGTGTTGTGCAAGCATTACCGCTATCTAATTCCAGCGTGTTTCCATCTCCTCAAAAAAAACCCGCTCCTGTTTAGGAGTCACTCCCAGGTCCCCCTCCCTTCACCCTCTGGTAGCGAGTACTGCACTCTGTCCCTTCGGATTTGCCTGCTTCATATCAGTGAGATCATACAATCTGCGGCCTTTTCTGTCTGGGCCCGTTCAGTTAGCATGTTCTCAAGGTTTGTCCGTGGTGTCACATGTGTCAGTACTTCATTCATTGTTTTGGCTGAATAAGAGTCCATTGTATGGTGTTCCACATCATGTTTATCCAAACAGACATTTGCCTTGTTTCCACTTTTTGGCTATTGTGACTAAATACCACATAGCAAACAATTCGCTTTTAGTAACAGATAACACACCACCAAGACCCAGAGGGGCCTCGCAGAGCGGAGCATTCAGTTCCGAGTTGGTGGACGGTACAGATGCGTGTGATATCTGTGTGATCTTAACGCTTGCCGATGCCTGTCCCTCAGCTCAGAACTGTGGCCGGAGGACACTGTCGTCTTTCTGTTATGACCTCAGTATGCAGGCCAAGAAGAAAACCAGCTGGTCAGGGAGGATGAAATCCTAGAAAACCTTTTGGTTTGTGCCAGGGAGCACTGTGGCGTAGGGGATCGTGATGAGAGTCCTAGAACCTGAGATGCTGTTGCAGAGAGCTGCCAGAATCCTGGGGCTGTTTTCTCCCACCCCGCGGAGATGCACAGCCTGTTGTCTTCCAATCGCCTCCCTGCAGGTGACATTTACACAGTGGTCGTCAGGATGAGCAGCTTGACCAGGAGTCACGTATGTTCCTTAACTGCAGGTACCCTTCCAAAAGGCCTTCATTTGCTCCACTGCCCATACTGGGTTCGCCCCGCACATGGAGGTTGGTCAGGTTAATTTGCAGGGTTACACGGGAATAGGAACAGCAGGCAGTAGAGGTAGGTAGCGGGCATCCCAGACACCCAGGCTGCCCTGCCCTGTGAGCAGCGGGGAGGTGGAACCATCACTTCAGGCCCTCTCCTTATTTCCTCTCGGATCTTCTGAGCTCCCTAGGGGGCAGGCATAGGCAGGCACAGGTGTCCCTGGTCGGCCGCAGCCAGTGTTCAGAGCAGCGCTCTCCAGGAGTCTGTCCTGGGAGCACGGCCAGCCCGTTTCCATAGCAATGTGGGCTCTGGTTGCGCCTGTGGGGGGTGCCAGATGCTTTGCCAGGAGTCAGCAGAGAGCCTCGGCTTGAGACGCTGCAGCCGTTGTGGGTGACATCAGGGGCACCTCTGATTTCCGCAGTGCAAAATAATGAAGACTGTTCACAGGATGTGAAAGACAGACATTTTTAGAAGATTTTTGTTTTCTCAAACTCAGTTGTGAAATCAATATAAGAAATCATAAATATAAGAGAGAGAAAAATGGAAAAAGGGATAAGAATTGAAAAGAAATAAAACTGACATGGTATGCAGATGACATGATTGTGTACATAGGAAGTCCAAGGAGATCTATGGATAATTTGTTAGATTTACTAAGTGAATTTGGCAAGATTGCTGAATATAAGATAAATAAACAAAAATCAGTTATATTCTTAGATAAGAGCAACAAAGAAAATTGTAATGATAGGCATTTACCATAGTATCAACAAATATAAGATACTTAAGAATAAACCTGAAGAACAATGTGGAAATCCTCTACACAGAAAATTATTACAAAGTATCTTATATTCAGCAATTAGAAAGACTTACATTAATGGAGGGATAGACAGTAGTTGTGAGTTGGACAACTATCATGGAGATGTTAGATTCACCTGTGATGACCTAAGATTCAATGTGCACCCATTTAAAATCCCAGCAGGTTTTTCTGGTGAAATGTAATAAACTCACAAAAAAGCGTTTGGCGCTTCCTGCGGGAGTATCCATAGCCTACATTGCTGTGGAAATGAGCTGGTCGTGCTCCAGAGATTAAATAAATAAAATTTAATGATATACTACCACCCACCCATTTGGATGGCTGTTACTAAAAAACTAACGAAATGGGAAATCGTGTTGGTGAGGGTGTAGGAGAATTAGAACCTTGTGCATGAGTGGTGGAAATGTAAAATGGTACAGTTGCTATGGAAAACTTGGCTGGTTCCTCAGTAAGTCAAACATTGAATTACCATATGTTCCAGCAGTTCTGACTTCTGGGTATATACCTGCAAACAATTGAAAGCAGGGACTCGAAACAGATACCAGCGTTCATAGCATTATTCACAATAGCCCTCCCCACCACAAGGAGAGCCCAAATAATAATGATAAACAAAATATGGTCTGTCCATACCATGGGATGTTATTCAGCCATAAGGAATGAAGATCTGCTACAACATGGATGAACCTTGGAAACATGCTGAGTAAAAGAAGCCAGACACGAAAGAACACGTACTGTAATTCTGCTTATATGCATCACATAGAATATAGGCAAACCCACTCAGACAGAAAGTAGAATTAAGATTACCAGGGTCCTAGTGAGGGGAGAGGAGTATGGAGCATTGCTGTTTAATGGTACAGAACTTCTGAGTTGATGAGAAAGTTCTAGAAATGGATGGTAGCGGTGGGTGATGTTCAGCGTTGCCGTAGGGCTCGATGACACTGAACTGTACACTTAAAACGGTTATTAATTTTATGTTACGCATATTTTAGTGCAATCAAAAAGAAACGTGTAAGTACTTTTCTTTAGAGGTTCCTGTGAACCAGAGGTGGTGAGACTTGTGGTTGAATGATCTGGAGCCTAGGAACCTTTCTCCAAGAGGAACTGTAAAGAGGCTTTTTTGGGGGGTTTCTCTATATCTTAGGGCGGTGGATTTTTCAATGACTGCTTACCCTGGAACCAGAGCAGTTCTGCTTTTGTACCAAGGTCATCTGTCTGTAAGAGATCTTGCTTGAGATGCTTGTTCATCTCAGTATAATTCTTCTCTTTGTTTCTGTTCTGTAAGCTTGCAGCTGTTTCTAATCTCTGCCTTTGTGATGTTTATGATTTAGAGGTAATTTATTCTCTGTTATCCTTGTACCAAAGAAGTTGGGTTTGTGTTTTTTCTCCCCCCCCACCCCGTCTGCGGCATTGGTCTTTCATTATTTTTTAGCTGACCTGGTAGCTTAAGGAGTCTTTTTCCTACGCATTCATTGAAAGGATCATTTGTAATTAGTGAAAATATTGGTTCTCTAGCTCCTTATTTTCAAAACCACGGTAGTATTTTCCAGTCGAGGTACCAATTCAGTGAAAAACATCAAGTAGGACCAAAGAGCTCCGCTGGTGGTGTCCTCAGTTCCTGAGCCTCACAGGCTGCTCCCCCAGCCTCGCCTCCCTTGGCCCTGGTGGACTCAGCTCACGCCTGTCACACCCCCACCCTGGCCTCCTCTGTGCCCACCTGCACACCTTTCTCCATGTCTCCAGCTAAGATGTGTTGAGCATTCAGGGCCTGTTCAAACCTCACCTTTTCCACAAGGTCCTTCCAGCCCTTCCTTGATTTCGTCCTGTACTTTGTGTAAGAGTGGTGGGGAATTTGAAGGTTCAAAAAAGGCAGCAGAGAGCAAACATAAATTATCAAGCGCTCCTTGGGTCACTTCCTCCAATACCTTTTATTCTTGCTGTCTTTCCCACCTCATCTGTGTATAGTTAAAAAAAAATTTTTAACAGAATTGGAATCAATAATATAAAAAACTTGGCTCTTACTTTTTTCACTCAATATTACTTCATAAACATTTTCCTATGTTATTGAATATTCTTAGAAAGTTTCATTTTTAATAACAGCAAAATACTACATTATCTGGATACATTGTAATGTATGTCATAAATTTTGTATTTATGGACATGAAGGTTGGTACTGATTTTTATTCTAACTTAAGTAAGACTGTCTTAGACATCTTTAGAAATAAAATTTTTTTTCAACATTTCTGCTTATGTCCTTGAGACGCATTATTTCTAGAAGTATAGTGACTAGGTCAAAGGGCATGAGGCTTTAAAGACTCCTGTTGTTTAATCCAGATTGCTTTCTAGAAAGAGTGGCCATTGTAATTGTTTTTTTAAGGCACTTTTCTAATTTAGAAAATTTCATAAAGTGTATTTTGTGATTCATTTCTTTAATTATTTGTGAAGTTGAACATTTTTTTCTGTGTTAGTTGTTAATATCTTTCCTTCTCTGAGTAATCTTTTTGTTTATTTTGCCCAGTGTTACACTGGGGTTTTAGCTTGTTTCATATCAATCTGTAAGGTTTTTATATGTTAAAGATATCAATCTGTGGCTGTCAAATTTATTGCAAGAATTTCTGCAGTTTTCCCTTTGAATCTGGCAAATAATAGGTTTGAAAGATAGAATCTTTTTAATATAATACTAATGACTACCGTTTATTGAAAAAACTTACCAGGTGTTGGGCATTGAGCAAAATTACTTTGTACTTGGATTATCCCACTTAATCTTTCCCACACCCTCAGTAGAAGTCAGCTTTTCCCTATATTATATTGAGGTTCAAGATCATATAGTCAGTAAATGAACAAGCTGGGATATGAATGAATGAACAGAGTCATATTATGGTGCCATGGTTTGGAATTTTGAATTATGCTTGCTTTGTCATAAGAAGAGCTTGTAAGCTAGCCAATTTTATTATATTTTTAATTTTTTGAATAAGCAGTACATTCCCTGAAAAAGGAACATGATAAAAGTTCTCCCTCCCACCACCTTATGCTCTCTGCTTACTTCTCACTGTGTTCCCCACCTCCACTCCCGAGGTGCACCCCAAAATCTTGTTTATGCTCCCATGCTTTCTGTATGTAGACACAAGTAAATACGAATATATATCCTCATCCCCCTTCTCCTGTTACTTTACACAAAGGGTTAAAACTGGTCAGTTTGAGCTATTTGCTTGTGCAACACTTAGCTGAATGAATTTCTGATTTACTTAATTGTCTTTAATTTTGGAGAGATTCTTCAAGCAGAGAGTTCAGGTTGTTTAGATGGTGACTTCATATTGAAATCGATTTCAGGCCAAACTCTAGCACTGCCAAGTCTTACATAACCAACCAAAGCTGAACTATCAAAGCAGCTGCCATATGTTGTAAGGAATAAAACCAGGGGACTGATGCAGACAATTCTTAAGAAACAAGTTCTCACTCTCAAAATCTCCAGGGGAAAAAAAGAAAAAAAAGTATATATATTCCACCTGAGTGCACATAATGTCTGTGCAAAACCAAATGTTTGTTACTATGTATCACAAAGCCAGATTTTTAAAAAAATGGCCAAGTCAATCAACATCCACTACTTCAGTATCAGTAGCTTCTTTGATGGTTAATAACTCTTCCATGGTTAAGACTCAGATGCAGAAATCTGGTTGGTTAGAAAGCTAATTAAACTTCCAGCTTGCTCACACAGAATTACATAAAAAGGCAGAAATGTCTTTTTCACAGAGGTACAGGCCACTTGCATCAGCAGCCCTGGACAGCTGTTAGAGTATTTAGGGTCCTGAGGTTGGAAGGACCAGGTGTCCTTTAGACAGTCCCATGTGTCCCTTCCTCCCAAGCGGAGAGTGTGGGTGCCCAGAATGACCCCACCTCCAGCACCCATAGCCTTGTGGAGAGCCTCCAATCCTTCAGCTCCGCAGAGAGCAAACTGCAAGTTACGAAGGGTAATACGCTTTACCTGTAAGTCGTTTGATGCTTTTCCTGCCAGTTTAAGCACCTCTGGAGTGAGGCTCTTACTCCAGCATGGCTGCACTGCACGCTGTAGCAGCCATACCGACTGGGCCATGGCTGCTCATTCTAGATTGCTGTGTCCGCAGATCGGCCCACCAGGAACTGCATGCTGGCCTCTGCAAGGGGAAACCACCTTTGTCTTGGCCTGTCCGGAGTCCTTCCCAGCCTTCTTGAATTATGCCGAAGCTCCAACAAGCAAGGCAGAGAAAGGACTGGTCACACACCCAGGGAGACCCCGCTGCCTACTCCTTCAAACAACCATGATTTGAACTGCTAGGCATATGTATATTCATAAGAGGTTATTATGTGTCAAAAAAATAACACCCCTTTGCCCCTTCCTAGTCAGAATGATTATAAAATGCATCCTGGAATATTCATTTAAGGTGCTTTCTGGAAGGGTTTCTCTTAGTGGCCCTTGAAGGTGAAGCTCTGGGACACTCCAGAGACCTATGTGGGAGAAGTGCGGTCGTAATGCGAGGGGACCTGTGTGCTCCCGAACGCCCTCATCTTTACCCGCCTTTATCTTCCCCCCTAGGTACTGGCGGAGGGCACTGGGCATGCAAGTCTGCTACGTGCGCCACGAAGACTATCAGTTCTGTTATTCCTTCCGGGGCAGGCCTGGGCACAGACCTTCCATCCTCATGCTCCATGGATTCTCGGCGCACAAGGACATGTGGCTCAGTGTGGTCAAGGTGCAGTTCTACATTCCTCTTTCTCAGGAAGGAAAAGGGTTTCCACTGGGACATGATGTCAACAATGGTAGAAAGCAGAGGGAACCCAGAACTATGGCCCAAGTCATCTTAAAACTAATCACACTTAGGTTATATTAGTATATTATATATTTAGTTTATATTAGGTGAAATTCGGTATATTATCTGAATCCTTTTACCAGACAGAATTCACTGAGTTGAATGTCATGTGTACAATCTGGGCCTTGGAAATCATTTCGCATGAGTATTCCTCAGGGAAGGTTTCTGATGCTGAGCTTCATCTCAGAACTGCCATGACTGTCAAGATCGGGTTTATAAAGCTCCTTTGTGCCCCGTTCCTCTTCTTCCTGCCCTCATTGTCCTCCTTCCCCTCCTTTTCTTCATCTCCCTCTCTTCTGCCTTTTTTTTTTTTCCCTTAGCCAGTTAGAGAAATGATTTTGATCTGGCAACTTCCCGGGATAGTTTTCCAAACCAGTTTCTGCCCTGGTTTACTTGGGTGTGGCAACTTGCTTTGCTGGGGAAAAGAGGCCAGCAGGTGACGGCTGGGGCTGGGAGGGGTCTTGGCAGGGAAGCACCCCGGACTCCCACCTCGAGCAGGACCCTACCTGCATGACGCAAGGGTGATGCAGAGCAGGAGGACGTGGCTCACCCAGCCTGGAGGTGGTTGTAATTCCAGGGTGAGGACAGTCACCCTCTGAACCTCTCACTTCTTGTTTCCACCTCAGAGAAGCACCTTTCATAAAACTAGATGTTTGTTCATTGATCACTGAGGTTTCTCAGTTTCTTGGTTAAAAGTGGCATGTATTTAAATGGAAGAAGGGGTTTTAGGATAATAATCACTCCAGAAATTAGACCTTACTACAAAAAAAAAAAAAATGTTGACACCGGAATCAGGGTGGTCAGGCGTGGTTCTTTGGCAGGCGTTGCTCCTGTGAGCTCTGGAGCCGGCCAGGGCTCTGGAGGGCAGATCCCTCCCTTCTAGTTCCGGGTCAGAGGCTGCACGACTGGAGTCAGCGTGGACGAGGTGAGGGAAGGGAGGTAGTACTTGTCAGCTGGCGTCAAAGAGTGAGAGAACCAAGCCTGCTCCCCTGATCTTGTCCCCCTTTTCCAGTCAGCCCCAGGGTCCCCTTCCATCTGTGTGCCAGTCTTTGGGGGGCTGTGGTCCTCTGAGGCTACTGGCAGTGCTTATTCACATCAGCAGTTATTGTCTTACTAGGGTAAGACGGTCCTCGGGGATGGCTGTCCAGGTCGCTTGGTAAATCGGGGCAGCCTCCCCAGGAACATGGGCCAACATGTTCCACACACACACTCTGATCTCTGGGCGTCCTGTGTGTCCTCAGTTCCTTCCGAAGAACCTGCACTTGGTCTGCGTGGACATGCCAGGACATGAGGGCACCACCCGCTCCTCCCTGGATGACTTGTCCATAGACGGGCAAGTCAAGAGGATACACCAGGTAAGCAGGAGGCGCCACCAGAAATTGCCCCGACTGGGTCTCACCCAGCATCAGAGCCCCATAGGGACTTGGAAGTGGTCTGTAGTGCATTCTGTCTGCAAGGAACTGCAGACGCGTCGGCACCCCAGTGGCATCGTTGGTCAGCTATGGAGTGCCAGGACTCCCGGCAGACTGTTCTCCTTTAAGCCTGTTGCAGTTATTTCTAAAGAAAAATGATCTGGGCATTTTTCTGAGTTCTTTGAAAAAGGAGTGTAGCATTCCTCAAGACCATTTCCCTAGAGCCTGCTTTTCTGCTTACCAGCCACATGAAGACCCCAACTTGGCAACGGCCCCTCTGCCTAGGTGTGGAGGATGGGCAGGCTGCTGTTTGCATTTTGTGCTATTTTAGCATCTATCGTCACCCTGCCTCTGGCTGGGCTTTCAAGGTCATGGGGTTTATGAACTATTTCAGAATTTAGGAGCCCAGAAGTTTTAAACTGACATTTGGTATTTTCCTCAGACGAAGATATTTAACGTATGCACTCCCTTCTCCCCACATTAACCTATGTGTTCTGATGAGGTCAGGAGCCTTGTTCCTTGGGTCTTTGCTGTATCCTCAGCAACTGACTGTAGTTCCTTGCAGATGGATGGATAGTTGGATGGAGGTCAAATAGACAGATGGATGGGTGGATATTTATGTGAATGGATGGTTGGATGGATGGGAAGGGATTTAAATTAGCACAAGAGGCAGTAAACCATGGCCCCTGGACAATAGCTGGCCTGCCACCTGTTTTTGTAAGCTAAGTTCTACTGGAACACGGCATGCTCATTCATTTATGTGTTGTCTCTGACTGTTTCTGGGCCACAACACCAGAGCTGAGGAGTTGCTACAGGGATTGTATGGCCCACAGAGCAGAAAATACTTACTGTCAGGACCTTTATAGAAAAGTGTACTGACTCAGGGATTTGAGGAATCTTTATGGGTTTTATACTTACAAACGATTCCCCAATCAACTGTGCCAAGTAAAGAGAAGATTATGCCCCAGGACTTGCCTGGATAATGGGTCCAGTCGATTTCAGCCCCCTTTCTGTTGTGCCCATAGGAAGTGTAGAGGTGTCTGCTCTGTTATCCCACTGTCACTGCCTAGAGCTCTGTAACAAAGCCTTCTTCTCATTTCCCTTCCTAGTTTGTGGAATGCCTTAAGCTGAACAAAAAACCCTTCCACCTGATAGGCACCTCCATGGGTGGCCATGTGGCCGGAGTGTACGCTGCTTACTACCCATCGGATATCTGCAGCCTCTCCCTCGTGTGCCCTGCTGGTGAGTTACGAGGCTAAAATAACCCTCTGAGAGGCTTGAGCACAGCAGGGTCTGACTCTCTAAAGGAACAAGTAGCAGTGTCTGCCATGACCGCTTTTTAGAATATTCTTTTTGATGTCTATTTTAGAGATATGTTGTGCTTTGTGATAAATAACCAAATAGTAGTGGTATAACCATAATCATCACCATACTGACTTTAAAATATAGAGCCAGCCTTGTTCCACCAAGGATTTGAGGTGATTAATTAAGATGTGTGTAGTACTTTGCAGCATATAAATACTTGGAAATATAATAATATTAACATCTGACACAATTGAGTTCTTATAAGCTGATGTCTTTATATGGATTTAATTCTTGCCATAACATTATGAGATGAAGGTACTATTATTATGCCTCTGTTTTTGCTGAAAATCCAGAGATTTTTATCCTGGGTTAGAGAATATCTTCTTATAAAAAATCACCAATTTTAGTTTTTCTGCTCTTGTATGTACACATGGCAACTTGAGCTGTAAAATATCCCCATAAATTACAGTCTGAGGTTGGATTTTTAAAATGTATTTTTCTTACAAGGTCTTCAAACTTGGATTTACAAATGTGTGAGAGAAAAAAAATCTTAATTTTTTTTGTCTTTTTCCTTATCTTTCTCTCCTGGTACTTTATTGGAGTGTGATTTACACATAGTAAATTGCACAGATTTTAAGTGTACATCTCGATGACATTTTACATATGTAATGTCTATCTGGACCAAGATAGTATGCCCATTCTATAGGTGGGAACATTGAGGCACAAGGAAGTTTCATTAGTGCCAGGATAGGAACCGATCCTAGACTGTCTGACTGCAGAACCCAAACTATGGCTTTTTGGAAGTCCTTTTAGATTCACTACCTCCTTTATATAGTCATATCCACCACCTCCTTTATCCAGGAGAGCCCAGCCGTGAGTCAGAGAAGTACACCTTCTGTGAAACGTAACTAAATTGACCTTCGAAGTCATAGTCATTCTGAAAGCCAGTAGTTGTCAGGTCTGTTAAGAATATCGTAATTGAAGGTGAGCTGCCGAAGGCTTTTCTCTTCTTTGCCCAAGCACCATGTCTGAAATCACTCGCTCTTTCAATAATAAAGATAGAATTGGAGTTACAGCCCTTATGGAAGTTTATTCCTTTTAAATCACTTATGGAAGGTGAGATCTGACTGGCTTTTTTGAGCGTATGTTCATTTGCCCAGAGAAGAATTTTACACCTGAGTTTCAGTTGGACATTTAAAATCAAGTTTGCTTGTATGTGTAAATGAAAAGATAAATGTCTTTTACTTTGAAATAATTTGAAATTTATGGAAATGTGGCAAAGATAGTGCAGAGAATCCCATTGAGCCTCCACCCTGTTTCTCCCATTGGCCACAGCTCACGTTCGTTACCAGGCGGTTTGTCACAACCAAGAAGCAAACATCAGTCCATTACTGTTAAACTGAACTCCAGGCTTTGCTTGGATTTCATTAGTTTCTCCACTAGTGTCTTGTTTCTGTTCCAGGATCCAGCCCGGGATACCATGTGACATTTAGTTTAGGATTATTCTTAAAGTACAAAGAAGTAGATCCTGTAATCTGCCCCAGGGCATCGTGAAACCCACACGGTACCCATGCTATGTTTAAAGGGCTTGCTGAATATTGGAGATTTATGAAGTGTGGGCTTCTGCAGCAGAGTATGATGCCATGCCTTTCTTTCTAAAATCTAGCTCTCCAGCTAAGTCAAACCCTCAATATTTGCTCAGTCGGAAGGGAACATTAGTTTTGCCCTCCATGTACATCAGTTTGTGTGCCCCTCGTGTTGTGCTGCAGGGTGAGAGGAAATAATGGTCCAGCTTGAAGCTGTTTGGACTCGGTGATTGCCTCGTGCCCTCCTGCAGGGAGAGGAGCCGTGGGGAGGGCATACTGCCCCACCGTGGGGGACAGCTTGGAAGGGGCTCATTCGCACTTGACTTTGAGCTTTACGGATTGACCCCAAGTGAGACATTACTAAGGGGGTAGGCGTGCAGTCACTCTGGCCCTGTGCTTTCTTGCTGTTCTGTATTTCCTCAGTGATACAGGCGTGACAGGGCTCCAGCAGCTGTCTTCTAGACTGATGCTTCTAAAACTCTGGCATACGTATGAATCCCCCGACTTGTTAAAGTGGGTTCAGGAGACTTAAGGGAGGGGGCTGAAATTCTGCCTTTCATATGTGCTCCGATACTCCTAGTCCATGAACCGCAGTTTGCATAACCAATTCTTATAATATCCCGAAGGATTTTTTTTGTGCTCCTCAAGAGTATGGTTTTGACTTTGAGCAAGGATGGATGTGCCAGTTAAAAAAAAACTACTGGTGAGAACACCTGAAATATATTAACTCTGGGCTGAGAGTGGAGATTCCCTTTGCCAAATGGGGGCCGGTGAGGAGGTGGACACATTGCCAAGCTGTTTTGGTTTGAGTCCCATAGGCCTGCAGTACTCAACGGATAATCAGTTCATACAACGGCTCAAAGAACTGCAGGACACGGTCGCCGTAGAGAAGATCCCCTTGATTCCGTCTACCCCGGAAGAGATGGGTGAAATGCTCCAGCTCTGCTCCTACGTCCGTTTTAAGGTGCCCCAGCAGGTAATGCCATCTCAGCGGCATTATGCCCTCTGCCAAGGGCTCAGGAGGCCAATACCAGCCTCTGTGGGTACCTTGTACTCATTTGTTCATTCACTCAGCAGTATCTATACCACGCCTGTGGCCTGGGCCCCAGTGGTGAATAAATAAGACTGAGAGGGTCCCTGGGAAGACCCAGGCCTGTGGGGGAGGCAGACAACTCATGATTATTGCAAGTAAACAGATAATTACAAATTGTAGTAAGTCTTATAGAGGAAATGAAGATGGTGCAGTGATGGGAAACAGGGAGGCAGGGAAGGCTTTGATCAGCCTCTTTGAGGAAACAGTGGGCAGAAATGCAAAAAGCATAGGCAAGTTTAAGAGGCTGGAGGGCGGCCTAGAGGGAGGGAGTGAGTGGGCTGAGATGAGGGTGGGCTTAGTGGCGGACTGAGGGGGAGGGGGAGGAAAGGCAGAGGTCACAGGTGACTCCTGGCTCTTGTGTTAGATAAAGGCAGCATTTTCTGAGTAGGGCAGAGAGGGAGCGCACATCTGGGGACAAGGGATGAATGAGCTCCACGTTGGATGCGTTACGTTGAGGTTGTCCATCAACTAGCAGGTGGGCATACGAGTGCAAGTCCGGCCGAAGCTACAGAATTAGAGCCGTCGGCTGATGATGATGGTATTCGAGGTCACGGGTATGAAGGAAGTCATCCAGAGCAAGGGTGCGGGGAGCCAAGACAGGGGAATCCGTAGCTGGGGCCTCATAACAGCAAGTGTCTCCCCTCTGCTGAGCTGGACCCCACCTTGGGGAGTGGGCAGTCCTCCTAGGAGCTGAGAGAATGGGCCCTGTGCAGAGGTGGTGAGTGTGGCTCAGGTTACAGGTGTGGCCCGTCTCTGGGGAATCTCGAGTCTGTGGTATATTCTATCCCCAAAATCCACATTACAGTCGTGAAATCACACCAATCTGCTCCCAACACGGGTCTCTTCCCAGAATGGAGTGGCCAAACAGAGTTTTAGAAAATTCCATGTTTTGAGTTGTCAGGAATATGAAAACCATGAGAAGCCAAATGGCAGCTCTGGAAGCCCCCCTGGGAGAGAATGACCACCTGAGCCCAGCCCTCGGCCAGCCCGTGGGCCGTGTTGTGTTACTGCATCTGCTCGCTTGTGTGTGTCTTCTGGCCTAGCCTCTGTAAGGCCGGGGACTTTGTCCTCATTGGCTGATGTATCCCCAGTGCCTGCGTGAAGTCAATCCTAGGTCCAGATTGGATGGCTCAGTGGATGGGAGGATGCAGGGATGGAGGAGGGATGGGTGGGTAGGTGCAGGATGGAGGGATGCATGAATAGATATGTGCGTGTGTGAGTCAGAGATGCAAGATGGAAGGACGGGTTGGATGGGGGAGCAAACGTGGAGATGGATAGGTGCGTGGGTGCAGGATAGATAACAGAATGAAGAAATGGCTGCTACTGAGCATGGTGTGCTGGTGAACCTGCCTTCAGAGTCTAGGCTTCTGCTTCCAGGATGGTCAGGCTCTAGTCACGCTCCACGCGGTTAGTTTAGTCCCAAACAAACAGTTCACACGGGTTTTCCCACTTCCATCAGCACACAGGATTTTAGAGAGCGCATTTAAAGGGTTCAAACCATTCCAGGCAGATGAGAGAAGAGACAGCTGCTAATAGGAACCCTGGACTCCACTTCAAGAATCCTGAAGCAGGCAGGAGCAGGGGGCTGTGTGCCTTCCGGCCACAGTGCCTCTGGGTCAGAGCTCCAGGTCCGCAGGTCTGGCCCTTCCCCACTGGCTGCCACGTCGCCAGCGCTCAGCAGGAAAGGCAGAGACAGTGTCAAACAATAAGCAAAGGACTCGCCAACCCTTCCCAGAATTTTCTCGGTAGTTTATTGCTTCATTTTTTAAGAGACTCACCATCCTCAACCCTTTAATTGTTCTAAATAGACCTTGTTCTGCAGTTGGCTATTATTGAACAAGCAATCACTTGATATTATTTCCAGTCTGGTTGTGTCTTAGTTGAAGGAGAGGATATTTCAAGATGAAGCGGCTGTCAGGTCATCTCAGGCGTTATTTCCCTGCTGTACGGGACCTTCGGTGTCACAGTATTACATCCAAGTTCCTTCCTAATTAAAAAGGAAAAAGCCTCTTAGGAACCTACTCCCAGTTACATTTCATACCACACTGGGGGAATTTGGAGGACCAGATCCTGCAAACCTTGGCAGTGCCATAAATTGCTGAACTTTATTTCCTACATTTTCCCAGAGCCGTGAGACACCTGAGGAAATAGATCTTCTTTTCTTGCCTTCCAACTTTGGGTTATTTTTCCTCAGATCTTGCAGGGCCTTGTTGACGTCCGCATCCCTCATAACAACTTCTACCGGAAGCGTGAGTAGCTCTGCTTTCAGCTCTGAGCCTGGGACAAGGGAAGCTTTGTGGGTGGCTGGCTTTTATGTCTTACATTTCTGAGACTGATATTTTCTGGGGCCCCTGGAGAAAGTGGTGGCTTGGACCCCACGACTGTCCCCGTGTTCTGTGCTGGTGCCACACGCAGAGCCCAGCGCACGCTCACTTTGTTTTTCCTTTTCTGAGAAGTGTTTTTGGAAATCGTCAGTGAGAAGTCAAGATACTCCCTCCACGAGAACATGGACAAGATCAAGGTCCCCACGCAGATCATCTGGGGGAAACAAGACCAGGTGTGTAACGTCCTTGGGGCCGCCTGTGCAACCACACTGGCCTCTGATGAAGCTGTAAGATAAATTTTAGCCGAAAAAAGCAGGCGAAGAGAGGCAACAAAGGGCCCGGTAGTTTATTTGAGTGCAGCCCCGGGTGATGTTCCGCGGTCTGGGTATTACAGGCCGGGGAAGTCACACCTGTCAGGGAGGTGGGGGCTTATAAGGGGTTAGGAGGGGGAGGAGTGGGCAAGCTATCCTAGGGAGCGTGGAGAGGTATGATTGGCTAAAGGTGACATAATAGACAACTAGAAACTTTTTTCCTTCCAAGAGGGAGGAGGCTGACATCCGGGTCTTAGTTGGCACATCAGAAGGATGGAATTCAGGAAGAGCTGTCCCCTTTCCATATAAGGCACGGACCTTGGAGTCTGGTCTGTTCTCCGCCTATGGCATCTCTGTTCTGTTTGCATGTCCTTGTTTTTCCTTCCTCCAGCCTAACAGAAGCCAGGGGTCATTTATAAAGTGAGCTTCGCTGGCAGGTTTCTGATCTCCGGAGGAGGCGGCAGAAAACACTAGGGTCACGGGCCAGCGTTTACAGGGAGCATCATTCTGAGCCAAGAGCAATGGCGTCGGTCTTTTTAAACGAGAGGCAATCATAAATCATTTTTACACTTTATTTTTAATCAAAGCCATATAGTCACATGACACAAAAAACTTGAAAGACTACAAAAAATTTTTTAATGAAAACTTGATCTCTTTATATCCCAGATCCCAATTCCCATTTCCTTGAGGTAGTCCTTAATGTTCTGTGTGTATTGCCTAAATTTTCAAAGGTGATGATTGGCAAGTGGTTTCTGTGAAGGGCCACATAGCAAGTATTTCCACTTTGTGGGCCCTCTGATCTTTGTCACTGTGACTCAGCCCTGCTGTGGTGGTACAAGAGCAGCTATAGACCTGCAAACAAGTGGGTGGCAGCGTTCCAGTGAGCCTTTATTGACAAACCAAGGCCTTGGGCCACTTCCTGCCTACCTCTCTTCTAAGTATATGCATATGTGCATAGGTAAGCTTTATCTGTAAGTGTTTTAAGCATGCCATGTATCATGTATAAATTTTAAAAATATATATACATTGTTTTGCATATTACCTCATATATATATATGATGTATCTATCTTGGAAATTGTTTCCTATCAGCCCATACAGATTTACTCACTCCACTTTTTTTTAATATTTTATCTTGAGATAATTTCAAACTTAGGGAAAAATTATAAGCCTAGTACAGAGTACTCCTGTACCTTACTTAAAGTCATCAATTTTTAACTGCTTTATTGAGGTATAATTTATAAACCATAAGCTTCCCCTAATTGTGCATCCCACCACAACCCAGGTATAAAACCCTTCTGTTGTCCCAAAAGTACCCTCCTGCCCTTCTGCAGCTAATCTCTACGCCCACCCCAACCCGTACAACCACTCCTCTGTTTTCTGTTTCTATAGTTTTGCCTTTTCTAGAATCTTCATAGAAATGGTATTATATAATAGGTAATCTTTGCATCTGGCTTCTTTTATGCAAGCATATTGTTTTTTGGGTTCAACCACAGCGCTTCATATACCAGTAGTTAGTTCCTTTTTATTGTTGAGTGTTAGTAAATAGATTGTATGTACCACATTTTATTTACTACCAATTTTTAAATTTGCCATTGGCTTTCTCCTTATTATCTATCTGTCTACCTAGAAATATATATTTTTTAACCATTTGGAGATGGTTGCTTAAATTAAATCTCTTTACCCCCCAGTACTTGAGGGTGTATTTACTGGGGACAAGCATGTTCTCATATTCGTAACCACAGTACATTATCATTTTCAGGAAAGTTAACATTGATGTGATAAGTTCATCTCATCAACAATCTGTATTCCCAATCCATCAGTTGTTTCAATAACATAGAATATACAGAATCCTCCTGTCTCCCAAGCCAGGATCTAATCCAAAGTCACACATGACTTGTCAGGGCCTGTTAGTCTCCTGGAATATAAACCTGTCCCTTAGCCCACCTCTGTCATTCATGAACGTTGACATGTTTGAGGAGCACAGGCCAGTTTTCTTATGGGATGTCCTTCAATTTGAGTTTGTCTGCTGTTTCCTCATGATTAAATTCAGGTTCTCCATCCCTGGCCAGAATATCTCCTGAGTGATAACGTAGCCCATCCTCAGATGCATGTGCCCCCCTCCTCCTCGCTTGTGATGTTAATATCAATTTTCTGGGCCGGCGATCATCTGCGTTCTTCCTTGTACAGTTGTTATTTCTCCCCATACAACCAATCGGCAGTCTGTGGGGAGCCATGGCGATCTCCTGCTCCTCACCACACATCCCCCCGGCTATCATTTACTATTTGTGAATGAGTCTTGCCCCAGCGATATTTTTCACCATTCTTTTTCACAACTGCATAGTACTCCGTTGTCCAGCTCTGCCATGTTGGGTTTAATTAGTGGTCATTTGGTTGTTTGCCATTTTTTGCCATTAGACAAGACCTCAGTGAATATCAGTGTACGTCTATGCTTGTGGAGTATGAGAACATACCAGAAGGGAAGATTTTTAGGGTGGTATCACCAAGTCAAAGGGCAAGTGCATTTAAGAATTTTAATAGGTTTTGTCAGATGGCTCTGTATCAGTTTGCTAGGGCAGCCATAACAAAGTACCACAAATGGGGTGGCTTAAACAGAAATTGATTGTTCTGGAGTTTTGGAGACCAGAAGCCTGAGATCACGTTGTCAGCAGGCTGGTTCCTTCGGGGCAGCTGTCAGGGACAGTCTACTGTGTGACTTTTTCCAGCTTCTGGCGGTTGGCTGGCAGTCTTGGCTGAGTCTCGGCTTACAGAGGCGTCATCCTGAGCTCTGCCGTCCTCTTCACATGGTGTTCTCTCCCTGGTTTGGCTGTCTGTGTGCTGAAATTTCCCTCTTTTGTAGGGATGCCAGTCGTATCGGGTTAGGGCCCACTCAGTATGACCTCCTCTTAACTAATTACATCTACAATGACCCGATTTCCAAAGAAGTCACATTTTGAGATACTGGGGATTAGAGCTTCAACATGAGAATCTGGGGGAGAGACAAGCCATAACAGACCTTCCAGAGAGATACTAATTCACACTCCAGAAGCTCCTTTTTTGTTTTCATCTGTTCGTTAGAAACCATTATCTTAGGGCTAGTTCTCAAGTTTAAAACGAGAGGAAGCAATGAGAAATGAAACCCTTATGAGGCCCACAGGCAGACAGAATGACATTGTCTAGTAAAAGTGTCCAGCAACATTGACCTGTTGAATGTTGAGAGAAAGGCAATTAGAGAAAAGCTTTCCCCGTGGAGACAGTTCCCCTGGGGACCTAACGACAGCACAGGTCGGGGCCATGGAGACCCCTGGAGATGCAGGGAGGAGCCAGGACTGGGTCCCCAGTGCCCGTGGGGAGGGAGGCATCATGGCATCAGCATGGCTGGGTGCAGATGTGCAGCACAGGCGGGTGGGTGTGAGGAGTGGCGAGGGCTCACGTGCTGCCCTCCACCTCAGCCGAGAGACTGAGAGCAGCTTTGTGGGCACCTGAGCAGAGAAACAGGACCTGGGCCGGCAGGGAGCCATTCCATCAGGAGTCAGTCAGAAGAGTCAAAGCCTTTCTTAATTCTAAAAATCCCGAAGGTGACGTGGGGCTGTCGGGAACCAGCAGGGAGGGGCGAGAGCCCATCGCCCTGCGGAGACGGTGCAGAAGCGCCATCTCTGGGCTTGGACTCCAAAAGTCTGAATTCCAGCCCTGCCTTTGCCCTTTATCACCCCGTGACCTTGAGCAAGTCACTCAGCTGCTCTGAAGGGCAGTTTCTCTTCTGCTAGGGTGATCGTGAGGCTCAAGTAAGATAATATATATGAAGGTGACTTTTCTCCAGTTATCAAAAAATGATTATTACTCATGTCCTTTGCTCTGATTGCTGACCTCTGTCTGTGGTCCAAAATTTCCTCCAGGGCTCTGAAGTCCATTTTGTTCTGGTAAAAGAGCCTAAAATTCCCTGGGCCTGCTATAAATATGATCAGATCCTATATGTGTTCTCATGGACCATCCCTGCCAGACTCCAAATAGCAAACTGTCTGGCTCTTTCCTGCTCTGTCATCAACATTTGGTGTCAAAGACCCATACCTGTGGAAGCAAAGTAGAGGCTCAGTAGGCAGGCTGCTGTATTGGACAACTGCAGGGAGAGCCATATGCACGTCATCTAGGTGAATGAGACCCCCTGGATTTGGGCAGTCTACAGCCTGCACAACGGAACCTGGCAGCCCTTCCTGAGAGGATTTCTGCACAGCTGTTCAACTTATTTCTCTTTTATGTTCAGTTCACTAGAGTGGGAGGGCCATATGAAGGTATGTAAGGTTTATTATTCTTTAGGTCTGTTCTCCTGGCCAGCACAGTGCCTGGTATGCAGGAGACCCAGAGGACGTAGTATGAGCAAGCAAGTAGAAGTGAAGAAACTTGCAAATGGTCAACCCATCAACTGACTTCCTGCATGTTTAAGTCAGCCACTAGGGTCATATCGAGCACCTAGTATGTGCCCAGCATGGATTAGGCCCCGGAGATGCAGTAGCGACCAAGACAGACAGGAGCTATAAATCTGGGGAGGGGAAAATTCCGGGGCAAAATGCCTTTGAAACTAAATTCAGTCAAAGGGAGAAATAAAGTTTAAAACCTGTTTATTGCTTACAAGGAGTCATCCCGTGTCTCTCTCTGTTACGACAGAAGCGAGCAAAAACTGTCCCCAACATCTTAGGTCCAGATAAGCCCTCGCTTGCCCATGTAATTACCCATGGACTAGTTTTCCCCACCCCTTAAAAATGCCTGTTGATATGGAGATGCACTAAAGCCAGGCGAGGGATTCTGGAAATACTGCCGTTTTACCCACAGGAGCCCTGCCTTCTGGTAGCTTACAGTCTATACAGTAGTCTACCTACCGCTGTAATGCATGGCACAGCCAACCCTAGGGTGAGGTATGTCATGTAAATACAGAGGTGGAGTCTGTCTTTATAATTTTGATATTTTCATCATGGATCTTTTTCCATTAAGGTCTATTTTTTTAGTACTGCATTAAAATAGTATTCATCTGGAGTACCGGGTTTCTTTGTGCCTGAGGCAAGGGCCTCACTTCCCTTATTGTGGGCTTGCTTTGGCCTGGAATGGGGTGGAGACCCAGTTTGACCATCTTCAGGAATGTCTTACTCAGGAAGTAGCTGGCCTGGGTCCCCCAGACATGTACCTATCGTGAGGGCCCATGCAGCTGTCTCACAGACCTCTGAGTGACCATGGGGAACACCAGATTTGATCAGGATAATTGTCAAAGCTAGAAGCTCATGTGGTATTTTTGCTGATGAGCAGTAGTTTCTGACCATCCGCCAGACAGATGCTCAGTTGGGAGTTGCTGTTTTTCCTGCTTTGACCCGTGGTCCCTGCCTGCATTTTGTTTGGGTATTTTCCATAGCTGGGCTTTATTTCTGCTCAGACCAGTACTGTGGGAGCCTTTGCTGTGAGAGAGGGGTGAGGCAGAGATGTCTGATTCTTCTGTGGAGTGCCCAGCCATTCTGCTCGCCACATGGCCAGGTGGGCGCACTATCCTGGTTTTAATCATCTGAGTTGAGGCGGGTCAAGCTCAGACCGGATGGCACTCAGGCCTGTGGGGCTTCTGCTTTTGCTGTTGAGGATGGGAGGGGGGGCCCTCTTGTCTGAGGGGAGTTGCAGGTGAAAGCCACTGAGAGAAGCCAAGTGAATGCCAGTCCGAGGGTGCTGGGGAGAAAGCAGGGCACGTGGAACATGGCATCACATGAGCTCTTTGAAAAGTGTCGGCCCTAAAAAAGTGGTGGCTTTCAGATTGGGAAAGCAGACCCCATTATTCATGGACTTGAGGCCTGAGGTCACACAGCTCTGGGGACCCCCCAGGGACCTTCAAAGAGATACTCCCCAAACAGTTTGTGATGATTAGCTGTCACCTCTTGGTGTTCCGGGATGCCCTTCCCACAGCTTGTTGTTCTCTGTTCAGGCTGTAGGGGGCCTCCCTGTGGCCCGGCCTGATCACATCACTGTCCTTGCCATAGCACTGCAGCTCCCCCTGCCCTCAGATCAAAGCCAGACCCCCCAGCAGGGCTGGAGGAGCGGGCCCTCCCCACTGCGTCTCAGCACTGGCCATCACCTCCCACCCTCTTCCTCCCTGGAGCTCTCGGCTCCCAGGATCCTCCATGCCAGACCAGAAACTGCTGGCAGCACAGCTCCTGGCACCGAGTTGTACAGTAAAGCCTGAGGCGTGCAGTCCCTTCTGTCGGAGGGCGCTAGCCCCCGGCACTGAACTAACTCACTTGGTCCTAAACACCGGCCCTGCCAGGCCTCAGCAGGAGTTCTGTCTGCTGAGCACGCACAGGCATCTGAACCCTTGCCATCTAGCTTTCTCTCTTGTCCTGCAGGTACTCGACGTGTCTGGGGCAGCCATGTTGGCCAAGTCAATCGCCAACTGCCAGGTGGAACTTCTGGAAAACTGTGGGCACTCGGTGGTGATGGAGAGACCCAGGAAGACAGCCAAGCTCATCGTCGACTTCCTAGCTTCTGTGCCCAACACGGACAACAATAAGAAGCTGGACTGAGTTCCCAACGGCGGCCTACACACCACACGCAGCACCTGCTCCCATCTCCAAAATCTGCTGTTGGCCACCGCTTCTCAGGGATCCTGCCGCAGATGTGGTCAGAGCACCCAAGTCCCTGAGGAAGCCCGGCCCCTCCCCCGGAGTCTTGACAGAGCCATAGAGCTTTGGGGGCCACGAGGAAACCTCCAAGACGTTTTTCACAAGATGGGAACTCACAGAACAAAATAAGAAACCCAGCCATGGAACCTACCAAGAAGTCTTCAAGTTCATGTCACACGGTGGCCCCCCTTGGACCACCCTCATCACTGAGGCCCCGTTCTTTAAAACATTCCTCACAGACTGTCTCAAGGCTTTTCTGTTGCTTCAATGTTCTCCCCTGCATGGACAATGGCTGCTTTAGGAGTGCTAGTCCCCATTCACTGAGCCCCTCTTGTTTATGTCTAATTTGAGTTTTACATAGAGACCCATAGGCCAATGCAGTCCATCAACTGTGAGACAGAGCGAAATGGCTGTAAACATTTTTACTCGCAGGGAGGGATGTTCTGCCCGTGCCGGCCCTCAGAGCTGCTGTGGAAGCAGAGAACACAGCTGGGTGGTTTGATGGGCACCCTCCATGTTGGGTGTGTCCTGAGTGAGCCCAGAAAAGTCCCAGTATGAGAACATCTAACCAGGAAAAATGATTTCCTGGGAATCATTTATGATTTTTAAAAACAGGACTGATAAAGCAATAAAGTCCTAGACAGCTATCTAAATCATCAGATTCGGGATCCACACACGAGCACCTCCTGGGCCTCTTTTCTATCTGCTGTGCTACTGAAAACCCTTGGATGTGAAAAACTAGTATGTTAATGAATTCTGTGAATTCTGTGAACAGTAATGTGATTGAAAATGAATCTAAACAGCTGTAAAAGTGACCACAATGACATGAAATAAATTGACTTAAGTCTAGATTAACAACATACAGATGGTTTCCTTTTCTAAGCTCCTCCTTAAGGGTAACTTTGGCAGATTTTTTATGAACTTTAAGAAGCATTTTTTTAAGTAAGGCTTATTCCACAGGCGTTGGAAAACCTTGCTTGGATGGGTTATTCCTTTCATTTTGAGAAATACTGTTTGAAAGCATTCAGTTGAACTGTATGTCAAACACAAAAGGCAAGAATCATCAAACTGTTGCTTTTGACCTTCTCTTACTGAATTTAGGAATCCTAAATTCCCTGGGCACTTCACTTCTTCAAATCTTTTTACAGAGTCTACAGCTAAGTAGTTCTGGAAATTAAGAGGGATAATTTATAGGTTAAAGGGGACTCAGGGGTTGGTGTGAATATTTTTATCAGAGAAGAGTGGAACATAGGTCTTAAAAACAAGATCTGAAAATGGGACAGCAGTCTGGGGTGCAGCTAAAGCTGCATTCAGAGGAATGTTTATAGACCTCAGTACTTTTATTAGAAAAGAAGAGAGGCTGAAAATCAGTAACTTAAGCTTTTGTCTGAAGAAGCTAAAAAAGAAACACCAAATCAAACCTAGGAAAAAAACAGAAGGATACCCCAATGTGGCAAGCATCTAGCAATGTACACAATTATTGGATCACTATGTTGTACATTGGAAACCAACATAATATTGTGTATCAACTTTATTGCAATTAAAAAAGAGGGAAATAATACACATGAGAGCAACAAAAATCAGTAAAGTAGAAAAGAAAAATATTAGACATGCTCTTACTCCAATCTCCCATATTCACCAAGTTTGCTGAGGTTCTGGGAGAGGGGTCAGTCTCGGTGGTGATGAGAGATGGTTTCCAGGGTTGCTGAAGAAGCCCCAGGCCTGGAGTAAGTACTTCAGGTCAGAAAAAAACCTTACCAGGTACAGGAATTGTGAAACCCTGGGCTGAAGAGCAGCTAAGGATCGCATCCAGGGGAGCTGCCGACAGCACTCCGCCGGGGTCGTTCAGGCAGGGGCATGCCGTCCGTCCCACCTGGAAGGACAGTGGGCAGGGTCTGCGTCCAGAAGTGGCTCCCACCCCCTCCACTGTCCCTGGAAAACATCGGCTGGAAGGCATGAGCAGGGCGTGTGTCATGTTTGACAAACCTACAGTGCAGGTTTTTAAGCTTCTCCTTGGGCCTGCGATTCCAGCCCCACAGGGCTAGGGAGTTTTGAAAGCTGACAAGTAGAGCTCCCCTTTGCACCCCACCTTTGTGATTGTGAAGAGCAGGCTGGTTACTGCTAAGCCACACCCCACTGGGCCCTGTGGTGTGTGCCTTTGATGACAGTCTTGGAAGAAGAAAGGGGTCATTCATCACTGCCCTGCCTGAAAGACTGCCAGAAGCTTCTGAAATAACAATGGGAAGCCCCGGGAATCACAAGTGGACCCTTAATCCCACTGCCCTGTTGGGCTGCTGTTGCAGAGGCAGCCCCCAAGCTGGTATCAGGCTGGTGTCACAAAGGCTGAGGGATGGGCAATGGTTAAGACTTAATTTGGCCTCAGTCTGGGCTTCTTGTCCAGGGCAGGGGTGAAACCAGGAATGTCGGATGCAGGAAACACAGGAGTTTGATGGTGCTCTCCGCGGGTGTCAGTCTGTCTGCCACTTGAGCTCCAGGGCATATTCCCCAAACCAGGGAACTTGTTGCTCTGTCTCAAGAAGTTTCCAGAAAGCACTGAGAGATTATAAAGGATGTCAGGCCAGGTTGGGGGACTGACTGACGCGCTGCATGCCGGGCACTCTTTTAAGTGGTTTCCATGCATCACCTTCTCAAACCCTTACACAGCCCTAAGAGGGATGCGGGACCTGTGCCCATTTCACAGCCAAGGAAACCGAGGCCTGGAGAGATAAAGTGTCTTGCCCAAGGTCACATAGATAACAAGCAGAGGGATGTGTCTTGGTTTATGTTGGAAAGTGACTTGCAAAAAACAATGTTTTCATGGGCAAATGCCAGGGCCCCTGCTGAGGAAGGTGACCCAATAGTTCCTGGGCATCTCATGGCCCAGCCTCCTGCTCGGCAGGAAACCAGCTCATCCGGATTCCAGTGTTACCCTGCTAAGGGTGCCTCAAGGCCCAGCCTGCCCTGTTTCCAGTCTCTTTAGTAACCAGGACTGGTGTCACTCCCTCTCTGGAAGGTTCTGTTCACCCTGCTGATAACCTTCATCCCTCCTAGTACTTGCAATTATAATCAACACTGTTCCTCCAAAGCAGTTTTCTGGAGGGGAAAAGCCTTCTCTACCTTTCTTGTTGCTCCTCCACCAGACACGGAGAGTGGTCACGAGATGTGGCCCTGCTCCTAGCTGCCACTCCAGAAGCGACCCACAGCTCTGCCCGGGATCTGCTCAGGCGGCCTTTGAAGGGGAAGGTCAACCTCCTGGACTTCTTACCAGCCAGGCACTTTCCCACTGCCCTCAGACAAGTTGTAGGTTTTAGTTAAATATAAATGCTGGATTTTAGGCCCCTTATTTACTTCCCAATCCCTGGGGATCACTCTCAGGACAATCCGGTTGGTTACTTAACATTGTTCCAAGATGATGGATGCGGATTTTAACACCCACAGGAACCAGCCTTCTGCTGTGGGGAACTTCCTGAGCTAGACAGACAAGTCTTTGATTAAAAGTGGCAGTTCACCAGGTCCGCTCCAGAAATGATGGGTGAAATACCCGTTGGCCATGTTTAGGAGCATTTTTTCTTTTTTGAACTCTCCTAGCGTCTGTCTTCTCCTCCTCTCGCTTGCCCCCATCTCTGTTTCATTACTTTATCTGTGTCACATCCACCTGCCTGTCTCGGTCACCCATGCGCACACAGAAACACTCCCCTGACAATAGGAAGACTTGCTCTTCTGACCCTTCCACTTTGGAATCTTCTAACCTCACTCCTCTAAGCACACAGATGGGGATTTCTCCAGGAGGGCTCTGCTCCCGCAGGAGATGGGAGAAGGAGGGAACCTTGGGGACAGAAAGTGTCATGGAGGTGCCAATCCTAATGACTCAAGGTGAAAGCTGGCTTTTCAGTGTGTAACTGTTGCAGAAGGCAAACTATAAACATGAGTGCAGGTCTAGGACCCCTTACCTAAGGCTCAAAGACCCAGGTGTGATTCCAAATGTAGAAGTGTTCTGATTGTTATGGTGGATATACTGTATATATGTAACATCCCCAGTGGGGTCTGGCACCACCTTACATGACCCAACGCTCTCATATTTCTGCTGTGCAGTGTCAGAATATCCACTGTAAGTGGGCCAAAAGCTATATAAAGCTTCAACTCAGTTCAGACTAAGCGTTGGTGCCAGATGAAAAAAGATCTGGTTTCCAGATTTCTGTAGGATTTCAGGATTGCGCAGAAGGAACGGAGAGCTTGCATTCCCTGTAGCCATTCCTCTGCCTCGGGGGATAGGGGTGAGGGGTGAGGGGTGAGGGGCGGGAGACTGCATCTGCAGCAAGTGTTCTAGATGGAGAGGCCCCGCATAGGGGTGGGTGTGGTCCACAGCTCCCTCTTGTGACTATAAAGGGCAAGTCCTGATTTTTATTTAACAATTATTAGTATTATAAAAACGACACCCTGTCACTCCAAAATAAATCAGACAAAATGAAGGCTAAAAAAAGGATGTTTGTACCTACATACATATGTATAGAGAGGCCTTGCGGGGTTGCTTTGTGGTTGGTCTGCTTTTTTTACATAAAAGAGGTCATGCTGGATGTTACTGTGGCTCACCCCCTACATCTGTATCTTGGGCCCCCTGGGGGTCAGAACCCACAGATTCTCCCAGGCTTCTGTAATGGGAGTCCAGAGTCCTCCAGAGAAAGGGGGCTGGTGCTGCACAGAGGGTGCACTCCTTTGCAGGGAACCCACTAAATCCCTGGGAGAGGATCTCTGAATTTTAAGAAAGGACCTTAGGCTCCTCCTGAAATAGGCTGCTTATTTATAGGATGGTTATCCCCTCCCCCAAATTTTCCTTTCCTGGGATCATGGACCCCTTTAGTGGGGAGGTTTCTCCATCATTTAAATACATTTCAGAAATGCCAGATGAAACCAAATTAAATAGTTCGGCTCTAGCTCCAGCCCCAACTTACAAGCAAGGGAATGACTCTGAAGGGGAAAGAACAACTTCAGAGGTCACTGGGGCGGGGGCTGCGGCGAGGACCAGGCTACTCCCCTGGGGCGTGGGGATGGTTTGGACTTGACAGTCTGCACAGAGACTCCTGGTCATTCATACCCTTGACCCATGGGCTGTCCCTGAGCCCTGCCTGCAGTGAGGGAGGCTGTCCTTCCCAGGTCCCCTTTACCAAGGGCTGCTCCCACAGCCCCACCTGCTGAGGGATCACAGCTGCCGTGTTTCCCCAGAGCCACCCTCAGAAGACAGGAGATGCCTGAGAGGTTACACCCCGTTTTCTTTCTCTCACCTCCTAGGGTTGCTGGATAAAAACACAGGCAGTTCAGCTGTTAGGAGGGGTGTTGAGTTCTTGTCCCTGCCGCAACAAAGAATTGAAGGGCAGAGACACAGTAGTGAGGCACAGTAAAGGTTTTATTTAAAGTTACACTCTTAGAGAAGAAGTGCGGGCATCCTCAGAGTGAGGAGGCGCTCTGGAAGGTTAGAGGTTCCCTCTTTTAAGGATTTTCAGGAATGTGACAAAGGACTAGAGGGTGTAGACTGGTCAAGCGGTCTCAAGATGCTCATCTCTGGTGAGAGACGCCAAGTCTCCTCTCGTCTATTATTGTCCTCCAGGTAATTCTGCAAAATTTACTGATCCTTTAATTCCCCACTTGCTGCCCTTGCCTCAGTTCAGTCTCACTGAATTCTTAGCAAACGGGTGTCTGGGTAGGGAAGCCCTCCTCCCAGAGCTACAGAGTCTGATGCAGAAAAGTGAAAATTATGCAAGTTCTTGAAAAGTCCAAAATACATGGCTGTTCTGTTCTCTGAGCTGCACTTTGGCAGAATGACTCTGCCAGGGAGCTGGTTGAGGGGGGTCTCCCCATTAAGGAGTGTTTCCTGGGTGCCAGACTTTACACCGACTTATTTTTCCCTACAACTCTGAGATAGATACTACTAAACTTCTAATCTGTCCACGGGATAGATGTCGGAAAGTTGAATAAATGGCAAAGGATGGATGTGAAGTGAGTCTGGGCAGCTCCCAAGATCCAACCTCTTTGAGAAAGAAAGTGCCGCAGTCTGTGGGGTCCATGTTGCCATTTCTTTTACGTCTGGAACAAGTGCTGTCTCCTCTCTGGGGAGAAGGGAGGGAAGTAGAAGCTGCAGGACTGGAGAACACTGCTGCAACCAAGGACTGAGGCTTTAGGAAGAGCAGACAGGATTTTGAGAGAAAAGAAATGAGATGGTCCGAGTGGACCCTGGCTCAGGTTTGACTATGCAGGCAATGCTTTGCCTCGAATGCAGGCACAGCACACCCACTTCTGAACTACTGCATTCAGTAAGTAGGGGTTGGCTGCCAGGCACTGGAATGCAGTGGTGAGCCAAGAGACAAGGCCCCATCCTCATGGGGCTCACCCTGGGGCTTTGGCAACCCCAGCCCCTCTGCCTTGCGTGCCCCAGACTCTCATCACACAGTGGTGGGTCGGTGCAGTTGAAGAGCACCACGGAGAGTCAGATGGCCTGCTCACGACTTAAAACTGACCTTAGGTAAGTAACTTAGCCTCTTGTACTTCTTTCCACCTCTGTGAAATGGGGATGATTATAAAAACAGCTTAGAACTGTGTGGGAATTTCGTGAGCTAACATGTTTTCACAGTGCCTGGCACAGGGAGAATACATGATAAATACTAGCTGCTATGTAGACTCAGACACGTGCAAGGGACTGGTGGTTACCAAGGGGGAGAGGTTGGGAGTTTAGGGGGACTGGGGAAAGGGGATAAAGGGGCACAGTAATTCACAATCACTAATTCTCAATATGAGTTGGTCACCGGGATGGTAGTACAGTATGGAGAATACAGTTAATGATTCTGAAACATGCCTATGTTGATAGTGTCCCCACTAGATGGGTGACAATTTAAAATGGGCAACTGTTGAACCACTGTGTTGTATATTTGAAACTCATAAGTTGATGTATCAATGATACTTTAATTAAAAGAAATAGCTATCACTTTTTTCTTTTTTAGACTTTATCAAATGTTCATCATAGTTATTACAATCAAACACTTTGTTACCAGTATCTAGCACATAACGGCGGCTTAGCAAGCACTTGAATAAATGAATAGATGAAATTTGGCTTGCAGATAAAAGCATCTGGGTCTTTTCCAGTCAACTCGGATAGCACACGTACCATGTGCTGGGAGCCGCAAGGAACAGAGAGAGAGCAGGTTCCGTCCGTGGGGAGTGCTTGAAGTAGATGTTCAGATAAAAGTTTGCTGAGTGAATGCACGGATAAATGGTTGACTGAAGAAAGTTTCAGGGCTGAATAAGCTTCCCTATCCCACACCCATTTGCGCGCACGGCTTTCTCCGGACTGGCCAGCAGAGGGCGCTAAGATCCGCCGGCCTCGGCTTCGGGTGGGGATTCACGCCTGGGTCCTCGGGAGGACTCCACGCGCTGACGTCATATCCGCGCCTAGGTGTCAGAATCCGGGGGGCGGAACGTAAGGAGCCAAACGTGAACAGGCCAGCAGTTTCTGCGACTCAGACTCCGGCCTCTGCGTGGGGAGTTCCAAGCCTTGGCGTATCCCTTCAATCAACAGGAGTCCGGGAGACGTCAGGTTCGTATGTCGGAGAGCGCGAAGGCGGAAACTTGCAGCAGGGCGGCTGTTTTTCCCGGAGAGGGTTTAGTCGGCCTGATGACGAAGAACGCCCTCGCCGGTGCGCATGCGCACGGCGACAGCGGCGGAGCGCGATCCTGGGCGGCCTGAACCCTCCATCCGCTCCTGCCGGTGACGCTGAGCGCGGAGGTTGAGGCCGGGCTGCCGGCCTGCTCGGGCCTCTGCGCTACCCGGTCTCGGTGGCAGAGGACGGCTGCGAGGACTGAGCCGGACCCCGCGTGCAGAGCGCGCCGGCGCCAGGTGGGCGCTGAACAAATGGGGGACGTTAACCGATGACAGTCGAAAACAGTCTGAATACCCACAATAGGGGATCGAGCTTTAAAAAAAAAATCCTTCATTTAGTCCAGAAGTATGTTGAGTGCTTACTCTGTGTGCGATGCGCTGCTTTAGGTTCTTGGAAACACTGACTTGAGGCAAACGAAGTCTTTTCTGTGGAACGTACGTTCTGTTGGGGCAGGGGAGGGAAGTACAAATGGAGAATAAGCGGTTTACACAGTTACGGTTTAGGAGGCGGTAACAGCGGTCGTTACCGGCTGTGAGGGAAAAAAGAGAGCTGGGGACTGAGGGGTTGGCCTTATTAGATAAAATAATCCCTGGACCAAATCGAGGGGTGAGGTTTGAGCAGAGCCCATAGGAGGCAAGGGCGTGACCATGTGGTCACCTGGAGGGAGAGTTTCCCCGCCTGTGGAAAAGCCGGGAGCGAGGCCCAGAGGTGGGGGCGTATAACAGGGGAGAATGGTGGGACTTGAGGTCAGAGCGCCTGCAGGGAACCGCGCGGGTCCGGTAGGGCCCGGCAGGCGTCTTTAAGGAGTTTGGTTTTACTCTGAATGAGGCGGGAACCATTGCAAGGTTTTGAGCAGAGGAATGGCGGGGCTTGAATGGGTTTTAATTGGTTCACTGGCTGCTGTAGAGACTAGACTGGCGAGGGAAGCAGGGACACCTATTACTCAGATCAGTTAGTGAGCATCCCGTTAAAAAGGCTGACTTCAAAGATGATGACAGTGACTGTAGAAGTGCTTTTACATTTTTGTGAGCCTGGTGAACATGCCAGGCTGTATGGAGCCCTTCCCAGGCGTCATCTTTAATCTCAGGACAGCCTGCAGAGGCCAATACTGTCAATGACCCTGAGGCTTGGGCCTCCAGAGAAGTGGCTGATTAGTAAACACTCTCTCCTTAAGTCTTTTTTCTTTCTTCCTTGTAAAATGTACATACTATAGGCTTTACGCATTTTTAAGTGTACAGTTCACGGGCAATAAGTACATTCACGTTGTGCAACCGTCACCAAAAATCCATTTCCAGAACATTCATTAAGTTTTGGTTGTTATTGGCATCCCAGAGCCCTGACCCAATCTCATTCCCCTACTTCAGGCAGCCAGCTCCATTAAGGCAGGCAGTAATGCTTAAGAAACACCTATCAGGTGCCAGGCAGTGGATGAAATGACCAAGGGTCCTGTTCTTTTGCCCTTCCAGTCAAGGGAAGACTAGATCAGGAAAGAAGCACTGGGTAACTAATGCTGTAGTCTTGAAACTCTAAAGATACTCTTGAACATAGGCCTAACCCAACATCATTCAGTTATTCATAGAGTCAGTAAGTGTTGAATACGTACTCTGTGCGAGACACAGTAAATGCTCACATTGCTTGGATGGTTGGGTGTAGCTCCTTGACCCTGACAGCTCATTTTCTCTGGAGATCATTATCTGGGAGTGGTTGGAACTGGGCCTGACCCAGAGACGTGTTTGTATCTTCTGATCTTTAACTGTGTGACCTTGGATGAATCCTTTTCCTTGGTTGGGCCTCAGTTTCCTGGTTCCTGTGATAGGGGAGCCAGATATTAGACAATGTTAAGAGATTGCATAAGGAGGGAACCTAACTTAGAACAGGATGTCAAAGAAGGCTTCCTTGAAGATGTGAAACTCTTGGAAGAGGAGAACTTCAAGTTAAAATTCAAAGGAAGAGTAGGAGCCACCCAGAGGGAGAGTGAGGTGGGGGTGGGGCCAGGGATGGGTTCTTTCCAGGCAGATCTGCATGCTCGCGTTTCGTGGGAGTTCCGTATCTCTTAGAAATGGCATTGAGTGCCCATTCCAGGGATTCCTCCTCTCAGACCCCTTACTGATTAAGCTCAGTCTTTCATGGGGCCTCCAGTTAGCCCTGTCCAGACCTGGCCTCCAGAACAGAGAACAGACAGACTGAGCATAGGAGGGAACAGCAGAACTACCACCCCTCATTCTGTGCATGGTCTGTTGACTGAAAGTAAACAAGAAGAGGGCTTACAGATTCCAGATTTTACTCCTTTATGGTTTTATTTTCTTTTTGGGTTAAGAGGCATCTCACCAGAGCGGGCTTGAGGGGTCTCAGGAGTGATTGGAATTCCTGTGTGCCCTTGGGCAGGTATTACCTATCTGCCAAGCCTCAAAGTTGTCTTCTTAAAAGTGGGAATAAGAATAGCTTTAACCTCATAGGATCATTTTGTGGGCACATTTCTTGAGACATTAGCATAGAGCTGGGTTCTCAGTAAGGAAGACTGTTTGCTGGGGTTATGTTATTAGAATTTAAATAAGAATACAGTCGCTGGGCATATAGAAAATAGAGAAACTGCCTTTGTGTCTGTATGGGTAACAGGTTGACCAGAATTAGATAAGTTACTGTATAAGGAGTTCTTTTGAAAATTATGTAAGTCAAATTTCTCATTTAAAAAGTGAAAAACAGCTTGTTCCTTGCTAATTTCTGACCCTCTTGACTCTCCACATA
This sequence comes from Manis javanica, assembly GCF_040802235.1. Taxonomy (NCBI): domain Eukaryota; kingdom Metazoa; phylum Chordata; class Mammalia; order Pholidota; family Manidae; genus Manis; species Manis javanica. Next base: position 7,403,945 of record NC_133158.1, read on the forward strand.
GGTCTGGTCAGCACTGGAAAAGATGCCAGTACCCCCTACCACGTATGAAAGAATAGTTTACAAAAATCCCTCTGAGCATCACTACATGAAAGTCTGCCTGTAAGTTCAGTCTCTTAAGTTATACTTTTGATTACTTTCTTTAATGAATCTGAATAGCATGAAATTTAATACACCTTTTTTTTTCTTTTTAATGTTTTCTCCAGAGAATTTCAAGATCGTGGGGTTGGACTGAATGCTGCACAGTTCAAACAGTTGCTGATTTCAGCCTTGAAGGACCTGTTTGGGGAGGTACGGAATCACCTAGTAGACAAAATACTCTTAAGATCTTTGTAAGAAATACTGAAAGAACGCTTGCTAAACCAAGTTCTGCAGCTTTAAAACCATATTTGAAAAAGAAGGCGACTTTCAGAAATGATGTATTTTTGATAGGTTTGTGCTACTGTGCCTTCTGTTTGGCAAGGAACTTGCTGGAAGCTTGATTGCAGTGGTAGTCCAAAGTATGGTCCAGGCTAGCAACCCACGAACTTTTTCTGCCCATTGCAAAGATGGCTCGCCCCAGAATGTGAATCAGCACACTGCTTCCTTTACTGAGAATGGCTCCTGTGCAAAAGACTGAGCTGAACTAAACTGCGCTTAGTGAAGTGCTGTGGATTTACTTTCTGATACAGCTCCTTATCTTATCACTGACCAGCACTTTGAGTAGTCTTGTTTTAGCATTCACTTGGAAACAACTAGTTTTGAGAGAGAACAAAGATAATTTTCAGGATTTATTTCCTGATTCATATACTCTCGTCAAATCAAAACCTGCTAAGCATCTCATCAAAATTGACTTTTACTCCACAAAAAACTCAGTTAAGAGGATGAAAGGACAGATTGTAGGTTTCTTTTTTTCTGGGGGGGAATATTTGCAAACCACATATCTGATAAAGGACTAATATCTAGCATAGGAAGAACTCTCAAAACCTGGTAGTAAAAACAAACAATCCAGTTAGGAAATGAGCAAAAGACAGGAACAGACATTTCTACTAAAAAGAATGAACAGTTGACAAAGAAGCACATGAATGAAAAGGTATTCAGCATTATTAGGCATGTGGAAAATGCACATAAAAAACACGGTGGGATGTCACCACATACCTAGCAGAATGACGGAAATAAAAAATAGTGATAACGGTGTTGGCGAGGATGCAGAGAAACCATCTCATTCCTGCATTGCTGGTGGGAATGTGAAGTGCTATGGCCACTTCAGAACGCAGAAGGGCAATTTCTTTAAAAAAAGAAAGAAAGAAGGAAGGGAGGGAGAGAAGGGGAGGGGAGGGGAGAGGAGGGAGGAGAGGGGAGGAAAGGGAGAGAGAAGAAGAGAGAGAAACATCCATAACATCTTAGGAAGTTGCAATAAGCCAGATGACCTTCAGTAGGTGACTAGTTAAACTGTGGTACATTCATGCCATGGGATATACTCAGTAATAAAAAGAAACAAGCTATAGATACACACAGCAGCCTGACTGAACCTCCAGGGGATTAATGCTGAATGAAAAGTCCCAAAAGATGACATACTGGGTGACTCCATTTATATAATGCTCTTGAAAGTACATAATTATATGACCTGGAGAAAAATTAGTGGTTGCCTGGGGTGGGGGAGTAGTGGGTGTGGCTGTAAAGGACAGAAGGAGAGAGCCCTGTGGTAACGGTATAGTTACTGTATTTTGATTGTGGTGGTGAAACAACATATGTGGTAAAATTGCATAGAACTGTGCACACATGGGCTCCCACACAAATATAAGTGTGCATAATTGGTAAAATCTGAATAAACTCTGGTTTATCAATTTGAGTTTCCTAAAGTCATGCCAGATGTTGACACTGGGGGAAGCTGGGGGAAGGGGACCTTCCTGTACATTTCTGCACAATCTCCCGTGACTAGTTTTTCGAAATAAAATGTTTAAGGAAAAAAACATCTACACCTTCTGTACGTGAGGTATAAAACCTGGTTCCTGGAGATACAGCTGTGACCAGGAGGCACGTCCTGTGCCTTGGTGATTTTAGTAGGAAACCACATCAACCAGTTAAATGGCAAGAATGATGAGTCTTACGAAAGAGGAGGCACGTGGGTCCTGTACTTGGAAGACCATAGCACACGGTTAGGCTTTCTTGAGGGTCAGGGAAGGAACAATCTAAACAAAGACTTGAAGAGTGAAGAGGCACATGCGGTCTGAAGAGGAACAGGAAGAACATTGCAGTCGAGGGAATCGTGAATAAGCGTGCCCCGTGCTCCAGCGCCATTGATCCAAATCCTGGTTTTCTGGAAGAGAAAAGCCGTTGGCAGGATTAGTTGTTAATTATTAGTGATTAGAGTAATTATGATGGCCTGTTAATAGTATCATCCCATGCTCAGGCTGATGCTGCCTTACCCTTGGACCTCCTGACCTATGACGAGGGGACCTTGTCAGCCGTCTTGAGAATATGTAGCAGGTATGACAGATACTGGGACACTTCTAGGATAACAGAGCAGGGAAACGGATGGAGAAAAAGAGAAAAATGCTCTGTTCTGAGAGTGAGAAGAGAATTCTGAGCAGCTTTTGGAAGCTTAAACTGGGGAGAATGTAACCATTAGTCTGCCAGGAGCTTATACTCTAGAGAGCAAAACTTGCTGTTTGCTTACAGCTGCACAGTTTCCCTACTGATGGTTGTGGTTGCAAACTCAGAAAAGTATATTTTAGGAACATTCCTAATTGAAGTTCATTTAATTCTCGGCTTATGACATAAGCTTTTACTTACAGTGTTTTCTCATTTAAATTAGGTGTTCTGGAAGAAACTACTTCCTAGAATATTACTAAGAAAAGTACAAGGGAGGGGACGGAAGGATGATGAAATAATTGAAGGGGAAAAATTAGAATGTTTAATATCTTGATCTGGATCTGGGTGATGGTTACATGAGTATATATATCAAAATTCATCAAACTATACACTAAAATTTGTGCATCTTACCATAGGTATCTCAGCTTAAAAAAATACTAGGGAAATGTTGTATGGACAAATCTTTATGCTTTCTTGATTTTTCTGCAGTGGTCTTGTCAAATTGTGGAGCTCTTTGACCCTATTTGGATGCTATAGAGGCAATAAATGTGCCTTCAAAGTAATTCAGGTAAAGACTATTCCATATTCCAGACAAGGCTGGGTAGTGGCTTAAATTGCTTTTTAATAAGTGTCCTGTTTTTGTGCCTGCATAAACGTAGTATGGTTAACATCGTCCAGCCTGGAGCAAGGGGGGTGGTGGGTGGTATAGAGAGTGGGAAGTCCAAGACTTCATTGTCTTTGAAAATGTGAGGCAAAGCATTTAGATTTTAGGTTGTATGGGAGATGTTTTGGAATAAAACTTGGAACTCTTGTGGAAAAGTATTAACTTTTCATTTATTGTTGAATGCCATATTTATTGGAATGCTCAGCGTATCATGACCACGTAGCTCTCTGAGGATGCTCTTCTAAATGCTATCAGCTTGGCATCCTATAAAACTGGGCATGTTTCTGCATTGCTCTGTATTTCAGTACAGTTTTATCGCTATTTTGTTAACTTTTTTCTTTCTCTTACAGGTTTCTCCATTTCTCCTTGCATTATCTGGCAATAGTAGAGAACTAGTATTGGACTGACTAGTCTTCAACTTCAGAAACATTCCTCTGCTCTCAAAAGTACTTTTGGACGCCAACCTAATGTTTGAAGACTGAAGCAGGGTAAAAGCTCCTACTTGCGGAATCAAGGGTGCTGAGGATGTTCCCCGTGCTTTCTAACCATCGCCTCTGGTGGGGTGGGCTTCAGAGGAAACTCTGCCTGGATCAGCCAGTGCTAAGCAGGTGGCACTTCAAGCATATGCACCTCAGAGTTGGAGACCGGGCTGAACTCAGCAGAGCTTTCACGCAGAGGGATGTGGTCGCCTTCTCACAGTTAACGGGGGATGTCAATCCCTTGCATTTAAATGAAGATTTTGCAAAACGCACCAAGTTTGGAAAGACGATTGTACATGGAGTTTTGATCAATGGACTTATTTCAGCTCTTCTAGGTACTAAGATGCCAGGGCCAGGCTGTGTATTTCTTTCCCAGGAAATTAACTTTCCAGCCCCTTTGTATGTTGGGGAAGTTGTTTTAGCTTCTGCAGAAGTGAAAAAGCTGAAGCGTTTCATTGCTTTTATTGCGGTGTCGTGTTTCGTAACAGAAAGTAAGAAGACAGTTATGGAAGGCTGCGTTAAAGTTATGGTCCCGGAAGCCCCCCAGTCCTGACATACGTATTTAAAGGTAACAAGTTCAGGCATCAGTGTTACTGCTGAAGAGCCTCTGAGGAAAACGGGGATTGCTGCTTTTCACCAAGAAAGGGCTGATAGACCCAGAAGCCCACAGCGGACAGGGGAGCAGGTGGAGAGGTGTTCAAATGTCCACTTACCAGTTTGGCCTTATGCTTCACATCGACTTGAGTGTATGCATCATCTATTTAGGGTTTTAAAATGAAAAATATTGAGAAGGTTATAATTTAGCTAAAGGTTCTACTTTTAGGATTTCAACCCCAGCTAGATGTCTATTTGGGTAACACAGACCCTATACATGTGTAGAGTAAGTTTCTCACTGAATTTATAACTAGCTAGCAGTTAATTACTGAAGGCAATGATAGAAGGAGGGTTATTTCTGAGTACCTACCTTTTAACAATAAATATTCTTAGATACTGTTCTTCAGCAGTTTCTGGGTTGGAGTTTATTGTAATTCATTAACCGTTTACAGCAAGATGGTATCTTGGTCAACCTTCAGCAGCACTTGGCTTTCAGATGGTTTTCCTGTTACTGGAGAAGGGCTTGTGTGCAGATTTTGGGCCAGTAGGCAAACTCCCTGGGTCTCATCTATAGAGCACGGGTAGCAGCACCTACCACATAGCTCTGTTGGAGAGAACAGATAACTGAGCACAAGGCCTAGCCTGGGTACAGTAGCTACTATTGCATTCTCCCCTGTGAGTGAGGTTAGAGGTTCCCCACGGTGAAACAGATTCATAGACCTGTCATTCACAATGTCAGCAAAGCCTGAAATTGATCTTGAGTGCATAGTTTCTACTTTAGTAATCCAGGTTATCTTATTCCTCCCTTGGAAATGTGGGCATCCCCTCCCTGTTATATAAAGTATGTGCTTGTTGTAAAAAATTATAGGAAATAAGAAATATAAGACATACTGTGGAGGTCAAATTCTTGAGAGTTAAGGGGTATTGAAGAGGAAATTTGCCTAGTGTGTTGGTAGTAAATGGTCGTCCCCAACACATCCAATGCCTAAGGCAGTCTAACAGAACATACTTGTGGTATGCCTGTGCTCTGTGGCTTTACATGGCAGCTCTGACCACAGCTAGATGTTTGATCAGGAAGATGAGATCAAGTGTAGCTGGTTGGATCAATCCACATTTCCAGGAAAAAGGTTTCTCCTCCTGTTGGTTCAGTAACTAGACGTTTTAATTTTTTACATCAAGGAGATAGTTAAGCAGATCACTAGAAAGAATTATTCTCGTCCCTAGAGGGCAGTGGTGCACATGAAGTGAGTATTTTTAAACAAGTACTGTATCATGCTCTAGTCTGTGGTGGTGAGGTGCAGATAACCAAAGTCAGCGTGAGAAGCCGGAATGCCCCTCTCATGGGTTGCAGAATGGGCACCGTGTGTGGCTCCAATCTACCTGAAGAAGGCTTATTTATAGGTGAAATACTACACATGCTGAATTTTATGTAAGATAACACAGAACAACGAAATGAGGTACTTGAGGTACAAAATACAGACTTGAAGCCAAGACCCTCTACTCCTGCAGAGCACGTGCTCTGGGACTTAGCAGCAGTTTTGAAATATGGGTCCACAGATGGGAGTGTGATGTGATCAGTAATACTAATAGCCACCCTTTTTTTCTGATGAGCCAGTTTCCTACATTCAACTCTGGTCCTTGAAACAATTGTATGAAGTTAATGTCCCATTTTGTAGGCAAGGAAACAGACTGATGCTGTGTCATTTGCCCAAAGTGGTCCAGCTAGTATGCAGCAGAGCTGGAATTCAGACCCAGGCCAACCTGGTTGCAAAGCATTTCCATCCCCACTGTGGGTCTTAGAATGTTCCCACTGCTGGAGAACTTAACGTTTCTGTAATAGTATTTTATTATGTGGCATTAAGGTATTTAGAATGACCATTGTATAGAATTCTTTTTATATTCAGAATGTTCTAGATCTTATTCCCTGCTCCCGTTGTAGCATTTTCCAGTGTACTATTACTTGATGGCTCCCACCCAGATTTACTGCCTTTTTCTAAGTTGACATTCAGTGGTTATATTTTCAGAGCAGAATTGCAGAAAGGGTTAGTCTAAAGGGGAAGAATTATGTGCAGGCTGAGCATGGTGAGGAGAGGGGATGTCATGTCTGGCCAACAGCTGATTTTATACCGTGTAACTCAAAAGTAGCTCTTCAGTATGAGCGTTTTCTTTTTTTAACTGTTCCTTAAATGTCATGGTCGTCTTTGATCTCTGTAAATAGTAAAAAGTTGGAAGAGCGAAGTAGGCAAGAAGTTAGGGGTACTTCTTTGTAAATGATATTGTGTGTACTTTCACTTCGAGCCAGGTCATTGGTCATTGGTCATTGGTCATTGGTCATTGACCACTCATAGGTCATTTAAGCAGGTTACAGGAGAACTGGCTGGTTGCTTTTGTCATTTTGAGCCCTACAGATGCTGCCAAGAAAGAAGGTCTCTTCTGTGAATCATGAGTGATCCTCAAATTAGAGAGTCCTCTTTCAGATACTGAGTAGTGGCTTTGACTGTATGAGGTTACATGTGGAAGTAAGTACAGAAGTGCTGACTAAAATAGGCCAAGTTGTACTAGCTCTCCACATAGGGGTATTGTAAGACTGGAATTTATGCAATGTTTGATTGCCACAGAAAGATATACCCATCTTAACCAACTTCAGCCTAATATACTGGAAAATTGCTTAACAGATTTTTATATTCTACTAGAAACATTTTCCTGTTGGTGAAATGCCACTCATTTCTTTTTCTGAGCAACAAATTTTAAGTAGTAATGGGGAGAAAGCTTCACCACAGCCACCATTCATTTTGTGGACCTAACTTGTGTATATTCATCTAGAAAAAGAAGAAATTGCCAAATGCAAACCAGTACCTCTTAGGTAACCACCAGTTTTCATTTTGTGCTGAATTATTAGTCATTTTCCTTTTATGTTTTTAGAGTATGATTCAGAGACCAATTTACTCCTGAAGAAAATTGCTGTTACATCTATTAAGTTCTTAAAACATACTCTACCAAGGGTTGACTGTCACTCTGAGCAGCTGTGCCACTTGCAGCGTGTCATGTGTTGGCCTCATGTGTTAACTGGCTCCATCTGAGCGGAGTGGGAGCACTGTGAAGTCACTCTTGGGCTGCCTTTGAGTATCTCTAGAGTCCCAGATGTTTCACTTCCTTTGTTCTTGGCTCCTCTTCATTTGAATTACAAACACAGCGGAGATGAGGATTCTCAGTATCATCAGAGAAAGTTTGGTAGAGCAAAATCAACTAGAAGAACCATTTACGTTCAAAATCCTAAGAAAACCCAAGGCTAATGGTGTTGCCGGGCAGCTGGTTTCTCTCTGCACACTTGGTGAAACATATCATTTAGGCTACATTTTTGCCCAAAGTGGTCCAGCTAGTATGGAACAGAGCTGGAATTCAGACCCGGGCCAACCTGGTTGCAAAGCATTTCCATCCCCACTGTGGGTCTTAGAATGTTAGCTGGTCTGGGGAGGTTTCTCTGCACACTTGGTGAAACATCATTTAGGACTACTTGTCCCAACCTAAGATAGGTTGTTGACTGATTACTAAATATGAGAGTCTTACTTCCTATCTCCCTGGTTTTTTAAAATGGAATCTTAGCCTTAAGATGGGGTCCCTCCTGTTCTTACTGTCATGATGCTCGTCCCATGTCCCTGCCCTGCATCACTGGCACAACATAAATGGAACAGGATTAATAGGCCCCCAAAACTGTCTCTAGGCCACTATCAATTTATAGGGTGGCTCTTAGCTATACGACCTTACAAACACTGGGCAAAAATTCCTTTGTGACGTGATGAAAAGTATCACCACATAATGGAAATAAGAGTGATCTAATGTGAGTTTGACCAAATGTTTCCTATTCAATTCATGAATATGTAAAGATGATCTTTTGAGTCGGTTGGTGATGCTGCTTAGGAAGCACTGATTTTTTCACAAGCTCCTATGATCTGATTTGTAGCAGTTGCCGGGTCTAGAAGCATCCTCACTAAAGCTCATTATCTTCACTCAATCTGGCCAGACGTCAAGTTGTTAGATAAACAACCTGTAGGCTATCTAAACGTTTAGCAAGCACGTGCGCGCACTCTAAAGCCAAATGGATGTTGAGGCTGTCACAAGGTTTAGGCCCTGGTCTCAGAGGATCAGGGGGTCCATTTAAGTTCAGGATCCTCAGAGGAGAGGCACTGATTTGGGTATATAAAAATGGAATTACAAGGTTTACCATAGTGTTTATTCTGAGGGGCTTACTTCAAGCAAAAATTGCAGAGAAAAGGAAAGGCTAGATTGAGAGCCTCTGGCTTCGTTCCATCAAATGTCTGATTTCTCACTTTCAGTTTCCTTTTCCTAGGTGCGAAGACCAGACAAGGTTGTTATTTTATGGCCTTTGCAGCTCAGTTGTATGACATTAATGACATTACTTTTTTCGACTCATACGATACAGTTTTCATTAGAGACAGTTTGAAAAACAGAAAAAGCATAAAAACAGAAAGTATCATGATCACTCCACCCAGAGACCCACAGTTAATATTTTGGTGTTTTCCTTCTGGTGTTTTTCCTACAAATACATTTTCAAAACTTGGGATCATACAAATGCATATATTGCTTTTTTTCCACTATTCGTATCAAGAACATTTCCCAACATGATTAAATGTGCTTTGATAATCTGATTTTTAATCACTGAAAAATGTTTTATTTATAACTGTACCATGATTTGTCCAATTCCCTATTGCTAAATATCTTTGTTTGCTGTGTGTTTGCACTGATCTATGATTATTTCCTTAGGATACCCTCTTAGAGGTGAAATTGCTGGGTGAAAACATTTTCAAAGCCCTTGATAAACGTATTGTCAAATCCCAGCTCCCAGCACCAGTCCTATTGCATTGGTAAGTACTCAGTAAATAATTGATGAATGAATAAATGCTTCTCGGAAAGGTCAGACCAAATTATCCTCCCACCAGTAGTAGGTGAGAAGGGCCTTGTTTTGGTCAGTCCACATGATAACAGGAATAATGACTAAAGCAGAATTTTGGTTTCTGTGATTGGCAATGAAGTAATCCATTTACCTTAAAGAAATGGAAGTAAAAGGTTGAATCCACACTAAATGATACACTGTCTTGTTTTTAATAGACTGCCACTGTTAAACACACCGGGAGTAGAAATGGAATGCAGGAAGAGTTCTGATATTTTAGGACTGAATCATGAAGTTCCGTGTTTTCATCTTCACATGTCTCTCCATTGGGTAGTGGCCCCTATGTCAGTCTGTCATGGCTACTTGGCCACTTGGGATTACCCAAAAGTCTCATTAAGTTTGAGATCTGGAGAGGGTACCCTTTAGCTGTTGTCTAGGTCTTTGCTGTGATGTCAAATTTGGTAGTGATGGCAATACCAAGAAACTCAGCTCTTGTCTTTAATGTAGAAACTTAGGGGAGACAAATGTAAGAGAAACCCTCTCTCTATTCTGTGAACTGTGGAGGAAGGAAGAAACTAATATTGTCAGAGCTTTTATTAAGTGCCAAGCCCCTTCCCATCCTACTGCATTCCTCATACTAACCTACCCATACAGATATTATTTTCACCATTTTGCAGATGGGGAGTGGGGGCCCAGAGAGATTGGCTAACTTACTCAAGGTCACACAGCTATGCCAGAGCCCGGGAGATCCTGGTCATCTAATTCCAAAACTAACCCTTCCCTGTCCCTGGAGTGCTGCTGCCCTGGGAGGTAGCAGTATGCTGGGATTTCTGTGGGAGTTGGGGGAGGAGACCTGGGGAGTGGCAGGATTTTGGCCTTGGGTTTAGGCAGCCTGGGGGGCAAATTTGGGGCTGGAAAGTTGATCACAAAGTTCTCTGGCTCTGGGTGTGAGCTTCTTGGAGCCAGTGTAGTGGGACTGAGGACCCCAAGTCTGAGGGATCTTGCTTGAGTGTTCCTGGCGTTGAAGGTTGAGCTAAAAGCTGGGCGTACCTGGACCAAGGCCCAGTTTTTAGAGTCCTCCGTTCAAAAAGCTTGGGTCTGAGGGTTCTTTAGTCCAAGGACTCCAACTGTGGGGTCCAATTCCAAAGGCCGAGCTCTTTCGTTTTTAAGTCTGAAAAGCCAGGTTCAAGGATTCCCGTAAAACCTGAATGAGGGGCCTGTTTGGGGAAGTTTCTGGGTCTGCAGGACTCAGAATGAAGTTTCCATTCTGAAGATCCCTTTTCTGGGTCTTGGGGTCCTTGTGTCCGGGAAGCCCGGTGGGGAAAGGTCCACTTGTAAAGGTCTCAAGTTAGCCCCCGCTGCTGAGGGCCTAATGCGAAAAGCCCAACATAGGCTTGGTTTGGGAATCTGCACCTGCGGGTTCCTGGATCGCAGGGCTTAGGATATTCAGGTCTGAGGATCTGTGGAGGTGAAGGCCTAGGGTGAAGTGTCGCCGGGGCTGAAGCCCGGTGCTAAGGGTACCGGGTCTGCGGCGCGACCGTGAGGAGCTTGGAAGCGCTGTTCCAGGCAACGATGACAGACGAGGTGGCGCTAGGACCCCGCGGGGAGGTGGCGGCTCGCAGGGTGGAGGGTGTTGACAGCGGCGGAGGCGGCTGCCCGCGGCGCTAGGACCCCGCGGGCCCGGCGGGCGGCGGCGGCGCGTGGGGGCGGCGCGTGTTGACAGCGGCGGCGGCGGAGCCCGGCGGGCGGCGGGAGTCGGCGCCTCGGGTTCCTGCCCCTGGTCTCGCGGCGGTGCGGACGGGCGTCCCGGGATGGCCTTCATGGAGAAGCCGGCGGCCGGCAAGGTGCTGCTGGACGACACGGTGCCGCTGACAGCAGCCATCGAGGCGAGCCAGAGCCTGCAGTCCCACACGGTGCGCGGCCCCGGGCGGGCGGGCGGCGCGGGACGGCTGCGGGCCGCGAGAGGCTGAGGGCGGCGAGCCGGGCTGGGCGCTGGGGCGGGACCGCAGGCGGCGGCCCGGGCCCATAGGGGCGGGGGCCCAGGCGAGCGCTGGGGTCTGGACGGGCCGAGGGTGGCGGCCGCAGCCCCCCGGGCCTAGGACCGCGACCCGGGGAGGCGGGGGATTCCTGGGCCCACCTCGGCCGGGGGAGTAAGGGACCCTCGCGTCCTCTTCTTACCCGTGCCGCCCCCTTCTCCCCCTCGTCGGGGCCGAGGAGTTTCCCTCCTTTCTGGTGGGGATCGGAGTGGTAGGGAGGAGGGTGTGCCGGGCCAGATGGAAGGAAGACTCTAAGGCCTGCTTGTTGGGATTGCAGAGCGAAGGGGGCTGGGGTCTGCAGCCCCATTTCCAGGTCGGCTGCTCGGCGGAGCCTCGGGGAAGTACCCGATGAGGACATAAACGGTGAGGGAGGCACTGGGGTCGTGCTGAGACAGGTGTGTGAATGTGCTCCTTCCCTCCTCTAACCTGCTCTTTAGTGGGCAGTGGTGGCATTCATTTGAGTTTAAAATCCACTGGAGTAGCATAAAGGAGTAATAGGTCCTCACAGTAAACACAGGCAGAGCTCATTTCTGTTACATGTACTGTCTTTTATGGGGCTTTAAAACCAGGCTTGTTTTCGTTTGCCTCTGCCTTTTTTTTGAAAAGCACGCTATGCATTATACTTTACAAGCAATAAACCCACGAACTAGCAAAAATCCCCCCAAAAACAGGAGCTGCCAGCCAGTGGGACTGACTTTGGGAAATAATGAATGGGAAGGGAGATTCCTCAAAGTGAAATGTTTTGTTAGATCACCAAATCAGATTCCGGCCCAGAGGCTTGTTTGTTTCCCATGCTGTGTGTTTGGGGTTCATCATCTGGAGGCTGAAGCCCCACAATAGCCTTCTGTTTTGTTTTTGTTGTTGTTCAAGCTGTTCTGGTGACTTCAAAGAGACCTTTTACTCTGTTGTATTAAAGTGGGACTTTTTGAACCTGTTTCCTCTTCCGACAGCCATGCTTTGTAAGGGCTTGGATTGTTCGAAGTGTTCATTTCCAGTTAGGACAATGATTCTGTTTTTCCGAAGTGCATTTGTTTTGTTGTGCCCATCTTTAATTCTGCTCTGCAGACTTGTAAGAGGGCGCTGTACAGGACAGAATTTGTTAAGCCTCTAATTTGTGCGTAAGGAATTGTGGGCTCAGGTGTTGAAATTTAGGACAGAGAGTCAAGATTAAATTCTGCTATAAATTAGATTTTTAACTTGACTGTTGGGAAGTAAATCTCATAACCTTTCAGGGAGCGGGCTTGAGTCCTTAGGTTTATTTTGTGCTCAAAGTAAAGAGAGAGATGTTTATAAATGCTCACAGACCGCTACTTCCAGGAAGCATGCCATGATGGTCACTGTCCCAAGCCATGTGCTCATCTCCAGCTTAATCTTGTTCGGTTTATTCGTTTCCTCCAGGCTGTGAGAGGAGGGACACTTCTTGTTCATCTTTGGGTCCCAGTCCCTGGTGTCCGAGAGGATTTCATAAGTGTGTTGGATGAATAAATAAATGAATTGCAACCTTACTTTGACTCTCTTTCTGTTTGCGTAAAATGGTAGTGGTGAAAATTAGAACAGTGTGGCATCTGGGGTGCTAAGTGAAGGGGTGGGTGCTTCAGCCAGGTAGTGAAAGATGTAATGATTCCATTTTTGTTGCAGAGCTTTTCTGTAAGAAATAAAGTAAAATAATTTAAGGTAGAGCATGGCAATTCCTATAATGAAGACTGAACACAAAAGACAGTGACTCACAGGAGACCCATAGAGGCAGATGTGATGGAGTAAAAAATGTGGCATTGTCTTGAGTAATTTTTGACTGTTCTGTATTCTTGTCATTTTAGCTGTAAAATCGGAGACTGAGAAATGTTGCATCATCCGTGAACTTTACTGAGAAAATCATATACCAATATAAACTGTCTGTGTTATCAGTGCCTTATGAGTAAGTCCCTTTAAAACAGGAACTGTTGGAAATTATTTTGTCAAGAAGTCTTTCTTAAGGGTGGTATGTGGAAGAAAAGGGCATTGTTTTCTATTGGGAAGCTCGAAGGTGCTTTCCATCCTGTTAGCTGAAGGTGAGATGGTGTCTCAAAGGACAGAGGGCTGTCCTCTGAAATGGTGAATCTCTAGGAAGTTACTCCTTGGCTGTAGGACAGAAACATACAGAGAGAGTATATAGTAGACAGCTTGTGGTTTGAAAGAGGCCAAACCTTAACACAGGTTTGGGCTGACGCTTGCTAGTCATGTGACATTGGTTGGGCAAGGCACTTAACCTGTTTGACGTTTAGTTTCCTCGTCTGTAAAGAGGGTAATGAACACTTGCCCTGCCTGCCTCCCAAGGCTGTTACAAAGATCAAATGAAATAATCTTTATGAAGCATTTGTAAAGCATATCCCTTCTTCCATCTATTGGCTCCCTGGCGACATATATCCAAAGGATTAAACACGTTAAGGTGTTACTATTGTAAGTCAGCTAATTTCTGTCTGTAGTTCCTTTCAGTTATCAAGGTTGTTTAGCCTTGGGAAACAGAATGTATAGCAAGAAACTTTAGTTTACATGTGATTTAGAATTTATGGAGTTGGGAGGGAAAAATTATTTGGATTAGAAAATAGAGATGCAAGTATGAAGGGAACATGAGGTCACCACAGAAAGGCCTGTTTGGAAGAGCAACGGGCAGCAACGGGCAGAAAGGGTGCAGGTGGATGGGTAATTGTGTTCCTGACTGTGGTTTGAATGATTTACTTTTCACTTTGATGGAGCATAGTAGATTTGACTTCAGGAAATAGACCAGGCCTCTGCTGTAAGGAAATGAAACTTCCATAAAAATCAGGCAGGACAGTATTTAGGGAGAGGATGCTTTCAGCACTGGGAGGGAGCAAAGGGAAGGATTTTTCAAACAAGGAATTTCTGATAAAAAGCCACACAGGTGAATTGTGGGGAAGTTTGGGAGCACTAAGAAGACAGGGGAAATACATAAGTTCATGGCTTCATGAGGGAAACTTTTATAGTCAACAGACTGAAAAAATGCTTACCGAGCTGAAATAGAAACCAGAGGAAACCGAGTTTTGGAGAGAGTTGTTATCCAATATGCATATCCGATTTTTGCTGGTCAGTATGCTGTCATGTGTAGCACTTAATCCAATTTTCTCCTTTTAAGATATTTTTCTATGTGGTTCATCTGAATTGCCACTTACCCCCCATTTGGTCCATTTTGTTCTTGAGAAACAAAAGGTAATTTTAGTAATATTCAAGGCATAACAGGCCATTTAAAAAAAATCTGTGGAAAAGATATTACATGTTTAAGGTCTTTACTGAAAATGGATCTCTCCTTGAACTTTTGACTTGTGGAAACTGCATTCCTGCACAGTTTATTTGTTCACCAATCCTCATTCACTCAACAGAAATGTGCAAGCCCCTACTATGTGCCAGACACTTGCTGGAGGTATGATGAACCAGACAGCCTCTGCTTTCATAGAGACTTTGTTCTATCCGATTCTGAGGTCTTCTGTTTTATAAGGTGTATGCATGGCAACCAGCATCTTGTCAGAGCCCAGATGGTTTTGAAGTTCGTTTTGTGGCTTGGTTTACTGAGCTCCAGCTTCTTACTCAGGGACCTTTTTTTATAGCCTTTTAAACTCTATTCAGACACTACCAGAATGCCTATTCAAATGTGATGCCAAATTAGGACACATAGCCTTCTGATCTTGATATTTTAAGGCAATCCAGTGCTTATTGTCAGACCCCATCTGGTCTTTTAGGGTGCGATTTGGATATCTCTTTAGAATTCCAAGTTACATCGAATACTTAAAGTTTCTTGGAAGATGTTTATGGGTTTTGCTCTGCGAGGCACACAGCTTCTGCTATGCCTCTGTCCCCCACTTCTGGGGCTTTGCTGACTTAGGAAAGGCTTAACAGAGCTTCTCATAGGCCATGCTCTAAATCAGCGCTCCCCAGGCTTTGTTACCTGGCAGGCTCCTTTTGTAGTAATACCGAATTGTAAAAGCCCTCTGGAAGGGATTTTCAATTAAAAATGATTTTATTCAGATGAGTTCATTGTTAAAAATTATATTAATGTTTGGGATCTGAATTACACTGGTTTTGAAATAATAGAGGCAGAACTGAGATAAGATGAAAACAACTTGAGCCACTGATAAAGAGCATCTTCGGACAGTTTGCAGAACTGCTCTTTCTATGATGATTCTCACTTCTCGTATTTATCACTTCTCACTAACTCATATTTTGCCATTGGCATCTCTTAAGCCTGTCTTTAGTCTCGGTCACTGTGGGTGTAAATGAAATCATACATACATAACTAAGAGCAAAGTCAGTTAAAAAGCTGTGTAATGGTCAAAACCACAATAAACCATCTAAATCACAGACACACCTCTGCATGACCCTTCCCATGCTTCCTGTGTGCTCATTTGGAGGCTCTTAGTCTGTTCTGGGTTAAAGGAAGAAAATACTTAAATAATTGTCTTACTGATGGATTTTTTTTTTTCAAGTAAAGAGGGAAACAGAAGCCTTAGAGCCTCTAACACATAAATCCTGAAACCCTCTGGAGCCCCTAGTTGTTCATCCTGTTCTAAACTGTTAGTAACCTACCTTAAGGATCCCAGTTTAAAAATCTAGAGGATGATTAGCTGTGTTCCCTGAGGCCAGGTTGCATTTGCAGCCTTCAGGAGCTGATTAAGTTCATTCAGCAGATGCGGCTGTGAATAAGCCACTATGTTCCTGGCTCTGTTCTGGGCACTCGGAGGCCGTCTAATGGCAAGACAGACTTGTCCCTGCCCTCATGTGCTCATTGGTTCCAAACAGATTTTTGTGGAGGACTCCAGTGTGCAGTAAAGGTGGAGAAGGGAGAATAGAGCCGGTTGTGGGCCGCTTGGATGCCGGGCTGGGGGATCTGAACAGCAGTGAGGCGACGAGCAGATGCAGGGCTCACACGCATGGTCTTTGAGGACGCTGCATGTGCTGGAGGTGTGTAGGTCAGGAAGAAGGGTGCAGGAGGGCCCAGGGTGGTAACGAAGCAGGGAAGTTAGAAAGGCCGCATCTCAGGCCACTGGCAGGAAGGAGAGAAGGCAGGGAGAGGGGGAGGAGCAGAGGAGAGGAGAAGTCTGCTAGGTGGAGGCCACAAGGGAAACGGGCACTGGAAGTGATTACAGAAATAGCACAAGGTGAGTGAGGGCCAGCTGGTCTTCCCCGGAAGGTCATGAGTCCAAGTTTGGCTTCAAACATCTGGAGTAATAATGAAAAGGCAGTGCACTTGTCATGATAACAGCTAACGTTGTTTAAGCACTTAACTGTACGCCGTGTGCCAAGTGCTTTATATCGCTTATCTCATTGGGTAAGTTTTGACAAAGCTTACCCACTGTGTAACATTTCATCACTCCACTTATTTCCTTGGTGCTCCTTTGCAGTCAGTACCTTCCCTCGGATCCCTGGCAAACTACCGATCTGCTTTCTGGTCTACAGTGTCCCTCGTTCTAGAATGTCACATATAAATGGAATCTTATGGTGGGGCTTCACATTGGGAAGAGAGTCATTTTCTTGTTTGTATATGGCTTCTCTGGGTGCCCAGATTACATTCAGCCCAGATTTACAAAGACAACGGTTTGTGTATGTGTAGTAGGAGGTAGGTTGCAAAGTGCAGGGGGACAGACGACAGGAGGGTGGGCTGGGAGGTGTGGGGAGAGGTCTGCAGCTCTCTCAGCTCCTGTTCCCCCAGCCCAGCCTGGGTTCTCCTCCTTACTCAGCCCTCACTCTCCCCCTTCTTGCAGCCTTGATGGACTGGTTCTGCCTATTCAGCTGACCTCTATTCACCAGATGAGAGGGTATAAACTGGGAAAGCATTCCGCCCCGGGCCACAGAACTAGGAACCCAGACTGGCCTGGGGTGTTCCATCCTCATCTCTCACTGGCTGAGTGCCCTTCTTTAAGGCATCCACCCTCTCCGAGCCTTGGAGTTCTTGTCAAAGAGAGGTAGTGGCACCTGCCTCCAAGCACTGCTGGGACAAGTAAACAGCCGAGCAACAGAAAGCATGGAGTACATGCTGCACAAACATAGCAGTTAGTAATGATCACCTTTGGCTCTGAACGGGTACATGCACAGCCATTCACATGGAACTGGTTGTGATTGCAGCTAGTGTCGCAGGAGGACACAGTGACATTTTTAGGCTGGGTGGAATAAATTTATGTGTGGTCAGCCTTCCTCTTGTCCTTAGTGATGGTGACCAGTTCTGTAAATTATTGAAACCAGTAAGGACGCCTTAGCTTGTCTTCAACCCATGGTTTCAAACTTTCCCACCAAATATCACACCTGATACAAAACCAGTGAATTAACTTACTTGACTTTCATCTTCTGTTTTTCCAGTCTTCCCAGCATAGTAAAAGGGCTAATGAGTCGTAAAATGACCAAAATGCCCCCTGACAGCTGACGTTTATCATTGATAACACACTGTGCTCTTATCAAAGCACAGATAATCTCTATCTTTATCTTATTCCTCATGATTTCTTATTTGAAAGTAGCTTGTTTTAAATTACATGTGTAGCGATTCAAAGAATTTTTTTAAAAACTGCTTTTCCTGGTTAGAAAAGTAATATATGCTTATAGAGGATAACCTGAAAAATATAGAAAAAATAGCTAAGAGAATTTAAACCAGACATAATTTCGCCTCCAGGAACAGCTGCTGTTAACATGCATTGTAGTTCCACCTTCCTATCAATGTTACCGCAGAATTTTTTTATCCTTTAAAAATACCTAATATTGTAGTATATGTCTTTTCCCATGTAATGAAAAGTCCTTTTAGCACATCCTTTTAAAGGCTTGCATATTCCCCCAGTAGATGGATAAGCCATAAGTAACTTATCCATTCTCTTAATGCTAAAACCCAGGTTGTTTTAGGGGAGGAGCTTTTTAACTTGTCCCTTTTAAAAGTGGGCAGAAAAGCTGGGACAGTAGAAGCTGAAGTAATGATGTTCCCTGTTAGGAATCAGAGATGGATAAAATTGTTTCCCACATTCAAAGAGAATGGCCACCTTTTATTTTTCCTGGGATGCTGTCTCCCGTGCTTGTTGATTAAAGTCATGATAGAGTCACTTGCAGACGCCTTGTGTTGCTCTTTTCTTAGCAGAAAAGAAAACTAAGTCACAAAGCAGGCCTTCGGCTGGATACTATAACTATCCGATCATCTCATCTAATACCACCACCCTGTTGGAAAGGTATGATTTTGCAGATGAATAGACTGAGGCTCAGAGGCTCAGAGGACCAGAGAAGTCAGGCCCCCAAACCAGTAAGTGGCAGTTGGGCTTTGAATCGGGTCTCTCTGAGAGGAAGGCAGTGCCCTTTCCCCTGGGGACTTGGGGTGGTGCCCTGGGGGAGGGGTACAACTGTGGCTGATTGGCACATGGCGACCGGCTCCTCTTCCAGGCTCTTGAGGGACTCGCTGTAGCCTATTGCTGGGCCAGTGGCGAGTGGGATGGGCATAGAGCAATGGCTCCAGGAGGAAGAGAGCACTTCATTCCTGGCAGGTTCTCGGGTCGGACTGGCAGAGAGCATGAGGGGTGAGGAGTGGCCACCTCAGAAACTAGAGCCCCCAGACGGATCGCTATTTCTACCAGATCAGAGCTTGTGCAGACAACTGTCTTTCCTAGCTTGTTAAGTAAGTGGTGGGTGGTTCTCTGAGATTATGTTCACTACATGTATTTCTACACTTTCAGGGCTTTAGCCCAAGAGATGTGGGGATTATTGAACAAGTGAAGGTCATATTTCATTTCTAATTACTGTTTAACTGAGCCTCAGATTTTTGCGGGATTTTTTGCCTTGCTTGACGTAAGATGGAATTTATGGGTTCCCATCTTAGCAAATCATGTAATTTGCTTTGGCGTCCTTGAAGGGCCATTGGAATATGGAATGCCCCAGGAGCTGCTATTTAGAATGCTGTGCCCATTCTGTGGTCATGTCTGAGGTGAAAAGGACGTTCGGGTGCTGCTTCACAGAACTTCACCCGGCTGGAACATCGGTTGTCTTTGAAGTCTACGTGGAGACCAGCTCGCCCGGCAGGAGAGGAGACTGTCCTGCATGGGAAGAGCTTGGACTTCAAACAGCCCGGAGAAGGGAGACGCATGCGCCATCCCAGCCACAGCCTCTCACTGCAGGGATCAAAGCATGTGTGTGATATATAGTCTTGTCCTTTCTGTGAACACAGAGTAGAAACTGCAGAACCTGTTTTGCGTAAAGTACACTGTTCTCTGATTCAGTCAGTTAGATCTTCAGTGAAATTTACTTCATTTGGTTGAAAAGGAGATACACTTGGCTTCACTCATTTGCCAAGATTTAGATTAAGACAGTGGTGATTCTTCAAATGCTTTATAAACCCTTAATGCTTTTGTTTGTTTGGGGGTCGGTTTTGCACACTTTTGGGTTGCACAGTAATTACAATAAAACAAAGGTATGTTCCAGCTCTGGAAATCTGTGGGTGAAACAACCATAAAGAATGGATATTTAGCAGAGCAAGGCGTAGTCATCAATTCCAAGTGACATGTTAGGGATCGTAGGCAGAAGTGGCGAGCTGAGCCCAGCAGTCCTGCTACTGTGAGCATTTCCTCAGAGACCTGTGGCCCTGCAGGGTGCCGCTGCCTACTGCTCTGAACTGCAGCTGTGGGGTCGTGTGATCCTGTGGCCTTGAATGTTGATTTCATAAAGGGATGATAAGTCTGAGTGCTCGGGGGATCCCTGGAGATTGTCCTGAGTGTGCTATTTGACTTATTCTGGAGGTGGGTGCACCCGAGAAAGGGGCATGCTTCCTCCTTCCCAGGGTGCAAACAGTTACCACGTACCCGCCAATGAGCATTTGCTTTGCTTCGGCTGTCGGCCTGACCTGGTGCTGGGTGCTCTTTGGAGTGCAAAGGAATGTGTGCTTCCAGCCCTTGAAGAACTTAATCCAGTTGGAGAGAGCCCATTTTCCCCCAAACACAGACAGACTTAGGATAAATGTGGCAATCACATGATTAATAAGCTGAACGTGCCATGGTTTTGAGTGGTAGAACAGCACGGTGGGGGGCAAGTGAGGGGCGTTTAGGATGCTCAGTCTAACTGGGTAGAGGAGAGTCTGAGTAGAAAGAAAGGGTAGTACCAGAAGAGCATGAAAGCTAGGCTAGGGGGTGTGGGCTTTATCCTGTAGCCAGCGGGAGCTCTGGAAGGTTCCTGAGCAGGGAAGTAGCATGGTGTTGGATGCCCAGCAAGGTCACGTGTGCTCAGCATTCTTTGCAGGCCTGCCAGTGAAGGGGAGGTACCAGGAGGAAGCAGGTTTGGAAATGAGCCCCAGGAGTGGTGTGGCTAGGGAGCACTGGAGAGACAGACCTGGCCTCCTGTCCCAGGTCCTCTGCTTTCTAGGTGGTTTTCCTCCAAGGGACTCTTCACCCTGCTGCAAACTGAGTGCAATGGTTCTTCCTTGTTCACCTGAAAGGGCCTCTCCGGATGTGTGAAGGGCACCTGTGGGTGCTGCGGGGCAGTATCAGGCTCCCGAGAGGCTCGGTCAGGTGTACACTGCACCTGAGGAGACAGGAGAGTGGAGTCCTTGCAAACACGCAGGCAGGGACGAGCATGCAGGGAGAGGAGACTGGGGTTCAGAGGGTGCTTGGTTCATTTATCTCCTTCCTCTTTGGGGAGGGTTTTTATTTCTGTAGGGTGAAGCTGCTTCCTGTTTAAGAGGCTTGAGAACCATGATTCTCACTCCTGGCTGCACATTAGAATGACCTGGGGAACTTCTGCCACCTACCAGTTCCTGTGGCCCAGCCGGGACAGGTTAAATCAGAATCTCTGGGAGGTAGGGTCAAAGCATAGGTATCTTAAAAAAATTTTTTTTTTAATTAAGTTGTTTAGGAGATTGTACAGTGCAGCAGGGTTGGGACCCCACACAGCTGCCTTGTCTTTTTGTCATTTGAGTCTCAGTAAAAATCTAATCACTGTGCCACAAGGGGAGAGACAAGAATGACTGGCTTAGGCAGGTTTTGGAGGTTTTCTTGTTTTGGCTTTAGCTCCTGTGACACATTTCTTTCAGAATGGTCTGTATTTGTAGCCTCGCTAAAGTAATAAAGATTCAAAGTAAGTTTTCCTAAAATCCCACCAAACCGCAGTATCTTTGGTTACCATCTACTGTGCAGTGAAATCTTAAGCACCTTTTCCGAAACTCAGGAAACACAAACTGCAGTGAGGATTCTGACTTGGCAAACGGCCTCCTTTGGAAGCATTAATCCTCAGCTGTGGGAAGGACGGCCCCTGCCCCTGCCCCCTCCGGGTGAGAGTCCATCGGTCTGCATCACTGCGAGTGAACAGCTGAGTTCTCAGACTCGTGAGGACCCCCATCTCTCAGGCCTGCAGAAGGAGCCGGGCTTGGGGTGTCCCCAGGTCACTGGCAGATTGGAAGGTCCTAGGAATCAGTGACTTGGGTTCCAGTTCCCAATCAGCTGCTTCCTACCTCTGCAACCTTGACAGCTCACTTTTGCTGAGCAGAGCTGAGATCTCCAGGCAGCCTTGAGGATAGTATAAGACATGTTGAGTACAGGGCTCAGCAAAGTTCCTTGAACAAGAAGGTGCTCATTTTTCATTAATTCCCACTTCTCTCCCCTTACTGGAGTCTGAAGTCACAGGATCCTGGTGCCTCCCCAGTTCGAAGAGCTCTAGCACCAGACCACACCAACTTGCCCTCACGCTAGGGTGTCACAGGGCAGCTACCCTGCCTGCCAAGATGGTGTCTGTGGGTTTGTGAGGAGGGGCAGGAAGAAGGCCCTTTGGGGAAGTGGCAGCAGGTGGTAGGGTTTGGTGGCAGGCGTAGATCTGTGTGACCCAGGGTGCCCTACAAGGCTCTTATCTCTCCCTTCCGTGCCTGATGGGCCTTTGGGTTTATTGTCCTTTTTGTATGCATTGCAGGTCTGGTCTACATCAGAGAGGGTAGTAAACATGGGACTGATTCCCTTGAGGATTCTGCATCGCTGACAGCACTCAGTAGGTGGAAGCCTGATTTCAGATATTGGGGGTCTGTTGGTCTCTGGGAGCTCTGCTCTCTGATTTAATAAGTGCTGCAGCCTCGTTGCAAGCAGTGGATGGCCATGTTGCGTGTAGTTTACAAATTGGAGATCTGAGATGAAAGTATTTCCTTTTGGTCAGGCTGGATGGTGGTATCAAGTGAACTAAAAAAAAGCGTTTTATAGTTGGGGACCAGTGTGCCCCATTGAAGTGGGATAAAAATACTTTTGAGCAAAATCACCTTTTTCCCATTGTCTTTCTGTATCTGTAACCACATGGCAGGTGAGACTTTGGAGCTACACTGGAGTCTGAATGTGTCTTTACAGGGAAACATGAAGGGTGGTGCTTTGAGGCCACCCGTGAGTGAACCCTCCGAGCGGATGGACACATGTTACAGATGGTGTCGTGTGTGGAGTACCAGTGGGTAACGGCCAAGGGCAGGTAATGGCAGAATTAAGTCCCTCCACCACCCTGCATCTCAAGCCTGTGTGGACCGAGATGACCTGTTTTACTCCACACACCTGAACCTCAGTTTTTCAGCCTCCACACTATTGACATTTGGGGTCAGGTAGTCCATTGTTGGGGGGCCTGTCGTGAGCATTGTGGTATTTAGCTGCATCCCTGACCTCTGTCTGCTAGACACCACTAGCACTCCCCTGTCCTCTGTGCATCAAAAATGTCTCAGGCATTGCCAGATGTCCTCTGGGGCAGAATCACCCTCTTTGGAGAACACCAACCTAAACATAAAGAGCATCTTGGCAGAAACATTAATTGGGTGCCATTTGCGATATCACAATCTGTCATCATGACCCAGGCTCCACAAGATATGGAAGCAACCTAAATGTCCATCAGTAGATGAATGGATAAAGAAGATGTGGTATATATACACAATGGAATATTACTCAGCCATAAGAAGAAAACAGATCCTACCATTCGCAACAGCATGGATGGAGCTAGAGGGTATTATGCTCAGTGAAATAAGCCAGGCGGAGAAAGACAAGTACCAAATGATTTCACTCATATGTGGAGTATAAGAACAAAGGAAAACTGAAGGAACAAAACAGCAGCAGAATCACAGAACCCAAGAATGGACTAACAGTTACCAAAGGGAAAGGGACTGGGGAGGATGGGTGGGAAGGGAGGGATAAGGGTGGGGAAAAAAAGGGGGCATTACGATTAGCATGTATAGTGCGTGGGGGGCACGGGGAGGGCTGTGCAACACAGAGAAGACAAGTAGTGATTTTACAGCATCTTACTACACAGATGGACATTGACTGTGAAGGGGTATTTGGTGGGGGCTTGGTGAAGGGGGGAGCCTAGTAAACATAATGTTCTTTATGTAATTGTAGATTAATGATACCAAAAAAAAAAAAAAAAGACCCAGGCTCCATGTTGTAGTTAGTACTTCTCTTCTGCCAAATGCGTTTCCCAAACATTGTGTTCTATTCATAGACAAGTTAAAAGAAATGTAAACTGTGTGTCCACAGAGGGATGAAATGGAGTCAGACTGTGCCTTAGAGATCAGAGCGTGATAGGTGCTAATGGATATTTACAAGTGGCAGCAATATCTTTGTGAAACACAGAACTAAACTTTAAACTCAAAGTCTATAAAACGGGACAGCAGTGTTTACTGAGCATCTGCCTAATGCTCAACATTGAGCTGGAATTTTAAAAATTGATACTATTTCTCTGATAAATCATAGTGAAGCAATAGATGATTGAATTCATTTTTGAGAATTAATATTTCCCCCCAGTTTTAGACATCAAAAAAATGTGTGTATGTGTAGTTGTTTGGAAGTACTCAATTATACGTGCTAATTTCATCTCCACTGTAAGAATGTAAAAGCCCAGAAAATAAGACATTCTTGAGAAAAGAAAATCTCAAAGCTAAAGGACCCATCCCCAAATATGAGAATGTCACATGATTTTAGCATTTGTCTTTACATATTCAGAAATAATTATATTAGCATATTGCTGAACAGGTTTGCCATACCACACAAATCAGTTTTGAACTATTTATTTTGTAATGCCACATGAAGCCAACTAAGCATGGCTGAGTGGATATTATTGTTGAATATACCATTCTTAACATATTCTGGAGGAGGCTGAAATTCTGGCCTATGTGGACTTCATCAACCTTTGCGGAATAAACAGAATGGAAGTGAGTGATCATGTAATAAGATCCGTTTTAAAATCTAGTTACCAGGTTAACAGTGCTTATTTTGCCTTATTGTCTAAAGAGCCTATTTAAATCAGAATTAGTTAAGTAGAAAGAATTTTTTGAGTGCTCTGTTGTTAAGCATTTGTTAAGTAGTGACTATGAGTAATGCCTAAATCATGCCATCGGAAGATACTAAACAGCTCTGAGCACCTGAGGAAAACACGTAAGCATTCTTGGTATGATTTAGTCTGTACTTCGTCATAACTCCCTGTGTGTATAAGCAGAAGGCCGGACTAGGTCTGTATTTCCTGTTTGCTTTTAGTTTAGTAAGAATTGCCTGGGGAAGCTATTACAATTTTTAATTCCTAGGTTTCTAGCTTAGAGATTCAGATTGAGCAAGTCTGGTGCAAGGCCTGGGAATGTGTATGTTTAATACCCTCTCCTGGAGCGGGAAGAGTTTAATGATCAGGCAGTTTGGGGGCCACTGGATTTAGTTTCTGTGGAAAGCGCTATCACTGCATATCTATTCCGCCTTCTCACCTGTTTTCTTAATCATGGCCTTTTCTAGTTGACTGAGCATATAAAATGCAAACTTTGAATACTAAAAATCATGGATCTTAGTCATCTGACTGCTAACCACACCTAGTTTCAAATAACTAAGGTTAAACTTTGAGATCATTGTAGATGCGTGTGCAGTTGTAAGAAATAATGCAGAGAGATCCCGTATATCCATTACCCAATTCCTCTCAGTGGTAACATCTTGCAGAACCATAGGACAATACTGCAACGAGGACATGAACATTGATACAGTCATACAGAACATTTCCATCAAGCCAAGCATCCCTTGTGTCTTAGTCCATTCAGGTTACTATCACGAAATACCATACGCTGGGTGGCTTATACACATACACATTTATTACTCATAGTTCTAGATGTTGGAAGTCCAAGATCAGGTTGCCACTGGGGTCACCTTCCAGTGAGAGGCCTCTTCCTGGTTCATAGCTGGCAACCTTCTCAGAGTATCCTCAGTGGTGGAAAGGGCAAGGAGTCCCTCTGGAGCCTCTTTTATAAGTCATCTCATTCGTTCCTGAGGGCCTCACTCTCAAGACTTAAGCACCTCCCAAATATCCCACTTCCTAATGTGATCATCTCTGGGGGTTAGTATACCAACATGCATTTTGGGGAGACACAAACATTCAGACCATAGCACTTCACTTTGCCCTTCTGTAGCTACACCTGCTTCCCTTGTACACATGACTACCCCAGCCTCAAGGCTTGGCAGCCCTAATCCATTCTGCACATCTATAATTTTGTCTTTCCATGAATGTTCTAGAAATGGAGTCACATGGTTTATAATCTTTTGGGATTGGGTTTTTCACTCAGCATAATTCTCTGGAGATTCATCCTCGCTGCTGCATATATCAGTAGTTTATTCCTTTTTGTTGTTGGGTTGAATTCCATGCTATGAGTGTAGCAAGGTTTAACCATTCACCTATTAGAGGACATTGGGCTAGTTTTCACCTTGGGCTATTACTAATAAAGCTACTATGAACATTTTTGTACGAGCATAAGTTTTCATTCCTCAGGATGAGTGCCCAGTAGTGCAGCTGCTGGGTCATATGATAGTTGCATGTTTAATTTTTTTATGAAACTGCCAAACCATGTTCCAGAGTGGCTGTACTGTTTTACGTTCCCACTGGCAGTGTATGAGGGATCCACTTTTCTCTGTATCCACGTCAGCATTTGGTGTTTTCTTTTGTCATTTTAACCATCCTGATAGGTGTATAGTGAAAGTTGTCTTAATTTGCATTTGCTTCATGACTAGCAGTGTTGAACATCTTTTCAAGTGTTTATTTGCCATCCCTATGTGCCTCTTGAAAAGCATGTATTCTGCTGTTAGATGGAGTGTTCTGTAAATGCTAATTGAGTCTTGGTTGATGGTGGTATTGAGTTCTGTCTCTTCACTGGTTTTGTTCAGTTCTATCAATTGCTGAGAGAAGAGTATTGAGGTCTCCGGCTGTAACTGTGGGTTTGCATATCTCTTCTTTCAGTTCTGTAAGATTCTGCTTCACATATTTTGTAGCTCTGGTGTTTGGTGCATACACATTTAAGATTTGCTGGGTCTTGCAGATAGATTAGCCTTTTATGTTTATGTAATTTCCCTCACTGTTCCTAGTAATTCTGTTTGTCCCTAGATCTACTTTATCTGGTATTTTCACTTATTTTTCTGATCCTCTAACTTGGGTGTTTTGTAACTTTTAAAATTCTCCTCGTTTTTAGGAATATATCATTCGGGTGCAAAGAGGAATTTCTGTGGAAAACAGTTGGCAGGTAAGCATTTTTTTTGTCAGAAAAAGGTTTAAAGTGTTTAAACAGAATTCTGGCTTGGAGCATCTAAAATTCTAGAAAACTCAATATGCATAAATAGAAATCATATTTCATTTAGCTATAAGCCTTTAGCTTTAAGACATGTGTTATAAAAGGTTTTTCTGTTCCCAGTTGTTTGGTTTAATTTGTGTGTGATGTTACCACGGAGAGTGTCGAGGAATTTGTTCTCTAGCTTGACCCAGAATAAGTAGGGTAGGCAAATTACTTGTTTTGTTCCTAGTGATTCAGACCTCATCCTCTCCAGCCACAGTTTGGATGGGGGAGGTTAGAGTTCAGTTCACCAGGTGGAAATGCAAGACAGTGCCCTGGACATTATAGAGTTTGGACGCTGCTTTTCATAGACCCCCATGTCCACTCATGGAATTTCTAGCACTGGTTCCCTCCCTGACAGTGGGTGAGAGTCTTAGAGCCTCAGGGTCTGCTTCCTTCTGTGGTGGCCTTGGAAAAAAATAACTTTCTGCATAGATCTACAGGTTCTTCCCACCCCAGGTGACTTGCAGAGGTAGCCAGATTCCATGTAGGGGCCATTTCCTCCCTGTTTTAGTAATTATAATGAACTTCCTGCTGTCCCATCTTTCAAAAATCTTACCCTGTCCTTTTCAGCTCAGCTTAAACCTAACCTCACACCCTAAGCAACCTTTAACCATAGTGGCCCACACTTGGTCTTTTCTTTGCCTGAAATTTCAAAGTGCTTTTGTTTGAATAATTATAATATTTAACATCTATTCAGCATTTATTGTTAAGTGCTGGATTCAAGCACATTAATTCACTTAATCCTTTAAAAACAGTTGTATGTGATATATTAGTACCATTTTGCAGTCAAGAGGTGAGTGACAGGTCCAAGGTCACACAAATCCGCGACAGAACAGGGTTGGAATTCACTCTGTTGGAATGCTCTCAGTGGCTAATACCTGTGGTACCTTTTGCTCCTTTGCACTTATGAGGATGGCCCTTATATTTAACTTTGATGTGTATTTGACAAAGAGGGCTGACAGCAGTGTCCCACCAGAAAAATCAACCCTTGATGCAATTTTCTAGATCCAGTGCATTAGAATCCCAGGGGATACTTAACAAAAATATTGACTCTGGGGCCCCAGCCTAGCCCTACTGAATTAGATTCTCTGTGGGTGGGGTCCTTGGTGATCTCCAGGTAATTCTTCTGTGCACTAACATTTGAGAATCATCAGTAAGGGTTGAAGTCAAGCTATTCAACAGCAAAATATTTCGCTGGCCCAGGGCCTGAAGAGCTAGTAGAATTTAACAGGGCCTAACCCACAGCATCCACATAACTAAGAAAGACTTATAGACAATGGAAGGTGGACTGTCTGCCAGGAAGAGGACCTTGGGGAACCCAGGAGAGGTATGACCTTTCTGCCTGCAGGTGCAGTTGGGTCTCTGGAGTGGTGGGATCTCAGCTGGGGGATGTTTTATCCAGGGCAAGGGTGAAATTGCACACCTCCTTTTACTTTGATTTCATGTTCAGTAAAATGTTTTTTTGGGGAGGGGGAGTAGATCATTAATTCATCTTTTCAGGTGCCTGGTTAATAAGAAAGATATTTAAAAGAGCTATTCAACCTGAAAACAAATACTTCATCATTATCTCTTGCCTGGTGGCATCTTGTGAGTTTGGCTGGCATTAACCAGTTTCCAGTGGTCAAGCCAACTCTGGGGCACTGCTAGGTCTGTTTTCTGGGCCTGTCAGGTTAAACAAGCACCAGGTATAAGCCCTGCTACCCTTTGTACAAGTGCCTTGGCTCTAGGATGCCAATAAACATTAAACAAGGAAATGAAGAAAGATGGTCTTTGCTGAATCAAATACCGCCTTGTCTCTTACAGATTGTTAGGCGATACAGTGACTTTGATTTGCTGAACAACAGCCTGCAGGTAAATATTTTAAAACACCATTGGCACACACTCATTGCTTGCGGTATCTTAGAAACTGGCTGGAATTGGCAATGTCAAGAACAAGAAATTAGCAAATTTGCCTGGCAAAGGAGAGGAACTCATACTTCAAACAGATGATGTGTGGCTCTAAAATTAAAATTTGGGGAACAAACATGATGTATTAGAGTCACCGTGCAGTCAAGTACTTTGTGCTCGGCTGCATCTTCACCACAGTCATGGGCTGCTGCGTGTGGTCTCTCTTGTAGATGGGGAATGACTAAAGGGACTGCAGGAGTTCTTCGCTTACAACTGGGACTCTCTCAGTCCTCCTCCATTAAACTAGCATAATTAGCATAATTAGCATTGCAGATCGACACAGCAGCAACTAGAGACTCAGCCTTTTTCAGTGTAACACTTTTCTCTTAAATATGTATTTCTAAATCCCTTTGGTTCAAATGTTCCTAACTTGGTGACCCTAATGGAAATGAGCTGCAACATTTCTCTGGAAACCCAGCCTTCGCTCATAATGATTGAAGAGCCTAGAGGGGCTTTAGCCCCATGGGAATTACTGGAAATGCCACCCATGTCTTCACTGGCAGATCGGTCTTCAAGTGCCATGGATTACTGAAGAGCACTGGCCTTGGGCAATATCTCAGATTTGATCGGTAACATAAAACCCTTTCAGCCTGAGCCAGAGCACTTGGCTTATGACCAGCTCAGCGAGAAGGTGAAGGACTGCCCCCTTCACTGGTGAGCTCTCTCTCATCACTTCTTCCAGGTGACCTCTGCTCCTGTCCACAAAGGTCAGGAGGAGTGCAGATGGGAGGGAGCGCAATGCTGCCTTTCCTTCAGAAGGCCACGTTATATGATCAGACTGCAGAAAATAGCATTTGTAGAGTCTAAACTTTACTGTTATTTACAGCACTGCTGTAAGCACCAAGGTGTAATTTTCCTTCCACAGAACTGGCCTGAGTACCTGCAGACCTTTATGTAATTAACATATGGTCATGCATTTGACACATGCTGTCTTTTAAAATGTTAATTATAGTATGACAAATTAAAATCTTCAGATAGAATATTGGCAGAGATCAAAATCTCCCTGTAGAAGGGTTTAATTGGTTTCATTTATAGATTTTAATGGGATATTCTTTCCCCATAGACAAAAGATGGGTCTGTGGTGACATTGCAGATAAGTCACGGATGTGCACTTTTTTCCAGCAGTGGGTTTTCTCCACAAGTCCTCTGGACATTTCCATGGGGCCTCCACAGTGACATGATGAGCACTTGGGAGTTAGCATTGGTCCTACTGTGTGTTTTCACCTTTATGCACAAGTGACCTTTGCCCAGTTTTTAAGAAGCAGGGGTGATCTGTGTATATGCCATTCAGTCATGGCCGAGTAAGAACCATGGGAGAAATATCTCTGGAATTGAAATGGCCTAGGCCAGGCCCCTGAGAAAAGGTGCCAGGGAGGAGGGTTTTATCCCTGTTTGTTCTTGCTTTGGGGATATGAAATTGAATCTCCTGACTACTCAATTATGGCATTTTTAATATAATAGGATTTTACTTTTGCTTCAATATAATCTTCCCTTCTAAAATGGGCACTGGCCGTGTGCATCTTACTTCGAATGCAAATATCGATGTGTATTGATGTTGGCTTGAGTTGGGCAGGATATGGCCAGACATCATGTCAGTGGGAGGTTTTTCTAGATCCAAGTAAACAAACAGCAGAAAGTACATACAGCTTTTTGGCAACAAAATAATTTCAAAACTACCTCAAGCAGATAAAAAAGACCAAAGCCACAGAGTTAAAACTGTGACCATGATTTTCAGTGTCTGTTTACCCTTCTGACAGATAAATGAGTTCCTGCTGAAGAAAGAGAAATATAATACACATACACAGAGTTGTCTGAATCCAATAGGAAAAAATGCCTAAGCGGGAAGGAAGAAAACTACTCAGGATGTAAAATTATACATGCAATGTAATATAATTACATGAAATGTTTAAAAAGAAAGATTCAAAGGAAATATGCCAAAATGTGAGCAATGGTGATCCTGAGGTGGCAGGATTATGGCTTCTTTTTTTTCTGGTGCTTTGTCCTGTTTTGTACTTTCCAAGTTCTCTACAAACAAGCACATGTAAGGTATGTAAGTAGAAAATTAGAAAAAAGCTACACTTTGCCAACTGTTTATAGTGAGCATATTTTCTGGTAACAGTGAAGAGAAACCACTGCCTTATTTTAAAGGCAATATCAAATTAGTAACCATGTAGGGAGACAGCACACAACAAAGAAAAAGAAACAGAAGTTGAAATGATGGGAAGTGGGCAGGCAACCCTCAGACTTGGGAGGAGCCCAGACCCCCACCCCTTACCCGTGTTGAGGCCTCCTCAGTCATTTCCTCTCTCCGCCCTCAGTGTCCCCATCTGAAATGAAGGGGCTGGACCAGACAGCTTCTTACATGTGTGGTAGCACCAGTGTTTTGTAATTTGATTTTTATTGCCCATTGTTGACATAGGAGAGACTTGTACTGTACACTAGGGGGAGATTGGGGCAAATTAAGGGTCTGTTAAGACCTTAGAACTCCCTAGAATGCTCACTTGAATATGGTTGAAGGCAGTTTGCAGATCATTAAGATCTGATAATGGAAGTAAGAGATTAACAGTATGAAAGCTTTTTCCTCCAGAGAAAAGTTAGTTTTTTTCAAACTGTGATATAGTTTGTTGTAGGATTTGGAGGCTTATACTAGGCTCACACGGGTCAGATTTTGGGCTCTAGACTCTCCTCGGGCGATCGTTGTCCCTTTGCATTGTCACTCTGCAGGCACTGTGAGTGGAGCTTTGGGGGCTTCTCTGCTGGCTCTCTTGTTCTCTTTCTATTACACAGTGAACTCAAGAAGGGAATCCATAGGGCATGTTAAAAAGGTGCCCTATAGAAAATAGAAAATGGGATCAAAGCTGTCATGGCTTGAAGCCATTGATGTGGAGTCTAGGAAATCACCGGCTTAGTGCTTATCGTTCTATACGCTAGGATTCTCTTTCCCATGCTTCTAATTAGTCATTGGAGTTCTAAATGTTACAAGATATGGCTGGTGAGCATTTCAGAAATTCCAGGAAAAAAAAAAAACAGAGAAAATACGTGTTTCTTAAATGCTAGTCTTTTTTGTTTAATAAGGTATTACTGATATACACTCTTATGAAGGTTTCACATGAAAAAACAATGTGGTTACTACATTCACCCATATTATCAAGTCCCCACCCATACCCCATCCCATCGCAGTCACTGTCCATCAGTGTAGTAAGATATTGCTAGTCTTTTGTAAAAGGCAAGATTTTAAAATAACACACCCACAGCATAGCTCTAATACTTTCAGGAATAATTATTGTGGGACAAGACAGCTCCAGTCTGTCTAGCAGACTAACATGCGGAGATGCTATAATTGCAGTTGTTGGCAAAGAACTCTCGCTTCACCTAGTGATTTGGAATTGCCGATGGGATATCTGGGCAAATCAGTACATTTTATTAAAGGGAAGTGACGCTTGAAAAATAGACTGGTTGAAGGTTGGAGGCCACAATGTTTGAAACAAATACCTTAGCAATTCCTTCTCACATCCCTACCGTGAATGAATAACAGCCTCGTTGGGGTTTGACTCGATGATGCCAGACATGACTCTCATTTCTGAGGGGTGTGGGATCCAGGCGGGTTGGCTGCCGGGCAGGTAGTCCGGTGGATCCCTGTCATCTTTGCTGTGTAGACAATCAGTTTGATGAGCAAGAGTTTTTCTTTCTTTTTAATTGAAAAAAAGTAGTACATGAGAAATGTAAACGTTTCACAGTATAGAAATAAAAATTAAATGACCAGGCCGCTGCCTGAGGTAGCTATTCTCAAGCAGGTAGTGTGAGTCCTGCACATTTTTTTGTGCATATATAGCCATATACCTGGGCTTACACACAAATCTACTTAGTAAAAAGGTTTTCAAAAGAAATAATCAGTTGTGTTTTCAGTACTCTATTACCTTTGATTAACCTGTATCACTCAGTGCTACTGAACAAAAATAATAATAATACAGCGATTGGCTTGGACGTGTTCTAGCTGAGTGATGTGCTTTCTTCATAGATGTGCTTTTCATTTAGCAAATAAAGGAGCTACTATCAGGAAAGGCCTAACTGTGTCAATGAGGAAAGTGACCTGAAATTCAAGTGTCTTACCTGGCAGTGCGTTCCACCACGGTAGAAACTTCATTGTAAGTATGCTCTGACATATTTTCATAATTATGTTGGAGAAAGAGGCAGTTTAGAATTGCCAGTCAGCCCTTTCATCTAGCCAATATCAAGTTCAAGGTCTTCATTGTTCGAAAAAATACAGAGTGGAACAGGGTAAGTTAGGTTTGCCCACGGGGGTGGTTTAGATTACATCCTTGTCCAAATTCAGGATGCCCTTCTCTTTGACTTTCCCCTCCATCAATACATTTGATGCCTAGACTGCCCTACTCTAAGCATGAGTGTAGAAGAGCTCTGCTTTCTGGAAGTGATTTTGCTCCTTAAATTAAAATACTAACCTAAACTAACACTTTGTTTTTTTTTTTGAGCTTAAAAAATAGACTCGTGAAGTTTTAAATGATCTGGAAAATGATAACAGATTGAACACCTACCTGCATTTACTTTCCCTCTCTTCTGAAGCCACTTTAAAACAACAGAAAATTGATCACTCATGCACACACACCCACCCCCTCAGGGACAGATAGGATAGTAGAGGAGAAATATAATAAAACATTTTAAGTTGAAAATACAGTGGATGAGCGCTAACTAATTTACACATGTGGGAAGGCAGAATTCTGAGGTGGAGGAAAGGTGGATAATACCCCCATTGTGTCCTGTTACAGGGGAGGAAGAAACTTCTTCTACCCCTAAAGGTTCTTCTAGCTGCTCTAAGAATCAAATTGACATGAGACAGATTAACAGGAGAAAAAAATTGAAAGTTTACTTACAATCGCATGGGGAAGCCATAAACAGATTCCAAGGACAGTCAGGGAGAAAAAGGTATATATGTCATCCTGAACCAAGGAGAAGCCGTAGAGCTCTGAGACTTCAAAGAAAAAGGGAAGTAATTCACAGGAATATGAAAAGAGTAAGTGTTTGATAAACAAAATAGTTCATGGGCCGCACAGACATATCTGGGCTCAGAGAGAAAGAGTAGCAAACAGGCTTTGTCACATTCCTTCCCGTCTGTCACCCCTAGTTTACATTATAATGTATCTGTCTATGATGATAGCTCTCTTCTTGGAGCAGTTCTTTCATCTAAATTCTTCTTATGCAGCTGGGATGGGGCGGGGTGGTCAAAGTATCTTCCTAAGTGTTTGGGGCCCTGATGGTTTTTAGCTCAAAAAAATCTGCACGTCATAGTGGCACATGCTGGGGCAGCCTGCCCTTGGTCCCTGCAGTTCCAGTGTACACACAACCTCCAAAAGGTTTAGGAGTTGACAACACAAGGTACTGCCTCTCCTGTGGCATCAAGCTGAAATCAGGAGTCAAAAGTGTGTTTAAGAAGCAGGCAGATGTTCTCTGGCATCTTACTACACTGATGGACAGTGACTGCAGTGGGGTATGTGGGGGACTCGGTAATATGGGTGAATATAAGGGTGTATATCAATGATACCTTAAGAAAAAAAAAAAGTAGGTAGATGTGCACACCTCCCCCATCTGAGCAACATATGCCTGCCCTTGTCCCTCCTGCAGAAAACTGGAAATTTATTCTCCAGAGAGGATAGAGCAGTCATTGGACTGGGGAATGCAGGCACAGTTGAAAATATTTGCATAGTAAACCTGAGCTCTGCCCCATCTCCCAACCCCTCCCTAGGCCTTCTTCCTCTCAGGTTCCAGGATACCAATACACCTAGAGCCCCCAGGAAGGAGACCAGAAGATTCTTGTTGGGGGATCTCCCCCAGCCTAAGAAAAAGATGTTAAAGACGCTGAGGTCACAGGTTCTTCCCATGCAATAGCTGCGTGTGGTCATGTGCTGCAGTGGGGCCCACAGCAGACATCCCCAGCCACTCACCCAGAGCTTCTGAGTCAGCTTTTGAAGCTCTGCTCTTAAATATGAGTGGATTCCAGGATCACCAGATGCCTAAGACACACTTATAACATGAAACTAATGACTAAAAGAAACAGGGAGAAAAGAACTTTGAAGAAGTGAAATATATGCAGAGCACTTCAGGCACTTCAGAAAAATTATCTTTTATAATCTTGGAGACATGAAAAATTACATTCAGGATGCTATGAAGGGAAAACAGAAAAAGAAACGAGTGCTTAGAAATAAGTAGAAATGAAAACTCTTTAGAAGGGCTGGAAGATAGAGGAAATATCTCAGAATTTTTGTTCTGTTGGGGAAATAAAGGTTTCAAAAGGTATAAAATAGGAGAGAAAAGAATAGAGGACTTGTCCAGAAGGTCTGGCATTGCAAAAACAGGAGTTCCAGAAAAAAAGCGACAGGCCTGGAGGGAAGAAATAATGATTAATACAAGAAAATACCAAAGAATTTAAGTGAGAAGAAAATAGCAAAGAATTTAAGCGAGGTAGAGCACGAACATGGGTCAATCATCATGATGATTTTTCCTGCCTATGATGAAAAATACTGAGATATAAATAGTATAGTAAGAACAGGAGAGACTCCATCTTAAGGCTAAGATTCCCTTTTAAAGACCTGGGAGTTAGCAAAAATAAACTCGAAATAGATCAAAGATCTAAATGTAAGACATGAAGCCATAAAACTGTTAGAAGAAAACATAGGCAAAAATCCCTTGAACATAAGCATGTGCAATTTCTTCCTGGACACATCTCATCAGGCAAGGGAAACACAATAAAAAATGGACAAGTGGGAGTATATCAAACTAAAAAACTTTCGTACAGCAAAGGACACCATTAGCAGAAGAAAAAGGCAACCTATAGTATGGGAGAATATACTTATAAACGATTTATCCAATAAGGGTTTAACATCCAAAATATATAAAGGACTCATATGACTCAACACCAAAAAAAAAAAAAAATCATCAAATAACCTTATTAAAAAATGGGCAGAGGACCCAAACAGACATTTCTCCAAAGAAGCAATACAGATGGCCAACATGCCCATGAAAAGATGCTCCACATCGCTAATCATCAGGGAAATGCAAATCAAAACCACAGTGCAATATCACTGCACACCAGTCAGAATGGCCACCATCCAAAAGACAAAAAATAACAAGTGTTGGTGAGGATGTGGAGAAATGGGAACCCTCCTACACTGTTGGTAGGAATGTAAATTGGTGCAGCCACTGTGGAAAGCAGTATAGAGGTTCCTCAAAAAGCTAAAAATAGAAATAGTATTTGATCCAGTTAATTCCACTTCTAGGAATTTACCTGAAGAAAACAAAGTCCCTGATTTGAAAAGATATATGCATCCCTACATTTATTGCTGCAATAAAGATATGGAAGCAACCTAAGTGTCCATCAAAAGATGAATGGATGAAGAAGATGTGCTATATATTTACAATGGAATATTATTCAGCCATAATAAGAAAAGGAATCCTGCCATTTGCAACAATGTGGATGGATCTAGAGGGTATTATGCTCAGTGAAATAATTCAGGTGGAGAAAGACAAATACCATATGATCTCATTTATTTGTGGGAATGAAAAACAAAACAAAAAGAACAAAGTATCAGTAGACTCAGACACTGAGAAATGACTGGTGGTTACCATGGGGGAGGGTTGGGGTGGGTGGGTGAGGAGGGTGAGGGAATAAAGGGGCACAAAAACTCAAAATCATAATATGAGTTGGTCACAGGGGTAGTAGTACAGCATGAAGAATATAGTCAGTGATTCTGTAACATCTTTCTATGTTGATAGATAGTAACTGCACTAGAGGGGGTGAGGGTTAAATAATATGCGTAGCTGTTGAACCATTGTGTTGTATATTTGAAACCAGCATAAGATTATCAATGATACTTCAATAAAAAAAGCCAGGGAGTTAGGAGGTACGATTCTGAACATATTTCATGGTAATTAACCAACTACTGACCCTATCTATGTGCAGGGCAAGCAGTCCTAAAATGATATGTTCCCATTGCTTGAGGGTAACCACTATCTTGGAGAAGAACAGGATCAATAAATTCCTTGTGTTATTTATCTAACAGAATATCTAGAGAACTGACTAAAGATGGTGACAGGTCTCTCACAGAAGGTAGATATCATGAGGCCACATGTCAAGCCTATGCCCCCTGGCCCTGTGCCCCATCCTGGAAATCCTTAAAAGACACGAATCCTAAGCCTTTAAGTGTGTCTCCTCTGTGAGGTTGCCCACATTCTCCTTTCATTAAATAAAGCTTCTTGCTGTTCAATTTAGCATTTGTTTGCATGCTTCCAAGCCTATTGGGAGATTAATAAGAGACCCCTTTTCCCAGTGGTAAGGATCTTTGTTACTTTGTTATTTTGTTACTACATTCAGTTTTTTAGACGTAAGCCGGAGTCTTCACTCTCTGCTCTACTTCAGACGACTAGGGAAGGGCTACAAGTAGTAGGAAAGGCTCTGATTTGGGCTTGCAAGTTCCCATCATCTAGGTGACCCAGACAGGACTGCAGCTCTACGATCATGCTCTTCAGTAGCCTGCCTGAAAATCTCCTTTCTTTGCTTTGGCAAGTTCTCAGAACATAATCTCACTCCATCCAGTGCGGCTCCCCAAGTCCTGGGGCGGTGGGGGCTTAGTTCCCAGGCTGTGCGCATTCAAGCAGACCCTGGACACCAGCTGACATTGGCTTCAGGAGTCGACAAGGCATTCGCCCTGTGCCGAGCAGGAGCTCAGTGAACTCTCCTTGCCTCCCTCTGCTCTTCCTCACTCTCTGCTGCCTGCACGGCTGCTGCCGTTCCCTGATACTCTTAGGTTTCCTTCCTTGCCTACACTCAGACCTGTTTATGAATTCTTTCTCGATCAGAGTCAGGAATCCTCCCCCGTCTGGGTTGAGGTCTCACCTAGTGCTCAGGGAGAGACCTCCCCAGATGCAGCTGCCTGGCAACATAAAGATAGTAGTTTCTAGATGAGTTTCTGGAGACTCAGCAGAAGATGAAAATTGACCCACATATGGAATTCACACACTGAGGTCAAAGAGAGGATCCTAAAAGCTATCAGAGAGGAAAAAACCCCCAAAACCCAGAATCAAGAATCAACTGCTTGAACCTTTAATATCAGCACTGGACACTAGAAGAGAATGAAGTTGTTCTTAAACATTCTGAAGAACAAGGACTTCCAACTTGGAATTCCACATTAAGACTCAACTATCAATCAAGTTTGAGGATAGAATAGCCACATTTTACACAGGCAAGGTTTCAAAAAACTAAATCTCCCATGCCCCCCTCTTCAGGAACTGGACAGAGGTTATCTCCACCAAAAATCGGGCTTATCTAAGAAAAAGGAAGGTATGGATATGGAAATGGGGTCCCTCAGGAGAAAGGCAGTATCTCCAGCTTGGTGAGGAGAGGTCCTGGGGTGCTAGCCTGGCAGCATGTGTAGGGACCACTAGTGCTTGGAGCAGATCCGCGGGTTCTGGAAGGTGCTCCTCAAGATGAAGATGATGCATATTTGTATCTGAGTGTGTTGAGAAAAAGCTTAGAAAGTCTGGAGTTGAGTAGAAAACAAAACAAAAAAAAATAGACTACCAGTCGACAGGATTAGTAAGCGTGGCTTTTTGGCTCAGTTGTGAATATCATTTTCCTAATGTAAACATGAATATTGTACTAAGTAAAATTATAACCATATTGGAAAGTTCAGGAGTAAGACATGGAGCGTGAGATCAGGATTGTGAAAGAGAACTTCATCCTTGTCGTCAATGTTGGTAAATTTATAGGTAATGCCTAAAAATGAAAAATCAGAATGGCAATATGAACATTCTCCACGCCAAAAGGTCAGCTGAAGGGACTGAATATGGCTGTTGCTGGGTGGTGGGGTCATGGAACTGCTAATAATAATAATGAAACAATTATTTGACTCTTGAAGTTCAGTTAATGTGTAAGTTTGATTAAAAAGAAAACCATAGAGCATTTTATCAATTCTAAGATGAATGTTTTTTTCATATTTTCATAGTATCACTGAAATTAGGATGCCCCTTAAAATTTATGGTGTCTCAGACTTCATGAAATGTCCTGGTATTGTATCTTATTTGGGGATGATATGAGTGTAATTTTTCTTTTTTTAATTAAAGATTGCAGGCCTAAGCCTACCTCTTCCTCCAAAAAAATTGATTGGTAACATGGATCGTGAATTCATAGCTGAGAGGCAGAAAGGTCTTCAGAACTATCTCAACGTCATCACCACAAATCACATCTTGTCTAATTGTGAGCTGGTTAAGAAGTTTTTAGATCCAAACAACTACTCCACAAACTACACGGGTAAGCAAAGCACAGGGTTAGCAAAAGTCACATGACCAGAGGCCCTGTTCTTCGCTAATGTAGTGGGAGGAGCTCTACTTCAAATGGGGAGAAGCATACCCTTCTTATAAGGCATTGTTCATTTATAATACTTACTTGATTGTAATATTCTATAGATGTGTAAGAAGAAAACAGTCCTAAAATGTCTGTATTTCTGCACAGAAAAATATGGAAGAGAAGTTATTGTTGCTATGAACATAGAGTCTTACCTTTTATTATCTTCACAGAGAGTAAATTAATTCACAATCTATGTTAGTAATCTCTGTTGGTTTCTATTTGGCTCTGTTTTTGTATTTACAATATAGAGTCTGCCTGGTTTTTCTGGAAATTGCTTTAAACACAACGGTGACTCAAGGGTCCTTTCTGTGTCTTCCTAGTTGCTCCCTGGGACCCACTTGGTGCAAAGCCTAAAGGGGGGGCTGTTGTCTTCTAAACCTTCCTTCAATCAGGGTGGCAGCTGGGGGACTGAGTTAGAAAGGGTACTGGTTGCACACAAAGTTGGCATCAATAACCCAAGCCTGTCATCAGCAGAGGGCATGATTAAATATTTAGTACAGTCTGGTGTGACCTTGAGGAGACCATAGAAACTGTTGTAGAACTGAACCAGGGCCTAGAATTCAACTGATTTGTGAAAGCTAAACCATGCTTAGAGTCTAAGTGGGCCTCTGGGTATTATCAATAAGCTGATATCCTTGCTAAGAGGATAGATTGTTTACACACTAAGTTTTTAGGTTCTAAAAACTCTGCTTTTGAAGTAGAGGGATGCTCTTTCTTCTGTTTCAGAGAGGGTGAAATAGAGGACTACTGTGTGTTACCGAGGTTTTCTGCATTGTAGACTCACCAGGGGGCTTTAAGGAGTCCTGGTGCTCTGGCTGCACTCATGCCCATCCAGTCACAATCTCTGTGGGTGGGGCTCCTAGTTTGTAAAGCTCCCCAAGAGATGCCAGTATGCAGCTGGGTTTGAAAACACAGCCCTTGGACCTTGCTACTTGCAGTGTGGTCCTCTGATCAGAGCATTAGCGTTACTGGGACCTTGTCACCAATGCAGCATTCACACCCCCATCCCAAACCTAGGATCTGGGGTCTGCTTTTACAAAGGTCCCCAGGTGATTTGCACGCACATTAAAGTTTGAGAAATTTTGCTGTGGAATGTAGCTGCTATCTTCTAATGGAAGTGCCTACAGGGTAAGAAAAATGCCTTTCTCAAATGCAACCAAGCGAAGGAAAGTTTATTTCAAATTCACATTTACTATAAGTTATAAAATTGAACGCTGAGTTGTTTCAAGACTTGCATTCTCCCCACACTTGGTGTTTGGTTCACACAGAAAAGGTGCTTCACTGGACTGGGGCCCAGGACAGCTTGCATTCTTACAGAATAGCAGCTCTTAGGACTTTCAGTCACCATGCTTCCCTTTGTTCCCAGATAGTGGGCAGAGCTAGAATGGATCTTGGAGCAGGCATATCAAGACTCTCATTTTATAGATGAGAGGCCACCCCCTGAGAGGAAAGGCCTTACCTAGGGTGGCGCATTTGTATGATTGTACAAGTATATGGCATCTGAATGTTTTCCACTTAAAATGCTACTCGGCCCCAGAAGGTTGTCTATCCCTGTGTTTCCTTCTGTACTGCTGTTGTCCTTGATCTTTCTCTTCTTCCCCAGCGTGGCAGACAGGAATCCAAAGCAGCTGTGGGCAGGGGCTTAAGAAGGCCACCAGAGACTCCCACCATGCCCCAAATGCTCAAGAAGCTGCCACTGTTTAGAGGACACTATCCTGTAATGAAACAATAGGGGGTAGATGCTGTTTTCAGGGAGACACTGGTTTATTTCCCCTCTTGGATGAAATGTTAGAACTTGTGCTGCCTCCAGGCTGGGTCAGCGGCCTCAGGAAAGGGAAGCCCAGGTGGCCTGCTCCGTGCCAGCTTGACTGAGCCAATCCCGGAAGCGAGGGGGCTTGTCCAGGCTTTCCGACTCAGGGCATGGCCCGTGGTTCCCGAGGGTGCTTTGCACACCTCCAGCTTCTGCCCTTTCTCTGAGCAGGGCCACATCCCCCTTTCATAAGGGTAATGCCTCTACCTTGTACCATTTTCCAAATGGTCTGTGGTCACCGCCCAGCTTCACTTCAGCAGGATTTGAGTTCCATGTTGAAATGTGGCCGAAGTCACTGGGGCCTCTTGCATACCTGTTGATCTGCCTGAGGCCGAAGGTGCTGTGTTGGAGGGGAACTGTGATGGCTCCCCAACCCCCAGGGTATGGGTGACCAGGGGTCCTCAGGACATCAGCAGCTGCCTCTTGGGACTGACTGCTCATCCATCCTTTCTGTTCCTGGTGTTCTCCAGATGACCAAATCCACAAGAGGAAATACAAGGTCCTTTGTATTCTGTGGGGCAGTTGTGAGTGTACACACACACACACACACACACACACACACACGTTGTGAGTGTACACACACACACACACCCTATCTTTTCATCTAATTAACAAGGTGTTAAGGTGTTTCTGTCGGTTAAAAGCCTCAGTACATGATAGCCATCTTCGTGCCTCCAAGCTCAACCTGCCACAGACTAAGGGGCTTCTTATGCCCATGCAAAAGTTACTTGGGCCAGAAATCAGGGGGCCTGGATCCTGATCGTAGCATTGTCATTAGCAGCAGTTACCCCCATGGGTCTCAGGCTCCTGATCCATCAAACAAGAGGTGGGGCCGGGGAGTGTTGAAGCGCCCTTCAAGTCCTAAAACCCCAAGAATCCCATGAATAGGTGAGAGTAGTGGACTCCAAGATAAAAGGACGGAGGGAGAAATTATATCCAGAACAAGGGGAGGCTGTCTGGAGAGATGGGAGACCCAGTCTGCTGTGCAGACCACCTGCTGCAGGAGACTGGGGGCCCGGAGCCTGCGGGCCTGGAGGAGCTAGTGTTTGTTCCCTGTGGCCATCCCACAGGGCTCAGAGGCTGCACACAGCGGGGGCAGTTGGTCCGTTCTGAGCTCTGTGGGAAGCACCGGATGGACTTGAAGGTATCACTAGGCATTCCCGCCTAGGGCTTGGGCATCAGCATTTATTGGGCATGTGGTTTCCCCATGTGTTGGTCAGTGGAAGGAAATAGAGAGCAGATGCCTTCCTTCTCATGGATTTCATGTTCTGATGGGTGAGAGCGTTCACATCCATTAAATCTGCGTTGAACCCTTAGTTCTTGCTTCATGTTTATTGAGCATCTACTATGTGCCAGGTGCTATGACTGCAGCAACGAGGAAGAAGTAGTTCCATACCCCCACCCCAAGGCACTTCTGCTGGGAGGTGGACAGGTAAAGACTAGCTGTTAAACACTGGCAGCAGCCTGAGGTGGGAGAGGGGCACAGACCATCCAGATCTGAAGGTGGAGGAAGGCTTCCCAGAAGAGGAGACATCCACGCAGAGATCTAAGGAGTGAGTGGAAGTTAGCCAGGCCAAGAGGCGAGGGCTAGTGCTCCAGAGGAGAAAGGAGCATTTCCAAGTGGCATGGGCTTCTCCTGGATTAAGACCTAGGCGTCTAGCCAGTTTATAGTCTAGTGGTAGAGAGGAGCCCTCATGGGGGATAGATGGAGGCTGTATCCTGAGTCCTGCAGGGGGACAGACTTGGCCCCAGGGTTCTATGGGGAGGGAATCCTGGTGAGAGGAGCAGGAAACTGGAGCTGATCCTCTAAGGACAGATGG
Source organism: Manis javanica (assembly GCF_040802235.1). NCBI lineage: Eukaryota > Metazoa > Chordata > Mammalia > Pholidota > Manidae > Manis > Manis javanica. The sequence continues at coordinate 7,446,766 of NC_133158.1, forward strand.
GCAGGAATGGCAAATGCTGAGGGCTGGGAGCAGGCCAGGCGTGAGGGACCATGGCAGGCAGAGCTCAGAGCCATGAGGGTGTGAGAGCCTCGGCTGTGGGGTCAAGTTAGAGCCAGAGCTGAGTTGAACCCTGGTTAGAAGCTCGGTCTGTTTTGGTAGGAAATACGGCACCAGAAAAGGCTTCTGAGCAAAGGAGTAGATGTTCAGTATTGAAATATGTTGCCTGAATATGAGGAGAAAGGGGATTGATGCTGGGGGCATGGTAGTCATGCAGTTTACCCGACAGTAAATCATGGTCAGAAGACTGAAATGTCCTTTCCGCAATACCCTGACCCCTAAGGTAAAAAAAGCTATTTCCCAGTCCTCAATTCATCAGTAACAAATCTAGCATGTCCCATTTGTTCTCAGCTACTTCCCCCATTCCTGGAACAATGTATGGTACATAGTAGCCTATGATAAATGCTGACAAACAGTGACCTTGTGGGGAATTATGAGTCTTAGTTTTGAACCAACTGCCCTTTATATTATCTTCAAGTGATACTGTACCACATAGAGAAAATTATTTTTCATAATCCTCAAAGTTGACATGGTTTTCACTTAATATCTTTTTAAACTGTTTATTTTTGAGTTATTTTAAGGTTGCTTATGTTCGAGTTATTTTGGAAATGCTGAAAACATTTTTTATCAACATTTATTATGGAGATTAATTACATATTAAACAAAGTTCTCAGTGTTATGAAAATTTATATATTTTGGCCACACACAATCCCTCCAAATGGTGTGTCACATTGGGGTAGTTAGAGCAAATGTAAATAGAGTCAGTTTTGTATTTGCTCACATTTTCTTTTGTGTGAATAGCATGGACACACTTCATGTACTGGAGTCAGTAAACCAACAGCTGGTAGACGATTTTCTCCCCTGAATCTCTTAATTCATACTATACCTTACAGTGATATTGCCGACCAAGCTCTCAGCATAGTAATTCCAGCCTAGGTCATTTTTGGCACATGGAGAGCATTTCTGCTGAAACCCTCATGCCCTAAAGTCTCCCTGGAGTGTAATTAATGCTCTGGCAGAGGTGAAATTCCACAACGAACTTGCAGGATTGCTCTTTGCTTCCAGGGATCCGGAGTGTTGCAGGAAAATTGCAAATTACAGATGTTGCTTTTACAGGAAATGTAAAAAAGCAGTAATTCTGATAACGTCTTACAACAGTGAGCTTTAAAGAACTTCCTCTTCTCTTTGTCTTAAAAGTAGGGAAACATTCTCATAATAAATGAATACAAAAAGGATGAATTTTTTCCAGTAAACAGGCGTAGGATGATTTTCCACAATAGAGCCATGTTGTTGCTGAACACAGATGTTTTTCTAAAACACTGCCTTTTATTTCCAGTATGTATTTAAGGCTAATCATTTCTTTGTTGGCAAAAGCTATAATTCCATGAGGAATGAAGATGGGTAAATATTATTTGGAGCAACCTTAAATACTGTTCCAAGCTCACCTTAGAACACATTGTGAGTTTTGTGCTTATATTGTGCCCTAGTGCATATATTGAATTCTTGGCTTATACCAGCTAGTTTACATATTTTAGATCTCCAAGTGTAAGAAATAAAGAAAAAATATATATATATATATACACATATATATATTTTTCACATCATTAGTAATTCTTCTTTCATAAACTTTTTACTTTGGAATAATTTTAGATTTACAGGAAAATGGCAGTGATAATACAGAGTCCCATATACCCCTCACCCCATACATCCTTTCCCCTAGTGTTAACATCTTACGTAACCATGGTGCATTTATCAAAATAAGAAATTAACACTGGTACATTACTATCAGATGCAAATTTTATTCAGATTTCACTAGCTTTCCCACTAATGCCTTTTTTTTTTTTGTGCCAGGATCCAGTCTAGAATCCCATGTTGCATTTAATCCATGTGTGGTTTTTTTTTGTTTTTATGACTTTTTTGGTTATTATGCTTTTTAAGAAGGTCATAGAGTATAAGGATTTCATTTGCAAGAATAATGTCTCAAGCATATGGTGCTCTACTGATAAGTTTGCCTCCTGAGTCTCTAACCTGTTTTTGCAGAGATCGCTTTACAACAGGTTTCCATGTTCTTCCGATCGGAACCCAAGTGGGAGGTGGTGGAACCGCTGAAAGACATAGGTGAGAAAGTGGCCTGCCCGCTCCTGTTAACAGACAGGTGACAGCCGGATTCTTTGTTGTGCTTTCCTGTACGTGTCCCAAGAAAGCTCTTAAATGTGGGTGATTTTATTTCTGCTTCCCGACTACTTGAGTATAAAGTCCTTTTTACCTTGATACTGTATTATGAGTCTTGGTTAAGCCCTTCTGGGATTCAGGGGGTAATAACTTACCCGTTCGGACCTACCATTCACTGCTCATCTGTCTTTTTCACTAAATCTAAGCTGAGGTGCTGTTTACCCATTTCCGTAAACTGAATTTTGTTTGCTGTTTTCATTTTAATTCAGTCTTTCCCCCATCGATATTACCAAAACGGCTGTTTTACTGGTGCCCTCATAGCTATGTATAATACTGCCAAACTTAATTTTTATTCATTACTTTGTTGATGAAACTTATATTAATAGGCATGAAAATTATGTAGCAGTACACACATCTCTGCTTTTATGACAGGTTGGAGGATAAGGAAGAAATATTTCTTGATGAAGATTAAAAATCAGCCGAAGGAACGCCTAGTGTTAAGCTGGGTAAGCTGGTTTTTATTTCGGCGTCTTTGGGTGGGTTTATGAAAACAGATACTAACAAGACAAACTAGGAAATTGTGTTGCGCTCCCTAGTGACAGCATAAAGGCCTCCTCAGTCCCGCGTCAAAGGAGAGTCCTTTTAAGGCACTTTGCTTATGCATTTGATTATATTGTGATTCTGTTTCATCAACCAGTAGTTTGGGAAGAAACAGGAACAGCTTAACATTGTTCCCCAGGCCCTCTGGAGGACTCCTTGTTTGGCAGTTTGTTTTAAAGAGAATCCTTGGGCGCAGCGTCTCTGTTTCCCACCTGGGGAGTTCTCGTGGTACCTTTGGTTAATGCAATTACGGATTACAGTTGAGCCCTGGTGTTTATATGTTTATTTGCTGCCACTCCGGAAAGGCCTTCAAGTAGCAAGACAGGGTGGTTTTCAGTTTTCACCTTTGCTTTATGTTTGGACAAATGAAAAAAGGGGGAAAGACTTACAAGGAATTTTTCTTCTGATAACCAAGGGAGCACCCTGCTGTTTCCTCTCCTGTTTTCAGGCTGACCTTGGCCCCGACAAGTATCTGTCAGATAAAGATTTTCAGTGTCTAATCAAACTTCTGCCTTCCTGTTCGGTGAGTACGAGTCCGTCTGTTATCTTGGTGCTGATGACCGATCCACAGTGTTTTCTCATGGGAGACCATGGGCAGAAGAGCTGGAAACAGTCTACAGGCTCAGAAGAACGGAGAGGTAGAGAGGATTTCAGATCAGGCTGAAGTTGCTCAGGGCTGCTCTCATCAATGAGAAGCCATTCAGAGGCATTCATGACGCCTGCGCAGCACATGTACATGTGGTCATTTAAATGTAGTCTCTGTTTTAAGCAAATAGCAGCAGAGGAAGTCAGCTGCTTTGTTCATATCAGTGGAATTGAAAGATTCGTTTCTCTCCTGAGAACATGAAACTAATGGATTTAGATAAGCTGGATGAAGGAATGGCAAAATAGCACTTTTGCAGTCTGAGTTACTCTTCTCACAGGTAACTAGTCAGCCTTGAGAAGTACCTGGTGTTATTTATGCCAATACACAGTTATAAACAAGGTCTTCAATGTAAACAACTACGGCAGTCTATTTCAAAACATTCTGTCTTCAGGAAAAGACTCATCTGGCCAGAATATTGAGTGGGTGTTGATGTTCTCTAGCTGTGGTCTACGTGAGGGCGTAGGACCCTTGAATGAGTCACTCACGTATAGATTGAGCACAGTTGTGCTTATCTGTCCAGTTGGGTTGGAAAGCTCATTTTTGAAGACAGTATCTTGTCAAGTTAGCAAAATCAAGCCTTTGATGAGGTGTGCTGTCTAACCAAGAAATAGGCCATGTGTGGTCTTTGAGTTTGATTAGTTGTGTGACACAGACTGTCAGCACTCAATTCTAAATTTCTTTTAATGGATGTGCTTTTTTAAAAAGAAAATAGTGCAGACAAGTGGTGCATATTAATTATAGAAAAGTCAGATAAGCAAAATAAAAAAATAATAAAACTTACCCATAATTCCAACCAACCAGAAGTATGAACCAAAATGTTCAGTTGTTGCTTTTCAGAATTTAATATGGCTATTTTTGAAAAAGTATATATGTATTGTTTTAAAACCTGATTTTTTGAGTCATTGTATACTATAACTTTTTTCATTCTTAATATAGTGTAACATCATTATTACTGGCTGCATAGAATTAACATTATCTATATACCTCAGTTTACCCAACTAATCTTCTCTAGATATTTGAAACATCTCTAGTTTTTTGTTCTAATTTTTTTTAAAAAGCCAGAGTGAACAATTATAGCTAAACATTTATACCTATCCTTAATTATTTTCCTTAGATAAATAACTTAGAATTAATAAATAATTTAGTTTGAGATTATATGAATATCTTGTTCCTTATCAAACCTGCCTGTTTTAGCATTTGAGATTTTCTAACTCCAGCATTCCTCTTATATTTATTAGTTGGTATTCTGTTATGAGGAAGAGCTTCCAATTTCCCTTCTTTATCTATTTATATCACTATGGACTCAAGGATTTTAATTTTATTTATTGGGTTTCTTTGTGGGGTGATGAAAATGTTCTAAAACTAGATTTGTGTGGTAATTGTACAACTATGAATATACTGAAAACCTTTAAATTGTACACTTTAAATAGGTGAATTGTAATGGTGTGTGAATTACATTTCAATAAAGCTGTTAAAATATCAACAGGAACCGTTTGTGACGATCAGGAAACTCCATGGCAAATTACTGTCTTTTCCTGGGCACACCTTTCCGTCCCCCAGCCCACTCAACCCCTGTCCCCCACATCTTTGCACAGCTCAGCTCGCATGCGTTTTAATGTTCATGGTACTTCTTTGAGCTAATGGACACTGTAATACCTGTCTGAAGCCAGTCGGTTCATGTAACCAAAACTCCAGGTCGTATGAGGACTTTCCTTTCAGCCGTTAAAATACTTTGTCTTATTCTCCACCCCAGTTGATTGGTATCAATGTCCCTATCCCAGGAGGACCTTGAATCCTCATAGTCCACTCTAGAAGGACAGGAAGATTCATGCCCACTGCTTTGGAAGAGGGCTACGGTGCCGAAGGATGCTCCTTTGGCTTCTGTTCTGGCTGTTAATGGTCCCTGCGTGGCACCAGATAGCAATGTTCAGAGTTAGGCAAAGCTGTGAAGGAAACATTTATTCTGATACAAATAAATGTGAATCTCTTTTTTGTCTGGCAGCACCCGTATATCTATCGCGTTACCTTCGCCACAGCTAATGAATCCTCAGCATTGCTAATTAGGATGTTTAATGAAAAAGGAACTTTGAAGGACCTGATCTACAAGGTATCTGTGGTAGAAATTCATGGTCATAAAGAAGTTCTCAAGTCCCTTTAGGACCTTGTATTGATATTTGATCCCTAAGTTTCCAGAAACTAGGTCCTGACTATTATATTTTCATTTTGATTTTATCTGGAATTTATTTTGATTTTAACAATAAAACCTACTTAGTTTGGTTAAAGAGCATTCCTCTCCACATACACAGGAAGGGTGAACATTTAATGGTTTTGTCCATTCCATCAGGACAGTGTTAAAGTTTGTGTCCTTTCATTTAACAAAGCAACACTGAACTATCACAATAAAGCTGGGAAAACTTTTTAAAATAAGGCAATACTGAAGAATTCTGACAGTATATGATACTTTGGGGTCTACTAAGGCCACACCAGGTACATCTTCACTGGACTAGAGAAAGGACAGAACTTGGGTCAGCCTCTCTCCATCAACTATACAGGCTCTTGTACTTTATTTTTTTATTAAAGTATCATTGATATACAATCTTATGATGGCTTCAAATGTACAACACAGTGGTTCAACAGTTACCCATATTATCAAATCCTCACTCCCTCTAGTGCAGTTACTATCTGTCAACGTAGTAAGATGTTATGGAATCATTAACTGTATTCTCCATGCCGTACTACCGTCCCTGTGACCACTTATATTGTGATTGTGAATTATTGTGACTCTTTTTCCCCCTCCCCCTTGGTAACCACTAGTCCCTTCTCAGCGTCTATGAGTCCACTGCTATTTTGCTCATTCTGTTTTGCTTTGTTTTATACTCCACAAATAAGCTAAATGATTCAGTATTTGTCTTTCTTTGCCTGGCTTATTTCACTGAACATAATACCCTCTAGATCCATCCATGTTGCAAATGGCAGGATTTCTTTTCTTTTTATGGCAGAATAATATTCCATTGTGTATATGTATCACATCTTCTTTATCCATTCATCTACTGATGGACACATGGGTTGCTTCCATATCTTGGCTTTTGCAAACTGTTCAGCAGTAAACAGGGGTGTATATATCTTTTCAAATCAGGGATTTTGTTTTTTTGGGCTAAATTCCTAGGAGTGGAATTACTGGGTCAAATGTATCCCTATTTTTAGTTTTTTGAGGAACCTCCATATTGCTTTCCACAGTGGTTGCACCAATTTACATTCCCACCAACAGTGTAGGAGGGTTCCCCTTTCTCTGCATCCTCACCAGCATTTGTTATTTCTTGTCTTTTGGATGCTGGCCATCCTAACTGGTGTGAGGTGACATCTCACTGTGGTTTTAATTTGCATTTCCCTGATGATTAGCCGTGTGGAGCATCTTTTCATGTGCCTGTTGACAGACTCTTATATTTTAAAAGCCCACATCCTGCGGGCTGGCCTTGTCTGGAGCCCCCAGCCTCTGTGAGTCCTGCCTGTTCAGGGAGGCCGTGTGCAGAATCCCACCCCTCTGCTTCTTTCCTACGTGCTTTTTGTTCTTTTCCAAAGGCAAAACCAAAAGATCCATTCCTGAAGAAGTACTGCGGCCCAAAGAAGATTCAGGGCCTTGAACTCCAGCAAATAAAAACATACGGAAGGCAAATACTAGAGGTAAGAGGTACTTACTTAATTTTTGGTTAAGGTTTTTTGGAATTGCACCCTAAGTTGTCTGATCACTTACGCACCTATGGCATTGTAATATTTTATCCCCAAAAGCAAATATTTGAGACTACGGCAGTAATTTAGACCTACAGAATTCCAAAAGGTTAGCTTACTGGAATTGAGTGTCTGATTTTTAAGAACTTCACTGTGTGGATACCAGGTTTTGTGTTATTTTTGGTTGATCTTATCTTTGTGCCAAGATTTTGTATTTTGTTACATTCATAACCATATGGCTCTCTTACAGAAGTGTAAATAGCATGAAAAGCCTTCCCACATTACTCACTGGAGCAGTTTTCTCCAAGCTTCATGGATCATGGAGTACCCATCCCCCACCACAATGTTATAGATTTTTAAATAGCATAAAATACAGCTACTACTGCTCGTATATTGTGTACATTATGAGTTAGGAAAGAATGAGGTTAAAAACAGAACAAACAGAAAAGTGTACTATTTCCTTCCCGTCCTCACTGGATTGTCGTGGGCATCTGCTTTGGCCAGCACTGCTCTGGGCCACCAGGTCTTTGCAGGGCTGCAGCCAAGCATCTCTGTACTGGGTGAGCCCTTGTTTATTAAATGGCTGCTGAAAAGTTTGCTCCTTTTTGTGGCAGCCTGTCATGTGTTCTGTTAATAAACAGCTGCGTGTACTCTGAGGAGAGAAGGCAGAGGTGCCTTCAGCTCCGCCTGTTTTCTTGAACTAGGCAGAGCAGACGTGATAGCTTCATGCTTCACATCTACACAGGAGGTCCAAGACTTTGCCCTGAAGCAGGCTGGCCTGTTGGGATCAGAAAGTGCTGAAAGCAGAGCCTCTTGACATCAAAGCTATTAACTCCAAGCAGACTTGGCTGCTTCTATGCTCTTTGGGAATGAGGGGCCTGGCTTGGGCCCCCAGCTGGAAAGTGCTCAGCATCCCTCCCTTCTCCAAGGAGAAGGATGGACATGGCATTTTTCACTAGGAATCTCTCCAGTGTCTTGCCTGGTTTTGCTTAAAAATATATTGGCTATATTCATATTTGACCTGATTGTTTATAGTTCATAATGAGTGATCAAAACCGGAAGTTTCTGTGATGACTGCCCTTGTACTGTTCACCATGTAAGAACTCACTCACTATGTAAGAATTTGTTCACCATGTAAGAACTTGTTTGTCATGCTTCAGAAGATTGGAAACTGACGAGAATTAGGCTTGGGGTGGATTAATGATTGTGCATTGAACATTGACTCCCCTATACAGAATTTTATTGTTAACAACCATTTGATCAATAAATATGAGAGATGCCCTCTCAAAAAAAATATATATATATATATATACATATATTGGCTTAAAAAACCGATGTCTTATATCTGAACATGGTACAGGGGAAAGTGTAACCTCTGTTTATTTTCAATAGGTACTAAAGTTTCTGCATGACAAGGGATTTCCTTATGGGCATCTTCATGCCTCCAATGTGATGTTGGATGGGGACACCTGCCGGCTGCTGGACCTTGAGAATTCCTTATTGGGCCTTCCTTCCTTCTACCGATCTTACTTCTCACAATTCAGGAAAATCAATGTAAGTGGCTGAAAATAATGAAACAGCAAGTTCATCTCTAGGTGTAAATTATCCCCATAGCAGGAGCCAAAATCTGCCCCTGTAAGAAATAAACACCAAGTGGGGAAGGTATCGTTGGGGCAGGCCCTGCTTGTCAGCCCTGTTTCTCCCACAGACCATTGCTAGGCCCCCAAGAGGCCAGTTGAAATGGTAGAAAGGACAGGAGGGGCTTGGATCACTGATTGGAATGCCATGGAGGGTAGGAGCAGGACTTTGGGTCAGAATAATGCCTGGTGAGCTTTACGGAGGCCTTTGAGTTGCGCTCTCTCTACCAGCTAGGAGAGGGGTGGTCCCCGAGCCCTTTCTCAGGGGATGCCTAGGGCAGGAACATTGGGATTCATAAAGCCAAACTGCAGGATGGGCATGCCACTGCTGTCTTTTATTCCACAGTCGCTGGAAAGTGTGGACGTCCACTGCTTTGGCCACTTACTATATGAAATGACGTATGGACGACCGCCAGACTCGGTGCCCGTGGACTCCTTCCCTCCTGCACCGTCTATGGCTGTGGGTCAGTACAGCGTTTGGCAGGGTCTTCTGGACCCTGTAGTCTGCAGAGCTACTCACTCCCTTTCCAGGAAAGACCCAGAGGATGTTGCCAAGCTCCACAGTCAGAAATCCTTATCCAAAGTAAAGTAACCCAGTCTGAGTAATTTACTTACATGCACTTCAGTGTAAATTCAGTTGGCTTATCCACTTGTCAAGCTACCTGACAAACCCCTCAGGGGGTGTTTTGTACACGCATTAGAGTTTTGGAGGCAGGAGGATGGGGAGAAGTATGGCCAGACTGAGGCAGATATAGAAGCAGAAGCCAGGAGCAGGCAACGTGAAGCCCACCTTGCCGACTCAGGCAAGTGTCAGGAGTCTGAGCAAGGCTGGAGGGGGCCTTCAAGGAGCAAGACAGCTGTGGGCCAGACACCTGATAGATTAAAGGCCCACAGGCCCAGAGCTAAGCCAGGTGGACAGGCCTGTGACTCCCGGCAAAATGGATCCAGGAGTTCTTCCAGCATTCCCGAGGGGCTGAGGAGAGCCAGAGGACAGGTGAGAGCCCCTTTAGGAGAGGGACGTAGGTGGTGGTACAGCCCCGGCCTGTCCATAGCCAGCTCGGGACCCCTGCTAGGGAGGAGGGAGGAGGCGGGTCGCTCTTGCCGTCCAGCAAGCACTGGTTTGTGTTGCATGAGGTGCTTCAAGAGAACAGGCCCCAGGACCACTCTGGGTTGAGTTTGAACAGCTGAAACTGAACAGTGAGTAGGAAAATCTGGCTGCTTTTGTTTATTTCATCCAAGGTGTTAGGTGATGAGATAGCAACAGTTGGCATTTTGTATGCTGGTTTTGATTAAAAGCAGACAAGCAGCAAAATGCCTTTCACATGCAGAATTTTATGTCTGGGTAGTGTTTGCTTCTCTTTTTTGAGGCAAACATTTTATGAATGATACCTTGACTCCTTCCTCCAATTATCTCTGACATATATTTAGCTTTCTGTCAGCATGTGGTTTCTGAACCGTTTATTCTGAGTCATCGGTAACCTCCATGTTGCCAGCATTCCCCTCTCCACGTATGCCATCTGTCTGTGCGTGAAGAGTTTTGACACCATCCTGATGAGCCTGCAGAGAGTTGTTGCAAAGTGGTGTCAAACTTTTCATCACCCAGTGGATTTGCCAGCGTGTGCTGTGGAACTAAAATGTGTATCTGTTCATTTCAAGTGGCCGTGTTGGAGTCTACGCTGTCTTGTGAAGCCTGTAAAAATGGCATGCCTACCGTCTCCCGGCTGTTACAGATGCCGTAAGTCAATCATGTGCCTTGGTTGTAATCTTTTGACTGTGTCGCACACCAGATCGCTGACCCAAGTGCCCGGTACCGTAGTAAAGACCCATTTGCGGTCCTTGCAGAGTGGGAGGGACCTGCTTGCTGACAGTCACTTGCAGCATGCTATCATGACCTTGCCTCATACCGCTCTGCTACCTTAGTCAGATCTCTCTGCTTTGACATCAGTGTTGCCTTCACGTGTCTGCCTGTTGATGTTAGCCTTGAGTACGTGGAGTGTGCAGCCCCCCGCCTCAGAAGTTCTGCGGGCCAGCCCTCTCAAGTGGCTGTCCTTTACAGCCCTGTTTCAGAGCACCAGTCGGCCCACTGCCGGGGCTAGTTCATGAGTCGCAGGCCTTAGACCATCTGCCCTCTAGGTGGAGGGCGATGTGTTTGTGGCCTCCCATGCTCTGGTTTGTTCATTTACTCACTGGGTGACATTGATTAAACACCTAACATGTACCAGGACTGTGCTATGGGCTTAGAGCTCAAAAGACTTTCTCCCTTTAAACTAGTCAAGGTGGTTGAAATAATGCTTTGGGGCCATTCCTTTACATTTTCTGTCCCTTCCTGGAGAGACAGCAGGGTGGTTAAGGGTCTGTCCACAGACCTGGGGGTGGACCCGGCCCACTTTTCCCTGGGTGACCTTGGGCAAGTTTTCCTGACTGCTGGAAGCTGAGTTTCCTCACCTGTAAAATGGGAATAACAGTGGTTCCCACCGCAGAGTTGTTGGGAGGATTTAATGGAATGATTCTTAGTATGGTGCCAGGCACTTAAGAAGTGCTGATCAAATGTCATGGTCAGTATTGATTGGCCTGGATTTTGTGAGCACCAGGTGCCATGCAGTACACCCAGAGCTTGGTGTTTCCCGCTGGTTGTGTAACAGACACGCTCAGCAACCTGTGTGAGGAACAAGACGGGGCAGCTTGCGGCGCGTGCAGTCGGAGTCCAGAGGAGGCAGCAATAAGTTCGGGTTCCATGTGTTAGGGAGCATCTTCTATAGCCCAGGCATGGTCCTAGGCCCTGCAGAGGCCGTGATGAGTGAGCAGCCCCTGCTCCTGCCCTGGGGATGGGACATTTTAGTGTTGAACTTGGCATTGACTGACCCTCTCCAAGCCAACCATCATTAATAACAGCGTGAACATGGGACAGTAGATTCAGTTGGGGAAACAAAACAGTTCTCACCCAGACTTTTAGAAATAATGCATTTGTAGTTAGGGAACTCCCAATATCGGTTTGCCCTGCAGCCTCCTCCCAAAGCTCTTGCACTCTCCTCCCAGTCTAACATCGTGAACGTGAATCCAAGTGCGTTTTCTTCACTGAAGTCTTTCTACCCTTTTGGCTTCAGCTTGAGAGGAGCTGTGGGAGGTGGGAACTTGGAGAGGTAGGAACTGTGTTCAGTTAAAATGTGTTCCTGAAAATAAGTGGGCCTGGGCCCTTGAAGAGGAGAGTTGTCTCTGCCTCCTGAGCATCCAGGGAGCCTGTGGGGAAGTTAACCTGTTGCTTCTACTCGTGATGTTATTTCCTGTTGTTTAAAAAGGGGGGTGTCTTCAAGGAAAGACTTTGGACAGCCACATGGGCACTGCCCAAGCATGCATTTAAACCCTCTGTTACAGCCAGAGGACTTCAGAATTCCTCCCTCTGTTGTTTTTAATAGTGTGCTTTTAGAAGAGAGGTTTAATATATACTCTAAAAGCTGCTATTTGTTTTAAGAGAGTGCAAGAAACACCCCTTTTCTTAGAAGAAAAGTGTTTTCTTGCTAGATTCCCATCAGAACAATTCCTTTCTACTTACTTGCACATTTTTATTTTATGGCACTCTAGAATAAATTTTATCTTCCTCTGGGGTTAAAAATAAAAAGGAAAACTAGTTATTCTGTTTTGAAATACCTACTGCATATGTGATTTGCAATATAACAAATATAGACACAATATAATAAAACAATAATTGTAAAAGTTTCTTCCAAGTGTTCACTAATTTCCTACGAATGGAGGCCTGTGGTCCCACAGTAGGGAAATAACCCCCATTACAGACAGAATTGACCCAGTCTCCAAGAGTTAGTAGGGTTTGGGGGGTTTTCTGAGGTCACACTGGGTGGCTTGTAATGCCTTAGAGCATGAAACAGTGGATTGATCTGGGGTTGGGGGGTGTGGTGGGGACCTAGTGGGCTAAAAGATGTCTCATTCTCTTTTGATCCTGTTCAGAGAGTACACCTGGTTTAAGAAAGACTTTTGTTTGTTTGTTTCTCTTCTTTATAGATTATTCAGTGACGTTTTACTAACCACTTCTGAAAAGCCACAGTTTAAGGTAAAGCAAATCATCAATTTTTGGTCTGTGCCATAAATAAGTTGATTTTTAAACTTAGTGATTTTTAAAAATTGAGCTATAATTGATCTAACATGAGTTTCAGGGATATAAGACAATGATTTGATATATGTATGTATTACAAAATGATCACAAGAAATCTAATTAATATCCATTACCACATACAGTTACAAATTTTTTTTCTTGTGATGAGAATTTTTTTCTTGAGAACTTTTCACTCTCGGCAATTTTCAAGTGTGCAGTACAGTATTATTAATTATAGTGACCGTGTTGTACATTATATCCCATGACTTACTTATTTTATAACTGAAAGCTTGTGTCTTTTAACTCCCTCCACCCATTTTGTCCCCTGCCACCCCCGTCCCCTGGCCCTGGCAACCACCATTCTGTTCTCTGTATCTATGGGTTTGGAGTTTTTGTTTTTTGTTTTGATTCCACATGTAAGTGAGGTCATACAATGTTTGTCTTTCTCTGTCTGACTTAACATACTGATTATTATTTGAGTGAAGGGAAAAAAAGCTGGATATAAAACACAGTGTGTACAAAAACCCCTGTGTCTAGAAGACCAGAAGGAAGTGTCCTGGGCAGCGGCAGTGTTGTATGGGGTCATGGACAGAGTGGGGACTTTGGAACCCCAAGAAACCCAGGTTGATGCCTTACTTTGCTCTTCCTTCCTTCCTTTCTCCCTCCTTCCCTCCTTTCTTTTCTTTCTTTCCTCTTTTATTTCTTATTGTATACTGTCTCATATTAGTTGCAAGTATACACCACAGTGGTTCAACAGTTACTCATATTATTAAATCCTCACTCCCACTAGTATAGCTTCTATCTGTCGACATAGGAGGATGTTACAGAATCATTGGCTGTATTCTCGCTGTGTTACTACCATCCCCGTGACCAGCCTACACTGTGATTGAGAATTTTGGTGCCTTTTATCCCCCTCCCCTCTCCACCTACCCCAACCCTTCCCCTTTGGTAGCCACCAGTCACTTCTCAGGGTCTGTAAGTCTACTGCTGTTTTGTTCCTTCTGTTTTGCTTCGTGTGTATTCTCCACAAATAAGTGAAATCATATGGTATTTGTCTTTCTCCTCCTGGCTTATTTCACTGAGCGTAATACCCCCTAGACCCATCCATGTTGCTGCAAATGTCAGGATTTCTTTTCATTTTTGGCTGAGTTATATTTACTTTGCTTTCTCAATACCAGCCATCTATCTTAGGCAGCATTTCTTAGTCACGACATTTGACATTTTGGGCCAGACAGTTCTCTGCCGTGGGGGCCGCCCTGTACATTATAGGAGGGTAAGCGGCACCCTGGTCTTTACCCACTAGATGTGAATCGTTCTTTCCTTCCACCCCACACATTGTGACAATCAAAAATGTCTCGACAAATTGCCAAATGTCCCCTAGAGTGGGGAGAGGGAGCTGCTCCTTGTTGATAGTCACTGATTCACAGGCAAGTACCTAATCTTTGAGTTGAGTTTGCTCAGTGTGGGGAATTGGTGAGCAGTACTGGTTCTGTTGTCATTGGACCCCTGGGAAGGCCCCATTCAGGGCCTGGCCCTCCGCCGTGCTCACGTACCGTCCTGGGGAGTAGGATTAAGTGTAATTATCTTTCTCTTCTGTGTGTTCTAAAAGATATGCAATGTGAAGAAATTAACTTTAGGAGAAACAAAAACAAGGTGGGGTCAGAAGATTCATGGGTGAGAAAGACACTTTCCTCTGTCCTGTTTTGCCAGTTGGTGCTCTGATGATAATAGCTTCTTTGGATCTGAAGTAGAAGAAAAAAGCATTTAAGTTCATCTCTTCATTGGAACTCCTCAGGAAATACATTCAGATTCAGCCTTGTAAATAAATAAGCTCTGCCCGAACCCTGATTGTCCAGCCCAGGGGATTATTATTTAGACCTTGCTGTGCCCCTGAACCAGGAGTCTGTGCAACAAAGACAATGTTTTTTTCTAAAGCCTGTGTTAATTTAATTTAATTGTAAATGCATTTTCTTTGTGGAAAGATGCATAAGAAACGGGTGGCGCTGGCTGCCTCCTTGAAGGGGAGCTAGGTGGGAGACTTTATACTGTGTATGTACCCTTCTGCACCTTAAAAATTTTGAACCATATGGCTGTTTTACCTACTCAAGAGTTTTTTTTAATTTAAATTTTTAAAAGAATAAAACAGACAAAAAGTTCAACATGATCTGGATGTCTGTTTTCCAGGCCTGAGCTTCTCATGGTTTGAAAAACTAATAAATTAAGAAATGACAGGCTCAGAAACATGCCCGGCTATTGTTAAGAGTAACTTCCAGCAGGAAAAAGCTTTAATCTTGTAAAATTCAGAACATAAATCTTGCACAGAGAAAAATCCCTCCACAGTTATAAAATACTATATAATTGCTTGAATTTGTGTGTGTGTTACATCAGCTTTGTATATTTTTTGTTTTTAATTAGGATAAAAAGATACAAAGTTTATTCTCTTGACCATTTTTAAGTGTATAAATTCAGTGATGTTCCCTGTATTCACACTGTTGTGTAACAGAACTTTTTCATTGTAGGCTAAAACTCTAGACTCAGTGAACAACTCCCCATTTTCCCATCCCCCAGGCTTTGGCAAACACAGTTCTACTTTCTGCTTCTATGATTTTGATTACTCTAGGTATCTCATATAAGTGGAATCTCACATAGTGTTTGTCCTTTAGTGACTGGCTTCTTTTGCTCAGTATAATGTCTGCAAGGTCCATCAATGTTGTGGCAAGTGACAGGATTTCCTTTTTTAAGGCCGAATAATATTCCACTGTATGTATCTATGACATATTGTTTATTCATTATCTCTCAGTGGACATTTGAGCTTCGACCTCTTAACTATTATGAATAATACTGCAATGAGCGTGTGGTGTACAAACACCTCTTTGCGATCCTACTTTCAATTCTTTTGGCTATATGCCCAGAATTGGGATTGCTGCATGATATCGTACCTCTTTTTAATTTTTTAAGGTGCTTCCACAGTATTTTCCATAGCTCTTGCACCATTTTACATTTCCACCATCAGTGTACTAGGGTTCCAATTTTTCCACATCCTCACCAACACTTGCTATTTTCTGAATTTTCAGTAGTGACCGTCCTAATGTGTGTGAGGCAATATCTCATTGTGGTTTTGATGTGCATTTCTCTAATGATTAGAGAATGTTAAGCAGCCTTTCATAGGCTTGGTGGCCATTTGTGTATCTTCTCTGGAGAAATGTCTATTCAGGTCCTTTGCCCATTTTCTTTCCCTGTGATTTTCTGATTCTCATTTTTTTTGCAGCTTTATTGTGGTATAATCCATTTTCTGTGACAAGTCCACTTTTTAATTAGGTTCCTTGTTTTTTGTTGTTGAGCTGTAGGAGTTCTTTATATATTCCAGGTATTAACCCCTTATAAATATATGATTTCCAGTTATTTTCTCCCATTCTGTAGGTTGCCTTTTCATTCTATTGATTCCTTTCATGTGCAGAAGTTTTAAGTCTGGTGTAGTTCCATTTGTGTATTTTTGTTTTTGTTACCTATGCTTTTGGTGTCCTACCCAAGAAATCATTGCAAAATCCAGTATCATGAGGCTTTTCCCTTGTGTTTTTTCCGGGGAGTTTTATAGTTTTAGGCCTTCAATCCAATTTTGAGTTAATTTTTGTATTTGTTGTAAGGTAAGGGCCCATCCACCTTTTTTATTTTATATGTAGATGTCTCCAGTTTTCCCAGCACCATTTATTAAAGAAAGTGTCTTTTCCCTGTGTACTTTTGGCACGCTTGTCAAATATCATTTGACCGTATGCAGGAGGGCTTATTTCTAGGTTTTCTGTTCTGTCCTATTAGTTTACGTGTCTGTCTATGCCAGTATGACACTGTTTTGATTGCTGTAGCTCTGTAATATGTTTTGAGATCAAGAAGTGTGATGCTTCCAATTCTGATCTTTTTCAAGGTTGTTTTGACAATTTGGGATCCACTGAACATTCCTTGAATTACTTTCAGCATATATTATGTTTATTTTTTAGTTTTATATATTCATTGCTAAAAAATGTGAGTGAGGCAAGCATGTTGTGGTACCAAAAGTAGCCAGGATAGGATTCAAGTGGATCGCTTGTACCTGATTTTATTTCAGATCTCCTCTTTTACGATAACGAGTTGCCCCTTTGTTAAAACCAGGACTTGAGAGACTCTCCAGCCATTACACTCAATAGGTTATGTGCTTTCTCTCCCCTGCAGATCCCCACAAAGTTAAAAGAGGCACTCAGAATTGCTAAAGAATGTATAGAAAAGAGATTAGTTGAAGAACAGAAACAGGTAAATTGCTGATAATTCCTCATCGCCTCTTATCCTTTGGTGCCCCCACCCCCATCATGGTATTCACGGTAGTTTACTTTTGACTGATTGCTCATTCCATAAACATTTCTTGCATGTCTGCTCTGAACCAGGCTCCAGGCTTGACCCCATAAAACAGCTGAACACTTCACAGTCCTGCCCTGAAGATGCTCAGCCTATGGGGGAAGCAAGCATGTTCATCAAGGGGCAGGCTGGTGGAGGAGGCAGGGGGGCGCACCCGAGCCACGTCTAAAGGCGCAGGGGACCTCATGTGACTCTGTAAAAGAGAGAAAGGCAGGAAGGAACTGGGGGAAGCAACGGAGGTCTTCATCCTCTGGCATTCTCTTCTCCCAGACACCCAGACCCCAGCTTGGAGGTAGACAGGCTGAGCAAGGAAAGATTTTTCATCCAAATAGTTTGATTGGGTAAAACATGTTAGAGATTTTCATTAGTGGGTAGGATATGCATACATTTGTGGTGAATTGTGGTCTCTTAAAGATTCACCAGCATCGAAGACTGACAAAAGCTCAGTCTCACCATGGATCTGAAGAAGAAAGAAAAAAGAGAAAGATTCTAGCTCGAAAGGTAAGCCAGGTGTCTCTCTGAATTCTCTCTGAATTCTTGACTGCATGTGAAGAAAGTTGTAGGTAGATGGTGCACATTTCATTAATGGCAGATTTTGTGCTACATCTCCTTGAAAGCTAAAACTATTTCCACATGACTGGTTTGCAGCTTTTAAAAAAGCCACATAATATGAGCAGAGAAATGGGCCATAGCGTTTCTTGGCTAGTGGGGCTGATTATGGCCTACTGTACTGGGGGAATGACTGGCCTGACACAGTAAACTCAGCATTCTTGATTTCTTTCCCCCTTTGGTTTTGGCTGTGGCTTCTTCACCATATTAGGTTAGGAGGCCAGGTACGACCTTGCGTGTAGCTAGTTTAACTGTGTTCCTGGAAAATGTTTCTGTCCCAACACCCACCTTCAGAGTGTTTATTCTTTGTTTTTCCCCCTCCTTGCATGTGTTTTTGAAGAAATCAAAACGATCTGCTATTGAAAATAGTGAAGAACATTCTGCAAAATACAGCAACTCCAATAATTCAGGTAACTGGTTATAGATTGTGGTTGGCCCAGGACTCAAAGGTCAGGTCTTGGGTTCTGGTGGCCAGAGATGGGGCAGTGTGCTGGCGGATACAGAGAACAGAAGCCCTCTGTCCCTAAGGGAGGATAGCAACAGCGTTCACAGGCTCACAGTCCAAGTGCAGGAAGACTCCGCGGAGGTTGGGTGACTTAGCCTCCCCACTGATGGCAAGACCTGATCAACCAAGGACGTGCATTAGCCCTGGAGAGGAGCCAGCCCTGCTCCTGGGGCAAGGCCTCCTGTTTGTCAGTAGAGCCTGCATGAACAGATGACACCAAATCCTGCCCTCTGCTCTGGTCCCCATGTGGTGGACGTGTGTGTCCTCCCGCATGGTATAAAGGACCCGGTAGTGCGTGGGCATGGCAGAAAGTGTCATTGCAGAAGGGCCAGATGGTACAGAGGGCACTGTGCTCGCTGTCACTCCCAGATGCCCCTCGCCCAGCCCTGCTGGGTTTGGGCCTTGCTGCGTCTATCTTTGGAAGTCAGCCCTGATGGATTGCCTGTCCCTGAGGCCTTCCCCTTCTTCCCCCTTGTGAGTCTGTGAAGTAGAGTTCCCCACAGGGAGGGGAGGGCTCCTCCTAAACCGGGCAGCATCGGCTTAGCCCTGGAGGACAAGGGAAGGGGAGGATTTTTATGCTGAGGGATTACTTTCAGGCGGAGGAGAGGGACCTAGCAGAGAGAAGCTGAAGACACAAAAGCAAGAGGAGTTTGGGGGCTAGAAGGCCAAGGGTTAGCATCAGGAGCCTAGTGGTCAGCCTCTGCCTGGGGGACCCTCCCACTCTTCCTGAAGGCAGGAGCCGGATGGGCAGGCGGAGACGCAGAGGCACTCAAAGTGGGAGGAAGTGGGGATACTGAGGGTGTTCACAGCTCATGCCATCTCAGGGATTCTAGGGAAGCCAGGGAGGAGGGTGCCCACTGGGGGCGTGAGGAGAGTGGTGAAGGGTGCAGACGCCTGAAGGCTGAACCAGTCCCCACCGGAGAGCACAGGTGCTGTGGACAGAGCTGGAGATGGGAGGGTTGGGATGGGAGAAGACCACAGACTCCTCAGGAGACCAGAAGTCATATGGACACCACTGCAGAGGCAAGCAGGGGAGGCTCAGGAGAGAAGTGAGGCAGGGAGGCCCCGGTGAGAACCACAGCAGGCCCCTCAGGGCTGTGGCTAGAGGAGGAGGGCCTGGAGGCTGTGGCAGCCAGCAGTAGTTTGAGAGTTGGAGGTCCATTTTCTCCGTGGTTGATGGGGTGGACATGGCTGGTCATTGTCATCGTTAGGCTGCGATGCATGTCTTCAGTGAGCACCTTTAACTGACAGATATGCTGTCCAGCTGCTAAGTTTTTACAAGCAAAGCCTGGCTCAGGGTTCCCAACCTTCCTGAGGCCCTGCCTGCCTGTAAGGCTCTGTGCCAGATGCAGCCAGCTGGGGTTCCAAGGGCTCCAAGACAGCTCCGTGCTCTCAAGGTGCTTGGGAAAGTGGAGTAGCAGCTGTTGGAAATGTACAGCTTATATCCAGACCCTGCTGGAACCAGAAGTTCAAGTTCAGTCTCCCCTCCTTAAAATCTGCCCAAGCAGTGTGCAGGCAAGATGGGTTGAGTTTTACCTCCTTTTTCAGTAAAATGCGTCTCTGTTTTCTCTTAGCAGGATCTGGGGCCAGCTCGCCTCTCACATCCCCGTCATCACCAACCCCACCCTCTACAGCAGGTTAGTGACGCAGAGTCACCTGCCGCCCTCCGCCCCACCAGCAGGGGGAGTAGAGCTTTTTCTCTTGCTGCCTTGGCCCAAGCATTTCAGGGGCTAGATAGTAGCAGCCTTCACCAGGAAACCAGGGGAAGTGCGAATCAGCAGCGTCATCTGGGGAGCTGAGGGTCTAGATCTCCAGACTCAGATACCCCGGGGAATGGAATAATTGGTTTCAGAACCACTAACCACCCTCTACCTCCATCTCGCTGTCTTTGCTAAAAAAGCCTCTGGCAGGGCTCCTCAGAGCAGAGCTGCTCTTTGTGCACACCCAGCGGAACAGAACAGTGGCCCTGGTGCCCAGGGGCCCTGTCGCCCAGGGGCCCTGCCCTCCGGAGCTCCCCCCTCGGGAGCCCAGCCGTAGTGTCAGTGTTGTCCCAGAGCAGCACCGGTGAAATGCCTCTGGGTGGGAGCAAAATGGCTGCCGGGTTTCTGATTTCCTGATAACTGTTTGTGCTCTGCTCTGTAATGCATGTACTCATCTGAGTGTTTTTCGGTGACTAGCTTCTGTTTCACTTTTGTGAATTAAATTAGATTACTATGAGTTTTGTTTGAAAAATGTGTGAAGAATTTATCTTGGAAAATACTTATAAAAATAATCTGTAATTCTGTGGAATGGCCTCATAATACTTGCTTTCCTTCCTTCCTTCCTTTTGAACTAACATCTCTCTCCTAACCATTCTGCAAGCCCCATAGAAACACACGGGGGTATCAGTATGTCTTTTCATTTCTTAAATGCGCCAGATGTTCT
This sequence comes from Manis javanica, assembly GCF_040802235.1. NCBI lineage: Eukaryota > Metazoa > Chordata > Mammalia > Pholidota > Manidae > Manis > Manis javanica. Next base: position 7,467,630 of record NC_133158.1, read on the forward strand.
GGAAGTTAGAGACGCTGGTTCTGCCACGGCGAGCATGACACCGTGCTGGGGAGAGTTGCTGCAGCTGTTCGAGGCGCAGTCATTGGCTGGCGTTGATTTATGAGTTGACAATTCCAGATTCCCTGATGCTCAAGGTAGCCCCCAGGAGCTCCCAAGAGCGTGACCTGGTGCTCTCGTTACCTGGCTTTCTAGAAAAAACATGACAAGAAAGTAGAAAGGGACTAGTCTGAGTAACTTCTGGCTGGTGGGGTGTCTCTCCTTATTGGCTGAGGATGGTTACTGGTGGTTTGCTGCCATGTCCTGGGCCAAGACCTGTTTTAGCAGCAAAGTACCTGGCTCACAGGTATGCTATCTTTTCCCTGACTATGTCAGCAGATTTTACAAGCAAGTCCCCAAATACTGATCAAGAGAAAACATAGACGTGTCTGTCTTTTGTAGAGGTGACCTGTATAGGCTGATGAGAAATTCCTGGAGATCCACTGCCAGATCATGCCCAGAAGATAGGGTATTAGTTTCACACCACTTAGACATCTTAAGGAAGTTGGAGGGAATGAATAGTGAGAGTCCATATTCCCTCCTTTGCCACATGAGGTGTCTGCTATACTACAGAGCACCTCAGCGTGCCCATTCGATGTGGTCCTGGGAAGTTAACTCCTTTTTAAATGCCTTGGGGAATTCACAGTTTATTACCAGATTTTTGTGATGAATCCTCTAAGTTGCCTGTGTTTTGAATGGGAGCTGTCTCATCCAGCACAGGTTTGCATGAGATGAGGTAACTTTCAGAAGGAGAGGAGAAGAGGTATCTTTTGTAATTAGAGGCAGTGTTGGGAAAATGTCATCTGAGGTGAGTGGAATCAGTAAGGGGGCAACACTGTGGATTCGATGCGACTGGGTCCGAGGAAGAATCATAAGAATTGAGAAGGAACACATATGTGAGGCCCCAAGCCTCAAGACCTGGTAGAAACGTGAGATTCCCTGCAAATATTGGCTCCTTTCCTTTATCTCCTTTACAGTTTTGTTGAGGAAATCATTGACTCAGCTCCAAGGACTGTACTCTGACCTCTGCTGGGCATTTATTGTAATGCATCTCTTAAAAGTGATAGCTAGTGTCACAGGCCCTGAACGGTGCACCCACAGTGAGTTTATTCATTCAGTTACTCAAGGTGCATTTGCTGGGAGCCCGCGGTGCGCCAGCGCTGTGGTTAGGCTGGGTTACAGAGAAGAGCAGACAGACAAGGTCCCAGGTGGCACGGAGTCATGCTTCCAGCACCTCTAAGGAGGTCTAAAATGATAGACATAATTCAAGCAAATCTTTCCAAGGGGTCCAACCATGGTAAATTTCTTCTCCAAGTAGTTTCCCTCTTTAAATAGAGAATCGTCACCTGAAAAACTAGAATTCCTCGTAAAGGTAACATCTCAAACACAACTCAACCTGGGAGCTCTTGAGAACTGCACCTCGGACCAGGGAACCTGAACTTCAGAGCCATCACTTGCTAGTTGTAGGACCTGGGACAAGAGACTTGACCTCCTTATGCTTGAGGCTCCCCATTGGTCAATGAGAAATAAGAGCGCCTGCCCCGGGGGCAATGCTGGGGTCCAGTGAGCTCCCCCTGTGTGGAGTTAGAGCGGCACCTGGCACAGTGTAAGCCCTCAGGATCCTCCCTGTTACTCCTTGGAGATCTCAAAGGATTCACTTTCCACATTGGGTTTTGGTTACTGCCTCTGTAAAGGGCAAGTGGTAGGAGTTGGAGGAGACCACCGCTCCGTTCTGTGTCATTAGGCACGCTCTGAATCCACGTGGACCTTGCCCTTGGCAGTTTGCTCGGCAGTGAATCAACTTAGGCAAGTTCAGTTTGACAGTGTTGTGCTTCTTCTCAAAAGCGTCAGTTCTAAGTGCATTCATCGTAGCCAAGCGTGGTATTAAGCTCAGTTGCTTTTAGGATGGGGCAGAAGTGACAAGTGTTTCCAAGTGAAGGGGTCTTACCCTCAGGAGTGCTTTCTGGCAGTTGTGTAAGGGCTGGGACCCCCATCCCCCTTTACTGCACCTCCCCGCCTTGGAGCCTCTTGAGGTCTACACCAGACTGATGAGGAAAGTAGCATTTCCCTGCATCTGCTGGCGATGCTGTGGGATTCTCAAAAACTGTTTTGCTGAGATCCTTAATTTTTCAGTGAGAACATTGCTTTCTTTTCTGCTGTAGGTTATATTTTCTACCTCTAGAAGGTCGGTCTTTTAAGACCTTTAGAATTCCTTATCCTAACTTATTTCATTACAAGTGTCACCAGCTAATGTTTACATGCAGTGTCCATACAGAGTGACTTACAAGGTCCCAGTTTACACACACACAAACATTCCCTTCCCCTGCCCCCTGTAGGAACAGACAGGCTTGTTGCCTTACTACTGTGTGAGGTTTAATTTTTTTAAACAAGTTTGCAAAGGCATATTTTGGGGAAGCTAAGTAAGCAGGAGACCTTAAACTGTTGTTTTTAACAATCATCCCTAACATTTTTAGAGCACTTATTTTAGGCACTATTTTAGGTGATGTATAGCCATTGTTTCATTTGATCATGAATACCTTCTTATCCAGTGTGAATGGATTCTACTATAGCTCCATTTGACAGACAGAGAAACTGAGGCTCTAGTGGGGGTAAAGTACTTTGACCCAGGTCACACAAGTGGGGCTTGCTGGAGCCAGAATTCACATTTGGTTTGGTCTCTGCCCGTTTACCCTCCCAATTTTTATTGTTTGCCTGCTCTCTTGGGTACCCTGCAGGCCCTGTGCTTGAAAAGACCCCTGAAAGCAGAGTCAGAGACCCAGGCATGAGTCTTAGCACCACCATTTTCTCCCATCACCTTGGACAAGTAATTTCCATTCTTTGAAGCAGTCTTTTAAAAGAATTCCTGGTCTTAATTAGGTAGATAAAGTACATGTCGGACAAGGCTTTATAAGCAGTAAAGTTCTATAAAGTATAGGCTGTGAAGCCTTGCAAGGAATTCTAGCCCTTCTTGCTTGCAGTTTATAATTTTAAGCAATAGTTTTGAAAAGAGAGCGGGTGGTTTGTGGAACATCCAGTCCATAAGAATGAGTAGAGAGAGGGGGTGTTTTCTATCTGCAGGAGGGAAAATAGTTTATGGGCACAGAGTGACTGAGAGATTGAGTAACAGGAAGGAAGATGAAGAATAAATAAAGCACATTTGAAAGATGAATTTATTTAGAATGTTGGAGTTTCTAGAATTGTCTAGGCAAATCAAAGTCTTAAACCCATACTAGGCTCAAAATCGATGCTCTACAAGTTTCCTCTTTTTCCTCAACACCTGCACATGCACAAGGTAGTTGCCGTCCTTGGGGTGAGCAGGTCTGGCCTGTGGGGTTGCTCTCCTGCCAGCTCACTGCCCGCCTCCCCACCCTCCAAGCCCTTGGGTGAGCTCCTCCCTTGAGCCCGCCTGGAGTGGATAGGGCATGGCACCGGGCAGTGTCCCAGCATCCTCCCAGGGCTCTCCCACGTGAGTGGTCAGCCTGCCCTGCCCCTCACATGTCTCGTTTCCTGGCTCCTCCTCCCCAGAGGAAAGTATTCTCTGGGCAGTGGGGCAGCTTGGTTGGTAAGGACCTCTGGGATTCATTGTCAGGGAAAGCATTCTCCTTCCCACGTAACCTGGAATCTGGCCAGTTAACAAGAAGACAAGAAAAATACTTGCCTTGCTTGCTTTTTTCTTTTTTTAATGGTTTTATAGCCTTGGGTAAGCAAATGCCACCACAGTCCAACTCAGTCCCTTGAGAGGCCCCATGGCCTTCAGGGAAGGGCCCCCCCTGCTCCTGCCCAGGAGGCTGCCCTAGACCTGCCCTGTGTCTGTGCTCTTCCCAGCTTTAGAAAGACAAGTCTCCATTTTAGACCATAGAAGATTTGCTCGGAAAATGGTGTGTTCTCATTTTTCTCCCCTTTTGATAAACTGTCTTTATTTAGGAATAGAACTAGGTAACTCCCAGTACCCATTCCATTTTTCAAGGGAGGTAAAACCTTCACGGGTCTTCTGAAGTTAGTGTTGTGCTTGTAAATGAATAAAAATAGCACCTAACTAAGCTCAGAAAAAAAGAAAAGGAATATGGAAAGGAAAATGAATCATTACTCTGCTAGTATGTTTGCCATGTTCCAAACGGGTTGTGAGCCAGTGTACCTTGTGGTTAAGTTCAGTATGTCCTAGTTCAGCAGTGAGAATAATCAGCATGTGAGTCAGACAAATATTTTCTCTCTCTTACATTTGATTAAATGATACTAAAATCTGCATAATGACTTGTGTCCCCTCTTTCTCTCTCTCTTTGCTGTTTTCAGTAGAGTATGCACCATTTTGAACGTGAATTTTCGGTAAAGTACGCTATCCTGATTTCTCTAACTTTAAAGATGCTTTGTTTCTGTATGTGAAATGGGACCTAGTGCATCTAGATCAGTCAAGTGATGAACAAATGGGAAAGTGGATTTGACATGATTTCCCTGTTTGAACATTAAAATGAAATACAGCATCTTTAAAAAGCACCCAGTGACTTCATTGATACTCATGTCATTTTCATCATGACCTTCACAATCTTCATTTTCACTTGGATTTTACTTGTTAAAACAGCTCTAAAACCTGTAAATCAACTGCATGGCATTTTGGTGTATTTTAACTTTGGGAACCAGGATCTCAAAGTCCTGTTGCTACAAAAACGTTGGTTCCGTGGAAGGGGCATTAGTTAGGCAGTTGAGTTCTTGGTTACATGGAGACAACTTACTGGGTTTTGTAACTGATGGTAGAGAAAAGCAGCTTTTTTAAGCATCCTTAATAATTCCTGAGTTGGGACACGAGTGCAGCCTCCTCATCTAGTGGAGGCGAAAGGCAAAGGCGGTTCCCAGGGGCTGGGGGGTGCCTGCTTCCAGGGGGCCCTGCTCTCTCCCGTCAGGGGTAGCCGGTAGGTCTCAAGTTAGTTTGGTGTCCACGTGGCCTCCCCACCCCTGTTTGTGGACCACAGAGGAAGTCAGACTGATAGAAACCTGTAGATTGCCCACTGCCAGCCTCGGCCCTCCGAGGCCCTTTCCACAAGGCTGGCAAGGATGTTTCTAATAAGGCATTCCTCCCCAGCTCTAACCTGTGCTTCTCTGGGGCTGTTGCCAGGGGCTCTGCCGGATTGCCAGGTTCCCGTGTGGTTTGGTGGTTAGGAATCTGGGGAGGGTAGAGTAGTTGTCTTTTGGGGTTTTGTCTAAAAGAAGGTTGGATTGGAGGGATCAGCCTGACCTGGTTATATGTGTAGGTAATCTGTTCGGAGCATCTTAGATCCTGGGTTGTTACAAGCCGGTATTTTTCAAAGCTCGTCAATTCAGTTGGCATTCAGTCTAACATGGAAGCTGTCCTGTGTTTTCTGCTGCCAGGGAATCAGGGCTGTCGAAGGCCTCTTCGTGGGAAGGAGCCTGTGCACATGTGAGGAGTCAGGGGTGCTTAGGCATTAGCATTTCTTTCCAGGTTTGTCACGGACCAAACAGCCAACTCTGAATTTGATCCTTATTAACATGGCTAATTTTATAATATGTTGTAGCTTAAGCCCCAACAAACCTTTAAAGGAAGCTGTGGACCACTGAAAAGGCAAAGAGAAAAAGCCCCCAAGCCCCAGTGGGGCCTGCGGTCAAGCCCCGGCCTGTATTTCCTGCCTCCTCCAGTGGTGACCTTCCGCCTCCTCGGCCTCCCCTCCCCTGCAGAGAGTTCTGAGCTGCAGGTTGAGTTCCGGCCCGCCTTGCCCTGACTGTGCACATTATGCCCTGGTGTCACGGGCCCAGGGAGGGAAGTGGGCCTCCTGGGACATGAGGCCCTCTGATTGGTTGGGCCTCTGTAGGAGAGTGACCTTGCTCCCTACCTGTGGGCTCCTGCACTGCCCTCCACGTCCTGTCTGCTTAACAGGCGCAGGATCCTCTGTACTTTGGATGGCGTATTTACTTATGCTCCCTACATATTCTAAGAGATTCATTTAAAGTGGGAACAGTCGCACCCTATACTTGGAAGATGAAGATCCATTTACCGAACACACCCCCGACTCCCAAACCCTTCCATAGTGAGTTTGCACACTTAGTGCCTGGTACTGAGGCCAGGGCCAGAGGTCGGTTCCTCATGAAGACCAAGCAGTTTTCTTCTATGCAGAGAGGGCAGCCCAAGTCCATACCCAAGTCCAGCCTCCAAGGCCCAGCTCTGGCCTCCCAGAATCCTGGGCTGGAGGGGTAGCCAGTATGGATGGCCATTCTATTGCCTTTATTAATAGGGGGTAAGTGCTGCTACAGCCCAGGACCTGTCTTCTCATGTACAAACCCACAATGCCTCCTGCCAGGGTCAAAGCACAAAGCTGGAAGGCAGGAACGCCGAAGCTCTTTCTGGTACATGTTGGGCCCTGAATGTCAAGTCCATATTCCTTTGCCCCTTGGGTGGGGATGAGACGGGAGACATAGACACCCGCTCATCCCTCCAGGCTCTCTTGGTGTTCCAAGAGCCTTCATGGGCAACCTCTCCTCTTGGAATCTCACCGGTCACTCATCCAAACACCCCCTCCAGAGGAATGCTGTGTCACATGCTTGTTCTCCCTGCCTTCCCTGCCTCAACTGTCATTTCAGGTTTGAAGCCCTTTTTATCTTGGAGCCTTGTAACAGAAAGCCAGGAACTTTTCCCACAATCCACCCTGGTGTAGAACGTAATTAATAGAAATTCATTCATTAGTTGATATTGCACAGAACCAATGAAAATTACATCTTGTTCACTTGTATTTAATGTTTATTTGTATTGCTATATTGTCACTTGAGTTCCAAGATTGTGGAGCATGAGTGTGTGTATCTGTGTGATTCTTCATTTCAGCTGCCTTAGGTTTGGGTAAAAGATGTAAAGGAAGGTAAGTGGTTTTCTATTAAGTGCAAGACTTTTGACTTTTGCCTGTCACTCGTGATAAAAAGGGTGCCCTTCTTACCGAAGCACTTTCTTGGTGATCCTGAACCACTCGCCCATGTAAGTGCAAGTGGTGATCGGTATGTTTCCCCGTTACCACTACAGTTTGTGGCCGTTTAGAGGGGAAAGCCACCTGGTGGACTATCTCCCTGGTGTAGCCCTAGGAGGGTCATAGAGGGTGAGGCCAGAACAGCTGCAGGGTTCACAGCACGAGTGGCAGCTAACTGGCCCAGGCAAGTCCTGGAGGGCAGGGCTTTCTCTGTACCGAGTGTTGGTTTATGGCATCCGAACGCTGATCGATTCAAAACTGAAATTCACATGCCGGATGTCTATATGCCTGGGACCCAAGGGAGGTTTTAGATACTGGTCCGGTTTCCTTCTCTTTGCCTTCTAGGGGTAGAGCTCGACATTCCAGTCTCTGCTGGTGCTTCAGCAAAAATGTAGAGTTAGTGCAACTCCTTTTCGGTCCTGGATCAGCCCCTACAGAAGGAAGATTGCTTGAGGGCGACTCCTCCCTGAGGAAACCGGTGTCTGCTCTGCATCACTGACATTAGTAGCATTTTATATTTCTTTAGCACAACCTAATAGGAAATGATTATTTAAGACAGACGCCCTGGAGAACCCATAACCCATCAGGCGCTGGTTGCTGGCTGACAAGTCTGAGTGGTTTGTTAATTTATATCAAATCACATCCAATAACACGAACCATTGTGTGTCAGAGTAGCTGAAGAACTGTTCACCCCTTGTTAGTGCCTGATACTCAGGCAGCCAGCACTGTGTGTTCAGAGGACTGTCTCTGTCTGTTAGCTTAGGAGTAGGTGGGGCTGCCCGGGACCTGGCAAGGGAGCTGATGGAACTTTTGGGAGCATTACTAAATTTGGAAATGGATTTAGACCCTCATCTATGCAGACAGAATGTTACTACGTATAATTTCTTGTGATCTGTGGGATTTGTCCAGTCTTTTCTCACATGACCATTACTTGGGAGAAATGGCAACCTTTAATTCATTCCCCTTGATGCTCCTCGCCTTCCCGTTCAGTGTGTTGAAAACGTGATGCAGCACTGGGTATCTCGCTCCCTCCGAGGGAAGACACTCGCAGTCCCACCAAAGTCCATTCTGCCCGGGACTGAGCAGTGCGTGTGCAGGGCGCTTGGCAAGGGTACCGACTGTCCCTTTTCCTCTGCAGGGGTGTCCACATTACCTCCACCTCCTCCACCTCCACCTCCACCAGCAGCATCCTTGCTTCCTGCGAGCACAGAGGCGCCCACACAGCTCCCGCCCCAGGCTATGAATGGCGTGAGCAGAGGGGCCTTACTCAGCTCCATCCAGAACTTTCAGAAAGGAACTTTGAGGAAAGCCGAAACCTGTGATCATAGTGCTCCTAAGATCGGCTAGAGCTTTGTGTTTACACTTGGAGGGAGAAGTCCTTTTTTTCCCCTTCTACCTCCAACCCCTAAAAGTACTCTCTTCCTGGATGAATGACTGCTGAGCCAGTACAGCCACATACTATCTTATGGATGCTCATGTACGGGCCTTTCCAAGAGGGACATACTCAAGTAGAATGAAATCAGGCTGGCATTGCTGTCTTAAGAAGCATTTTGCTCCTCTACTACCATTTTAAAGAAATCTTGTTCATCCTTCAGTGGGTATATTTTTGGGGCAGCAGCATATTGGAATCAGTATTTCTACCAACTGAAGGAAATGGACAAAAGAGAAAGAGACAATATTCAGTCACGGCAGTGAATGGCCTTTGTGTAGCAGTCCCTATCCTGTCAGACAGCTCCTAAAAACATTCCTCTCATAGTTCATTTCTGTTCTAAAGCATTTCCTGGTTCTTAGGTAACTTCCCATTTTCTGCAACCTTAATTTCATCTTAGACATTAACACTGTAGTCCAAAGCATAGTTATGTCGCTGAGTCAGAGGAGCACCTGAGTTCTTCATTTTCCTGCAAATACAATGTCGAAAGTTAACATTCTCGAAGTTCTCCCAGGAATACCATTATGGTTACAGAACTCAGGGCTGTGCCGGCAACTGTTCTAGACCTAGCGCCTAGTTCCATTTAGTTAGGATGTATTCAAGAGACAAAAAAAAAGGTAGTATCAGAAATAGTTCTTGCCAATTAGATCGCAATCCTCAGCAAATTAAGTCGTTTGTGGTCTGTGGCCGGGGGTTATTACAACTAAATTTGGCACCAATAGAAATCCTGATTTTTTATTTTGAATCCAAATATATCATCTTTTTAATATAACTCACTTATTAGAAATATCTTTATCCTATGATTTGTTTAAACCCTTAAATTGCACTTTAAAGGATTATAAATAATCCATTTAAAAATTCAAGTACACACATCAGTGTTGGTCACTATGCAGAGAATGTCATTGTGTATAGTTTCACGTAATCTGTGATAAATGTTCAGCTGTATTTTTTATTAAAATAAACCATGTCAAGAAAGTGTGTTTTTTGTAGCTTCACTAGCTATTTTAAATGGAACTTCTTGTAGTACCTTTTGTAAACACAAAATAATAGATCTACATGGTGTTTAAGTTTCCTTCCCACCTGTCCTATCTGTACTTTTTTTGTGTCCTATTTTCCCTCATAAGAGCTAACAATCCTGCCTAGTTTTTTAAATTAGACATCATTTATATGCTTCTAATTATTTTTAGCTCAACTTCTGGAGAGGGCATTATATGGCAGAATGTTTTTTGGCCATGGGAAAAATACCTGATATGAATTTTGCTTTTATTTTAAATGGAACCCTATTACAATTAGGCATCTCAAGTCTTTGTGGACAAAGTTCTGTTACAAGCGTGGTTAATAATGAGTTCCTGATGACACTAATTTATTAATAGAATTAAGACTTCCATGCTACACTTCAAGTATATAAAAATACAATTAGTCATTGTGGGGATTCTTTTATTTCTTAGAAAAACAATCTCATAGTCAATATGGATAATATGCTTTTATTTTTTACATGTGTTTTTTGGATCCATCTTTCATTAGGACACGGCCACAATCACACCTTGCCCTTCTCATGAGAGAGTAAAATTTTACATTAGTCTTACTCAGAGAACACGACAATTTTAACAAGAAAAAGCATGGAATCTAGGGCAGGAGGGTGGAGAACTGTTCCATACAAGCACATTTAAACTTCTTTCCAGTACAAAAATGTGTTGCTGCTTTAGAGATAACTTTATGAATGATGAGGTCTTACAGTACAGTCCATGTGAAGTGCAAGCAAATACTTTAAATCCCAGTGACTTGAAATTCAAGTCTAAATTAGATATTTAATGTTTTCTTTATTGCAAATATGATGTCTTTAACCTGAGGTACAGAGTTGTCTTCTAGAATCTTTGCATAAGGCATAGGGATGTCAGCACCAGTGACGCGGACTGCAGGGGCATCCAGGAAGTTGAATGCAGGTCCTAGGAGAGAAGGAGACTCCACTGAGTGAGGCCAGAAAAGCCAGCTGAGCACCATCACGTTGACACACAAGGTGTGGCTGGCCTGAAGAGGTGAAATCTAAAGGTATGCTGATTACGGGGAATTGTTTCTGGTTTTGCTTTTTAAAATATTTACCCCAAGGAAAAATACCAGGGTGATAAATTGAAAGGTCAAGTCATTTGGCTACTGTTAGCTTTCAATCTCTTTGTCCACTATCTAAGCACATAATGTTTATTATAGCTTGACTATTCTAGAACCAGTTTCTCTGAAATACCTTCCATGATCCTGGCACAAATTTCAGCTCCAATGCCAAACTGTGGCCAGCCTCCTTCCACAGTTACGAGGTGATTGGTCTTCATGACACTGGCTTCTATTGTTTCAATGTCCATTGGTCTGATGGTTCGCATATTTATCACCTAAACAGATAATGTGTAAGCTTTATAGAGCCACTGCATCACAAATATAGTGTTAACTTCATAATGTGACTCCCTTTTTTGTTTCCTGCTAATCTTTGGGTCTAGAAAAATCTAATCTGCCTATTCATGAACAAAATGTGGATGAGGAAACTAGTTAAAACAAGTATCTTTTTCTCTATTATAGGCAGTTCTGTTAACGTACAAAATTAACTTATCCTCCCTTGGCTTCAACTTCATCAAAGTAATAACTAACATTTGACTGCTTACCCTGTACCAGGCCCTACACTAACTGTAATTCTCACCACCAGTCTGATTTATCCTCATTTTATAGTTGATGAAACTGAGACTTGGAGCACATTAACTTGCCCAAGCGAAGCTAGCAAGTCTTGGGTACAAAAGGGTCATGCTCACTGACCTCAATGTTTCGGCTTCTCTCAGCCTCCAGCTCCAAGGCTGGATCATAATTTAAAGCAGGTATTATTCTAAAAGATCCAGACCCTGCGTGGTAAAAATTTAGCTATTTAAAAAGGAGGTTCCCAGCTTTAAGCAGAGGTAGAACTGAGTGACAAAGCAAGATTTTACATCTAGTTAACTTTAGAGAACTACAGCTCCTTTTTTAGGTCTTAAATTTAAGAAGAACCTTTCTGATTTTTTTTTTTTCTATTTTATCAAATGTGCACCGCAGTGGTCCAGCAGTCCCTTCCCCCTTGGGAACCACTAGTCGCTTCTCAGTGCCTATGAGTCTAATGTTATTTTGTCTCTTCTGTTTTGCTTTGTTTTTATATTCCACAAGTAAGTGAAATTATATGGTAACTGTCTTTCTCCGCCTGGAACCTTTCTGATTCTTCAAGAACAAGGGGAAGTCCACCCACCTCACATTCAATTCCCTCTTTAGACAGCACCGTTGCGGCTTCTAAGCAGTGGCCTACAGGTCTTGAATGGGCAACTACAGTTATATGTGTCCCTGAAACAAAGTCACAGATCAGAGGTTGAAATGAGAGGTGCTGTACCGCTCTGTAGCCAGCTGTGGCTCTTGTTCATTGGTAAAATGTTCAACTCAACTTCATTCCAGCGAGATGAGGAATGTGGCATGCTTCCTAGAAACGAAATGCAAATCTGGACTGACATTTAGAACTGCACGAGTGTAGGAGCCGCGAGGGAATGACATTTTCTGAACTTGAACTCATCCTACGGTCTCCTAGTAAACGTAAAGGGCTGTAACTTCTAGATTGATCAACATACAGGGCCTGGATTACAAATCATGTTTAAATGCACACTTAAGTTCTCTTACCTTGCCTTTCTATTTTGGCTTTTCCAATAGGAATCAAAAAATCTTTTGACTGAGCTTCTGTGGGAAGTTCAAAAGGAACTCCGTACATCAGTTCATTCTCTAGCATCACCACTGCAAAGTACAAACAAAAGTCACTACGTGCCTAAGAATGTGCACACAACACCCTCATTCATTTTGTGAAAAGTTTCACTGTGCTGATTAGGAAGCCTCACGTCCCTCATGTCCAGGAGCCTTGAGGCTGATTTAGGTATGGCCATTTGTAGTCTGGTCAATCCTAATTTACCTACTGCGGTTAAACCAGTGTTGTAGGTAAACAGTTAATAGATCCTTTACCTGACTGGCCCCCTTATAGTCAGAAATAAGAAAAATAACCACATTTTTTACTATCTTTACCATATATGTAAATCACTAACATTTTGTATGATACATCTAAGCCTAACTAGAAGCTTTCAGTGGTTCCTTTTGAGCCAAGATTTTGTTTTAGTTCTTTCATGTTCAGGAGAGACCCACAGTCACTCTGCTGACCTGGATTGTCATCGCGAATGGCCGATTTAATCAGTCCTTTAGCGTCCTCTGAATTCCAGGGGCTGACCACCTTTAAGCCCGGGCAGTGTGCATACCAGGCAGCAAAGCACTGAGAGTGCTGGGCAGCCACGCCTGCCGAGGCGCCGTTGGGCCCCCTGAAGACGATGGGCACACACTGAAGGCCCCCGGACATGTAGTAGGTCTTGGCAGCTGAGTTTATGACCTGGTCAATGGCTTGCATCGAGAAATTGAAGGTCATAAATTCACAAATGGGCCGCAACCCAGCCTGTCAAATCAAAAACACAGATGTTGAAGAAGACTGAAAACAGCACTGAAGAGAGGCAAGCAACTGCTCCTCCAACATGGAAACAATGTTAACAGAAATCTCTCCAGCTGAGAGTTGTAAAAAGGATGACGTACCATAGCTGCACCCACAGCAATTCCGGCAAAGCCCATCTATAAAGTAAAACACAAACGTAAGTGAAAATCTATATAAATTAGAACAGTGTACAGTTTAGCAGACATGCCCCTTAATGTCTGCTTCCCACTGGAAGGCTTACCTCAGATATGGGAGTGTCTATGACCCTCTTATCTCCGTACTTCTTCCACAGGCCTCGACTAACCTATAATTAAGCAGTGAAACCGCCCCCCCCCCCATTACTTTTAAGTGTATCTGGGGGCAAATGGCCACCTTAGGTTTATACAACTTTCACTTATCTTGGTTACCTTATATGCCCCATCATACTGGGCAACTTCTTCCCCAAGCAGGAAGACCTTCTCATCTCTTTCCAGCTCCTCATCCATACCTTGATTTATAGCATCACGAACTGTCACCTGTCCCAGGTAGGAAGAACAGTCAATAAGCTACACGACTGTTTAGGATACTATGGAGATTCTCTTCCTTTATAATTTACCTAAACTGCCCACGACATACAATAGAAAGACTATCACTAGACCTGCTTTCTCTTTAAAAGTGCAAAGAATTCTAAAAGTAACATTTCTGTCACACATAGCCACTTTTTGGATGTGCTAATGAGAAGCTTACTGAACACTTTTCTTGATGTGCACCTAAGCTTAAGAAATCTGCTTGCCGGCCAGACCAGCTCACAGGCGACTTCCTAAATAGAGAGTATACTGGGTTGTTTTATTTCCACACTTGGTGTACTATGGGGCAGAGATCTGTTAAGGAAATCTAAATAATACTGCACATGAGCATTCACTCCGTGCCAGGCACTGCCAAATACTTTGCCTTCAGAATCCAGGACTTAACTTTACTACACTTTACTACACCAGGACTACAACTTTACAGGTTGGTAGAAATCTCTAGTGAAAAAAGGTGGGGAGGGAATTCCTCAAAAAGTTCAACACAAGAATTGCCATTTGATCCAACAACTCCACTTCTAGAATATATGCCCCAAAGAACTGAAAGCAGGGACTCAGGGACTTCCACACCAATGCTTATAGCAGAATTATTTATAAACCGCAAATGTGGAAAGAACCCAAATGTTCATCAACAGACGAACAAATTAACAAAATATGGTACCTACATGCCATGGAATATTATTCAGCCCGAAAAAGGGCTGAGGTTTTGATACATGCTACAACACAAACGCACCCTGAAAACATGCCAAATGAAATAAGCCAGACATAAAACGCCAAATACTATAGGACTCCACTTACCGGACGTACCTAGAATAAATTCATAGACACAAAGTGCAACAGGGATTACCAAGGCCATGGGGAAATGGGAAGTTACTGTTTTGTGGGTACAGTTTCTGTTTGAGATGACGGACAAAGTTATAGAGATGGATGGTGGTGATGGTCACGCTACACGGTGAATGGACTTAGTGCCTCCGAATATACACATTAAAACGGTAAATTTTATGTTCTGTGTATTTTACCACAATAGAAAGTAAAAAAGGGGACTAAGGTAAGAAGCGTCTAGTTTCCTCGGATAGCCCATTAGATTCCAATGAGCCTCCCGGGGGTGACATGCTGGGTGTCTGGTAGGAGGAAGAATCCAACGCACGAGGGGCGGGCGCCGTTAGCCTCCAGGACCCTCGGCCGTCCCCAACCCTCTATACCCACCCACCTCAGCGCAGGCGCGATCCCTGCCTCGGCCCGGGGACGAGAAGCCCCCTGCCCGACCCGGACTGTGCAGTTACCTGCAGCGCCGCCGGCGCCGACCGGTGGAAGCGCCTCCTCAGCAGCCCGGAGACCTGGCGAGGAGACAGGGAGGATGCTCAGAGGGGACGCAAGGGGGCAGGGATCGCGCAGGGGACGCGCACCGCTGCCCACCTGCTCGAGGGGTCTCCGCACCAACCCGGACACCGCCGCCATCTTGATCGTGTCCTCTAGCAGCCGCCGAATGACAACACAGCGAGGCCGCTGACGTGAAGGCCCCGCCTCCCCAAAGGCGCGGGCCAATGAGAGGGCACGGCGCCGGCGTGCCCCGCCTACACCTAGGGGCGAGGGACCGGGGAGGTTCGTGGGTCGTGCCGTGGCTCAGGCGGGTCCAGTTCCCTGGAGCGGGTGGCTGCTGACACGCGTGTGCACGCCTGGGAACACCTCCCGGTGGTGGTGCTTCAGGCGCGGGGATCAAGAGTCAGACTCAGGAACATGACTCGAGGCTGGAGGGCCTTAAGAGTCCAGCCTGCTGCAGGCTCCTAAAGCCCTTGGGCACCAAGTAGCTTGCACAGTCTAGTGACGGGGAACTTGCCACCTACTGAGCTGGCCTAGTTTTCCCTGGACATCGCGGCCTGTTGGATGCAACAGCTCTTAGAATGCAAACAAGAGCTGTCACTGACGCACAAAGCGCCTACTGTGTGCCGGGCATTGTGGTAAGTGCGCTATAGCTGATTTAGTTCTCACAGGAACCCTCTCAGGTAGTTCGGGTTAATTACCTCCATTTAGTAGACGGGTAAACTGAAGCAAAGATTGGTTAAATGAGCCGGGATTTGAATTTAGGACTGTCTGACTGTAAGGGGTAGTCTTTTTCCACTGCCTTCTAAAGCAGAAGTTGGGATCCGGCCTGGGAAGAAGTTAAAACAACTTGCATTTACACCGGACCAGGGCAGCCTCTGGAAGCTTAATCTCATTGGTCTCAGTGAGATTGGGGTCCGGTGGGACCACTGATTAGTCCCCACTTGTCCCCAAGACCTTCCAAACAAAACCCTTCTATGAGATGGCCTCCAGGGCATGGGATGAAGACCTTTCAAATCCCCCCTACCTGAGTGCTATCATCCAGTCCTTGCAGTCCTTGGGAGGAAACCCCAGCACTTCCCAAACACCCACAGCGTCCCTGACAAA
This sequence comes from Manis javanica, assembly GCF_040802235.1. NCBI lineage: Eukaryota > Metazoa > Chordata > Mammalia > Pholidota > Manidae > Manis > Manis javanica. Next base: position 7,483,560 of record NC_133158.1, read on the forward strand.
ACTCCTGATGTTGAGAGGAGAGTACTCAGAAATTCTTGGGTTCTGCTTAGAATGAAAATGTGCATCAGCTCTTCCACCATAAAGCACTGAAGTACTTCAGAATATGGGATTACAAAGCAAAAGCAGATCTCAAGGTGAAGGAGCAATGACCCAAAGAAGCCAGAATCTGGACTGTGGTCTAGATAAAAAGGACCATTTCCTGGACCATATTTACACAGAGGTCCCAATGAGCCGGGAACACCCAGGCTGTGCAGCCAGTCTGGGTAGCTCAGTCAGGAAGGCAATTCAACTCCATAGAACACAGCTGGCCTAGGCTGAGAATTTTCTTTTGAAATAATGACCGTGGATATTTCAGACACCTAAGATATCTTCATAAATACAAGTGCTTTCTTTTCAAACTCTATAAGATGGCCAGTTTGGAAAAGCTAGGCACAATTTTCTGTATGAAAGACACAGCAGATAAAAATGCTGAATTTTCAATCCTTTAATCTCTTCAAAATCAGTTTACATTCATACAGGCTCACTAGGTTTTACAGAAAGGGATTGGAAAGTGCCCACTGGCCAACTAGACCACTTCTCTGTCATGGAATTAAATCTTTCCAAAGTTACAGGAACATTGTCCTCAAGTTCCTTTTGGTTGTCAGTCATCAGAAAGTCCTTTCTCCAGAATTTTCCGTCTCTACGGGCTTGACCAGCTTTCTTTTCTTTTTGTCATGACAAGCAAGGTTTATTAAAGAAACTTTCTACTCCCCCTGCCTTTTTGGGAATAACAAACACAGTGAAGTATGCATTTCCACCACCCCAGAACGTTCCCTCATGTCTCCTCGGGTGATTCCCTACACATCATTTCCTCAGGCAGCCACAGTCTGATGTCCATCATCATATTTTAGGCTGTTGTAGAACTTAAAATAAAGGGAACTACAGGATGTGTTCTCTTGTGCATCTGGCTTCTTCAGCTCAGCAGAATGCTTTTGAGGTTCATCCATCTTGTTAAGTGTATCAGAGTAGTTTACTTCTCTATTTTTCTTTCAATTTTTTCTTGTGAAAAACTTTTAAGATTTACAAGAAGTTGCAAGAAAAAAACTTTTTTTTTTTTAGTACATGGTTTCCACGTACTTTTCGTCCAGCTTTGCCTAATGATAATATCTTATGTAACAGTAGTACCTTGTCAAAACCCTAAAATTGGCATCGGTACCATACTGTTAACTCAGGTAGAGACTTTATTTAGCTTTTGTCAGTTTCTATATGCATGCTTTGGAGTGTGTGTGTGTGTGTGTGTGTGTGTGTGTGTGTGTGTGTGTCAGTAGCACTGTAGAACTTTTATCACATGGACAGATTTATGTAACCCCCACTACAATCAGAATATTGAATTGGACCATCAGCACAAAGAAACTCATGTTACCTCATCACACACCCTCCTCCATCCCTGACTCCTGGCAACCACTTACTGTTCTCAGTCACTGTAATTTGTTATTTCAAGAATGTTTTATACAGGGAATTATACAGTATGTGACTCTGAGATTGCCTGTTGTCACTCAGCTTGATGCCCTTGAGATCCACTCCAGTTGCTGGGTGTAGCAACATTTCATTCCTTTTTGTCACTGAACAGCTGTTTGGCTAGGTTAGTTTATCCATTCACCCGTTGAAGGATGTTTCGGTTGTATCCAGTTTTAGTTATTACCAATAAAGCTGCTGTGGACGTTGGTTTATAGGCTTTTGTCTGAACATAAGCTTTCATTTTTTTTTAGGTAAAAACCCAATGGTATAATTGTAGGGTAGGTGTAGCTTTAACTTTTAAGAAAATGCCCAAGTGTTTTTCCAGGGGCTGTGCCATTTTACATTTCTTCTAGCAATGTACGAGACATCCACTTGCTTTGGGTCTGTGCCAGCTTGTGCTAATGTCAATATTTTTTAGTTTAGTGATTCTCATAGATGTGTCATGGGATCCCTCTACTGTTCAGTGACTTTAATTTGCATTTCTCTAGGGGTTAATGACCTTGAACATCTTTTCATGTGCTTACTTGCCATGCATCTCTGGTGAAGTGTCTGCTCAAGTCTTTTGCTCATATTCTAATTAAATTGTGTTTTATTGTGGTGAAATAAGCAAAACATAGCATTTCCTTTTTTAACCAGTTTTAAGTGTTCAGGTCAGTGGCATTCTATGCATTCACACCGTGGTTCAACTACCAGAACTTTTTTCCCAAAGGAAATTTTATGTCTATTAAATAATAACTCTCCCTCCTGTAGCAACCACCATTCTCTACTTTCTGTCTATAAACTGGACTACTCTGATAGAAGGACTGCTGATCCGGACTACTAATAGAAGTAGAATCATACAGTATTTGTACTTTTGTAACTGGCTTATTACACTTAGCATAATGTCTTCAAGGTTCATCATGCTGTAGCTTTTATCAGAATTTCATTCCTTCCTAAGGCTGAGGAATTCCTAAGGCATTCCATTGTAGGGATATGCCCCATTTTGTTTATCCATTCATCTATTGATGGTTTTATGGGTTGTTCCCACTTTTTGGATTTGTGAATAAGGCTGCTATCAACATTAATGTCCAAATAGCTGTTTGAGTCCGTGCTTTCAATTTTCTTGGGTCTCTACCTAGAAGTGGCATTGCTGGATCACATGTTATTTCTATGATTAATTTTTTGAGAGGACTCCTATGAGTCCTCTAGCATTGTTCTTTCTTAAGATTGTTTTGGCCCTTTGGGGGTCCTTTGAGATTCCATGTGTTTCCATTTCTCTTGGGGTAAAACTCTGGGTCATGGAGCAGGTGTAGTTCTGTTTTTCACAGCAGCTACACCATTTTACATTCCTACCAGCAGTGTGCAAGGGTTCCCATTTCTCCACATTCTCACCTCACTTTTTATTCTATTTTATTGATAATAGCCATCCTAATATATATGAAGTGGTGTTTATCATGGTTTTTGATTTGCCTTTCTCTAACGATTAGTGATATCAATCATCTTTTCTTGTGCTGTTTGGAGAAATGGTCATTCAAGTCGTCTGCCCTTTTCTTCAACTGAGTTGTTTGTTTTTTGCTGTTGAGTTGTAGGGGCTCTGTATTTATTTTAGATATTAATCCCTTATCAGATATGGGGTTTGCAAATATTTTCTCCCAATCCTTGGGTTGCCTTTTCCACTCTGTTGATAGTGTCCTTTCTTGCATGAAAGTTTTTAATTTTGGTGAAGTCCAATTCATCTTTTTCTGTGGTTACCAGTGCTTTTGGTATTATATCTGTGAGAGGTTCAAAAAAAGGCAAAGTAAAATCAATTAATTGTTGAAGTGGTAATTAGTAAAAATTTATTGTGCACGTACCAAAAAGACAGTTTGCAAACCAGGATCACTCAAGGCAGAACATGACATCAGGCACAGGGGCATTTGTCATAAAGCAGCTTATATAGTGAGAAAGCAGAGACAGTTTATTCTTCACAATGATTGGTTACAACATTATAATTACCAGTGGTTACCTACTATCAACCTTGGGAAACAGTTAAAGTTTTGCTTTATCATTTCCAGAGGCACAAGCAAGATGATCCGATCAAGTTAGCCTTGCAAAATAAGCTAAATTAAGTGTGGTTTGTATGACTAAACTGGTTTTGTTTGCTCAGGGAATTTTCAAGTTGTTCTGTTTGTTTCTGATTTCAACATATATAAAGAAATCATCTCTAAATCCAATGTCATGAAGTTTTCCTCCTATATTTTCTTCTAAGAGTTTTATAGTTTCAGCTCTGTTTAGGTCTTTGATCCATTTTGAGTTAATTTTTGTATATGGTGTAAAGTAAGGGTTCAATTTCATTCTTTGGCATGTAGATATCCAATTTACCCAGTACCATTTGTTGAAAAGATTATCCTTTCCCTATTGACTTGTTGAGGATTATTTGACCATATATGGGAGAGTTTATTTCTGAGCTTTCTAGTTTATTTCACTTGTCTCCAGATCTATCTTTAATCCAGTACCAAACCATTTTGATTACTGTAGCTTTGTAGTGAGTTTTGAAATCAGCTCTTGTGAGTCCTCCAGCATTGTTCTTCTTTTTCAAGATTGTTTTGGCCCTTTGGGGGTCCTTTGAGATTCCATGTGTTTCCATTTCTCTTGGGGTAAAACTCTGGGTCATGGAGCAGGTGTATGTTTATCTTGACAAGACATTGCCAAACAGTTCTCAAAAGTGGTTGGTACCATTTTGTACTCCTCCCACCAGAGTGAGCAAGTTCAGTTCCTCCAAATCTTTACCAATGTTTGTTGATATCAATTTTTAAAGCTTTACTATTTTGGTAGGTGTGTATTTATATCTCATGTGGCTTTAACTTTTATTTCCTTGATGACCAACAATGTTGAGCATCTTTCTGTATGTATATTGTCTGTCAGCCTCTTTTTACAAGATGATCACAACAGAACTCAAACTTCCCATGGAAAGTCCCAGGGAATGAAACTTTCCCTCTGTCACCTTCAGCAAGAAGCAGAGAAAACATACTTTGTCTCTAGGAACTAGTCATTATTATTATTTTATGAACAGTAATGCCTCCAGTTTCTATGATATCTTATAAACACATTTTTATGAAAATGATCTTATCTTTCCTCACAGCTTACAGAAAGATATAGTGGGAAGCCTTATACGGAAATATAATATGTGAGTGAATATTGGATAAAGGTTTTAAAAAAGCAGGAATAGCAAAGAACCCAGAGGTACCCACATAGCCACCAGTTGAGAACCGGTTTAGTGAAGCACATTACATCTCCGTGGAATGCGATTCTTCTATTAGAAGAAATACGGGAAAGAAGCAGACCCACATCTACTGATAAACATATGTATCATATGTAACTTATTGGAAAGAAACTCCAAGCACGGTAAGATATGAAATGCAAAAAATGAAATCCGATTTGTTCAAATAAAATGTGAGAATAAATATGTATAACTATAAAGAAGTGTTTTAAGAGAATTTATAAGAAATTGTGAATAGAGACTATGTGGGGTAGTGGTAGCATGTGACTAATAGAATGTTTTGCTTTTCTTTTTATACCTTTTATATAATTGGAATTTTTAATAATGAAAAAATAAACAAAAATTACGAGCCAAATAGTATACAGGGAAAAATCTTTGCTGTAAATACAGCAATATATTTATATAAATATGTAATATATAAAGAATTCCTAAAGAGTGATGAGAGAACACTGAAACCCCAATGGAAAAAAAATCCTACAAAAATGCTCAATGGGTAAAGACATGAATAGGTACTTCACAAAGGAGTAGAAAAACTAGGAAACATGAAATATATCTGACTTCACTAATACCCAAAGGAATAGAAATCAAAGCATTTCTTGGCCTTTGATTTTATGAGACCCCAATTCTTGGCACTTCAGATTATATTAAATATTTAACAAAGTATATCCAGTACTGGTAGGGGTTCAGAGAAAGGACACTCAGACATAGTGTTAATTATTCTAATGTTTTGGGAAGCAGTTTGTTAGATATCAGGGACCTTCAAATAAATATATTAATATATTTAAGTGTAATAATTATATAAAAATAAGTTTAGATATGTTAGTATGTAAGCCTATTATATATAAATATATGTAATAAAAATACTACTTATAAATACATGTTTATATATATATTTTATATATATATAATTTTGCTTAGTTATTCTACTTATAGGGATTTATCTTAATCTTGGTTGCTTCTGATTAATTTATATAAAAAGATTCATGTAATACTGAACATTTTTCAACTGCTTAAATGTCTGGGAAAATTCTTGGCTTTATTAGGATATAGCAGACATTGAAATATTGCATAACTAAAATATAATTTTCAAAGTATATTAAATGTGCAAAAATGTTTATTATATATTATTTTTATATATTATAGAATATATAATATAGTAAGGGGAAAAATTATAATATTAAGTGAAAAAAATCAGAATAAGTGTTCCTCCTCTTCTATTTTCTGGAAGAGATTGTGTGGAACTGGTTTTATTTCTTCTTTAAACGTTTGATAGAATTTGTAACCAAAGTCATCTGGAGATGTCTTTTTTGAGGAGGTTTTGACTAGAAATTCCGTTTATTTAATAAACAGGGTTCTTTAAGTTATGTGTTCCCGGGAGAATTGTGGTTGGTTGTATTTTTCGAGGACTAGGTCCATTTCATCTCAGTTACATTTATATATATTGATTTGTTCACCTTTTAAAGATTCATGTTTAAAGTCTATGGGGTCTTTAGTGATATCCCCTTTTTCATTCCTGAAATTAGTGACCTGTGTCTTTTCTCTTTATTTCTTTGCCGAGCTAGAGTGTTATTTAAAATGTCCGCAGGTGATCCAGGAGGTAGGTTCCCTTTCAGGTGTCAAGGGGCCTGCTGTGGGGTGTGGTTCCAGCCCCCTGAGTTGAAAGCGTTTGTAGGGCTATTCCCCTCAGCGCACGTGGGTGCCACCTAGTGGTCAGTCAGGGGCCTGGGCTGTTGTGCTACCTTGTATCTCAGTTAGCCAAGTCTGGTACGGTGTGTAGGGTCAGATCGGCCTGTGCAGGCTCAGTGGGCTGAGCCCAGGAGTTCATACGCAGCTTTCTGGGATGTCTCTCTTGGTCTCACTCATCGCTAGGGTCTCCCTAATATTTTCTGACGCCCTTGAGTCTCCGCTCCCAGTCTCCCATCCGGATGATAGGTGTGTGAGCAAGCTAGGGCTGCCATCACAAAATACTGTAGCCGAGGGGGCTTCAACCACAGAAATGCATTTCCTCAGTTCTGGAGGCTGAAGTCCACGACCAGGGTTCTTGCAGGGCCGGTTCCCTACGAAGCCTCTCGTTAATTTCTTGCTGTGACCTTACGTGGTCTTGCCTCTGTGCGTGCACATGTTTGTGTCCTAATCCCCTCTTCTCATAAGGACATCGGCCAAATTGGATTAGGGCCCCCTGATGACCTCATTTCACCTTACTTACCTCTTTAAAGGCCGTCTCCAAATAGTCATCTTCTGAGGTACTGGGGTTTCGGACTTTACTCTGAATCTGAGGGGACACAATTCAGCTCCTCTCAGCGGCCCTTTAGTTTCCCTGCTCTGTGCTGTACTTCCCACCACTGTGTCTGCATCCGGGACCAAGGGAGGACTGGGCAGAAATAAAGCGATGGGACTCTCTCCACGCTCTGGGAACCACAGCCCCTCTGGGTGGCTTTCTCCGTCCTCAGGGTTTTAATCACCTGCCTACCCTACCCGCCGCTGCCGCCAGCATTGCGGGTGGGCTGGGGCAGGGGCAGGGGAGGACAGAAAGAAGCAGAGCAAAACCCCAAATGGGACATTCCGCCACCTCCCACTCCCCAAACACTACACACACCTCAGGTCACAAGAGGGCTTCTCCTGGTGTTCTTTCTGGCCGCACCTGACGAATACTTCTGGGTATGGGGCAGCTTTCCTTTGAGACCAGGCTGAACTGGAAAGAAAAAAAAACGTGAACTGCTACCAGTTAGGTGGACTTCTGGGTTCTGGTCTCTTTCACTGATTCACCCACCACCGTTTGCTTCTCAGCAAATGGTTATTAAAAGGATTCGTAACTGCAGGCAGTGTGGTGTCTAGGGTGGCGTGTGTTTAATCTCCCTGAAGTACAGCATTGGAACGCCATCCTTAACTTCAATGTTAGATTTCAAGATACACATACCGCCCCGTGCTTTGTTTCTTTTCCATTAGGAATGTGTTTTGGAGGACTTTGCACTTCAGTGCAAATCAGTTTCCCCCTTCACCGTTCACAGCCGTGTAGTGTTCCAGAGTGTGGCTGTATCATAATTCATTTAACTGATGCCCTATTTCATCATGCCCTAGGCCTGTAGTCTTTACTGTTACAAATGTGGTGTGCACCTATGCCTTGCACACTCATGTAACCATCTGTGAATAATTTCTAGAGGAAGAATTTCAAGGTCAAAGAAACTATGTTCTTAACTTGTGTTCAGTAGTGTCATACTGATTTCCAAATTTCCCTCTCCACAAGCAGTGTCTGAAAGCACCTATTTCCCCACACTCCCGCCAACTGTGCACGTTCCCACCCTGAGATCTGTACCACACTTCCACAGGCAGGTGCAAGCATCCCAGTCTTGCCACTTCCGAGCTGTGTGATCTCATGCTCAATACTGATAGCATCTGTTCCTCAGCTCTCTGACCTATTTGGGCTGCTATAACAAAACACCATAGACTGGGTAGCTTATAAACAGCAGACATTTGTTTGGAGTTCCGGAGGCTGGGAAGTCCAAAGATTAAGGTGCCAGAAGAATCGGTGTCTGGTGAGAGCCGGCTTCCTAGTTTGTAATCTGCAGTTGTCCCAGTGCCTTCATGTGGCAGATGGGGAGAGGGGGCACTCTGGGGTCTCTCTTTTAAGGTACTAATCCCATTGGTGAGGACCTCATCTCCCAATGGCCCCACCTCCAATACCATCACACTGGGGATTAGGTTTCAACATATGGATTTTTTGGTATTCAAATGGGGATAATAGCAGTACCTACCTCCTAGAGCTACTAGGAGGGTTAAATGAGTTAATGTTTGTAAAACTGCTTAGGATGGTGTTTGCCACATAGTAAGTGTCATTTAAATGTTACTGAGTTTTTTAGACTTAAGATCTTCCAGGAGGAACTCACCAGAAGGGGAAAGCTCTGGCCAGGGAGCAATGCCTACCTTGTAGAGGGGTTGAGACAATACAGTTAAATGCAATAATGTATCAAGAGTATTTTGCACAGTGCACAGGACACAGTAAATGCCCCATGAATGCTAAACGTTATTCTTGTCGGGGTTTTACTCGTTGGCTTGGCGGGTCTTTCCATAGTGAGTGAACTGGTACCCAGACCTAATGCATCCGGGTCCCTGCAACCCTACAAAAAGGGGCCTCTTCTCCTCTAGAAATGTCAGGCCCTGAGGAACAGCCTCCTGGCACTGGAGAAGCACACGTGGCTTTCAGGGACCTGCTTTCGCGGCTGCCCAGTGTGGCAGCAGCAGGGCCAGGACAGCTGAAAACCGGGGCCTTTGTGGGGCAGGTGAGTTCCCCTATCCCCGGGGTCTGGAGTAAGACTCTGGATTCATGGGCAGTTGGCAAGGAGGCTTGAGGCCCCAGAGTTACGTTGGTCATGGCTAACAGAGCAGGTGGTGACTCGACTGGTTACCTAGAAAATAAGAGATGGGACTTTTGGCCCATGGCTGGGGAAACGGCTAGTCTGGTCAAATGTAACTCAGTCTGTGGCAAAAACCAAGTAGTTGGAAATGTTAACTAGGCCTCTAAATAAGTTAAACAATTTATCATACCATCTATGTATTATATATATATGATGTACATAATGTGTAGTACATGTGTTATATATGTTGTGTATGTGTGTGTGGAGAGAGAGACCTAGTTAGCATAGAATTTTTAACTACTTGGTTTATATCACATACTGAATTGTATTTTACATTTATGTTATTTCCAATAACACACCTAGTTCACATGAATATATATTATTTATAGATACATTAATATATGAGTACTATATTGCATCTATGTATATTATTAATTACATATATGATCTATATATTTAGAGACTCAGTTCGTATCTCTGTTCTTTACCACATTCTGAATTATATTTATGGTACATTTGCTGATATCAGAAAATAGTAAACCTTATTACAAGACAGTCTGTGGAAAAAGGTGGGCATGTGCCTACATGGAGCAGCCCAGAAGGTTCTGTACCGTGGCATCTGGGGGCCTCTTTCCCGCTCTGCTTCTAACAGGGTGACTGGAGCGCTGTCACTTCCTACAGGGTTACTATCCCTCCTGCCCTGGGTCCACCAGGAGCCTTTGAGAATAGAGAGAGGTGTGGAAAAGTAGAAAGAGGGCTGGAGTGGGAAAAGGCCCAGATGCCAGGACAGTCTGGGGGCCCCCTTGGTACCTGGCCAGCTCTGAGTCACTAAGCATTCTGGAGCCCTGTTCACAGCTCCAAAACAGCCCTGTCCTGTCTGCTGCCTACCTAGGGTGAAATCAAAGGCAATGCGTTGACTGTGGAACCTAAAAGCAAATGAAGAGAAATCTGGGAATGACCATAGTTGCATTCACTGAGCAGGTACCCTGTGCCTGGCACTGTGCCAGGTAGTTTACATACATCTCATTTCATTTAATCCTCCCCCACAACTGCTCTCGTGTGTGTATTATTACTAATTTATTTGGATGGACTCTATATACACAGTGCAACATTCAAAGGTATAAAATTTTATAGTGAAATGTGGGTCTGTCATCAAATAATCGAGGCAAATTAATGCAAAAATAAAGCGAATATGGCAATGGCAGCAGTTGTGGGATCCCTAAGTGGTATGTGGGGATTCATTGCAGTTTCCTTTCAAGTTTTCTATATGTGTGAAAGCTTTTCATAATCAGTTTGGGAAGAAGGAAAGTGAGAAAAGTGAGTCTCCTCCCATCCCCACCTCCCTAATGATGTCCCCATTCCAGGAGGCGGGCACCTTCCTAGTTCCCTGCTTCTTCCAGAGATACTGGGATTTTTTTGGGTGTGTGTGTGTGTGCACGCACACACATCGGACCATTAGGTTATTTCTGGTACTGCACAGATAGGATTTAGCTTTGGGAAGCTTTAGAGGTGTATCTGTTAAGGAAGGTCACCCAGAATTCCCAGTCTCTTTCCCAGGTGTCAGTGTTTGTTCCCAAGACTTACCGCTGGAGGGCGCCCTCTCCACTGACTGGCATCCGCGACCAGCAGAGGGTGCAGAAACTCCCTTTGGGGCCGCTGTCACGTGACTCATGCAAGTGGGGCCTCCAAAAGTGTAAATACGTCTGTTCTCTGGCCTTAGCCACATTTTTTGTGGGTTGCAAAATGCAGACTCAGTGCCCACATTTTGGCTTCACAGCAGCAAAGGCTGAAAGAGGGAAAGGTTGCTCAGAAAACTTCACCCACACGCTGTACCCTGAACTTTTAAAGGATGGATGAAACTCCCCATTTCCAGGCACTTCGTAGCATCCCAAACATGGTGAGTGTGATTAATTGACTAGATTAATTTTTTTTTTTAACTAAAAGTCTGTTTAATGCATTTAGACCCCGTTTTATAACACAGGTTGGAAGATGTCTCTGAATTAACACCAGGCTTATTCTAGGTGTAGTTGTTATACTTAGGGGGATAAGATTTCACCACATTATCTCTGAATCTGTGAAGAAATGAGCTGTTATAACAGTGAATGTATAACTTAAAAAAAAGTACGTCATTATGCTTCAGAAGACTGGAGACTGTTGAGATTGGGGTTGATTAATGATTGTGCATTGAGTCCCCTATACAGAATTTTATTGTTGTTAACCACCATTTGATCAATAAATATGAGAGATCCCTCTCAAAAAAAAAAAAAGTACATCAACACCAGTAGTTAAATAAATAGCTTAATCAGATAGAAAAGTTTTAATGTTGAATATGTAGAGTAACTTGAACTAGACTCAGAGCATTTGCCATTAAGAATGCGTATATAGGGACTCTGGTGTCCCCTCCTGGCATGAGCCGGGAGCTCTGTCCTTTCACTTTATCTCTAAATAAAAGCTTGTACCTCGCTCTCCTACCTTGACTGTTTGTGAAGCTCGTTCTTCGGCTCTGCAAACAAGAACCCTGACATCATCTTTGGGGGCTCATCCGGGATAACTTCGGAGGTGAGTATCGGCATCCGAGCCTGCCTTTTCTCTCACTGTCCTTATAGAAGAAAGCTGTCTGTGGCACAGAACATCGGGCGCTTGTCAGCCACTTAAATGGAACTAGCCTGGTTGCCGATCTCAAAGTCTCAAGCGACTGGTTCCCCTGCGTCTCCCTCAGTGGATCCCCTGTCTCCCTTGGGAGCCGGGAATGTCAGCTGAGTGGAGGCCAGGGCTCGCTTTCGGAGGCCTCTCCTTGGATGCCAGGGACTGAGGAAGGCTGTGGGCACCTGTGAGAGTCTAGGCTGAGGCTGCACTTCAGCGGCTTCTCAAAGGCCCCCGTGTCTGGAATCAGACCCCGACAGCCCAATTGAGTATCCGTGAGGAGCGTCTCTCTCTGCCTCTGACTCCCAGCCTGCTTCTTCAGGCCGCCCTGGCCTCAGTGAGGCAGGGGGCATTCTAACTCCCTTCTAACTTCATCAGTCTCACGGAACCCGATGCTCACCACCACAAGGTAGGAGATCCACGCTCCGCTCTTATTCCTAACTAAGTGCTGTACTTTTATCTCATAAAAATGTGTCTGGGCACCCGTTAGCCACTTAAAAGATGATCAGCGTCGGCTACCAGTCTTAAGTCTCGGGTGAAAGGTTTCCCGGTGTCTGCTGCTCCTTGATCCCCCTCCTCCAGATGGATGGGAATGTCGGGGAGTGGCTGAGCCGATTTCCTACTTTCTTCTAATCTGCGGACTCTGAGGGCAGACCGGACTAGTAGACAGTGATCCTTGGATCTCGGCTCTGGCTGATTGATCCGATGGCGCTGAGTGAACCTCTGGCTAGGCTGCTGCCTATGCGAGAGTTGCAGATGACCCCTGACCTCTTGTCTCAGCGATCAGATTTGTTATAGTGGGTGACTGGCAAGATAATTTCCAGGCAGTGGTAGAAACTGGTGTTTGAGAGTGTAGGGCCGCCCCCCCCCCCATATGTCCGTGGCAGCCCCTGAATTTTATTTCTGGCCTTAGCAAAAAGCTCCCTTGCTCTCCATTCAAAGCAGTCCTCTTAGGCCTGCACCACTTTCTCCTGTGTAATGTAAATGATGTCTGTAAAGTAATCAAGCTGAAACGTGAGACCAACATGCAAATGGCTCTATTCTGTTGATCTCCTTTCCTTAGGGGCAGTCGTCCTGGGGCTAGGCATTTCCTTTTCTGCAGCCCCGGGAAAGCAAAACAGGCTTGTGACTTAGATCAGAGCTCTGGCAGCAAGAAGTCACACAGTCCCTGCACTTATCAGACAGGCAGGGAGTGCTCAAGGGAAGCTCGTGCAGAGAAAACTAGGGAAACTCCCAAAAGGTGTAAGTAGGAGCCCACTGGTAAGGTCCCACTAAATCCAGAGCTCCGAGGCGACTCTTGCTTAGTGGGAAGGCAAGAGGGGAATCAAGGCAAGGTGCAGGCCACGCTGGTAAGGAGTGGTTAAATCCAGTAAGCCTGGCAGAGGGGGTGATTGACCACTGTCACCTAGGCTCCAAGGCGAGGAGATGCCCTCACAGAGAGAGAGGCTGACCAGGTGCTGGATACCCGTCTTTCTCTCTCTCTCTCTTTCAGATGGGAGCATCCTCTTCAAGGTTAAAGCCAGACACGCCTCTGGCATGCATTCTAAAGAACTGGGAGCAATTTTGATCCCAGACCCTGAAAAAAGTGCTTTATCTTCTGCACCCAAGCCTGGCCTCCATACAAAGTCTCTGATTGGAGAGGCTTGGCCCCTGAGAGAAGTACATAATAAAGTTATGCAGCTATATTTATTTTAATGCCAGGAAGGAAAATAATCAACAGTCTCGTAGACTATAATGTGGAACTAGTTTTCTAAATTATTTTGGTGGAAATCTATTCTACTTATTGGGTTCATTATCTTCAAAAATTGAGAGGTTTTTAAACTAGACTCCCTGAAACAGAAGAAATTTATCTTCTGTTATACAGCCTGGCTTTAAATGACTGGAGCTAGAATTGTACTTGCATTTCATTTCCAGCCACCTGGAGATACACAGTCCCTATGAGGTCAGAGCCTTCATCTGCCCTGTTAGTCTGGGGCCCTCTAAACCTTAAGCCAGTTATATAAAGTGCTCGCCTGTAGGTTGTATTTTTGAAAACTGAGATACTTTCAGTCAAATGAGCTAAAAGGAAAGGCAATTGGATATCAGTAACTCAAGTCTCTGTGTCATTTTATCTGTCTGTGTATATGTTCTTTTTATGAAGAATGTTGCTAACTGTAGTCATTATGTCTTAGTCTGTATGTTCGTGTGTCTAAGCGTGTAGATGAAAGATTTTTCTACCTCCGGATGGTATTAATGGAATTGATTTAAAGACAAGCGCTTGTGAAAATTGGGCATTCTAAAACTTCCACAGAATTCTAATGGAAAATATTAAGCATTAATGCTAATTTAAGTTGAACTGAAACTGACATGTCCTTATAGTTATCAACTGCCTAAGTTTACCTAAAGTCATTTAAGTTGATGTTATCTGCTAAATCTTTCAAGAATAAAATGCTTAGAGGCTTGACTTTGTCTAATATTCAGTAAAGGTTTTGTAAGTAGTCTGGCATAGTTGTTAAGAATGAGTAAACTAAATGTAGCAAGTGAACTTCTTAATAATAATTGTGTGTTACAGTATGTATACCTACCACAGCCTGAGAGTCTTTGTGGTAACCTAAAACCTTAAAGTTTTGCTAAGTTAAGAAGATATACTTTGTGTTTAGTGAGAAATTGTGTTGTAAAGCTCATGGTTACAAAAATTATAAAATGTTCATAAATTTGTCAATCTAAAGAATGCTAGTGTAACAGTTTACAATAGCCTGCTTCTCAGTGTTCACTGAAAATTAAGGTACCTAATGGTTTGAAGTTCTAATTAAAACTACTTAAAGTAATAAGGAAAACATTTCTGCATGCTAAAGAATGTATATTTTGATAATAGAAAGTAACTTTGTTCTAAAGTACAACTGTTTATTTAGAGGGAGAACTCTAAATAAAAAGAAGGTTGTAGAAAGTTTTAGAAGGATTTAATATGGTCATGCTATATAAAATTAAAGCAAATGAGTCTCGGTATCAAGTACACAGCAAAATTATAATTTTATTTTCAGTTAAAAAGACAGTTTTCTTAACTGTTAGTCTGCTCTTAATATTGAAAGATTGCAAAGGGTTCTCTGTTTTATCAAAGCAGTTTCTCATGCTTAAAGTCTCAGTGAGTTGTTGGAATATTTAAGAAAATGAGATCTTAATATTAAAAAGACTAAAAGCTGAACTTTGCTAACAACTGTGTAACCTTCTTTATTTGCCTTTGAGGTATTTTGTTGTCATTCTGGTTAAATGGATAAGTATTGCTTCATGGCAATCTATAATCCTATTTAAGCAAGTGCCAAAAAAAAATCAAATTCAAAAAGGTACTTTTACCTCTAGTTAACTCTGATATTTTCCAGAGGACCCCTGGAACATGTTAGAGGAACTTTTTTCTCATTGGAGAAAGTATTTGGCTAATTTGGCTTATTTATCTGATATATAATTACCTGCTTAATCACCTGCAAAGCATTGTCAAAGGGAATGATGCTAAACTTTGTAACTGAATGTTTTGTGTTACAGAAATATCTGAATTTCCTTCTGTCAACTGTCTTACAGTAAGCTCTCATCAGATCTTTAATCATTGTCATTTGTAAGTCTTTTCTCATTCCTAGTCACTGTTTTATTACTCCTAAACTAGTAAAGAACTAGATTTCAGCAGAACAGGTATTTGTTACATAGGATTAAGTAAACTAAGGAAGATGATTTTGTGACTTTTTGTTTCAAATGTTGCTGATAAAGTGTTTTAAGCTTTTTCTCTTAAGCTGACTGACAACAGTTTCGTAAATGACAATACCTTTATAAGCAGAATTGAAACATTTATCTTTCTTTCTACCTGACCCCTCAGGAATTTAAAAGCTTTCGGTATTTCTGTATTTCATGGCAGTATGTTTATTTGCATAAGTTCAATAAGAACCTGCTTTCCTTGTAAGAGAACCAATTAAAAACACAGGTTATATTACCAAGGCTTTGACTGGAATGTCATACCTGAGAGACACGTGTTTAAACTCTGATATGAACAGCTTTCAGGAACTAAGGTTGACTTTATCAAGAACTGGCCTGGTACCTTGCTTACAGAGTTCCCAGCAGCCTTACCAGGTGAGTGAGGAAGGTCACACTTCCTGGCAGGTGCAGGAACCTCAAGAAGAGAGGAATTCACCCAAATGAACAGGTACTGAAGGGACAACCTGATGGCAAGTCTGGCTTGGCTGTCTGGCCTCAAGAGGCCTTTAAAAGTTTAATCTGAAATTCCTTATGAAAAGTTCCAGAAAAGCATATTTAAAAGAGCATATGTAATCAATTGCTCTTCTTGCTGCACTTATGCAAATAATAAAACCAAGTGTTTATTTTCTTAATCTGGTTACTTCTAGTAAAAATGAGGGTGATTTTAGAGAAAAGTATTGTGTCAATAATGCAGCCTTATCTGTACTAAATCCTAATACTAGTCATTGAGACAAACTAGATCCAGAATTCTAGGTTCTTCAAAATATCTAGCTATCATTCTCTAGATGTTTTAGTTTTCTCTTATCATTGCAATTAAAGTTTTACTATCTCTAGTTCTTATATTCAGCCATGCATTCTTAATCTCAACAAGTTTGTCCTTCCAGAATGGAAAATCCAACTCCAGATGTTGCTACTTAACTTAAAAATAACACAATTCGTTCTATCTTGCCTAGAAGCCACAAAACTGCAAATGGAGATAGAACCTGGAATAGAAGTGCCCATCTTCCGAGGCCCTCTCGAATGACCAGTGATGGAGACCTTACTGCACCCCCTCTCAGCATGAAGCAGCCAGAGCAGTCGTCGCCCCCTTTCCCTAGCAGCAGCTAGGGTCTCTATCTGTAGGGGGGGAATGAGACAGGGACCATAGATGTAGTCAGAGTAGGGTGAGGGCCCCTGGAAGGGGCAGGGCAGGATATTTGCAGTCAGAGCAATGTAACTACATGCAAGGAAACCCCCCTACTAAAACTCTATATTAAACATTGAACTCTAGAATCATTCTTCAGTAAAATCAGTTCATGTTCCCCAGATAAAGAAGAGTAGCACATGTTTTATTATGCTAACCATTTATAATTATGTGTAAGGTTCTCTTTAGCATACTAAAAGGCCCAGGCCTATGTGCTGTCTTTCTCCTTCAGATCTGATGAAGTGATTTTGCAAACTGGGCAACTAATTTAGCAATTAAGCCCAGGCATAAACAACACAGTAAAAGGCAGGAAGGATTCCACCTTAAAGATAAGATTGCATTTTAATACCCAAGAAGTTAAGACGTTAAAAATTCTTCCCTTACTCTTTAGCAAACAATGCCTCAGCCCACCTTGGGGGCTGAGCAGGTGGCCTTGTTTAAATGACCCCAGACCAAGATGCTGGTATCTCAGGGAGAAATCATCAGAGGAAGTTGCTTGTGTTAAGTTCATTCTAAATATTCAGAGACCACTTAGCAAGTCCACACCCCTAAGATTTTTTTCATGTTCTCGAAAAATCCTCAGCTGCCTATAAAACCCCGTAGACAATGCACCACTACGAACTCTCTTGTCCCCTCCTGGTGTGAGCCGGGAGCTCTATTCTCTCACTTTATCTCTAAATAAAAGCCTGTACCTTGCTCTTCTAAAAAAAAAAAAAAAAAGAAAGGAATGTGTATATAAATACCTATTTTCAGAAATGAGGCTCTGAAAAAAATTTATATGTTCCTTAAAATACAGCATAAATATAGCAATATAGTATATGTGTTAAGAAAATAAGTTTTGCCACGTCAGGGAATTTATACTACAAACATAGTCATAAAAGCAATGAGTGAAATGACTTATGTTAAGATGACCCATGGTAACTATTTGTATTGGTAAAAAAATGGAAATAACCGAAATATTCAGGGTTTGGAATTAAAAATGTATATGGTGCAGGCATGAAATGGAATATTATGAAGCTACAAAAGGAATAGGCTCTATGAGAGACATGTCCATCTTTCCACGTTATTAGAATCTTTTCAGAATGGTTATGAAGGGAAATTTGAGGAATCAGATGATGCTTCCAACCACTCTTTTCTTTTATTTCTTAAACTTTCTATTTTGCAATAATCCTTTATTCACAGATATATACATTCAAAGATAGTAAAAGGAAGTCTTTGTACCCTTCACCTAGTGTTCCCCAATGGTTACAGCTCAGGGAACTGTATATACAATATCAAAACCTGGAAGTTGACAATGGCACTATGCATGTGTATGTACTATTTTATCACCTCTGTGGAATTGAATAACTACCACTGGCAATCAAGACAAACCTGTCCATCGCCACGGAGATCTCCCTCGTGCTGCCCAGTTAGAATCACATGCACCCTCTCCATCCCCAGCCCTACCCATGGCAACTGCTAATCAGTTCTCTATATCTAAAATTTTGTCATTTTGAGACTATTATATAAATGGAATCAGCACGAGACTGTTTTCTCACTTAGCATAATGCCTTTGGGACCTATCCAGGTTGTCTCCTTTTAATTGCTGAATAGTATTCTGTAGTGTGGATGTGCCACAGTTTAGTCATTGGCCTATTGTAGGACATTTTGGCTGTTTCTGGTTCAGAGCTCTAACAGATAAAGCTGCTGTGAACAAGCACTTACAGGTTTTTGTGAACATACGTTTTCACCTCTCTGGGATAAATGCCCAAGACTGCAGCTGCCGTGGGTTGTAGGATAAGTGTCTGCTTAGTTTTTTAGGAACTGCCAGACTATTTTCCAGAGTACTGTACCATTTTACATTTCCAACCACAGTTTTCTTTTTATGCAAGATGTTATTGACTACTGTTAGTGTGACGGCACTAGTCCAAAGGCTCAGGAGAATCGGAGACCATTTTAATTTGTAGAGAAGATAAGCGTAATATACATTAAATGAAGAAAAAAGAGAGGTTAAGACTAATCTCTTTGGTGGTCCACAGGGTCCCATGTTTATGGTCTGGGATTTTCAGTACGATTCTTTCCTCACCATCAAGCTAACTGTTGTGCCCCTGCCCACTGTCCCAAGGCTCCCATTTAAGTCTGGGCTCATTCTGGAGTGTTCTAACCTCAATAATAGTCACCTAGAGACCTTAGAGACTCATTTCAGAACCATCTCCTCCCAAGGACCTCTGTACCTACACAGCTGCCTCCCGGTCCCCCAGCACTAACTGGCAATTAGACGTTTTGGATGTGTCTGTGCACCCTGACCACCCTCCAGGCTTTGGCTGTTAGAGTACAGGGGTGAGGTCCACTTCCCCCTAGGCTCCAGGGTCATGCTGCCCTTCTTGATGTCTTTGGACACTAACAACTCCTGAGCATGAATTTCCTCTTCTGTGCATTTGAGGTGCTACATAACAACAGTGCCAACTAGCAGCAAGTTTTAGAGCATCTCCTGTAGGAAAGCAGGAGCACGGTAGTGAACAAAGAGGAGGCCCTGCTGTCAGGGAGAGCAACTGAAGGGAAAACATAAGACCAGTGTTCAGTCCCACTTTGGCAGGTAGCTGGCCTTTGAGAAACGTTAGTTGTGTTTAAAGATTATAGTCAAACTGAATAACTTGTTTATGGACTTGGATCGAATGTGAACCCAGTGTTGCTCATTTAGTCAGGTATAGCCTTATTCATTGTAACCAGACATTAGTTACCACCACTTGTTAGGAGCTGCACTGACCCCATCCCCATTGCTAAAGTCAGATTATGGCTAACTAAGGGCATTCCATTTTGTGTTTAAAATTTAGGATGATTCTGAATTGAATACCTTGAATATCAACTTCAGTAAGGATTTCTTGTATGTAAACATACAACTTCAAAGAGTCTTTAGGCAAATTTGCAAAAAAGCCCCTTACAGTATGTTCAATGGTTCACCTATTAGCAAAAGACTCCCACAGCGATAAAGAACAATCTCATTGTTTATAAAAGGTGACACAGCCCATAAATACTTAATCAGAAATACAAAATTTAGCAGGTGAAAAAATCCCTAAAAATACTGAAAAGGTAACCAGAAACAAAAAGAAAAAAGAATACAGCAGTTGAATGAATGCAAAAATACTCCTAGAGGTCTGAATTTTAGGCAAACTATTCATTGTGCAAGTTGGTGAATGAATGACCCGGTTACCAGGTAAGATGATCCTGACACTGCTCAGAGTGGTATGCTGTCCAGGCAGAGCCAGCCTGGCATCTTTGGGCGGTCTGGACATACAGTCAGGCTGGAGGTTGAGTGTCCTATTAAATTCAGAGTAATCAGGGTGGGAGTGACCTGTCCTAGGTCCCATCCCTGCTTCCAGGAAACGAGAAGAGGGATTTATTTGGAGCATTGCTGTCTCTCACAGGGAAAGATGGGGCCCTGTTCCCCACTCCCCATACAACTACAGAAGTCTCCAAATAGTAACCAACAGAGGCTCACGATAATGAGTGAATAGGCAAAACCAGGTAACTGTGGTCTTCAGTTACAGTTCATCAACCTCCAGCAATGTGACCTCTGCAAAAGTTGCTTGATCTCTCCTCAGCCTGAGTTGACTCATGCATAAAATGTCAGAGTGGACTTAGATGGGCACCACAGTCCCTGTAAGCTCTAAGATTTCCTGAGATTTCGCTGCCGACAGAGCTCCTCCCCTGTGTTGACCTTTCCGACAGCCTCAAGGCTAGACTGGGGAAAAAGAGCACCATTTTTTGTTCGGCTTGAAGACAGCCGAGGCTTCACTGTAGCAAAGGTTACTGTTCTGTACCTCAAAGATCCAAGTCCCCAGGCTCTCAGAATGTAAATGTTAAGGCGATGAGAACAGTGAAATGTGAGCTCTGGTTCATTTGAATCAGAACCATTCACCCGTCCTGGTGCAGCCCTAAGACAGAGGGCCGCCTCTGGGGCCTGAAGCTTTTGAACTCCGGTTTAGGCTGTCAGCACTGATTTAAAGAGATTCGGTAGTTCAGTTGCTTCTGGAGAAGAGCTGACACTCACCGCAGGGCCTGGGGGCTAATAGTGACACGTGAGCTGACTTCTTCCCGCTGGAGGGGCAGATCTAGTCACACGCTGGCACAGAAGGCTGTGGTGTCAAATTCACAAATTCACAAGCCTTATGCCTTCACCACCGTAAGCATTACAGTTTTAATGGCAAAGCCCTAGTTGCAAACCCCAATCTCTGGGTTTAGTAAGAATTGGGTGTGAGAGGCTGCGAATGGTGGTTTTCCGCCGGGTGTGTTTGTTTTTTCCTCGCCTCCCTCACTTGCTTCCTGTTTGTGCCCAAGCCTAGACCAAAGTCCTCTGAATGTTGGCCACCAGGGCGCTGCCCTCCAGGTGGTGGCCCATAGTGGGATTCCAGGTTTGCCTTGTTTGTTATTACTCCTCGCTGCAGTCCATGGACCTCGTGTGTGTGTACCAGCCCCGTCTCCTGGGCACACGCATCTCCAAGTTCTTGCCAGAGTGGGTATGAGTCTCAGTCCACAGACATGAAGCTTTCTTTCCTAGAACTGCACTTTGTGCCCAGGGGTCTGCCCTGCTAAGCTGTTGTAAAACCACTCACTGCAGCCTTGCCTGGGCACATACGCCCTCTCCTTGGGGACCTACTGAGGGTCACACAGCCCTCAGCCCTGGGGTGTGAGGAAGGCCAAGGTGAGGGTGGGGATGATTCTGGTTCTAGTCTGTCAGAGGGGTCTGTTGGCCCTGCCTGTGTGCCCCTGTGGCTCCAGAGCTTATAAATTGTGCCTTGAAGAAGAAAGAGGAGGAAGAGGAAAAGAAATGATCAGCCGGCACCGGGCATGACAGGGTTTCTGGGGCCCTGGTGATGCGGTTTCACTTTGTAAAAATTCATCAGGCTGTTCATTTATGTTTGGTACACACTTCTATATGAATATTATACTCCAGGAACAAAATTCATTTAAAAAAAAACAAAACAAAACCCAAACAGCCAAGATGGGGACACCACTGCTTCCCAAGTAATAAAAAGTTATTACTTTCCTGTTTATTATTTAGTATAATTACATCATTCTGGCAACTTAGTTTTATGATGTTAGGTTTTGTACGTCTTAGTACAGAAAGGGTTATAAAAAAGACATATTTAGCTAATCACGCGGGTGCTGTAAGAACATCAGGAGAAGCCACTGTCCCTTAATTATTCATAGCGATTATCCAGGTGGACAGTATTTAACCTGCAACCAAAACAAATGGATGTTTGGAGGGGCCTTGGTGGAACAATCAAATCATCAGTCTCAAAATGTACCCACAAGCTCAGTTCTCCTGCTGTCTGCCAGAGCTTCAGTTCTATATTTATCGTTTCAAATCAGCAGTATAGCAATTAGTTATTATAATAAGAGCTACCAACTTATTGTGCACCGACTTCATGCCAGGCAGTGCATTATCAGTTTTTCATACTAAAATCGCCTCATTCCTTGTCACAACAACCCTATCAAGGAGCGGTCTCGTTCCATTTTACAGCTGAGGACACCGAGGCCAGGGGCTCCTGAGGGGGCCCAGCCGCACCCACACTGCTGGTGAGTGCGGGTCCCAGGCGAGCCCCTGTGTGCTCTGCTGTCTTGGGACCTGACGTCAGTGGCAGGAAATAAGTGACGTGGGTAACAGAATTCTGGATCCTGAAATACGGCTCTTCATGTGGTTACTATAGTTACTTCCCTACATGATGTGATGGTTTTTGCCAGGATAACAATGGATCCACTGTTAGCCACTGAGGTGTTGAGCCCCCACCGTCATCATGAAACCCAAGGGACATTTTAATAGGCTTAAAAATAGTGTTCCTGCCTTCTAATCATACCTTTTACTTCAGAAGCCCCTGGAACATTAACAGATCGCGCACTATGGCAGCTTTACAAATACTGTTCTTTGCGCCTTCTGTAAAATGTAAGGACTCTGTGAAGGTAATACGACCATGCTTCAGACAGAGTCCCGCAGAACTGCTAGACAAAAGCTTGAGTGCCCCCTCACTAGGTTGAGGGAGAGGGTGAGCATCCAGGCAGGAAGTCCTGTGGAAAGAGAGGCCGTAGGACCTGGAGAGATGCATCCTGGGAGGCATGGGACAGAGAGGCAGGAGCTGTGCCTTACAAGTAAATATGGCCCTTGATAAATTAGCAGGCACATGCAGAGGAAGCGGTTTGGGAATTGCGGGGAGCACAATCAAGCCCTAAAATGTGTTACCGATAAGCGGTTAGAGCCCTGAGCTGTCAGGGAAGATGAGAACTCAGAGCCTGGGGTTGTCTTGCCTCCTGCACGCCAGCTGGCCGTGCTATGGTCCAGGCCCCGTCGTTCCTTTCTGACTGGCAAGGCCGAGGCCCTTCTTGGATGTGACATACTGGGGCACTCCTGGGACTGACGACAGAAGCCAGAGCTTCTGATTCCTGGCCTAATGTCAGATCTATTTTCTCTAATTACAGAGTCATCCTGGCGAAGAGGATGTGACATCCAAGGGCGACCACAGGGCCTCTCTCTCAACACTCGTGAGAACCAGATTCTTCCCCCTGGTCTGGAGCTCCCAGCAGAGTTCTGGAAGCTGATGAAAGAGAACATCAGAAATAATAGGTAATTAGAAGCCTTATAAAAAGGAAAAGTGCTCTTGTCAAACTTAGGAAGTGTCTCTGTGGCTGCAGGTCAGCATTGGAAACTGCCAGATGCAAGGGTGCCTTGTGCCAATGGGGCAGTCTAGAGGCTGCAGCAAGTGTGCAAAGGGACTGGGGCCAGTCCCGGGCAGGGTGGGGAGACTGTTCAGAAAGTATTACCCGATCAGCGCAGCTGGTATGTACAAGGCTAGGGAATGCCTTTGACCAGCCCCAGCAGAACCTCAGCTCCTGAAACCAGTGGCACAAGGACTAAATGGGACTGAGGGGGAGAAGGGAGAGACCACCTACACAAAGGAAAGACAGAACCCACCACCAAGAGAGGCAGAGTGGAGGGGTTTCTTCACTGGCCAGTTCCTTGGTGGGTCGAGTATTCCAGGAGGGGCAGTTGTAAGGAACTGAGCAAAATCTTGGGTCCGGATAATCCACACAATTAACTGCTTTCGGGTCCCTTACCTGCTGGGACCCTAGGGACCATTCCCGGACTGGAAGGGGTCTGGGCACTAACTGGGTGGACGCTGGTGGGCTCAGTGTCAGGTGACCTGCCCGGACTCGGATGGCTCTCCAGGGCGGAGCGGTACCTCCGGGCCTTTGGAGCACCTCCTACCCAGCGGCGTCTCGCAGCCACTGTCGGGTCTATGGCTGAGGCTTCTGCTCCCAGCCTGCTCCCCACGGGGCTCCCATTGGAGCGCTCACGAGGCTGTTTTGGAAACCCCCCTGAAGGGACTTTTTGAGACTAATAACAGAAGCCAGAGCTTCTGATTTCTTCTTGCGTCCCCGCCCCACTAATCCTAAGGCTCCCTAAGGCTGGGCTCTATGTGACAGATACAGGCAGGGTGGGGGTGGGGTAGGAAGGGGAGGCATTGAAGGCATTCGTCCCATTTTGGGGCCCAGGTTTCAGTTGCTGCCTCCTTTCCCAGCTGGTCTGCTTTTTCCTCCTGGGTGTGCTTTCATTTCTCCGGTCAGGAAACCTTCCTAACCGTTTCCTGTGGCCACGGTTGTCCCAGGTAAACGGAGACACTCTGAATGAAGACTGAGATGCAGTCCCCTCTGTCAGTGAGGTCACGTTCTAGTTGGTAACAATTTCAGAACAGTATTTATGCTCAGCAGGGGCAAGCAGAGGGGTGTTTGGGAGCCAGGGATGGGAGTGATTGAATCTAAGGGGTGGGGGTGGAGGCCAGGGAGAGCCCTCAAAAAAGGGGGAGCCGGGGCTGGATGCCTCTAAGGTTGCCAGATAAAATACGGGATGCTTGTATTTAATGTGATATTTGTGACATACTAAAAAAGTCATGCATTATTTATCTGAAATTCAGATTTAACTGAGCATTTTGTATTTTCATTTGCAAAATGTGGCAAACCTAATTCCTGATGACTCTAGAGGAGTTAGCTGAGTACCTGGGGGGAAAGGAGGGAAAGACATCCCCTCAGACGGAACAGCATGCACAAAGACCCAGAGGTGAGGGATCCCAGGCTTCATTTAAGGAAGCGGACATGGTCCAGTGGCTGGACTGTGGAGGGCAAGGGGGGAGGAGCTGCGGAGAGAGTGCACCCAACAGGCCCCTAGCTGTTGAGCACATGTGAAGTGGCAGGTGCCATGTGAGGTTCTAAAGTGATGTCATGAGCCAGCCAGACACAGCTTTGGCTCTCAGGATGCTCATGGTGCAACTGAGAAGGCGTGAGGTAGCCTCAGGGAAGATGAGGCACCGTGGAGGTTATAGCTGGGGACTACAGTTAAGGCCCAGCTGGGAGGTCAGGAAAGGCCTCTCTGAGAGACGCCAGTGTGCTGAAGGCATGCCAGGGAGGCGAGTGTTCTAGACTAAGGTAACAGCATCACAAAGGCCCTGGGGTAAAGAAAAGCGCTGTGCGTCCTGGATGCTGAAACATGGCTAGAGGGGCTGGGCCCCGAGAGAGAGAAGAGGGTCAGAGGGGAAGGCTGGAGAGCGGCCCGGGGCACGGTCCTGAGGACAGTGGGGGCCATCAAAGGAGTTTAAAGCAGGCGGCAGGGCCCAAGCAGCTCCGAGTTCCTCAGGGTCTTCAGGGTGACTCAGGCTGGAGAGGAGGGACGGGGATGGTGGAGGCAGAGAGAATGGTGGGGGTGGCAGGGAGGAGCCACTGCAGATGTCCAGGACAGGCAAGCTGGTGGCTTGGCCCGGCGCGAGGATGGTGGAGATGAGAAGCAAGGAGGGGAGGCTTGGCAGGGCTGGGTTTTCTGGTGCTGGGAAGTGAGGGGGCGGGAAGAGCAGGCATGACTCAAAGCCTCTGGTTTGGACAGATGGGAGGACGGTGGCACCATCTGCTGTGCCAGCGACTTGGGGGGTTTGGGCATGGTTAGGCGAGAGGGGTCCGGTCTGTACATGCTGATGGTGAGGAAACTGGTTGCAGACCACCAGAGGATGGCTGTGAGGAGGAGGAAGCCATGGGGGGCCAGGCAGAGCTGTGTCCAAGTCTCTCTTCTCACACACGCGGCTGTGTGGCCTTGATCAGTGACACCTCTGCTCCTGGCCTTAGGGCTCTCATCGTGCCACAGGGTGACGTGGGGAATCTGCCCTCTGAGTCGTTGTGAGGGCGGAGTGGGCAGCCTGCAAGGTAACTGATGACCCCTCCTCCCGGGATCCCCTTCCTGTGTGTCACCCTCTCCTGCTGAGATGGGTTTCCTCTGCCCGACCGAGAGACTGTGGGTATGTCACTTTCAAGGCTGGGTTATAAAAGACACCGTGGCTTCTGTCTTGTTCTTAGATCACTTGCCCACGGAGACACCAGCTGCAGTGTTTTTGGGAGAGGCTTGTGTGAAGAGGAACTATGGTTTCCTGCAAAGAACTGACTGAGCTTGGAAGTGACTTCCCCAGCCCTATCCCTTGGCTTCAGCTAACTGAAGCCCCAGCTGACATCCAGACAGCAAGACCTGCTACCTCTTAACCTGCTTCCAAATACTTGGCCCATGGAAACTGTGAGATAAGCGATATTTTTGTTTGCAGTCCTTCAACTTTGGGATAATTTATTATGTGGCAATAGAGAGGATCCAGAGGGTAAAAGCACTGAGCAGCCACATAGTCGGGGCTGGAGAGTAGGCAGCACGGTAGGTCTGGAATTCAGGAGAGAGGTCGGCTGCAGGTGTGGATGTGGGCATCTTTTGGCTTAGAGACCATCATGGAATCCATAGAGCCAGTCCACAGAGGTGTAGATGGAGGCAAGCGAATGGCGGAGCAAACAGGAGCATCTGCATGAGTCTGGGAGGAGGAGCTGCAGAGGAAGAGGGGAAACCAGCACAGGGTCTGGAAGAGGCTGTCTTCCTCCAGGAGGTGTGGTCAGTAGCGTTACTGCAGTGAGGCCTGAGGTGGGAGATCCGGGGAGTTTCTTTTGGATTCAGTGACAAGGAGATTTCTGGGGGCCCCTCACAAGCTATTTAGGTGGAGAGGTGGGCCCTGAGGCCAGATTGAATGTTGTGGGTTGGAGAGTAAAGTGTAAACACTTTCTACCCCCAAACTCTAAACCAAGATGGTTTATAGGAGAATCCTTTAGAAAATCCAACCTACAGAATATCCCAGTCTTACAAAAGCTGCTCTAGTGAATAGACACCCATTACTAAACTTATTTTATGAGGCTTTTGTAGCTTTGATAGCAAAACCAGACAAAGAGAGAATAAGAAAGGAAAATAGGTATATCAAGATATGGATGCAAAAACCCTAAATAAAACATTAGCAAATGGAATCCAGCACCATATTGAAAAAATAACACTTCATCAGCTATATTTATTCCAGGAATGCATGGATGGTTTAATATTAATAAAATCCGTAATTGTAATTCATTACATTAGTGGAAAATTCATTACATCACATTTGATAAAATTCAACACCTATTCATAATAAAGCAGTGCTTTATAAGGAATAAAAATAGTGTTTCCTTACACCAATAAAGGGCATCTATCAAAAATCTACAACAAACAGCATATTTAATGGTGGCATATTAGAGACAATCAAGAACAAGAGAGAAATGCCCACTCATCACTTCTACTCAGCCTTGTGCTGAACATTTTAGTCAATGCAGTAAAATAAGGAAAAGGAAATAAAGGCTGGGCAGGAAGGTATCAAATGTTATTGCTTATAGACTCTATAATTATTTACACAGAAAATTCAAGAGAGCCAATAAACTTGTTAGAATTAAAAAGGAGTTCCAGTTTGCTGAATACAAGATTATTGTATAAAAACCAACCACATTTCAATAACCATCAATACATTATGAAATGTAAATTTTAAAATATAACTTACAATAGCAATAAAAACCTTTTGAGATCTGTAGGAATAGTTCTGAGAAAACTACTGATGAAGTTAATTCCTTTGAGTTTTTAGTTGCAGATATTGAAGGGAAACGACTCTTTCAAGGACACCAGTAAGCTGGGGCAGTTCTGGGTTTTCAGTGGTACCAAATCCTGGAGATCTGAGTGTTGGGGTATTTTGGTTATCATCTTTCTTTTGTAAAAAACAAAACTCATAGTTTTCTGATTATAAATTCCATTTCCATGTATTCTAGACAATACAGAAAGTTTAGAAGAACATTAAGAAGTAATCAGTCACTAGCATTTCCATCCTCCTACCTAGAGACCTATGATCAATGATTTGGTGTATTTCCTTCAGAAATTTTGTGTTGTATATTTATGTTTTCAAAAATAAAATTAGGACTCTACCCTGTATACCATTTTGTGTACAGTTCATTTTCACACATTTCCCTGTCTTTTTGGATATGACATTGTGGCACTCAGTTATGTTGATGAAGTGTATATCATTTATTAAACCTATTGATTTGAGTTTTCAAAGAAAAACCAAGTATCAGATATGACTGCAATGATCATGCAGATAAAAGTTAAACTTGAGAACTAGCTCACCCACATGCAGATATGAAATGCAGTTGAGTTTCTCAGGCCAGTGGTTTTCCTGGTGGAGAAGGGGAAATGGCAAAAACATCCTCAAATACGGTCCCACCCAGAAGGAGACAGAGGTCTGGCTTACCAGGAAGAGAATGGCATTTAGAAGGAGCTTGAGAACCAGTTAACCCTCAGACTTTAGGTAATTCCTCACCCTCTGCAGCCCTGGCTTCCTTCCAGGCAACAGAAAGGCAATATGGGTGCCAGCCTCATCTAAGGCCAGCTCCTGCAGGCCCCAGAGCCTTTGCACGGGTCATTTTCTTTGCTGAAGTCCGCTGTGCTCTTCTCCCCACCTGGTTGCCCACTCTGACCCTTCAGGTCCGGTGGTCCTTCCTTACCCTGCCCCCTAGGCAGCACAGATGACCTTATTGCAGGGTTACCTCCCTCACGGAGGCCAGGGCCAGGAGGTGCTGTAGCCACAGGCCCAGAGTCCAGATCTTTGGTCAGCGCGTCTGAAGCAGAGTCCCCCTCTCCTTATTCTCCATCTAATTCTTCTAATCATGCACCTCTCAACACTTACGATCAAACCTTGTCATTATTTTGCCGATTGGCTGTTTCCCTGATCTTGTCTGTTTTCTCCTCCCACTAGGAAGCCCCCTCTGTCTGGTGAGCCCTGGGCCCCGAGGCCTGGCACCTGGTTAGGGCCCCATACCTGTTCGTGAAATGACAAGAGAAAACAGCTGCGGGGACCGAGGCCCCAGGACGCAGTGAATTCTGCCCGGGGCGGGGCTGATCCCAAACCGTGGGCGGGCTCTGGGCGGGGCATCGGGGCGGGGCATATGGGCGGGGAGGGGCGGGGGCTCCGGGGCGGGGCTCCAAGCCCCGGCGGGGGCTGCGCTCCTCCCCGCCCTTTCCACCGCCCGGCCTGCTGGCCTCCCGCCCCCGCCGCCGATAGGGGGCGCCCGCGCCCGCGGCACCGCCCCTCTGCTGGGGAGGCACCGCCCGCGCCGAGCGACTAGAGCCGCAACTCCGGGCGCGGGCTCAGTTGTCCCCTCTGCCGCCGCCGCCGCAGCTGGCGCGGGCTCGCTCGTCCTCGTCCTCGCGCTCGCGCCCCTGGCCGCCGGCGTCTCCCGGCCCGGCCGCCGCCGCCGTCGCCGCCGCCGTCACAGCGCAGTGAGTGGGGGCGGGCCTGGGGCCCGGGACTCCGGAGGGCCGGACGCAGGGAGGAGCCCGCGCGGAGCGGCCCGGGAGCGGGCTGAGGGGAGCGCGGTGGTGGCGGGGCCGCGCCGAGGGGAGCGCGGGCAGCCGGGACGGCGCGCCCCGGGACTGCCGCCACCGGGTGGCCTGGCTTGGGCGAGGGTTCCGGGGCCCGCCCGGCGCGGCCGTGCGGCTTCGGCGGCCCGGGGTCGGGCTCCGGTGCGTGCCCGCCCGCCGCCGGGGCCCGGAGCATCTCCGGTCCCACGCCAGGGCCGGTTCGGGGTGGGGGCACCTCGCCCGCGGGCAACCGCGAGGCACGGCCCGGACGGGTCACCTAGAGGTTTGCTCCAAAATGATTGTTGTTGCGGGTGGCGCTTATTAGCCACCGTTTGCCCCAATTTAAAGCCAGAGGCAGGTCTTCTGAGCTCAGTCTTGGGGGTTTTTCTGCCCCAGGGAGATACTGACTGCAGCTGAATTCTTTATGCTCAGATTTGTGTGTCCAGGCATTTTTAGTGCTTGATGTCAGAGGTGATAAGTGGCCGTGGTCCTGGGGAGCCCCTGCAGCACCTGCTGGGCTGACGGTGGTGGAGGCTGTATCTGGGGTGGAACGGAGGAAACGGAACGGAGATCCTGTGTGGATATTCTGCTGAAGTTATGTTACTGTTCAAGTATACCAGTTCTGAAACAAGTTGGTAATCCAATATTAGGAGTTTTGTGATAGAAGAGGTTTGAGTAGCAAAGACACCTGGCTGACCTGGTTTTGGCTAAGAATGTTTGGGGTAGTCTAATTGTCGCTTACCATTTCCCCTTGGCATATTCATTTTCTTGCTGTCACAAATGCCCAAGTACATGAACGATCCCAGGATAGGAAAGAAGTCAGGGGACAGCATTTAGCACAGGCCTGAGCCCAAGACTGAGACGTTTTCAAATGGCAAATATGTAGCTAGGAGAAGGAAAATCTCTTTACGTGCAGGGTTGATACTTTCAGAGAACTTGCTCTTTGGTTGAGAACTGTCAGTTCATACTAACACTTCATTTTGTGGAATGCCTAGGTATTAGGGAGTGAGTGGTCAGGACCGCCATAGATGCCATTCCTAAGGCTTGCATGAGAAGAATTTTCATAAATCATATTTTAACCAAAGCATTACCACATAAAGGAATCCTAGGGTGAATCCTTCTGTGAATCCTGCAGTGTGTTTTGGATTTTCCTCTTTGGAGTCAGTTTGAAACAGGATGCACATATTTATTTGGATTCAGCTTTACCTTGGAGATAACCCTGAGTCATGCTATAGGGAAGTTCCTTCTGGGACCCAAGAGCTCCAACGTCTGGTGGTCTCTATAGGAGCCGAATGCTCCCCCTTCACTTGTAGTTCTCTCTTCTGGAGCTCTGGGGAAAGGAGGGTTTGGGGAGATGGGAAGCAAATTAAGAGGCCTTCTGTTCCATATTTCCTCTGTCTTCATACCAGTGCTTAAAATGACTTGTGTTCAAACTATCAAGTTTCTCAAATTTACTGCAGAAATTTGGTTTACGCTATTGCCTAACAAATTTCAATATTAGCTATTGAAAAACTAATATTTTCACATTTGTTTAATACTTACCAGTTTACAAATTCATTGTCTCGCTTTTCCCCCCTCCTTTTCTGAAAGGAGAAGCTGGGCATAAAGAGTGATTTGCTCAGGGTTTCATAATTAGTAATGGAGCAGAACTGGGATACAAATCGTCACTGGTAACCAGTTCTCTTTCCTCTGCACATGCCCAAATGTGACTTCAGAACCGTACTCCTGATGTGTGATGTTATAGGCCAGTTGCTTGCCTTTGTGTTGTGCCTAAGTGGTATCATTGCTTTTGGGAAGTGGTATTATTCCGTTTTATCTTGTGGGAACTGAGGATAAGCGGAATTTTATGATACCGCGACTGTTTATAACCACTCTTTAGTATTAAGGTCCCATTTCACCCTGGAATGCCTTTCTTCTAGACCTCATGGAGAGAGGAGAGAGACACAAGAATTAGTGTTAGGAAAAAATCCATTTCTGCCTTGCTATGGTTAAGGATACCCCAACATCATAATCACAATGTCCTTGTGTGCCTGGCTACTTTTTTGCCAACCTGTATGTGAATGTTAACCTAGAAGACTCCTTTAGATGTCGCTGAACTAGCTTCTATAAAAAGTATTTCACTTTCAAACTCCCACATTTCAAGAACAGAGACATTCAGTACAAAGGTAATTTTGAAGGTATGTATAGATGGAATTTATTGAATCTTCTATTCTGAATGTCAGACACAAAGATTTCAGTAGAAAGGCATTTTAAAAGGGCTACCTGAAAACTTTGGGAAGGCAGCAGTTACAGGTTTGTATTATTTATTCAAGTGTGGAGGTGTGAATTGCCATGTATAGACTGTTTTAGAGAAGTAGGACTTTGCCCTGGAGAATTCTTACTTTTAGACTGTATCAGAAATGATAAACCCACAATATTTGTGTTATTAGTTCATCATAACCACAAAGCTTATAATTGCAATTCTGCATTGTGAGGGGAATGGCTTTTCAGGGATTCTTAGGTTATTCTCTGAGTTACTAGTTGAATTTTGCATTTTTCAGATTTACTACTTTAGAAAATTCTTAGCACTTTGTTTTAAGGCTTTTATAAACACTTTAGTATGTTTTCCTTAACTAAATTAACTACTAACATTTTAATGTCAGAATTTATGCATTAGTCATAATTAACCTTTGAAGCATGAAAGTAGGTGAATTTTTTCAGTACTCTATATTCTTTAGGAATGGTCAGCGGTTTCCACAAGAATTTTATTTGCATCAAAGATGAGATCTTTTCAGATGAACTGATTCTCAAGGGTCAGAAGACTTTCTTTGAACTTGTAATTGTTTGTGCTTAGTTGCATTTACTGTTGTTTGAAACGATCTTTAAGGAAATTCAACTTCAAAGGAAAATTCTTTTCATTGTTATCCTCATAATCTCCACTCCTGGCAAATTTTCTGGAATACTAGATTCTTCTTTGTCTTCATCAAGTAAAACAGGTCCATTTGATGCCCATTCAAGATCTTCCTTCTGCTGCCTGCTCTGTGGTCATCTAACTTCTCGTTAAGCTTTCCGCTGGAGACTGTGCCAGAAGGCAGAGAAGATGAGAAGCAAATGGATCATTCTCTAATTGTTAGCAGCTCTGGAAAATGATTTAGCAGAAGAGATGGAAGCTACCAGAAATTCTTCTGGATTATGTTTATTTCATTCATCCGCATTGTCTCTGAGACATTCCTAACAGTCACCAATTCAGAGGCTATTGGGTGACCAGGAATCTTCCCTTTTTTTGGTTTGCTTCTCGCTATATCTAAGCATCTCCACAGAGGATGTTTAGAAGTAAGGAGTAGCGATAAATTTTAAACTCATCAACATTATCTTTTTTCCTTACAGCTCTTTCGTGAACAGCTTGATTTCTTGGGAGTTTAGTCATTGGTACTGGAAATGACTAAGAGTAACTTGTTTTTACTTTGATGTGTCTCAGACACAAATGTAGGGGTGCTTTTGGGTGCTTTATAAGAAACATGGGCTTATATAGATTCCCATAATTGCTTTCCTGAATTATTAAACTTGAGATTTCATTACATCTTTGTACCAGAAGATAACCTTGTTTTTTTCTGTGGAACAGATTCAGACGCATCATCTGATGTTCTTTTTATGATTTTTCAAGAAGTTACCTTGTTTTAGTCAAGAAAGAAGAAAAAAGGATTATTAGTGTACAGCACTTGTGTAACAGCTGTGCCATTGATGATGTCGGGGTTTGGCCGTGTCTTTAGTCTCCCATTTCTCATTCACCCAGGTCAGATGTTCATGGATTAGAGTTCTGTACTTCCCTGAAGACAGGACAGCAGCCTTCAGTCACGCTAGTGAGTACATTCTTGCTGTTTTGCCTCACGAATTTTCACAAACCCATTCTGACTGGCCACTGAGATGGAGTTGCTGTCAAATTTGTAACTAAATCCTTGCCAGGTGGAGAGGGTTAATAGGTGGCTATTGGGGCAGGTCTCAAGTTAATTCTTTCAATTTCTTGTTTCTTGGATTCTGCTTTTCTGATTCCTACCCAAGGTTTATGGAGACATCTAGACTAGGAGTTAGAAAACCCAAGTTCTTAGTTAACTTTCATGCTGTGGGGTCTTGAGCAAGTCACATCTGCTGTTTCTCTGTTTTGCATCTGGGGACAGCAGTTTAGGCAGTGTTCACTGTATCAGGAATGTTGTGGGTGGGGAGAGTCTTCCCTTTTTACTTAAGTTGCTTATTCTAGAATCCCTTCTCAGGTTGTCCTGATGTTCCTGCAGAGGTCTGCTGAGCGAGCTCTTCTGTTTTCCCATTGGGGTTACTCTTGCGGTCTTCCCTCAGGCCTCTGCTAGTCCATGTGTTATAAAGTCCCTTTGAATTCTGTTCTGTGCAGCTGTTGGCCTGTAGCCTTTCTTCATAGATTGAAAGCTCTGTGAGGCAAGGATTGCACCTTTCCTATTTCTGTGTATCCATGTTGCACAACAGGCTTCTCCCCCTGCCCAGGTGGTCTGCAAGAAATGTTGGTTGACTGAATTATTTTTGAGGCTGTCAGGAATGAGTGCTATGGTGATGTGAAGATGCTAAAAAGGAGCATATTATCAGAACTTTTGGATGACTGGCCTTTTAAATTGCTCCATTACTGATACGTTTTATCAGTAACTGAATGAGATGCTCATAATACAAATTGGTAAAGCCTGTTTCTGGCTCTGTTTATTTCAAATACTGTTTAGGTGGGATGAGTCGGAGGAATGAAAGCTTGTCACAACAGCCCTGAATTTGACATTTGTTCCATTTCTCACCCTGTAGCATGTGGTGGCCTGTCTATATCCGACTGCTGAGTGTGGAGAATAAAAACTGACTGCTCGGTGTCTGGTCCACATTTCAGTTTGTTTTGCTTTGAAGAATTTGCAAGGTGGAGAAATAGACGCTTCGGGCTCCAATTTCAACCCATGCTGTGCTATGCAAATGTTCCCTACATGCCTGAGTGACCTTTTTGAGAAAGAGCCTTTGTGATCTAATGTAGCCAGGGCCTGTTCTGGGAATAGTGTGCCAGATTCCTCTAAAAGTGGGCAAAGTGAATCTGTTCAGAGACCATATTTTAAAAAAAACAATGCTCTTCCTGGATAATAAGTCCTCATTTCTCACCATCTCTTGCCAGTACTTTTGGAATTTGCTCTGCAGTTTGCTTTGGGGAATGATGTGTGTGCGGGGCTGACTAAGGCGGTTCAGTGGCTGGAAACCTGTCTAAGTGCTGTGGAATTGTAGGTGAGACTAAATGCAGACTGGAATCATTAGTTTCTGGGTATTAATGTCTTCAGGCTGGTTCTCCCTAAGTGCCCTCTGAGGGACTCTAAAAACAGATTTTTTTTTTAGTAAGGTATTATTGATATACACTCTTATGAATGTTTCACATGAAAAACAGTGTAGTTACTATATTCACCCATATTATCAAGTCCCCCCCATACCCCAATGCAATCACTGTCCATCAGTTTAGTAAGATGCCACGGATTCACTGTTTGTCTTCTCTGTGCTACACTGTATTCCCCATGACCCCCCACACCACGTGTACTAAACATAATACCCCTCAATCCCCTTCTCCCTCCCTCCCCACCCACCCCACCCACCCCTCCCTTTTGGTAACCACTAGTCCCTTCTTCGGGTCTGTGAGTCTGCTGCTGTTTAAAACAGATTTTTAATGTTGTTTTTGCCCCAAATTGTGCTTGAATGACTTGGCATTTAAATTGTTTTCTATTCGTTTTGCTTATTCTACAAAATAAAATGCATTGGTATTGGAAGTGTAATTAGTGTTTTTATGTTATAAAAGAAATACCATTCTGATGAATATCTCTTGCAAAGTGATACTGGTGTCTTGAGGGTTTTTGGGTTTTAATGTCTTCCTGAGATGTTTGGTCTGTACAGTTGAAATGCTGATGAAGAATTTTCTCTTTCTTCCTTTCTCTTAAGTGACTTTTTTGATAAGGGTCATCATAGTTTTGTATCATGAAAGTTGTATAGTTAGTCACTGTGTACTCTAACAGAAATTCCAAACATTAAATTTTCAGAGAAGATAAGTAGAATCTGAATGATTGGTTTCCTCACTGGTCTCTTCCACCTCCTTTAAGTTTGGGAAAATTCATCTGTCAAGGTGGTCAGTCTCTTAGGCACACGTGGGTAGGATAGAGGACCCGCAGAAGGCCCTGGAGGAATACTTTCTTCCCAGATCTTTGCCTCATAGTCGCCTTTAGTAGAGCGACTGTGAGCAGTTTTCTGGTGCTTGGCCTGCTCTGTTGGGTGGAAGAACCTTTCTTACCTGTTTTCATAGTCATATGTGCTATCACATGTCTTTTTCTCCTTCCCAAGTTTTCCCTGGAACCCGGGCTCCCCGAGACCAGCGCTGGAGCAGATGGATAATGGAGACTGGGGCTATATGGTAAGAGGCTTTTGCAGATGCATCTTGAAGGCTGGCAAATTATTTGTGTGTGTCTTTCTCCCTCTTATGTATTCTTAGGTATGCTACATCTTTTAAGAATTAAAATGTTAAATTGGTGTAGCCCCCTGCCCCTAATTTATATTAGATGTATTTTGGGGGTATTTTTCTTTTGTTTGAGTGTTACGTAAGCAAACTCAATCAATATGGACTGTCTAAGTAACTACTTATAATCAGTTGAGAGCATGATTTTTGCTCTTTAAAGTATGTTGTTCTTAAAGTCTTCCTTCATACAATAGTGACTATTAAAGGGTCTGTCTAGTGGGGTATCATACAGAGGACACTTTCGGTGGTTGGGAGGTTAATGGCTCAGAAGGTGCTACTTGTACCACTTACACTTTTTTGTGTGTGCATGTGTTTTCCTATTTTTCTTTTCCTTTGGTAAGAAGTATTTTACTTAACTAGCACCAAAGTCTGTCTGTCTGTCTGTATTTTTTTCCTTAAATGTAATTCCTAAAATCAAAGGTATGTATTTAGGGAAGCTTGCTTTTCAAAATTAAAGGCTAGATTGCAACATTAATGTCACATAAGTGAATACACTATCAGATTTTGAAATTTGAGAGCTGCTGTTAGCCTTTGGGTAAGTGAGGTTGTACTGATTATACTGTATGTTTCAGTATTTGGCACTGTTATTTTCATGAAAAAGCTATGAAGATTAGTTCTGCACAAATTTTTATTTTTAAAACAAATTTCCCAATTTGTTCCCCTTTTATGAGGGGGATAAAACAAAAGCAATATTGCAAGTAGATGTCTTGTAGTATCAAATCATTTTTTTGTTCTATTTTATGTTGAATTAAGAAAAACAAAGGTTTTTTTTTTTTTAAATCAGAAAACTTTAGTGAAGGTTTTTCTCTTCCCATAGTATATATTCTGACCTGAAAACTCTCTGGCTACTGGGCCTGAAATTAAATGGCTTTGGAAGTCATGCCCTCCTTTCTTAGTGTAAAGCTTTAAAGGTGGGATTTTTGCTTTTTTCCAATTGAAAGCAGCTGTCGGATCCCATCATCTGGGTGGGTTTATAGCTGAAAGTAACACTCTTTTGTATATAGGATGGCTAAATACCTTCTGGCCAGAAGGAGAGTTTTGCTTTGTTTGTTACCATTTTCTTAATTTGTCAGTTAGGAATTGAAGCATTTCAGATGACTGATCATTTTTTAAAAAATTGCAGATGACTGACCCAGTCACGTTAAATGTAGGTGGACACTTGTACACAACGTCTCTCACCACATTGACACGCTACCCGGACTCCATGCTCGGGGCCATGTTTGGAGGGGACTTCCCCACCGCCCGAGACCCTCAAGGCAATTACTTCATTGATCGGGATGGACCTCTTTTCCGATACGTCCTCAACTTCTTAAGAACTTCAGAGTTGACCTTGCCCCTGGATTTTAAGGAATTTGATCTGCTTCGGAAAGAAGCAGATTTTTATCAGATTGAGCCCTTGATTCAGTGTCTCAATGACCCTAAACCTTTGTATCCTATGGATACTTTTGAAGAAGTCGTGGAGTTATCTAGCACTCGGAAGCTTTCTAAGTACTCCAATCCAGTAGCTGTGATCATAACCCAATTAACCATCACCACCAAGGTCCACTCCTTACTAGAAGGTATCTCAAACTATTTTACCAAGTGGAATAAGCACATGATGGACACCAGAGATTGTCAGGTGTCCTTTACTTTCGGACCCTGTGATTATCACCAGGAAGTTTCTCTCCGGGTGCACCTGATGGAGTACATTACGAAGCAAGGCTTCACGATCCGCAACACCCGCGTGCATCACATGAGTGAGCGGGCCAATGAGAACACAGTGGAGCACAACTGGACTTTCTGCAGGCTGGCCCGGAAGACAGATGACTGACCTCCAGCCCCAGAGAGACCCCTGGAAGCCGACTGACTCTCCAGGACATGGAAGAGACTGATTATTATTTTTTTTAAATCACCATGTGGAATTTTTTTTTTAATATTTGTATATTTATTTGAAGGCACTGAGGACCAGAAGGAAGTTTTGTGCTTTAGCAGACTCTTCTATGTTTTGTTCCCTTACCCTGAGGATGCATGTGCCTGTTCAGAACCTCCAGATACCTTTTTTATAAAAAGAAGTCTGAAAATCATTGTGGTATATAATCTACTCTTAACAGAGCTTTTTTTATTACAGTGCTAAAATGATTTCTGATTTAATGGTCCCTAACTTAACTAGAAGGCTAAAAATGCAGGAATGAACGAATAAACAGAGTACTCATGATGCCTTTGAGAGAAATCAAAACATCATGTAGGGTGACCTAGTTTCCAAACCAATAAGCAGTATTGTAATATTAAAGGAAAACTGTTCCAATCATTTAAATGTACTTGTTAAGTACTGCTTTTTACAGTTATGACAACTGTTTCTCTCTATGCATATAAATCAAGCAACCAAATATCTGTAGCCATGGAAATGTCTGACTAGAAATATTTATATTGGGTTCTGAATACAAAATGTCCTTGCGGTAGAAATCTTACTTCTTATGCCTGGTGCAGTATAATTCCTAAGTGTACTGTCTACCAGAAAAAAAAGAAACTAATAAAAAATGCAATATGAAAAATAGGTCTGTATTTATTGATTCCTGTTACTTAAGAGGGAAAGTCATGTGCCATGTCTGAAGTCTGCATTGCTTGGTTTATGTCCCATTTATGCACTGCCTTTAGCACATTTGTATTTGATTCAAGAGGACTCAATTGGACCTTAGGATGCAATTTATAGAACTCCACCATGTCGTTGCAGCAGGAAAAATGGAGTTATTAATTTTGTCTGAGAGAGTGCATATTTGAACCGTGAACATACAGTTTGACAAATTTTTTTCAAATAGGACTAATGCTGAAGATTACAGTTTTCTGCAATAAGCCACCGTTGTGATAGCTCTGAATATGGCCCTTATTCAAGCTTTGTGTTGAGCACAGGGACAAACTGACTCTTCTACCACTTTATTCTCATATGTTATGGTGACCCACAAATGTATCCTGTTATTAAAGTGAAGTTTATTTCTGAGGAGCAGCAATAAACTTCAGTGAATGAAGATTCTGGGGTACGTGGAGATATGTATGCACTTCATTTCTCCGTAGCCTTATTTTGTGTAGTTCATTTGACTCTAGTTCTTGGAAATTACTCACAGGCAGGATTGTGTTAACTACAGTGAGACTCCCTAGTTTGCTAGAACATCATAAAAGAAGGTCATATAACTTCTTCCCTGTTTTCTGAGGGAATAGTGGAGCCCTGAGGCTGTGTGTGCAGGCGTGGGCACTCCCTTTCTCCTCTCTAGAAGATGCTGAGTTTCTCTCTCTGAAAGGGTAACGCTTATCTAAGTCCATTTTCGCCCCTGTCTCTCTGAAAATTTATTTTAAAATTTAACAAATGACCAACATCCAGAAACTTACAATTAGCCATTTTCACCATCTTCAAACTAAAAATCCTTTAATATTATTGGCAGGTTACTGTGGTTTCAGTAAATATATGAACGAATATGAGATTATGTTTTTAAGAAAATTGTCTTCTACTTCAAATTGATTGGTGGTTACCTGAGAAGGAAAATCGAGCCAATTATGTGGTGTTGAGTTAGCTGGGGTGAGTGCAAGATGAAATGACTCTGGGTCGAAAACAGGTATGGAAATGGGAATAATATTACTTGTTCCAAGGTTTTAATAGTTAAAAACTTAGGAGGTTTCTTCCTCACCCAGTTTACTGGAGATAAGTTTGCTTTTGTTAAATTTTCCCAGTTATATTAATTAACAACTGGTTATTTATATGGGTGACTTAGGAAAAGTAGCCAGCTGAGATTTTTTGCAATTTAATTTGTTTGGTACCATTTAATTTTGAGTGTTTTATATACTTGGGCAATTGAAAATGATATGAAAAATGTAGCTTGATTATAGTTGGGTGATTTGAGACAATTATGGCTTTTTAATGAAATTTTGAATCATTTTCACTATGAAAGTTGATTTTTAAAAATTGATACTTAGTTGCATTCTCGGGGCTCTACATTTTATTTTAATAGGCACTTTTGGAGGAGGAGGAGTGTGTGTGTGTGTGTGTGTGTGTGTGTGTGTGTGTGTGTGTGTGTGTGGTATGTGTGTTCTGCACCCTTGGATGAATGTGTGCTAAAGACATAGGTGATAACTAATGAGTCTGTTGGCTTTTGCTAGATTCAAAGCAAAACCCTGGTATTTAACAAAATAGATGCTACAAATGGATAGCACTACTGTTTTTCTTTGAGGGAAATTTCAGACATATTCAGAAATAGAATCATGTGAACTCCCATGTACCCACTGACTAACGCCAACTCTCCACTTCCTCTTTTTTCTCCCATGGATTATTTTGAAGTAAATCACAGATAATTTAATTCATTTCAGACTATGTCTCGAAAAGATGACTCTTTTTAAAAATTATTTTTTAAATTTTTATTAAGGTTTCACATGAAAATATGCAAGAAAAATACTGCATTCATCCATATTATCAAGTCCTCCCAACAACCCATTGCAGTCACTGTCCATCAGTGTAGTAAGATGCCACAGAGTTACTATTTGTCTTCTCTGTACTACACTGTCTTCCTTGTGACACCCCCATGTCTACTAATCATAATACCCTTCAGTCCCCTTCTCTCTCCCTCCCCACCTGCCCTCCCCCACACCTCCCCTTTGGTAACTGCTAGTCCCTTCTGGAGTCTGTGGGTTGGCTGGTGTTTTGTTCCTTCAGTTTTGCCTTGTTATACTCCACAAATGAGGGAAATCATTTGGTACTTGGCTTTCACTGCCTGGCTTAATTCACTGAACATAAATATCCTCCAGCTCCATCCATGTTGTTGCTAATGGTAGGATTTGTTTTCTTCTTATGGCTGAATAATATTCCATTGTGTATACGTACCACATCTTTATCCATTTATCTACTGATGGTCACTAGGTTGCTTCCATATCTTGGCTATTGTAAATAGTGCTGTGATAAACATAGGAGTGCATATGCTTTTTTGAATCTGAGATCTTGCTTTCTTTGGGTAAATTCCTAGGAGTGGAATTCCTGAGTCAAATGGTATTTCAATTTTGAGTTTTTTGAGGACTCTCCATATTGCTTTCCACAATGGTTGAGCAAATTTACATTCCTACCAGCAGTGTAGGAGGGCCCCCCCCTTTCTCTGCATCCTCACCAGCATTTGTTGTTCCTAGTGTTGTCGATGCTGGCCATCCTAACTGGTATGAGGTGATATCTCATTTATCAATTTGCATTTCCCTGATGATTAACATTGTGGAGCATCTTTTCATGTGCCTGTTGACCATCTGAATTTCTTTGGAGAAGTGTCCAGATCCTCTGCCCATTTTTTAATTGGGTTATTTGCTTTTTGGGTGTTGAGGTGTGTGAGTTCTTTATATATTTTGTATGTTAACCCCTTGTTGGATATGTCGTTTATGAATATATTCTCCCATACTGTAGGATGTCTTTTTGTTCTACTGATGGTGTCCTTTGCTGTACAGAAGCTTTTTAGTTTGATGCGGTCCCATTTGTTCATTTTTGCTTTTGTTTCCCTTTCCCAAGGCGATGTGTTCAGGAAAAAGTTGCTCATGTGTATATTTAAGAGAGTTTTGCCTATGTTTTCTTCTAAGAGTTTTGTGGTTTCATGACTTACATTCAGGTCTTTGATCCATTTCAAGAAGATGACTCTCTCTCTCTCTCTCTCTCTCTCTCTCTTTAACATTTTAATGATGTATTGGCCATAGTACTATTATCACATAGTGGTGCCTCTTGAATGCCGTTGATTATTTTACAGCTTGGATCTCCAACTTTCTAATAGCGGTCTTATATATTTCTCATAGGCAGGGTTCTCCTGTTTGTAGAAAGAAGTGCATTGGTAAGAGAATATTTCTGCCTGAATTAATGACTTCTACTTTTAAATTTGAGTCTTTAGTTTCAAAAAGTAGCATTACATAATACACTTCATTTTAAAAATGATTTAAAAAATTCATTTTGTGTGAACTTATGGAGAAGCATTTTTCCCAAAGGGCATCCTTCCTTTTCTCATGCAGATTTTCAATTGTGGATGCAGGTGGCCAATTAAAAGCACCTCTTATCATCTGCTTTTGGAATTTAATACCAATAAGAGGCTTGACTCTTTGAGGCTCTTTGAACGTTAACTACAAAGCAAGGACCCAGAGGTGGAATCAGGTAAGCAAATATTCTATGTCAGAGTAGGTCAGCCCCATTGCTGTCTGCTATAATGTCTTGATTCTTTCCTTAGCTGTAA
Organism: Manis javanica; assembly: GCF_040802235.1. Taxonomy (NCBI): domain Eukaryota; kingdom Metazoa; phylum Chordata; class Mammalia; order Pholidota; family Manidae; genus Manis; species Manis javanica. The sequence goes on from NC_133158.1 coordinate 7,525,667, forward strand.
CCTCATCTGTTCTGTTTATGTGTGTATTTACTTTTTTGCCTGTGTAGGCTTAACTGTAAACTCCTAAAGACAGGGCCTGTGCCTCTTGTTCTCTACTGCCTGGGACAATTGCTGACATATAGCAAATGCTCAATTGATACTTGTTGAATAAGTGAATCAGTAGATACATTTAATGCATCTAGCAACTACTTGGACACATTTTACAGTAAAATAATTGGGGGGAATGCGATTCTTGTTTTGAAATTATCCCCTGTGGTTCCTGCATTGCTGTGTCTGCAGGGGGTCACTTAGATATGAGCTCACGTGGGGAGAGGGAACAGCCTATTGCAGTTCACTTTGGAGAAACTGGCTTGAAATAGGCTCCAGATCAAGAAAAAAGCCAAAAAGCAGACACCAAGGCTGGAGTAAACCAAGAGAGAGCTTATCTTCCTGTTTAGAGATGAAGCGCCCTAGACAGAAGAGAGGCCATCTTAGGAAAGGCATGTAACCCAGCATAGCACTTTTGGTAGAAAATGTCAGTGAATATATTCTCATTTGTAGTTTTGTGTCTACAAGGCATGCTTCAATGTAGCTGTTAAATTTTAATTTATTTGAAATAACCTGTAGTGTGTCTTTTCCTGTTAATGGAAATGAGAAAGAATGCCTCTAATCGTAGTTTCAAAATTATCTACAGCAGGCTAGAAAAATACACCTTATAAGGCTAATTTTGGTGGTCTCCACAGGAGCCGGAAGTGTAAGATGGTGTGGCTGTATATTAGCAGTCAATTGAGTGTCGTTTTAACTGACTGGAAGCAGTTCTCCAAGGTCATTTATAATCTCACATTCCTAAATTGCTGTGCATGAAAGAGCCACCTTGTCAGTTTTTTAGCAAGGTGATACAAGCTAGGATGGCAAGAGTCTGCAGCTTTGTGTGTGCAGCAGTGTCCTGCGCCTCATCCTGTAGGTCATAAAACCACGCTCTTTTATTCCATAAAAACAAAGGGTCTACTCTGTAATAGATCCTGGTGTTAAGAAGATGATTCCATCCTTGTCACAGTCGAGTGGCAGGAGGTAGGGAAGAGAGGAAAGTGGATGGGGTGCAGCGCATCAACGTCTGGTCCAATCTGTTGATGTTGTGGGTCAGTCATGCCCTTGTTCAGATAAGCCCGCCCTCATATGAGATCCAGATTACATTCTTTTAAACGTGGTATCAGGAGAACTGGTGTGTTCCCTTGTATTGCTAGTAGAACAGGTCTGAGCTAGATCCGAGGTCAGCATTTCCTGCCAGGTGTTGGAGCAGGGCGGCTTTCTGTCTGGTGCACCAAAGGGCAGACATTTGTCTGAGGCCACCAGGGCTACTCGGAGTGGGAGGGCTGCTGTAGCTTTATGCCAGGATTTAAATGTTAGGAAGGAGAGAGATCTAACCATTAGAAAAAGCAACATGCTAGAAGTAGGTTAACTGTGCTACGTGGTAAATGTATCTTACCTTCTTTAGGCAAGTTCTATATATTTCCTGGTTGAGTTAAAAGGATGCCTTCCTGGAGGTGGGGAATGACCAAAATGGATTGGCCTTCTATCTGACATCTTGGTGATAAGTGGTTGTGTTACAACGTTAGATAATCATGTTAACTTAGGCTATGAGATATCACAGGATGCAGGAAGTTAAGAGCAAATCTAACACCATGCTAAGTGTGAGTGACAGCCTGAGAGTTGTCAATCTGATGAGGTGTGAAGACACCTTTTCTAAAGTTTGAACCGAGAGGAAAAAAGTTAAACTTCACCATCTGAATAACATACCTGAATTGTAGACCTTAAAACAATCTGTTGTGTATCTACAGACTTTCTGTTTTGATCGTCCATATCAAATCTGCTATTAAATATGGGTTCCCAACATTCTAAGTATATGAGGTTTATTTCTTTACCCCAGTGAATGTAGTCATTGATACTCTTTACTTCTCCCAGTGAGGCTCATAGCAGGCAGTCTGGTACCATGGCCCTAGACTCATAGGATTTTATGAGTCCTCCCCATCTTCTGTTAACATGGAGTTCTGGGAGTTCTTTTCCTAGGACAGTCGGGGATCTTTTCACCATAACCCTTATAACTGTCATTTATACAGCTTTCCTGGGCCATTGGAGGCAGTGCAGCCTTCTTTACTTCTGGGATTTTGTTCCTTAGAGTGAAAAGAAAGGAGGTGTCTCTAGCAGGCAGGTCTGAGAGGGACCCCCACCCCAGCTTCTTGTCACCTCTGAATACCCACCTTTATCAGCATAAAACAGAGTTGGAGGCTGACAATAAGGTGGTTAAATCACCACAGTGATTTATCTTCTTATTTTTGTTACTTAAAAGCCCCCGCACCACTCTGTGTGATGCACTTGTCAAGCCATGATTTAGCACTTGGGCCTTCCTCCCAATTCTCTTTACCAGATCCTGAGCAGTGTGTCGTACTGATTACAGTCCAGACGGGTTCCTGCCAGGTCAGGTCCTCAGCCCTGGTGCCTTGTATGTATTCCCAAAATGTTTTAAACAGACATGCTATGCCAGGTGATTGCCAACCTAACGGGAACCAGTTAGAAATGAGAAAACAGGGATGTGTGTTCCGTCTTTTTACATAGTTTACAGTTGGTTCTACTCCACTACCTGAGTGTTGGTTGGTGACCTCTGAGCCCAGTGGAACAGACGTTCATAGACGTTTCCATCGTAACAGCCAAGGGCTGAGTTTAAACACTGATCGGTGAAGTCAAAAGCATCAGTTAACAGGATGGCATCCTTCCTGTGAGAGAGCACAAGAGTTTGTGAGTATTGTAGACTGCTCTTATGACGCTAATTAGTCTGGGATGGTGAATAGTAACACCTACTTGGAGGTTGCATCGTTATTCACTATTCGAACAAAACTCCGCTTTAATTTTGTTTTAATTTTGATCATTATGTGTGCCTAATATAGAGAGCCAAATAGTTCTTTAAGGCTTGTTATGGAGAGTCACCGTATATCCCCGTCCCTCACCTCCAGCTCCCACGTCCCCCACAAATTTATTTTATGAATGATTTGCCCCCTTCTGTCTTCTGTGTCTTCTCTTTCTAAGCCTGTTTTACAGATGATGGACAGGATCAGTCATCTTACTATTTTTAGCTTTTCTCCCCTTATTATTATTATTATTTTTTGTCTTTTTGCTTGTTTTGAGATTTCTGCAACTTTATCTTCCAGGCCCTCAGTTCAGTTTTTCATTTCCATTATCAGCTTTTAATTTCATAGAGCTCTTTTGTTCTCTGAATATTACTTTTTAAGAAATGGCATTCTTGTGTTGTTGGTTGCACCATGCCCTCTTCCCTCTTGAGGATATTACTGATCTCTTGAAAGTTCTCTTCTCCCTCAAGGTCCTCTTGTGTCCTCCAGGTCACCTTGTTCTTGCTAGTTTTCTTCTCTTTCATGTCAGGGGCTTTCCTCAGGTGTCCGGGGACCCCTGACTGTCTGATCACAGCTAAGGGTGGGGCACTAACTAGCTGATTAGCAGTCCGGGTGTGCTTGTCAAGTGGAGTTCACTGTGGGATGCACTGGGAGGACCGTTGGGGCACCACGGCACCAGTGTCTTCAGCTCTGTCTCCTTTGGGCTGGTCAGATTGTCCAGAGAAGGATCATGTTATCATCTGTAGGGCACTGGCCTGGCTGCCAGTTTTCTGGGAATCAGTGGGAAAAGGGCATTTGGCTTGTAAACATTTATCCAAGCACCCGTTTTCTGCAGGGCAGCCCCACCCTCATCTATGCCCCGTGTTCCCTCGTCCACAGACCCTCTGTGTGCCCTTGTGGGGGTGCAGGAAAGGAAAGCCTGAAAACTAGCAGAGGGAAGGGGGAGAACTGGGGCATCAGGCCTCCTGTCTGTCTGACCCCCACCCACCCACCACATGTTGCCAGAGGCACCCAGTGCTGGGGGTCCCTGGGGCTCTTGGCTTTTTCCACTTCTGGTTAATGGTTCAGTTTTCTCAGGCCTGCTGAGTCACTGTTTGTCCATCTACTTTCTAATTTTCACGCTTCTCCTGTTCTCTTTCTCTTTGTGGATTTATACCTTTAAAAAAATCGTAATCCATTTGCTGATGTTTTAGTTCAGAAGCGAACCCAAGTAACAATGTACAGTCTGGCATCTTTACCTGGAAGTCGTCCAACTGAGATTTATGACCACTTAAACAACTGAAAATTCAAATCGCAGTAATGTGACACAGAGAGCTGGTTTTTTTGTATGACTCTGAACAGCGTGCCATCCTTCATTTGTCATCACGGAAATCTGAAGGCAATATTGAAAAACCGAGGCAGGAAACTGGCACAGAACTGTTTGCAGCATGGAGTCTGTCACAGACCTAATTACCCTGCAGCAGCCGGAAGGTTACTCAGGCAGGAACCGTGATGTGAATAAATGGCTCTGGGGGTCTGATGCTTGCCGAGTTGTCTGTCTGTCCATGCTGTCTGTCTTGTCTGGAACTGTATGTAGTCTCTGGAGCCAAGGGAAGCACTTTAGAAGTGCTGTTGCAGATAAAAAGCCATGCTTATGAGGAGTTAAGGTGATCTTTTGTGTTTCATTCCCTCTGCCAATCAGGACTAGAACATTATTGTTCGTGTGCTTTTAAATGCCAAGCGTTTCAGAAAGTTAGATATACTTGGGCTTGCTCACTCGCACTATTAATGGTTTCCACTGCTGGATTCTCTATTTTAGGGAAAATTTAATACCTGTAGCATAATTGTATAAAATGCATTTTTGAGAAGTTTTGATGATTTAATCGAACAGACATTTACTAAACACTCACTCTTAGGCGCCTATATGGAGACATAAATAGAAGGTAACATATTGTATAGTTAAAAATGAAAAGAATTTGGTCTAGTTTTTTTTTGGTGGTTCACCTCCGTCACGAGTATCTTATTTTTAAGAAATTTCAGGTCTTTTTCCTTCTAATTCTCATCAGTCTTGTAGATGATATGAACCATTGGTGGTTCTAAGGGAAAGGACACTCACACATGGCACGCCCCACACCCCAGACCCCCCAGGCCCCATACACAGGCATCATATTTGTTCAGAAAGGTTGTGTTCTCAAGTTAGCCCATTTCTCATCCTGCGGATAATGCTGACTTATCTGTATTGTTTTAATTTCTGTTTCCTCCATTACCCTTTGTTTTTGATAATGTTCTTTAAGTGATCATTTAGATTATATATAAACTTAACAGGATGAAAGGATTGCATTAGTGTGTCATGGCCCTAAACTGCACTGCATTATGCTTCGTTTAGAAACTCTTCGTATTATTGTTTTACAAATCAGTCCACGAGTTACAGGGTTTAACTCATAGAAGCTGCAGGAGGATTACAGTAGTTCAGTCAACTCAGTAAGAGTTTGTCTAAGCACATTCAACAGAGACCAGGAAATATCTGAAATAAGCAATAGCACAACCTTAACTTTAATACACAACTTAAGAGCAGGTACTTTGGGGTCCCAGACTGTAGCTGGCGCTTCCTCTGGCGATTGTGTGATGTAGGGTAAACCTATAAGGATTAAATGAGATGATGTATGTAAAAGCTGTGGCATAGTGCCTGGCACACATGTGTTCCTTCAATAGGAACAATGATTAAGACTCATTAGTACTGCTATTAATACATAGTATTACTATGTAGTGTGCCTCATTTTTATTCATATCCTGTGGACACTAGTCCTGTCTCCTTGACAGTGCTAAAGAGGTCAACTGAGGTAGCTGGATAACTTATTGTTATGCATTTTAATTTCTAATTATTTTCCGGTTTCGCTTTCATCAGGCCGTAATGCTGTAATGGTGTAGTGCTGCGAGGCCGTAGACCTCTTGGGGGCTGTTGCTGTTACTGTCTGTCAAAAAACCCGGTTGGCAAGGTTTTGGAGTTCTAAGTGAGCAAAGAGCCTAGGTTATTCCCTGAACATGCCTGTGGTTTGAGAGCTGTCCACTCACCGGATGAGGGGGAGCAGGTCCAGGTAGGCTGTTCTCGCCGCATCTACTTGGGCGCCAGACAGGAAGCCATCGTGGAGAAAGTCGCCCGCGGTGGTCAGGATGCCGTGCAGAGCGAAGAGATCGCAGAGGCGCTTGAGTGCCCGATGAACTGCCGGCTCACTTTCCAGCTCCCCCAGCGCTTCTGTGAAGCTCTTCACAGCCATGTAGTAGCAGTGTGCCTACGAGGACACCAGGGCGCGTTAGCCTCTGGTCCCTGACCGGAGAGGTCATTCCGGGAGCCTGGCAGGATGGCTGGGCCAGGTGTGCCGCGGGCCTGTGCTTCCCAGCAGGGTGACCAGCGGCCCCCTGCCCTCCTGGCTCACCGAGGGTGTGACGGAGCCTCTGCGCAGGCGTGGGTGTGTGTGTGCACGTTGGGGGCTGGCGCGCTCTGGAACCTGGCCACTAGCATCCTCGTTGTGCCCGAGGCAGCTTGAAGTAGGTGTGAAGGTAGAGCGGAAGGGGCAGGAGCGCTGGCCGCTGGCCTGGGGGCAGAGCAGCGCTTTCCCCGAGGGAATAGCTGGCTATCAGCGGTGGCAGTGGGGTGTGTATGTGCACCGTGGGTGAGAAAGTAGGGGTTCAGGAGGTACACAGACTTAGTACCAGCTGCTGCGTAAACTCCTTGTGAGCAGCCTGTTACTGAGCCCACGTGTAACAGCCCAGCTTTGGGTGCAGTGATGCTCCGGTGCTGGTTGGTAAGGGACTCCTGCCCTCAGCCTGGTGAGCGCGCCCTCTGCCAGCCCCGGGAGCAACTTCCTCCCACCACCCAGCAACCAGAGGATTCACGCCTGACCCCGAGGAGGCTTCTGGGACCCTGCTTCTCCAAGGCCTGGTTCAGAATGATTTCTGGAATATTCTGCCTTTCCCCAAGACAAAGGCACTTTAGTTTTATCTTTACTTTCTTTTATTTATCTTTACCTTTATTTTCATATTATTTATGACTTCCATGGGGAGGAGAGAGGAAAGGAGATCGTATAAATCAGGTCTTCTCAAATTTTTACGTGCATACAGATTACCTGGGGTCATTTGAACAGAAATGCAGATTTCAGGATAGCGCCCCTGTAATGCCCGTAGTGCTGGTACTAACTAAATAAGGCCTAGTGTTGTGTTGAGTGTTCAGAGTTTACCCAGGGGGACAAGGAGTGGGGGTAAGGTCGTTCCAGGCCTGGGGAATGTCGTGGGCAGAGGGCTGTACTTGCAGGAGGCTGCACCACCGGGGTGCAGGAAGGTGGTGACGGCGAACCGTGGAAGGCAGGGTGGCTGCGTACCTGGGACTCAGGTCAGCGCAGGCTGTGAGTGACACAGCTGGGGGCTGGGGGGAGGTCAGGGAGCCGCCAAACTCTTCAATAGGCCAGCAGTCTGACGAGTTTCTCACTTGTGAAGTCTGTGCCTCTTCCAGGGAGGCCTCGCCTGGGGGCTGACAACGCCCCCGTGCCTCACGGAGGAGAGCAGATGGGCTCTCCTGCCCCTGCCAGGCCAGACACCCTTGTGCTCAAACTGGACCCTGTTTGGCAAAACTGGAGACCCTCACTTCTTTTCCCCTGGGACCTGCTTCCCTGTCCTAACTGAGGGCCACATCCTTAAATTCTCAAGGTCGTGGGTTGGGGAGTGCGGGTGATGCTTTGCTGCCTGAGGGCCCGGGCCTTGGCTTGGGAAAGCTGGGTGCGGTCCAGGGAGGGAAGGTGGCCTTCGCACCATGTTCTGAACACTGTGGACTTTATTTACTGTTTGTGTGTGTTTGTTTAAATCTTTTCACCTGCCTAATTTGGGGGTGGAGTGTAGTGTTTATATGCTAGGTACCTCTAAGTTTTACATGTATTAATTCATTTAATCTTCATACTAGTTCTACAAGGTAGGTACTATTATTAGCCCCATTTTGCAGATGAGAAGACTGAGGCAGAGAGATTAGGTTCCTTGCTAAGGTCACATGGTTGGTAAGTGGTAGTGAAGGGCATCCAAAACCAGGGCATCTGCCCCCCTGTTAAGGGTCTGTACTCTTAGCTGCTACCCTGCAATGCCAAAGCCACCAGACTCTGAGGCTGGATTATACTGGATACCAGCGTCTGCTCCCAGGGTCGAAGGGACTGACGCCTTTCCCGGACAGGGTCCAAGATTATAGGGTCAGAGAAGGGAGGGCGCTGCCACCCTCCTTTGTTTTACAGGCGGAGAAGCTAAGGCCGCCTCCCAGCATTGTGTGTATTAAATGAGATAACCTTGGCAAGCAGTATCTGGTCCATTTGAAGGCAGGGCATAGGTTTGGCAAACGGATGGCTAGTGGGCGGCTGTGGTTCCCTTTCTGATGGCTGGTGAGAGCACAGCCTCTGCTTTCCCCTCTGTGTTGGTAGGGCCTTTAGCACAGCAGGGAGTGTCCCTGCAGTGGACTGGGCAGAACGGAGGGCAGCAGAGTGAATACCCGACCGGCCAATGTGATGGAGGGGGTGGGCCGCCAGGTGGCGCTCCTGCCCAGCTGGCCGACAGGCCTGCCCTGCCAGGGCTGCTGCAAAGCCCTCCTTCCAGCTGTCCTGTTCTAAGGCTGCCATTTTCTGGGCCTGATGCCTGAGGGTTGAAGGGTCACCTTAATTTTTCAGCTTTAGGTAGGGCCAGAACCCCAGCTGCCTAAGCTAGAGTTTGGGAGTCACTGTTACCTCTTTCCCACCCCATTATTCTCTGAAGCTTTGCCTTTCTTCTACTGCCTTAATCTCTGCATCTTACCCACTTCTTTCCATGCCCTCTGCCAAGTTCATGGTCAGGACCACCCTTGGCCCTCACCCGGAGTGCTGCCTGCTCCTAACTGACCTCTGGCCTCCAGTCCACTCCTGCCCCTGCAGCCTGCATGATCCTTATAGAATGAAACTCTGATCACTTCATTCCCATGATACAAACTGCCAGGTCTTCTCTTTGCAATGAAAACCAAACCCAGACCTCTCTCAGTGGTGCAGAAGGTCCTAGGCCTTGCCTGGCTTTCCTTCCCCACTGCCTTCCTTCCTGCCTTGTTTCAGGCTTCCTCCTTGGGAGGATTTTCATGGCCTCCCAAGCCCCATGCCTTTTCGTGCCTCTCCTTTTGCACCTGCTGTTCCCTTTGCTGGGAAAACTTGTTCCAAGCCACCGATTCTACCCTTTGCTTGCCTGATTTCAGCTCATCCTTGAAGTCTTGGCCTACCTGCCACTTCTCAGAAGACTTCCCGGCTTCAAGGAGGACAGAGGTGCGCCTGCTCTGGGACCCGTGGCAGCCTGTATCCCCCGCCACAGTGCTTCCTCGATTGAGCCTCTAGTACCCAGCCTGGTGTGTGGTGCTGAGTGGGTGCTCAAATATTTGCCTACTGATGGTGAATTATGCACACACAGAAAACCTAGTGGAAATTGAATCAGACACCCAAGGATTGCCTGTGGGGCTAAGGGGAGACTTGACCTGCTTTTCTGTCTGGGAGGAAATCTGTGAACAACCTGAAGCAAATCCAATAACACTGCCTCATTACGTTTTTCCCTATGAGGTGCCAGCAAGATTGCTTTGGAGTTAAGTCCTTTAATTAAAATACCCTGGACTAAAGCTTTGGAAGTGAGATGAGGGCAGCTGCTGAGCAGGGCTGGGGAATAACGGGCAGAGCTCAGATTTTCGCATCAGGGTAACCTGCTGGCAAAACACAGCGGGTGCCTTTCAGCGTCAGCTGGCGGGTGGCTCACCTTAGCAGCCTGGAGGTGAATGATGGTGGTCTGGTTCCATGCCTCGTGCCTGTCGGCCCCGGACTGCATCAGAGTCTGCAAATGATGCACTGAGTTCTTTATGAGCCTGAAGGACGAGGGAAAGAGGTCCAGCTTCTTGACTGAGTGGGAAAGAGACTGATGGAGGTTGGTCCCAGGCTGCCTAGGGTCCCTCAGAAGTAGAAATAACTCCTAGTTAATGACAGTGTACTGGTGTTGCAAAGCTAAATGCTTGATGCACATTATGTCTTTAACCATTAAGAGCAGGCATTTCCAGTTTGTAATGGGGGAAAACTGAATCCCAGAAAGGTTGACTAAGTAGTTCAGGGTTACACAGCTAGTAAGGAGTGGAGCCTCCCTTAACCTCCTAACCTCCTAGCTGTAGGCCTGCAGGCCTGAAGCCAGGTTCAGCCTCCAATTTTTAAGGCAGACTCCATCCTCAAACCAGGTTTCTGGGCCATTCTGTTGACTGATTACCTGTGGTAAGCAAAGAGAATGGTTTTTCTCTAAAGGCTAGTGAGGCCTGTTGGTCACCAGCCTGTGCCAAGTTCTGCCTAAGGGGCCTTAAAAAAAAAAAAAAAGGAAAGGAAAACCAGCCCTTGTCCTCTAAACCATAAATTGTCATTTACCATTTACTTAACCTTTATTCTTTTATTTTTTATCCCCACCCATCTACTCATGACTCTTGGAATTTGTATGCAAAGCAAATTTTATTAAGCAATATTTATTTTGCTTGTCAGGGAATAGGTAAGCAGATCTATTGAAACTCAGTCACACTGAGTTTCAAGCAAGAAGCACTATAATAGTATTTTTATTATCCTGAGCAGCCTTATTTTGTATACCTCACCTCCCCTAACTAAAATGTTAGCTGTGAGGCCTGGGCTTTTTATCAGACTGGTTTACTGATTGATCCCCAGTGCCTAGAACGGTGCCTGGCATATTCTAGGCACTTAATATTTGAGTAGTAAATAAATGAATGTCCCAAGTTGCTTGTGATCTCGCAGTAACTATTAGCCATCCCTGGGACCACACGTTGGGATATAAGACCTCTTAAATGCTGAAAAGATTCTGCTCAGGTTGTTTATGTGTTTTAGTTGGGGAGGGATTCAGAAGGTTTGCTTTTTAGGTAGTTAAATATCTCCATCTTTTCTGTGTTTGGCTAGGACCTCCTTTTATTTCCAGCCTATTTGGACATTTCTGACACATAGTAGGTGCCTGACAATATTTGTTGAATGACAAAATGGATGAGTACTTGGTCTTGTTAGTATTCCCTGGAGCCAGCCTACTGCATGTGGTCTACTGCTGATTGGTGTGACCTCCCCTCCTCTCTGCTCCTGGTGTCAGGAGCTGGGAGGACTGGGAGGTTGGAGAAGGGGGTGGTTTTGGGGAGAGTATGTCTGAATGCTTATCCACCCAACCCTGAAGGCCCTAGTGCGGGAGAAGCCTGCCTTTCGGTGGGGTGGCTGATTTCCCAGCTCTGGCTCACCTGGCTGCCACGTGTGTCCAGGCAGTAGTGTAGAGCTCTGGGTGGAGGAAGTCGGCTGCCTTCTGGGCTGGGCACCTGGCCAGGTCAGGTGCGCTGAGGTATGCGACAGACTGAGGGAGGGACCTCTGCGATGTGGAACCTGGGGTGGCCTGAGCCTGCAGGTAGCTCTTCACCAGAAACCTGGGGTTGGGGTGGAGGCAGGTGAGAGGAAGGGGGAGTCTCACACCTCTCTACTAGGGCCCTGTACTCTCAGGCTCCCTGGGAGAACCAGGGCCAGCTGGGCTCCTGCCCTGGTTCCTCATGATGGTCGCTCTCACTGCCAGCCCCCACCCAGCCTGCCAGGAGGCCCTCCGGGAGTGCAACCGCCCTGGAACGGGGCTGGGGCTGTGGAGTTGGGCAGACCCTCTCTGCTCCTGAACAGAGACCCTTTGGCTATCTGAGCAAACAGAATCTTTTCTGTTGGTGAGGATCTTGTGATTTGGGGATTTATGGTGAATTGTACAGTGAGTGTGGAAATTAGATTTTCTTAGCTAAAAGAGGGGTGGATGCAAGAATGCTGACACTCGGGATAGGAGGATCACAGGTGACCTCTAGCCTCTCATGGTGATCCACGGTCATGAGCTCTGGGTGCAGACAGCACTGGACTTGAGGCAGCTCCCACTGAGGCCTGTGTGACGTGGTAGAAGTCACTCCACTGCCCTCAGCACAGTCCCTCCACCTCTAGATGGGGATGATAACCCCCACCGTTAGGGGTTTGGAAAGCCGAATGAGATAGTGTTTGTCAGGGGCTCAGCACAGTGCAGGGTGCAGAGTGTCTGCTCCTTGGTGTCGTATTCTTTTTGTAATTTGAAAAGAAACCCCAATGTATGTTACACATGAAAGAATTTTTGAAGGACTGTTACGTCGTATTTACTGGTAAGCCCTTTCTCCCTGCATGGGGAAGTATGTGCCCTTTCTAGTCCCTTGAGCCTAGATGAATGTACAAAGTGTTGTCAGCCTCCAGACCCCAGGCAGGAAGTGAAAGGGAACTGCCTCCTGCCCACCCAGGTGGCAGGGCAGGAGGACTCCCTGCCCTCGGGGCAGCAGGGGGCACTGGCCACAGGAGACACTTTCAGGCGGTGGCAACTGCTCCCAGGGAAACAGGATGAGGTGGGGTGGTCAGGGAGGGCACCTGAGGAGGTGTCATTTTAGCTGGCACCCTGAGGATGAGAAGGAGCCAGCCATGCAACAGTGAATGGGCGGCCGAGAGCATCGGGGGGGGGGGAAGTGTGTGTGGAGGCCCGTGGAGGGGAAAAGGGGTCTGTGGCTGCAGGATGAGCAGGAGCGGGGGTTGTGAGAGCGGGTTGGGGCGGGGGCCGGGGCCACGGGGAGTGGGGCATTTTCACCCGAGCAGTGGGAAGCCACTGAAGAATATTAAGCAGGAGAAAGATGTGATCTTCTCTAGGCTTTGAAAAGATCCCTCTGGTGCCCGTGGAGAAAGGACGGAAGCGGGCAGGGTGGAGTGAGGAGATAGACGCTGTGGTCCGGCTAAGGCGGGAGGAGGCGTGGCTGCAAGCTGCCGTGAAGCTGGGGAGAAGCGGCTGGATGGCAGACACGTTGTGGAGTTGGACGATCTCCATATGGTACCTCCCCAGGTTTGCCCCTCTGTAGGCATCAGACAGGGTTTCAATCTAAGCAGAAGCTTCCTGAGGCCCCCAGGGGCCGGCAGTGGCCTGCGCCATCCTGGGCCTTACCTGGCCATCTGTAGGTAGAGCACGGTGTTCTCACCCTCATAGGTGCAGGAAGCAGTCACTTTGTTGACCAGTGACGGCAGGCCACTCAGCTTCGAGTAGCCGTGTCCACCGCAGGCCCTGCGGCAAACCTCAGCCCCCTGGGTGCAGAGGTCGGACACCATGGCCTTCACACCTGAGCTCAGTGCGTGAAGCTGCAAGAACAGGAGGAGAGTCACATGGTGCAAAGGGGCCCTCCAGTAACAGCCCTGCTTACCGCTCATGGAGCACCTACTGTGTGTCCTCAGCTCACACTGAGGAGGAGAAAGCTGCGAAAGACAGGTTATGTGACTTGCCCAAGGTCATACAATGAGGCAATGTAGCTGTAGGGGCAATAAGAACAAAGGAAAACTGTCCAGGCTTGTGTGTCCAGGGTCCTGGGAAGAGGAGGCCTCCTGGGTCAGGCTCCCCACCATCCTGGAGCTGTGGATTTTGCTGGCAAGCGGAGGCTTTGGAGAGCTGGCCTATGAGGATGGAGGTCCACCGTTAACCCACTGCTCTGGGTTGTAGGGGGTCTGCCAGGCAACTGACCTGGTTTCTGGAAAGCCCTTATCTGCCCTTTAGACTTTTAAGTCCTGGAGGAAGGTCATGACCCTTAGCCTCTCTGAGCTTTACTTTCCTCATCTGTAAAATGAGTATATAAACGGTGCCTGCTGTTTAGCTGGATTAATGAAGCAATGCTTGTAAAGCACAGGGCCTGGACACACTAAAGCTTAAAAAGCTTAGTGTATCTGTAAGTCTACAGTCCTTTATCTGAGACCCTTAGGGACCCAGAATACTTTCTGAATTTTAGAAAGATAAAGCAGGGCATTTAAGATAGGTATCTAACACCCCTAGAAGAGTCTAGGCCAGCTGTAATGATCAAACATATTAATGCTTCTGCTGCAAAATGTATTCACACTCAGTGGGGTAGATCAGATTGGTGCAAGTCAAACCGTGCCACCGAATGAGTGCTAAAGGTCCTCAGTTTTCAGAGCTTTTTGGGTTTCAAATGCACACCAGGGATTGTGTGCCTATGTTCTGTACACTGTGTGCGATTATCTCTGCTAACGTTTTTGGAGCTTTCTGGGGGCCAGATGTGGGTGGGATTATATGTGGGGGTGTAGTTTACCCTGAGATACTGTAAGGCTGGGGATGGGGAGGCTGAAGGAGCCCCTGAGGGGGACCGGCGCCATTTCCCAGTGGTGGAACCATTGCAGCTGCCCTCCCAGTCCCTGGCCCCTGCGGACAACAGGCACCTCGGGCAGGAGGCTGAAGTCTTTGTGCAGGATGGCACTGTAGGAGCTCTGGAAGAACTCCATGAGGCTGCCCGCCAGGAAGTGGAATGCGTAGACCGTGGCCAGCTGCGGGAGGAGTTTCTGCTGCTGGGTCTGGTAGTCCAGGATTTTCGTCTCTGGGTCGCTGAGGGGAAGAAAAGTTGAGAAGACTACTCCATGCCACAGCCACCTTCCCGCAGCTCCACTGCCATAAAAGCCTTAAAAATGGACAGTGTTTTAGGACGCATTGCAAAACTTGACCTGAATTGACATGTGGCTAGTGACGATTTTGAAATTCCTCTAATATGACAGTCACCAGAAATATTGGTCTGTTTGCTTATGGGTGCTGCCCCTGTCAGGGAGGCTTACAAAAGTCCAGCGTGTGCACTAGATTATCCTCCCCAAAGCTGGAAACTGCTGAATCCCAAGAACATCTGGTCTCAAGGACTTGGGGTAATGGGTTGTGGCCTGTGATTCAAATCAAACCTGGATGATTTAAACCTTGACCTTTGTCCAGACGCACCTGCCGTGTGCTGGGAAATATGTTGGGCCTAATCAGTAACTCTCAGGCTGTGAACTTGGGTCTGGTGGAATCCCAAGGTAGGGACTGTGTCTTCCTTGTAGGGGCATGTGGTAACTGCTTGTGGATGAAAAGAAAGTGTGAATGTGAGAAGCCGCCATGGCTGATGGGGAGAATCCTGGGGTCAGTAGCTCCGCGCCTGGACACATGTATTGTAACCATCCTTGGGACACAACGGCAACCCAGAAAACGGCTCCAGACAGGACATCCTGGGTAGCACCTTCCCAGCGTCCCTGTCCTCCCGGCAAGGTCCTGTAGCCTGGGACTCTGAAGCCCAGGTTGGCTGAGGGTGCCTAGGTGTGCCAGAGTGGGGGCCTGGCGTGCTTGACTGCATTTCACCCTCCACGCCACCCGCAAAGATGCCTGTCAGGCCCGTTTTGTAGATGAGGGGCTGAGGGACCAAGAGGTGGGGCAGCTAGCCTAAGCTCCCCCGGCCGGCAGGGGCTCAGCTGAGGGGTGGTGTCCGACCCTCAGTCACTTAGGCTCCCAGATCCTTGAGCCCTTAGCAGGAAACCACACCAGACTGGTGCACTGGGTGCTCTCCAGTTCTGGCCTGATGATTCACTCTTCACATGTGTGAAAACTGAAGTCCAGAGAGGGCAGGGAGTGGCCCAGGGTCATTTAGCAGGACCAGAACTGCCAGGGGGAAGCCTCAGCACCACAAGCTCCGTCAGGACCCCGCTGGCCTCTGACCGTGAGAGGCCTGGTGGCACAGGGCAAAGACACACGCTCACACCAAGCCCGAAGGGACCAGACACTGGCAGACCCAGGTCGGGTCAGTGGGTCATCCCATCAGCCAAGATTAGAGGGATCCAGAGAAAGACCGCCCCACCCCCACCCCAATAGCACCAGATGGGCTGGGTCCAGCAGAGACCATCCCTGTGGAGGTCAGCCTCCAGCCACCCCTTGCCTGGGCCGGAGCCGGGACTGGCGGCGGACCACCGAGTAGCGGGTGGCGATGACGCAGGCCTTCTGCAGCAGGGGGATGATCTCGCCCAGCAGCAGCTCCACCCGTAACACCACCATGGAGAGGTAGTTGCTCTGTGCTGTCCCAAGCTTGATGTAGGTGCCATCTGGCAGGACCTGGGGGACCAGGGACAGGCACTGGGTGTGAGCCAAGGCTCCCCGCCTGCCCCATACCCAGAACTGTGGGCCTCCATGCCCCACGGGCACCTGGGCCCCGACTGCTCCCCCTGAAGTATGCACTGCCAGCCGTTAGCCAGAACGCATGGGATGGGCCGTGCTGGATGCTAAAACTGAAACATATCTATGCTTGTTGCTGGGTAGCCCATCAGCTTGGCTCACATCTCCTGTCCTGGGACACCGTGGACCTCCCCATAGTCCTCAGCCAGGGGTAATACCTGGCAGATGGGGACCCGCCAGAGCTCTCTGCATCGCTCGGCCTGTCTGCTCCAAGAGTGGGCATGTCTGGACGCACTGTAGGTCGGTGTGCCCGTCACCCCAGCCCACTCCCCTTCTCCTCAGAGCCTCGCCGTCCCACCCCATGATTGCTCTGCCACCCCATGAGGGAGATTTACCCAGGAGAACTCTGAGGCTCAGGGAGATCACATGACTTGCCCAGGATCATATAGTCCTAAGCTGGGGTTTTGACCCAGGTCTGGGCAACACCAGAGCCTCTCTGAGGAGGGTGGTACCCCGAGCTCAGCGCCATGGAGGAGGACCCAGAGCTAGCAGCAGTCTCTGGTGAGCCACGGTGCCCCCTGCTGGCAGTGCAGGCGTGCATCCTCCCCAGGACCCCCACCTGTGCAAAACGACTCAGCATGTTCTCCCTGGGGATCCGCACGTGGTCTAGTCGCAGGAAGCCATTGTCCGTGTGGTCAAAATCCATCTTGGGCCCGATGTCTCCAACAGTAATTCCTAGAAGGAGATGGGCATGGGAACATGTGTCAGTTGAGTGCTTACTGTTGAGCCCATCTGAGTCTCAGTGACCTGTGACATGGGTTATTACACCTGTTCTGCAGGGGACCAAGCTGAGGTCAGACAGGTGCTGAATCTTGATCAAGTTTCCACCCAGTTGGTAAGCACCCAGTCTACCCAGCTGGACACCTCTCTGCCCAAGCGAGACATGTCCCAGCTTCTCCCATGGGCCTCTGGGGTCTCAGGAGAGTGAGGTCTGGCGGGGCCTCTTCCCGTCAGGGCCCCGGAGGGAGCAGCCTAGGCTTACCCGGCAGTGGGGTATGGTCCTGGAGGCTCCTGATGGGCACGATAAAGGCATGCATGCCCCTCTGGGCTCCTGAGCAGATCAGCTGGGCCAGGACCAGGGCGTGGGTGGCGGACCGTCCCACTGAGGGCAGAGAGATGAGAGGCCTAGCATGATCCTGGTGCACGGAGCAGAACAGGCCACCTCCCACCAGGAACCTGGATGTGCGCCCGTGCCCGCTGTGATACCAAACAGCAGGGCAGGGCGCTCCGTGAGGCTGGGCTGGGGATTTGTCCAATTGGCCTCAGGGGAGTGGGTTAGGGAGGGTGCACTGCAGGGGAAAGGTATTTCCAGGGAACCACACAGGGACAGGGTGCAAGGCTGTATGTGCAGCAGCGGGGGGACTGGATTGGTTTGGTGGGGACAAGCAGTGGGGCAGGTGGTGTCCAGGGCAGCAGAGTTGCTTATCAAGGACAACCCTTGACTTACACGGTCTGACGCATCCCTGGAAATGCCTGGAACCACCCAAAGAGCTTTAATGTGTCTGGCTCTAGAATGCATTGGGTTGGAGGGATTTATGGGCAGCCACCTGGTGGCTGGAGGTGCAGGGAGTCCGTCTAAATGTCAGGTTTGTGCAACCACCCTGGGTAGGAGTGGGGAGGCTCAAGGAGGCTGATGGAGATCTTGAGGGGACCAAAGCCTTCCATGCCCCCGGGGCCTCTCTCTTCCAAAGGCAAGTCTTGACAAAGGTTATAGATTTTAATGAAAACAGCTCAAATGGAACAATCTGGGAAAGCTTGGGATCTATAAAAATTTGGTTCTACTGTGATCTTCTGGCTGAAGTGTGTGCCCTTGAGTCATTTCCTTTGGAATGAAGGAGACAGAACTGCTGGGGTATGTCTGCCAGAATCCACGGCAGGTTCCGAATCACAAGGAGACGTGGACTTCGCTGCCCCCATCACGGCTGATGGGCTCTTTGGGGGCCTCAAAAGGTCACTGAACACAGGGAGGGGAGCCGCCCTCACCCTTGCAGGGACTTGCAGAAGGCACCGTGAAGGCAGCAAGCCTTTATTTTTTCTGTTCTCAAAAACCTGTTAATCACTCTGCCATCAACCTAATAATGAATGCAGGTAATTACCGCTGATCAAAGTCCAGGTGGTGCCAGACCCTGTGCTGTTGCTTTTCCAGTTCTTGCAGGGCAGGTATGATGAGTCCTGTTTTCCAGGTAAGGAAACAGGCTCAGGGAGGCGTGACACAGTCGAGGTCACTGGCCTGGAGGGCCAGAGCTGGGATTTAAGCCTGATTTCAGAAGCTGGTTTCTCTCCTCTACACGGTTGTGGTTTTGACAGCTGGCCTTCCTATTCTCCCCTCTTCGCTCTCTGCTCTCTGGGTTCTTGCGTTCCTGTGTCTTTTCTCTCACCTCTTTCTCTCTCTTCCTGCTTTCACTGGACTCCGTACATTTGTTGTATTTCTTTTCCATATAAATGTTCACTGAATGAGTCCCAAAGTGCCACGGTCGTGGCCTCAGAGGTATATTCTCAAACGGGGGGAAGAGTGCCTCGGGAAGCGCAGTGCGGTCGCCACCTGGTGGCCACAGCGGGAGGCGCCGGTGGCTCTGGAGCAGTGAGGGATGTTGTTTCTCACCAACTGTGATTGTAGGGACCCTGTGTTCTGGCCCGCGGCGAGCTTAATCATTAGCTTGGGAGATAAGAGGACCTAGGGTTTTATGGGGAGTGCCTGGGACTGGGCCCAGGGTGTGTAGGAGGAGGGAGACAGTGTGTGTGTGTGTGTGTAAGAGCCTTGTTTCCCCACACCCCCAAAGTTAGGCTGGCTTCCTCAGCTACTTCAAAGTTCCCGTGGGGGCCTCCCAGCCACTCACTGATGAAATTCTCCATGTCCCTATTTTACAGACTAAGAACATGAAGCTCAGAGACATGAACTGACCTGCCCAGGGTCACCAGCCTAAACAGGGAATCAGTCTGAGCTCTGATAGTGCTCTTCTCTCTGGCTTCATTCTCCCTGGGGCGGATGGGGGTGGGGGGTGGATGGATACTCACGGTCCCCAGGCCACCATTTGGTGGCAGTCATTGTGGGGCTGTGTACCACAAACTCCTGGGTGGCTGCGTCGTAGGTGGCTTCAGTCTCCAGGCCCTGAAGATACGTCCCTTGGAATCAAGGAGGGGAGTTAGACATTGGGCAAGAATCTCACCTAGGGAGCAGCATCTAGAGACGAGGCCGACCTGGGCCTCTCAGGCACCAGCTTGGAATGCAGTCGGGGCGGCTCCCAAAGTTCACCCATAGGCATTTCTCTCCTTTCACCCCGATCTGCGCAGGGGACATGTGGCCAGCCTATGACAAAGGGATACTGACATTTCTAGAAGGAGCCCGTATTCCCCACTAGCTCTTACAGTATGTTCATGTAAATTAGAGAAAGGTAGCTGCTCCTCAAGACCCTTGACTGCCACCTGCAGGAACGTTTTCATATGAAATATACAGTCTGGCTGCTGCCGTGTGAATGGGGCCTCTGGGACTGGGGAGCGCACGGCCTGTGTACTGCACGCAGCAGCCCTGGCTCACCGTGTCCCAGTTCCGTCTGGGCGTACGTTGTGATGATCTGGAAGTTGTTGCAGAGCGGGACCCATCTGTCAATCTGCTCCTCTGATCCCAGGCTCCTGAGCGCTATCAGGAAGACTCGGTGTAAATTGAAGGCCAGGACTCCAGAAAGGGCTCTGTGGGAGAGAGACGTGGGGATTGAGCAGCCCATTGGCAACAGGGGCCTAGGTACCATCGGCCTGATAGGATGCAGTAGGGGAGAGCCATATGGCATTCTGGTTTCCCAGGAAAAGTATTGCCTGTTTGGGGGAATATAGCTCATAGGGCTAGAGGTTTCTGGATAATCCCAGGTGAACTTCTCTCTGGGGGGGTTGCCTTGGGAGTGAGCACCTGTAAGCATAACGTAATTCAAGACTGTCTTTTGCCCAGCCCAGGCGCTGCGCTATCATCTGGATGTGGAATGTCTTCCGGACAGCGGCCTCGTAATGTTCATTCTGGGTCATGAAATAATTATCCTTTGGGCTAAACTCCGGGTTGCTGTAGATGATGCTTTCTGCCAGGGACAGAGAACAGAGGGCTTAGACAGCAGGGTGAGGTTCCTGGCACCTTCAAATCTTCCCATCTGCTTGCCTCATGTACATGGAAAGGAAGTCAGATGTTACTGTCATTTTACAGATGTGATGATTGAGGCCCAGTGTGGGAAAGTGACTTGCTCAAGGTCACAAAGTGATGCAGTAGCAGAAGAGGACCAGCATCCAGGTCTTTCATTGCCTGGACTCTTCTGTCCCTCAGATGGGCTCAGGGAATATTGACATGTTAAAGATGCCTTTACAGTCCAAAGGCATGAATCTCTAACAGTGGAATTTTGAGAGCAAAGTTTGTTATTTGGAGGTGGGGCTGCTAGTCAAGGACTCTTCTTCCAAGAAAAGCACAGGGCACTAAACAGGTACTCCATTTCCCAGCTTCCTCTTACCGACTTTCCTCCGGAGGGCAGTGTTCTGGGCACCTCTATCAAGGATGTTCGTGAGCTGTTCCACATCAAAGGACTGAATGTACCTCTCGCTCTCTATGTCGGGGTGCATTTGCCTGCTCCAGGTATCCCCCAACGACACTCGGTGCACTGGGCTGCCCATCTCAGCCTGGATCTGCCTGGTGTCTGGGCAGTGCTAAGAACCTGTACACAGAAGGAACTGCCCAGGGCTGAGTGTCAGCCAGGGGCTGCTGGGTGAAGGAAAGCAACTGCCCTGAGTATTTGAGTGCCACTCCACCCCCACACTCCTCCCTGTGGGCATGTGCTGGCTGTGTGCCAGGCATTGTCTAGGCATGTAGCAACTGCTCAGTAAAATGGTGGTTCAGTGCATGTTAGCTAAGATTTGCACAAGGTGTGATTACACAGCTTGTGTTCTGCCCACTGCAGTTTGAGTTCTAAGCATTGTCTGGGGAAATCTTACAAGCCAACGAAAGTCATGCATGAAGAAAGGTAATCTTAAAGAGGTAAAGTGTTTGGCTTCTACATACACAGGTGAAGGTGGCCAAGAGTTGGATGGGGTCTGTGCATGCCACAGCCCCACCAGGGGGCTTGTTGGGGTCCTGTGGTCCCATTCATCTGGTCCCCTAAGTCCTGGGCTCATTCAGGCCGTTTTTGTGAGCTTGAGGGATTTTGTAGAACTGAGGGCAGGGAGCTTGTTCCTTGCCTATGAAGTGTTGCCCCTGGAGCCCCTGTGTGTCCTCCACAGTCAGGGTGGACCCTGCATCCTTTGCAGCACACATGCAGCCTGTTAGGAGCGCCTGTTCCCCTACAACAAGGCAACCACCGGGTACCGTCTACTCTATTTCTTGAGTCTCTCAGATCCATTTGCTCATCCCCATGGTCCCCACCCAGGCCACCATCATCTCTCACCGGGCCTCACTGCTTCTGTTTGTCCTCCTGGCTGCCGGGTGGGCTCTCAAACGTCAGTCACGTTGGTTCCCTTCCCTGCCTGGCATTTGCTCCTTGGTGCCCACTGTTTGTGGCGTGGAGCTCATACTCCCTGCCATTCCAACCACCTGCCACCCCTTTGGCCCCCTGCCTGGGTCAGCTGACCCCACCCAAGCCTCCTCACTCTCCTCCTCCCCTTTGCCCCCACTGTTTGCCCTGTGCTCCTCGTGAGCCCCAGCCTCCAGAGACCCATTCTCTAAGAGGCCTTCCTGGTAGCAGCCCCCTCTAGGGGACTGAGCACCCCTTGGTGTCCCCAGTGGGTGATCAGAGTGGGCAATGCGGAGTGTTTCCTGTCTGCTTGCTCGTGGGCCCCAGAGCCTAGCAGGAGGAGGCATGCTGGAAACTGTTGCTACCACTGTCTGGATCCCCTTTCTTCTCACCACAACCCTACAGACATGCTATTTTTATTATTACCATTTTACAGAGAGGACAGGATGCTGTGAGGTCACACAGCCATATGAAGCCAATGGGATTCATACGCAGGCGTCTAAACCTAAGTGGGTGGCAGGGCCGTGGGGGTGCTGACATGGGGCCTGGCGCATTCAGGGAGCCCCCATCATGTGCCTCCTGGATCCCTGCAAGGCCACCCAGCCTGTCTCCTCTCTTCTGCCCGTCCCCACCCCCCATGGCTATTTCTGTCCCCTCCATTACCAGGTAAACTCTGCAAGGGCAGGGTCTTTTTCATATGTCCTGTAGCTGGAACAGCACAGGGCCCGGCCCGCAGATAGTATCCAGTAAATAGGTGTTGAATGTAAGACAGCAGTGCTGAGTCATTAGGAGCGGTGGGAAGGGTGGTCTTGACCTCAGGGGTCTCCCTTACCCCCGCTCTCCTGCCCCCAGCTTGCCCGACTCACCTCTGTCCTGCGTCTGTGCTCTGGGCCTGCCTGGAATCTCCAGCGGCAGACCTAGGCCCTCTGCTGGTGGCCCAGCCCCTTCCTCCTCCCCTAGAGAGGCTGGAGCATAGGCAACAAAGCGCTCCCTGGCAAGCTTTCAGCACTCCGCTGCGCCGAGGTGATGCTGTTTGTTCCTCCACTCCCCCTGTGGAGTGTGCCCAGCGCCGGGACTGCCCTGGGGTATTTGCTGAGGCTGAAGCAGAGTGGACCTCTCGGCAGCCTCCGGGGCGGCTGAGTAGGTGCCAGCCCTGGGGCCGCTGTCCTACTCTTCCTGCCTCTCTGGCCCGCCCTCCCTGAGCCTGGGCCTGGTAACAGTGCGCATACTTTCATTCTGCCCGAGGAAACACCCGGGCCCCGCCCGGGGCCAGAGGCTGAGTCCTGGTCCTGGAAGGGTGACTGTGGGTTACTGTACCTCTCTAAGCTCCCCTCCCCTTATAAAGGCCCTGGGGTATAAAGGAAAGCTCTTGGTGAACTGTAAATCCCCATAATTTGTAAGTTCAGATTATTACCACTTTCTTGATTCCTCTTAAGAGAATTTCTTAATGCCTAGGAGGGATGTTAAATGGAATTTCCGAGTCTCTGGTGGTCTGCTGGTGAGATATTTATGGACAGGCATGTGAGGGCTTAGGAAGTGTAGGATGCACGGATTGGTTTATTCATCAGCATGTATTTTTGAGTGCCCACAGTGATCTAAGCAGCAGGGTGTAGCAGGAAGCAAAAGCTAAGCAAAACCAAGCAGCTAGTGCCCTGTCCTGGGGAAGCTTCCAGGCTGGGGCTGGGGGCTGCTGGGGACAGCTCATCACAGGTGGGCTGAACAGGAAAACCTGGGCAGGATACGCACAACCACTTCTGATGAACGTATGATGTCGCCCTCTCTTCCTGCTCCCCTGGCCCGAGGCCCCTGCTTTATCTCTTCAGCTCCCCTTTATCTTTTCTTGTCACTATACATGTTACAGTCTCTCGGGAAGTCATTCCAGTCTGGATTGGAAGCTTCTGGACCTGCGTTCTTAGCTCCAAGCTCTTGGCTCTTGTGGTATAATAATAATAAAAAACATATTTTTTGCACATATTTAATCTTTGTCTCCAGTTGCTGGCAGAGCTCCTAAAAACCCTTGCAATCTCCTGAGTGATAAGATTGCCCTTTGGTATGGCTAGGGGCCCACAGATAGCTGCAGGAGGGGGGCCAGTTGCCAGAAAGACCAACCCTTAGTTGGAACTTATAGTCCTCCCCCACCATCACCTCCCAGCCAAACTTCCAGGGAGGGGAGAGGGGCTGGGGCTGGGCTGAGCACCAGTGGCTGGGGATTTGATCAGCTGTGCCCATATAATGAAACCTTTATGAAAATCCCTAAGCACCAGGGTTTGGGGAGCTTCTGAGTTGGTGCATGCATGAAGGTGCTGGGGCAGCGTGGGTGTGCCCTTCCCATCTCTTGTCCTTTGCGTCTCTTCCAATTGGCTGTTCCTGTGTAGTGGCCTTTATCATAGACTAGCAAACTTAAGTGTTTTCCTGAGTTCTGTGAATCATTCTAGCAAATTACTGGGCCGAGGGGAGGGGGTTGTGGGAACTCCTGAATTTATAGCTGGTAGGATTTGCAGTTGTCTGAAATGGAGGCCACCTTATGAGACTGAGCCTGAAACCTATGGGGTCTGCACTGACTCCAAGAGTTAGTGTCAGAATTGACTTGAATTGTCAGACACCCAGCTGGTGTGAGAGAATTGGAGACTTTGTGTGGAAAACCACACATTCGACATCACAAGTGGTGTTTTAAAAAAGACAACACACCCTTGGTGCACCTACTGCAAGGTGCTATTTTGTCTTCTTGTGTTTTTATGAAAATCACCAGTGAAGGCGAGTTCAGTATTGCTCTTGGTCATTCATGTAGTCGCGGACCCAGTCTGGGACCCGGCCCCAGGAAGGTGTTCAGCAAATATGAATTAATAAAGCTTGGCACGAGCTGTCATGATGATCTACCCCAAGGTCAGGGCCAACATTGGGAATGGACTTTGGAGTTTTAGCACGTTAGAAAAAAAAGGTGGGGGTTGGTATGTGTCTGTGTCCCCACCCTGTTTGCACACATGCGTACAGCTGACATGAAGCCCAGCCCTCCAGTCTCAAAGCTGGGCATTCCTCTGGGACAGCTTGTACCAAAAAGCTGTGTACCCAGCTGTGTTTCCAAAGTGATCCTGGTTTTTTTTGCCACCTCTCCCCAACTCTCCCGATGGCTCCTGCCATCCTGTGCACTTCAGGAATTCAAGCTGTTAATATCCAAAGAGCTTAAAAGGCTCTCCACATGTGGTTTTTCTGTGAAAGAGTTGCTCCCTGGGGTGAATGGTTTTCCTCTGTCCCACGTTGCTGCTCTAAAAGTTGGCTTTTCTTACGCTTAGCGTTAGTATTCGTTTGCCTCTTCCCATCGTTCCCGACAGATGTTTTTGGAGTACGTGCAGTGCCTTGCGCTCTGGTGGGGTGGGACTCAGAGGGGCACCAGGTCTTGGCGAGCGGGATGGGAATCTCCCCATTTTATAGGGGAGGAAATCAGCTCCGAGACGGCTTGTTACTTGAGTGGATTTGCACAAGAAGTGGATTGCAGAGCAGGAATCTGAACTGGGTCTTCTTATAATGAACACTGGCTCTTAACCCATCACACAAGGCTGGGAAAGAAGTCAGGAGACTCGGGGTACCTGCAGGACAGGACTTCTGGGATGTGGTAACTGCACAGGCGCTCTCCGCTCCTGAGTCTCAGCCTTCTCATCTGTGATGTGGAATGTTCGCTCACTAAGGGGCTTCACAACTCCCCATCATAGTCCCCAGTAGTGTCCAGCTTGTGTCTTGAATACAAGGCAGGACCCAAATTTGAGACATGACCCAGGTCCTGCTGGGACCAGGGAGCCTATGCCCCATTTCTCCTGTCGCTGTTGGCAGTGGCTCTGGGACGATGGCCTTGACTCTGTTGTTTTAGGAGGGAAAGTCCTGGGTTCCAGCCTGGCCTCTACCAAGGCCTTTGCTTCACAGATCATGGGCAGTTACTTAACTTCTCTGTGCCATAGTTTCCACATCTTGTTTGTACTGAGATTAAACTCTGATGGTCTTTTAATGTTTGATAAATTCTGTGTTTAAATAGATTCTGCATCAGCTTTGGAGCTGGCCCTGCTCTCTTTGTTTGACTGTAATCACTTCAGTTTGTTGCAGCAGGCTGTTGAACTCTCTAGCTTAAAAGTTGTTTAATTATGAAAAATTCCAGACCGGTACAAAGTGGAGAGAACCCTGTAGTGAACCCCCAGGAACCTAATACCCAGCTTTAACAATTATCATCTCACATCTCCCTATGCTTTGTTTTTGATCTTTTATCTAAAAGTAACTTTAGATTTTCAGAAAGTTGCAAAAAATATTTAAGAGTTTCTGTATACCCTTCACTCGGCTTCCTCTAATGCCAGTGCTTATATATCTGTAGTGCAGTTACTGAAGCCAAGAAATTAACACTGATGCAATACTATTAACTCATCTTGAGAACTTACATGAGGGTGTCAGAGTCCCGAAGATCAACCCAAGGTTCAATGATCTGCTAGGACTCGCAGAACTCCGAAGAGCTCCTATACTCATGCGCTATGGTTTATTATTGTTAAAGGTTACGGCTGAAACTCAGCCAAGGAAAGAGGCAGGTAGGGTGGGGTCCAGAGAGACCAGCGATGAGCCTCCAGCGACCCCCTCCCAGTGGAACCGTATGAACAGCATTCAGCTCTCCCTGGGTGACAACATGAGACCCGGGGAAGCTCGCCAGGTGGGGATCCTCGGTCCCCAGGGCTACCGGGCATCAGTCACAGATGTATGGGATGCTGGTGTGGCCGACCTTCGCCGCTCAGGCTTCACCCGTCAGAGAGCAGACTGATGAGGCATGGCCTGTGGCCCCACAGGAATCACGTTGTCAGTGTAAACTGCCTGGCACGGCCCAAGATCCCAGGTATACAGAGACGCCCTTTTCGGGCAGGATATTCCAGCAACTCAGAGGCTGTCTCCCAGGAGCTGTCCAGGGTCATGTGCATGCTCAGCATTTGAAATCCTGCTGAGTAAATCCATGCATTTACTGCATATTGCGTTTGGCCAGATTCCCTACAGGTGTCCTTTTTCTGGGACAGGATCCGATCCAGGATCTGACATTTCACTTCACTGTCCTGTCTCCTCCAGTTCTCAATCTTTCTGTGTCTTTTATGACCTTGATACTTTGAAGGTGTTTTTTAGAATGTCCCTCAATTTAGATTGGTGTGTGAGATGATATGGGGTGACACCTCTCCCAAAAAACGGGAGCTGGGAGAAGAGCAGGGGATTTAGAGGGCGGTCAGCCCTGTGGGAGGGATGGATGCCAGATCAGCCTGGGAACTAAGAGAAATGAGTGGACATAGGACCTGGGTGACACATGTGACAGAGTAAAGCCAATGAGAAAAGGGAAGACAAAATGAACCTTCAATGGGGGTAGGCCTGTGCCTGCATGTGCCAA
This sequence comes from Manis javanica, assembly GCF_040802235.1. Taxonomy (NCBI): domain Eukaryota; kingdom Metazoa; phylum Chordata; class Mammalia; order Pholidota; family Manidae; genus Manis; species Manis javanica. The sequence goes on from NC_133158.1 coordinate 7,552,501, forward strand.
ACATTTTGTACTTATTAGCTCAGCCCTCTGATAACCCTCAAGGCTGAACTATTGGAACCCTTGTTTAATTCATGAGAGACTCAGAGATGTTAAGTACCTGTCCAATGTTGGCCATCAGGCAGGTGGCAGAGCTGGATGCTGGCCCACCTGCCAGGTATCTTTGAGGGGGGAGAAAGAGAAGGAGAAGGAACTTCCACCCCTTGAAATGTGCCAGGCTGGGCACTTTACCTCTGTTCTCTCATGTTTCGGGGTCTGCCAGGCTTGTGGTACTCAATGCATGTTCCCCTTCTTCCTGTTCCTTCCCCAAACTTCCTGGGCCACGGTCAGGCATGTGAACCCCTGTGTCCCATTTGGACATTGCCTTTCCTCAAAGCTGTGGGTGGGATGGCCTGGGATTCTTGTCCCTGGGGCCCACTCTGCCAGACTGCTGTGGGCCGGGCCACCTGCTGGCCAGGAAGGAGGGAGGAAGGCCATTTGTCCTCAGCACGCTTGCAGAACGCTGGCAACAGATGGGAAGGCTTGAATGTGGGCGCTTTGCAAAATATCTTCCTGCAGCCTCCACCAACAGATGCTGCCTGGGTAAATGTGTGGGCTCAGGCAGGCAGACGTGGGTTCACATCTTCCTTCCTCCACCTGCTGACTGGAGTCTCCTGGGGGGTTAAGGGAGAGAATTAATATAAGAGATTTAGCCTAGTCTCTGGCACAGACACTAAAGTATAGGTATTATTCTCTGCATTGTTGCCACCCATATCATTGCACATTACAGGAAAATGTGGTCTAGCAAATTGCCCAGGCTTGTGACTAGTAGTGACTGGCAGAGCTGGGGCTTGAGTCCAGGTCTGGGCACAGAATTAATCCTCTGTGGGGGTAATTCTGATGCTGGCCTGGCAGGGGGAAGGAGCGTTTTAGGTCAGGCACCCAAAACAGCAAGCTTAGGAGCCCTGATCCCATGGGAAGCCCTTCCCTGGATGGGGAGCCCTGGCTTGCTTAGCTGTTGCCAGGTAGCCCAGGAGAGTTGCCAGGGTCCCGCCTTGGGCAGTCCTTCTCTCTTCAAGTCCCTTTTGGGAGGTAGACAGGCGTACTTAACGAGAGGGCCGGCTTTGGAGAACAAGCCCAGCGCCATGTTTTCTGGGGGAGGACCGGACGATCATCCACTCAGGTAGTCATGGCAGGCTGAGGGGAGGGCAGTCCGCCACTGGGAGGGTGAGAGCTCTGTTCTGTGAGGCAGGCTCTGCCCGGGCATTGGTGGGTCTCTGGGGTCACCGAAGCATCAAATTGTCTAGGCCACTGCTCAGCCATAGGTCCAGTCCTTCAAGGGGCCAGGAGTCTGACCTGCTGGTTGTCTCCAAGACAGGCTGGCTTTGGGCCTGGGGGGTGTGCCATCAGGGCTGGGACCACGACAGTGCGTAGATTTCTATCACCCATTTCATTGGTTTATGTTGGCCCAAATCTGTCTTTATAAGTGGAGGCCAAATCCCTCGAGATCAGAAGGACAAATGGAAGGTGAATCTCACGGCAAAAGGCCAGAATGGCACAGGGGCCTTCTCTGAGCCCTTTCTTAAAGCTACAGTGGAAAAATGCAGTCTTGGAAGACTCTGTGACTCTTACCTCTCTTGGGTATTGTTTTGTGGCTTCTGGAAAGTTCCTTGACTCACCCGAGCCTTGGTTTCTTCATCTGCAAAATGAGGAGTATGATACCGAATTGTCATGAGCAGTGACACTGCTGGTCCTTCCTAAATGCAGGGAGCATTACTGACGCCCATTCACACCATTTCTGAAGATGTATTATGCACAGAGTCCTGGGTTGGGACGAGTAAAGGTGAGCAGAAACAGACAGGGTCCCTGACCTTGTGGGCTCTGGAAATAATACAATCTCAGATGTGGCGAGACTGTGCTGCCAGCCTTCCTGGGCTCTGAGGGCTACGTGGAGCCCACGCTGCAGACCTGGGGAGGAGGGGGCCCTTCTCTGAGGATCTTCCCTTTCTCTCCCGTTGTGTAGTTTGCACTGGTCTGCCATTGAAGAGGATGCTCTCCAAACGTGACCAGGACTTGTCTCGGGGTGTGAGCAAGTGTGGCGTCAGTGAGAACAGGCCGGCTGCTCTTGGCCATCCATTTAGGGCAGGGCTTGACATCTGAGCTGCTGGAGCAGCCCTTTGCTTCTCCAGGGTCTCCGGGACCAAGTGGTGGCCTGACCTCTGCCTTCAGAGATGTTCTCACCCTCAGGACACCCAGAGAGTGGTATGTAGAAGCCACACAGCTCCAACAGGGGTCCTGAAGGCACAAAATACTGACGAAAGCCCAAGAGGCCACAGGAATGCTCATGGCCCAAACTGACATCTCTGGGCCAGGGTCAGATTGCAGAGGAAGGAAGCAGGTGGATGGCAGCCATGGGAGGGGCTGAACCTGGGTGGAGGCTGGGTGTTTTACTACAGTAGAAGCATGCACTCATTCATTCATTCAACAATCATTTATTAAGTACCTACTATGTTCCCGATGCCCTCTTTGGCCACTGCCTTTTGTCAAAGCTGTGAGTGGGATGGGGCTGGGATTCTCGCCCCTGGGGCCCACTCTGCCAGATTGGCGCAGGCTGGGCCACCTGCTGACAGGGGAGGAGGGAGGAAGGCTGGTTGGGATTCAGCAGTAAACAAGACGGATGAAAATCTGTGCTCTCATGGAGCTGACATTATTGGCAGGAGAGACAACCAGATAAATAAGCAAAATACAGAATGTGGTAGATGGTGATAATCGGTAAGGAGGAAAAGGAGGCAGGAAGGAAGACAAAGGAAGTGAACAGACTGAGGTTTCAGATGGGGGCGCTCAGGGGGCCCTTGTTTAGGAAGAGCATGGGGAAAGCCCTGGAGAGTGAGGGAGTGGGCTGTGGGGCTCTCTGAGGGGAGAGCGCTCCTGGCCATGGGGCAGCAGGTGGGAAGGCACTGGGGTGGGCTTGCCTGGCAGGTACGAGGGCGGGAGCAGTGGGAAGTAGGCCAGAGGTTTAGAGGGAGCTGGACACACAGGACCTTCTAGGGGGCAGGGAGGACTCTCCTGGGAGCCAGTGGAGAGCTCTATGCAGAGCGGCAGCAAGGGCTGCCGTAGATGTTAACGGGATCATTTCAGCTGCCTGTTGAGAATAGGCTGTAGGGGCAGGAGCAGAGGCAGGGAGGCCAGTTAGGAGGAGGCCACTGCAGTCAACCAGCTGTTTTGTTTCCCACGGTGCCCCCAGCCCATGACATGCTTCTTGGCAGAGAGAGCCGGCACTCAACAAATACTTATTGAATGGTGTGTGAATTAGTGTTGCCCAAATACTGGTTCTTAGACTGGTGCCATGTAGGCTATGTGGAGAAGGTATAAAAAAAACAGATCCCAGGATCCAATAGGTTTCTGATGAGAAAGACGAATCTGGATTTTCAGTAGTTTGCAGGTAATGCTGCGTAACAGGGCTGGCTTTCTGTGTCAATTAGGAATGCTCTTGGCTTCAAGTAACAGAGCTCAGCCAAAAATGACTTAAACAAAGAGTGTTCATTTTTATTTACAAACGTTCTGGAGAGGATGGCTGCTGTCATTGGCTTGGTCAAATTATGGTAAGGTCAATGTCTCAGATTCTCTTGGCTTTTTTCTCACTGGTGCAACATAGCTGCTGTGGTTCCAGGCATCACATCCTCAATCAAGGCAGGAAGAAGGGAGGGGCTGGGAGGTGTTACATATGGCTGTCTCTTTTATCAGAAAAATATAGACTTTCCCAGAAGCCCCTGTAGACTTCCTCTTAAATTTCACTGGCCATACCTGGTCACATCGTCATCCCAGGTTACATGTGGGGCTGGGACAGTGAGAATCTGGATTTATAACCTCTACAGTGAGAGTGGCCAGAGAGGAGGAGTTGGGACTGACCGTTGGGCTGTGAGAGAGGGTATCTGTCATGGCTCCACTGGACAACGTGGCACTTCAAGCCCCTTCTAATTCTGGGGCATTGTCTTTATGGCTTGCCCCTTCCATGGAGCATCTCTGGGGACCACCGAGTGAAATCCCAAAGCATTCCCTTGGAGGCCCTACTCCATCCTAGACCCTCTGTCTGGCATCTCTTTACATGTCCATATAAAGAGACCTCCCGAAGGCAAGTTCTTTGGGGAATTCTGCATCTTTAGCATTACCCTCACTCGGCTGATATTTAAAACACTGTCACCGTGTTCTTACCAAGACAGTCACATGCAGAAGCCTTTTAGAGCTTGACTTACACACACACACACACACACACACACACACACACACACGCATATCTTGTTTACACCCCTGCGCTGGCTCCACACCAGGATGACGTCTTTAGTCACCTTCAAAACACTCGGGAGGAAGACCAGGATGGCCCCCTTTCTTCCTGCAGGTCCTGCCTTTGGTCCAAGAATCAAGCAGCCAGCTCTGGCAGCTTTGGGGGGTGCGTTTTCTCACACTGTCCTATCACCTTAAGTGATGGGTTCACAAAGCCAGAGGCAGGGATTTTATTCTTCAGGGAAAAAAGAAACAGGCCTGGTTTATTCTTTAGAACTGGGATAGGAGGAGAAGATTCAAACATCTGGTCTCGCGAGGGAAGGGAATCTGAAGAAGAAGAATGGGTGAATTTGCTGCAGTGGCCGAGGCGGTGGAACCCGTAGGGGGTGGGTCTCCGGTGCTGAGCTGGACATGGGGGAGGGGCCAGTCTGTAAGGGTGGCAGTGGGGTTTTCAAACCATTGTTTATATCTCCAGAAGCCTACTAGAAATCACTGTATATTTATTCTCCATAGGCTTTAGGAAAAGGTAAAAAAAAAAAATCTCTTTTTTGGCTAGAGTTGCATTGTAACAGTATAGTAAGAAATGTGGATTGGCAGTTGTATCCATCTGCAGTGGAAACAACAATCACAAAGCCAGCACAATTTGCTAGACAAAAGTGCTCCTAGGCCCAGGGTCCCTGGATGGGTGGATAATAAAGCCCTTGGGGCTGCAGAGGGGGGGATCCCCTAGGGCAGAGGTCCATGGGAGCTGGGGATACAGTTGGCTTCAGGGATGATGTTTCTAGTGTCTCGACCTGGGTGCCCCAGCCTTGCTGCTTACAGCGTGGTCCTGAGACCAGCAGTCTAGGAGTTTGTTAGAAATGCAGACTCTCAGCCCCCATCCCAGATCTACTGAATCAGATGCCATATTTAAACAAAACTCCCAGTGATTCGTAGGCACAGTGAAGTTGGAGAAAACCTGTTCTAGACTTCTGGAAGCAGGAAGGCTGTGGCCCTGGCCTGTTGTGGTTTCCCGGCACAGACAGGGAGAGCTGTGCAGAGGAGATAGCAGCACGGGTGTGGGGGAGAGGCTGGCACCCTCCAAGAAGCTGTCTTTGTCAGTCCTGCTCACTCGCCATGACTGTGTGGGCCGCCTGCCCTCCTCACCTAGGACGGGCTGAACCGGGACTGTTCTGCCCCGAGCTGGCTTTCAAGGCGGGTGTCCGGAGCTGCTCCGTGCAGCTGCCCCACCCCTGGCTGCAGGCAAAAGCGCAGGCAGGAAAGTTCTCTGAGACCTGGGAGCTGGGTTGCCCAGAGAAACAGGGCCCCATGGGACCTGGGCAGAATAGAGGTCTTGTCAGGACGAGGAGGCGCCTTTCCTCCCTTCCCAACTGCGAGAAAAATCTCGGCAGGGCTCAGAAGCCTCTCCAAGGAGAGGTGCCTTGTGAGAGTCTTCGTAGCAGTGGCTTCCCCGTGGAGCAGGAGGGATAAGTGCTCAGAAGGAAAAGCCTGGGAGCTTAGGGGCCCCCAGCTTCTGGGGTGATGCATTTTTACAGGAGCAAGAATGAACATCATAGATCTCCCAAGGTCCAGACCCCGGGTTGCCAGATACAGGAGGTGGAGGAGGGTGTGGGGCCGGAGGGGGGGGCTGCCGGGGGCTGCTGCTCCAGCGGCCCGCTCTACAGTGCTCTCTCTTCACTTGTCAGTGTGGCGATTCTCCGCAGGTTTTCCCTGACTTTAATGAATTCTGGGGCGTGGTCCTCTTCCTTTTCTGGTGGCTTTTCCAGCTGAAGGAGAGAGAAGCAGAGGTGTGAAGTGGGTGAGGCTAGAGGAAGTCCTGTTCTTGAAAGCCACTAGGTTTGGACCAAAGGTTCTTGATGGGGAAACAGAACCAGGGGTCAGTTTTGCCACCAGCCTGGTAGCTGGGGGGAACTGGTCATGAGACTAAGTTCTTTCTGTGAAGCCTTGTTCAAATAGCTTACTTCATCCGGATCTCAGGTTCCTCATCTCTTAAATGGGGACACCACCTGGCTTGTAGGACAGTTATGAGAATGAAATTAGAATCAGGATGTAATAGGTTGGGTTGATAAGGAAACTGAGGTTCAGAGAGGGGAAGTCATTGGCCCAAAGTCACACAGCAAAGTGAATGGCTCAGTGAGGACTCAGGTCAGGGTGGACTTCTGGTCCAGTCCTTATTTTGCTCAATCTCCTCCCTCTGTAGCCACACACAGTTCCTCCCCAGGCCAGGAGACAGTCTTGGAGGAGGCAAGGACCAGGGCTGGGTGTCCCCACCCACCTGGTTCAGCCTCTGCTGTCGCCTCAGCAGCTCCTGCTCAAAGGGGCACTGCAGCCGCTTGGCCTCCAGCTCCTCCTTCTTCTTCTTGATGAGCTGGTTCCGCCGGCGGTGCTCCAGGACACGCTGCAGCTCCGGCTTGCTGTCCACGCCCAGGCCTCTGCGGTGGGGGGTGCTGTCAGGAGACCCCAGCTGCCCCCCACCCTAGTCTCAGGGCTGTACCCTGCAGGGACACCAATCTACACCATTATCTCGTACAAGACTCCTGGCAGCCTAAGAGGTGAAACCATTACTGTCCCATTGTACAGAGAAGGGAAACGAAGCTCTTGGGGCTCAGGATAGCAGTCCAAGTTGCAACTAAGAGGGGAGGAAGGAGGATTTGCACCCAGGCCTGTCTGACTGCAGAGACCTGGCTTTATGTTATTTCTGGTTATTGTCTCAGGATAGGTTCTGGAGTGGAATGGCTGGGTAAGGCCCTTTAAAAGATTTTGGAAACATTCCCATCTGCTCCTTAGAAAAGGTTATCCAATTTGTACTTCTGTCATCAGTGTAAAGAACGTCTATTTCTCCCCACTGTCACTATCCACTTGGTTTGTATTTGAGAGTCTGGTAGTCAGGAAATAATAACTGGTTTCCATTTGTGTTTCTTTGGTTATTAGTCACATGGAACAGTCTTTGAGATGTTTAACAGAATCTGGGTTTCTTCTTTTGTGAACTAACTACACCTACCTTTTGTTCATTTTTTTCCTTATGAATTCATCAGAGATATGTATATGTTAACTTTTGTCAGTTGTTTACATTGCAAATATTACCCTGATTTGTCTTTAGGCTTTTTGTTTTAAAAAATTATAGCAATTTTTTTTTTACATTAAAAGAGGTGACTCTAAAAGGCAATCAGAGAAAATACTTGTGACATACTAAGTGGGAAAGAAGACAACATGAGCATACAAAATGCTGTCTGTGGGAGGGTCTGCTGCACACAGCTGCAGTGAAAATCCCAGCCCACACCAATACCAGAGCCCGCCAGTAGAGGGCGCCGTGGGACGATGTGTGCCACCCCTCCTGATACTGCTGAGCAGGGAAGACGCCTCGGCTTCCCTCCGCCCATCTCTACACTCCCTCAAGTACTGAGTCCCAGCCCAGCCACCTCGAGCCTGTCTTTCTCACTGCATTCCCAGGCCTCTTTGCCCTGCTCATAACCCCTCCAGGATTATGACCCCCGCTGCCTGAGACCCTCCCCAGGCCCACATGTCTCCACTATCTGGGCTCCAGCCACATTGCATTGCTTGTGTTTCCTGTCCACTGGTTTGTGCTCATTCCTTTGCTGCGAACCTTCTTCCCTCCACCTTCTTGTCTGGCTGAATGCTGCCCACCCTTCAGGCCTTAGCTGAGGATCACCTCTGTGAGGTCATCTTGGACCACTCCCAAGTGCCTCCTCTGGGGTCCCAGGCCCATTTATGCCCCCAGAGATCACTCACCACACTCCTGGTTACCCATCCATCCCCTCTGGGAGGGCAGGAACTGGGTCCCCTTCCATCTGTAAAACCTCCTAAAAAAACCAGGTCTGGACACTGTGCCTGGCACGTAGTAGGTACTCAGTAATTGTATGTGGAGAGCAGGCATGAAGTAGGTAACTGGGTGGGGGAACAGGGCTTTGGGGACTGGACTTTCATGGTTTTTGCAGGTGACCATGTGGAGCACCCTAGGCCCTCCTCAACCTCCCAGAGCCCCAGGATGAGGGCCGGGCCTGCTGCCCACTGGGGCACCTCCCAGGTCCCAGCAGGTCTGCAGAGGTGCTTGCAGGTGAAGGCCGTGAGCCTCTTCCCACCTTCTGTGGTTCATGAGCAGCTCTCGGTGCAGCTCCTGGTGGCTGCGGGAGGCCTTCACCGGGTTCAGCAGCTTCCTGGGCTTGATGAGCTCCGGGTCCCGCTCTCTGTACTCGGGCCGGGCCATCAGGCCGCCGATGTCTGCCCGCTCCCTCTGGATCTCTGAGTACATGGAGGCTGTGGAGATGGGTGTGAGGGCTGGTCAGGGCTGGGGCCACGATCTCGCCCGTCCCCGTGGGGCACAGTTGGAAGGGAAGGTTTTTGGTGTTTGAAGGACCTTGCCCACCCGCAACTGTGCGCCCTGGGCAAGCTCCCCCCGCTTCTGAGCCTTAGTGTTCTTCCCTATGAGATGGAAATAATCAAACCTGCGCACGGTGCTGTTTAAGGATTGGAGATGGTGTTTGTAAAGTGGGGGATAGAGATAAAGAGATACTAGGTCACAGAATATGGGTTGACAAATGCATATGATTTTGGCCTGACTTTGAAAGAAAACCAATTTTCCCTCCTATGACAGGAATTATGTTTGAGTTGCTGCTTTTCAACGAGCTTGTATCAGAAAAAGAAAAGATGTTTTAAAAGAGCAATAAGTACTTGTTCAAGGTAATTTGGGTAAATGCAGTGATCAAAAGAAAATATCACCCCTTATCATCCAATTTCCCTATTCACACTTCCAAATTCCCTTGTGGAAGCATCCAGCTTCTCACTTCCTCCAGATCGAAGAGGAGAGAGAGCATGGCATCCCCAGGACTGCTGTGTCAAAGGGATGGTCGTCTTTGATGCAGATGTCTGCTTTTCCATGGCCTCACTTCCGCCACCGCAGTTTGAAATTTGTCAATTTTCTTGAATTTCAAGCAGAAGGGCTCCCTTCTCTACTTGGCTCCATGTTCTTGAAATGCCCAACAGCAAGTAAGGGTGGAGGAGGAAGGAGAGAGGGCAAAAGAGACAAAAAATTATTAAGAAAAAGTCTCATGCATAGCCTGGTCATTAGCAGCTTATAGTAATTAGAGTGAAAATTTAGGCACTGGCCACCTTCATGAGTCCTGCTTTTCTGAGGCTAAGCCTTTATTATATGTTGGGTACTGGCAGTGTCTGGTCTGGTATGTAGTAGGCACTCAATACATATTTGTTGGTAATTGATAATAAAACCTTTATGGTTGTACAGATGAGGAAACTGAGGCTCAGAGAGGTTGTTCTTGGGAACCAATGCCTTAAAGTATGTGGTTTGCATGTGGCAACTGAGGGGGTATGTCCCCACCTCACACACCATGCTTCAGTCCCCCTTTTGAGGACCACCAGGTTGCCTATGGACAGACCCTCACTTCTTCCCCTCTCCCTTCCCCACACAGGGAAGAAGATGAAAGCCATTCTTTGCCTGAGTGGAGTTTTATGGACAATCAGAAATTCTCCAAGTTAACCAGACAGGGATGATGCTCTGTGCAAAAACCTAGAAGTGGGTAATTGCTCAGTGGGGTTGGAAAATACAGGAGGGGATTTGATGAGTGTAAATTGCAAGATGACATGTCAGGGAATGCAGGCACCAAAGGGAGAGAGAGAGAGACTGTGCTTGCAAATGGTGGCATACCAGACACATGTTTGGCATTTCTATTATTGCCCATCACAGGGTGCTGTTAGGAGGAGGAAGTGAGACCGCGTTTGTAAAGGTGCTGTGGAAACTAGAAAAAGTGTTAATTATTATAAGATATTTTGGATGCAGCCAGATTAAGTGTCAGAGTACAGAGACATATCTGCTAATTTTCTTTTCTTGAATTCACATTCTCAAAACTGTTCCTAAATTGAGAATTTTAATTAATTTCCTTTCTTCTCCTCTGTTTTCATAAGACAGTTTGTTTTCAGATTATATCCTTCCTCAATTTTTGGTCCTTGAAAAATGACTATGGTAGTATCTGGTAGCTAGTTAAAAATGGATTCTTCACAAACAAGATAAGCAGTCAGCTATATCAACTCCCTCCCTCTTAAAAATGTGGATATTTTCCTACTCTGCAGGACTGTGAGCCAATGCATTAGAGTCCCCTGATTCAAGTTGGAGTTTTGGGCATTTTTTTCCCCTTCTGCTGCCTATTCCCATTACAAAGTCCTACCAATCCTGCATCTGAGTAATTCTCAGCCAACTCTTTCCTTCCTGTGTCCTCAGCTCTCATCCTATCCAGGTCATTAGCATAGCACACTTAAATAGTTGCTGCAGCTCCTTGGTTATTTGTCCTGCCTGTAGGCCCTTTGTTCCCCACACTTTCCAGAGCTTCATAATTTCCATTAGTCACACCCTCTTTAAAACAATGAAGTGTATGTTGCCAAAGCGATAAGGCAGGAAAGCTGTATAACTTTAGAAAAGGAGGAGATAGCTGAATTAATATTTGCAAAAGCTATCACTATATACCCAGAATTCCCAAAATGAATTAGCAGAAAAGCATTTGGAATTAATGAGAGAATTCAATAATGTAGCCGGGTACAAATGGGTACAGGTACACAAAAGCAAGAGTTCCTGAATAATAGGAATAACTGTTGGAAAGTACACAATAATAAAATCATTAATTCACTCTGCAAAATGTTTGAGTTTCTGTAATTTGCCAGATGTCACGGTAAACACACTGGACACATAGAGGCAAAATAAGCAAGCAAGGTCCCCACTTTCAGAGCTGATGTTCTACTAGGGAGGCAGCCAGTAAACATGTACACAAACCGATAAAAATAACTAATTACAAACTTCAAGGATCCTACTGAAGGAACCAGGGGGACTGGGATAGACGCTAACAGGGAGACCCACCTTCAGCCAGGTGCAGGGGGAGGGCCTTTCTGAGAGGCGACACGTAAGGTCTGATGGTTGAGAAGGAGAAAGGAGGCTGTTTGGGGCATAGGGAAAAGCGTGTGTGACTCATGTACCTTGAACAAGCTTGGTCTGTTCAGGGAACAAAAAGGCATAGTGTGCCTGGAGTGGCGTGAGTGTGCGACAGGGAGAGTGTCTGGGGTGAGGGTGGATGGGTGGGTTCAAGTCAGGGAAAGGTCGTGTCTGATTTGATTTTAAAAAGGTCATTCTTGCTGCTGTGTGGGGAAAAACTGTCATCAGCAGGTTTGGTGAATTTTTTATATGACTTTGGTTTCTCTCACTTTCCCTGGGCGGTCTCTCCCTCCCATTAAATTCCAGAGGGAAAACACCTGATTGGCCAGGCTGAGAACCGATACCCCATAGCTTGCCAGTTAGTAAATGGGTTGGCTGCCCCAGGGCCAGGTGTCCCTGCAGTATTAGGACTCAGTGATGCAGGGTCACACTTAGGAGAGGGGCCCTGCATTCCCATTTTCCACTGCAAATTATGTTGCCAGTCCTGCACCCAGGTCCAGTCACTTGCCAGCTCTGGTTCACGGATCTGCTCCAGGCCTTTTCTTTTCTTTTTTTTAAAATGAAAGCAGTGGGGGATGGTGTTTCCCTGAGATGAGTGAGGGTGGTGTGGTGGCTGAGTTAGGGAGCCTGCAGGATCTGTCTGCTCTTCAGCCCAGAGCTGCAAGCTGGGAACACCACTGCCTTTACCAGGTAATATGTTGAACTCCAGAGAACACGCATGAGATCCGTGGACAAGTGTGTCTGGGGTCCCCAGGGCCCAGAAAGCTGATGAGCCGGCCTTCCTGCTTCTTAGTTTAAAGAGGATTGCATGTAGAGGAGCCTCTCCTAGTGCTGGAACGAAAGAGGCTGCTCCATAAGACGCAGGTGCTAGGCCAGGAAAGTCTGGGCTCCTGGGGGTCAGCTGGGCCTCCTAAGGTGAAGTGGGGTCCGTTCTCAGGCTGCTGGGTGTCCTGAGAGATCAAGGTTCTCAGGGAAGTGGCCATGAGGGGGCAGTGAGGTGAGGTAAGGTGAGTGGTAGGTCATCTCCCAAACAGGAAAAGATGATGAATGCCCAGAGGAAGAACTGGCAGAGGAGAGAGCAGGCCAATGGAGGAGAAAGTTAAGTGGCTAGTGAATATCCTCATTGGTTGTCAAAGAAATGCAGAATGGAGCTTAGGTGTAGGGACACTGGAACCATTCAGACTCTGCCCATTCTTAGCCTTGGGCGAGTTTACTTCCCCCTGCAGCAGGAGTCACCAAACTATAGCCTGTGGGCCAAATCCCAGTTCTGGAACGCAGCCATGCACACTCATTACTCATCGTCTATGGCTGCTTTCTGCTAGAACAGCAGAGCTGAGTAGGTGGAATAGCTGCTCTTGATCAGTTGCAAAATAAATGAGGTGGTACTTGCCTGCTGCTTGGCAAGTGCCTGGCACAGCGTCGAGGACTCAATAAGTGCTGCCTACCAGGGCACCATGTACTGCAAGGCAGGTTGTGCACTGCACAACTCCAGGGCCTCACTCCTGCAAGTTAAACCATGAGTGGCGCCCTGGAATTGCCACGTGCATTAGCTGTTATTAACAATTGCTATTAATAAATCCCATTCCTAGCCTTGGATTAAACTTCATCATCCTCTTTAAAAACTGCATTGGTTAAATTAGTGGATCTTAACCCTGGCTGCATATTGGCATCACCACTGGAAGTTTTAAAAATACCAATGCTTGAGTCCCGCCCCAGGGTTCCTGATTTAACTGGTCTGGGAGGCAGCCTGGTCTTTGGGATTTTAAAAAGCTCCCTGTGTGACTGCAGTAGTCAGCCAGCTTTGCAAACCCTGGAGTTTAAAAAAATCTCAAGCTTTGTTTTGGCCTGAGTGATTCGGCTGACTGGTTGGCCTGGCTGTCGTGGGCGGGGCTGGTTAAGGTCACAGGACTTAGCAGCTGTGTGACCTTGGGTGGGTCTTTAACCTCCCGGACCCTCCTCCTCTGCAAAATCATGATACTGTGAAGATTGGACAAGCTAACGTCCTGGGCTTGGGGTAGAGGCAGCTAACGGATGATAGCTAAATCGAGTGTCTTGCACGACTACAGGATGGACAAATAATTCCCATAATATGCAGATTGTGGGACCTCATCTTTGGGGATAGGTGGCATCCGTGGTGGGTAATAATAGGTCTGAGGAGAGGTTGTGAGCTTCTCCCTTGGTTCTTCCCTGGTTCTGCCAATGATCCAAAAGGTCCCTCAGCTCCTCCCCAGAGGCTCTGCAGGACCCCAGCACCAGTCCAGGCAAGGCTCAGCTGGGCTCTCGAAGTGCTCCCGGAATGGGCTCACCAGGCCTCTGGTGACATGCGTGGCTAATGTTAGGGTTTGAAATCAAACCCTGGCCCCCCTCCAGCTACAGTAGAATAATAAGGAGAGACGGAAGGGAAATGGCATTGATGGACACCCAGGTCCCTGTTCTTCCTAATAGCTGTGGGACCCTAAGCTAAGGCCTTGATGTCCCCTTCATCTGCCTTCCACTTCCCTGGTGGCTCTCGTTCCGTCTTTGATGGCATTAATTATAACAAATGACATGGGAGCCAGTAAAGCAAAGCGGTTAAGGCCAGATGTTTTTGAGGAGACAGACTGCGTTTGAATCGGTGGCACCTTTTGTAGCTGTGTGACCGTGACCTTGGGCAAATAGGTGAACCCCTCTGATCCCCTGTATAGTGGGGATAATGGCAATACCATGGGCTGTTTGAAGGGTGAAATGGTATCATGTGCATGATGCGGTTAGCCTGGTGCCTGGCAGAGGAATGCTCACCAAAGGCCAACTGGGGTCCTCCTGTCCTGAGGGGACCTGTCCCAAGCATTTGACAGCAGAGGATGGCTCACTCTCCTCTGTGTGGATCTCACAATGGTCCTGGGAGGCAGCCAGTGGTACTATTTTATTATTCCCATTTTGCAGATGAGAAAACTGAAGCCCAGAGAGGTCAAGTTACTTGCCCCAGGATACAGAGGATAAAGGGCAAAGCCGGGGCTTTCGGATTCCAAGTTCCTTGCTCCTTCTATGACTCCACCGTCTTCCAGGTGCAAAGCGTCTTTCAGTCAACAAAACAGGCTTACATCCCTTTTCTCTCTCAGTACTCAAGAAACCCCAATGAAGAGGCAGTGTGAGCCCATTTTATAGATGAGAAAATTGCAGGCCTGTAACTGGAGAACTCCTGGCTTATATGAAATATAAACTCTCACTGGGGAGCCCCAGCCCAGGCCCAGCAGCACTGGGCTTCAGCCAGATCCCACAGTCCTGTCTGCCCATGGGCTGCTCTTTGATTAGGAGGGGACCCGCTGGTGACGTTCCTTCCCTGGGACGTGGGTCAGAACCCTCACTCCTCTCCTACCCCCTGCCCTTGTTTCTCATTACTGTTCAAGCTGCTGGGTTCAGAACACACCCGGGACCTTCTGGGTTCAACATTTCATGGGGTGGAGGGGTCGAGAAGAAGAGAGACTTTTTGAATAACAGCCGGCAAAGGAGAAAGAGGCATTCAGTGAGAGTGACAAGTGTGGCCCCTGGATTTCCCAACCCTTCTTGCTTTTTCCCTCCTGATGGGGAAAGTGCTCATTTGTATTTCACTGGCCAGCAACCGGAGAACAGTGTATCTCGGAGCCACAGCCAGATCGCCCAGCAGCCCATGGCCGATGCCTCGAAGCCCCTGAAAGAGCTCCTTGTCTATTTGGATGCAGCCTCCCCACCCCATGAGAAAATGACTCAAGACCAGCTTCCTGGACATTCTCCTTGGGTCTGCTGTGGCCTCCTTGTCTGTGAGGAAAGGTCTGGACAGCATTCGGGGTTTTGAATCAATCCCACAGCAGTGTCCAGGCCGGAAGTGGAAGTCATTAGCAAGGTTGGTCAAGGGTGTTGTACGGCTGATCAAGGAGCAAGTGTCAGCAGACCAGATATTCCTGCTGGCCCACTGGTAACTTGATGCCAGTCACTCTGCTTGGCAGATGCCACCGGGGGAAAGATCCTGCCAGGTACTTACCACCACTCAGGATCCAAGCCACCGGAGACACAGGTACCGGGCCGCCTCACAGCCAGGAAACCACCCAGATTTGATAGCAGTTCCAAAAAGCGCCGCACCCAGTCCTACAACCCAATCTAGACTTGCCTCCTTTGCGAAGTGTTAAAGCCACACCCACCAGAAAGGCGGGCGTGTAACATGTTAGTGTGCGCTCGCCCTGTGCCACGCACTGTGCTAAGCACCATGAAATTCTGGTAACAGAGGCGGTGGGTGCTATTGGTATGCCTTCTACAGAAGAAGAAACTAAGGCTTGGAGGGGGCATCTAATTTCACACAGCCGTCAAATGAGGGAGCTAGAATCTGAGCTGAGCTCTGCCTGGTGCCCATACCTGTCTTCCCTGCAGCACCCTGGCCTTTTGTCCATCAGTTATCAAGAGAAGTAAAACCATGTTACTGAGACAGTGGGCTTAGCTGAGGTCATGTGCATAAATTCAGATTCACCCGAGGACTAGGAAGACCTGATCAACAAGAACGGAGGGCAGTATCTGGGCCTCCCCTGCTGCACTGTCTCCTACCCTCTTCCCAAACCCAGGGTGCCAGGAGGCACCCCCAGGCACCCCACAGATGGGGGGCAATGTAGCACGAGTACCTCAGCCCAAACAGCTCAGCCTCCCTGACAGCTGCTCCAAGGCTGCCCGCCTTCCCCTGGCCCCCGACCTCGCTCCATAGCAGGTGGAACAGAAGGAAGAGAAATGGTCTTACTTCTGAGCGGCAGCGTGGGGAAGGGAGCCCTGGAGCCCAGCTCCTCAGTTCACAGGGAAGTCCCAGACTGGCAAGGCCGCCTCTGAAGGGCGGTTCTTAAACCCTAGGGATCGCAGGCGGCTGAAATGTGCCAATGAGTGAGGCAGCTTTGCATTCCTCTTTATTCTGGTATCAATGAAAAGGAGCTGTTACTATAGTAACAAGTATTTCACTTGGTGCTCAGCCACTTCCACGAGGCGGAACACCGTGTCCAAGCCACATGCTTGAGAGGTACAAATAAATACCTATTTTGTCAGATTGTTGAGGAGTAAGGAACATGCCAACTTTGTTCTGAGCAGTCGGCTCCCACAGAGGCATTTCCCTTGCTTCTCACGGGAGGGTCAGTGCGAGTGCACTGCCGCACCTCCCCGCAGGAAGGGGAAGCCCAGCTTCCTGTGGCCTTGCTGATTCTTCAGGAGAAAGCGGCTCTGGGGTGCAAAGGGAGGGGAGCCGCGCTGGGTTAGTCCTTGGTCGCCCACTGATGGGGCGAAAACACCATACGCAGTATTTACTGGATACCCTGAACTTTGTCTGAACTTCAGAGGGGAGGCAACAGGCTGGTGTGCAGGAGGGAGTCGGGGAGTGGGCGCTGCAGCCCAGGGCTGGAGTGGGCCCTGTGGCAGCCCCCGCTCAGCTTGGGCACCAGCCTTGGCATCTGCTGCATTTGTCAAATACGGAGAATAGCAGAGTGGCTGGGAGATAACAAGGATGAGGTGACTTTAATGAAGCCACAGAGTCCGTGCTCAGCAGAGAGGACTTTTCCTGCAGAGAGGTCTGGACCTGATGTGACCTGGAGGCAGGGTCCCAGCATGTGGCACTGGGCCTGGCACAATCTGTGTTCTGTGCATCTGATGAACGTGTGAATGTAAAACAGAACATGTGCAGGTGCTGAAGACTGCCCAGGAGCTAATAGGTGATGGAGGCATTCTCCTAATTTCAGAATCACATTCACTTGAAAACTTGGAAGTGTTTTCTAGCTTGTACCATCATCCTCAGTCCCCCGGCGAGAAAGCTGGCATCTACCAGTTGGACTTGGCCCCTTCCCCACCTTTACATTCTCATGTAGGGTCTTGGTTGGCTGGAAGGCAATGAGGACGTACAGCAACCATGAACAGGGGCATTGAAAATGCAATTTTTGTCCTCTTTGGCCTGTATTACTCATTTAAGCAACACTTATTAAGTACCTACTGTGTCTACAGTGTGAACAAGACAGACCGTATCCTGGTGCTCAAGTAACCTGCCTTTAAGCGGGGTTCAGACAAAAATAAGGAGATGAACAAGATCACATGAACCTGTGATGACTGCTCTGACAAGAGTAAGACTGGGCGAGGTGCCAGGGACTGGCTGGGAGCTTCAGGAGGGGGACACCGAGGAGGGTCCGTTCTAGGGAGGCCTGGGAGGTGAGAAGGAGTCAGCAACGTGAAGACTGCCCACCTAGGAGCACATTCCAGGCTGTGGGAAGAGCTAGTGGAAGGCCCCAGGGTGGGAGTAAGCTTGGTAGGAAGGGGAAGGCCAGTGGGCTGGGGAGTCGGGCACAGGGGCGGTGGGAGACAGGGCTAAAGAGGGGCAGCGTGCCTGTCCTGTGAGCCTCTCCCAATGGCCACACTGGCCATTCCCAAGCTAGTTACACTTAGAGGGTCACAAATTCTCAGGTGTAAAACAATTTTCAGGAAACAACGTGTGTTCCTTTCTGTTCCTTCCTAAATTCTGCTTCTCTTGAGGTACTTTGATTGATAGCCTCTCCCAGCTTCCCATCCTGCTGTGGCTTAAATTCACTTAATTCTGGTCAAACCACCCTTCACTGACCCTGGTCCCCACCTGCATGTTGTCCTGATGTGAAAATGACTAAGTGGGGCATATCCCGGAGCCCGTGGTGGCTTGTCTGAACCAATCTGCTGCCCTCTGACAGTCTGAGGAATCAGAGGGGCCCCAGGACAGGTGGCCTGCTGACTGCTTCTGCTCAACCCCTGGTGACAGAACTCCGCAGTCCCGCTCACTTCGGAGGAGCAGACTCTGAACCCTATGCCAGCAGTGACCTCTGTTCTCACTCTGCTTTCCCGTTATTGGAAGGCCCTGATGGCAGCCCCAGAGCAGTCGGGAGCCAAGGGGAGTCGGGCAGGAATCCTCCAAAACTGCATGCCGTTTCCCCAGGCAGTTGGGACTCACTGTGCTTCCTCCCCTAAAGCTCTTCTGAGGTCCAACCTGTGTACAAACCCACCAGGCTTCACCTGCAGGGCCACCAGTTGAGGGCAGGGGCCTCACCTTGTCCTTAGTATTCCTGTCCTGGTATCAAGGTGCTCAGTGACGGCATTGACTTGCAGACTGCCCCTGAGGTTCTGCCGGCACCAACCTGCTGCGTGTGTGCCTATGTGCACATGGAACTGTGTGTGCCAGTGGGAGACCAAGCCACACCCCACCAGGAAGAAATGATGCTAATACCCCTGATGCGATGCAGTCAATAGCATGACTATTGACCTAAAAAGATGTCCACTACGTGTTTGGCGAAAAATCAAACTGCAAAGTCACATGTAGCATGATTTCCCCCCTGTTTTTTCAAGATAAAATACATAGAGAAGCACACAGGAGGCATATACATGGAACTGCTAACAGCAGTCAGTTCTAGAACAACGTTATCTCAAAAATGTCCTTTGTAGCCATTTGGAATGAGTGTTAAAATGGAATTGCTGGGCCACGCTCCTGAATTGCTGTATTAGAAACTAGGAAGGAGTGGCCTAGGAATCTGGATTCTTAACACATGCCCCTGGGGATTTGTTTGTATTTGGGAGTTTGAGAACCACTATTCTACGGCATAACAATACAGGCCTTTCTCCTTTATCACCTTTCTGTAATGTCTGTGGCTTAAAAGAATCTTTGCCAAGCAAACATTGCTTATGCTATTAGAAAAAAAGCAATAAGATCAAACATATGAGAAAGAGGAACCTTTTCCAACCAGCTCTAGTGATGCTCACGTTAGGCTCAGTCATGTCCATTTTGCATACTGGAAAATAGAGGCCTTCTGGGCAAATGAGCCTTGTTTGGGAACGTATTCCAAGTAATGGCTATGTTCGAGCTACGTTCGAGTCCAGTAGCCGTCTTGCCTGTGCGGCTCTTGCTGAATGCCTTCCCATTCTCTCCCGGGAAGGGCTCTGGAGTGCCAGAGGCTCAGTACCGTGGAGGGCTGAAGGGGGACCCAGAGGCTCAGCACACCCTCCCACGCTCCCCTCCCGTCCCTTTGAAGTTTGTTTTCTTGTAACTAGAGGAGCCAGAAGGAAGGGGTTCAGTGAAGATCAGGTGGGGCCTTCATGAGCGGGGGCTGGGAACTTTTCTGTGTCTAGAGTGGGCTGGGGCTGAGGCTTGCATAGAAAAAAACTCCAAAACATCTTTCCTGTCATTTTTGCCCCCCTTTTCCCCAAGCCGACAGGCGCCTGGAGCCCCTTATCTGGGCTCACAAATATCAGACAAGAGGTTTCCATGGCAACTCAAAACTTCCTCCTAACCCGTATTCAGTCTGAATCTGCAACACCCCTTTTCAAGGCCCCAGTGAGGTTTCTGAGAAGCCACCCACAGAACAGCCTGAGGCTCCAACCTTTCCCCCACCCCAGCATGCTGTGCTGAAAGGGCATGGTGGGAGAAGCGGTATTGGCAGAAAAACTTGTCATGGGTTCCGTGGAGAGATTATAAAAGGAATGAGGGTTGTCTTTACAACAAGCTTGAACCAGGAAGAATTTACCCGGCAGAGGGATTTCAAGCATGAAAACAAGAGAATGTGAGGGAGTGGGCAAGCCCTGAGTCTTGTTTCAGAAAGCTGGCCCTCAGCCCAGCTGCAGTGGGCACGCTGCATCTGGTCTCTTGGCTGCCGAAGGACCCTGGGGTGCCCCCCACCCGCAGCGCCTTTTAACTCACTTGTAGCCAGACAGAAGATGCACAGGGGATCTAAGGATGGGGAAAGGGATGTGAGTTAGTGCGTGAGTGGGTGTTTGTGTGTGTGTGGAGGGGACCCTGGGCCGACCATAGCTGGCCAAGCCAAGCAAACTGCCCTGATTCCTGGCTGTGGGGGTGCCAGATGTAGTAAATAAAAATGCAACAGGCACAGTTAAATTTGAAATTCAGATAAACAATGAGTAATTTTGCATTATAAGCACATCCATGCAACATTTGGGACATAATTACACTAAGATAATATTCGTTGTGCATCTCAGATGCAAATTTGACTGGGCATCCTATATTTTATCTGGCAGGCAGGGGTGGAGGCTGTGGCTGCCCCTCTGGCTGCAGGGGAGCACAGTGGCTGGTGTCCGCAGGCCCCTGGGGAGGTGTCCTTCTGTCCCTGCTGCAGAGAGATGGTAGCTCCAGACAGGATGTAGATCCTGAACCTCAGGTGTACCTTCACTACAGCACTGCATGGCTGACCAGGCATGGCCAAGCATTAGTTCTCCCCAGCGGTGACCCTTCTAGCTCAGTGGTTAAGAGCATGTGCTCTGGTGTCCACGCAGATACCACTCCCGGCTTGGCTGCTGGACAGCGAGGTGACCTTCAACTATTCTGTTTCCTCATCTCTCAGGTGGGTTTGAGGATTAAAGGAGATACAGTGTGGGAAGCCCTTCACACCGTGTCTGTCACAGAGTCTGGGCTCCAAAGTGGCAACTTTTATCTTGATAAACCATGTAAAAGCATTAAAGATTTTCATCCAAGTGAGATTAAAGACTAGCATCAGTACAATGTCAGCAATGTAAAACACATGCACACAACTGGGCACACCAACTATGCATAGCAAACACTGGAAAGAGACATCCTCAAACTATTTTCAGTGGCTGCTTATGGTTCATGGGATTTTTGATAAGTCTTCCCTTTTTTGTTCTCAATATCCCAAAATATTCATGGTGAACATGTACTACTTTAATGATTTTAAAATAATTTGGGATGAAAGTGTTTCTGAGGGTGTTACATTACTTGGTGCATGACCTGAGGCTACTGTAAATGAAAATGGCTGCTCCCTGTGGTTTAATTTTCTAACCCCCTCCTTGGGGGCTTCTGAAGGGGAGCTTGTTGCCGCTTCCCTATTTGGCTCCCTCTGCTCCTCACCACGGCTCTTCCTTGTGTGAGCAGCCAGTGTCCTGGTTGCAGAGGGTCTGAATCTCAGCTCCGCCCGCGACTGGCCGTGTGACCTTAGACTAGTCATGTTACCTTCTGATCCTCAGCTTCCTTGTGTTTAAAATAGGATCCAGCACTGCTTACCTCCCTGAGAGGAGGTATTTTATTCATCAGCACGTCGCTGTGGCTAGTGCATAATAGTGATCACTAAGTATCGGCTGAATGAATAAATGAAGCCGATGAGATGATAGGTGTATAACATTTGGCAGAGAGTGACAATAACAAATGACCAACGTTTGTCATTATTATTATTGTTCTCAGAAGCTATGCTGATAGTGGCATAGATGGGCCTAAGTTTGAAATGTGCTTTCTTCTGCTTAGTGGGATAGAAAAGTTCCCTTAGCAGGACCATGGGCAAGCTGCTTCAGCAGTGTGAGCCTCAGCCTCATGTATTAAATGGGATGACGGTCAGTAGTGACCTCGTAGGGCTGTGAGGACTGACTGAGCCCGCCGCACAGTGCCTAGCACAGTGGACGCGCTCCCTCCACAAGGCCCGGGCGTCTCTGCTCCCTTGGGGGTTTATGGCTACTCAGTTCAGTGAGCAGGCCTGCGTGTGGCCCCTGGAACGACGCTGCCGTGTCTGCTCTCCTGGATGTCAGGTTCCTAGCTGCAGCCCCACGTTAGAGGGCACACAGGGTCTTCGGATTGGCGATGCCTCCTCCTCATATTTGCAGTTTGATAGGAACTGGGTGGGAACACTTAGGAAGAGTGCTTTGTGGGGAGATTGCCGGAGCTGGGATTTGAAATCAGATCCATCTAATTACGGAGCGCCTCCCTGTCCGCCTGCCCCTGCTCAGCCGGATTTAAGACCCTCCTTCAGGAAGGCGCCGCCAGGCCTGAAGCCGCAGCCAGTTCTTGCTCTAGGGGTTAGAGAACTGTTGTGTCAATGCTGCTAGGCAGGGGCTCCCCCGCAGGATCTCCCCGGGGCGGGGCCGGGCTGAGGAAAGCCGGCAGCCCCAGAGCGCCGACGCCAGGCCAAGGGCTCCGCTCGCCTGTGCTCCCGGCTCCAGGCGGCCGCGGGCAGGACCGCTGGGCGGGGCCCAGGTCCCCGGACCCTTTCTGATCATGTTCCCTCAACCTGCAAGAGCCTGGCATGGGATCGATTTTCATCTTCCCTAACCTCTTCTCTCTCCAAGCATCAAGTCCCGAAGGAAACGCCCCACACGCTTACTGTGGCATTCTTCTTCTTTCTACATCCCCGTTTTCCAAATTATTTTTACATTGACTATATACTGTGTGTTTTGTTCTCCTAAAAAACTCATTGTCCCATTTAGAAAAGTAATCTGTACTTACTGTAAATAAGTAAACAAATAGACAAGTAGGAGAAAAACACTGGCCATGCAACAACCGTCCTCAAAAACGACCACCGTGTTTCCTTGCAAGTCGTTTCCCCTTTCCGCACATACGGACAGAAACACGGCTCCTGACCTTCCTGTAACTTGCTCTGTCCCCTGTCCCTCTCTGATGCCATGCCTGGCTGGGCACCAGAAGGCCATCCCCGGCGCGCCGCCGGTCTGCTGCTGCTTTGCGCCCGCCGCGCGCAGTCCGGCCTCCCCCGTCGGACACGCTCCCACCTACCCGGGCCGCAGCGCCCTCGGGTCTCTGCCTGAGACTGGCCGGGAGGTGGAACCTCGCGGGGCTTCTGTAGTGTGGAAACTGAGTTCGAGTGTGTGTGTGTGTGCACACGCGCTCACATATAGGAATAAAGCAATATATCTAAAGGCAAAATGAAGGAAGAAGAAATGAAAAAAAAGGTGAAGAACAAAGGGGAAAAAAAGTAAAAAGAATGAAAGAAGGGAGGAAAGAAGGACCGGAGGGGAGGAAGGCAGAGCCGTGAAGGATCGAGGCCCCGCCCTGCTTTGCTCGCGGCCTCCCCGCGGCGGGGCCCGGGTGGTCGTGCCCCCACTTACCGGACCTGAGCAGCACCGCCCGGTAGAGCCCGGTGGCCTCGGCCGGGCCCCGCGCGCGCTCGCCCGGCCTCTGCGCCATGAGCCCGCGCGCCGGACTGCGGAGCCGGCACCGCGGGAGGGGAGTGCACGGCGGCCGGTGTCCGGAGCCCGAGCGCCTTGGCCGCGGTGACGTGGCCCCAGGCCCAAACCCCGCGGAGGATCGGGTTTCCAGGCGGCCACAGCGTCGGGTCCCGCGGCGCCGCGTGGGGAGGACAGGGGGCTGGGACAGGCATCCCCGCCCCCTGGCAGGATGCGGGCGTTTGGCGGAGGGACTCCTGGCCCCAGGGCTTCTGAGGCCGAGGCGAGAACCCCGTGCCCTGATTTCCAGCCTTGGTCTCCTACCTGCTCTTCTCCAATTCCCTGGTCACTGGCCTCGTCGAATGCTGCAAGCAGGCCTGAGATTCTTCAGCGCTGTGTCGGGGATCAGACCCCAGGGCCACCAGTGAACAGCTGTGTGATCCCCTGATTTAATTACGTAGCCTCTGGGAGCCTCAGTTTTTTCATCTGTGAAATGGGGATGACCACAGTGCTTATCTGCAGCGTTATGAAGGTAGCTGAGATCCATGTGCATGTGTGGATGCCCTTAGGACAGTGGCTAGCGCAGAGCAAACACTGTATACCAGGATTTTCTTTTTTTAAAAAGTATTCCAAGGCATCCTGGAGTGGGTCCCACTGAGCAAGAGGCTTCACTGGGGGAAGAAGTTTGTGAGAGGCCTTTGGGACTCCACAAGATTGATTCTCTGCCGGCGGAATCCCTTTAACAACCAGAGATGGGAGGACCAACCAAGAGTCTAAAGGTGGAGGGGCAAAGTCAAGATAATTTTGATGATCCACTACTCTGTGTGTGGTGCTGTGCTAAGTTTCTCCTAGAACAAAAGCTAATGTTTATTGTGTGCTTTATGTCCTGTTTCATCTTTGCAACCTTAGGAATTAGGATCTTTTAGCCTTCCAGTTTTACAGGTGAAGAAACTGAGGCTCAGAGAAGTTAAGCAGTTTCTCTGAGATCACATAGCACAGAGCTGAAATACCAGCTCAGGTTGGTCTGACCTCAGACATGAGCCACTGCTCTGTTATCTCATTTATTCTTTACAAAAGTGCTATATTATCTCCAGTTTAGAGATGAGGTCACTGAGACTCAAGGAGTTGAGGTGGCTTGCTCACGCTCGCACAGCTAGTTGGAGGAGCCATGCCCCAATCCAGTTCTCCAGTCACAAATCCAGTGCTCCTGAAATCTGAAGACCCCTGGAGCTGTCCTGGGTACTGGGAGGATTCTGTGCAAAGCTGTGCCCACGTGGCCAGGGAACTGGCTCTTGAAGCCTTGGCCACACCACCTCCCTCTGCCTCTATGTCCTCTTACTTGGTTCCTCCAAAGCCGACTTCCAGCCAAGTCCTCGCTGGCTGGCCCTTGGCCACTGCCAGGCTCCTGCTCTGACTCAGGGGTCCATGTACTCCTCTGCTCCTCAGGATCCAAGTGACACACTTTGGAGACAATCTTTGGGGACCCCACAGGTTGTCTAGACTAATCATGTCTCTCATCAACATCCAGCCACAAGTGCCAGGCACAATGCCAGGCATTTCATTATCTCATATTCAGTCTTCAGAGGATGCGATTATATCCACTTTACCATTCATCTCATTAAATCCACTCTTTGATCAAGTATGGTTATGCCCCTCTTAGAGATGAAGAAGATAAGGCTCAAGTGACTGGCCCAAGGTCATTACTAACCTAACTAGTTAGTAATGGAGCTGGAATTTGAACCCAGATGTGCCAAAGCTTTTGCTGCAGGGAGCAAACAAAGCCAGCTGTTGAGGAACATGGGTGTTCAGGAAAAACTGTAAGGAAAGTGCTTTGACAGAGCTGCAACGTTTAACTCTGATCTTACCCCTTAGGAATTCTAGGTGGGTCTGACCTACCTGAGCCTTTTAGTGTCTGCTCCTTATTGTCACTATGAAATAGGACCTGAGGAGAGTATTTCTGTGAACAGAAAGAAAGTAGGTGGAGGTGAGGACTGTGTGTTCCTTGGCAGGGGCAGGAGTGATGTGATAGCCATAGTGTTCCTGAGTCTTCTGACCACAGAGGGTCTGGTCAGAGTCCCTTCCAGGGAAACAAATTACTGTAGTCCTGGGAGAGAGAGAGAGAGGGAGGGAGGGAGGGAGGGAGAGAGAGAGAGAGAGAGAGTATGTGTTGGGTGAACCATTTATGAACCTCTTAAATGAGACTCTCACTTTTTAAAAAATAGGCTAATTTTTCAGAAGTTTGAGATTTAGAGAAAAATTGAGAAGCTAGTACAGAGTTCCTTATGCCCTGGACTCAGTTTCTCTAGTTTTAGTATCTTACATGTGTATATTTGTGCAGGTATGTGGCACGGCAGATTTTTTACCATTAACAAAACAGTATTGACACGGTATTATTAACTAAAGTCTGTATCTTACTCAGATTTCCTTCATTTTAAGCCCATGCCCTTGTTCTGTGCCAGGAGCCCATCCAAGACACCGTATTCCATTTAGTTGTCATGTCTCCTTAGGCTGCTTTTGGCTGAGCTGGTTTCTCAGCGTTTCCATGTTTTGACGACTGTAGCAGTTTTGAGGAGCGTTGAGACCATGTGCTTCTATGGTGAGGTCTTCTCCACACTGTACCTTCCACTTGAACTGCCTTCTCCCTTTCCTGCTGGCAAACCCCTCAGCCTTCAAGGGCCAGTTTGGAAGGCCCCAGGGTTTGGTCCTCAAGGTCAGTTCCTAGGCATCTTCTCTTCCCCCTCCACACTCCCATTACTTTAATAGCAATGCTCAGCCAACGATCCCCAGGTGTGTGTTCCAGTCGAGACTTTCACCCTGAGCTTGCACTTGGTCCATCAGGCTACTTGACATGTCTGCTTGAAAGTCTACCAGCCCTGACTCACCATGGCCCAGGCAGAGCTCTTGCCTACTCATGCACCCAGCCTGCTCCCACCCTGTCCCCTCATCTTGCCACGTGGCTCTGCTCTGGCTCAGTTGCTCAGGCAGGAGTCTGGGGGCTGCAGTGCCCTATCTTCTTGCCGCCCCACAGTCCTCAGGTCAGTAGGCATGGCGAGCCCGCCCCCTGGGATCTCACCCAGGCATCCCCATCCATCCACCTCTCCCAGCGCTCTCACCCTCGCCTGGGCCCCACCGCTGCAGGACGCCTGCAGCACCTGGCTTTCCTTCCAGCTGCTCTCCACAGATTCCAGGGCAGGCTTTTATAACGCAACTCAGACTGATCCTTCCCTACTCAGGACCCTTTGGTGCCTCCCCTTTGCTCTTGGAATCAAACTCGCACACAGTCCCCTGCCTCCCGCTTCTGCGACCTGGCCCCTCCCTGCCAACCTTCAAGTGTCCAAGGCCTTGGGATGCTGCAGTGAAGAAAACAGACGGAGGTCCTCAACCTTGTGGAGCTGAGCTTCTAGTGGGGGAGGCAGACTATAGGCATGATGAATATGTAAAGTGGACAGTGTGGTGGAAGGTGATAGTTTCTACGGAAAACAGGAAAAGTGTAGGAGGAGAGGGGTTGGTTTAGTGTAAGTGGGGGCTGTATGGGGCTATGAATGGCTGCTCAGAGGGGTCTCCCTGAGAAGATGAGTTGTGAGCACACACTTAAAGAAAGTGGGGGAGTTAGCCAAACAAATACCTTGGGGAAGAGGGTCACAGATGGAGGGAACAGCCACAGCGAGGGCCTGAGGCTGGAGTGTGCCAGAAGGTTCAGGAAACAGCAGGGTGTCCAGGGTGGCTTCCATGGAGGGGGTGCTGGGCACTCAGGTGAGAGAAGGTCAGGGAGGGAAGGGGAGCCCCTATCCCTCCTGCGTCACACTCCAGCACTCAGAGCTGCTCAGGTTCCCTGAGGGCCCTGCTGCCTCCCATCTGCCCGCTTCGCCCAAGCTGGTCCCTGTACCTGGGCGCTCTCCCCAGCAATGCCTGGCTACTCCCTAGCCTGGAGGTCTCTGCTGAAATGCCATCAAGGTCTTGATCATGTGCTGCCCTGGCTCCTGGAACCTCCCTTATACTAATCTTCTCCACTAAATTAGGGTCATTTGAGCCAGCCTGTCTCTTCCAGCAGGCTGGACTTGCCTCGAGTTGGCAGATGTCTCCCCAGGGCCTAGTCCAGACCTGGGCGTGGATTGGATGCCCAGTAATGATTTATTGAAAGGTGCATGAAGTGAATGGATGAATGAATGAATGCACCCTCCAGGTAGCTCTGGGCTGGAGGGGGAAACTGGATGATTCCATAGAGAGCCAGCCAGGCCAGAACCAAGGGATGCCCACTGCTGCCTGCCCAGGGATTATGGGGCTGGACAGAAGGGCCTAGGCTCCTGATATTTCCCCAGTGTGCTCCCATTTTGAGCTCTGTCACCAGAGAGGGCACTGAGGAGGGAGGCTCTTTGGGACTGGCCAACCTCTTTTGTAGTTTTTAACAAAGGGATTAAGGGGAGAAATAACTTTATCTGTGGAAGAAAATTCCAGGACATAGAAAAAGATCTTCTGCAGAGGTCTTGAAGAGGACCTAAGCTTCTTCTCACATCTCCGTACACAGACCCATGGAGTGGGGCTGGGTCCCAAGGGCAACATCAGCAATACAAAGCCAGAATTTTATAAGGAGCAGCTCCCAGACCTAGAGTTCAAAGAATTGTCCCTTGTACACCCACCAGCTCCCCTTGCATGAAAGACTTGTTAGAAAATCAGGCCAACCTGTGTGTAGTAGAGTCTCAGTGACAAAGGCAGAGGCCTCTGTCCCTTCATGACCAGAGCTTGGTGAGCAAGAAGACACTCCACCTGCGTGCGACCACTTACGAAGACAGAGCTGATTTGAAAAGCTGCCTGGATCTTTGCTGACGTGTTGCTGGTAATTGATAGTCTTTCCCAAGGACTGCTGAGAAATGCAGCCAGTCCTCATTTGTTCACACTGTATAGGGATTGGATGTTGGTTAGTGAAAGCCCGCTCAGTTTCCAGGGGAAACGCTATTGTCCATTGTACAATATACCCAACTATGGATGAATACACCTTGATGTTGGCAGAAGCCAAAAGCATTTGCATTTCTCTTATCCTTCCTGTGGCTGCCTCCCGCTTCCTTCTCGTGCTCCAGTCGTGAGAAAAATCTTTTAGGGTTTGTCCTTGGTGACCATCAACGAGCCTATCCCCCAAATCCCCTCTTCTCCACTTCTCTCTGCTGCTTCCCCAGGAGGTTGATGTCTCTATTTGAGAAGCGTCAGGGAGCCCACGGATCCATCACACAAAAATCCACCTTAGCCTTCCCCACAAGCTGCATGCACCAGGTAACGCTTATGGGGCCTCGCTTTCTTTGTAAACATTTAAAAAACTGAGGCATAGCACACACGGCCATAGCATGCACTACTCTTGAATGCTCAAGTTGATGAAGTTTTACATACATGTTCACCCACACAACCACCTCCAAGATCAGGATATAAAACATTCTGTGCACTCCAGAAGCTCTCTGGTGCCCCTACTCAGTCTGTGCCCACCTTCTCCCAGAGTAAGCACTGTTCGGACCCCTATCACTGTAGATCCGTTTCTCCGTGTTCTAGAGCTTCATGTAAATGGAATCATAACGTTTACTCTTCGGGGTCTGGCTTCCTTCCCTCAGCACGTGTTTGAGATTCACCAGTGTCGCTTGTATCAGCAGTTCAGCCTCCCCAATGCTGAGCGGTATTCCATCTTACAGCTACATCAGAGCGCGGCTGTGTGTGCTCGTGTGGACGGACACTGGGGGCTCTCCAGTTTATCCCAGGACTCACAGAGCTGCTGTGAGTGCCCTGCTGTGAATTGTCAGGTAAACCCAGTGCTCATTCTGTTGGGCAAATCCCCTGCGGTGGAGCAACTAGGTTGTGAAGTAGGGGAATGCTTAGCTGTAGCAGATACTGTCAACAGTGACGGTATCAATTTATGTGCTGTGCTTTTGACATTTTTAGGTGTCTTTTTTTTTTTTTTGATGACATTGAGGTCACTTCTGTGCATAAGGCTTTGGATTGGTGTGGAAGATGAAGAAAGTATTAGCAAAATTGAATCTTAAACAAGTGGGTAGATGGGCCTGAATTCTGACTGTGGACGAGATTAGGGAACAGTATTTGTCCTTGTAAACTGGAGTGAATCACAGGGTCCTGTGTTTCTGGGTGTCTTTGCCCCCATTAAACTGTGACTTATTCCGGGATGTGTCTTCAACATTCAGCCCAGTTCCCAGCACGTAGGTGCTTAATAATTATAGCAAATGTTTATTGAGCCATGTCCTAGAGCTGGGTACTGTGCTAAGGCTTTACTGATACGGTCTCACATAGCCTCATAACAGTCCTCTGAGATTAGGGAAGAGTGGGGTTCCTGTTTACAGACGAGGAAGGGAGCAGAGGCCATGGACAGGTGAAGGGTCCAGCTGGGAAGTGGCAGCAGACTGGAGGCAGCCTCACTCAGGGCCCTGTGGCCTTAGCCACATTCACAGATGGGGTATCCATGCATACAGTGTGTGAATGTGTGTGGTGGCAAGAGCCTGCATCCCATTTTACAGATGAGGAGACTGAGGCTCAGAGAAATGAAGGAAACCTTCTTCATGGAATCAGCTGGCCCAGTCTCCCCACAAAGCTAATTCTTTTTATTTATTTATTTTATTTACTTTTTATTAAGGTATCATTGATGTACAATCTTATGCTCAGGTTTCACATGAGCAACATTGTAGTTACTATGTTCCCCCCTATTATCAAGTCCCCACCATATACCCCATTACAGTTACTGTCCATCAGCATAGTAAGATACTATAGAGTCACTACTTGTCTTCTCTGTGCTATACTGCCTTCCCCGTGCCCTCCCTATATTATGTACACTAATCGTAATACCCCTTAATCTCCTTATCCCTCCCTTCCCCCCCCACCCTCCCCAGTCCCTTTCCCTTTGGTAACTGCTAGTCCCGTCTTGGAGTCTGTGTGTCTGTTGCTGTTTTGTTCCTTCAGTTTTGCTTTGTTATTATACTCCACAAATGAGTGAAATCATTTGGTACTTGTCTTTCTCCACCTGGCTTATTTCACTGAGCATAATACCCTCTAGCCCCATCCATGTTGTTGCACATGGTAGGATTTGTTTCTTTCTTATGGCTGAATAATATTCCATTGTGTATATGTACCACATCTTCTTTATCCATTCATCTACTGATGGACACTTAGGTTGCTTCAATTTCTTGGCTATTGTAAATAGTGCTGCAATAAACATAGGGGTGCATCTGTCTTTTTCAAACTGGGCTGCTGCATTCTTAGGGTAAATTCCTAGGAGTGGAATTCCTCGGTCAAATGGTATTTCTATTTTGAGTTTTTTGAGGAACCTCCATACTGCTTCTTAGGGTAAATTCCTAGGAGTGGAATTCCTGGGTCATATGGTATTTCTGTTTTTAGTTTTTTGAGGAACTTTCATATTGCTTTCCACAATGGTTGAACTAGTTTACATTCCCACCAGCAGTGTAGGTAGGTTCCCCTTTCTCCGCAACCTCGCCAGCATTTGTTGTTTCCTGTCTTTTGGATGTTGGCCATCCTAACTGCCATGAGGTGATATCTCATTACTATTTTTATTTGCATTTCCCTGATGATTAGTGATGTGGAGCATCTTTTCATGTGCCTGTTGGCCATCTGAATTTCTTCTTTGGAGAAGTGTCTGTTTAGGTCCTCCGCCCATTTTTTAATCAGGTTATTCGCTTTTTGGGTGTTGAGGCATGTGAGTTCTTTTTATATTTTGCATGTTAACCCCTTATCGGCTATGTCGTTTGTGAATATATTCTCCTAAGTCTTACTTGATTTTAATTAATTTACGTGGCCTGTATAAGACAGTGCGATGCTAAGGAGTCAGGTCAGGAGAAGGAGAAAAAAAGGAGAAATGCTGCAGGTGTGGGGTCAGAGCATAGCAGCTGCTCCAGTGGGAGCCATCCAGCCCACCAGGAGGGACCCACTCGCAAAGGATCCTGACAGAGTCTGAACACAGCGAGACCTCATTTTGGGCACCAATGCCATGTCCTATGCGGAGAGCCAGAGCGTTATAATGAGATGTGGCCTGAGCAAGCTAAACAGTTTCCTCATGTATAAAATAGGTATCAAAATAGGGTTTAAGATTAACTGAGCAAACCGTCACATATGTGGTATTCAATAAGCTATTTAGTAGTCATACTATTACCATAATTATTATTATTGATCATAGGCTCACTTTTAAACTTTTAAGTGTTTTTTCATTATATAATGATAAAGCATTTTCATGCTAATAATTTAAACAATGCAGGTGGGTATAAAGTGTGACCTAAAAACCTCCAAATACTTAAGGCCCGAATCCCTATCCTAGATGAAACCATTGTAAGTACTCTCTTATGCGACCACCCAGAAATTGTCTCCACTTCCATGAACGTCTAGAACTATTCCATCTCTCCTTTGGAAAAGCACAAAGGGGTCACACTAAACACACTATTCTGTAACTTGCTTCTGTGCCTTTATGCTATCACAAGGGCGTCTTTCCATACATGCACATTCAGTTTCACCATATTATTTTACTGTTCGCACAATGTTTCCTGGTAAACATTATTTGTAACTTATTTGGCAGTTTTTTATTGATGGACATTTACATTGTTACCATTGATTTTGCTGTTGTGAGCACTGTTCCAAGGAGCACTTTATACATGTCTTTCTGTACATGTGTTAAGCGTATCTACCCAGAGGGAATTTCTTATCAGTAGACTCCCTGGGTCAACGGTTAGGGTATTTTCAACTGTGATGGATTTGGGCATATGTACAATCTCACTTTAAACCTCTCAGGAGCACTGGATAAAGGAATGTCCTAATAGGTTCTTCTGAAAACCCTCCTCAATTCCTGCTAATAATCACCTTCGGAATGTATTTGCTGGGTGGGTCTGGAATTTTGGTGAAAACAGATTTTTTTCTTTAAGCAGACCTGGTTTCCAAAGTCTCCATGGAGTAGGGATGTGGATGGGGCCAGGGGAGGGGACTTGG
This sequence comes from Manis javanica, assembly GCF_040802235.1. Classification (NCBI taxonomy): domain Eukaryota; kingdom Metazoa; phylum Chordata; class Mammalia; order Pholidota; family Manidae; genus Manis; species Manis javanica. The sequence goes on from NC_133158.1 coordinate 7,584,578, forward strand.
CTAGGGCACCTGGCGGTCAAGGAACTGGATCCCCACTAACCCCAGCTCTGCTGGTTGCTGAGATCTGACGTGAAAACTCTGCCTTCCAGGGGAGGCCAGTCCACTAGGAAGCTGGGAGTTCTGCTTGCAAAATAACACTGCAGAGGACCCACTGAGCCTGTGTCTTGGGGTGGGGAAGGGGGAAGAGAGGAGACACCCAGCAGGGCCTTGCCAAGGGCCGGACAATGGTGGTTCTCAGCGGGCATGATCCAAACAGCCCACAAATGTAAGAAAAGATGCTTGGCCTCTCCAGGCACCAAAGAAATACAAACTCAAGTAACAATGAAGTATTATTGTTCACCTATCAGATTGGCAAAAATTAAAACAAAATGATCCCTTGTGTTGGATGCCCAGTGTGGGGAAATGGACACAGAGCACCCCTGGGGCAGGGTGGGGTGGGGTGGGGGGCGGTGGTCACCCTGCAGAGAAATGTGTGCATTACCGCTTCTATGCTACTCCATTTCTAGGGATTTGTTTGAAGGAAATAACACATGCACAGAGACACATGGTCAGGGATTTGCACTAACCAGTATTGGTCATAATAGTAAAAAAGATTGGCAATAAGCAAATATTCAGGGATAGGGAGTTAGTTAAATAAACTGTGTTACTTCCATAAAATGATCTGTGGCTAAAATTCATGTTGTATATCAGTGTTTACTAACATGGAAGATGCCCATTACCTATATATGAAATATACAGTGGAAAAAAAGCAGGTTATAGCATAGTGTTCATGATTTCATTTTTTGGGTAGCAAAACTGGTTATATATCTATTATACATATGCATTGTTATGATACAGATTTAGTGTTACATATATATATATATATACACAAGTATGTATACTTGTGTGTGTTACCTATATTAATTATATATACATCTCCATGGGTAGATGTGTGTGTATGTGTGTGGCTATATTTCTATATTATCTGAATTTCACATATATATATGTGAAAATGTTTGGAAGGGTATGCATGAAAATGTCCTTAGTGAAATCACTTGAGTGATTTCACTCAAGTGAAAGGAAATTTTATTGATTATTGATTGTTACAAGTCTCTTTATTTCCTGAGGATTTTATTTTTTTCTTTCTGGCAATGAACTGGTATTGTTTTCATAATAGGAAAAATAATTTCTTAATATTAGTTTAGGAAATAAAGCAAGCTGATCTCTCTGCCTCAACTGTATTGGCCAGTCTGAATTAACCCCTCATACCACGACTGTCCCCAGCTCTCGTCCACATTAGAAGCCCTGGGTCCCAGGACTGTCTTTGCAATGACGAGGAGGAGCAGGATGGTGACAGGCGTTTATTGAGCACATACTGTGCGCCAGGCCTTGGCTGATGCTTCCCGCGCATTCTTTCATGGGATCTGCTCCCGGGCCCAGAGGCCTGGGATGTAGGTACTCTCATGTCTTTGGATTTCCTAGGAGGACCTGAAAAGGGGACTTTGGTTATGATTTATTAGGAGTAAGGAAGGAGAAGCTAAGCTAAGATGTGGGTGCAACTGCAGTCTAGTTTTAACCTGATCCCACAGGGAGTTCTGGGCTTTACATGGTACCACAGCATTGTCCCATTTTGAGGCAAGGAGACTGGTCTTTTACCCCTCACATCAGTGGGTCTTTGGCTATAGGGCAACAGGAAGGGATAACCTGGGAGAGAGGGCCCCCCCTCCAAGTATCTCTGGCCACTCCCATCAGCCAAGGGCAGTTGTTAATAGAAGACTGCAGCTGTTAGCAGCCAATGCTCACAGCAACCGGGGGAATGACTATGCTGGACCAGTAAAGGGGATCTGGGTGACATATCATTATCCCCATTTTACAACTGAGAAAGCTGTGGCTCTTCAAGGTTAAATAACTTGCCCAAGGTCGCCCAGCTAGTAACAGATGGAGCTGGCTTTGAAGTTGAGGTCTGAAGCCCTTGCTCTGAGCCCTGAAAAGAGACTGCTGGTAATTTCACAGAGGGATTAGGAAAGTGGGGCTGTGGGTGGATACCCTCCAGATATCCCCTGCCCCACCAAGCGCCCCTCCATCTACTGTCTGGGCTTCACATTAGCATCTCAACTGATACGCAGTTCCAACCTCAGCTTCTGAAGGGAGCCACCAAATGCCTTTGTATGTCTGCAGAGGTGCCCTGAAGGCTGTATGTCAGTAGAGCTGTTTGCTAGGAGACGTTTCTCAAGAAAGGTTCTTTCAGAAAAAGAGCTTCGACTCTATCTGCAGCCCCACTTTATTACGGGGAGAAAGGCATCCCAGTATGTGTTTCCCCCAAGGTATTCAAAGTAGATTCAATTCCTTCTCCAACTGGTTCTTTTAGGCCCCAGCTCAGAGCATATCCTGGCTGAAGCACTTCCTATGCCAGACAAACTCAGAATCCTTTGAGATGATCTGCCTGCCCTCCCCATTGTATAAACTGAGGCACAGAGAGTTGAGGGACTCACACAGCAAGTTAGTGACATGATTCATCTTCTCATTACTGCACTAGGAATGCCCCCCGTCTACCTCTGAGCCCTGTGTAGTTAGACAGCAGCAACTCTATATGAGGACTGGGGGCATTTTCTTTTATTCATATTTGGGTTTCAAAGCCTTTAGGGGGACAAATGATTACTTCATGCAAGTGGAAACAAGCAGCTGTCATTTACTGAGCATCTACTGTGTGCCAAACTCTGGAGTAGGTGCTTTAGGGTCTTCATTTGCTAAATCTGGCCTCTGAACCATCTTGGGGGTCAGTTTATGCCGGCTGTTGTTTTCTTGCCTAAGTATCACATTTTCCTGTTTCCTTGCATGTCTATAAATATTCGATCATATACTGGATGTTGCATGTGCTTGATGTGTTGAGAGACTCTGGCTTCTGTTTCCTTCTTCAGGAGAGTGTTACATTTTATTTGAGCACACAGTACAATTACTGACTGATCCTTTTGAAGTCCCATGGGCTTGGTTTTACACTTGTTTAGGGAGGATTCACGCAAACCCCAAGCTATTTCTCCAGCCTCCCTGACTTAGCAGGACTTGTCTCCAAACTATCTCCTGTGAGGATCTTGAGGGATTCAGCTTCAGGCTTTGTTAGGGCAGGTCTAGAACAACGCTTATTCTAGAACACGGTCCCCACTCCAGGCACAGCCTTCTGGATGTCTCAGCTCGATGCCTGGGGTGAAGGTCTCTCCAGTGTCTTCAGCACTGCTTGACCTGTGGTGTCTCCATTTGCTCTCAAACCCCAAGAGCAGCTCTCTGCGGACCCTGGACAGTCTTACCGTATGCGTGCACAGCCTAGCCAGTGGGCAAGGGCTTGTAGGTGGCCCCTAGGGGCTGCCACCCGCCCCCGCCGACCTCTGGGTTCCCCTGTATGTGCAGCTCCCTCCTCTTCGGCGTCCTGTTCTGCTGACTCCTGCTCTTGTTGCCCCAAACTCTGACCTCTGCCTGCTGTGCTGTTTGAGCTCCATTGGACTGTGCTCGGCAAGTTGTCCCGGATGTGAGCCGAGGTACAGAGGGGCGCACCTGTGTTCCCTTCCCTCAGAATCACCGTGGTTATTGCCCATGGCCTGTCCTGCACTGCCTGAAAGCAGTTGCCCCTCACTTTGTTGTGAGTCAGTTATTTTCGGTGGGAAGGCTGGTCTGGTACCAGGTCCTCCGTTGTGGCTGGAAGTGGGAGTCCACCTGATAGCCGGGCGCCCTCTGTCTGTGTTTATTTTGGAATGTGCACACAGAGCCGGGGAGGAAGGGCTTCATATCCTCAGTTAACAAGTGTGGAAGCAAAGGTTCAGAGGGGTGCAGTAATTTGCCCAAATGGCAAAGCGGTAAAGCCAAAAACTAGTTTGCTAGACGTCAGAGCCTTTGTTTTGTCCCTGTGCTGCCCCTGCTTTTAGTGGAAAAGCTAAAATCAAAACCAGATTTCATCACTGCCATCAGAACAGCAGCATTTTCTGAGCCACTTCGCACATGTTCCCATATGCTGTCTCTCGTGCTGCGCCTCTGCTCCTGTTTCTGCCCTGGCCTGGGTGGGCATCACCCGTCACGTGGGTGATTATAGGGCTTCCACTGTTACTTCCCAGAGTGCCTTTGCTGTCTTACTCTCTTGCTCTACTGCCTTCGGTGGCTCCCTATAACCCGCAGTGGCACTTCTCAAAGCATGGAATTGAGAGCTGCTCCTTAGGGAATGTGTAGCCAGCAGCTGTCCTCTTGGAGACTCACAGCTGGAGACATGACCATGTAGAGGCTCTGCAGGAAAGAAACTTGCTAAATTGAGCTTACCCCTATCTGTTGGCCCTGAAACCCTTAGCTCCTCTAACACCTGCTGAAATCTTGCAGAACAGCCTGGAAAGCAGTAGACCACAGAGTAAGGGTTAGTGTTTTCTGTCTGCATGCCAGTCCTTCTACATTTCAACCTGCTCTTTCAATTTCACCCCCACAACTTCTTATCACAAGCCACCCTTCCCCCTATACCTATTTCTCCCTCCAGCCTTCGTATTTTTAGCTTTAAGAATGAGATACGCCTGCAGCCTCTGGGAGTTTCAACGTGGAGGGACTGGCTCAGAGATTGGATCAACCAGCAGAAAGTGGAGTCTTGAGGAAGAGAGGCACTAGGTCTTGAGAACTCCATTTAAAGCCCTGGATCCAGCCTTGCCTGAAGCCATTGCTCCTAGACTTTTGGCAACAAGAGCTGATAAATGATCGTTTCTTCCCCCTTAACCCAGGGCTTCTGCAACCAGAACATGTGGCTGGTACCCCTTTTCAACCTCCGAATCAGTTGTCTGAGATTGAGCACAATGTCTTGTATATGTTTATTCCCCCTCTGGACTTTATACATGTGGTACCAAGGACTGGGGTTCAGATGTATCTTAAACGTAGCAAGCCATTGTCCCATGAGGGTCACTTTTCTCAGTCCAGGATATGACCAGATGTTTGCAATGTGAGACTAAGTTGACAGTTGCTGGTTCAGAGTTTTCTCCTTGGGGTAGGGATGGGGTGGGAATTGGGGGGAAAAGAGGAGCTGGCTGTTGCAACAGGAGCGTGAGACACCCTGAAGTAACCCTACCTCCTGTTGTTCCCTGAGTGTGGGTGGCACCTGTGACAGGATTCTAACAACAGTTTGTGGTAAAGACGGTGGCATGTCACTCTCATAATTATGGTAATAACATGTTTCTATGGGTATGTGTATGAGACAGAGTGTACGTGCGTGTGTGTGTGAGAATGTGAGAGAGTGTGTGCATGCTCATGGGCATGTGTGTGTGTGAAAGTGTACATGCATGCCTGTGTACATGGGTGCATGTGTGTGCGTGTGTGTGTGTATATGTGTGTGAGGCTGTGCAGGGCCCTTTCAAGAGCAGCCCCTTCCTCACACCTGAAATAACAGTAGTGGTGCAGTGACCGCCACCCTGGGAACGAGGCACCTCACCTGCCGCAAACCTGCAGGGGGATGTATGTATTCCCATTTGGCATATGAAGAAACTGAGGCTCAGAAAGGTTGAATCACTTGCCCAAAGTCCCACAGCTGGCAAATGGCAGTGCTGGGATTTGCCTCCTGCACCCAGAGGCAACTGCTAGTACACGGTACCCAAACCTGGACTCTCCCTCCCCAGGCCCCCGTGGGGCTGGCATGTGGGACACCTCAGCTTTCTGGAATGGGGGAAAGGCAAGGAAATCCATGGTGAGACCTGGCCCCAGATCCCGTTACGCCAGGGATCACATTTCCCCTGTTCCCGTGCCATGAGCAGGGCAGAGAAGCGGGCAGGCAGCCACTTCCCTGGTTATTCAAGTAGAAAATTACAGGTGCCCCAAATAGCCTGGGCAGTCTTTTATTTATGAATAAGCAGTGTGTCTGTGGAGCTAGAACAGGGGGTTACATGTATTCTTTCCACTGGCCACTTCACTGAGATCTGCAGGATCCCTGGCCCTCTCCGGGGGCTCTCTCGGTGAGGATGGGGGGTCAGGGGTGGGAAAAGGAGAGACACCACGTGGGAGCTGGAGATGGCTCCAGTCCTGATGGGCTAAGTTTTACCTAGGGGGAGCCAGGGATGGGATGGCAAACATGGGCCTTCCCCAGTTACCCTTGTCTTGCTGTGTGACTTTGGCCAAATGGCTTAAACCTTCTGGGCTTTCATTTCTTCTTCTGTAAAATGGGATGCATTCTAAACTCAGAGAAAAGTTAATTTTGTTCTGAGCATAAAAGTGATACTTGCTCATTGTAGACATTGCAGTCTACAGCTACAAAACCAAGAATACAGAAATGACCATTATAACCTCTCCCCTACTGCTCCTCCCTAATTAAGATAATCAGGATTAACATTTGGCATATATCTTTCCAGTCTTTCTCTGTATGCATGGGTAAAAATAATGGCTGGCAGAGCCTAGTACCGGAGCCACTGTGCTCTGAGAGCGGAAGCCTCACTTATAGCCAACAAATACTAGTCAAGGAACGTTTATGGAGCTCTGCCTCAGGCCCCGGGGTAGCTTGGAGGCAGGTTGCCCCCAGCAACTCCCACGTCCTCTTTCATTTCTCCAGCCCTCTGGTGACGACAACCCCCAGCCCTGAGTCTCTACTCAGAACCCCCTGAGCAGTTGGTGAGAAGGGAAAGCCATTTTGTGTCCCAGACATGCGTGTGGGACCAAAGTTGGCCGTGGAGTCTCCTGGTGGGGACATCTGTGACCTTCCCCTCCAGCCTCATGCACACGTGGGCTGGCCTGGGCATGGCTCGCTGACCTCTGTCTCTCCAGCCCGGAGGGCAGGGTAGGAAGCTGTTGCTCCCTCCCAGGGCTCTGCCTGGACTACTTAGTATGTAAAGCGCCTAGAACTGGTGCCTGGCCCACAGTGTGCATCTTAGCCCCTGACGTGACTATTACATCGCTGTTATTTCTAGATGGGAGCCAGACAGCCTGAGGCTATTCCCTTTTGGAGACTGTTATTCCTAATGAAGCTGAGACAGCAGCAGAATTGCTTGCAGGATGGAAATAACAGCAGTGCTAATGACAACCACTTCCATTAATTGGGTGCAGTACTGCAGGCCAGACGGTGCCTAATTACCTCATTGGCTTCCTGCAACCACCGAACTAAATGTGTATCATTAGTCCCCATTCACAGGTAAGGAAACGGAGGCTCAGAGATGTTAAGTACGTTTCCCACGCAGCTGGCGGGTGGCAAACAGGGACTTTATCCCAGGTTTGTCCAATGCAGGATCCCTTATCCACAAGGTTCAGCCTGTCAGCATGGGGGAGGCCTGGGCTCTGCTCCTGGGGCACTCACTGCTGTCTTATTTGGTGGCAGAAGCCCAACTCTGGAACGTTCCCCCAAGTTGTCTGGGTTTGCTGAGGGTGGGGGACAAGGCAGCGTGTGCTTCGGGGGCAGACCCTACTCTGACACCTCCTACCTCTGTCACCTGCTTAGCTCCTCCAAGCCTCAGCTTCCCATCTGGAACATGGGGATAATGGAAGTGTTGCTGAGAGGACGAAATTCGATGGCTTCCTGCTCCTAGCCGAAGTGCGGGGCACACTGGGGTGCTTCTGGCATTTGGTGGAAGGGAAGTGCCAGTCAAGTCCTGAACCTGCCGGTTGACAGAAACTACATGGCCACGGCTTTCAGACCTTGCTCTCTGGTCCTCTGCTCTGGACTGTTGGGGTGGAGGGCTTATAGGGTCGGGGAGGGGCAGTGTTAAGACATCAGGAAGGGGGCAGCTGGCCTTGGAGACGTCCATGCTGGCATCCGGCTGCGGTCACCATAGGCAGTACCATTTTCCAGCATCTTTTCAGTGAGGAAGGGCACCTTTTCCTAACTCCTGTCCATCTGTCACGTGGCCTGTGCTGTTTGTGTCTCTGAGCAGACTGTGGTCGCCAGGCAGCCCGGCGCCGGGCTGGGCGGGGGCCCAGGAGCTCTCTGTGGAGGGCAGGAGTGAGTTCCGCTCTGTGGTAGCCATGGAGCCGCTCCCTCATTCTCTCTGGGCTGCCCTGGGTCAGCCCTGCCCTGGGTCAGCCCTGCGTTGGGCCCCAAGCGTCCCGGGTGAGGGACAGGGCGGCCCTCATAGAGCTAACGTGCTGGTGGGCAAAGCCAGCTAGGAGACAGTCAACCGACAGAAGAAAGCAATTGGGGATGGGGGTAATTTTGAAAAAGGTACTTTGGGATGGTAGTCATTTCTGTGGAGAAACTGCAAGACAGGGGACCCAGATGGGGCCGGGGGGGCCTTAGCTGGAGGGGTGAGGGAAGGCTCCGCCAGAGCAGAGGCCTGAGGGAGCCAGTCCAGGGGAGAGCCAGGGAAGAGCACCAGGCAGAGGGGACAGCAGGGCCGAGGCTCGGAGGTGGGGAAAAGCGTGGCAGACCCGCAAACGAGGGGAGCAGAGGGTGGCTGGAGCAGAGAGAGCGCGACACCGGCGGAGGCCCGGGGCTCCAGGTCGTGGAGGGCCCGGCTCCCTCCTACCTGCCCTTGAAGGGTTCTTCCCGGGAGAATAGGGGAGCGGGCTCTGAGTCAGATCAGGGTGTGGGAAGCCACTGCAGTGCGCAGGAGTTCCGAGCGAACTCCAGGCCTTAGGACAGCAGCTGGCATTGGACGAGGGTTCCCACTAGACTAACCTGTGAAACTAACTTCAGGTGCCTGAAAAGAGTAGGGGTCCAGTGGGGCAAGGGTCACAGTTATGGGTTGAATTGCATCTCCCCAAAAGATATGTTGAAATTCACACCTGTGAATGTCACCTTATTTGGAAGTAGGGTCTTTGAAGGTGTAATCAAGTTACAGTGGGGTCATCAGTGTGGGCCCTAAGCTGATATGACCGGTGTCTTTACGAGTGGAGAGGAGCCAGGCACACGGGGAAGACACTGGGGGCAGAGCCTGGAACGGTGCATCTACAAGTAGGCAGTGCGGAGGTTTGCTGGCAGCACCAGAAGCTAACACAGATTCTCCCTAGAGCTTTCAGAGGGGGCGCAACCCTGCCCACACCTTGATTTCAGGCTTCCGGCTCCTAGAGCTGTAAGGGAATAAATTTCTGTTGTTTTCAGCCCCCAGGTTAGTGGCAACGGCAGTCCTAGGAAACCGGGACATCACTTCACGGTGCCCGGCTGTGAGCAGTCACCCTGGGGCCTTCGCAAACGCCGACAGCAGGTCCCAGTGGCAGGATTCCACACTGTACACCCTAGAGTGACCCCGAGAACTTGGGTGCATAAGGAAAGCCCCCTGGGTGTCCCTCCGAACAGCCTCACTGCCTGGTTTCCGGCTGAGTCCCGCAGGGTCTGGGTGAGACCTCCCTACGGGATACGCCATGCCCTTCTCTGAGTTCCCTGTGGAGCAGGATGGTCAGCAAGACCGGGCCGGGCTCTCCAGCTTCCCTGGGGTGGCCTCACTGATTTTTTGGGCCTCTTAGATTTTAGATGACAAAAGAAAAGTTTCAGCTCCTGCCCTTTCCTCCGCCCCAGGCCCTGAGATCTGATCTCTCCCTTAAACAAAGCCCCGTGTTCATGTCAGCTCAGGAGACACAATGTTCTGAAAGCAGATCCCTGGGGCCCAGTGAGGGCACCGCAGTTTTTGGGTTTCTGCCTTCTCAAAAGCCGGCTTTTGATTTGGCCCCTCCTGCCCCACGTCCAAGCCCTTTCACGCTGGAAATTAATTCTCCTGAACTTTAAGGCCCCTTTTCAGTGCTGTCCCAGAGGAACTGGAGCCACACCAGCTAGTAACCCTACCCAGCAAGGAGAAGATTTATTCTGGCTGGGGAGGCACAGTTTCATCCAGACACTTGAAAAACAAGTCAATGAGAATGTGGGCTGTGGAGCCAGACGTATCTGGGTTCAAGTCCCGGCTCTGGCACCTGCTGGCTGTGTGGTCTTGAGCTGTGCACTCAGCCTCTCTGAGTCTGGGTTTTTGTGCTGGTGAGATGGGGACACGGATACCCATGTGGCCAGGTGTGTGGTGAGGATTCCGTGGGAGTTCGATTGTTGGAAAGCATCCTTATTTTTATCTTCAGAAAATGCCCATTTTACAGATGAGAAGGATGGAGGCCTGAAAGGGACTGTGACTCCTTCGGCTTCTGTACCCTTTGGGGCGGCTTCAGTTGGCTCGCTGGTGCAGGCCACGCTCGGGCTGCACTCTGCGAGGTGTCTGCAAGCCCTTGGCTTTTGATGCACAAGGGAGGAGTCCAAAGGTCACCTTGCATTAACTCAGCAATGTCACTCCATCCCTTCCTGGCTGTGACATGGGGAAACAGCACAGGCTGGGCCGCTGAGAGGGGCCAGTGACATGGCCCATGTGAGGTCCCGGCTCTACACCCTGTGAGGGATGATTGTCCCCCACCTCCCCTCTCCCCCTGCAAACCAAGGGACATGCCAGGCCCCTCATCCGTCAGGAAGATCTGTCGTGCCCCCTGCAGACCTCTGGCCTGGTTAGCTCTTCAGGCCGCAGCTTGGCATCTGGGAGCCTCCCTGACTGCTCCTCGCGCCTTTGTGCCTCCGCTTGCCCTCTCTACTCTGGCCCTCGCTCTGCGCCCCTCCTCAGAGCCCCGGCCACCTGCCTGGGCATCACTGCTCACCTGTTTCTCTCCCACTGGGCTGTGCGCCCCAAGGACAGAGCCTGAGCCCTAGTCACTAGTCTGACCCCAGTGCCTGGGGCCCTGAGACCCGGTGGGTGCCCAGCTGGTGCTTGTTGAACTGATGATGAGCAGCCAGTGAGGGGTTTGCGTTTGGCCCAGAAGCTGTGCAAGGGGAAAGTCTGTGTGTGTGTGTGTGTGTGTGTGTGTGTGTGTGTGTGTGTGAGGTGGGCAGGTGGAGGCAGGGTGGGGAATGTGGGCGTGTGGGTCAGGGCCTTAGAGCTATTGGAAGGTAAGCAGGGGACATGGCAGAGAAACTGAGGCACCCAGCCACGTCCTTCCCCAGCCAGAGTTCTGTGGATCCTTCATGTGCTTGGCCTTCAGCCTCCACCTCAAATTATTCCCACAGAAACCAGCCTCCCTCCCTCTCTCCTTCCTTCCTCAATTCTGGGGCACCTATTATGTTCTGGGTGCAGGGGACACAACAGTGAACCCCAAATCAAACAGTCTCCCTTCCCTCGTGGATAAATTACAGAACTAATATGAAATCACAGCTGTGGTCAGTGTGGTGGGGAGAGCACTGCGGCGGGGCCTGCGGAACTCGGTGGGAGTGGCGGTGCCGTGCGGTCCCTGGGGGAGCCTTCCCCCATTCCGATCTTTCTGGCCCCTTCCCAGCTACTGGATAATCCTCCGGGCTTAGTGAAACCTGCAGCCTGGTTATATAAAGCAGCTCTGAAGCAGGCTTGCCCCTCTACCCCCTTATCTGAGCCCCTTGCCCTGTGCAGACATTTGAAATCCAGTTTGGGGAAGACTTCCTAGAAGTGTCCGCTGAGCTGGCATTTTCCTTCCTTTCTGTCCCAGGCTGGGCTTCCAGCCACGAGGAGGGACTGGAAAAGGTTTAGTCCTGGAGGAGATGGTTGCAGGGCTATAAGGGGTGGCATTGTGGAATTACAGAGCAGTGTCCTCTCCTCTGGGCTCCCCCACCAGCGTCTGGGTACAAGGTGCCCCTGGTAGGAGTGGGTAGAGCAGCACCCCCCTTGCAGGGATGGGGGTCGGGCTGGAGGGCAGTCCACGAAAGCACCTAGCACGGTGGCTGGTGAGGGTGGGGGCTCAGGGACTGACACCCTCCTCCTGCCCGCTCATCTTCCCTCACACCTTGACGGGCTAGCTCTCAGCTGTGCAGTCAGAGCTCAGTCCACACCTGGTCCCACACCACTTACAGGGGCAGGGGGCTGGGCACTGGGCCTGGAACTCAGGGAAGGGCCGTGGATGGGAGGGCGCTCCAGGCAGCGGGAGGAACGGCCTGGAGGGGGGAGCCATCCTGGGGCCGCTGGTGGACAGAGCTCTGTCTGCAGGGGCTGGGGAATTCTCTCCTGACCACCTTCTCCTCTTGTCCCTGAGCCTCCTGTCCGGGGCCCGGGAGTCCTTTGGGAACCTGGTGTGGACTCTGCATGGTGCAGAGGGCTGGGGCGTTTGGGCCCATTCCCCTCAGAAGCAGCCTGGGGCGGTGGGCTCTGCGCGCTGGGGGCCGTGGAGTCGCACAGGCCCTGAGAGCGTCCCAACAAGGTCCTCACGCTCTGCTGAGCTGGGCAATGGTGGCAGGAAGCGTCCATCGTCGGCGGGGTGATTGCTCTGGGAGCCAGTAGGGCCCAGCCAGATGTGTGCCTTTTGAGCTCCGAAAGAATGAATATTCCCTCTCAGGCCATTTATCAAATTCAGCTATATCACTCATGCTTTTCCCCCTTTTGTTTCAGTCAAGGAAACTTTCTTCTAATGAAGATGAATGCAGAGCAATGAATGTCTTGGCAGACATCAACACACTCAGAATAAGGCTGCATTCAGGGACGTGAGCGGCTGCGGGGGCTGGAGGAGTGAGTCTTTCAGAGAATGGTGAGTGTCCAGGCGGTCAAGGGGCTGCGCTGTCGGCTGGGGACATGTTCACCCTTGTGGAAGCTCTACCTTCAGCTCCTAGACCAGCAGTAACAATTTTGCCCCCATTCCCTGCGTACCTACTATGTGCCAGGCACCGCACACATCCTAGGGTGGAAGGTGAGATCATTATCCTGACTGACACATGAGGAGACCAAGGCTCTGAGAGGTTAAGAAGTGGCCCTGAGAGGGGTCCCAGGTGGGATCTGAACACCATTGTGCCTGCTCAAGAGCCCACTTTCATGCACACCAGCAGTGGGACTCACTGGCTAAGAGGTCAGGCTCTTTAGACTGTCTGGTTCGATTCCTGTCTCCACTGTGTATTAGCTGGGTGGTCATGAGCTTCTTGTTTAATCTCTCCATGTCTCTGATTATTAGTTAATCAAAGTACCCACTTCCAAGAGCTGTTGGAAGATTCGTTGAGAAAATTAGTGCAAAAGCTTCAATGCATGTGAACTATGATGAGTAATGTTTTCTTTTTAGTATCAGGGTACCATTTGGTATCTTTTATGGTATCAGCCCCTTTAATGGTAGAATTGAGGTCATGGCCCTGGGTGCTGGACTTGGGTAGAAACAGCCTGTGGAAGCTTGTGGGGCTGTCCCCTTCCTGGAGAGGGACACTGGCTGCTGACTGGGGCCTGGGGCCAGAGTACCCAGACCCCATGGTGTCCCTGAGTCTTCAGCAGGTGTCTGGGGCCAGGGGAGTTGCTGTGAGAACAGGGACCATGTCTTTCCATCCTTGGCTCAGCCCCCAGCACAGGGTAGCAGGTACCCAGGTAATACTTTCTGTGGGAGGCTGGGGCGGTTGTGAATGAAGTGCTGGACAGGTATGTACCAGGGGAGAGTGCATGCAGTGGGCAGGAGTCACCTCCAGGGGGCAGGCAGCTCAGTCCTGCCCTTCCTGGTGCTGGGAAGGAGACCCGCTGCCTTCCTGGGTGCTTCTGGAGTTTGGCCTGGAGCTGCCAGGCGTTGTGGAAATGTCCTGACCCTGGCTGCGTGGCCCTGGACAAGTCCTTCCCCTCTCTGCACCTCAGTCTTCCTGGCTGTACAGAGGGGAGGGGATTGGACCACATCATCAATTTTCCAAAACTATTATTTTATGATGAAGATTAAGCCGCAACAACCGAGGACAGCAGGGTGATCTTTATGGGACAAAACAGCGGGAGAATAATGGATGGATGCTGGACAATATGTTCCATGCAGCCAGGCCTGTCACAGACATCACACAGGGGCCAGCTGGGCTGTTGCTCCCGGGAGGAGAGAGAGGTGGGCATGTGAGGGGTTGGGTCCACAGCTGGGGGGGTCCCGGGTGGGCGGCGGGGGGGATGCTGGGCCCAGGTGTGCTCACAGCCTGTGCGGCAGACTGGCTCCACCAGGGATCAGCCGGGGGCCTCATGTCTGTGGGCCTCGGCCTTCCACCTGCCTCTGGTGTGGTGCTGATGCCTTCGTTGTCTCAGAGGGAGGCCATGAGGCTCAGAAGAGGACGTGGGTCTGAAAGGATAAAGTATAGGGAGGCCACATTGAGCACCCATTTTGTCCCAGGCACAATATCATTTAGGTTTTACAACAGTGTGAGGATCGTTGGTACACTGAGGCGGAGTCTGAGGCTCAGAGAGGTATGTTGTCTTGTCCAAGGTCACAGGGACTGTGGGAACCAGCTCTGGCCTGTCTGACCCTAAAGCACATGTTCCCCGTCACTGTGCCATGTTGCCCTTCCCCCAGAGAGCTTTTCCCTGAAGGCAGGGGGAGGGGCTGGGCCCAGGGCAGGCATGGCTTCCAACCTGGGGCTGGTTCTGACTGAGAGGTGGGGGGGTCTGCCATGGTGAGGGAAAAGCAGAGGCGGTGCCTGAGCTATATTTTGCCATTCCGGGGTTAGACCTTGTGAGGGTTGTTTCTAGGCCTGGAAAGCCGCTCTCTAAGGTGACCATTTCCCCACATTCACATGCAGCACAGAGAGGATCTAGAGGCTGAGCACATTTTCCCCTGGGAAAGGGGTGGAACAGGAAATGTTCCTGAAAGAGGGGGCTGGTTGGGGCCAGGGCTCAAGGCTTGGCTGAGACGGCGGTTCTGGGCTGGGTCAACGGCGGTTCTGGGCTGGGTCAGAGGGTCTGTCCGCCCTGACTGCAGGTGACCCTGGTCCCTGCAGGCAGGGGTGAGCGTTGCGGCAGGGGGAAGGGCCAGCCCCAGGATGCCAAGCTTCTAAGATGCTACTGCTGGTGGGTTTTGAGGGGAGGCAGGACCTTCCATGCCTGCGTTCATCTGAAACAAAGGCAGGAGGGAAACAGAGGCCGGCACTCGGGGGGCCCCTAGGGGTTACCTAGCCCGACACTCATTTTGAAGTGGGGAGACTCAGGTCCAAACAGCTTCCTCCATGAAGTACTGTACTTTAAATTTGAAAAATGTGGGTTGGGCTGTGTGGGCAGAAAATCTGGAGTCAAGCACAACGGGCTCAGAATCCTGCCCTTTGCCCCACTCGCTGCACGGCCCTGGCTGAGAACTGTCACCTTTCCTCTGGGGCTCGGGTCTCTGTCTTTTGTGTAATAGGTCATTGTGGGTTGTGTAAGAATTAGAGCCCTGTTTATGGGGGCCTCTGGGTGTCAGCAGTGCTAAGCACTGCACAAGGCTTCATCTCAGGGAACTTCCCACAGGCTAGGGGGCAGCCCTGCTTTACCGACAGTTGCTGAGAGCCGGAGGGGCTGGGCTTCTCGCTGCAGCAGGGAGGTGGGGGAGGTGGGTCCCCCAACAGGCCGACCACCCCACTGGGACCGCAGTCCAGGGCTGAGGCAGGCTGTGAGCATGTACGAGAGTCCCAGGAGACCTGGGGAATGCATTCAGTTTCCCCTCTGCCCACCACCACCCCCGCTCCAGTCCAGGAGCTGGGCCCCAATGTGACTGCTTAACACGCCCCTTCTCTATTGCAGGCATGAGTCTACAGTCTACAGACCACCTTTTCAGAAACACTGCACAGTTTTCTGCACAGTAACACATAATAATATAATAATAATAATACAGCACAGTTTATATATCATCCACTTCGTGCCAGGCACTGTTTCAAACACTATACATATTTTAATTCATGCAGTTCTCACTAGGAGCCTCTGAGACAGTGACTGTGATCGCCCCCATCTTACAGATGAGGAAACAAGTCACAGCAAGCTTCCATGACTTGCCCGGACCCTATGTCTGATGACAGGGTGTTAGCTGGTTTCATCACCATGATCTTTTCCCTCCAGCCCCTGCGTCCACCTGTGCCCGTGCTCCCCGGGTGCACTGTGGCCAGGGGACCTGTATGCAGAGAAGGAGAGAGGCATGTGCAAGACCAGGGGGCCTGAGATGGATTGGGCAGCTCCCCAGCGACGGGAGATGGGGTCCCCACCTTGCCCTAAGCCCCAGCCAGGTTTCCGGATGCAAATCTTGGCTATGAGCTAAGGGAGGGAGGCGGGCAGCCCCTGCTGCGACCCCAAGGTAGGTGGGTGAGGGTCCCCACCTGGTAGATCCGGTCTCCCTTCCCTTGTCCAGGGCCCCAACAGGACCCTCGGGGGCTCCTACTTCCTCCCCTGGGCTGTGCCCATGGCATGCAGTGGGCCCCAGGCCTGGGTGGGGGTCCCCCCCTTCTGGTGCTGATCTCAGGACTGGGGCCCGAAGCCAGGGTCCCGCATCCTCTCTCGGCTCATGGTCCCCAGGCATGAAGGCAGCTCTACAGCTGCCCCTAAGCCGGAGCTCCTCAGATGGGCTTCGGGGGGTCGGGCCTGTCAGGGGGGCCACATGTCCTCCTATAGAGCCTGTCGCTCCTCACTCCCCACACCAGGGGAGGCAGCCAGGGTGGGGAAGAGAGAGAGCAGCCCTCCCACCATGCAGCTGGTGGCCGGGGCACAGCGGATGGCCTCTGGCGGGCCCAGAGGGCAGGACCCAGCCTTCTTGCCAGGCTGGGCAGTGGCGGCTGCATGGGGTGGCTGGGGCACAGGGCTCCGTGCGGGCTTGCCGGGAATGTAAACCTCGGGCTGGACGGCTCCATTAATAATAGATCTTTGAGGATACTTGGGGGCCAGGGTTCTCCCAGAGCAAAGACTCTGAGAGCGGGATTCTTTACTCAACGGGGCAGTGGGCCAGGCAGGCCAGGCGGGCAGGGCTGGAGGATGGCTGGTCTGGGCTCAAGCCAGGAAAATATCTGGAGGCTGGATTCCAGGCCCGGGGCCAAGTTCTCAGAGTCCTCCTGCGGCCACCCTCCTCCTCACCTGCCACCCAATTCCTTCTCTTTATAATGAACCTGGGATGAGAGGAAGGATGCAGTCACCTTGGCCTTGAGGACTGGCCCTCTTCCTCACACAGCTGTGTGTGACCCAGGGGGCGTGCATGGCCCTCTCTGAGCCTCAGTTTCTTCATCTGTGTGTGGGGTGTCCTGTAATCTTACCACACAGCGTGGCTCTGATGGCTGAAAGGGGAAGGTGTGTGCAGCCGGAGCCATTACTTGGTCGGAGCATAAATCAGATCATACCGTTCCTGTTTTATAATCTTCTGCTCCCAATGCCCCACCCTGCGGGGCTGTGGAAATGGGGTGACTTGTGGAAGGCTCTGAGCAGAGCACCGGACAGCACTTCTCCATCGATGTTAGGTGAGGCTGTTGATAACCCTGATGATAAACCCACTGCCTGTTGGCAAAGCCCCAGGTTACCAGCCTGGTTAAGCCTAACACCCCTTCTTGAGGGGTGTTTGGGGGGCGGAAGCCTCGCCACCCTTTGCTTTCTCCTAGCACGTTCTCAGGCACAGAGGCGGTGGTGATGATGTAGGACACGGATGACTTGTGAAATGGCAGCTGTCCACAGAGTGAGACCCCCAGGGTCCAGAGGTCCGATCTGCCGCTTGCTTCCTGGATCGCATTTCCCACTTCCTGTCCCCCCGACAGTTCCTGGATCCCACCAGCTTTCTCCTCACCTCCGGACCTTTACGCCTGCTGTTCTCTGCCCAGATGTTTCGCACCTCTCTCTTCCCTTTTTCTGATCTTTGCATGATTCTTTCCTTTTTACCCTTCAGGCTTTATCCCCTGACTCGATATGCAAAGTAGCCTTAGGGTACTTATCAGCAACTGAAATGGTGTCATTTCTATTTATTTTTGTTTATTGTTTGTCTCCCCCACCTGGAATGCCAGCTCCCCAAAGGCTGGGCCCTGGTCTGCCTTGTTCATCAGTCACTCCTGGGGTCTAGAATAGTGCTTGGCACGTTGCATTTGCCCAAGAAATATTGGTGGGATGGATGAATAAATGATGGAGGATTAAATGAAACAGTCTAAGTTCATAGAGTGCTGAACACAGCCCTGCCCCACTGCAAGTGCGCCCGTAGGGCAATTATTAATACCGGTGCTAGCGTTGCTCTATTTTCCCAACACCCATGCTCCTGCCAGCCAAGCAAAAATGTGCCCCCCTTCTACCCCCTTCCTGGGGTCCAGCCCCTGCCTGAGATACTCCCCTCTCCTTTTCTCCCTGTTCCGGTCATGACTGGGGTACAGCTTCTGAGTCCCTGCAGTAAGGAGAGCACCCACAGAATTGGAAAGGGTGATAACTAAATGGGCAGCCAGCCAGAGCAGTAAAAATGCCATACACCAACTCTGAAGATCAGACTCCTTTGGCAGCCATCCCATAATTACCCACCAGCTTGGCTCTTGGTGGGATGGGAGGAGAGAAAAGGAATTTTACACATTTATTAATTTTTCCCTGTCTGCTTGGAGTCCTGCTGAAACATGACTTATGAGCTGCACGGAACGCCTGGTTACCTGGAGGCCTGCAGTGGCTGAAGGCCTGGGGCTCGGCCCCCACACAGAGGAGGTGCTTGGAATAGGGGCACGTGATTTATGGAATGACAATTGGTGGTGAAGGCCAAGGGCCAGGTGTTCTAGACCCAGCTTTGTCTCGTGTCACTGTGGGGCTCAGGCACAGCCCTTAGCCTCCTTTTCTCTGTCTGTAAAATGGGGCTAACCATCTGCTCCTTCCTGACCTACAAACCTGCCCAAGGAAGTAAGGTTTGCAAACTTGGGAGGGTTTTGTAAAGGGGAGTTCCGAATCTCTCAGACCCCCTCCTTCTGCATCTCTTCTAAAGCAACGATGGTGGATGTTGAGAACATTGCCTGAGGTTCTGAACAGTTTTCAAATGTCTTCAGAGGCTTTCGGGAGGAGGGGGAGGAAGAGGCAGGGGAAGGGGAAAAGGAGGGGAGAGGAATATTGTTTACCACAGAGCAGTTTTAGAGTGTTTGTGGAGAGTTTCCTATAGTACCATTTCCTGTAGCAATGGAGATAGACTGGGATTCCAATCCTTGTTCTGAGGCTCCGTAGCTGTGTGACTTTGGAAAAGTCACTTGCCTTCTCTGAGCCTCAGTTCCCACTTTATAAAAGGGGATAACAATGGTCCCAACCCTGTGTGGATGCAGTGAGGTAATTCATGTAAAGCTCTGCACGGGGCATCTTTGGGGAACAGCAGTTCTCCATGGAAGTTAGGCAGGGCTGCTCTGATGCTGTTAATAACGGTGATGGGAAATCCACTGCCCGTCGCCAAGTCCCAGGTTGCCAGTCCGTTAAGCACACCTCTCCCGAGAACTGGGTGGGCGCTGGGGACCTTGCCACCCTTCCCTTTCTATCTTGGGCTGCCACCTACTGGTGAGAGCTGGAAGGACCGCTGTGGCCAAGGGAAGAGAGAATCTCTGCCTGGCCCCGTCCTCACTCCTGGGAGAGGAGTGGTAGCTTGGTGGGGAGGACGGAGGGAAATGCAAGCCCCAGGTTCTGAGGTCCTGAGTAGCTTGTAGGGATTCCTGAAGACCTGTCCACCGCGATGAGGAGAAAATCAGGCCCCAGGTCTTGTCTGCTTCACTTCCTGAATATTCCTGGGACGGGTCCCTTTTCCATCTCATGCCATGTCCGGGTCCAGGCCACCATCTACTCTCCCTGGATGGCACAGCAGCTTCCCCACCAGCCTGCCCCTCCACTCCCTTCTCCCAACACGCCACTCTGGGATAAGGATTCTTGTGCAGGAGACTTATCAGGACTAGCGCTTGGGTAAGGGAGTCGAGGAGCAGGACAGGGGAGGGGAGGGAACCAAGCGAAGGGACACTTCCAGGCAAAGTCCCAGCTGCAGTGGGATCCCACGGAGGGCTCTGGAGTGTGACTTATGCTTCGTGGTTGTCCTGCCCCGAGACAGGACGCTGGGCTGCCACGTTCCCAGCCAGGCAGTCATTAGCTACAGCCATCTCCAGACGATGGGAACTCCAGCACTTCCTGGACTCTATGCTTTGCACCTGGGAGCAAAGGCCGTGCGAGTAGCCTGAGGGCTGTTCTCCAAGGAAGAGGGCAGACTGGCCGGAGAGGGCATGTAGGCGGGCAGCCAACGTTCTACTGAGCTGCCTTTCCAAGCTCCCCCATCCCCAGGAGACCTTTTCCCCAGTTCTCTGATTCATCACACTGACATTTTCTCAGTCTTCTTTAAAGTGTTGCAGAACACAGCTTCTAGAAAAGCACCATGTGTCCTCTCTTACAGCCAGGTGGCCGCTCCGTGTTGTTTTAAATAGTGGCCACTGCCAAGAGCTCTGCCTAGTCCTGTTTCTAGCCATGAGCTCACTGTAGAAGTCCTTCTTGGTTCTTTTAATTGTATGGGTATTGTTCATTTTTGTTAGGGAAAAATTCCAAACATACAAAGGTGTTTATGGTAATAATGGAAAAGTCCTGCCAACTTCATTCCCAGAGTGGGTACCTGGCCACTAAAAATCGATGTTTTTCCAAACATTATATGTCTATTGGTGATGTGGATATTTTATCATATTGAGTGTTCACCAGCCTGACAGATGGATATAATCCTCCATTTCCGAAGAGGAACTATGGGTCAGAGAGGGGATGTGACTCGTGCACCCAGCTAGCGAGTGGCCGAGCCAGTGCTCAGAGCCAGGCCTGCTGGCTTTTCTGCTCAGCCCTGCTGCCTGCAATAGGTAACTACTGCTCAGAGTAGGAGTGAGCCAGGTACGGGAAAGGGTGGTTCAGTCAGGGTCCAGGGCCTGCGGAAGCCTCCTCCCCCAGCTCGCCTCACTGAGTGCTGGGGTTAGGCAGGCAGGGAGCTGGGCTTCAGTGGCCAACCCTTGTCAGCACCCGCTGTCAGGTGGGGGCAGGGGCCCTGCCCCTTGGAACAAAAAGGGAGGAATGGAACCGGTGGTTCGTTTGCTTATGTAAAGCTGCCAAGCATTGCGCCGACAGGGGTGTGTGTGTGCAAGTGGTTAGCTGAGGCTATCAGCAAACATTCCCTTTAGCCCCCTGGGTAATCTATGGTGGGCTGGGAGGAGGGGATATGGAATTGGGAGTGGCTGGCTGGGTGCCTTCTGCTGACTTCCTTGGCCAAACCTGCTCCAAGCTGTCCCATCAGGCTTTGCACACACTGATCTTGACCCCACAGTGACTGCAGCCCGTGTCCCAGCCCCCAACAGCCCTTGGTCGAAGGGTTCCACATGCTGTCCTCCTTTGTACCCCAGGCCCTCTTGGCCCATTTGTCTCCAGGGCTTGGGAACTGTGAGCCCCACTCCACTGGCATGCGCGTGAGCTTCCACTGTTCTCCTGCTTGGGGTATTTGTCCTTGAGGCCTGGGCAGCTCCTGTAGGAGCCTGGGGACGATGCCTCACCCTCCAGGATTTCGTTTTAGGCCCGCACCCCAGCCCTCCTCAGAGACCCCAGGTGTGCTCTCAGCTCTGTAGCCCTTGGATCTCACCACTCCAGGGGCCCTGGCGGCTGCTGTCACTGAGAGCACGGTGGCCCCTCTCTCCTGCGGGGGACACACGAGACATACCCAGGAATCCCATCGCCCCGGCACTAGCAGTGCCCCCGCAGGGCCTAACGGGTCGGGGCAGGAACCTCCCAGCTCCTCACGCTAGGAGGTCTCTGGGGTGTGTTTTACACTGATTCCTAGGGGCTCCACTCACCCACAGCAACAGAGTCAACAGCACACCCTTCTTTGGCTGCCTTCTGCTCACTGTCTTACTTCTGCACCCTTCTAGAATTCCTCCCCGAATAAATCTTAGGGGCTGCCTCTGGGGAGCCCAGCCCAAGAAGCCAAGATGGCTTCCCTGGGGCCTGCCTCCCAGTCTCGCTCTTCTTTCCAGCCTTTCTCAGACCTCCGGCTCCCCTCCTCCGCAGCTCTGGGCTCCCCGCAGTGGCCTGCAGACGGCAGGGGAAGACGGTGTTCCCCGCATCTGTCCTCTGGCTCTACTCCCTCCGGAGTTACACACCTCGACAAGATCCCTGGGAAATCGGCCCCCTTTCAGGCTGCCTATCCCTGTGCCCGAAGCTGTCACCCACCTGTCCAAACTTGTGGCCCAGACAAACCCAGCCTAGACCAATTTGACGGCAGGGAGGTATTGTCCAGTGAGTGGTCCAGAGTTCATTCAAAACCAGCAAAAATAAAATCTAATTGTGTTCAGGTGTGGGGGCGGTGCATGCCTCCCCCGGAGGCAGTCAGCACTCTCTCTAGGGGAAGCAGTCCTGTCCTCTGCACAGACAGCAGCCCCTGAGGACCCTCGGGGGATGGCCACCCAGGCAGGCTGCCTCAGCCCACAGGAGGGTTTTGTGTGCGAAGAGCGGAGGCCGCGGAGCAGGAGCACGGAGGCCACTCTCAGCACCTTCCGTGCTGGCACTGCCGTTCCTGCGCCCCGCTCTGCTGCCCGGCAGCTCTCCAGCACCCGGGCCCTGACCCCTAAGTCAGGCCCGAGCTTCTTGAGGCCCCAGCCCAGGGGAGCCGCAGCACCCTAGAACGCCCTCCTGGGCACACAGCCCTCCAGCTCCAGCAGCTCCGGCCAGCCCTCATATTTGTTTGTGTCTGGGTTGTTCTTTAAGTACTAGAGGACAGAAGAGAGAAACGCCATCAGTGGGGGAGGCCGTTTAGGAGTCACACCTGCATATTCCCTGGGCTTGAAAACCTGAATGCCTCCACTCCCTTCATCCTGGCTTTAGCCCCGTGGGCGTGGTGCAGTGTGGGATACGACTAGCCCATTTCACAGATAGGGAAACCGAGGTGCGCAGGGAATGCAGCTTGTCCAAGGTTTCAGAGATGGGATCAGAGCCCAGCCACTGCCTGGCATGCCGTGGGGAGGCACTGAGCAATGGGGGTGGGGTGGGGGAGCTTGGAGAACCTTAGCCCCTCTCCCAAATTCTCCGTCAGCACTCCCAGGACATTCTAAATAATTATAATAATAATAAAAATTAATAACTAACAAAAACAACAGCAATTAAAAGGTGCATCCTAGCAATTGCATGAGCACCTGCTCTGTGCCAGGCCCAAAGTGCCCTATGCATGTATCCTTACAGTAGCCCCTAAGAAGTGCCTGTAATCATCATCCCATTCTGCAGATGGGGAAACCAAGGGACAGAGGGCCACAGTTTCCCATGTGTGGGAACAAAGGCCATGTTGTTTCTACTCACGACCTGGTCTTTGGTTCATTTCTGGGTGATGGGTCCCTGTCGGTTGATCATAAACATCAGGTGAAAGATGGGCTGACTCCTCTCTGACTATGTGCTTCCTCTGTGCCGTTCGGCCTGGTTCTGAAGGGTCTGGAAGCTACACCTTAGGAAGAACTGCGCCCGCCCTGCCTGCACAGCCTCCAGCCTCTGTCTCGGGTCCTGCCCGGGCACCTCCCTCAGCGACATTCTGCTGCCTGGCCCTCCCTGCTGTATGAACACAAGCTCCTCTCCTCGCCTTCTCTCACACAAACTACTCTATAATATTCCTTATTAAAAAAAAAAAATTTCTGACCACCTGAATTGTCTTAGAAACACACACAGACAAGCCTGGCCAGCATTTTCCAGGCAGAGCTAACCCGCTACAGCCCACTGTGTCCCCACACCCTGGAGTTCAGCTTCCTGCCTCTTCCCTTCCCTGCCTCCTGAAGCCCTTCCCGCTGCAGGCTGCCGCACCTCTCCTCTGGCTGTGACCTCGGCCTCCTCCCTGCCTTCACAGTGTTCCTGTGCTCAGCCAGGGAGGCCGTCCTCAACATGTGAGGATAGGAAATCTTTGTGGAGGTGGACAGAGCTGGATGAGCGGGGCTTCCCCACCACCGAGTAGTTCTGAGACTCAAGCAAGCAGGTTAAAGCCTCTCCAACACTCCGGATCCTTGTCTGGGAGATGGGAGGCAGTCATGCCTACTTCACCTCGGATGTGAAATAAGACCCACAGGCAACTGGCTCAGCCACACCCGCGCAGAGCACACGCTTGCTGGATGCTAGGCTTGTTATGGGTTTGTTCTTGGCACTCTCCCGCCTAAGCCTGCCGGGGCTCCCCACTGCCTTCAGGACAGATCCACTCTCCCCAGCAGTCCCGTGTGTCCGAATCATCGGCCCTGGCTCCCCATCTAGGATCTGGGCAGAGCTGAGGGTTCTCACCCCCAGTGGCCTACTTCATGGCCTGGCCAGTTATCCCAGGTTTTGGAATTGCTCTCAGCTGGGGGCTGCCCTGGCCAGGGGAAGAAGTCCCAGCATTTCCCAGGGACCCCAGCTCCCCACTGACTCCCTCCTCCTGTGAGCGTTCCTCAGCTCCCACTCCTCTGTGCTGCCGGCCTGTCTGGGCCACGTGGGTGCTGACCATGGGACCCCATGTCACAGAGCCCCTGACTCCTTCTGCATACTCAGGGTGCTCTCCTGTGTCCTCCCCTTGGTGCCAGTTCACCCTCTGCACAGGGAGCTTGGAAGGGGCCGCGGGGCTCCCCGGTCCACGCCCTCCCCTATACAGATGGGGACACAGGGGCCTGGAGGGAGATGGGGCTCGCCAAGGCTGCAGCTGGGACCAGAAGCCAGGCGCCCCGTCCCCCGTCACACAGGCTTATCCCCACATGCCTTCCTCTCCCCCTCTGCCTCCCATCCCTGTCTTCCTTCTCCTTTTCCTTCTCCGTTGGTGGTGCTTATCTATGCATCTGTGCTTTTATATGTGACCCACCTCCTTGCAAAATGGTCAAGGCCACTGACCCTGCTGGGGGATCATTCGGATGACCTCTGGGGTGGATGACAGCTGGGTGGCTGTCCCCACATGGCCCTCGTGACCTTCTCAACCTGCCTGTGTCCTTGTCCATCCATCCTGGCACCTCCCTCCCCCCTTCACTGGGATGGGGAGGCCACCAGGCACCCACCTGCTCAAAGGGGCTTTTACTTTTGAGGTCTCTGGCCCCTAAGAAGACCCAGCTGTCTCGGAAGCCCACTTGCTTTGCATAGGAACTGCCCAAGTTGGAGAGGAGCGTCCTGATTTCAGCATTCATTCTGCAGAGGACCAGAGAGGACAGTGAGGCGCTGAACGGGAGGAGGGCCCCGCCCTGCCCTGCCCCAGCCCGCCCAGCCACCTCGCCCCCGCACAGGGTCACACTGGGGAGGAGCAGGGCAGAGGGGCCAGAACTTCTCTCCCGAGTCTCCCTGAAGGTGGGCGGAGAGGTGTTAGAACAGCTTTGCTTCGGTTTACAAATGTACATGTTCATCTGGAAAATGCGGGGCATTATTACTACTAATAATTAGTAGTCTCACCCCCCTTGACCTAATCATTGTAAAAATTTAGTACATTTTTTTTCCTATGCATGGGATCACACCAATGCTTTTATAACCTTTTTTTTGGTTGCATAATGATAAAGGGTAATGATAATTCTCCCATGTCCGTAAATATTTTCATCACCATCATTTTAGATGCAGTGCACCCTCTTTTATGTGTGCATGTCATGTATCACAGGATGTCCTGATTTCTATACCAGTCGGTTATTATGAAACAGGGGGAATGTGTCCAGTTTTTCACTGTTGTAACCAAAGCTGTAATAAGCCTTCTAGAACATCTCTTTGGGCACATGCCTGGTTATTTCCTTAGGAGAAGTTGCCAGATGAGGAGCTGGCAGGAGAGTGGGAAAAGGCACTCGGGGCTGGGAAGCATTGGTTCACTTCACCCATCACTTGGCAGGGGGAGGTCCCCACTTACTTGGTCCCTGGGTCGTCATAGGAGGCCACCAGCACCAGTGTGCCATCTGGAATTTCTCTAAGGAATCTCACTAGGAACTTCGTATCTGGAGAAGGGAGGAAAATGAAGTGCCCGTCATTTAGGGGCAAAGACCTGGTCATGCTCATTCTCTCCGACCGCCTTTATGACCCATCTGAAGCTCAAGGGCCAGCAGGAAGCCCTGCCCTACCTGCAGCCCCGTCCTGCGGGAGAGCAAAGTGCACAGTGTGGGCAGCCTCATTCAGGTGGTCTGGGGTGGCACTGGGATTTGAAAGTTCCTCAGGTGATGCTTATGTATAGCAGGAGGTGAGAACCACTGGGCTAAGGACACCTGGGGGCCTATAGCCCCAGGAGACGGAGCACAGTCACCTCTCGGTGCTCTGGGTCTTTGCACGCTCCTGCTGCCCTCCTCTGCGCTGGTTAAGAACCCGTCTTGTCTGCACTGACTGTAGAGGGCACGCCCACTGGGCCACAGGCAGCCTGGGTCACCGAGGGAGAGCATTAGTCTCTTACAACTCTCCAGCCTCCGTCAAGAAGCAGGGTTCCCTGTGCATCATTAACGCCTCCCTACACTTGTGGAATCTCTGAATTTAACAGAGAGCCGGTAGGGTGAGCCATCAGCGTCTAGGTTGTTTCAAGGACACTGATTTATTTCTGTTGTGTTTATTTTGTGGTCATCCTGCCTGCATAAAAAAGATAATAGCTTTCTACTTAGGACAGTGATATAATTTCCTTTTAAGATGCATTTATTTAGGTTAAAAAAAGTGAGCTGATTTAAAGGAAAATACTCATGATTCAGACGGTGCTCAGGAATAGGTGTAGCTTGTGCAGGGGCTCTTCTTGACTGATTGAAGAAGTATGGGTGAGACTGAACTCCTGGGAAAAGCAGGGCTACATCTGTCAAATGAGGATGACTAATAGCCCTGCTCATAGCATTTTTGTAAAGATCAAATGTGACAATGGTTCTTCTGAGCATACAGTAAGTGCACTGCAATGGAATTATAATTATCAGCAGCATCAGCTACATAATTTCCAGAGTCCTGGACAGAGAGGCAATGAAGGCCTCTGGTCCCATGCCCATGGCCTGTTCCACTCTCTTCTCACCTCATCACCAGCTCCATCCTGCACCAAGAGAGGCCTTGCATGCCTGCATATAGGCACTCCAGTCTAAGCTCCATCCACACCACCTTCTCCTTCAGTAACAGCCATGTCCTGGCTATCTTGGTCCTAGGGGTGTGTCTGCAGCCTTGGGGGCACACCTGGAAGAATGTGAGGGGGCCTGCACATCCTCTGGCCCTGCAGACCCTGCCCATGAAGTGGGACTTGGCTGGGGGATGGCCACCATGGGACCCTCTGAAGCCCCGGGCCCTTGTTCCTGTCTCTAAGGGGGATGCTGCAGATCACTTCCAAACACTCCCCAGCTGGGACTTCTGGCAGCGGATTCCCACTGTCCATATTTCAGCCTCTCCTTTGTTTGCAAAGCCCAGAGGGCTCCCTGCTCTCTGCTTCCTGGTGACTTTGTCCCCTCTTGGGCTCATGTGTTCAGGTGGGAGCAGTAAGGTAGGCTTTCCCGGAGGTGGAGGCAAAGAAGGGGGATCAGGAGAGAAGCCGGCTGATCGGCAGCCACGGGCCTCTTCCACTCTGCCAGGGGCTTCCTGGGGTGGGTGGTCACATGGTCAGCACCCTGTGATTGCAGGGATGTGGGAGGGAAACTGAGTCAAGCTGGGCTCCAAGAAGGGGCCTGAGCTCAGTTCATCTATCCAGTGGAAACCGTCCTCGTGGGGCCCCGACTCTGCCATCTGCACGGCTGCCCTGCTGCCTTTTCACTCCTCGATGAGGTTCCTGTGTTGGAGGAAGGCTGGTTTGCCAGCAGGAAAGTAGGTGGCACACGGACCTAGGACTGACTGCACCACGATCTGGAAGATGTTGGGAGTGTTGGGCAAGTCCTGTCCCAGCTCTGCCGGGCAGCCTGTGGGGAGGAAGCTGCTGGTGGGAACTTAGATGTCTGGGCCTCCAGCCCAGGTGGGTCAGAGCCCTGTCACGGGGCTGTGCTAAGGACAAGGAGGACAACGATTTCCTAGGGGGTGGCCCTGTGCCCCGAGAAGCTCAGATAGCATGTCTGTGCGGACAGGAGAAAAGACTGCAGAAAGATGCAGAGAGCTTGGAGCCCCAGAGCAGCCTTTCTGGGTCTTGGGAGGCCTGTGCTGTTCTTGGGTCCAGGAGACACCCCTATGGCCTCAAAATAAAATACCCTTAACCTGGCAGAGCAAGCTGGACCATCTGATCTCACCCTTAGCGCTTCGGTGCACACATGCTTGGCCTGCGGTCCTCCTCTGCACCTGGGGGCAGGCCAGAAGTGTGGGAAGCGCCAGGGCACCAGGGGGCCCCTCGGCTCTCTTGCCCCTCTGCGGTATCTCTGAGGCATGTAGTCAATGCTCGCTCCTGAGTTCCAGTTGCCTGCATGTTCAATGCCTTGATAACACACTGGACAGACTGCCTTCCTTTCCCTGTCTCTCCCTCACTGATAGCCCCGAGATCACCTCCTCCCACAGGAACCAGGGCATTTGAATCCTTGTCCCACGATCTGTGTCTCGGAGAGCCCAGCTGAGACAGTAGAAAGCAGCCCATACACCCCAGGAAGCCCCCGGCAGAGAGGAACCCTGAAGCCCCCATCTTTGCCTCCACCTCCAGGGAGAGCTTGCCTTACTGTACCCACCTGAACACATGAGCCCCTGATCTTCAGCACCCACCAGCCTCTTTCTGGCTGCCTTCTGTGGAAGCAAGAGCACCCCAGCACCCCGATAGTTCCCTTGTGGCAGGGAGGAACCCAGCCCACCCTGTGGTGTCAGTGCCTACCTCCAGAGTACATGTCGAAAGAGCTCTGTCTGTGCACCATTCCTGTGCTTCCTAAGGGGTGAGAGAGCAGTACTATTATTTCCTGTAACATGTCATTTTGCAGGAAATGGCTACTCTTTAGGCTAAGGGGTAAAAATAGAACAATAATGGAAAAAAGACAGGTCCTGTGGAAAGCATGCAGGACTGAGTAAGCGCCTAACGCTTTTGAGCTAATTGGAGAGGTCCAAGAACATAATGGTGGAGGATCTCTGGAATTGAATGGGGTCCGAATCTGAGTCTGCATTCTGCCTTGCCACTTCCTAATGCACAACTTACCATTTTGGCCTCAATTTTTGCATCTGTGCAATGGGCTGTGGGAACTAAATGAGGTGTATTTAAAATCAATAGTAAGCATTCAAGATAAATATAAGGTGCAAAATAGTAATACAAATAACTACAGTCATTATCATTATTCCTGCCTAAATAGGAAACCTGTAATTTGATTCCTCCAGCTCTTGAACACAAGGGATCTGCAGTGGGCTGAACTGTACTTGATATCCTGAGTCCAGTAATCTGTTGTGTTTGTGGGTTTTACAAACGGTCCAAGTCCTTCCTTCCTACAGGAAGCAGGTGTTCCGCAAGGAAGTAGCAGTTCTCACTCTCTGCCACCAGATGGGGGTGTTGCCGAAGGGATGGCAGCGCTGCGCTCTCGCCGCCCGACCCATCCCCGCTGCTTGCAGCTTGTGGATCCCTGCAGAGGGTGGGGACCGGGGCCTGCGTGGTAGCAGTTCTGCGGGGTTGGGGAGCTCACACTGCAGCCCCTTCCGGATTCTCCGAGCCACTAGTGTCCAAGTCCCCAGGGCACTTCACCTGTGGCATTTGGAAGGGATCTGTGATCCCTAAAACTGTGATCATTGGCATTTGTACATTTTTTGAGAATCAGGGAGAAGGTGTAGTTTCAGCAGTTTCTCAAAGCAATCTCTACCCCCTAAAAGGTTAAGCACCACTAATTTTTAGCAACCCTTTGTTCCCGCTCATTATACAGGGGAGGACCCTGAGGGCCTGAGAGTGATTTGCTGAACTTCCCACAAGGGGCAGGCAGTAGGTTTGGAAAGGTTTCTAGTCGAGGGAGGTCAGCTGGGTGATTACACCGGGAGTCAGCCAGATCCAGATTCAGATAGATCTGCATGATTCCACTGGCTGTGTAACCTGGGCAGGTTGCCGAATCTTCTGAGCCTCCATTTCTTACCTGCAACATGAGGAGATGAGCACAGGTCCCTTCTAGCATGAGTGTAAATGAAACGGCACCCAGTGAGCGTTCAGTAAATGTTAGCTTGCTTTCAGTGGGAGGGATGGTTATTTTTAACTTTAGGCTTATGCCATGTGGAGGAGGAGGCCCCAGTCTGAGACCATCTCATAAGACTGCTTGAAGAGGTCCTCTTCCGCAGCGACCCACTTTGGGGAAGAGAAAACCAGCGGGTTTCAGTCAAATCTGCTGCAGCGGAGCAGGTTTCCTGCTCTCCGCATGGGGGTGAGTGGAGACTGGGTGGGGCCGCCAGTGTGAGTGGAGACTTCAGTCCGCTGGGGTTCGGCAGGCCTGGACCGTGTTCTGAGCCGCGCCCGGGCTATCCAAACGCCCTCTACAGAAAGGGGCCGCCCTCGGAGCGAATCGGGTCTGGCAAGACTGGAGGGAGCAGGTGCTGCTCAGCCGCGGATCCTTCTCAGCCCCCACCCTTCCTGGGCTGCCCTCTGACCCCTACTAGGGCAAGGCTCCGTTTTTGCTTCAGGCCTTGACCTTTGCCCTGACCCAGCAGGATTTCTTGGCAGAGAGGAAATGCCTCCCCCAGGAGCAAAAGGCCAGGGTTCCAGCCCACTCTGTTACCTACCAAGTGTGGTCATGTGGTCACACCATGTACAAGCTTGACCTTTTCCCTCCTGAGCACCTGTTTTGCCTTTTTTCCATCTGCTTTGACTTTTGACCCAGGAAGTGGCTCTTAGATCCAGGGAGATGGATTTCCAGGAAATGGAGGGTCTTGGCTGTGGCCAGACCACCCAGTCCTTACTCCATCCCTGCAAACCCCCCCCCCCTCCCCACCTGTGTCCATTTCAGGCTTGGCCTGTAGTCAGTCTCCTTGCTGGAGAAACAGGGTTAGTGAGACTGTGGGCCTCCTGCTGGGTCTCCCTGCCTCCAGCCTTCCTACTCCAGGCTGGAAGGAAGTTTCTGGAATGCAGCACTGAACCCTCTTGCCCTGCTCAAAGCCTTTCTGAGGCTCCGTGCTGCCCTCAGCTTCAAGCCACATGTCTTAGCTGGACATTTAGCCCCTTAATCTCCCCAGCCATGCCTCTCACCATTGCCTGCTCCCACACTGCACTCAGGGAGACCCCACATGGACTCCAACCTCCTCTCTTCCCTGCTCCCTTCCCCCTCCCTGCACAGTGCCGCCTCTGCCTCCAAGGAGCCTCTCCATCTTTTCTCCTGGCCAACCCCTACTATCTTTCAGGCCTCGGCTGACCATCACTTCCCCCTGGAAACATCCCCTGACTACTTTTTCCCCCTGCTCTGGGAGCTGTGTCTCCTCCTCTTCATAGATGCCCAGCACATTGTCATGGCTTGTAAACTTCACGGACACCCACAGGGGTGGTGAAGCCAGGGCCTGTCCTTCTAGGTCACAGCCAACCCCCAGGGCTTGGTGCATGCCCTGGCCCACAGGAGCTGCTGGCGGTATCTGTTGAATGAGTGAATGAAGGCGTGCACTCAGCTCACCGCCTTGTTGGCTTTCCCTGTGGTTTCATGTGTGCTGGTTTAAGGCAGGGTGGCCCTGAGGATGGGGTCATGCGTCATAGAAGACGTGTATCCTCCTGAGATAGGCGCACATGGCAGGGGCCTGGCTGGGATGCCAGCAGGCAGGACCAGGTCTTTTAGGCCTTTTGCTCCCACCGGCCAGCCAGGCCTCCCCTCTGAGTGCTCCAGGATTACCCTGGACACATGATAGGGGCTGAGCCAATGTTGGCTGGATGAATGCCCAACCACATCCCCTCCTGCCCACCAGGACTAAGATCATGGTGGGGGCTGTCTGGGGAGGGTCAGCAACTCACCATTCACCAGGGCGATGTTCAGGCCTCTGCCCACGTTGTTTTTCACAGGACTCATGATCCTGAAGAAGAAGAAGAAAAACAAAACACTGTAGTCAGTCCCGGGTGTGGGACGAACACTCTGCTTTCGCGGCCCTAGAGCCTCAAGAGGGCCCTCACGGCGCGATACAGGAGCGTCAGGACACGCGCAGAATCATCTGGGCCGCCTGCTTTCCCCTGGAAGTGAGCGGTGGGCTGGATTCCCCGAGGCGTCTCTTAGGGCGCATCTGGACCAGAACAGTCTGTGCAGGAAAGAGGAAAGGCCCCTGGCCGGGCTCCGAGGTGGTGGAGGTGGGGCAGCCGTCTCTCTAGGCCATGAGGCTCGCTGCTGGCCAGAAGGCAGAGCGCAGAAGTGGCTGCCATCCTGCAGAGGCTGGGGTTGCCAGGGGGAGCCGGGCTGTGTCCCTGCCCTCCACTCTCAGACCAGCTAGTTCTCGGGGAGAGACTATTCGTCCCGACCTGGGTGAGCAGAGCTCCTGTGGCCGCAGTGACTGGCCAGGCGGGGGCATGTGACCCAGGCCAGCCAGTGGGACCCAGTCTTGGGACTTCGGGGTACTTCATCTGGGGAAGCTCCCTTCCCGGCAGGGTGCTAGCCCGGGCAAGTATGTCTGTCCAGCTGGTGGCCTCCCTCCGTCGCCACACCAGAAGCCCATTTTCAATAGAGAAAATGGAATCTCACGGATAGAGGAGAGCAGAGACGAAGATGCGGTGAGAGGGAACCCTAACAACACGGTCTGAACCCCTGGAACCAGCTGGCCCTGGAAACGGATGCTTCAGGCCTTTCAGGTGTGTGAACCGCTCGTTTCCTTATTTTGCCCGGCGAGTTGGAGTCAGGTTCAGAATCCTGACTCAGACACCTGTGTCCAGTGTCTTCCGTAGGATGGGCTTGCCATCCCTGGGCCTTCCTACCTGGTCTGGATAATGGGTACACAGTCTTTTTCCTGTACCTGTGCCTCTGGCACCTGTGCCTCTTTGATACTGTGTCTTGATCTTGACCTTGAACCCTCCTCACGGGCATGCCCCTCCATAGGAAGCCGTGCAGCCTGGCTGGCAGACAGACCTGAGTTCCAATCCTGGCTCCGCCACTGCTTAGCTGGGGATCGTGGTTGGTCTTAGTCTCAATTTCCTCATCATTACAAAAGTGATCATTGTGGCCCCACCCCTGGGAGTGCGGAGGACCCAACAAGGTGATGCCACAAAGCAGTTAGCAAGGTGCTGGAAAGGGGAAGCTGTTAGAATTCGTGTTATTGGTGACTCACCCGCCAGAGGTAAAGGGAGTCTGTGGGAGGGGTGGGCTGGTGTCAGGGTCTGCCCCTGCAGCCTCTGAATTTGTGAATAAAGAATAAGGAAAGAAAAGAAAAGAAATGAAACACAGGAAACTTACATGTGGTTCTCGAAGCACATGGAGGGGCCCACGACGTTGGCGGCCCCACTGCAGATTTTAAATGCAAAGAAGTTGCCTGGGCAGGGCTTGCTGAGGCCACATTTGTTCTTCACGACCGCTGGGGGAGGGGACAGGTCAGCCTTGGTGGCAGCAGCCCAGAAAGGGGCCTGGAAGGAGGGGAGGGGCAGGGCCTGCGAGCAGGCTCAGTTCCCGGCTCCGAGGCCTCCTCCCGGTGCTGATGGCCCCCCCGCTCTGTGTTCCCACAGGGCCCCCCCATCCCCATCAAAGACACAGGACGCCGGCTTTGTGTCTGGCCCCCCACCCCACTCCAGAATTTGTTTCTGGGCTCTCCAGCACAGTGCGCGGTGCAGTGCAGGCACCGTGCCCTTAAACGGAGTAGAGTAATGTGGCGGTTAGCAGCCAGAGCGCCCGCGATTACGGTGTTCTCCTGGGAGCCTTTCACTTGGGCCACAGCCGCCTTTGGAGCTCCCAGAGGCCCCTGTTGACAACCTTCTGGGGACCCTGGCCTGGTGGGTGGGGGCGCCTCTCACAAGCCCTCAGCTCCAAGTGGGGTGCTAGCCTGTGTGGGTGAGGCTCTTGGGCAGATCTTTCCCCTCCTTGCTCCTTCACTTCCTCTCTGTGAAGTGGGCTAACTGCCCACGCAAGGGTGTCTTCCCCACCGGGTTCTTTGAGGAATACGTGAGGGCAGGTTAATGCCCAGCACACACTGGCCATTCTTACCAGTCATTCATTCATCACTCATATTTACTAAGTACCTACTATGGGCTCGACTTTGGGCTACAACAGGGGACAGGTAGGCAGCCCTGGCCCTCCCACCTGGTGCGTAGAACCCACTGAGGACTTAGTATGCAGCCCCTCTGATTACTGTGGCCGCCACTGAGACCTGCATCCTCTCCACGCGGCCCTCACTGGGCAAGCCCAGGACTCTGAATGCAGGGGATGTAGCCAGGACCCCCAAACACAGCTGCTGAGCCGCTCAGCGCTCCGCAGGCTCTGGGATGTCTTGTGTACATTCAGCCTGGCAGGTTCTAATTTATACTAACGTGTGTTTCTTAACACCCTCTGACAGTTTGGAAAGTACCACTAGGGATGACTGGGTAAACACGGAATTAGAGAAAGTTCTCTTGCAGAGGAAAAGGGAGACTGGGCGGCCCCTCTGTCCTCCAGCCCATGCCAGGCGTCTGGCTGAGCTAAGACAGTGCCTGCTTGGAGCAAACCACAGGCTTCCTGAGAGAGGCCGGCGCATGCCAAGGGCTTGCCGTGTGCTAGGTGCTGTGGCAAGCACTTTGTATTTATTATCTGGTTATATGGTTCCGGTAACTCCTGTGCCTGGCATAGTGGGCACTCAATAAATATTCACTGAATGAACACCTAGAGCATCTGGGCAGGACTGAGCCCGAGGCTGAGAGGGATGAAGTCGTCAAGGTGATTAGGGTCTCCAGGGCCCTCGCCAGCCTATAGGGAGCCTTTCTGTGAATCGGGACAAAGCGCCCTTGGGGGACATAAACCACCGTGCAGGGCTTGGCAGGCGTGCACCAGGGCACCCTGCTGGACGTGGGCTCGCTGTCTGAGTGGCCTGCCCCGGGGATCTGAGTGGAATGCCTGTCTGAGGTGTTCAGCCTCCTCTCCCTCCCTGTTGTCAGCACACCCACCTGATGGGTGTAACCAAGTTCAAATGGGGGCATTATCACCAGGGGGTGAAGACACCCACAGGGGGCCGCTCAGGACTGAGAGGGTGTCCAGGCCTGTGGCTCAGGAGAGCGAGGGCTAGGGACGTGGACCCAACTCCCTTCCCCACCCTCTGGACGGGACCCGCCACAAAGGGGCCCAGCGCCTGCGGACGCGGCTGGCTTGGAGCCCCACCTCTGGCCACCCTCCCCCTCGCAGAGAGGCCAGGTCACTCATGAGAGTTCTCACCTAGTCTGGAGGGGTACTTCCAGGCCTTGGGGGCCACCCTGGAGTTTGCCCAGAGCCTAATGAACTGCAGCCAAGTCTGATAAACCCCTCGTCAACACGCCACATAAACAGGCTTTTCCAGAATTGATTTTCTGACCATTCAGCCTTTTCGGTCAGGCCACTGGATGAAGGGGATGATGCCCAGGGGTCTCAGCCACAGAGAAGCAGGGCGTTTGCTCTCTGGGTTTGGGCTTGGGGGCTGAACCCCGTCTGTCTCAAAACAAGCCTGCTGGGAACCCCTAGTGCTGTTGCTCAGGGCATGAAGCTGAGTGCTGGAGCGGGGTGCAGTCAGGGAACTTGGGCTGCTCATCAGTAATCTGCTGTGTGACTTGCCCCCAGAAATCTCTCCCCTTTACCTTTCCCAATGGTAAAATGATGGGGTTGGTTTGGATCAGGGTTGTCAGTAGGCTTCCTCTTAAACATCAGTGCATCTAGTATTAGAGGCTTAGGAAGTGACCTGCGGACTTGGAGGCGTGCCAGGACAGATTGGTAATGTCTGCCGTGGGAGCAGGCAGGGTGGAGTGCACTATGAGTGCCTGGATTTGCCAGCCCCGGCAGATGATGTCTGAGTGTGTGTTCAGCACCAAGATGCTGTTCGGCCACAACTCTGTCACCTCAGAATATTACTCAGGAGGCTTCAGGGAGATGGGTTTGAAGATGGGGGCTGATTGGTTCGTGCTGATTCACGCAGTCTTTGCTCGCTGTAATCCTGCAGTGCACCAGGGCCCCCATGCCCTTTTCAGTCAAGTAAAACCCTGTGCCTGGAACTACATCCTTCTTCAGTCACTGCCCTGTCAGGGTGGGAGAGGAAGGCTTGGAGATGTTGCCCCTTTCAAGGAGGTGCTGAGAGGCTGGGCTTTGGACCAGACAGGAAGTTGACTCTTGCTCCACCACTTATGACTACATTGATCTGGCCAAGAAATTTCACCTCTCTGAGCCTCAGTTTCCTCATCGATAAAATGGGGATAATTATAGCACCCACATAGGGTTGTGATGAGGATTGCACGGGATGCCTGTAAACTTCTAAATACAGTGTCTGGAACATAGTAGGCCCTCAGCCACCATCCACCTTCTCTTGGCGCATTTGGCACTTCCACCCCAGCAGACAATCAGCACCCCTTTTGTTGTCCCTGGGGGCCTCTGCTGAGCCTGACGTGGCCTCTGGTACTTTGGAGTAGGAGCCATGAGCCAAGCAGGGGGTCGTGGCAGTGACAATAAAAGCAGAGCTCCCCATTCTCAGGGCTCCTGGTTGGGTGTGGGAGGCAGAGGGGGGAGGCAGGGGTGGGGCTCAGGCCAGAGCAGGGAGTTGCAGGACTGGGAAAGGGGGACAGTTGTACTGTCCCTGTCAGTCTGAATGGCTGAGGGGTTCACCCTGCTACTGGGCTAGGGGCTTCT
This sequence comes from Manis javanica, assembly GCF_040802235.1. Classification (NCBI taxonomy): domain Eukaryota; kingdom Metazoa; phylum Chordata; class Mammalia; order Pholidota; family Manidae; genus Manis; species Manis javanica. The sequence goes on from NC_133158.1 coordinate 7,620,729, forward strand.
GAAGGCACCACAAGGCCCTGGGAAGGGAGAGCCGGGCATGTGCTAGACTGGCAGGGCTGGGAGTAGAGACCCTGGGACATGTCATCCTAAGGCAAAGGGGGTTGGGGGTACTCACGGGTCTGCTTGGTGACTGAACCTGTTGGAGAGAAGACAGAATTTGGTTAGCAGGGAAGTGATTTGGGTGCCCCCTGCAGGATGGAGGTTGGGGGCTGGGGGCTGGGGAGTGGGAGGAAGGGACTTTAGGGTGACATGGGCCTGGCTAAGCAGCATCCCCCGCCTACGCAGGGGGTTGAAATGAGCTCTGACAGCTCCACCTCATCTGGGATTTCTCCCTCACTTCACTTGCTTCACAACACCCCCCCCACACACACATGCATATACACTTACACACATGCACACACAGACACACTTACACACATGCACACGCAGACACACACACACACACGATGCTCTCCTGGTTAAAAAGAAGCAGGGCTCTGTTGTGAGACCCACTGGGGTCTGAGGCTGACTCCTGGCTGTGTACCCGCGTGTGAGTTTTAGCCTCCTGGAGACCGAGTCTGGTTGGCTGCACAGGGGAGGCCATCACACACACCCCACTCCTCAAAGGCTGTGAGAAGGTCCGGTGCCTTGGCTCTGTGCAGCTGATGGTGTTTGGCTGGGTGGGAGTGCCTTTCCTGACTTACTGCAGCAATGGCTGCCTGCACTGGGCTTTATGGCCCATGGTCACTTCCTGCCGCCTTCTTTACACTATAACCGCTTGTTTCTGCAGTTCTGTGTCAAGGCCCCCCCCCCCACAGGGGCAGTAAGTCCTAGAGCACAAGGCCCCCAGTGACCAAGGAATGCCAGGGGAGAGCATTCTCCCTTTCTGGGGATCCCCCACACTTACACACTTCCCATTTGGTCCTCAGGGGTCTGTCCACCCTGGAGGGCTCCTACCTCCCACCTCCAAGACCCTAGGAGTAGTATGTGGCCCAGACTGGGCCAGTCATAATGTTACATTCTTCGGGAGACAGAGACCTTCCCTGGGATGACATATAGCTTCTGGGGGAGAGAAGGGGGCCTCTTTCAGCTAAGCTGGGAGATGAGCATCTAGACAGCTGCCTTGGAGGGAAAGCTGCCCATGGAATGAGCTTGATGAGCAACAAGCACAGCCAAGAGACATGGAAGGACAGACTCTAGGGGTGTTATGAGAGCCCCTAGATCCAGCCATACCTGAAGCCTGATGCTCATGGACTTCCCAGCATATTTAAACCAGTTAGTGGTAGGTTTGTCATGCCATCTGAAAGAACCCTGCCTCATTTGTCAGGTAAATCAGTAGTTCTTAGTCTCCTGATTTCTGTGCCATGAATCCCTTTGGTGGCTTGGAAAAGCCCATGAACTCCCCTTAGAATAAATTTATTCCCATTTCTCTTGAGACATTTAGCGCTTCCTACTCTAACTGAGTCTGTGTTATTAAAGGCATAAAATAAAACAGATTGGATTAGAAAGGAAACCAACTATACATCAATATAATACTAAGAACATTAAAAAACAAATTTGTGCTGTAGTAATTATAGTGCATATTAATGCATTAAATAATGAGGTGGCAACTTGTGCAGTAAGGTTAGGCACTTCTGACATAAGCGAACATTACCCGGGCCTGGACACTGACAGGCCTTGACGGCTACTTTTCCCACTGGTTACATTTTCCACCACTGTAAGCATTGCCCGAGCCCCTGGATCATGTTAATGCACTTCTGTTTTTGTATATTCTGTAATCAAGTCTGTTTGTCTCCTTTGATTCAGAGGATGAGATGTGGCCAATTGTTCCTCATTTCGGGGTCCCTGGGACCTAACACAGAGTAGTCACTCAATGATGGTTGAAAGTATTGATTCATCAAAACACAGGTAGTTGAGATCTGGGAGGGAAACAACTTCGGGGGTTTCCTTTCAAACACTGCATACTCTGTCACCTCTAGAGGACACCCCTGAGCTCCACACCTGCTGTGAGCCTCCCCCACTGAAGGACCATCTCCTCCAAGGCCATCAGCACAGCCAAGTCCACCTTTATCCATAAAAGCAGTGTCCTGGGGCTGGGGACATGGGGGCCACCATGCATCTATATAAACCATCCTGACTTGGGTGGGGGCCATGCATGACAAGAAGTGGATGAGATGAGGGATCTGAGACCTCACTATGGGGATTTGTGTCAAAGATGGGGTGACTGGCTTCTTGCTGCTGGGAAGCTGTGAGCTGGCTGGAGGCCACACAGGTTACCATGTTTGAGTGTCACTGGTGGCGGTTCTTTGAATTCAAGGACAGATCCAGAGGTATAAAGCCCTTCCGTTTCCCTCCTTCCTCTGAAAGTATCTGAATGTGGGAGACTTGGGTTCCCATTCCTACTGGCATCTACAAGAGAAATTTGGGCTAGTTTCTTAATCTCTCTGAGCTTCTCTTTTCTCAGACTACACAAAATCACAGCATGAGCTCATGAATGAGTCTACTCTGCAACCACACCGTGGATCGCCCCGTGGGGCATTTGTGCAGATTAAATAGACTATGCATGTAAGCAACATCCATCATCCACCCATCATCTGTCCATTATCTACCCACCCGTCATCCATCCATCCATCAGTCCATCCATCATCCATCTGTCCATCCATCCACCCACCCATCCATCCACCATCCATCCATCTTTCTTTCATTCATCAAAGTTTGCTGAGCATCTGCTCTGCCCCGGGTATTGGAGAGCTGGGTGCATGCAAGGTAAGACCCTTGCCTTCAGGTAGCTCACATTCTCAGGGGCGCAGATAGGCAACAACCAAGCAAGGCAGTAAATGAACAACACAGCGACGCTGCCGCTGCTGCTCAGAAGGAAGGAGGCTGAGGAAGGAGGAAGGGCGCGGCTGTAGCCGGGTGGCCAGGGAAGGCCCCTCCGAGGAGGTGACCTCTGAGTGGAGACCTGAAGGCTACGGGGCGCCTGGCGATAGGGAGATCTGCGCAAACAGGTTCCAGGCAGCGGGAACGGCAGTTGCAGCTGAAGCCACCCTGTGCGGAGAGGGTTTTCTCCCTCCCTCCTTCCCTTCCCTCTGTCCTTCCTTTCCTCCTTCCTGGGGGCCCAAAGGTAGGCCCACACCCTGCCATGTCCGGCCATCTCTTGGGTCCCCCAGGGATGAAGGAAGGACCATGCAGGGCTTAGCCCTGGCTCTGGTGCGCAGGCCCGGCTCCCAGCAGTGAGCCCCACTCACCCAGCCAGCGCGGCAGGCGGACGGTTTTCATGTTGAAGCTGCCGAAGCTGCGGATGAAGATCCACATAGTGACCATGGCGAAGATGAGGGCCAGGATGCGCAGACCTACAGAGCGAGGGCCCAGGTCAGACAGTACATGCCAAGGCCTCTCAGCGGGGCTACATGTGAATCCTACTGAATGCCCACAGCGGGACCCCATGTGGTGTCCAGGTCACGGGACCGTATCGGTGGACACCGTGTGATGACCTGGGGGAGGTATCACGCTGAAGAATTACGCGGCAGCATCTCCCAAGCTGGGCCCACTGGGAGAGAACGTTAGAAATGCCCCTTCCTGGATCCCACTTCACCCTCCAGAGAGAGCAACTCCAGGATGAGGCCTGGGAATCTGCACCATTGGCCAGCATGCAGGTAAGGGCTGAGTAGTGTGGCAGGAAAGCCAGCCAGCCTTGGGAGGTGAGCCCTGTCGTGGGAGTCAGGGGGGCTGCACCTATTGCTCGGGCAGCCAGCTGCCGCTGTGTGACCTCAGGCAGGAGCTCAGCTTCTCTGAGCTGGAGGCCCTCAGTCACAGAGTGGACATGGCAGCACCCTTGCTCCTGAGGCCGTGGCTTGTTGGGGGGATGTTATAACTGTCACCAGTAGGCAGCCTCTAGGGTGGCTTGGGGGGTTGGGCTGGACTCCCACATTGTCCACCAACTCCCAGAGAAAGCCACCCCACATAACCACACAGTGCTGTCAGTAGGAACCGACGCGGCTGCCCTGCCTCGCAGCCAGGCTGCTCCCTGAGTCCCCGTGCGTCCCTGGGGAGCAAGCCCACGCACGGGATGAGCGCCCAGAGCTCCCTGTCCCACTCCCTTTCCTCTCTTCCTTGAGGCCAGAGCAGGCGGCTGCACCCGACCCACTGGTTCAAGGACACTAGGGGCCCCTGATGCCTTGGGGTCAAATCCAGCCATCAGGCCACGTCCCCTTGCTGCTCCCCTGCCTTTCACAGAGCGTCACCTTTCTCCTCAGCCCCAGATTCAGTGCTGTGGCCTTGTGCTGGCCTCTGGCTACTTGGGGTGGAAGGCCTCCTGGGCCCTTGGGTGCCCTCATCTTCTAGGGCCCAGTGCAGCCGTAGGCACCCAGAGGTCCTCTTGGGTATCAGCACAGAGTGTACAGCCCCTTGTGCCAGGCACTGGGCAAGCAGTGTTTACACACATTAGCTCAGTTCATCCTCTCAGTAACCCTCCATGTTGGATGCTATCAATAATCCCCATTTTACAGATGAGAAAACTGAGGCTCAGAGAGGTGGTTGCTTGGCTAGTGAGTGACAGAGGTGGGGTTTGAACCCAGGGATGTAAGCCGACTCTAAAACTTATGCTCTTAACCCCCTCACAGCTGTTTGGGAATGCAAATGAATTGTGTCCACTTCCTGTTTGGTGTTCAGTTTCTCTATGTGCACGAAGAAGGTTCAGCGTGAGGGTGTGGGTCAGAAGACAAAGGCCTCTCCTTGCGCCCAGCCCTGTGGTGTGACGATTCTAGAATAGCCCTCCTGGAGGCAAATATCTTCTCCCTGATTTCCATCCAGGTTCGGGTGTTCCCGAGATGGGGCCAGGCCTCAGCTCCCAGCCAGGGGTGGCCACTATGCCAAGTGTGTTCAGCCCTTTAGCCAAGAGGCAGGAAGTGGCGCCCCTGAGCTGGTTTCCTCTTGGAATTCTGGCCTGACCATTTGAGAACAGAGGCAGCCAATCGACCTCCCAGTCCTGGTCGACTGATTCCAAAGCCAGTTTCAGACTGAGCCTCGAGCCTTAGCATTCCCAGGCCCTGACCCTACCTGAGACTCTCATCCTGTCCAGGTAAGGAGCAGCTTGGGGTCAGCGTTAGCCTGTGGGGAGAAGAAAATCCATTTGGAAACTGGCATCTGCGGTCTGAGAATGAACGAGGCTGAAGATCAGGGCAGGTCTCTTTCACGGCACAGATCATATCCTTTCGGGGTCATTCCTCACCACCTGCCATCTGCTCTCTCTCTGCCTCCACCTCTCCTTCCCTTTTGCCCCTGGAATTTTACATTCAATGCCACATGTCTTTTTCTGAAGGCAGAGCTTAGAGAGTCGGGGAAGCTGCGGTCTGCCAGAGGCTGTCTCTCGGAGGATTGACTCACTCACCCGGCCGTCCATCCATCCACCCACCCTTGTGACTCGCCAGCCAGCTGAGAGGCACCGAGCTAGCTGGCCTCTGTGGAACCATCAGGGGACAGCAACTCAAGTGATCTTTGCTGATGCCCCCAAATGAATAGTAATCAGCTTGCATATTGCACGTGAGTTTGTGCCGAGTGCTGTGTATTTATTATCTCCTTTCACCCTAACAGCCCCCCGTTTTAGGGGTGAGTAAGCTCAGACTCACACAGGTTAGCCCAGGGCTAGTCAGCTGACAAGGGTCAGAGGCAGGATGTGGACCAGGTCACCTTGGAAGCCCAACTGCCCAGGACCCCGGTGACTCAGGAGAGCCGGACTTACCGCCCAGCACCGAGGTGGCTGGGCTGGGGCAGAAATCCCCACCCTGCCCTCTCAGGCCTTCCAGGTGAGAAAGCTGAGCTGTCACCTGGTCCCACCCCAGAGATTCTGTAGAACTTTTAACTTCCTGAAATGCAAATTACAAACGTTTGTTTTTCCCCCCAGATATAAAAATATATTATGCTTTTGAATGTTCTCAGGTTTGTGACCTCCAGTGCAGGAGCTCAGGGCCCTGGATGAGGCTCGAAGGGGCTTCTGGGGAAGGGGTTCCCTTGTGTGTGGAGGTTCGAGGAAAGCTGGGGGCTGGATGAAGTGGAAGGACAGGGACAGGATCAGACAGACAGGGGTGAACAGATGCATGGACAGATGGGATATTCATAGAGATAGTGTGCCACAGACGTGTGTAGGACAAGGGGGAGAGGGAGACAAGAATACAATGTGCATGCGCCCAGATTCAGAGGCAGGGAGACAGTGGCATTCAGAGAGAGAGAGAGAGAGACAGGAAGAGGAGAGGAGACAGATAGGACGGAGAGGGTGGCGCACATACCTGATAGGGGCTTGACCCTGGCTGTCCACCTACGCCCAGCAGGGCTCTGGCCTTAGGGTGGGGGGTGAGGAGGAGCAGGGACAGCAAGGGCTCTTGCAGCCTGATGTCCCTCCAGGCACAGTGCCCGGCTATCTGCTCAGCACCTGCACGCGGCCCCTGTCGGGCTCCTGGGTCTGAGTCCCCACCGGTTCCCTGCGGCGGCCCATGTGTGCTCTGGAGCTGGAGCCCGGGACTGGCTGGCTGGGGTGGGGCCGGAGGGAGAAAGGCACTTGGGACAGATAAGCAGGGTGGGGCAAGAGCTGCCTCTGCAGCCACGCAGACTGGAAGTCCCTTTCCTCCTTGTTCCTGTGGGATTGTGGCAACCTGTCATTCAGGTTATGAAGTTGTGGGGCAAAGGCACAAGGAGAAAGGGCCTTCCGCCCTGCCCGCTGGCTTGGCCGGCCCAGGCACCGATCGGTGGCCCCAGGGTAGTGTGGGAGTAGTGCAGGGGGTGGAAGGTGGGGGGAGAGCAGTGGGTGGGTGGGGAGGTGAGGACAGAGAAGGCAGAATTGCTGACCCGAAGGCTTTGGCCCCACCCTCACTGTCCCTGAAGCTCTCCCCAGGCTCCCTTCTGATTGCTGGCTGCAGGTCTGGCCATGGGCAGAAGCCCCACGCCTGCTGTTTTTTTCCATGGCAGGCCTTGTCTCCTGCAGGCCTGCTCCAATGCCGAGCACTGAGGAAGTGCTTGAGTAATATTTGGGGACTGAATGAACTGGATTCTCGCTTAGCCCTCAGAGGTTAGGATGATTAAACTACCAGACAGAGAAGGAAACAGAACTCCAGAAAGGGCAAGTGACTCGTCTAAGGCCACACAGCTTTCATTCCTGAAGCATTCTCTGAGCACTTGTGGGAAGGCAGGCTGTGCATTATCATGGGGGGTATGGCTGGGAGCAAGACGTGCTCTGGGCGTGGGCCTTTGTGTTGCTAGTGCCTCTGTTTGAACACTGTTCCTCTGCTGCTTTGCCTGGAACACTCCCACTCATCCTTCAGGCCTCAGTGTAGAAGTCATGTCCTCTAGGAAGCCTTCTCTGACCCTCCAGAGTTCAACATCTGCCTGTGCCCCTTGATGAGGGACATGCACCATGCAACCCCCGTCAAAGAGGGCTGGCCTCTCAGCACTGTGATTTCTTTGTGTTCAGGAGGGAGTGTGGGACCCAAGCAAGACCAATCAGACTTTTTCCTGGGATGGATCTGTGGAAACTGGGGTGAGAGCACCTCTTTTCTCCTTGACGATGCTAAGCTAGACCTTGTAAGTCTGGGGTTGCTGGAGTCCCTTTCTCAGCCACGATAACACGTCACCTCCTGTTGTCGACAAGTCCCGCCAGAAGATGCAGACACACGGGCTGAGCAGCAGGGGCTATGTGTGTGGTCTTGGTCTTGAGAGAATCAGGTAGTAAAATGAGGTGGACTTTGGAATCAGACAGACATGGGTTTGTCGTCTACCAGTTGTGTGCTTTGGGACACACCTCTCTGGGGCTCCGCTTCCTCCAGTAAAATAAGAGTGATGCTGTTTACCTGTCTTAAAAAGAGTGTCAGGCAGGGAGGCCACCTGTGTAGGCGTTTGCTGGCCTGGCAGCCTCTGCCCCATCCTCCCTGCTGCTTCCTGCTGGCACAGCCGGATGGCACGGTTCCCACGAGGATGTTTGCTCTTTCTGCGGAACCACAACGCCATCACGACACCTCTGCCTGCTTGTCTGCGGTGTTTCTTAGTGGCCTTGCAGGAGCTGGCACGTTAGCTTCTTCCTGTTTCCTGGAGCCCTCTGCACACAGGTGTCTTTCAGCTCACCCATGACCTGTTCCGGAGCCAAGATGAACAGAGAAAGGGTTACTCTCTCTCCAGGCTGGGGAGTGCAGGAGGGCACCTTGATGGAGAAATAAGTGGGTATTTCCCTTGCCTAAATCTGGTCTGTGGTCCCTATTGCTCTCAGGATAAAGGCCAAAGTATTTTACATGGTTTATAAGGCCTTGCATGATTTACCCGTGACATGAGGTCGACCTTGCCAACCCCATCCTCTGCTGTCCCTCCTTCGCCTTCCGCTCTAGCCGCCCAGGACTGCCCTGCATGAGGCCTTCTCCCTCTCCAGCTCGGCGTGTGCTGTGGTTCACCTGGGCAGCTCTCCCTTGTCCTCAGGTCCTCCCCCAAGCAGCCTTTTGTTGTTGAAAAGACAGGACTCAGAAGCTGTTTCCCGACAGGTCGTGAGGAGCCAGGCGCAGCCAGCAGTCACCTCTGAATCAGCCCCAGGCCGTGGGTCAGGTGGAACCTGAGCTCCATGAACAGGCTCCCTGACATGGGAGTCAGCCACAGGCTCACCTCTGCTATCTGTGCCACCAGGTCATTTCCAGGGGACGTGACCTAGCAGCTGGATCCTGAGCTTGGAGGAATAGGGCCGCAGTTGACACCAGCTGAAGCTTTAGGGCCGCACTGTCATTAGCTTTAGCCCCTTAACTTTTCCAGCCAACAATCAGGTTCCAGTGCCTCTTCCCAGAGCTGCACCCCAAATTACTGTCCAAATTCCAGATCCTATTTAGACTATACCTGGGGGTGACATGGCAAGGAGGTCGCACCTCCTCTGAGAACCCTCCCCGAGCCCTGGCTGCAGGCCCTTCCCGGGGGTCATGCTTCACCATCAGCCCTGCTATGGGGCTCGGCGTCCCCTCCAGCCAGCAGCTCTTCATCCATGTGCCTGGTCCTCGCACCAGGTGCGTAGTAGGTGTGTGATTTAGTTGTTAGAAGGAAGTGAGTGCCTTTCTGTTTGGGAAAGAAAATAGGGGAGGAGAAGGGAAAAAAAACAAAAAGGAAAAACCCAGAGCTACTCCCTCCATTTAATGGCTTCTTTCTTTTTACCTCAAGCCCAGTATTTTTTGCAAAGTTGAACTCTGTCCAGAGGACATGCTCAGACTTTAAAATCTAAGGGGCCTCTTCTGGCTAAATTCAAGCCACTGGGCCATTTTCCTTATCATCCCTGGAATTTCTGTGGGCCGAATGTCGTCCCCAAAGGCAGGGGGCTGCTGTCCTGCTGTCTGTTCCTCCCTGTGTTTATTTGTGTCCAGCTGTGAGTGGGCAGACAGTGTATTCGTCATGGCAAGGGACCCATTCTGCATGCGTGGGTGTGGGAGACAGAAACACACAGGCCGGGGTCTGTGGACGGAGGGGCCAGCAGGGTCCCAGGGGGACAGACTCAGGGAGAAAGAGAAGACCGAGCAGACAGATGTGAGCAGGACGAAGAAGAAGCAAAGACACTGAGAGACTGAAAGTGACAGACACTGACAGACACAGTGTGCCCCGCGGGTGGCCGCTCTGCAAGCACGTACAGGTGCACACACACCCGTGACTCAGGGCGCTGCTAAGCGTCCTGCTGATGACCAGGCGGGGGGCGGGTAACCCTGTCCGGACCCACTTGCCCCTTGTCCTGAGTTTTCAGTCATGCCTGAAGGCTGTCCTGGACACTGAGCATCCTGGCCCAGGCCTGTGTGCGGTAATCAGATAACCGGAGGCTGCCTTTCATTCTTAAACTGTCCTTCTTGTAAACCCCTGGTATTTATAGGCAATTATTGATCATGTCACCAACAGAGAGGGAGATACACAGTGAACAGATCCATAAACAATAAGGCTGGCTGCTCAAACAATTTGTTCCCATGACGTTTATTTTGGCAGGAAATAAAAGCCTGTTATTTCCATTATGCCCTATTTTAATTTTATTTATTGGTTTTAATGGTTTTCTCCAGCTCTGGCCAATGGTGGAATTAGTGGGCCATGCAAGGCCGCACAGCAGGGGTGCAGGGAGACAGGCCGAGGCATAGGATCCTGAGGGCTCTGCCTCCCCAAGTTCCTGGGGTGTTTTCCAGAGTGAGACACCAGAGCCAGCACGCCAGCCACTGCTCTGAGGCTCAATTTTAACTAATGTGATCCTCAGCAGCCCAGTGAGGAATTGAGGGAAACGGAGGCACAGAGGGGTCAGGCAGCAAAGCTGATGAAAGTTAGAGGAGGAAAGGATCCAAGATGAACCCACGTTCCTCACCACTTTGTTTTACTCCTCTGGACCAGTGCTTGGCAGTCTTCTGCAAAGGACCAGAGAAAATATTTGGGGCTTTGTGGGCTGTATGGTCGCGGACACGAGTACTCCACTCTGCAGCGGGACAGCAGCCAAGGACAGTGTGTCAATGAAGGAACATGATGTGTCCTAATGAAACTTTATTTATAAAAACAGGTGGCAGGCTGGATTTGGCCATGAGCCGTGGTTTGCTCTGGGTGCCGCCCCCTCTCAGCCCCCGTGCTCCCAGGAAACGAGCCCTGGTGCTCCCGTGCTGAGCCCCTGCCTGCCTGGGTTCGGCTCAGCCGCAGTGCTGGAGAAGGAAGGCTTCTGTGGGATCCACGAGGCTTCCTAAGACTGTGACGCTCCCCCCCGGGCTGCCGGGGTGCCCTCCGGCGGATCCACTCGCCCCCGCTTGCATAGTGCGGCTCAGCTGCCTGTCCTCTGTCCTGACTGGAGTTTCAGAGAAAATTTCCTTCTAGTTCGCCTGACCTGATTGTCACTGGAAGGTGCCTTCTCCGTGCCTGGCACTGGGGAGGCCCTCAGGAAATGGCAGCTCTAGTAGCCGCGTTGCACCTGCAGCTTTGCAGAGGCCTCATCTGGCCTGGGGATTGCGAGTCTCTATAATTAGGGTGTTAAGCATGGGCGCTTTGGAGCCCCATCTGGGATTTGCCATGGGACTGTGGATGCAGTCCTCTCGGCCTTGATTTCCTCAACTGTACCTGGCCATCACCCTCCCTAATTTAATAAATATTCAGTCATTTAATAAAAGCACACCCAAAGCATAACCTCTGGGACAGAGGAGTGCTCTGTAAGTGACAGCTGTTAAGCAGACCTCGTGCCCTCTCCCTTGGGGGTGCCCCTGGGTCCCCTACCCTCCTTCCTAAGGAGGCAGAAATCCCCCCAGGGTGAGAGGCAGACGTGCTCTGAAAGGGAATGCGTTCCTCCGGGCCCTGACAGGGCCCAGGGGAAGGCGCGGACATGGTCTGGCCATGTGTGCAGCCCCTTCCCTCCCCTCCAGCCTCTGGGTGTGGGTTGGTCTTAGGCTGCTGGACAGCTGTGGGTGCATTAGCCAGAGAAGCCAGCTTGTGCCACCAGACTTTCTCTTTGCTGCGTCTGGCTGTGCATCAGCAGAGAGTGCTAATGGGTCAGGGCTGGGGTTCTGGTTCTTTCCCTGAGCCACGGCAGGCCTACTGTTGGCCTGTCTGAACCACTTCAGCAGGTCAAGGATAAGGAAAATTCACCGCAGACCAGTGGGACCAGCGTCTTGGCCTCTTTGGTTGACCAACATGGCACCTCCACGGTGAGGTCAACAGGGCCTCGGAAGACTTGGGGATGTAAGTCTACCTAGGGAGGTGTGCGATCCAGGTCTCTGAAGAGGCAATGATCTTAATAAAAATCACAGTAATGATTCTGGTAAGTGTTAAGACTACTAGTCTGCCAGTTTTGAGCCCTGCATCCTTTCTTTTCATCTTCTCAACAGTCTTGTGAGGCAGATTTCTTTTATTAACTGCATTTTACTGATGAGGAAACAGGGGCTTACAGAGATTAAGTGACTTGCTCAAGGTTGCACAAGTGGAGGGGCTTAAACAATATTACCGTCCAGTACTTCAGTGACGGCGATTCCGTGCAGTGGGGATGGTTGGAGCTGGGGCCTGGTGGACATGTTCCAGCCCCTGTCCAGCACCCATTCCCCCTTCTTCTGGGGATGGCCCTGATTCCCCTTTGGGGGTCAGACTCCCTCTCCCACTCCCTGCCATGCGGCCGGCCCCGTCCCTGGCTCCAGCTGTGGCCACGTGGCACGTTCTGTCTCTTGGTCACAGAGATGGGATCAGAGATGGGCCGGTGACCCAGGCTGAGGAGATCAGGGCCCTCCCAGGGCTTTTGATGGACTTTTCCAGAAAGAGGAGCTGCTTTTCTGCTGTAGTTGCTGACTGGAGATGACTTAGAACAGGAGGGGCTGCTGGGTATCTGCCACCAGGTGGGGAGACCTCACCTGACAAGAAGGCAACACAGAGGGAAGGGTCCTGGAGAGAGCCAGAGCCCTGGGGATGCCGTTTGCTGGAGTCGGAGTTATCTCTGGACCTTTCCTTCATGTGAGCGACACAAGTCCTTTATCCGTAGGGCTGGTTTTGGTTTTGGTTTTTGTCAGTTGGACCCAGAAGAGTATTTCCTGATACACAAGGGCTTTCCGTTTAAACCGTTACATCTGCAGGCAGGTGAGGCGACTTGCCCAAGTTAGCACAGCTGGAAAAAAGGCAGAGCTGGGATTCCGTCTCCAGATGTGCTCTGCCCACCGTGTCTACATCTACCTCCCCAGGCCCTGCCCTTGGGAAGCAAACCCAGCATTGCACCCCTGTTTCCCAGAGCCCCCCAACACAGGGATGGGGACCAATCACAGCAGGCCTCTGCCCCTCTCCAGGGGATCTGTGCTGTGGGACCTCAGGCTGGGCAGGGGCTGCCACCCCCCACAGGCTGGCTGCTGCCCACCAGACGCGGCACCAGGCCTGCCGTCGTTATAGGCTGATCTTGTGGGTGGAGGAGCAGCGGCCCAGCCCGAGGATGTGCTGGCACACCATGGCTTCCAGGATCCCCTACCCCAGGAAATGCACCTCAGCTCTGCAGGCCCCCAGATGCCTATTGGAATGGAGTCGCTGGCCTGTGTGTAGACATGGCGATGAGCTCAGAATGGGAGTGTAAACTGTAACCGTAAGACAGAACCCCAGGGGCAGGTGCCTCTCCTCAGGTGAGACCAGCCCGTGTAATATTGGCTGGCCTGGCATGGCCTTAGGTGAGCAGGGGCCAGCCAGAAGGATGGGGGCTGGCAGATGCATGAGAGCAGACAGACGGATGGGCCAGGTGGAGAAAACAGCGGGCGAAGCCAAGCCCGCCCCCCGAGCTGTGCTTGGTGTGGGTGACGGCACCTCGCTGACCCCGCCTGCCAGCACCAGCTCCCACCCTCCCTGCAAGGAGCTGCCCCCCTTCTGCCCTCCCTCTCCCCCTGCTCTCAGGTCCTGCCGGTCCCAAATGCTGGCCTCCCCTGCCCTCTTGCCTCCTGCCCTGCTGGCATTCCTTGGCAAGTGCCATCTTAGAGGAGTCTGTCCTGACTCCCTTTATCTGCCTCCTTTTAGCTGTCCCTTTCGCTGTCATCTCCTTCACGGTGCTGTCCAGGCTGTGCTGACATGACTGTCTGTGCAGGTTGTTTTTCGCCCTCTGGCTAGAACCATTTCTGGTTGGTGCCTTATCTTGCTACTCATCGTATTGTCGTTTACCTGGCGTTCAGGAAGTACTCAGTTAATGCTCAACAAGTGAATCACCTGGAAGCATACTCCCGTGCCAGCTCTCCGCAGCCACGGACGTAGAATCAACCACATCGCAGAGGCAGTACAGTGGCGTAGTGGGGAGCACATGTTTTGCAGCCACACTGCCCACGCAAGTTATTTAATCTCTCAGTGACTTGGTTCCCCTTCTGCAAAATGGGAGCAATCACGCTGCCTACCTCATAGAGGTGATAGGAAGATTAAATGTATTATTGTATAGAGAGCACTTGGCACAGAGCGTGGCACATAACAGGTGCTAATTTATGTGTTTTGTGATTATTATCCTAGATCCCTAGACAGTAAGAACTATAGGGATTAATAGGTGATTTTAGACTCACTCCCATGTTACAGAAGAGAAAACTGAGGCTTAGTGAAAGGACGGAACTGGCCTGACATTACACAGCTAGAAAGCCCCTCAAGAACATATCACTTTGTTGTCACTTTTCGGGTCATTATTTTCAGAGAAAAATGAGAGTTGAGGTCTATAGAACATTCCTTCTTTCTCCATTCATTCTTCAAATATTTTTGTGCCCATGGTTGATGTTCAAATGTGTTTTTTGAATGAATAGATGAGTGAATGAACGAATGAATGAATGTCAATGGGTCCCTGTGGTTAAGGAAAAAGGTCATCAAATCCCTGGCTTGCATGCCCAGCACCTCATCCTCACGCCCGTGGCAGACATAACCAGTCTGTCATGGCATACCTTTGCCCTGAGCCTGAACCCAGCCCAAGAATCCCCATCTCAGTCCACTATTGACTGGTCAGACCTGGCCCCTCCAATGAACTCTGTCCGCCTTTCTCAGTCTCGTCTCAGACATCTCTCTTTCCTTTCACCCTTCTCTCTCTGGCTCTTTTGCTCCTTAGCTCCCACCCACCCCGCCTCCCTTTTCCCTTCTCTCAGTGATGTGGACCCAGAGGTACAGCCCTTTCCGTGCTGCTGGGAACACACCTGAGGGCTCAAGACTCCCACGTCCCGGCTTCGGTGGAGAGGGTGAGGTGGTCCAGCTGGTGCTTTGGGTCCCTGGCGCCGCTGACCACCACCCTGGGCCAGCTGCTGAGAGGGTCCGGCCTCTCGGGCCCCGGAGGGGCTGGGGCCTCCCAGGCAGGCCCTCCGGGTGCAGCAGGCCCGCCGGAGGGACGGAGTGGCCCACGGGCGCTCCTCCGGGCGCTGCTCCGGCTCTGCCCTCCTTTGAGCAGGCCGGCCATGAACTGCCCCTGCCCTGTTAAACAGTCTCACCAGGAAGGAGGAAGTTCATCAAGGGCTCACTGCGAGGAAATGGATCTGAAGTCTTGCCTGGCTGAGGCCCCCCCCCCCCCCCCCCCCCCCGAGGCCTGGGCTGTCACTGTCTCTTCCTCACAGAGCTCTCCTGGCCTCCGCAGAGGCAGCTTGGGGTAGGGGTCTGTGCAACTTAATCAGGAATGAAATATGGCAGTTGCTGCCTGAAAAAGCAAAACAAGCACAGCATGATGCCTGCCCCAGTGCAAACCAGCCCCTGTGACAGCCTCCCCTTGCCTGGGGCAGGAGCGGGGCTGTGGAGTTAGGGAAGGTGCTGTCACTGCTCTGAGGCTCTGGGCCAGGGTGGGGGCTGCAGGGAGGAGGTGACCATGGACACAGGCAGACTGGGGATGGGGGTGGGGGTGGGGATGTAGAGAGGGAAGGGCTCAAGGGCACCTACAAGACAGCGGCCATGGATGGTGGGAAAGGGGGTGGGGGTGGGGATGCAGCAAGGGAAGGGGTCAAGGGCACCTGCAAGACAGTGAACATGGATGGTGGGAAAGGGGCCCCTTGATCAGGGAGCAGAAGTGGTCTGGGGAACAGATTCTGCATTTGGCTGGGACGCACAGAGTTGCAGGGAAAGCTGGAGGAGGGGTGGAACAGAGAAGGGCCAACATGTGGAATTTCAGTGTGACAGTCGCTGCGGTGTTTATTGCCTCTTTCTGTCCTTAGGACTCTGGGTACCTTTAGGGGGCCTCAGTGTCCCCTACTTCTGCTTAAACTGCCAAATGAAGGAATGCCAGCCTATTTCTGCACTTGTGTGAAAACAGCACTGGTCCAGGGGCCAGGAGCTGTGTTCCCCACTCTACCCCGAGCAGATGTGTGACCCAGGCATTCCCATCCACTCTCTGGGGCCCAGGCATCCTCACAACAGCCCTGGGGGGAAGGAAGGCCAGAGTGGCCTCCAGGACGGCTCCACACTTTGGGGAAGTTGACTGTCCTCATGGAATCATCCCCTCATTGTCCTTCTGTGGCCAAAACCCTCACGGAGGCACCCATGGGAGCGGGCCTCTGAGGGGACATCCTCCCCATCGTGTGCTCAGAGAGGAATCAGCAGGGCCTCGGCACTGTGCTGGCCCCCGGGGGCGCAGAGGCCCCCCTACTGCCCGCCTGCTGTGCAGGTGGAGAAACGGCTTTGGTTCGGGTGGGCCTGGACGTTTCCTGACCCTGCTGATGACCTGCTGGGTCCCCTTGGCAGCTGCCCTCCCCTTTTCAAGCCTTGGTTTCCCTTTCTGCAAAGCGGATGACCCCTGTGTCACGGGGTAGTTACAAGAATTTTTTTGGAGGGCCTGGCCCACAGGGGATGCTCGGTGAACTCCGACTGTGGTTATAATTGCTCCTTATTGGTGCAGTGTTGTCTGTGAGTCTGACTCTCCTGGTGGAAGGGACCAGGACTCCCCTCTTAGACGACAGCATTGGAAGCGTGGGGGAGCCAGTGTCAAGGCTAGACGCGGGTCTGGCAGGAGGTGTTGATGCCCAGTTGCTGGTGTTTGACAGCTGGCTCATTCCCGTGGGGAGCGCTGGTGCAGAGGCTGACCCAGGGGCCAGGAGGAGGTAGGACTGGCCTGCGTCCCTTCTGTTCCCGACAGAGTTGGGGCACTGGCTCTGCCGCCAGCCAGGGGCCTGCACTCAGGGGAGTAATTCTGACATGAGAGCTTCCTTCTCTTATTTAATTATAGTAAATAATACAGTCCCATCGCGGAAATTTTGGAAAACACCGAAGAGCGTAAAGGAATTAATATTTTCCCTCTTTCCCCTGCGGTTGTGTGGTGCACCTCCTCCTGGGCATCCAGGTCCATGCCCCTCTCTTTTCACTTCTCATCACAACTGAGGCATTTCCCACATGGCTGGGAACTTGGAGATGCATTTTTCCTAATGACTGTACACAACTGCATGTTCCAAGCATTGTCTTCATTTACCCTCCTCGACGGCAGGGGGCTTTGATCGTCTCCGCGCACACGCGTGCCTGTGATAAGGACGCTTCACTGAATTTGTGCAGGCACATCTTGTAACCTTGGTGCCCCTGTATTTACTCCTTTTTAAAAAAGGGACCAGTAATTCCAGCCCTCCCGCCCTACAAGGTTTTATGAGGCAAGGCGAAGAAAACGGACAGGGCATCAAAGTGCCTCCAAGAACCTGGGGAAAGAGCCATCTTTCAAATGGAAGTCCAGATGTTCCGCACTGCCTCTTTGGGCACTACCTCTCCGAGAGGGGTGTGTGTGTGTGTGTGTGTGTTCCTGAACAGTTGGGGGATTAGGTGAGTGTGGGACAAGGAACGATATAGCAACAGCATCAGCAGTTACGGAGCGTTTACTCTTTCCTTGACACTCCATTAACCAAGGGACCTGCACAGTCTGAATTCATCCTAATGATGACCCTCCTCAGGAAGTACTATTATTACCTACAAGTTACTGAGGAGGAAACTGAGGTACAGGGGGGTTAACTAATTTGCCCCTGGTGTGAGCCAGCAGATGGACAGTTGAGGAGGGACACACAATAGCACTTACCCTGGGCCTCCTGAACACCTAGGGCCCCCCCCCAGCATTTCCTGAAATGAGATGCTTTTAAAAATTTGAGCATGGCTCAGTGTTCCTGGCAGGCAGATGAACTAATCTGAAGATTATTTCCCCAGAGCTGGGCTAGTTTCTGAATTAGAATCCTTCATTTAGAGAAAAAAGCCCAGAGGAGAAGAGCTGAATCCCCTCGCACGTCCCAGACAACATGCTAGAGCAGCGTCATGTGTGTGCGTGTACGTGTCCGAGTGTGGGTGCCCATAAGCAGGTGAGTGCATATGTTTCTTGGGTGCCTGTAAGTGTGTGTGCACGTGTGCGTGCCCAGGGGTACACAGATGAGTGTGTTTGTATAGGCTGTATCTGACCTTCTGGGTGCCTAAAGACAAAAGAATTGGTTTACTAATGAAAGAAATGTCCACCACACCAATTTTTTTAGCTGTAATTTTTGAAAAGAAGCTGGCCCAGGAGCCAGGCAGGGATTTCTCTGTCCTCCTCTCAGCATCAGATCACTGCCACCATGGGCCGTCATAAAGGAAGGAAACCAGGTGTGTGCTGAAGCCGAGAAGAAAGGCGCAAAGCATCACAATGCCAAGTGGCACCATCAATCCACTACCAGCAGTTTACAGTTTTCCTCGTCCTTCTTAATTGACCAAATCCAATGTGGCCACGTGTGCCTGCTGTGAAATAAAATCAGTGCCTTGGCATGAGAGTCACAGCCAACAACAGAACATGAATAGAGTTAGAAATTACTTTCATGAGCATGAATAATTCATTCCTCCATTCATTTATTTCAGTGCTACTTTTGTGGCTTCGAACAACGGAAACCACAAACTGGGAATGGAAGTCATTCCATCGATGCGGAACCAGAGTGGACAGCTGGGCGGGACTTCTGGGCTTGGAGGCCTGGGCCAGCGGCAGCCTGTCCACCCTGCCCGCAGTGTGAGTCTGATGCTATGGATGGGGGCGGGATAGGGCGGCTGAATGACGTCAGAAATCTGGCAGGAATCTCATTGAGCCAAAATCGAGGTGTTGCAGGGCTGCACCCCTTCTGGACCCCCAGGGGGAATTGGTTTCCTTCCCTTTTCCAGTTTCTAGAGGCAACTCACATTTCTTGGCTCGTGGTCCCTTCCCTCTTCAAAGCCAGCAGTGTTGCATCATTACAACACTTGCTCCATCACCAGTCTTTTCTCTGACTCTCTCCTTCAGCTTTTCTCACCCCTTTTCAAGCACCCTGTGGTGGGCCCACCCAGATAATCTAGGATAATTTTCCTATTTTGAGGTCGGCTGATTAGCAGCCTCAATTCCATCTGCAGCCTTAATCCACCTTTGCCGTGCTTGCTGACCTATATATAATGTTTGAAGTGGGAAATCACTTCTGATGTCTTAAGAATTATCAAAGTAATGCTTGCTCATGGTGAAATATTCAGAACAGTGCTGAGCTATATGAAATAAAGGTTTAAATGCCCGCTTTTAGCCAGTGTCCAAGATGGAACACTGTTCATAATTTCTAAGTATCCTTCTAGAACTTTCTATGCCCATACAAGCATATGTAAATATGTTTCTCTTGTCCTCTCTCTCTCTCTCTCTCTCTTTGCATTCTTCTCTGTTTCTCTCTCTCTCTTGCCTGCTATTCCAGCAGCCGCCCATCAGTCTGCCCATCAAGTCAGCTGGCATGAATTTTACTCCACACCGTGGATATAAGAAATGTCATGTTTCTTTATTTTTCTAAATCAGGTTGAATCTCACTGCAAACCTCCACTTGTCAGGGTGGCAAGCACTTCAGCATCCACCATAATTCAACCTCAATACTAACTATAATTCTGGTTTTCCTCATCCTTCCTGGTGGCCAGAAAGCTGGCGTGGGGAGGGGCTCAGGGATGTTGCAGGAACAGGGCCTGATGTCTCCTTTTCTTTCCACATAGTCACAGATTTCCAAACAGTGTTCTGTGAAGATTTCCAGTTAAAACAATGTAAGAAAACTGACGTACACACAGATGAAAGACCGAAACAAATGTAGCGAAGTACCAATGGTGCTGTCTCTTGGAAGTGGAATTTATGAGGGCAATTTTAATTTCCTACTTGACACACTCTTCTTTTCCCCCACATTTTCTACAGTTAACAGATACAACTTTATAATCATCACCATAAGGTTTGTTATCATCAGTACTTGAAGTCCTCTCTCCATTGGCCTTTCTTTGCAGCTGAGCACCCTGCTCCTCAGGACCGCGGGGCCCTCCTTGGGTGGAGTTCTCCTTGCATGCGGGCACATGTTTAACAATGCAATTGACCCTTGGCATGCAAACTGAAGCTGTGCTGCTTTTCTTGGCTTTGGAGAGGGCTCAGGTGGAGCAGGGAGTCTGATGGTCCGGAGAGGAAGCAGCCGGCCTTTATGGCCACCTTGTACTTTGTACTGGGGCTCACAGCTAGTGTCCTTTCATTCCAGAGGGGAGGGCTCCCCCTTCCAGCTGCCAGGCAGCTGTGGCAGCTCTAATCTGCCCTTCGACAATGGAGTCTGGCTTCTCCAGTGAGTGGGAGTAGGTAGGGGGCAGAGGTCCAGGGAGCTACGGCGTAGGGTGGTGACCCGGCCCTTCCCTCCCAGGGCCTGGGCTCTGAGTGGATGGGCCAGTCAGGCTGTGGACCGGTGGGATTTCTCCCAGCAGCAGCCTGAGGGTGAGGAAGCTCAGGCAAGGCAGACACTGAACACACCTGGGAGTTTCTTCGTGCTGGTTGTCTGTAGGCACCTTTGGGGTGGGGACAGAAGGTGGTATTCAGGTACCAGCAATGCTCATGGCATTCAGCCATTCAGCTGTTGGTCAACAAATATTTAATGAATACCTTCTCTGAGCTAGGCCCCAGGCTGGGGCTCCAGGGTACAATGAAATGCAGAGAGACATCTGCTTGCTGACCCAGTCTGGGGTGGATGTCCTCAAACAGGCTCTGCCTTTTGTTTATTCTTGTCTCTCTTGTTCTTTGCTTTCCTTGTAATTTCCATTCCTGGAATATAGTAGGAACTCAGTACACATTCGTGAAGAATTTATTTCCTGTTAGTCAGATGAAGCAATCTAAAAGCAAAAATGTATGAAAGTCAAATGAAATGGAAAGATGTTGTTCTTGATTCTTTTAAATGTATCATCGCCATTGTAATGTATGGACTCTCTGCGCTTCCCTGTCACACTCACAATTTGATGTCACTAAGACGGCTGGGAAAGGGCCAGCCTCTCCCGTCACTTTAGCGAGCGTGGGGTCCATTTGCCTGGGTTCAAATCCCAGCTCCCACACTGACCAGCCGTGTGAGCCTGCTTGGGCAAGTCACTTTGTGTCTCTGACCCCAGTCTCCTCTGTAAAATGAGGCTGATAAGACAGGTGCCCTCAATGCGCTATCCTGGGGCTTAAATGAGATGAAGCAGGTAAAGCTCAGAGCTCAGAGCCCGGCTCAGAGCAGGCGTCCTCCCTGTTGACAGATGTCTTTCTCTGTGAACCCTCTGACTCTGTTTCCCCTCTCCTTTGCGGGAGGTCCTGACTGGCCCTCAGGACTCGCTGCCTCAGGGGATGTGGCCTCGCCTCCCAGGCTGCGGAGAATGCTGGACCCAGCATGCCACAGGGCACTCCTTGACTGGCGCTGATTTCCAAACGCCTTTTAACTTACTGAGCTGGAAGGAGGCCCAGCACTGGGCCAGACTATACCTGGGTTGGGGAGACATGAAGTGGGGACCTGGTGTCTTACCTCAGCCTGTAGAACCACACTCTCCCCAACCTGGCTGAAAGCAGTAACCTGGGTCAGAAGTCACCTCCTCGAACCCTATCTGTTAGAGAGCAAGGCCACTCCCCTCTGCTGCCCCCAGCTTCACACACACAGTGAAGATGGCTCTGAGCTCATCGGTGGTCATGTGTGTCCGGCTCCACCAGTGGTGTGCTGGAGAGCTTTCCCACCTAAGTCCCCAGAAAATATGTATGCACATCTATACATGCATAAGTTCATTATATTTTACTGGTATAAAGGATGCATATTAAATGCACATTTATTACTTACATAAAAATTAAATAGAAATTACTCTTTATTATAAATCCCATTTAATCCTTGACTCTCACAGAACCCTTCCACTCATTTCTGCTGACTACTTGTATTAGCCAATTGATAGTTGGCCATTCAACCATGATTTGACAGAATTAGACTATAAATACACACTTGATTACTTTGCCATTCACCAAAGAAGTCTTTTGGGTCATTGAATGAGCAAATGTAGTTCTGTCCTGAATTTTCATTTATGTTAATAAGATGAAAGTGGAACATTGAACACGTATGTCTAAACTTCACTTGATTATCAGTGACACGACTGGCTTGTTGCTGAAAAAGATGACAGGTTTTGAATACTAGAAGACTA
Organism: Manis javanica; assembly: GCF_040802235.1. Classification (NCBI taxonomy): domain Eukaryota; kingdom Metazoa; phylum Chordata; class Mammalia; order Pholidota; family Manidae; genus Manis; species Manis javanica. The sequence continues at coordinate 7,642,554 of NC_133158.1, forward strand.
TTTCCTCACTTGTGTGTCCAATTTAAATGTAATGGCTACAACATGACATGCTCTTATGTTTACTGCAGTATTAACATTTCTCCAACACTTTCTTAAGTCTAGGGTCTGGATAGTCAGCAAAGCCATAAATCAAACTGAGATTTGCAGTAAGATCTGCTGAGGAATCTTTCTTTTGGGTAACTCAAAATACACTGATTTAGGACTTCAAGTTGGCAAAATGCCTTCATCTTTGCCTGGCTAGAAGCAAGTCATAGTTTCTACCCACACTCCGGGGAGATTATATAGGATGTGAATGGCAGGAGCTGGGGGTTGTCAGGGGTCACCTTAGGGTCCGTCTGCCACAGACAACCCTGACCCCGCCCTGCCACGTGGTGTGGCTTTAGCTCCTCTCCTGCAAAGAGTCAGCTAGGGAGCCCTGCCTTTGCCCGCCCGAGAACATTTTGCCTTTCCCTTGTTGAGGGGGCTGACCTGCATGATCTTGGTATTTTGCTGATGCTGACATTGGACATGTGGGAGGAGCCCTGGGGTGTCCTTGGGGCTGAGTTGTCCGGTAAACCCAAATCCTTTATGTGATTCTGAGGCAGGTCCCGGGTGTCCTATGACATCAGGAGGCATCAGGCAAAAGAAGAAATAATTGAAAACACCTCAGGCTTAGGAGTGAAGGTCACAGAGTCAGGCGAATGCCTTCCCTTGATTTCAGCTGGGGTCACCGTGCCGCTGAGGGCAGGTCGCTAATACTACGGTGGAACTGAGCCGACTCTGTGACTGGAAAGATGGATCTCCTTTGAGGTGCACTCTAGTGCCGGGAAGGCAGGGTGGTCATCCCCTCACTTCTGTGGGGCCGCTGAGAGGCCCCTGGTGTCAGTGAAGCCATCTGTCCTGTGAGCTCCACCTATGTGGGTTTTTTTACATCAACACCCCCCAACCTTAAGGAGGCCCAGACCCTGAAAAAGGAGGTCCAGATACCACTCATGAGAACAAAACTGGGGCATCTGCCTCTTCAGCCAGTGTTTCTGCAGTGAATACCTAATTACTGATCCCCGATTCTGTGCCAGGCTCCGTAGGAGGCATAGGTATGAGAGCAGAAAACAAGCCTGCCTGCACGGAATTCCCTGTCCGGCAGGAAGTCAACCAAAGAATTAGACCACAAAATAAAGTGTGAAAAGTGCTTTGAAGAGACAGTGAAAGAGGTGAAACAATATAAGAAATGCCGTTTTACATGTTGCAGTCAGAGGAGGTCTTCAAAAGAAGTGAAATGTAAGTTGAGATCTAAAAGATGAGATGACCTAGCCACTCTCAATGGGGGAGAAGAACATTCTAGAAGGACAGACCAGAGTATGCAGAGCTCCAGACTGGGAGAGTGTGGGGAGTGAGAGGGAAGGAGAGCCAGGGGAGGGAGGGGCCAGGTAATGCGGATATATTTGGGCAGTGAATCGAGGGTCTGCTGGGTTGGAACCGGCGGGTGGGGAAAGGCAGTGACCAGAAAGACGTCTGGGTATTCACACGAGGATGGGGGGAGCCAGGTACTGAGACGGCTCTCCCACCCCCTCCTTCCTGCCAACTTCCTTCGGCATAAACCAGGGATATGTGCTGGTGAGCAGGCTCCTCCTCCGGATTGTAGCATTTGCTGGTTTCCGTGCTGTGCATACACTCCCTCTGAGCTATCAACCAGCTTGCCAGATTCCTGAGTGGAGCTTGAGTCAGACCCTGAGCGGGAGGAGCCGCCCCAGCACACCAGCCCCCCACGGGGTCTCAGCACATTCCTCTCTGGGGGCGGTTCAGCAGGTAGTGGCTTTGAGGCCCCCCCCCCGCCCCCCCCCCGAGCTCTTTCCCTTTCTGTCGCCCCTGGATGTCTGTTGCTTTGTATTTTCCTGCAGCCACCCGAGGTGGCAGCCGCCAAGAAAAACTCACCATGTCGTTGCTGCTCTCGGGGACAGTTCCATAGTTTTTATGGCAGTTGTCTAATTCTGTCCTAGAAGCTCATCCAGAACAAGCTGATGGATAATTGGTCTTTATACAGCATTTAGGGCAACGCAGGCTGTTTGTTGTAAGACGCCTGAATCTAGAGAGCATGTCGGATGGAACCTGCTGTGGATGGAGAGAAGCAGGCAGGCAGGAAGCGGAAGACAGCTCCCCAGTCCACCCCGCCGAGCCCTGCGCCACGAATCCCTCGGGTGGCACTCCTTTACCACCTCGGCGTGTTCCAAGTCAGACCCCTCCATGCTCCGCGAGCCAGCCTCTCCTTGGATTTTCCATCCCTGTTGTGCACACGGCCATTATCCCGGTGTCTCGGGACCTCGGAGGCCACTGTGACCCGGCTCTCTCTCTCTCTCTTGTCCCCGACACGGATCTCATGTTGTGGTATTTGTTACATCTGTTCCTTTAGGTTCGCGCTCCTTGCCACTCCTAGAACTTCCATCTGCAGCGTCTGTCTCCTGCCCCACACAGTGCCTGCCATCCTGCAGGGCTTGGGTGCCCTGGGGTGGGTCCTTACCCTGGCATCCAGGCTCTCTGGGACCTGCCCCCATCCACGGTGCCACCCCCGGTCCCCACCATCCGGCTGCTGGGGATTTAGGTCTTCCATGTGCTATGGAAGCCTCGGACTCCAAATCTGGTGGCCAGCTCCAGTATTACTGGTTACGGGACCCTCGGCAAACACCTCACTGCTCTGGCCTCAGCTTCCTCATCTATCAGGTGGATTATATTACACCTACTTAATTATAAGGATTCGTGGAAAAAGGCTTTTAAAATGCATTATCATTATTATAGACTATAGCAAATCCCATACTTCACTGAATCTCAGAGGCATCTTTTTCCCACCTTCTAACATCTCTGAAATTGAATGCATCTTACAATTGCTTTGAAGAAACACTGTGTCTTTGTTCAATTCATGGCTTTTATTCTTTCTTGATGGTACATGAACTGCAGGGCTTGGGTGCCTGCCATCCTGCAGGGCTTGGGTGGATCTTAGATTCCATGATCATTAGTAACTAGATTCCACAACATAATTGATTATTAGTAACTTATTTTTGTCTCAAAATGACCTTTACCTCTGGTAAATTTCTATCTGCAGACATGTCTCTCTTCCTTCCAGGCCTTTTGATCAAGATGAGTGTGAAAATTTGAGGTGAGGATACCAGGTGCTGTAAGTTTTGCTGTCTCCTCCTCCAAGAGGCCTCCCTGCTTCTCCTCTATGCACACGGTCGCTCTTTTGAATTTCTCCCAGTGTAGCACCAACCAGAGCCTACCTTGGGCCTTATTACTATATTACAAATTTATTTACAAAAATCAGCCACATCTAATTTTTAAGCACTGCCAGTGTACCATGCTTTGGTTCGCACAGTGCATTGTCTCACTGCATCCCCACAACCTGTGAGGCAGGCATGACTTCTAAGGTGAGGACATCGAGGTACAGAGAGATTTGGCAACATACCAAAAGACACCCAGCCAGTGAGTGAAGGAGCTGGGAATTTACTGGGCTCTGTCTGATGGGGAACCGCACTGAACGGCCTCTGGTATATGCCTGATCATCTCTGGATTCATGGTCCACACCACGGGGGCCACCACACAGCAGATGTTCAAATCATCTTATTTGCCAGTGAATAGAAGACGCTGGCTTGGACTGGCCCCTTAGGGCAGTTAGCAGTGTAAACCGTCAGTTCTCATCCTCACATCAAAAACTGTACCCGATTCCTCTACCCTTTGCCTCAAAGAGACAGGTTGTCTTTTATGCCAGCCTTTTTCCTTTCTAAAGTCATCCTGATCACATGTTCCTATTGTTTTCTTTTGAATAAATCCCCAGCCACGTCTCATGTGCAATTACATTATCTCTCAGCCACTCCCCTTTGGTGCAGCCTGTCCACCTGTTTCCGAAGCATCTTCCAAACAGCAGCCGGGACTGGTGGATGGCTGCCCAATAGCACCATAAAGAAAGAGCACACTTAGAGTTACTGAAAACACTTAAATGCACCGTTCACACCCCACTCCCCCACTCTTCCAAACATATGCCAGGTGCTGTCTCTGAAAACCAGACCAGTGCCACTCCCAGCGCTGCTAGTAGGTGCATTTTCTTACCTGTGACCTCCTGATGCCACCTGTGAGCCTGGAGATTCGGCCTTTGCTCATGGGCAGCAAGAGGGGGCTCACAGAGCCAGGACATGATGCCAAGTTCTTTCCTTGGGGAGCAAGGGATGATTTGGTGGTGTTGGCACACATTAAAAAGATGCTTTGGGGGGATATCTTGTCATGTGCGCCAAACGGATGACACCCAGTGTCTGCTGATGCGTAGACATTGCCTCTTGCGGCCTCTGGTCAGTGGTGCGGTTTATCCCCAACTCCTGCTCAGCGGACCAGGGCTAGCCATGGCTTGGTGGGGAGCCCATCCCTTATGCCACTTTTGGGAGCAAGTTCCCTTCCTGTTTCGCTCCTTCTGTCTCTGCCTGTACCCACAAAGCAGGAAGCTTAAGAACCAGTGGTTGAGAGGATACTTGATCGTGAAGCTGGGATGTTGTAGGCAAGAAGGAGTGATCATTACAAATACGCTTCTGTCCTGCTTTCCTTTTGCTGGACACATGTTTTATTTTGGGGCGTGTTTTCTTTCCACACACCCATGTTTATCAGAACAAGGAGCTATCTAGGTTTTCACAAGGGCTTAGTTTTCCACCCCAGCTACCAAACTTGCACGTTTGCTCGTGGAACCGAAGCAGAGCCAGGCAGGAGGGGTCAGGTGATGTTTGGACAAGGGGAGGGTTTTGTGTGCTTTTTTATAAGGTGGACTCTGCCTGAGGGATGGGCAGCCTTAAAGGCCAGGTGTTCTGGCTGAAAGGGGGTTTCCTTGAAGAGTGTCTGATGGAGACTCATACTCGGTTATACCTGCACGAACTTCCACCCACTTGGGGCCTGTGGGGGGCAGGGGGATATCTCTTGCCCCGCAGACTAAATAGGTGAGGTGAAAACAGGTCTGTTATCTTCTGTTTATCTGTGTTTCTTGGGACATCATGTTGAAGTAAATGGAGAAGAGCACCAAACATTTAAAGTAAAAAGAAAAAAAATACCCAGTTTTATCGAGCACTTATTATGCACTAGGTATTGTTAAGCAGCTTACCAGCCCATGTCAACCTGTATATATGAGTCAGTGTTTTATTAAACTCTTTTTTACAAAAGAGCTTGCTGAGGCACCGAGAGAAGCAGCACCACAGCCAAGTGGTGGCTGGAGATTCGAACCTGGCAGCCTACTGGGTTCTCCCGCACCCCCCGCTCCCGTACCGCCCCCCGCATCTCTCTCCATGAGGGGACAGAAGCAGGGCTGAGGGCACCGTTCAGTCACGTGGTGACTACTGCAAATGAGGCTTCCCTCGTACCAAAGAAACAGCCCAAGTGATGGGGCTTGTTTTATTCCAGATAGGTCTTACCCTTTCCACATGGACTCCTGGAAAAGATTTTCTTTAAACCATAGCTCTTTTGAAGAGAAGTAATTTTTTTCTCTTTTTGTTTCCCCTCCATGAAACAGGACTTGCTCATTGCAAAAGTTGAGATGTAAGCACAGAGAATTAAAAGTCATGTGGCCCTGCCTTCCAGAAAATTCCACCTAAACACGCTGGGGTCCAAACTGCATCCCCTCATCTGGGTGGTTGTTACACGTACATGCCTGAGATAAAAAGACACAGCAAAGGAGAGAGTGCTGACCGTCATGCTGCGTTGCCACGTTATCACGCATAACTATGCCTGTGGGTTGACGCACATCTTAAATGTGATCGTTTGGTATGGCGGATGGACATGGTTTCTTTCAAAGCACCGTGGGCATGTGCTCACTTAAATAGGTCAGCTCTCCTGCATGACCTGACTGCTTTGGCAAGGCTAAGATCACAGCCAGTGGGAAAGAGGAAGAGGGGAGGGCCCAGGGAGGCACTTTGTGTTTCAGTGGGGGAGACATGGCCCTCATCTGCTGTGGAGGAAGCTCCACAATGACCCTCTAGGGGCAGTTCTCAGGTGAGTCCCAGAGAGGCTCCGCACTGCCTTCCACCAGCCTGGAGGCTGCAGCGGGTGGAGGAGTATAGGTGCTCTGCGAGGGGAGGAGCTGGAATGCCTGTCCTGCCTTCCTAGGGACAGCGCTTCGATTAACCACCTCTGAATAGGGTTTATAATGCCCTTGGGTTTGCGTATGAGAGCAGGAGCCCTCTCATCCAGTATGACTGAGACCTGCAGTCAGAGGTTAATTAAAACATCAGTTCAAGTGAGGCATTGGCAGGAGGGAGCAGATAGCCCTCTACAAACTGCTGATAAGACTTGGAAGGCCGCGGGCAGTCATCGCTGTGTGCCTGAGGGTCTGAGCTAGTCGTGTGCGTCAGTGGGCAGAGTTTTCACTGTGTTATACTTACTTGATGGATGAGGAGACTAATGTTCAGAAACTGTAGGATGGATACTTAAGCTGAAATACTTCTGCCATTTTAATTTAGCTCTTATTCTTAGAGTGATCTCTTCCTTTGTATGGTTTCATTTTTTGGTTTGTTTGTTTTCTGAAATAGGGGAAGAGAGCTCTCATGTATTAAGTGCCTATGATGTGTCTGGTACTTTGCACATCACATTTCTAACTCTCACAACAGGGCTAAATTTGGAACATCATGATCTCCATTTGCTGGGTGAAGACACTGAGCCGAGGAGACATTCTGTGACATGGCTAAGGGCCCACATTTGGCAAGTATATGGCATCTCTCAGACCCTTTTTCTGGCCCTCATATCTCTTTCTCTGACCATGTCTGGGAAAGATTCTCTGCTTTGAAGGGCTCATGTGATCAGATTGGGGCCCACCCAGATAACCCAGGATAATCTCCTGTCTCAAAGTTCTTTACTTTAATCACTTCCTCAAAGTCCCATTTGCCACACAAAGTAACATAGTCAGTTTATGGCATCAGGATGTGGACATTGTTTGGAGGGTGTTAGTCTGTCTACAATCACAGCAAGTGAAGGAGTTGGGAGTTAGGGAACAGGTGGGAACCAAGGCCTTTCAGCAGGGAGATGTGGTCAGTGGGCCCCTGGGGCCCCTGGGGCCATTTTCCCTCGACTGTAACTCCTGCTGCTGCTTCACAGCCTTAAGATGCAAAAGCCTGGGAAATAGCATCCATTGGGCTTGACCAAGGTCATTACTGGCTGGAAGCTTCAGGGATGGGAAGAAACAAGACCTGGCCTGTTTCATTAAAAGAAAAAAAAAAAGGCACATATTTCTACACATCTGCTCATTTTCTAAATAGCTGTGGGTGATTTGTCCCCATGCCATTCAAACTGAAGTTGCTCAGAGAGGAGTCAATTACTTCCGTGTCCTTAGGATCCACCCAAGCCTTGTATTGGCCACAGATGAGCCTCCGAATTGGCAACTGCTCTCAAGAAGCACCTCAGTTGGAAAGTCTGTTAATTTGCCAATAATCACCTTCTAATACCATTTATTACCGAAAATGAGATGAACATAGCACAGGCAGAGAAATATTGATTGTCGCCTTCTGAGTTTTTAATATGAATATTTGATTTCTCAATTAATCCTTCATTTCATTAATTAAAGTAGCGAGGCAGTCTCCCAACCCGAGCAGTGCTGCGGGGGGTTGTCGGGACTTTCTCAGCAGCAGCCTTGGGGGATAATTCATTCACATGCACGTGTTCCTGGTCTGGGTTTCGTGCTGTGCCCCAGCAAGGAGCCTCACACTTGCTGGCTTTGTGTCTACCTCCTGTGTCTTTCTCTCATTCTTTGTTCAATCTTCTGCTCATTTGGGCCGTTTCCCTAGTATCTTCCGCAGGGGCTTGGCCTGGTTGGCGTATACCTTGCCCCAGGATCCTATAACCCTATGCAGAAGAGCGTTTGGTTCTTGTTGGCTCAAAGGGCCAACTAGGTTGATTGTCCAAACGCCTGTCCCCAACACCAAGCCCCCAGCTTGTCCTGTAGCAAGGGCACAATTAATGACTTGTGGAAAGACGGAAAGAATGAGTAAGAGAACAAATACTTTCTGGTTTTCAAGGATCTTCCACAGGAAGTATCCTTGTCCATCTTTTAAAACACCCCTGGAAGTGAAGAAAATATAAGGTGGTTGACCAGAAGCTCAGACCCTGGAGTCAGGCCCAGTCCTGTCTTTGTTATTTACTAGCGAGGTGATGTGAGGCGGGTCAAATGACCGCTCTGATCCTGTTTCTTCATCCGTAAAATGGGAAGGATCAGATTCCCTGTCTCATGGAGGAATTTACTGTGTGGTTGCAGGTATTTGTATTCTTCTGAGCACTCTGATAATGATAAGTCTTCACTGATATGTGTGAAGGAGTGCTTTATAAATGTCTGCTCTCTGCTCCCTCTCGGTCCACAGTGTTCCCTGCACCCATGACCTTCCACACACATGCAAAACCAAAGCCTCCTTTGAATCTTGCCCTGGACTATCTCCTGTTACGTGTGTTACTCCCTTTTCTTCTCAGTTTTCCCATTGCCCAGCCCAAAGGTCCCATCTGGCTGGGCCAGGCCCTCCTTGGACGGTGGAGTTGAGAAATGCACTGCAATGGGTGATTTTATATTGTAAACTTGACGGGGCACTGGTGCCCAGATATTTGCTCAAACGTTATTCTGGATGTTTCCGTGAAGGTGTGTTTTGGATGAGGCTGATAGTCACACCTGTGGGCTTTGAAGAAAGCAGTCGGCTTTCGGTACGTGGACGGGCCTCCTGGAATCAACTGAAGACCAGCACCTCGTGTCCCTGTCTTTGTCTCCTGATCTCATCGCTAACCTCTGAGGGCCCAACCATGGCCCTAGACCAGTGGCTCCCCATAGGGGCAATTTTATCCCCAGGGGACATTTGGCAAAGCCTGGAAACATTTTTGGTTATCACACTTGGGAATGAGTGGTGTGACTGGCATCTAGTGGGTACAGGTCAGGGATGTGGCGGACATCCTGCAGTGCCCAGGACAGCCCCACAGCCACCCCTGACTGAGACTCATCTGGTCTCAAATGTCCACAGTGCCGAGACTGAGAAACTCTGGTCTAGATAATTAACTGATAAATAAAACAGGTCTTCCTTTCAATCCTATCTTCCAAGAGATGTTTACAAATATCTCTCTTTCTGTCTCTGTGTCTCTTCCTCCCTCCCCCTCCTTTCTCTTGTCTCTCTCTTACACACACACACACACACACACACGTGCACACACACACACACTCACACACACACACAGAGTCTGGTTTTCTAGAGTCACTTAATAAGCCAAGAGATTTATGACAGAGCCTGAAGAGATGGCGTTTTATGTCACTGTATCTCTGTCCTCTAGCATGTAAGTGCTCACAGCCTGGGGCCGCTGGCACCCCAGCATAAAATCTGTGAGATTTAAACTACACTATGACACGCCTTATAAAACATACAGAATAGGATCTGACAAGACCCTCTCCCAATGCCCTATTCCGTACAAAAATCTCCAGGCAGTAATTCAGTTTCAGGGCTTTTCTCATTAAAATAAGTGTGACGTCACCAGGCCTTGGACTGAAGCAGTCTTGTAGTTAGCACTAGGCATTTCCTTCTCCGGGTAATGGATTTTATTTTGCCAAAAATGAGCATTAAAGAGCTTCTAAGGAGACACCATCGTTTTTAATGATGGCTTTGTTTGTCTTGGAAAATGTGAGATATTGCCACATCATGATAATAACCATTAACTTCGGGTTTGTTCTGGGGTTAATGGATGATTATAATGATGTGGAAAATTATTTTCCAAAAAATGTTAAATTTCATTTTTTTCTGAGCCTTCCTGCCACGTGTTCTGTGTTTTTGTCTGCATTAAAGATGTGCGAATCCCAGACAAATGGGCTAACAAAGCCTGCTGTGTTTTCTTTCCCATTTCTGTCTCGGAAAAAGAAAATCTCATGTGACTTCTCTGTTTGTATTGGGGAAAAGGAATGGTATTCAGTATCTTCCCTTAATAGGAGTTTGTTGGGCTTTGTGGCAACTTATTCTTGTGGGGCTCATATGCATCAAAAATTGTTTTTTTTCCCACAGAGTTCTCAACTTCAACCTGGTAGATTATGATGGTTTTGGTTGTCAACGTAAATCCTTTTTAATTTGTAGGCTATTAATTGCAGTGACAGGGAATACATCTGCTGAGCTGAGGGACCCGCTTCTGAAGGGTGTTCACCACCGGCCACATCTCTGTCCCTTTGGCTGTCCTCGCTGAGTGATGGCTTAACATTTTCAAAATAGGTTTGAGGAAATTCACAGCTTCCTGTGTGTCTCCTTCCCCATCACTGATTCCTCCTTCTGCCCCCCTATTTCAGGTAGAGACCCTGAATGCTTCTGTTGAACAGCCAGGGGGCCGAGAAGTTGGTTCCTAGGACGGGAACACCAACACTCATTCAGTGAATGTTTTCTGAAACCTATGATCCAGTAAGATGTGTGACACAGATCCGTATTCCCAGCGAGTGTCTATCTCCCTTTAGCCCCAGGGCACTGACACATCACAAAAGACTGGCATGTCAAATCAGACTTGGCGGGAGTCAAGAGATCTTACCTGGTATCCAATGTTAAGGCCACAAAGTGCTGACATGCACAGGCGAAGCCAGGAGAGGTGGGGGGTGGCACAGTATAGTGCCCGGGTCCTCCCTTGCTACATTAGAATGCTCCCTCCCCCAGATTCCACAGATGAAAAGTCTCTAAGAAATGCCTGTGGGGCAACACTTACACAATGGAGAGCTATTTCCATCATGAAGTATTTCCATGTTACAGTCTGGGAGGTGCCAACGTTAAGGACATCTTCCAGGGAGCTGTGCCCGTAAGTCCGTGGATTCCAGATTTGTTGGCGAGAAGCAACCCAGACACGTCGTGTGTTCCCCTCTGAAAGCACTCAATGGGAGAGGGACTCTGTCCTGGTAAGTACATGTGTTTTCCAGCAGGTCAGTCCTTACAATGTTTAAGAGGGGATCTTACTGGGTCACTTCCGTCCCCCAGGCATCCTTTGAGGAGGGCGCTGGCGGACTGTAGGCACGGTGCGCAGGTCCTTCCCAGCAGTCACGATTGCCTGGCAGTGTCTCCTTGGGTGGGTGCGGATGTGGCTGGGAGGGGAGGCCAGCTAGTGTGTGGCTCTTTATATCTGAGCAGGCCTGTCCTCTCCTGTGAGGCCTTGAAGAGCAGGGAGTCGCTGGAAGTCATAACTGGTGTGGTGGAGAGGAGCTCAAACCAGGGCCCCTGGGCTCCGGGGCTTCCCCTGGATATTCTTGTGTATCTCAGTGGTTAAAAGTGCAGACTTCGGAATGAAAGACCCACACATCCTCTGCTCCTCACTGGCCGTGATCTTGTTCACGCTCCTGAGCCTTTAGAAATTCAGAAAGGGGCAGGTTGTTGAAGCAACCCTGCTTTTCTGACAAAGATCTGTGTTTGCTAGATGGCTATCAAAACACTTGGAAGCAATCCTCTCTGTGCAGCCGTGAGATGAGACAGAAGATAGTTTGGGCTGACACCTTGATGCAGCCTCGTGAGAGACCTTGAGGCAGAGTCCCTGGCTGGGCTCTGCCTGGATTCCAGTCGGCAGGAAGGTTTGCTGTTTTAGGCTTTGCAGTAATTTGTTGCACAGCAGTAGATTAACAATATACTCACAGTCTAACTCCAGGTGCAAAATATCACCCAAAAGCCCAGCAAGGCTCTGAGAGGGACACTCAGTGGACTCAGTGACCTTAGGAAGCACGAAAGCCACATATGTCTTGGGATCCCAGACTGTGGGTAGCAGGCGACCTGAACCCCACAGGGGTCCCACTGCCGGGTGACCATCAGAGTGCACGTCAGCCCCCGTAAAGCACAGAGACTACCAGGAAGGCCTACACGGGGTTGGGGCCTGGGGGGTAGGAGGCTTGCCTGAGGGTGATAGCACAGCTGGGGTGAGCCTCCATTGATTTTTAAGCCTTTCTGGCCCTGGGGACCAAGGGCTGACAAGAAGGAAGCCATTTGCCATCTTGCTGGCTGCTTGCTGTCCTGTGAGTGGTCGGAAGGCTCAGCCTGAGGGACGGTGTGAAGGAGGCAGAGACTGTACCTTCTGCTAGTGTCTTTCATCATCAGCATTTCAACAGGGGACTCTGAGGCTTAGGGGGAAAAAAAAAATCAAGATCGAAGGGAAATGAGCTGCAAAATTTGTTCTTTATTCATCAGTGTCTCTACTCTTGGTTCCAGAAATTTCCATCCCTCCCAGTCGCCTATGTATCAGCTGGGGTAAACAGGAGGGCCAGTTAGGAATTCTGTTGTACTGTATGTAAAGAAACAGTGCTTAAATCAATGGAACCAAGGTTCTGAGCATTCCTTTGAGCTATGGCCTCCTTGGGCAGTCAGGGGAATCCTGTGGAAGAATGTTTTTACATGCATTAAATGAACCCAGAAGACTATGAAGGAAGCCAGTTATATTGAAATGGTAATCAAAATATTTTTAAAAATCCGAATTTGGGATGTAGTGATACATGTGCTTTTAAATAATGCATTAAATAACTAGATTAAGCAGTGAGTCTAACAGCAAATCACCAGAATTTCAAAATAGTGATAGTGGTGATAAGTCAAGACAAAGGCAGTGCCTCTAAGTTAAATGGAAACATCTGTGAATTCTATTCACAAAGTCATAGGCATTGCTGATCCCACTCCAGTCTGTTGCCCATGTTCATAACGGGAGGGAATGCTCAATCTCAGCTGTGCTTGCAAAACCAAAGATGTAAACCTTTCCCCCTCAAGTTCATGAAACCCTGAATTCTTTCCAAGGATGCTTGGGATGTACAAATCCCCCCCCACCAAAAGGCTTATTTTTCTCATGTGGAATATGTTCTGGAAGTTGCAGTCTAGGGCTTGTGTATCTGCTCAAGAAAGCATCAAGGGCTCAGACTTCTGCTTCTCGCTCTGATGTCCTGAACATGTGACTTTCCCCCCTAAGGTGCAAAGTGGCTGCAGCATCTCCAGGCACTGCATCTGCACGTCAGTTAAGAAGAGGGAAGAGGAAGAGAAAAAAGGTATGTGCCAGCTGAGTCTGTCCATTGTTATTAGCAGAACAGTAAGTTTTCTGGAAGCCCCACTCTGTTTAGTTCAGTTGATACCTCATTATCCAGAATTGGTGACTTGATCATCTCCAGCTGCGTGGGAATCTGGGGAGGGAGTATTCTAACTGGGTCCATTGCTGCCCAAACCAGGGTTGTGTTAGCATGACAAGGGGAAGAGGATATTGGGTAGATGACTCGATGTCAGCTATGACAGGTGCTTGACTCCTTAATAAACTCTCTTCTCCTAAGCCTCTGATTTCACCATTCCATTTTGCATTAGCTGTGGAGGAATTAAAGGTTGACCTCATTCGTTTGTTCGTTCATGTGTTCAGGCACTACTTATTGAAGGCCAGCTTTGCACCTGATCTGGTTAGACACTGGATCAACTGTACTGAACAAAACAGCCACGGTCTGGGGATCTTTTGGGGAGAGATGATAAAAAACATAGCTGGGTTACAAAGTTGACTAATGCTACCCAGATGGTGAAGAAAACGCCGCTTCTTTATTTCCTGTAACCCATCCCATCTTCCCCATCACCTCCCCCTCCTGGGGAGGGGTGACGCTGAAAGGAGACAGTTAATAATACCCCCAGCTCTTAGGGCTCCAGCAGCCTCTTCTCAGCTTACGCATCCAGTTTGTCCCAAGGTCACCCGCCTCTGACAGGATTCCTGCTTGGCTTGGGGGCTGGCCATAGGGCCCCGAAATGGTGGGGGGCTTGGGAAGCCAGATTCCTGAGCCCCTTATCCTTCAGCACATCTAGTGCCTCTGGACTGGCGCAGATCACTGTGAGACGTCCCACCCAGAGCAATGAATGCAAAGCGGGCAAGACCCCTGCCCCAGGGCCATAGTCACGTGCCTAAGAGGCCTCTTCATTCCGGGGCCCCCGCCCAGAGGGGAAAGCCCAGCCCCAGCTGTCTGTTCCCGGGGTCTCCCCCCACTGCCTGCACCCCGAGGTGTGAGCACTCCGCTGCTTTTCTGCTCCATCCTCCATTTCTCTCTCCTGGCGACATGGGGCTGTTCTGGTCTGACCACCAGCCTGCTCTTGGTATGTCAGGGGAAGATTGTGTTAGTTAGACATCGGCCTCTCCTACCTGCAGAGCCAAGCCAGTAGGATCAGATCAGTTTAGCATTCTCAGCAAGACGATATTGAAAGCCAGGATCTCAGGTGCAAACTGTGTGTGTGTGTGTGTGTGTGTGTGTGTGTGTGTGTGTGTGTGTGTGTGTGTGTGTGTGTGTGTTTGTACACGCATGTGCACACATTGGCAGAAGAGGTGGGGATGGGGATTAAAAGACATTGCCTTGCTGTTTGTGGTATACCATCCCTATAACTCAAGGCAATCATGTTTAGAAATCCAACTTCTTTATGGGCGTGCTGGACACTTGGCATAATGGCTTCTAATAAAAATTCAGCTAGTTGATAAACAGAGATAGGGTGATGTTCTGATGGATTCTCTGGTTACCTGAGCAGAATTCCTTTCTTGTCCCGGAATTGTAATGCCAAATTCTTATGAAATGTTTGAGTGCCCTCCCTTCCCCCCTTTGTTGCTAGCTGCTGGGGGGGTACCGTGAAGGCATCGTCCTGGAGGTGGCCATGAGGAAGTGGAAACTGGCTTGGGGCGGCTGCTCCGGCACTTCTTGGAAAAGCTGCTATGCTGACCCCTCCTGGATGCAAGCTTGTTTTGCCACATGTCCCTTTATCCTGAATTAGGAGACAGAATCAGTGCCAGTGAGCAGGATTCTAGGGAATGTAGATCTGACTCCGCGGTCAACTCTGCATGCAAGGCAGCATTCATCTTGGGCACCAGCTTCAGTGCCTACCCAGCAATTATAAATAGCATTTATAATATTATTTAAATGAATGACCTGTTTGTGTAATGACTCAAGTTAACAAACAGTTCAGCCTACAGGCATGGAAGATCTTGTGCTCTGCCCAGGTTCCTCAGCTGCCATCCTTCAGGTCCACTAAGATAATCACACCTAGACGGGGCTGGGCTGAAGAGCCTGTTTCCACCCAGCTCTCTTTCCTCCAGTACATTTCTGTTTGGGAAGCTTTTGTCTCCCCAGAACAGCTGGAATTCATTGCTTGGCTTCTCTCTCCCCAAGAACCAGCTTGGGCTCCCCTGGGTAGTTTCTTCTGGGTTTGAGGCTGTGAGCAGAGTGGTTAGGACCATGGGCACTTGGAGCCAGAGCCGCCTGGAGCCCACGTCCCAGGGGAGGGGCCACCTGGCACTCTACCCCCATCACTACAGGCAAGCTGCTCTGGACTCCCCCTGCCTGTGAGCCTGCCAGGTGCAGGCCTGCCTCCCGGCCTTTGCAACTGGAAACCTCTGCCCAGAGCTGCCACCTCCTCAGCATTCAAATCTCTGGGTGGATGGATGTCTTGTTGGAGGAGCTCTCCTGAGCGTGCCTTCTCAAGCCGAGGCCTCCTTCCCTTGAGTTCCTCAATAACTTGTTCCCTGGTGTTTCTCTTCCAGCACTTTCCACCCTGTGCTGTTTGTCTGTGTGCGTTTTTATGGATTTGCCCCTAGAATGTAAGCGTGGTGAGGACAGGGGCACTGACTGCTTTGTTCCCTTCTGATGCCCTGTGCTCACAACAGGACCTGGTACAAAGCAGGCATTTGAAACTTATTTGTTGAAATGAATGGAGGAATGAATAAAGTAATTCCAGCGTGCCCAGCCTCAGTTTAGTCATCTATCCAATGGCTGTAGAAATACCCTAGAGGGTTGTCTTGAAGATTAGTTGAGGTCATGCATAGAAGCAGTGGCCTTGACATGAGCTCTTGATAGAAGGTGGTAAATTTGAAAACTTCCTTGGTTACCTAATACTGCTGGGCTCCAAGGGTTAACAAGATAACTCCAGACCTTATTAACTGCTCTGACTTTTCACTCTGCTACATGGACAGGCAGAAGAAATATCTCTGCAAACAGTGAGGCTGCTTAAAAGGACACCACCACCACCTACACATTAGTGTTATTTCAAAGCTGGTGCTTTGAGGCGTTTGGAAACAATCTACTCGAAAGCATTCCTCCAGCTAGACATTACAGCTTGGACTGTAATTTCACTGTAAATGTGTCTTTCCTCTTTAAGCAGAGGGTCATTAAGTTTAATAGTGTCAAAATGCTCTGTTTTACATACAACTTCATTTTGCACACATGGTAATATTAAACAGTGCATACACACAGAGAAATATATTTAGACTTCTTTTTCTTTGACTTATACTGATATATCCTACAATACACCATAAATGTAAATTACAGATGAGTAATTATTTGCTCCTAAAAGAGAGGAAGACATTGAGATCTGGATGGCCACGTTCTTGGCTGGGCTGGAGGACTCAGGGGGTGTGTGGTGGGGAGAAGGGCTAAGTTGAAATTGCATTTCCTTAAGAAAGTTTTTCCAGACCCCAAGTCTAGGTTAGGTCCCCTACTTCTCTCCCAGAGCCCTTCTTTCAACACATGCATCTCTACAAGTTTATCTGTTTATCATCTGTGTCCCCTCCAGATATGAGTTCCAAGGTAGCAGAGGTGGGATTGTTTCTGTCACCCTGACCCAGTGTCTGGTGGATATTAGGTGCTCAGTGACTATATAAATCCATTCCAACAGACGTTCTATTAAATATCTTCTCTGCACCCAGGATTCTGCAGTTGTGTGTGTGTGGTGGGGGAAGTCATCAAGAACAGTTACTGACCTCACGGAATTTACAGTCAAGATGAGGAAATAAACACTAAATATTAAAAATAAAATCACAACCATGATAATAAGGTACTTAGTGCAATGAGTGTCTATTTGGGGGGTTTGATTTAGGGAGCTCAGAAAAGTGTTTCACAAAAAGGCAATGTTTAAGCTGACATCCAAAGGATGTGTGGGCTTCAACCAGCTGGAGGGGGCTGGCAGAAAGCGGAGGCAATAGTCCTGGGGCAGAGGAACCCAAGGACAAAAAAGAGACGCTAAAGCAGGTTAGCATGGCTGGAGAGGGAGGGGTTCTGTGGTCCAGATGAGTCTGGAAGGATGGCGGAGGGCTGTGCCCCGCAGGACTTTGATAGCCATGACACTCAGGAGCTAGTGTGACAATCCATGGAAGGATTTTTCCAAACATACCTCCCCTGGGATCTCTGTTCCTTTCTCAACACTTTCCTCCCAGAGATCCGGGGTAGGAATCCCAAGTGGACACCTTCACGCTCTGGTCGTGTTGTGGCTGGCTGTATCGGTCTGGCATCGCTGCGACAATAGCTCCCCGCCCTCATGCTGTCCTGCCATGGGACCTTGCCACAGCGCCCCTGCCCTGGGTGGAACTGTAACCAGCCGAGTGCAGTCGGGGAGGCGCCGTGTGACCGGTGAGGCTCGTTCAGGAAAGGTCATGCAGCTTCCACCTGGTTCTTGGGGAACACTTGCTCTCCGCATTTTCCTTCTTGGAGAGGCCTAAGCCACGTGGAGGGGCTGCATGTAGATGCGCTAGTCAGTAGTCCCAGTTAAAGCTCAGCCTTCAAGTCATCCGAGTCTAGGCAGCAGACATGTACATGAAGATGCCTCCAGATGATTCCAGACACCTCCACCCATTTTGAGCCATTCCAGCTGAGGCCCTCAGTGTCCTGAAGCTGAGTTAGCTTATCCAGTTGATGGCTGTCTGAACTTCTGGTCCACTGAAGTGTGGTTTTACACTAGGCAGATTTGGGGCAGTTTGTTATGCAGCAGTAGGTGACCAGGACATGGGTCAGAGGAGCCATGATGGGCAGTTTCGCTAATGGCAGCAGGTGGCAGCTACAGACCCCTGGATGCCTCAGGTCAGACTGCAGAGGTTCTGCTTACAGGACACTAATTCCACTTCGTGACATGGTAGAAGACCTAAGAGAAACCATTCTCAACTCAAAAGCCCACCTCTCTCCTTTCAGGCAGGAGAGGGGACTGAGTAGACAGGCCACCCTCTCAGAGCTCTCCTCCTTTCTCCAGGTGTGAGAGTCATGTGCTGCCTGTGAGCATCTGCCCGGATCCTTATTGTTATTTGGGGATCAGTTGTTCTGGAAGGGTCCCCCGGCTGATTGATACACGTTGCTGGTATTTTACCAAGAGACATAAACAGCCTCAGCTTGTACTGCAATTGGATTCAGTGTTAGCACAGTACAGCAGCCTCCTCCCAGCAAAGTGTTTGCCCTGGAGGTATCTGGGTGGATTGATTCAAAGTCACTTTTCAGATGTTTACCTTGTCTATTTCGGCAGTGGCAGCTGCCACGTTCATGACCACGCAATCAGGTTTCCAAACCCTCAGACAGTTGCTCTCCCTGAACAGCATGCTGAGGAGGGACTCATCTAGATCACCCTGAACACTTGGGATTATTCTGTTCAACCAAAATTTGGAAACAAAACCCTATGCTAAGCAAATGTTCACTTTTGTGGTCTTAAAAAAAAATGTTATGAATTAAATTGAAAATCTAAATTACTCAGCACAATAATAAATGCTTACAGAGTGTTATTTTGCACATCAGGTGGTAAAACTGTAACTGTGAATAAATTGCTTATAATAAGATTTTTTTACCCCTTTAATGCTGCAGTGGCAGATGGGCTAATAAATATGCAACACTTTGTACTGATATTTGCAATTTCGGGGGAGAAAAGGCTTTCCCCCACTCTTTCACACAAATAAAATGCACCATCATCCAACATTATACTTTCTAATGGAAAAACTTAACTCATGTAATGTAAATAGCATCCCACTTTCAACAATTTTACTAGTTTAGCAACAGTTATAATGTGAAAGAACACATAAGCTGGTATTTATGTTCTTTTTTTGCAAGAACATTTTCTTTCTTGGAAATTTTCTGACTTTGAATTTAGGGAGTGTTTTTGCAACTTAATTGGCAAGGAAGGGGGGCATTGATACGTAACTATTTCTCATAGGATCCAGTTTGCTTCTAGTTGATAGGATGCCCAGTGAGCAGTGGGTGGGAGCAGGAAACAGGGGCAAGCAGGTTTCTGCCCCTCATAAGCTGGGTGATTCTGGGTAGATCTCATTTTCTCTCTCTGATCCTCAGTTTTTGCATTTCCCCATAAGGAAAACATGAGGATTAAATTATGTATGTAATGTCTGGCCCACAGTAATGCTGACAGTCTCTGCTTCTCTGATTAAATCCTTCATCTGTCACCTAATGTTTTGCACGTATTATTCGCAGTTATTTGAGAGCCCAGGTCTGCCAACTCTAGTCTCTGTCCTTCCTTCATACTGATCTTCCTTAGATCGATGCCAATTGTCTTTTTTTCCCCTCTTGTCAGTCAGAGACAAAGCTTCGTGTCTTTCTATGGTTAGTTTTTTTGGAGTAAATTTTGGAAAAATTGTAAAGGCTAATTTGAGGCGCTAGATGGTGTTATCTTCCTACAAAGAGGATGGTATTTGCTTGTATGCACAGTTAAGGTAGGGGTAGGTCTCCTGAATCCAATCAGAGATTGGAGGGTGGGTTTTAGTTTTTGTGAAGCCTGAGCTAAATTATCAATTGAACCCCCGTCAGTGACATGGCACGTAATCAGAAGTTTGGATTCCAGTGTGAACGCACGTTTTGATCTCTGCTGTGTGTGCTTCTGGTCTGCTCTGGTATCCACAAGTCTTTCCTTTGCTTTGGTTTTCATGGACAGATCTTGGATCCATCCTTCCTGACAGGAGGTGTCTGCATAAATGGACAGCAGCATGTGTGCTATGCCATTGAGTCACGGGTTATTTTCATCTTTCAAAAGCGTTTCCCCCCGACCCCCCTCCGCCCACCTTGATCAGCTCCGTGAACGTCCAGTAAAGCCCCAAACACCCATTCCCTAGAGCACCTACCGATTTCAGAGCCACACTGAACTGTCTGTAAGAGAAAGAGAAACCAAGTGTCATGGTGAATGCTGGCAAACCACAAGCCTTCCTTTGCCAAATTAGGCAAAATACCATCTCCCTCTTTAAACGCATGTACTAGTAAAGAACACTGGCAGAAAGGTTGAGCTGGTTCCACTCCGCAGTTTGGGGGAGACTACGTTGCCCCATTGTGGGCTAAGATTAGCCACCAGTACACTTGACCTGCAAGCCTGCTTATCACCTCATTTAAAGTCCAGCGGTGAATCTCCACCCTCTGCGCTCAGCCTCCATTGCTGCAAGCCATCCTGAGGCCCCTCCACACCCTGATGTCTGCTTGTAGGCCTTCCACGTGGTCTAGAGCATTTCTAGATTTTCCCCAGGAGAAGACCTGTTTGTGCTAAGAAACTGACGAGAAAAACGTATGAATGCAGCCCATGGCGCCGTCCCACATCCTTTAAAATAATCCTCTTCTAATACAAAAGGACTCACTTGTGCCATTTAGAAAATAATAATGCAAATGATTTTATCATGTTACCTTAAAAAAAATTCATACATTATCTTAAAAAAAAAATGTATTATCAGTGTCCAAGAAAGGCCAGTACTAAAATCTTTTGGCGTTAACTGCTCATGTGTTTTTTTTTTTTTTTTTTTTTTTTTTTTTTTGAATTCAAAATACGATTTTAATGTGTAATTAATTTAAAAACTAACAATGAGATATCTCCTATTCTTTCTTTTTTTTTTTTTTTTTTTTTTTTGAGAGGGCATCTCTCATATTTATTGATCAAATGGTTGTTAACAACAATAAAATTCAGTATAGGGGGGTCAATGCTCAATGTACAATCATTAATCCATCTCAAGCCTAATTCTCGTCAGTCTCCAATCTTCTGAAGCATAACGAACAAGTTCTTACATGGTGAACGAATTCTTACAGAGTGAATAAATTCTTACATGGTGAACAGTACAAGGGCAGTCATCACAGAAACTTTCGGTTTTGATCATGCAATATGACCTATAAACCATCAGGTCAAATATGAATATTCATTTGATTTTTGTACTTGATTTATATGTTGATCCCACATTTCTCCTATTATTATTATTTTTTTTATTTTTAATAAAATGCTGAAGTGGTAGGTAGATGCAAGATAAAGGTAGAAAACATAGTTTAGTGCTGTAAGAAGGCAAATGTAGATGATCAGATGATCAGGTGTGTGCCTATGGACTAAGTATTAATCCAGGCTAGACAAGGGCAGCAAGACATCCACGGATGCAGAAGATTTCTCTCAAAGCAGGGGGGGTGAGGTTCTGAGCCTCACCTCTGTTGATCCCCAAATTCTCACCTGATGGCCCCCCTGCGACTGTGCCTGTCTTAGGTTGTTCCTCCCTTGAGGAATCTTACCCGTCTCTGGCTAACCAGTCATCTTCCGGGGCCATACAGGGAAATGTAAAGTTGGTAAGTGAGAGAGAAGCCATATTGTTTGCAAAGGTTAGCTTTTTACTTCTTTGCAGATTTATGCCCTGTGGCTTCTATGCCCAGCACTTGTCTCGAGGTATCTTTACCACCTGGAGGAATTATGATACTCGGTAAATTCGATATGAGGCACGAATTCTATTTAAAGTTTGTAATTAGGAAGGAAGAAGAAAAGCTATAGATGTAGCATATGAAGGAAACTTGGGAGGATTGATTATTTCTTTGACATATCTTCTTGTATAGTACCTTAAGTATGTATAGGTTTTAAACTACTAACTAATTTGCACACACATATTGACATAATAGGAATACGGTGACATAAACAAAGCAAATCTATAATTACCATCCATCTCCAGTGAAGCCAAGAAAACCATTTAGGCACCCTAGGCATTTGTGAAAATTTATCTATGATATGATGGATATTTTCCAACTGTACTTGAACCATCAGACAAATTAAAGCAGCCCATTTCTGGGATCTGTTCACATCCCATATGTTCTTTTAACCATAGATAGTCTATAGTCATGAGATTTTGGGGTGCTACAACTTGCACCCCTCCCAACTCCTGGTTGAGTTCCAACAGTACAGATCCGGTCAAATTCATTGTCTCACTGTATGCACATGCCAGCCTAGACATCTCCCTCCTCCTTCTTATGGCAAGTCCAGGAGACGGTGGGCTGGATGCAGCCACAACCGCAGCATCGTCCGGATCCCTGTGGAGGCTTTTTGATGATCATCCCCCGGCACGAGTCCTCCAGAGAGTGCTGATGCCGGAAGCTCCTCCTCATATCGTATCTTAGTTCATTTTCTGGGTATCCAAGCTAGGCCTTGATCTTCTGCCTAGAAACAAACAGACCCTTTGCCCACACTTTGACATGCCCTCTATACCACTGTGCAGAACTCATTGGAGGTCAGCACACAGTAACTGCTTTTTTTTTTTTTTTTTTAATTAAGAGAAAGGAATATTATCAGAAAAGAGTACCTCCATAGCTGATCATCTGACACCCTTTAAGTGATCAACATTAAGGATATTTAAAGCATGCGTTGATCTTTGATTTACCAATAGTTTTATCCTGTTAAGGAGTAATCCCCCTTTTCTTTCTTTCTTTCTTTTTTTTTTTTTTAAATTTTTAATCTACACTTACCTGAAGAATACTATGTTTACTATGCTCTCCCCTATATCAGGTCCCCCCTAACAACCACATTACGGTTACTGTCCATCAGCTTAGCAAAATGTTGTAGAGTCACTACTTGTCCTCTCTGTGTTGTGCAGCCCACCCTCCCCTTTCTCCCTCCCCCCCATGCATGCTAATCTTAATACCCCCCTTCTTCTTCCCCCCCCTTATCCCTCCCTGCCCACCCATCCTCCCCAGTTCCTTTCCCTTTGGTACCTGTTAGTCCATTTTTGGGTTCTGTAATTCTGCTGCTGTTTTGTTCCTTCAGTTTTTCCTTTGTTCCTATACTCCTCAGATGAGTGAAATCATTTGGTATTTCTCTTTCTCCGCTTGGCTTATTTCACTGAGCATAATACTCTCCAGCTCCATCCATGTTGCTGCAAATGGTTGGATTTTTCCACTTCTTATGGCTGAGTAGTATTCCATTGTGTATATGTACCACATCTTCTTTATCCATTCATCTACAGATGGACATTTAGGTTGCTTCCAATTCTTGGCTATTGTAAATAGTGCTGCGATAAACATAGGAGTGCATCTGTCTTTCTCAAACTTGATTGCTGCGTTCTTAGGGTAAATTCCTAGGAGTGGAATTCCTGGGTCAAATGGTAGGTCTGTTTTGAGCATTTTGATGCACCTCCATACTGCTTTCCACAATGGTTGAACTAATTTACATTCCCACCAGCAGTGTAGGAGGGTTCCCCTTTCTCCACAGCCTCGCCAACATTTGTTGTTGTTTGTCTTTTGGATGGCAGCTATCCTTACTGGTGTGAGGTGATACCTCATTGTAGTTTTAATTTGCATTTCTCTGATAATTAGCGATGTGGAGCATCTTTTCATGTGTCTCTTGGCCATCTGTATTTCTTTTTTGGAGAACTTTCTGTTCAGTTCCTCTGCCCATTTTTTAATTGGGTTATTTGTTTTTTGTTTGTTGAGGCGTGTGAGCTCTTTATATATTCTGGACGTCAAGCCTTTATCAGATCTGTCATTTTCAAATATATTCTCCCATACTGTAGGGTTCCTTTTTGTTCTATTGATGGTGTCTTTCGCTGTACAGAAGCTTTTCAGCTTAATGTAGTCCCACTTGCTCATTTTTGCTGTTGTTTTCCTTGCCCGGGGAGATATGTTCAAGAAGAGATCACTCATGTTTATGTCTAAGAGGTTTTTGCCTATGTTTTTTTCCAAGAGTTTAATGGTTTCGTGACTTACATTCAGGTCTTTGATCCATTTTGAGTTTACCTTTGTATATGGGGTTAGACAATGGTCCAGTTTCATTCTCCTACATGTAGCTGTCCAGTTTTGCCAGCACCATCTGTTGAAGAGACTGTCATTTTGCCATTGTATGTCCATGGCTCCTTTATCAAATATTAATTGACCATATATGTTTGGGTTAATTTCTGGGGTCTCTAATCTGTTCCACTGGTCTGTGGCTCTGTTCTTGTGCCAGTACCAAATTGTCTTGATTACTATGGCTTTGTAGTAGAGCTTGAAGTTGGGGAGTGAGATCCCCCCTACTTTATTCTTCTTTTTCAGGATTGCTTTGGCTATTCGGGGTCTTTGGTGTTTCCATATGAATTTTTGAATTATTTGTTCCAATTCATTGAAGAATGTTGCTGGTAATTTGAGAGGGATTGCATCAAATTTGTATATTGCTTTCGGCAGGATGGCCATTTTGACGATATTAATTCTTCCTAGCCATGAGCATGGGATGAGTTTCCATTTATTAGTGTCCCCTTTAATTTCTCTTAAGAGTGACTTGTAGTTTTCAGAGTATAAGTCTTTCACTTCCTTGGTTAGGTTTATTCCTAGGTATTTTATTCTTTTTGATGCAATGGTGAATGGAATTGTTTTCCTGATTTCTCTTTCTATTGATTCGTTGTTAGTGTATAGGAAAGCTACAGATTTCTGTGTGTTGATTTTGTATCCTGCAACTTTGCTGTATTCCGATATCAGTTCTAGTAGTTTTGGAGTGGAGTCTTTAGGGTTTTTTATGTACAGTATCATATCATCTGCAAATAGTGACAGTTTAACTTCTTCTTTACCAATCTGGATTCCTTGTATTTCTTTGTTTTGTCTGATTGCCGTGGCTAGGACCTCCAGTACTATGTTAAATAACAGTGGGGAGAGTGGGCATCCCTGTCTGGTTCCCGATCTCAGTGGAAATGCTTTCAGCTTCTCGCTGTTCAGTATAATGCTGGCTGTGGGTTTATCATATATGGCCTTTATTATGTTGAGGTACTTGCCCTCTATTCCCATTTTGCTGAGAGTTTTTATCATGAATGGATGTTGAATTTTGTCAAATGCTTTTTCAGCATCTATGGAGATGATCATGTGGTTTTTGTCTTTCTTTTTGTTGATGTGGTGGATGATGTTGATGGATTTTCGAATGTTGTACCATCCTTGCATCCCTGGGATGAACCCCACTTGGTCATGGTGTATGATCCTTTTGATATACTGTTGAATTCTGTTTGCTAATATTTTATTGAGTATTTTTGCATCTACGTTCATCAGGGATATTGGTCTGTAATTTTCTTTTTTGGTGGGGTCTTTGCCTGGTTTTGGTATTAGGGTGATGTTGGCTTCATAGAATGAGTTTGGGAGTATTCCCTCTTCTTCTATTTTGTGGAACACTTTAAGGAGAATGGGTATTATGTCTTCTCTGTGTGTCTGATAAAATTCCGAGGTAAATCCGTCCGGCCCCGGGGTTTTGTTCTTGGGTAGTTTTTTGATTACTGTTTCAATTTCTTTGCTTGTAATTGGTTTGTTTAACTTTTGTGTTTCTTCCTTGGTCAGTCTTGGGAGGTTGTATTTTTCTAGGAAGTTGTCCATTTCTTCTAGGTTTTCCAGCTTGTTGGCATATAGGTTTTCATAGTAGTCTTTAATAATTCTTTGTATTTCTGTGGAGTCTGTCGTGATTTTTCCATTCTCATTTCTGATTATGTTGATTTGTGTTGACTCTCTTTTTCTCTTAATAAGTTGGGCTAGAGGCTTATCTATTTTGTTTATTTTCTCAAAGAACCAGCTCTTGGTTTCGTTGATTTTTGCTATTGTTTTATTCTTCTCAATTTTGTTTATTTCTTCTCTGATCTTTATTATGTCCCTCCTTCTGCTGACTTTAGGCCTCATTTGTTCTTCTTTTTCCAGTTTTAATAATTGTGATGTTAGACTATTCATTTGGGATTGTTCTTCCTTCTTCAAGTGTGCCTGGATTGCTATATACTTTCCTCTTAAGACTGCTTTCGCTGCATCCCACAGAAGTTGGGGCTTAGTGTTGTTGTTGTCATTTGTTTCTATATATTCCTTGATCTCTATTTTGATTTGTTCATTGATCCATTGATTATTTAGTAGCATGTTGTTAAGCCTCCATGTGTTTGTGAGCCTTTTTGTTTTCTTTGTAGAATTTATTTCTACTTTCATACCTTTGTGGTCTGAAAAATTGGTTGGTAGAATTTCAATATTGTGGAATTTACTGAGGCTCTTTTTGTGAGCTAGTATGTGGTCTATTCTGGAGAATGTTCCATGTGCACTTGAGAAGAATGTATATCCTGTTGCTTTTGGATGTAGAGTTCTATAGATGTCTATTAGGTCCATCTGTTCTAGTGTGTTGTTCAGTGCCTGTGTTTCTTTACTTATTTTCTGCCCGGTGGATCTATCCTTTGGGGTGAGTGGTGTGTTGAAGTCTCCTACAATGAATGCATTGCAGTCTATTTCCCTCTTTACTTCTGTTAGTATTTGCTTCACATATGCTGGTGCTCCTGTATTGGGTGCATATATATTTAGAATGGTTATATCCTCTTGTTGGACTAAGCCCTTTATCATTATGTAGTGGCCTTCTTTATCTCTTGTTACTTTCTTTGTTTTGAAGTCTATTTTGTCTGATATTAGTACTGCAACCCCTGCTTTCTTCTCACTGTTGTTTGCCTGAAATATGTTTTTCCATCCCTTGACTTTTAGTCTATGCTTATCTTTGGGTTTAAGGTGAGTTTCTTGTAAGCAGCATATAGATGGGTCTTGCTTTTTTATCCATTCTATTACTCTATGTCTTTTGATTGGTGCATTAAGTCCATTTACATTTAGGGTGACTATTGAAAGATATGTACTTATTGCCATTGCAGGCTTTAGATTCGTGGTTACCAAAGGTTCAAGGTTAGCTTCTTTAGTATCTTACTGCCTAACTTAGCTCGCTTATTGAGCTGTTATATACACTGTCTGGAGAGTCTTTTCTTCTCTCCCTTCTTATTCCTCCTCCTCCCTTCTTCATATGTTGTGTGTTTTGTTCTGTGCTCTTTTTAGGGGTGCTCCCATCTAGAGCAGTCCCTGTAGGATGCCCTGTAGAGGTGGTTTGTGGGAAGCAAATTCCCTCAGCTTTTGCTTATCTGGGAATTGTTTGATCCCACCATCATATTTAAATGATAGTCGTGCTGGATACAGTATCCTTGGTTCAAGGCCCTTCTGTTTCATTGCATTAAGTATATCATGCCATTCTCTTCTGGCCTGTAGGGTTTCTGTTGAGAAGTCTGATGTTAGCCTGATTGGTTTTCCTTTATAGGTGACCTTTTTCTCTCTAGCTGCCTTTAAAACTCTTTCCTTGTCCTTGATCCTTGCCATTTTAATTATTATGTGTCTTGGTGTTGTCCTCCTTGGATCCTTTCTGTTGGGGGTTCTGTATAATTCCATGGTCTGTTCGATTATTTCCTCCCCCAGTTTGGGGAAGTTTTCAGCAATTATTTCTTCAAAGACACTTTCTATCCCTTTTCCTCTTTCTTCCTCTTCTGGTATCCCTATAATACGAATGTTTTTCCTTTTGTATTGGTCACATATTTCTCTTAGTGTTGTTTCATTCCTGGAGATCCTTTTATCTCTCTCTATGTCAGCTTCTATACGTTCCTGTTCTCTGGCTTCTATTCCTTCAATGGCCTCTTGCATCTTATCCATTCTGCTTATAAATCCTTCCAGGGATTGTTTCACTTCTGTGATCTCTTTCCTGACATCTGTGATCTCCTTCCGGACTTCATCCCACTGCTCTTGCATTTTTCTCTGCATCTCATCCCACTGCTCTTGCATTTTTCTCTGCATCTCATCCCATTGCTCTTGCATTTTTTTCTGCATCTCTGTCAGCATGTTCATGATTTTTATTTGGAATTCTTTTTCAGGAGGACTAGTTAGGTCTGTCTCCTTCTCAGGTGTTGTCTCTGTGATCTTTGTCTGCCTGTAGTTTTGCCTTTTCATGGTGATAGAGATAGTCTGCAGAGCTGGTACAAGTGACCGCTGGAAGAGCTTCCCTTCTTGTTGGTTTGTAGCCTTTTCCTGGGAGAATAGCGACCTCTAGTGGCTTGTGCTGGGCAGCTGTGCGCAGACAGGGCTTCTGCTTCCTGCCCAGTTGCTTTGGGGTTTATCTCCGCTGTTGCTGTGGGCTTGGCCTGGCTGGGGCTGTTCCTCCAAAATGGTGGAGCCCCGTTAGAGGGGGAGCAGCCAGGAGACTATTTATCTCCGTAAGGGGCCTCTGTGCTCCCTGCTGCCCAGGGGGTTAGAGTGCCCAGAGATCCCCAGATTCCCTGCTTCTGGTCTAAGTGACCTGTCCTGCCCCTTTAAGATTTCCAAAAAGCACTCTCCAAACCAAAACAACAACAGCAACAATGAGAGAGGGAACAGAAAGGAAAAAAAAAAAAAACGCGATTTTTTTTTTTTTCCTCAGGTGCCGGTCCCAGGCACCCGCGCACTGGTCCTGCTGCCCTGTCTCCCTAGCACCAGGGTCCCTGTCCTTTCAAGGCTTCCAAAAAGCACCCACCCACCGGTCCCGCAGGGAAGGAATGCTCAATATTCTTGGTCCTCAGGCACTGGTCCCACGCACCCGCTCACCAGTCCCGCCGCCCTGCCTCCCTAGCACCGGGGTCCCTGTCCCTTCAAGGCTTCCAAAAAGCACTTGGCAAAAAGAGAGAAAAAAAAAGGGGAAAAACGCGCGATTTCTTCCGTCCTCAGGTGCTGGTCTCAGGCACCCACCCACCGGTCCCACAGGGAAAAATGCGGGATATTCTTTGTCCTCAGGTGCCGGTCCCAGGCACCCGCTCACCAGTCCCGCCGCCCTGCCTCCCTAGCACCGGGGTCCCTGTCCCTTTTAGGCTTCCAAAAAGCACTCGCAGAAAAGAGAAAAAAAAAAGGGGAAAAACGCGCGATTTCCTCTGTCCTCAAGTGCCGGTCTCAGGCACCCGCCCACCGGTCCCGCAGGGAAAAACGGGGGATATTCTTTGTCCTCAGGCGCCGGTCCCAGCCACCCGCTCACCAGTCCTGCCACCGTGCCTCCCTAGCACTGGGGTCCCCGTCCCTTCCAGGCTTCCAAAAAGCGCTTGCCAAAAAGAGAAAAAAAAAAAAAAGGGGAAAAACGCGCGACCTCCTCTGTCCTCAGGCACCGGTCTCAGGCACCCGCCCCCAGGTCTCGCAGGGAGAAACGCGGGATATTCTTTGTCCTCCGGCGCCGTTCCCAGGCACCTCCTCACCGGTCCCGCCACCCTGCCTCCCCAGCAACGGGGGCCCGTCCCTCTAAGGCTTCCAAAAAGCGCTCGCCAAAAAAAAAAAAACTGCTCCGGTTTCTCTCCACCCGCCGGGAGCCGGGGGGAGGGGCGCTCGGGTCCCGCCGGGCTGGGGCTTGTATCTTACCCCCTTCACAAGGCGCTGGGTTCTTGCAGGTGAGGATGTGGTCTGGATGTTGTCCTGTGTCCTGTGGTCTCTATTTTAGGAAGATTTTTCTTTGTTATATTTTCATAGCTCTATGTGTTTTTGGGAGGAGATTTCCACTGCTCTACTCACGCCGCCATCTTGGCTCCCGCCTGCTCATGTGTTTTTAGGAAAAAAATGAGTACTTTGGTTTTGGAATAATATACTGGGCCTAAAATATTTAACGTGTAGGCAGCAGGAAGTTCCAGTGACAAGACCCTATACTTAAATCCACCGTCCCTCCCACTTCCGCCTGCCCTCCCCGTCCCTGCAATCTCAATCTTTCCAAACACCGTGTAAGACAAAAGGCAAGAATTTTGATGGTTTGAGTAATCTGGGTTGGCCAGTCATTTTTCTCTGGCTTTTCAAAGCTGACCTCCAAGGGATACCATCAGACATTTTTAAACAAACTGTCATAGTGGGAGCTGATTCTTGCCAAAGGGCGCGTGAGAAGTTTTAGGGAGAAGCCAAGCAACAGCTCTGAACCTCACGGAGTTCAAGCTGTTGACCTTATGGCAGTTACGGCGAAGGCCGCGTGGATTCTTCCCCCAGGGTAACAGGCCAAGGAGGGATGGTAGCTGAAGAAACGCAGCTCAGTAACGGGGTTTGTCTTTCCAGAGCCATCAGCAAGTGCCCACCCTGCTTTTATGCTCTCTGCTGTGGAGAGCTTAAAATGCTGTCTGGGGAATGGGCTTTTTCTTCTTTAGTGACCCAGAGGATTCCCTCTTTCCTTCAAGGCCCCCGGGGGAAAGAATGGAAAACTGTCGAAGAGTTCACGAGGGCGCGGGCACGTTATGAATCAATGCGGCAAACAGGGCAGTGGGAATGGAGAAGCAGGCCTGTGCCAACTTGGGCAGACCCCCGGTGCACACAGTATTGGGCCCACACCCTGTGCTACGTGCTGCCGCTGTGCCTCACTGCACCCTGGTGAGTTTGGGTATTGCTTTTGTTTTACAGGCTGGGACACTGAGGCTCAGTTGGCGTAAATGACTGACTCAGTAGCACACGGTGCATTTGAGCCCCAGTCTGTCTCATTCCCACGCCCCTGACTCAAGCAGCCTGAGGCCCGGGGCCTGTCTGGCCCTCCCAGCCGGGCTGCCGCAGAGGATGCAGACGAGCCCTCTCCAGACGGGCTTCCGACGGGTCGGAAGCCGTCAGACACCAGGACCTCCGCTCCAGGGAAAGAGCGTGGGAAAGGCGCGCAGTTGGGAGTTCACGGGCTCCGGGGCGCTGCGGCCAGCCTCTGCCGCGCTTCCATCCCGGTGCTGGGCCGCCGGGCACGGAGGGCGCAGCAGCGGCCGCAGCCCGTGGCGGGCGGGTCCGGAGCGGCCCCGAGCCCACGTGCGCGGAGCCAGGTGCGCGGCGGCCCCGCCCCCGCGCCGCACGCCCGACAGTCCCGCCCCGCCCCGCGGGGTAAGGCAACACCGCCCGGCCGCCGCCCGGGCCGAGCTGCCCACGGTGAGTACCGGTTCCCCGGGCCCCGCCGCCCCTCCCTGGGGACATAGAAGCGCCCCGGCCCGCGGGACTCGGGGGATTGTCGGGGCGAGCGGCGCGCGGCCCCTGACGGGCGGGTCCGGGGCGGCCCCGAGCCCACGTGCGCGGAGCCAGGTGCGCGGTAGGCCCGCCCCGCCCCGCGGGGTAAAGCGCCGCCGCCGCAGCCGCTCGCCGGGCACGGGGCCGAGCTTCCCGGGGTGAGTGCGGTTCGCGCGGAGCGGGTTGGACGAGCGGCAAGAACCAAGTTGGTCACCGGAGGAGCAGAGCTGCCTCCGCCCGGGCTCCCGGTGACCGTGTGTGTCCACTGGCGCTCCGAGCGCGGACGCGAGGCCCGCCGCGCCGTCGGGGGTGAGCGCAGCTCGGGCTTCCCTGGGCCCGGGGCTGCGGCTGCCCCTCAGGGGCGTCCCGCGCGGGACCTGCGGGTGACCAGGCCCCCGTGTGAGTCTGACGCCGGGGAACCGGCCTTGAGACGCCGCGGTTTGGGGAAAGGTGACAACAATCGGCTGGGTGCCTGCGGGTCACAGAGCTCGGAGCTCCGCTGCGCTGCCTAGGTCCCCTGTTTGCAGAGGACACCAACTCAAGGTCTCCTACCCGCAGGCAGGTAGCGCCATGCTGCGGATGAGCAGAGCGAGGCCCCGGGCCCGAGGCACTCACGGCTGGAGCCCCGGCGGGCAGCGGACTTACGCAGCTGTTTCTGCGGAGGGCCTACTTGGTCCCAGGCCTGACCACCTGCTAGGTTGAGATTGGGGCCTACATGTGGCCGGCGGCCTCACGGTCCACCGGCGGCTTCGTGGGGGTTCCAGGTGCCGTTTCCAGAGGACCGGTCTGCGCACTGAGGGAGGAGAGGGGCTCAGGTGGGCCTCTTGCCTACCCCCTGCCTGGGCTGGACCGCCCCGTTGCTCAACCACTCTGAGTCATCCCTGGTCCCTGAGACCATTTCCGGCGCTCATAGTTGGCTTTCTCAGTAAACACCTGCAGGCCGCCAGAACTGGGGAGCAGAGGTGGCCGCCTCACGGGGACTGTGGCTCATGGGCGCTCTTGGGCTGAGCGTGAGTGCGGCCTGGCGATGTCCAAGGGCACACGTGCCTGCCCCACCTGGGAGGCACTAACAGCCTCGCCTGCCAGCTGGGGATCGTGAGCTTTATCCCGTTGTGTGGAGAAACCAGGGCAGAGGCTTAGGTGGGGGTCAATCTAAAGTGTGCCGGGCAGGGGGGGCCCCGGCCAGTGGAAGGCAGCTGCTAAGCAAAGTGTACTCCGTGGACGGCTGAGTCCTGCGTGGGCTGTCCCAGCTGTGCTCTGCAGGCGGGCCCCACTTGGGGGACTACTGGGTGGGATGCGGACACAGAGGCCAGGCCCAGAGGTAAGATTTGTGAGTGAGACCCTCCTAGGGGGTGGTAGGCAGCAGGGAGAGGATAGGACCCTGGGGCAGGAGGGCTCTCTGGAGGAGAGGCTGCACCAGGCATGCCCAGGGGTGAGGGAGCAGCCCGGGTGGAGGTTGGGGGTGGCAGGAGGTGGGGCAGACAGGCCAGGGGTGGCCTAGCCTGAGGCGGGATCCTCGCCGTCTGGGGTGGCTTTGGCAAGAGGGGGTGAGATAGGCGTGGAAGGAAGTGGGTTTAGAGAGAGGAGTGGGGTGGGGTGGTTTTAAGAAAAGGACAGTCTGGGTTCTTTCTCCAGGGAAGAGGCTGGTCGGCAAAGGAGAGAGGAGAAAGGTGAGGTGAGGGCGCTGTGGAGGCTTCAGAGCGCACAGGGTTGGGGGGCAGGAGTGGAAGGATGGGACCCTGAGTGAGTCCCCCTCCCTGCCCTGGGTTCAGGGCACAGAGATGAACCCCCTGCCCTCCTGGGCGTGGGGCTGATGTCCAGGGCCAGTGCTGGAGACAGGACAGTGGAGCTGGGGTGGTGGGGCAGTGGGAGGGCTCGGCGGCCTCTGCTGGGGTCCTCTGTGGGCACACTGCCCCCCCCCCCGGGGGGCTCTACACCAGCTCCGAAGATCATCCCGTAAAGTGTCCCTCTGTGAAAGGCCCTTGTTGCTCCAGCCCACAGCCTCCAGGTGGCCTGCTGGAGGGGACCCTGTTGTGGCTTTAAAAACTTGGAGGCAGCGGCCCTTGGCTTCCCCTCTGTGGCCTCTGGCCGCTCACTGCTTTTCTCAGAGCCTCCGTGTCCTTTCTGTAAAATGGGGTGGATGGGAGCGAGTTGACTTTGGCTCAGTGAGGTGACTTTGGAGATGCTCCGCCCCTTCCCTCAGCCGTGAATTCTGCCCTGTCTGGGTTTCTGAAAGGGCAGCTGCACAGTGCGCCTTCCTCCAAGGCTGGTACCCAAAGCCTCGTCCAT
Organism: Manis javanica; assembly: GCF_040802235.1. NCBI lineage: Eukaryota > Metazoa > Chordata > Mammalia > Pholidota > Manidae > Manis > Manis javanica. The sequence continues at coordinate 7,675,555 of NC_133158.1, forward strand.
GACGGCCGGTTTGGGCTTTCTCCTCTTCCCCTCAGTGGCGTGCAGGGCCTGAAAGGCCGCTCTGTCTAGCACCCTTGGCCCCCGCCCCCAGGTCCCGGCTCTGTGCCTCCCCTGGGGCTGAGATGCCAGGGTTGCAGATCACCTGCTTCATCAGCCACCGGCCAGCTGCCGCCTTGGGTGAGGCGGTAGCATATTGGAGCCTCAGTTTCCCCACCCATAACATGCTGCTGGCCTGGTGGGGCTGCCGGGAGACTGAGGAGATAGGAAGGAAGCTGAAGGATTTGCAGGTGTTGTGTAAATTTGGGGGCCGAGGAGGCAGGTCAATAAAAGGCAACATTTCTGTGGCCTGAGTAGGGACATTCTCTGCGACCCAAGTGCAGGGACACCCTCAGGTTCCATCACGCATATCAGACCTTTGTTCTCCGTCTCACTGTCCCTGAGAGGACAAGGCTGTCCAGGGTATTGACTTGTCTCAGGCCTCCTCTGCTCACAAAGGTGGGTGGAATTTTCTGCTTTGTTCCTTGAGCAAATATTAAGGCCCTGGGCGGTCAGCAGTGGACTCACTGTCTTGTTCAGAGCAAGGCGGTTCTGGCTGCCTCCCTGGGCCCCAGCGCCACCCCACCTCTCCCCCACCACTCCTTGGACCCGGCTCTGCTCCAGCTGGGGGTGCCCTGCAGAGTCAACAGCAATGCCCACCTGTGCTGGGGACCTGAAGCCACACATGTACCCTTTGTTCCCAGCAGGGCCGCAGGGCTGCTGCTGTTTGCTCCAGTGGGGGCATGGGGCCCAGGGAAGCACACAGGTGGGGGACGGTGCTGGCTCCCTGAGACCACTACCCACCGGTTCCCAGGATGAATCCCCGAGAAGGCACCCCCCCCCCCCCGTGTGTGTTTGCACTGATTTCCATGCGTGTTGTCACACCAGGGCCTCAGAGTCCAGCACCCCAGAAGGCAGGCAGTGCTGTTTCCCGGGGGCTCCTGTGCGTGCCCACAGGGTGGCGAAGCAGCCCTCAGGGCTGTGGGCGCATTGCTGGGACTTGGGGTGGGGAGCACCGTGTTGGGCACCCGGAGCAGGGCTGGTCACCTGTGTTTGGTCACTCATTCTTTTTTTCTGTATGGCCTGTGTTTAGGTTTTATTGTCATTTTTTTTTTTCAAAAAGAAAACAGGGCATGCTTTTATATACAGATGCTATTAGGTTTTCTCATTTTTTGACATCACTCAGTACTGCAGGGAACATCCAGGTATATATATATATATATATATATCTTCATCTACTAATGCACATATTTTTATAGGAAAGATATCAAGAAGTAAGATGATATTTTTATAGGACATGAATATTTATTTTGATAGACCAAATCGCCATCCAAAAGGCGCCGGTTGCCCTCCCGCCAGCAGTGAGCGAGCATGCCCTTTTCTCTGCGTCTTTGCCAGTGCTGGACCATACTGATCCCTTCAACTTGGCTTTTAGCTGCTGGGCACAAAGGATACCTACTGTTCAATTTATATCTCTGCTCACTAATAAGGTTAATGTTTAATATTTTAAACCTTAACTGTCATAACCTGAATGTTTAATATTTTAAAATTGTAATTTAATTTTCTAAAAGGTAATGCATTTTCATTTTTCAAAACTTAAATGCTCCAAAAGGCATACATGATCACTGATACTTTACCTGTTAGCAGTACTGGTGGTGTCGCTGTTGCTTCTCTCTCCGCACGCTGGGCACAAGGAGACCAGGCCGTGCTGGGAACTCGATAAAATGGTCACACGCTTTGAGCTTTGAGCTTTGAATGCTCTGAAGAGTGTTTGGCTCTTGTTTCTTTTTGCCCTCCTACCAATCTATGAAATGGGTGGTTCTGTTCCCATCTTACAGATGAGGAAACTGAGGCTCAGAGTTGCTAAACCATGAGTGGGACAGTGTTGGGGCCGCAGCCCAAGGATCTGGATCGTCAGCAACTCCCCTCCCCCCCTTTTTTTTTAAAGTAGTGAAACTTGGACATGGAATTCCAGTAATATAAAACAGATACAGGCAGTGGTGCACATTAGTGTGAGTTTATCTTATAAATTGATATTTGAGATTATTTTTTGCTTAGGGCAGCAATCTTTCATGAGACACTTGTGAAACCAGGGGCCACAGGAGCTGGTGGATGTCTTACATCACCTGATACCTGATTGATTCGCACTTTAGTTCAATGATAAAGTAATTTATAGTTGACATATGGAAGCACTGGCAGTGTTTTTAAGCCACTCACCTTGTAGTTTTAGGATCTTATGCAGTTAAACCATCCAGAGGTTTGGAAGGGAACTGGTCGTGGGCACCTGTGTGCAGGCTGGCTCCCTAGTATCTCACTGCTGGTACTATAAATCATGCATGCCACCTACCAGGCTTCTCCGGGGTGTGAGATGCTGGTCCCTTGGGAGGGTGGGTACTCAGCCCCGCCAGAGCCTTGCTGGCCTTCGCTGGCATGTGCTCTGATCCTGTGGCAGGGCAGGAGGGACCGGAGATTAAAAATCTGCACTCAGTGCTGTGACTGTAGAAAGTGCTGGAGCCGGGCCGCCCACGGTGGGAAGGGCGGCTTTGTCCTGGGGTCCCTGGCGGGCCACTTGTGCAGATGGGTCTGCGTCTCCAGGGGACTCACGCCCAGTCCAGACAGTGCTGCTCAAACTCTGTGGTGAAGGACCAGCCATTTGTTTGGTTTTTAATTTTAATCTCTCATGGGCTGATTTAAAAAAATGCAATAAAAGTCGTCACAGTAAAAATGAAGATAAATAAGAGTTCAACCCATTCTCTTATTATGAGACTCAGCAGTCATGAAGTCACTGTGTCAAACTGTTGTGAAAGTTTTTGAACTCTGACCTTCGATTCTGTGCTTAACTTTCACAGATGACCAAGAACAGCATGTGGGCCGGTGCTGGCCGCAGACTGCCCTGAATCCTGTCCCGCCTGCGTGAGAGGTGGGTACTTTTTAATTGAGATTTAGAGCTGATTGAGAGTGTGCAGGGAAGGGGAGGCTGGTAGCAAGCATTTGCACAATGCCGGCGACTTCGGTGGATGGTCTGAGGTCCCTCGGTGCAGGCCTGGCTCCCTGCCCAGCAGGTGCTCCCATTTCCTTCCTTCCTTTACTGCAGATATTTGAGATTTGAAGCAGGTAGCAACCCTTTCTACCCTGGAAAACTTGAACCTGTACACAAGTAGCCAGAAGAGATCGGTGGACGCACATTCCCATCACACAGCTTCACTGCCACCTCGGGGGTGGTCCTGTTCATCAGCCCCCCATCCCTGGGGTGGTTTTAAACCCAACCCCAAATGCTGTATTTTTGTCTCTCAATTTTTCAGCATGTCTTTCTGAAATAGTCTTTTAAACAACATAACCCCAGGCCATTGTCACCCCTGACAAGCAATGATTTCTTCACATCTTCAAATATCCAGTGTTCAGATCCACAGGGTCTGAGTAAGACCTGCAGGTTCTCTCTGATCCGTAGGTTTCCCTCCCTCTCTGTCTTGATTTTTCACTTGAATTTGCTGTTGAAGAAATAGAAGGTGCTCCCCTAACCCAGGCTGTGCCCATGGGGTCCCTGGGCACCCTTTCCTGTGGCCCTCTGACCTCTGAATTTCCTCTGGGTGGGGGCGGTTTAAAGTGTGAATGGGTTCTGGTTCCGAGTGTTCTGGTGGGGCAGGGGTGTGAGCAGGTTCAGGTCCGAGTGTCTCAGTTGGGCCGGGGTGTGAGTGGGTTCTGGTCCAAGTGTCCAGGTGCCCCCGGGTCCCGGTGGGCGTGTGTTTCCCCATTCAGAGCTCTGTGTGGACTTGAAGGAGAGTTGCTTGTTGTCCTGATGGTCTCCTGTGTGTGACGGTCCTCAGGGGAGGCCCACGCTGACCCTCTGCTGGTTCCGGGCTCCCATCACTCTGAAGTCCCGGCTGCCGTGTGGGGAGATCAGGGTAGCAGGATGCTACTGGGACGCCTTCGGGGGACCCCGGGGGCATGATGGAGCCCGATCCGGGCGGGTGTCCACCGATGCGGGTGGACAGAGCAGTGCCGGCCCACCCCTGGTGAGGAAGCCGCTGCCCACTGTCCTGTTCCGTGTCTGCTTCCTCTCGTGAAGTTAGCAGCATCTTGTTGCCTGTCACAGAACAAACGCTTCCGGAGGGCCTGCTGTGCGGGTGGGGCCGGGAGCCCTCTGCTGCCGGCTGTGAGCGGACAGACACGGCCACAGCTCTGTGGGCTCCGGGACTCACGGCCACGAGGCTCTGCCAGCCTCTGAGCCCCCACTGGGCCGGGCCTGTGGGGGGACCCTATGACCCCCAGTCCCAGGTCACACAGCAAGTCCTTGCAGAGCTGGGGACCAGGCCCAGCCCTTGTGTGTCATCAGACTGGGGCCCCCACCATGGGGCTGTCTTGGCAGCCTGGGCATGCCCTGACCAGCCTCTGCCCTGCCCGGGCCTCCCCAGGGGCCCCAGGGCAAGTGGGCCCTGCCCAGGCAGCCCGGTACATGATTCTCTGTTTCAAGGGCCGAGGGGGATTTCTGACCTGTTTGTCTGTCGTGCACCAACATGTGGGATGTGAGGTTCTGAGGGTGAGAAACCTGACTTTTGAGGAAAATGCCTGCTTTTCTTTAAGAGAAAAAAATTGAGCTACAATATACATATAGTGCTGTGTACTGATGGGGAGTTTTGAAGTGCACGTACACCACATGGCCACCCGGACCGAGGTGCCCCGTTGCCCCCCTACCATGGGGCGCCTCGGCCACCCTGGCGCAGATGCCAAGTTCAGTGTGCACGCCTCAGTCCACCTGGGTGCGGGCCATGTGGACGCATCCCTCCCACCTCAGGCAACGGGGGTGAGGGGCAGACCCTCAGCGGGGGCAGGCCTGCATGGCTCCTCACTGTTGGTTTGCGGAAGTCAGAGGTACGAGGTAGGGGCCTGGGGTGGGTGGCCGATGGTCCAGGAAGGCTTCCCAGAGGCGGTGGCAGCTGAGGAGGCCTGAGAGGGGGTGGGGAGTGGCCTGTGTGCCAGGAGCTGGGACATACCCCCAAGGGGGCGGGGCTGTGCCCAGGCCCTGGTGGGAGGGAGGGAGGGGGTCTCTGGACAAGGGGCCCTGGGCCCCGAGGAAGCGAGTCCCAGCACCCTGGGGAGGGGGCCCGGAGGCTTCTGCGGGCGGATGGGGCAGCCACCGGAGTCTGTATGGACCCTGCCACAGCCAGGCCTCACCTGACCCAGACCCTCCTCCCTGGCCCCCCGCCACCCCGCTTCAGCTGGCAGGTGGGCACCCTTGCCATGTGCTGACCGGGACTATGGGGCCCCTGGGGGGAGGTGGGGCCTGGCCTCTGGCCCAGGGCAGCAGGGTCCCCACCTCATGCTTGTTTCCCCTGTGACATGGGCTGATGGGGTTGGTGAGGACGGTGGTGGGGACTGCCTGGCCTGCTCAGCATCCCTGGGGTGTCACATGTGGGATGACCTGGGTGGGGCGCTCAGCGCACTGCGGCTGTCCCTGCTGTGCCTCTGTGACAGCAACTCTGTTTGCTCCTGGGCTGCTGGGGTGCCACGGCCAATAGGGGCGGCTCTAGGCCCTGTGCATTGTCTCCACACAGAGCCTGGCCCCTGGGGTTGCGAATGGCTGGAGGTCTTGCAGGAAGAGCAGGTCAAAGCTGGGATGGACAGGCAGGTGATCTGCCTCAAATCCTGCCTGAGAATGATCCCCAGGGACCCCCCTCCCCAGCAGCAGGTGCGGCTGAGGCCCCAGCACACTTGCTGCAGTTCTCCCTGGGGATTGTCGTTGCCGCCCTGGCCTCAGGCACACAGACCTGTGTGAAGACCATGCCACCCCTGGGCTGGTGCCTGCCTTGGGTGGGCCCCGGGGCCCTGGTGCTCCTGAGTGGCTGGGCTCTGGGCTCTGTGTCGGTGGTGATGGGGCCATGCTGTCACTGCTTACATGGGCTCCTGGGTCCTTGTGTGTGGAGGGCCTGTGCTTTACTGTGCTGTCCCCTTTGGTGACAGCTCGGTTCTGACTGTGTCCCAGCATCAGCATGGCGTACTTTTCTCTTAGAACTGCCTTTGCTGCATCCCACAAGTTTTAGGCTGTTGAGTTGTTTTCATTTGTCTCCATATATTGTTTGATCTCTGCTTTAATTGGGTCATTGATCCATTGATTATTTAGGAGCATGTTGTTAAGCCTCCATGTGTCTGCAGGCTTTTTTTTTGTGTGTGTGTGTGTAATTTATTTCTAGTTTCATACCATTATGGTCTGATAAGGTGCATGATACAGTTTCAATCTTTTTTAATTTACTGAGGTTCTTTTTATGGCCTATGATGGGACCTACTCTGGGAAACCTTCCATGTACACTTGAGAAGAACGTGTGTCCTGCTGCTTTTGGGTGGAGTGTTCTATAGCTGTCTGTTAGGTCCATCTGTTTTAATGTATTGTTCAGTGCCTTTGTTCCCTTACTTATTTTCTGTCTGGTTGACCTGTGTATTGGTGTGAGTGGTGTGTTGAAGTCCCCTAAAATGAATGTGTTGCAGTCTATTTCCCCCTTTAATTCTGTTAGTATTTGTTTTACATTTTTAGGTGCTCCTATATTGGGAGCATAGATATTTATAGTGGTTGTATCCTCTTGTTGGACTGACGCCTTTATCATTATGGAATGTCCTTCCTTGTCTCTTGTTACTTTCTTTGTTTTGAAATCTATTTTGTCTGGTATAAGTACTGCTACTCCTGCCTTTTTCCCCCCAGTTATTTGCATGGAATATCTTTTTCCATCCCTTCACTTTTAGTCTGTGTAGATCTTTGGGTCTGAAATGAGTCTCGTGAAGGCAGCATGTAGACGGGCCTTCTTTTTGTATCCATTCTGTAACTCTGTGTTTTAAGTGGTGCATTCAGTCCATTTACATTTAAGGTGATTATTGAGTACTTATTGTAAGGTTCAGATTTGTGGTTACCTAAGGTTCAAGGATAGCTTCCTTACTAACTAACAGTCTATCTTAAATAGGTGACTAATCTATTTCAAACACAATCTAAAGGTACTTTTTTTTCCTCCCCTTCTTCCTCCATCATCCACTTTATATATGAGGTGTCATATTTTTGTACTCTTTGTGTATCCCTTAACTAACTTTGTGAGTAGTTGATTTAATTTCTTGTTTGCTTGGTGATTAATTGGTCTGCTACCATTATGGTGGGTTTCTTTTCTCTGGAGGCAGCTATGTAGCCTTAGAAGCATTTCCATCTAGAGCAGTCCCTTTAACATATCCTGTAGGGCTGGTTTAGTAGTGGTGAATTCTCTCTACTTTTGTTTATCTGGAAATTATTTAATCCCTGCTTCAAATTTAAATGATAATCTTGCTGGGCAGAGTCATGGTTGGAGGGCCTTCTGTTGCATTACATTAAATGCATCATGCCACTCCCTCCTTGCCTGTAAGGTTTCTGCTGAGGAGTCTGCTGATAGCCTGATGGGCTTTCCTTTGTAAGTGACCTTCTCTCTCTATCTGCTTTCAATACTCTCTCCTTGTCCTTTATCTTTGCCATTTTAATTATTATATATCTTGGTGTTGTATTCCTAGGGTCCCGTGTGTTGGGAGATCTCTGTACTCCCATGACCTGAGAGTATTTCCTGCCTCAGACTGGTGAAATTTTCAGCCATTATTTCCTCAAAGAGACTTTTTATCCCTTTGTCTCACTCTTCTTCAGGTCCCCCTATAATGCGAATATTGTTCCATTTGGATTGCTCACACATTGTTCTCTTATTATTATTACATTCCTAGAGATCCTTTTTTCTCCCTGTGCCTCAGCTCTGTTTTCCTGACCATCTCCTCCACCTCATCTAATCTAGTTTTAAATCATCCATTGTATGTTTCATTTCAGGTACTGTATTTTTCAGTTTCTCTTTCTTGAAGTCTTCCCTGAGATCTTGAATGTTTTTCTGTAGCTCCATGAGCATGTTTATGATTTTTATTTTTAAATCTTTATCAGGAAGATTGGTGATTTCAGTTTCACTTAGCTCTCTTTCTTGCATTTTTTCCCTGCATTTTTGTTTGGACCAAATTCTTTTGCTGTTTCATTTTTTTCATTTCCTGTGGAGTATTAACTTCATGTAGGTGGTGCCCTCTAGTGCCCAGCAGCTCTACTCTGCTGAGCACATGCAGCAATGGTGGGCATCACAGGCGAGCGGAACCCGTGCCTGCCGGGAGGAAAGAGCTCTTTCCTGTCTTCCCAGCTGGAGTGCCTGCCTCCACTGCCAGGTCCAATGGGCTGAGCACGCAGGGAGGAGCCTTTGTGCTAGGCCCCTGTGACTGCTGTAGGTGGTGCCACCTTCAAGCTCCCATGGAGTGACAGCGGGGGCAGTAGGGGTGTGGGACTGGTGTCTGTTGGGAAGAAGGAATGGCTGACTGTGTACCACAGTGCGGGCGGTGTCTCAGGGTTGTGTTGCCAGCCAAGGGGATAGAGCATCTGAAGCTCCTGAGTTTTCCCAGCCTGTGGGCTGAGTGTGCTGGGATGATTTTGTCCACCTGTCCTTTCTTCTGATCAGCGAGCTGTATGTGATCTTTTCCCCTTTAGTGCCCCTCTCGCTGCTGGGAAGTCTTTCAAACTGCCCACTTTTCTTTTGTCCCAGGGGGCCCAGTTGTGCATACCTGCTCTCCACAAGTGGCTGGGATCTCAGTCTCTCCCAGTGTTCTGTTTCTGCTTTCCAGTCCCCCTAATCTCCAGAACACCACACAATGTGGGTTTTGTGCTCCCAGAGCAGATTTCCAGGGCTGGGTGTTCAGCAGTCCTGTTTTTCTTCCTCCCTCCTGTGGGCTCGGCTTGAATCCTACTGGATTGTGGCTTTGCTACTTTACCCCTTTTCTGTGAGGTTTTCTCTTTTTTCCCAGATATAGGGGGTCTGTTCTGCAGTCTTTGGGGCACTTTTTCAGGATTCGTTGTATTTGTAGTATTTTTGTGTTTTATGTGGTTTTGGGAGGAGGTTTCTGACTCAGTTCTCATGCTGTCATCTTTTTCTGACCTCAGTTTAACTTCCTTCTGTAAAATTTTTATGCCTTTTATTTCCTTTTCTTGCCTAATTACTCTGGCTTGAGCTTTCAATACTGTTTTGAATAGAAATGGAAAAGTGGGTATCTTTCTCTTGTTCTTGATCCTTGGGGAGAAATTTGAGTCTTTCACCATTGAGTATGAGGTTGGCTCAGGGCTTTCTATAAATGACTTTTATTGTATTGAGGACGTTTCTTTTAATTCCTAGTTTGCTGTGTGTTTTAATCATGAAAAGGTGCTGAATTTTATCAAATGCTTTTTTTACATCAATGGAGATTATTGTTTTTTATTCCTTCATTCTATTAATGTGTATTATAGTGATATTTTATATATTGAGCCATCCTTACATTCCTGGGATAAATCTCACTTGTCATGGATATAATCCTTTTCAATATGCTGAAGAATTCAATTTGCTTGTATTTTGGGAATTTTTGTATCAATATTCATAAGAGATATTAGTCTATAGTTTTCTTGTTAGTATCTTTGTCTGGCTTTGTTATTGAGTAATGTTGGCCTCATGCGATGAGTTAGCACATTTTCCTTCTTTAATTTTTTGGAAGAATTTGAGCATTATTGATTTTAATTCTTCTTTAAATGTTTGGTAGAATTCATGAGTGAAGCCATCTTGTCCAGGGATTTTTTTGTTGTGAAGTTTTAAATAACTAATTCTGTCTCCCTACTAGTCACAGGTTTATTTGTATTTTCTATTTCTTCATCATTCAGTTTTGGTAAATGGTGTAGTTTTAGGAATTTGTCTATTTCATCTAGGCTATCCAATTTATGGTATACAAATATTCATAGTACTTTCTTATAATCCTTTTAATTGAAAGTATTTATAATCCTTTTTTATTTCTGTAAAATCAGTAGTGATGTCTCCACTTTCACTTTTGATTTTACTAATTTGAGTCTTCTCTTTTTTAAGCTAATATACCTAAAGGTTTGTCAAATTTTTTTTTTGAACAATCAACTTATGGCTTCATTTTCTCTATTGTTTTTCTGTTCATCTTTGATCTTCATTTCCTTCCCTCTGTTAGTTTTGGGTTTAGTTCACTCTTTTTCTAGTTCCTTAAGATGTAAGCCTAGGTTATTTTTGAGATTGTTCTTTTTTAATGTTTGCATTTGCAACTAAAAATTTCCTTCAGCATTGCTTTCACTACTTCTTGTAAGTTTTGATATTTTGTGTTTCCATTTTCATTTATCTTGGGGTATATTCTATTTCTCTTGTGTTTTTTTCTTTGACACATTTATTGTTTAAGTGTTTTTAGATTTCACCTATTTATGAATTTTCCAGTTTTCCTTCTGATATAGATTTGTAGTTGCATTCCATTCTGGTCAGAAAAGATACTTTATATGATTACAGTCTCTTTATTAAAATTTCTTTTGTGGCCTAAAATATGGTCTGTCCAGAGAATGTTCCATGTGCACTTGAGAAAACTGTATTCTGTTGTTGGGTAGAGTGTTTTATATATGTTTATTAGGACTGATTGGTTTGTGGTGTTATTCAAGCCCTCTATTTCCTTCTTGATTCTCTATTTGGTTGTTCTACCCATTGTTGAAATTTTAATACGGAAGTCTCCATTTACTACTGTAGGATAAATCTGTATTTCTCCCTTCAAATCTGTCAGTGTTTACTTCATCTATTTTGGGACTCTGATGATGGGTAAATGTATGAATTACATGTTTTAAAACTTCATTTATATATAAAGGTTTCATTCAGGTCATACCTTCCTGTAATTTGCTTTTTATATTTCGAATATATTTTAAGGATTCGTCCATGTTGATGTGAGGTGTGGTGGTTACATTACTTTCACTGCTGTGTGGGGTTTAGGACCGCACTACAACTTTTTCTCTATTCTTTGTATCTTCTTGTACATTTTGAAGTCAGCATATCAGAAATTCTGCTGGGATTTGGGCATTGCATAAAATCTATAAATCAATTTGGGGAGTACTGCCATCATGCCAGTGTTAGGTCTTCCTAGTCATGATATCTCTGTTTATTTAGATCATCTTAATCCAACATTTTATTTTAGGTGTATTGAAGTATTCAGTGCATGTATATTTGCACATATTTTGTTAAATTTATTCCTAAATATTTCATATTTCCTGATGATCTTGTAAGTGGTATTATTTTAGCTTATGGTTGCCCCACAGATAGTGGGGCCAACTCCACTACCCCTCGGAATTTGTTTGAATATTGACACTGATGGAATCACTCACGTAAGAGGCTGTGGAAAGGTTTATTACCCACATCTTGGGGGTTTCTGGGGAGAGCAGTTCAGGCACCCAAGCTAGTCCAGGATAGCTTGAGTGAATGGAAGGGCAGGTGGCTCTGGTTTTTACTATGGTTAGGAAGCAGGACCAGGGTGAGGAGTCCTGGATATGGGTTGGATTTGCAGGATTTGAGCTTCCTCACTGACAGTGAGGGCAGGCATGCCAGGGCTTTCTTACTGACTTGCCCAGATATGGGGCAAGAGGGATGGATGGGGCTTGAAAACTCTTGATCAGACACCAAAAATGGACTCAGATGCTTTTATTATTACATTTTTTAAGTTTAAATTTACAATTATACATTAATAGCATATACAAGTACATCACTTATTAATTCCAGTAGCTTTTTTTAAAATTAAGGTATCATTGATAAACATTCCTATGAAGGTTTCACAAGACAATTTAGTTGCTACATTCATCCATATTATTGAATTCCCCACCCCCATGCCCCCTTGCAGTCACTGTCCATCAGTCTAGTAAGATGCCACAGAGTCACTATTTGCCTTCTCTGAGCTACACTGTCTTCCCCATGACCCACCCCACACAATGTGAACTAATCATACTACCCCTCAATCCCCTTTGGTAACCACTAGTCCCTTCTTGGAGTTAATTCCAGTAGCTTTTTAAAATAAATTCCTTGGGAATTTCTATTTAAAGATAATGTTGTCTGCAGGAAGGATATTTAAAATTCTTTCCAGTCTGTATACATTTAAAAAAATTTGAATTAGCTAGTTAATTCATTAACCTTAAAACCCTGGCTAGAACCTTCATACAATGTTACTAAAGTGGTGAGAGTGAACATCCCCGACTCTTTTCCAGTCTCGGTGGGGAGGTGGGGGGTAAGCTTACAGTCTTTCTCCATTAGTTACAAAGTTAGCTGTAGGTATTGCATAGACGCCCTTTATTAGGAAGTTCTCTTCTACTCCTTAGGTACACAGAGAATCGATGGTATTGAATACTGCCAAATATTAAGATGATCATATATTTTTTTGTTGATACGATGAAATACATTGATTTGTAAAAAAATTTAAATATAGTTTATATACAGTATTATTTTGGTTTTGGATAAACAGCTTAGTGATTTAACAGTTATATACATTACTAAACGATCACCATTAAGTGTATTTATCCATCTATCACCAAAGATATGACAGGATGATGAACTATATTCTCTATGATGTACTTGCATCCCTTTGAGTAATTATTTTATAATTTGAAGTTTCTGCCTCTTTATTCCCTTCACTTAGTTCACCTGCTACCCTCCCCCAACACCCACGGTAACCAACTATTCATACTTTGTTTATGAGTCTATTTCTGCCTCTGTTTTATTTATTCTTCATTTGCTTTTCAGATTCCATGTATAAGTGAAACCATATGTGTTTGTCTTTCTGACTGACTTATTTCACTTAGCGTAATGCCTTCCAGGTCTGTCCATGTAGTCACAATGGCATGATTTCATCCTTGTTTTTGTGGCTGAGTAGTATTCCATTGCGTGTATGTACCACTTCTTCTTTACCCATTGATGGACATTTTCTTTGCTTCCATATCTTGACTGTTGCAAATAATGCTACAGTAAACATAGGGGCGTATATATCTTTTTGAGTCAGTGATTTGATTTTCTTTAGGTGGATTCCCACACATGGAATTGTTGGGTCTTTTGTTATTTCTATTTTTAGTTTTTTTGAGAAGCCTCCATAATGCTTTCCTTGGTGGCTGTACCAATTTGCAATCCCTGGCAGTTTCAATGGGTTCCCTTTTCTCCACATCCTTACCAACACTTGTCATTTCTTGTCGATACTAGTTATTCTGGCTGGTGTGAGGTGTTGTCTCACTGTAGTTTTGATTTGCATTTCCCTGATGTTAGTGATGTAAAGCATTTTTTATGTGTCTGTTGGCTGTCTGTATGCCTTCTTCGGAAAAATGTATGTCTATTCAGGTCCTCTGCTAATTTTTTTGTTGGTTATTTGTTTTTTTTTTGATGTTGTATGAATTCTTTATATATTTTAGGTTTTAGCCCCTTACCAGATATATCATCTGCAGATATATTCTCCTCTACAGTATGTTGCCTTTTCATCTTGTTGATGGTTTCCACTGCTGCATAGAAGCTTTTTATTGGGGAGGGGGAGACAGATCCAGAAAAAAAATCTCTAATGTTGATTGTCAAGAGTTTACTGCCTATGTTTTTCTCTAGGAGTTTTATGGTTTCATGTCTTACATTTAGGTCTTCAATCCATTTTGAGTTTGTTTTTGTGTATCCAGTTTCATTCATTCTTTGGCGTGTAGTTGACCTGTTTTCCAAACACCATTTATTGAAGAGACTGTCTTTTCCCCACTGTATATTCTTGCCTCCTTTGTCATAGTGACCGTATGTATGTGGGTTTACTTCTGGGCGCTCTCTCTTCCACTGATCTGTGGGTCTGTTCTTATGTCAGTACCATACTGTTTTTATTACTGTAGCTTTGTAGGCTAGTTTGAGATTGGGGAGTGTAATACCATAAATACCACCAACTTTGTTCTTCTCAAGATTGCTTTGGTTATTTGGGGTCTTTTCTGGTTCCATACCAATTTTAGGATTATTTGCTCTAGTTCAGTGAAAAATGCCATTGGTATTTCAATAAGGATTGGACTGAATCTGTAGATTGCTTTGAGCAGTATGGCCATGTTGACAATATTCATTCTTCCTACCCATGAGCATGGAATAGGTTTCCATTTATTTGTGTGTTCAGTTTCTTTCATGGAAGTCTTATAGTTGTCAGGGTAAAGGGTTTTCACCTTGGTTAGATTTAGTCTTAGGTATTATATATTCTTTTTATATAATTGTAAATTGGATCAGTTTCTTAATTTCTCCTTCTGCTAGTTCATTATTTGTATATAGAAATGATGCTGCAGGTTTCTGAACACCGATTTTGTTATCCTGCAACTTTGCTGAATTCATCTATTCTAATAGTTTTCGGTTTAGTCTTTAGGGTCTTCATATATAGTATTATGTCGTAAGCAAATTAGTGACTGTTTTACTACTTCCTTACCAATTTGGATGCCTTTTATTTCTTGTCTGATTGCTGAGGTTAGGATTTCTAGGACTATGTTGAACAAAAGTGGTGAGAATGGCCATCCTTGTCTTGTGCTGGTAGAAGAAAAGCTTTCAACTTTTGCCATTGAGTATAATGTTATCTGCGTATTTGTCATATGTGGCCTTTATTATGCTGAGGTATGTACCCTCTATAACCACTTTTTGAGAGTTTATTGCATGAATGGACGTTAAATGTTGTCAAATGCCTTTTCAGCTTGTACTGAGATGATTACATAGTTCTTATCCTTTTGTTAATGTGGTGTGTCACATTGATTCATGAATATTTGAACCATCCTTGTATCCCTGGAATAAATATTTGACCATGGCGAATGATCTTTCTAAGGTATTTTTGAATTTGGTTTTCTCAAATTTTGTTGAGGATTTTTATATCTATGTGTTCTTCAGGCATATTGGTCTGCAATTTTCTTCTTTTGTTGTGTCCTTGTTTGGTTTTGATGCCAGAGTAATGCTGGCCTCATAGACGGAATTTGGGATCTTTCCATCCTCTTCAGTTTCTTGGAATAGTTTGAGAAGATGTATTAGGAATACAATAAATTCATTTCACTTCTATATTTCATCTGTTATATATATATATATATAGAGGTTCTAAGTTCATCCATTGAGCATCTTTATAACTATTACTTTGAACTCTTTACCCAGTAGATTACTTAACACTGTTTCATTTAGTTCTTTTTCTGAAGTTTTGTTGTGTTGTTTAGTTTCAAGCATATTCCTCTGCCTCCTCCTTTTGTTTGAATTTCTGTGCTTGATTCTATGAATTGGTTGAAAGTGCTGCCCCTCCCAGTCTTGAATGACTGGCCTTGTGTAGGGGACGTCCCCTGGTCAGTCTGTGTGTGCCTGGTGGTCTGGGTGGCTGGCCGGAGGCCCAGTAAGTGTGAGCCAGGGCTGCCAGGGTTCTCTGTGTGGTTGGGGGGGGCCCGACCGGAGGGGCTCCTGAGTGGGTACCAGTGGGGTCCTCACTGGTGGGGAGACAGCACCCTGGTGTTGTCTCCAGGGAAGCCCCACCACTGTGCCTCCTGGCCTCTGGCCAGTAGTGAAGCAGCAATCCAGCACACTGTCCACGGCAGCCAGCAGCTCTGTAAGCACTGTGGAGCCGTGGGTGGCTTCTGTCTCTGGGCCCATGCTGCGGCTGTGGCTAGGCTGTGCGCGCCAGGTGCAGTGCTGGCTGGGGCACATTTTCCCAGCGTTGGCAGCGACTAGCTCTGGGACTGCAGTATAGCTGCTGTGTCTGGGCGTGGGTGGAGGCTGGGAGGCCCCTAGACCCTGCTCCCCACATTACTATTAATGTGGGTAAGGTGTGCAGACAATGGCACTTGCCAGATCTAGAGAGAGTTCTAGTTCTTCCCCCACCAAATGGTAAGTGCTTTAGTTGAAGAAAAAAATTTTTTTTCACTTACAGTTTAAATGCCCTTTAATGTGTGGCTTTTCTTCTGTGCCCAGGGCAGGGAGTCTGCATCCTGGCCCCTCAGCAGTATCCGTCCCTCTGTGGGGTGTTGTGCTGGGGGTGGGATACCCTCATTACTGTGTCTTCAACTCCCTTGCCTTTTATAATATGATCTTCCTACTCCCTAATTGTGCAGGAGATGATCACCCCGTCCTCCGTTCTTCCTCAGGATGAATTGCTGTGTGTGTAGGTGTAGATTCGGTGTAGTTGGCAAGAGGTGGGTACAGGCTCTCTCTATGCTGCCCTCTCCTGCAAGTCCACAGATTGATTTTGAATCCTGAACCAGCCCCACGTTCCTGGGGTAAACTCTAGTTGGTTTTTATGTATGCTTTTTGTATGTTGCTGAATTTGATTTGCTAAAATTTTGTTAAAAGATTTTTCATCTTTGCTCATGATGGATACTGGTAGTTTCCTTACGATATCTTTGGTTTTGGTAACAGGATAATGTCAGTTTTATAAAATGAGTTGGGGAGTGATCTCTACTCTTCTGTTTTCTGTAGAATTGGTGTCATTCCATCTTGAATGTTTGTTAGATTTTACCAATGACTAGAGTTTTCTTGGGAAGAATTTAAATTATGAATCAGTTTCATTTTTAAAAACTGAAGTTAGTTGAACCACAACAGTCTTTTGTTTCACATGTACATGATAGTGATTTGACAGTTATTTACACTAATAAATGCTCACCCCAATAAATGTAGTTACTGTCAGCATATTACAAGTATTATTGACTATATTCTCTATGCTGTACTTGTTTGCCCATAACTAAATCATATTATAATTGGAATTTCATGCTCCTTCACCATCTATTTCACCCCCCTCCTCTCTCATGGCAACACCAGCCTCTTCTTTGTGTCTGTGAATCTATTTCTGCTATAGTCATTTGTTTTTAGATTCCACATATAATTGAGAACATATGGTATTTGTTCTCTGCCTGGCTCTTATCACTTAATATTTAGCATAATATTCTCTAGGTCCACCCATGTTGTCACAAATAGCAAGACTTTCTTTTTCATGGATGAGTAATATTCCACTATATATATATAATATGGATGAGTAATATTCAAAAGGACCATATATATATAGTATGGCCATTTTGACAGTATTCTTTCTATTCCTGAGTGTGGATTATCTTTACCTTTATTTGTGTCTTCAGTTTCTTTCATCAGTATGTTAATACAGCTCTTTTACATCCTTGGTTAGATATATTTTTAGGTATTCATTTGTAAACGGGATTTTCTTGATTTTTTCCTTCTGCTAGCTCATCATTAGTGTATAGAAATGCTGCAGATTTCTTTATATTGATTTTGTGTCCTGCAACTTTTCTGAGCTCATTTATTAGTTCTGGTAATTTTGGTGGAATCATTATGATTTTCTGTATGTAGTATCATGTCATCTGCAAATAGACGGCAGTTTTAATTCTTCCTACCGATTTGGATGCCTTTCATTTCTTGTCTGATTTCTGTGGTCAGGACCTCCAGGACTATGTTGGATCAGAGTGCTGAGCGTGGCATCCCCGTCTTGTAGACGCTCCGAGAGGACGAGGTTTCAGCTTTTGGCCTTTGAGTAGGATGTTGGCTGTGGGTTTGCCATATGGCCTTTCTTATGTTGAGTTGTGGACCCGCTATGCCCATTTTGTTGAGAGTTTTTATCATGAAGGGTTTTTCTGTTGAATTTTATCATGCTTTTTTTCAGCATCTGTTGAGATGATCATGTGGTTTTTATCCTTTTTGTTAGTGAGATGTGTGGATATTGTACCATCCTTACATCCCTGGAATAAATCCCACTTGGTGGTGATGGATGATTGTTTTGATGTATTTTTGAATTCGCTAATATTTTGTTGAGAGTTTTGCATCTATGTTCATCAGGTATATTCTTTTTTGTAGTCTTTGTCTTGTTTTGGTATTAAAGCAATGCTGGCATCATAGAATGAGTTTGAAAGTATTCCCTCCTCTTCTACATTTTGGCATTCTTTAATGAAATGTTTGGTAGAATTCAGCTGTGAAGCCATCTGGTTATGGACTTTGTGTTTTTGGGAGTTTTGTGAGTTTTTTTTGATTACCAGTTCAACTACTGGTAATTGGTCTGTTCAGATTTTCTCCTTCCTGGTTCAGTCTGGGAAGGTTGTACTTTTCTTTTTCATAGAATTATCTAATAATTCTTTGTATTTCTATGTTGTCAGCTGCAACTATTCCTTTTTCATTTCTGATTGTGTGTCCTCTCAGAGTACCTGCTCTTGGTTTCATTTTTTTCCCTGTTTATTTCTGCTCTGATGTTATGTTCCTCTTTCTACTAACTTTGGGTTTCAACTTGTTCTTCTTTTTCTAGTTTCTTTAGTTTTGAGTTTAGACTTTATATTTGGGTTTGTTCTTATTTCTCGAGGTAGGAGAAACTGCTGTGTACTTCCTTCTTAAAATTGCTTTTGTGGCACAGGAAGGCCTACTTGGGTCCAGGCACTGGTCTGCAGAAGGAATTTGCTGGGCCAGGGAGGCTGGCTGTGTGTGAGGGGTGGTAATGCTGCGAGGGATTCAAATAGATTTTGGAGCTGAAGTTGATAAGACTTTCTGATTTATCAGATGATGGGTTATGAGGCAGATGACAGCCCAAGCTTCTGACTTTAGCCTTACAGGAAAAAACAGCCAGCTGGGTGGTGCTGCCTGAGGACATTCAGCCTTGTGGCCTGTCAGCAGTGCTGCAGTCTGGGGGGAGAGCTGTGGTGCTGGGTGAGCCCACCTAGGGTGAAGAACTGAGGTCTAGGTGCTGGAAGAGAGGAGGCCAAACATCAGCCTCATCCTCTCTTGACTCTCAGGGAATGGAGCCATGGCCCATCTGGAGTCAACCTCCACCAGGAGCCTTAGCATGCTTTTGAGTTGCAGCTTGGGCCACCTCCACATCATGGCCCATAACTAGACACATACTTTATTCAGAGGCAGCAGAGAAGATGGCAGACTAGTGTACCAACAAAGCATCTTAACTCACATGCTGGGGAAGGACAAGGACAGACCTGCAGGTGCCCCTGAAGGCCCAAGGCAGGCGGTAGAACAATCCTCTTCCTTGGTGAGTGGCTCTTGTCAATGTAGGTCTGGCTACAGTGTTCCTGGAAAGTCTTGGACAGGATAGTCACTGTTGCTAGACATGTGTAACGCTCTCTTGGGGTGCTGAGCAGCTTCGAGCAAGAGCAGCCTTCGTCCAGGGATGAGCAGGTCTGTGTGCAGTGAAGGAGGCAGGGGTGCTGAGCTGCTCTCACCCTGTTACAGGGCCCCCCCCTGGCTGTGCTTCATCCTGAGGGGCAAAAGGACATGTCTCATCTGAATTGCTTCCTGATGAACAGGGTGGATGAGGGGCCTGATGTGTGGGATGTGCGCTGGAGCCTCGCTGAGGCCGGGGGGTCAGGAACCTCAGCGCTCCTCGAGCCACCTCAGCCTGGACAGAACACAGAGCATTGAGTGGCCTGTTATGTCAGTGACCAAGCCCCAGGGAAGGGCAGGGAGCTTGTGCAGGGCTTGCTCTGAGCAGGCCATCTACATGTGGAAGCAAGAGACTCCACAGGTCTCTGGCTAACATTTCCCCTGGTGGGGGGCAGTTTCTGAACCCCTGGGGTAAGACTTGGGTGGCCAGGCCCAACCACTGCTGTGGCTCTTCCTGGTGGTGCAGAAAAGAGCCTCCTTCAGATCTAAACTGGCACAATGACCATGTTCTCCGTGAGGAGGGCGTCCGGCACTGCAGGATATGAGTCTCAGATGATGACTTTATCAACCGTCTGAAATCCTGAATGAAAATCCTGAATGAAAAGCTGCTCAACCTGCAAGGGCTGCTTAGTCCTGGGTGGAGAAACTCGAGAATGGGTTGGATCCCCTTGGGGCCTCGTGTCTCACAGCCTCCTGCTTTAAGGCAGGAGATCCTAGCATCTCCCAGAGTGGGTCTGGCTGTCCCTAGGATGCCATCTGCCCACACTGGTGGTCTTACCTCTAGATTTCATGAGGGAGAAAGATGTGTTTCTCCTCTGGTGTCCTTATCAGGGCCCTTTGAAGTTCAAGAGTTGTTCTGGTGGGACCCAAATGTCAGGTTGGCCTGGTGAGAAAGTGGTTTGAGCATCGAGTTTGCAAAGGAGGTCCTGGCCCCAGGAAGGGACAGCCTGCTGGCATATACCAAATAACTGTTGCCCCTAAAGGCACTCCCCCTGGCATGAGCTAGTCTGCGCTGTCCTAGACACCCAGGGACGGGTGGACTGGGAAGGTTTGCGTGCCAACTTGGTGTTCATCACTGCACCTGGGGCACGGTGCTCCTTACAGAGCCACCTGGTCTGTTCCCCACTGGCAGTTTAAACCCGGGGCTCCAGCAGGAAGCACGAACCTGGTGCCTCTCTGCTGCTCCTCTGAATATTCTTCCCTCTTCCTCTGCTCCCTTGACACTGTAAAAGCAATGTCCGCTGATGGGGAAGGTTTGTCCCACACGCCCCACCCAGGGTTTGGAATTGCCTGCACCGTGTCCTATGAAATACCATCCTGCTACTTTCAGGGGGCCTCAAGGTCAGCATTAGCATAACGCCTGTAGGCTGCTGTGTCTCCTACATGTTGAGGTGCTCCTGACTGGGTGACCCTTCTTGCCCGAATCCATGTTCTTCCCTGTACCCTGAGGATGCCCAGTGGGGAGGACACAGCAGGAGTATTTTTCCAGTTAAGCAATTAGCTTGAAAAAGGATTATGCATCCAGAAGACCCCCCCCAGAGGATGTTTCTATGTCCAAATTGTGTGCTCTGGTGGGTCCTAGAAGGTGAAAGGTACCAAACAAGGTCTCAGTGCCCCACTTACAGGCTTGGGTGATGTTCCTTGTCCTGGTGAGCTGACTCTAGTCCCGGTGCTCCCATAGGCTTGGAGCCCCAGGTTCGGGCATGAAGGGGTGGGTCTGGCAGTGGAGACCCCAAGCTGCCCTCGGCTTGTTACAGTGGCTTCTGCTGGTCTGCAATCCACTGCCTGCCTAAAGGAGGTGACATGCAGCACGGTGGCTCCAGGTCCCCGACCTGTCTGCCCTTGGGCAGCCTGGTGAGCCTGCTGTGCCAGGAGTTGTCCGGCAAGGCTAGTGTGGCTCAGAGGCGTCAACTCACCCATTTCTTCTCAACAGAAACTGACGCTGAGGCCTTCTGTTGGCATATGAAGCTGAATAGAGGAATTTTTACCCAGAAAACTCTGGCACTGGGGGGAACACTCCTCCAGGACATCGCCTGTTGAGAGAGAGGCCGGCGCCTGCCAGCCCCGTGGACGGCCCGCAGGTCAGGGCAGCTGAAGCACTCAGCTCCGTACCCAGGGCAGACCCAGAGGTGCTGGTGAGGCTAAGAAACCAACATACTGTGTGTACTGCCCTCCGAGTGCCCACTCTGGGCACTCCTGCTGGGAACACCAGCTCTTTGCAAGGAGAGCCCCCAACTACAATAAAGTTAACAAATTTAGTCATTTACAAACCTCAAAGTATTTTTAAAATGTGGTTTGTCATGTACCCAAAAAAACATCAGGTTATGTATTTAAAAATTCTCAACCAAATATTGGTGACGGTGGGGAATCCCTGCCCAAGGACTTGGCAGCCTTCTCGGGTCTAATGGTCCAAGGCAGGTTTGGCAGGTTTTCAATCTTAGGGCATCCAGTGAAAACTTCAGCCCCCACGCAGGTGCATATAAACACACAGTACAGGTATGATGCGTGCACAACCCAGTGTTGTTCAGACAGACAGCATCTCCAGTCCCTGGGGACCTTTACTTGGACAGTTCCTGCCATGCCCAGACTGGGGCAGGAGGCATGTCCCGTAACTCTTGCCCAGACACAAGACTGTGAAGAGATTTTTTAGAAAAATCTCTAGTGTCACATTCTCTTCAACTTAAAATTTTACCCCCAAAAGAATTTCACTGAAATGAGGGTTGGCTCTATTCTGTGTAGCCCAAGTAAAAATACTACTAATTTCTAGATTTCATGGGGAATTGTAATTATTAGAACCCATGGATAGTGCTGTAGTTCTAATCACAAAATATATCATCTACAATGAATCTGTAATTTGTAAGTAAACAAACTTTACCTGTTGGGAGTGCACTGTCATTCCAGTTACAGCCGCCCTCAGCCTGACAGACACTGCCCACCTGAATGGTGCTCACGTAAACTGGCGGTTGCGTCCCAGGATGCCTCATGAGTAAGGTCCTCTCCCAGACAGCTGGACCTGCTGCCCTACCAGCACAATGGCCTCCTAGAGGCGTGACATCACTTGTACCAAAGCCTAACTGAACACAGACTCCATGCTAGTGCCTAAACCTCCCTAACCACAAGGTGAGTTTTCACTTGCCCTCTGGCGCCCCTCCCTGGGCCCTACAGGGTGGTGACGTGTATCATCTCACCTGCCACATTGTCCTGTCTCTGCCAGGGTCTGGCTCTCGACGCTGTAGCCTGCCCCATTGGCCCAGGGGTGCGCGCTCCTGCTGGGCAGGCCGCTGGCCATGCTGTCCATCTGTTTCATGGTTAAGTCCCAGGCATCGGCAATTTCGTGTTTTGTTGCCAACACGAGTTTCAGGTCCCTTGCGTGCCATCCTAAGCCTTCAGGTATCAGGATCTGCAGAGGGCCCACGGCAGGAATGCAACGTGAGGCTTGGGGGGAGATGGCAGAGAGCCCCCGGGCATGAGGTGCACGATGTGCAACTAGGACTCAGCCACTCGGCTTGCCAGGCCTCATCTGTGACAGCTAAACATCAGTGCCCAAAACTACACAGCCCAGCGAGGCGAAACCATTGGGGAAACCATAAGTGAGTGGCACTCACAGGAACAGCATGTGCCCCCAGGTGCTGCCATGGTACCTGCATGCCATGGTGGTGGTTCACACTATGCTTTAAGTGCCCTGCTTGCCTCAGAATGGTCAGCAGTGGCCACGCTGAAAGCAGAGCAGCCCAGTCACTGCTCCCACCATGCTGTGCCCCCGGCATTCTTGGGGAGCCATACTCACAGCGTCCACCAGGCTGTCTGCGCTCCTCTGCTTGTCGCTGTCTTTGCGGCAGAAGCTGCGGGGGACAGTCAGGCTGGCGCTAAGGTCCAGTAGGACACGCTGGGCTTGTCCGTGTACCACGAGCAGAGGTGCAGGGACGGCAGGCTGCTGATGGCCTGGTCCAGGGCCTCCGGCCACTCCACCTGCACCAGGGGTGTGTAGCATGGCGTCCAGTCCCCGTTTGGGGGCCTTGCTGGTGGGGTGGTCCACAACCGGGTTGAGTGGCTGGGTGAGTACTTGTGGGCTTTACCTGAGTCTAGGCCTGCAGCTGCCGTGATCTGGGGAGAGAGGGGCCACGGGGAGGCCAGAGGTCCTCAGGGGCCAGGCCCTGGCTCTGCTGTGTCAGGCACCCTCCCTGGGCAGGCAGGGTCGGAGGCTCACCTGCCCTCATAACTACGGGCTGCTTGCTGAGGGCTCCAGCCATGTGTTCATGGACAGCTGACAGAGGAGCAGACAGAGGGTAGCACTGACGGCCCAGATCTGGTCCAGCAGCCACCACTCCCTGGTCGTGGGTCGTACCAGGCCCTGTCCTCAATGGCGGGACAGATGTAGGCACCTGAGCTGGGGCCCAGCAGCAGAAGCTGGTTGCTGTGTCACATACCAAGTAGGTCTCCAGCTCCTGTGTGAGCTTGGGCACATTGCCTACCCTCTCTGATGTTTGCTCATCCATAAGGGGGTTCATGACAGTATCTGTTTGGCAGACTTAGTTCTGGACTGAACCAGGGTGTATGTAAGTCTCTCTCCTTCCCTCCCAGACCTGGCAGCCGTGGCAAGGGGGTGTCCTACACGGGCAGGGGCAGCCGGCTCGCCCAGCACAATCTCTCTGCATGCAGGGCCCTCCCCCAGGCCATCCTTGAACAAGAAGAGGCCCCCAGGGGAGGATGCAGGCTGGACCCCCTCCCTCTCCTGCCCTGTCCTGCTTCGGGAAATGCCCACCTTCTGCCTTGATGTAGGAGCTGTTCAGACCAGAGCAACCAGGGCTGCACTGAACACGACGGGCCTGTCACTGCTGGAGGGATGTTCATGGCGACTAGTCTCTGTGAACGGGAAGAAGAGCTTCTCACCAGAATGCAGACAGCGGGGGACAGCGCGTCCCTTTGCAGCACGTGTTCGCTGCCGTCCCTCATCCCTGCCCCGTGTCAGGCCCTCTGCGCCTTTTCTGCAGTGTCCTTCCTGCTCTGACAAACTCCTACTTCTCTCCTGCGGGACCTGGAGCAGACGGCACCTCCCGCTGCAGCCGCCCAATGACCTAACTCCCTTCCTCTTATTATTGGCCAACAGGGTGTCTTGTCAAAACCTGAGGCTCCCCAGGACAGGCCCACGTATCCGCCTCTCCCGCCCCAGTGTGGCTGGAAGGCTTGCTGAGGGAAGCAGAGTCCCTGCAAGAGAGGCCGTCGGACACGCAAATGGAGGCTCACTTTACAGGCTACTCTGTGCGGACATACTTTCCCAAACCCCAGGGGAGGCTGGATGCGGCGGAGCAGCGTGACCACGTCCAGGTGCTTGATCCTTCCCCTGGACACGAAGTACAGCCTGAGGGCCGGGCAGCGTCCAGGCCCTCCCGCCTCCCATGGTCACGGCCAGCGTTCCAGCCACAGCCCGCACAAGCCACATGGAATCCCTTTCAACCTACTTTGCCTCAGGGTCATATTCTTCTGAATGGTGAGGCCCCAGAATTGACCAGTCCCGGGTCAGATAATCAAAATTGTCCGTGATGACCGCCACGAACAGGCTGATGATCTGTGAAGGCAAGTCAGAAGGAGGAAGTGTCAGCTGTCCTGGCCGGGCTTGGTGAGACCCCCGTACGTGCTTCCTGATCATAAGGGTCACGCAGCATTTGAACCCACTTCCCCAAGAGAGACTGTGAAGACTTTCCTTCTGGAGAACATTTCAGAAAAAGGCAGGCTTCTAGCTTCCCAAAGTGGCTTTGGTTTGGTCCAGGGGAGGGCAGGGGACATGTTACGTGTTATCTGGTCTTGTGGCTCACACTGCAGTTTCACAATTTCACTGCCACCGAATACTCACACCCTGACGTCACTGCTAAGTGTGCTGGCTTGGGAATTTTTAAGAAGGAACCAGCAGCCCCGAGAAGTAGGGGGGACGAGGCCCCAGGCCTGTTAGTGAGCATGAGGCCCCTGCTCAGAACAAAGGTGCTAGTAACAGGCCAATGGCAAAACCCTCCACCTGCCGAATGGAGCCCAGAGGGCTCGTCAGCAAACACCCCCAGCGATTTGACGGGCACCATCGCTGGTCTGAATCCCGGAGGCCACACAAATATCTGCGAATTCGGAGGGCAGCTACTCTGATCATTTACCAGAAAGGCGCAGAGCATGTAAAAACTGATGAAGTAAACAATGGCGAAGTTGCTCCCGCACGTGTGCTCCTCCCCGGGGCTGTGATCGGAGTCGGGGTCACACAGCTTCCCGGGGAGGCAGGCCTCCCCCGGTGCACACCTTTTCAGATTACGAAAAGAAAGGGTGTTAGTGGAGGAAGAAGGGAGTCGAGGCTTAGACCTTCAAGAAATCCTAAGGTAGACTGCTCTTAATAAGAGCAGAAACTAAGTAACTGGGGGAAAGCCAGTGTGAATTGGTAAAAATTCCTAGGCTGAAATTCCTGATTTTCACACTTAGCTAAGTGGAGGCTCTGCTAGAACCATGATTCATAACATCATGTGATACAAGTGCATCAATTCATTTTGTGTAAATGGATGTTAAAAATTGATATTTTTACATCTGTTAAGCCATTTGTAAGCTTAATTTCAAGAACAGAAAAAACCTTGCCAATGAAGGGGTATTTTCCCCCTTTCCAGCAAGACATTCAAAGGTTCCCCTAAAGGCTCCTGCTGAGCAGGAGGTAAAGATGTGCCTCTGCTGCAGAGAATAAGTATTACCCACATGGCAACCAACAACCGCCCATGGTCCTAGCACGTGAAGGACTGTGTGTAACACCCTTTAAGGTAAAGCAAGAGAATGGACTGGGTTTGTTTAAAATGGTCATAAATAGAAAAAATCTGCCAAAGCAGATTAGGCCGATGGGTGTGTGTCTTTATTAATACTCATGAAATAACATTCAGGGACCTGCTCTATTTCCGCTGGGCTGGGCAATCCTGTAGCTTAGGAGACACCGAGTGCCATCTATACCCACAAAGTGACATCTGGCCCTGGGCCTGTAACACTGCCCACTGGGCCCACGTGGGCATTCGGGAACCCTGACAGGCACTCCTATCTCTAATGAGGCAGGATGCAAGTCAAACAGCAAACGGTTAGAGTGGACAGCAGAAAGGAACACCATCCCGGGGAAATCCAGTTCTGGTCCCTCACTGGCAAGACCAAAGAGGAAGCGGGCCGGAGCTGCAACCCTGCCCTGCACCCCTTTCTGCATCGAGCCGCCCCCTCGGCCACACCCACAGATCTGTAGCCTTGGCGGGTGCCTCTGTGAACTGCCCCTGACCTTCTTCACCTGCACCCCCCCCAACACATGCAGCATGTCCCCCCTCCTTGGGCCCACAGCTCCCCTTGCACAGAACTTGCTGGTGGTCATGACCCTGTGGATCAGGCAGGGAGGGTGGCCTGGCCGTGGCGCTGCACCAGGAGCTCCCCTGGGGCCTGCATGCCTGTCCTCTCAGGACACCCCAGCCCAGCTCGGCGCCAGGCACATCCTGGGGTGGACACGGCACTGGGGATTCGGCAGCGGAGACCCAGGTCCTGGACGTGCCACCCTATGCTCCCGTCTTAGGGCTTCAGTGGGGTCATGGAGAGAGGACACTGCTGCCGTGTCCCCGAGCAGGACATGTGACAGAACGGAGGGGCCTGTGGTGGGTCTCAGCACAGAGGATCTGGAGAGTGACATGCACCAAAATGCGGATTTCCAGAGACCTCAACAGGCTCATCAGAGAGAGTATTAAGGGCTTGAGACAAGCCTCCCTTCCCTCCATCCGGGAGAATTTCATGGTCAATGATTCTGACCCACACTTAACATTCTGTGTCCCATATAATCCGCTTGACCTTAGAATCAAAAATAAGCACTGCCATCAGGGGAATAGTCTCCTATGGGGCCTGAGATCCCCCAGGGTGGCAGAGGGTCCTGGGTGATGAGCACCCAGGAAGAAAGGGTCTCTGAGGAGAATGAGCACCTTTCACACCATCCGTGAGCCCGCACCATCACAAGGCCACAGCCTCAGGCACAGGAAAGGGTGTGCGTGTGGGGCCTGTGCGCGCAGTGTGCAAGGTGGGGCAGCGGGGATGTGGGGTGGGGCTGCCTGGGGAGCAGGGGCCGCCTCCTGAGCGTCTTTGCTGCAGGTCCCAAGTGCAGTGAGACCCGCTTGCACCACCCTTCCTCCCCTGAGGGCGAAGAGCACCCGCCTGGTCCTCAGACATGCCAGGTTTGCTTCTGCCCCGGGGCCTTTGCACGTCCTGGGCCATTTGGTTAGGATGCTTTTACTGTCAGCCCGCCTCCCATTCACCAAGTCACTCGCTTGTTCTCAGATACCTTCCTCTCGGCATGCAGAGCGGGTGGCGGCTAGAGCCTCGCGACAATGTGCACACAATGTCACCAAACTGCATACTCAACGGGCTAAAACGGTACATTTTATGTATATTTCACCACAATGAAAAACTGCACAGAGTGTCCACTGTGCCACTCTCCAGGCACATATTGTCCATGCAGTCGTCCATTCACTCACTCATTCATAAAGGGCCCCCGTGCCCAGGCCTATTCAGACAGTAAGAAGGGTAAGCAAGCGGTGCCTACTGCAGTACGGGGAGAAAATGAAGCAGAGAGGCAGGGGTGATGTCACACACAGGGCCCGGGTCCTCTTCACCAAGGTGACTGGGTAAAGCTCTAAAGAAAACAGGAGTCAACCATGCAGACAACAGGGTAAACGCCCTTCTAACCAAATGGCCCAGGATGTGCAAAGGCCCCGGGGCAGAAGCAAACCTGGCATGTCTGACATGGAGACAAGTGTGGCAGGAGTGGAATGAAGGAAGGAAGAGTAAGAGGACAGGTGTGGAGACGAAGGGCTCACGAGTGAGCAGCACACACAGGCCCTTCCCTGACAGCAGCCGGACGGAGGGGACCAAACCGACCAACAGTCACAGATATGCTATCGAGAAAATACACGGGTCCAGTGGTGGAGAACAACATGGGGGCCTTTTTAGGTGGAGGGATTAGTGCAGGCCTGAAGGAGGTGACATTTCAGCTAGAAACTAATGGATGCCCAGGACATTCCCGATGGAAGGAGCATGTTTGGAAGCCCTGTGGCAATCAGAGCTGGTCATTTTAAAGAAACTGAAATGACGTGGACGTGGCTGAAGCATCGCAGGCAGAGGAAAGGGCAGGCAGGGATGTGGAGGGAGCAGGGGCCAAGCAGGGGCTTGAGGCCCAGATGGGAAGCCCAGGCTCGGGTCACATGCAAGTCAGCTATGAAAAGGCGTCTAGAGGGATGAGCAACATGCTCAGGTTTGTTTTTAAAAGGCCATCTGGCCACTGCGGAGAACGCACTGGAGGGGCAGGAGATGATGGGCATTTAGATCAGAAAGGGATCATAGAGATGGACAGATGCAGAGAGGTTCACAGTGACCCCAGAGGCAGAGAGGACGGGACTGGTGGATGATTCTGAGGGTGGGATCAGGGGTGAGAAAGGATCCCCCAAACCCCCAGATTCGTAGTGTCCAAATCTACGTGGATGGGACCAGGGGAGGCTGGGGGTGGCCGGGCTTGGGGAGGTCTGGGTTCCGTTCTGGATGTGTCCAGGTTGGGTGCTTTGAAACATCAAGGTGAGGTGGCCGACAGGTCAGGGGCAGACACATACATTCAGGACTTAACTGCAAACAGACATCACAGGAAGAGGGAGACATAGACACACAGACAGAGCTTGGTGACCTCAAGTCAGTCTGCGGGTTGAGCGGCAGTTTTCTCATTTGTAAAACCAGGGTGATGTCCAGGGTGATCCCTGATGTCTAACACTTCCAGGGAATTTTACGAGTCCCACTCCCGTAGGGCCGCACATTCCTCAGAACCTGTTATTTGGAGAGTGCTGGCCAAGCAGGCCAGGCCGGCTGTGGTCTGGGGCCCCCAGTCAGGGTGGGGTTCCCAATCACGGCCATGGGGGTCATGCTTTTTCGTAAGTAAGCCTTTCCAATAAAGCTCATGGGCTCACACAGACACTTAAATTGGGGCGGTCCTAAAAGATAAGGCTTTTTCCTTGTAAGGGCTCATGTTTAACCCAAGCACACGCCTGCAGCTTCGGCTCCCCTGGAGAAGCATGGCTGCCGCCCTGGGAGGGTCACAGCCGTTCCTTTCCCAGCTCCCTCTTCCCCTCCCCCTCAGCCTCTCTGCCCAGAGCCCCCACAACTCACATCAAGGCCTGTGTTGACTGTAGGTTCTTGGCCACACACCCCCGGCTCTACTGCCAACTGTGGACAGCCATGACTTTCCAGGAAGCAGTCGGAGAGCTAAGCAAGCAAACCCATCCCTAACAGCTCCCTCCGGCCACCCCACTGCTCCGTGCCCGCCTCCCGGTGTGATCCGTGCATCTGGTTTTCAGGGGATGGGGGCAAGTGTCTGAGAATGGTGCCATGTTTCTTCCCGTCTAAGGCCTGCATCTCCATTGCTTCTCCATCCATCACATCACCACAGAGAAACCCTCTGCCAAAGGCGGCCCTCACAGACCCACCTCCAAAGAAAGTCCGACACACGGGAAATAAATGGTTCTAACGACAGACTTGGTCCTCCATGCCCCCTCCCGCCATGCCAGCGGACAAACCCCATCTTGACCAAAGTCCACAGAACACCCAAAATCAGGAGTGGAAAACAAGGCTGTGACTTGGGGACAATGAGCTGTGTCTGCAGGGAGCTGTGACCTGTCCCTGCCAGACTGACCCTCTCCCCTGCCCCAGGGACACTGTCCGACTCAGCCTTCCGTGCCCAGTCCAGTCCCACTCTGTCCAGGCAGCCACCTCCGACCATCGTCAGCCTGACTCAGCACTTCGCCTTTGAAATCACAGAACCAGGTTTAACCTGTTCCCTCGGCACTCACCACATGCTGCCCTGGGAACCTGTTCCCTCGGCACTCACCACATGCTGCCCTGGGAACCTGTTCCCTCGGCACCCACCACATGCTGCCCTGGGAACCTGTTTCCTCGGCACTCACCACATGCTGCCCTGGGGTATGTATCGGGCTGGACCTGAGCTCACTATTTGGCTCTTGTGTTCTCATTTAGCAGTGTGTCTGTGAGTCTGTGTGTTGGCGTGCATTGTCTCAACTTCGCTTGGCTCCCTTTGAACCCAAGCCTCCTGCAATCCTTCTCTGAGCAGGTACAATCAATACTTCTCACGAACCTGATCACTGGTGACATTTAGGATTCAAAGCCAAAGGCTCCTCTGAGATATCTTTAAGCCTGTGTTGAGCTTGTGTTTAGTAACATCACCTACACTTTCTCTAGCTTTTACCTAAGGGCAGTCAAGACAGAAATTAAGGTGTCCCAAGGTCAAAGACAAGTAACCGCTATTTACCAAGCACTCGCTGTGCACTTGGGAATTATGCTCAATGAACATATAAAGGCATCTTAGGAAGGGCCTCCCCCACAAAATGAGTTCCTTTCTCATTAACAGATTCAGTTCCTCCAGGACATTCCATGCCTAAGCACTCTAGTTAAGTGAATGTTACTGAAAAGCAGTCTTGAACTTTGTAGCTAAATAAATTACTAAAAAAGACTAAGTTGAAACAATGCAAATCAAATATGATTTTTACCACAGAAACTGCTGTATTTGACAGTTATGTTTCTGACCAACTGCCAACATTTGAAAGGTAAAATGCAAACTTCTCATTTAAAAATGTTAGAATTGCAGGCCCTCCTAAAGATCACGTGTACAGCTAAGGACAGTCACCCTAACAGTTCATCACTGTTGAATTATGCCAGATGCACTCCATGTATGCAGCATTTACTTTCTCCCGACAGTGCCATGAAACAAACTTTCCCTTTAGGAATAAGAGAACTCAGGGCCACAGTTGCTGTGTTTTGACTAAGGTTTGGTGGCTACTTGGTGGCACAGCAAGAATTAAAACCCAGAGGTATCTGGCTCTAAAGTCAGCTCTTTGTACAACTCCGGCAGCCTCCCCAAATCAGTCACAAAAAATATGCCTAATACCACATAGGACAATGTCTGACGTCCATCAGAGAGGGCTGTACGGAAACAAAGACACCGCTGTGCTGCATGGATCTATTAGGAAATCCCCACAATGAGCATCCTCAGTGAGGGGCCGGAGCACGGCTGGGCGGAGGGGGACTGGGTGGGAGGGGAGGAACCTGTGGCAGCTCTGCCGTGTCCTGTGCCCTGGCGCTGCGGCTGCAGCCGTGAGCAGGCCTCCCCGGTGGAGCTGCCGCTGCAGTGCAGGACGCAGATGACACCGCCAACCGGCAAGAAAGGAGACAGGCTGGACTTGGTGACAGGTGCCTCGGAGGAGGGCATGCAGGGCGAGGGGGGCAGGGTGCACCTACCCAAGGGCAGGCGGGTCCGCGGGCCAGGGGCAGAGCCAGGCCTGAGCCAGAGGGACGTGGGCTGTTAGCTTGTGGACGTATTCACAACCAGGGGCCGGGTGAGGTCACTGAGTAGGGAGTGCTGACCGCGTCCCAGGTCCTCCAGGAGGGGGCAGGTGTTACCTGCGGCGAATGCTCAGGTGACCCCAGCACAGAGAGGGCTGAAGACTGACCACGGGTCAGCGACACGGAGACCAGCAGTGACCGTGACGGGCAGTGCTGGTGGAGTTGCAGCCAAAGCCTGGCTTGGTGGCAGCCAAACGGATATGCAGGCATTTGGTTCTCCTCATATTTTACAAGCACGGTTTTGGTCAGTGGCTGCATGTCTGCGACGATTCCGCATGCTAATCCCAGATGGCAGGTCCTCATTCCTCAGTAACCAAACACTGGGCTTACGCCCTCCGCGGAGGAGGCAGGGGAACGGGGCTCCCTCGGAGGGCCTGAGAGTGGTTCACAGTCACAGGGGTGCCCCTAAACCAAGTGACAGCAGTAAGCTGCTCAGGAGCCTCTGAGGGCTGAACATCTGTGAGCACCCCACATAGAACAGGGCGTACCTGCCTCTAGTCCAACATCACGGCAGGGCCTGTGAGCCACAAAGGCCCTGTCACCATGAGAGACCGCTGCTCCCTACGGGCCCTGGGGGGAGAGCGTGAATAACTGTAATCCGAAAGTGTCATTTTCGACATCAATAAAGGACACATGAGCCATAGTTAAGCTCAGCGATGCCTCGTCAGTAAACACCAGGACGGGCACCAGGCCAGGCCCTGCGCTGAGGGTTCTGGGGCGAGTGAGGCAGCCCAGCCCTGCTCTCATCGACAGCACGGGACTCGGGGGAGGCACGCAAGGAATTCAGAGTGGAAACGCTACTCCAGCCGCAAGTTCACGTGAGGAGCGCCAGCACTGCCCGGCTCACTGCCCACCTCCTCGGGGAGGACGGCGGGACCGCGTCCTCCGCTAGCAGGTGGCTGGAGTCCACGTGAGCCTAGTTCACGTGAGGAGCGCCAGCACTGCCCGGCTCACTGCCCACCTCCTCGGGGAGGATGGCAGGACCGCATCCTCCGCTAGCAGGTGGCTGGAGTCCACGTGAGCCTAGTTCACGTGAGGAGCGCCAGCACTGCCCGGCTCACTGCCCACCTCCTCGGGGAGGACGGCGGGACCACGTCCTCCATTAGCAGGTGGCTGGAGTCCACGTGAGCCAAGCGGCTGAGGCTCAGCGCCAAGCCTGGAGGGAAGACAGCGGGGCCGACAGGCGGGAGGGTTCTAACAGACCCGTGCCACAGGAGCTAGCCACACCACGAAGGAATTCCCGTGGAAAGCGCTAGCGAGGGGGCTCAAGTTCCACACAGAGAGGCAGCGGACGGTGCGGGGGCTCTCTGGAGGGCCTGGGGGCTGTGGGGGGCACAGCGGGCTCCAGAGGCCCCCTCTCCACCATCCCCCTTGCGCTAGAAGCTCCGTTCACGCAACAAACAGCCATCAAGTGGCCTCCACACGGCGAGTCCCACTCCAGGCACTAGAGATAAGTAGCCCCTGCCTCTGGGAGATGACGTCCTACTGTGTGGCGGGGGCAGGGGACCAGCGCTCAGGGACCACGGAGGGGATCAGGCGGGGCAGGTGGGGTGGGGGGTAGATGCCATTATTCTAGAGGATGGGGCCAGGCTGACCTCTAAGAAGACGGCACTAGAGCAGAGACCTGGGGATCAGGAAGGAAGCAGCATCTACCTGGGGAAGCGCGTTCCGGGCAGCCGGGGGGAAAGCCAGCTGGGCATGGTGAAGCCAGCAGGGTGGCTGCCGCGCTGGGGCAGAGCAAGAAGGGCCCCAGCGCTAGACGACGGGACCCGCACTGGCCTGTGCCACACGGCGGGGCCCACGGAGAGGCCCGGAGAGACCTGCAGGCTGGGCGGACTTCACCCTGTCCGGTTTTACGGAGCGCAGTGTCCCCCCACCCCGCTGTCCAGGAATTCTCAGCCCTCAGTCCGAGAGAAACAGCAAGTATAATTTCCCCAAAGCGTCATCATGCTTCCCTGTGGCCAAGCAGGCTGGGAAAGGCTGTTCCTTAAGGCACTGGTGTTCCTCGGGCGTTGACTGCAATTTGCATCACAAATAATACTTTCTATGGGGGAAGCTTCACTGTTGGTGTCTGAGCAGGTCTGGTGCCCATTCTGTTTGGAATTACCCTGATGTAACATCCGGGGAGCAGACATATTCCCAACAGAGACGCCAGGCATCTCGTTCAATTCCTTCAGCATAGTCTAGACAACGTAAGTATGAACCCGTATCTCAGCCTTTTAAAACCAATAGAGGGCCGTTACCTGTTCTTCTTGAATTAGGTTGCAGGATCTTGCGTTTCGGTGCACAGGATCACACCACCTGAGGCCCCACGGCACCTGTGGAAGCTCCTCAGCACGCGCTCTCCAACTACCCGTGAGACTGAACGTGAACGGAAGGGGGTATTAATCCATCAAACTGTCTTTCCCTTCCTCATGTACCAAACAAAAATTTTATATATAAAACTGAACTGTAATAAGTTATACAACTCAATAAACTTACTAAAAAAAAATCACTCTTTTACACTTAAAGCAGGTGAATTTTAGTGTATGTAAATTATACCTCAGTAAGACTGAAAAAAAAATACAGCTCTCAGCTTAAAAAAAAATCTCACAGGAACTCAGGTCATGTTTTGCCACCAAAAGGGTTCATAAAATATCCAACTCAGTTTTAGGGATTTTTTTAAAATGTGGAGCTGCAGATCGAAGAATACGTCCCTGTAGAGCTCTGGGAGCACAGAGGGGCTCAGAGGCCAGTCCTCTTACTATAATTTATTTTCCTCACCCAGCGTTGTTCAACAGGGGCTCCGCAAGAATTTCGGGCAGGATGACTGTTCATTGTGATGCAATGCCACACATTAAATTCCAACTACACCTCTCAGTATTTGTGACAATTACAACTGCCCCGCTCATTTCTAAAACGCAGGGAGGGCCATGCTAGTTGAGAACCATTAAGCCTATCAAACTCTTAAGTTCCCTGAAGGTAGAGACCAAGTCTCATTGTGGTGACATGGGAACATGGTACAGGACTGCGTCCTAAAGTCTCTAGTTCAGGCCCTCAAGCATGACTTCATTTCTCCTCTTTTAGATCTTTTGTGACTGTTTTCATTTTCCTTTTTCACATTTGAAAGAACACTAAATCAACTACATAGTTAAGGCATCTAACAGAAGTGATTTTTTTAAATTGTAGAAAGAACAAAGAAAGAATGAACACTTTCATACTATCCCATAAAGCCTTTCAGATATGCTTTACTATTTGCAGAACAGATTTCAAACAAGGTCTATCAGTACGTCATCAAGGCCCAGGGTTTCTTAAGCATTTATTGCTGACTTGCATTGATTAACGTTCAAAAAAAAGGGCACTAAATAATGTGGCCAACATTAGTTACTACAGAGCTGTGTCCACGGCCACCAAGGCTGGTCCCTGGACAACTGTCCCCAGCCCTCCAGTGACGAGATGCATCACCACCTCTTCCCAGGGTCGCTCTGTGGTTAGGATGTTCGCTGCCAAAACTCACAAAACCACAGAGTAATGGACACGGCTTGTCCTACCCCCTATTTTATAGGCAGAAGAAAGTAGAGCGCAGAGAAATGAAGAGACCTGGCCCAGTGCATGCAGTAATTCATGAGCAAGCCCAGACCCGAACACAAGGGTCTTAGGGATCAAGGCCTCTTTTGTACAGAGACAGTGAAAATGGAGACAGGACACCTGCAGTGCCCTAGACGGTGAGGAGCAACAGCCCTGGCCCTGGCCACAAAGCCTGGTATAGCCATGATTTGGGACATGGTAGTCCTCTCTGTGCTGTAGTCTTTCAACCATAAGAGGAGAATTAAAGTATTTATTTTACAGTATTATCTGGGGATAAATCAAGATAAAAACATGTATGCTCTCTACACATCCTAAGAAATACAAAAGCAGGTTGAAATGCTCCTTTGGTTTACGGGTTTGATGTATGAACACTGTAGGATTTCTGGAACCCCTGTTCCTTTCCTACCTTTGTTTTGTCCATAAGACATAGAAAACAACCCTTATGATCAAGATGTGCTGCTGCTTGGGGCCATACAGCCTTCCATGAGAAAAATTAGGATTGGCAAACTTTGGCCCATGGGCTGAATCTGGGCTGCCAACTACAAGATGGCTTAAAAGTAATAGTATTTCATGACAAGTGAGAAGTGTAAGAAATTCAAATTTCAGAGTCAAAGTTTTATCAGAACACAGCCATCGTCATTAGTTTGTGCATTGTTTATGATGGCTTTTACGTCATAACAACAGAGCTAAGAAGTTGTGATAGAGACCGTGTGGCCACAAGACTGAAAGATTTACTATTTGGCCCTTCACAGACACGGTATGCCAGCCCCTCCTTTAAATGAAAGAAAATGAAGGCTTATTTAATCATAAGCATTATTTGGGAATTCCATTATACATGTTATGAACATATCCTGGGGTCTCAGAAAACCACGCTTGGTAAATAACATTGTGTGGTTTGCAAACAGTGACATCAAGACTAATATGGGGGATCTGGTTCCGGGCAAGGAGTAAGAACACCCAGCATCTCTCTGTGAGTGCAAATATAAAAGTGGACAGAAAACATGGATATCTGGGACTCTGAAAAGTAACTGGTAGCAGGGAGGTTGGAGAAGGAAACTAGAACTTAGAACCTCCACACCAGTGGGCATTTCCCATTGTTCTGTTCCCTCTGTTATCACCCAGCCAAGATTCAAAGGACCAGAACCAGGAGGTCTCTAGGTAGGGACAGAACGACCTGAACAGAAACCCTCTCTTTGTAGTCTAAGGAGCAAAAAAAGGAGACCCCAATGTTCAGAGAAATCCCCTTGGCTGCTTTTGCCCTCTCCTGACCTCTCCCACCTCAGCCGCTGGCGGTCCCAGTCCCATGGCGCAGCGCAGAGGTGAGCAGGCACCTAAACGCTTAGAGGAAAGAATGATTCTAAGAAGAGGAACGGTAGTTCCAAGAACAAGAGGATGAATCCCCATGGGTTCTTTTCTGCTCTGGACAGTCACAGAAAATATGCAGCAAAGAGGGCTGTCAGAGAGATTGCAGAGAAAATCAGAAGCTGCCAGAGATTGCAGAGAGAAGGGAGCTCAAGGGAGTTATACCACAAAGTGGTGTATCAACATTTGGGCTGGAGCTGTTCACTGTGGCTCTAATCCCAAGCAGCATACCCATGGCTCTGAGATTTGCACTTTGGAATAGATCATCGCCCACAGCCAAGACTGGGCAATGGATCGCACACACAAGGGACAGATCCACAGGCTTTGAAAACTGAACTTGCCATGGAAGACAAGTCAGAACTTGCAACTAGGTCAATCATCTGCTTAAAAAAGAAAAACAATCTCCATAAGATATAAAAAAGACTCAGATAACTGTTAATATCCAAAAAGTTCAGAATATGATCCAAAATTACTTAGCATATGAAAAATCAGGAAATTCTCCAATTGTAAAGGAAAAGAATCAATAGACACTGACCTTGAGATAAAATAGGTATTGGAATTATCAAGTAGCTGTTAAAACCATGCTCCAAAAGTAAGGCTGAACCCTGCTGAAACTAGTGAAATAGAAAATCATCTCAAAACAAAAAGATGTACCAGATGGATTCAATAGCAAAATGGAGGTAGAAGAAATAGTGAGTGAATGTGAAGATAGATTAAATAGATATTATCCAATAGAAAACACAAAGAAAAAAAGAAGTACAAAAGTAAACAGAGTCCCACGGACCTGCAGGAAAAGATCAAAAGGTTTAACATACATGTCATCAGAGGCCCAGAAGAAGAGAAGAGTGCTAGGTAGGAAAAAAATCTGAACAAATATTGGCTGAAAACTTCCCATGCTGGGCAAGAGATCTAAATTGATAGTTTCAAGAAACTCACAAACCCTAAACAAGATAATCTCAGAGAAATCCATGCCCAGACATATCACAATCAAACTGCTGAAAATATAAAGAAACAGACCTTCAAAGTAGCCACAGAAAAACAACATATAAAGGGAACAATGGTTTGAATGAGTATGAATTCTTTGGAAAAGATCAAGGAGGTCAGAAAGAGTTGGGACAATATTTACAAAGTACTGAAAGAAAACTTTCAACCTAGAATTCTATATCCAGCAATAAATGTCCTTTAGAAATAAGCATGAAATGACATTTTCAGAAGAATGAAAACTAAGGTAATTCATTTCCAGGAGAACTATTGTAAAAAAGTGGTGCAAAAAATTAGATAATCTAAAAGAAATAGACACACTCTTAAAAAAAATGAACTACTTAAGAAGAAATAAAAGAATCTGAACAGACCTATGGTAAGTAGATTGATCATGTTATCCAAAAATTTCCCACAAAGAAAATTCCAAGCCCAATTGATGTATTCTACTATATGCTTAAAGAATTAACAACAATCCGTCACAAACATTTCCACCAAAAGAAAAAAAAGAGAGAGAGAAGATGAGAGTATTATGAGGCATTACCCCAATACCCAAACTAGACAGAGACATCACCAGATAATTACATACCAACATCTCTTATCAACATATGCATAAGAATCCTCAACAAAACACTAGCAACTGAAAGCATATAAACTCATAAAAATGATTATACAGCACGACCAAGTGAGATTTATCTCAAGAGTGCAAGGTTGGTTTAACATATGAAAAAAAATCAATGTGTAATATACCATATTAATGAAATAAAGGTCAGACACCACATGACCATCTCAACAGAGGTGTAGGAACCATTTGCCAAAATCTTGAAGTCACCTTTCAAACTGAATCGGACTGACAGCCCACACAGCTCCAAAAGTCAGGGTTTCAACAGCAACAGTACAGTATCTGCAAGGATATGAATGGAAGGCCACACAGCTCTAGCAGGAACGGGTCTGGTTCCAAACAGGAGTCAGGCTGAAGGCCAGCACAACACAGGGAGTCGGTTCTGAGGACTCAGACTGAGGCCGAACGAGGACTCCAAGAACAGGGCCTCGAAGGAGATCTGAATTAAGCCTGGAGAGCTCAAAAACGCAGACAGCGGAGCTCAAAATCCAGGAGACTTACCCTTAAACTGCAGGGTCAGCAGGAAAGCAGCGGGTTCGATGGATCCCGCTTCTGATCTCGGAGTGATGTTAACCTTAAAAATAAAACTGTCAGTCATTTTACCAGGAAAAATGGGTTTATTCTGCAACAGCAGAGCCTTGCAGTTTGGGACAGGCAAGCTAAGGCAAAACCACAAGGTATTTGAGGACAACATAGGGGGGCTCTTTTTTAGAAGAAAGCAAGGGGACTAGGTGGATTGTTCTAAGCAGCATGACCGTGGAAGGAAACTGGGAGTCCCACCCACATGTCATGGCTTCTCATTGGCTGAGTTGTGACAACAGTCTCTCATTGGCTGGGCTGTTGCTGGGGCAGATAGAAAGTCTTCCCTCCTCCTCCTGGGCGGTAAAGCAGCTAACAGTGTGAACTGTAAGGCGCCAGTCTGTGGGGGGTCAGAGATGTATGAAGAGTGGTGGATGTGAGAGCTCCCCCTGCAGGCCTCCCAACACTGTACCAAGGGGCTTCCCTTGATTAATTTTCAGTTGTTTTCGTTAAGCAATCACAGTCTCCCCCAAAGGAGGTCTGTTTGCCTCCCTCTCTGTTCCCACTGCTGCCCCATCTCACCCCCCAATATTAAGAAAATAGTCAAAGCAATTAAAGCAACCTCAAGGTGCCTGATGTAGACACAGCGATGCTTCATTAAATGGTCGTTTACCTGACACCCAAGTGCCAGGAGCAAGAGAGGACTCAGGACAGAGGGAAGCCTGCCCACAGGAAGTTCACGCTCTTGTTAGAAATGAGAAAATAACGTAATATCAAACACAAGCAAGCATGCAGTTCAGGTGACAGGTGGCCTCTACCCCAGGTGTCATCCATGAGGGTCCACAGACAACATGCCAGCGGTTCCACCAGTGGTAGCATGCCACACGCAAACTACCGTGCTCGGGAAGGAGGCGAGACCCACACGTCAGGACCTCCAGCTCCAGATGGCCACCCAGCTGCAGGCTGGGACCACATTCCTTATTTCAGTTTCTCATCACAGGCAAAAGGAAGACACATCAGGATCAGAGTGAAGATGTGACATGAGTGACGCTCTGCTCACACGCACAACCCGGAAACAGCATCTGCTCGCCTAGAGCCTGTGCTTTGCCAGGCAGAGCTGTGGTCTGCATTTCACGAGCACGTGGATGCCACACATCTCAGGAAACTCAAGAACAGTCAGGACCTCAGATACCAGCTGGTCATTGAGAACATGAGGGGACTCAGCTCGTTTCGGATCTGGGTGGTCTGGAGTCCTTCTCTGCCACACTCACTGCTCCCCAACCC
Source organism: Manis javanica (assembly GCF_040802235.1). NCBI lineage: Eukaryota > Metazoa > Chordata > Mammalia > Pholidota > Manidae > Manis > Manis javanica. Next base: position 7,715,320 of record NC_133158.1, read on the forward strand.
CCATTATAGTCACTGAGGCACTGAGGCCACACTGACTGGTGTGACTTCTTTCCTGGGCGCGGCCCATAGGAGGCACAGGCATCACGGGGAGACGGGGGGTGTGGGGCTCGGTGTTGCATCCTAAGGGGAGCAGGGGGAAAGGGAAGCCTGAGCGCCGCCAACCCCTCCCCACCCCGTGGGAGCCAGCCTCTCAGCAGACCGCAAGGGACAGTGCCTCAATGAGGATACTGCTTTCCAGGTTACAAAACACTTGGGCACACACCCCACTGGGCTTTTCACTCCCTACTTTATGATACTGAGGAAAGGGGGCATACAAAGTGCACAGCAGGAACTCAAAGCCAAGTGACTTGGCTCCCAGGCAGTGCTCTTTCCATGACGTGCCTCGTGTGCATGGTGGGGCACAGCACTGAGGCACTATGGTGAGCACAGGGCCTATTTGTCACCTTGTGGGCTTATTAGCTTGGCAAAGAGTCATTCACTCAACCCCCTGCCTCCAAATGCCTCGTCTGCAAGCAGGAGAGCCAGTCACTAGTAGGGGACCTGTTGGGGAGTCCAGACAAGAAAATAGGTATCAAATGCTTACTCTGGTGCCTGAAATCAAAGGAAGGCAAGGCTCGAGACACAGGTCCTATCAGTTCACTGCACAGAGGGGAACATGCCCCCGTCTGAAACGCCAGTGTGGCCACAAACACTTGACAGAATCCGGACCTGAGGACCACCTCTCGAATAAGCCCACCCACCATCACAGAGAGGCCTGGGTGCCATCTTCCCTAGGCTACAAGCATCCTCCCCAGGACACGTCAGCAAGCCACAAGCCCACCTTTCCCCTGACCCCTCCCCTCAAAGAGCCCACCAAAGCCCTGGCCAGAAAAAGCCTCTTGACCAGTTAGAGACCCTCTTTCCTTTGTTCTGCTGCCCAGGACAGAGGGTCCCTCTCAGTGCAGCAGTAAACCTGCTTGGACTGTTGAGTTCGCATCCCCTCTCTTCTTTCAACACTGACCCCAGAGACCCCAGACTGTACTTTCTTTCTGCCCCAAGTCACTGAAGACTAGGGACATGGTTGGGGTTTAGGGGAAGAATCCTTGGGCCAAGAAATGCACCATTCATGAGAGGACACAGGGGTTGAACGGGCTTAGGCTGTGACTGTGATTTTAAAACCCTACAGCAGTCCCGGGGTGGGGGGGCAGGAGGAGGAGGTCCCCCAACTACAGGGTCTGCTGAGCCTGAACTGCACCAGGACAGGACACCCCCCCCTGGGGCCACCCCGAGCCATTAGAGAATGTCCTCTGGGGGACTGGGCTCCTCACCAAGACTCCGTGCCAGACGTAAGGAAGCTGATGGTCCCTGCCCCACAGACGAGGAGACTGTCAGGCCCAGGGAGGGAAGAACCCTCCTCGGTCACACAGCAGGCTGGCAAACTGGGACCCGGGGCCACAGCCCGTCCTCCAAAGCTTCCGCGCTCCCAAAGACAGTGACCCGGGCTGACGGTGGGTGTGGGGGGCTGCCGGGTCGGGGAGCCCTCAGTGCGGCAGGCAAGGCTCTGTGCGTGAGGCTCACGGAGGGCTGGCTCCTGCAAGTGATGTTCTATTCTCCCAACGGGAGGCAAGGGGCACCTCCTATGCCTATCTCACAGGGGAGGAAACCGAGGCCAGGGGCCACTCCAGGACTCCCTGCCCTTCCTTTCTGAGGGCGCATCAGGCCAGAAGCTCCTCAGCACACTGGATTTCTTTCCTCTTCTGGGGAACACGTAAATCAAGAGACGGTCAGAGGTCTCCCACCTGGGCCACAGGAGCGAGCCCCAGCTGGTCAGGTGGGTCTTGGCAGCTGACAGGCTGTGGGGACACCACCAAGCCTCACAGGAGGGCGCTGAGCCCTGGATTTCTCCACCGGCCTCAAGGACCCCCTGGGCTGCGGTGGGAGTAGATCCTGACCGCTAAACAGGCCCTCCTCCTTTCCTCGGTGTCTCGGGAACACCGGAGGGCCCTCGCTGTCGTCTGAGCACAGACGGGGTGCGGCCCAGGGCCTCCCAAGACTGGGGGACAACTTTGGGGTGCTTCCCTCAGGCCCGCCCCGGCACCTCTGTGGCTACCACCACCCCAGGCTACACAGCAGGACAGGCAGAAGGCGTCAGGCTAGTGAAAAGTCTTCCATGAAATGGCTGTGGAAAGCAACCCCCCAGCCCAGCAAACCATCTGGTGCGGCTGCTTCCCACTCGGCCTCACCCTCACCACGCCGGGAGCCAGTCGGCCGGTGTCCCCAAGCCCCACATCCTTCCTTGGTCTGTAAAGCCCAGCACGGCCAACATGTCACTGTGGCTCAGGTGTGTCTAACCCCCTGGCTGCTTTATTTCCTCTGTTACAGAAAAGGAACAGACTCGGCAAGGAAAAGCGGCCTGGGGGGTCACGGCCACAGAGGGTGAGCTGGGGCTGCACCCGGGCCCGGCTGCGGAGCCCACCCCGCAAGAGCACCGCACTTCCAGTGTAAGTAACGCTTTGTAAGGAAGTAAAATGTAAGAAAATCTACTTATGACCAAATGTAAACTCTACTCATCCTCATTTCGACTGAGTGATTCAGAGGGCTGTGGGGTTGGTAAGAACCTCTGCCCTGATTCTCAGCCCACAGCCCACGGCCCACCAGGAAATGCCTCTGGGTGGGGGTATAAGGTGGTGCCTGTACCTGCCCAGAGAGACCCGCCTTGAGGTTCCGCCACGGCCTCTGCACCTCGGCTCACCACCCCTGCTCAGCGACTGGGGCCTGGACGTCCTCCAAGCCCAGGGCTGCAGGGCGGGCTCGCGAGTCTGAAAGCCCAGGTGTGAGTCGTGGCCTTGCTGATGACTAGGCGTCCTGGCCACGTGCCCTCGTGTAAGCAATTAAACCACTGTGAGCCGTTTTCCTCACCTGTAAAATGAGGGTTTTAGGGAGTCTCTCGCTCAGGAATGTATGGTGAGGATTTGAGCAGAGGAGGTGGAGAAGGTACAGGCGAGGCCCACCCAGCTCAGCAGCTGTGCGCCTGGAGCCGGGAACAAGGGCAGTTACCTCTGTGCTCCAGCTGCAGCAGAAGCAGCGAGCGCCTGGGGGCCAGGCACGGGGAGGACGCGCTGCACCTGCCGGCCCGCCCCGCCCACCGTCCCGCCCTGCGTCCGTGGGCGGCCCGACTCTTCCCGCGAGATGAGAGGACAGGAAGAGGTGTTCATGGGAAGGTGCTCCGAGGCCAAAGAGGGCAGGCACCCCGGGCATCTTCAGTCGCAGAGGGCCTCCTCGGGGAGAGTGGGGGCCTGGCAGAGGACTCCCGGGGGCCTCCTCGGAGGGCGCTGGGGCTACACGGATGACAGCCACCAGGCTCCTGGTCCCTGTTTCTTTCTTACTTTTTTTTTTTGCTTTTATTTTGGAAGCAGAGAAGGCAGGGGAAGAGGCTTGTGGCTGGCCTGGGCCGCCACCTCTGAGGTTGCTTCTGAGCCCAAAGCTGAAGGGATAGAAGACAGGTCGCTTACGAACTTTAGCACCCACAGACCCCTGAGTGCTGGAGCACCGTGGATAAGTACCTGCGGCCAGGGTTCTCACCTGGCCCTGGGTGGCTAGCTCACTACACACATGTGGGCAATGCGTTGCTATTGACTCTATATAAAGAGCTCCGCCCAGTGCTCTGGGTGACACAGTGGCACGGCTACAGGGCTTCAGGGCTGCAGGAGAGCAGAGCAGAGGCTAGAGTGGTGGCAGCACCGAGGACAGAGACTGGGAGACCGGCTTGCTGCATGCAGACTTGCTCTGAGTGAATGAGATTTTAGTGATTGACCTGCCACCATGGAAATAAACTTGGGTATAACTCTTTCACCCCAAGAACGTTTTACTGTCATTTCTTTGGTCACACTGAATCCATAGCGAACTTGCCCAGGGCTGAAACCCATTGGCAAGGCAAATGCATATAAAATACACAACATACTTGTCACTTTCGACCTCTAGGTCTAAAGCCTGTGTCTTGAGACTTATTCTGCAAAACCCCACCCTAGTATTTGCTCATAATTTTGTGCAGTTCAGCCAGCATTCATAAGGCACCTGCTAAGAACAGGGTCTCGGGTAGGTGTTGGCCGGACAGTCCTATGGCACAGCCCCTTCCTCAAGGCCGTACAATCTAATGAAGAAAAGTGCGTTTACATCTCTAACACCATGTGGAACATACGAGCTGCAAAAGGGATGAAGAAAGCACTATGCAAGCGTCAAAAGAGATTCATAATTGGGAGAAGTGGAGACGTTTTCCCAGAGGAGATGGCATTTTAACTGATTCTTAAACACTGGGGGTGGGGTGGGGAAGGGGGAGGGACTACTAGACGGAGCACAGGGCAGTTATAGGGCAGAGAAGCTGTTCCGTGAGATACTGCAGTGCTGACTGGAGGACGCTAGGCTTTTGTCAAAACCCATAGACGTGTAAAGGCAAACAGTGAACCTTAATGCAAATGATGAACTTTAGTCAATAATGACGTATGAATATTGGCTCATCCATGGTAACAGACGTACCACAGCAGTGCAAGATGTTATAATAACAGGAGAAGGCATATATTCAAACTACTTTCTGTGCAATTTTTCAGTAAATCTGCTCCAAAAAATCACATCTATTAAAAACAGGTGATTGATTGTATTGGGCATCAATGGGGTAAGAGGAATGAGCTTTGGAGAAAAAGGAAACGCCAGGGAGGCTGACGTGTAGGATGGGATTTGTTTCAAAGTGAGCAGGAATGTGGTGGGGCTGAGGTGCAGGCCCCCTGGCCAGGGCAGGGCAGGGGAGGAAGGAGGCTTGCTAGCTTGCTAAGAACACTGTGTTTATCTTCCCCGCAGTAGGAGCCAGTGAAGGTGTTTAAGCAGAGAAGCCACACAATTAAATTGTGACATGGCTCTCGGGTTTTATATTTCAGATCTTAATGAGTTTATGGATTTAGAATTTTTAATATTTTCCCATCCCAGTGTCTGAGTCTCATCTTTGCAATGTTCTCCTGCAAGATTATTTTTTGAGGGTCTTGATTCAGCCCAGCTCTGAATGCTTAAATATTTATATTCCCATGATAATGTGAATTACTGAATAAATAAATAATAGTGAGTCCTTTGTAGAGGCTTCCTATGTGCCAGGCACAAGTACTGGCACTTTCTGTGTATTAGCTCATGTAATTCTTACACCAAGCCCAGGAGATAGGTACTATTAATACCCTCATTTTACAGATGGCAAAACGAAGACACTAAGGAGTTAAATTCCTTGCCCAAATCCACATATAACTGCTTATGGCTGAGAAAATAAGACACGTGGAAAGGCATACACGGTTTCAGTTCTGAAATCAGCCCCGTGTGGGAAGACCCAGTTCTGTCACTGACACATTAGGTGGGGCTTTAGTCCCCATCCTCTTATACATAAACACGGCCATGTAAAGGCACTGAGCTGGCGTCCAAGATGCTGTTCCTCCATATAGTTCATTTCAAAAGCCTTTCCCAGTCTGGAGCATCACCACCCCAAGATCACTAACTAGTTGCCCCCATCTCCATTCCTCCTCCCGCAATAACCTATCCTGGGCACAAACAGCCACCATGTCACTTCTCTAACCAAAAAAGCTGGTTCCTCTTTCGGTCCATGTCCTATCTGAACTCCTCCGGCTCGTTTTCCTGATCTGAACTCCAGCTACCTTTCAACCTGGCCATTTCCCTCCATTTGTCTTCCCTGGGTTAGCAGCCTCCTCATTAGGCCACGAACATGCTGTGCTCATTTCTGACTCTCTGCTCCAGCGGGTGTTTATTTGCTGACCTGAAATCCTGCCTTGCTGACCTCTACCTAAACCCTCTGTATTTAACAAGTCCTGTCAAGTCCCTGCCTCCTCCTGGAAGCTCTGATTCCTGCGGCTACTGCAAGTATATGATCGTCCCCTGTCCCCACCTCCCTTTCCCTAAAAGCCTCCAGCCACCTGGTTGTTCCCTTGATTACACACCTTGTGTCTCGTTTGTTTGCTTGTGGCTATGAATCCTGTGTCTCCAGCCACAGTGCAGATGCTTAAGCATGTATCACCCCCTGAGCCCCTCCTCCTATGGCCAAGTGTTCTGCTCATGCAGGTGCTTAATACTCTGATTAATCTACACTGGATAATAAAAGCCCACAAATTATCTCTAGAAATTGTCAGCTAATATGTACAAAACCCCCGTAAGTTTCTGGCAGGATACTTGGCACTTGGATGGTAAAAAAATATATATAAAATGAGGGAAAATTTGGTTCTTTGCACTCCAGGAATTCTAATTAAGGTTCTGAAGGCTATGTGCAGGGTATATCCATAAACAAACCATAAATTGGGTTTGAATGAACCTCTCTAACCTCAGGCCTTCAACCTAAGAGCATAGCCCTGACCACTAACCAATAGACAGGTGAGCATGGTGAGCAGTCGGATTCTGGGTTTATTAAGGGCACAGCCAACAGGATTTCCTGGGCGTCTGAATGTGGAGTGGGAGAGAAAGGGGAGAAATAAGGCTGCTTCCAAGATTTCTGGTCTCAGCATCCCAAAGGATGGATTGGCCATTGGCTGAGACAGTGGGGACTATGGCTGGAGAAAGACCATGAATGGTGCTGGTTTGGTGAATTTCTAATGTTTTTTTACACTTGACAAATCAATGCTTTCTTCCCAAATGACCAATGCAATGTAATGAGCTATTCATACATAATTACAGAGTTCATATTTTTGAAAAGCAGTCCATCATACACTGCGAGTGAGGTGGTTCACTAGTGCAAGTTCATTGTAAAGATGAGGGAGGACTGTTTTCTTTGCTGGAGGCCATGGAGTGTCCCTGTGTGTGTCTAAACCTACTTGGAGATGATGCAAAATGCCTGTGCCCACGAGCTCCAGCTCTTACAGTTCTTCTGCCACTGCCACTGAATATAGTTTGATTAGCGGTAAGGCAAAAAGCCTTGTCGGTATCCTGTTCTGGAGATGAAAGAGCTAGATGCTTTACAGGAGGGAAAAAAATCCCCAAACACTGACTTCAGAAAAGATGAGTTTCTGAAACTTTCCTTTCTTGGATGTGACTGTATTTCTGATCAGTTATAGGTGTCGTTTGAAAGCAGTAGGAGAACATAAGGGGCAAAAAGGGCCGCAGTTGACTACCAAGGTCTCAGAATCCAGCTTGGTTCTTTTTATTAGTTGTGAAGCTGAAAGCTGAATCCTGTAACACCACATTTCTTGGTATTTTCACTCCTCTGAAATGCGAGTGTAACTCAAGATAAGAAATGCTTCGGGTCCTGTTAAACTTACACACTATCTGTTGTGTTACGAATATAAGGGCACTTTTCAGAACAAGTGGAGGACTGATTATAAATGATCTTTTAGTGCCAACAGAAAGGTGGTAGAGGATGCCAGGTTACTATAGAAACACCAGGGGAAGGAGAAGATTAAGAAGGATGCCTTGTAGAGACAAAATAGATTTCGAAACGATATCTGCACACCATGTCTAACAGTTTCCCTTTGCAAGCTGTGTAGATAATAGGAAGGGGCGCTCCTGGTATGTTAAAATCCAATAACCTTGAAATGTATTTACGTATATGTAGTACATTTCTCATGACTAAAAAATTTTTTTCCTTTTTTAAGTAGACTTTTTTTCTTAGTATAAGGTACAAACAGATAAATAGGAAACGTATTTTTAAGGCTGCAACCATGGAGATAACACCTAGCCAGGAAGCAAGCTGTCACGATAAACACTTTCCTCTATTAATAAGCAATATAGACTTTAGCCATCACAACTGCTGGTCAGTAGTGCCGCCCACAGTTAAGTTATGAGATTTGATGTCAGTCAGGCCTGACGGATCCCTGCTTTTTAACGCAGGAGGGTTCTTGAGCCTGTAAGTTTCCTAACTGACCAAATGGGCTAATGCCTCTTTCAAAGAGTTGCCATGAGGATTAAATGAGAAAATGTTTGCATCCATTTCAGGGCGATGTTCGAGAGCATGGTGAGAGCTCAATAAATGGTTGTAATGATGGCAGTAATGATGACGGGGACAGCTGCTGAGAGAGTCACTTTTACACAGTGGTAGTGGCAGAATTTCTGGGGAAGCATAAGCATGGGGCGGAGTCCAACGCCTCTCCTAATGAGTCAGTAGCTTCAACGAAAAAAATGGACAACTTTCCCTTTGATATATAATCTGATGGTATTTATCAAGTTTGGGTGAGTGGAAATGCTATAGGAATACCAAAGGAATGCATTTTAGAAACCACTGAATTTTGCACATAAGCCCGTGGTAGTAATTGTTATGTTAAAGATGTAGGTGTTGCTTATGGAATGTGACCGTGGGCAGTCACCAGAACCTTGGGTGCTCTAGGATTAATCAAGGGCTGTTGCAAATGCCCTTTGTCACTTCAGGGGGATGAAATTATAATTTCAGAAGGCACTTAGAGAAATGTATTGCACACACTGTTTTAGAGGGTGATGCATGCAATTTTTTTTACAGTTTGGTATTGGAAAGGGAAATAAAAACCTGGTGGTGTTGCAGTTGGTGAGAGAGTGAAGAGAGGAGGGAGAAAAACTGCTTCTCACTTCAACGGGTGTAACACTGATGTGGTGTGAAAGCTGTGGTGAAAACAGGCACACAGGGGGACTGTGAATTCCCCTCCTCTTCTCAGTCATGGAAGGCAGCAAACGCTGCTGAAGGGGATGGAAAACCGCGGATTTTGAAGACACTGGTAATTCTGTGGTGGACTGTTCTATATCTGTATCTTGTGATAAGTTTTAGGTAGAAATATGGGAAGAAACATTTGTGTAGGATGAATGACCTTCCAAATAGCAGCTAAAGGCAAAGCCGAACATAATTATTCCTGTACCTTATTCACCTAATTTTACCCAAACATAGAAAAACCTCATTCATTCAGCTGGAAGGGAAGAAAGCCAGACTGAAATTATACAAAATCTGGATTCCAGACTGTTTAAACAAAGATGGTTTACTTACTTCAAATAGTCGTCATATCCCCTAAGATAAGAAACATACTATCAGATGAACATGAGATGAGCTACAAAAACTGCTTGGAATATTCCTGCACCAAGAAGAAAAAAAGTAAAAACCTTTAACATATTGATCATTGTACTGATGCTTATAACTGATCATTTCTGAAGCCTTTGTTTTAGGGAGCTGTTAGTTTGGTCCTTGCTCAGGAGTAAGACTGAAAATTCATAGTAGAGTTGATTATTTCAACCATAGAGGTCAGACCCGAGTTGTTACAAAAATTGAATAAATACAGCTTTGAAGGATTTCTGAAGGGTCCATTTTCCAACTACAGGGCCTCAGGTGTTAAATCTGTAATCAGGCTGGGCCACATTTCCCTTAATTCTTAGGAAATTGTTACTTATCTCATGGCTTACTATATGAAGCAGATGCTCCTATTCTTACAGAGTGCTGATAAAACCTTTTTATCGCTTGGTCTTAGAGTTAAGTATGAAATTGTAATTTACATTCATAAGTGCGTATCAGTACTATTCATACTTTTAGGAATAGTGCCATAGCCACTGTCTACCACCAGAGGTCCAAATCTGACAGCCCTCGGTCCCCTAGGCCCAGGTACAGCTATGACCACCATAGTGAGCATTCCCTGAGTGTTCATTATGTCTGGTGATTTTCCATAGGTAGTTTGTTTATTTGCATCTTGGGTATCTCTGGATCACTGGGTCAAATCGTCCTTTCGGATTTTAGGAAAAGACGAACCTACAGTCTCCACAAATGGGTGTCACTCCATCTGCACTCTGCAAAGACCCTTGGGTAGGGGGCCTCTGGTCCCCCTGGCCCCTCTGATTAGGAAGGAAGGCTCACTGGTTTCTTACCTCCATTCTTACTTTTGCTTCCCCTTCTACCCTCTCTTCTCTGTGACCCACTGTCCAGCAATTCCCTCAATTCTGTCACAGTCCAAAGCACCTCCCATTCAAGGTCGTGAACAACACAAACTTTACAAAAGGTTTATGACTCTTAAGGGAGTGATTTCAACAAGGTTTCTAATTCCCAGTGCCTCTGCCTTGTCTGTTTAGAAGTGTGCCATACATATAGGAAAATGGAAAGCCGCAGTTCTTGACCTTTGCTCACACTGGAAAAAATGGAATTTTTATGTGGAAGAAAAATAGATCTAAGTAAGATCTCCCTCCTATAAATAGGAAGACTCCAAAACGTCTTAACAGTAGTTAACCTAATGATACGAAGTCATGAATGGTTTTGTGAATAGATGGCTTCTAGTTATGAAATACACACTCAGACATGTGCACATATGTTCTAACTACAGCTAGATATTATATACATAGCTAGAGATTAGGCTCCAGGCACTTTCCAATGCTCACTCAATAACCCTCCAGCCTTTGTTGATATGGATGCTGGAACCCTGGTATATTCACTAACATAAAATATAATCTGATACTGAGGAAGGAGAACGAATAGGTTAGCTTGAAATATATATAAGACAGAGTGAAGAAAGCCAGACAGGTCATATTTTCCATTCTATTGGTCATCAAGTGACTCTAAATAATGTGCAGACAAGGTTGGTATCAGATCAGACTGCAAACAGCAATTGGCAAAACTTGGAAAAGGACCTCAACAATTTTAAGAGGAACAAAAAGCAAATAGTACTATTCCTTTTAAGTCAAGGTTACAGGACATGGCTAGTGAAATCTACTTGCTGATCAGAGCAAACTATAACAAGAATATCTGGAATTAATTCTTTTTATCTAGACTATTAAGCAGTCACAGAATCTTATGTTTAGCAAACAAATTAAGCTACCATTTCTTTTTCTTAAATACAATTTCTTTTGATAAAGGCAGGTGTTCTTGAGATATACCTGACCTAAAAGGATTAAAACCTTTTGAAACAAACAAGCAAGTTGAAAGCATTACAAACACACTGCACACACCTTGATACCTAGATGAAGTTAAAAAATATTTAGATATCAAAAGTCAAAGAAAAGACAAGAATTAGGGGTAAAAGATATTGTGCTTACTAGAATTAACTCACAATAGAATGCTATTAATTTCTCTGGCCAGCCAAGATGTTTTAAAGGAAAAGGAAATCTCTCTTCAACTGAGCTGCCTGTATGTTTTCAGGGTTTGAGATCACTTTTACCTGTAGTAGGAAAAACAAAGGGTGAAATTTTGATTGATTTTCTCTATGATAATCTTAAATTTAGGAAGCAGTAAAGCAAAACTGAGGATGGTTTTAATCCCATCTCATAATTTATAGATTATTGAAATGCCATCATTAATAGAAATTGTATTTCAGAATGGGATGTTATCAGATATAAACAAAGAGTAATTTCCCCTCCTGGGCTTCTTAAACCAAATACTCCTAGATGATTGTGCTTACCTTATTTATTAAGGTCCTAGGGCACCGCCCCTGACCCCAGCCCCCATGCCTTTGGACATATCCTTCACAGCAAATTAGAGATAATTTCCCCTTATTCAAACGTTAAAATATCAGCAGTACTTACACTATTAGGAGCAAGATGATATGCTTAAATCTTTCCAGGTTCAGCATAAACATTGACAATGATAAGTTGGACTGATGAAAACCAATCAATACCATTTCCCACACTTCACCTCTGTAAAGCTTCACAGGATAACAGGTGATTAACTACACAAGGATATGGCACCAGTAAACATCAGTGTTATCCGTGGCCCATGTTTATTGGTTATTTAATTCTTATAAGTCAAATTATTTTGACTTAATGTGACTCTAAATTTTATTAAAACCACCCAAACCAGAACCAAAATATTCGTTAAGATGTACAGAGCCAATATTTATGATGAATGCACTGTAACTTCGATTTATCCTTTGCCGTAAGTTAACTGTATTACCTACAGTTATGTTTTGTATAATTTAAAATATGAGAAAGAAAAATATCTTTATCTTAGGTGACCAGTCTCTGACAAAAGAGAAGCTCAGGTTTCAGCATATCTTGTTTTAGATGAAGAGTGAGTCTGAGGAATAACCTTACAGGGTGGTCAAGGACCACAGCACGACCCCCCAGCCCACTCACCCAACCAACCTCACACACACACACACACACACACACACACACACACACACACAGGGTGGTCAAGGACCACAGCACGACCCCCCACCCCACTCACCCAACCAGCCACACACACACACACACACACACACACACCCAACCAACCAACCTCACACACACACACACAAAAAACAAACAAACAAACAAACAAACAAAAAACCAAAAACCAAAAACCAAAAACCAAAAAACCAACCAACCAACCTGGGTGACACACTTCTGGGAGTTCTGGTGGAGCCCGGGTCGCAGGCCTGGAGAAGCAATCAGCCTCTACTGGAAAAGGGTTCTGAGGACAAAGGCATTTGAGCAGTGTTGCATTTTCCACTCCCCCTTGGACATTCCTATGCTTGTTAGTCTATTAAGGCCACTGAGAACTTCTCCAGTGAAGACAGGTGACTGTTCCTGCTCTTGTGTTTTCCAACATTGCTGGACCACAGGCTTCTTCCCCATTCCCATTAGATGTATTGTTTCTTGACACCCACTCTGGGAAATGCTGATCTTGAAGTGGAAGGGCTGACAATGTAGGAAGAAAGAATCTGAGTGGAGCAAAAGAGAAGGAAATGCTGAGAGAACCAGGAAATCCAAAGTCCCGGCAGGGCGCTAGCGTGCTCTGGCGGCCACCAGTATCTGGGATGTCCACCTTGCTCTGTCTTTGAATCCCCATCTTAATTCCCTCAGGGTGGGAAAAGCACTGGGTTGGAAGGGAGAGGTCCTGGATTGCATTCCCCTTTCTGCAACTGACTGCCCTTGGACAGTTAACTTTCCAACCTGAATCTCACTTTTCTGTCATAAAATCAGAGTTTAAAGAGGGAAGAAATGGTCTTGTCTTTTCTAGACCCAATTAGATGATTCTACCTCAGCTATTACAACGGAAGAAGAAGAGAAAATAGGATTTTCTAGGTAAGAACTCTCTTTTTGACCAACTTTTCTGGATTGCAAAATGAATGATGTATGAAATAGTAGTCCTATGAGCCAACCACATGTGGATACATGATTCTTAATCCTCACTGTTCCGGACATTTTGATTGAAGACTGAGAGTAACAGGAGGGAACCTGGAATAAACCTAGTTTTAATACTGTATTTCTGTCACTAAACAGTGTAAAAAAAAAATCTAGAAGCTTTCACTAGCTAGAGCTTTAATTAAAGCCAAAGGGTAAATTTAACATTAAAAGTTTTTTTAATTAATTGTCCTTCAGGTTGTAAAATCTGTGTCTACACTGTTCTTGGTTATTAAACATGGTTTGCAGGTCAAAAAAAAACTCAAGATGAGATTGAAATGACTAATTTAAATGAAACTAATCTAAAAATATGGAGAAATACAATAGGACACATTAATAAACAAAACTGCCTATGTATTATGCTATGTCACTATTTTCTTTTAATAGAAAATAAAATTAATTGGAAAGTGAATTTCTAACTGCCAGGGAAGTTGAACTATTGATCTGATGCCCTGTATAGCTGACAGCAGTTTTTCCCATAATTGCTATAACCCAGGCTTTGTAATTAAATAATTAAGAGATTGAAGGCTTAAATTGCATTTTGAATCATATGAAACAAGAAACTGAACCAGTCCTAAAACTGATAATAATTACCTTAAGATGTATTGCCATATTGAATCAAACTACTTTTTCAGGATCCATTTGCAATAGCTTCAGATATAATGTTCAGTGCACATTTGATTAGAAAAGTAGAAATCAAGGTCTTGAAAATGGAAATTAATTACAGTATAGACTCTTCTACATTGATACATGTGCCATTAGACAAATCTTGGAACTAATCTATAGCAATGGTTCTCAAGCATGACTGCACATTAGAATTGCTAGAGGCGGTTTAAACATTTCTAATGCCCAACTTGTACCTGAGACCGATCAAATCAGACTCTTTGGGGGTGGAACCTAGGCATCAAAGTTTTTATAGACTCCCCAGGAGATTATAATATGCAACCAAATTTGATAACCAGTGAAACAGTTTAGTCCAGCCAATGAATTTCCAAACAAACTCGCTCTGCCAGTTTGGCTTAAAATGGGCAGTGGGAAGCACATCTATTTATATTTTTCAGCTCTTTTGTAGACATCTCTAACAGAAATAAAGTTACTCCTCTTAAAAAGATAAAAGGTAAGAATGGCAATAGGATCTCTGGATAGATACGTTTTGTAGTACCTGCTCATTCCACGAGAAACTTGTGAACTGCTTTCCTTCCCATCTGCAGTCAAGGGTTCTGGGCCAATTGGAATCTCAAGTCTGGGACTTGTGAATTGAAACTGAGAATTGGTATTTCCATGTGGCTGGATGAATGGGCTGTGGAATGGCTGAGTGTTTCGGCAGATGGACGGAGTAGCTGAGAACCTCCCAGGGCAGACATCCATCGTTTTTGCCTGCTTGGCATCCTCATTTTCTTAACAGCGCCCTCTTCTTCCGGGACTACCTTGCTCCCACTCCACGTGATCCTGTGGGTAACTGACAAGTCAAGCCTACCAGCCTTCTGCTCCTTGAGCAGAGATTCAAGGCAATAAAAGGGGGGCACTGTCATTTTGGTGACCATTGCTGGGAGAAACTTAGTTCTTGCTATATCCCTGGAGCTGCCATGATCCCTGTGCCTCCTGGGGCCTGACTGTGCGAGTCTTTGAATTCTGGGATCAAGGGTGTCTGCTGCTTGTAATTAAAGAATCCTAACAGTTGTATAGGTCCTGGCTCAAACGCATTTAAGAGTCTGTGGCATTCTGTTTTGGGGTTCATAAGGTCCCTTCATCCTTAGGTATTTTAGCTCATGATGTTTCATTGTCTGTTAGATGTCTTAACTAGTACAGACTTCTAATTGACTCACCAATTTGTGTGGATGGTCCTAAAACTGACTAAAACAAGAATAAATCTTTCCCAAGTCCTGTTTCAGTCTTCAAGATTATAATCAAGAGAACCCAACTATTTTCTCACTCACTGTGCTTTCTGAAGCCCTAGTTATTTATTTGCATTTTTTAACTATGAAGATCTCGGAGAAAAATTTATAACAAAGGTATACTTTGTGAACAATAGGATTAAAAGCATATCAAACAGAAACATGGGCCAAAATAATGTATGATGCTTTGAACAGGAGCCCAGATCTACTTCTGGAAAAAGAACTCTTATTTCCTCTGTCAAGCAACATTAAATGAAATTATAGTACTGCCATTAAATCCAACTGTACACCAATAATTTTTCATTTCCAATGGTAGTCTTCTTTATTAAAAAATCTTTATTAAATAACAAAATATGTCAGATAATGTAATAAGTACTTCCTTGGGCTCAATATTAATATACTTGGCACATAATTCAAGGCCAGCTACTTGAGCTCAGGAAGCATGATTTTTTCCCTTGTGATGCAGTGAGCAGGGTCACAGAGACCTAACCTTGAAGACGAAAGGAAGCTCCTCCATTTCTTCTGGCCCAAGTCACAGAAGTGGTGAGGTATATGAGGTGTTCAAATGGGTGACTCTTGTTAAATCTGGATCCATGGAGCTAGATTTGTATCATCTTATTAGAATTCAGAGCTAATTGGGTAAAAAAAAAACAAAGCAAAGCACAGTACCAAGCAGTGTAAGTGATTAACAACAGTGCTGTGATCTATGGAAAACTGTGGAAGAACTACAATGAAATGAACATAGTGGGACCAGGGCCAATAACACAGGATCATGAAGTCTGACCAGCTAGCTCGGTGTTTCCTTTTCTAAGAGCCTGTATCATCTTGGAATATTCTGGTAAAGAACGAGGGGTAAGCAAAAGGGAGCAGTTGAAAAGGTATTCTGATCATCATGCTTTATTTTTAATACAGATAGGTAATAAAATAAAAGGTACCCAGGTATCTTTTAAACAAGAATACATTTTCTGTATGTCAAGCCATCATTTACAGATTAACACTGCAAAAATTGATTAACTCTTAATTTGTGTACATAAGATTATATGAAACAAACAAAATTATAAGCAGGATGAAAACCAACAAATATGAACCAATTCAAAGTCCCAAACTGTTGTCTATTAATTCCTTCACAGCTCAAAAAAATTACATGCATCTACAAAAAGAATGTAGGTATTCTTAACGTTGAACATTACATACAAAGTAACTTCATGTCTCTTGGTTACTTTGGAGTCCTCGGGCCTGCCCGACACATACTGTGGTGCCATTTAACGGAGTCAGAAGCGCTATCCTGCTCCGCCTGGGGTGGCCACTCTTTGTCCTGGAAGAGGGATTACACCAGCTCGTAATATTTCCCTGTCTGGGGATCAAAGTAACAGTTCAGACACGGGTCGTACAGCAGAGTCAGCACCTCCTCGTCCTCTTCCCCACTCAGGTCCTCTTCACCTGTGGGAAGGGGAACCACAGACATGTTAGCTGCCTGCCTAGCCCACCATTCCTAAACTGCATCGGCAGGAGAGCAAGGAAGCAGGAATCACGATCCCTC
This sequence comes from Manis javanica, assembly GCF_040802235.1. NCBI lineage: Eukaryota > Metazoa > Chordata > Mammalia > Pholidota > Manidae > Manis > Manis javanica. The sequence continues at coordinate 7,731,802 of NC_133158.1, forward strand.
CTGGGAGACGCTCCTCATGCAGGCAGAACAGCAGTGCCGGAGTGGAGGCACCGTGACGTGACCACTCTGGGTGTGCAGCGTGAGGCAGAGAAGCAGCAGTGACTGCAGGGCCAGCTTCACTAGGAAGGCTAAGAAAGACAGTGTGTGGAGAAGTGACAGGGAGGGGGATGAAGAAAGGGCCAAGGGATGAAACGGTTGTGCTAGTTAGGATTAGGGAAACTTGAACGGGATTCAAAACTTGATGTCACAGTTCTAGACTTCTTCCTGGGTCAGAGCTGTACGTATGCAGAACAGGGCAATTAAATGATGAAGAACTCAACCCCCATCCTAAAAAGGCTACCAGATAAACGTGAATTAAAATAATGTTGTTTAGATATATAAGATGCACAAAGCATAGAACACATATGGAGAACGCAATGTCTGGTGATCTGTAATCTTATCAGTGGTAGGAAGGTTGGTCAAGTTTGCTGGGAAAATGAACATGGCTTGATGTTTGTTTCTTGTGACAGCCCTTTAGACGGTTTGGATGAAGAGAACTCCTGCCGCCTGAGTTATTAGCAAGGTTTGGTTGATTCCCAACAAACGGCATGGAATGAATAACACATGTTTTACTGAGATGTTTCCTGAGCACTTGGTACATGCCCAGTATTGTGCTAGGTCCTGGGGCACCTGACATCACCACCAGCAAGTCTTCTGAGTGGATTTCAGGAGAAATCCATGGATCAGAGGGTCCTGGAAGGGCTAGACGTCCCTGAGCTGGTGAACATCAGAGTAGGCTTAGGGAGGACGGGTGACCAGACAGCGCTCCTCTTTCTTCCTTAGAACGGGCTACTTAGGACCAAAGCAAACCACATCTCAGGCTGTGAGCTTACCAGCGTCAGTTGCAGAAGGGCTTGGGTGGTGGGCTGGGGATAGGGCTGGCATGTCATAGTGGCTCAGTCAATATTGAGGGCTTTGTAAGAGTGAATAAATGATTGTGAAACAAAGCCTGTGATCTCAGTGTCCTGCCCAGAGTAAGGGAAGGTGGTGGTGGTGGTGGTGCTGGGACTCCGTCTTACCCAGCCAGTCAGACTATGCTGGTGAATGAACAGTGGCAGGTCAGTGGCAAACGAGGTGAGTCCTAGCAGACGGGGCCAAGATGGTGGAGCTGGGGTTTGCAACACAGCCATTCCCCTGCGTATCCTTCTCTAACCATCCAAAGACATTCAACATGCTCCTTCCCTGCATCAGGACTGAGCCAGATGTTGGGACGTGATGATATAAGTAACAGGTCCTGTTGTCAAGGTGTGCACTGTGAGGCAGGCAAAACAGGAAATCAGCCGACTCCTCTGAGCCATACGCAGTGCTAGCAGTCCTTAGGAAGCAGAGCCTAGGAGGAATGATCACGTCTACCTTGCTTACAAATACCCTCAATGGTTTAGACAGCACTTCCTCATGCAGCGGCCTATCCGACCCTCCTGACCCTGTTTAATAGGCAGGAATCACTGCGCACATCGTACAGACGAGGGAACCAGGTCAAACAGGTCATCTGAAGCCTCTTGGTGCGTCAGAAAAGGAGTCCAGTAAGGTGGGTTCCAGATTCTCAGTTCAGTGCTCTTTCTATCATATCGACTCAAGGCTTTTTGTTAAGAAGGTGGTGTAACATATTCATTTGAGAGCTATTATATCATGGGAATGTAAACATGGAAAAGAATAAAAAATTGTAAAGGTGTATTATATTTTTAAAAAGTCAGATTTGGAAGCAAAAAAAAATTGATTTCTCATATTTCAAAAATAACTGGCAAAGGTAAAAGAGTCCATGTGGGAGGCAGAAGCAAACAGATCAAGGAGCCCAAAGGAACTGGCCTATTGGCCCCCAAAGACAGAAAGCTTAATGGAGGCGACAGCAACCCTCGGGCTTCAAGTGGTGAGTGAGCCAGGTTAAGATTCTGCAGAGTTACGAGGGGCCAGCTCCAGGTTCAGCACAAGCAAGAATATTCTGATGATTAGAGCCGCCCAGGAAATGGAACATGGGCTCTGTGGAGGGTACGGCAGGGATCCCGGCAAGATTTTGTACATAAACCCTGCACAGGAGAGGGGCCAGATCCAGTGATCCCCGCAGTGCCTCCGATGACTTTCTGTGACTCGTGGCTGCAGTGGCTTATGTTCTTGAAGAATGACAGGACTTTCTTTGCTAATGGCCATGTTAGCAGTGGAAGCTGGCCCGAACATCCGCCATGGTTTCTAATTAAGAACAGAGCTCAGGGAAGGCAGCTTGCCTTTCCTTTATTTTCTATTGTGACCTCAAGAGTGAACTCCAGGGTCCTGCGTCTACCCTCCCCTCCTCTAAGTAGGAGCGGCTGAGAATGCCTTCCAAGTGGCTGCTTCCTATGGAAGATGACCCCCTTTAGGTCACTTCTGCTCATCAAAAGAGAGTGTGCACGTCCTTTATTTCAGATATTCAATCCATCATCCCTGTCATATTTGGGCTACTTCAGAGAACAGAACAAGTAATTACTGTGTGCCTGCTATGTGACTGAACGGTCTCAATGTGGATGTGACATACGCATGCAAAACAAAGCAGCTACTAAAGATTAATGAGGAGTTAAACTGGGAGTTGCAACTGCCGAGTGCTATGAGTGTCCTTGGGCTCTGGAATCCAACACACTTGGTGACGGATTGGAGCTCTGCCGTTTACTGCTGGAATGACCTTAGGCTGGTTACAGGCGATTTCACCTCGCTGACATTTGTTTCCTCATTTATAAAATGGGAATCACAGTGTCTATTTCATAGGGTTTTGTGGAAGACTAAAAAAATGGACACTAGATAATCTACATAGCCTGGTGCACATGGTAGTTGTTCAATAAATGATCGTTACTATTACGATCAAGGATAATAACAATAACAAAATAAATCATAAGCTATAAGGTCATAACTTTTTTAGTAGCTCAGAACAGGCACACTGATAAAGCTTAGAGTTAAGAAAAGGCTTCACAGAGATTTAGGCAATGGAGTCAGACAGAGCTGGGTCCAAATCTCATTGCTACCGCTTCACAGCTGTGGGACATTGGGAAAAATTCACCATTCGGAGCCTGTTTCCTCATGAGTAAAGTAAGGACAGTAATAGTACCTATGAGAACTAAATAAGATACCACTCAGTGACACTCAGCGCACACACAGTGAGTACTCAATAAATGCTAGAATCATCGTCATGGAAAATGTAAGATAATCTGAGTTAGGCATGAGAGGGGCATTCATTTATACTTCATTTCCTACCCCAAAACTGCATCTGTTTGGTCTGTCACTACCAAAAGAAAAAAAAATAGAATAGTGGATCTGAATGGAATACAAAGCCCCAACTAGTTTTATAAAGAACATTATGATGAATTCATCTTTAAATTAAAACAGCTCTTAAAATAAAAATCATGTATTTTTCAAAAAGTAAAACTAAGTTTTCCACCAGGTGTAATGTTAAAACCACATATCATTGAGGTAAATGGTTATGGGCCAACATATCTCAGGGACCTCCCATCTGGTATCTTTGTTTTTACTCCAATACATTGGCACATAAGAACTATATGCTATATAATTGTTTAGTGTATCTTTTATATATGGGGCTTTTTAAAAAGATAAAATTTTAAGGTGGTGCTATTAAATTAGAAAACTCAATACATTTTAGAACCACTTTGGAATCTTTCAAGATGAAAATAGCCCTTTGGGCCATGGGTCTGTCACCCAACTGCAAAGGGATTGAGGCTTTGCTACGTAATGCACACAATTCATTAGCAGAGGCTTTGCTACGTAATGCACACAAACTGAAGAGTAGCTGTTATATAAAAGCATTCGTTCCAATACATATCACTATAGAATTGGAGCCTCATGCATTATAAACGTGGGACGAAGGCAGGTTTTGCAGTTTTTAGTACTAAGGCTTTAAATGGATGAATTTAAAAACCCTACCAACAATGACATTTGTACAAAAATTGGGTGACATTATGTATAATTTTACATTGAAATAAATGCTTTAAATTTGCATAAAAGGTTTTGTTTTCACTATAACTTGATTTTCAAAGCCTCCAACTTACATCATTTAAGCCGTGGTAATCCCTATGTAATGAAATTATAATATCATTAAGCAATTACCACTACGATGTCAAGCAATGGGAAATGTTTTGAAAGGTAATTATTGTGCATGGGTATGGGGTAATTTTCAATTATATTCTTGGATAGTGCCGAATTTGTTTTTCCCCCAAATGCTAAATTGCTCTATTTAAAGACTGGTGCTACAGAAACTCTGAGAGGACAAATTAACCAATAAAAACATTCACTACCACCAGACTAAGAGCATCTGGACAGGGGTCTAAATTACATTTTTACTCTTCCCCACATAATAAAGTCATTTCTAGTGAAATAAAATTGCCTTTCAGATAATAATCTATTTACAAACTTACAGCGTCATCCACTTTGAAATTGGTTAAGAGCAATAACAGAAGAAAATCCAATGAAGCCAGACCAAATGCGGCAGTATTAGCTGCCCTCCCCTGGGTTAGATCGGCTGGGCGAATTAATCCCTCCAGTTCGCCTTTTGAAAGTCGATTAATGTAAGTGCTTAATTATCTATATTTAATGCTAAGTTTTCAAGCTTGAAAACAAATGATGTGGCACCAGTTTATCAGATTTAAATTCTCTGAATCAAGACACTGTACTTGATTTTCGATTTTCTGACGCTGCCATCTATAATCTTTTTAAAAAGTTAATGCATTTTCTCTTATAGATCTTGAGACCTGACTGACTGTATTTTTATGTGCATACTAAAACACTATTGTTTAAAGAATTCAATGCTGAGGGATCACCGCTGGAGCAGTGAGTTCTTAGGATCAATAAAGATGACATTTCAGGTGAGGTTCTGCTGAGTGTCACGTGCCTGCAAACTCTTGCACCAGTTTATCTGGTTTCAGCAAACATGTGCCCTCAAATGAGAGGAAAAATAAATGACCAACAATGGGATAAAAAGACTTTCTACTATTGAAAAGCTCTATTATATTTTGGAAGGCAAATAACATGTCATGGTAATAGTTCAAGTTTCATTTGGGAAATCAGTACATCACTCCTTTTGTAAAAACTGGTGGCTATATTTTACTTGGATAATGCCATTTAAAGCAACATGTTGAAGGATTTGGGTGACTAACTAGGAATTACTACTACCTTTTCATTCTTTCCAGGTAGTCTTTACTTATAAATGTGCAGTGATTCAAGTGTGTGCTTGTATATCAAATCATCATGTTGTGTAACTTACGCTTCCACAACGTTATATGTCAATTACACCTCAAACCACCCCGCTTCCCCCCGACCACACACAAAAGTTGGCTTGTAAATGTGTGGCTAAAAGTGAAAGCATCTGCTTCACATGGAGGATGGTCCCTAGCCAGCCTGCTGAGCTCTGAAGCCTACGGAGCCCTTGGGGTCTCAGCGGCCTGATCTCAGGCCAGGAGGCAACAGTGCAGCCAGTGAAGCCGCATCCCAGTTCCAGCCAGGGAACTGGGACCACATCCTGGGCCCCTTCCGGGTGCGTTCGGGGAAAAAGTAGGTGGGGAAGTTCTGGAAGGAGGGAGCCCTAGACACCAGCGATGTGTTTACTTCTCTATGGGAGGCTTCATTTCTGGTACCCTTGCAAAGAGGGCATCTCTTTATATTAGTGAGAACGTTGCCGCCCGCCCCCACCCCAACCCCAATCACTTCATGGCAGGGAGACCCCTTCAGTGCTCACCGGCACTGACGCCACCACAAGGGACAACAGCTACTGGCCCCAAGTTAATGGGAGAAAAAGGCAGCTACATGCCCCACAGGGGAAGGCAGGGTCCTCCAGATTCAAGAGTATCATCAATATTAATGAATTGTTTCAAAAGCTGAGAGTTGAGGTGGGGGTGCTATCGGTCTGAAGAGTACTATTGCTGGATCTCCATTTGGTCATTGATCCATTGATTATTTAGGAGCGTGTTGTTAAGCCTCCATGTGTTTGTGAGCCTTTTTGCTTTCTTTGTACAATTTATTTCTAGTTTTATGCCTTTGTGGTCTGAAAAGCTGGTTGGTAGGATTTCAATCTTTTGGAATTTACTGAGGCTCTTTTTGTGGCCCAGTATGTGGTCTATTCTGGAGAATGTTCCATGTGCACTTGAGAAGAATGTGTATCCTGTTGCTTTTGGATGTAGAGTTCTGTAGATGTCTATTAGGTTCTTCTGTTCTAGTGTGTTGTTCAGTGCCTCTGTGTCCTTACTTATTTTCTGTCTGGTGGATCTGTCCTTTGGAGTGAGTGGTGTGTTGAAGTCTCCCAAAATGAATGCATTGCCTTCTATTTCCTCCTTTAATTCTGTTAGTATTTGTTTCACATATGTTGGTGCTCCTGTATTGGGTGCATATATATTTATAATGGTTATATCCTCTTGTTGGACTGAGCCCTTTATCATTATGTAATGTCCTTGTTTATCTTTTGTTACTTTTTTATTTTGAAGTCTATTTTGTCTGATACTAGTATTGCAACACCTGCTTTTTCTCTCTGTTGTTTGCTAGAAATATCTTTTTCCTTCCCCTGACTTTTAGTTTGTGCATGTCTTTGGGTTTGAGGTGAGTCTCTTGTAAGCAGCATATGGATGGGTCTTGCTTTTTTATCCATTCTATTACTCTGTGTCTTTTGATTGGTGCATTCAGTCCATTTACATTTAGGGTGATTATTGAAAGGTATGTACTTATTGCCATTGCAGGATTTAAGTTTGTGGTTACCAAAGGTTCAAGGTTAGCTTCTTTACTATCTTACTGTCTAACTTAACTCGCTTATTGAGCTATTATAAACATGGTCTGATGATTCTTTATTTCTCTCCCTTCTTATTCCTCCTCCTCCCTTCTTCATATGTTGGGTGTTTTGTTCTGTGCTGTTTTTAGGAGTGCTCCCATCTAGAGCAGTCCCTGTAAGATGCCCTGTAGAGGTGGTTTGTGGGAGGCAAATTCCCTCAACTTTTGCTTGTCTGGGAATTGTTTAATCCCTCCTTCATATTTAGATGATATTCGTGCTGGATACAGTAGTCTTGGTTTGAGGCCCTTCTGTTTCATTGCATTAAGTATATCATGCTATTCTCTTCTGGCCTGTAAGGTTTCTGTTGAGAAGTCTGATGATGGCCTGATGGGTTTTCCTTTGTAGGTGACCTTTTCTTTCTCTCTGGCTGCCTTTAATACTTTGTCCTTGTCTTTGATTTTTGCCATTTTAATTATTATGTGTCTTGTTGTTGCCCTCCTTGGATCCCTTGTCATGGGAGTTCTGTGTACCTCTGTGGTCTGTGAGGCCATTTCCTCCCCTAGTTTGGGGAAGTTTTCAGCAATTATTTCTTCAAAGACATTTTCTATCCCTTTTTCTCTCTCTCTTCTTCTGGTACCCCTATAATGTGCATATTGTTCCATTTGATTGGTCACACAGTTCTCTTAAAATTCTTTCATTCCTGGAGATCCTTTTATCTCTCTCTGCATCAGCTTCTCTGCATTCGTGTTCTCTGTTTTCTAGTCCATTAATGGTCTCTTGCATCTCGTCCATTCTGTTTTGAAGTCCTTCCAGAGCTTGTTTTATTTCTGTATTCTCCCTCCTTAGTTCTTGCATATTTCTGTGCAAGTCCATCAGCATGGTTATGACTTTTGTTTTGAATTCTTTTTCAGGAAGACTGGTTAAATCTATCTCCCCAGGTTTCTTCTCAGGGGAAGATGTGGGAGATGTTGAAGCTGTCTGGGTTAGTCTTGTCTGGATCAAATTTTTTTGCCTTTTCATGTTGATAGGTGCAATGGTGAGCTATTGACTAATCTGTTGGCTGGGAGAGTGAAACTTTCCACTTGCTCCTGGCCTTTCTTTACTGGGACAACTGCGACCCCTAGTGGCTTGTGTTGGGCAATTGTGTGTAGACTGGTTCTCTGTATCTTGCACGGCCGGTATGGAGGAAGCTCCCTTGCTCTGGGCGTGACCACCCTCAGGCTGCTGCACTGCTATGGCGGGGCCCGGGAGGGGTAATGGACGGTGGGCTGTTTGGCTGTTTACCTCCGTGAGGGGTCTGTGAGCTGTTGCCCAGGGGGTAAGTGCACCTAGGGTTCCCTGGAATTTCCAGCTGCTGGACTGTGACCCAGGATGCTTCCGTCCAGCCATGGGGTCCCTGTCCTTTTAAGACTTTGAAAAAGCACTCACTTTTCTTTGTCACAGAGGCGCCGGCTTTGGAACCCGCTCAAAGGTCTTACTGTCCTGTTTCCCTAGTTTCCAGCACCCCACGTGTGTCTGCACTCTGGTGTGGATGGCTGGGGCTGGGTGTTCAGCAGTCCTGGGCTCCCCCTCCCTCCCCGCTCCGACTCCTCTCCTCCCGCCAGGAGCTGGGGTATGGGGTGCTCGGGTCCCGCTGGGCTGCGGCTTGTATCTTACCCCTTTCACCAGGCGCTGGGCTCTTGCACGTGTGGATGTAGTCTGGCTGTTGTCCTGTGTATTCTGGTCTCTCTTTTAGGATTAGTTGTATTTGTTGTATTTTCAAAAATATATATGTTTTTGGGAGAAGATTCCCACTGTCCTACTCATGCCGCCATCTTTCCAATCTTTCTAGGTTTACATTTTTAAATAGCTTAAATTTACTGAGGGAATGTATCAAAAAACAGTTAAGTGTTACTACATAAGTTTATATTAATGGGTCTACTCTTCTGCCCCCAATGCCATTTCTGCCTGACATGCAGCTCACTCCAGTATGACCCTCAGTGGAAGAATGAAGTCAAATAGACACAAACTAAATCTTGCATCAACTACTAAAATAAGCATTAAAATAATGTAGGGTGGAAAAGTTACCTATGTCAGTATCAAGAGTAAAAAGGCTTCCTTTTCCCCAGCTTTAAAAAATGTCCCCATCTACTGCTCGCCCTGCAATTTCTTGCTCCCTCCAGGGACATGCAGAACTAGTAGCTGGTTTCTGTGGTGGCCAGGCCAGCTAGTGTCTGGACTCCACTGACCGCCCTGGGCCCCAGAGAACACAGGGTTTTTCCCTCATCCTCTACTGCAGGCATCACCAGCACTAAAATGCTGGCATTTTGTTTTTGAGGGTAACATGTGCACCTACCTTTGTATGGCCTAGGGCAAGTTTCCCAGGATTCCGTACTGGTTAAGCCATCTCCCTGCCATTAAAGTGCAGTTAAGCCTATAGCTGCGCAGATGTTTCTTGGCCTCTCCATCTCTGATGGAGACGGGGTCAGCAGGTCACTTCCCTGCTCTGTGTCCCAGTGTCCGTGTGTACAATGGGTGATAACAGAACCTCCGTGACAGTAGGCTATATGAGAATTAAAGTGCACATGTAGGCCTGGGTCACAGGATGATGAAATAAATGTTAGCTATGACTATTTTTATCCTAGAAATCTGAAGGTGGAGGCCCTCTTTCCCTGTGAACCAGCTTTTAAGGCCACCTTTACACTCCCATTCCATGGTTGTGCAGAAAGGCACCAATGAAGAGGCTTGGCTCCTAACCAGCTTGGGCTCTGACTAGGCACTTGACCTTGGGCAAGGTCAAATTGAGAGGGTTGGACTACATTGTTTTTAACTGATTCATCAGACCCCCCCAGGGCAGGGTACTGAGACCCTAATTCCCCCTTTAGCTAGAGCAGTTCTGCTTTTATCTTTTATATATGGGGCTCTGTCTTCCTTCCAATGAGAATTTAGAGTATCTAACATACTTAGAAACTGCATAAGGTTCTAGGGAACCAGCAGTGAGCAAACTGATAGAGTCTCTGTTCTTAAAAACTCACAGGTTACTTAGGAAAAAGGACAACAAATAAGTAAACAAATCACTAATTACAAGGCTGCAAAGAAAATGCACAAGGTGAAGTGAGAGACACTGACCTACCTGGACAAGATCAGCCAGAAAGGCCTCTAAGAAGCGAGGCTACATGCAAACACCCAAGCCTGGCAGCTTGCAATCCAGGGATTCTGTCCTTTAGTCAGCTGCTCACTCCCTTGGCCTTGACCTAGATCTGGTCAGCACAGTAACTGTGCCCCTCGGCCATTCACTCCCTCAGAGGAAACATGGCCTCTTGTTATTACTGACAAGCATGGGTAGGAGAGAGAGGCAGGTCCAGGGCTGAAGCAGGTGACAGGGCTGGGGGAGGAGTCCTGCTTTTATTTATTATTTTCTTTAAAAACTTAGTTACTTAGCCCTTGAGATGTGTTAATTTCTTTTTCCTACACATCAGGTAATCACAATAGAAAATCAATTTTTCAACTCTTGGTTTAATATATTTTATTTTTTGAGCAGGTAATCTATTTACTTGATTCAATACCAAAAATGCATAAAAACAGTAGTTGGTCTCTGAGGCCAGGCTGCTTGGACTCAGGTCCCACCAGTTCAGCCCATGACTAGTTGTGTGACCTTGCATAACTTATTCAAGAACTTTGTGCCTCTGTTCCTTTGGCTGTAAAAACAGCAACTACACACACAGAAACGGTACTTGCTCTTGGTGCTGCTGTGAAGGTGAGAAGTAACACCTTAGCACAGGGCCTGGCACATGGTAAATGCTAAACGAAGGTCGTATGCAGCAGAAACCCAGGAAGAGTCCCAGGCTTCCCAGAACCAGCCTCCCTCTCGTTCTGACGATATAAACTGGATACCTGAACCCAGTATTTTTCTTTGGCAGACATTTTATAGAACTGTATTTTAGTACATTGGTAAGTTTGGACTATGCTGCTGTCTAAAACTAAGCCAGTAATATGTAAAGATTAACCAAGTAGGAAACACTAGTTTTTAATGATCTTTAGCTACAAACCAACAGAGTGGACCAGAAGAGGGAAAAGGGGCGGATAAAAATGCAGGGTGACAGGCGAAGGGGCACCAGGTCTGATTAACACTGGCCAGAGCATTTCCACAATCCTCTGAATTTAATTTGTTAATTTGCCCTTAATGGAAGTTCTGTTTACCTTCAGCATAACTGAGCTCCTGTGTCAAAACACCACTTTGTGATGGCGACTTTAAAGCATCCTTTCAGCCACTTCTCACTAACATATATATCTTGGGCGCCTTTGCTCAAGGACCATGCTCTTGGTTCCAGTGGCTTATTTAGGACGCTTAACATAACAGATTATTTGTTCCCTCACAGCAAGGTCTCCTCCTGACAGCCAAGACTCTATTTTTCTGTCATAAGTAATTATAAATGTACACCTTTAAAAAGATTCCCAATTTGAGGGGCATAATCTATTCCACATAGTAAATCACAGAGACATCTCCATCCCCTGGGCAGCCCAAATGTACAACTCAGATGTATGAGCTTTCACTCTGAATTCTCCACACCTGAAGAAAAATGGGATGCTCCACTTTCTCCCTGGGGCAGTTAGGGTAAAACAAAAAAAAGTGAGCTGGCACCTTTGTTGGAGCAATTTATATCAGTTCTATTTCTTTTTTAACTTCACACGTAGTGCTTCCGTCTTCAAAATCCAGCTCAGAAAACTGTCTCCGGGAGCCCCACGCAGAGGTGATTTGTCACTGCCCCTCCCATCTCAACCCTGTTTCCATCAGAGATTCCTCTGGGTTCCTCCTCTGCACTCCTGACCGTCATGTTCCCTGCTCACAACCAGAAGCCCATGGTTCATCTTTATGACTCACCAACAAAAGGAATCATGGGAAATCTTTCATCCTGCTTCCTTCCAATTTTTCTTTTCCTAACGTGACTTATTGTAGCTGTGTGTCAGCTGTTGCTTTAATGAAAAGGCTGTATCTCTGTATTAATGAACACACGTATCAGTGATGTGGGAGTATTGAGTCTTCTTTATAGTAAAAAGAACAGCTAGTATTTGGTAGGCACTATTCTAAGTGCTTTGTATATAGTATGTCTCATTCAATCATCACAAAAAACTGTCAGTTGATCACTATCGTTAGTCTTACTTCACAAGTGTGGTAATCAAAATTCATAAAGGTCACACAGCAGGAACTGGAACAGAGCTAGAATTCAGATGAAGGTCAGTTTGACACCAAAGCCATGCTCTTATATTCTGAAGTGCATTTTGCCCTGAAATTAGTCCTTAGAAGAACAAGGACAATTTCTAACTCATATTCGTATTAGTTGCAAAGAACGTATCATCTTATAAAATGAGGCACAGGTTTCCTCATTTTGGGTGTGGGAGTCCATGTGATTAGCATTTAATAAAAACAGGGACATCTCAAAGTGACTGATTTTCTCTATTGATGGTTAATAATTTTTATTTTTTTATGCACAGTGTTTTTCATATTCCTACCTTGAGCACTCAAACTTCCAGAAGAATCTGGACGCTGCTCTGCTGACTGCTGACTGGGAGGAACAATAGGTGGGCTCAGCATATTTAACCAGTCCCTAAAAAGAGAAGAAGATGAACAACATGTCTGAAATTCCACATACAGATTTTACTTTTCCCCTGGATTTTTAATTCCCTGGGGCTTCCACAAAGAAACACTTTTCCTCCTTCATATTTCAGAACGACAGTATGTCCAGAAATTAATATTCAGTTTTGTAAATCAGTTTAATATAGAGTCAGTCACTTAACTAACTGGTTGTTCAATACATACATTAACTAAATAAAGATGACTGGTCCTCTTGCAGGTTTATTATTGCTATTACTAGATTGTAGTACAGTTCTTCTCATGGAAGAACAGTATTTCAGTAACTCAGAAGGAATGCATAGAGACAGAGCTCCGTATGTCCTTTGGGTAAGAAAACCTGACCGAGTCACATGTCACATGTCATGTAGGACAACATTCCACATGGTGGCTCCTAACAGAACTTGGTCTTGGACCTGTCAGAGACCAGCTGCAGTGGTGGGAGTCAGGATGCAGTAGTGACTCGGGGCTCTAGACAGTGGAGGGCAAAGAAAGGGAGAGCGAGGGGAGCTGGGCCCTGGGGGGCGCGGCACTTCAGCTCCCCAGGATGCCGGGCATCATCACTCAGAAGGCTCCTCTTCCATTCCGTGCCCTCTGCCTCCAAGTTCCAACCCACTTCCCGAGCTCTGTTCTCCCTCTTCTTTTCCAGTCTTCCTGCTCCCTCTAGAGACACCTGCATGGGTGTGATGTCCAGAGGGCAGAGGTCACTTTGCGTTCTGCTTCCAGCCCTTCTCATCTCTAAACTGGCTACCAAGCGTCAGGGGAAGGGTGCAGGCAGTGTGAAGGGTTTTCCAGCATGAACGCTATTTCTTACATGGATATTATCATCCTGTGAAAAACCAAGATGGGAACTATTCTGTCGAAATTAAACCAGTGAAGGACGGTAGAATGATTACAGGTCTACACAACAGAGGTTTTCCTTGTAAGCCATTCACTCCTGTATAATAAGTATTGTAATGTAAATGTACTTCCTAAATGTGCTTCCTACTGTCTTTATCTACAGTGGGAGACCAACCAGTGACTATGAGCAACTGCTCTTTAGGCCAATCCAACCCATGCTTTGGGAGGGAAGAACCTGGCCAAGTCACTTAACATTGTAAGCCTCATCTAAAAAACGAGGTAATAATAGTACCTCAGTTTTGTTTTAGGATTAAATGGAAAAAAATGGATGAAAAACATTTGGCATGGATCTGGGTATGGAGTTGTACTGAATAAATTTCAGCTATAACCACCATCACCTTCATTATCAATGAAGATCATAGTGTGGCTTTACCTACAATAATAAACCAAGTTGGGAACTGGATTCTGCTGGAATTTAACCAGTAAAGGATGGTAGAATGATTACAAGTCCACACAGTAGAGGTTTTCTTTGAAAGCCATTCACTCTTTCTGTATAAAAAGTATCGTAATGTAAAAACCACCCCATTCCTATTTGTTAGTGTTCTAAGAGACTTTCAGTCACTGCCCACCTTAGCTATCAGTAGATTACGGCTAGGGAAATAAGCAATATGAGCGTGCTGTGTAATTGAAATTCATAGCAACACATTAAGGACATCAGATGGAATTCGTCACAGACTTGCAAGCTAATAGGGCATTTTCTGATAAGCACCTTTTATTTAGTCCATTTAATTGTATCAGACAAAAAAATTCCTACATTACAGAAAATTACAAGGTCATATACAAATTGCCAGCCCAGTGGCCTCATCAATCACTCTGTAAGAGCAGGTGAAAAGTAATGTTATCGTGTGGCACTCCCAGGGACAGATGACAAACGCTACACAATGGCACTTGCAGCTCCTAACAGGGCCCGCGGACGTGGGGAAAACGTGGTTGGGGTCTGTTGCGTGAATGTGGTAGACATCCACTTCTCAGGCCGATGATTCATTAATGCCCTTCTATGGAGGGCACAGGGTTCTTCGTGATTTTTTTGTTGTTGCTTTAAAAAATTTTGAGATTTACAGCAAAGGTGCAAGAGAAAATAAGAACTCTTTTAGATCCTTTACCTAGATTCCCCAATTTAAACACTATCACATTTGCTTGCTATCATCTATCATTTTTAAAAATCTGTCAGTCGTTGTCATCTATCATCGTTTTTCTGTCTAAAAAGGGTTGGCAAACCATGGCCCAAGGGTAAAACCTGGCCCACTGCGTGTTTTTGTACAGCCTGCAAACCAAGAGTGGCTTCTGCATTTTTAAATGGTTGAAAAGATTAAAATAATGTTTCATGACACGTGATAATGGTATAAAATTCAAGTTTCAGTGACCATAAATAAACTTTTAATGGAATATAGCCACATTCACTTGCTTATGTACTGTCTATGGCTGCTTTTGTGTTACAATGATAGAGTTAAGTATTTGTTACCTAGCCCTTTAAAGGAACAGTTTGATGATCCTTGACCTATAACCCTGGGCTCATACTGATTTCTCCAATACTAATCAATACCACAGATTCATTCTCAACTTTCCATATTTGAAACTCCCTTCTAACTTCCATTATCTTCAATATGTTTACATATTTTCTGAACTATAGAACATGTCAAAAGTAGTTTCAAAATTGCTGAGCAAACAAAAGACAACAAAACAAACAAGAGAAAACCCCAAACCTATTTCTAGGGTTCTCTTTATTCTAGAGAGAATTTATGCACTCTTTTTATTCTACAGTAAAAATACTATGTTCAAAATTTACTTGGGTTAGTTCCCCCTGCCCCCACTCTCAGTGTGGGTGTATTATTCATTTGAAACATAGTTATCTGCTTCTGTTTGTATTATGTTTTAGTTTTTTCCCTCCATTCTGGTTGATTTTTATTACTTTTGTTGTTTGATATGTAAAACATTTAATAATTCAAGAGTCAAAACTACTTTTTTTTTTTGAAATACACAGGAAGTCATATTCAGGTAAGAATTACACTCTCCATCCCTTCCAGTCTGTTCCCACCCCCTCATCACTTCCATGCCAGCCCAGCCACCCCTCTCCAGGTCAGTTTTATTAGTTGTGGTATCTCCTTTCCATATCTCTTTTTGCAAAAAATAAGCAAATATTGTCTTGTTTTTTATTCCTCTTTTTTCTAATGCAAAAAGTAGCATACCACAATGACTCTTCTGTACTTCAACTTTTTCAAATTAAAGTATATCCTGCCAATCACTCATACCAGTTCACAGAGAGCTTCCTCATTCTTTTTTACACCTGTGGCATAATAATCTACCATGTGGACAGACTATCATTTATTTCACCAGTCTGCTATCTTTGGGCATGTCCGCATTATTTTGTGATTATTGCAATTAATGCTGCAGTGAATAACCTTGGGCTATCTATTTTTGTATTCTTAGAGATGTATCTTCCAGGTAAATTCCTAGAAGTGGGATTCCTGGAATGAATGGTAAATGCCTACTTGGTTGTGTTAGTTATTAACAAATCTTCTCCTCCCCAAGGCTTTCAGCCTTCTGTGATCTAACCAGCAGTGCATGGGAGTGCTGGCTTCTCTGCAGCCACAGCACAGGAACGGGCTGTCAAGCTTTTAATGCTTTCCCAGCCAGGATGAGGCGGTATCCCAAGAAGTTTTGATCTGCCATTGCTCTCATATGAGCCTTATGAGTGGCACTGACTGTCTCCTGATATGCATAAGGCCATATTTGTAATATATATGCATAAACCATGTGCATTTTATCTATGTCTGTGTTCTTTGTTCATGTCTTCTGCCCCTTCTTTTTTCAGGTTTTTGTCTCTTTTCCTTACTTTGTCATTTCTGTTTGCTTATGGTTTTATATAATTAAGAGATTTTGATCAAAGCAACTCATTTGTGTGGCTTTTTACAAAGTATTTACAAAGTACATTTTGAAAAAAAGGAACTATAAAATTAACTATAAACTATGGAAAATATTGGGCTAAACAAAGTCAAGCAGGACCTTTTCCTACAGGACATCTGAGAGCCTTTAACAAACTGAACCTCAGGAGAGGAGGAGAGAGTTTGTAGCACAACCACGTGACACATCTAAACTGTTACAGCCCTTGGAATGAGGCCACAGGGCATACCTTGGGAAAGGTCACTTCAGGTCACATCCTGGTGACACTGTTTTTGTTTGTGTCTTTATTTTACTTTACATATATTTAATAATTTCGCTTTTTTTCCAGAGCAGTTTTTTTGGTGACTTGTTAATAAACAGAAACGTGTAGCATCTGTATCTTACATGTTTATACTTTTACACATGATATTTAGTGCTAATCCATTGCTTTGACTCTCCGTCAATTTAAACCTTATGCTTTCCCCCAAGTGAGTGGCAGGCATCTAACAAACGGCCGCTTCCAGTCCGGGCTGGCTCACAGCATGCCAGCCCTCACTTTAGTTATCAGCTGTTTCTTGGCCCGCTTCTCACCCTGGCTACCTGTGCTCCAGAATCTATTCCTGTTCTTTGTTCTATCATTTCCATGCTTGCCTTGCCCTTCGGACTTGGTACTCTGGTTGTTTCCTCAGCTTTGCCTGTTACCCTTTCCTCCCAAGGACTGAGGCTGTCTACCTGGGAGGAAAGCCCATGGCCCCCCTGTGGATAAACATCCTCTGCAGTCAGGCCTGCTCTCTAAGCACTCAGGGGCTTCTTCTACCTCCTGTCTCTCGTGGCCTTTGGTGGGCCTCTCACCCTTGCCTCCCTCTTTTTCTTTTTTTTAGTTGATATACAGTATTATATTGGTTTTAGGTATACAGTAGAGTGACTTGACAGTTATCTACAGTGTTAAATGCTCACCCCATTAAGCTTAGTTACTATCTGTCGGCATATAAGGATCTTATAATATTACTGACTATATTCCCTGTGCTGTACTTTCCTCCCCATGACTAATTTACACTATAGCTGGAATTTTGTGCCTCTTTTTTCTCTTCACCCAGCCTCTCCTCTTGAAACTGGAGAGAGGATGCTAGGAACATCTCCACATGCTGAGAACTGTCACTAGAAGATGTGTTTTATTTAAGAGTCAAGACAATGGATTCACATTAAGTACCATATGCAAAAATACAATGCAGATGAATAATATGAACCATTTTGTGAATTGTTACAATGGCCAGATTTATCTAATATTAAAATCTTGGCTGAAAAAGAATACCACACTGTCTTCATGCTAGATTTTTAAAAGTGACACAGTGAGCATTAACTGAATCAGATGTTTTTATAACCGAGGATCATGTCTTCAGTTAAGACAGACTATGCTTTGAGTTCCTTCATTTAAAAAGATTTTGTTTACAAGACAATTTTACATATATTTATTTCATTAATGTGTTTCCTCTAATACATACATACATCCACACATACATACAAATTCATGATATGAGAACAACAGTTGGTTTCACTGCCTCTGTACATACATAGTAACTGTTTACTAAATTCACATGTGCCAGGTCCTGGGGAACCAAAGAGCTCACAGTCAGAGGGAACAAGCATTCTAGCCACACAAGATGACACTAGAAAATGGGCCATACACAAAGGCTGCTGTGGGCTGATCAGATCATCTGTTTGTTCCCTTGAAGGACTTCTCTCGTAATGAAACTATCTATAATCATGTATACATTTACGTATTTATTTGGAGGAGTAATTATTTGAAAAATCTAAAAGATGACAGCAATTACTATATAGCTCTCATTTGTAGCAGTGAGCTGTTATAAAGCTCTGGTCAGAGTAACAAGCCCAGTGAAATACTTATACAGGAGATCTACAGAGGAATTTAGCAACTTGCAGCAACTTCTGTCTAACACTTAATGATACTTATCATTTAGTACTGATGCACATTTTTTGTTCACGGAAAGGACTTTAGGTTTAAAAAATCTTCTGTGGTCAGGGGACAGACTGGGGAAAGGACTGGAAAATATCTCATTTTGGGGGGAATTCAAAGGTTCTTTCTAAAAGCTGCTGAAAACTATTTTCCCAGAGAAAGGTACATAAGTAACAAATTCCACTCCCAACTTAAGGAGGCCAGAGTTCATCTAAAGCCTATTCATGGACTTCTGGACCCCCAAATACAGTGATTCTAGCATTGTAAAATCCATGGCAGAATTTTTTAGTCATGGGCCATACAGCATATAAGTTAGGCTTTATTTACAAGCCATAAGGTCTTTTGCAATAGTTGCAACTATTCAGCTCTGCTGTTGTAGCGTGAAAGCAGGCATAAACAGTAAGGAAATAAATAGGCTTGGCCACATTCCAGTGAAATCTTTAACTTCCAGAAGAAATCCTGCAAACGCCAGGATGTGGCCCACAGGCTGAAGTTGAATGACCTCTGACCTAGAGGAAGGAACTGTGAAGTGCAACATTCTTAAGGATCTTATGAGAATTCCTGTCAGTTTTCCTCGTACACGCCTTTCTCACCATCTCTACTTCCATCACCAATGTCCATGCCACTATCTTGCCTCGCCTTACCTGTAGCGGTAGCTCTTAACTGATCCCTTCATAGACATTCACCGGGGCTTTCACCTCACTGCAGCCAAAATCCTAATCTGTTTATGTCAAACTCTTGTTTAAAACCTTTCAGTGTGACTTGGAAGCTGCGGTACTGCCTGCACATGCTTTGCCAACCCATCCTGCACATCCCCTCTCACTCACTGTGCTCTAGCCACACTGCTTTGCTCTCAGTTCCTGGAAAATGCCAGGGTCCCCACCGCCATGGGGCCTGTGCCCAGCTGTGCCCCTCTGTCTAGCCCCCATTTTCCCCTTCCTTGGCCTGGTGAAATCATACTTCACCTTCAGATTTTGGCACAGGCATCTCTTGGGAGGTCTCCCCTCACAAGCCCTCTCCAATCCAGTTCAATTCTTGTGTTACTCCTTCTACCAGAGCAACTGTGGTCTTGCTGTCTCAGCTCTTAATTATGATTATGAGCACATTTATTTGATCATATGATAAATGTATTTGACTCTTACCAAATGCTGAACTATTGAAAGAGAGTCTTTGTCAGTCTAGACTACTGAGTGTCACTCACTATTGAAGGTTTCCTTAACAATAAATAATATTGCTCTTGCAACCCACTCTGTATTTCCACCCCCCATTTTTCTCTTTCTCTACCTGCCAGGAGCATGCTATTTTCTTTTTTTAAATCATATGCCTGGTACCCAAAATTGGAGTGAATCTTGCTTCTTTACAGCCAGGAAGAAAAACTTAATTTTCTGTCTCAGAAAACAATGCTGGTTCAGAAATATGTTTGTTAGCATAAAAAAACTAAGAAAAAAAATTTTTTTGAAATGTAAGCATACAAAGAAAGAGCTCTCAAGCTGGTAGGAGTGTTAATTGGTGAACAATTTGGAAATAGCTATCAAAATTACCTTTAGACCAAGTAATAGCATTGCTAGATATTTATTATAAACACATAGTTGCCCAAACTCACAAAGAAATATGCATGAAGATGTTTATTACAGCACTGTTTATAGTAACAAAAAGCTGGAAACCACCTAAATGTCCATCAGCACAGAACTGGCTGAATAAATTACAGTACATCCAAGCAATTAAATAATACCCAGCACTCAATGAAGAATGTGTTGATCTACATGGGCAAATTTAGAAAGATGTCCAAAATCAACTCAGTAAAAATCTAAAAAGCAAGTTGTGGAACAGAATAGTCTCATTTCATTTATTTTGGAAAAAAAAAATATATAACATATTTTCTTGTAATATGCATAGAAAGTTTCTGAAGGATGCCCAAGATATTGTTACCCATCATCATTCCTGGAGTAGGAATGTGAGGTCAGGGGTGGGAGGTGTAAGACCTGTTTCTCACTTTTGTTTCTGTTCTGGTTGATTTTTTTAAACTTTCTTTTCAAATGGCAGATTCTTCCTTTTCAGGAGCTTTCAATTTGATGACATGTGTAAGAAAACTTTTCTGAAACACAGCTTCAAAATATCTTTAAAGAATGTTTTAGGTGAAAAGTGCTTACTGAAAACAGGAGTCTCAACCAATAGAGGAGAGAGATGTCTTCCTCATGTCAACACGCGCCATCTAAGCTGAGCCTAGAAGCCTTTCCCATTGGAAATATCAACTTCAGTGATGAATGCAGAACCTTCTGAGTCTTTATAAATGTTGGTAATATTCCTGGAAATTGTCAAGTTTTCATTGGTTTAAGTAACAGCTACTTTATCTAATAAATGCTACAGAGAGGCCTAAATAAATGGGTGGTGGATCATTATTACTACGTTTTAACACATCATTCACAAGCTGATTATTAAAACAAAACAGTTCCAGGCTGAAATCTGCAACGCTGGGTGTGACAATTCAATGATATAACTTGACAAAGAACGGTTTCAATGGGAAAGTTGGAAGTTACTCTACAACAGAGGGGAAGTGAGGCTAAAAGCTCAGAGAGAGCGCTTTTCATTCTAGGAGATGTATTCTCATGAATACATGAGAGTATGTGAAAAGAAGTTTAATATTGTGTTATTATGTTTTAATCTGCTTTTTAAAGGATTGCTCTTTTTTAGTTGCTGAAAGATAAAAGGTCTCAGTGTCATGGAAAACTAAATAGTGACTCACTTATCCTTTATCTTTCACTGCAGGGGAATCATTTTGGGGTGAAAATTCTCAAGGATCAGTTTATCTCCTCAAAACAGAAAAAAAACCTAATCAAACATTGTCTGATTAATTAGAGACACTTGGAGAAAAATGCTATCAAGACCTACAGCTGTAATCAATTTAATCAACATGCAGCGAGCCAATCTGGTTTTCTTGATTAACAAAGCTGAATGTTAAACAGAGAAGAGTGACATTGTAATGCCATTAGCTAAAGCTACAAATTGAGCATTTTCCCTAAATATTCAAAGTCAGGTCGGGATAGAGTAAAAATTCTCTTAAGATGAAGACCATGAACATTCAAATTGTTCCCCCTGAAATTTCCATGCCAGAAGAGTAAGTTTCATCTAAGTAGTAGAAATAGGTAGTAATTTCAGAACACTTCAGTGAAAACAGAAAAAATTAACTACCTGGAAAGATCACACAATAATAAAATGAAGACAAAAAGTGATGTGAGAACTCTCAGTTTAGTGTCATCCAAGTTGGTTATAGAATTTCATCAGGAACAGACATGCCAGACATAGAGATAAAATTTTTCTTATTACATCTTTAAGATGTGAATGTGAAATGCATCCATGTAGTGTCTGATGAGGAAATTGGAAAATTCAATTTGTGTATTTTATTTGCATGAAGTTAATTTAAATGCCAAGATGTCTAATGCAAGATTGGTTTATTAATGATTTGTTTCTTGCTCTTAAAAATCAGTTATAACTATAAAGTGATGATTATATTTTGTGCAGTCAATCTTTGTAATACAGTCTGGAGTTTTAGCTGTTATAACAGCAATTTTCATCTTTTGGGGGTAAAAGTGCTCTTTTTTTTGTGTGCTTGGAATTTAGTAAGAGCACAAATAAATATTTGGTACACAGTATATTGCGATCAGATATCACCTTTGTTAAATGTAAAGTTACCAAATAATTCTATTATGGAAATATGTAAATAATTTACCTAAATATAAGTTGAAAAGAATTTAAGGTAATCTCAGTACCATTCTTATTCACATATATTTTCTTGAAGTGTACATGGAATACAGAAGTAACTCAATAAATACTTAAGAACTGAAGCTTACCTACCAGTAGTATGGCACTAGTAGGTACTAGTCCAACTAGCTATGAATTTGGTTGGCCACTTTTCATCTCCCTCTTCTGAGAACTTAGCTCTTCTCTCCTGTGGGCAACCTACGTCATGTGGTTTTGGGGGACTAAGCCTTCCTGCACTCCCAGTGAGGGCAGGCATGAGACTCAAGGTTGGCCAGAGTCCACTTTTGTACTTTGGCTGGGTTTATGAGTAGGGTTCTGACTTGTGTCCACCAAAATGTGCCCATGTGAGTGATACCTATTGAGTATTTTTTTTCCAACAGAAAAAGAAAGGCTGAGAAAAACTGTATGAAGCTGTGCTATTTCTCAGGAGGTCCTTTAGAACCTCTACATTTCTGTGAAAGACAAACATTATTGGTTTACTCAGCAGAAGAATGAATACAGAATGAGGACTTCTCATTCCAAATAAACACAGCATCATTGAAGATCCAGGGGAGACAACTGTCCCCTCAAACAATAGGTTTCACCTTCACATCCTTGAGGAATGTTAAAAAAAAAAATCTGAATGCCTGTTCCATGCAACTTCATACTTGTGAATATACTTCTGAATTGTGAGTCCCAGGTATTGACGATAGCACAGTGACCAAATCACAGCTGCTGCTCACATGGAGCTTAGAGTCTAAAGGTGGACACAGACAATAAACAAGTATACAAAGAAGTCAAGGGGTTCAGAATACACCACCCCAAAACATGCCACTCTCATGCAGGATTATTTTGAGCTGAAGGCAATGAGAAGTAGACAAAGGAAATCTCTCTGCCCTCCCCCACTCTATTGGGAAGAGTGGACAATTCTTAATCATTGGAGACAACTCTAGACTCTTTGCAGAGATGGCATCAGGAACTTGAAAAACTAGCACTTATCTTCCATTCATATCCCTCATAATTTGCCACCTCTAAAAAGGTGAAAGTGCCTTTCCTTTGTCTTGTCACTTCTCAATAAAAATTATTGCTGTTTTTGTTAAGATGTTGTATAAGCCCAAGTTCTAACCACTTCTTTGAGTTACTCATCACTGAATACCTCTGTGTATACACCTTGCTGGTGTTAATAAGTGTATTTTTCTCTTGTTCATTTGCTTTTGTTAGTCTAATCTGCAGGAGAACACTGGAGGGTAGAGGGAAACAGTTGTTCCTTCCCTACAGAAGGAATATTATTTCAGATAGCAGAAGGTGCTATAAAAATTTAAAAATAAAGTAAGATTTAGTGAGTATTTCATATTAACAGCTCTAGCACAGAGTAATGGTGATAGGTTTTCATAAAAACTCCAACATACTGTGTATAGGCCAGTTCTCAAAGCACAGGGAGATGGGAAGCACAGAATGCCTGATTTGGGGCCATATCTCAGAAGTGGAGGTTTCTAATACAATGAATGGGCTTTTCAGCTGAACAAATTAAACTCACATTAAAACCATGTTTAATGAGAAATCCACTGACATTTTCAAGCTACTACACGTACAGAGCACTATCCAAGGAGTAACGGGGAGGCAATGAGGAATCAAAGAGAAAGATGCCATGACTTTAGATCGACCACCACAAAGCCTAGGACTGATGTTCTAAAACCCAGCAAGGTTTGGTTGGTCACAAAACGTTAACACCAACACATTCCCATGCTGCGTATCTGGATGAACAGTGGCTGGGGCGGCACTGTAGCAACATATACAACTATCGCCACCACAACAGGAAACACCAAGATGAATCCAGTGTGAAGATGGATGTGAGACACATATCTGGGCTACCAACACAGCATGTAATTTAAGTTGCACAGTTTTTTATTTGAGCTTAAATTTCCTTTCAGCCTTGCAGCTTTTGGAGGAAACTCTGCCTCTGTTTCCTTCCCTGGAATATGAGAATTAACAGAATTTACCACACCAGGTTGGGGTAGAGAGCCAATAAAGTAACAGGGCATGTGGAAACTCTCACCACTCAGTGCCCACCTCAAGACGGAGCCCGTAAGTGATAGATGCCAAAATAGGAATAGCGTTAGTAGTTACTATTGTTTGAAATTACAGAAATGATTCACTCTCAAGAAAGTCTATATAACACCTTTTATAGAGTTACTAGATAACTATGTGTTACATGCTTTGTAACTAAGTCACTAGCAAATCAAGAGCAGAAAAGTTTGCGGTCTCTTCTGACTTTAAGTAGGGAATAATTGCCTTAAAATTAGGATACAAAATAAAACTATCTAAATCTTTCTATGGAATGATGGGATTTAATGGTGCAGAAAGAGTAGGTGGGGCTTAATTTAATGCTCTAATTTAGCTCTCTGGGCTTTTGTGAATAACTATAGGGTATCATTTTCATTGTTAAGTGTGTCAGATTATTAGGTGCCATATTTATGTCCCGATTTCCATTTTCTTTTCACAGTTTGGCTATTCCTTTATGTTCAGTAGTCAAATAAAACGATGATATGCTAAAAAGAAGGCTCTGTGAGGTGAATGACAATTTAATTTTTCTCCAGTGTTGGTTGGTTGAACAAGAAAATACAGAACTGGAGAAAGTTGACAGGATCTTTAGTTGGTAGATTTATTTCCCAGCAGTTGCAGGGTGTGTTAATTGGAACATTTCAGTTAATGACAAATATTATGATAGAACTCTGATATGGGTGATAAACAGACTTTTGAACAGATATGCTGTTTAAATGCTATTTTTAAAATATGGGGAGGAAATAATAAGAATTCTTTTGTTGCTTGGACCATTCTAGTGAGTAAATTGGGCTTTCCAAGGAGGACAATATTTCTTCTATGTTGCGAAGCTACCATCATCGTCACAATTATTCATGGTGTCACTCTAGCTGCTATTCAACCTAAGTATGGTCTTTGTTCTACAGGAAAGTTCATGTGCTAAATTGTTAAAAAAGGCAAGAAGACACAGAAACATTAGGAAGATATCAGAAAGAGGTGAAGGGGATAAAGAAATATAAACTTACAAGTATAAAAGAAATTATTCATGGAGATGAAAACACAGCAGAGGGAATACATACATATATATAGTCAATAAAATAGAAAATACCAGAAAGAGCAAACTGACTATACTACGCTATGATTTAGACTCATGGTTCCTATCGATAAGTTCTTTTATTAAAGCATAACATCCACATAGAAAAGTACACAAATAATAAATGTACAGCTTAATGAATGATCCCAAACTGACCATAACCACCACCTGGGCCAAGAAGAGAAGTTTCCGTCACTCTTCCTCCGAATCACTACACTCCCTGTTTCCCAAGGACAGTCCAGACGGTGACTTCTAACACAACCGATTAGTTGGCCTATTTTGGGGTTTTCTATGAGTGGAATCATACAATATGCCTTCCTCAGTCATTTAGCTGCTTTCCCTGGATATTCTGTAAAATTCATCCATGATTTCGAGTGTGAATAGTATTCCGCTGTGTGACTATATCATATCCTACTTATGCCTTCTACTATTGGAGGAAACTGAGTTGTTTCCAATTCAGGGCTATCATGAAGAAATTTATGAACAAAAAGAGGATAAACTCTTTTTCTCTGCCAGCTTGACTCCAGGTTGGGGGCCTGCAAATTAACTGATAACAGCCATATTAGAGGAGAAAAAGTGAAGTTTATTTCTATGCGTATGTGGGAGTTGCTTGTAATAAGTAATTCACTGAACAGTTAGAGATAAAAGTTTACATACCAACTTAACAAAGGGAGTGGGCTTAGGTCTCCAACTGGAAGGTATGGTAGGTTCTTTTGGGTTTTTTGATGCTAATACAAATGGGTAGTCTGTTTTCACGAGAGCTGAGTGGCACCTATATTTTGAGGAGGCTGTGATTTAGTCAGATAAAGGAAGTTCAGATTAAAATTTCTGCATCTTTCATTGCTCAGGTACTTTCACTATAAAATAATCTTTATATCAACTCTGTGGATCTGAGTGGGTTCCCACAGTGTATATGTTTTTGGGTGCACATATGTATGCATTCTACTGGTCATATATCTTGGAGGGTAACTGATGAATAAAATGATATGGTTTGTTCACCTTTGTAGATGCTGCTAAAACAGCCTTCCAAAGTAGTTGTATTAGTTTATACTCCCATCAGCAGTACGTGACAGTTTTAGTTCCTCCATAGCCTCACCAAAATTACTGGTATTGTATATTTTAGCCATTGCGATGGGGTGTAGTACAATCACAGGGTACTTCTAATGTGCACTCTTCTGATTTTTTACTTCTTTGGTGGCACATTTTCATATATTTGCTGGCCATTTGGATACCTTCTTCTGTGAAATGCCTGTTCATGTCTCTTGGCCATTTTTACTTTCTTTTGGATTGCCTCTTTTTTCTTCCTGATTATAGCTTTGTGGTTCTTTATATATTTTGGACATATTTATTCTGGAGTCCTTCTATTGCAAATACTGTCTACTCTGTGGTATGCCTTTCTTTTTTACCTTTTAAGTAGTGGCCTCTAATAAGCTCTTAGTTTTAATATAGTCTCATTTGTCAATATTTTCCTTTATGGTTTCTGACATTTGAGACCTGTTCTTTTCCTACCCTAAGGCCATGAAGACATTCTTTTAAGTTGTCTTCTAGAATTGCATTATTCAACATGGTGGTCACCAGCCCCAAGTGGCTACTGAGCACTTGAAATGGAACCAATATGAATCAAGAAGAGCTATGAACATAAAACATACACTGATTGAAGGACTTACTATGAAAAAAGCATCTCATGACCAGTATTTCATACTGACTCTGAAGGGACCAACAAACAACTGGAATGTTATAAAGACCATTTTAAACTGGAAACATTTGAATAAACAGTAGATGCTGAAAGAAATCTGACTTGAACCTCCCTTATATGACTAAAGCACAGCTTTTCGGGGGCTTGGTGCCCCCTCAGGGAAAGTCTCCAGTCAGGGAGGCGACTGACCTTTCGCAACAGGACATTCCAAGAAACTGTGTAGACAAATCTTATCAGGACCTTCCATCTTTTTCTACAGAAGCCCTACTTCCCTCTTAATAAGCTTGATTAAGCCACTCCTTTTAGATTGCTTCCACAAGCATGTGTAATAAACCTCTTTTCCCATTTATCTGTTGCCAAGTAATTCACAGCCCCCTACACCCATCACTCAAACCCAAGTTGCTGGAGAAAGCTTTCCTCCCCCAAATTACATGTTGAAATGATAATATTTTCAATATATTGGGTTAAATAAAATATATTATAAAAACTAATTTTACTTTTTAAGAAATTTTTTAATGTGGTTACTAGAAAATTTTAAATTACATATGTAGGGCACACTTCATTTCAATTGAAAGAAGTTCTAGATAATTTTTTCTTTCTCTAGATGTGATTCCTTTTTTTCTGGTGGGCAACCTGGGTAGGATGAGAGGGCCATCAGCAATTAGGATGATTCAAAATAGATGTGTCTTAAATCCCCCAGAGAGATCATCTATTTCTGGTTAACTTTTTTACCTAAAGTATAGCACTCTGGGGCTCACCATGGCTTCTTCTCTTCATTGGTCCTGAACTAAAATTTCTGTCCCCAAACCCATTAGGCTATTGAAAGCTCTGCTTGGCTCCTCAGTCTCTAAGCTGCTGCTTTTCAAAGGGCAATTTTCCTGAGAAAAGTGACACAATGTGCAGGCTGTCTCTTCTGGCCTCTCTTCTCTTCTGAAGCAAGGCTCCATAAATTCTGCCCTTGAAGCTCTCCAGTGGCTTCAGTTAGATGATTATCCTGTTTTGTCTGGCTTCTCTGGTTGTTCCCAGAGGGAAGTTCAATGTGAAACAAACAAGTCTGCCATTGCCAGAGGCAGAACTTACATTAATTAGTTAACAAGTATATCATGCCTGTCATTTAATGTTGTAGGATTTTAATCACAGTTGATGTGAACTGAGTCAGGGTTGTGGAGAAGGAGCAGTCCTAATTTCACTTCAGTCAAGGAAGAAAGTTTTACAAAAGATGGGGATGACTTTTAGAGTGGGATATATTAGCAAGATGATAATTCTAGGGTTAGGGAGTGTCATGTAGGGCTAGGAATAGATTCCATTCACTAACCTAGCTAGTTTTAGCTCAAAGAAGACAAATGGGTTATAAATCACATGTTAATTCTGATTGGTGGTATTTCCTGGAGTACCTCATGAAGAAGGAGTTTAAGTTTGTAGTGGGGCTCAGTGGCCAAGAGGACCGTGAGCCACTAGCGATGTCTGTGCCGGGCACAGGATGGGAGGGAGCTGCACAGGAGTGTGAATCGTCACGCCCCAGAAATCCTGTGCTGTAATTAAATTGTTATGCATCAAAAATATGATAGTATTGGACTGTTTGTAAATTAAAATTATGTAGATTCATCACGTGAGGATTCTGAACATGCCATCCCAAAACATGCTGCTTTCACATATTTATTATTTTGAGCTGAAGACACTCGAGAAAGAGTAAATTCAGAAAGGACTCTCTGATGGTCCCTTTCCACCTAGAAGTAGGACATAAAATTTCCTATGAGGACGGTGCCCCTTCTGGTACAGGGAACAACTCAATCACCAGAGACTCTTACCAGTCCAGCACCCAGAGGAATCTAAAACAAACTTCACTAAAACAATCCTTATCTTCCATTAGTTTGCCCCATATATTTACCCTCCCATAGTGTGCTGTCCCTAAGAGTCTGAAACTCCTTTTCCTTTGTCTTGTCACTTCTGTACAAATTTACTGTTCTGGGTTAAGATGTTATATAAGCTCCAAGTTCTAACCACCCCTTTGAGTTACTCATCACTGAGATTCTTCAGTTTTGTGTCAGGTCCTGGCATTAAGTGCTATACTGAGCAAAAATTGAGTTCTTTTCCTTTTAGAGCTTATAGTGTGGGTGGGCAGACCAACAGCAATCAGATAATCATGTAAAAATATATAAGTGCTGTGAAGTTAAATGGTGCTATGCACATGAATAGGGACTTGAGGGTTCCCTAGGGGAAGTGATGCTTGAGAGGAAATCAAATGATGAATAGGTATTAACCAGGTAAGGTGGAAGGCAAGGTAGGGGAAAAACATTCTAGGAAGAGGGAACAATGGGCAAAAGGCACTAAGAAAGGCAGGTTTGAGAAGACGAAAGGAGACCAGTGTGGCTAAAGCACAAATCTCCAGAGGGAAAATTGTACAAAATAAGGCCGGCCCAGTAGGCATGGGCCAAGCCACTCAGCCTTGAAGGCCACTGAAAGATTTTGATCTTTATGCTATGAGCAATGGGAAGCAGTTGGAAGGTTTTAATATGGGGGTGTCACAATCAGATCCGTGTTTAGAAAAGGTTACTCTGGCTGCTCTGTAGGGAATGGGTACGGGTTGTGGTAAACAAGCACGTGTGGGTGCAGGGAGACCACTTAGGAGGCTATAACCATGGTCCAAGGAAAAGAGAGTGATAGCTTTAGACCAAAAGCCAAAGATAAGCCATTTGTCGAATAAGGACACTGAAAAAAGAATGTCATTCAAGGTACACTAATATACACAGTGTTCTGGTCAATGGTCTATCTACAGACTGAGCTGTAAGTTTGTTCAATTTAGAGAACTCCAATTTGATAAACTTAAAGGTGTCCAAAGGAAGCAATTAGGACAATGCAAAGACCGGGAATGGCAAAGTGAGAGACCGGGGCAGAAATGGAATCCCCAAAAACAATATTCAAAATTTCAAGGGGCATTATGTGAAAGAGTGATGACTTCAACTGGAAAAAGAACTAGGACCAATGGGGAGAAGTTTAGGGGGAAACTTCTCTTAAATGTGTGATTTGTTTTTGAAACTTTATTTCTAATATTCCTGTTAATATCCCTACCACCAGATAACAACATTTCTACCATTAAATGAAAATTCATATGCCAGGCTCTGTGCACAACTCTTTGCACACATTATCTTATTTAATCTTTGTAACACTATAAAGTAGGCAGTAAAACACAATCCCTGTTTTTTAGATAATTTTAACTGAAGCTTAGAGAAGTAAAACAATTTCACAAGGACACAAATCTGGGATTTGGATTTCAGAGACTGTGCTTTTAACCAGTGCGCTATGTCACTTCCTAAAACCATTAATTTTACTATATGCCAATGACTCCCATACTGAACTCAACAATTTTAACTGATTCCTAAACATTCAAATATGAAAGTATGTGAAATGACATATTTCCAATGACAGAATATATTCATTGTCATAGCTAGTGTCAGTCAGGATAAGGCTATGTTATTCTCAGTAACAAAAAAACCCCAAATTTCAGCGGCTTACAAATAACAAAGGTTTATTTCTTGCTCATGTTAAATGTCCATAACAGATGAGCAGGGGAACTGTATTTATCAGTCATTCAGCAACCTGGCTGACAAATCAACTTGAATGTTTCTGGAAGGCGCCAGAGGAAGAGAACTCTAGAGGGTTTTACACCTACAATTAAATGCTCCAGTCAATTAACAATGTAGGCCATTTTGCTCACAATTCATTGGTCTCAACTAGTTGGGCTAATTGGCTCCACTAAAGCCAAATGGATTTCAAATGCAATCCAATAATGTGCTTGAAACTGGGGAGCTGGGAATATTTAGCAAATCATGTTAGTATCTGTAACTCGTTAGCTAGCACCAACATTTAGAAAATCACAAGCGAATTTAGAGGATGTCACATGGGTGGCTGTTCTTGCTTGTTCCCCACTGCAGACAATAAATATGCAAGGAAGCCAGAAAACATGCAAAGAACTTGTGCTGCATACATGTCAGAGTTTCTACCAAGAAGAATATTGTCTATCTCTTTACATTAGCTTGCTTATCCCAAGGTGAGAGTATTAACATATCAGAAGACAGGAAATGTACAAAACATGGTGAATTCTGGTTAAGTCTTCACTGTATGTGTAAAACATAATTTGAACTACAATCATGTCTGAGTTTCAAACCTTGGACATGCCATATTATTATATTTATTTGCACTTGGCTTAGATACATGTGTGAAGACAGAAAATGTAGTATTTCACTCCCTCAAAAGTTTCATTGTACCTACTGGTGAGCTAAGAGAAGATATGAAACAATTCAAGCCTTACATTATGTTTTAAATATTAAGATGTCAGAATAAAAACCATTTAAATGCATTACAGAAATTTTATTCTGAAACTTCTTGGCAGTGCCAGTCCATCATTGTCAAATTAACTAAAAGTGTGCTATTCAAATCCCAAATTTTATTTACATAAAAATGTAAACCTCTTCAGAAGTTTTTCTTTCTGATAAATATTTGTAATAATGTAAAATAAAGCAAGCAATTCATCTTATTTCTTGCTATGACTCAGAATACTCAATTCAGATTGAACTACTTTTATCTACTATCTGTGGAAAAATATAGTAGTTTTACCCATAAGTATTCCATGACCTCAGGTTCCTAACTAAAAACCTGCAATGGAAATATGAAGACAAATCAATGGTATCTACAAAGCATTTCAATGGAAACGGTTGTTAGAAGATGATAATTTCTTCTTGTAAGTAATTTAAATGCCCAAAGAAGAGTACATGTGGTGTTAGTGTGCTTAAAACATAACTACAATTTGTATTACAAATGTTAGTTTAGGAAAGAACTGATTTTAAAAGACAATGGTATTTTCTGTAAGGTCATGGCTGTGGTATTTTATATGGTACCTTTTTCTAATTTGAAAGCTACAAATTTTAATAGAGAATGGTCCAGGATGTTTTAAGATCAAATTGGAAATATGTTGATGATTTAAAAATGCAAGCAAAGTGCTTTATTATATTAAACTACAGAAGTGTTATTGTAGTTTAAAAATATCATTAAATCAGCACAAACCCTCACTTATCATTTCCTGCACATTTTTCACACCAAGCTGCCTTCTGACTATGAGTAATCTGTTAATCTGCTCTTCGTCTCACAATCTGTCAAAGTGACAGATTCATTCCTTCTCTAATACATAATATCTTCATTTACTGTATGCCTTGCTGCAACTTTCTTGTTTGTTAGCACCAACATTTAGAAAATCACAAGCGAATGTAGAGGATGTCACATGGGTGGCTCTTCTTGCTTGTACCCCACTTCTTCCATTTTTCCAGTAGGAGAAACTTTTCTGGACTCTTAATCTGAGTTAATCGTGTTTCCAAAATGGAGGCAATTTCAGCTTTGAATCAAAGCTATTAAGGAGGTAGGAACAGGGCAAATGGTGAAACACAAAGTAAGTGCACCTGTCACCAAATCAGAACACAAATCATAATGGAACTTTCTTCTAAAGCTGGTGGCCAAGGAATAGATTCTCACCCTTTACCCCCACCTATAGGTATAAAGAAAAATATATCATTAAAAAAATATATATATATATCCATCCAGTAGTTTATGGATAAATCACCCCACACAAATGACAGGACTTCATTGCTTAACTGCTTAACTGAAAGCCAAAATTGAGATTTTATTTAAACTAAGACCTTCATTTTATCAGGATGCTGATTGACCTCACGCCAGGCCAGATTTCAGGTTTCTGGCTCATTAATATTTTGATAACACAAATGGTTCTGCTGTTTAGAAACTGTTTGCTATTAATTCAACAGAATATATTTTAAGCTCCCCTCCTTGCTTTCATGCAGTTGCTTATTAGTCTGTAAGTTCTGCAAAACAAGAGAATTCAGGATTGAAAAATATGAGAATATGAAAAATTCTAGCTAGGTTTTCCTTTCATCTGAAGAGATAAATTATCTATAAATAACCATCTGGCTTCACTTGTGCTCACATAATAAAACAAAAGTCACTATTGTTAACCTCAAAAGTCAAAAGCAAAGAAGCTGTTTATAGGAAAATGTAAGAAGTTGCTTCCTACCCAGTCTTATTTCAGAACATATGTAATTTTTTTCCATTCATAAACACACAATATACAACAGCAACGTCTTGTCCCGAGCACCAAATTGCATCTGATTTGTCTTACTGGATAGCAAAGGAGCTAAAGGCTTCTAAAAATCAATGGACAAGGAAGACTCAATAGAACAATAATGTTACTGTTAATTCAATCAAATCAGCTGAAAGTTGTATGCCTTCTACTCTTCAACTCATTTAAAACAGGCTGGACGTTTGACTTGTATAGCATTTATCATACTTATTGGGTCTTTATGATGTAATGAACAGTAAAACATAAAGCTGTAAATGCTGGTAAACATAGTATGTTGCTGGAGTGAAAAACTATGTGTTTTAACTTCAATCAATTTCAAATGTAATTTTTTTTTTATTAATAAGGAAACAAATCACAGGGAAGAAGTAAGACCAACTGCCAGCAAAAGCAGAGTTTATGAGCAGGCACAGGTTTGGGAGGGCTATGACTTCTGGCCAGGCACGGTGTGTGCCCCCACACCCCCGAGTACCTTTCCTAACGCTGCCCTGCTGACACTCAGTGTGGACTTGCCGATGCTGGGAGGCTGCAAACTCACCAAGAGCACATTAAAGTCTCTCTGGTGCTCTGCATATAGCAGGTGCTCCAAAAATACTCTGCTCATAGCAGGTGCTTCAAGAGTGGCCCTGAATATCGGGGAAGTTATGAACTGCAGCACACATTCAACCATTTCGTGCTAGAGTGGCTCCTTGTTGAAACAAGGGAAGCTACAAAATGAATGAGGAGTCAGTGACTCCACAGAGATGATGACTATGGCCATTTAACCGTAACTACGGCCTTTCATTTAGGTTCCCATCACTATCCTGGACCTCAGCCTGCATCCCTCTTTCGTCCCCCTCAGATAGAATAGAGGCAAATATTATAAACTGAAATCAGTACTTTGGCTTTTTAAAGGTACTTATTACTATAGAAGAGGAAACTGAAACTTTTAATTAAAAGCTGAAACTGTAAAATGTTAGAATAGTAAATAATTACTTTGGTAATTACCTTCTTTACCCTGGACCCTAGACCAAAGGCAAGCTGAGTGCAGAGTGGACAGCAGTGATTAGGGAGGCCTGGGTAACTGCACAAGCCCCGCATCTTGCTACACATGTTAAGATCTTCAGGGATCCATTACTTTAGACATAAATTAGACATAGAAGCTTTGGGGAGAAGATGCAATTTGTTGTTCTGAAATTCTCATGGAAATGGGTTTGGTAAATTTGTAATTTGGGAAAACATGATAATCACTAAAATACTGATGAGCATTTCCCAGTCCTTGCGGCTTAAGCTTCTCTCATGGGTACAGCTGAGGCAGTAGGAAACTTGGGTTGAAGCCAGTGGCCCAGGAGAGACCTGGTCAGAAAGTGGGCAGATATTTCAGCCGAGAAACTGGACAGTGTGGTCAGCTGAGGCCCAGGCAGGCAGGGCCAGGATGAACAAGTAGAGGGAGCAAAAAAAAAAAAGAAGTATCAGTCAGGTGGGCAGGGGGTGGTGGCACCCAGTCTTCCGTGGTGACGGCTGGCTAGGCGGACAGAGCGATTGGAGCAACTGAGCTGACTGGCTTCTGATCAGAACCAGGATGGAACGTGGGCTGGGCAGACCAAGTGCCAATGGGGTCGGGTACCACTGGTAACCCAGCTCTGTGGGTGAGCTGTTGGGTCCTCTTGAACCCTATGGGAATGGTGTCCCCAGAGTTACACAGGGCAGGGTCCTAGGTTCAGAGTGTTCAGAGGTGAGAAGCAGGATGATCCTTGAGGAATTCAGTTTGCTACCGAGGGTGCATTTAGCTTGAGTTTTCTCTGGGACAGGCTAGAGAGGCTATACAAGTCATTTCAAGCCTGGCCTTTGCTGTAGACTGGTGGGTTCTGAGTATGGAGATTCACAGCCCTCACATAAGCAGGTGTGAATTGGTGGGGATGAGATTATGAAATAAGGCAGATTCCGGCACCTTTTCCTTAAAGTCAGCAAGAGAAATGATGAAAGTAAAAATTGATGCCTTTGGTTTATTAACAAATCATTGAGATCTAATGCAAAAATGTAGGTAATAGAACTACTCTAAATGTTTCTCTAAACGTAGTAACACTACGTTTAGAAAAACTGCGCAATTAACCAGAAAATCTGAAGGAATATTTGTTAAAAATTTGACTCATTCATTTAAAAATGACCCAAACTTAATCATTTGAAGAGGAACATGGCATGCAAATTCTGTATTTAATTTTATTTATTTACACATTTTCCCCTCTTTTGTGTGGATGGGGAAAAAAACTTAAGCAGTATGAGGAGAAGCCCAGCAGGTTGAGTCCCAACAATTGGAGAGAAAAGAAAAATGAAGCTACTGATGGGCCCAGAGTAGCGCTGATGTAGGTTATGATGACAGGCCAGCTTGCCTCAGTCAGGCCGGCTGAACCAGCGCAAACCAAGGTCAGTGGGTATTAATCATTTGCAAAGTCTGCAGGGCTTTATCAGATAATTATAGTTATAAGTACATTCATATCATACAAACATGTGGCAAAGCTGCAAAGGATTCAAGCCCTAACAAAATCTGCAATGACATTTTAAAAAACCAAAGATAAGCAATAAATTATAAAGCAAACACTTTAAAAATCATGCCCTTCATTACTGTTTGGGCGCTCTAGAATTATTTTCTGTATTGTTTATTTCTATAAACATTTAGAACCTTACAGAGCCTCTGACGACCTTCCCTCCTCCCCCTAATTTTCCAAAGAGTTGTAAAAATAGCAAGTACAATCAACATTTGAAATGCAAGGGTGGTTATCAAGTCCATCCATATGAACAGACAACCAGAACATAATCAGAGCTTATTTTATAAAATCCATTCCTGAGCAAAAATATCTTGAGTTGTTCTGAAGAATCTACATAAACACATAAATAGATGTGCCTAAGGGATGGCTCTGAACCTCCACAAACCAATAGACGGCATTTGAAAATAAACGACTTAAGGCTGCAAACAGCATCCAGTTTGCTCCATTTGGCAGCATGTGAGTTTACATGCTCAGAAACATTTCTCGACATGAATGAACTGTGAAATTATTTCCTCCTACCCAACACGCCTCTAAATTGTATTAGATTATGTTAGCCATTTATGCACCTTTCCAAAGAGGCTGTCAGGACCCCAAAGGGCAGTTTGGGTGGACACTGGAGGCAAGGGCCTAGCATCTGAGCTGCTACCTAAATATCAATCAGTATGTTAGGCAAAAATAATGGGAAATTTCACACCTGTGCCAAATGATGCGAGGGGAGAGGCCTTTGGTGCAAACCTTGACATGCAAGGGGACATGATGAGGTGAATACTGTATTTTCATTTCTAGACTGTAAACTTCTCTGGAAACAATCATCACTGTATCCCACCTCTGTCCAATATCAAGCACTGCCATATGAGTACAAGTGAATTATTTTACTCTGAGGAAAACAATGTATGAATATATAATGTTTCAGCTATCTTCATCCTAGAGCCAAGTCTTCAAAACCCAAATGTACCTGCTTTGTGGACTAAATACTATCTTTAACTTTAATCATAAACACATAAAACTAAGATGGTAATATGTTGCAGAAATAAAAATCTTTCCAGAATAAAATGTAAATGAAAGACTATGGGGATATTGGTTGTTCTGTTATATTAATGAAGCTAACTGGAAGTTGACTCTTGAAATATGTATGTATGTCGTTGTGAGCATATATAACCTAAAAATCCTAGGTTCTTAGGTCTCTGGAGTAGTTGCGGATATTTCACTGAAGCTAACGTGGCCATTTCACCTCTCAAAGGTCACTATTGATGGACTGGTATACACACGTCTACCATCCTGTCATATTTCTGTTACCCTTATTTACAACCACATTTAACTCAGGAAATCAAGAGCCTACCTGTATCTCATGTATATTGTTCAGAGCTTCTATACACCAAACTTTCAATCCAGGATTCAGCTTAGATGCTTGTTTATCCAAGGGGGTAGACTTACAGACTTAGCTTTTCATTTCTTGTTTTTTTCATATTCATTATCATTACCTTCTAACTTCAAAGTTTAATTGTAAAATTTCATATTTTAGGATCTAAAGCATGGAGTACTACTTATAAGAAATATTATAAATACAAATCTTAAGAAAAATCACAGCTTTCAATTCTAAGTTAAATTAAGTGCATTACATGATTCAATTTATCCCATTTTTATACGATGATCAATGCTGACTTCATAATTTTATCCTCATCTTTATTTATGGCCCAATAATGCCTTTCTACCAATTCTTCAAGCTGCAGGATTTATGAGCTAAGATCCAAGCCACATAATCTTAAAGTTTTCTAAACAGATATATAATAATTTTCTAGGAAATTGATGGATAAACTGTTAGGAAATGGGATGATAGCATTTTATTTTTGTTTTAGAATTTAGATTTTTATTTTATTATGTAAAAATGTAAAATAATTTTTTCTAAATGAATGAACATGTAATTAGTTAAATAAAATACTGCCTGTTTAGTTAGTGAATTTTCTTATATTCTATCTTTGGGAATCAAATTTTAAAAGACATATTTGAAGTCATACACTACTACATCTAAACATTAATTAATGAATCCAATACCATGAGGTATGTTTTCTATACAGGGTAGTGTTTCCTTCCATAGTGGAACTGGTTTTCATAGCCAAGTCTATAATGAGTTTCATTGAAGTCACAGAATCAGAAAGATGAAGTGATCTGAGAGAGCCGGTAACTCAGATCCTTTCTTTCACACATGAGGGTTTTCATATTAGAAGAGGTTTGGATGGGTTGAGGCTTGTCTGAGATCATATACTGGGTTACTAGCATAATTAGGCTGAGAATTAGGTCCCTCTACTCCTTCTGTTAGAAAGGCTCCACTTTCTAACATATCTTATCATCACTTTCATTTATTCAGACCACAAATTCTGTCTTTGCTACAATTTGGACCAAAGTTGAATTTCCAGTTACCTTGAAAGTTTATTCATATATAGAAAAAAAGAGTTTGTTTGAGCTGCAAGATCTCAAGACACATATTCATATATCATGAGACAACTGATTTTAAGAATGCTAAAACACCTTTTTATAAACACTGAAATTACAATCTCAATTTTGAGCTCCTTATAATATCTATGATAATGCCAATTCCCCCTGCTAGATAACCATGAAAGAATGACCAGATCAAGAGTAGAGACCAGGAACACTTAGAAGAGATTACTAATAAAAAACATTTCCTCTCTCTCTGCCATGAATATTTTGGGCCCAATAAATGTCCTGTAAACCATGTAAGTGGCCTCCTGGTGGCAGTATTAGTTCTTCATGGCTTGGGGTTGGCTGTTCATTGATGATTGGACCAGAAGTGAATACTTGGCTCATGCTAGGCCAATCACATTCTTTCTCCTGGAAAGTAGGAATTGGGATGTTAAGCTTGATGTGTACTGTGAACCACAATGTGTAAACTCAAGAGCTGTTGTCAGACAGCCATATGTGACCGGAAGCAGAGGAAGTGGGTGCTTAGATGAATGGAGGAGACAGGAAGTAGCAAGCAGAGATGGAGCAAGGTTGCTGCTCAGCCCCTTTCTGCTTTGCAGTTCTTATGTCAGGCCCCTCCTGCGGTCTGGTTGCCTGTGCGTTCCAGGATAGAGCCCTGATTCTCATATAACAAATCCCTCCTGTCTATCTCTTTTTGTCTGTCTCTCTTCTAGTACTTTCTAAGTTGTTTTCGATATGTGCAAACTAAGTCTTATTCAGACACTGTGTAACTGATAGGCTGGAGCCACAGTCACAAGTGCTATTTATGGTGTTTTGGTCCATTAAGTGGGACAAACCACAGTATAGATGGCAGAGCTTGATAATGAGAGGTATTTGGATAATGAGAAATATTACAATTTCTAAGATGCTGTGGGTGGAGATAAGGTAGATGGATTGTCAGTAAATTTCTAGTATTCAGTAAATAGTAACAAAGTGATACTGATTTATACTGACAAACTAGCTTAGCTCACATTCAGATTTGCTTGTCTCTAATGAGGTCAAAATGAGTTTTTAAAAAAATTTTGACAAATGACTCATATTACAATGACATTTTTGAAAAAAGGAAAAAATTTTGAGATTATGAACTTCTGAAATTATGAAAAAAAAGAATGGCTTTTTGAACTCATATAAACTAATTTAATAAATTTAAAAATACGAGATAATACAAAAAAAGACTTGCTGAAAATGTACTAAACATCGAATACCTATTAAAAGCAAATACAACAATATTGTCCTTGCTGTGTGACAGAAACTGTGCTAAAATTTTTTAATGTATTAGTTTGTATGATCTTCCCTAAAGTACTATAAGGTCATTATTACGTTTGAATTACTCTTCAGTTAAATGACTTGCTCAAAGTCCCACAGCTAGTAAAAGGCAGAGGGGCTATTTAAACTTAGGTAGACTGTTACACTATAGTCTGAGTGAGAAAAGTAGACTGAACTAAGACTTCTAAAGAAAAGAACTTTGGAAGCTCTTAGGAAGTTTTGGAAAACAAAGAGAGAAAAATGTACAACCTTCTAAACAATGTTTTAAAAAAACCCATTTAGATTAATAAGATTCTTACCGGGGGTTGGAAGGAGAAGGTGGATTCATTTCTTTCTGATAGTGCCGACCCTGGTTGACAGGCTGTTAAAGACAAAACAGTTGTGAGGGACTAATCAGCATAATGTTCTTTACATACTTTCATATGTACTCTCATTGCTGTATTTTTTTTTTCCTGAGAAACAATCCATAGGAGGAGCTAGTTTACTTTGCAGAAGAGTCAAAGGCTGTTGGGAGAGACCCAGCCAATAACAAGGTGGTACAGATGCGAAAACACAGGTTATTTTCATGGCCAGTCACTGGACTAGATAGTATCTATGTTGCAATTTTAAGTTTATGTGAATCATCCTCCTTGTGGAATTTTATGCGGTGAACAGTAGCTGATACTTCCAGATACAGCAAGACAAACTAAGGCATTTCATGGAACTGCATAGCAAGTATTAGCAGTGACTCAAGAGACTCAAGAGATATAGAATATATTTATATCTCAATGTTAGTAAGTTTGCAAGGGTAACTTCTATTTTCATTAATGAAATTACACTCAAAATCTTGGGTCAAGTGGTCATCTTTCCCAAGTGTATAATAAAACCTCCAGAACTAATCAACAAACTGAAAAAAGTGATGCCAATACCTAACAAAAATGTGGAATCTCCCCACTCCCAACAAGAAACCTTTAAGTTACTGTCTATTTAGTAATGGAGCTAAACAAGTGTATCCCATGTAAGCCTTAAACAGAACCTGCTGTTTTTCTTTTGTTCTGTAAATAGAGAGAATTCCATTCTATCAGATTACGATCTCTTTTTGAATGTGGCTCCAAGTATTTTTTTGGATGTGGCTAACAACCATGTAATTCTAATATGAAAATCATTTTGAACATTCTCATTTTATTACAAGGTGGAATTAGGTATATATTTTTGAATTCCATTTAAAGAGTCTCAGTTCCCTCCTTACCCAATTGAACTGGCCTAAAGGTTTTCTCACTCAAAACGTGTCCCCACAGAGCTGATGCCAAGTGAGGGAAACAGTGTAGCAATCGTGCCTATATATACATAGGACACATATTCCTCATTTTCCATAAATTCCTTATTTTAATGGGTCCTAAAATATTAGTGACATCGGTGATGGGAATTCTTCAGAGTAAACTGTCTTCCTCTATAAATAATCTCTTGGAAGTGCTCCTTTGATTTAAATCAAACACCCTGTCTGATAATCATAGCCACTTAGCCTGACTCTCTGTGATGCACCATGAATTTAAATGTACCCGGATACTTTGGTAATTGAACCAATATCAATGCATCACCATTTCAGCAATAAGAAACAACAGCTGGGAGAACAGTGGAAGGAAAAACCTGTCATAAGACATATTTGATCTCACTGGAGAAATAAGCCTTTCAGCAATTTGCAAGTGAAATTTAATTCTATGATTTAGGCTTTATTATTTCACAGCAAAAAGGGAATTAGCAAGCAAAGGGCCAAACAGGTTCTCTAGACCAACTCACACTGGTGTAGAAATACTCCCGGTAATACTGCCATTGGTATTCATCCAGTATTTCAGCTGAATTCAGGCCTCCAGTCAATGGGCCTCCGCCTATTTACCTTCAGATGTATTTCCATAACTCTCTATGCATCATGGTCCTCATACTCAGCCAAATCTCCATTTCCTCAATTTTACACCATTCTATTTACCTCTGTAGATGTAGTCCAGATGACTTCAACCTCTGGAGAAGCAAAATGGCTACAGAATCCTATCTTGTTTATGACTCAGCTCTCACTGAAGACTACATAGACTGGCCCCTTCGATGCTGGCTCAGGTTTATGTACAACAGAGCCAATGATACATGGAGTAAAATGTAACACAATCAATAAAAGATTCACATTCGCAGTGGTTTTTAAGTATTAGAAGACAAAAAAAAATAAGCAATGGAAACTAATAGTAAAGACTGCTGATGTGAACAGACAGAAAGGTAAACAAAAAAATCAGTTATAATAATTGTATGGAACTCAGCCTAAATACCTGCTTTTAACTTAATTTTTACTACTAAAAAACTAATGACCAAGTTTTACCCCACAATTTTTAATTTAGTAACTAACTTAAATTTAATAATAGCATATCATGGCTGAGCATGCCGGCTTACACATGTCGCTGCTATGAATGGACTTATAAACCACAACTGCTGATAATTCAGCTGGGGAAGGATGCAAGCCTTGTTTTGAAGAGGGTGTCATACAAAACGGGGCAGCCCCAATTCCCTTCCTCTGTACATGGCTCCTAATTTCACAATCAGAATCAGGGACAGGGACATGCTGCAGCTGCAAAGCTCATTCCACGTATTCCAGTTCCCGTAACTTTGCTTTGATGCTTGGAAAGGGCCGAGCTTTTACTTGAAAGAGGTCTTTTTGTTTTCTTAGGCCCAAATCAGAATGAAGGAGAATGTGCCTAATGGTTTCTAAAAGCTCTCTGAACGTGGTGGGGGGGGGGTGTGGGTAGGGCTGGGGAGACGGGAATGGGCTGTCTGAAACCAGATGTCCCCATGCACACATGGAAATAGATACATTTCTATACAGATGCAGCAGTAAACCTATTGCTATGACTTCTAGGTAGGTAACATCCTGTGAAAGCACCAGTTAAAGAAACTAAAATAGGTTTTTTTCATTTTGTGATTCAGCCATATTTAGACAATATACCATAAGCAAAGGAACAGCAATGAGTACCTACAAATAACTATGACAACAATAACAATACTAGCAGTGAGTGAGATTTACTGAGCACTTCGTGTTAGATCGGGGGTTGCTAGCATCTCATTTCATCCTCACAACAGTTCTATGAATAGACAGGATTAACAACTCCATCTACCAGGAGAAGTAGTTCAGACACTGGGTGTTAACCAAAGTCATGCCAGCCAGAAAATAGTGGAGGCAGAATTTGAACTCAGGCAGTCTGACTCTCTCGTTCACCCTCTCAACCCGTAGGCTATAGTGCTTAATCCAGCCTGGGGGTTCACCTAGAGTGTTGAATACTTAGGTCTTTGAATAACAACAAATACAACAAAACTCAGTGCAGTTTCTGGCAGGAAACAAACGTCATCCTGAGATACATTTATCTGAAATATGTAAGACTACCTCCTCGTTGTAAATTAAATTAACCTGATTTCACTCTTATGACATGTCACTATGTATGTAAAATTAAATAAAGTCAAGTTTGCCATATTGCTAAATTGGGGACAAACATAAGATACAATAATAGACAACTCACGAAGAATGAGGAGAAGTTGATTTCAGGAGGTGAGTTTCATAGTCACTAGATACGGGACAACTCTTACATTTCACTATTTTCTCCTGACAGCAGAGATATTACACTGATTCTAATAATCAGTTTTCATGTATCATTTCCATAGTGTTATACGAACATCTGCTCATCTGGTTTAGCTGCAGCTTAGCACAATCAACTACTTACCGTTTTAATTCAGGAGGGCTAAAAAGAAAACTCATTACACTAAAGAGAGCTGAGAAGTTAATGAATCTGTAGCTCAGAACAAATTAAGACCTATTAACTATAAAGAACCTGAAATGCCAATATATTGGACATATCATCCAGAAATCATCATGACAAAGGCATCTGATACATGGATGAGCAAAGAAATGGAACAGATCCTAGAAACTCGGCACCGCGTCCTTTTGGTGGCGCTGTTGCTATGCACTAGCGTTGGGAAAGCGCATTCCTGAAATTAACTAGCACAGAGCATGAGCTTTGCTTTTCCATGATCAAGCTGATCTAACACTAGAAATTTTGGGGTGAGGGAGAGACGTGAAGGCTAAATAAAAGAACAGGAGATAAGATAATCCTGCCATTTTAAAGGTAAAGACAATATTTTCATGTTGTTATATGAAACCTATGATAATGGCAGCAATGTTGCAAGGTTAATGAAGACCATAAATAACTTGTCTGAGAACCTCACTATATGCTTCTAATTTTATTAAGTGCATTTTGCCTCCTTTTCTCCAAACATCATGCTCTGCAACGTGCCATGTTGATGGATGAGTGTGATTATTACTTTTTTAAACAAACTGAGGATACTTCTGTGTTTGATATTAGGTTATGGGGATTCTCAACTTGAAGGAACGGTATCTTTGGGGCATCTGCTACAGGACAGCATGTAGTGAGGCATGCTTTTCTTGAATCTAGGTTTAGAGGCAGGACAGAGAATAATGAAATATTGAAATAATGAAATAAAGAGTTTAGTTGTAAAGCTCTGAGGAGGTCTGTCTGGATTCTGACAGTTAAGCTCACATCAAAACAAGCACAACAGAACCTCTGCCCACCCTCACAGTCCTCAGAGGTCATAAAAAGGGAAAATGTCCTAGAAATCCTTCCTGATCACTGCAGTGGCCCCTGGACGAGAATGGCTTGGGTGGAGCAGCAGACTAGTTAGTGTGGGTGCCCGGTGAGCACTAGGCATGTGAAATTCCCATTGGGCCCCTTTGAAGCAGGCATTTTATTCATCCCATTCTGTGGGTGATTGTGCCAGTAAATAGATTTGAGCCCAGGTTGGCTGATGTAGAGTCTATATTCTTTTGGTCATTACATGAAGCTGTTCCATTAATTCCTTTTTCTTGAGAAGAAAATACCACACGTGCATGTGTGTGCACGAGCACATACACACGTACACACACAAGACAGGGTTTTGTGCTACTGTCAATCAAAACCACTCACCAAAATAAAATTCACTTAAGAATCTATTTACTGGCGACTGTGCCAGTGAATAGCTGGGATTTGAGCCCAGGGTGGCTGATGTAGAGTCTATATTCTTTTGGTCATTATATGAAGCTGTTTCCATTAAGGCCTTTTCCTTAAGAAGAAAATACCACATGTGTGAGTGCACACACACTCACATACACACACAAGACAGGGCTTTGTGCTACTGTCAATCAAAATCACTCACCAAAATAGAATTCACTTAAGAATCTCTTATAACCAACTCATAGCTTCCTTCCTAAGGCTGCCTAGAGCTCAGTTTTTGAATAAATCTCATGAGGGCTACTCCTAACAGAAACCCTCCAAAATCGATTACTTGTAGCCTGGTTTCCACAGAAGTTGTAAAGTATTGTTTTAATTGAGTTTGGTCCTAAGTCAGAAACTTTGAAAAATTTGTCTGTCAAAGGCCCATGGATTTCTCAGTAGGCTTGATTTATTTAGCATGAGATGCCTACAAAAGCCAATTTGCTATGAGAAATATGGTTACATTTAATTACACTTTTAAATGACTAATTTATTATATCTAAATACCTTTTAAACAGTACATATTACTCTGAACTGTACAGATGCTGAGGAAAGCTGTGAAATTAAAGCTTGTAAACACAATAGATTTTGCTAAAGAGTCTTCATTTTACTCTGTGTAGGCTTTCTGGTTTCAGACTGTAATGTATGTAAAGTCATTAGGTAAAGGTGCTAAATTGAATATTACCTGCCTAAATCTCCTTTTTAAACTACTGGTCATCAAGACTTGGCCAGAGGGAGGTATTTCCTTTGTATGTATATTTTTAATAGCCACTTATCAAATCTAGAATGTAAAATATTACCTGTATCATTCAGGATTTAT
Source organism: Manis javanica (assembly GCF_040802235.1). Classification (NCBI taxonomy): domain Eukaryota; kingdom Metazoa; phylum Chordata; class Mammalia; order Pholidota; family Manidae; genus Manis; species Manis javanica. The sequence goes on from NC_133158.1 coordinate 7,776,780, forward strand.
TTAAGCAAAGCTGATGTTTATTTTGGAATTATGACAACCACCACCTTATTTTAGAGTAAAAAATGGAATCTTTTCCTGATGTGACTAAGTCGTTCAACCAATGACTAACAACCAGCCACAAGTGAATGTGACCTCATGGCAGGCTCTGTGCTGGGAGCTCCTGACCAGGCTGCGGGGAAACTGTAACAATGGCTACCTGATGTGGTAAGTGCTATCACTGAGCCTGAAGACAACAGGAACCCAGAGAAGGAAGCAAATAATTCTGGGCAGGGTGACTGACGGTCAGAGAGGGTTTTGGGAGGCAGTGACATTTGAGTTGGACCTTGGAAAAACAGAAGGTTCTAGGAAAAGGGACAAAGGGTCTCTAGGCAGAGGAAAGAGCCTGGCAATAGCATGATTGGCAGGCTTCAGACAAAAGGCATGGCAGTGATGGGCAGGCTGCACGGCGTAGTTAGAGTGAGGAGTAGTTGTGTGTGTGCTGGGTGGGGGATGGGTAGTGATGGTGAGAAAAGCAGAAACTCATTTCAGGTCCTGTTCAAGGTGATGCAGAAAAAAAGGCACTAAGAGGAGATTATCTTGTTTAAGGGGAGACTCTACCCTCCTCCATAGATTTAATCCTGTTCCTTCTTAGAATCTAGAATTATTTTCTTCTCTTTCTACAAGCTGAGCTTGAACTCATTCTTGAGTAGCTTATTTGTATCCCTGGCACATTGCACCATTCAAAAAAATATGTGGAATGAATTAATGTGAGACAGGCAAGCTAGGTTGTGGTGAGTCATCATCGAGATACTCCTGGCTGTAGAGGCAGAAAGGAAGGTATGTATGTCTCTCACAGTGAGACCTGGAGAAGGCTACAGGGGCTTTGGAGCTAAGCCTCGAGGGATAGTCAGCTACAGGGGACAAGGGTATGTGTGGAGTGTATCTAAGGAATTACACCCAGGCCTAAAGCATGGAGGGAAAGTGGGGGAGCAGTGAGAGACGAGACTGGGGAGATGGCAGGCCTTAGATTCTGGGGGGCCCGTCAGGCTAAACTAAAGAGGCAATGGGGAGTTATAAACGGTTTGATGCAAGGAAGAGATCAGATTAGATCTGGGCTTTAGAAAGATCACTAGTGTGAATAACAGTGACATTAATAATGACAACTAACCTTAATTTATTAAATGCTTATTATGTCTCAGGTATAGTGCCAAGTGCTTTATGAGGCTGCAGCTCGGATTTGAATCTTGGTAATTTGACTTCAGAGCAGATCCTCCCAACTACCAGGCTATCTGCGGTGCTTTGACTGGAGGTATGTAGGCACTAGGAGAATGATGAAGGAATCTGGATGAAAATAAAGTGCCTAGGCTATAGGTAGGGTGGGAGAAGTGGAGATGGCTTCCAAATTTTTGATTGAGTGCCAGTGTCAATGTTGGCACCATCACTGAGATGCAAGAAAAGCAGGATATCACTGTGACAAAATGATGAGGTCTTTCTTCTTTTTCACTATCTCTGTACAACTTCTAGAGAGAAAGGCACGAGCTCTCAGAACGACCACAGTGGTTCTTGTAAACTGCTCCATTTAAACTCCATATGAGCAACAAGATGCGGAGTTCATTAAGGAGTGCGATTTTCCATTTGGTGATAGTTCCAATATTGAAATAGACTATATTTGATGCAATAATAAACATATCTTATGAATGCCAAAGGTAGGTTTTTCAATTATTTTCTCTGTCTAAAAAAAAAACCAGACTGTTTTCAATTCCTCATTTGGTCAAATAGAGGAGTTACTAAGTTCATTACAAATGGTGTTATTTTGGCTGTATGTTTTTGGGACAGAGCAGCTGTCATGCAGGAGGACTTCAGTTCTTGCCAGAACAGGGCAGTGATGAGAACACGGTATCCAGGGCAACCCAGAGTTCAGCCTTTTCAGTCCATAACTAACCATTCCTCAGCTTGCCCCTTGCAATGTTGGTCTCCGAGCTACTTCATGACAGAATGAGCTCGTTCAGGAGGCCACTATTCTCTCTTACTTTTGGTTTAAATGATTGTTGAGGAATATTTGGTAAGAAAGGCAACGTTTCAATTCCACTGTAAATTGCATTGGCAAAACTCTGCATGCACTCACTCTTAGGTTGTTAGCTCTGGCTACGAGGATACTCTGAGTAACCGGCACACAGGGGGTTTCTGCTGGGGGGGTGATAATCTTTAGCACCAAGGCTGCCTGAGGCGGCCTGCGTGACTGATTATTCGGCCCAATGGAAGCCCAACTAAGGCAAGGCAAACCTGGACGATGGGCAGTGGGCATAAAGAACACTAATGAAAAACTAGCTTCACTTATCCTCCACATCTCCTCAGAGCCAACTGAATTCCTCCTCCACGAAGTCTCGTAAGTTCTTTCCAGAGCAGAAATCTCACCTTCTGCTGGATATTGGTAGCACTCATTTGGCAACAGAGTCCATATATCACGGTGGTTGGGAGCTCGGACTTGGGAGTCCTGCCAAGCTAGGTCTGCATTGCTTTACCCAAGAGCCTCCCTTTCCTCATGCAGGAATGGGAACCCCCTGGTGCTCGCCACACAGGACAGCAGTAAGGGGTAAATCAGGTAACACAGGCCTAGTGCCAGGGCCTCTGCGATTGCTAAGATACACAAAGATGTCAGAGACCTGGACAAAAAGAGGCTTCAAAATAAAAAAATTTTTACAGAATAAATATTTAATTAAATGTGTAAAATGTAAGTTATCCACTGTCAACTATGAACTCAACCTTTATGTAATTTGATATAAATATGAATCAAAATGATACAGTTTTATATTTCCTTTCAAAAACTCTACAGTAAAAAAGCTGTATTTACTGCTGGGAAGGCTTTTTCATATGTTTGATACGATGTTTAATGTGGCCTTATAAGCAAATGTCTTGTGAACCTATAGAGGTCTTGAAATGTCTCTAGTGCTTAAAGAAATGGTAGCTCCAATTACATTATGATATGTGATTTTATTATTTGGACTAATGACATTTCTCACGTGGTGCAGGCCTGTTCTGTAGACGTTTCTGCTTTGTCTTTCCAAGTAAGCCATGCAATCTGTGCAGACAGTACTGTGGAGAATGGACTGAGTCAAAACACTGGGCTCTGCTCTGAGCCCCAGCACAGACCAGGTGTGGAAGTGTGGGCCCGGGATTTATGTCCTCACCTCAGAAACAGGGAGACTTTGACCTGCTCCAAGTCCTCTGCTAGTCCTTAGTGAGGATGATGGGCCATATTTAAAAGTATTTTAAATGTACAAACATGGGAAATACAAGCCGCTAAAGCATCTGCAGTGCCTATCACGGTCCACAGACACAGGGGGAGTCACTATAACATCTGGAGACTTCAACACAAGGTTCTTTTCTGCCCTCATATCCAAGCAATACTTACTATATCCATAGCCTCTTCCTTTTTGTTCATTCATTTAACGAGCATTTATTTCAGACCATTGAGCTCCTATGTGCCAGGGCTTATGCTCGGGGCCGCAGATACAAAGGGTTACCAAGAGTCTACAGTAAAACAATCCCTTTTTCTTCCAATGTATGGTTTTATATATTTTGCTACACAATTACCATACATTGTCTGAGGTATATTAAAGTATAAAACAAGAGAATTTAAGAAAAGACAATGCTCCCAGACCTAAAAAACTATTTCTTAATAGGCTCTGACTACTTCTCCCTTTTCCCAGAGAAGTTCGCTCCTCCATAAAGCAAAAAACAAAGACAAAACGCCCTGGACTCACCGGTGGCAGGCAGGAGTTCCAGGTGGTTGTGTCATCGCTGCTGGTACTTATACTGACATTACAGTTGTCAACCTGTGATGCACTCAGGCCGTGGGAGGCCCCTATGTCCTCCAGTTCTTCATTCTGTTGCCGCCGGAGGCTTGCCAGCATCTGCAACTCAGATTCACTCATCTGGCCGGGTTGATAGTTTCTCCAGTCATATTCCTGACCCAGAGAAGAAAAGTGAGAGAGCCAAGGGTCACTTGACTTTCCTTTATTTTACAGGCTACCGACAAATGCTGCTCCACAGCCTTATGCCTTCAAAAGCATCCTGGTGGCAGAGGCCCAGATCTTTAACACGCCTCCATACAATGCCCACCTCTCCTTGTCCTTTTGCTCATGACACATTAGCCATGTTATCCTTCATTGAGGTCCTCAAAAGCATCAGCTCATGTCTGCCTCAGTGCCTGTGCCCATGCCAACCCATAGGCCTCGTGTGCCGGCTAACTTGTAGGTGCCCTTTAGGTCCCAAAGTATGTGTTACTTACTCAAGGGACACCTTTTCTGACAATGAAAAACTGGGTCATCTCCACATTATGTACTCTCATAGAATCTTAAAGTGTTTGTTTTTTTGCATTTATCACAATTGCAGTTATGTAATTGTTTTTTGGAGTTTACAGGTAGTCAACGAACTCTACAAAGGCAAACACTGTGACTGTCTTACTCCCACCATACTTTCCACCTCTGGTGCTGCAATATACTGAGTCATAAAAAATACATATTTGGTCATTCACACACACACACATATATATATATGAAAATGCATATGTATGCCCCAGGTATATTTGGTCTTCATCCACAGTTCCTGAAAACACTTCAGAGTCTTAACGGTGAAGCAGTATCTTGTCATGTGAATGAAAGACTACTGGACCCCACCCAAGGGTGGAGCTGGCGGTCCAGGTGAATGATTTAGCCAAGCACGACTATGAAGTAAAGCCCTCTACAAAAACCCATGAGAATTGCATCTCTTCCCCTTGGATCCTGCTTCTGTCTGGTAGAGAGCTTCCATGCTTGGGGAACCAGAAAGCTTCCCTATTCCACCTAGCCAGGTCCCAAGCTCCACAAGGATAGAAGCTCCTTTACTGGGGACCTTGCCCTATGTCTCTCTTCATCTGGCCATTAACTTGTATCCTTTATTAAACTGGTAAATGTAAGTGTTTCCTTGAGTTCTGTGAGTTGCTCTAGCAAACTAATCAAACTAAGCAACTAAGGGGGAGGTTGTTGGAGCCTCCAGTCTAGCCAGTTGCTTAGAAGCACAGGTACCTGCCTGGGGCTTGCGACTCATGTCTGGAGTTGGGTGTGTGGGGTGTGGAGGGCAGTCTTGTGGGACAGAGCCCTTAACCTGGGGAATCTGGTGCTGTCTCCAGGCAGACAGCATCAGAATTGATTTCTCCGACACCCTGCTGGCGTTGGAGAATTGCTTGGTGGTGTGTGTGGGAAGACCCCCTCCCGGAATTGGGTCTGGGAAAGTGAAAGGAATTATACTGCTGTGTATATGAAAAAAAACCAGGTGCTCAGCCAGTATCTGAGGTAATGAAGTATTTGAGGATTGACTAGATAAACAAAAATTCAAAGCAGTTTTTGTTTAAAAAGAAAAATCACCTTAAATAAGAAAGTCCAGTTTACAAGAGAATTGATGAATTTCATCACTGCGAACAGTACGACCAAATACATTTAACTTGCGGTAAGACTGAGAATGACTAACGAATGGTGTTAAAAGCCATCAAGTGAGCGTAAGATAGGAAATTAAGGCTGAAAGCAAGAAAGACCTCACAGCTACAATAAACACTTACACTGATGTGGACTTCACATGTAATATGCCAGGCACACTTTTTAAAAAAAATTTAAGAATGCTACTGCAGATCATCCGAGGCTAATATACTCTTTCAATGTACAGGGAAGAAAGCTGGCACATGGAATTTTCAGAACCTTTCCTTTCTCTGTGGCCTAAATAAGTTTGATAGCAAACATTAATTTTAACATTGCTAAGATGTTAGCATCACATATGAGCAATGATAAATGTCCAGGACTGGCATAAAAGTTAAAAACAATCTTGAAATTTTCTTATACATCTGGAAACATGGGTTGTGCTCAAAAGGTTTTTATTATGACTTATTAGAATTTTTTAGATATTCAAACCTCTACATTTAGTTTCTCAGAGGACCCTGTGAAATAGTACCTTCTCTTCTGCCTCATAGGGATGTAAAAAGAAAATATAATTAAAAAAAAACTCTCGATATTGCTGTGACATTAAGAGATTTTTAATAAAGCATTATCTACATCATAATTTGGGGGTTATGAAGGCTTGTGATCTAATAACATGATGTGGAGACCTTCTGGAATGTTGTCAGTGGAAATTCACTTAAATTCTTACAGTCCACGGCTCCAGCAGTATGGCACCCTGAGAGGCCATGCAATGTCTCATGGGATATTTCATGAGTATTTAATAGGCTTTGAGAGTTCTTGGGACAAAACAGTATCACAAGAACAAAATTTATATTCTAATGAAAGACATACACACAAAAGAAATAAATTTAAATTCAGAAGAAATAGTTGGGATAGCAACAAACATAAGAAAAGATGCTCAGCATCTCTGTCATTTGAGAAATACAAATCAACACCACAATGAGATACCATTCACACACACTAGGATTGTTATAATACAAAAGACGGACAGTGACAGGTTTTGGTGAGGATGTAGAGAAATGGAAGCCTTATACACTGTTGGTAGGAATGTAAAATGGTGCAGCCACTTTGTAAAAGAGTTTGGCAGTTTCTCAAAATGTTAAGCAATTCACTCCTAGGTATATACCCAAGAGAACTAAAAACATATGTCCACATAAAAACAGGCACGATTGTTCATAGCAGCATTATTCACAGTAGCCAAGAAATGCAAACAATCAAATGTCCACCAACTGATGAATGAGTTTTTATTTATCCATACAGGGGAATATAATTTTGCTGAACAATGTGTATCAAATGCTTCACATAGTACCTGACCAACAGCTATGCTAAGGAGCTCCAAGCTTATGACTTGCAGCTTTTCCAGAAAATGCTTGAATATGTACCTCCAATATATGTTTGTTTATAAATAAACACATGTACAACTGTATCAAAATTGTATCTGTAGTACAAAACATACAAAAAATAGAAATTAAAATGGCTGAGCTTAAAGAAAATGGAAACAGTTTAAAATTTTCTTGCTGAAGCCCAGTGGACTGTTGTTGGTGCATATCTCTTTGGGTCAGCACATCCCTCTTAGGAGGCCACTGGGTTGGCAACCAATGCATATTGTTATTGCTCTTTCCGCTCATTTTCTCTAGCCCCCTGTTCAGTCTTTCATCCATCCTGTCCTCTGCTAGGAGCTGGGAGTATAAAGGATGTAAAAAACACCTCTGTCCTCACAAACTCACAGTCTAGAAAGCGAACATAACAGGTATTATAAAGAGCCTCAACGGAGAGATGACTGATGCCAGAGGAGTGCAGTGCGGCAGGGGCTAAGTGCCCAGCAGAGTCAGGAAAAGCCTCACAGACATGTAAGGTGGTATTTGGTAATAATTAAACCTGTTGACAAATGTAATGAGGGGCCTTCAGAGGGAGTGAATTCTCTCCACTGCTGGCAGTTTTAAAACAGGAGCCAGGGAAATAATATCTGGCTGGAAAATCGCAGTAATGTGCAGTGGTGGAAATGGGCTGATTGACTGATTCATTAATTTATTCGACAAATACTTAGAGAGACCTTATTAAGTGCCAGGAACTGCTGGTGCTGAGTTTCCTCAGAACTCTCTATTTCCATGATTTTCTTTCGTACAGCAGTAAAACGTATTCTGACAACACCCTGGAAGGAGCAGCCAAAAATGAGCAGGAGAAAGAAGTGACTTTCTTCAGGGTCATGAATAGAGCAACTGGTGGCACAGACAGGTAATTAACTTAATCCTCTGACAGATTCTTGATATGCAATCCCTTAAACCTTTTCAAAATCACCAGAAAGGCTAAATCATTTATTATTTGTTTTAAAAAGAAGTCTTACAATAAGACAAGTGGACCCCAGCACGAGATGTCATCAAACTAAATTACACTACTCCTGACAGGCAAAGTGCTTTATGTGATTCTATCTCCCAAAGGCTCAAAATATTATATATAACCCAATTTTGTTTCAAAATATACTTGCAGGAAAGAGGGGAGACATTATCAATTAGATTTGTCTTAGGAACGACGAAATGAGCTCAAGGCTGTAGATTCACCTGTGCTCAGGTTCCCAGGCAAGTCCTTTCCTTGTGAAGCCATTCAAGCTGCTCATTTTCACTGACTTTTCTTCATTTTTGAGAGACTGAGACAGTGAAGTTACAAAGACAAGTAAGATGTGGCCCCTGCTTTCACAGGTCTGACAATCTGGCAGGGCAACTGAGAGATGAAAGGAAATGTAGAGTATAAATAAGGAAGCATATGCCGCGGTACAGTATTGATAATCGCACAGAGCCTTGATGATTAAAAGGAAAACTGGTAATTCCAGCAAAATGATAAAACACAACAAAGACATCTTTCAACCTGATGCCCTTTACCTAATCTCTCTAAGATATTGAGACACAATAGCTTAATTGATCAAACATCTGCGTATAGCGCTTTGTGAGCCTCAGATAAGAACCAGTCCTACTGCTCTGTGGGTGACACAAGGCTACGTTTACAAGGGCAGAGTGGTGGCAGGAGCCAAAATGAGACACGGCCATGGGTTAATAAGATCAGATAAAGAACCCCACTCTGTTCTGTATGGATGGGAAAATAATAGACTTGGGAGAAAACTGGGTCATTATTTTCATTCTGGAACCTATCAAACCTCTGAGATTCTCTGAGTCAGTTTGCATTGTGACAATCAGTGCCTGACACCCATGGTATAGGGGACATCATGTTGTAAAAACTCTTAATAGAAGCTCTACCTAACAATCCCTGACTCTGTATTAAAGTTACACCAAAATGCAAAATGTGCTACTATGAAGGGCTAGTGACTGTTACAACAGGATATAACATAACAGGCAATATGAGAAAAGGGAGATATACCAAATAGTCTGGCATTTCAGAAAAGAAGTCACTACTGGTAGGATCAGCCAAGGCTTCCTGGGGGAGACGGTCTCTAAGCTGGCCTGGGAGAATAAGAAGGCTGATATGGTGCCATATTCTAACCATTAGGCAGGAAAATGTGGGGCAACTGTAATTCTGGAGCTTATATCCATAGAGAACATTAGACTAGAATTACTTATATACACTATTTAGAAATGAAATCAGTAATACTGTCCAAGGTAACAAGGATGTAAATACCTAGAATTTAATCTAAACCTCATAAGATCAAATGGCTTCCATTTCCATGTCCAAGTCTTATAAAAAGTCTAAGATTCTATCAAAAGACATATTAATAGTTCCCAAATGGAAACTACCCAAGGGACCCTCAACAGCAGAATGGACAAAGAAGCAGTGTGACAGTCTATAGCAGTGAAATGAGTGGCATGATGAACTTCACAAAAGAAACGCTCAGAGAGAGAAGCCAGACACGAGAGATTATACACTGGTAACACTGGTCGCAGGGGGTGGCTGCAAGGGGAGAGGGGCAGGAAGGGATGGTGATAGAGCAGTGGGGCATCTGGGTGCTGCCACTGTTGTCTTTCTTGATCTGGATGATGGTCATATGGGTTGTTCAGTTTGTGAAAACTCATCAAAGACTGTTTATGATATGCATATTTCTCTGTGACCAGCAAGAGCAAAGAAGTCTAAGACTCAAAAAGATTTCCTAGGAAGTGACTAGCTGTTAATGACTGGCCCCTTACTCTAGTGGGGGAATAAAAGCATTTTGTAAATGTGCTTGATATCTGTTTGAAATTTTGAATAATAGCTGATGATAGTGTTCTGGGGCATCTCTTCACCAGCTAGCACTCTTTGAAGCCTTATCTCATATTCCCGAGCTGCGTATCCCACACAAGAGTCTGCCCTGATTCACTGGGGGCACAGGGCCACTAACAGTAAGAATGAAGAAAAGACAGACGCCACAAACATAGGCTGTAAGTGACACATACTTGAGCACATAATTCATTTATAATATACAGTAGCTTTCAACATGTGTCTTCACCATGCAAACAAGTGAATCAAAACTTAAAGACCAAGCCACAGTACAACTTGAAAAACTTTGCTAAAATTTAAGGGATAATGTCAATTTACACAGCATAAATCAGGAGTCACACTATGTGAAAGAACTGGTCAGAATCTAGATTGTGCTTTTATGTGAATGGCATTCATGTGGACCTAGGCTTAATCAGATGCAGCACTTCCTCAGAAATGTCTGTCACAGACATTTTGGCATGTGACCTGGAGACACTTCACAATCTGGCCCAATCTGTACTTCATTATCTATGCATACAAATCCCTTGAGTATGTTTCAGGTAAAGCACTCCTTGGTAATAAAACCAATACTTGCAAAATTACCTGCAAACAGGTAACCCACTATCACGTATGTGGTTCTCTCTTCAGTTTTTGTTGTTTTGTTTTCTTGGGAGATGGTGTGAAAGGATTTTTTAAAAAAGATCTTTATACTGATGTGCTATGCTGTATTTGTATAGGATACCCTTTTAATCCATGACCCAAAAACAAATTTATCTCCATGCTTTTTGCCTTGGTAATCTGTTTGCTAATTTTCAGAAGGAATTCTCTGACCAATGTACCTGAACTATTCTTATTAGCTTTAAAGTGAGTTGAATGATCTGTAATCTTTCAGCACATATCTTCTGGGTTCAGACTATTCCCTGAGTTTAACAATAAAGTATAGATGAGAAAGAATCTAGTAAAGCCAAACTGAACATGTTTTATGTTATATTCAAGGGTATGCCATCTACAAGGTGATTGTAGCCGTATACACTGGACAAGCATGGTGCCCTTTCAATAAATGATAGTTTAAAATGATACTTAGAACCAGGAAGAAAACAGTTACTGAAACTGCTTATGGAAAGGAAAATAGCAGAGGTCAGCCAAATGATGTTTCTGGAGTGGGAAGATGATAACTTTAAGTTTGAACTGTTTTAGAATGTACAACTTGGTTGGAAATCAGTGATGACAGATACACCAACATCTGTGCACGCTTCTGCATGTTAAAATACTGCAAAGCTGATTTGGAGGGGGCGGAGCCAAGATGGCAGTGTGGGTAGGACAGTGGGAATTTCCTACCAAAAACATATATATTTTTGAAAATACAACAAATACAACTATCCCTAAAAGAGAGACCAGAAGACACAGGAAAACAGCCAGACTACATCCACACCTATGAGAACCCAGCGCCTGGTGAAAGGGGTAAGATACAAGCTGCAGCCCAGCGGGACGCGAGGCCCCTCATCCCAGCTCTTGGCGGGAGGAGAGGAGTCGGAGCAGGGAGGGAGAGGGAGCCCAGGACTGCTGAACACCCAGCCTCAGCCCTCCGGACCAGAGCGCAGACACAGTGCATGGATGGAGTGCTGGAAACAGGACAGTAAGACCTGTGAGTGGGTCCTGAAGCCGGAGCCCCTGTGACAAAGAAAAGCGAGTCCTTTTTGAAAGTCTTAAAGGGACAGGGACCCCACAGCTGGACGGAAGCATCCCAGGTCACAATCCAGCAGCTGGAAATTCCAGGGAACTCTGGGCGCACTAACCCCCTGGGCAACAGCTCTGAGACCCCTCACAGAGGTAAACAGCCAAACAGCCCCCCCGTCTATTACCCCTCCAGGGCCCTGCCATAACAGAGCAGCAGCCTGAGGCTGGCTACACCCACAGCAAGGGAGCTTCCTCCATACTGGCCGGGCAACACACACAGACCCAGTCTACATGCAATTGCCCAACACAAGCCACTAGGGGTCGCAGCTGTCCCAGTAAAGAAAGGCCAGGAGCCAAGTGGAAAGCTGATAGACGCGTCAATAGCACTCAACTGCACCAATCAACATGAAAAGGCAAAAAAATTTGATCCAGACAAGACTAACCCAGACAGCTTCGGCATCTTCTACATCTTCCCCTGAGAAGGAATCTGGGGAGATAGATTTAACCAGTCTTCCTGAAAAAGAATTCAAAACAAAAGTCATAACCATGCTGATGGACTTGCAGAGAAATATGCAAGAACTAAGGAGGGAGAATACAGAAATAAAACAAGCTCTGGAAGGACTTCAAAACAGAATGGATGAGATGCAAGAGACCATTAATGGACTAGAAAACAGAGAACAGGAATGCAGAGAAGCTGATGCAGAGAGAGATAAAAGGATCTCCAGGAATGAAAGAATTTTACAAGAACTGTGTGACCAATCGATATGGAACAATATCCGCATTATAGAGGTACCAGAAGAAGAGAGAGAGAAAGGGATAGAAAGTGTCTTTGAAGAAATAATTGCCGAAAACTTCCCCAAACTAGGGGAGGAAATGGCCTCTCAGACCACAGAAACACACAGAACTCCCATGACAAGGGATCCAAGGAGGGCAACACCAAGACACATAATAATTAAAATGGCAAAGATCAAAGACAAGGACAAAGTATTAAAGGCAGCCAGAGAGACAGAAAAGGTCACCTACAAAGGAAAACCCATCAGGCCATCATCAGACTTCTCAACAGAAACCCTACAGGCCAGAAGAGAACGGCGATATACTTAATGCAATGAAACAGAAGGGCCTCGAACCAAGACTACTGTATCCAGCACGATTATCATTTAAATATGAAGGAGGGATTAAACAATTCCCAGACAAGCAAAAGTTGAGGGAATTTGCCTCCCACAAACCACCTCTATAGGGCATCTTACAGGGACTGCTCTAGATGGGAGCACCCCTAAAAAGAGCACAGAACAAAACACCCAACATATGAAGAAGGGAGGAGCAGGAATAAGAAGGGAGAGAAATAAAGAATCATCAGACCATGTTTATAATAGCTCAATAAGCGAGTTAAGTTAGACAGTAAGATAGTAAAGAAGCTAACCTTGAACCTTTGGTAACCACAAACTTAAAGCCTGCAATGGCAATAAGTACATACCTTTCAATAATCACCCTAAATGTAAATGGACTGAATGCACCAATGAAAAGACACAGAGTAATAAAATGGATAAAAAAGCAAGACCCATCCATATGCTGCTTACAAGAGAGTCACCTCAAAGCCAAAGACATGCACAGACTAAAAGTCAAGGGATGGAAAAAGATATTTCATGCAAACAACAGAGAGAAAAAAGCAGGTGTTGCAATACTAGTATCAGACAAAACAGACTTCAAAATAAATAAAGTAACAAAAGACAAAGAAGGACATTACATAATGATAAAGGGCTCAGTCCAACAAGAGGATATAACCATTATAAATATATATGCACCCAATACAGGAGCACCAACATATGTGAAACAAATACTAACAGAATTAAAGGAGGAAATAGAATGCAATGCATTCATTTTGGGAGACTTCAACACACCACTCACTCCAAAGGACAGATCCACCAGACAGAAAATAAGTAAGGACACAGAGGCACTGAACAACACACTAGAACAGATGGACCTAATAGACATCTACAGAACTCTACATCCAAAAGCAACAGGATACATATTCTTCTCAAGTGCACATGGAACATTCTCCAGAATAGACCACATACTAGGCCACAAAAAGAGCTTCAGTAAATTTCAAAAGATTGAAATCCTACCAACCAGCTTTTCAGCCCACAAAGGCATAAAACTAGAAATAATTTGTACAAAGAAAGCAAAAAGGCTCACAAACACATGGAGGCTTAACAACACGCTCCTAACTAATCAATGGATCAATGACCAAATCAAAATGGAGATCCAGAAATATATGGAAACAAATGACAACAACAACACAAAGCCCCGACTACTGTGGGATACAGCAAAAGCAGTCTTAAGAGGAAAGTATATAGCAATGCAGGCATATTTAAAGAAGAAAGAACAATCCCAAATGGATGGTCTAATGTCACAATTATCGAAATTGGAAAAAGAAGAACAAATAAGGCCTAAGGTCAGTAGAAGGAGGGACATAATAAAGATCAGAGAAGAAATAAATAAAATTGAGTAGAATAAAACAATAGTAAAAGTCAATGAAACCAAGAGCTGGTTCTTCGAGAAAATAAACAAAATAGATAAGCCTCTAGCCAGACTTATTAAGAGGAAAAAAGAGTCAACACACATCAACAGAATCAGAAACAAGAAAGGAAAAATCATGAGGGACCCCACAGAAATACAAAGAATTATTAGAGAATACTATGAAAACCTACATGTTAACAAGCTGGGAAACCTAGGAGAAATGGACAACTTCCTAGAAAAATACAACCTTCCAAGACTGACCAAGAAAGAAACACAAAATCTAAACAGACCAATTACCAGCAACAAAATTGAAGCAGTAATCAAAAAACTACCAAAGTACAATACCCCCAGGCCAGATGGATTCACCTCGTAATTTCATCAGACATACAGAGAAGACATAATACCTATTCTCCTTAACATTTTCCAAAAAATATAAGAGGAGGGAATACTCCCAAACTCATTCTATGAAGCCAACATCACCCTAATATCAAAACCAGGCAAAGACCCCACCAAAAAAGAAAACTACAGACCAATATCCCTGATGAACGTAGATGCAAAAATACTCAACAAAATATTAGCAAACCGAATTCAAAAATACATCAAAAGGATCATACACCATGACCAAGGGGGATTCATCCCAGGGATGCAAGGATGGTACAACATTAAAAAATTCATCAACATTATCTACCACATCAACAAAAAGAAAGACAAAAACCACATGATCATCTCCATAGATGCTGAAAAAGCATTTGACAAAATTCAACATCCATTCATGATAAAAACTCTCAACAAAATGGGTATAGAGGGCAAGTACCTCAACATAATAAAGGCCATGTATGATAAACCCACAGCCAACATCATACTGAACAGCGAGAAGCTGAAAGCTTTTCCTCTGAGATCGGGAACAAGACAGGGATGCCCACTCTCTCCACTGTTATTCAACATAGTACTGGAGGTCCTAGCCACGGCAATTAGACAAAACAAAGAAATACAAGGAATCCAGATTGGTAAAGAAGAAGTTAAACTGTCACTATTTGCAGATGACATGATATTGTACATAAAAAACCCTAAAGACTCCACTCCAAAACTACTAGAGCTAATATCGGAATTCAGCAAAGTTGCAGGATACAAAATTAACACACAGAAATCTGTGGCTTTCCTATACACTAATAATGAGCCAATAGAAAGAGAAATCAGGAAAACAATTTCATTCACAATAGCATCAAAAAGAATAAAATACTTAGGAATAAACCTAACCAAGGAATTGAAAGACCTATACCCTGAAAACTATAAGACACTCTTAAGAGATATTAAAGAGGTCACTAACAAATGGAAATTCATTCCATGCTCCTGGCTAGGAAGAATTAATATCGTCAAAATGGCCATCCTGCCCAAAGCAATATACAGATTCCATGCAATCCCTATCAAACTACCAACAGCATTCTGCAATGAACTGGAACAAATAGTTCAAAAATTCATATGGAAACACCAAAGACCCCGAATAGCTAAAGCAATCCTGAGAAGGAAGAATAAAGTGGGGGGGATCTCACTCCCCAACTTCAAGCTCTACTACAAAGCCACAGTAATCAAGACAATTTGGTACTGGCACAAGAACAGAGCCACAGACCAATGGAACAGAATAGAGACTCCAGACATTAACCCAAACATATATGGTTAACTAATATTCGATAAAGGTGCCATGGACATACAATGAGGAAATGAAAGTCTCTTCAACAGATGGTGCTGGCAAAACTGGACAGCTACATGTAAGAGAATGAAACTGGATCACTGTCTAACCCCATACACAAAAGTAAATTTGAAATGGATCAAAGACTTGTATGTAAGTCATGAAGCCATAAAACTCTTAGAAAAAAACATAGGTGAAAATCTCTTAGACATAAACATGAGTGACCTCTTCTTGAACATATCTCCCCGGGCAAGGGAAACAAACGCAAAAATGAACAAATGGGACTATATCAAGCTGAAAAGCTTCTGTACAGCAAAGGACGCCATCAATAGAAGAAAAAGGTACCCTACAGTATGGGAGAATATATTTGTAAATGACAGATCCAATAAAGGCTTGACATCCAAAATATATAAAGAGCTCACGCACCTCAACAAACAAAAAGCAAATAATCCAATTAAAAAATGGGCAGAGGAGCTGAATAGACAGTTCTCTAAAGAAGAAATTCAGATGGCCAACAGACACATGAAAAGATGCTCCACATTGCTAGTTATCAGAGAAATGCAAATTAAAACCACAATGAGATATCACCTCACACCAGTAAGGATGGCTACCATCCAAAAGACAAACAACAACAAATGTTGGCGAGGTTGTGGAGAAAGGGGAACCCTCCTACACTGCTGGTGGGAATGTAAATTAGTTCACCCATTGTGGAAAGCAGTATGGAGGTTCCTGAAAATGCTCAAAATAGAAATACCATTTGACCCAGGAATTCCACTTCTAGGAATTTACCCCAAGAATGCAGCACTCCAGTTTGAAAAAGACAGATGCACCCCTATGTTTATCACTGCTCTATTTACAATAGCCAAGATATGGAAGCAACCTAAATGTCCATCAGTAGATGAATGGATAAAGAAGATGTGGTACATATACACAATGGAATATTACTCAGCCATAAGAAGAAAAGAAATCCTACCATTTGCAACAAAATGGATGGAGCTAGAGGGTATTATGCTCAGTGAAATAAGCCAAGTGGAGAAAGTCAAGTACCAAATGATTTCACTCATCTGTGGAGTATAAGAACAAAAGAAAACTGAAGGAACAAAACAGCAGCAGAAGCACAGAACCCAAGAATGGACTAACAGTTACCAAAGGGAAAGGGACTGGGGAGGACGGGTGGGAAGGGAGGGATAAGGGCAGGAAAAAAAGAAAGGGGGCATTATGATTAGCATGTGTAGTGTGGGGTGGGGCACGGGGAGGGCTGTGCAACACAGAGAAGACAAGTTGTGATTTTACAGCATCTTACTATGTTGATGGACAGTGACTGTGAATGGGGATGTGGGGGCGACTTGGTGAAGGGGGGAGCCTAGTAAACATAATGTCCTTCATGTGATTAATGATACCAAAATAAAATTTAAAAAAGTACTGCAAAGCTTAAAGTGGCGATAGAACTTAAGTTGCCATATGATTCTCAGTGGCTTTTAATTGGGGCTGGTGGTCCAGTGTGGTGGAAGTTGCCCTGGCTTTTCTGGCCAAACTCCTGGGTTTGACACTCTGCTCTGTCACTTACTCGATATGAAGAGCTAAAGACTCTCTTACTCATCTATCAAATCAGAATAAACAAGGTCTCTGCGAGCTGTGGAGACTGATGTGAGATAAAGTGTGGGACACCTTGCAGAGGGCCTGGCATATGGCAAGGACCGCAAATCCTGAAAGTCACAAAGTTTTTAACCTAAGACCTTGATCTCAAGTGTTTTTAGGAAATGCCATCAGACTAGCATCTCTTACATAAAGTAGGAAAATGGCAAGTATAACTTGTTCTTATTTAAAATTAGGAAAACCAAGATATCAAAGAAGATGGATTTCTTCAATAAATATTTGACTAGTAGGATGCTAATTTAGCATTAAAATATTGGGGAACTGACCATGAAATGTTACAACATGTTGCTTAAACATCTAATACATTTTCATTGATTCATAATTCTTGTAGTCTCTTAATTTTTTTCAAGTCTATCTATAGTTTCTGAAACTTTTGAGAATTTGAAATTGTTCCTCTTCATTAGAGTAACTGGTGCATTGTTTGCACACCTAGCTGCTCAGGAATGGAGGTATCAATATGTCCTAAAAACTTCTGCAATTGGATATCATCATCCAAATTTTGGATTATAATTCTATTTTTAATTATTTTAACATGCACCTACTCTAGACTATTTTGCCTTGGTCAGCAACTGAATTAGACACTAGACACAAAGAAAGAGAAAGCCACAAACCATTCCATAGCATCAACAGGAGTTTGGACTGAAAAATATTAAAAATAACGCAGAGGGTTAGGAGCAATTTTCACCTGAGAAATTTCAGTGCTTAATGCAAATATTTTTACTGGCAGCACAAATGTTATTTAATTACCAAACTGCAGCTTTAGCAATACCCCCAGCAGTACACTGACATAAAACTAAGTAATGACCTTGTTTTTTTTTTTTTTTTTTTTTTTTTTTTTTTTGAGAGGGCATCTCTCATATTTATTGATCAAATGGTTGTTAACAACAATAAAATTCAGTATAGGGGGGTCAATGCTCAATGTACAATCAATCCATCTCAAGCCTAATTCTCGTCAGTCTCCAATCTTCTGAAGCATAACGAACAAGTTCTTACATGGTGAACGAATTCTTACATAGTGAATAACTTCTTACATGGTGAACAGTACAAGGGCAGTCATCACAGAAACTTTCGGTTTTGATCATGCAATATGACCTATAAACCATCAGGTCAAATATGAATATTCATTTGATTTTTGTACTTGATTTATATGTTGATCCCACATTTCTCCTATTATTATTATTATTTTTATTTTTAATAAAATGCTGAAGTGGTAGGTAGATGCAAGATAAAGGTAGAAAACATAGTTTAGTGCTGTAAGAAGGCAAATGTAGATGATCAGATGATCAGGTGTGTGCCTATGGACTAAGTATTAATCCAGGCTAGACAAGGGCAGCAAGACATCCACGGATGCAGAAGATTTCTCTCAAAGCAGGGGGGGTGAGGTTCTGAGCCTCACCTCTGTTGATCCCCAAATTCTCACCTGATGGCCCCCCTGCGACTGTGCCTGTCTTAGGTTGTTCCTCCCTTGAGGAATCTTACCCGTCTCTGGCTAACCAGTCATCTTCCGGGGCCATACAGGGATATGTAAAGTTGGTAAGTGAGAGAGAAGCCATATTGTTTGCAAAGGTTAGCTTTTTACTTCTTTGCAGATTTATGCCCTGTGGCTTCTATGCCCAGCACTTGTCTCGAGGTATCTTTACCACCTGGAGGAATTATGATACTCGGTAAATTCGATATGAGGCACGAATTCTATTTAAAGTTTGTAATTAGGAAGGAAGAAGAAAAGCTATAGATGTAGCATATGAAGGAAACTTGGGAGGATTGATTATTTCTTTGACATATCTTCTTGTATAGTACCTTAAGTATGTATAGGTTTTAAACTACTAACTAATTTGCACACACATATTGACATAATAGGAATACGGTGACATAAACAAAGCAAATCTATAATTACCAGCCATCTCCAGTGAAGCCAAGAAAACCATTTAGGCACCCTAGGCATTTGTGAAAATTTATCTATGATATGATGGATATTTTCCAACTGTACTTGAACCATCAGACAAATTAAAGCAGCCCATTTCTGGGATCTGTTCACATCCCATATGTTCTTTTAACCATAGATAGTCTATAGTCATGAGATTTTGGGGTGCTACAACTTGCACCCCTCCCAACTCCTGGTTGAGTTCCAACAGTACAGATCCAGTCAAATTCGTTGTCTCACTGTATGCACATGCCAGCCTAGACATCTCCCTCCTCCTTCTTATGGCAAGTCCAGGAGATGGTGGGCTGGATGCAGCCACAACCGCAGCATCGTCCGGATCCCTGTGGAGGCTTTTTGATGATCATTCCCCGGCACGAGTCCTCCAGAGAGTGCTGATGCCGGAAGCTCCTCCTCATATCGTATCTTAGTTCATTTTCTGGGTATCCAAGCTAGGCCTTGATCTTCTGCGTAGAAACAAACAGACCCTTTGCCCACACTTTGACATGCCCTCTATACCACTGTGCAGAACTCATTGGAGGTAAGTAATGACCTTGTTTTAACAGAGACAAGGGAAGAGTGCAGTTCTGACAAAACATCAAATTTCAGACTCTTTTCCAAAGGCTATTAATTGGTAGGAGTGTCCAGTTTAATAAATCAAACATTCTTACCATGGTTAACACTATAGTTTATGAAATGCTCCTGGTCCTTCCCAAGTTCAATTTACACCACTAACCATGAAGCTACACGTCTGTACTTAGCTCTGGGAACACACAGACGTCGGTCTCCAGAGAATGACTGAGAGACTCCATGTCCTGCTTCTAAATAATTTTCTGTCTTCAGTGTATCCTTGTGAAAATATCAACATGTTACCTGGCAAAAATGACTCATTAATTCACTCTCAGGTTAGCAGTGATTCAGCTTTAAACAGAGGACAAGAAGCATGTATTGTTATTACTTACTGAACACTACCAATAGTTAGTTTCTGGAATTTTACTGAAATTGAAAAGGTTTGCTTTGGAATGCCAGGCATATAGGTTTACATTTCTCACTGCTCAGAAATAGGTAGAAGAAAATATCCTGTTGGATTATGGCCTAAGTGTTCTACTTGTATTATCCCATTTAATATTCATAGCAACCTTACAGAGTAAATACTTGTATTTTCTCCAAGGTTTTAGACAAGGTAACCAAGGCTCAGAGAGGTTAAGACGTGTATAAGGTCACATAAATTAGAAGCCAAGCCAAGCCTCTAGGTCTGTCTGACTGGAGCTGGTGCTCTAAACCATGGCATCCACTGCTTGACTTCTGTTTTGAAGAGTGAAAATGCAGGCAGGCATGACATAGAGCCCTGTTTGCAGAATGCCCTGAGGGTGGCAAAGGGGAAGGCTTCAAGGGCATGAGGAGGCCAGTGGGCACCTGAGGTAGAAGATGCCAAAGGAGGGCGAGTCACCCCTAAGACCCTGCACAGTTGGGCCAGAGTGATGGACATACATAGGATACGCAGGACAACCTAACTCTGAAGCAGGTGTTCTACAACAATGGAATACTGCTGTAGCTGAAGCATTTAGGGGTCAGAAAAGCATTGATGAATTCTTCAAACAATGGGGTATTGTTGGAAAGACAGCTGCAAATGGCATACTTGAGCGGCAAGTTGAGAGAGAGAGACAGATGGCTTCCTTTGGAACAAAGAGTATTATATACCTAGAAAACACGGAACTTTATGTAATGGAACAATGCCTTTAAAACTCTAAAATAATTTATAAATTCATTTTCCTCTAAGTTTGTACAGCGCAAATTGCACAGAATAATAAACTTGTACTACTTAAAAAAATATGATATATCCTGGGCTCAGGTTCATCAGGGAGGCAATGAAACTAATCCTTTTTCATTATCCAAAGGAAATAGCCTGACAATTAAAAAAAAAAAATCGCTTGTATTATGCCATGACCCAAGATATGCTTAAAAATATCCTTCCAAAATTCAGTTTTGATTTTTGAAAATGGTAATGTGAACATTAAACTCAAAAGTTATATATGATTTCACTTTACAATTTATTTTCTCTATAAAAAGTCATGTCCTTTTTCCTGAAGAGAATACCTGAATTTGTAAGTGGTAGTATAGTTTGTTTTTCTTATGAAAATAACCATTCTCCAACATGCTCCAACTTTTCCTGGAACCTCAAAGCCTGTTATATGTCGTTTTAGTTTGTTTAAAAATGCACATAATGACATTTACAGGTTTAAAGTGATTCAAATTGTTTGAATGCAGTTATACATGTGGAAAAGTTTAATTACCAGCTATCTACATGATTGCAATATTACCCAGAGGGCTGTACTTCTTTCTTAATTAAAAATATTTGAACTTAATAATATAGAACTCTATTAAAATGTGGATAAAACTTTGCAAGGCAGACGTTTGCTAGGCAGTTAGCGAATCAGTTTGAGTAAATGTTTCTTGGAAACTATTAGTGCTCTTCCGTGTCAGGGGTCAGAAGACAGTTCTGTACCACCTTTTGGAAGAGCCTTTAATTTTCCTGGGGCATAAAGTCGCTTCATGTTGGCACCTGTTGACAGCACAGATTATCAATGGGATGTCCACTTACAGTTCCTGATTGCAGGACCTTGATGGCTAAGGTGATTGCTCAGATCTGCTTGCGGTGTTTCGCAGATCGTTAAGTGACATGATCATCCATCTGGTTGCCCAATTCCCAAACCTAAGAATCCGTTTCCTCTTCCCTATATCCTGTCAGCACTACATCCCAATTATTCAGGTAATTTGTCACTTCTCTTCACTGCCATTCTAAACTCAGTGCTTCCATTTTCCCTACTTCTATTCCTACTCTGCTGCATCCCTTCTGGACACAGCCTGAGGAAACTTCCTGAAATATCAGCACCTTGCTTAAAAACCTACAAAAACTTGCTGTTGCATTTGGAACAAAGGCCCCCGTCTTCACCATGGCCTTCCTGACCTTCCCTGATCTGGGCCCTGTTTACCTCTCTGACTCATCCTCTGCTACTGTCCCTTGTGCACATATCCCAGCTACATGGGCCTCTTTAACTCCACAAAGATGCCCATGTCAGGAGTTTTGTACCTATTGCTCCTGATGCCTAAAACATTATCCCCAGGTTCTCTGCATGGCTGGCTTCCCCTTAAGCTTTAGATCTGAGCTATAATGTCACCTACTTGGAACACCCCTAAGAGACCCACCATTCTTCCCAATCCTGACACCTGTTCCATCAACCTGGTTTTTCTTCCCAGGACTTTATTATAGTTTATAATCATTTCAGGTATTTCTCTTTATTGTCTTTATCTCCCAACAGATATAAGTTCCCAGAAGAGAGGCCTCATCTGCCTTGATTGTTATCTCTGGCACCTGGAAGAACACCTAGTGTGGAAGGCGCTCAAAAGAAAAGGAGATGCTCCTACTTATCCAGAAGTGGAACTAGAATAGCTGCATCCCACCGCCTGGAGGCCCTTTATTTCAGAAACACTGCCCATTAGGTGCTAGAAACCTGCATACATGTCAATGCCATACATATATGAGCTACAGTGCTGGCCACCAAAGGTTAATTTCACACCTACATTCAGATTAATATTAGATGGACTTCTAATCCCAGGATAATTTTCAAAATTTTCTTCTTGCATCAGGTACATTTCTTATGAGTCATCCTTCGAAGCCTGACCGAGGTCATTAGGTCTGTGTTAGAATTCAATACTAGGGCCACACTAGTTGAAGCACTGAGTTTAAATATCTTGAAAGAAAGTTTTCCACTCAAGTTAAATCCATTTTTGGAGGCAGTTAGGTAAGAAGAAGAAATAAAAGAGATCCATATTGGAAAGGAAATAGAACTATCTCTATTTGTAATGACATGATCTAGTGTATATAGAAAATGCAAAGGAATTTACAAAAATACTATTAGAACTAATAGATGTTCAGAAAGGTTGCCAGCTACAAAATCAATTGTATTCCTATACACTTGCAATGAAAAAATCAAAAATGAAATTAAGAAAATAATTGTACTCACAATAGCATCAAAAAGAATAAAATAGGAATAAATTTAACAAAAGAAGTATAAGACTTATACACTGAAAATTACAAAACATTACTGAAAGAAATTAAAGACATAAATAAATGGAAAGATATCCCAGGGGTTGGAAGGCTTAATATTGTCGAGATAGCAATACCGTCCAAACTGATCTAGAGACTCAGTGAAATTCCTGCCAGAACCCCAGCTGCCTTTCTTGCCGCGATTCACAAGCAGATCCTCAGATGTGTACGGCAATGCGAGGTTCACAGCATATCAAAAACAATCAAGAAAAGGGAGAACAAAGTTGAAGGACTCATACCTTCTGATTTCAAAGCCTATTACAAAACTATACTGATCAAGGCAGCGTGGTACTGCATAAAGACAGAATAGAATTGAGAGGGCAGAAATAAATCCTTACAATTATGAATGACTGACTTTCAAAAAGGGCAACAAGACAATTCAATGGGGAAAGAATGGTCTTTCAACCAGCGGTGCTGGCACAACTGAATATCCATGTGCAAAAAATATGGTTGAACTCGACTTCCCACAATATTCAAAAACTATCTCAGAATGGATCACGGTACCAAATTTAAGAGCTAAAACTGTAAAACTCTTAGAAGAAAACATAGCAGTACGTCTTTGTGACCGTGGATTAGGCAATGGTTTCTTTGATATAATACCAAAAGCACGAGCAACAGGGGAAAACAAAAATAGATCAACTGGACTTCATCAAAATAAAAAACTTCTGTGCTTCAAAAGATACCATCGAGAAATGAAGAAACAACTTACAGAACGGGAGAAAATATTTGTATTTCATATATCTGACAAAGAATTTGTCTCCACACTCTTAAAACTGAACAATAAAAAGACAAACAATTCAAGTAAAAAATAGGCAAGGATTTGGACAGGCATTTCTCCAAAGGAAATATACAAATGGCTAATAGGCACATGAAAAGATTCTCAACATGTTTAGTCACTAGGGAAATGCAGACCCAACCACAATGGGATAACAGTACATACACACTAAGATGGGTTAAATAAAAAAACCCAGATAATAAGAAGTTAAGAAGTGTTGACTAGGATGTGGAAAAATTGCCCCCTACTCCCAACCTCTCCACCAGCACACATTGCTGGTGGGATGTTAAACTATACAGCCATTTTGGAAAACTGGCAGTTTCCCTAAGGTTAAATGTAAGTTCCACATGACCCAGCAATTTCACTCCTAGGTGTACAGCCAAGAGGAATGAAAACCCGTCCATACAAAAACCTGCACATGAATGTTCATAGCAGCATCATTCATAATAGCCAAAAAGTGGAAACAACCAAATGTCTATCAAATGACAAATGAATAAACAAATACCACATATCCATATCATAGATTATCATTCAGGCATGGGAGGGGATGAAATGCTACTACACGATGGGCCTTGGAAACATTAAGCTAAGTGAAAAAAGTCAGACACAAAAGGCTGCACATTGTATAGGATTCTGAATATTTATAGGAAGTGTTCAGAACAGACAAATCCATAGAGACAAAAAGTAGATTAGTGGTTGCCAGGAGTTTGGTGGGGATAGGGAGTGACTGTTAATGGGTATGGAGTTTTTTGGGGGGTGATGAAAATGATCTAAAATTAGGTGGTGGTGATGGCTGCACAACTGAGAATATTTTAAAAAGGCTAAATTCTATATTGTGTGAATTAAGTATCAGTAAAATGGTTGTTAAAAAAATGTCACCCCTGTAGGTTTCTGGGATCTGGGGAAAAAATTCTCTTTGTGGAGTTAGGAAGCACCATAATATTCTCTTGAGGAAACTTGTTTTCTCAGATTCTTAGCTGCAAATATCAAGTGGATAACATCCACTTGAACCTTGAAAGGGCTATTAGAACCCTTTCACTATGACCATGAGTTTCCCTTTTAAATGGTGTCTCTGAAGGAACACTCCATTCCCCTAGTAAATTCACTGTAAAGTGGGGTGGGCTGCCTATGTCTTCAGTAATTGTATATCCTACCTATTAAGCTTAGATCACCACATTCACAAATGCGAGCCACAGGCCGTAGCGATCATGTGGGCTGTTAGAGATCCAATTCTCTTAGTCTGAGTTTTGACACTGAGGTCAAACCTCTCTGAACAAATGGGAAGTGAGGCCTTTGTGCCTTTACCCCCTCATCACAGATAAAGCTGCCTTGCCTTCCCTCCCTTTGCAGCGACTGCTCGTCAGTCTCCTGAGCTGTAAAGTGGACCAGTAACAGCTCAGAGGACTCCTATGCAGAAGACGCATGTCAGGCTTGTGCTTTGTAATCTGCGGTGCGCAGCTGTCGCAGGGTCTCCTGAAACAACCCAAATGGTTTCTGGGAGCTGTCTTATCCTAAAAGCCTCTTAAACGGAGAGGATGGGTGAGGGAAAGTCCCCCGCTCTCCAGGCTTTGGTGCCTTTCCTCCTCTCTTTAGTTCCTGGTATTACCAGAGCACTGGCTTTGAGACAGTCTAGTTTGCGGAGTGGCCATTTGTGCCTGAAGTTCCCAAGCTGATTTTCATGCTCTGGTTTTATTCCTACAGAAAGAGAGAAAGATTGCAAATAAACAATTTTTTGGATATTTATGGTATTTAAGATTAATTTAGTAGAAAGGAATTAGGGGTGAAGCGGAGGGGTACGCTTCTCAAAGACTTGCTTTGGTTCTGTTTTTGGCAGTGCAGGACTGGCTAGTCAACTGAAGCAATGTTGTAGAGTAATTCTGCAAGGTTAGTTTCTTAACTGTATTCCAATTATTAGCACAACCAAAGAAAAATTACAGTTAGGTAGAACAAGAACATTTGTTTTAGAAATATTTTCAAAAATGAAGAACATGCAGAAAATATTATTGACCACTTTGATCCTAACTCCCATAAAATAATCCAACTTCACCAGTTAAGTGATTTACTATTTTCTTATATACACACATACACACATGCACACAAGCCTAAGAAACAAAAAGAGGAAAAGGCACTTTAGTTTCAGCGCTGGGGTTTGAGGGGCGGCCAAGACTTTTGTAAGACTTCGCAATGCTCACACGGCACAGCGCGGTGGGTACAGGCAGCAGTTCTCGACTCAATCTAGGTTCAGTTTGTGACTCCCCGACTGACTAGCTTTGTCCCTCAACAAATCGAATAACCGTTCCGAACCCACTTCTTCACCTGACAAATGGGAATGATGACTGTCTCTACCTCTCAAAGTCATTATGAGGATTACAAGACATAGTTCATGGAAGAAGCCTTGGCACAGAGGCTGGGACATGGTCAGCGTGTCAGAATGTTAGCTAAGTCTATTTGGTTGATGGTGATGTGAATGCCTATTACCTATGCTGGTAACAACCTGCTCTGAATTCCTTAGACCATAGCAGACCCAAAGCTCTACATTGCAACACATACAGAACACTTAGGACATGACAAATAATGAAAACATTTAATGTTAAAAAAAAATGGAATGTAAGTGTCATTTGCTCTGCAGAGCCCGTTGTTCTCTGGTTTCTCAGTAAAGCTCTGGGGGAACTGAAGGAAGAAAAACACTAACACAGGAAGGCAAAAAAATCGATCTGATGGACATGAATAGAGCCACCGAATGAGCCTAGGGATTTATCCAATGACACTGCTTTACTGTTAACCTTCACTCATACCATCTATTATTTGGGGCACTCCTGCAGAGACCAGAAAGTGAATAGAATAATGATGTTTTTATGGCTCCTAATGTAGATTGTTATTGAAAATCTGTCAATTTTACTGGCAAGCCTTTGGCTCAAAAATAAGATCTTCATTTATAATTTGTAGGCAGTGATAACTAAAATTATGAGAAGTAACTGGGAAATAAAAAATAGCTATTATGATAATTATCTTTCTCATTAAAAACATGAGGTATTATACTATCGTTGGGATGTGTAATATACTCTTTAACAGCTGCTATCTGAGCTAAAACACATCTGAATAGGAAGGAAAATACATAACTGATCACCCAAATAATGAAAAGTAGATGCTGCTAGAAATGTGCGCACCATGGGGCACAACGGAACGCAGCCGGAAGCCACTTACACATACTTCAGGAACTGGGTTCAACTTTTCCCCCGAGACTTCCTTTAGGGAGGTTTTCTTTAGTGATGCTGGCACTTGATGGGCTGGCCGGTCCTCCGCTTTGACAATGGGATCTGGAGTTTTCTGACAGGGCTCACTCCTTCTTCCAGGGGGAGAAAGGCAAGGTGTAGGCATCAAATTCGTTTCAAAGTCTTTTTTTTCTATCTGCTTCGCCAAGCAGTTCTGGCTTTCTGGTGCTCCTGGTCCTGCATAGGCACTTTTTAGATGTCCTTGATCTGTCCGCCCTGCAGCCTTCCCCAGCATGCTCTCTCCGGTTACCGGAGCCAGCCCTGAAGGACCAGATGGTGGGCCTGAAGAGCCCTGGCCACTGTGGTCACCCTACACAGGGGGACAAAGTGCGATTAATTTGAGCTGAAACTTGTGAATAAGTTATTAAGTACAGGTTCTTAAAAAGTTCATAATTCTCTGAAAAAAGCATAAAAGTAAAAAAAAATATATATGTATATATGTATGTGTGTGTATATATATACACACACATATATATATATAACAATTTTATTGTGCAATAAAACTATGAGTAATGAAAAATGGCAATGCAAATAGGTATGAATCACTTGCTAAGATGCCCTGCTAGGTAGTATCTGGCCTTGGTAAGGCATATTTTTCACCACTGAGTAATGAGGGAACATTTAGGAAATAGTCACTCAAATATATTCATCCCAAAGTAAAAGAAAAGGATCCACAGGAAGTCACCTAAAACATCTAAAAGTTATGTACTTTGACTTCCTGATGAGTTAGCTCCATGAGAAGAGGAAGAACTAGAAGTTATGGTATTTAGCTTATTTTGGCAAGGAAATTCTACTATAAAAACAAGTTGGCCTATCAATGTATTTTTATCTTACATTATTGTAGGGCAGTTTTATTGTTCAAGAGCGATAGCTATCGAAAATGTTCCTCGAAATATTTTTCTTACATGATGATTTCAAATATAGAAAGTTTTTTTCCATATTTTGAAATGAATCTCATTAAATATAATTATTTGGAAAGCTTAAAGTGAAAGCTAGAAGAATTTTACAAGTGTAAGGTTCTGGGATTATCTGTAGGAAAGGAAAAATTCTAATTTTTAAAATCCAAGAAAGGAGGAGGTACAAACTAAAGTACTAGCCATTAAAGTAAATAAAGGAAATGAGAAATATAGTGCTACTTCAATGGGTAGAATTTTCTGCTACAAAATAGTAAATTTAAAGAAGAAACTAATGTGATCATTATTTATACTTGTCGTAGTAGACTTTTCCAATTTGTCTTACCTATGTAAATCTATAATAAATAAATGGATGTAAAAATAGCAAACAGAAAAATCAATAAAAGCAGATTACATTGTAAAGACATTATTTAGTCTGAGAATATATATCTTACATTCAGTTTCAGTAATCTATGTCCCCATCATTCCATTTACAGCCATACGGAATTGAACAGCCACTTATTTCCAAAACTTGGCATTTTTAAGCAAAATATTCGAGTAACTGATTGAACTGTTCAGTTTCTTCCTGTTTGGTCATCATACATGCTCAACACACAGATTGCCATTGAAATGTGAAATTCCCCTTTCAGTAGAAGCGAAGTGTGTGTGCAGGTGAGGGAGTCTGCTCTAGGTGGGGCACAGGACAAGACAGGAATTCACGAAACCGTTCAGTGACAAGGGATCTGTCTGTGTGTCTGTCTATCAATGTCCGGCCTCTGGTCCTTTCTTCCTCGTCACACGTAGGGCTACGTATTGCTGTAGGTGCTGTGGATGCTGGAAATGGAATGGGAGACCTGAACTTAATCTCAGGGATTATCCTGAAGGCAACAAGGGGTCCTTGAGTGATCTGATGCAGGGGAATGCCACAAGGGCACAAAACGGAAGGCATGGGGTGACTTTGTGTGTCTATTGTTTATGGGGTGTCTGGAGTGTGTGTAGAGATAAGAGACAGGAAGCCAACTAGAAGACTATTAAACTGTTGGATTAGAAACACCGAGGTGGCTACATTCAGGCAACGGTGGTGATGATGGAGAGCCCTGGGCTGACTTGACGGTGCTGTGGAAGGCAGGGTGTGTGGTACTAAGCGACCCAGGAAATCCCTACATGGAGTCTGCAATCCCTAACTGCCATGTTATGATTGTCCTTCTTGTGGAAAAGAGTTGTGGTTAGTAGACAACTGTGTTCTTAAGAAAGGTGCACTTGGGTTGTAGAACTTCTGCCTGCCTCTATGCAGTAAAGAAGGGAACTGCAGAGTGGCTGAGCATATTTATGAGCATTTCCTCT
This sequence comes from Manis javanica, assembly GCF_040802235.1. NCBI lineage: Eukaryota > Metazoa > Chordata > Mammalia > Pholidota > Manidae > Manis > Manis javanica. Next base: position 7,806,274 of record NC_133158.1, read on the forward strand.
TGGTATTCGTTTGGGGCCCACATTTCCTTTGTCCATGTTGGTTTGATCTTCTGATACATATATTTCTTTATAAATAATAGAGAATATTTCTGGAGAAAATTAAACATTAAATAAATATTAAAATTAAATATTTTGGAGAAAAACCAATATTTTCCAGAGGACCAGATAAAGTAAAGAAAATATGGTGAGTGGGTATCAATTGTGGGCCCTTACTTTATGTCTAGGTGGGAAAATAAGAACGGTGAGAGTATTTCTGCCTTTGCAACAGTGCCGCGGGCCTCGGCTGCGGGCACTAGGCACCTCTCTCTGCTGTGAGCCACTTACTGAGAGAGCTCATCTTTCCCACAGTTCTGGAAACACTGAGGGTGTTCGTATGTTTGAACAACACTGCCTTCAGGCAGAAAACTGGAGAGTTCCACAGATCTGGAACATGCCTGATGTTCTAAATTACAGAATGGAGTGGTGACTCTTGCAATGTTTGTTTCATGCAGACAAAAAGAGAATAAAAGCTCAGTCTTGTCTAAAGAAGGTAAACAGGGAATATAGCAAACATCCCCCAAGCCTTAGTTATAAGAAGGTGTTAGTGGAACTAGGACAGATTTTTTTCTTTTTAATTTAGTCTGGCTACTAGACAGTACTCTCTCTTCTCTAAAAAAATCTTTTTAAAATTCCAGTTTAATTTCCTCCAAGTGTTATATACAGTTGACAGTGGGATTTCTGCGACCAAAACACCTTTGATTCATTCATTTCCATCACAGTTTCATAATGAAAAATAAATGTGTACTATGGAATTAATACAGATTGGCTCTAAAATTAAGCTGATTAAGTAGAAAAGGGATAATTATGATTCTCTGGGTCAGAATTTCTGGATCATTCTGGGATTAATGAAATAGGCAGAAATTAGGAGCTTTTGCAAAAATTAGTTCAGTAAGTATTTATTAAGCTCCTGCTATGTGTAAGGCATTTTCTAGGCACTATATAGGACACACAGGTAAGAAGAACGTGGACATCACCCTTGAGAGGCACCTATCTTAAAGGCAAAAAGGCATAAAGCAGAGAAATAGATTACCTACACAAGTAATAATTTCATAATGTAGAAGGTAGCAAAAGTCACTTCAGAAGTTTCAGATGTACTATTAAGGAGATTTTGGGAGTGCATGGAAAACCAGATGTTTGCTACATCATTTAAAAAACACTTTAAAAATCAATCCATAAGAATCAATCTATAGAAGGAGTCTATTTTTTTGCAGCTGTGGGTGGGTCAGAGAGCAGCAGCCTGTTCTTACTTCCAGGGGTTTATTCAGGTATAAAGTATTTCTTTTTGCTTGGCATGAGCAGTAATTACATACACAGAAATATTTATGAGCAGGTATAGGACATTCACCTCACATTTTTCCTAAGATACACTGGTTTGGAGATGGGCCGAGAGGTGGACAGACTCAGCTGTGTTCCCTGGGAAGCCTTCTCTTGGTCCTATTGCTTTTCCACAGTAATACGTCTCCAGGCTATTTTAAGTATACGGAAAAGACAACTGGAGAAGCCGGACAGAGCACAAAAGGCTTGCTTGCCTTGGCTGTCCCAGAACCACTAATTCTGGTTTATCTCAGATTCTGAAAGGGGAATTTAGATAAATGAGAAAGGCAAGATGATATGAGACTAATATTTTGATTTAAGTTGGGATAGCTTCTCTTTTAGAGAGGATAACAGTGAGGAATAAAAAATACTATAGTATTTACCAGGAGTGGTGCACTGGCAAAACCCCATTCCTTTCTTTAGTAACACTCTGACTTACTAAAATAGAAGATATGGGTATAGATGTTTATTAATTTCACATATGCAACACATTTGGGCTCAGCAGGCTTCTGGATGAATTTTTTCCTATATATCCTATGGATTTGTTATCTTAGCATAAGATGCTAACTTACTATGATCTGATTAAAAAACAACCACTTTTCTCCCTTTGGTTTGTCATTTAGCTACAGAAAACCTGTGCAGCAATTGAATATTATTTGTCAGAGTGCTGAAGAAATTGTTATGCCATTTTCACATTCCAATCATCCGTTCATCTGTTTCTCAGGAGAACAAATACAAAATATTTTTGATTTAACTTAATATATTTTTTTAAAAGTCTCAAATCTCTTGAACCATTTGTCTTCTGGGCTCAGAAACATTTGTTTGTTAAATATTCAATCACACCCCAGTGCCAGGAACATCAATAGAATTTGCCTGATTAACTGTAGCACAGCATATGTGCACTGAAGAGGAGAGTGATTTCCCCAAGGAGCCAGCACTTCCTCTGTTGAACTATGTTTCTTAAAAGGACATGCAGATGGGCATTTGGACAATAATTTCTGGATGCGCAAAATGGATTGCTCTTGCTGAGTTGTTATTTTAAAAAGATAATTTTAATGACTCTTGAGGGCCACCGACTTGAAACAGATGGGACCCAGGCTCTTCGTATTAAAACTTGAATTTAGTTGACTTGAGTTGGACCACAACTGTGTTTTAGCCTTTGTAAAATGGAGATCATATTTATTTGTATATTTCAATCGATTTTTAAATTTAGTCCACCATGAAAAAATCTTATATAATATTTGTGAAAGTCTTGCAACAAAACATATCTGCAATATTCCAAAGCAGTTTTAGTTTTGTAATTGAGATTGAGCAGCAGGGGTTTTTACGTTTGTCTAATGTTTTAGTGACTAAATTTGTGAGCTGACAGCACGTTTTAGTTAGACAACAGCACTAGGAGACATCAGAGAGCACATAGGTATATGCTTCCATCATCAACTGAAGAACACAGTTATATAACTGTGCAAAAATATAAGTCAAGACATTGGTCATAACAAACTGAGAAAACTTTTTCCATGATAACCATTTAAATGTATTTTAAATGTCTTCACTAACAAGCACCCCCAAGAAACAGTCCTACTTCTACCTCTTAAATGAGATAGGGAACTATTAAAATAACACAGTTCTCTTTGGGAGGCAAAGATAATTCATAGTGGTATCTTATAATTCATTTTACTGGTTTATAAACAAATGAAAGGAAAAGAAGATGTAACTGTGTCTAATAAGTAACTAAGATGTAGCATGCTTGATATTAAAAGGGGTTGGGCAAATTATTTCTATAAATATTTTTACCTCTACCTCTAGCCAGTCATGCTTCACAGACAAATCACAGCATAAGTTAGAGGAACTGTATGGGATGGGTAAACATCATGTGAATATTTGGGGAAAACAATGAGACTCCTTAAATTGTTCAAGACTAAAGCATATTTTTCGGTAAGTTGGACTTCATGTTCTTTTAACTGACAACACTTTAAAGATTTCATGGGAAAACTCCTACCCAAACCAAACATTTATCTGCAAGATGTTTATTTTTGGCATCTTCTGCAAGTGGTTGAAGGGTATTCTAAGGAGTCAGGACTTTTACAACCTTCTTTCCCTGCCTTTAACAATGGAGAGCCAACTCACAAGAACCAAGGGGACTGTGACTTTCTCAGAGAGGAACAGAGGGCTTCAATAGATAATAATAAAGACATACAGATGTGAACAACTTTAAAGAATTACTTGCACAGAAGAAATATTAAATTTGCCTGGTAGGTTTACAGAGTACGTTATGTTGTAATTCATAACATACAGGAATAAAAATGCAAGGCTATATATACTAAAAACAGAGTCCTTTCATTTTTTTTCCAACACATAAACTGACATTTAAACATTTTAGAGGCTACACAGAAATATAAGCAGCCTCATGTGAAGTAAGTATCATTTCTATTATGTGTAGGTAAGTGTGTATGAGAAAGTAACACAGAATCTTTTGTCGAGTGTGTAGGGGTGACTGGTTCATAGTATACCCCAGAAATATATGCTATCAGAGAAAAAGAAATGAAATAGTTAACGACTGAGTGCTAAAGGATACCTGGTAGGCAACAATGCTGGGAAGCCAAGAGGGAGGCCGGCACTACAACCACCCGTTTACTCCGTTGTTTGTAGAGTCATCCTTGCAGGCCTCCACAGACAGAGATTTGGAAGCTTCCTAGCTAACTTGAACATTCTAAGTAGTCAGTCCATATAATTCATATCCAAATATGGATAATTTTTTGCCTCAGATGTTCCAATCTGGACTATGATACAAGACGAATTACTTGGCCTTGCAAATATCTGCTTTAACATGTGATACACAAGCAGAGTTTGGGGGAACAAAATGAGTTTTTTGAGATGAAAAATTAACTTAGGGTAGTAATAAAATATTAATACAAAGCTAATTATTTCAAGTTGCAAACCAGATGTATATACTCAAAGCCAGGTTGGGAATAATGGCATAACAAACAAAATAGCGATAATAGGAACATCATTTTTTTTTCCTTTCAGATGCTGCATTAGCATGAAAGGCACTATTTTAACAGCGTTCCTAAGACAGTTCATTTTACACGGTAGTGTTGAGTTTATAGCTCACCACAAAATATATTTCTATCGTGTGTATCTCAGTAAGAAGTACGACTTCAAAATTAATTGAGTTTCAGGAATATTAGTATATATGTCTGCCTAGGGAATAAAACTTTTGGTAAAGCAAAGACTAAGACAGTAGCATGTGCCCAAAAAAACTCATACTTTTGAGGCTCTCATGCTAATGAAGATCTCAGATGTGAATTAATTATTGAGGAACTTAAATTAGGAAGACAATGTATTACTGACAGCTTATTTTAATTGGTCTTTATTATCATATGTATACTTTCCCGCTTAACTATCATAATGACATGATTTGACTTGGCCTAGTTTATATGTTACTGAATATATCTAATTTCCCTTAAAAATACTCAGTGGTCTAACATCAAATAAGGTCTTTTAACTACAAGTTGTAAACTTCAAGGCTAATAAGTAATGTAATTATTAGACATTCATCCACCATTATTTATAACATAACATTATGTTTTCCTTAAGTATAATTATTTTACTCTAAGGATATAACATTCTGAAATAATACAATTAATAGTAAGAATGCCTAAATCAGCCAAACTTATTTTTCTTCAGAGACTCTATGTAATACATATTTTAAGTATGAAATCCAATTTCCCATTGACTTACGCAATTAATAAATGGGAGAAGTAATCTTATAGGAAAAGAATTTACAAAAAAGGCCCAAATAAACCTTTTGGCTCTCTGTGCAGCACCAGGATGGTGGGTAAGAACGAGCACCTTACAAAAGGTGGCAAAAAGGGAGCCAGGGAGAACGTGTTGATCCATTTTCTAGGAAAGGGTGGGATGATGTGAAAGCACCAGCCATGTTCAACATAAGAAATATTGGAAAAACACTAGTCACAAGAACTCAAGGAATCAAAACTGCATTTGATGGCCTCAAGGGTCATGTTTTCAAAGTGTGTCTCGCTGGTCTGCAGAATGATGAAGTTGCATTTAGAAAATTCAAGCTAATTACTGAGCAATGTTCAGGGCAAAAACGGCTGGATTTCCGTGGCATAGATCTTAACCATGACAAACTGCTCCATGGTCAAAAAGGGGAAGACCATGACTGAAGCGCATGTGGATGTCAAGACTACCAGTGGTTATTTGCTTCCTTTATTGTGTGTTGGTTTTACTAAAAAACACAATAATCAGATTCAGAAGACCTCTTATACTCAGCATGAGCAAATCTGGAAGAAGATGATGGAAATCATGACTAGAAGAGTGCAGGCAAATGACTTGAAAGAAGTGTTTGATAAATTGATACCAGACAGCACAGACAGCACTGGAAAAGACACAGAAAAGGCAAGCCAATGATATTTCTCTATGATATCTCTGTTAGAAAAGTAAAAATGCTGAAGAAGCCCACGTTTGAATTGGGAAAACTCATGGAGCTTCATGGTGAAGGTAGTAGTTCTGGAAACTATGAGATGAGACAGGTGCTAAAGTTGAACAAGCTGATGGATATGAACCACCAGTCCAAGAATCTGTTTAAAATTCAGACTTTTAATGGTGTCAAGTAAAAAGTTTACATGTGGGGGAGGGAGGAAGCCCCAGACAAATCAATTTGATAAAGAAGGGATCATTACAGATTCTAGAAACTTGTCTAAATATAGTCTGGCATTTTTGCTGGTCATATTTTTGTAGTTTAGTTTGTATCTTTTTATTGCCTGTAACAGTGAACCCCAAAGCTTACATCATATGGCAAGGCTTCTGCCCCTCTGTCCGGCTGCTTCTCAGCAGGCTCCCACTAAAGGGGGGCCAGGACAGGTGTCAGGAATGAGACAGTCCCACGATAGACTCTAGCCATATGCTGCTGGCCATTGTGTTGGCCATGGCACAGGGATGACGAGATAGCTATGCTAACCCGAGCTTGGGTAACGCACGATAAATTTATTTTCAGTTTCATGTAGTTGGTGGAAGTGCATGTTCACACAGAAAATACCGAAGGACATCAGTAGTAGAGTAGTTAGTAGCAAAAGAAAGAACATAAGGTGGTAAGTTAAAATGCTCAGAACTAGTGCTCTTGATTTCCCCCCAAAGCTCTATTGCCTCTTCTCAAGGCGTATCCTTTGTACAGATGGGAGAGGTTAAGGTTTGCACATAGTACCACTTAAGGGACAGTTTCCCCATAACACTTCTCTCAAAGTTTCCCAGGTAACTACCATTTCCTACTTGCCATGAAATTCCCAGCACTGTGGGAATTCTTTTGGATTAGGTAAGAAAGATGGTGGTGGGCACAAGGGAAGGGATGGGCCTCTCCCATTCACGAAATGGCATGGATTGTCTGGATTGACCAATTAACGTTGTAGAGGAATTGATGGCTGGTAAGGGCAATTCTAGATGCTGAAGACAAACACCCACTCTACAGTTTTTATAGGTATCGTTTTTTAGTCTGTAGTTTTTATGAAAGGGACAAAGATGTACACAACATTTAAAATGCTGGCAGTAAATGTACTGTTTATGCATATAGGGCTTATATTTGGTATGACTAATAGTTTCATCATGCTCAGAAGCAAGGACATTATGAAAAAAGGATTTCCCCATTTGCACTTTGCTACAGAAACTCATTAAAGTTGCAAAAAACAATAATTACTGCCTGAAGAATCTTGCCATATTCTCAAGTGGCTCTGAAGGTAGGAGGTATGAACTTCATCCTCATCCCACTGTCCAAAGGGGGATTCTTGATCAGTTACAGTTATTAAAAAAGAAGTTTTATAAGCATGCACAGAGTTTTTAAAATTATTTCTATAATTTCTACATAGAAATGATTTGTATAATTTTATTAAACCATAAACTTGATGTAATCTGCTTTTAAAATAATTGTCTTTTCTAGAAAATATGAATATTGAAGAGTAAAGCTAAAGAAATTTCATAATTAATTTCATATGGGGGAAAAGAGTTAAAATGTATTAAGTTTTAAACAAATGTTTCGGAACTACATTTTTATTTTCAACAAGGTTTTTTTTCTAACTTGCTATGAATTTACTGACTTATGGGATATACTTGTATTCTAAATAATTGCAAACAGAAAGCTTCCTGTAAGGCAAGTCCCAGCTCTAATCCATGATTCATTATCTAAACTTTAATTGGCACAACTCTTGAATTTCTGACGCCATATGGAAAATAATGAGTCCTAATAGGTCTAAGGTGAAAACATGGCAGGGGAGTAAGGAAGCCAGAAAACCATCAGTTCAGAATTCACTGTAACTGCAACACAATTTCCCCAGAGATCTAGAACAATGTGTTCTCAGTGTTTTACTGGTCTTGCTATCATATAACTAAATTGCATATTATTTCTCATTCTGTGAGACAAAGATGAAAATGGAAAAGCAAAAAGCAAACCCAAGACTGGTTTCCATAATTAAAAATGAAATTGGCTGACTGTTAATAAAAAAAGGCAGTAATTTAGAGTTGCCATAACAACCTGAGGCAACTGTTGACTGACATGGCAATCTGCTGCATTTTTATAAATAGTGTTTGATTTCCCCTCTTTCACTGCAACTAGTTTCAGTGCTTATTGAAGCTAATGGAACAACTTTGCTCCAAAACTACTTCACTCATTGAGCAGTGTACCTCTTTGCTGCTGTCACCGCCGTAAAAACGATCCTCCAATTGGGTGTCTCTCCTGGTCACACTAGTATCCTCCTGTAGCTGCAAAATAAATGGGCACCCTTCTGGGGACATACTCTGAGTCTTTCCATGAGGTGCTGACCGTGGTCTTGATGAAAAAGTGAAAATGCCCTTTGGGCCAATCTGGCTTTCCTCTGCCTGCTGGTCCTTGCTGGCTTCTAGCCACAGGTGCGAGGTGTGGCAGGATTCATCATCCATAAGTGGAGACTGACTGCTGGACACCAAATGGGGATTGTGGCCATCATTTGCAGGAAATATCCACTCATCTGACATTTGGAAAAGATGACAGATATTAGAGTGGTGTCCCGTAAGCGTTATTTTAGGCAGGTAGTTAGGTTAAAATTTCTTTTTGTTGAAATGGAGACATATAATATAATGCAAAAGCTGAGGAAGGCAATTTATCCACCATCTTGTAAACTGTTAAGCAATTAACCCACAAATCTGTGCCCACAGCTCTGGGCAACTCGTCTCCAGTTCGTTTTCATCTGAGTTCAAACACTGGCCAGGAAATATAAGTTTGAAGTAATTATCATTTGTCTTACACTGAGTTCTTTATAGCATGGCCTCATTAGTCTGACATTCCAGGGGAAGGAAATCTTCCAAATTTAAAAGAGTTTGAGTTACTAATATCTTCATTTGACTGCAGGAAGACAGGGTACTTAACAAGCTTCTTTAAACAAAATATCTGGGCATTGCTGGGATTACAAATCATGGGGGAGAGGAAACCACGAATAGGTTTACCATTTTCCTCTCCATTCTAGGATTACTGATCAGAACAGGACAATTCACACACTAAATCGGTAGACTTTTCAAGTAATAGTAAATAGAAGTGTTTGTTAATGGGACTGGTGAATTCTGCTGGTGAAAAACCTTTATGTTTAATTGCAGTAGGCAGGGCAGGCACACGGGGCAAGCATCACAGTGATTTTTCCTGCCTATGATGAAAAATGCTGAGATATAAATAGTCTAGTAAGAACAGGAGGGACTCCATCTTAAGGCTAAGATTCCATTTTAAAAAGCAGGGAGTTAGGAGATAAGATTCCTAACATATTTTTTGGGAATCAGCCAATAACTAACCCTATCTTAAGACAGGGCAAGCAGTCCTAAATGGTATGTCCTCACAGCTCGAGGGTAACCACTATCTTGGAGAAGAACAGGATCAGTAAATCCCGGTCTTGTTTATCTTACAGAACACCCAGAGGACTGACTCTGTATGATGACCTGTCTCTCACTGGAGACAGACACCATGAGGCCATATGGCAAGCCTACAGCCCCCACGCCCACCCCCACCCTTTGCCCCATTCTTGAAAGCGTTGAAAGACAGAATCCTAAGCCTTTAAGCATGCCTCCTCTCTGAGTGTGTACTTTGCCTTAAATAAAGACTTCTCACTGCTCAGATTATTGTGTTTTGTCTCTGCGCTCTTCCAGTAGTAAGCATCTTTGTTACTTTGCTATTTCATTCAGTTTTCTAGACTTAAGCACAAGTCTTCACTCTCTCTGTCCTACTTCAGACAAGTAGGGAAGGGCTACTGAGATCTCTGATTTGGGCCTGCAAGTTCCCATTGCCTGGGACCCGGACAGGACTGCAGTGTATGATCATGCTCTTTAGTAGCCTGCCCGAAAATCTCCTTTGCCTTTGGAAAGTTCTCAGAACATAATCTCACTCCATCCAGTACTCTGTGGCAACCCCAAGTCTTGGGGATCGTAGGGGCTTAGTTCCCACACCATGCAGATTTAAGTGGACACTGGATGCCAGGTGACCCTGGCTTCAGGAGCCGGCAAGGGATTTGCCCTGTGCCGAGCAGGAGCTCAACGAGCTTCCCTTTACTCCCTCTGTTCTTCCTTGCTCTCTACTGCCTGCACGCCTGCTGCCATTCACGGCTGGTCTCGCTTTAATGAATTCCTTCCTCACTTACTACACTCCTCCAACCTGTTCTAGAATTCTTTCTTGATCAGAGTCAAGAACCCACCCCCATCCGGGTTGTGGTTTCACCTAGGAGAGACCTCCCCAGACGCAGCTGCGCGACAACCACAGGAGAGAATGTTTTGATATGAAAATCCTTTTGCACAACCTTATTTATTTTCTTTTGAAATACTGTCTAACACCGAAGATACATTTTTATCAAAACTTAAAATCTTGTCTTTTGTTCAACACTGACACAGCTTTTATAACTTTATGATCCAGACAAATCTTTATAACTTATATTATTCAAAGCATGCTTACTTTCTTCTTTACAATGACAGTGGGAAAATGTTCGAGCATTTTCTCAACTTGGTCTACTTTTCTTGAAATTTACTTATTTGCTGCATTATGTCCATAGCGAAAATCTGACAAGAATCTGTGTTCTGCAGAACCACAATGGTAATTTTACCCCTGACTCTTGAATCCTACTATTATTTATCATCACAAGGAAAATAACGAAGAGATAGATGAGCTTTGCTGAACTTCAAACTCTATCGCTTACGCTACAAAAGCAAAAGCAACAAACAAAAAGACCTTCAATAAAAAAATAACACCGATGGCACAAATAGAACTGTATTCATCACAAATGTATTCATCTGTTTCTTATGATTATATTACACACCTGCCTTAAAAAGGGGGCATAAATGTACATTTGTTAGAGAAACTCTATTAGGGACAAGGCTTTCACATTTTCTGTAGGTAAATGGCCAGTAGCAGGCTGAATCTACGTCATCCGACCACCTTCACAGAGGAAATGGAGGGGTCTGCATCAGTGTACCTGAGGGCAGGTCAAATAGGTTCACTGCGCTGTCCTCTTTTTGGACAGCAAATGCTTCTTCTTGCATGGTGCTAAGCATACAACAGGAGTTTTGGAAACACAGTAGGCCCTTTATTAATTAATGAATGTTGAAAAAAATTACAAAAACCAATGTGTTCCATTTTTTACATGGATATGTAAAGAAAATTGAGGGAAAGATACTGGGAAGCATCATTATGAAATTAGACAACTCGTATGACCTACTGCCTACCATATTATTAACTGTCAAAAAGTCAAAATAAGAGGAGTGTTTTTACAACCAAACAAACTCTAATTATCTCACTACCTCATGCATTTTTGGAATTTGTAGTTTTACTTCAAGTATTTCCATATCAATTGTAATGAATAATTTGGTGTTTTCTTAGCAAAATATGTAAATTACTGTGTAATCACAATATTGCAGCAAACAAGATAAATGCAAGAATGATCACCTAAACATCTAATTAGTTTTTCTACACAGTCAGATTTATGCAAGAGACACTAATTGTGCCTAACATTTTAATGAAGGTTTCAACATTGCATAAATAAGACTGACAAACTACAAACAATTTTCATTTATTTTCCTTTTTCCCTTGCTCAAAAACAATTTGCTTTTGTAAAAGTACCACACACCTGCTAAGCAAGATATGTTGATGGGCTCAATGCTCTAAGCTCCAACCATCTCCATTATGAAAAGGCCTACAGAAGTATAATAGATAATCTTTGGGGATGGTAACAATGTCATGCGAAAACTTCTAAGTTTCAAACTTTCATTCTGAGCAGAGGAACTGTCACACTTAAAACTTGAAAATAAAAATACTCTCTTTCATTCATGCAAGTTGGACATAAAACTGAGGTTAAGAAGAGATTTACAAAAAATCAAAGGTTTTAGCAAATGACTGCATCATGAATTTTCAAAATGACTGGGCTTGAGAGGTTTGATATGTTTCTGTTTTATTAATTATTAACAATTATGGTATAATAAAGATACCAACCTGCTTGATCAGGAGACTGGGGTGCTGGAGAGCTTGGATTCAACCTCTCTGCTCTTTGTTGGGACACAGAGGTGAGGGCAGCTGTTGCTTTATCTTCATTCCTGTTATTTCCTGAAGAACTATCTTTATGGGAATAAATATTTTCCACTCTGTTACTTCTTTTGATATTTATAAAAATTAATTTTGGAAGAATGGTATTGATGTGGTATACTTTTCTATGTGATTATTGAAACAAGCAAGTTAGAGGTAACAATATAGATGATACGCAGCTTTTTTCTTTTCCAGTAGAATGTTTTGAGATATATCTTACAATCTCTTTTTACAATACATTTAAGATGTTATCTTACAATTCCTTGATATTTGCATGGAGACATTTAGATTTAAGTTTTACAATATACAATAAAAGGAATTCCAAAACCCATATTATTTTTAAAGGGTCCTTTATTTTTAACTTTGGTTCCACATAAAATGGAGTGCGTTTTCTTTCAATCACAATTCTTACTGAACTTGACTCTTAAACTAAGCTCTTTCTTTCAGCACCGTAAGCAAATGGACGCAAGCATTTATGCAGAAAGAAATTTTCTATCTACTGTTTTATAAAAATAACATGGTACCTAGCAAGCTGAGTTTTGGCCTACCCAAGAACCCTTATGTTTTTGAGAAATTATGCTAATAGACATATACATGACACACTCCTGCCTTGATTCAGAATAGACTAATGCACCTGTGTACAGATCTATACAGACATGCCTCAAATACAACATTTAAATGAATAATTGTATTAGGCACCTGTACTTGTGTCTAATGCTTTGCAAAGAGTTGGTTGCAAAGAGTTGAAATTTTAACCTACATTATATAGATGCTAAGGAGTCCAATGGGAGAGACTGTTAATGTAAAATACAAAGAATCTGATAAGGTCCTAACTCAAAAAGAGACATAAATGAAACATGAAAAATTACGAGTTCAGTTCAATTTTAGTAAAGTCTGTAGGCAGGAACTTCCTCTATCAAATTTGGGCCATTTAAAAAAAAACAAGAATTTAAGCTTATTCAGCCTTTGAGAGTAGAAGTAGGAAGTCCTTTATTTCTGTGGTGCCATTTAATCCAGAAAATCTCTGTCAGGGCTTGAGCAATTCTTTAGCAGAAAATTGGATTTCCATAATCCCTATAGAACAGACATTTATATTTTAAATGAATTGGTTCATAATCCTTTGAAATTTACAACCTGCAGAGATTCCATTGCTCTGAATAATATACAGATATAAGAGAGTATTGAATTAGTGTCATACCGCTGTGTGGCTCTGTCTTCTCTCTGCTGGTGCTTTTTAATCGTAATCTTCTCCTATTATTATTCTTATCTGCTGATGGTTCTTGAGGGGGATGTGGATGCATAATATGCAGATTGGCTGGTACATTTTCATATTGAAGAAAAAAAGCCAGAACAGAAAGTACTATATGGTTTGAAATAACTCAGTAAATATATAATTACAGTTATAATGAGAATGTTCATGTATCATTCTGACAAAATGTAAAACTGTATCAAAAATACAACTTACTCCTTCATAGGAAAAATAGGTGTTTACTCCTATCCCAATATTAGGATCATATTAGACTTCAAAATTGCTAAGTACATTTCATTCATGTAATGTCACATTACAGAGAGCTACAATTTGACTAATGTTAATCATACAACACGCTATATTAAAAAACATGAAAAATGAAACTGAAGAGCCAATGCAGAAAAATTATTTCTTTAAAAGAGCAAGTGTAGCTAAGTATGATTCAGCAAGAGCTTAGAAGGTAGTTTCTAAAAGAACCCTGGAAAACTGAGATCAAACTTGAAGAATTTTTAAGTGTGATTTAATTTGGTAATAATACTACACTACTAACATTCACAGCAGCATTTAATATTTACTGAATGCTTAATTTCTTTTTTCTCATTAATTAAAAAAAATTTTTTTTGTTATCATTAATCTATAATTACATGAAGAACATTACGTTTACTAGGCTCTCCCCTACCCCAAGTACCCCCCACAAACCCCATTACAGTCACTGTCCATCAGCATACTAAGATGTTGTAGAATCACTACTTATCTGTGTTGCACAGCCCTCTCCTTTCCCCCAACCCCCACATTATACATGCTAATCATAATACCCCCTTTCTTCTTCCTTGCCCTTATCCCTCCCTACCCTCCCATTCTCCCCAGTCTCTTTCCCTTTGGTAATTCTTAGTCCATTCTTGGGTTCTGTGATTCTGCTGCTGTTTTGTTCCTTCAGTTTTTCCTTTGTTCTTATACTCCACAGATGAGTGAAATCATTTGGTATTTCTCTTTCTCCACTTGGCTTATTTCACTGAGCATAATACCCTCTAGCTCCATCCATGTTGTTGCAAATGGTAGGATTTGTTTTCTTCTTATGGCTGAATAATATTCCATTATGTATATATACCACATCTTCTTTATCCATTCATCTACTGATGGACACTTTAGGTTGCTTCCATTTCTTGACTATTATAAATAGTGCTGCGATAAACATAGGGGTACATCTGTCTTTTTCAAACTAGAGTGCTGCATTTTAGGGTAAAGCCCTAGAAGTGGAATTACTGGGTCAAATGGTAAGTCTATTTTGAGCATTTTGAGGAGCCTCCATAGTACTTTCCACAATGGGTGAACTAATTTACATTCCCACCAACAGTGTAGGAGGTTCCCTTTTCTCCACAACCTCGCCAACATTTGTTGTTGTTTGTCTTTTGGATGGTAGCCATCCTTACTGGTGTGAGATGATATCTCATTGTGGTTTTAATTTGCATTTCTCTGATAACTAGCAATGTGGAGCATCTTTTCATGTGTCTGTTGGCCATCTGAATTTCTTCTTTGGAGAAGTGTCTGTTCAGCTCCTCTGCCCATTTTTTAATTGGATTATTTGCTTTTTGTTTGTTGAGGTGCGTGAGCTCTTTATATATTTTGGATGTCAAGCCTTTATTGGATCTGTCATTTACGAATATATTCTCCCATACTGTAGGGTACCTTTTTGTTCTATTGATGGTGTCCTTTGCTGTACAGAAGCTTTTCTGCTTGATATAGTCCCACTTGTTCATTTTTACTTTTGTTTTCCTTGCCTGGGGAGGTATGTTCATGAAGAAGTCGCTAATGTTTATGTCCAAGAGATTTTTGCCTATGTTTTTTTCTAAGAGTTTTATGGTTTCATGACTTACATTCAAGTCTTTGATCCATTTTGAATTTACTTTTGTGTATGGGGTTAGACAGTGATCCAGTTTCATTCTCTTACATGTAGCTGTCCAGTTTTGCCAGCACCATCTGTTGAAGAGACTGTCATTTCCCCATTGTATGTCCATGGCTCCTTTATTGAATATTAATTGACCATATATGTTTGGGTTAATGTCTGGAGTCTCTAATCTGTTCCACTGGTCTGTGGCTCTGTTCTTGTGCCAGTACCAAATTGTCTTGATTACTATGGCTTTGTAGTAGCGCTTGAAGTTGGGGAGTGAGATCCATGCCACTTTATTCTTCTTTCTCAGGATTGCTTTAGCTATTCAGGGTCTTTGGTGTTTCCATATGAATTTTTGAACTATTTGTTCCAGTTCGTTGAAGAATGTTGCTGGTAATTTGACAGGGATTGCATCAAATCTGTATATTGCTTTGGGCAGGATGGCCATTTTGACAACATTAATTCTTCCTAGCCAAGAGCATGGGATGAGTTTCCATTTGTTAGTGTCCTCCTTAATTTCTCTTGAGTGTCTTATAGTTTTCAGGGTATAGGTCTTTCACTTCTTTGGTTAGGTTTATTCCTAGGTATTTTATTCTTTTTGATGCAATTGTGAATGGAATTGTTTTCCTGATTTCGCTTTCTGTTGATTCATTGTTAGTGTATAGGAAAGCCACAGATTTCTATGTGCTAATTTTGTATCCTGCAACTTTGCTGTATTCCGATATCAGTTCTAGTAGTTTCAGAGTGGAGTCTTTAGGGTTTTTTTATGTACAATATCATGTCATCTGCAAAAGTAACAGTTTAACTTCTTCTTTACCAATCTGGATTCCTTGTATTTCTTTGTTTTGTCTAATTGCTGTGGCTAGGACCTCCAGTACTATGTTAAATAACAGTGGGGAGAGTGGGCATCCCTGTCTTGTTCCCGATCTCAGAGGAAAAGCTTTCAGCTTCTCGCTGTTCAGTATGATGTTGGCTGTGGTTTTATCATACATGGCCTTTATTATGTTGAGGTACTTGCCCTCTATACCCATTTTGTTGAGAGTTTTTATCATGAATGGATGTTGAATTTTGTTGAATGCTTTTTCAGCATCTATGAAGATGATCATGTGGTTTTTGTCTTTCTTTTTGTTGATGTGGTGGATGATGTTGATGGATTTTCGAATGTTGTACCATCCTTGCATCCCTGGGATGAATCCCACTTGGTCATGGTGTATGATCCTTTTGATATATTTTTGAATTCGGTTTGCTAATATTTTGTTGAGTATTTTTGCATCACGTTCATCAGGGATATTGGTCTATAATTTTCTTTTTTGGTGGGGTCTTTGCCTGGTTTTGGTATTAGGGTGATGTTGGCTTCATAGAATGAGTTTGGGAGTATTCCCTCCTCTTCTATTTTTTGGAAAACTTTAAGGAGAATGGGTATTATGTCTTCTCTGTATGTCTGATAAAATTCCGAGGTAATTCCATCTGGCCCGGGGTTTTTTTTCTTGGGTAGTTTTTTGATTACTGCTTCAATTTTTTTGCTGGTAATTGGTTTGTTTAGATTTTGTGTTTCTTCCTTGGTCAGTCTTGGAAGGTTGGATTTTTCCAGGAAGTTGTCCATTTCTTCAAGGTTTTCCAGCTTGTTGGCATATAGGTTTTCATAGTAGTCTCTAATAATTCTTTGTATTTCTGTTGGGTCCATCGTGATGTTTCTTTTCTCATTTCTGATTCTGTTGATGTGTGTTGATTCTCTTTTTCTCTTAATAAGTATGGCTAGAGGTTTACCTATTTTGTTTATTTTCTCGAAGAACCAGCTCTTGGTTTCATTGATTTTTGCTATTGTTTTATTCTTCTCAATTTTGTTTATTTCTTCTCTGATCTTTAGTATGTCCCTCCTTCTGCTGACTTCAGGCCTCATTTGTTCTTCTTTTTCCAATTTTGATAATTGTGATGTTAGACTATTCATTTGGGTTTGTTCTTCCTTCTTTAAATATCCCTGGATTGTTATATACTTTCCTCTTAAGACTGCTTTCCCTGTGTCTCACAGAAGTTGGGGCTTTGTGTTGTTGTTGTCATTTATTTCCATATATTGCTGGATCTCCATTTAATTTGTTTGTTGATTCATTGACTATTTAGAAGCATGTTGTTAAGCTTCCATTTGTTTGTAAGCCTTTTTGCTTTCTTTGTACAACTTATTTCTAGTTTTATACCTTTGTGGTCTGAAAAGTTGGTTGGTAGAATTTCAATCTTTTGGAATTTACTGGGGCTCTTTTTGTGGCCTAGTATGTGGTCTATTCTGAAGAATGTTCCATGTGCACTTGAGAAGAATGTGTATCCTGTTGCTTTTGGATGTAGAGTTCTATAGATGTCTATTAGGTCCATCTGTTCTAGTGTGTTGTTCAGTGCCTCTGTGTCCTCACTTATTTTCTGTCTGGTGGATCTGTCCTTTGGAGTGAATGGTGTGTTGACGTCTCCTAAAATGAATGCATTGCATTCTATTTCCTCCTTTAGTTCTGTTAGTTATTTGTTTCACATATGCTGGTGTTGATGTGTTGGGTATATATATATATATTTATAATGGTTATATCCTTTTGTTGGACTGAGCCCTTTATCATTATGTAATGTCCTTCTTTATCTCTTGTTACTTTCTTTGTTTTGAAGTCTATTTTGTCTGATACTAGTACTGCAATACCTGCTTTTTTCTTCCTATTGTTTGCATGAAATATCTTTTTCCATCCCTTGACTTTTAGTCTGTGCATGTCTTTGGGTTTGAGGCGAGTCTTTTGTAAGCAGCATATAGATGGGTCTTGTTTTTTTAATCCATTCAGTGACTCTATGTCTTTTGATAGGTGCATTCAGTCCATTTACATTTAGGGTGATTATTGATAGGTATGTACTTATTGCCATTTAGATTCATGGTTACCAAAGGTTCCAGGTTACTTTCCTTACTACCCAAGAGTTTAACTTAACTCACTTAGTATGCTGTTACAAACACAATCTAAAGGTTCTTTTCTATTTCTCCTCCTTTTTCTTCCTCTGTCATTCTTTATATATTAGGTATCAAATTCTGTACTTCTTGTCTATCCCTTGATTGACTTTGGGGAGAGTCAATGTAATTTAGCATTTGCCTCGCAGTCAGCTGCTCCACCCTCCCTACCGTGGTTTTACTACCTCTGGTGACAGCTGTCCAACCCTAGGAACACTTCCATCTATAGCAGTCCCTCCAAAATAGACTGCAGAGATAGTTTGTGGGAGGTAAACTCTCTTAGCTTTTGCTTATCTGGAAATTGTTTAATCCCTCCTTCAAATTTAAATGATAATCTTGCCGGATAAAGTAATCTTGGTTCCAGGCCCTTCTGCTTCATGGCATTAAATACATCATACCACTCCCTTCTGGCCTGTAAGGTTTCTGCTGAGAAGTCTGATGTTAGCCTGATGGGCTTTCCTTTGTATGTGATCTTATTTCTTCCTCTGGCTGCTTTTAACAGACTGTCCTTATCCTTGATCTTTCCCATTTTAATTACTATGTGTCTTGGTGTTGTCTTCCTTGGGTCCCTTGTGTTGGGAGATCTGTGGACCTCCACAGCCTGAGAGACTATCTCCTTCCCCAGATTAGGGAAGTTTTTGGCAACTACCTCCTCAAAGACACTTTCTATCCCTTTCTCTCTCTTCTTCTTCTTCTGGTATCCTTATAATGCGAATATTGCTCTGCTTGGATTGGTCACAGTTCTCTCAATATTCTTTCATTCTTAGAGATACTTTTTTCTCTCTGTGCCTCAGCTTCTTTGTATTCTTCTTCTCTAGTTTCTATTTCGTTTACTGTCTCCTCCACCGTATCCAACCTGCTTTTAATACCCTCCATCGTGCCCTTCAACGATTGGATCTCTGACCTGAATTCATTCCTGAGTTCTTGCATGTCTTTCCATACCTCCATTAGAATGTTGATGATTTTTATTTTGAACTCCCTTTCAGGAAGAGTCACGAGGTCCATATCATTTATATCTTTCTCGGGAGTTGTATTAATGATTTTACTCTGGAAAAGGTTCATTTGGCGTTTCATGTTTGTATATGGCACCCCCTAGTGTCCACAAGGTCTAGTCTGGAGCTGCTGAGCCCCTGAAGCAATGTCAGGGGTCACAGGGGAGCGGTACTGGTGCCTGGGGGAAGGAAAGAGCTGTTCCCGACTCCTGGCTGCTCTGCCTGAGCCAGTGGGCCGGTCACACAGGTATGTTTTTGTCCCAGAGCAGCCAGATATGGATCCCTGCTTTCCACAAGCAGCTGGAATCCCAGTCTCACCAGGAATTCTGCCTGTGTTAACTTTCCAACTGGGTAGTCATGCGAGTCTCATGAAAGCACCATGAAATGTAGGTTTGTGCTCCCAGATCAGATCTCTGGAGCTAGGTATTCAGCAGTCCCCAGCCTTCCACTCCCTCCCTGCTCCGTTTCTCTTTGTCCCGCCGGTGAGCTGGGGTGGGAGAAGGGCTCAGGTCCTATGGAGCCACAGCTCTGGTACGTTACCCCGTTCGCTGAGGTCTGCTCTTTTCTCCAGGTGTGTGCAGTCCAACGCCGTCTTCTTTCCCGTTGCTCTCTCAGGTTTAGTTGCACCAATTAAATTTTCTAATTGTATCCAATTTTAGGAGGAAGCCTCTGTCTCTCCTCTCACGCCACCATCTTTAATCCCATCTCTCCTGAATGCTTAATTTCTTGGCACAATGCGAAGCACCTCATTTTCCTCACTGATTCCTCACGACAGCCCTTTGTAGCCGCTGTTATTTCTATGAGTGTTGGTGCCTGCATTAGTGGTAACCCCCATCCTGCAGATGAGGAAACTGAGGCTCACAGGGTTTCCTAAACTTGGTCAAGGTCTCTCAGACAGCAGTATAGTCAGGACTGAGTATCTGTGTTAATCATTTCCTGAATTCAGTTTTACACTCCATGGGAGGTATAGTTTGTAATAGCCATCGTTGATTTCTAAATAAAATACACCCAAATGCCCTCCTTTCAACTCTCCCAAGAGTCAGGCTGGTCAGAGTGGAAAAATGGACAAGGAATGGGTCTGGTCTTGGATTCTGCTCTCACTGCTTTCCCAAGCTTACAAATTGCAAATCAGTTTACCTCTCCCAGTCTTGAGCTCTCAGACTACAAAATGGGACAAAAGTCTCTTCTTCATCAATGCTTTTTGTGTAAGTGAGAGAAAATAAAGGGAACTTTACAAATGAAGACATCTAATTAAAAGGTTAATTAAGAGAAAAAATTAAGGGAACTTAATAAATAAAATGCACAGAAATAAAATGCATATGGAGTTTTCAATATAACAGAATGCTACACTGCCTCCCCACCCGTCATCATCAAGTAAACACACAAAGTACTAATAGAGTGATAGATTCTGGGAGATCATATATGTGTAAGAATTCCAGACATATTTCAATATCATTTTCATTTTTAAATAATTCTCTGGACTTAAGATTTGGTTATAACTTAGGATTTAACTTAACAAGAACATTTCTATTTTCCGCAGGTATCAATCTTTATGCATGATTCTTACCACAAATAGGTACAGTCTGCTTTACTTGGTGAACATTTTCTTTATGTCCTTGCTCCTCAGACTCCGATGGCAGCAAGGCTGACATTTCTGCACTGTTAACACAGTTCTCTACTGCAGACTTCAGGCACGATCGGTTAGGTTTGGATCCAATGGATCTTACTGTCTGTAAGGAAAAGGAGTTAATCTGTACATTTAAAAATTATAGGAATTGCATTTATTTCCTGTAGAATCTACATAGAAGAAATAATATTTGGACAAACAAAGAGTGAGGGAAAAAATAAACCCCAGAGGAAATGAGAAGGTTAAAAAGTTGGAAGAGAGGGAAATAATGGTAGAAAATTAGAAAGAATGGGAAGGAGCAATAAAATGTGACATAAAATAGAGGACAAACTAGTCTCCTAAAAGCATACATTAAAATGTGTTTATTTGCTACACTCTGTCTTTAGTAGGGAGGAGTTGAACTGAAAATCAATGTGTATGTCAGCAGTGAAGAATAAATTAAAAATAAAAGTATAACATTGCAGAATCTGTTCATTGTAAGGTATTTGGTGATGATCCAACTCCTTTTTGAAGGAAACCACAAAATGTATGCACATGTATTTGTCTTTAAGTTTTGTGAACATATTTAATGAAAGAATACTCAGAAATGTTAATTGTGTTGACATGATGAAAATTAAACAATTTGAAGTCTTTTAAAATCCAGAATTCACGCTCCAAATTTATTCAAGTCTTCTGCTTTTGGTATGTAGTCTTCCTCCCCTCTTCCCCACCCTGCACTGGGAAAAATCCCTGCCCTTTCCATGCTACTCCCGCTCGCGTGCGCACCGCAGACCTACCTCACTGGATAGCCTCATGTTCGTTCTCCTGCCAGAGAGCGGAGGTGGTCCGAGGACTTTGGATCCAAAGGCAATATGACAAACATCTTGATGTCTACTGTTTCGCGCACTTCCTGCTCCTCTGTTAATGAACTGATCTGTGTTAAAGGAAGATAACAACAGTCCATTAATGGGTACAATGACAAACACCCTGCTGTAATATTTCTGAAAGCACAGTCCATGGGCCATATGAGCTGAACCCCCACTCCCATGACGGGGCATTATTAAGAGTGTGGATACCGAGGCCCAGTGTCAGATCTGAAATGTACCGAATAAGAATCTTGGCAGAATGGCAGAAATGTGTGATTCTAACTAGTTGCCCCATGTGGTTTTTTTATGCTATCATTTGAGAACTACTACCACAAATGTTTTTCCTCAGGGAAAATAAAGGGAAAAAGAAAAAAGTAAAAAAAAACCTACTAAAAATTGTGTCTTATTTTCTGTTTAAGGAAATCATTTAAATAAACCTATTTAATAAACTGAACAAAGATTTGAGCACTCTTTCAGGCATTTCCTAGAGGTTGTCATAGATAAGACATATCGCTTGCCCTTCGGAGGTCTGGAGGGAGGTGAACAGTACAACAAATAGGTAACTATTAACACATGGCAGACTAGTGGGAATGAACAAGTGATCTCTTGAATGGATCTTGAATGACTGATAAGATTTCGAGAACAAGAAATAAGGGGTACCCTAGGCAGAGCAAAGTACCCAAATAAGGACATGGTGAGGTGAAAGGGTAGGGTATGCATGGAGAAAAATGAAATTTCCAGTTTAGTAGGAGAGACTGGCTTGGTTCACATGGAAAGAACCTTCAAAGGCTAAGAGCCTATTCTAAATTTGGTAGGCAGCAGTGACTCACTGAAGGTTTGGGGGAGAGAGCGCAAACTGGTATCCCCTCACCACACCATGCACCATGCTGCCTTTGGCTTCTGGACACACAGCTAAACTACACTTCGGAGCTCTCCCTGCAGTTAGTGGACCAGTGGCTGAGTTCCAGTTAATGGAAGTTGAAAAGTGAAACGTGAGAGGTTTGAATAGCTTCTTACCCCCCAAACATCCTGCAAATTCCCCACGATCTCTCTTCCCTCCTTCTTGACAAGATGCAGACCTGGTAGAGGACTCTCAGGCCCCCACAGGGGCCACTAGAGGAAGGGAGCCTGGGTTCTGTCTAACCACATAAAAGGTCACCCCAGGAACTCCGGGCTGGACTGGGGCTGTGGGGTTCTTGTGCTGAAGGTAGCCTCTTCTGAGTAAAAGTGGCAGGTGAGGGTGGTGGCCCTTAATTCAAAACACTGCCCACAATGTAGACAGCCTTCTGCTGTGCTCCACTTGCAAGACACCAACTGGAATGTTATGATGTTGGCCCCAAGTAAGTCCACTTTTGTCCGACAGTCCTGGACATATATGGACTACTGCCACTTCCTATCTGACCTGTAGTCCTGAAACAATTCCTATTGTTACCTAATTGGTCTCGTCAGCCTGTTGTAGAGCTGGAATTTTACATGTGGTGAGTCAAAAATTACTCCTATGCGTCAGCATGAGAAAAGGCAGACAAGTTTATGAAAACGTAGCATGCATAGGAAGCTCCAAATATTTAGATCTGAGTTGAAATAATATGTGTGGGTATATGGGTATTTAGGGGTCTCTTTTTATGTTTTTAATAGATGAAGCTGAAGAGATAGGCAAAGGCTAGATTGTTGGATTGAATTGAAATAATTTTTTCTGGCAGAAGATCTAAGGTGGATCTTAGATGCAAAGTAACGAAGAGACAAATCATTCCAGTTTTCTTCAAATTCCTAAAGCTCTATCAGGTAGAAGAGAGATTCCATTTGTCTAAAGCAATCAGAACTAGTGGGGAGAATTTACTTCAAGAAGCTTTAAGTCCATCAGAAGGAGCATCTTTCTTTTTAAAGCATGCCTGATTCTTGCAGTGGTGAATTTTCTGTCATTTTAAGGTGTCAAGCAGAAGTCTAGAAAGCTATTCTGAATAGGATAAGGCAGATCAAGATATCAAATGGCTCCCTCATTTCTATTTGTAACTGAGTCCTCTCTTCTGAGCCCCACTCCTGTAACCAGTGGCCTTCTTGGCCAGCTCCTCTTTGGTGTTTCAATGGCACTTCAAACTGAAAAGCTGGTCTAATGAACAGCACTACAATACATCCAATTTGCCAAGTCAATCTAGGTGTCATCCCTCCCTTCATCCTCTCCACATCCAATCCATACCCACTTCTCTCCACCTCCGCCATGAGCACTGCAGTCTAAGCAACCATCATCCATCTCTGAATGATTGCAAACACTCTCAAGTGATCTATTATGCCCGCTCTGGCTCCCTGTCCTGTGCCCTCTCCAAAATGCGCCAGAGCTGTCTTATACAAACATAAATCTGAGCCATTCTCTTTCCTCACTTAAAACTTTCAATGGCTTCACTGATGCTCTTAGGACTAAGATAGCACTTAACATTGCCTGCGAAAGCCTTCATGTTCTGACTTCAGTTCATACCTTCCACATTTCATTATCTGCTCTCTCGACAAACTGGCTTCCTCAGTTCCTGTTTACATTCGTACAGCTGCTCCCTATGGCTCCCAGGCTCCTCCTTACCTTCTTGGCTTCTATGTTTCAGCTCACGTATCACCTCCTCAGCAGATCTTCCTGACTAGGGCAAATTCCCCCAGTACAGGTACTCCCATAACCCTTCCCTCCCAGAACTTGTTCCAATGTGAACTTTTGCACGTGATTATGGGATTCTGTGATAAGTGTGCTTCAGTAGATACAAACTCAGCGACCTGTTTTGTCACCCTTGAATTGCTAGCAAGCCTGCTGCCTGACAAAGAGTAACAGATCCTTGCTGAGCAAAATGAATGAATCATTAAATATAATGGATCAGAAAGGAAGTTGGAGTAAATGGCTAGATATTTCTAACTATGATTAGAATTCCATTTTAAGAAATATTCACCTGAAGGTTTTATGTGTGAATTGAGGAGGCAGGCTAGACAGGGCTGGACAACTGCTAGGATGTGGGGGATGAGAAAGAAGGGTCAACAATGACCAAGACATTGATCTTTACGTGCACAGAGTGACGCTCAGCAGCAGCCGTGTTACGGCACTACAACCAGATGCCTACTCAGGTTGCATGTGCAATTTCCTAGTGTTAGCAAATAGACTCGGCTATGTGTTCACTTGTTTTTGTTTTTTTCCAGTCATTTATAAATATCCATTTGGAGTCAACAAAACACTGTTAGTCTCTCAGGATCAACAACACAAAGCCACGACACTCAAATTTCAGGTTAACTGGAAAAATCTATTGGACTCATCGTTTGTACCTTTAGTGATCAAGTAGAACAAATCCCAGACTACTGAATTTGTTCTCAAATATGGATCTTTCCAGAAACAGCCACTGTGGGTCCTGAAAGACTGTGTGGAATATGACACAGGCTTACATAGGAATTTTCAGTACCAAATAAGAGCTTTTTTTTTTTTTTGACTTCCAGTCATGGAACCATTAGGCTAGGGTTAATATCTTTCTGCTCAAACATCTTACAGGGGCAATTTCCATTATGTTTTTTTCATATTCATTTTCTATATGCAGGTTTCCCCAATTTAGGCTCCTTTGAGGAGAAAGACCCATTATTTGGTATTATATGTACTCCCATCTGCTGAACCCAGCACAACATATGGTAGACAATGGCTAAGTCTCACCAAAATTGTGAGTAGTATCTAAGATTAAAGTGAGGATTTTTGAAGCAAGGGTATATTTAAAAAAATCATCCTGACACAGTTCCAATTATACATTCAACAAAATGAACATATTAACCATCATAGCTATTTAAAACATTAAAATTCCTAAATAACTCGAATTTCTTAGAGGACTCTCTTGCTTAGCATGCATATCCAGTGTAGTAAAGATATACCCCAAACTGCTTTAATTCCCCAAATGACAGAAAATCAGATGTTATCCTGCATAAGCAGACCTGCATAGGATTTCTTTAAAGAGCAATCTACGAGTATGTACTTAAATTCGAATCTATTATAAAAAATCTTTAGAAATTTTTGTATACTTTTTTTTTAAAAGTACACCAATATCTCACTAGGCACCTCTTTAACTAATAGACCTCCTTAAATTTGTTGGTACAATTAACATACACATTCTCAAAAGCCTTTTCACTTTAATAATTCTGTTTATAATAATGTTAATTTCATAATTATCTCTATAAACATGTATCATGCTATGTATCTACTATAATAGTGTCCTAATTAAAACCTACAAGAAAAAGTAATTTAGACCTTTGGTTTCTAAAATAAAAAGTAGAAGGGATGAAGTTTCTATAAAGAGAAAAATCTTAATAAAAGAAAACAAGCAGAAATGCATGCCTTTTAAATTCTAAAAGGAGCTCTTTTAAGGGCTGATATCAATATGCATAATACAAAGTTAAAAATCAAGATTAGATTAAAGTCATGCTCTAGGCATTTCATTTTCTTGAGTTTGTGGAAAATGAACTTGGTGTAGGTCAGAGATGTTACCATTAATTATTTTGCTATTTTATGACGAGTACATGCCTTTGTAGTTAGATTGTAAAACCTGAGGGTCTACTCTCTAATTGTCTTTTAGAAAAATAAACATTCATTTTTGTCTCAAGATCCAATGTTCTAATTATTACAGTCATTTAAGTTTGCAGGGTTTTCAAAACATAACCAGAAAAAGCTGCTGAATTTTCAATTCTAATCATTGAGGGGTCATGCTCAAGTCTTACATCTATTATCTAACAATCAAATCAGAATTAAACCTGCTACCAGAATCCAGACTTTGAATTAGATTAATTTTTGTTTTACTATACGTGTATTGTTATAAGGACTGTCAAAAATATAAAAAAGGCTGATCTAATAGAGCAATATTATTTTAGACAAGGTACTTAGCGTAAGACTTACCTTCTTCATTTACAACTGGGATAATAATAGTACTTAAATTGTGGCATTTTGTTAGATTATATGAAACAATGCATGTGACATACTATATACTGACCTTAGTAGGGAGTAATACTTAGTAAATATGTTATTAATATCATCCATCTTGGATAGCATTTAACAATTTACAAAGTCCATTCAGAATCATCTATTCCTTCATGCTCCCATTCTTTCAGTAGTGATTGGGCACCTAGTCTGGGCCAGCTGCTGCTCCAGGTAGCAAATAGGGTGGACACAGCACTTCCCTTAGGGAGCTCACAGTCTGATGGGGGAGACAGATATTAAAGAAAGTAATTCATAAATAGATACATGACTGTAAATTGTCATAAGAGCTATGAAGGCAAAGTTCAAAGGTTTTAAGTGTGTTTAACAGGGGGCTGGTATCTAGACTTTGGGGTCAGGGACATGGCATTCAACTTGAGATCTAAAGGATAATGAAATGTAAGTCTGAAACTGCCTATTGGAGATCAGCAGTTAAGAATGCAGCTCTGAAAACAGACTGCCTGGTCCCATCCCGGCTCTACCGCTCATTAATTACTTTATCTCTGTGAGACTGTTTCCTAATCTACAAAATGGTGATGAATGTTTCTACATAAAAAGGTGTGTGTGTGTGTGTGTGTGTGTGTGTGTGTGTAAACTTTGTGTGGTGGTTAATCTTCTGAGTGACCTTGACTAGACGACAGGGTGCCCAGATTAAACATTATTCTGAGTGTGACTGCTGAGGGTGTTTTTGGATCAAATTAACATTTGAATCAGTCGACTGAGTAAAGGGGACTGCCTGTCCTCCTGGCGGTGTGGTGGGAAGGAAGGGAGCACTGGATCTTCCTGTTTAAGTCCTTGAGCTGGGTCACTGGTCTTCTGCTGCCTTCAGATGGGAACTCTCACCATCAGCTCTCCTGGGTCTCCAGCCTGCCAACTGCAGATCCCGGGATCTCTTCGTCTCCGCAACTGAGTGAGCCAATTCCTTCTAAGTTTCTTTCACTCTCTCTCTCTCTGTATATACGTATATCTGGAGAACTCTGACCAATACACTATGTAAAGGGCTTAATGCTTGGAACACAGCAAAAAATAAATGCTAGTTATGACGATGATAATGATGATGATGACAATAATGATGATTTCTTGCCTAATATACTTGCAAATTATTTGGCTAGCATTTCATTCATTTATTTGATCACTTAATCAACAAATACTTAGTTCGTCATAAGCATTTAAGTGCTGAGTGAGGTGCTAGGGATACAATAAATAGGACCCCTGTACTTTTTAAGCTCACAGGAATAAATAATCAGTTAATAAACAAGAAAATGTCATGTAATGGTAAGTGCTGTGGTGAAAATTGAAACAGGGTGATGCTACAGAGAAAGGGTCTTGGGAGTTATTGGAGATCATTGGTGATTATAGCCCTGCGGTCCCCACTTGCGAAAATGTACATGAACATAATTCATGCTGATATAGTACAGATTATCACATATATTTCCCTATTATACCATAAATAAGCAAGTTTAATACTTAAAAACATTTTATTTTGCCAAAAATTTTGGATTTCCTTCCCATTATGTATTTTAAATGAAAATATTGTCATTAGATACAGAAATATATTTTAATTTTATAGCAATTCTTCGGGTTTCTCAAAAGACAAAAAGTATACAGAAGAAACAAATATCTCATACTTTCTCTGGCACAATACATCTATTGACATAACAAATTATATATTTAGAATAATTAAAATTCTCTAATAGAGGAAGATGTATGGGAAGAAAAATTTGTTATCTCCCTCTCCCTGCCTCTTCTAGTCCTTATTCCTAAAGATAATTGTGTTTTCTTAAAAAAAAAAGGTTTTAATTTAAAATGCATATACCAGCATTTCTAGGTAATTATCTCTATTTACATCAGTGAGCTCATATGGAATCAGCATTTTAGGTTTCCATTTTTCACTGACTGACATGGCTTTGAGATCTTTCCAGACCATCACAGCAGAGCAGGTCATCTGTACAGCTGCATATATAATATCTAATTGTGTGGATACTCGATCAATTCCCTATTATGCACAAGCAGTTTGTCTTCAGGTTTTTGTTATTAGAAGCAATGCTGTAACAGGCATCTAAAGGACAAATGTAAAGATTGGAATGACTCAGTCCTGCAAAAGTAGCACAATTATCAAACTTTTATTTTTTGTATGTAATATTTTATATATATTATGTTTTATATGTCAAAGCTTTTTCAATATTTGGTAGTAATATCACAGAAAAATTACAATTCATTCTATAATGATCTGTGGTATCTCTGCTTTAACAGATTTCACAGATACTGTTCAATATCCACACTAAATTCCTTTCACATTGAAAAAAAACTTAGTGAAGGAATGTGACCACTTATGTTTCATTTTTACGAAAGATGGCAAAAGAGGATATGTAATTCAAATGTAAGAGACAGCTGAGTTTACTCTGAATTATTATCAGGCATTGGAGCTAGAAATTGTGGCATCTTTTTAACCAACAGCCCTAAAATAAGGCTTACCATAAGTCTCAGTTTGGAAAAGAAGAATTAAATAGTGTCTTTTTTTTTTCCTGAAGTCAAAAGGTAATCCTTTTTCTTTTTAGCTTCTACTTTATATAGATTTTGTTGCTTGATTCGAATTTTGTTTTCATAATGTGGAACTCAAAAAAGAAATTCTCATCAGGATCTTATTAATGTCACTATTAGATGATTATTTCATGGTTTTGCTAGATGCAACAATTTACTTGTTTGCAACTACACTAGGAGACAGGGATGTCAGTCTCTTATTTAAAAAGGAGTAAAAATCCAGTAAGAGTGCCACTATGGAAAGGCAGGAACTTGGGAAAACTGCCTCCTAACTTTTAAGTAAATTAACAAGTTTTGATTTGTGCTTAGTGAACCGTTGCATCATTAGTAGCTGACTGCTTGACTTCAATAACCAGACCTGGTTCTCTAGTTCAATTAAACTGGGGTTTCATTAATGAAAATAAGATACTCAGATTGCACACTCTTCTTGCAGACACACAGTCATTAGCTAAAGTGCACTGGGAATTGACAAAGTGAACAGTGTGAATGTGCAGTAACACTGCCTTTTTGGAAACAGAATTTTTAAATTAATTTCATTAAATGCTCTTGATCAAGTTATGTGACATTTAACAAAATGCACTTTAAACAGAAGTTTCAAGGTTTCCTTTTGTGCTTGGGTGAACATGCTAGAAAGCAAGCATTGGAAGTAGCTACTTCTTTGTGTAGTGGCTTCATTGGGATCTTTCAATATGTGCATTTATAATAAAATATAATTTACAAGAGTACTATACAGTCAGTTATAGGAGCACAGAGTCATTTTCGCATGCAATTCAAATCTCATCATGGGAGTCCATTTTTTTTAGAAAGACAGAAAAACAAATAGCTTAAATGAAGAAATATCTTTTGGTTTTTCCATGATTGAAAAGTCTGTCCTTGGGTATTATTCATCAGCTATACCTTTCAAATAGAGTAACTTAAACAGAGAACAACAATTATTATTATGTTCATTTATAGTAAGCTTCAAAGCCCGTGAGTATCAAAATTAGCAACTGAAAAGTATTTGCAGAAAGAAAACCATAAAGTACATGTATAGTAGTCCCCTCTTATCCACAGGAGATACTTTCTAAGACCCCCAGTGGATGCCTAAAACACGGGCAGTACCAAACTCTACATATACTTTTTTTTCTTACATACTTATGTATGGTAAAGTATAATTTATAAATTAGGCACAGTAAGTGATTACCAACAATAACTAATAATAAAGCAGAGCGATTATGATGATATACTATAATAAAGGTCGTGTGAATGTGTTGTCTCTCTCAAAATATCTTACTGTACTGCACCCGTCCTTCTTGTGGCATCAGACGGTAAAGTGCCCACGTGAGGAGATACAGTGAGGTGAGTGACAAAGGTATTGGGGCGCAGGGTTAGGGTATTATTGACTTTCTGACAGTAAGTCAGGAGGAGGATCAATTGCTTCCAGACCTCAGTGGGGTGCAGGTAACTAAAACCACGGAAAGTGAAACCCCAGATAAGGGGAGGACTACCTTATGGTCATGTAATCTTAGCTGTCATGCGTGTGCAATGAGATTTACTTAAGAGGAAAAATCATAACCCTAGGTTATGAATGAATGTAAGTATAACTGGGATATTCACGGGGTAGAAGATAATATGTTATTAGATGGTGATCATTAATTTTGTGCATATATGATTCAAGTTGACTATTCTTATGCATTGAGATCCCATTTGTGGGATTTGCAAAATGTATACCAACATTCTCTTCTACAAGTTGTGGTCCAATATGGCCTATGAATAAGTTTCTGTTTAACTATAATATTGAATTAAGAATGTAATTAATATTTATTCAAATTCCTCTTTAATCTCAGGCATTACAAGTATTTTTGAACTTTAAATCTTAAAAAAGACACTTAAAATATCTGGATATAGACTTGCATTTTCATTTAAAGACATAATTCTTAAAACATTAAGCTGGAGAGAGAGAAGGAAAAAAGGAGCAATTATAACTGTAAAGAATTATCAGACTGGCTTTATAGGAAGCTATTGTAGTCTATATTAGATACAGACAGTGTTGGGCTATCAAAAACACTCTTACTCATTTCATTCTGTGGTGAATCTTCCACTAAGATTGAATTGTGACCCGAGGCGTTTACAGTGGTTGTCTGGGTAGTGAGATCTTTTTCATCTTCTTATATATTTTTTAAAGGTTCTTCATTATATATTGTCTCTGTCTAAAGATAATGTATATAATAAATAGAGAGATTCTTACTCCCTGAGCCTTCACTGCTATCAAAAAGTCCTGCCTAAAGCTGGTGATTGTGGAAACAGGTGATGGCAGTTTCCTAATTAGATCCTATGGGTTCGTTATGATTCTCTCTACTTTTCTGTAAGTTTGGAAACTTCATAATATAGGGTTTAAAAATATAGTATCTATTTATACATAGTCTCTGCTAGGGCTTATAATGAAAAACTTACAGTAAGTCCCAATTCTCTAGGAATATGGAATGCTGATGAGGACTGACATATAGAAAATACACCAAGATAATGAATATAGGATAAATATATAGAGAGAGTAAAAGAGCCCATTTTTGCAGCTCCTCCATCATGACTGTCTCCCTTCTCGTCTTTCTACCGCAGCCTCTCCAACTGCGGCCACTCTTTTCCTCATGTGCTACCTGAGAACGGCCACATCCCGCAGTCGCCCTGCGGCTCCGCTCAGGGTTATCACTTTCCTCTTCTACAGCTACTACTCGTTTTTATGCTAGGTTGCTGCAAAGACATCTTAGTGGACATCCTTAATCTCTCATGTCATTTGCTTGAAAATTCATCTTGAATCCTGAGTCAAATTTGACTTCCTAAAATGGAAGGTATTGTTTCTCTGCTTGAGGAACAAAGACCCACTCCTCGCATCCCTCCAGCACAGCCTGTCTGCCTACTCAGGCCATCCCTCTTCTCAAGCCCTCTGTAATTCACCCGCACGTTTTACTGTCTCCTTGTCTTGGCTTCATCTTCTGCACCATCTTACGCTTCCATAAACCTTTTATTTACTTATGATACATATGTGTGCAAGAACGTACTGAATTCTTTCAAGATCCACTTTCCCCTTCGTAAGGGCCCTACGTCAACTACCATTTCACGCTCCTGAGTTACTACCTGTGTTTGAGTGTCATCGGAACCGTGTGACCTTTGAGGGGACAAGTGATCCCGTGGTTCTCAACTCTGGCTGCACATAAGACTCACTGGGGGAGTTCAAAAAAATTC
The DNA here is from genome assembly GCF_040802235.1 of Manis javanica. NCBI lineage: Eukaryota > Metazoa > Chordata > Mammalia > Pholidota > Manidae > Manis > Manis javanica. The sequence goes on from NC_133158.1 coordinate 7,838,516, forward strand.
TATCCTAGACCAATTAAATCAGAATATCTGTGAGTAAAGCATAGACATTAGGGAAAAAAAAAAGTATCAGTTATTTTTTAAATATCCCAGGTGATTCTGACATACAGGAGGTTGAGAAACATTAAATAATATTAGGCTTTTTTGATTTGTAAGTACTATTCATTCGTTTGGTTGATAGCTATGGGTTTATACTACTGCGGCAGAAAACTGGCAGCCCTGGAAAATATGTTTTATTTGGCTTATAGAATGCTTTTGAAAAATCTAGACTTTAGGCAATATTTTACAACTGGGCGATTTGTCATAAATATTGGGATACACAAGTCCTCCTGAAAAAGCTTGAGGAAAGATCTGCTGAGACTGGGCCTGCATTCTTGCAAGGCAACACTTGGCTGAAACTGAACCGCAGTTCCTCTTCTGGACTGAGAACAGCTTCTAGTTTGCCATAGTCCTCACCATTCCCTACAGCTCCCTCACTAAGGGTATGTACCATTTACATAGTTGTTAATGCTACTTTTTAACAGGAAAGAACAATGTCTTTGAAGACTATCTTACTCCTCTCCTCTAACTACCCCTCCACTCCCAATAAGGCTCTCTGTTGAAGTAGAAAATGTTTCTATGTGTCAAATATGCAAGCATCTGACACACATTATTCATTTGTATTATCTGACTGGCCTCCACAGTCAGCTGACTTTGTAGCCCCTGGTCTGGTATATGGCAAGCACCGTGATAGAAGCTAGGTGTACAATGCTCTTTTTGGAGGAAGTCACACTTTAATGGGGAATGCAGACATACATTTGTTAGAATTAGGGAAGGGCGCACAGAACAGGTGGCATATGAGTTGGACCTAGAAAGATGGACTGGAGTTCTTCCAGGCAGAAAGGTGAAGAAGCCATTTTAGGTCAACAGAACAGCAACCCCAAAATATGGACATGTGAAGGCCCACAGAATGGTCAGAAAATCACATATGGGGAATGAGAAGAAGGTGGCTAGAGATGAAACTGGGGTAGATTTGGGAAAGGGGAGGTTGGCTTTGTGCCAGTCCCCAAGGGTTTTTTTCACTGTGTCTTCTAAGACTGTGGGGAACACCTTAAAAGTCTTTAACCAAACAGCCATGGCATCACATTTCTACTTCTATTAGAAAGATAATTCTGACAGCAAAGTGGAGATGAACTGGGAAGCTAAGGTGAGTGACAGTGGGAACCTGAACAGAGGAAGCAGTGACAGCACTGAGGAGACAGGCGAGACGTGCAGGCGGCATGACTGGCAGGGTTTGGAAGCAAATAGGAAAAGGAGAGGTACAGTCAAGGACGTTTTATCATGTAAAAATATTGAATGTATTTTAGTTGCTAAACAGAAATTTAAAATGGTGATCTGTCACTGATACGAGTTGATGTTAAAGTGACTTAATATTTAACCTCCAGCATAAAGCATCATTGCAAGGCTGGTTTTTTTTCTTTTTTTCCTTTTTCTTGGTCTTACAAATAAATATGTTTATGCCTTCAGCGCCTGACTGCATACCTGATTCTGCCGAACGCAGAGGATGACCCCCAAATTTGATTTCAGTTTGGCGGAGTTTAGTCATGTTTAGCAGCTGTGTGACTTGTGGAACATCTGTCGTTAGCTGGCAGCTTCGGGGAATAACGTCTGTAGGTTCATCTGTTGGAAAGGGAACACCGTATCCAGCTGGAAATTGACACAAACATTCATTCCCAAAATGTAAGCCATTTATGCCAAAGGGACATGTCTTATACATGAAACCAATTAAAGTACAGCATTTTAGAATAGGATTTGGGGTGGGTTACTCAACCTTACGGCCTTGGTTTTCTCATCTGTAAAATGAGCACAATGATTTTACGATGTACCCTCTAGGTCTACAGAAAGGATTAAATGAGATAAAGTATATAACATATGCAGCAGGTTCAGAGATTTGTACAATAAATAAGAGAATTCATTGGAGATATTTATATTTGTTTTTCAATCCTTGAGTGTGACTCCAGAGGAGAACTAGTTGGGTACGCTCCAACGAAGGTTACCGGAAGCACTTGGGCTCATTTATATGAGATCAGTTAAGTACAATGACATTACTGAATAAGCACCTAGAGGCATTATATGAGTAAATTAACTTTTTAACTTTCTGTTTTAACTTTAGAGCTACAGAAAGTTACAAAAATAGTACAAGTTCCTATGTACCTTGTCCCTAGCTTCCCCTAATGTTAACATCTTACCTTTGAATGTTTTCAAGAAGAAAATACAAGTAAGTTTTTTATAATTAAAATAATATTTTATTATTTTAATTTACATTTCTAATGAGTTTTGGTATATTGATATATATTTATGTGGGTATTTAAAATTTCATTTTAGTATATTTTCTGTTCATGTTCTTTACCCATTTTATTATTAGAACATTTCCCCTTATTTATTTATATGATATTTTATGGTAAAGATATTAAACCTTGTCATATAAAGCAAACAGGAATTAAATTGGTATTAGCATTCCAAAAAGCAATTTTACCATATGTATCAAAAGCCTTAAAAATGTACATGCCATTTTACTTAGTACTTTCACTCTATGAAACTACCCTAAAACTAAAAAAACAAACTAGAACTCAAAGACCTATATAAATAGGTGTTTATAATTTCTGAAAAATAAACAATTTGAATTTCCAGTAAGGAGTCAACCACAAGAAATTGTATTTATGAAAATGGCTTGATGATATGGGAAAGACTCAGGATAAGAAGTCAAATGAAAATAATATATATAAAGCTGTGATTTAACTACAGAAAATCAATAAATAAAATGTATGTATGAATGGCAGAAAGACTAGAAGGAAATATACCAAACTGTAAAATAAGTTTCTCTTAAGCATAGGTTTTGTTTTTTCTTCTTCATAAAAATGTCTATATGTGTTTAATTTTTATAAGCAAAATTTCTAATTATAGAGTCTAGTGGAAAAAATTTGTGTGTACATATATTAATGTGAGTAGTAAGAAAAATTCAACCAATCATCCTTTAAAAAATTTCCTATGTAAGTATAACTCTAACCATGTTTATAAGGGCAAATGATGATACGATTATGTGCAGCCAAGTCATGACAGTTTCCTAATTAGATCCTAATGTTCTAATCTTGAAAAGGAAAAATGAATCATTTAATTAAAAGCTTAAATGCTCATCAGCAATGTAACAGTTTCTAAGTGTCCTGATGCTCCAGGCATTAAAAATACTCTAGGATTGACAAATCTTAGTTTTCAGGTATTCTTGTCTGTCCATTTCTTATTGTCAATGACATTTAGAAAATCAATATAAAGTAATTGAGTAAATGAACTCTCAAAAGAGAAAACATTTGGAAAAATAAGTAAACTAATTCCAGATACATATTTGACATATTTCAAACTCTTCTGAGGTAGAAAAAGATAATTTCCACATCAGTGTCTATATAGATAAATTAAGATTTTATATTAAAACAGGAAGAGAATTCTGCAGGCTAATAAAACTCTGAAATAAAATGCTGAATCACATAAAGAGAAATCAGGGCAAGTTTAGTGTGGATGGTACAGGATAAAATGTCATACAACGGTTGAAATGTATCCACAAAATCTGAGTTTTCAAATAACAAAGGACAGACAGCAAATCCCCGGTAACCAAAAATCCATAAGCTTTTACAGAGGACATAACAAGGCAGAGACTATTGCAAAACTAGTCTGGATCTTACAGGAACATGGTTGACAAGCACATCAGATTTCACACTAAAAGGCTCAAATCCCTGCCGAGTCATCTTTCCTTTCTGTGCATCTACTCTTTGTTCTCACCCAGAAATGTCTCACTACTTACTGGATTATTCATTGAGGGAAGCTATAGGCAGTATAATACCTGCAAAAATAGGAAAAATCAAAGAAAAAAAACTATTGGTTTATTATTTTAAAATAAAGACTAACCATTATGCCCATTTAGCACCTGCTCACTCTCAAATTTTCTTGAAGATTTTGTGGAAGAATACAGGAAAGGGACTGGAGTCTCGTTTTTGTGAAACCAAACTCTGAAGGACCCAGGAGGTGGGTGTTCTGACAGACCTAAATGGAAGATAACTCATCTCCCCACTACTTACCTCACCACTGACCAAGCCCTCCTCCAGGTTCAATAACTAGGTCATTTTGTTGTATTTTTTAAACATTTACAGCTTATTTTAAAAATAAGAATTCTGAAAACAGCATAGATCCTACATAAAAATTAGATAGTTCTAAACTGTGAGTCCACAGTGAGCATGTTTGCTTCATTCATTCACTCATTTTATCACTCAGCAAATACTTCCTGAGCATCAATTCTGTGCCAGGCATTTATCTAGTGGCTGGGAATCTAGTGGTTAGCCAGACTGACTCTATCCTGGCCTTCTTGAAGCTTATATTTAGCAGAGAATATGAAACAAATGATGTCATAAATAGTCAATAATCTTGTCAAGTGCTGTGAAGGAAAAGTTCAAGCTGGTATGAAATAGGTAACAGAGGAAACTAATAGCATAGGACGTGAGGGAAAGTCTTCTTTTATGAAGAGACATTTCAGCTAATTCTCACAGGATAAGTAGGAAGTGGCCTGGTGAAATGGGGGTGGGAGTGACCATTCAGGTGGAGGAACAAAGCATTTGAAGACTCTGAAGGCAGAAGGACTCTGGTGCATTACAGGAACTGAAACAAAGACAATTCTGCTAAAGGACTAGTGAGGGAGAAAATGTGGGGAACCCCAGTGATATATTCAGGACAACATTTGGTTTAAAGCAGGTGCTTTAAACATTTGGTTTAAAGCAGGTGTCAAGGACAAAAGCCCCTTAATAACAGTCAGCCTAGATTAAAAGCAACTGCCAAATCTCCCATATTTCTTCTTTTGTTGCTCTTTGTTCAGCTATATCCTGAAAAGCACTCCACACACATTTTATTTGGAGAGCACATCTTCCTCCCCAGCTGGCAAATAACAAATTACCTGGCAATCTGATGCTAAGGGACCAGGCAGGGCCTGTCTGCACTGTTCTTTTTGACAAGTTTTATCTTCTGGAAGGGGCTGTGTATGGAAACAGGCAGACTGCTTGATTAATTTGAAAAATGACATAGTAGAATTCAAACTGCTTTTGCTAACAAATCTGAAAGAACATAATGTTGGCTGGAACGGTCAACTCAAAATGGCAAAACGGTAAATGAAGGAGAAGGCTACGAGAAAGCTGACAGATTTGCTCACTAGCATCCAAACCCATCCAGATGGTGGGTTTTTATGATGTCTTTGCTCCCAGTATGAGTTAGTGTAGTATTAGAATGTTTGAGTGACTTTGTGACCCTGTTCACCTTTCTTTGGCATTAGAGCAATCATAAAATGGACCATTCTGTAGGTGTTTTGAGAATCTTAACTAGCTTTAAAAATTAAGTCATTAATTTTAATACACATATAAAGTGTTTTATGCATTAAAAATAACCACCCCTATTTTACTAGGGGGAAATGCCTTGTAAAAATAGTGAAATTTATATATCTGTTTTGGTTTATAGCTTCTCCTAATTAATATAGTTTAAATAAGGACTAATTTTATGATAGTTTACTAGTCCCAGACTGACTATCTTCATCTTATTTATCTGGAACTAGCCTGCAGTGCCTAACACAGTGACTTGTTTATATCAAGTCTCACCTCCATGAACACCAATGAGAAACAGGCAGAAAACACAGAAGTCTCAAACTGCCAAAATATTTATCTTAGTTTGTTTGGGCTGCTATAGCAGAATACCATAGACGGGATGGCTTATAAACAACACAAACTGATTTCTCACAGATCTGGAAGCTGTGAAATCCAAAATCAAGGCACTGACAGAGGGTGTCTGGGGAGAGCTCTATTCCTGGGGCAGAGTCTGTGCTTAATGGGTAATCATTTTTTCTTACCTATTTACACATATATTCTCTTTTGTTTTAAATGCAGAATGATACAAGTTAGTCAATAATTCAGTCATGCAAATACCTAAAAATGCCAGTCCATGTCCCCTCAGGAACCATAAAAGTAATAAACTGAATTGAATTGGCATGCTTTACTACTTGTCCAGCATAAGTCATTCCTCTGGGCAAGTGAAAAATTGGTTAATTGCTCGTTTTAAGGTTTCAATAATTCACTTTCTATTATACCCTACTGTGTAAACATAGAGCAGCAAAGGAATTAGGCAATTTCCTAGCTTGGGAGAGTTTAAAAGGTTCTAGGATGAAATGGTAGCAGTTTAAATAAGCCAAGGACAACACAGTACTGAGCTCAAGCAAGCATTTAATACAGTATTATAAAACTGAATCCCAGAGTGGAATGTAAGAAACACGCAAAAAAGTTTCCTATGATAAAAATCTAAATACTAGGACTAATTTCTCTTTGCAGAAGAAAATGCCCCTCCTTCAGTAAGACAGACAAAGGGACACCCATTACTTACCAAAGTACAGGCACCCTCAACACACCCTCGGTCACCAAATCCTGGCATTCTTATTCTGTGACATCTCTTGCATCTCTTCTAATTTCCCCTCCCTTCTACCCTCCATGAGAGTCAGTGCACTATAGTAATTAGGAGTATAAACTCAAGTCCTACTGCCAGGGTTCAAATCCTGTCTCTACTACGTACCAGGTGTGTGACGTGGGGCCCGTTATCTCTGTGCACTGCAGAATGCTCTGTGCTTCAGTTTCCCTAGCTGTCAAATGGGGTAATAACAGTTATATCCACCTCATCAAGTGTTTAGAATAGTCACTAGTGCTATCGTCATCACCACCATTATCACCTCTGCTGCCAACCTCCCTTACCAGGGACAATTTACCCCTGGCATGTTATCCTTTGTCCTCTTTTATCTAATTACATACACACTGAACTGTAGTACTAGCTTTTCGTGTCCCTAATTATGCAGTGAATTCTGAGCACAGGAGCCTCGCTCTACATCTTCATGTCACCTGGAGTCTGCAGCCTAGTAATATAATACTGTGTTAGCCATACCCTACCCTGCCGTGCACCACAACAAACTCCCTGTCCTGTGGAACGCACCAGATCTGCATGCGGTACCTTCCCTTTATACATACATGCTCCTTCCTCTTCTTGAATGTTTTCTCTTTTTGTCATCCACTTTCATTACTTGGGAAATTATTTTTCCTTCAGGATGCAGTTCGGAAAGTTTATTTCTCTAAGTTAGTATAGACCAAACATGGACATATGGACAGATACTGATCTATGAGGTCATTTTCACTGGTCTGTGGTGAAATCTCAGCCTTTATTCTGAAATTAAGAGCTTCCTAGTAGGTGTGTTTAACTATCCTTTCAATTAACAAAATGATCAGAATAACTGTAGTTTTTCTTGTCTGTTTTAACGGTCTGATTTGACAAGTTTAAAAGTTGGCAATCTTTTGTTTAGCCAAGTTCTTAATTTGACATGTCTGTGAAATCCAAGTGCCTCACCAGGTGGCTCTCACAAGCAAGGGCTAAGCGTTTTCCTTGGAGCTGACAGCTACTTTGTTTTGTCATAGGTTTTCCACACCCTTAACATAAATTCTTCCCAAATTCCCCTTTACCGCTGTAAATCACCATTGATTTTATTGTCATGTTCAAACACACCACGCTCTCTCCACCGATATACTTTTTTCTCTTCCTGGGCACTTTCCTCCTGAAAGTCTCCATCTTTCTGCTTATCTGGACCAATTGATCTCTAGATGCACTGCACTAAATGCCATCCTTTCAATTTTCTTGAAAGTATGAGTTTAGGCATACTTTTGGTAACTCCTTTGTTTTTCCCCTAGAAGCAGTCCTGTTTCTTGTGGAAATGATCTTCCAGATTTTTTTGAAAAAGGATGTATGTACATAAATAGAATTTGGAGACCCTGCCACGTTGTCAAGTAACTTCATTCTGCCCTCATTTAATTGGTAGACTAGAGTGTAGAATTTGAGTTAAAAAAAAAACTTTTCCTTAGACTTTTGAAGGTATAGTTTCAAGGTCTTCTACCATCTGTTGCTGTATGAAGTCAGATATCATTTTTATTCTTAGTCCTTTGTAGGTAACCTGTATTTTTTAAAAATCCTGGAAGCTTAAAGGGTCTACTCTTCTCTCTTGTTATGGAATTACACAATGATGAGTCTTTCTTTGATGAGCTGTGTCACTCTGAAAGCACCTGGCCTTTAATTTTGGGAAGTCTTATATTTCAACCTGTTCTCTCTAGTCTCTCACCTTGGAATCCTATTACTCCGTTGGTGGGCCTCTTGGACTAGTTAATAAAATTTTAACATTTCCATCTGTATTTTCAGTCATTTGGGCTTCCTTTTTTTAGATTTTATTTTACTTTCTGGTTCTATATATCTAGAGGAAGATGATACAATACATAGTCTCAAAATATCTATTTAGTTTTTGATTTCCAAGGTCCACCATTCATTCAAAACTTCAACATACCAGGCAGTGAGACCAAAAAGAAACAGTTAACAGAAACAGACCCACAGGAGAGCCAGATATTGGAATTATGAGCCATGGCTTTTACAATAACTTTAATATATTTGAGAAATTAGATAACAAGATAGAGAACTTCAGATGAGGAATGGAAACTATAAAGAAGAATCTAATGGAAGTCCTAGAAGCAAAAACTATGATAACTGAAGTTAAGAATGCAGAACTGTGTATTCATTCAGCTCCTCAATAAATATCCAAAGAAATGCCTACATAGATATTCCAAGACAAATGTAGGATGATTCTAGCAGTGTTCAAAATAGCCTAAAATGGATAAACTGTGTTGTACTCACAGACTGCACACCACATAGTTTTGGAAATCAGCAGTACGTCGGTGAATTTCACACAATGCTTTTTGGCAGAATGCATCTATGAAAGAATATGTACTACATGATTCCATTTAAGTAAGGTTAAAAAACAGGTACAATTCATCTGTGGTGTTAGAAGTAAGGATAGAATGACCCCCCAGAAGGTTGAGGGTCATGATTGGGAGGGGATATAAGCAGGGTTTCTAGGATGCTTACAATGTTTTATTTCTTGACGTGGGTGTGGTTACAGAAATGTGTTCACTTTGTGCTACTTCTTCAAGCTGCACACTTAAGGTTCGTGAATGTTTCTGTGTGTATATAGGAAGTTTATGATACAATATCATTTCTAATATAATAAACTTCAGTAAAATGTTTATCGAAGTAAAGCAAGAACAAATCATTCTTATTTTATAGATGCAGTATCTTCTCTTAACTCTGAGAAAAACATGTATCTATTCCCTCCTGCCTCTGTTTCCTTCTTCCTGAGTTCAAAATGTACTTGGGTTCAGAAGTTTGCTGGTTTAGTTTCTCCTGAGAACAAATCTCCTGTTCTGGTTGTATGGAGTTGGAGAAGAGACCTGGGGGCCCACAACAACTATATAGAATTTTAACCAATCTCCCTATTTTTAGCCATGTCTCGTCCCTGTTTTTGGCAGTACTTAGAGCTGCCAATTCCCAAGTCCCTCTGAGGTTCTACATTATGAATCTTGTTGACAACTCCCTCTGTAAACCTGACAGTTTCAGCTTTCTCTGCTCTTCTAAGGCAGTCATCACTCCTCAGTCTTACAAAATTGATGACCATCTTTTGTCTGTTGTTTCCTCTCCCATACTCTCCATCCTGGTGGGCTTAGCTTTTTTTATTCCTATATTATAATTTTAGTGGGGCTTGAGGAAGGATCAGAGATAAAATGTATTTAATCTGCTAGTTTTTGATTCACTTTTTTCTTTCCATTTATTTAAAAATATTAATCAGATTATGGTCACCTCTTATGATCTAATGGAAAATACACATGTATTTCTATAAATTTTGAGGTTTCCTAGTAGTAGCTGGGTGCTATTTTTTTTTTTAATGAAATCTTTCACTTTCTCATATAGCCTTTAAGTGGTACAAAGGATGAGTGGCCACATTTCCTGGCTTTGATCTCTTTGGGGAGCTGTTAATACACTGCTGTGTTTTATTATCAAATGAAATTTATGGGCACAGTGTCCTGTTCCACAGAGTGAACTACACAAGGATTTCTCTGACATGCACCCAGGTGGAGTACAGGTCTAAAGTCTACATGGAAACTTCTAAGAAAACACCTTCGCTGTCTCATGTGCAGCCCTGTTTCCTGGGCTTCTAAGAGAATTGATTTTGTTAAAAATAATCCCAGATGAAAATCAAAAGGCAGCATCAATATTCTCTCAGTACTTTCAGTTGTTTAAGACTATCTAAGCAGGGGAGTTTGTGCTGCCTTATAAATTCTAGGTGGCTCAGTTACCTAGAGTATATTTATTAATCATATAATGAATAATTAATGTATTTCCAGTCTCTCTAGAAATAATATAAGGAATATCTCAACCATCTACATTAACATGATCATTAGAAAACTAATATATTAATATAATTTCTCCCAAATGACACCATGACATGTACACAGATTAACAGTATAGACAATTGTAGAGCTTTCTGGATGTCTAACGTGTTTTGAACACCCTTCCTGGCTTGGTGAGTATGCTATACAGTAAGTCCTATCTCCTTGGTCAGGAATCAGGCATCTGCTTTGCTAGCCTCCCTTGCAGCATATAACATACTCTACAAATCAGAGACAATCATGTCAGCTTTGTTCAGGACAGAGAAACATGAAGAAGAAGAAGAAATCCACTTCTAGTGAGGGTGGCAGGGAAGAAGACATGACATCCAATTTCCAGAAGTAGCAGCAACAGAAATTCTGGAACCTAGAGCCCAGCATTCAGTGTGATTTATGGAGTCTCTGTGCAGTACTACTGGCTATCGGGGGTCTTCCTCAGAGCAGTCTTGGGGTCGGGAGTGGGTTCTTGATTGCAGACTACAGGACTTTCTGGATATCCCCGAGATTCTGTGAATTGGCTGATACCCTTAAATTAATTCCTTTTCTGTTTCTACTTTTCAGAGTTGCTTGGAATTAAGAACCCTAACTCAGATGGTAAGTGCTATCATAAAGAAAAAATAAAATAACCACAAAGATGAAAAGTATACCTTTGTGACATTCAGCTACCATAAAAATAAAATGTGATCTGGAGTAAAGAATGACCTGCTATATAACATGGAAGAAGCATGAGGACTTACGCCAAGTGAAAGAAGACAATTGCACAGACACAAATACTGTATGATTGTACTTATGTGAAGTATCTAAAATAGTCACACACGTGGAATCAAAGAACGGAATGGTAGTTTCCAAAGGCTGAAGAGAGGAGAAACGGGGAGTTACTAAGCAACGGGCGTAAGGTTTCAGTTGAGATGAATAAGCTGTAGAGATGGGCTATACAACAGCATACCTATAATCGAGAATAACAGATTGTACACTAAAAAGTGTATTCAGAGGATATAGTTCATGTTAGGTGTACTCCCCCCAATATAATTAAATAAAATTTTAGAAACCACTACCAAGTACTCAAAGTATCCAAAGGCACATCTAATTTTAAAAACATGTTAGAGAATTAAAAAATTTTGGTAGCAAGTTGAACATACCTTCTTTCTCAGCAGTGTCCTGAGGCTTGTATTTTAAAGTGAAGATTTTCCGTAGTTTACAGTTAGCAGAGACAATAATTCCATCTAATGACTGGAAAACTGCTCCCTTGAATATTTCACTGGTAAATGCCACCAAGTCAATGCACAGGTTGCACCACTTAAAGAAAAGGAAAGAAGAGTAAGTATGTGATCTCATAAATGAATAAGCCACCTATATGTGGGAAGTCCAGGGAGGTGAGGCAACTATCTGGGTCAACCAATCCCAAACCAATTTTCCCCTTTAGGCAAATTCATCTGGGTTTTGGCTTTAATTTTCTTAAAAATTGCCTTGATTCTCCAAAGCAATCACTATAATCTAAACTAAACATTGGTGGTCTCATCACAGAGTTCCAATCATGAGACAAGGCTTTGACACTTTAGGAATAACTCCAGCTCTGTAGGCAGTATGCTAGTGGGAAGCTAACTGCAGGTGCGTTAGACCACTTAAATCTTGAAAATCAGGGATAAGTAGCCAATTGTTCCTTCAAGGGCCTAATTTGATTACAATTAGACCCTTATATTTGTTTTTTTAAAAAGCAAAGATGAAATTAGTAGCTGGGTTTAGATTGTGGCCAGTGCTGTCTACTTACAACCAATTAACCTATTGTACAGAAATAGAGTGTTCTGAAGAATTTATAATTATGCCTGTTATGTGCCAGTTTTTAAAGTACTCTTGCAGGGACTAATTTCTGCCCATTAAACAATTACACCCCTCAATACTTCATCAAATGAATTCTCTAAATGGTCTGACTGAGTTAAAGAAAAGGAGAAAATCATTTAGTAAGAAATTAAGACATACTTAAGACTGTAGGACAAAAGCAGGAAAAATTAATTTTTGAAATTAAAAGTAGGACTTAAAATTGTGCTTCTTTTAAAATACCAGGTTCTTCCATTATTTGTTTAGAGGCACAGCATCATGTCCATTTTACTAATCTATCAAAATTGAAAGGTATATTCATTAATAAAGGAAATTAAAATGTCATTTTTAAAAGGTAAATTCTATTTGGGAATGTTGACTTTTATTATAGAGGAGAACCTGAGGCTGTTTCCATAGTAGAAAAGCAAAGAGATTGCAGTAACTTATTAGTTAAATACATGATTATTTTCTTTGTAGATATCTTAAAAGTAACATTATATTCTCAGGCCATGGGGATGCTCTGGTCTTTTGGGGTAAAGGAGTCCAGCAAAATATAAGGCAGGAAGTAGGACTGAATGTGACAAAATAATGAGACTGACTTGACCAGTAGGCTGGTGAGTTATGGGGAGGTGTGGGAAGCAGTGTGGGACGGGCCAGTGAGGCCAGGTTCTGGAGGACTGGAATGTCAGGAAGAGAAACTTGGGCTGCAGAGGGTAAAGGGTCAGTGTGGTTCTTCAAGGAGAATGTAATGGAAGCAGAGTATTGGGAAGGATGGACTAACCCTGAAGCAGGAGTGTTTTGGGGTGGTAGAAGGGGTTAGTGGGGGAGGGCTGAGGCGGAGTAGAGAAGGACGGAGGAATGGAAAGAATAGTCAGTCTATTAGGCATTTAAGCATGAAAGTGAAGATGGTCTGGTTAGGTCAACATAGGAAGTGGAAGGTAAGGGACAAATTCAGTAGGCATGCCAGAGGGTAAAATACTGCGGCGTGGTAAAATCCAGGTTATGGGGGATGGAGGTGTTCGGGCTTCCAGCTATCTAATAATAATTATGAACATTATTATTATATTAGCATTATTAGTGTTGCTATAAATACAGTTCCTATTCCTAAAAGACAACATTATGCCCCAATTCCAATAATCCAGCTGGCTCATCCCATCAGCAATCATATGCATCCATTCCTTCCCATAGAATCTAAGCACTTAGCAGGTGTTAGCAAAGAATAAGACATTACGCACAGAAGGCACCAGGGGGGCTCCAGGTGGGGGAGGCCGCGGAAGTTCAGGAAGGACTGTTTTAAACAACATTAAAAAAATTTAAATGCAAATATAAGCAAGCAGTGCTAAAAGTTTTATACAAAACGTGGTCCTTGCCACCTCTTCGGTCCTCTAATCGTACAGCCAACTCTGTATTTTTATATATATGTCCCAATTTATCAGTTGTAGACATTATCAACTGACTTCCTATTAGGACAGAAAACATTTTAGCTGCCTTAAATGCCTTACTTCCTCTGCTTTATTCTCCCTAGATAATTATCCCTCGGTCTTTTTTCCTCAAAATTCATATTCCGTGTTTCCCTTGCTGTGACTCTATAAATATTGTACACAAATGAGCCAAGTGGTGCTCTAGGATTACCTCTTTCCTTATACAATTTTTCTTTATATTTCTAGAGTTAACAGTTGCTTTTTGAATTATCTGCTTTATTTTCATTGAATCTAAGTCTTCCTACGTCTAGGAAAGGCCTGGAGGTAACATCTGAGCTTGGTTTTGGACAATGAATACATTCCCAGGCCTGGGGCGGTATGCAAACACGCTGGGCATTTCTCCTCAGGCCCTGCCCCCTTCCCCTGCCTAGATGAACCCTCCCGCTGCCAGCACCTGAGCACCTCCAACCCTGTGGGCTCTGCTTGGAACTGGTGTCACCTCCTTCAAAACTGAGTCCTAGGAAACCAGGCCCTTACCTACTACATTCTTTTGTTATCCATCACAGTCAGTCTGCTTTTATTCCCTCTGCTTGAACTTATGCTTCATGGAAAGTAATCAAATAATGGTCTGTGTATGTGTGTGTGCATAAATTTATGAAGACAGGCGTACACATAGATGCCTACACACAGACTTTCAATCTTTCATCTCATAATCATTCAGCCAACTCTGTAAGTCTGTGGGAACTGATAACTTATTTTGTAGTTCCAAAAAAAGATGGGAATAACTTTTACAAATCTCACTTGGCTAGAGGCAAGAGAAATTATTTTTTTGGGTTAGCTGATATTTATAAAGGTTCCAATTTTCATAATCTTCAACAAATAATTCATTGTTCATATAAATGTTGTGATATATTTTCTGACATTTTAGAAGAGCATTAAGTCTCTATTATTAATAGGTGGATTATCTGAGTTACATGATCTTTAGAAAATATTATTTTCATTATTCTTGGTGATATCATCCATTCTTAAAATCCCTTTTGGCATTTTTTCTTGATCTCTAAATAACTTCATTCCTGTGTGCAATTTTAGTCCAGCAGGGAAGAGGTCTTGATCTAAAATATTCATAAATATGCATGTTTAAGAAGTATGCAACAGAAAGACACCAATCTGATAGAAAAAAGACAAGTCTATTTACCTTGTTGCTGGGATTTCTAAAAGAGTTCTAGTGTGGAATTCTGCATGAAGGAACTGACTAGAAAGGGTAAAATTAAGTAGAAAGCATTTCAGTGATTGAAAGCATGAATTTCTAGTTTTACTGACTCAAGTTTCGGCAATGTGGCTTTATTATACCAGGAAATGGATGGATATTCTGTGAACACGCACACATGCATGCACATGCACACACACTCACTCAAATGCATTTAATAATGTGTTATTGGTTACCTGGCCCTTCTTGATTCCCCAGGCCATTACTGTAGGAAAGATATGAAGATGACTGGATTCATTTTGTCAGTGCACTGAGAGTCTGTCACAGTACACACCTCTAGCCAGCACTGCCTTCCAAGAAGGAAACAACGAACAAGGAATCACATTTCATAACCTAGCAATCCTAAAGTACATCTCTGCCCAGAATTTGAGAAAACCTCATTCTGTTTTCATGCTCCTAAAATGATAACAAAGAATGGGAGTTTAAGATGGTTTTTCTTGTGACTTTTGAAATAATTTTTCACATTTTAACTTCTCAACAGAAAATTGACCTTATTCATCTCTCTGACCATAATGTTGTGTTTATTAAATGGTACAAAGTGGAGATTGGAATAATAATTTTATATCCACATGGTCAGATGCAATTACCTGTTACAACCGTATTAAAAAAATTTTTTATTTTTTTTACCAGTTCTTGATACTGTATTAAAAACTACTATAAAAAACAATACCACCAGGAAAAGCAAATTACATGAGGAGTTGAGGAGGGGAGGTTGGGGCCATCAGAGCTGCAGCTCTTGGCTGAGTCTTGACTCCGGGTGGAGATGTCTTCATTATACCTGTTCAGCAATCGATCCCTCCCTCCCGCACTGAGCCACTATCGCTTCCTGAAACAGCAGCCTCATCTTTCTGCTGTTAATCATCAAGTTATCCTCCAAAATCCTTGCTGCTTGAAAAGGGGGTCCTACATACCTTTCCTTAATGGAAATCTGGCTCTTTGAGATATCACTTCCCCTTCAACTCTGGAGCTGAAGTTCACTTACAGGGTTCACTTGTGCTTCCAGGGGCCCCTGTTTTGAAGCCAAGGGCTGGGTGGCACTGGGAGAAGGTTTGCTCTTCCCATTTTCTTGAAGCCTGAAGCACTGCACTGACAGGTTGTACCCTTTAGCTCCACTGATACTTAAATTGCTCCCCATCCCTCCTACCCCCTCAGACACAACCTCACCAGCCTGTATACATGTCCTGAAAAATACTGGGACTAGGTTCATCCAACCTTCTAAGTACACCGTTCAACACCCTAACAGTCCTGTAACATGCTTTCCTTCAAAGCCTTCCTCTCCTCTTCATTCTCCATAAACCACTCCCATGGCCTCATCCTCAGATTTAACTGTATTCCCTGAGAGTTAACTTTTACAATTTGGCATTAGAAATTATTTTCTATTATCTAATCCCAATATTCTATCCTTTAATTTGTCTGGCTATTCCCTTCAGTTAGGCCCTACTGGCAACTCCTCTTAAATAAACTGCTCTTTGGGATGCAAGAGTTTGGACTCTGAGCCCACCGCCTGGGTTTGAATTCCAGCTCCACTACTTACTAGTTGGGTAATCTTTGCCATCACTTACTTTCTCTGTGCTTCTCTTTCCTCAGATGTAGAATGGTGATGATGACACATCTCTCATAAAGTTGTTAGGATTAAGTGTTTAAATATATGTAAGCACTTACCACAGTGCCTAGCATATGTTAACCATATAATCTTTTTTACTTTCATACCATAAAATGCTCACAGTTTAAGGGTACTTATGGTTCAATGACTTTTGACCATTTCATACACCTGCATACTACACCCCATCAAGTACAGGGCATTTCCACCATCCCAGGACAGATCTTTTGTGCAGCTTCCCAACCAACCTCAGCACTCACCTTGCTCAAGGGCAACCACTAATTTCTTGCACCTTAGATTAGTTCTGTCTGTTGTATTACTTTATATAAATAGGATCACAATGAGTGGCTTCCGTCACTCAGCACCACATCTGCGGCTCATCAGTGATGCTGCATGTACGCACAGTCTGTTCTTCTTTTCCCGAGGGGCACCCCACTTTGAGTGTTCATTCTTCTTCTACGTTGGACATTTGGGTTATTTCAAGATTTTGGCTTTTATAAATAAAGCTGCTATGAAATTCCCATACAAGTCTTTTTGTGTACACATTTTCATTTCTTTAGATATATGCCAAGAAGTGGAATTGTTGGATCAGTGGCTAAAAGTGACTTTATCAGACATTTCCAAAGTCATTTCCAAAGTGGTTACACTGTTTTCCCCTTTCCAGCGGATGTATATGATGACTGTGTCACATCTCACCGACACTCACTGTTTCCTGTCTCTTTGATCATAGCCATTACAGGCGTGAAGGAGTGGTGACTGTGTTTTTGTTGTTGTTGTTGTTGTTAACATTAATCTACAATTACATGAAGAACATTATGTTTACTAGGCTCTCCCCTTCACCAAGTGGTGACTGTGTTTTTAATCTGAATTTCTCTGACTGATGTTATAAAGCTCTTTCCCATATGCTTATTTAACCAATTATATAATCTTTGCAAAGTGCTTGCTCAATGGTTTTTGCCTTTTAAAAGAAGTTATCTGTTTTCCATTATAAAGTTGTAGGATATATTCTGATACAAGTCTTTTGTCAGATATATGTAGTAAGAATATTTTCTCCCAGGCTGTGGCTTGCTTATTCATTTCTTAAAAATGTCATTTTGATAAGCAGTTTTAAATTTTATTGAGTCCCATTTTGTCAATCTATTTTTATTAGAGTTAATGTTTTCTGAGTCCCAAGAAATCACTTGAAGTAGCCTTCTATTTTTAGCATTGATATTTAGTTATATGATTCACTTAATTTTTGTGAATGGTGCTAAGTACGGGTTGACATTCATTTTCTTCTTCCATATGGATACTTATAAGTTCCAATTTTTGAAGAAAGATGTTTCTATTTCTATTGAATAAATCTGGTGCCTTGGTTGAAAATAACTAACTATATACATGTGTGGGTCTACTTCTAAACCTTTTTTTCCTTTTTTATTTTTTTAAATTAAGGTATCATTGATATACACTCTTATGAAGGTTTTACATGAAAAACACTGTGGTTACTACATTCACCCATATTATCAAGTGCCCCCATGCCCCATTTGAAGTCACCGTCCATCAGTGTAGTAAGATGTCACAGAGTCACTAGTTGTCTTCTCTTCTCTGTGCTACACTGTCTTCCCCGTGAGCCCCCATACATCATTCTAAACTTTTTATTAGTACCTATAACACTCTGTCTTGATTACTGCAGGTAATATGACTTTTATACAGGTCTTAAAATCACGAGGTATTTTTACTTCTTGAAAATTGTTTTGGCTATTTTAGGTCCTTTGAATTTTCATATACATTTTAGACCTGGTTTATTAATTTCTGCAAAAAGAAAAATAACCTGCTGGAATTCTGATTGGAATTAGACTGAATCTACAGATCAACTGAGGGAGTACTAGAATTTTAAGCTGTCTGATCCATAAATAACCTGTCTCCATTTATTTAGGTCTTCTTCAATTTCTCAGTGTCATAAAAGCAATATTTTATAGTTTTCAGTGAAAATGTCTAACATATATTTTGTTAAATTTATTCCTGAGTATTTCACATTTTTGATGCTATTGTAAATTTTTAAAAAATTTCCAACTGTTTATCACCATAAATAATTTCTGGAGAAATATAATTGATTTTAATATACTGACATTGTACTTTATGACCCTACTAAATCCGCTTATTCTAGTAAGTTGTGTTTACTTTTTGTAGATTCCTTAGAATTTTCTACAAAGATGATTATGTTGTCTCTCTCTACTTCTTTTCCAATCTGTATGTTTTTAATTTCTTTTTGCTATCCTATTAAATTTGCTATAGGGCCTCCAATAAAATGCTAAATATAAGCAGTAGGAGTGGATATCCCTGCATGTTCCTCATCTGAGAGGATAAGGACTCCGTATTTGACCATTAAGTTATGATTTAGTTTTAGGCTTTTTATAGAAGCCTCTAATTAGGTCAAAGAAGTTTCCTTCTGTTCATAGTTTGATGTGGGTTTTTATCATGAATAGCTAATGAAATTTTGTTAAAATGATTTTTCTGCATCTATGGAGATGATCTTATGATTTTTTCTCCTTTATTCTGTTAATGTAATAAGTGAACATGGACTAATTTTCACATATAAAAACTACACTTCAGTAAACATAACTTGGTCATGGTGTTAAGAATCCATGCATCTATGTTCATGACTGATACTCATTTCTATTTCTCTTTTGGGGATTACATCTTTGCTGGTTTTGGTCTCAAAATTGTGCTGACTTCATTTTATTCAATGAGTTAGGAAATGTTCCTTTTCATTTATTGTCTGAAAGTGTTCCAAATTGGTATTATCTGTCCTTAAGTATTTGGTAGAATTCCCTGTAAAGCCATCTGGATCTGAACTTTCTTTGTGGGGATGTTTTTAATTACAAATCCACTTTCTAAAAATAGATGTATGGGTATTTAGGTCTTCTGTTTATTTTAGTATCAGTTTTAGTAACTTGTGTCTTTAAAAGAATTTTCCCACATCATCTAAGTTGTCAAAGTCAATGGCATGAAATTCTTCATACTATTCCCTGATTTTCCTTTTTCCCCATTTTCATTCTTGATATTGGTAATGTGTTTATCATTTTTCTTCATTAGTGTGGCTAGGGGTTTATCACTTACTAAACCTTTTCAAATAATCTATTTTTGGTTTTACTGATTTTCTCCATTGTCCATTTTTTACTTGATTTATTTTATTGATTATTTCTCACACTTTAGATGCTGCAGATACATCTCACAAATTTTGGTATGCTTTATTTTTATTACCACTTACAATAAATTAAAATACCAGTAAAATTTTTTCTAATATTCCCAATTTTCTTTGACTTACAGATTTAGAGGTATGTTGCTTTATTTCTAAGTACTTGAGAATTGCCCAATTAGATTGTTATTAATTTCTAATTTAATTCCATAGTAGTCACAGATCATAACTTTAATGATTTTTAATCTTAAATTTGTTGAGATTAATACAGCCTAACACATCAGATATCTTGAATAGCCAATATGCACTTAAATATAGCGTATATTCTGCTGTTGTTAAATGAAATGTTCTAGAAATGTCAAATAGGTCAGGTTGATGGGTAGCATTTTTCAAGTTTACTGATTTTCTGTCAAAATCTGAGAAGGGGTGTTGAAATATTTATATTGTGTCTTTATTTTTCTTTGGTTTTGTTAGTTTTTGCTTTATTCATTTTCAAGCACTGTCACCAAGCGTGTACACATTTAGGACTGTTATATCTTCTACATGATTTAACTCCCATCTCATTTTGAAATATTCCTCTTTACATAATATTCCTTGTCCTGTAGTCTGATATTAATACAGCCACTCTAACTTGTGTATGATTAGTGTTTGCATGGAATATCTCTTTTCCTCTTTAAAATTTTAACCTATTTGTGTCTTTAGATATAATGTGCACTTCTTGTAACAGTGTATAATTGTGTTGTGTTTTTTATTCAATCTAACAACCTTTGTCTTTCAGTTGCTTTAGTCCATTTCCACTTAATGTAACAATTTTGACATGCTTGAGTTTAAGGCTACCATCTCGCTATTTGTTTTCAGTTTGACCAATCTGTCCTTTGTTTAGTTCTCCTTTGCTGTATTCTTTTGGATTGAATATATTTTTAGTCTCATTAATTTCCTCAAATGGCTGATTAATTGTACTTCTTTTATTTTTTTTTCCAGTGGTTGCACTACAGTTTGCAATATGAATCTTTAACTTACTACAATGTTGTAGTTATTTATAATATTTTATGGGTAAGAACCTAATAAAAGTATACTACTATCTCCATGATTTTTTGTTATTATTGTCATGTATTTTACTTCTATATTGTTATTATTTTTGTTTTCAGCAGCCAAAATACTTTTAAAGAAATTATGATATGAATACAGAATCTTTTAGATTTTCTAGGTATTTACCACTACAGACACTCGTTTTCTCATTTAGATCCAAATTTCCACCTGGTACATTTGTTTTTTTGCATCCTGAAGAACTTCCTTTAGTATTTTTGCAGTGCAGGTTTGCTGGCAATAAATTCTCTCAGATATTCAGTCTGAAAATGTTTTTTATTTTGCTCTGACTTCTTAAGAATATTTTCATTAGATAAAGAATTCTAGACTTTTTTCCCTAACACCATTCCATTGTCTTCTTGCATTGCTTCTGATGGGAAGCTGGTGATGTATTTTATAATTGTTGTCTGATGTACAATGTCATTTTTTTTCTTTCTTCTGGCTGCTTTTTAAGATTTTCTCTTTACTACTGATTTTCAGCAATTTAGTTATGACATACCATAGTGTGATTTTGGTTCTTTTTTTTTTTTTCTCAGTTATACCATGGTGTGGTTTTCGAGTGATCCTTGGCTCACAGGTATATTTTTCAAATTTTGAAAACTTGAAGCCGTCACTTCTGTAAGTTTTCTTCTGCTCAATCTCTCTGCTCTCCTTGTAGTATTCCAATTACACACATACTAGACTAATGCTGTTTCATAGGCCATTCAGACTATCATTTTTATTTTCAGTTTTTTGATTGTTCTTTGCTTCAGTTTGAATAGTTTTTTTATTTCTGACTTCAATTTTATTGATCTTCCCCAGTGTTTAACTTGGTGTTAAGTCCATCCAGTGACTCTTTCATTTCAATATTGTATTTTTTGAAATTTCTTTTCAATGTTTCCATTTATCTATTGAGGTTACAGATCTGTTCCCTCATTATATTCATCAAACATATTTAAGAGTTGTTTTAAAGCCCTTGACTTTCATCCTGTGATTTTTCTCCTGGATCATGTTTTAACACTTTGCCTATCAAATATTTAAAAAAATTTTAATTGTATGCTAGATATTGTGGATACTATATTGCTGAGCTTTTGGATTTTGCTGTTTTTCTTCAAAGAGTCTCCCAAATGATGTTCCAGGAGAAAGTTAATTTACTTGCAGTTCATCTTGACCTTTTTGATGTATGTTCTTAGCCTTGTTAGGTTGAGTCTACAGTGACTTCTGCTCCAGGAGTAAATCAGCCTGATTTCTAAGTTATATCACCTTTCTGAGTTTCTCTTGAATGTGTTCATTCATGTCTCTTCACTCTGGCTGGAACTCAAGTATCTCCCAGCCCCATGTGCCATGTGGCTTAGTTGGTGTTCTTTCCCCAGGGGCTGGTCTTTGCTTGCAAGCCCTATTACATGCGTGCACAAAGATTCAAGAGGACCCCGATGCAGATTTCTGGGAGGTTCTTCTTTCTGGCGGTCTAACCTACAAATCCCAGTGACCTCAGTAGTCTGTAGCCCTGACCTCTGTCCCTGTTCAGCAAGATGCCAAGCTCTGTCTGGGCTCCCATCTCAGAGCTGGATTCCAGAACGGGCCTTCAGAAAGCTTGGGAATGTATATCGCATCTCATTTGTTTTTCTTTTTAAAGTACATTACCTGTTATCCACATGGTTAGAATTGGCATTTATTATTATTTCAAATATTTTTTTCTAGTTTTATATGTTAATAGTAGGAAGGAGAGTACCAGATACTGTGCTATGGTCAGAAACAAATTTAAGACATTTAAATGTCTAAAACAAGAAATATAAGCAGTCATACAAAATTAAGCTCCCATCAGACACTTTTCCTTTTGGTAGCACATCTACTTTGCTAATTCCCAGCCCAGTGCCATTTTCTCCATTTTTTCACTGATTTTACTGCTGAATTATCTTATATCTGTCTTCCTCTCCTTCCTTGCTGATATGTCTCACCTATACTTCTGCACAGCCTCTTAATCGGTCTCTCTGCCCCAGCTTCCTCCATTGTGACATTGTACTTATCTTCTAGAATGCAGATTACATCATGAAAGTTCTTCATGTTAAAAAATTATTTTTTAAATCTCCAATGGACTAAAAATTCAAACTTCTTAACGTGGCTTTTCAAGGCCCTTCATGGCTTCATTTAGCAGTCTTTCCCAGCATTGTACTTCCATACATTTCCGTTATATCCCTGTTAACGGATCGAATGTGACACGAACATGTTTTAATTTGTGTGTGTTCACAATTTAGCACAAATATCTTCTCTGTAACACTTTCCAACTTGACTAGACAACTCTGACATTTTCCTTTAGCAGCATTTGGTTCCCGAGACTAGTTTGGGGTTTAACTCAGTCCATTATCATCAATTGTTTGTACGTTTGCCTCCTCTGCCATATTACAATCTCCCTGATGAGAAAGACTGTGTGTCATTCACCTTTGGATTCATATAATTTGGTACAGACCTTGGCCTACAGCAGGGGCTCAATAAATACTTGTTAACTGACATAAGCTCTAAGTTCAGAAGTTTACTGTAATTTCATATTTGCAAGTTAATAAACATGGATTCATCTCAAGGGAAAATAGCAAAATAATAACAATATCAACTAGTATTAACTGAACATTTACTATGAGTTTGGTACTGTTCTAAGTTTAACTCATTTAACCCTAACAACTCCTCTAAAAAGCAGGTTCTACTAACATCACCACTTAACTGATGAGGAAACTGAAGCACATATTAACTGACTTACCCCAGAGCTCACAGACAGGAAGTGACAACCGAAACTGCCACTACAATCTAGCTCCAGAGGCCACACTTCAGCTCTAACAATATCCTGCCTTTTCATGTGATTTGAAATGGGGGTGACCCTTAAGTTAGTTAATCATCTGTTTCTCAGAACAAACTTTTTTTTAAATTATTTTATTTTATTGAGGTATCACTGATATACACTTTTATGAAGGTTTCACAAGAAAAACAATGTGGTTATTATTACATTCACCCTTATTATCGAGTCTCCCCCATACCCCATTGCAGACACTGTCCATCAGTGTAGTAAGATGCCACAGAGTCCCTACTTGTCTTCTCTGAGCTACAGTCTTCCCCATGACCCCACACACACCATGTGCACTCATCATGATACCCCACAGTCCCCTCCTCCCTCCCTCCCCTTCCGCCCTCCCCCACCCCTCCCCTTTGGTAACCCCCAGTCCCTTTTTGGAGTCTGTGAGTCTGCTGCTATTTTGTTCCTTCAGTTTTGCTTCATTGTTATACTCCACAAGTGAGGGAAATCATTTGGTATTTGTCTTTCTCTGCCTGACTTATTTCACTGAACATAATATCCTCCAGCTCCATCCATATTGTTGCAAATGGTAGAATTTGTTTCTTTCTTATGGCTGAGTAATATTCCATTGTGTATATGTACCACATCTTCTTTATCCATTCATCTACGGATGGACACTTAGGTTGTTTCCGTATCTTGGTTATTGTAAATAGTGCTGCAATAAACATAGGGGTGCATATGTCTTTTTGAATCTGAGAAGTTGTCTTCTTTGGGTAAATTCCCAAGAGTGGAACTCCTGGGTCAAATGGTATTTCTATTTTTAGTTCTTTGAGGAACCTCCATATTGCTTTCCACAATGGTTGAACTAGTTTACATTCCCACCAGCAGTGTAGGAGGGTTTCCTGTTTCTTCTCATCCTTGCCAACATTTGCAGAACAAACTTATTTTTATTAATTGTTCCTTCTACATATAACCATTAAGGGCCAGCACAGGAAAGCAAGGAACTGCTCTTCTTTCCCCAAATCTCCTCAATCCCCTATCAGACTGACAGATGAGTATAGATATAAGAATAGGTATTTTAAAGTGCTATTCACATGGGTGAGATGAAAACATTTACAACCCCCTAAATAAGTACAATAAACAATATAGAGATTCTAGGTTAGAATGACTTAGGAGACATTCTCTACTACCTTGACTATATATGTAAATTACCCTTGTATTTAACTAAATCTGCCTCCTCCATTTCCTTTTCATTCAATGACACTCCAGGAATTGAATACTGTTAAAAAAAAAACAACCCAAATTTCCAAATCACTGGCTCTATGAGAAAAATGAATGATGTTGGCGGGTAAATTTAAAAAACATTACCCCGCACTTTCAGTTTGTAGTAAAAGCTATAATATATTTCATCAGAAAGCACCACTCCTAAAGAGTAATTTTATTCACTTAAATGATAAACACTGGGTATTTGAGTGGGAAAGGTTACTAAAAGACTGTGCCATTGTAATTTATCATACTACTTTGTTACATCTCCAGTGAAGGATTCATTCTTAATGATACCTCATACTTGAATTAAATTTACTATATGTTAATACGTGCTTGCTTTTGTGGCAAGACATTACTTCTCATCTGATACTATCACCAAATAACTGAAATTATATCAAAGAAGAAGTAGGATTCATTCCAGTGAGTCTTGACTTCAGTGGCTATTTCCATTATTTAATCGGATGGTTACTGACTTTAAAAACTGTTCTTGACATTGAAAACTTAAGTTAAAAGTACAGATTGCTATGATATACATGTTAAAGTGAGTCCTTCATAGTTTAGAAAATATGACAAATTTTTTAATTCAGAGGTTGAACATTTAATGGTAACTGGAATGATAAGTGGCCTATAAATAAATATTCATATCGTTGTGGCTATAAGAATATTAACTTTATTTGCTGCCTCTGGCTATGTAAAGATTTTAGCTGAAGAACCAAGGCTAAATGGACCATTTGGCAATTATCCTCTAAATCAGGGGTTGCAAACTATATGCCCAGAGGGCCCAGGCAGATAACTTTAAATGCATGGCGCAGGAAGGGTCTAAGTGTATCTGCATTCCTTATGAGTGGAGAGGGCTATAAACTCCATACAGAGCCTAAAGCTCTGTTCAAGTGTCCACCTGCCACTCAGTGCCCGCTGACTGCTCACTGTGCAAGAGAACTTGATATTGATAACTTGTGATTTATAAAGGTTAGCTGACGTGCCTTTAAAATACTGTGTTCAAGATTTACTACCAAAATATATAAGTTTCTAAAATAGAAAGAAGTGAAGAGTACTTTGGCAAAAAGCACAGAATTGGGACCAACACCAAATAGGACCCTGGGGGATGGCATTTTGAATGGGTGGAATGCCAGCATCTTGCTGTTCTCTGTAAAAATTTCTCCTAAAACATGACTTAGCTTTAATTCACTAAGGGCTCACTGGGAATAGAGTATGTTAGTGGAAAGGAAAGACCCTCTGTTGCCATAGAATCTCTTCGACTGGGAGGAAACTGAGGGGAAATGGGAGAAAGTTTTAGAATTAACTTTCTTAATATGTGTTTGGTATTTCTGGAATCATCAAGCACATTTAGAAAGCTTATATAATTTGTCCATGAAAACCTAACGAGCTTTTATCTCCCATGTCGGGAGGCACATTAATATTTGTCAATTTGTTTGATTAACATTTACTGAGCACTTCCTGGGTGCCATGTGCTTACAGGGATTAGGGATAAAAACCAAGGAAGATATGGTTGCAGTGTAAAGGGGAAGACAGAAAGTAAATGTGATGAAAAGTTCAGGGTGAAGAAGTGTTATGAAGATTATGAGTTTGCGAATGACAATGATGAGCCATTATACTAAAAACAGCTAATCCGCAGAGGGGAAATGTGGAGGGGAAGCAGGAGTACCTAAAGAGGAAACAGGAGCCATGATCCTTATCTAGGGCTTAGTCTGTGCCAGCAATTGCTCTAAAAGCCTTCTGCTGCAAGCCCTTCAATGCTTCCGTATCCCTATGAGATCACAGTCCAGGCTACCTCGCTAGAAAGGCCCAGCTAGAAAGGGTGCCCCTCCTTCCCTCTCCAGCCTTACCACTGTCTATCTTTCTGGTCTTTCTTCAGCAACACCAAATTAACAGACTTCCCTCACACCTCATGCAGCGACTTATACTGCTGCTCCTCCTGTTCTAGGAATGCTCCCTACACTTGAACCTGTTAACTCCTTCTCATACTTTAAGGCCCAGTTCACAGCCCTTCCTCAGAGGGCCTCTCTGACCACTCCCCTTGTGCTCCAGAGCTCACTGCGGTTCCTGCTCACAGCATATTCCATGTGATACGGAAAAGGTCTGTTTATATCTGTCTAAGCTTATTTGCTTATAAACTTCTGATGTTGCTTCACATCCATTCCTCTATGGCTACCACCCGCGTCTTCATTAGGGTTAACTAATTCGGATTGTGACAAATGTTCTCATCTCCACTGTCTACCCCTTCAAAGCACTTAAATATCTCTACCCGATCAGTCTTCCCAGGCACTGAGCTGACTGTGTATTCCTCCCCTAGCCAAAGACTTTAATGGCTTCCTGTTCTCTACTATAGTGGTTCCCAAAGAGTGGAACATACACAATTTCTGAAAAGATTTAAGATGGTACATGGGAATGGCATTAAATGTCTCAGGATCACAGGACAAAAATTGCCCTTGTCAGTTTTCTTTCAAGCCTAATTATGCCCCAAAAACTTGAACGTGTACCTAATTCTTGAGGACTCTTTCTAACAAAAAGCAGGCCTTAGGGTAGAGCCTTAAACAGAAAACAATTTTTAGCTAGGCTTTAGAATTTTGTTCTTTTTCAGTTATATTTATTTTTATGGTTACATACATTATTTTTGGAAATTTACACTGGTTTTACACGTCCATTTATTTTTCCAGTTTTACTGAGATGTAATTGAAGTATATCACTGTATAACTTTGAAGTGTACAGTATAATGGTTTGACTTGCAAATATTGTGAAATGATTACCGCAATAAGTTTAGTTAGCATCCATCATCTCACATAGATAAAAGGAGAAAGCAAAAAAAAGGGAAAAAATTCTCTCCTTGTGACAAGAACTCTTAGAATTTTCTCTTTTAACAACTTTCATATACACCATGCAGCAGTGTTAACTACATCATGCTGTGCCTTACGTCTCCAGTACTTACTTATTTATAACTGGAGGTTTGTACCTTTTCACCACCTTCCTCCAATCTCCCACCTCTGGTAACCAGAAATCCGATCTCTTTCTTTTCTCTCTGAGTCTGTTTCTGCTGTTGCCGGACAGAATGCTCTGTATATGTCTATTTGGTCCACTTGGTCTACGCTGTTGTTCAAACCTGCTATTTCCTTACTGTTTCTCTGTCTGGATGATCTGCCCATTGTTGAGAGTGGTATATTAAACTCCTCAGCTATTATTGTCTTGGTTTGTGTTTTTCCTTTTAGCTCTGTTAGTTTTTACTTAATGTTTTTAGGTGATCTTATATTTGATGCACAAGTATTTACAAGTACTGCATCTTTTTGATGTATAGACCTCTTTATCATTATATAATGACCTTTGTCTCTTTTCACCATTTTTAGTTTAAAGTGTATTTTTTTCTGATATAAGTATGGCTACCCTTGTTTTAGGGGGGTTGCCATTTGCTTGAAATATCTTTTTTCATCCTTTCACTCTCAGTCTATGTTGTCTTTAAAGCTAAAGTGAGTCTCTTGTAGGCAGCATATCATCGGATCTTGTTTTTTTATCCATTCAGCCATTCTGCCTTCTGATTGGAAAATTGACTTCATTTATGTTTCAAATAATTATTGATAAGTAAGGACTTACTGTTGCCATTTTGTTAACTGTTTAGTATTTTACACTATCCTCCAACTTAATGATTTAAAGGAGAGTATTAAGTACATATTAGAACAGGTAGTACACAAACATGGTAAAGTCATAAGAGTCGTATTATCAGGCCCAACCTTCTTGGCCTGTAACCTACTGCTCACCTACTCAAACATTACGCTGCTTTAGCTTTCAAAAGTTACACAGGCATAAAGTCTCCTAGCCTATGCCACGCTGCTGCAT
The DNA here is from genome assembly GCF_040802235.1 of Manis javanica. NCBI lineage: Eukaryota > Metazoa > Chordata > Mammalia > Pholidota > Manidae > Manis > Manis javanica. The sequence goes on from NC_133158.1 coordinate 7,867,108, forward strand.
TGTAGGACTGCTGTTTCCTTAACGCTATTTTTTAGAAATCTGACAACAATGATCGATCATTCTCTGTTCTTCAAATATGAACCACCTTCATGCTTGCACTCATGTTGTTCCTTCTGTTTTGGATGCTTGGCTTTCCGTCTCTGCCTGTAGGACTCTTACAGTCCTTTCACTCCAAGTGCAATCTCCTTCATGTAGTCTTTCCTTATCCTGCAGTCAGATGGATTTCTTTCCCTTCCACAGTACCAATGGCACCTTCTCTCTCCATTGTGCTGCCTGCCACAGATTTGGTGATATTCTAGATGTTCAAATAATTATATTCTCCCACCCAGCAGATCTTAAATTCTTTCATGGGAAGGAAAGGAAAAGCATGAATTCTATGCATTTTTTTATATCACCATGGTACTTAACAAAGTGCTTTATACACAGAGTAGGTCCACAATTAATATCCGCTGAATTGAATTTAATATTTTAAACAACATTCATGTGACACTTACAATTTTGCGCTTGATCATGAAGAGTGGGATTTTTGCATGAAGAGGGGTTGAGGATAATTCCTTATGGACCGTTGATAAATACAGTCTTCTTTTAATGTTCCCTAAATCAGTAATTCTGAAAAAAATAAAGGAGAAAGATCCCCATCAATATAATAACCATTTCTTTGGATAATCATCAAAATGATATAATTTATCATATAGGCCCTTTCCAACAGGGAGATCAAACACAGAACTTAAGAATTGCCTTTTTCTTTCATGAAGTAATAAATTTTCTTCCTTAAATTCAAAGTGCTCACAAGCCAGAATGTATAAATTCACTTAATATGCTAATTTATTTCAGTACTCTGCACTAGATTTGAACAGTCTTCCAGCCTATGAAAAAATTCAATTTGTATGAACTGAGAAAGTGCTTGCCTTTAATAACCATCTTGTTCCAGCCCCTTAAGCTTGTGTTATCTTGGGACATACTGTCACCTACTAAATAGGAAAACATTATGGGCTTCTTTCCCTAAAAATGCACCTGCCATTTTATATAGGCTCTTGGTCTGCTTAGAGACAGACACAAAACACTGACTGTCGGTTTCACTTCCTAAGCACATATCTTGGAACCAGAATTATAATACACACGTTTATTGCTCACTATTCAGGTCAACCTGCAATGATAGCAAGGACACTGAATTTCAACATCTTTAATAGATTTAGACCACAGCCATGATCACAAAGATTAGGTTTGCTTCAAACTGATAGAGGCTCATTTTTATGTTGTGCTTCCTTTAGGTCTCAGAGGTAACACAGCAGGCTTAAAATCACCAAAACTGTCGCAGGCTGCTATACTGTTGAATTGATGCTCTCTTAAAGACTGTCTTCTTATCAGAGAGTAGTTGTTTTTTCCTCCTGTTTTTGGCAATTTTGTCTAGATAAACTAACTGGTAATTTTCTATAATTAGTAATCCCTCAAGGGGACATTTCATTCAAATACAGTATTTGTATTCACTCAAATACAAGGTTTATAGTGCAATTAACTATTTAAAAAATCAACATAGCCTTTTGTATAGTTCTTCCTTGCCTCCCCTTCCCACTTTTCTAATCTCATCATTTCCTCCCTCTAAAATACTTTATATACTTTTCCATGGAAAAACTATCATTGAACAATGTTAAGAATAACTACAGTAAAAATCAGATTAGACGATTTCAGATATGCCCCAGACCAAAAAATTGTACCCTATCTGTACTAAATGATATCATAAATTCATTAGGAAAGCACTATGTCTGAGTATGTTGGCACTTTATTGACACAGGGAATAACAACAAAACTCATTCATTTACCTGTTCAACAAATATTCACTGAGCCAAGCAACATCCTGGGACTACCAAGGGGAATACAATGGTGAGACGGGCAAAGCTCCTACCCTCCTGGAGCTTTTTTTTTAGTGGAAAAAGCAGATTAAAAAAAACCCACGAAAAGCATAAAGAAACAAACAAATTCAAGTTACGCTGAATGCAATGAAGAAAACATAAGAGACTAAACTAGAAAATATCAAGAAATGATCTACTTTAGATAGTAAAGCCAGCAGGAGGAGGTAGAGGAGGCACATGACGTAGGCAGGCTGGGCAAGAGCCAAAGCATGCAGGGTCTTTATGTCAAGGTAAAGAGGTTTTACAAATTTATTGTTCACAACAGGAAGCTGAGTCAACACTCTACCTCACATGATGAATGGGTATCATAAAAATAATTGTTATGGTCTCTTTTACTTCTTTATTGGGATAAAATTTATGTAATTGAAATGTACAGGTTTTAGTGTTTTGTTAAACATATACACCCATGTAATGACCACTCTGATCAAGACACAGAACACTTTCATTGTCCTAGAAAGTTCCTTCCTGGCCCTCCTAGTCAATCTTCACTCCTGAATTCTAACACCATGGATAAGTTTTGTCTGCTCTTGAAGTTCTTATAAATGGAGTGGTGTAGAATATACTCTTTTGAAACTGGCTTCTTTCACCTAGGATGACGTTTCTGAGATTCATCTATGCTGTAGGATATACCAACAGTTCTTTTTATAAATTGCTTAATCTTATATGACTATTCAATTTATCCATTTTCTTGTTTGATGGACATTTGCTTCCATTACTGAATAAAATGTGAATTTTCATATGAATAAAACCTGTATGAATATGCTTGGAGAGTCTTCCTGTGGACATGCATTTTCATGCTCTTGATTAGGGGAGGGAATCCTGGTCATTGGGCAAGATGTGTGTGTAACTTTAGAGAAACAGTTCCCCACAGCGCTCTAGGAGCTCCATAGCCTCACCAGTTTTTGAGGCTATCAGACAGTAATGTTAGCCAGTGCTAATGGGTATGAAATGGATAACATTGTGATTTCATTGCATTTCTCTTATGAAAAATGACAATGAGTACTTTTCCATGTGTTTACTGGTGTATGTTGTGGAGTGTCAAGTTGTTTGCTCAATTTTTAGATTGTTTTGTTATTATACTTTTGAGAGTTCTTCACATATTTTGGATACATGTCCTTTGTCAGATATTTCCATTGTGAATATATTCCTGCCTATTGTCTTAATGGTATTTAAAAAAATCTTTTATTTGGAAATAATTTATAACAGAGAAAAGTACCAAGAAAAGTACACTGAAACTCCTACATGCTTTATCTAGATTAGCTTAATGACTTTTGATTAACCAAAGTTTTTAATTTTCATGAAGTCCAGTTCATCGTTATTTATAGCAGTGCTTTCTAGGTCCTAAAAAATCCTTGCCTAGCCTGAAGCTGTAAAAATGCTTTTCTGTGTTTCCTTCTAGATCTTCATTGTTTTAGTTTTCATATTTTGTTTATGATCCATCCAAATTAATTTCTGTGTATTGTGTGAGGTGGTGGGTGTGGTTCTTTGCTTTCCGTACGTTTACCCAGTTGTTCCAACACCATTTGTTGCAGACTGTCCTTTTCTCACTGAAATGCCTGGGTACTTTGTTGAGAATCAACTGACGATACATGTGTGCGTGGATAAATTTCTGGACTCTCAAACAGTATCAAAGGCGGCCCTGGGTAGCACTCACTATGGGATGGTATCCAAGTGAGCTTGATCAAACCAGCCAGAGCAGCTGCAGCTAACATCAAAGACGAACACAGAGGACGTGACACAGAACGCTGGAATGAGCTGCCACACTGACAATACCAGCATGCTTGCTGCTGCTTAGCATTATTCTGTCCTTTTGTTGTTTTACACCTTTGCTGATGCATTTCCCTTGGAAAGCCCCTTCTCTCATTATGCCAACTGAAATTATATTCATCCATCACAGTTCAGGTTGAAATGCCTCCTCCTCCTTGGAAACATCTTGGATTTCCAAATGAAAAATAATCACATCTTTTTTTTTGACTCACCACAGCATGTTTTCCAACCTCCATTACTGATTTTTTTTTCATTCTCCCTTGGTGGTCTAGTCCACTTTATAGGCCATAATCTGTCCACATATAGTCCACTTTATGGGCCATAATCTGATGCAAGTATGCTCTTTACCTTTGTTTTCACAGATGAATAACACATGATCCCATGTATTTCAGTTTTACCACTTGCTAAACATTCTAATTGAGTTTAAAAGGCTAGAATTTGGTATTCCAAAGCCCATTTTAGAGTTTAAAGCAGTCTGTCATTCAAATTCCACAAGTCTGAAGGCCCTGAAAGGTTTGGCGATTTGTAAACTTCCTAGTCTACACATGTACAAGCACAAGAGAGGGGCCTCTTATGCCTCGGTTTCTCCATCAGTAAAACAGCAGGACATAATAGTATTCATCAGACTGCAGTGAGGACTGCATAAGTGAATATATGAAAAATGCTTAGAGCAGTGCCTGGAACACAGAAAGCTCTACCTAAGTCCTAACCATCATCAACTCAGGTGGCTGTGGATCACCTAGTGAACGCTGTGCATTTGATGTTTAATTTCTTAATTACTAAATTTGAGTCGTTTATATATGACTACATCTTCTATCAATGTCCCAACCTCCACGCTGGAAAACAGAAATGGGTGGACTTATGGGCCATGGCATCTTTCATCCTGCTGCAGTGAATCGTGGTTAAAAACTATGGGTGTCACCATCGCCTGTTGCCTACAGTCTGTCTCTTCTACTAGCCTAGAGGCTCCCCGGGGGCTAAAACCACATCCTAGTTATCACAGTACTCTCATGGGAAGTACTTGCTGAACTTTCTTTGTTGAAGCCCTCCTGGAGTCACATATTTGCTCATCTATTTACTGAGCACCTACACGGTGCCAAGGCTAGGAGACATTGGGGATAGCACAGTGAATGATACAAAGTCCCTGCACTTATGAACAGAGGAAGACAGTATAAACAAACAAGTGCACATTGAAGCTCTCAATAAAAGCTGTGAGGAAAAATGAAGTACAGCAATGCAAAAGAGACAGATGGGATGGGAAGTGTTATTTTAGAAAAGTCAGTTAGGGAAGGTCCCCCAGAGAAGGCACCATTTGAGCAGAGTTGAACGAAGCAAGTTTGGAAGCATGCAGGTATCTGAAGCGCATTCCAGACTGCATACTCCTGAGGACTGTGTGAAAAGTCAGAAGGAAGATTTTTTTCCTCTCTATAGTGGATCTTTCAGTGTAACCGAACAAATATTTATTAAGAAAGATCCACCTTCCTTGGCTGTAAACCTCAGTAAAAACCACACAATGGGTGCGTGGCATGATTTTACTCTCACGTGGGTCAGGTTTTGGTTTGCACAAAACAGTTCTCAATTAAATCTAACCTTTATGGCTCTAATCTCTGCTGATATTAGGACTAAGGCACTTATAAAGTGATAAGGATTTATTCTACTGTCTCTGCAAAAATAAATATGCAAACCTTCCCTATCTCATAATCAAGAATAGTTGGTTTTGGAGGGAAAACAAAATCATGTGCTAAGCTTAAATGGTTCTGAAGCAAGCTGAATTGCTACTTTAAAAAAATTAAAATTAGTCATTCATGAGAGAGAGAGAATATAAATGCATATGTGTGTCTACTTAAAAGCTTCATTACGCTCATGTGCTTTTTTGGGGACAATTTAGTTGCTGTAAGGAAGGCTGCTTATAAAACAGCTCTTCAGTTGTCACACAGGCTTGATTTTCACCATCTAAAACCTCCTGCGACCTAGCGAAGCAGAAAGAGACAAGCAACACTGGTACTGCTCCTCTTGCACTTACAGATACTTAAAAAAAAAAATATATATATATATATATATATGAGTTAATACATTATTATATCTGTGAGTGAGCATTCAATAGCTAAGGGTCAGCAATATGATCGAAAAGTAATGAGACCATGTTAAGAAAAAAAGGGGTAGTCAACAGGAAAATCAACCTCATTTATTATAATATCCTAGTGATTAGCAGTTGTATGACTCTCCCAGCTATGGTCTTTAACGACATTCATTCCAAACTTAACGTCTACATTTGCAAACCATTTCAAAGTAAAATAACTTTTCAATTCAATTTTCAATTCACCTCTTATATCTTTATTTTTGATTGAGAATTTTTTTTAATAATGGCAACCTCAGTGAGTATTTGAGTAAATGGTGGCAACCATCCAAGAGTGTAGATAAACTCTTCTATTCAGATTAGCTTTTCACTTTTTTTCTGTATGTACAATCATTTACAACCATGTGTGAATGTTCACTTCCAGTTAGAATGAACTTGCAAAACTGATGTCAGATTTCTGATGATTTATTTACTTACTAGAATCAATTGTTCTTAAAGCCAAAATGGCATTTATTTTTTCTTATCATGACCTAACAATGACCAAATCTGAATGCACATCATCAGTGATGCCATCAAATAACTCTACAAGGTCTAACTACAAGGAAATGGTTTGCAAAATAGTGTATTTGAAAATGTGCAATGATGTTTATGTACAAAAATCACTATTGGTGATGGAACTCTGGGTAAATGGAAATTTAAGAGAAAGGTATAGAAAAGAGTAAGTATTCTTATTTCTATTCCATTCATATGAAGTACACGATTTTCTTGATGATGTGCCTGTGCTCTTGGAAAATGTTCATTCAATGACCCACAGTCACTGTTATGGGTTGAGCTGTGTCCCCCAGAAAGATATGTCCAAGTCTTAAACCCTGGTACCTACAAATGTGTCCTGCTATGAAAGTATGGTCTAGGGAGATATCATCAAATTAAGATGAAGTCATGCTGGATTAGATAGTGCTGTAATCCAATGATTGGTGTTCTTATCATTATCACTATCATATCAGTAGAGGGGAATCTGTACACAGACACAGACAGAGAGAGGACATCATGTGACAACAGAGGCAGAACTCCCATGATGCATCTACAGGTCAAGAAATGACAGACTACTGGCAACTGCCAAAAGCTAGGAGAGAGAGGCATAGTACAGATTCTCGATCAGTGCTCTTAAGAAGGAACCAACCCTACTGATACCCTCAGATGGGATTTTTAGCTTCCAGAACTGTGGGCAATAACTTTCTGTTGGTCTAAGCTATCCAGTTGGTGGTTAATTTGTATGGCAGCCTTAGGAAACTACTACAGTAACATTCGTATCTTTATTATTAAAGACAAAGGTTAGAAGAACTAGTCAACCTCTTGGGGGTCTCAATTCCTTCACCTATAAATTGGGGATAATAACATCTGCCCACTCTGCTGAGAAAATGATGAATGTGAAAATGATCTACTTTATAAATATGGTATTAGTCTTCTAGATGTATGCTTCTAGTTGATTTTCAGCTCTATTTTGCTCTTTCTCCTTGTTCAAGATCATCTGTTTTCAAGCCTTCCTTAGAGAAGCTACAGTTTGGGTATAAGTTGTCTACTTAAAAAAATAAGCATCTCTAACATAAAGAGAATGCAATTATGGAATACTTGCACCATCCACTCTCCTAACCCCACAAAATACTCTGCCCTGAACTTGCCAAAGAACTCACCTGCATTTTAGGAACTACAACACCAAGCACTGTAACCTCTTGTTCATACACAAGGTTAGGATATTGCTTATTTCAGTTATTGGACAAGTATGTTGAACTGAATAGTACCATCATAAACGATCACTTTCTGAAGACCATGATAGAGAAGACATTGGGCACTGGAAGTACACTTTTCATGAATCCAAAAGTATCAATTTGGGTGCTCAATTATCAACATAAAATTCCACACAAACCCTGAATATTGGAGAGTTCCAATTATTTATAGACTTAAAAAATTGTTAGGAGTTGCCTGGTGTGAAAATTTGACAGTATCCCAAAGGGGTTAAATCTGTCAAATGACCTTGAACACTTCCAAAATTCACTCTTCAGATTTTCTCTCCCTCCTCACCTCTGCTCTCCTGAATGTATCCCTATAGCTGTAGAAGATTTTGACTCCTTAAGTAATTATATATATATTCTGATTCTACTTTTTACATATAATCTTACATGTCTTTAAATGGAGGCGATTTCGTAAGTACATAAATACACAATTACATGGATGCTCATTATAATACTAACAGAAAAACAAAGAAACAGAGAGAAAATTTAGAGGTCTGCCATGGGGTCTATGGTAAATACTCTGCAATGATGCATATGGCAGCTATTAAAAGAATGATACCAATTAGTATGTAGTAATATGGAAAAATTCCCAAGATAGGTAAAGCAAAAAGTCCCACTGTTACCACACCAAACGAATTTCCAAAAAGTGTGAATGGTATGATTCTATCTATGGAAAAAGAGATTATAATATCATACAAACATATACAAATACACAATCTCTGAAGGCACTCACAAAAAACTATTAAAATCAGTTACTTTTGAAGAATGATTCCAAATTTTCTTATGGACATGGATTTTTATTTATAATCTAATTTATAAATGGAAGAGTTTTAGCACCTAAGGACAAAGCAATGTTTAGTGGTTAGCTTAATTTGAAATAAAATTACTTCTATACAAACAACAATATACAAAGAGAATATTTAAAATAATTCTTTACTTCTGGGACCTCAAAATAGACATTATGCAACGTTTTGCAGGTACCACAGGGAATTGTAGCAAGGGTCATTCTGCTAGACCCATACTCGTGGGGAATCAATAGACTATCCTTCGAGGTAAGAGCACAACAATTTACTTATAGCGGTTTATTGAGAGCTTAGTTCAATATGAGTGGGCATTTTGTCAATAACATTCTAATGGATGCTATAGATGACAGTTCAATGCTATAACACACAAGCTGGAAGGCCATATAATAAAATCTATAGGTCCCTGGAGTCAGAGGATGATCATTTGTAGAAGACCTAAAGAAAAACACCAAGAAATGTTTCACTGCAGGGCCTGATGATTGTTTTGGAATAAAAAGCAAACAGATTTGGTTATTATGGATTGCATTGTGGTAACACTTTGGTTCCACTTTTATACATTTCTTTATCTTAAAAAATTATAGTAAATGAAAGGTGAAATTAGAAAGCTTTCCTTCATATGGATTAGGATGGAAGCTTATCAATGTAAACACATTTCCCAAATAAGTTACACAATATGCAGAATTCACCATCTGAGCAAAATCCTGTTGGTTAGAAATTACAGCTTGAGAAGAGGTGGCAAATTAACTCATTCAGTTCTACAGTCAATTCACAGTTCCCAGCACGAGGCTAAAGTGGTCACATGAGCTATATTTGTGCCAAAGTTCAAAGCAGAAATAAGGCACTGCTTCCCAGAAGGCAGGGAACTACTGCTCTCTTTAAAAAATATGTCCAATTAGATAACAAGTTTATCTGACGGGAAGAAGTATAATGCCTAGCATGTTCACATTTGAGTTCTGAAGCATTCATTATTTCATTTGTCTTTTTTCTAAAGCTGGACTTACATATTATTTCAGCAACACTTTGGGAGGAGCTAAAATATTCATTCAAATAGCTCCTAAAGATTTAAATCTGGAAGCTCCTGGGTTCTTTTCTCTGCTTTTTTAAAGCATTCTTTTCCTTGGGGACTATTTTCATACCCACTTTTGATTTTAAACTTTGCTAGGCTGACAATTCCATCTTCATGTCTAGCCCTGACTCATTCCTTGAACTCCAAACTGCTTGCCTGACTCTTCCCTTAGAAATTTCACATGAAACCCATCAAGAAAAGAGCCCTAGTGCCCTTCCTCACCACTCCCCAATGGTGCAAACCAGGACCCTAAGAGTCATTCTTGATTCATCTTTCCTCTCTGCAGGTCTATCAGGTCTACGGTGGATCCACTCATTTCTCCATCTCCCAGCCTGTGCCTCTGCCCAAGCCCTGTCTCTGCATGCCTGCACAGCCTCCCTGCTCGTCTCCGCATTTCCATTTTTTACCCCTGCTCCCCCAAATCAACACCCTCAAGAGCAACTATATAAGCAAAATCACAAGACTATATATAGAAACTATGGGTTTACAGAAGCATCTGCATGAATTCCAAACTGAGGCAGCAATTAGGAAAGACCACTTAATTTTTATTTTTCTATATGGCATGGTTTTAGCTAAAAAATAAAAATAAAAAAAAGTCTTCATGTAAAGAAAAAAAAACTACATCAATAGATGTTCTATTCCTTGTTTACTTAAGAGGAGAATGTCTGTTACGGCACCAATAGTCTAAAAGAGAATAAGTGTATCATTTAAAAGCAAGGTTTATGCCTATTTCTTTTACTGCTGTTTCTATAGCAATAGCATAAAATCACCTGTTTTGTCTGTGATGCTCTTGGAACTAGAATATTAGTCATTGTAACATCTTTCTTGTTTTTCTTTTAGTTTAAGAAAGGGAACAGAGGAACAGGGAGTAGCTCTGAATGTAGAACATTTGACTTAATTTTTTGGATGTGGTAAGATGGCAATCACAAAGCACGGTCTACAGTGGTGCCAACCCTTCTGCCCGAGTGCACAGTTTAACACCCACCTGCTTCTCTCACCTCCTTTCAAAGAGGAGCATCAGCTGATCCTAGCCTCAGAGCATTTTCACCTTCACTATGAATGACCAGGGCCTCATTGCTTTTGCAGAAAGAGCCTGTAAATAGCACCCTTTGGCTTCACTTACACACCACTGCATTTACAGAAGGCTGACTGCACTTAGAATTCATTCAACAAGGTGCAACTCAACATGCAAGCAGTAATGGATGAAAAGTCATTTTGAGTTTTGGCAGGAAAGGGAAAGCCAGGGTATACTCTAATTCTGGAAAGAGGAAAAGGAGACAAGGAAATAGAGGAGGATCAAGGAAATATGGAAGGCCAAAAAGTGGGAAAGAAAGAATGTGGACAAGACAGTGGGTTCTTGCTAGCAGGCCTGACAATGCCACCAAGCTTGCTGAAGGAGCAACACAGCAGCACCCATGCAGGGTTGCCATCGGTATTATTAGGGCTGTTACTGTCATCCTGGCATCCCAAAAGAGCAACAGCAGTAAGCACAGGCCGTGGATGAGAACCAACTTGGTTTTAAATCCCGCTTTTGCTCCTTACTATCTGTGAAATGTGAGCAAGTGATTAATTCTCAGAGCATTAGTTTTTTCATCTGTAGGTGGGGCTAATCCCTAACTTGCAAGGTTACTGTGAAAACAGAAGGCCGCCCTCTGTAACATCATTTGTTGCTATGCCCAACTTTTGCTGCCCTTCCTTTGATACATCAACTGGAGCAAAATACCCGAACGATTAGTCTTTTCAGCTAGAAACTCCCATGCAGATGTATATAGAATAACTTCTAAAAGGTGATACCAGGCATCTGGGCACACGCTGGGGTAAGCCCCGACCTCGGCCAGGAGCCTGTACTGACCGTGCTTGGAGCTGGCATGTTGGCTCTGGGCCTCCTGTGCGTCACAAACAACACTCCCTGAAAATAAACATCTACGTTTACTGAGAGCTTACTTACCATGTCATGAGACTTTAGGGATATAAAAATTCTGGACATAGTTTATTCATTGGTAAAAGTTTTATAGCTTCTTGTCAGATACTGAGATGGTAAAGATAAAAGAGAAGTGGGATGAAAGGAGGCAGCAGGTTTGTAAACAGGCAGAGACATGAAGCTGGCTCCCACAGGCCGGGCGGAGCAGCCTCGGGCTTCCGGTCCTGTCTCCCCGCTCCACCCAGTAACAAGGCCACCTAGCAATCTGCACGAGAACCTGAAGTGTGAGAAAGTGACTGCAGGAGAGGACAGCGACTTGTCACCAAAGAGCAACTTCGCCTGGGGAAACCGCAGCCCTCTCCTCTCAGGAGCTGAGGGAGGAAAAGCACGGGTGGTCTGTTCCTAGGATGACGGGAGCCCGAGGAAGGGCCTGCAGACAGACTAGACAGTGCCAAGGCCAGCACAGCTCCTTCAGCCCCAAAAAAGAAAAGAGCAACACGTGGCAGCTCCATCAGTGTGCTTGGTCACCCTCATACCCTTCCTTCAGGTTCTCACACTCCCCTGTACTCTAATATCCTCCTGTCCCTGAGTTAAGAAAAACCTTACTTGGTTAATTAAAAAGCAATATGGGGGAGATACTTCTGGACTTGGGCCTTCCTAGCACTTCTAATGCAGTTGGTCCAAAGACCACATTTTGAGAAACATATCCAACTACTGAGGAAAACACTCCTCTCTGCCTTTTGGTTCTCATCAGTCCCTGCCTCTTCCTGGCTAACTCCAGAAGTGTCCACTCCAATCTCAGGTCCTGAGGCATTCTTGCTATGTTCTTCAAAACTAACCTTAACCAGGTTCTTCATTATCCTGGCGGTGTTGGTGAGGCTATGATTCACCAGCTACCAACCCCAGATACAGAGCTCTAGAAGCTACTACTGAAGAAGGTCCCACGTGACCAAAGGGCTGGCGTCTTTGAAGCCAGAGGCAGAAATAGATCATATGATCCTTTAATCAAGAAGAATTACAAACCCTGCAACCTGGTGAAGGAGGGGCAGTGTGCCAGTTAGGAGATACAGTTAGACTTTACAGTTAGACTGTCTGGACCTAAATTGTGATTCTCCGACTTATTATTAGTTGTAGTACGTTGGGCAAGTTAGGGCTCCCTCTTCACAGTTTCCTCACCTTTAACTGAAGACAAGAAGTAGGTGCTACCTTGTAAAACTGCTATGAGGACCAAATGTAATAATGTATGTAAAGTGCTTAACATAGCCTAAATAAGACATTTATGTACTTTATGTGTTAGCTATTATCACTGACTAAATTTTGTTTTATATTCCAGAACTTTGAGGTTACAACAAGTACTCAGCCACTTGCATGGGCATAATCAAAGCTCCTGATTAACCCACCTTTGCACAGAATGGCTCTCAGTCTGATACGAATGAAATTGACCTTCTGAACTTGAACAGAATGTCAACTCTGCTTCCAGTTTGGTATCTAAAGTATATTGATCCCACTTCAAGCAATAGCAGCAAGTTTCAGCACTTAGGTACTCGTCAAAAAATTGAACTATGAACTGACTGAATCTAGCACTCGACAAAGGCTTGCTTGAGAGGTCTGATATTCTGAACCATGTTATATTTCCTCCCTAAAGAAATGCCTGCACGAAGTTGAGATTTAATGTTTTGTCCTCCGTTTCTTTCTTCTTCTTTTTTTATGGAGAATCAATATAAGGAAAAATCCATTTGAAGAAAACTTTATGTCTTTTGCAAAAATCATATCATGGATGGCAAATAGGTTTCATCTTCAGTTCCAACCTCCAGTGACTGGCAGTATCCAGAGTGTTCTGTGAAGAACTGCGAGGTTGCCATGATCGATTAGCACTGTCTGCCATTGACCTCAGTGAGGAAGTGGATGCCTTGCGGTAGATCTACCCACGCTCCCATCATCATGGCTGAAAGCCTGGCACATTGTACATGCTGTGCCCTATGTAAGGACCTGCTGAATGCATACATCCCTTCCTACCCTCAATGCCATAGGCCTCTCACCACTCAGCCTTTGTGCATGTCAATCCCTCTGCCAAGTTCCTACCTCTCACAAACAAATGGCCTCAGAACTTGAGGGTAAGGTTACCCAAAAAGTTACTAAAATCAGTTCACAAAGGATGATATTTCAAGTCAGGATGTTTCCTAAATAGAGGCCAGATAATATGAATGAAACAAAAACCTGATGAATGGCATTGAAAATATGCAGTGAAAGGTGAGGGTTTGGACAGAAAAAGGTGAGCCAGAGGGAGGGGAAAAAATTTGAAGAAAAATGTTCTGACTACGGGCCATTAGGGTAATGATGGTATTTCAGAGAGCTCAAAATGATGAATCATTGCAGTTTGTTTTAAAGAATTCTTTACCAGAACCATTTTAGTGACATTAAATGGTTTAAGTGACCATCTGTGGAATGGTGCAGCAACTGGGAGGGCTTATGGACCAGTCTGGTATATCCATTAAAATAACTACACCTGCTACAAAGAAGCTGTTCCCAACTTCCCTTTGCCAATCATAAATCTGGCTAATCCCACCTTTCTTGTCATTTTAATTTTCTGTAGATTACTTAAACCAGAAGGAATGTGGCTGCACTAAATTGTTCCCAATTTTACAAAGAAAATATATTTTTTTTAAAAGCACAGAAGCCATGTTCAATTTAGATAGCAGTTTTAGAACTTATGGTTCAGTTTTAAATCTTTTCTATTTGAAAGATTTACACAACAAAATCAGGACAAAACACTGTAATGGTTAAGCATAAAAGAGACTGTCTATTCTTATTCTACTAAAAAATTTGCTTATTGGAAATAAGATATCAAATGCTTTATTATCTAAATTTAATAAGACATTGTAACACACTGAAATAGAAGCTAATACATATAAATATCAAGAATAGTAGTAACAATGAACACTTACACAGGGGTTTCTCTGTGCCAGGCATTGTTCTAAGTTCTTTACATATATTGTTTGATCTTCCAACAACCCTAAGAGATATGTCTTAGTATTGACACTTTGTAAGTGAAGAAACTGAGGCACAGCAATGGTAAGTAAACTGCCTAGGGTCACATGGCAAATGAGTGCCAGAAGCAGGATTCAGATCCAGGGTGTCTGGTTGTAGCATCTGTCCTCTAAACAGCTATGATGGATCCTCTCTTTACCTTGGACCCAGAAATTTTAAGTTCACGCATGTATAAGGCATGATTTCAGGCGTGGGCTTTAGCTATTTCCAAACTTCACGACTGCCTTTCAGTGTTCCTTCAGTTCGCACAACGGAAAAAGGGGACAAGACATGTGAATTTGGCTGAAGAGGAAAGGAAGAATCCAACTAGCAGGAAAAAGCTGGTGACAGTATTCTGTCCTGCTTATTATAATCAGATCTTCTCTACTTATTTATATAAAGCCTCTTTTGAAAAGCTCAAAAGGCCTCCTGCAATAAACCATCAATAATTGTTACTTACTTCCTATTTCTTCAATTTATGGTGACACCATATTTGTCAGACATCCCTGAGTGATCACTGTTTTCTGAACTGTGAACTAGCTTAGTGGTGACAGTACAGCTTCTGAATTAGTTTCTGATAAATTTCACCAGAGGGCCTGGGAATAATTATTACCCTTTGCGCCACAGCCCTACAAACCACACGTCAACCAACAGAAAATGCAGGGTGCGCGCAATCGTCACACTGCAAAGATAGATATAGCCTAACAACATGGCAAAAGATGACAAATTATATTCAACTTTAAAGGGGCTGGCCTTGCAAGATTTAATTAGCTTACACTTGAGAGTAATTTGAAGCTTCAAATTATAGTTATTTAGAGACTCTTGAATTGCTCATCATTTCACTTTATGAAACTACAATATGAGACAGACTTCCATGGAAAAAAATGGTTAGAATTAAAAAAATATCTATCCTATAGAGAGGAAACAAAAGGAGCAGAAAGAAAACCAGCTTGTGAGCCAGACAGCCTGGGTTATAGCTCCGCAGGTGTGATGCCGGGCTCTTCATGAACTTCTCATCTTTGAATTACCACTTACCTTACGGAGCAAAGGAGAGTTAAGGGAACTTGGTAAAATGCTTGTCACTGCTCAACACATTTTGGTTTCTTTATCACCCATCCTCTTCTCTGTTTACGCTAACTCTGGAATTTTCTCTTAAGAGTCCCCATTTCTGAAATCCTCTTCTCCATCCTCTTCACTTCCCTCTTGTTCTTCAAAATTCATCATCACTGGCCTGACTGACTCCAACAGCTTCCTGACTGACTCAGTGTTCCCCGTTTTCCTCTCAGCGACTTAACATGTCCTTAGGTGCTTAGAAAGATAATCACCAATGTTATCGTCCTAATTTACAAAGGCTAGGAACCCCTAACCTACGAAGACCAACAATCTGCGCCTGTTTCTGCAGATTCACGAGCCACCGCTTCCTCACCCCCTCCCAATTCTGTAGCCACACCAAAGTACCACACCGGTGGTACGGCCTTCTCAAGTGCTTTGCTCGCGGCCTGAAATGCCTTCCTTGCCTTTTGTGAGTCTTTACGTGTTATACAAAACTTTTAGGAATGTCATCTCCTCTATCAACACATCTCTAACTCTAAAAGACAAAAACAGGAATTGCAGTTTACTTAGAGGTACCATTGCAATTACACATGCTTCTATCAGCATTTCATTCACTGCATTCTATTTGTTCGACAACATTCTCTTTCACAGACTACAAGCTCCCTAAGGAAATAAGTTCTATCTTATTTATCTTTATTTCCATGGTCTAGAAGCACTTCTAGCATCTTATATAGTAGACACTGAACAGATGTCAATGAGAGAATGTCCAGGCATCCATAAACCATTATCCTTTTTCTATCTTTTGGTTAACTGTTATTTTTCCTTTATTACAAAGTAAGGGATTCTATCAATGCAGTAGATTGAACTAATGAGTATTCTCTGCCTTCTACAAACACATAGATAATTTGGGACCAATTTAAGAAAAACAAAGTTTAAATGATGAAAGAGTACATTGACTGGGTGTCACAATGCAGAAGAAATAAAAGCCAGGGCTGACTGGCTAAGAGTTGATGCCAAGATATGTGTGTGGGCTGGGGGGTGGGCAGTGGGAGGGAGGAGATCTACCCTAAATATATATAAAGATCAGATCTGTGTATGTGCACACATGCATGTGCAGGTACCTGTGTACAATTACAGGCAGGGACACAGGATTGTAACACCTATGTGGGGATAGTAGATGTGGCCTTGGGTTTATGTAAGATGAGGAGCAGGAACTGAGACTCCTGCACAAAGCCAGGCCATGAAATGACTGCCCCCAACTCCCACCTCCCTGCCCTGTGACAGGAGTTCCAGGAACCCCTGTTCCCTTATCCTGTCAGTGAAAAAGCTTGTCTCTGGCCAGGCTCTGAGTTTAGGAAAAATCTACTATGAGAAGTCAAAACCCTAAATTCAAGCCATATGTGAATTTAGTCTGACTTTAAACTGCCCTGTGGTGAAGAAATCCCAAGCTAAGAAAGACATTTAAAAACTGGTTCTAAATCAGTAGAAGCCCTGAGGTACCCAGCAGAAGAAAATACAAAGCTTCTCTAGAGGGACACTTCAGCAATCTGCTACAGGTACTCCCCGATTTATTTACAGATAAAATACCCGCCAGTGAGGATAAATGTTCATTCCAAAGTTACTTACTAACATGAGAAAATGATACACTATGGGGGAGAGCCAGCAGATACAACAAATAGATTAGCTTTTTTAGAATTTGAGACTCTATAATAGAGCAATCTGAAAACCATTATAAAATAAGTATATTTAAAGCCATAAAGCCATAATAAAAGAAGAGGATGCCATAAATAACAGATCTGAAAAATAACCAAATAGGACTCTTGAAATTAAAAATGTTTTTTTTATTAAAAAAAAAAAAAGACAGGCAAAACAGCATATTAGATAAAGCTAAGGAATTAGTGAGCTGAGGAAATGAACCAAAGCAGAGAGAAAAAGGAAGAAACAGTTGAGACGGGTGGAGAGCAACTAGAATCAAAGCGTTCTAAAATGCTTGTTCTGTAAACTGATGAGCTATGGATTTTCAACTTTGTTAAGGTGAATATGAATTCTATAAATTTAAAGGTAACTACTAAAAGAATAGAAATGGGACATAAAACTTTCAAACTACCAAGGCTCAATATCATGAACTACATATAAAAACTAAATATACATCTATGTGTATAGCCTTAAATTGCCTATTTGAAAAGTAAGATTAAGTTAGGTTAGTCAACTCGAAAAGCTGGCAAAATAATATACTCACAAAAGTAGAAAGAGCATAAAAATTAAGAGAATAATTGAAATAGAAGCTTTAGAATATTAATGAAAACAAAAATTTGATTCTTTGAGGAGACTTATGAAATAAACTTCTGGAAAAATTGGTTCAGTATACAAATTAGAAATAAAAATATAAATTAACATTATACAGATATAATAGAGAATAAAACAACTATATACTTATATATATAATATATATCTACATAACACTTGTAACTTTTATAACTATGCTATGAAATTTGAAACAAAGTATCACTTTTTAGGATAATTATAAAAATTGGCTCAAGAAGAAAATAGGAAACCTAAAAATACCTATTTGGTATCAATGGTCAAAAATCCATCCACCAATAAGCACTGAATCCAGATTTAAAGACAAGTTCTATTAAACCTTTAAGGAATGCAATACAGATTTGAGATAATAAGAAGAGTAAAAGCTCCCCAACTTAATTTATGAAATATAACCTTGTTACTAAAATCATACATGGATGGAAAGAAAAAAAGTATAAACTGATTTAATTAATGTACATATATCCAGAGGTCCTAAACAAAGAATGGAAAACTCAATCTAGTAATGCATAAAAATACCATACATGAAGATCAACAAGGGTAATCTCAGGAATGAAAAGCTGTTTCAGTATGAGAATATCTGTAATGTAATCTATAACATTAACAGATTAAAATGGAGAACATGATCAATTCCACAAATGGAGAAAAAAAGCTTTCAGTAAAATTGTAAAATTCAACACTCACTATTGATAACAAGCCTTAATAAACTAGGGAAATGAGCACTTTAACATGTGACTGAGTTATATTCTTAAACCCTCTGTCAGTCAGGAAGGATTTGGCTACAATATTAAATAACTCCCAAATCTCAGAAGCTTAACATAATAGCAAAAGATCATTTCTTGTTCACACTGCAGGTCCCATGGGCAGCAAGAGGCTGTTTATTCTAGTAACTCAGGGACCCAGGATGGTACAGTCCTCCAAAATAACCAGGGCACTGGGGGGATGGGAACATGGCAAGTGGTACACTAATTTCTAAAGCTTCTTCCTAAAGTGACAACACTTGTGCTCATCTTTACTGGTGAAAGCAAGTCATATGGCCAACCTAATAAAAGGGGTGGGAATGTGAAATTCTACAATATGTCTGGAAGGAAAACTAGTATTTGGAAACAATCCCAATGACTACTGTAGTATAGTAAGAAATATGTATTTAGTCTTTGTCTGGTTCCTGGCATAGAGCTCCATAAACCCTTGGAAGTTTCTGAGTGATGGAAGTAACAGATGCATATTTTTGGTGTTGCTATACTCAACAAGCCCCTTTTAACTTTACCTGAGTTTATGCTAATAAAGTGACTCTTGGTTGGCCACTAGATACTTCAGGATGGGGGCAGGTTGCCAGAGGAACCAATCGTGTGATTAAAGGGTGGGAACTCTCAATTACCAATGGTCATTTAATCAAGTGTAGCTACTTAATGGAATCTTCTAATGGCTCCTAAACAATGGGGTTCAGAGAGCTTCTGGGTTGGTGAATACATCCATGTGCCCTGAGAGGGCTTGGAAGCTCTGCACCCCACTACCCCAAATTTTGCCCTGTACATCTCTTCTGTTTGGCTGTTCCTGAGTTACATACTTTATAATAAATCAGTAATAGTAAGTTGAGTGCTTTCTTTCTAGAGTTGAGTCATTTTAGAATTAAAGTCAACTTTCTGAAGGTCATGGAAACCCCTGTTTATAGCTGGTTGGTCATAATTATGGGTAGCCTGAGTACCTTCTATTGTAGTGGATGTTGGAAGTGTGGGAGGTCTTGTGGAACTGAGCCCTTAGGCTGTGGAGTCTAACCAGAAGTTAGTGTCAGAATTGAATTCAATTGTTGGGCATCCAGTAGGTTTTGGGAATCTGAGACTATCACCAGGTACACACACACACACACACACACACACACACACAAACACATACACATGACATGGTCAATATATGATGAGTATATATACTGTAATAAATATACTTGAGAACCATTGCCACGAATTATTTACTATTGCATTCCTATACTTTCAGTTAATCCAAAAAGGAAAATATAAATGTACAATATTCAGCCATCATTATTTCTACATATTCTTCTGTCTTTAGTCTTCTTCGAAATCACTTTTTGTCATTTAAAAAATACCTCCTGAGTATTTTTTAATTATTATTTTGCGAATGGAAGCCTGAAGAAAAAACAATCTGCCAAAAGAATATTGATACCCATAGTTCCAAGTGTTATTTTGACATTTTCTGCCAGAAGTTGTAGTACACTTTTTAGACAGAATTATTCTTAAAATATTTACATTCTATGCTTTTTCTAAAAGTCATTTTTTTCAAACTTGGATTTAGACATCAGGAGATAAAAGTAGTGTATTACATTTTAACAAGGTTCAATATAAATTAATGATAAATTGCACAAGTAAAGGAAAATCATGTATAAAAGGTTAATGACCATTTGACCATTTTAAAGTCTTTCATCACTCAAATCAATAAAAATTTAAACTTAGCTCATTTATTTTTTCCTTTTATAGATATACTGCTATTAAAATTGAAACTAGTTAAAGAATCCAGTTTGATAATGTACGAGGCACACAGAATCCAGGTCATTCTATAATTGGCTCTAGATCTGTAATACTAAGAGGAGCACATCAGATGTAAAGAAAGCAAATACACAGAATTAAGATAGCAAGGAAGCTAAAGTACTGAGTAAGTACATGCTGTTTTTAGAATTTTTGCTAATGATGATTACATTTTAAATTCTTCCTAGAGTTTCACTAGATACAGCATTACTCATATCCTGTCTTTAAGAGGTATTCGGTATCATTTATATGCAAAGAGGGTATTGTAAGTAGTTCATGACCAAAGTTTTCAAGATTCACTAATGAACTTTTCTAGACATTTCTTACTCCACTCAAGGAAAAAAAACTTTGTAATACAAATCACTGCTCCAGAACAAATCTATAAAAATTAACAAATTAAAGAAGTGCTTGACTTGCATACTACTTTCAATAAAATAACCAAAACTTAGTTTACTTTTCATAATAAGATGATCAATTTTCAATATGGGAAGTACATTCATTTCCATAGTTTACATAAAATTTTCAAATAGTAGTAGGATTTCCAGACAGAAAAACTAAAAAAAAAAAAAATTAATACTTATCAAATATGGCTTCACTGGGATAAGAATAAGAAAAGAGGACTGTATTGACTTATTATTTAGCAAAGCACATGGCAAAGCATGAGATACAGCAGAAATGGAAAGAATTATGACCTCTGAGGAAGGTGTTAGTCTAGAGTTTCAAAACTAGCTAATCCTGTGGATAATGTATAAAAAATTACAGTAAATGAAAGTAATTTGTATCAAGAAAACTCTCAGTGAAATTAAATGCCTGGGAGGTGCCTGCAATGTGCTGATGGATGGCATGTAATAAAGTCAGGAGTAAATGGAACACACTTGGTGCTCTGACAATGCCCTGGCACTCTGCACTGCAGCCCTCAAAGGGGTCTGGGGAGGATGGGGTAGTTGATGAAGAAATTAGCAACTCCAAAGAGGCAGAAATATTGGCACAGTAAATTAAAGCAGAAATGGCCTTTTCTGGGCAGTCACTTCTGTATTTTCCCCCCAAGTTTAAAAAAGGGCTGGAGAAATGACACATCCACCACTACAGGTGGCTTCTCGGAAACGCCTGGTAGGAGGAACTTTCCCACCTGTCTGAAGGCTCCTCCCAGCTCTCCACAGGGCTGACTCCTTTTCATCCTTTGGGTCTCAGTTCAAAGGTTACTTTCTGAGAGGTGCTTATCCTCGTGACTTTTCCTAAAGTAGACCTTCCTGTGTGCCTTCTTACTACTTTGTGTATTTACTCCTTAACATTTTCCTTCTTTTTTTTTTTTTTTTGATGTGCTTTTCTTTCCTGCCTTCCTACAAACTTCTGGGGACAGGGATTTTATCTGCCTTGACTACTGAAAATATTCTCAGCACTAGAACCATACTTGGCACATAGTGGGCACTCGTGAATATCTATCAAATGAATCAATGAACATGTGTTCCAGGTGCACAATCACGAATGAATCAATGAAGTCTCTTTTCAAAGGACAGCATTTATAATATCTTCTATACCCTTTGGTCTACACTTTGTAAAGTCTAATTGTGGCCCACATTTGCAACAATTTACAGTCACTTCCCTGAGGCACAAATACTCATCAATTCTCCTAGAAGAAGTATCAACAATTACTGACAAAAGAAGAGAAGTCACTACTGGCAATGGTATATTAGTAATGCAGAACTAGTCATGATAGTTTATTATGGGGAACTCAAAGGAGTAGCATTTCCTTTAGTCTCTATGGCACCAAGCACACCAACTTCAATGCTTTGGAAACTGAATAGAATAGTTCAAGCTAAGAAACTGACAGTAACATCTTTGTGACTAAGAAAATAGATATACTCATTTCCAGCCAGATTTCTAAAGCCAGGACCTCTGACAGAAGCTCAGTGACAAACTGCTCACCTCCTAGGAACCTAATAGTGTTCTCTAAAGGCTGAATATGAAAAGGCATGTTCAATAAATATTCACTGAATATTGAATATTCTTTAATGTCTGACTTCTGAATGAATCACACTCTCCCAAAATAATACCCTTGACTTAGATTACTTATTTTCATCGTCAATATTTGCTTAGAATATATGCCTTAGAGCAAATTATGTTTCAAAACAATTATTCTAGACAAGATGGCAAAATATGGAAACTTCAAAAAGGTTCAAAATTCAGCTTGGCTGATTTGGTAACAACATTACAATCCTAACATGTAGTAAGCAAACTATTATTAAGTTACTACATGTTAAGGGACTAAGTACTTTGGTCACATAATGCTTGTTACAACCCTAAGAGATTGGTTAGCATTATTATCCCCATTTCACCAATAAGGAACCTGAGGCACAGACAGGTTAAATGACATGCCTGGGGCCTCACCCCCAACAAATGGCAAAGTTGGAATTCAAACTCAGGCAGTCTGGTTCCAGAGTATGAGTGGCTGGTTAATCACTAATCTATCCAGTGATAGTCCAAGGTGCTTGCCTGCAAGCAGATTGTTACTGGTCCATGACCAGGTAAATACCAAGATTGAGAGTAACTATTCAGAAACATCTATAGCACTCTGACATTGCTGTGACATCCAAGCATGTGACCGCTGGCCTCATCTTGTTGGAGAAGAGTTTAGGGGTTGTAAAGGCACATGAGTTACATGTGGTCCTAACTATGCACTGGTAACTATATACAGTTAGTCAAACACATAACTGATCTTAGACATACCAGAAACTAAAAGAAAAAAGGAGAAAATGAAACAAAACCCTGATAATTCAAATACCACTTAATAGTTTGAGAAGCCTTCATTTCCAATGACATCATTTGTATTGCCTGAACATTTTCCCATCTCAGATGGGAAAGAACAATGGGGATGTATCACTTTTTGCCTGCCTCCCTCAGATAATAAATATAGAAAGATTTCTGGGATTTGCTAAATTTCCTTTTTAAATTTAGTACATATTTTAATGGAGATATTTATAAAAAGCATTTCAATATGAAATACATAAACAATTGTTGCCCTTACTATAGGAAAATATGCTTAGTCATTTGAGGTATGTAAAAAAATATCTATAAAAACATCTATCTAGAACTTTAAGTTTCAGTTCTACCCCCCCGCAAAAAGCCTTTTTACAAAAGTTAAAACACAATGAAAAATGTTTTGCATTTTTTTTTATTTTATAAAGACATACACTCCCTATACCTCAAAATCAATTTTCCATAATCTAATTTTGGCTTGAAAATGATTTGGAAACTGATTTAAACCAGATCAGAAACCACAAGGAAGGAAACTTGGGAGAGTCATTTTCCATTTGATTGAGGAAATCAAAATGTATCTAAAATAATACAGTCATATTGAATGTCTCTACCACGATGGAGAAAAAAAATAAGATTGCCACGTATATTGATTTTCAACATAAATGATGCATATCCCTTAAAAGACTTTAAAAAAAATGGAACTCTTCCTAAAATGCAGTACAAACTGCTTTGTAACAAAGCACTGTAGATATGACTCAGAAAACTTTTGCTAAGGCCTGCAGGTAAACTCTGAAACAGAGACCCGGTTGTGATGAAATGAAACACAAACTGTTTATTCTTCAGCCAGGAGCTCTGCTGGGCTCGCCTCTCGTTACCTTCCTGATGAAGATCTGAGGAGACACTTGCACTCACTTTCATTCTCCTCCTCTACCTTCCCGTTTAAAAAATGTTTTCCTAGGTATCTGTGGAGAGGACAGAACTACAACAACTACAGACAAGAAACACACCCGCTGTAAATCCTGAGCTTCCTTTACATACAAAGAACCGCATGTCAAAACTTTTTTTCCTAAAGCATGCAGTTGTTCCCTGGGCTCACAGGCCTTTTCCTGCACTTCTAAGCTTCATTACAGATGGCTAAAGCTGGAAGTATGATGGCTAGATAAGTGGGGCATTACTTGATCTTCTATTATTCTGGTAAGAATTCTATGAGGCAGAAAAAAGGCATATGCCATTATCCTCATTTTTTTTTTTTAATGGAGAAACTGCATCACACAAAGTTAAGTAACTTGCCCAAGGCACCAAGCAAATTAGTGTCAGAGAATTCAGCTCTTTACAACCCATGCTCTGCTCATCAGAGAACAATACTGCGTTCTTCCTTCTCCAGTCTGTCTTACACATATTTTATTCAAGTACGATACATATCTAAATTGTACTTTATGTGTATGCATTTCCAGACACCTCAACCAAATCATCAAATTGTAATTTCCTATTACGTTTTCTTTGAAATGTCAGCTTGTGAAATGATACCCATAAATCTTTCAAATATGAAATCAGTATGAAGAGGAGAGAAAGGATGATTGGAAGCAAAAAATAACAACAGTTTCAATGACTTTGCTTGGGTAAAGAACCAAAAGTTAAAGAAAAAAAATCATGGGGT
This sequence comes from Manis javanica, assembly GCF_040802235.1. Classification (NCBI taxonomy): domain Eukaryota; kingdom Metazoa; phylum Chordata; class Mammalia; order Pholidota; family Manidae; genus Manis; species Manis javanica. Next base: position 7,891,792 of record NC_133158.1, read on the forward strand.
GGAGGAAGAAGGCTTTTTGACCGACAGTGTTTTGACTCTTTGCCTCTTCATGCAGTAGATGGAGCTATGGTACCATTCCTGGGGGTTACAGGAAGGCTATGTGTGAAAAATAATCCAATTCATTCCTACGATCTCCATTTTCTTTTGCATTTTCAAATAGTCCTTTTTTGTTTTTGAAGTGTTTTTCCTCCACGCCCTGAGAACCTTCAGGCTGCACTACCTACGTCCCTTTTTTCCTGGAATGACAGAGGGTTACCGCTTTCACTGCACCTCCGTACTTTGCCATTTTCAGGAAGATATTAGGAGATACAGTTGCACAAAGCAACCTGCCGCCTTCTGCCTCATCACTCAAAAGGTTTTTTCTATAATCTATCAAATCTAGTTTTTGGTGCAAAACAGAATTCTCCCACAATTGAAAAATTTTCCAGAACAACCACTGGCATATATCTTTTAAGTGTTCAACTATAATGCAGAAGAAATGACTGATAGTAACCTCTCATAAAAATTACTACTTGTGGAAATTAAACAGAGAACAAAACACATTTTATTCAAAAATAAGGAGTTAAAATCCAAAACTAGGCCAAGTAATTTATTATTGAGTAGAAAAAAATTCATCCTTAAAGAGTATACAGGAATCAAAAAAAGTTTACCCTTATGTAGGGAGTACCGTGTCTAATATTACTATTATGTTTAATTTTATGCGTCAACTTGACTGAGCCATGGGATGCCCAGATATCTGGCTAAACATTTATCTACATGTGTCTGTGAGGGTGAATCTGTAGACTGAATAAAGTAGGTTGCCCTCCCCAGTGTGGGTGGGTTTTGGAGGCCTGAACACAACGGAAAGGTAGAGGAAGGGAGAACTCATTCCCTCTGCTTCACTGTCTCTGAGCTGGGACACAGGTCTTCTCCAGCCAACTTTGGACTCATCCGGACTCTGACTTAGAACGCATTTCATGCCATCTCCTGGGGTCGGGCCTTCGGACTCAGACTGAACTATACCTGCACTCTCACTGATCTCCAGCTTGACGACTGCGCATCCCGGCACTTCCTGGCCTCCACGACTGTATGAGTCAAGTCCTTACATCTCTTTGTGCATATATGTAAAAAATATGTAACACATATAACATAAAATATTATAATAGGTAACATATATTCTATAACCAGTAATTCTCTGGAGAACCCCGACTAATATAATTGCGATTTTCATGGTAAATTACTGTGGTATAAATGAAGCAAAAGAAAAAAAGTGATGACATAATATTAATTCCTTTCTAGGTAACACCGTACTTGGGTTTTTTGGTAAACAGTACAGTTTACAAACTTATTTACATAAATTAGTCTAATCTGTAAAAACTGTGTAGGTTTTTGTATCTGACTCTATAGATAAATGCTAACATGATGACAAAAGAAAACAGGCATATCCCCTCTGTGTCTTCCTGCTATCTGGAAAAGCATGTTCCAGACTTCACAGGACAACCCACATGGCTACCTTTCTGTACTCACTACTGGAAAAAAGTCACAGCTTTTACCAGGAAAAAAAAAATAAGGACTGATTTACCCTATTTGTAACTTTGAAAATACAGAAAAACTATATGTAAGTATAATAAATATTCATAATACGTGATAGGGAACTTCAAATCTACCAAATTCATTAAGTAGGAAACAAATTTCCTGGCTGCCTACTATGCCCTAGGACAGGGAAACAGAAGGTGTGGCCTGTGAACTGTTCGCTCTGTCTACAAAGAACACAGCAGCTAGAGTCAGAATGCAAATCAACTTTATCACTAACCACACATTTTTTTCCTAACAAGTGTTTTTCTTTATTTTTTTTTACTTTGTTATCATTAATCTACAATTACATGAAGAACATTATGTTTACTAGGCTCTCCCCTACCCCAAGTCCCCCCCACAAACCCCATTACAGTCACTGCCCATCAGCGTAGTAAGATGCTGTAGAATCACTACTTGTCTTCTCTTGTGTTGCACAGCCCTCCCCTTTCCCCCATCCCCCACATTATACATGCTAATCATAATAACCCTTTTCTTCTTTCCCACCCTTATCCCTCCCTACCCTCCCATTCTCCCCAGTCTCTTTCCCTTTGGCGACTGTTAGTCCATTCTTGGGTTCTGTGATTCTGCTGCTGTTTTGTTCCTTCAGTTCTAACAAGTGTTTTTCAAAGAAGAAAAGAGAATGTTGATTTACTTCAAGAGAGTTGAAATATTTCACTGTGGATGGCCACTTCAAGTACCATTGTTCTAGGTAATAAGGTGCTTTTGTATGTGTTAACTTGTTATTTATAATAGCTAACATTTACTGAATTCTTATTATGTGCCCAACATTTGCACTAACATTTAATCCTCACATTAACCCTGTGAAATAGCACTAATATTATACCCACCCTAGAGATGAAAAAACCGAAGCTCAAAGTTCTCAAAGACACTAGTAGCAAGCGGGGATAGAAACTAGGCAGTCTGGCTCTAGAGCCTATTCTTACCTCACTGCACTGCTTCTCCTTAAATTTGAATCCTCAACTTGGTAATGCAGGCATCACTTGTCTCATTTTAGAGCTGAGAGATAATGCTCCTAAACTGTGCTACCCAAAGAGAAGGGCTGCCCGTGATTCACCTCGGTACGTTCTCTCGGGCAGCCTCTAGCGATGTTCCCAAGCTTGTGGGGAAATGCAGACGGGTCATGAAACATGGTCTCTACCCTCATGATGCTCATATCCTCAGAGAAGAAATTCTACCAGTAAGTAAACTAAGTACAAGGTGGAAGGACTGTCCTGCCCTGGGCTTCGCAGAGTCAATAGTGGGCAAGCAAGTTCTTTTAAGCACATTTCCAAATGGTAAGCCTTAAAGGTGGCCAGGTGTAACCTCACAGAATGGCAAGAACCCACATGCCTTATTCTACCATCAGCCCACTGAGACTGAGGAAGAAGGACAAATAGGTTTTTCACTAACAATGTTAGATGGATTCCCTGTGGGGTCTAGCTTCTGCCCTCAGGAGAAGGCGTGGTGGCCCATCAAGGACTTAGATAGGAGCCCAAAGAAAGCAAGGTCAGGAATGGTATATAAACTCAGCTCTTCAAACATAGGACTGAGAACTTCAGAGTCCAGGTACCAACTACTCAGTTGGTCTTCCACAGAATTGACCTCTGCGCTGTTTGAATAAAGTAACCAATGACACTAAACCAAATTTGAAGGCCATTGTTACCCACCTTGGGACTTTGGCCACTGTGTTTCTTTGGGTGGGCAGTTGCCTAAGGAAATGCTTTTTATTCCTGAGTGATTGAGCCTATGCTAACATGAGCACCTGTCACACACAGGTGCTGAAGAAAGATAAAGTTTCTTCCTAAAGGATATATGATCCTACTCCAGGGGTCACATCTCCAATTCCTAAACAAAAGTCACTGGGAAAATTAATGTTTCTTAACAATGTACTTTACATCCAGCAGAACTAAAGTGGCATTATACAAGAAAAGCTGGTGGAATTATTTAAAAATGTGAAATGATTTACTCATTTATTCAACAAATTTTACTGAGCGACTATCATGCGCCAGGCACTGTTTACTGTTAATTAAAACCTCATTCAAAATTCAAAATTCTAAAAATCATCTTACTCATTTATGTTTTAAGAATTATTGTTGATACTACAATTTTGATTTGTAATACTGACATGCATCCAGGATACCATAAGGAAAAAAACTGCAAGTCACTCACAAATTAGTAGCATAGAGAGAAATACTGAATACATTCTATTATTCGCACTCTCAACCACAAATCTGACATTCTTGGTGTGATCTCCAAGTGTTGTGAGGGATGTCAAATCAGTGTTTTGGGCTTATGAATTGGGATTGGTGCCTTTGCCTTTTGCCTGTACCCAGGGGGCTGTTATTTAAAGTTTATATAAAAGGGAGAATACCTGTGATCCTCTTTTTTTTTTCTACATGTATTCTTTTTTATTTTTTGAATATAGATAATATACAACATTATTTTGGTTTCAGATGTCCAACATGGTGACTCGACAATTATATACACATTATGTAATTAAAAATGTTGTATAAATGTTTACCATGGTAAGTGTAGTTACTCTCTGTCACTATACCGATGTTACAGTATTATTGGCTATATTATCTTATGTTGTACTTCCATTCTTGTGGCTAACTTATTTTATAATTTGAAGTTTGTACCTTTTTTTTTTTTTGAGAGGGCATCTCTCATATTTATTGATCAAATGGTTGTTAACAACAATAAAATTCTGTATAGGGAAGTCAATGCTCAATGCACAATCATTAATCCACCCCAAGCCTAATTCTCGTCAGTCTCCAATCTTCTGAAGCATAACGAACAAGTTCTTACATGGTGAACAAATTCTTACATAGTGAGTGAGTTCTTACATGGTGAACAGTACAAGGGCAGTCATCACAGAAACTTTCGGTTTTGATCACGCATTATGAACTATAAACAATCAGGTCAAATATGAATATTCGTTTGATTTTCATAATTGATTTATATGTGGATCCCACATTTCTCCCTTTATTATTATTATTTTTATATTTAATAAAATGCTGAAGTGGTAGGTAGATGCAAGATAAAGGTAGAAAACATAGTTTAGTGTTGTAAGAGAGCAAATGTACATGATCAGGTGTGTACCTGTAGACTGTGTTAATCCAAGCTAGACAAGGGCATTAAAACATCCATGGATGCAGAAGATTTATTTCAAAACAGGGGGGTGAGGTTCTAAGCCTCACCATTGTCGATCCCCAATTTCTCACCTGATGGCCCCCCTGCGACTGTGTCTGTCTTAGATTGTTCCTCCCTTGAGGAATCTTACCTGTCTCTGGCTAACCAGTCATCTTCTGGGGCCATACAGGGAGATGTAAAGTTGGTAAGTGAGAGAGAAGCCGTATGGTTTGAAAAGGTTAGCTTTTTACTTCTTTGCAGATTTATGCCCCGTGGCTTCTATGCCCAGCATCTGTCTTGAGGTATCTTTACCACTTGGAGGAATTATGATACTCGGTAAATTCGATATGAGGCACAAATTCTATTTAAGGGTTGTAATTAGGAAAGAAGAAGAAAAGTTATAGAGGTAGCAGAGGGAAGAAAACATGGGAGGATTGATTATTTCTTTGACATATCTTCTTGTAGAGTAACTTAAGCATGTATAGGTTTTAAACTACTAATTAAATTGAGCACACACATAAACATAATAGGAATACAGTCACATAACCAAAGCAGATCTATAATTCCCAGCCATCTCCAGTGAAGCCAAGAAAACCAGTTAGGCACCCTAGGCATTTGTGAAAATTTGTCTATGATATGATGGATATTGTCCAACTGTACTTGAACAGTCTGAGAGAAATCAGACAAATTAAAACAACCCATTCCTGGGAACTGTTCATATCCCATATGTTCTTTTAACAGTACATAGTCTGTAGTTGTAAGATTTTGGAGCACTACAACTTGCACTTCTTCTAATTCTTGGTTGAGTTCCAACAGTATAGATCCAGTCAAATTTGTTGTTTTACTGTATGCACAGGCCAGCTTAGATTTCTCCTTCTTCATTCCAATGACAAGTCCAGGAACCGGTGGGATGGATGCAGCTACAACTGCAGTATCGCCTGGATCTTTGTTGAGGTTTTTTGATGATCATCTTCTGGTATGAGTCTTCCAGAGAGTGCTGATGTTGGAAGTTCTTCGTCATATCGTATCTTAGTTCATTTTCTGGGTAGCCAAATTAGGCTTTGATCCTCTGTATAAACACAAACAGACCCTTTGCCCACACTTTGATATGCCCTTTATACCATTGTGTACAACTCATTGGAGGTCACCACACAGGAACTGCTTTTTTTTTTTTTAAGAGAAAGGAATATTATCAGAAAAGTGTACCTCCATAGCCGATCATCTGACACCCTTTAAGTGATCAAAATTAAGGATATTTAAAGCATGTATTAATCGTTGATTTACAGTTAGTTTTATCCTATCAAGGAGTAATCCCCCCCTTTTTTTTTATCTTTAATCTACACTTACATGAAGAATATTATGGTTACTAGGCTCTCCCCTATACCAGGTCCCCCCTATAAACCACTTTACAGTCACTGTTCATCAGCATAGCAAAATGTTGTAGAATCACTACTTGTCTTCTCTGTGTTGTACAGCCCTCCCCTTTCTCCCTCTCCCCCATGCATGCTAATCTTAATACCTCCTTTTTTCTTCCCCCCTCTTATCCCTCCCTACCCACCCATCCTCCCCAATCTGCTCCCCTTTGGTACCTGTTAGTCCATTTTTGGGTTCTGTGATTCCGTTGCTGTTTTGTTCCTTCAGTTTTTCCTTTGTTCTTATACTCCACAGATGAGTGAAATCATTTGGTATTTTTCTTTCTCCGCTTGGCTTATTTCACTGAGCATAATACCCTCCAGCTCCATCCATGTTGCTGCAAATGGTAGGATTTGCCCTCTTCTTATGGCTGAGTAGTATTCCATTGTGTATATGTACCACATCTTCTTTATTCATTCATCTACCGATGGACATTTAGGTTGCTTCCAATTCTTGGCTATTGTAAATAGTACTGCAATAAACATAGGGGTGCATCTGTCTTTTTCAAACTCGATTGCTGCGTTCTTAGGGTAAATTCCTAGGAGTGGAATTCCTGGGTCAAATGGTAGGTCTGTTTTGAGCATTTTGATGAACCTCCATACTGCTTTCCACAATGGATGAACTAATTTACATTCCCACCAGCAGTGTAGGAGGGTTCCCCTTTCTCCACAGCCTCGCCAACATTTGTTGTTGTTTGTCTTTTGGATGGCAGCCATCCTTACTGGTGTGAGGTGATTTCTCATTGCAGTTTTAATTTGCATTTCTCTGATAATTAGCGATGTGGAGCATCTTTTCATGTGGCTGTTGGCCATCTGTATTTCTTTTTTGGAGAACTGTCTGTTCAGTTCCTCTGCCCATTTTTTAATTGGATTATTTGTTTTTTGTTTGTTGAGGCATGTCAGCTCTTTATATATTTTGGACGTCAAGCCTTTATCGGATCTGTCATTTACAAATATATTCTCCCATACTGTAGGGTGCCTTTTTGTTCTATTGATGGTGTCTTTTGCTGTACAGAAGCTTTTCAGCTTGATATAGTCCCACTTGTTCATTTTTGCTGTTGTTTTCCTTGCCCGGGAGATATGTTCAAGAAGAGGTCACTCATGTTTATGTCTAAGAGATTTTTGCCTATGTTTTTTTCCAAGAGTTTTATGGTTTCATGACTTTCATTCAGGTCTTTGATCCATTTTGAATTTACTTTTGTGTATGGGGTTAGACAGTGGTCCAGTTTCATTCTTCTACATGTAGCTGTCCAGTTTTGCCAGCATCATCTGTTGAAGAGACTGTCATTTCGCCATTGTATGTCCATGGCTCCTTTATCAAATATTAATTGACCATATATGTTTGGGTTAATGTCTGGAGTCTCTAATCTGTTCCACTGGTCTGTGGCCCTGTTCTTGTGCCAGTACCAAATTGTCTTGATTACTATTGCTTTGTAGTAGAGCTTGACGTTGGGGAGTGAGATCCGCCCTACTTTATTCTTCTTTCTCAGGATTGCTTTGGCTATTCGGGGTCTTTGGTGTTTCAATATGAATTTTTGAATTATTTGTTCCAGTTCATTGAAGAATGTTGCTGGTAATTTGAGAGGGATTGCATCAAATCTGTATATTGCTTTGGGCAGGATGGCCATTTTGACGATATTAATTCTTCCTAGCCATGAGCATGGGACGAGTTTCCATTTGTTATTGTCCCCTTTAATTTCTCTTAAGAGTGACTTGTAGTTTTCAGGGTATAGGTCTTTCTCTTCCTTGGTTAGGCTTATTCCTAGGTGTTTTATTCTTTTTGATGCAATTGTGAATGGAATTGTTTTCCTGATTTCTCTTTCTATTGGTTCATTGTTAGTGTATAGGAAAGGTACAGATTTCTGTGTGTTCATTTTGTATTCTGCAACTTTGCTGTATTCCGATATCAGTCCTAGTAGTTTTGGGGTGGAGTCTTTAGGGTTTTTTATGTACAATATCATATCATCTGCAAATAGTGACAGTTTAACTTCTTCTTTACCAATCTGGATTCCTTGTATATCTTTGTTTTGTATGATTGCCATGGCTAGGACCTCCAGTACTATGTTAAATAACAGTGGGGAGAGTGGGCATCCCTGTCTAGTTCCCGATCTCAGAGGAAATGCTTTCAGCTTCTCGCTGTTCAGTATGATGTTGGCTGTGGGTTTATCATATATGGCCTTTATTATGTTGAGGTACTTGCCCTCTCTTCCCATTTTGTTGAGAGTTTTTATCATGAATGGATGTTGAATTTTGTCAAATGCTTTTTCAGCATCTATGGAGATGATCATGTGGTTTTTGTCTTTCTTTTTGTTGATGTGGTGGATGATGTTGATGGATTTTCGAATGTTGTACCATCCTTGCATCCCTGGGATGACTCCCACTTGGTCATGGTGTATGATCCTTTTGATATGCTGCTGAATTCTGTTTGCTAATATTTTATTGAGTATTTTTGCATCTACATTCATCAGGGATATTCGTCTGTAATTTTCTTTTTTGGTGGGGTCTTTGCCTGGTTTTGGTATTAGGGTGATGTTGGCCTCATAGAATGAGTTTGGGAGTATTCCCTCCTCTTCTATTTTTTGGAAAACTTTAAGGAGAATGGGTATTATGTCTTCTCTGTGTGTCTGATAAAATTCCGAGGTAAATCCGTCCGGCCCCGGGGTTTTGTTCTTGGGTAGTTTTTTGATTACCGTTTCAATTTCTTTGCTCGTAATTGGTTTGTTTACCTTTTGCGTTTTTTCCTTGGTCAGTCTTGGGAGGTTGTATTTTTCTAGGAAGTTGTCCATTTCTTTTAGGTTTTCCAGCTTGTTGGCATATAGGTTTTCACAGTAGTCTTTAATAATTCTTTGTATTTCTGTGGAGTCTGTCATGATTTTTCCATTCTCATTTCTGATTCTGTTGATTTGTGTTGATTCTCTTTTTCTCTTAATAAGTTTGGCTAGAGGCTTATCTATTTTGTTTATTTTCTCAAAGAACCAGATCTTGGTTTTGCTGATTTTTGCTATTGTTTTATTCTTCTCAATTTTGTTTATTTCTTCTCTGATCTTTAGTATGTCCCTCCTTCTGCTGACTTTAGGCCTCATTTGTTCTTCTTTTTCCAGTTTTGATAATTGTGATGTTAGACTATTCATTTGGGATTGTTCTTCCTTCTTCAAGTGTGCCTGGATTGCTATATACTTTCCTCTTAAGACTGCTTTTACTGCGTCCCACAGAAGTTGGGGCTTTGTGTTGTTGTTGTCATTTGTTTCTATATATTCCATGATCTCTATTTTGATTTGTTCGTGGATCCATTGATTATTTAGAAGCATGTTGTTAAGCCTCCATGTGTTTGTGAGCCTTTTTGTTTTCTTTGTAGAATTTATTTCTACTTTCATGCCTTTGTGGTCTGAAAAATTGGTTGGTAGAATTTCAATATTTTGGAATTTACTGAGGCTCTTTTTGTGGGCTAGTATGTGGTCTATTCTGGAGAATGTTCCATGTGCACGTGAGAAGAGTGTATATCCTGTTTCTTTTGGATGTAGAGTTCTATAGATGTCTATAGATCCATCTGTTCTAGTGTGTTGTTCAGTGCCTCTGTGTCCTTACTTATTTTCTGCCCAGTGGATCTATCCTTTGGGGTGAGTGGTGAGTTGACGTCTCCTAAAATGAATGCATTGCAGTCTATTTCCCTCTTTAGTTCTGTTAGTATTTGTTTCACATATGCTGGTGCTCCTGTGTTTGGTGCATATATATTTAGAATGGTTATATCCTCTTGTTGGATTAAGCCCTTTATCATTATGTAGTGTCCTTCTTTATCTCTTGTTACTTTCTTTGTTTTGAAGTCTATTTTGTCTGATATTAGTACTGCAACCCCTGCTTTCTTCTCGCTGTTGTTTGCCTGAAATATGTTGCCTGAAATATGTTTTTCCATCCCTTGACTTTTAGTCTGTGCATGTCTTCGGGTTTGAGGTGAGTTTCTTGTAAGCAGCATATAGATGGGTGTTGCTTTTTTATCCATTCTATTACTCTGTGTCTTTTGATTGGTGCATTAAGTCCATTTACATTTAGGGTGACTATTGAGAGATATGTACTTATTGCCATTGCAGGCTTTAAATTCGTGGTTACCAAGGGTTCAAGGTTAGCCGCTTTAATATCTTACTGCTTAACTTAGCTGGCTTATTGAGCTGTTATATACACTGTCTGGAGATTCTTTTCTTCTCTCTCTTCTTATTCCTCCTCCTCCATTCTTCATATGTTGTGTGTTTTGTTCTGTGCTCTTTTTAGGAGTGCTCCCATCTAGAGCAGTCCGTGTAAGATGCCCTGTAGAGGTGGTTTGTGGGAAGCAAATTCCCTCAGCTTTTGCATGTCTGGGAATTGTTTAATCCCGCCATCATATTTAAATGATAGTCATGCTGGATACAGTATCCTTGGTTCAAGGCCCTTCTGTTTCATTGTATTAAATATATCATGCCATTCTCTTCTGGCCTGTAGGGTTTCTGTTGAGAAGTTTGATGTTTGCCTGATGGGTTTTCCTTTATAGGTGACCTTTGTCTCTCTAGCTGCCTTTAAAACTCTTTCCTTGTCCTTGATCCTTGCCATTTTAATTATTATGTGTCTTGGTGTTGTCCTCCTTGGATCCTTTCTGTTGGGGGTTCTGTGTATTTCCGTGGCCTGTTCGATTGTTTCCTCCCCCAGTTTGGGGAAGTTTTCAGCAATTGTTTCTTCAAAGACACTTTCTATCCCTTTTCCTCTCTCTTCTTCTTCTGGTACCCCTATAATACGGATATTGTTCCTTTTGGATTGGTCACACAGTTCTCTTAGAATTCTTTCATTCCTGGAGATCCTTTTATCTCTCTCTATGTCAGCTTCTATACGTTCGTGTTCTCTGGTTTCTATTCCTTCAATGGCCTCTTGCATCTTATCCATTCTGCTTATAAATCCTTCCAGGGTTTGTTTCACTTCTGTAATCTCCTTCCTGGCATCTGTGGTCTCCTTCCTGACATCTGTGATCTCCCTCCAGACTTCATCCCATTGCTCTTGCATTTTTCTCTGCATCTATGTCAGCATGTTCATAATTTTTATTTTGAATTCTTTTTCAGGAAGTCTGGTTCGGTCTGTCTCCTTCTCAGCTGTTGACACTGCGATCTTTGTCTGTCTGTAATTTTGCCTTTTCATGGTTATAGAGATAGTTTGCAGAGCTGGTACGAGTGACAGCTGGAAGAGCTTTCCTTCTTGTTGGTTTGTGGCCTTCCTCTCCTGGGAGAACAGCTTGTGCTGGGCATCTGTGCGCAGACAGGGCTTCTGCTTCCTGCCTGGCTGCTATGGAGTTTATATCTGCTGTTGTGGTGGGTCTGGCCTGGGTCTGGCTGCTGCTCCAAAATGGTGGAGTCCCCCTTCGCGAGGCGCTGGGTTCTCGCAGGTGTGGATGTGGTCTGGATGTTGTCCTGTGTCCTCTGGTCTCTATTTTAGAAAGAGTTGTCTTTGTTATATTTTCATAGATATATGTGGTTTTGGGAGGAGATTTCTGCTGCTCTACTCACGCCGCCATCTTGGCTCCGCCCCTTCCCTGTGATCTTCTTTTAACAAGAACATTTGTACAGCTTAAAAAAAAATAACACTTCCTTTTTATCATCAAAACTTAATCCTCACAGTAAGTAGGCATTTTCTCCTTTTACATATAAAGAAACTGAGGCTCCTAGAAAATTAAGTCAATTGCCCATGGTCTTGGTTGATGACAAAGCTTTAAGACATTTGGGATTCCTGATAGAAAATTCTGTTTTTTTCTGTGGTTAAACAATGAATGAAAAGACCTATTTTATAAGCATTTCAAGAGTTACCAGAGTTTGTAAGAGATGTGAAATGCACTGATTATTTGCCCTTCAAATGCAGTACAGAAGGGAGGGAAAAAACTGAATGGCTTTAAGAATTATGAAACACTGTTGATAAGATACTTGGTCATCTGAGGGCAGATATTTATTTTATGTATCAAAATAACCTCATTTCTTATTTTTCTCTCTGTTTTTCAAGACACAGATATAATGGGGAAAGGAGGATACACGACAAGCAGGTGTCACAGTCTACAGATGTTCTGAATAGGAGAGAAGGAAGTAAAGATTTGCTCTGGATATCTATTAGCCAGACACTTGCTGGTGTTTACAGGTGATAACTTCATCTATTTCAGACATTCAGATACAGAGTTAATACTTGGAAAGTTAGAGGTGTTTCAGAACAGCAAGCTATAGGCTGCTTTTAGAGTTAGAAAAGTACTATATATTTTATATAGTACTATATATTTACAGTACTGTTCTTTGCCTTTCTAAGCCAACAGTCAAGTATATGCCAAAGCAATCCACAGGTATCCCTTGAAGATCCAAGTTAAGAATATCAGAGACACAGTGTTAGCAGTGGTAGTTAAGTCCAGACACAGAGAGAGGAAATCTCATTCTCCTGGAGCTTAAGTCTGAAAACACCTGTTTCTATTTCCCAGATGTAATATAAAACTGGAATCAGCAGTATATCTAAGTGATATACTGTGCTTGACAATGGTAAAAGTTAGTCAACCCTAATTTCACCACTGTATGGCATTCCTGGAGAGGTGTGAAACTAACCTGCAGAAGAAAACAAAGTAACCTCTAATTAAAACAAAACATAGTACATAAAATAAAATAAGGTTCTCTGACTTCATTTTCTTTGTCCCCATTTACTAAGGGCTCTTTTCAAAAGTAGTTTTTGCTTAAAGTAAATTCACAAGTTCTCTTCACAGACCCACTGGATTAAGTCTTCAGTGGGAAAGGCAGACATCACGTGTCAGTCTTTCAACCGCACCCCTACTGCCCTCTCAGCTGCACAGAGTGGGCTGTGGGCCTCAGACATTTAGCAAGAAACAAAGAAAGAGTCCTTCCTCCCAGCCTGTGTGGGACTTGTCACCCTGTATGGGCATATCTTTCCCCACTGCGGACTCAGTGTGTGCTCCTCTGGTTCTGCTTACGTGTATGTGTCCTATGGCACCTGGCCAACCCCACTACTACATCTGTCCCTTGTAGGGGGAGGATAGGGTCTTTCTGTTGCAGCAAAAGAGGGGTGTATGTAGGCCAGATGCCCTGTATGACTTCCAGCACAGCTGCCTACGTAAGCCCAGCCAAGATCAGCCACCTTAAAGCCACCCCACAGAAGCATGAGAAATAATACGTAACACTTCTAAGTCACTGAGTTACGGACAGGCTTATTATGCACAAAAAGCTAACTGACACAAACTCCTTTCACACAATACCATGTTCTGTGGTAAATACCACTCTATTGAGAGACTGTTATATACTTGAAGTGTACTGTGTATGAATTTTGCTCTCACGCAATATTTATATGAAGTAAACATGCCAAATTCAGCCACTTTATATCACTTTAGCTACTTTATATAAATTCAACTGATATGAAATACTGATAATATCATGTTTGACACCCCACCACTCTATTTCTAGGCAAGCAATAAGTGTCACATAACTATTAGCTCCTACCGTCATAAGTTTCACCATGTTAGTATAATTTAATGTTTTCACCATCTAACTCTTAATTTCTTTGTGGTCAATAGAGACTACATTACTTGTGAACTAATCAAATTTAAGTATTGATTATTCTCATTTCTAGATTTGATGAAGTCTCAAAGACAGTATGAACTAGTAAATCCTCATTTGTAAAATATTCCAGACACACTGAAATAAGTAAAACAAATGTGGTTTTCAGTGAAAAGGATCTCTTATTTCCTTAGGCAAAAAACGATTTCCTTCTACGTCTAACAGATATAACAAGAACATATATTTTGATGATTTGGGTATATACAGGAGGGGAAATGATACACAACATAGTGTTAGTCATCAATGAAAAGTATCTTAAAAATATCCCTACATTACATGAATTATAGGTATGTGTATATTCATACATACATATATTGTTATACCTATCTTTGTACATATATGCATGGATGGTTGGATGGCTAGATGGAAGACAGAGCAGAGGAAGTTAGCATGTAGAAAGTGGTGAAAGACTTATTCTCACCCCAACAACCGAAACAAGCCTGATAAACTACAAAATCTTAGTTTTAGAAACCCAACAGAAAGCTGAGTATCCAAAATGACCTAAATGAACTAAACCCAGAAGTGAATGAGGCCTGCATAGGAAAGCAGAGACTGACAGCTGTTCTTATTTCTAGCAGAGCAGAAGGAATGGATAGGGGGTAAGGAGAAAGCAGCCCAACTTTTAACAGCTGCTTGTAGGCAAAATGTTGTATCAGACCTCTGAGAAGCCCTCCCTGCAAAGTAAGGCTCCACCATCCAGCTTTCTCATGGGTCTGCACCGAGTGCTAGTGGCAGTACACTGAATGTAGAGGGGGGATTGGAAAGTGAAGAGAAATTCCTCAAAGGCACTCTGGATTTCAGCCACTGGGGGTTAGGGATGACCAGTACAGCTGAAGAGAAACTGTCCCAAGGAATTCTAGGCTTCATAGAGCATATAGGGCAGCCTTCCTCAGGAGGCTTGGGTCAAGCAGCAGGGGAGAAGATCTCCTAAGGCAGGGCTGAGCACAAAGGGAGCTCTCTAGAGGCCCAAAGACCTAAGCACCTAGGTGGTAAAGCAGAGCGAGGTCTCTCAGTTTGGAAAGCCATGCTTCTAAATCTGTTGAGTCTTGCAGTGGTTAGAGCTCCATCCTGGCTGGAGGGAACGATCTGACCTTGCACGAAACCGAATCTTGCTGAAGGTATAACCAAGCTCCTCCACAGCCCAACCACAGCAGACTCAGCCCTGCCCTGCTGGCCTAACAGAAGAAAGGGTGTGCTCTTCTCTAGGGCAAGTGCCACTTAACTTGATGCTTTATTGTTGTTTACATGAGATGTGTCATCCGTTATCAAAAATTAAAGATGCACAATAAGCAAGCAAACAAATCAGTCATGGGTCAAGAAAAGCAGATGCAGAGATGATCCAGCTGGGTACTATCCATCATACAATTGATAAATATTCTTTAATCACTAGCAGCCTTTCCTTCACAGGGATATATTTAATAAACAGGCAGATAATCCTAGTAGTATTCAAGGTAAGGTGGTAAAAGTTTAAATTTACTTTTGTTATAAAACCATCAAAGAAGTTCTCAGCATTTATTCCTATCCAGATACTAGAGATATTAAGTTCTCCTCATGGAACTTAGTCTCCTGATAGAGAAAGACCTATAAATAAGGATAAACCAACCTAATAAATGCCATCACAGAAGCATAAAAAGAATGTTAAGGAAAGCATAGAAGATAAAGTTGGAAGAGTCAGGGAAATCTTCCAAGAGAAAGACATCTGAGCTCAGTTTTTTTAGAATGATGGAGATGAGATAAAGGGCACAGATGCAAAAGGATAAGAAAGGATGGAAGAATGGAAGTATGGCTTTAGGGTCCCACCAGTGTTTTTAAACAGCACAGGGCTGAGGGAAAGGAATATCTGGGGAGAAAGAAAATAGATATGACTGGACAAGACAACTGGAGCCAGGATGAAACAGCATTTAATACCACATCAAAGATCATGGAAAGCTTTGAAGCAGGAAAATAAAATCATATTTACATTTGTGACAAATATTTCTAGAACTTTTAATACTACATTATAATTGTTTTGCTTGCAAATTAGCCACCACCTGACTATGAGCACTTGAAGGAAGAAAAGATGACAGGAATTAATCAAAGACACAGGGAAATAAGATTTGAGAGATGTGACTAAGAAAATTCCCTGACGTTTTTCCTGCAACTGTGATCTTTATTATTAAAATTATTCATCAATACCACTCTTACATTTATCAGTAATAAGGTTTATTAACATGGCAATGCTGATTCAATTCATTTTCACATAAGGGCATACACAATATTTATGTTTGCAATTCCAAAGTAGACTGTTTAAAAAAACACAATGCATAATTTCACGAAGACTTAGATAATTCAGTTAGGAAGGTGTTAGGCTACAGATACCTCAACAACATAGTGGCTTAATGAAGAACGGGGTTTATTTACTCATTCAAGTAAGAATTGGCATCTCAGGACAGGTTAGTGGCTCAACAATACCATCAGGGACCCAGATTTTTCGTCCATTTTCCCACTGCGCCATCCTTAGTATATTGCTTTTGCATCATGGTCTCAAGAAGGGTGCTGTACTTCCATGGGTTGTATTCATCTTTTAGGTAGAAAACAAAGAAAAAGCCAAGTGCCAAAGGATAGACTATAGGAACAAGTTAGCAGAGTCTGTCCCTTTAAAAAGCTTTCCTAGGAGTGCTACCAAGGGGATTGCACTTGTATTTCATTGGCTAGGACTAGGTCTTGCAGCCATCTCTAGCTAGAAGGGAGTCTAAGAAGACTGATCTGTCATCTGTTTAGCTGAGTCCACTGTTATCCTGACCAAAATTCTGTTAAAGGAAGAAGAGAAAAATGGATATGGGATGGCAATGAGACCATACAGTGGTGTTTGGCGCAGAAAGCAACAAAAAATCTTGTCCAGTTTTTCTGTTAGGCTGCAATCCAACTACTAAGAGACATGCTCCTGAACACCCTGCATGCCTGTAAAGGACAAACAATTTCCTCTTTGGTAAAGCAGTTCATTTATACTATTAATGTAGGCTTAGCTAAATGTGTTCTCCTTGGAAGGATGTCCCCAGCGTAATACAGTAAACTTAAAAGACAGAGAGCAATTTTGGAAGCTTACCTACACTCATTACATACCAGACGGCTCCTAGGAGTCACTACAAATGGTTGGCATTTTATTTGTTGCATATATCAACACCAGTAAAAGTATGCATACTTGTTATGACTCCAAGTAGCAGAAGAACAAACACCTGCACATGTTCAATATTCTAGATGCTTACCAGGAATGGTAGGATAAGCCAGCTGCTACTTTCCTTCCTGCCCAAATATTTTCCAAATATTAAGCTATTTTTGTTATTGTAAAGAGGTAAAACTTACAGAACTAAGCATTTAACAATTGGCTACTATATTTATGACAGATGGCTACATTTACAATTACTAACAGTCTTGCTACTGTTTGAATATAAAAACCAAAAAAGCTACATAAATTATATGCTCAGTTGCCTTACTTCTCATTTAACTTTAGGGAACAAGAATTAATTTGATCTCACTATTTTAAATATTTGCCAACAGGATGAATTCAATGCTGTATGGAAGGACAATACTGAATTCACTGTCTTCTACTTCTTGCCACTAAACAATATATCAGCTTGCTTTTCCACTGAAATTGCATAAAATAGATAGGACAGCTAATTTAAACAGTTGTTTGCACATTCAATATTTATAACCTGAATCTTGCATGACTGACTGGAAGCAGTGAGTTAGAAGGTTTAGCTCAGCTGCTGCCTGGAGTGATGGATGGCCTCGAAGAATTTCTTGTTCACTGACCAGATCAATCACATAATAGAATGAACAAAAAAAAAAAGATGAGCCTTAAACTAGATTCCCAACATTTCCATCTGTATGCAAAACTGTGGAAGGAAGAAATGTATCATAAAACATAATGTGAAGCTACTTAAAAATAATAAAAATCCACCAGAGTTGCTATAGAATGCAAAAAAAAAAAGGTGACTGATGATATTTCTCCTTTTAACTGAATATTAACTGAAACTGTGTTATATCTAGAATCCCAAAGTGTTGTCAATTTATAGTGATATTTTGAGCTCAGACTCACAAGTAAAAGGGTTTACAAATCACAGAAAGGACTATAATTTTTTTTGGCAGTATCTGCAGTTGAATTTCATTTAATCAAACTAAAAGGTAGTGTTGTGGCAATTATTATTATATACTGCTGCTTTTAATTATCCCAATGGCTGCCCTAAAAAATGAGCCTGTTAAGGAGTGAACAAATACCTAATATTTCAAATTACAGTCATTCATTCATTAATGGCTAACCCCAAAATGTCTGTGTTACTGTAGAAAGGCAGTGGTACTGCAGAGGACCATGGCTAGAGAGGCCCTCCTTAGTGCATGCTACAAGCTTAAGTGGGTTGTAAGAGCCCATCGTGAGCATCTCTTCCCTGTTCCTCATTCAATGATGTCAAGTTGGAACCCTGAAAGCAGCCACAGTGGGAATGTTTACATCACAGAAATCAGCAAACACTAAACGTCAAGGCTCCTCAATATCTTGGCTCCACTCCTGAGCTAACTGGGAAACTTTCACCGGCACACGGCAGCGTGAGCCTTCCTAGGGCCAGGATGGGGGTACTCCAGGGGGCTGGGGGGACTGAGAGCTGAAGAGCAGGACGCTGATGCCTTGTGAAGCAGGTGCAGGAGTGGGCAGGCTCAGACCCTGCATAATCCTGAGGGTGCCCTGAGGGCCTAAGGGTATCTACAGCAACCAGGATCACAGAGATGGCATATAGCCTGCAGGCATTCACCTTCTCTTCCTGAGCAAGACCCTCTCCTAGGACTAGAAGGGAGGGGTGGAAGAGAAGGAACGGGTGGAGAATTACAAGAAATGAGGAGAAGGAAAAGAAAACGAGAAAGAAAAAAGAAGGCGAAGGGCAAGAATAAAGGTAGAGAGAAAAGAGAAGAAAAAGGGAAAGAGGAGGAAGGATGTAGAAGACAGAGGAAACTGAAGATGGAGGGAACGGGGAGAAAAAAGAAGAGGAGGAGTAAAGAGGAGCAGGAGGCGTGCAGAGGTGAAGAAAGAAGAGCCACCAAGACTTCTGTGCATAGGAGGAAAAATGTCCAAGAAACACTAGACGCACTGCGGAACTGGGCTGAACTGAAGGATGGAGGCTCCAGAGCTGGGGCAGCAACCTCTCTGCTGCCGAAGGTGCTATTTCTCTTCAGAGGCCAGAGATGAGGGTTCTCTTCTGAAGCAGTAAGTGAGGGAAAACGTGGCTATGCTCCTGTGTTCAAGCAGTTCCAATGTGCCTCGCCAGCTACGGAAGCCGGGAAGAAGGCAGATCGCCTGTCTGGCCACCTTGTGGATTTTCTCAGACTGCAAGGGCGTTGGTGGCATGACACATGGAATGCTGGGGCCTGCCCCCAGTTCCTATTTCAGTACTTTGGGAGTGCGGCCCACGCATCCCCAGATTGCTAATGCTGCTGGCAGAAGGCACTGCTTTAGTCACAAAAACACCCTGGAAATTATTACACCCAAATGTTAAAACTTACTAGTGAGAATCTTAGAATTTAAATGAGAGAAACATAGGCTAATGAGGGGAAGGAGCGTTGAGAGGGAAGTATGGGCACCACTGACCAATTTCTCCTGCTTAAAATCACGCCCTCGGCCAGCTGTGGCACCCAACAATGTTTCTCTAGCAGCCATCTCCACAGTCTCTCACTGAATCACCCCCTGAAATATTCTCCATACTTCAGGGCCAGGTCTTCTGAAACCATTTTTACTGAGCACAGCTGAACTGAACAGGAGTAAGTGCCTGACCCAAGCTAACACAATCAGACTCTCTCTCTAGGTATTTTGAAATTGCCTGGTAGGACAGGAAATGAAGCAGAAACACAGAAAAGGCTGAGATGAAGATAGAGAGAGGGTGCTTAAGGCTTTCTAAGGCTGGCTTCCACACCCAGCTGCATTACTGTCCTCGGGCTTCATGTGGCACCCCAGGGTGCTTGCATTTGCTGGGCCCCACTGTGTCTTGATTCACTCAAGCTGGTTAACAGAAATGAGGCCAGATGAATCTAGCCCCTCTCCGCAACACTAACAACTTTACTACTGAAAATGAACTCATGGGCCTTTTGACCCCTGAGACACACACTGTCAATCTGATATTTAACCTTCCTTAATAGCCTATGCCAGGGTGCTATCCCCAAGCTGGTGAGGAAATAACAAATAAAAAAATGCTTACACTCATTTCTTTTTGTTGGGTATTAAAAATTTTTTAAACATATAAACCTTCTTGCCACTTTTCAAGTATCAGGTAAAACAAGTATCACTATTTATTTTACTAGGAATATCAGGCTCTCTATGCCAAAAGTTAATAGAAAACCCAACACAAGCTAGCTCACTTGATACATGGAATTTATTAGCTCACATAACTGGCAACTACAGAAATAGGACAGGCTTCTGGGGTTGACTGATTTATCCACTCAAAGCAGTCATCAACGACCCAATTTATTTCTCTTTTCCTCTTCTAGCCACCTGGGTCACCTTCATCCTCCTGGTCACCGAAAGGGTGCCAGATGCAAACAGTGCTGCTAGTCCAGCATCCCACAGTGCCCTAAAATTCACTCTGGGCCAGAGTAGGTCATATCTTCACTTTTCCCCCCAAAGGAAGTATACCACACCACAAACTGAAGCCAACGTAAAGGAATCAACAATGCAAGAATCAGAAATTACTGAAAAAAATAAATGAACATTTATTGATCATGTGCTATGTGCCAGCTAGTATGCTGGGTCTCTGGAAACAACCTGAAGTCCAATTAATTCTGCTGCTGTCTACTGTAACATCTGGGCAGTATCTTTTCCAAGTAGAGCTCAGAAATTCAAAATTCAATTACAGCCTCAACTGGGATCAAATGTGTTGGCCCTGAAGATCTCATGGTCTAGTTAGGGTAGACAGTTGCTGGTGGAGATACATAAATAGTAAGTCCATTATGTGATAAATGCCAAAACAGAAATATGAAGTGTTATTGCCAAGATACACTTTTTATTTACTACCTCTATTTCATTCAGTCAAAGTCATTTCTGTGAGTCCAAATAAAGACTCTAGAAAATGTGTATATCCAAATAAGAAACTCTACAATTTATGGGAAAAAAAAATTACAAAGATCAGTAATGCTAGGAGACACCCCACTGACCAAAGCAGGATTCTCCTTCCATTTATTACTGGCTAACTTATTCAAAACCAAATACCTTCATAAAGTTCTATGATATATCTTAGTTGCTAAAAGGAATTTTTCCTCCATATTTAGTAGTTCTAGAACGCTCCATTAATGAAGATGTCCTAAAGGATCATGAATTTTATAATGGAGACTCTAAGTCCCATAACATACATATTATATTCTATTTTGTAGATGTTTCAAATTATTTTTATTTTGAATGATTAAAATAATTAAGTACCAGAGTGAAAATAAAATACAATGAGAAGGAAGGAGACAAGTCAGAGGAAATGTTTCTCTTGACAACAAAAAGTGATTACGTATCAGTGGCACTGAAGAAACATCTCCTACTGACTCTGCCGTATCAAAGAAGGGGGCGCATCTGGAAGACCTATGATTTGCTGTGAGTCACTTTCAGTCACTCTTGTTTGTGAAGGAGAACAGGGGTAGTGGGAAACAGCAAAGGCCAGTTTCTTATGCTTTAAATCATTGGAAATCTACCTGCTTATCTATTTTCCCAGGAATGAACATTCCTATCTGTGGTTCTCCACTTGGCCTGATCACCTGCAACTCTCTTCATACCAACTCATGTTACAGTTTTGGTTTTTTTGAAAAAACCACTAGTATCCACACCCAAATCATGGGAGTCACTTCTGTTTCCACGTTTAAGTTAATCACTTTCTTCCAGATAGAGAAGCTGCACAAATCAACAGTCAAGCAGGTTCCCAAGGAAAAACCGCTTATCCACTTCTCTCCAGGCATGGGTACCATGAAAATTTCAAAGGGAAAACAGGCTTGCCCAACTGGCATCAAAATGTTTCAGAAAAGCAATCTAAAAATTAAATATCCCTGCACTTTTATCTATATTTAGAGATGTAAAATTAAATTAATATTTACTATACAGTTACTATTTGGCATATCCAATTTAATTCTTGTAATCACTCAAAAACAGGTATATGTAGCATCCCCATTGTGTATCACAGATGAGGCTGTGATACACAAAGCATTCTGTGACTTGCTCAGGGTCATCAAGCTAATACAAAGCCAGTGACTCCCTGGTTATGGCTATCGTTTAGCTGCACAGTGCACACAAATGTATGGCATTTTATTATGATCTTACAGAGTAAGAACACTTCCAAATATTTGCATGTGTGCAATTTTTCTTTTGCTTGTATTTTATTTTAGCTTTCAACATGTATCTAGGTTAACTAAAGAGTATTGTCAAAATAACTTAGAAAAGTAAAATGAACTAAACTAAGAACCAGGAAGAAAAGATTTCTCAAAGAACATTTATTTAACAGATAAAGAATACAGCATCTGATTTATATACTTACCATACATGTTATCTAAAACTTCCACATAAATCCTATTTTTAGGCATGCAAATTTAATATATTATGAAAGTCAGTATGCAAAGCATCTTAGATGCTCTCTTTACTAATGCATGTAACAAAATACACTGATTATGCAAGTACATTTAATTGGATATAATTAAAATAATGAGATTTAAATACTGATTTTAAAAAAGAAAAAAAGAGCAGTTGGAATTAGCCATGAGATGCATTCAAAATGTTAATTAAACTTGCAATGTCACTTTAGTGTACAATACTTCTATTTAAAAAAAAGAGCAATGACTGGCCATTTTCACCCAATTCTGAACAGATATTTTAGAGATGATTTCACTCAGTGACATAAAAGATTTTATTGGATAATATAATACTTTGTGCTCGGATAACATCTTTATAAATAACTTCAGCACTATATAGCAAACATTATTTTCTTCAAAGAAAGGCATCAAAATGACCAGAAACGTAAGAAAGTAAATTTTTCACAGGAAGCGTTGCGCTTGGTTAAATGGATACAATCTCAAAAACTCTCACCAATGTCATTCTGACCTAAAGATTTCAAATGTAGGTATTCTCTCAACTCTGGTTGGCTTTAAAGTGGCTGCAGAAGACAGATGACCTGTGAAAAGAACAGGTCTGCAGCTGTGAGGTCATATTCACTTTACTTGGTTTAAAGTTTCAAAAAAATCTGTTGTCTCCATGCCACTAAAAAAGTGATGGTAGAAGCAAAATTCAGTAGGTAGAAGGACCTGAAACTTAGATTAAATTTCTCTTCTGATCTCTTTGTCTCAGTCACTGGTTAACAATACAGAAAAGGTGATGTAAGAGTAACTGTCCTTAAATTACCTTGAGGCCAGAGCTTTGTTTTATAGGATGCGTATGTTTTAGTTTTCCATTTTAAAGCAATATACATGGACCTAAACCTGCTAAAAGTTTTTAGAAACAAACAGTATCACTGATTAACTCTGGCAATTAAAATAAAAATCTTTCACATAACCATTTACTGAAGAGAAAACTAAGAATTTAAGTATCCAGCCCAAAGGCATGTAACTAGGGGATGCAACAGGAAAAGACAAAAATTGGAATGAGCATCATAAATTTTAGACTGAATTCTAGGTTAAAATCACCAAACTTTATCTACATATAACTTCAAATTCAGAGTATTTCAATGACGAGATCACAAATGATCAGTTAAAATTTGAAAGGATTAGGGACCCTTTCAGAGGTCCCTCTCTTTTTTTAAGAATTTACATTATCAGATTCCAAATGAAAATAGTACTGCAAACAGCTAAGGGCTCAAAAATATGTAACCTTCTGACAATAATATTCCTTCCCTAGGGCCCTCAGGCTAAGAATCCCAACCTCTCCAAATAGCACATGATGCCCACCACTGGCTTTCATAGTGTTTTCATACCATTATATTGAAAAGGCACTGACTGGTTGAGCTGAGAGAAAATGAGAAAAATAATGTCAGTTCACTAGAGGCATTAACAGCATAAAACATCTCTCAGAATTCATCAAGTTAATGACAAAATCAGGATACAGAAAGGAATTAATGCAGCTCAACACTGTTCAGTAAAATGAATGCAATTCCTGTCAAAAAATATAATATTCCAAAATCATTTACTGTGAGTGGCAGCATCAAATATAGCAAAATGAATTTCTATTTTGAGATACAGTTGGTTCTTTTCCAAGACCTCAGGTTCATGGAGTTCCTCCTGTGCACCAGATGTCTGTCCCCAGACTCTGAAATGCCTAACAACCCACAAAGGGGAGTCATTGGCTTCCCACTGCCATGCTGATGCAGTATGGAAGAAACCACCAAATCAAGAATTCTAAAAAATCTGTTGTTCATTAACTCATTTAACACTCTGGAAATGAACACTGCAACTAATACGGAGAAATAAGCAAGTCAAAATGAAGGATTTATTTGTAAAAAGCAAGGGAGGGAATATTCTTCTGTGGACTGACACCAGAAGAGAGAAATGTAAGAGGATTCCATTACTTCACTGCTGAATGTACTGTGTGGTTAGTACAGTAAACACTCTCTTTGCTCTACATGCAAAATGTAATGTGTTTGGGTAATTCCTGGTCAGACTGTGAAGCTCTGAAGCCACTTTATCCACAGGTGCAAGATTCTGAATGATAATTTAGATGTTAAAGAAAAACAAAGGACTAGGCATGGACTAAATTAAAGAATCAATATAGATGATGGGAAGTTGTTTCTTACCTCTCATTTTTTAAACAAGTGTATTATGAATATTGTCACTTTTGAGATGCAAAATACAAGAATAAAAAAGATTTGGGTGAAATTCTTTAACTCTCAGGCATCTGTCTCTCAAAAGGGTGAAGACAGAAATAGGAACATCTCACAATGACAGACCTTTCCTTCCTGGGACTCTAATGTAATACTGTATTATGGGAAGCCCCTAAAGAAGATGTAGAAGGCTGAGTATTTTCATCATATACTAAGACTCAAATAAAATACCCCTACCATAATGGACATATGTATAGTTGGATACAAAAAAACCAATACTTCTACGTATGGCAGCAGGGCATGGTGCTGGAGAGCACAGGCTCTAGATTTAGCCAGCAAGTTTGAACCCTGGCTCTAAGAGTTAGTAGGTCTGTAACTTCTTGGAAATTCCTTAACCTTTCTGGACTTCAGTATTCTCAATGGTCAAAGTAGAGGCAATAATTACGAGTATCACACAGGTTTGTTTTGAGGATTATTTGGACTAAAACAATTGAAGTGTTTAGAACAATGCCCAGTATATAGTATGTGCTTAATGAACGTTAGTCATAATTACTTCCCATGTTAATTTTCTCATTTAATTTTTATGACACATCTGTGGTAGGTGTTCATTTCTCTCATTTCATACATAAGGTAAATAATTTGTCCCAAGTACCAGAGACTTTGACACAGGATCTGTCCAGTTCTAAGACTATGATCTTCTACCCTATAATTCACATGTTCCCTACAGGTCTTGCTCTTAGGTCATCCTAACATTTATCCAGATGTATTTAAACTGCCTTTTAAGTGATCTTTCACCCTGAGAGATTGGGTCCTGGTTATTCATTTCAGTCCATTACTCCAGCCCCGCCCACTCATCACATTTCAGAGCTTTTGTGGCCAGGTATCACATTAGGTGCTGGTACACCATGCTGACCAGAGCAGACAGGGTCCATGTCTTCATGCAACTCAGAGACAGCTAACCAAATATGGCAGTTGTAATGAAGAAGAGCAGGGTGCTAGAAAAGAGCACAGAGATGAAACTTGTTTAGCTGGGAGAAATCAAAGGCTTTTCTGAAGAAAGGACACTTCAGCTGAGATGAGAAGACTGAGTAGGAGTCAGCACCCCATGGAAACGGGGATATTGACCCTTTGTGTCCGGGACCCTGAGCAGAGACCTCACCTGGTGTAGGAGGAACGAAAGCCAGCGTGGCTGACAAACGGGGAGCTCCGGGCAGAGGGAGAAGCTCAAAGCAAGAGAAGGGAGGAGTAGGAGACCAGAGCACACAGGCGCACCAAGGATTTGGGAGTTTATCCTCGGTACAAAGGGAATTCCCATTTCTTTTTAGAAAGTTCACTCCAGCTGTAATATGGAGACCAGTCCGGTAAAGGATAAGAGAGGGATCTGGGAAATCCACTGGGATGCTCTAAGAGTAGATGAGGGAACTGTGACGGTGGCTTCGGCGTGGGAGGGTAGCAATTAGTAGGGGGAAGTGAACAGACTTGAGGCATACTGACCCCCACGTCTAACAGACTGCCTGACAGTAATAGGAATTCGGTACTTTGCTGACTCACTGAGTGATTCCTTAAGCAGAGCTGTGGCTGATTCTAAGGCATCCACTAACCCACAGATACATGGCCCCCCCGCCCCACCACGACAGTATAATCATCTAGTGGACATGAGAGACACAGGAAGAAGATGAAGAAATGATTATTAAATTCATAACACAGCTGGCAAGAGTCCACTTATGAAAACCTCTTGATGTGTCAATGTATCTTTGTGAAACAAATGCCTCTCCCATTCTGACAATGGAAAATTTTAGAAGCGAGATATCTTTCTACTACGTGACTTTCCAAGCTTGTTAGAGAAATGTATTATTTAAAATAGCCTGGAGCTATGCTGCTAGAAACAGTAAAACACTATAGGTGCTAAAAGAAAGCCCTTTCGTTTAAGGAAAAAAAAAATGCTGTAGTTAAGACAATCTATACTCATTAGTCTGCCTGTCTTATAAAAACATGGTCTCTCTCATTATGTCCTAAAACAGCAAAATATTTTGATTATCAGCAACAAATTCAAATGCAGAGTTAATATATTTTCTTATAATCTGATAAATGCACAAAGTCAGGATGGAGAATGTCTTCCTTGTGTTATTTAATAATTTCAACCTTTTGTCTATAAGACATTTATTTGCTAAAAACTATACAACTAAAACCATTTGGAAAATCCAAATGTTTGTCCATGTGGATAAGACAACAAGAAAATCCGTGAGTATACTCATCTGAATTCAAAACCTAATCCTTAATCCCATCACCCCTGAAAATGTTTTCCCCAATTTAAATAAGCCAAGAGGCTTTAATAACAGGGTAACAAACTGGTTGTCAGGCATACTTATATCTGTTACTCTCTTGGTAGGACTAAGATACCCATAGACTTCTCAATATTAAAAGATTTAATTATTGTTAACTTAGTAAAAACAGTATAACCCTACACTAAGCTAAGGTGGTAAACTCAAGTATCTGGAGGCACAAATGAACCTTAACTTTGCAGAGGGGAAGAGTGCTCCTCGGCAAAAGATGCTGTTCCGAAGTCCAACAAAGGGTCCTGCACAGCTTTGCCCGAAAGGCCAACTACCAGTGTTCCTACCACTGTCTCTGAAGAATCTCGAAGTATAGGTGGTAGAGATCAGAAGAAGAAGGGGGACTGGGTTGAATTTCTATGTAACAACTTTAAAAACAAAATATAATTTGCCTTCTTCCATTTGGTAGGAAACCACTTTCCTTTACACTGAAAGAAAGCTTCATAGTTTGTACTTTTCAGAATATCTTTTGAGTCTTGAAAATGCTTTTTCTGCAGAACCAGGAAAAGATACTAAGAGCACCAAATAATCCTTTGGTCCTGTTACTATAAGAACAATTTTAAAGAATGTTGGTGACCATGGCAGACAGTAATAGAAAATCTTAGAATTGTACTTAAATTTAAAGTTCAATTACAAAAAAAGTATAAATTGTTCCATCTAGACTTTATCACTCAAGAAAACAAGACTGTATATTATTAGTTAAAATTCTGTAAAAATCTGTAAAATTAGTTTTAAAAGACTGTATATTATTAGTTAAAATATTTTACAAACACATGGACAAATCTTTAATATTTTAATTCACATAAAGAGAGAAATGAAGAACCTCAAATCTATGTTATTCCCATTTTATTAAGAAAGCTCTTCCTTCATCTTGCCCCAGTGCAACAAGTACATGTCACCTTCATTAATAGGATAAGTCATTTCTTCCATCAGGGAAAAATACAAGGCTAAGCTTACACCCTGGACAGCTATTACTCACAAAAGAAAGTTAGAAAATAGCGTACCTTAAATGTAATGTGTTGTTAAAAGTATACAAATTTCTTAACAAAATCTTAAATGATATTCCATTCTCTGTGAGTGTGCAAGTCATTATTTTCATTCTCAGAGTCATCTCAGACAATAGACAGCTCAAATGAATAAGCTGTAATTCTCATTTTTGCTAAACAATCTGTTCATAGCAAGGCCATTTAAAACAAATAGGTTCCAAGCCATCTTATGTAAACAGGAAGACCAATATTCTGAAGCTAAATTACATTAAAGTGAGGTATTTTGATCAATTTTAAACCCATCATAGTTATCAATAGCAGACAAGTACAAACCATAACATTCCCCCTTCATTTGAACCCAAATCTCAACTTTTGGATTACTTATTTCTTCAAGTTATAGGCTGTTTTTTGTCAAATTCATAACCCTTGATATTTTCTTAAGCAGACAAAATTTGCTTTCTTTCCCTAGGGAAATGCCAGACACAGTGATATCTGAGAAATACGATTAAATTAGTTTAATTACTTCATGTCGACTTGATAAGTTTCTGCTCTTTAATGCAAAAGCTGCTACTTGTAATTAATGACTATTCGTATTGCTTCAATTGATCAAATGTCAAATACACATAAAACTTTTAAAGAAGTTCTGTATATCTTACAGCAATTCAGTGGAGAAGTCTTGTCCCAGGGGTATGTAAATCTGAAGTACAAGAAACCTCTGGATCAGGCCAACTAGAATGAGAGGGAGAGAATACACATTTATATGTGTAAACCATTTATATGTGATATAAACAAACACAATCACATGCCATCAACAAGCTGAAGCTTTTAGCACCTCAGTAATATACAGCATTGCACCAGTGCTACCCATGAGTTACAACCTCATTAGGAAGCAAAAAAACTGATGAAAATTCAATCTATAACAACAAATGTTGCCTTTTAGAGTTCCATCTGTGGGCTTGGTGAAATTTTTATGAAAATTAAAAAAATAATAATAACTTTTTATTTACTATTTTTATTAGGTTGCAAGAGAATGTACACACCGAAATGCATTTGATAGAGACATATAAAATTGAACTATAGATTCCCATCAGGGTGGCCATAAAAGCACGTGGCAGTTATTTTTATTCACTGACAGTTTTAACTGTACTAAACAACTTAATAAAAAACAATAGATCAAGAAAAACAATTCTAATTATGACAACTACAACTGAAGTTTTGATGAGCTATATCTAGTTAATACGGTTTTAAATGTGTCCACACTGAGATGGATGGAGGCACATATTTTAATTTATAATACCTTTTGTTAATTTAACATACTTTAAATTTACTTAATGCCTTTCGTTAATTTAACATATTTTTAATTTACTTAATGCTCACAAATTAAGAACTGATAGCTTTTCTTACCTATCACCAGCTTCATCTAGACATAACATCCTGGGAGCAAAACCAATCCCTATGGCACTTTAGATAGCTGAAGTCTACAAATGCTTCAAAAAATCAATTGATTTTATATTACCTCTTTAGACCTATTCACTCAATTCCTTTCCTCTTAGTTTTAGACTTTTGCTTTATCTTTCAATTATGATGGTCTTAATGGATGTTATAGTTTCACATCCTTCTAAAACATGCCTTTTAGGTACTTTTTTCCTGAGGTGGGGCTTTGGGTAGGAAATGGAGATGTCTGGATTTACCTGTGAACCTCTCTTACAAATCTAACAGTACAGGGCAACACATGGATAAAAGAAAGCAACTGATCTAAAATGCATGTTATTTCTGTTTACCTGACTTAGTAGGCTTAACAAATACAAGTATTTTAAAATAACAATATATGTTTGGATAGTTTTTACATAAAGACCTCTGGTTCATAATTCTTTCAGTAAATTGTTTTGCAACATTCCTGAGCAACAGTTCCAATGTTTTACCCGGTATTTCATTCCTAAATAATAAGCATATTTGATCAAATATGCTTGATATTTTAAAAATCAAACATACAAAGATAACTTCTACTTAAAATACTAAACTTACGAACTGCTCCGGAGAGCCATCTATCTGTAGAGTAAGCAATATAGTCGAAATAGGGGGTAACAGGCTTTGGCCTTAGAAAATTCTCTAGGAATCAAATTCCACCATATCCACGGGAAAAGTCAAGGAGGGAACGAGAGTTCAGGACTACAAAAATGAGATCCCAAAATGAGGCCAATTTAAATAAACCAGTGTTAATCAATCTCTCTTGTATCTTCCACTGATTGGCCTTAAGGTATCTTCCAATTGGACAATGGGCTCTGTAAATAGAGCTGAGAGAGAGCACCAGGATAAACGAAATCAGTCTTTACAAAAGGTTTCTAATTTATGTCACAAATCTCACTGCATCAGCAATGTTCTCTTTAAATACAAAGAGCTACACATATAGGGCATTTTTGTATGAACATTTTTAGATATGAAAGATGCCTGCCCTCAAAAAAAGAAAGCTTTGTAATTCAACTTTCTCACATACAGAAGCTCTAGTTTCTAAAAGGCTTCACTCCTAAGATTAAAAAAGTATGACAATACCGTATGGTGATGATCTGACAAAGAAAAAAGTACTTTAATAACATTTGACACTCACTGATACTGTGTGTCAAATGCTAAATAAACTCTATAGTGATATTTTTTCTGGTGACCTGGTAAATTTAAACTGACTCTTCATGTGTACATTATATTTAAAATCACTCTAACCAAAAAATGCCTATTAAATACATAAATTCATAAAAATTTAGGCTTTTACTGAAATATGCAGGTTTCTGCAGTTTTATAATCTGTTCTCTCCCTGAGACAAATTACCTCTATTTTTAAGGGATCAGGTCCTTTTTCCTTTGACTATTTTAAAACACATTTAACTGATCAAACACCATTAGATTTTTAAACAGTGGTTTATAGCTGCTTCATTACAGCAAATTACAGTTGTACACCTCATATACATTTTATAAATGTTACATTATCCAAAGAGTCTGGACTGGACCAAAGAAGAGTCATCCTTTACAAGCGCCCTCATAAATGAGGACTAAAGCTATTTCCTGGTTCCTTCCACAGCCCTGGCACAAAGAGCGCCCTCTTTCACTTTAACACAGAAAGAAAGCTTTGCCTTCCTTAGGAGTTACTCCACACCCCTTTGGCAAATCAGAAAACCTGTCTGGGTCCTTTTACTTTTCCTGTGTAAAATTAGGTTACTAATTTAGATTTCAACTTCACAGGATTATTTGTATGGATTAAATTAGACCTATCATTCAATATAATTTATTGGGCATCTGCTATGAGCAAGACTCAAAATTGAATTTTTGTCATAAGACAGGCATGGTCTCTGCCCTCCAGGAACTTACATTCTAGTTCTGTGAAGGAGAACATCAGCACGCTGTGAAAGCATATAATCTTGGGTCTATGGGGGGGAGAGGATGATGAGTAAAGGTGTTCTTGCAGAAATAACATTGGAATTCAGCTGGGAAGAATAAGCAGGGATTGACTGGGCAACGAAGAAGGGGATAGGAGAGAGGGACACACATTACAGGGAGAGGGAATACCCATCATGGGATGAAAAAGGCCATAGTAGATTGTATGAAATTAAAGGCCTAGTGGACTGGTGGAAGAGACAGAGGGGAAAAACAAAGGAGGTACATCTGGCACATAGCCAGGAATGCAATCATTCAGGGCAATGAAGGCCATATAAAGGACACAGGTCATCCTGAAACCAATGGGAGCCACTTAGACAATTCATTCATTTATTCAACAAAGATTTACTGAAGGTCTACTATGTGCCAGGCACTGTTTAGGCAAACAAAATAGACTAAATTTCTCTGCTGGTGCAGCTTACTTTCTGATGACAGTGAGAAAAACAAAAACAAAAAATAAATAGTACATTAAATGGACATAAGTACTATGGGGAAAGGTAGCGCAAGGTAAATGGGATCAAGAATGCAGAAGGGTCAGATCAGAGTGGGCTCCTGTCGAGATGACATTTTTAGTAAAGGACTGAAGAAGGAGAGAATAAGCCATGTGGCTATTTGAGAGAAGAATACTCTAGGCAGAGGGTACAGCTTGTACACAGGTGTTAAGGTGACAGGGTATCAGGTCATGTCTGAAAACAGCAAGGAGACACGTATGGTTACAGCAGAGTGAACCAGGGTAAGAGGAGATCTGTCGGAGTTATGAGGGCACCGGATACCGCAGGGTCCCTCTGATCTTTGGTCTGTACTCTGAGCTGGGCACTTTCAGCATAGGAGTGTCTTACACTTGAAAGTATCATTCTAGCTGCTCAAATGACAACAGACCGTAGGGGAGGTGTGTCAGAAACAGGCAGGACAATCAGAAGAAAAGAGTAACATCCCAAGGATATGTTAATGATGGCTGGGACCAAGATGGAAGCACTGGAGGTGGCCAGCAGTTGTCAAACTTTGAGTCTAACCAACAAGATCTTCCTGGTGGAATGAATGCAAAGAAGAAAAAAACAGACTGATTTAAGAGTTTTTGATCTGAGCAACTGAAAAGACAAGTCATTAACAACTGGGATAGGGCTATCTGTAGGAGGAGGTGGGGGAGAGGAATTTCTAGTAAAGCTGTCCAAGTAGAAATGCCAAATAAGCAACTAAATATACAACTGTGGAGTCTGGGAGAGAAGTCTGAGCTGGAAACGGAAGCTGGTGTAAGACAGAGATGGTATTTAAAGCCATGAGACTAGAGCCAATAATCAGGGGAGTAAAAGAAGATAAAGGGTCAAGGACTAGATCCAGGGGCACTGCAATGTTAAGCTGGGTTGGGGAGAAGAACAAGAACCATGAAAGGAAACTAAGAAGGGAGATGGTGCAGTAGAAAGAAAAGCAGGAGTATGGGAATCCTGGAAGATGTGTGAAGAGAATATTACCAAGGAGAGGGTGCTGACTTGTCAAATGCTGCTATGTTAAACAGATGGGGGCTAAAAACTGGCCACTGGATTCACTAGTGTTCTTGACAAGACACTATAGTAGAGTGGTGAGGTCAAAGCCATTGAAGGGCTTTAAACAGAGGAAGTCATAATGAGACTCATTTAAAAAAAAATACAAAAGAGAGGGAGGGAGAAAGTTTGGGGCGGACCTTATAAAGATGAGTTCATTCTCCCAGGCAGGGGCAACTTAGATCAACACAAGGCTTTGGGGATGCTGATCCAGGGAGACACCCAACAGGATTCAGATGTCACAGGCAGAGAAAACAACGGTTTCAAACTTGAGCCTCAAACAGAAGGTCCTGGGGCAGATCATTCAAATGCTACTGTGTGAAAGAGCTGTTTCTCACAGGGGCACCTCTACATAACATGTTCCAGAGTGAAGAGCACCGCAGATTAATTTATTCAGCTAACAAATGATTTACTCAAGTGTCATTACCAAGAACAGCTGGTTACAAAGAAATTATAACCCAAATTGTTCCAGTTTCTTAATGCAGTAAATTCAACAAGATTATTAAACACCAACTGTACACGATACACTAAGTTAGGGGCTACAAGGTAGATGGTGCAAGATTCCTGCACTGACTGGAGAAATGCACAAACTGATAATCACTATCACACTTTCCTTTATCTGGTAAGTTGCTGCATTAAAAAATAATTGACATATTTAGAGATATTCAAATATAACTCAGAAACATTACTATTTAAAATGAAATGTTAAATACTTAATTTCATTCTTAAACTTTTTTCCTAAGTACCTAATATAGTAGGAAACACGAATTGGTACCTAATGTCAAGTTTGCATAAATAAAGTGGATGTTTACTCTTAAAATAGGAATACATAATGTAATGGAACTAGATTTACAAATGTTAATTGAAAGGCAATTCTCTATTCAAGACATGCCATTTAATTTAAATTAGGCCATAACAACTTCACTTAGAAGGTTATTTTATAAAGCTAAAAATAACTGTAAAGTTCTGTTATGAAAAATGACAAACTATCTTAAAGGTATTAGTACAGCGCAGGCAATATAAACTGTTTCGTTTGTTACAGTGCTGCCGTACTTCAGAAAAACCAGATTAATTTTTAATTACAGGGCATTTGTATAAGAAATACATTAAGATATTATTCTGTTTCTTTCAATTAAAACTATCATCTTTCCATTTAAAAAGCAATTATAACTCATTAAATTTATTTTATTTAAAAAAAACATTACAGAAAAGTAGGAAAGGGCAGCTTGTCTTTAGTTACTGAGCCTTTGGTAGAGGAGAAATCTTTCTCAGAGCCAAATGAAAAAGGTTTGTAGAAGTGGTTTGATTTTGGATTTTGTCACTGACATGATCATGTGCATGGATGCTGAGGGCATTACATGGAAGTACAGGCCAACAATGAGAAAAAAAAACAAAAGAATACTGGCTTTGAACAAAGACATATATTTGCGAATCAAATGTATCTATCCCACAAGGTCAATATCCTTAAAAGATGGTACATCCCCTAAAGAATAACCTACAGCTTCAGATATGTTTCCCTGGCTCATCTTAGTTCACCTCATTTATAAATTTTCATGGAAATGAAAAAAAACCTTTGCTATTAAAAAAAGGAACACACAGGAACTATGAAGAAATCATGATTTTAAACTGGTAATAAATTAATAAAAGTTATTTTAATAATGATTATCCCTTCCTTTGAAGTGCAGGCTCTTACTATAGAAAGAAACACTAGCAACCAATTTTAAAATTAATCATCTTCCATGTGTGATTTCTAGGCTTGCTTTTATGTCTTAGAAGTCTAAAATATGCAAATATAGTAGTTGAAATGGTACGTACAGTAGAGAGCCTACGAAAATTTAGAAAACTGAATTAAAATGAGAAAATCTTATACCAAGAACTGTCTTTCCACAGTACCTGGTACACAGTAGGTATTTTATTAATGTTCTTGATGAATGAAGGAAGGAATAAGTAAATCATGATTATAAAAAAATTTAGCTACTTCTATAAGATATGGAAGCTACCTAAACATCCATCAATAGATGAATGGATAAAGAAAAAGTGGAACATATACACAATGGAATATTATTCAGCCATAAAAAGAAATCCTGCCATTCACAACAGCATGTATGGATCTAGAAGGTATGCTCAGTGAAATAAGCCAGGCAGGAGAAAGACAAATACTATATGATTTCACTTATCTGTGGACTAAAAACAAAGCAAAACAGAAAGAACAAAACAGCAGCAGACTCACAGACACTGAGAAATGACTTGTGGTTACCAAGGCGAAGGGGGAAAAAGAGGCACAATAATTCACTATCATATATAAGCTGGTCATCGGGATGGTAGTACAGCATGGGGAATATAGTCAATGACTCTGGAACATCTTTCTACATTGATAGTAAATGCACTAAAGGGGGTGAGGATTTAATAATATGGATAACTGTTGAACCACTATGTTGTTTATTTGAAACCAACATAAGACTGTATATAAATAATACTTCAATTAAAAATAAATTGGCTACTTCTATTTCTTAAATCATCTGAAATTTACAGTTAAAACTTTGGGCAAAGATGATGAAAATCTGATTAATCATTTTGAAAAACTGTATTTCTTAAATGACATTAGGTTACTAAAAGCCTAATCTGGCAGCCTTGAATTTTAACCCCAGTTCTGCCAATAAGTGGGCAGATTTGAAGTGGGCAGATTATGACCTAAAGCTGATCATAAACTTTGGGGATCTCTCAGGGTTCCTTCCACTTTAGAATGCTGATTCTAATTTCCAAAGTAAGTAAGAATTAAAATCTACTCTTTGGGATTTAAAAAAAACATATATCCATATCTATACTTACTAGATATTAATATTTCTAAAGATACACAAGTGTTGGTATGTCACTAAAGAATGCTTTCTATAGTATTGTACAAAAATTTTTTCTCACAAATTAATTTCCTATAATTTAGGAACTCCTGAGTTTATTTCAAAGCTTAGCCTTAAATACCTGATATCTTGAGGAGGAACTAACTTCAGTGCACTCATCTGTAAAAGAGCTACTGTGAGGATTAAATGTAAAATGCTTAGAAAGTAATAGGCACTAAGTGCTTAACAAATCCTGTTATTATTAAAATTAATGGCTATGAAATAATCTTCTAAACCTTCTTAAAAATGCTACTAGATTTCTAATAAACAGTGAAGCAGACTGTAGAGAAATAAAGCATGGGTAAGGTTACTTTCTAAATAAAAAAAAAAAACTGTCGCTTTACATCAACAGATGCCAATAACAGTCAAACTAATGCCTGTGTGTAAGATTGTAAGACTTACAAGTATAGCTTTAAGCATCAAATGTTAAGCTTATTCGTTAAAAATTATTCTTTAAAAAATATTACTT
Organism: Manis javanica; assembly: GCF_040802235.1. NCBI lineage: Eukaryota > Metazoa > Chordata > Mammalia > Pholidota > Manidae > Manis > Manis javanica. The sequence goes on from NC_133158.1 coordinate 7,927,932, forward strand.
ATTAAAAATGTCAATCTCACTTACGGATTTGCTTATTCTCCTTTGGTAACTGAATTTTATTTGTTTGACTGCTGCCTTCCAGGACAAACACAAAGCTTTTAACTTCTTTATCAAACTCCTAGAGAACAAAAATGAACACAGTGGTAGCTGAAGCACATTTTATTTGGCTTCTGTTAGAAAACTGGAATTACAAACCCACAGGAAAATGTCCCAGATTCAAATGACTTAAAAGTAAGCTCAGGCCTTGATGATACTCTTACCCTGAGATTTGTTGGAAACTGGAGTATAAAAGCCACAGTAACACCCTTGACAAATCTTCTATGATCAAGACACTCTCTTCTTCCAGACAATAAGAAGTTATCCATGATTTCAGGGACTCCCAAGTTACTAATTTAGAGTTTCCAGTCTAGTTCCCCTTTCTCTCCTTTCATCTATGTATTTCTAACAGCACAGGCTGAATATCACTCCCTGTTACAGAAATTATCTAACCTATGCTCTCTCCAGTCTGGAAGTTCCTTGGTTCCGGGCTACGGCCCACTTAGAATTAATCACTGCCTTATTTTACTAGTGCTCCATCTTGAAGTTCTATATATTGTTTACTTAAAAGCAGTGCAAAGTAAAGTGTTACAATTAAGGTGTCCTAAAAAACTAAGGTGGGAGAAACAGAAACAAAAGAAACCTGGAAATGAAAAACCTCTTACACGTGAGAGTCCAATTTCCATGAGTCAAAGTGGAAGGTAAACTGTTATTTTTTTTTATTGCAAGAGAATTCCTAAATTTGAGTATAAAGACCCCTTCTTCACATTAAAGTATGTCACGGATCCTCCCAGTCTTCCTTTCTGTATGTGGTAAGAAATGCATCGTTAACTAATGGCTGCTACAAATTAAGTGGAATCTAAAATAAAATCAACAGCTAACCAAAATCTTCAACATGGTCCATAAACCCCTGCATAGTCTAGCCCTTGCCCACGTTTTCAAACCTCAGTCTCCCACCTTGCACTCTCTCTTCTCTCTGCATCCTAACCTTACTAGCCTTCTTGCAGTTCCTAAAACATTCCAAGCTCTCTCCTGACCCAAGGACTTTGTATATGCTTTTCCCTTTGCCTGAAACACTCTTCTCTCCATCAGCCCCACTAGTGCATACTTAACTCTTAGAGATCAAATGTCATTTCCTGGGGGAGCAAGGGCATTCGAAGTCTTGACTGAGCAGTGATTAAAATTATGTAACTATGGATCTGGGCTGGAGAGGGAAAGAAGTGAAGGCAGAGAAAATACATAAATAAAATGAAAAACAGGGGAAAGTAGAATGATCAAAGGCCTCAGGGTGTCAATTAGGTTGAAAAACAAATCCAGTGGGAGTAACTGAGCTAGCAGCTCTAAGAACTGAAGACTGGGGTCAGAGACGGAGATCTGAATGTCTTAGTAATTTCAGAAGCCCTGCAGTTGTAGGTGATAAGGTACAGGGTGTGACAGAGGGAATGGGTACAGAAGTAAAGTAGGAGAGGCCATTAGGGGTGAAGAAGTCAAGAAACTGAGAAGCCTAAGGTTTGAAGAGACTTTTCACAGATACTGAAGTCCCCTAAAACAATGGCAGGACTTGGCATACAGAGAAGGGTTATGAGCTCTGGGCCAAAGTCTTAAAGGACTGGGAAGTGATGTATGAGAAGGCTTGCAGCCAACAATGTCAGGAAAGAGTGTTAGAGTGAACGAACAGGAAAAACAGTTCTGCAATCCTCTCAAGCCCTTTCTGTTACAACCTCGATTCTCATTCCTTTCCAGGACTTAGATGGCTCTAATTTCTAACACTTACTTTCCAAATCACAGATGGAGTGCCAAGTATCTTCCATTTTGCTCCAGGATTTTTCCCCTGAGCACTAAAGATTTCAACAAATGCACCTCCCTAGAAAACAAAAACGAAATATTTAAATTCAAGTGCAAGACACTGCTAAGGAGGAAATGCTATCCACCACATGGTCTATTCACTGTCCCAGGCATCTTGTGAGCTAAATCTGGGAGGAAACATTATCCCTGTTATTACTCCTCCTTTATACCTTGATTGCACCTAAGCCACAGCCGTTCTGATTTGGGTCACCTTGGATTAATGGTTGACGGATTTGTTTTAAAGCATGATAAACGTTAAACAGATTGTGCAATATAAATCTTAGTCTCTCAATATGGAGTTCCCTTACTTGGCATGTACAGACCATGCTTATAAAACATTCTATTCAACCCTAATGAAGGGGTTAAAATACAACTCTTAAGCCAGGCTAAGAAATTCTGATAATTATTTCTGGTTATAAGCTTTCTAGTCATACTGACCTGACCTCCAATACCAACTTTGACATTTATTAACTATCTTGATTTTCCATCTGTAAAATGGGTTGTAGGATTACATGGCATTGTAAACATAAGCTATCAAACATACTACCTTGCATTAGGGAAAGACTCTATAACTCCGGCAAAGTATTTTTTTCTTAATGGCAAATTGAATAGTTTAGTACTGATTAATAAAAAAGCTTAGGAAGGAGTGGGGGTGGGGTAGGAGGGTGTGATTCTTATTCTGAGCATTATTCTGAATGAGATCTTTTTATATATTTAATACAAATTAATTTGCAGATCTATAAAATCTGTACAAGAAAGAAAATCATTTCTACAGACATGCTAGGTGTTTCCCTACTGTATACCTGAGAAGAAAATGGGAGGACATGCTTATGTAAAAACACTAAAAACATTACTAAATATCTGTAAGCCTTAATTTTAAAAGAGAGGATTCAGCAAGATGATTCTCTCTGAGGAAGAGTTAATTACAAGAAATTGAGAACCTTGAAATGAAGACTTAACATGGTTTTCTTTTATGGCTTGTTTGAATTATAAGCAGCACATGAGCAAAAGTGTCTGATTTTTGTAAAGACTTTGCAGCTTTTAATTTTTCTCAGTAATATAATGATGTTTTACTTCTGAGTTTTAACATGTAATCACTCTAAGACATCTAATTTCTTCTTCCTCAGCATTACGCTCATACTGTGCATGGACAGAATTACTATAGCTTCTTGGGTTGGGTCATATAGGACTATGATCTTTAAATATGGCAGCCTTTTATTTTAAGAGAAAAATGATTTATCTATTGAGATAGAAAACTCTCCTCCAATCTGTTTCTGCTTCCTCCACGTTGCCCACAGTGGACACATGTTTTATAAAAGTATATTTTACCTATGTTAAGTGAGAGAAACTAAAATTGTTCTCACACATTTAATAATATCAAATAAAGAAATGACATCATTTGGTAGTATTTGGTTAAAAAGGAGCAACAAAGAAGTGACCCGTGGAGGACTGTTTTGGGGCACAGGGACAAAACTGTTTATCATATTAACAGCGGGACTATATGGTAGACAGTTTGTAAGTAGAGAAGGTAACCTCAGGTAAAGGTAGGACGGGAGGGAAGGAGACAAAGCAGCAAGGGAGACGCCCAGCGAGGTAAGAAAAGTGGGCCATGGGCTGGAGACTCTAGGGGAGTCAAGGTGACTCAGGAAAATCCAGAAGCAGTTTCTCCCAGTGTCTTCTTTGGACCATCTGCATCAGAATCAACTGGGGGAAGCTGTTCAAAGGTAAATTAACCAGCCCCACCTACAAAGATTCTGATTTACTGGATCTGGAGTGAGGGTCAATAAATCTGCATTTTTTCAAGTACCCCAAGTGATGCTATGTACCCCATGGTTTGAGAATCACTGACTCCCTAGTTTTGGGGGAAAACGGGACAGTACACGGCCAAAATGCTTTTCTTTCTTGGTTTAACCCATTCAGGCTTTCACTTATTCCCTGTCTTTTTAAACAGCATATGAGACACCACTGTGCATCTAATCGTGGGAATCCAAAGCGCTGGTTAAAACTCTAGATTTAGGGGCCCTGCCCTCAAGATTCTGATTCTGGAGATCTGGTGGGAACTGCAGATCAGCACTTCAATCAGAATCACCGGCAATCCCTACTCTTCGAAAAGCACTTAACTGGAAGTTGCAAAAGCCGAATCAGATGCCCAGACCTTGGTTGCCTTCTTTTTCTTCTTTCTCTTTACCACTCACCCACTAATTCCTTCTCACCCCGAAAAAGCCCGTCAAGGCTGGGGTAGTGGGGAAGCACTGTCCTGGGCCCGAACGCGAGCTACCTCACCCACGGGGAGAACACTATTATGAACAGGTTGAGAGCCGTTTCGGGTTACCTGGTACTCATTTTTGAACATTCCCGCAAGAGGCCCGGGGCTTGGGGGGACACGGAGCTCAGGGCCTCCAGCGTGTAGCGCGACTCTGATGGCTGGAGATCGGCGGGCGGGAACCCTGAGCCCGACGGCCGGGGCAGGGCTTCGTGCTGGGCCCCGACTCGGTCAGGCTCTTCTCGGGCCCTGGTCAGCTGCACCTCAGGTCCGCTACCTGCACCACTGCAGCCCCCGTCCAAGGGGTGCCCGGGAGTGGGAGGGCGCCGCTGCCGGGGCTGGCTCCGGGCGGGCCCTGGGGAGCTGCTTATGCGTAACCAACAACCGCCCCTCGCCCGGGAAAGGCGGGCGCACTCCCACCGCCGCCCCGCCCCCGAAGCCGACTGGAAGGGGCGGGGCCGAACGGCGCCAATGTTCCTGCCGCACCCATTGGCTCCCACGAAGCGCCTGCGCGTTGTGCTCTGTGGGCTTATCGCTGAGATGCACGTAAGGTTACGCGGTGACGTACGCGTTGCCCCGGTAACCGAGGATCTTTTAGGGAGGTCGTGGACCGCGTAACTTGTGACCCGCGCGCTCCTTACCCGGTGGCCTGTGTCAGAAAAAAAGCTTCAACTTATCCTGGTTTAAGAGCTGCCTCAGAGGCTGGACTCTTCTAGAGAACCTGTCACGTTGCTCTTCGTTGTAAGCCCTGATAACTGGTAGGTTGCTGAGGGAGACTCATGGAATCATGGAATCATGGAACCCTCACTTGGCCTTTGGTTCGATGGCTCCCAAACTTGGGTTCGTCGAGACAGGGTCACTTAGACCCATTCGTTGTTTCCTTAGGCCCAGGGAAGTAAAAGTATTTACTCATGATCACTGCACACGTTAGAAAGCCAAGGATTTTGCTCAAAATAGTAACTACATAACATATGGAGCCAGGCACTTTAACTACTCGGTTACTTCATTTATTTTCAATGTCAGAACCACTCTTACGAGGCAGGCATTATCATTAGTTTTTGGCAAAAGAGCTGTGGCTCTGAAAAGTAAAATACCTTGATGAAAATCACAGCCAATAAGTGAGGGAACTGGTTTGGAGCTCTTGTGTAATGCTGTGTTCAAGGCTGAGTCTGGTCAGTGGCATAGGGTTATTAATAATCTGGTTCCACTCAGGGAGCCCCTGCTATAGGCCAGGTGGTTCACAGGTTCACACTAAGAGTTAGTCTTGTTCAGTTGAGAATATTGAGGTTCAGAGTTGATTTCCAGAGTTTACTCCAAGATGCAGTGTTGACTTTCAGTTATGGCTGCTCTTGATATTTTAATGCACCCCAAAGTCTCAAACATTTTGTGTCCCTACAATATTCCAAGCACTCCGGATCGTGTACAGTATGAGAAAATGAATGCTCTCTGGACCTGCTTTTCATTAGGGCTAAGGAGACATATAAGGAATAAACTTATTTCAACTAGATCTAATACCAGATGTGCCCAACGTAGAGGCGGGGCTGTCACATAACTGTAAATTGCAGTATGATACCTAGAATCCAGAATTCCTGATTTCTAGAACTGAAACCTAGTTCAACAACAGTTTTGGGCAAGGCTCTGTGCTGGAGACTTTGGGAAATATGGTCAATAGACAGGATCTCTGTCTTACAAGACTTGCTATCTATTGGGGGACATTTATCCATTCATTAATTTTACAGATAATTTCTAGGAATGCAATATATTGTAGACACTATGCTAAGAGCCAGGACAAGCCTCCATTTTCATGGAGCTTATGTATTGGGTGAGACACAATAAATAAGTGAACAAATTATTACAACTGTGATAAATGCCATGAATCCAGCAATAGGGAATGACTGTGGAAGGGTGTATCAGTTTCCTGTTGCTATTGTAACAAATTACCACAAACTGAGTGGCTTAAAACAACAGAAATTTATTCTGTCTCAGTTCTGGAGGCCTGAAGTCTAAAATCAAGGTGTCAGCAAGGGTGGCGCCCCCTTTGGAAGACCTGTCCTCACTCTGAAGAAAGCAAGCTGCTGTGTTGTGAGTAGGCCCCAGGGAGGTCCATGTGGGAAGGAACTGATAGATCTGGTCAACAGTTAGTGAGGACCTGAGGCCTGTCAATATCCACCCAAGTGGGCTTGCAAGTGAATCCTTCCCTGGTCAAACATGGAGGTCACTGCATCCCTGGTCAACGCCTTGATTGCAGCCTTATGACTAAGCCTGAGTCAGAGGCACCCAACTAATTATGGTTCCTGACCCACCAAAATTATGAGATACTTATTGTAAACTGCTAGGTTTAGGGTAATTTTTTACACAGAAATAAATAACTAATATACTCCCCATACCCAATCCATCACCCAAATCTGTTCATTTTATCTAAATACTTCTAAAATCTCTCTGCCTTCCCTCCACTGTAGTCTATACTCTGATTTACCAATGATCTGTTCCCTAAACTACTATAATTACCTCCTAATTCACCCATCATGTTGGCCCCCTTCCAAATCTATCTCCACATTGCCATCAATGTCTTTGTGAAACACAAAACTAGCCTATCAGTTCCCTGCTTCTAACCCTTTGGGACTATAGAATCTGTCTTCTTCTCCAGTTTCATTGTATATTATGCAGCCCCCTTCCTTTTAGTCACATTGAGTTTTCTTTTAGTTCTTCAAATTCAACATGTTTGCTTCCGCCATAGAGCCTTTGTGCTGTTTGCTTGCTTGGATTACTTTTGCTCCCTTTGTTTAAGGCCTACTTATCATGTAAATACAGAGTTTAGATCAAGGTCTCCTTTCTCAGGGATTCCTCTGATCTCCCTGACTTGATCAGATACCCCTATTTATAGGTTCTTGTAGTATCTTAGCACTCAGCATTACTGAAATAATTATTGAAATGTTTTTGTTGTTGTTATCATTAATCTACAATTACATGCAGAACATTATGTTTATTAGGCTTCCCCCTTCACCAAGTCCCCCCCACAATCCCCATTACAGTCACTGTCCATCAGTGTAGTAAGATGCTATAGAATCACTACTTGTCTTCTCTGTGTTGTACAGCCCTCCCCATGTCCCCCTACCCCAACTTTATACATGCTAATCGTAATGCCCCCTTCTTTCTCCCTGCCCTTATCCCTCCCTTCCCACCCACCCTCCCCAATCCCTTTCCCTTCGGTAACTGTTAGTCCATTTTTGGGTTCTGTGATTCTGCTGCTGTTTTGTTCCTTCAGTTTTTCTTTGTTCTTATACTCCACAGATGAGTGAAATCATTTGGTACTTGTCTTTCTCTGCCTGGCTTATTTTACTGAGCATATAATTATTGAAATTTTATGTGTATTTATAATATTGGCCATCTCTGTTGGACTGTAGGTTTCAAGAGAGTGGGGACCATGTCTGTTTTGTTTGTGGTATACTAGTTCAACCTTGTACCTGGCATGACAGAATAGCAATTGAATGAATGGGTGAAAGAGAGAGGGAGGGGATGAAGGACGAATATATTCTTAAAAGACATCCACAGGCTTTGGTGTTGAGAAAACAAGACGAAAGCAATTGAAAATACATTAAGGTAAAAGGGTGAATTAATAACCTCAATTTATTGATGGTAAAAACTAGGTTCAGAGTTGAAATAATTAATCACAGTATAACAGAGAGTGGTATAAGACCTGTCCAGGCAATGGGCAATTCTAAAAGCTGCCCAGCTGAAACCAAAGTTGTTCTGTCTATGGTGAAAACTACCCTTAATACTGACAATGGAGGCTCTAAAGCAAAACAAGAATGTGCCCTACTTTAGCACTATGAGCTCAAAACCAGATAAAGGAAGAGATTCCATTTTATAATATCAAGTGCTCTTGTTTGATTTGTGTGAATGCAGAGTATTACCAAAAACTTGGATTTGGCTATGGCTTCAAAAATGGCTACCAAAATTCATCACTCTCCCCCCTCCAAAAAAGCCATCCTGCCCAAACATTTTTGCTTAAGCCAAGTTACTGATGTACATTATAAAAAACAGTGAAAGTTTCTGTAATTGGTACAATTTTTAAAGAAGTTGGTACATTTAATAATTGCATTAAGTTGCTTAACTTAGTTTGACAACATTAAGAATTAGTCATTTTATAAGCTTTAAAGTGCTTGTCTTTGTTCTATAAGGAAAGTAATTTGGTGGTACATTAATGTTATTAAAGGATATTATTGGATGGTATTTAAAATGGAATAGACTAGAAACAGTTTTTAAAGAGTGGTGGAGTCTTTATATGCCAATGTCATCATTCGGGTTACATGATACAATCATCAGTTTGACAAGAAATAGTATTCCTTTGAACTAAGAGTATACAGTACTTACCACAATATAGGTGTAATTTATATTTTGGTTGCAGTTCATAATTGAATTATTTGGCATAATAGGAATGAAAAATATATTGGTTTGATGATTAGAATTTGTTTTGTTGCATAATAACCTAGAAATGTTTAATACTTGGAGGTTTATTTTATTATTTTTCCACCTTATGGAATAATTTTATGAATGGCAATAATGTCAAGTTGGTAGAATAATTTTAAAAATTTGCCTATTTTATAGATTCAAGTAAGTTAGGAAAAATTAGTGCCACCTGAGTCATCCATTTGCCTTCTGATTTGACAGTAGTCATGTCTCCTTTTTTAGAAAGGTGTGGTATGGGGAAATTTTTTGAGGGTTTTAATGTTTGTAGAGTTTTCTCTTCAAATGTTTTCTGTCTCTCTGTCTCTCTGTCTCTCTCTCTGGTCCATGAGATTCTACCGAGACTATTTCCTGCCTTACTTTTAGATGGACAAATACTTCAAAATTCATGCATAAACTTGGCATTTCCAAAACCAGGTGCTACCTGAAGATACTTTCAGGGAAAAAAAACAGTTCCAGTAGTTGAATATTTAGGTATGAATGCTTCTCTAAATAAAACAGTTCTGTATCATGAGTACTTAGGCTTAGAAAAATGAACATATTTGTAAAATTAATATTTGAAAATATTAAATGGGGTAGTTGATGTTTAATACTAGTTTGTTTGTATATGACATAAATTATCTTCTTTTGTCAGAAAAAGTTGTTAGGTCTAATCAGAAAAGTTTTTCTTATGTAACTATCCCTAACCTAAAGCCAGTTAGTGTTCATTTGTGATAAGAAGGCTATAGAAAACTGAATATTCACATGCAAAAGAATAAAGTTGGGTGAATTTATGTTATATTAAAAAATTAACTCAAAATGGATCAAAGACCTAAACATAAAACTTAAAATTATAAAACATTTGGAAGAAACCATGGAAATACTTCATGACATTGGATTTGACAATGATTCCTTGGGTATGACAGTAAAAACACAGGCAACGAAAGTAAAACAAAGATGAATTAGACTAAATCAAAATTTAAAACTTATGTGCATTAAAGGACACAATCAACTGAGTGAATAGACAACCTATGGAATGGGATAAGATTTTTGCAAATCATATATCTGATAATGTATATATTCAGACTATACAAGGAACTTCTATAACTCAACAACAACAAAAAAGAACCCAACTAAAAAGTGGGCAAAGGACTTGAATAGATATTTCTCCAAAGAAGATGTACAGGTGGCCAATAAGCAAATGAAAAGTTGTTCAACATCATTAATCACTATGCAAATGCTGGTGGACAGTGACTGCAATGGGGTGTGGGAGGCACTTAATATAGTTGAATGTAATAATCGCAGTGTTGCTCCTGTGAAACCTTTGTAAGATTGTATATCAATGATGCCTTAATTAAAAACAAAAACCAAGGAACACACATGCAATGTGCCAAAACACATCAAGGAGGTGTATCTTGAGTTTGTCGCCAGTTTAGGAGGATCACAAGATGAGACCAAAGTACTTCAATTTCTCTTTTGATGCTGTTATTTCTGTCTTCGGTGGACAGATTCCTTGGTAACCAGAGTGCCTCTGTCATTTAGGAACCATAAATGTGTACAGAGACTGATGCTGTCTAAAGATACTGAAAAATGAAAGTTACAGAGAAAAATGCTACCAGGGTACCATTTTATCCTTCCAGAGTTTTGCCAGCTGCTACCATTCTCAAAGTCTGCTTAGGTCTTCATTTTGTTTATTTCTTTATTATTCATATACTTTCATGTGGTTGTTTTGACTCTAAATTTCTCTAAAGTCATTTTCCAGGACCCAGATACTGTGTCACAATAAGCATTTGTGTGTTTTCTGGATTGAAATATTTCTCTCTGAAGTAAGTTTATGGAGATAACCATTTTAAAAACAAAGCATTGTGTTTCTGGAGAAAAAATTAACTTCAGTGGTTCTTTAGAGAGTTTATAATAGTTAATACTCCTTTTAAAGTCTTCTGCTTGAGATACATTTGGTCTCATTTACTCATTCATAGACCTAGGCATTCATTCAAATATTTATTAAGCATCTGCTCTTTCCAAGCAATAAGCTAGATGCTGGGAATATATCATGAATTTCACAGGAGGAAAGGAAAAAATAAAACAAGGAAGCAGAGTAGTTTCATGAGATAGGAAGTTACATGAGAACTTGTGGCCAAAGGACCTTTTGCAGACAGGCTGATTAGAGAAGCCTTTGTAGGGAGGTGATAGGTGACTCAAGATCTGAACGATGAGAAGAAACCAGCCACATGAGGATCTGTGGAAAGAGCATTTCAAGCAAAGAGACTATGAAAGAAAAGACCTCTGGGAGAGATTGAGCCTAGAGTGTTTTTGAGAATACAGAATCCGGTGTGGTGGGAATGTGATGATGCAGGAACCATGTTAAGTATTTTGTAGCTTATAGTGAGTAGAGTGGACTTTAGTCTAACTGCAACAGAAAGGCACTGTAAGGTTTTTAAGCAGGGTGGTAACATAATCTGATTTGTATCGTAGGTAGATCGGTTTGGTTATTAAATGGAAGATGGAATGGCAGAGAGAGATGGAGTGCCAAGTTTAAACAGAAAAGCCAATTGAAAAGCTTCGCAATAGTCAGGAGGTGAGATGGTATCTTGGACCACAATAGTAGCAATAGAGACAGAAAACACTGAGTAGATTTGAGATTTTTTTAAAATTTAGCATTAATAGTATTTGTAATGGGAAGGTGGAAGGTGAAAAGATTACATAAATCAAATAGGACTTTTGGTGTTTCATCTTAAGAACTGGGAGGATGGTGATAATTATACACTGAGATGGGGAAAATCAGGGAAGAAACAAGTTCGGGCAAAAAAAATAAAAAATTTTTCTGTTTTGAATAAGTCAAATTTGTGAATCTATTCCTAGTAGAATATCAAGTAGGCAGTGGTACATTAAAATGTAGAGCTCAGAGGAAAGGTCGTATATTTGGACACATATAGAAGGCATTTAAACCCATAATTTCAATCTCTGGATGCGATTACTAGGGAAGAGAAAGGGGCTTGGCTCTGAATTCTGGGGTTTGCCAATATTTAAAAGATAGTTGAGGAAAAGCAAAAGAGGACACAGGAGTGAAGAGGGTTGAATGGAGACCCTGCTGCCTGGGAACTTCATCTCCAGCCAAGGGTTCTTCTGCTCAGTTCACCTGGGATCACCATGAGAGGCAATACTGGAACCTGAGAGAAAAGGAAAAATGTTTATTACACTTATGAAAATATCTTTCCATATTTTGAACTAAGTGGGAAAAGTTATTAAAAGCTCTACGGTAAAAAAACCTGAGTATATATACAACTCTGTGGTGTTAATTTTGTTCGCATACAATTGTCAACTCTCATAAATCTGCCTAGTATCAAGACTTGATGGGCAAGTATAGGGCTGATTGGAAATGACTGTTCCCATCCTATAGTAACAGAGTGCTATAAACAAATGAACAATGACCTATTTTCATTTAACATTTATGATATTTTGTTTGCATCATGGAGTTTTTGCATTAATTTTGATTCTTTAAAGATTACATTAAAGTATTAGTTATCTTGATTACCAAAATTTTTTTTGGCACCCCTTGAAATTTTTGTTATCTACAAAGTACCTCATTTTCCTCACCTCAACCCTGGCCCTGGACCCAAGAAAAAAATTTCGCCATTTTTAAAGAAAAGCTGGCAATCCAGATTTTGATGTAAAACCTCACATTTTCAATGTTGGCTAGTTATTAAAAAAATTTAAGAACATAACGTTGGCCAAATAAAGCATTAGGAATTTTACCATAAAGCATCCTAGTATCATGGGAAGTTCATGAAACTGGCTGTTGAAGAACTTGAGTTCTAGTCTCAGTTTTAATCTAACCAAATAGCACTTTAACTTTCCTGGGCTTTGTTTTTCATGTTATTAAAAGTATACTTCAATGACCCAGTGCCAAGCATGATAATTAGAATTTTATGAAATACTAGCATTGATTATATTCTATGGATCTGAAGTATAAAGGTTACATTGAACCATATGAAATTACTGATCCTTGGCTCTTTGGAATCTACAAAAATATTAATTTCATGTTCAGCCTAATAGTTTTGTTTCACTCTTGAGCTTGAGAGCAGTGAACCAGGCAGTGCTCTGCTGAGCCATAGTAGAGCCGGAGGCAAAAGGAAAATGTGTTCCATTATGTTGGCCAGAAACCGCACGCCAGAGGACAAGGGCACTGATGGCTGACGGGAACAGGATAATGGCTGGCATTCTTTTCTGCACAGCAGGAACTAATTTGATCTAAGCTTCTGTTACAGGGGTTTCCACCGAGGCGTTTATTCTCTATACAGGCCCCCAAGATGCTCATGTCTGAGTTCATTTAGGGTTTCTAACTTGGATCTGAGTGATTTATATGTATGGAGATCTTACGCTTTCATTGTTGGTCAAATAATACAACTTTGAAATAAACAGCTCAAGTTCAAGGTGAAAATAAATGAATAGCTCTCTATCAACGCTTGTATGTTCATCTTTATCCAGAACAGTTAACTTGAGTTTAGCATTAACCAAGCATAAAATGTAGCTATGCACCAACTTTTTCCAATCTGAGCTCAACTACTCATGCATACCAGGTGTAGGGTACTTACAATGATTAGGTCATTAGTTTAAAGGAGGCCTTACAGTAATCCACATTGTAGTTTATTTCCTACTTCCTTAGGCAATTAATTTTAAGCTACATGTAATGCATGCAATCCAGATGTACATTGATTTCTGGCTGGGTCATGTCATCAAGTTCAATTCAATTCTTTAGTTCTTAAAAAGCATGAGAGTCCTACACTTTTCATGTAAGTGCAGTATTTTGTGCTTAAACAGTTTTGTAGAATACATGGATAAAATTGTATAATTTCCTCATATACCTAATTTTATCAAAAGATTTTTAATTCAATTCAAGAAACATAATAGGTGTTCCATACATATATCTTGAATGAATGAACATCCATTGAATCCTTACTACATGCATGATGTTGTGATATCAAAATACATTTCTAAAAACCCTTCCCTGGTAGGACAGCATGGGAATACTGAAGTATGTAGGGCAGCAGCAGTGGTGGTCATTTTTATCCTGTCTGTTTTGCAGAGTGGTTTTAGCCCTTTATCCGAGAATCTTAGTCTTAAGCCTGGTCTTCCTAGCCCTCGTCACTAGTCTTAGAACTCTGCGAGCTTCCCAATATCCTTTTAATGAACTGCTTCTTCTGATTAACTGGCTAAAATTAGTCTCTGTTGCTTGCAACTAAAAAGCCTTTATTCAAGGAGAACTCCCAATACAAGGGAAACACCCTTTTTATAAATAGGATATTTTTGCAATGAACCTGGGGGGAGTATACCTAAGGAGTAAATCAAGATGAAGAGTTTTGAAATAATTGGGGCACAAAAGATTTTTCCCTGAGGCTTTCTGAAAGGAAATGAGACCATCTCTGTAGGGCACCTAATGTGGCAATAGAGTCCATCAACCCTATTGTTTATGGACACATTAAGTGAGTGGGCAAACTAATTTTATTCACTTACTGGCATCATTATATGAATTTTAAAATAATGATTCTGATTCATCATTAGCTTTTTTTTGTGATTTTTTTTATTAAGGTATGATTGATATACTCTCTTATGAAGGTTTTGCATGAAAAAACAATGTGGTTACTACATTTACCCATATTATCAAGTCCCCATCCATACCCCAATGCAGTCACTGTCCATCAGTGCAGCAAGATGCCAGAGATCCACTATGTGCCTTCTCTGTGCTACACTGTTCACTGTTCTCCTTGTGATCCCCCACACCATGTGTACTAAACATAATACCCCTCAATCCCCTTCTGCCTTCCTCCCCACCTGCCCTCCCACACCCTCCCCTTTGGTAACCACTGGTTCATTCTTGGAGTCTCTGAGTCTGCTGCTATTTTGTTCCTTCAGTTTTACTTCATTGTTATACTCCACAAATTAGGGAAATCATTTGGCATTTATCTTTCTCTGCCTGGCTTATTTCACTGAGCATAATGTCCTCCAGCTCCATCCATGTTGTTGCAAATGGTAGGATTTGTTTCTTTCTTATGGCCGAATAGTATTCCATTGTATGTATGTACCACATCTTCTTTATCCATTCATTTACTGATGGACACTTAGGTTGCTTCCATATCTTGGCTATTGTAAAAAGTGCTACGATGAACATAGGGGTGCATATGTCTTTTTGAATCTGAGAACTTGTATTCTTTGGGTAAATTCCAAGGAGTGGGATTCCAGGGTCAAATGGTATTTCTGTTTTTAGTGTTTTGAGGAACCTCCATATTGCTTTCCACAATGGTTGAACTAGCTTACATTCCCACTGGCAGTGTACGAGGGTTCCCCTTTCTCCACATTCTCACCAGCATTTGTTGTTCTTAGTCTTTTCAATGCTGGCCATCCTGACTGGCGTAAGGTGATATCTCATTGTGGTTTTAATTTGCATTTCCCTGATGATTAGTGATGTGGAGCATCTTTTCATGTGCCTGTTGGCCATCTGAATTTCTTCTTTGGAGAACTGTCTGTTCAGCTCCTCTGCCCATTTTTTAATTGGGTTATTTGCTTTTTGGGTGTTGAGGCATGTAAGTTCTTTATATATTTTGGATGTTAACCCCTTGTCAGATATGTCATTTACAAATATATTCTCCCATACTGTAAGATGCCTTTTTGTTCTGTTGATAGTGTCCTTTGCTGTACAGAAACTTTTTAGTTTGATGTAGTCCCATGAGTTCATTTTTGCTTTTGTTTCCCTTGCTCGAATCATCAATAGCTTTTTAATTATGTTCCCCCATTTTCTATGATAGTGAAATTTGTAACATCTTAGATTTAGAAAGATTTCAGTGAGAAATTGTTTAAGATAAAAAGTCCATGAATTGATTACAACAGGTTATTTGTAAGATTCATTTGCATGGCATAATTCATTCCTCAAAATTGCCAGATAAATCGCTATTGCTGTAGTTCTAGATATCTGATTCATTCTTTTTGGTATACATTCAGTAGTAAATTTTTGCTAGTAGCTGTATACAAAGTTTTCATGGATGGTTAGTTTATCTAATAGAGAAGAAACTTATTCTGACTTCATTGAGACAGTTTTCTTTCTTGTGAAGATAAAACTGAACTAAACACATTTGTAAATATAAAGTTATTTATAAAAATAGTTATAATTTATTTAAATATTAATTTCTTTACAGTATTTTCCTATAGGTATAGCTTCAAAATGTTTATGTTTTAAAGCATCCATTAAAAATGTTAATGTCCCAAGCAAGTCTTCAGAGATATCAATTCCAGTATCTCCTTATTAGTCAGTATTCAGCATTGATAGGATATCAGATCTGGCTGTCAGGAATTTTGTAGAAAAAATTAATCACTGGATGACAGCATCATTGGACTAAATAAGTGACTTTTAGGACTCTTCAGTAATTGAGATTCTGTGAGCATTTGTGATGTACGGTTATAGTTACCAAATTAGAACTCATATTTTAACAAATGCTCTTTGTATGATTTTAATTCCATCTCAAATTTTTAAAACTGCATAAAATTTTAGTAATGTAGTTTTATTCCTTATGGAAATTACTTTCATTAAAAGAATAGAGTTAAATGAATTGAGACTTCCAGAAAATTATCTAATCATTTATAGATTCCTAGTTAAGTATCAGACTGTATTTTTAAAGAAAAACAGCTTTTTCAACAAATACTTGCTTTTAATCTTTTGGTCTTCATTTAAATTGAATATATATTATAAATTATATCTATATTCTTTTGGTATTCATTTAAATTGAAAATATATATTTAATATATATAAAATGAATATGTATATGTACTATATAGATAGATATAATCTCTAGAACATCTTTCAAGTTCATTTGTTTCTCTCGTCTCTCCTGTAATATACTCCTAATTCAAACAACTAGCATGCCTTACCTGGGCTACTTACTTAGCCGCCTACTGTTCTTCCTGCTTCCACTTTTACCTCTCCAAGCCATTCTTTAGTAGCAGCCAGAGTAAACTTTTAAAACTGTCTGTCATATATCATTCCTTTCCTTAAAATCTTTCTATGGCTTCCCTCTGCCCTTAGTATAAAATCCTTATTCAGTAATATAGCCAACAAAGTCTTCTGAGGTCTCACATGTGCTCATATCTTCAGCTTCATCTCTATTACCCCTAGTCTCTGTTTTTCTCTCTGCATTTTTTTCGGGTAACAGTAATACAGAATTATAATTCACAGACCATACACGTCGCCATTTAAAGTGTACCATTCAATGAATTTTAGTAAATTCAGAGAATTGTGCAACCTTCACCATAATAAATTTTAGAACATTTTCACCAACCCAAAAGGAATGTACTAATTAACAATCATCTTTAATTTCCCCCTAACTCTCTCAGCCCTAGGTAAACACTAATCAACTTTCTATCTCTCTAGATTTACCTATTCTGGATCTTTTATATAAATGGAATGTTAACATTATGTAACCTTTGTTATTGGCTTCTTTCATTTAGGACAATATTTTCAAGGTCATCCATGTTGTAACATGTATCAGCACTTCATTCCTTTTTATTACAGAATAATATTCCATTATGTGGATGTATCATGTTATGTTTCCATCTTCGAGTTGATGGATATTTGAGTTGTCTTCATTTTTTTTTGGCTATTATGAATAAAGCTGATATGACTATTCATGTACAAGCTTTTGGTGGATATATATTTTCATTGGTTTAATTTGCATTTCTTTGATGGCTAATGGTTTTGAATGTCTTTTCATCTGCCTATTGGCCATTTTTATATCTTCGTAGGAGAAACTTCAACTCAAAACTTTGCCCATGTTTAAAACTGGTTTTTTTCTTAATGAGTTATAAGAGTTCTTTATATGTTCTAGATATGAATTCCTTATTAGATAAGAGATTTGCAAATATTTTCTCCTATTCTATGGATTGTTTTATTCCCCTTTCTTAATAGTGTCCTTTAAGCAACAAATATTTATAATTTTGATGAAGACCAATTTATTTATTTTTTCTCTTGTGCCTTGTGCTTTTGATGTCATATCTAAGAAACCATTCATTGCCCAAGCCAAGATCATGAAGTCAAACTTTTGTTTTCCTCTAGGAATTGTATTGTTTAGCTCTTACATTTAGCTTTTTGATTCATTTTAAGTTAATTTTTGTATATGGTATGATAAAGGGGAACAACTTCAGTCTTTGTATATGGATAGCCAGTTATCCTAGCACCATTTGTTATAAAAGCTATTCTTATCCCATTCAATAGTCAAAAATCTGTTGATCATAGATAATGTGGATTTATTTCTGGACTTGTAAATTTATAAACTTCTTATGTCAGTACCACATTGTCTTGATTACTGTGGTTTTGTAGTAAGTTTTGAAATTCTCCCATTTTTTTCTTTTTTCAGATTGTTTGGCTATTTTGGTTCCCTTGTATTTCTGTATGAATTATAAGATCAGCTTGTCAGTTTCTACAAAAAGGCAGCTAAGATTTTAATAGGAATTGCCTCAAATCTGCCCATCAGTTTGGGGAGTTTGCCATCGAAACAATACTACACTGTCCAATAATATTAAGCCTTCCGACATGGGATGTCTTTCCATTTATTTAGATCTTTAATTTTTTCAATGATGTTTTATAGTTTTTAGTGTATAAGTTTTATATTTTCTTTGTTAAATTTATTCCTAATTATTTTCTTTTGATGCTTTTGTAAATGAACGCTTTGTTAATTTCACTCTCAGATTTTCACAGCAAGTGTATAGCAACATAATTGATTTTGTATATTGATCTTGTATCCTGCAACTTTCCTGTACCTACCTTTAGCTCTAATAGTTTTGTGGGGTTTTTTAGACAACTTCGGATTTTCCATGTACAAGACTATGTCATCTGCACACATGATTTTACTTTTTCCTTTTCAAGATGGATCCCTTTTATTGTTTTTCTTGTCTGAGAACCTATTTTGGATAAAAATGTTGAGAGCTAACATCCTTGTCTTGCTCCTGTCTTAATGGGAAAGTTTTCAGTCTTTCACCACCAAGTGTGATGTTAGCTGTGGATTTTTACACACAGTTTCTTAAGCACCAACTGCACATAGTTTCTAGAAGTTGCCAAATTTTCCCACTTCAGGCTTTTGTAAACCCGATTCTTCTCATGTTTGGCTTCTTCTCATCCTTCAAATTTTGTAAATGTCTTTCCTGACTATCCCACCTAAAATGGACTGCCTCCTCTACTCATTTTTCTCTAGAAGAGCATCCTATTTTCTTCATAGCACTTATCCCAATCTTTAGATATTTTTTTGCATTTATTTGCTCATTCGTTTTCTGTCTCTCGATGTATGTTCTGTTAGGACAGGAATCATTTCCATCTTGGTTGCTGTTGTATCTCCGGTGCCCAGAACAGTAAGTATATTTTGTTGAGTAAATGACTGAATAAATAAACACTCACCATATATCCATGTGTCTTTGAAGTCATGTGATAGATTTTTTTAAGGCAAACATGCCTAAACCTACCCATTTTAAGACTATCTCCCAGCTAGTACAGCTATTTTGGAAGCTCCCTATTTGTTTTCCTTCTATTGTTTCCCTATTTCATTTTCCTTCTCAAAATGTTTCTAGAATTCTTCTTTTGGAATTGGCTTCTTAGCTTGTGGCATTTTCTTTGCATCATATCAATTCTTTAGAAAAAATATGAGTTGTGTAAAATGAAATCTGAATCTTCACTGTGAGACATGTAAATACCTGATGATATGGCACAGCAGTGAGTTTAGCAATGACAGCTCACATTCCCCAAATCTACAGAGAGCCAGCCACCCTTAGCATTTCATTAATAGAGCAGTCATCTTTGTTTTCACTAGCGTGTTTGGGAAACTCGTTGTATGCTTCTGGAGTTAATACACGCAGATATGTGAAGAAAGAAAACCTGCAGATACCTCTTGTCTGAGATGCATGTTGTAGATTGCTTTTCAGTTAGCTTGTAAATATGCAAGAAGCAATCTCAGATGGACTTTTATGTGAGACTCGGGTGCTATCCTGGCTCTGCTACCTACAGCTCTAAGACCCTGGTAGGTTATTTACCCCATCCAAGCTTCAGCTTGTCTTTGGTAGAATCACTCACTTTACTGGACTTTGAGAGTTAGATGAGGTAACATAATTGCAAGTGGTCACCCCAGTGCTAGGTACATAGTAGAATGTCAATACATGGCAGCTGCTATTATTGTTAGTATAATCACCTATTTAGCCCAACCCCCAACTTACAGCTAAGGAACCTGAGAGACTTAGTGATTTGCCAAGAATAAGGACAGTTGTTAAAAAGGTGAAACTCAAAACTGGGTCTGCTGGCTCATAGTCCACTTCTTTCCATTTCAACATGCAGAACAAGCCTCAACTTGCAGAGCCGAGCAGCTGGGAGGAGCAAGCTCATTTAATGGCTATTACACAGCCAGAAAATAATGTGGCATGTATACTTTTCTAATGAAAAGTAAACAGGAGACCTTTTTAGTCTTTTGGCTGCAAATCAGAATTCTTCTGTGCAAATTGAATTCATTTTGTTATTGCCTCAGGATAAAATAGATTCCATTACCCTTCTCCATCACTATTTCCCATTCCTTGCTCTGAATGTGTCCCATCTCTTAGAATTAGAATGGGGGACTTGAGTTGATCACAAAAACCATTGAAAAGTCACAGGGGAAAGGAATTAAAATAACCCACACTGACGCAAAAGGAGAAGTAAAAAAATAACCCTCAGGGTAGCAATAGTATTTTAATTTGAAAAATTTCTATAAGATTAGACTAGAAAGTCTTTGTGACCATTATATATATTGTATGTGTATATGACCCTTTTAATGATTTTATTTTACCTGGCTTCAGGGAAAATCATACTGATAAGAAAGAACAGGTTGAAACACAGTTTGAGGGAAATCTGAATTCTTAATATTCAAATACATTATATTAGATAGTTTTTACACTATTGATTTTATCATTTAGTATTGGAATCTGGCTTGAGGGAATTAACTCCACAAAACAAAAAAAGCAAGAAATTTCTGATTTTTGCTCTTTTCTTTATAATTATTCTACATTCTTATAGATTGAGCTAAGGTGGTACCACTCACACTTTCAACAAAGATGAGATATGCGGATGGAAATCCAGTGCCTTACCACCACCCCAAGTCTTCCAGAGAATGGGCTATTGTTTATTTTCGTGTGAGGGCTTTCTCTTTTCACCAAGACACATGCCCAAGGAAATTTATCCATCCTTGCGGGACATCTTCTTAACTTGTTCAAAGACCCTGTATATACCAGGATTGCTCTGAAATAGGCATTAAAGCCATACTAAAAAGTGGCATGGAAACACTATCTGAAATTAGCCCACAGAGCAAGACCTATTTTGCAAGAATAAGTGAACACTCCAACTCTTGCACAGTTAGTAATGGAAAATTAACCTTGTGTGAAAATTTCCAAGGTACAATCACTAGTTAATTCACTTCATTCATGCATTCATGAATCTTTTCATTCAATACATGTAATATAGTAATAATGCCACTGCTGGTCTAATAGTTAAGGAATTTCTGAGAGTTCCACAAACTGAAGGAAATTTAACCCATTGCGATTATATGCCATCACTGTGTGATTTCATGCACGTTATTGTGATTACCCATTAATTTATAACACTGCACATTTAGAGTGGATCATTGAAAACTTGCCTCGTGTTTTCTGAATTAGCACTAAGGAAAAGCTAGCATTTTCCACAACCATATGATTAGCCCCTAGACCCACTGTTTTCTATTTACCCTTTGAAGAAAACCGCCGCTGAGTGTATGCCTTTCCAGCAATTGTTGAGTTCTCAGGATGGGTCCTTCTGGGTGGCTGCCCAAGCTCGTTAGGCCTCTACACCTGCTCAGGCAGCATTAGCCAGCAGGTTTATTTTAATACAAACAATGTTCCTGAATGTGCTCTGTTGTATTACTTTCCTTGAGTCTTTACCTCTGTATGACTTCTTATTTACTTATTTCTTTTTATGCCCACAATGAAAGCATTTCAGACCCTTTCAGTGAGCAGCCAAATCCTTTCAAGATCACAGATATGAATTCCATGGGTGTCCTTTGTGAAATCATAGGGGTTTTTGCTTTATGTATGAGTCATGTCAGTCCAGCTCTTACTTCACAAATTAATCCATCTGATAAAAACATTCCAGAGAAATTGAACTTCCTTTTACTAAAAGGTGTTTTTTTTTTTTTGGACAGTGCTGGAAAAGACTCCCCATCTTAGAAGAGGGTGGCACAGACATGAAGCTGGTCACTTGAGTAGAAGTCTTTATAGATTAACCAGGTTCCCTAACTCAGCATTTGACAGGGTTACTGATGGAGGTTGTTGAAGTTCTCTTGCTTCACAGTATTTATTTTCCTTCTCCTGATAACTATATCCCCACTTCATTTATCAGCCCAAAGAGGTACCATTGTTTCAGTGCTCAGCTTGAGTTGAGCATGTACCTAGGTCTGAGCCATAATTGCATACCACATTTCCTCGTTGTGAATACTTGTTCAGAGAGGATCATGTAATCAGATTGGAGACAGTGGGACACAGTGAATCCTTGGTTGGGTGGAAGTGCTGGGGCAAGAACTCTCACTCCTTTCTACTAGACATGAATGGGGGAAGATGTAGTCTTGGGATCTCCAGGGAGCCATCTTAAGACCAGTATGGGAGGGCCCACTTGAGACTGGTATTTATGCAGAGATGGAGAGACAGGAGCTAGCTTGCGATGGTTGTGAGCCCTTGGGTCCAGCTGGGCCCAAGGTTGGATTACCCTTAGATTTTTTTTAGTTATAAGAGCAGTTCTCATTTTGCTATATCCAGTTAGGGTTGGAAAAAACAACAGTACAGGGCTTTGGATGTGAGGAAGTATATGAGTTGAGGATACATTTGCTGAGATTGGGGCATCATTGACATAGTTTGGAATCCTCTCTTCCCCTATAGCTCAGGACTTCATCTCTTTGAGGGCTTTGAAGGGCTCAGCAGCTGCACTTGAGCTAATCCTCATTCTGCTGTCCCTGCTTCCAAGCTGGCGGGCTTCCTCTCTTGGAGATACAAAGCATGTGGACGAAGCCTCAGAATCATCATTCCTTCATAGTTCTTCCTTACAAACAGAACTCAGAGTCCACACTGAAGGGACTTTCGTGTCTCACGCTACTTATAGAAAGGCAGGAGACCAACACTAAAGCTGTCTCACCTCATTAGTAAATTAGCAAGTCTCAGTCTGGTGTTGGGCGGGGTACCTAATGAACTAGAATGAGGAATATACTCGATATCATATTTGTGGGTTATGATATAATTTTATTTTCTTACATTGGACCAACTTCTTAAAATTGATGGGTGAAAGAAGAAATTCAGAAGAGATGAAAATGGTTACATATATCTGAGGGATAAAAATGCCAACAAGTGTTTTTGATAATATTTGAACCTGTATATGGGAGAATGAAGAATTATTAGTTGGATGTAGCCATACCATTTAAAACATGGTTGTTTGGGTATTTTCAGGGTGTGAAAATTTGCTGCCTTTTATATTTAAGGTATGTGACCACTAAATACAATCAACTGATCTTGACAAATGGAGCAAAGATAGTGTTTTCAACAAATGGCGCTGCAACAATGGGACATCCACATAAAAAGGGATGACTCTAGGTAAAGAACTTATGCCCTTCATAAAAATTAACTCAAAATAGATCACAGACCTAAATATAAAATTAAAACTATAAAAGTAGAGGACAATATAAGAGAAACCCTAATTGACCTTGAAATTGGTGATGACTTTTTAGAATTGATAAAATGGACTTCGTTAAATTTTAAAATTCTTCTCTTCAAAGGACAGCATGAAGAGAATGAGAAGAGAAGACACAGACTGATCATTTTTTTTAAATTTACAAAATACATAGCTGATAAAGGTCTATTATCCAAAATATAAAAAGAATTCTTTAAACTCAAAAATAAGAGAACAAATTACCTGGTTAACAATGAGCCAAAGACAACCAACACCTCACCAAAGAAGATACATGGATGGCAAATAAGCAGATGAAAACATGCTGCACATCATATACCATCAGGAAAATGCAAATCACAACAACAGTGAGACACCACTACATACCTGAGTGGTCAAAATCTGATAACACCAAATGCTGGAGAGGTTATGGAGTGACAAGGACTCTTATTCATTGCTACTGGAAATGCAAAATGGCATAGCCGCTTTGGAAGAAAGTTTGATGACTTTTGATAAAACTAAACATACTCTTACCATGTTATCTAGTACTTGGACTCCTTGGTATTTATCCACAGGGGTTGAAAACTTATGTCTACATAGGAACCTGCACACAGATGTTTATAACAGCTTTATGCCTAATTGTCAAACTTCGAGGCAACTAAGATGTCATTTTGTAGCTGAAGCGATAAACTGGTACATCCAGACAATGGAATATTATTCAGTGCTAAAAAGAAAAGCTTCCATGAGAAGAAAAGCTGGAGGAATCTTAAATTCATATGACTAAGTGAGAAAAGTCATATGAAAAGACTACATACTGTATGATTCCATCTATATGGCCTTCTGAAGGCAAAACGATGGAGGCAATAAAAAAGATGAGTGTCTTCCAGAGGCTGAGGGAGAAGGAAGGATCAATAGGCAGAATGCAGAAGGTTTTTAAGGCAATGGAAATACAGTTGACCCTTGAACAATGTGGGTTTGAACGGCATGGTTTCACTTATATGTGGATTTTTTTTTACAATAAGTATATTGTAAAGTTCTTTGGAGAGTTGCAATAATTTGAAAAATCACAGACAAGCCATGTAGCTTAGAAATATTGAAAAAAAATGAAGAAAAAGGTTTGCCCTGAATGCATAAAATATATGTAGACACTAGTCTATTTTATCATTTATCATTTAATACCATAAAATACACACAAATCTATTATAAAAAGTTAAAATTTGCCAAAACTTAGCACACACACTTACAGACCATCTATGACACCATTCACAGTTGAGCGAAATGTAAAGTATAAGGGCACAGTATTAAATGACTGCACAGAATTAACTGTAATACACACTGTGCTACTGTAATAATTTCACAACCACCTCCTATTGCTATTGTGATTAGCTCAAATGTGATTATTCACTTAAAATGCCATGTGACACTAATCGTCTTCATGTGAGCAAGTAGTTTCTCCAGTAAATTGCTATTATAGTAAAAAGTGATCTCTTGTGGATCTCCCATATTTTCCAGTGTGTTTAATGCAAGACTGGAAACTTTGAATAACACCAGGGGACCCATATGAAATGCCACTAGTGATACTGGAAGTGTTCTGAAAAAGCAGAGATTTATAGTTATGACATTACAAGAAAAAGTTGAGGTGCTTGATAGTACTGCAGATTAAGGTCTGCACCTGCGATTACCTGCCATTTCAAGTGTGATCCAGTGTAAGGACCATTGTGGAAAAAGAAAAGGAAATTCATGAAGCTGTCACTGCAGCTACACCACCAGCTATGAGGAGCACCATTTTATCTTTTATTGAAAATGCAGCTTTTATGTGGGTGCAGGATTGCTGTAAGAAAGACATACCTATACCCTTTCATATGATTCAAGAAAGTAGACACATTATATAACAATTTAAGGCAAAAAGAAGACAAAGGATCTCAAGCTGCAGAATGTAACAGAAGCAAAAGATGGTTTGATGATTTTAGAAAAAGGTTTGGCTTTAAAAATGTCAAGATAACAGGACAAGTGGCTTCTGCTGACCAAGAGGTGACCGTGAGTTCCCAGATGCCTAAAAAAATAATTGAGGGGAAAGGACGTCTGCCTGAAGAGGTTTCTAATGCAGATGAAAGTGCCCTGTTCTGGGCAAAAAAAAAAAAAAAAAAAAAGCCACAAAGGACATTTATTAGCAAGGAAGAGAAGCGAGCACCAGGATGTAAGGCAGAAGGGTCAGGCTAACTCTACTGATTTGTGCAAATGCAATCAGGTTTATGATTCAGACTGCCCTTCACTTTACAGCTGCTAACCCCCGAGCCTTGAAGGGAAAAGATGAACATCAGCTGCCAATCTTTTGGTTGTTCAACAAGAAGTCCTGAACAATGAGAACCTTTTTTTCTGGATTGGTTCCATCAGTGCTTTGGTCTTGAAGTCAGGAAGTACCTTGCCAGTCAGGGACTGCCTTTTAAAGTTCTTTTGACAGTGAACAATGTCCATCGTCACCTAGAATCCTATGAGTTTAACATCAAAGTTGTCTAAGTGGTTTACTTACTCCCAGACACAACATAAAGGCAACAAGGATGAAGACCTTTATGATGATCCACTTCCACTTAATAAATAGTAAATAATCATCATGCCATAAAGTTAATAAACTTATCTGTTATGTATGTGTGTGTGTCTTCCCATGAAAATCTAATTACTGTCCAGCAAGAACTGTGTATGTTTTTGTGTCATCATCATCATTGCCTGTTTTCATCATGTAGAACATTGTGTGCAGTACTTGAGTGGAAGTGAATAGCCTGTCCTTAGATAGGAATAAGGAGAGAGATATTTAATATAATATTAATAATGTGTTAGTTTTCTTACTTTTTTGTAACTTTGTTTTCAAAGAATTACATTACTGTGCATTGTGCCTCTCTGTCTCAGAACTGGAGAAATTGCTTATCAGCCTATCATCACAGGTAAGTGGTTTTTTCAAATGTAAAAATATTTCTAATACTATTTTATGAATATGACTATAATACTCTATACCATAAAAATTGTATAATGATTCATTCATTAGTGTATAGGCTAGGCTACTGTGAAGCAATTGTATCAATTATACTAGACTACCATAATGCAGTTATATTGCTCCTTCCTCATCAGTCATTATACCTGTAGATGAATATAAATTTTTTTCACATTATCTTTTCATTTTTGATATCTAGTTTTAGTAATATGTATAACATCTACACAGTTTTGTAGCATATAAGACAATATTGATGTAGGTATTGACAGATAATTCATCTTGAAAACAGGTGACATAAACTCATGGCGTCGATAAATACAGTACAATACTGCAAGTATATTTTCTCTTCCTTATGATTGTCTTTAAAACATTTTCTTTTTTCTAGCTTACTTTATTGAAAAACAGTGTATAATACATGTAATATACAAAACATGTTATTAATTATTTATGTTGTTGGTAAGGCTCCTGGTCAACAGTAGGCTATAAGTAGTTAGTTTTTTGGGGGAGTCAAAAGTTTTAAGTGATTTTTAACTGCATGGGAGATTAGTACCATGTAACCTCCACATTATTCAAGCGTCATCTGTACTCTGTGTTTACTGTAATGATGGGTACTTGTCATTATACATTGGTCCAAAACCCATAGAATGTTAACTCACCCAGAGTGAACTCTAATGTAAAATATGGACTTCGGGTCATAATGATTTGTCAGTGTAGGTTCATCAGTTGTAACAAATGTCCGACTCTGGTGGGGATGTTAGTGGGGAGGAGAGGCAATGTGTGTATAGGGCAGGAAGAATGTGGAAAATCTCTGTACCTTCTGCTTAGAATTTCCATGAACATAAAAGCTGCTCTAAAAAATAGTCTGTTATAAGCAAAACAAACAAAAGATATGCTCACTCTTATATTGTATTTCAGTCAAAAGTTTTTTAAAATCCTGGTTATTACAATGTCAAAATTGAATGCAATTGTCTGAACATTTTTGTTGACTTGATTAATTTGAAATATAGCTACGTATGTTCCCTATCCTATAAATTAAATGGCCCAGTGTATGCATTCAGTTTGGCTTAAATTTCGAGCTGTATGAGAAAGCTGCATTTATTTCATTCCGAGACAATTTCTAGGGAAGTTTGGATGTGTTCTCAAAGTGTCTGTTATTAGTTAGGGACCGTCTAAAATAAGTCGTGAAGTATCCCACCTGTTCACATTCTTCATTTCCTTTGGTTTCTAGTTTGTGATTTTTTTTTTTACCACCACCACCAAAAATAAAAAAAACGGTTTTAAATATCTTTAGGACAGTCTCAGCATGACTTTTCAAATTTTGACCTTAACTCTTCTATGCTGCATAAAACACTCTCCTAGGATTTGATTTGGCCTAGTCATTTTTGCTATATGCTTTTGAACAGATTGTTTATTCATAATGCTGATTCCAGCTTAATTATCTGGGAGTGGGACTGACATTATATGTAAAACAGTTTGAGCTTCTCAGAAGTCAAGCACTGAAAAAACTGTAATGTTGTTTTATTGCAGTTAATTTTCTATTTAAGCACTCAAATATTGCTAGTCTTAGCAAAGATCTTTTCTCATTTTTGAGCCTAATGGCTATTGTTAACTGATGTCTCATATCCGGTTCATAGAACACATTTTTTATCCTTTTACCTATTGTCTGTGTATCTATCTACTCTATCATCTATCATTTATCTTCTCATCATCATATTTTAATTCTAGCTATATTCATCAGACTGATTTATTAAATGAAACCCTTCTGAAGAGTTGGACTTCTTATGTTTTTCTTTTTCATACTTCATAATGAATATAAATATTGAGTTGAGTTGTTTTGCTGGTTGTGATGAATGATGTTTACTGTGTGCCTGTGCCAGTTTTCTCTGTTTGCAGTTGTAGCTGTTCAGGATTGTGAGCTGGCGCTTAACCACGATAAATATGCTGGCCTTTCTAATCAGGACCAGTGGTCCACATAACATGTGGTTCAGATGATTGCCAAATGCAGTGAACACTTTTTATTTCTTATCTGACTTCCAGACAGAGCAACAACATCAAGTCAAATAAATGTTAGAGTCTAATGCAGAGTTGGTAATCTGGCCTCTGCTCCTCATTCTGTAATGCTGGTCTGAAACATTCCTTCTTCAGCTTTCTGTGAAACCTACTCCTTTGAGCTGCATCATATGATCATGATTCAGTGCTGGTGATATAAACTTTCATCACTTGGTTAAGGTGGTGACTGCCAGTTTCTCCACTGTAAAAGTTACTATTTTTTTCTCTCCTTTCATACTCTCTTGGGTAGAAATGAGTCACTAAATCTAATCCACACTCAGGAGGAGGAGAATTTAGCCCCACCTCATAGAAGAAGGAATACTGAAAAATATTTGGACGTACCTTAAAACCACCACAGTAATTAAAAAATATATTAGGGAAGATCATTTGAGTTCATGTAAATATCATGTTTTTTCTTGATGTTTTTGTGGCTGCTTATAGCATTCATCTGTGCATCTTGCCTAAAGCAAAAATTGTTTTGGTAATTTTCTATTTTCCTTATTCCTTCTACCTTTATTATTTAGAATTTTTCTGTATGGAAGGTTTGTCCCCTCTCCCCTACTTATTTATTTAATCACTTATTTTTAGCAGTATAAACTCATCGATATTTGCTTTTGTGCTATAATTCAACACTGTTGTTTCATTGATCAAAAAGCTTTGGCCACTGTAAACTTTTCAGGTTGGTTTTATGTCCTTATTACATCCCCCTCTCCTGCCCTTTTTTTTAAGTTCTTCAGTATCCGTCACAGTTTTCATATTCATTAAATAAAGACAACGTATTCATTGTTTTTTTCTGTTGCAGTTTGTACCACTGTTCTGAGTGACTTCCATGCCTATGTGAACTTTCCCAACAGCTTAAGTATCTCAGTTCCCTGACCTCATGAACACGATCCTCATCCCACTCAACTCCAGTGGCCAAACCCCACATCTTACCATTACCTGGAATTTCTCTACCTTTGTAATATTAAATTTGAATGTCAAGTTTTTCCAGTCTTTTTCTAGTCACTCATTCTCCTACTCCAACAATTTTTCTTTCATCTTATAGGAACCTGTAGTCTCTTCACTTCTCTTTTTTCTCCCAGTCCATAAATTTTAGAGCTTAGATATGAGCCAACACCAATTGCTCGCAAAACCCATATAACCTCTTTAGGATCTTGGCCGTGTTTGGGAAGCGTCCTGTGTGTGTAGATTCAGCTCTCTCCCCCTGGCCACTCTCAAAGCAGTCACTCTACACCTTGCTACTCCCACCTCTCCTCAGCTGATGAGCTCATTTCTCGCCGCCACAGACAATGGAAGCATCAGAAAGACGACCTAAACTCCAGCAGACAAGCTCATTATCTTACCTATCCTACTCTTATATTTTTCCCTTGTCTCTTGTTCCTCCTATGAAGGATGCATATCTCTTCCTATCTGAAGCTAATCCATCCACCTGGGCTCTGAATCCCATTCTAGCCTCCTGTATAGCTCCCTCAGTTTCTTGATTTTCCTGTTTTGTATCTTCAAATTCTTGCTCTGAATGGCTGCCTTCCTTGAGTAACTACGTAAAACGAAATGAGACAAAAGCTCCCCCTCTCTCAAGCCCATGTTGCACTCTCAGTTCCTTCAAACCTTTGTTTGCCTTTGAGATGCTTACCTACTTGCCTCTATTTCACATACCAAACCTAGGCTTCTGTCCTGCCCTGTTCCACCGTATTGCTCTTACCGAAGTTGCCAGTGGCCCCCATGTGACTAAATCCAGTGAATGCCTATCAATGCTCATCCCACTTTATCATCCTTGTTGATTACTCTTTCTTTCTTGAAATCACTTTTGATTTTGCTTCAGTGGCATCTTTTGTTTTTCCTCTAACCATTCTGGCCATTCCTCTTTTGTAACCTATTCTCACATCATACATTCTTTGGAGGCATCTGCTCTCTCCAAAGTCTCCTGTTACTATCCCTACAGCTTAAAAATCTGTTTCCACAGCCCAGAAGTGTGTCATGAGCCTCAGCTCCAGAAATCTACTTGGCCCATAGATACCAACCACCTCTTGCACGTTTCTTAGGTACCTCAGACTCACACATCTGAAACTAAACTCTGTATCTTCCTATTCAGTTGGACCTCTCTTTGTACCTTTTCTTGATGAAAGATACCACTATCTCTTTGGAGCTAAAACCAGAAAACTGGTTTTATTTGACTATTTATTATTTATTCTTGCTTCCAGAAGTATTTTCTTTTGCCCATGAATTCTTTATGTGTTGCACAAATCTTAGTGTACATATAGCTCTATCCATTTTATATAACCACCACCTAAATCAAGGTATCAGACATTCTGATTTCTTTTTTCCCTTCACCTATTTCTACCATCTACCCTCTCCTTTCCCCTGTGGCAACTGCCAGTCTATTCTTTGTGTCTATGAGTCTATTTATGTTTTGTTTGTTCACTTATTTTGTTTTTTACTTATATTCCACATATATTCCAGATATAAGTAAACTCATGTGGTATTTCTTTCTCTGACTTATTTCACTTAGCAAAATACCCTCTAGTTCAATCCATATTGTTGCAAATGGTAAGATTTCATTATATTTTATGACTGAGTAATATTCCATTGTGTATATATAGCACATCTTTTCTATCCATTCATCTACCAGTGGACATTTAGGTTGCTTCCATATCTTGGCTATTGTAAATAGTGCAATAAACATAGGAGTGCATGTACCTTTTGAATTAGTGATTTTGTTTTCTTTGGATAAATTCCTAGAAGTGGAATTGTTGGGTCACATGATATTTCTAATTTTTAATTTTTTGAGAAACCTCCATACTGCTTTCCATAGTGGCTGTACCAGTTTACAGTCCCACCAAAGTGTATGAATGTTCCCTTTTCTTCACATTCTCATTGATACTTATTATTATTCTTTGTCTTGTTGGTAGTAGCCACTCTGGCTGCTATGAGGTGATGCCTCATTGTAGTTTTGATTTGCATGTCCCTGATGACTAGTGATGTTGAACATCTTTTCATGTATCTATTGGCCATCTGTATGTCTTCTTTAGAAAAACAATCCATTCAGGTTCTTATTTTTAATTGGGTTATTTTTATTTCGGTGTTGAGTTGTACGAGTTCTTTTTATATTTTGGATATTAGTCCTTTATTGGATATACCATTTGCAAATATATTCTTCCATATAGTAGTTTGCCTTTTCATTTTGTTGACGGTTTCCTTTGCTGTGCATAAGCTTTTTAGTTTGATGCAGTCCCATTTGTTCATTTTTGCTTTGTTTTTCCTTTCCTGCAGAGAAATATACAGAAAAAATTATTAATTCATGTTGAAGAGGTACTGCATGTGTTTTCTTCTAAGAGTTTTATGGTTTCACGTCTTATCTGCCCTTTACTGTCTTTCAGTTCTCTCAGCTCATTCCTATGCCTTGACCACCTTTTTACCCACATCAGAATTAGATGCCCCTCCTTTGTGCTCCATGGCACCCCATATCCTGTAAAAGTACGAAGTTACACCAAGTTCTTTGTTTACATTACTTGCCTTTGTCTCCAGTAAGTAGAGGAGGATGAATGAATTTCTCTTTTCTTTATTAGCTGTACCTATCCTGTTACTACTCGTTGTTTAAATATGTTTCTAGACAAAAAGTGATAAAAAAATTTCATCTCAGAAAAATATTTCAGACACATTCCCCATGGTATATTATTATAGATAGTAGGTGGGCTCTCAGATGATCCAATATCCTAATTAATTCACACTATAGTTAAATTAAATCCCCTTAGAATTTTCCCATGTATTATCATTACTCTGTGGATTCCATTTTCCTTCTTGCCCCTTCCCTATTTATCTCTCATTTTTTTTCTTCCAAAGCATCTCAGCCACGTAATGGGTTAAACAGGCTTTTATGAGTTTGTATGGGATCTCTCGGCAACATTGGTTGTTTGGCAAATGGCAAATTGCAATTCTTAACAATAAGAGAATGTGTTAGCAGAGATAATATTTATGCCCCCAGTTAAATCCACATTAATTGCTTATTCCTTTGTTTATGGAAAAGTGGAATGGCTGGAAGTTATGACTGCACCATGCCTATGATGTACTATAAGTTACTGAAAGGGGGATTGCAATTTCTCCATATTCATTTTCTCTAGACCATTGCTAAGGCATTCAGTGGGCACCAAGGATGAAAGTGATAATGGCCTGGATATAGGCCAGGCCATCCATTTATATGTATAATGTAAGTTATTCAGATGTACAAAACTTGGAGGAGTCTATACACACACACACACACACACACACACACACACACACTCCACACACACACCTTTAACCATTAAAAACCATCCTGTGATAGTATTGCTCCCTGGCCTACCAGTGTAGATGCAAAATATTGTCTGCCTTGAGATTGTGACTCCTTGATGAAAATCATCCAGTTGAAATCCCCAAAACTAAATTACCAATTTATTTACACATCAGTAGCAAATGTTCAGAAATCTATCAGATGTTGGATTCAGCCCAAGAATATACTTGGACTGCCCTCTGATTAGAAAACATTTCTAACACTATGGATATTCTCTGCGTTGTCTTTCACCTGGTTAGACTGCCTGATGCTTTTGCTGTATCAAAGCCACTCTCCAGGGCTGTCTCCTCCTGTTGATTTCTGGCAGTCAACAGGCATGTGGCTGTGCCTCTCATTGTCCTTGCGTGGAAGCAAGGGATTGGTTGTGGCTGGGCAAAACACGACGGTTGTATATATTAGCCTATCATGCATATGTACGTATTTTGTCACCTAGACCTAATCACCTAATTTAAAATTTTCAGTACACATTCTTAATGTAGTTTTTCAATCTTTATGTCATGAAGAGCTTATGTTCAAAAGAATTAATTTGGCCTTCCTATTTCAGTAATAGCAGCTTATCCTAAACTGTAGCTTATATTTTCGAGGTACACTTACTAAGTTGTATGAATGATGATTTTCTGTCTGAGCTTAGCCTGTTGACCAGTAAGTGGAGTATGCTAAGAGCAATCACTGGTCTGGTCCTTCACTTTTATGTGGGAATAGTATTTGTTCTATGGATTACAGTTTGTTAGTCAGTTACTGTATATTGAACCTGTGAGATTCTTAACACATACCCCTACACATTATAAGGTGGCTGAAGACTCTATCTTTAATTTAGCACTCAAAACACACATACTCATATAGTCATCCTAAATCATCCCTGGGTGATGGTTCATTAAGTATAAGCCCATAAATTGAATTTGTAGCCAGTGCTGAGATGACAGTCGAGGAGTGGTCCAAATGAGGAAAAGTACATTCATGCAACACATTAAAGAAAAGATTCATAGAGTGCCTGCTTTGTGCCAGGCACTGTGCTAGGTCAGATGCTAGGGATACCAGAATAAGTCCATACATTCACTTACCTCAGGATCTTAAGAGGAAGACAGCAGGTAGAAATGACATGGGCAAACCGCCATAGAATACAAAGGAAACAGGAAGGGGGAAGCTTTCAGAGGCATGAAGACAATCTATAAAACCCTGTGTCTACACTTGTGAGACAGAACTGCTGCTTGCAATGTTTGGTTGCCAGTCATCATGCTAAACTTTGTCCCAAGCCCTCTATCAACAAACTGACTGTTCAGAATTCAGTAAAGTAAGGAAGCTGAACTTTGCAAACTTTAAGTCAACCTTTAGGATACGGATTCAATAAAAGCATGAGGAGTGACTCTGAAGTTCAGTTTGTAAAAAATATTTGACCAAGTGGGGCAATATACTGCACAACTATTTGGGTTGGGTGCACAGGCACAGCCAAGTGGAGGACAGAAACACGTTGTTAACACAGGCAGGGTCTTTAAGACTTTCTACAGTGTTCAAGTCCATGTCAGTAGCTTGTCTCACTGTGGCCAGGCACTATCATCACGAAATACCATAGACCATCATGGTTCCAGAGAAACGTAATACCGAGATGCATATATTTTAAATTTCTTTGTAGTCACATTAAACAAAGATAAAAAGAAAGAGGTGAAATTACGTTTAGCAGTGTATTTTATTTAGCCCAATATATCCAAAATATTGTATCAACATATGATCAATATAAAATATTAATGAGATAGTTTACTCTTTTTTTTTCAGGTCTTTAAAATCTGTTGTGCATTTTTTACTTATAGCACATGTCAATTAGGACTAGTCACATTTCGAGAACTTAATAGCCACATGTGGTTGGTGGCTACCATATTGGATAGTGTAGTTCTAGACAGATATATATTGTTTTTACGAGTCTCCACAGGAGATGATTCTTCAGCCTTTGTTGGAGACCCCATCCCAGAGTTCACTGTTGCTCAGAACATGCTCTTGAATGTAGCCAAAATTCCTAGGCCAACATTTGATTGTTTCTTCTCATCTCATGCTGTATTACGCAATAAGTATTTACTGAATTTCTACCATATACTAGGTTTTACGCTAGGTGTTGGTATATAATAGTGAGCAACATTACTATGGCTCCTGCTTCAGAGTGCTTACAGTGTAATGTAGAAAACAAATACTAAAAAAATAAGTAAATCAAATGTGTAGTTGTGACATGTGGTGTAATGGAAATGTGCAGAGAGCTATAAGGATTTGCAACAGGAAAGCCTCTCCTAGTTTGGAGAGACTAGAAGACTTCACCTAAGGAAGAGACCTTTCATCTGAAATCAGAATAATGTCTATGAGGGGGCTCTGAAGTAAGGAATTTAGCACTTTAAAGGAACACACAAGACGATGGGGTGGTTTTAAAGGAAAGAGCCTAGGCAAGAGTGGTTCAAGATGAGGTTGGGTTGCTATGCAGAGGTCAAAACACATGTGGTCTTTAGATCATGTTAAGGATGAGAATCTCTTCCTAAGAGCAAAGAGAAGGCACTGTATGTTTTTAAGGAACAGAGAGACACATTGACTTTGCATATTACAATATCCTCTGCTATAGACTGGAGAATGGGTCTGAAGGAAAAAGGGTTGAGTGTGGGAGAACTTCCAGGAAGTGATTTTGTAGTCCAAGTTAGAAGGTTAGGGGCATGGCTATCTAAAGCCCTAAACTGACAGTTTAGAGACATTATTTAGTAGATAAAACTGATAGAACTTGGTGATGGGTTGGAGTAGGGGAGGGTGGAGTGGAGCATGGGGAAGAGGGGTGTGCAGGCTGATTCCAGCTTTTTTGACAGGTTTAAATAAGTAGAGATGGGTCCTTTAAGAGTGCTCTTAGTTTTCCTCTGGCATGCTGGAAACTTGGGGGTGAAGTATACATCATCTAGAATAGAAAATACAGTGTTAATTTGCCTATCATTTTCCTTTTTTGCTTGAATTGAAAGTTTGTAATTGTTTGATGCTAATGGCAGGATAGCATAAAGAAAAAAATCAATAGTGAGCTTCTGTCCATATCACTTATGCTTTTCCTGAATAATCACAGGATGAATCACTTAACAATTTTATTGCTTTTAACATCATTGTTTTTTTCTTTATAAATCATATGATCTTGGCATTGACGCACAGTACTATTGCCATAATACTGTCATGAGGAAAAGTTGATGACAGAGG
Source organism: Manis javanica (assembly GCF_040802235.1). Classification (NCBI taxonomy): domain Eukaryota; kingdom Metazoa; phylum Chordata; class Mammalia; order Pholidota; family Manidae; genus Manis; species Manis javanica. The sequence continues at coordinate 7,963,825 of NC_133158.1, forward strand.
AAGACAAATGGGAAACAATAAAAGAAATATGTTGTCTGACCCTGAAGTTTCCTAAACCAATTAAGAAACCGCAACAATAAAACTTTTATTTATTTATTTAGCAATTAGTTTGTGCAGATTTGTGATAATTCTTAGCTAATCACTAAAACATAACATTTTGCTTTGCTATACTTTTAAACATTAGTTATTAAATAGTTTATTCATTTCCTATTCAAAGTCTGGTCAACATGAAAAACTCCAAGTATTAGATAATTCAAAATCTCTTGAACTTTGACAATCATGTTCACTCACTCATGGGATAATGATTAAGCTCCTAGATGTTTAACAGGACGGGCAACACTTGAGGGGTTTAAAACATAGCAGTGGAAACATGAATAAATGGTTACGTAAGTATATAATTTAGTATCAACAGTGATATGAGCTGTTTGGAAGAGGGGAAGAGGTGAAGAGCTCTGGAGCAACAAGGGACGACCTCCTCCTGAGGGAGCATGGGAGCTCGCCCTGAAGGACGTGAGGGGTGGGCGGGGCAAGACCCCCTGCGCACAGGGAAGCAAAAGAGTTTCTGAGGTGGTCATGTGCCTCCTCCAGGAACAGCAAGGAAGCCGGTTGAGCAGTGGTGAGAAAGGGAGCCATGGAAGAAACGAGATCAAAGAGGTGATGAGGGGCCACATTATGAAGAGTCTTAAAGACAAAGATTTCGGATTTTATTCCAAGTATGATGGGGAGCCACTGGAGGATTTTGAACAGGGGACAGATTTGAATTTAGATGTAGTGTGTATGAAAAAGAGGAGAATCAGGCATGCTTCCTAGGTTTTTGGCCTGAGGAACTGGATGCATGGTGATGTCATTTGTTGAGTTGGGGGAAACTAGGGAGGAATACATTTAGAGGAGAAATAAAAATACTTCAGTTTGGGGCATGTTAAATTTGAAATGCCTAGTAGAAATTTAAGTGTTAAATAGATACATATAGAAATTCGTAGATCAGAGGATAACTGAAGGTTGGATAGTCCCTAGATGATGTAAAATTAGTTTGTACAGATTTGTATATGCATGCTACATGAATGATGTACATGAATGTTGAGGAAATAGTCTCTAGATGATGAAAGCAGTAGAGAGTGGGAACAGTCACTCATTTGCAGGCATTTGCTGGAAGCTTACTGGGTATAAAACCACAACATAGTGAATAAAAGCAAGCAGAGTCCTTGCCCTCACTGAGTTGACAATCTGATGCCCAATAGGGCATAGGGGCTTAGATCAGACATCAATCAAATAATCACAAAAACCACATAAAATGATAATGGCAGCATGTAATGCAACAGAGATGAATGTTGCCAGAGGGTGGAGGTCAAGGAAAGCATCCTGATGGTATGATTATGAGTTGTTATGTGAAGAGTGAGTAGGAGTTAACTAGGCAATGAATGATCCAGGGAGAGGGAACAGCGTAAATAATGGCCTTCTGGTATGAGGGAGTAGGGTACATATTCTTTGTAAAGAAGACTGGAGTAATAAAAACTATTTTCATTAGAGAATTCTAAAAAAAAGAAGACTGGAGTGGCAGGAGCCTAGAGGGTGACAGGTGGCATTGTGCAAGATTAAGGTGGAGAGAGTCATGCAGCAAACACATAATGGCTTGTCGGCCACATAGTTTGAGAAAAATCGTTGTGGTTACAGTGTGGAGAATGGATTGAGATTGAGGATGGGGTGAAAAAGAAGGAAGGGCCACAAAGAAAGAATGAGGATGGCCTAAAGATCCACAGGTAGGAGGCTACTGCAGTAGTCTAGGTGAGACAAGAGGGTGGTTTGGAAATGGTGGCACAGAACTAGGGTTAAATTCAAATGCCCAGGGGGAGCGGGGTAGGTGGGGGAGTCAAAGCCAATAGCCTTAAATCCAGGTACCAATGCTAAGAAGCAGTGCAGCAGGGTAGTCAAGACATCAGGCTTTTGAATCAGACACAACTGGGTTTGAAACGCAGCTCTTATACCTACTGCTGTGTGACTTAAGAGAAGTTCCTGTAAATTGGGTTAATAGTACATATATCAGGTTATTGTAGGGATTTAATCAGGCTATGTGTGACGAAATCTGAGCTAGCATTCAATGATTACAGTTTTGTCATTCTGTGCAATTTAGCAGTTACCTCCAGAAAAAGGTGTCAGGCTTAAAAAGAGTTTTTCTATGTTGGAAATCTTTAGGTAAAACAACCCACAGATACACAAATCTTCTGAGCATCCACTTTCTGCAATCACTAGTAAGAACACTGTATGTTGAGTATTGATTGTAGTTTTGGTTTTGAGATACACTTTCACAGAAAATGGACCATATGTAAAGATATTGATGTGTAATTCAAAATTTGTGATCTTAACATCTGTGATCAGTGTGACTAAAATTATTGTCCATGTTCATTTTGTATAACATAAAAAGCAAACAAACAAAAACAAACTGTGGAAAAGAGTCCCTTAAGACACAATTACATGCTATCATTTTCTAAACCTCATTATTTACATACTATTAAAGTCTTACATGAGTTAATCAATGTCCTATGAATCACAAATCAATTATTTTACAACAAAGCATAAAATTAGTTTAAGAGGTTCATATCTAGGCCAGGCATGGTATATTGGCTTCTCTTCAGAAGTAGATCAAATAAAAACGTAATTGTGCTCTTAGCATAAGAGCAAAAAGCACCTGATCAGAATTCTAGAAAGCATGCTTTAGCATTTTTTATTTAAACTTACAATGGCTTCAAAAACATAAAATTACTCTGCAAATGTGATTCAATTCAGGGACATCCTTATTTTATACACCTAAATGAAATAATATATTAAGTGCTCAGCCCAGTGACTGGCATCTGGTATTTGCAGAATAGCGTTCTTCCTTTGTCTTCCTCTAAGGTACCCTCTGCAACAAATGAGCTTGACTAAGTTTTACCAAACTTAGCCACAAGTTTTACCAAAAGCACATTTTTCTTTTCTTTTCTTCTTATTATATTCCTTTTTGAAATAATATATGTAATATATGCTTATTGCAGATAACTTGGAAAACAGAAAACAATGACTAAAAGGTCACCTGTGATTTCACCCTAGAGAGAACTACTTATGATATTTATGTATATGTCTTTTTAACACTCTTTTTTTCTAGAATATTCAGTTTGGAATTCCTAACCTTGGCTTTTAGATAGCCCATTTCATAAAGCGCAGGATAAGGAGACTTAGCCAGCCAGGGTCTATGTTACTATTTTTGAAGAACAGAAAAGGCCCTAGTTGCCAAATTGCTAATCTGTCTCTATAGTTTTTCATTTGTTCAAATATTTTTTGTAATAAACCTATTTTAAGAAATAGTTTTAGATTTACAAAAAGATGGTAAAAGTAGTACAGCGTTCCCATGTACCCTGTACCCAGTTTCCTCTATTATTAACATCTTATGTTAGTATGGTACGTGGTGTGTTACAATTAATGACCAAATATTGATATATTATTAGTAACTAAAGCTCATTACTTTACTCAGCTCTCCTTGGTTTTTACCTAATATCCTTTCTCTGTTTCACAATCTCATCCAGGATTCTACATCGCATTTGGTTGTTGTGTCTCCTTAGGCTTCTCTTGGCTGTGACAGTTTCCCAGACTTTCCTTATTGTTGATGACTTTGAGTTTTGAGGAGTGCTGCTCATATATTTTTTAGACTGTCCTTAAATTGGGATATTTTGATGTTTTCCTCATGATTAGTTTGGAGTTATGAATTATTGGTAGGAAGACAAAAGAAGTAAAGTACCATTTTCATCACATTATATTAAAGGTAAATTCTATCATCATGATTTCCATGTTTTGACCTTGATCCCCTGGCTCAGGTAGTGTTTGTCACTGTGAAAGTTACTCTTTGTATCCCCCCATTCCATACTACACTCTTTGGAAGGAAGTCACTATACGTAGCCCATACTTATAGAGAGAGAAGTTGTGCTCCCCTCCTTGAGTGTGGATAACTGCATAAGTTATTTGCTGCATGGGAGATTTGTCTTTTCTCTCCCATTTATTTATTTATTAATCATTTATTTATGTGAGTGTGGACTCATGGATATTTGGTGTGTACTTTGGGCTATAATCTAATACTACTATATTTTGTTGCCCAAATTGTATATCTTTGAGAACTTTTTTATTTTCTGACACTATGAGATGCTCCAGATTCATTTGAGACATTTCCTGTCCCAGTTCCAATCTGTCCATAATTAAAATTGGTAGGTTCTAGAACCAGACTGCCTTATTTCAAATCCTGCCTTAACCATTTGCTAGCTTTGTGACCTGGAATTCTTTTATCTTTTGGGGGAATAGACAGAGCCCACTTTTCTCATCTGTCTGAGCTTCATTAGGGCAAGGATATTTGTTTTTTGGTCTCTTTTTTTTTTTTACTGTATCCCTGCATCTAGAATTGTGTCAAGTCCATGGTAGTGTTCAATAAAAAAATACTTATTGGATGAATACATGAAAAGTGGATTGGAATATTAGTTTATAAATTCAGGTAAGCAAGAAATAGAATATAGCTTTATCTTCTTATTTTGTCCTAAAATATTTGTCTGATTTATTATTTTCAACTTAATTTCATATTATCTATTATATATGCATATATGTATGTACACATATAACATATGTTATTATCTATATCTAATTTTTATATAGATAACATATATTATCTGTATCTAATATATCTAATATATAGATACATAAAAATAAATCTGCTATATATCTTATATGTATATAACTTAAAGATTCAAATAGATCTGCAAGATTTTAAACCAAAAAACCAATACCCTAATTCATTCCCTTAGGCGGCCACTTCAGTTTCCATAGCTGATTCTTACGATACTTATGTCCTTATGTCAAAATAACATGTTTTTACTGTTGTGTCTTCATTTATAAATTTCATTCATTGTCTATTCACTTCCAATATGCAGGATGAGGATCTGGTGCCACACTCTATTGTTCTTGTCTTCCCGTTCTCCTTTCTGTGTCGACCCGAGGCCATTAGGAGCACACCTGATATCAGCAGTTAGGTTTATTACCTGCTGCGGCAAAGTGCTATAGAAGACACATTTTGGAGGTTTCTGGGAATATTTAAATCAGGACAGTGTATCAGATGGTATTTTTGAATTATTATCCATTTTCTAAATAGGGTAATGGTATTACGGTTATGTAGGAAAGTCTCTTAGATTCTGGCTGGAGTATTTAGGAGTAAAGTGTTGAAATGTCTTCACCTTTCAAATGGTTCATAAAACATACGCATATGTATGGACATATGTATTAAGAGAGGTAAAAAATGTGGCAATTAAAATTGGTGAAACTTGGTGAAAGTATATGGGTGTTTATAGTACGGTAAATTTGGTTTCTCTATAGACTTGAATATTTTTCTGAAACAAAATATAATAATTAAATAAAAACAAAAATATTACCTATGTATCCTAAGAATTCTTTGTTACTTAAAGCTTCCTGATATACATAAAAACCTTAATGTAGGACTAAGTGCTTCTCTTTAAGTAAAGGATGGCTAATTGGAACTCTGAGTCTATCTTGCATAAATCACACCATGATTACAAGAAGGATTCCCATTTTCAGTTACTGTAAAACTAAGTAAAGTCACTTACAAAGCAATGAGATAACATTCTTCTAAATTTATTTTATTTTTTCCTCTAATGTTTTACAATTATGTCTCTTACAATTCACTTTTATTTGAATCTTTCCAAGGCATTCAGGCTGATTTTTGTGGAAGAAGCAATTCTTTCTTCTCACATTTACATTTCATTAGTTTACATGACATGTAATTAAGTGTTACAATTAAAACAACATATTCAACTGATATTAGCAAGTTTGGGGGAAATCCATTTAACTCTTGGTAAATGTAAGACTCAATTGGTAGGAGTTGAAAAGTACATGGATCTACAAAAGAGTAGCCTACCAGTTGTAGGTTTTTAGTGAGCTGTAGTATCAGCTGCGATATTTCACAGTGACCCTGGAGATAGATGGTTAATGTGGTGGATTGCTTGAGTGCAGATTGGTTAAAGAAAGTGTAGTGAAGTGAAATACTCACCAGGCCTATGTTGCAAAAAGGATTCAATGTTTTTCATATATAGTTAAGTTCTGTCCTCTTGTCCTATTAGTTTATGAATAATCTCTTCTGTCTAGGTTACTGCCACGGCCCTTCCCCCAAGCAAGCTAAATAAAATGGCTTCAAACTTTATAACAGTCACAAATTTATGTTACTTTTCTTTCCTTTTATTTTGCAACCCATCCCTATCCCCAATGATTTGAAGCTGTTCCTTTAGAAATTAGGTTACTCAGGTACCACTTCAGTGTCTGCTGCGAGTGTTGCACAGAACCATGAATCTTAGAGTTGTTAGTGGTACTTGACTGTTTCTGAGGCAACTCCTATGGGGTTGACTGTTAAAGAGGTGTTGAAAGGTGCAGCTGCACCTTTGAGTCCTCCAAGAGGTGAGGTTCATTATGAAGGGAATGTAGATTTTCCTACTTCACCATTCTTTCCAAGATAGGAGGGTTTTCCTGCTTCGTGAGCCTTGACTGCTGTCCTGAGGAAGGTGTCTCTTTTTGTAAGTGGCGTCTGGACAGCTGGATTCGATTCCTGCCTCTGCTCACTGAACTCGCTGCTCCGCTCTCTGAGGAGGCGAGGACCAGAAAACTGTTGAGAGGCTTTCAGCAGATGTGAGGAGCCAGCATTTCTTTTCTCCAGAGCACGTTGTGCTTAAAAATGCTACTCTTCCCCTGGGGGCACCTTTCAGGTTCTGGCTTTTTCAGGCAAAGCAAGAGACCCTAAGTATTTCATTTTCAATCAATTCTGAAGCCTCAAAGACTAAAATTGTCTCTTCAGATCCACTCAGACTCCAAAGAGAGGTGTGGGAAGAAATTGTTACATATCTACCGCCGAGCCATAGCTTTTGCTTTCTATGTGGTGCTCAGGAATTGCTGCTAACACTCAAATAAGTAAAAATAAAATGCTTCAACAAGTATCATGGAGAATACCGTCGATTTTGCAGTGAGAAAGCTCCCATAGTCCGGTGGCAGGCTTGACTATGATTCACTGCCCAGTTCACTTCTCCTGATACAGGCGAGCATTTCTCTCCCTCCGCCCTTAAAGCCAGGTGTAGTCAGGGGCTTGCTTTTGGCCAGCGAAATGTGGCAGAGGTATTTAATCTCCAGTGCTGGAATCACCACCTCTCTTCTCCAGACTATCGAAAATAATGTTTGTCATGAAACCTTTGAGGGTAAACCATCCAAACTGTCAGTCTGATTACTTGTTCTTTTTATTAACTTCATCTGATTTTATCGCCCATTTGTATACATGTACCTCAATTTCTTTGATAAAGGTTTTTCAGAAAGAAAACAGGTATAACTGGATTTTTTAAATGCTCAGTGACTAAAGGAAGACTTAGGGAATTCTTTTGTATGTCAAATATATCTGTATGCACATAGCTGCATTTTCATTTATTGACTGTGTGTAAAGTAGAGCATATCAGATATTCTTTTTTAAGCTATTTTGTAGTTTTGCTTTCTGGATGTTGGTTATTTCACTAAACAAACAAGTGTTTACTGAGCACCTGTCACATCCAGGTACTGTGCCAAGGCCTTGGTCTACATATTTACATGTAGCTGTAGCTGTACCTAAATTTTATGTGTTAGTTTGTTGCTATTGCTGAATTTTGTACCCCCTGACCCCCAATTCATATGTTGAAGTCCTAACCTTCAATGTGACTGTATATGGAAGTAGGGCTTTTAGGAGGTAATTAAGGTTAAATGAGGTCATAATGGTGGTGTCCTATTCTGATAGGACTGGTGGCCTTATAAAAAGAGAAAGAGATCTCTCTTTTTCTCTCTACGTCTCTCCCCATGCACACATTGAGGAAAGGTCCTATGAGCACGCAGTGAGAAGGCAGTAAACCAGAAAGTCGGTAAGCATGGAAGAGGGTCCTTATTGGAACCCAGCCATGATTGCACACTGATATCCGATTTCCAGCCTCCAGACTGAGGAAATACATTTCTCTTGTTTAAGCCACTAGTGTATTTTATTTTGTTATGGCAGCCTGAGTTAACATACATTTGCTAAACACAGGAGTTTTATAACTAGAATATTTGTGAACCTTGTAAGAAATCAAGGGCAACAAAATTACATAGTATTATACATTATATGGCTGACTATAAACTTAAGAAATATGTAATCCTAATGTATTAAAAGAAAAAAAGTCTAAAGAAAAGACAAATAATTTCATGAATGGCAGATTCATGATGGTATATCAAGGAAAACCATATCTCCAACCTTTAAAAAGACAAAATGGGGAGGAACAACAAAGCAACCAATATAACAGCTCATTTTTATTGAATTTAGACAGAATCTCCCAAATTGGTCCAAAACTACCCACATCAGAATCTTGTGGGTATGCCTGTTAGATACCCAGATCCTGGGACCCAGCCCAATTTCTCTGAGGTAAATTTTTATTTTGAACAAGGGGAATCTTCATTTTAAACAAGTTCTCTAAGTGATCCTCAGGCACACAGAAGTCTGAGATTGCCTATTTTAGGCATTTTGGGGCTGCATAAGGAATGTTAGCCTTGGTCTTTGTGATGAGATAGATGCCTACTGATGCATGAAATAAAGACAAACCAAGATGGAATGTTATCAAGTGCTCAAAAGCATGTTACAGAGTTTAGATGTAGTGCTTTTAGGAGATGAGATCAACAAAGATGGAAAGCAAGTACCAGAGATCTGTTCCCAGCCTTCTGAGGACTTAGAAGGAAGAATGGGACAGCGAGCCAGAGGAGGCTGAAACCAGGGAGGCCACAGAATGGAAATAATATGGGCCATTTCTTGAAGAATAAAGAGGCTCTCTCCTATCAGTGCTTCTCAGAAAAACATAATAAAAGAATAAAACAAAGTTGCTATTCCTCAAGGACAGAGAGGACAGAATGGAGATAGGAGTAGATGAAAAATTTTTGGAAGACACCAAGCAGATCAGTACATAGGACTGATTAGGCTGCAAATATGCCCACTCACCCTGGACACCCTGCAGAGGCTCAGCCCTTGGAAACACAAGTATTGCAGAAGGTCAGGGAGAGATACACCTAGGGATAAAAGGAGAGGGAATGTAAATGGTTGGACCCTGGCCTCCTGCCTTTCAGGAGCAACAGGCTGATTCTGTATAGGATCTTAACTGGAGGAGGCTTGAAGTCAGTGCCTTAAAGCAGAGCGGAGAGAAGCACCAAGGCAGGTACTGAAACTGAAATCGAATGAGTCAATTTACTGAACAGTGAGTGGGTCTCTCAGCACCTCTCCTCTCCCTACTCTAATCAGAACCCTGACAGCCAAATACATTCCCTCAGGCCCCACCTCCACCCTTACCTCTAAGAGCATTGATTTCTCAAATCTGGGAATTGATGCTAAAAAACAGTAGAGCAATACCTTCAAAATTTCAAGAATAAGTGCCCAGCCTCTTAATCTATTAAGAGATTAATCAGGAAGGATAAATGGTAGAATGAAGATATTTTTCAGATATGCAAGTACTGAAAACATTTACCTTCTCAAGAAGCTATAGAGGATGTTCTTTAAACAAAATAAGGGAATAAATCAAGAATAGGAAGACACTGAGTCCAGGAAATGGGTTGAATCCAGGAGAATTCAGCATGCATCTCCACAACTGGGACACAATTCGGGCTTTAGTGAAGACAACATGGATTGAAACAGAAGGGCTAAGGGAGAGGGGGACTGTGGACAAGACTGAGGTCTGCTGAGGTTTTGAATCAAATGTGTATCCAGTAGCCTGTAGAGTCTGTTAGCAGGCCTCCATTCTGCCATTTTTTACTTTGCTTGGTCCTATGTAAAAATAAATGCTTGTTTACATATCTTTTCATCCTGTTTGTAGTTTCTGTGCTTGAGATAGGAAGTATACCTTCCTTTTAGGAATAATATACTTCAAACATTATCAGCGATTGAAGTAATTAGCACATAGTTTTCACATTACCATTTGAAACTAAATGTGACTTAACTAAAAAGTTAAAAAAAGCTACTAATGTTTATATACAGGAATCCAGGTAATTTTATGTTACCTTTTATTTATATATATTTTAGAAGTTCTCTACATTATTCTCCAGATTGTTCACTAACTTGGTAAATTGGAAGGACTGATTTTCCATTTTTATGGGGTAAAAAACCCAATAACTACCATTTACAGCAAGGAATTTGCAGTAGGCAATGCCTTAAAATAATTTTGAAATGTATTTATTTACATCTCAAATATGACTTCTTTCTAAAATGTTCAAAGTCTCATTTCCACAGCTGCAATTAAATGACTTTTTAGAATAATGTTTCATTTGGCTGTATTATGGTAATAATCAACTAGATGATGTATGTCTTTTCCATCTTTGTGTACCCATGAATTATTCAGGAGTGTTCTCTTGCAAATGAAGTGTGCAGGAATTCAGTTCCTTTTCCCCCAAAAGGGTCAGACATGCCTTAGTTTAGAAGAGAGAGAGAAGGAAAAGTAGATTCTATCTGTCCCTTTTTAACTCTTTTAAAGTTATTGAAGCAAACAGTAGGAATTTATCTAAATACCCAATAAGAGAAATTGCCGGAATAAATTGTAATACATCTACTTGACAAAATAATGCAACTATCAAAAACTAAGGGTTGGAAAGACCACATAGCTATATGGGAAAATGTTTATATAAAAAAAGTGGAAAAAGTGATGTAAAAATGTATACACAATTTCAATTAATAAATAGTCATAGAAAAAAGTTCAGAAGAAAATAAAATAAAATAGTAATGACAGTCCTGTTACTATGGTAGGACTATGGGTGATTTGTTTCTTCTCCATCTTTTCCAGTTTTTCTTCAATGTGATACTATTTTTGGAATGAGAGAGCAAAACAAACATACCCTTATTGAATGACTAGTGTTTGCTAGAAAACTGGGCTGTGTGTTGAGGACAGAAAGATGAAAGATATGCTTGGCAACATATTAAGATATTTTAACTCCCTGGTGATACTAAAATGCATACAGGTTTAAAAAATCACTAAGAACTATTTAAGGAGAAATGCCATTAATTAAATACCTAGTAGGTACTATTATGTTACTTGTCCAATCTATGCAACAATCATGTAAAGATGATGAATCTCTTTTTACAGATAGGAAACTAAGTCTGAGAGAGGTGATGCAACTTATCCAAAGTGACCTAGTTAATAAGAGATTGAGCTTGGCGTTATTGGAAGTCCATTCTCAGTCATTTAACAAGAATTTATTAAGCATTGACTAGGTACCAGAAATTGTTACAGATTAGGGATGCTGAAATAAGGAAAAGAAAGCCCTGTTCTCCTGGAGCTTATATTCTGTTGTGAGGAGACATAAAAAAATAAATAGCAAGTGGTGTATTTATAGCTGAAAAAGTGCTTATTTTAGAGAAAAATAAGGCAGGAACTAAGGAGGCAGAGTAGAGAAGAGGGCATTGCAATTTTGCACAGGATGATCAGAGAAGGCCTGGCCGAGAAAGCAGTGTTTGAACGGAGGCCCGAAGGAGCTGAGGGAGTGCTGGAGAGCATTCCTGGCAGGGCGAACAGTGGGCAGAGAGGCCTTGAGACAGAGTGTGCCTCGAGGAGCGGCAGGGAGAAGCAGGGCTAGAGCTCATGGGACAGTGCGGAGAATGGAACAAAGTGAAATGAAGGGAGCCAGGACTTTGAATTTTGCAGGGCATTGTCAAGACAGGAAAAGTCTGGAGGGCTTTCAGCAAAGGAGTTGCTTTATCTGACTTAGTTTTCAGTGGATCCTTCTGGCCTTCACGTGCAGAAAAGCCTGTAGGGGAAACCAGGGTAGGGCGGGAAACCTGTTAGGAGGCCACTGCAGTGAAAGATGATGGCCAGTTGTGCCAGGATAGGAGTGAAGGACTGTCAACAATTGTGAGGGCCTGAAATTTTATCCTACTACTTACAGGCTATCAAGGTAGCTAGTTTCTTGCATGCAGGCAGAAAGTGAGACCTGTGGCTCGGAGGCAAGGGACTTTATTTCTCATGACAAAGCAGTCAGGATGCATTTCTTGTTTGTTCATCCCCTTTGATCCCTCAAGTCTCGTGGGAGGATGTGGAGTGGCCTATGTGGGCACCATGCACACTGTGGGTTTGTGTCACAGCTGAAGAATGCCAAACTTAGGAGACCCCAATCTTTTATAGTGTACTACAAACAAACTCACCTAAACCTTTGCTCTTTTTTGCAGAGCAACATTATCTTTATTATGCTGGACAGCAAACAAACCTGCCCTTGTTCCAGAGGGGACACTATCACCGTCTTGCAAGGCTGTTTGCTAAGCAAGCCTCCTTGGAAAGATAGTCTCAAACAAAAGCTATCTGTGCTTCCCCTTATAAGATACGCTGAATTATAAAAGGCCCATGGAGAATTGTCTCCTAACAAGAATGTAATGTGAAGTGGCTGGTTCTGGAGTATTTTTCAGGTAGAGCCCAGATCAGATGTAGGATGTAAAAAAGTCCAGGATGATACTATGGTTTTTGCTAGGTGCTGTGATGGTGCTGGGGATATGGTGGCAAATGAAACATTCTAGGCTTTGGGCACCATGGGGCTTACCTTCCAGTGGGAGAGACAGACCCAAAGCAGCTAAACATGTCACTAAGTGAAATACTTGGCCTACTTTACATGTAGTTTATGGGATTTCAGCTCTGTAAAAATAATGTGTTTTTATTTAAACCATATAAAATTATAACCAGGATAGACAGGGAAGAAGTAATGTTAGATCCAGAAATGAAGTCTAGTGTGTTTGCCTCCAGAGTTAATTTCATCCTTGTCATCTTTTTTTGAGGAACAGAATTTCCTTGAGTTTGTGCCTTCTTGCAGTAGAAGCACTTAGCATTTCTTTCCTCAGTAACCTAGACATGCTTAATATGGCAAACAAACATTAAAATTTTTAAAGATTCTATTTTAGGAACAAAATTATTTTACTTGCTTATAGACATGAGCTATTGTCATAGATGGAAAACCATCATCGAATTTATTTTTTAGTGGTTGTCTTTATCAACTAGAATAAAAGCTCAGCGAGGGGAGTTTTTTATTTTGTTTTTCTGTGGATGCATTCTCAGCTCAGAATGTGTCTGGTACACAATTGGTGTTTAATATGTAGCTCTTGAATGTACAAAACACATTGTTATTTTGTGTTGTGCTTGTAATAAACAGATTCTTTTTCCTAGTATTAATTTCATTTGCAGATTCTTTGATATCTGCTTTCTATCACTTTTTTGTCTTGTATCCATTCCTTAGGTACTGGACATTTAGATGTTTTCCAAATATTTGCAATGATACAAAATACTGAACTGATGTTTTTGAGCATCTTAACTTTTTCATTTCTTTTTAATTATCTTGTTAGTATAAATTGAAGGAGCCAAAGGTATTACCATCATCATTTCTCTCCCTCCATGTTGCCTTTCCAAAAAGGTAGAGCCGTTTTCGATAGATAAGTTTACCTGTTTTACTTCAAACTCAAATTCATTAGCATTGGTTGTTATGTTTTTTAACCCACCTTTTTGTTTTGTAGGTGGAAATAGAGGATTAGGTATGCTTTTCTTAGCTTTATTTGATGTTTCTTCATGTTGTACATATATCCATGTTCATTTATTATTATTTTCTCCTCTGGTGTGAACTGTCTGTTCATGGACTTTGCCCAGTAGGGCTGCTAACTGAATTATCTGGTTCCTAAGTTATAGGCAGTGTGATGACATTTAGGTCTCTGTGGAACTTTCTCCCAGGTCCCGGGGCGGTCACAGGCGGCAGCTTCAGGTGAAGTCCTCCTGGCGCGGCTGAGAGGCGGGGGGTGAAAAGGGGCTTTCTGAAGCTACCACCCAGATGCCGAGCCGATCCCTGCCTGATGAGGGGGGCCTTGGGAGCTACCACTGAGGACATTCCCTTTCAACAGATATCTGTTATGTGTGCTGCTATGTGAATGAAAAAATAAATACCTTAATTATACTGTGTTGTAAATATAAAAATAGGATGCAGGAACAAGCAATACTGAGGAAGGGATGAGCATTTGGAAGCCTTTCTTAGATTAGGGGAATCTTTCTGAGGAAGTGCCATTTTACCTAAAACCTGAAGGAAAAGATATCCACTGGGTATCATATCTTGTCGCATCTCTTGTAGAAGCACAGTGTGAAATGCTGTTACTCTAGCCGCAGGAGCAGTCTGTGCATCTGAGCTGTAATATCCTGCGGGGCAGGAAGTCGCTGTCATCTTAGTATCACTCAAGATGACTGCTAGGTCAGAGCGATGAAAGCATAATGCTCCTCCTTAAGTTCCTAACATGCCTGGGCACTTAATGGAAAATAGGAAATACCTGTGCTTGTTTGAGGATCACATAAGATAATCACTGCATGTCATTTCCCCCATTCTTTCCATATGATCAAAATAGTTACAATAATTAGAATTCGAAGGAACCCACTCTCTCCTGATTTTATGAATCATGCTGTAAGAGCAGCTAACACAGCATAATACACAATACTGTCATAATGCAGTCTGCATAAAAGCAATCTCAAGTCTTATAAATGCTTCATAAAGAGTCCCTAGCTATACACAATATCTCCTACAGTACACAGGAAAAATGAAAATCAGTATCTTAAAGCTGACTTCATTTGGCTTTCTAATTTTGATTACTTCTTCCATCATTTTGGCTTATCCACTTAAGCTTATTTTTAATAAATGGACACTTGGGGTCCCAGTCTCCTTTAAAGGTAAGAATGGTTGAAGCCATCTTGCTGTTATTGTTAATTTAAGTAATCTTCAGAAGTCCACATTGCAATGAATTAAGAAGACTCCATGTGTAAAATAAGAGATTTTCTTCTCTGATCATTTAGCAGTTTATTTCACATTGTACACGTAACCCTCCATTACACTCTGTAATGTCTGAGGAGGCGTGCATAAACAGTCCATGGCCGGAAAAAATGCCCTCTGACTAGTACCTGACTACAAACATTCTCAGAGTCTGGAGTATCATGCTGAACTTTATCTTTATTTTTATTCTTTTACTATTCTCTCTGTGCTCTGTTAGCTTATCCGAGTCAGCTTTAGGGTCTTGCTCCCTAGATACCCTTCTTCCTCTCTTTTTATACTCCTCTACCCTCCCCATGTGGTCACAGCTGGGAAACCACTGTTTCTGGGTCTGTCTGGAAAGTGATGAGGGATTAGTTGGCAGCATCTCTCAGCCCTCCATAGGATCTGGCTTCAACTTTTCAGACTCCTTGGAGTGGAATCTGTTGCATAAAACCAGTCTCTTTGGTGTTAATAGCACCATCCTCACAGCACAACCTTGATGTAACTGTCAGAAAGGACCCCCTCCACGGAGAGGGAAGCTGGGAAGGTAAGAAAGAGTTCAGGGGACAGAGAACCTGGCTCTTTCACAGATGATTTGCCAGAGACCTTTGAAGTCAATTTTCCATGGTAAACCTCTCACAGCCACTTCACCAGAACCATGTCTTTAGTAAAAAACACTTTCTAGGTAATCACAGTTCCCACCTAGCAAAGAAACTTAGTGAGACAAGGACAATCCAGTTATCTGTACAATCAATAAAAATGGCTTGAGCACTTGTCTTTTCCCTGTTTCTTCTAATGTGTGTACACAAATTATTAATCCAACAGTGACACATAGTTTTACTCAGTAAATGGGAAGGAAACTCATTTATTCATAGAAGCTGCTCTTTGTTAGTCTGAAAGGCTCATTTAAAACTGTGGTTGCATGGATACAGCATTATTAACTCACAGCAAAAGTAACCACCGCTTAAGCTTTCAGACATCTGCCCAGCTCTCCGAGAGCCCTCTCACTGCAGATTTTCAGCAGAGTCCTGAATGATTCATTCTCGTACAAAAGGTGAACCAGACACTGAGCTGGATTCAAGTTTTAGTTCTTTCAGGTTTGCTCCATCACTGAAAAACGTATTAGTGACACTGTTCAAACCTTAAAACTGATTTAAAACAGTCCTTTGTAAAATGAAAGTCGCTTGTCTAAATTGTCTGAATATGTATTCACAAATGCCTAATTTTCTATATTTTTTTTCCTGAAAATGGCATTTTGAAGTTATATCATGGCTGAGAAGTTGTCCCATTTCTCTTGTAATTACTGTAATTACGATAGGTATGATCATTGCTTTTCAAAGGACAGCCAACGAGGCTTTCTATCAAACTTTTACTCCAGGAACTGAAGAACTTTTTCCTTTGTGAACTATATAAAAAGATGCTACATATTTATGTGCCAAGAAAAATAGTTGTTTTTTCCCCCAAAGTGCCAAAGAAGCTCTTTCATCTCCTGGCATTCTCTCCAGCTCATTACTGCTTCAACATTTGAACTTGTCACCTCTCCAAACTCATCTAGTTGCATTTCATCATCTTTTGACAAATCTTAAGGTTTTTCTAAAGCGCCTTTGGATTTTCTATAAAAGCCCATTCTTTGAGATTCAGAAAGCTTCTTTAAATGTAATTTTCCTAGCAGCTTTTTATAAAACAAAACAAATCAATACAAAGATGACCACACTTTAAATGGAATATCTGCCCATATTTCAATTTTTATTAAAATTTTTCTTTGCATCCAACTTTGCCTCTGTTAGAACTTCTTTTTTTCCCCTGGCCCTAGGTCTGTGAGGGGGTGCTAATCGTCTTTAATAGCTCATCAGAAACAAAGAACAGGAGGCCCTGGGGAGCCTGCCTTTCCAGCCCTGGATACCACTAAGAATAGAGTTAGATTCAGAATTGTTCAGCTTACTGAACTGGCAGCTCCTCTATCAGCTTAATTTATTTTCTCTTCTTTGCCCACCTTTGGAGATTTCGCCCCTTCAGACTTTTCCTTTCCTGTAACATTCAGGTGTTCTGAGTGCAATCCAATGAATTACTGGTGCTCTTCTAATCTCTTGAAGGTGAAGGGAAGGCTGGCTTTAAATGTGTTTGTTCATGGGTCTTCAAGCAGGGCTTCTTCATCCTGAGGACCCCAGGCCTGCGAGGCTCAGAAAATATTGTTAGAACAGAGTCCAGTATATTGTATGCAGTCTATAGACAGCATGTCACGGTCCAAAGGCCACTGCTGGGCTCGCGTCCTGGGGCGCGGGCCGAGCTTGAGCCCAGCTTGTTGCCCAGCAGAGGCAGTCCACCTCACAAGGAGCAGCCCTCATTTGCTTCACATCTACTCAGTTCTTTATCATTTCTGTAAACAGATTAGAAGAGACTCCTCTCTGTACCAGCTCATCTTTCAATTTAGATAGAAGAATATCAGTTTCAAAGCCTCTGGCCTCTTTCAATGCAGTACCTCTATGGTTTGGAATGCCGTTTGGAAGATGCGACAGGGTCAAAGCTGGAAAAACCAAGGACTTGTTCGGATTCATCCTCAGATTGCCACTAAGATAAAGTCCCTTAGGACTCCTCAGTGAAAATAAAGGGGTCCCTAAGCTCAAAGAAGTCTTCCTGAAGGAAACAAAACCATTTTTAATGAAGTGACAATATTTCACTCTTTACTTAAATAAGTTGAGACAAAAGTTCTTCTGTGCGCCTCTCTTTCCCCGAGCAGGGATGAGGCCTGCTGGACCACTCCAAAAACCTGGGGGAACCTTACGTGCAGTTTAGAGAAGTCACCAAAGATATAAGTACTGCCTTGCTCACAAAGATTTTCACTCCTCCCTCCTACACTTCCCTAACTTCTTTGATTTCTTGCATAAGCATCAGTTCTGGCAAACACGGTAATTTCTCTCCACAGAACCAGACTTTCTGAAAATGAAAAACAAAGGATTATAAAAGAGAAGCAGAGTAACACATTTTTTAAAGCTGGAGCCCTTAAGCATAAGTGCTTATTTTGTAAATTCAGTCAACATTCCTTTATAGAGTTTCTACACTTTCAGGGACTTTTCTAAGGAAATTAAGAAGAAATAGAAAACATGGCCACTAATTTTCCCTACTAACTGTAGGTAGAAAACACACTGGAAATATGCATATCAGTATAATATAATAGCCACCTATGCCATCAGGTAGATCAAGCTCTTGAGTGGCCTAGATGCTCCCACATTTGAAGAGCTTCATGTTACATGTTGAGATCCTTAACAACCACACCCTCTCCTACCACCCCCAGATCAGCAGAGTTCCAGAAGCCCCAGAGCCCCTGGATCGTCAGGCTAGGTTCAGCTCCCTCGGTGTGCCCTTTTCCTTGACACTATGGGGGTGATTTCAGGGGATAACGAAGCTGCCTTACTCTGTGGGTTTGCATTGGCAGGTGAGGGCTAGTTGAGGTATGTGGGGAATCAGCTAGAACATGACTTCCTAAGACACGTGATTCTGCAGGCTGGGATGCTGCTGTGCACTTGGAGACATTTTTTTTTTGGTATTTATATTGATTTCAAGGGTTTATATTACTAATATTTAAAAATTCCCTTCATTTCCCAAATGGCAAATATAGTAGGGACTTGTGCTTAAGAAAGCAACTGAAACAGTTCTGTGTGTGTGTAGGTGTGTACATTATATAAAAGTTGAACAACTTCTATCTCACTCCCCTGACAGCCTGAAATGATCTGTTCCATAACTGTGTCCTTCTTTATACAAATATATTCAAGATTACCAGCACAGATTTGTTGTATGTTGTTATTGAAATAGAATTATGCTGTATGAGTTTTGAGTTTTTCACTTAATACTATGGACATCCTTGCAAGTCACTTGTTAGAGTACTAATATCTTCCTAACTTGTTTATGCATTTATAAACACACATTTTAATTTTGTATTTAAGTGAGATCAAACACTTCCTGTAGGATGTTACCTGCTCATTTTATCTTGGCTTCTATTATTAGTATTAGTAGTAGTAACATTGTTAATTTTCACTTTTATAGTGGTTTTAGATCACAAACTTCTTTCACACATACCATCTTATTTATTCTTAAACACTCTGTGGTTCTTATTAATTCCGCTTCTTATTAATTCGATTTCAGTTCATCAGGAAGCTTAGAGAAGTCGATGCCTTTCCTCCATAAAGCCTGTTGGGTAGAGTCAGGATTCAGACTTGGCTTGTGTTACTCACTCAGGCCTTAGAGAACACTCGATCCACTCACAATGTTTGCAAATGTCTGTGAGAAGGTATGCAGATCCCTACTGAATGACATTTGGAATCTCAACGTATCAAAAAATTGTCAACATCGTCTTTTATTTGACCTATAACTACCTCTAGCAAAATAGCCATCACCTTAATCTACCATAATGGTTTGTTATGCTCTGTCTGTTGTATAGACTAGTAAATTCTATGAGAATTTTTCTGCCTTAATTCTTAATACAGTTTCTTAACTATTAAACCGAAGCACTGTTTCATTTAAAATGTATTTCCACATCCCATTATTTGCTTCTAAACTCATTTTATCTACATTTTCTCTGGATTGAGCTCAATTGCTGTACATTAGTTCCAAAACCTGAATGAATCATCTGAATCCAAGTACATTATTTCTTATTGTGTCTTGCTTTTCACAATTTAACTTAGCCTATGAACTTGCTTTCCATGCACTCTCCAAATTAATAGCAGAAAAATAAATCTGCAAAGATGAAAACAAAGCTTGCCCTTGGCCTCATGGGAACATAGATATTGTCTGAGGTATGGCTTGGCTACTGTCTTGATAGATCTCAAGGGGCACTTCTCTTTTCCTATTTCTTAATGTTAATATAAAAAGGGATTAATTATAAGGATAAGTCTTAAACTTCCAATCATGGAGGTCCAGCCAGCAAGAAAAAGTTGGAACTTTTAGGCAAAGGTGTTGGTAATCAATAAAAGAGCACATGCTTACAGAGAGTAGGGTAATACAGGAATGGGATGGGCTGTGGAGAATGAGAGATTCAGGTCCGAATCCTTGGAGGTCTATTCATTTCTCTAAGCCTAAGTTTCTTCAATTGTAAAATAGAGATAATGCTCATGGATTTGTTGGGAGCATTAAATGATGTGATGTGCCAATTGCTATTACAGTGTTTGGCATTTAGGAAATCTTCAGTACATGGTAAATTTAGCCACATGTAATTATTGATTTTCAACTGCTTTTTACCTCCAAAACAGTTATTTAATACTTACTATACTTAACACCTACTCTACCTGTATACCTAATATCACAAAACCTTAGTTTAACCTTTTTTAGTCAGATTCTTCTTTAAGTATTTCTATTAGTTGTTTTCTTCTTTGTCACTTTTTCTGACAATGTAATGAACTCATTTTTCCTATTTTGAAAACACATTTAGGTACAAGTCTTCTTAAAGATACCTTATTCTGTTAAATTAGTAACAATATTTACATTATTGAGCTACATCATCATAGTAGGCTAAAGGAGGAATTAAAATATACCCTTCAACATTACCTATTTATTCAACTATGGATTCAAACTTTGATAATATGCCTTATGGTTCAACTGCACAGTTTATTATGGACTTAAGGCATTCAGTTAGCAAAATAAGGTCATACAGTTTCAGAAAATATTTTTGAGTCTTCCGTTTTCTTAGACACTTTGAATCTAGTCCTTATAATCTTGTGTTTTCTTACTATTTCTTTTGGTTTTAAACTGTCTTTAATCAGTTTAATTTGTTCACATTTGAGGATAAAGTAGACTCTTTTGAGAATGAAGAGTTTTTGGTTACTTGCTGTATCCATAGCATGTCTGAGGATAGAAGACTATATTGCTAATGTTAAGGAGTTTACAATCATTTATTTGTCTATAATGGACCAGATGCTCTTTTAAACATAGACAGTAGAGGTGAACAAGACCCATGTCCTGGCGCTGATGAACTAAGATTCTAGCTGGAAGGAAACAAACTGACATATAAATAAATACATACATAAGAACTTCAGACACTGTAAGTACCTTGAGAGGATAATATACGCTCAGGTGGCAGGAATGGAAGGCCCTTTGAATTGAAGCCTGAATGATATGGAAGCTGACATGTGCTAATCCAGGAAAGATTATTCCAAGCAGAATGAAAAAACTGTGTATTGCTCTGAAGTGGAAACAGGATAGTGGGCATGGGGAAGGGACATGTGTGGAAACGACTCTCACCAAAGACAAAAAGATGAGGGAGAACTGTACATTTGGAAGCCATTTGCATCCATGTGAAAAGTGAGGAACTGAATCAGTACATTTGTATATTGTCTCCTTTAAGGTACCACATAACCCAAGGTTAATGGATTCATGTTCAACATTCCAATTGAAATGTCAACTGCGATTCCATTTTTCTGTCCTAAGGGATATTTCACAAGTGCATTGGAAGAATTACACTGCCTTTTCCTAAAGGGGAAGACTGATGTACTTGACAGATGTGAAAGCAGTTTCTATGCCCTACCCTATACCTTTCATGAAATGAAGGGCCTGAGTTTAGAATGGACTCTTTAGAACTTAGGCCTATGTCTTTGGTCAGGCTGCATTTCGTCCTGCTACTTGGCAGGAAACCATACCCTTAGAATTAAAGGTTCAATAGAAAAATCCCTAAGATTATTGAATCTCTTGGTTTCCTCATCTAAACTGGTATTATAAGATCATTCATTTTTGCTCCTCCCCTAATAAAAGACACGTGTTTTAACTAGGTTAATGCTTTTCCTGGATCTCCAATTTTAGTACATCTTCATTTTAGGCATAAATAGCTTGCTTACATTTTCATTTCCTGAATTATCTGAGCTTAAAAAAAATAAGCAGAGTTATGTATTTCAACCAGATTCTCAAATCTTTTCAAAGACATTTCCCCCAAGAAAGAAAAGAAAACAGATGGATTTGGTGTCTACATAAACATTGTCATTTGCACACCTTGTAATGTGTCACATTTTGAATATAAATAACTTATCACCAGTGGTAATTCTCTCTCCAGACTGCTTGAGCAGAGAGAAAGTTTCAACTGAAGACAGTTGAATACAAGACTGAATACAGACTAAAAGCACCCTCACCTGTGTTCCATCCTCTACCCACCCAGGAGAAATAAATCATCTGTGAAAAAATTTAATAGCCTTCTGACTGTATTGCATCAAAGAATTATTACCTCATTTTCTACTTGATTTTTTATTCTCAACAATAGAATTTCTCAACAAGGTAATAGAATAATTGGTGTTAGCAGAGACTGAAATTAATATTAGATGCTGTACTCCATGATTATTTATTTTGGCTCATTTCTGGGTTGGTCATTTGTATTCTCAAAGAAATACATTTTGCCAAATATATTGTCCTTAGAATTCTTAAAAAAAAAAGAAAGAATCTGAAACAGTAACAAAGCATGTGGTTATTTAAAATCAGTAAATCTAAGATTTGCTTTTGGTTGTAGTTGTGATAAAGAACACAGAGCAGTCTTTAAGAAGTTGGAACTCTGATATGAACAGATAGAGCTACATTTTTTTGTTTTGTGGTGCTAATTGGTAATTATAGAAAGTCACAGAAAATGAAGGCATGGAGATGGAATTGAATCTATGAGAGTGATTTATTATCAGAAACATGATAAATGACTGAGTATCCTCATGGATAGAGGTTGTAGGAGGAATTTTCAAATTCATTGTAAAGCATATTTAATTTTTATTTTAAAATCAATCAAAGCAATATGAATAGGTATCATAGAAAGTTTTACTTCCACCTTCTCCTTCCCATTCATTTCCCCTTTACTCCCCATGCCCAGAAACTATACTTATTTCCTACATATTTATCCTCCCAGGGTTTCTTTATGCAAATTCAAGCAAATGCAGCTATGTATTCATATTTCCTCTTTCTTACTACTGCAAAGTATTTTACGAATGGGACAGTTATTGCATAAATGCTTATCAGACATGTATATGTGGCATGTCATCAGTAAATCTTCAAAGCTTACAACAATCATGAAATAAGTAGTATTTTCTTCATTTTGCATATGGAGAAACCGAAACTTAAATGAGGGAGCTAAAATATGCCCCAAGTTCACACATGGTTGGAGCTAGGATTCAAGCCCTTCTTTTTGCCCTCATGATACCTGTAGCTGTAACCTCAGCAGTTTAGCACTTCTGTGTTCAACAGTCAGGAAAGAATTCTATAGCTCTTAAACACTAATTTTCTCACTGCTGTGTTCACAGAATTTCATGGAAAGTTTAATCTTTGATTTTCAAAAAAATTATTACTTTTTTCTAATATTATTTTTAGAAATAAGAAAGTGAAACTCATGTTAATCCTAGCTGTCCAGATAAAATCACTGTTAACATTTGGGTATCTGCCCTCCCAAACTGTTTTGTGTGTAAAGTGATACCTCATCATGTAGTGTTTCAGGGGAGTTGTGGTTGTCACGAAGTGATCTTTCTCACGTGCACTCATGTACACTGTTAGTTCCCCATTCAGTTACTCAGAATCCAAGATGTTATTGGTACTTGAGTGGCAATAATGGGCAGGACCAGAAGAACGTATCTTGGCATGATTTTTCCCTGACCCAAGTCCCTTAGTGAGATGCACAGCTGCCCGTGATAACGTCCATACACGGTAGAGTACTGCCTCATTTGAAGAAAGAAATGGATAAAGTTTGCTCTGTTTCAGCTGTTTGTATACAGCCTACAATATCATTTCAAAATAGCTTACCCTAACACTCTACATGCTGCCACTTAAGCAACTGTTTCTTATGCTTGAAGATTATGTAACTTTTCCATATGAATTTGTATTTATATTTAAGGAGATGTTGGTAAGCATTATGCTGTCCATCATCTTGAATCAAATAGTGTTAACAGACTATATTCTCATCTGGGGCAAGGATATATTCATGAACCAGGTGTCTCTAAACAGAATTTTTGCTTCCAGTTGCTAGTGCTCTGAAAGCCTACTTCTAGGCAGATTGCTACTTTTTCATTTTCCTGATAACTGGTGATTTCTGCACACTGCCCTCCAGGACGATCAAGTTGAATCATTACTTGTGAGAAATTATAATGTCACTACCCTGGTCTTGCCCCTTGACCTGCTCAAATTGTTCAGAGGCGACCCTTTATCAATCTCCTGCTTGGAAAGTGAAGTCCTAGTTGCCAGTTTTTCTGGGAACTGAATGTGGGGAAAAGCTGGAGGTCCCAATACATAGTCTGCATATATTCAATGAATTGCTTTCTTTCCGATATGGTGCACCATCTCATTATCAACTATGCCTGGTGTCCCCTTATTTAAAAACCCTGTTTTACCCTATCTGAAAAATAAAAACAAACTGTATTTTGCCAGGGTAAAAGAGGGGTTTGGAGGAATCTTGACTGTTTATTCATTTCTTTTGTCCATTTTCTATTTAGTTGTTTTTTTCTCTATCTTGTCAATTTATGAGATTATTTGTCAATTTATTAAAATATCTCTTGTCTCTTTACTTTTTATCTATCATTTTTCTATTTGCTTTATAATTCTTTTGCCATTCAAATATCTTAAAATTTTATATAGTAAAATTTGCCTAACGTTTCTATTAGAGAATGTTAGGTTTTCTTTCTTGGTTAAGAAGGTCTCTTCTCTTCCTATTTTTCACATGTAGTCTCCTGAATTTTCTTTCCAGATTTTTATTTCTTTATATTTTACATTTAAATCTCTTTCCATCTAGAATACGTTTTTTAGAAATGAATGATTTACTTTCTTCCATGTGAATAGTCAATTTTACCAAGTATTATTCTCTAAATAAACTGTTACTACTTATTAAATTAAAAATAGTACTTTGCCATATTTTATTCTTATTTAAACTAGGATGCTATTTCTTGATTATCAGTTCCCTTCTACTGATCCATTTGTTCCTGTGCAAATACCATATTGATTTGGTCACTGTGCAAAGGAAAGACACCCATAAGTGTCTGGAAAAACAAGTCAAATACAAAGGATCCAAAATTTGGGTAATTACTAACTCTGGAACTAGAAGGAACTGGGTAACACCTTTGAAAATATGAAAGAAAATGTTTCTCATCTAGAAGTTTCATAGTAGTGAAACTATCAGTCAAGTATGGTGATTAGAATAAAGATGGTTTTAAGTGTACAAGATTCCAATATGTTTACCTCATGCATCCTTTCTTAGGGAGCTACTGCACTCCACTCTTCCTTGGGAAGCGGTAGTACTCCAAAAAATCAGGGGGGAAACCAAGAAAGACAAAACCAGGGCTGTCAAAAACAGAAGATGCACTAGAGGAGAGGGGCAAAGGAAGTCCGTTGGGTGATGGTGGGGACATCCTGGCATCAGTGTAGTGCATCAGGCAGAGCTGGGAACCAGTATGGCTTGGGGGCAGGTCAGAAGGCCCTAAGAGGTCGAGGGAAAATGATGGGAACCTGATGTGTCTGTCTCGAGAGGAGATTCAGAAAACTGACACAGAGACACAGGGTTAGGGCTTAAATTAGCAGTGACTATATAGAAGACTAAGTAAATGATTGTAATAGTTACATAATTATTAATTCCAGAGAAAACAAAAACATTGGCTGAAAAGGAATATAGTTCATTTCACAGCTCATTTATGGATGGTATTAATATAGTCATAATATCAAAAACCATGATTATCCATCTACCTCATATACCTGTATTAGTGGTTAATGGACAAGGGCATTGTTAGTGTGTGGTAGGAGCAGGAGGAGGAAAAGTTGTTAAATCTGCAACTTCTGTAGCGGGAAATAAAAAATTAAAAAAATAAAAATAATGTAAATGTTATTTAGAGATATGGAGGTAAATTTTAAAACAATTACCTAAAAATAGATGCAAGTGGGTTACCTTTGTAAGAAGAATTGGGGTGGGGGTGGGGTGTCATGGAACTGCTATTTTTCATTAACAAAAATCCCTATAATATGACTCAATTTAGGTCTCAAGTACAACTTTCATAAAAACTACCAAAACAAAAATAGTGTTTAAATGAAAATGTAAACAAAGTAATTTTCAAAAACTTCCCAGGTACATTTTGTCCTATTTTAAGTCATCACATATATGATTATTTTGATAACATTTTAAAAATGTTTTAAAAACTAGCATGAACTTTAGTGGCTCCAACTTTCCTAAATATCAAAGCAGTTTCAAAATTTAGAACAGGTTTTTCTTGGGCTGTGTGCACACTTCTTCCCACTACACCAGGGTGAGTGTGTCAGTGTCTTGAGGGATGCAAATGGGAGGCAACTGAACCAACATGGGACGTGATTCAGGATTCAGAAAAGTAGTTCTTCATTTTGGGTCAATTTTAATTGGTGAAAGAAGCACACCTTCTCAATTCTTGTTCTTGTTTCATTTTGGCCTCCAGCACAAGTACTAAAAATCGATGAGCTCCCCTGAAATTTCTGGTGCCAGTGTTCAGATTCAAGGCATTAATAAGTTCAAGCCAGTCTGGGGAAAGGCAGCTCAACTCGGACTCAGATTTTCTGTCTTGGGAAGGTTGACTTCTGCTTTTTATTTTCTCACACCTTTCTAAAGGTAATTTTCTTTTTGTCTTATACCTGCCTTCAACTAGCTTATATCAAAGCGTCTTCCTCTTTCAAAATGATTTGTTTTGTGAAGTATTTCAGGGGCAAGTGACCACCTACTATTTTACACTGTCCCATTTAAAGGGTCTCCGTGTCATCTTCATGCATCCCTGCAGACTTTAAAAAAAAAAATCCGGCGTCGTTCAAGAATGCTGTTTCTTTGCTATTCTCTGGATGACTCTTAAGCACTGGGAAGCAATCTCACTTAAACGTACCATTCCCAGATACTTTCCCTCATCATGCCACTCAAGGAGCCTCTTCTCCCCTCATTTTCTTTAAATGCCACTCCAAACCACCTCTTCCCACCACTACGCTCTGCATTAGTTTCCTGTGGCTGTTGTAACAAATTACCATAACCTGGAAGGCTTAACCTTAAAGCAACAGGAACTTATTCTCTCATAGTTTTGGAGGCTGGAAGTCCAAAGTCAAGCTGTTGGCAGGATCATACTCCGGAGGCTGTAGGGAATGATCCACTCTTCGCCCCTTCCGGCTTCCGGCTGCGGTCAGCACGGCCCCGCACTCCAGCCTCTGCGCCCGCGGTCACGCTGCCTCCTCTCTCTGCCTCTGTGACCTCCTTTCCCTTTCTTTTATGAAAATGCCTTCCAAGACATTTAGGGCTCCCCGGATAATCCAGGGCATCTCCTCAACACAAAGCTCTTTAATCACATCTTCAAGATCCTTTCTCCAAATAAGACATTTACTAGTTTCAGGCATTAGAACTTGTTATTCAACCTACTACATGCTTTTACATGGTTTTCTGATTATCAGATTCGGAATGCTTTTTTTTTTTTTTTTTACATAAATCAATTTTATATTTATTTTTACTTATCTGTTTATTGTATGTTTCCCTTAGACCAGCACTATCCAATAGAAATATAATGAAAGCCACATATATAACTTAAAAATTTCTAGTATCCATATTAAAAAGTAAAAAGGTCACATGAAATTAATTTTAATATACATTTTATTTAACTCAGTACATCCAAAATATTATCATTTTCAACATGAATCAATATAAAAATTATCACTGAATATATTATTTGGAATAATTCCAAAATTATTACTAAATATGTTATTATGCATATTAATATATATTTATTGAATGGATAAATTATTATATCTGTAAAAGGAGACTAGCAAAATGTCATGCCAAACTGTATAACAAACCCCTTAACATCAAAATAGATAAGTATTTGCAGAATCACATTTATCTGAACTTAACTATAAGTAGAAAGTTAAGTATTAGTGATTATGAAACCTCCCTAAGTGTCTCTAAAGCAACTCATGTTTTTGCTTACACTATTTCTCTGGATGACAAATTTTATAAGTTTGCCTTCTATAAGAATATTTTATTTAAATTTTAGTGGCATTTGTGAATGTTTAATATCCTGGGATTTGGTGAAATGGATTTTAATACATATTTATTTAATATAATTATTTAATAATTTTCTATAAAATATAAAATTATATAATAATTTTCTTAGTTATGGTGAATTCTATTCCAACATTGCTGTAGAATTAATCCTCTTAAATATTTAGTGGCATATATTTTAGATTTGAGCAGTGGGGAAATAACAGCAGCTCGTAGAGAAATTAGAACACTAATGAAATCCTATCTATAATAGTTTATACATGATTTTGAACTGACTAGTGTTGGCAGAGCATGCATATTTTATTAAAAATATTAAAAGTTATTGAGGGCAAATTTTTATTTAATGTTGAAATATAAAACCTCTTTAATCACTGGGAAGAATCCTCAGAAGTGGAAGGAAAATTCTACATCAACTTAAACAGTTCAGGACAACCAGTTTCACTAATTTAAAACAACTTCCAGAGATAAGGATCCAAGCAAATGAGCCATTTTCTTTAAAAATTCTGACTCATCTTGGGAACATTAAAATTTATAGAACTTATGATCTTGAGTTCTACTCATTTGTGAATGTGTTTTCAGTAAGTACATATAATTGGGGTTGGGATCTGACAGTCCCTTATGTATAAAACCACCATGAATACACATAGTTTTACACTATCAATATTTCAAGGGGTTATATTATTAATTTGATAAAATGAACACACCCATGAAATGAACTAATGTAAAAAACAAATCTTACTGCAGACCAGTGAGATGCACTATACTCATAAAACTTCAGCATTAAAAATACTAAGACACTATTTCAGCCCAAAGTCTGAATCTTTTCACAGAACTTTAGGGCAGGGTAGGTGAAAGGGGGGGTGTAGTGCAGGGGCAGAGGGAGGGGTCAGGGAAGCCTTATAATCACAAAGGAGCTCATGGATGAGAACATCAGTGCTTCATTGCTGAGAAGCAAATTTTTAGCACTGTTCATCACCAAGTCTTTCTCCAGGCATGGCTATCTGGCCGTCTGTGTCAGTTTACTTTCCCCAGTCCTTGTCTACTACAGTTCTGATACCTTCCTCCTGGAGGCTCAGATTCTTGAGCCAGTTCTGATGCAGGTAGGGGAAATATTTTACTTCTCAACTGTGGCAGTTATTGACAGGTGGCTTTGGTTGTGCTGCCACAGAATGTTCGCTGTTGTGCCCAGGAGGAGCGCGAAGGCTTGGACAGGTCGCACAATGTGGTGCTTCGCTAAGATGTCCTTAGACCTCTGCTTCCCCACTGGGCTCTGATACTCCGTCTTTGACAGGCCTCGCTTCCTGGAGGCGAGTATTATCTTTTAATTAAAACAAAATACAACAGTAATAAAATCTTTAGACCTATTTCTCCAACTGTGCTGGTCTTTGGCTTGTAACTCTGTGGTTTTCATAAGATGATATTACCAGAATGGGACTTCAGTAATTTTTGAAAGCCATATCTAATAACTTTATAAATGCTGACATCAAAGAGTAAAAAGTGGCTACTGACTGCCTTAAGAATTGTATAAATTTCTGGGTAATAAGCTCAAATTTAACACATCATATATTTTGAAGGTAGTAACAGTATCTAAGCATATTTATAAAAATTAAGTGTGTTTATGAATATTTTTTATTGAAAGAATTTTAGGTTATTTTCAGTATTATATAACCAAAGATTTAAAAGTTATAATAACTGTATAATGTTTACCCCTGGAAACTTCTGAAAATATGTAAAAAAATGCTAATAAAGCATTAAAGGAGAGATCAAGCACATCAGGACTCAAAAATGAAAGTCTGTCATACTGAAGAAGAAAAACATCTATGAAGAAAGAAAAATGACTGGGATGAGAAGAGGAAAAACTCCATAGGACTAAGGAAATAAAAAACACAAACCATCATAAGCTATAATATGTGATTTTTTTTGTCAAGTGACTTTATTGTGTATTGTGTAATAGATTACATACAAATAATGTACACATGGCTTAGTGCTCTTATAAAAGGGGCCCCAGAGAGAATACTTGCCTCTTCCACCATGTGAGGTTATCGCAGGGAGGCAATTTCTGTGAACCAAAAAGCGGACCCTCACCAGACCCCCAATCTGCCAAGTGCCTTGACCATGGGCTTTCCAGGCTCTAGAACAGTGGGAAATAAGTAAATAAGTGAAGTTGTTTATAATATTATGTTTATATATGTGATATATTACATAAAATATGTACTTTATTATAATAAATACATAAGCCCTGAAATAAACTTAGGTCATGGTTGCATATTACATTTACCTGGATACCACTATACCTTCATATTTAGAAGAACTGTTTTTCGTATCTTTAACTGTTTCAGTGTCATTTGGAAGGCATTCACAATTCTCAGGGACAGACTTTTGACTTTGTTTATGCATTTAAAAATCGGTAACTGTGGGCAATTCAAAAAATTGATTATTGGACTCAGATACTGTATCTAAGAAGAATTAGGTATTTAATTATCCTAATGATAAACTTCATGAATATGCAACTAAAATACATTCACATTTTATTAATAGTTACTAGAATCTGCAAGAATAGTGAATATTATGTCAGGTTGGCTGAACTTCCATAACTTCCATCTGCTCTTTGATTTCAAGATGTGAATGCTTGTCTCTTCAAAAATGGTGTTGGGAAAACTGGACAGCTACATGCAAAAGATGAAACTGGACCACTTTCTTATGCTATGCACAAAAATAACTCAAAATGGAATAAAACTTAAAAGGAAGATATGAAACCATAAAACCCCTAAAAGAAAACATGAACAGTAATCTCTTGGACACTGGCCTTAGCAATATTTTTCTGGATCTCAAGCAAGGGAAACTAAAGCAAAAATAAACAACTGGGATTATATCAAACTAAAAAGCTTTTGCACAGTAAAGGAAACCATCAGCAAAGTGAAAATACAACCTACTGAGTGGGAGAATATATTTGCAAATGATATATTTGATAAAGGGCTAATATCTAAAGTATATTAAGAACTCATACAACTCAACACCACAAAAGCAAGTAACCCAATTAAAAAATGAGGAGGACCTGAATAGATATTTTTCCAAAGAAGACATACACATAGCCAACAGGGAGATGAAAAGATGTTCCATATTACTAATCACCAGGGAAATGCAAATCAATGAGATATCACCTTACACCAGCCAGAATGGCTACTATCCAAGAGACAAAATAAGTGTTGGTGAGGATGTGGAGAAAAGGGAACCCTCATGCAGTGTTGGTGGGAATGTAAATCGGTGCAGCCATTATGGAGGAAACTATGGAGGTTCCTCAAAAAATTAAAAATAAAAATACCATACAGCCCAGTAATGCCACTTCTGTGTATTTACCTGAAGAAAAAACCACTAATTCAAAAAGATATATACACCCCTATGTATATTACAGCATTATTTACAATAGCCAATATATGGAAACAACCTAAGTGTTCATTAATAAGTAAATGGATAACGAATATGTGAGATACATACACACACACATGCATGAAAATTACTCAGTCATAAAAAGAATGAAATCTTGCCATTTGTGACAACACAGACTTTGAGGGTACTATGCTAAGTGAAATAAGTCAGACAGAAAAAGACAAATAGCATATGATTTCACATGTGGAATCTAACAAAACAAACAGAAAAAAATAGAAATAGACTCATAAAGACAGAGAACAAACTGGTGGTTGCCAGAGGAGAGGTTGGTGGGGTGTTGAGCAAAAAAAGTGAAGGGGATAAAGAGGTACAAACTTCCAAGTACAAAGTAAATAAGCTTTGGGGATGAAAAGGTCTACATAGAGAATATAGTCAATAATATTGTAAAATCATAATGGTGACAGATAGTAACTGCTCTTATCCTGGTGAGCATTTCTTGTAATGTATACAATTGTCCTAATCAGTTTCATTAGTTCTCCCATTCTTCTGTATTTCCTGCTCATTCCTCTCCCTTCTAGCTTCCTTTTACCTTTATTAATTAAGCAGTGAAAAAGACAAAGAATAATACTAGGTTCTCACAGATTAATCTACTGTCATTAACTGAATTCCCAAGCTAGCA
This sequence comes from Manis javanica, assembly GCF_040802235.1. Lineage (NCBI taxonomy): Eukaryota > Metazoa > Chordata > Mammalia > Pholidota > Manidae > Manis > Manis javanica. Next base: position 7,995,711 of record NC_133158.1, read on the forward strand.
ACTTGGAATCTCTCTGCATATACTTTAGGCATGTTGTAAAATTCTCAAAACTCTCAAATCCTGTTTAATTTTCATTCATTTTGATATTGCACAGAAAAGAGTTTTTTTAAAGAGGAGTAATGGGGATTTTGTGAAATCAAATAAGTAATAGTGGGGTGTTAGGGTTCCCCAAACCATGGAACTCATGAGTATTAGTAATTTAAGTGGCAAATCTATTCAGTAGCACACTAAAATCTATTCATTTTTAGGGAGGGTACTGGATAAACTGCTTCTCTTCTAGTTTATACCAGTCCCACCTGGCACAGTGATGGGGTGTTATGTCTCAGCCACCCACCTAGTGCTGTCCCTTCTGGAAGGGACCACATAGTTCACAGAAGCATCAGCAAAAACCTCCACCTGTGGGTGCTTTCCTGCTTTCTTAACTGGATAGCGTAGGGTGCATTTACACATAAGTTGCAAAAGGGACCCTTAAACTTGAATTAAGGTTTTACAAATAATAAAGTCATGCATACATTGGACATCTTCCCTCCATTATTGACTTGTCTTATTTTTCACCCCACCCTCTATCCCTGATTCTGTCTTTGAGCTTCCTTCAGTCCCTACTCTGCATTGAACACTGGGCCTGACTCTGTATTTTACTCCGTCTCTGAGTGAGGTGTGGATGCTCGGGGACGGATAAAGGATGGAATGGGAGTTAGGGGTAGTTAGGGTGCAAGGTGAAGTGAGCCTTTCTCAAGGTAATGGATAGGGATATTATCGCAAACATTATTTATAATTTAAATAGTGTTTTTACATTCTGACTAAAATCAGTCGGTATGGCACTATTAGAAGAGCTGTGTCAAAATACCTTTCCACTCACCACATGAAATTGTATTTGGCTATCAGTGACCTCAGTAATGCTTCACCTTTGATGGGGAAGAGAATATTGGTGCTGTGAAAGATTGTTTTATAAATTTATCAAAAGAAATAAGGAAAAAAAAGTGCTTGGAACTTGTTACCAGAATAATGGTATATGTCTGTGTTTCTTCATCTGCCCTTGACCTTTTATCTCATTATCACTGCCCCACATGGGCCTGGGTGAGTGCTCTAGTAGTTTCTGATTCATCAAGAACAGCATCCCTAAGGGTAAATATTGGCCCAAGGAAACTGGTTGGAAGTTAGGTGTAACCAAGAGTCTGCTTCATACACTATAGTGGCATGAATATAAATATATCAATTCACACTGAACAAATTTAAATTATGAGTTTGGGTGAGTGGTGAGTAGGGCTGGCCATAGACTAGGATTTCATGACATAGAATGCGCCCTAAGGGGCAGAAAGTGGTGCCAGATAGCTTGTTTCTAAAACTGGAAATCAAATTCTTTTATAATATCCCGATAAATGTAAGACACATCATGTGACCAAAAATGACTACCTCCTGAGACTGAATACTCCATTTCCAGTTGGTTCTAATTCAAGCCTTTGCTTATTTTGAGCTGATAATCTGCCTGCTCACGTCCAAATGTGGCTCTGTGTGGCTATAGACTGAGGCTAACCCATCTTTCCCATCACAACTTTTCAAGTATTTGAGGGCAGATATAAATGATCTCTATTTTTTGGTTTAAATGAAGTCTTAACTTTAATTTTTAACACTGAGGAACAGGTCAACATGATAAAATACTGACATTGATGAATCAAATGCCATGATTTTGACTTCTCTCAAAATTCACTATTCTGTCACAGCATAAAGAGCCATGGTGGTGTTTGAAATTAAGTGATTATTTGTAAAATTCCTGGTGTGTGCAAAGTCGCAGAACATATAGTTCAATTTATAACTAGTCAAGTATTAGATGCTGGGAGACAAAGGGACTTTCAAACAGTAAGCAAATCTATAAATATAATGCAGGTCCAGAGAAATGTGAGGTTTTTTGAAGGTAGATTTCAAATATTTTATTCTGATACTTTAAAATAATCTATAAATTGACAAACATTTAGATGGATATTATCTAAATATTTCTAGCTTCATTATAATTCTGCACTAAGAGAATTAGGCATTTTGCTTTTTTTAATAGACGATATTCAGTTAAAAGTAGTTATACATTCTATGCCTTAGATACTTTTGTTGATTTCCTCTTTCTGAAGTTTCTCATTTTTTTTATCTATTATCTAAGTTAAATTCTTGAGGTTTTTTTCTCCATAGTTTATTTTAGTGTAGAAATTAAAGTAGTCCTTTTTGACATTATGGTGACAGTAAGCCATGCTGAAATATTTATTGAACAAAAATCTCTTTATTATGGGACTCTTATTTAATAACTAAAACTTGTTTTAGAAAGAAAAGGACTGGATTAACTTTTCTTAGGAAGAGAAACAAGAGACTATGTATATACATAATTTACTGCTACTCTGCTAGTTCTTAAAGTTAACAAAGAATAGCAATAAAAATAATTGCAAGAAAATTGGAGAGGGAACTTCCATATTTTGAGATGATAAACAGAAAATGGTTTCTTCTTATCTATTTATAAGCATGAGTAAATTACTTTCATATAGTTGAACATATATTCCAAATTTTCACAAACTTAATACAGGGAACCTTTTTAAGAAGAGTTGAATCTCTTGGAAGAAAGTTGTGATGTTCATAGGAAAGTTTGTAATATCCATTCATTTATTCATCACTTGTTCAATATTTATAAACAACAACAAACTTATTTTAATGGTACTTACCATATTTTGTCTTTGTATATGTATATATAATTTATAATTTTATTGGGTGGGGTCTGTGTCTTGTCCATTTTTTTATTATATAAGAGGCTGAGTACATGCTGGACACTTACTCAATGTGATTTCTATTTCCATGGATTTGGTATTGTTACCAAAATACCATTTCAGTGTTTTTAATGTGTGCCTTAAATAATGATCAAGCATAGACTATTATTTAAAATGCAAATTCATTTAACTTGAAAAGAATTTTAAATGACATGTATGTTCTGGTTTTCAGAATTCATCAGAGCCCTGCAATGGAAAATACTCCAGAATGTGTTCAACTCATGGTTGTATTCTGAGTGATGTGCTCTTAAAAGGGGTGGGGAGGACTAATGTTAAATACCAAACCCAGAAAATGTGGATGCATTGGTGTGAAGACATAGGCAGAACTCAATGTATTTTCTTCATCTCCCAGGCTAAGTTAAAAAGAAATTTTAGTTCATGGATCACCTCTGATTTTATTAAGCTTTACAAAGCCATTTCTCAGTTTGGTAGCATTAGCAGCCCGATTGGAGGCCACAGTGTTTGCCCCACCAGATTCAATGAATTGAAAATAAGAGCGAATGAGTATTAAGATAGCAACATATGAGCAGAGTTCCATTACAAAAATCACACCATCACATGACAGTTGCCATACTAAAAAATACAATGAGATAGGCAAATTCATGACAATTATGGGGGATGGCTTTTATCTATATTAATTGATAAAAAGCAGATCTAAGAAAATAGTAACATTTTAATTCAATGGAGTTTAATGGCAAAAATTATTGAACTGGGTCTTTTTTATAATAGATATAATTTTAGATTTTAAATATTGCCATACGTGCTATTCATGAATGGCTTCTTTATTGACAGCAGGTATAATTCTACAGGGTGCTAAAACATTAAACAGTTGTACAATCCAAATGAGTATTGATTAGAGAACTGCTGCAACCAAATTTATGCCACTCTATAAGAATATAGAAAACATGAATTTTTCAAGAATAATTTGAAGACCAAGAATTATTTGAAATGCTGTTGCACCAACCATTGCAATAATGAATTTTCTATCTGTAATTCTGATGGCTCATTAGTTATTTCCAGATAAATCTTTTGCCAAAGAAAATGCCTATTTCCTTTATGCAGACTTAAAGGAGACAGTCAAATAAAAATATGTACATGAAAGAAATGCATATATAAATAAACAGATCATGAAATAAGTTAGAAAAATTGTTTATGCAGTTTTGGAACATGAAGTTGTTGGGTTGCACAGAAAGGACCAAGAGATAAAATCATCAATGGAATTGACATGTTAGTGGCGGTAGTAGTTAGAAGACAGACAAAAAAAAATAAGTGAATTCCATAGGATATTCTAAGTGGAAAGTTACATGGAGGAGATTCCGGAGTAAAGAAGGGACAGGAGGGATCGTGGTGGTTATATTACACAGGGGTCGCTGCAAGCCCCAGCTCAAAAATGACATCTGGGCAGACTTGAAGGGGTTGAGGGAGCCATGTAGATGCCCAGGGAAAGAGTGTGCCAGGTAGTGGGAATGAGAGCAGAGGCTGTGAGGCAGGGGTGTGCTCACCCTGCTTGGGGAAAGGTAAGGAGGTCTGTCAGTTGGAGCAGAGTGAGAGAGGAGTGGGACGGTAAAGGTAAGACAGCCACAGAATGGGACAAGGGCAGGCCATGAAGGCCATTTAATGATCTTGGCTTCTGCTAGAAGAGAGATGGGGCGCCACTGGACGATTCTGAGCAGAGGACGGAAATCCAGAAGTAATTCTTATTTTCGATTTTAGCATTGAAAATTGGAACTATACTTTGCATACGGCAATACTGTGACTTTTTTTTTCAATGCACAAGTCGCATGAATGTCCTTTATATATGTACAGAGATGGAAGCAATTGTTATTTAAAGCCAAATGTGAGTACGGTTGGTTCTGCCTTCTGGAGCAAGTGACATAGTTCATATCTGTTGGGAAATAAATTTTTATATAGCTCTTCCATTTTCAGAGAGCGTATAGGAAGAGAATTCTGCTTGTCAGATTGGAATTTGGAACTTGTCAGATATTTTGTTCAGAAGCATTTATTTTTAAAAAACTGCAGGGAAGTACTCTATTAGTCTTTGTACTGTATTTCAGCCACCATGTGTTAAATGGGATTTACTAGGCTACCCTGGAAGTTTTTGTTGTATTATTTCTATGAAAAAAAAGCAATGTGATTTCTAAATCATGATTTACATATGAACTATTAGGAACACAATTCTTTAACAATCTGGACATTGCCTATATAAACAGGTACAAACAGGAAGATAAAGTTAATGATTGATGTTCAGTAGGTCAAATAGTCTTTATAAGTTTTTCAAAAAGGACAGTCTTTCTCATGCACTGTGGAAGAATTCTGGGGTGGAGTAAGCAATCTTTTGATACACACCAAAGTTTTTCTTGATTGGGATTGAAATTCAGTCTGCTTCAGCAACTTCATCCTTAAACTGAAATCTAGTACCCAGCATACTAGATTCATAGAAATAGAGCTGGAATAGAGAAAGCCTTTCCCTTCCTTCGCCTTATCTATGCAATCTGTGAAACAATTTCTGGTGCCTTTTCTGGCTGCTATTGAGATGGAGGCTCAGAGTCTTGGGCAGATGGGTTTTGGCTTTCGGAATGAACATTTTCGCACTACAGAGAAATGACAACACATTTACTAAGGCCAGGGCCTCTGGAGTCACTCGCAGTAAAGCTTGGATCCCACTTCTGCAACTAACAGGCTGTGGGACTTCGGCCATGTTACCTAACTTCTTCTCTAACCCTCAGTTTCTTCGTCTTCAAAATGAGTATTTTACTAACTTGATTTGACTTGTGATGAGGATCAAGCAAAGTAATATTTGTAGATGCTAGTATATAACAATGCCTACCACCTAGTCAGTGGGTAGATTTTTTGCAAAATGACTATGATTTCCTATATCCACACCCTTTCAAATATGATTAGAGTTCCCCCTGCCTGTTATTTCTTTTTACTGTTTTATTTTACTGACTAGAATCTCCAGTGTAGTGTTGACTACAGATGTGAAAGTGGGCATCCTTGCCTTGTTCTTGATTTCAGGGGAAAGCTTTCAGTCTCTCATTATTAAGTATTTGGATAGCTATAGGTTTCTCATAAGTACCCTTTGTTATACTGAAAAATCCCCTTCAAAATGTCTAGTTTGCTGAGCGTTTTGATCAGGAATGATGCTGTAAATAAAAAGGCATAAATAGGTTCAAGGATGAAAAAACACATAACATGTTGTCACTAATGAAAAGAAAGCTGTGGTGGCTTTATTCATATCAAAGTATATTTCAAAGCAGAGAATGTTGCCAGAGATAAAGAGAATATGTCATAATAATAAAAGGGTCATGTCATCAGAAGGACATAACAACTGTAAACATTTATAGACCTAATAGCAACACTTTAAAATATATAAAGCAAAAACTGATTGGGTTGGAAGGAGAAATAGACAAATCCACGATAGTGAGTTTGAATACACCTTTTTTAATAATTGAGAGAATAAGTATACACAAAAATCAAGAAATATGAGATTTGAGCAATACTATTATCAGAAAAGAGTTTAAAAATTAAATAAGAAAAAAGATATCATTTACCAGAAAGTAAAATGGTGATTGTCAGAGGGGGGAGAGGAAAAGAAGGAGCTGTTTAATGGGTATAGAATTTCAGTTCTGCAGGATGACAAAGTTCTGGATATTGGTTGCAACAGTGTGAATATGTTTAACAGTACTGACCTGTACACTTAAAAATGATTAAGATGGTAAATTTTATGTTATGTGTATTTTGCCACAACTAAACAAATGACATCTGCTAATTAGGATTAAAAACTGTTTCCTCTAAAATGGGCAATACATACTGTATGATAAAAAAAGATGATGCTAACAACACTTAGAAATAAATAAAACCAAATATATGGAGGTTGTCCTCTATGGGGAAAAGTATAAAATTTTATTGTGAGACATGAAAAAAGACTTTAAAAAAAGGATGACCTATATCATATTCATGACCTAATATTTACCTATGAACTAAGGATTTAAACATTTTTAAAAGGTCAGTTATCTCCAAGTAGGTGTATCAGTTCAATGCAGTTCAAATCAAAATCCCATAAAGTTACTTTTTGAGGAATTTGGTAAGTTCATTTTCATATTTATATGTTAACAAAGGGGCCACAAATAATCAAAACACTCTTGAAGAAAAACAGGATGGTGGATTTGCTCTAGGAGATCAAGTAATTAAGCCAGTTTGGCATTAGTGTAGAAAAGACAAATCAACCAATGAAGTGAATAAGAAGCTCCTATATATTGTCATTTGGTATATGACAAAGGATGCATTGCAGAACAGTAGAGAAAAGACACTCTTTTCAGTAAAGGGTGCTGGGACAATTGTGTACCTATATGAAAAAAGGAAAGGTGGATTCTTAAAATTATTGTACATGGATTAAGATCTATGATAACAGGCAAACCAAGAAAATCTAATAGATAATATAGATGAATATATTCATTATCATAGAGTACAGAAAAGTTTCAGAGAAGTACAGAAAAGGACCCAAAACTCGTTGATTATAAAGCAAAATATATTTTAAAAGTCTACATTAAAATTGTGGTCATCTATTCATTAAAAGAAATTACAAAGTGAATGGAAAGATAAGCCACAGAGCAGGAGAAAATATAACAATATGAACAGGGGCACACATGCAGAATATATAAAGAACTCTTACAAATTAGAAAAAGAAAACAAATAAAATTAGAAGTAAAAACTAAAAAAAAATGGGAATAGGAATTTCAAAAGAGGAAATCCAAATGGCTAATGAATGTGTGAAAAGGTGCACATTTTTATTGTGCATACAGTACTAAGGGAAAACAGTGCCACGGTGAGAAACAATTACCACCTAACAGGTTGGCTTAAATTACAAAGTTTAACAATATAAAATGTTTGTAAAGATGAGCAATTGATGCTGTCAAATACTGCTTGGTAGAGCTGTAAATTAACATAACCATTGTGAAACCACTGGTATTGTCAAGTAAAGTGGCAGATATGTATACCCTATGACTTAGCACTTCTGATCCTGGGTGTATATCCTAGAAAAATGAGCAGATATGTATACATATATGTTCAAGATAGTTCATAGACACTGTAGTATTTTTATAACCCAAATCTGGAAACCATTCAAACACTCATCAGCAATAAATACATGAATTGTGATACATTTACAGAGTGAAATATTATACAGCAATGAAAACAAATGCAGTACAACTATATGTAATAACTTACATCAATTTTACTAAGATAAAGATTAGCAAAAATAGTGAGACAAAACATAATAAATACTTAGGATTCTACTCATCTAAAAATTAAGAAAATACCACTACTTCTATAAAGATAATTAAGGAAATCATTGCTAGGAAAATCAGGACTGTTGTTACCCTGAGGGGAACAGGGAGAATTTGTTATTAGAAAGGGAGACATGGAGACTTCTGTGGTGCTAGCTAGCTATGTTCTGATTCTTGACCTGGGTCGTGGTTAACGGTTACTATCTGTGGAAATATAATACATGTCATCATTTTTCTGTATTTAGGCATGTTTCACACATACAAAAAATTAAAACAAGAATACATCCTGATGAAGTCATTCCTTCCCTTTGCAAGAATTCCAAGATGGCTTACTATTAGGAGATCTCTTAATATAAATTATTGTTAGATCTAAGGAGAAAAATCCTCTCATCCATACATAACTATTGAAAAGTAATTTGAGAAAATTCAGAAGTCCTTTGCAATAAAAAAATCTGGTATACAAATAAAACCAGATGAATTCTTCCTTAACATGTAATAGTTATCTTTGTACGAAAACTAACATTTTGCTTAGAAGGAAAATTCTAGAGGTATTCCCACTGAGGTTAGAGACAGAACAACTGTGTCCATTATCACCACTCATATAATATTGTACTTAGCTACACCAAAGCATTTTTAAAAGCTAAGTAATTAATAAAACAAAGTCAGGGAGAAGGCAAAACTATCAATGTTTAGAGATGATAGGATTTTATACCTGAAAAATCCAGTAAGTCAGCTGGAAAATTACCACAAACAACAAAAAAATTCAAAAAGTTGTTGGGGACAAAATGATTATTCAGAAATCAGGAGCTTTTCTGCATTCAATCAACAAAAAGAACATATAATGGACAAAAGATAGCATTCATGATGTCAAAAAAGACAGCATATAAGAATAATTTTAATAAATATTTGGATGAGTGCAAAAGAAATACCCCCATGAAAGATATAAGATAAGCTTTGATCACAGGAACACTCAATAGTATCAGAAAGATTTCAATTTTCCCTAAATTAAATTCACAACTTATAAATTTATAATGTGTCATAGAGTTACACATTTAACAGCATTCCAATAACAAATACCAGTTTTTAAATTAGACAAGCTGATTATAAATTTGTATGGAAAAATAAATCAACATGAACAATGGAAAAACTCCAGGTTGATGAAGGAAGACCGGCCAATCAGGTAGACAGGGTTCTCCAAAGTATCAAAAATAACAAGTTGCCCATATACCTAGAAACTGTTAGTGGCAAACTGAAGTGGAGGATCTGGGACTCAACCTACTTTGTCCTACCTCCCCCTTTCCCCCTTCTAAAGGAAGATCCTGGTTTTTAGCCAAAGACAAGCAATTCCGTATTTGTAAATACTTGTACATAATAAGTAGTTGTAGATAATTCTTAAGGCTGTGAACCAGAACAAGCCCTCAGCTCCTGTTAATTTAAGTGAAAACTCCTTGCCAGTAATGTCCTTTAGCAAGAAAGATCTGGATTACTTCTTGAGGGTTTTTAACATTTCTCTGGGTTTAAGCCCTCTCCCAGAAGCTGGGAGAAATACATTAATGGAGATTCCATGCTTTCCAATTCAAAACATGCAACCTCATGTAATCAAAGATAGGAAAAGTGGGATTTAATAATGTATATAACGGTTGACTCACTGTATTGTATACTTGAAACCAATATAATATTGTATTTCAGCTATGCTTCAATAAAATATTTATCAGTAGTAACAGCAGCCACAACAAAATAGGAGGAGGCAGGGGGAGAGGAGGAGGGAGCTGGGGAGGAGGAGAAGATGAAGAAAAAACTGCCTGACCCTGCTCCATGTACAAAGGCTCTCTTACCTGTCACCGGGCACTCCAAACCTCAGAGTTACGACTGGTAAGATACTCAGTTTCTTGGATATTTTTTATCCCCAGAAATCCATGCATATATTTGTGTATGAAAAACCAAGCTTGTGAGCCTTCATTGTTACTTAACAGTGTATCTTGGAGGTTTTTATTTTTCAATGGCTCATGCATTGCAGCCTGTGAGAAAATTGTGTGCGGGGTGCTGAAATCCAGCCTGGGCACCGCTGGTACGGGGCTGTGAGAGCTGGAGGCAAGGGACACCTTTGTCTAATGGCTTTACCCAAGGGGTGGGGCTGGGCACTGCCTTCTTGCAACTGTTCTACCGCCAGAGGGCGCACTTTTCCCAACTCCCAAGGACACTGTTAGCAGTAGCTTGTTTGGGATGCTCAGTAACATGTTTAATCCCCGTGCCCACCCTCACGGCTAGTGCTTCAGTGAGCAGCCTGGTGATATTTTTAATGCTGAGTGACATAGATTAACGAAGTATCTTTGCCAACATGGCCTGAGTTGTTTCCTGGTTTTAATAGGCTACACAGTTTGGTCACAAACCATTTCTTATGTAGAATTTCAGACTTCCTCTAGCCTCTTCATCCATTTTACAGGTCTAAGATCAATTCCCTAAGTTTCAGAGCTACCCTTAACTTTGGCAGTGGCACAGGAAACTGTGCCTGCTCCGACACATGTCTCTCCATATGTCTTCAACAGAAAAATTAATAAAAGGAGAGGGGGCGCCGAGAAACTATGACATGAGCACTGGGGACGCTTTGGAAAGGAAGCTGTGTTTATTGGCAAGGTGATGAAGACAAGAAATAAAGAAATTGCTGCCATCTGTATCTCTTTTCTGAAGTGAAGCTGGAAAGAACTCACAAACTCTACTGGACAGAACAGTCAAGGCACCGGAATCCGTCTGTTCTCCCTGAAGGAAGAAACATAAAATGACAGTTAAATTAAATGTCAACATACTTGCAGTTGCATTGCCTGGCTGCTCTGCCGTAACTGGTGGCATCCACATCTTCATCTTTTCCTCTGGACCGCTGTTCCCCTTACATCAGAGGAAAGGGCACGGAGCTCCCACAGGCAGATCCTTCTCGGCGGCCTCAGCATTGCTTGTCCTCTGTGGCATGTGGAACTTTTCTTTTCTCTTTTAAAATTGTGGTAAAATATACGTAATGTAAAATTTAACCGTTTTAACCATTGTGAGTGTATGGTTTACTGGCATTAAGTACATTCACCTAGTTGTGCAGCCATCACCCACTTTCCCCCACTAGACTCTGGACCCATTAAACAGACTCCCCTTGTCCCCCTCCTGCTGGCCCCTGGCCACCACCAGAATCTCTATGAATTGGACTACTACAAGCACCTCAGAGAACTGGAACCATCTAATACTTGTCCATCTGTGACTGGCTTATTTTTTTTCACATAGGATAATATCTTCAAGGTTCATATAAGCTGCAGCATATACCAGAATTTCCTTCCTTTTTAGGGCTGACTAATATATATTTTGTTTATTCATTCACCTGTCACTGGCATTTGAGTTGTTCCTTCCTTTTCACTATTGTGAATACTGCTTCTATAAATATTGATGTACAAGTTTGTTCGAGTCCCTACTTTCAATTCTTTTAATATATACCAGAAGTAGAAGTGCAGGAACATTTTAATGTTTGATTTTTTTGGAGAATCGCCATACTGTATTCCACAGTGGCCGCACCATTTTACATTCCCACCAGCAACGCATTAAGCGTTCCAATTTCTCCCCATCCTCCTGTAGCACATGTAACTTTTGACACCACTGACAAATGACTCTCCCATTTGTTTGCTTTAATTGTATGATACTTAGAGGCCTAGCCAACTGTCCTGGGAAGCTGTCTAGCGTGTCCTCTCTTAAGAAATAGATTAAAAAATATACAGTGCTTATCAAAGGGACTAATAAATAAATATGCAAATGTAATTCTCTTTCCCCACTATCAGTTCCTTCCTCTTTTCTTCACATAATCACCATCTGTCTTACAATGAGCAGCCATACCCCATATGACAGTGGGTATAAAATAGTTAAAACTCCTGGACTCCTGCAAGAAATGTGATGGAATTCTTTTGTGCCACATGGACACTTTTCAACTTGGATTCTACTTGGCAGTTACTCTTTGTCAAGAAGTAAGAGAGGAAATATCCATTATCACAAGGCAGGGAGCTAAGGTGCAAAACCCCGAGGCAGACGGAGCGGCAAGGGACGGATAACCAGGACAGAGAGAAAGGACCTGCCCTGGCTCCCAAATAGAGGGAGATGATTCCAACAGGCATTGGCAGGCTACCTTGGAACACAGCCACACTTGACTTAAATACACCAGCTGACGCATATTCTGTGCCTAAGAGAGACATTTCTGCAAAAGTAATACATTCCCTGATGGAAATCAGAGTGCATCAAGAGCACCCTGTGACATGGGAGGAAGAGCAGCGGGACTTGAGCAAAAGCAGTAACAGTAATAATGAAGGGAACCGTTTACTGAATGCTGTGTGCAAAGTACTTAATTATTGTTTTGCACCATGTTATTAGGCGCCACCTAATAATGATGATGATAATGTAAGTGTTTTCACTATATATAATCTTATTTAATTGTCACTATGTCCCTATTTCATCAACTAGGTTTATCTAAATTATGTTCCAGTAATGAATAACCCTCAAATCCCAGTGGAAAATATCAAACACTTATTTTCTGCTTACATAAAGTCTGCTGGACCTCCAGGAAAACTCTGTGGGGCAGCTGTCCTCTGTTTCAGGTTAGAATTCCAGCCTGTCTCAGTCAAATCACTTTTCCATATCCATGCATGCTACTGTAACAGCAACGGCTGAGGAAGAGAGAGGCAGAGAGGCAGACACCAGACACCAAGTGCTTCCTCTGGAAGGGTTACCCGTCAGAGCGGCGCACATTTCCTCGGCCAGAGCAAATTACAGGGTCACGAGTAGCTCCAAGAAGGTAGGGAAGTGCAATCCTCCCAAGTGTCCAGAAGGAAGGGGAATCAAATCTTGCAGAATATATAAATTCCTCATCAATGATATAAGTACTATTATAATATTCATTTTACAGACGATGAACCCAACACTCAGATAAAACATACCCATTCAAGGCTACTCTGTCATAAGGTTGCACTGTGACTGTCATGAACTCTTTTGTTTCTTTGGGCCTCTTTTCTCCTTAAAAAATACTTATAATTATATTTTATGAATACATTGGTATATATATGAAGATGATCCAGGCTGGACTCATTATATTCATTTTTATATTCATAACATGTTGATTTTCCCCCCTGATTTTATAAGAATTAAAAGTAAGACATTTTTGTGGCTCCCTGAAAGTACTGTGGGCTCTAGGCTCTGAACCTATTATGTTTAGTAGCTTAATTAGCTCTGCTCAGATAGTTGGGATTGGAATAAGGTCTGGCTGACCCCAAAGCCTGTGCTTCTTACCACAGCACAAACATGGCTGCCTAAGCCAGTGAAATCACACTTGAGCCAAAACAGCCAGTTCTCTTAATCACCATTAGTTGAATATTTTCAACAATTTTTAAAAGTGGGAATTAGCACTTTATACCAGAACACACTGTACCACTGTTTGAACCATAGGGTACTTGGGAAGGGTGGTGAAAGAGCACGATTGTTTAATTATGTTGAATTGAAGAGTAAACCGTGTGTAGTTCTCTTTCCAGAAAATGACTGTCTCATCCACAGCTAATGCTAAGATCCTAGTTGATGAGAAATCTGTATCCCGTAGAGAATGTTGCCTTGGCTAAACTCAGATCAGCATGAACGTGTGTACATTTTCACGAATAATGTTGAAATATTCTGTAGGAGAAAGGAAGCAATTGATATTCAAAGCAAATACTGGCTGTATCCTTCTTATTGTTGCGGAGTTCACCTCTAGGGCTAAAAATGCCTTTTTGTTTAATAAACCACCTTGATGGGCTTACGTGGCAGTGAAAGATTCAGACCATAGAGTCCAGATCAGTACTGGACAATGAAACTAGGATGCCAACCACATACATAATTTAAAATTTTCTAGTCATCACATAAAAAAAAGTGAATAGAAGCAGAAAAGTTTGAATCATTTTTTATTTAACCCAATATATCCACAGTGTTGTTTCAATGTATAATCAATATAAAATTCATTAATTATATTTTATGACTTATTCAATCTTTGAAAAATTACTAAGCCTTCAAAATCTGGTATATGTTTTAAACTCACAGAGCATCTCAAGTTGGACTAGTCACATTTTAAGGATCCTTAGGAATGTGTGGTGAACGGCAATTGTACTGGACACTGTAGGTCTAAATTAAGAAAACGGGAGGACAAGACATTAGAAGACATATAGGAATTTTGAGTTTCCTTGAAGGTGGTAGTGGTGGTGGTGGCCACAGCCAGGGAGCATACTGGATGGGGTTAGAAAGGGAGAATGTGGAGAGAAAGTGGCCTCTGAAGAGGGGAGATGGCCGGTAGAAATGGCCCAGAGGTGGGAAAAGCTTGGAGAGTGTTGAGACTTGAGTTTTAATCTGCTGTGATGTGCTATAATAGATCCCCCTTTAAAACAAGTTCCATTGTTCCTGTCGGACAATGTAACAGCTCTATATACAAACCTGTCTGTGTTTCACTGTGGGATAATATGGAGTCAGAAAAGCAGCCACAGAATCAGAGTATAACTAAATCCAAAAATATCAGGGTTCTGAAAATCAGAATGTGGAGGCCCACTGGCCTTTTCACTATGCCTGCAGTAGGGCCTGAATCATTCAGGCTTAAGGTTAAAGAATAGGGTCCCTCCCACATGCTACCCCTATTTCTGTCCTCAAGCCTGAGAGATTTATACACCCAGCATCCAGATTACATTTAGAGAGAAAAGTCTTGAATTAAGCAGGAGAAGTGTTACAATTTTAACACAATTGAATATTTGTTGTTTTTCTACTATATTGCCAGATATTTGGCCAGAGATTTAGAAGAGGAATAAATATGACCCAATCCACAGGACATCATACCCTAAGAGAAAGACATACTAACTGAAATATGACATGGTCCCTAAATTGTCCTGCCACTGAGATAATTTTGAAAATAAAGTGACTTTAATGACTTTTCCACTAAGCTGGAGATAAAAGTCTGTGCTCGTATCCTTTTAAGATTATTTAAATGCACTGTAATGTAATTTAAAGGCTAAATCTGCAACTCAAACATTTTATTTTTCATTTTACAATGAGGCACTTGGGTAGACTTGGCTCTTGAGTATTCTCTGAATCAGGATCCTTTGCAATATCTTTTCTTATCCCAGTCATTCAGTTTTCCTCCAAAGTTGTGATCATTTTTTTACTTGGGAATATTTCTTTTTATTTTTCCTTTAACTTTGTCATTTATATTGTCCAAAATGCACAGAGGTGTTTCAGTGGAATAGAAATCTGGATTGGGAAAAAATAAATATGACTTATTAGGAAATGAAGGATGTCAGGGCCTTCAAGTTGGATTAACTGGGTGGTCCTTTGCTTCTGTGGAGTCAATGAGGTTGTCCCTGACAGAGAAAACCTGGGTGAAAGAAAGAAAAGAAGGAAACAAGTGAGGGAGCGTGGGAAAGAGAAGAAACCATTCTGATGAAGGGAAAACTTGGTAAGAAAAATGTGTTTCCCAATAAAACAAGCTAAAAGGCCAATTGATTGTACTAGGTAACATCTCTCTTGGATAAGAAATTTCCATAAGAAGGTTGTTAATAAATAGTGTTAGCTATTCTGATTTCAGGGCAGCATTACATTTTTGTTCACCTATAAGTATAATTCTGTGCATTTTCAGGTGCTAGATTCTGGTATGGTAAATCAAAATGCTAGATGATTTTTCTTTTCTCTGGCTATTTAAGAGCCTTGAAAATTACATGTGTTATATATATAGAGAGCGTGCAAGATAGAGAGCATGAACCTCGTGACTGGCAGACTGGCTGACAAGCAGAATGGGAAGAAAAGTCTTTGGTCTATATATCCACGGCTGGATTTAGGGGATAAATTCTCTGAGGTGGACTGGGTGGCCCTATTGTTCTTTGTGCTGAAATTCTTCCAGCTGAGCGATCATGAGAAAAAGGCAGCTTTATCTTTTTGGATGGTCCCTTCAGTTAATTTTAGCTCAATGTTTAAAAAGCCTATTATCATGTGAGTTTTTCGGTGCCTTGCCTGTACAGAGGTAGTCATCTGCAATGGCCCAGAGAGAGGTAACAAGTAAGGATGCAAATGCCCGAGGCCCGACCACTTCCCTGAAGCCAAATACGTTATCCTTTTGGGCAGGCTTTATGAACCTCTGTAAGGAGTAATGAAGGAAAATCTGTTCACCTTTTATCTTAATAAAGTATCAAACCAGAAAGAAAGAAAGCTCCAGAGAGAAACAGAAAGATCACAGTGCTTTGTTCCAACCAACGAAACTCATGCTCAAAAAAAGAATGAAAGTATTTCTGGAGGCACACTGTGCCCACCAGGCATTTTGTTGTAATTAGGGAAAAGTCGCACAAGGCCACTGGAGTGAATAAAACTGCGGCTATACTGGCTTCCTTCCTTGATGAATTTTATTTTTTTGAAATTGGTTTCAGGGGTGTGCGTGTTTGTGGTCCTCATAAACAGTGATCTGACAATTAATGATCTATTTATACAAATTACTGTAACGGAAGACATGGCAAACTTGCCTCAAAAGGGGGAAAAAAACCTCATAGAGAATAACACATGAGAGCCTATTTCTTGCAAGATCAGCTGTTACAGGATAGGAAGGCTTGCCAGAACAGCCAAGAGTTTTTCAAGTTACAGCACAAAGGCAGACTAGCCCTGCTTGTGCAGATGATGTAACGTTTAACAAGTAAGACAGGAAAGGCAGTCCCTCCCAGCTTTGATTTGCTTTTTACTTCCATAAAGGAGAATGCTTTTCAAGCAAGAAAGATAGACTAAAAGTCGGTAGAAAAGAATTAAAGTCAGAAGAGATTTGGACCAGAGCACTTGGGCCTTAACAAGAACCCAGATCAAAAGTCATAGGCAGCTCCTAGTTCATGACCCTAATCAAAGAACCGCAGTTGTAGTTGGTAAATCTGTGAGAAGTCCTGGAGTGTGGGAGAGTTTCCAGAATCCTGGAGAGGGGCTAGTGTCCCAGTTTTCAAAAGGAGAGGATTAAAAAGAAGTTGACTAATAAACTTGACCTTGATCTGAAGTAACTGAAAATTATTATTGTGAACAGCTGGGGGAAATAGTGGTAATGACTGATTCTTAAATATATTTTTCAAGTCAGGCCAAATTAATATTGTTTTTTATTTTGATTATTCACTAGACCAGTGGGCTATGGAAATGCCATAGACACTGTAAGGGTCACATCATTTGCAGCTCCATGTGGGTGGCCACCTCTTCGGAAAGGCAATTCCTGAGCACTGGGTCTAAAGCAGCTACCCAGGTCATAGCCATAAAAGGTTACCTTATTGTTTATATTTCAGACATTTATTGACATATAAAGTTATATTGCAGTGACTTTGTTTATTGTCTGGACACTTTCCCACTAGAATGCAAATGCCATGGGGTTGACAGTCACATATGTATTGACCTTCATTGAGTTAGTGAGTTTCTACCATCTTAAACAGTGCCCTAGCAGTCAGCCCTCAATAAATGCCCATTGAGTGAAAGAATGCTGCTTATATACATATATATATATTTTTTTTTTGGTGCAAATGCTTTACAAAATATAAATGTGACATATGGTGATTATTTTGGCCAGGCACTTGACCAAGTTATCCATTATGTCCGTGATGATGAGGTGGAGAAATTTATTGGATGGTTTACGGATGCCAGTTCGTGATACAGCCGCCAATCATTACAGGCATTTCACACCGAGCAGCATTAGCCCGCAGTTGCAAGGAAGATCAGGGAGAGGCGCTAGCCCCTGGTTCCCTCTACATCTTCATTTGCGGCTCTGTCCGTGACCAAATGAAACGTACCTGACTGACGTTACAAGTGAAAGGGCGTATGCTGATCCCACAGGCACGTGTCACCGCATGAAATTAACCTTTTTTTTCTTACACTGGTATCATGCTGCTCATACTTCAACACTTAGTTTATTCTGCATTCTTTCATTATTACTTATTTTAACAGTTTATAGTTCTGAATAGATTCAAAATTCAAAAGGTAGGATATACAGTGAAAAGCCTTCTTTCCACCCACTTTCCCAGCCCATAAGGAACTAATGTTAACTAGTTTCTTTGTATCCGGCTAGAGATATTTTAGTGTATAAGAGAACATGCATATATATAGGTTACATATGCTAATACATATCTATCTGTCAAGTTTTCTCCTCTTTTTGTGCAAACGATAATGTACCACATACACTGTTCTGTACTTCTTTCTTCCATCAAATGTTTTTGAGAACCCTTCGTATTAGTATCTCAAGTACACCCACAGTCCTCTTTTAAGGATGTATTCCATTCTTTGGCTGTATTATAATTTCTTTAACATATCTCTTAATGATGAATTCAGGTTTTTCCATCTTTTGCTATTACAAACAATGTTGTTGTGGCTAACCTTCTATGTTACATCATTTCATATATGAGCAAGTGTGTATTTATCTTCAGGGAAAAAATTCCTAGAGGTAGAATTGCTGAATCAAGGAGACACACAATTTGAATTCTGAGAGATGTTGCTAAATTTCAGCATCAATTTAGTAGTATCAAAGAGTAGTATCAATTCATACTTACTGTTACCTACATTCTTGCTAAAGAGTCAGTGTACTTTCAAATTATATCTCTCATTATGAATAAGGTTGATCATCTTTTCTGTGTTGAGACATTTACATTTCTTTGACATGTCTATTTATATGCTTGGACCATTTGCTTTTCGATTACTAAGTGTGAATTTATTTCTTTTTTAGAGTTCTTTATAGTTTCAGATTAGCTTTTTGGGGGGATATGGATGTCATATATTTTGTAGTACAATTTAAAATTTTTCCTCATGTAGTCTCTTTCCATTTATTTTCTAAGCTTATTCTACGCTTTAGGTGTTTTTTCTTTTGTCATTATTGTAAATGGGGTTATAATTAGATTTTATGTATCTAAGTTGCTTACTACACTGTATAAGCCAGAGGTTAGCAAAATATAGCTCTTAGGCAAAATATGGCTTGCCACCTGCTTTTGTAAGTAAATTCTTATTGGAACCCAGCCATGCCTATTTGTCTCTGTATTGCTTATGGCTGCTTTTGTGCTTCAGTGGTGAAGTTGATGAAATCACATGGCCCACAAAACCTAAAATATTTACTATCTTGACAAACAAATTTGTTTAGCAACAAACAAATTTGCTAACCCCTGCTGTAAACTCCTTCTTTGAGGGCTTCTTTAATTCTTTAACTATACAACTTAGTAAATAGCATATAATCAGTGCTCTGAATAGTACACAGTGAGCTTGTTGAACTGAATAAGGCAAACCTCAAGAATTTATTGATCATTTGATATAAACATGACCTCCTAAGTGAGAATGGCCTTCATTTCACAGATTTTTCTTGGGTATCTACTGTATGCCTGGTACTGTTCTGGGTGCCTTGGATATAGCATTAACAGGATACATTAAAAATCCTATCTTCAAAAAAGCCACTAGATCTAGTTTCATTCGGAAGCAAGAATTACAGTTCAACCTGTATTGGTGTCTTATTAATCATTATTAATATGTAATTATCCTGCATATATGTGTTGATTAGCTCTCATTATATTCAACTTGTTAAATATTATAACATTTTAAACATTTAAATTAATGTCATCACTATGTCGTGACCCAATAAGGTAGCCACTATTCACATGCAGCTGTTGCAGCTATTGAGTACTTGTAACATGGATAAGTCTGAATTAGGATGTTCTCTAAGTGTCAAATACACACTGAATTTCAGTGATTTGTTACTCAAAAAGAATATACCTCTTTAATAATTTTATATTGATTGTGTGTTAAAAATATTTTGGCTACATTGAATTAAATGAAATATATTAATACAATTTCAACTTTCTTTTTATTCATATTTATGCAGCTATAAGAAAATTTAAGATTTCATATATGGCTTCCATTATATTTCTATTGGATGGTATTCTTCTAAATACCTCCTTTATGCTTTGCTCATGTTTTTCAAGTATGGATTTTTAGGAGCTGGAAACATTAAGTTAAGCAAAAGTTTAAAAACTTCTTTATCTTTGGGTTGACAGAGCCTTTAATGTGTTAATTTGAATCATGAATTTCTATCGGGATAGGAGTTTTGGTGTTCCTCAGATCCCTTTTATTAGGAGCTGTCTTGAAATGCCCTTCCCTAGTCTCTGATCAATGTGGCATCATTGAGGGGATCATCTTGGAACTTGGTATAAAGGCTTTGATAGCAGAACAGGTCTTAATATTCAAAAGGCCAGTCTTCAGCTCATTTTCTGGATTTTTCCTTGGTTTTCTAAGTAAAATCAATACTGATTATTTTTAAATGTAATTCTGTTGTTTGAATATAATTCACCAAGTTTTGAAAAGTTTGGTTGATAAAAAAAATTAAATATTGAGATAAACTGAACATGGAAAAACAATTCATTTTCAAAATAAGCAGTTTAAATGGGCTTGTCCATTTGGGTGGTGATGCAGAGACAAGTCCAGGGATGAACAGTACAGAATTGTCAATCTTTAATGACAGAAGACTGTGTACCATTCACTCACAAGAGCTACACACTGGGAAATGGTAAATTCCAGAATGCAGTTGAGGTGGGAGTTACTTCAGTGACGAGTGTTACCTTTACTATGTTCAGAAGTCCTTGTTTGTGTGTATAGGCATCCAGGAGAGAGCTAGGTGTAAGCCACAGTGTCTTAAGCCTCGCGTGAGCTTTCTGTCATTCAGCCCATTTCAGCATGAGAATCTGTCCCCTGAAGACATCCATGTCACACTTTCAGATCGACAGAATTGTAGATCCGCACTGCTGGTAACTCAGTATGGTTCTCAGGCCTCTCCAAACATTTCTCCCAGCCTGAAATCCAGTAGTTACAGCACGACTCAGAGACATACCTCGTTGTTGACATTTTGGTAAAGGCTGCATGGGCTTTTTTCTTAACATTCTCAATGTGGATTTTGGCTTCTGACAGAAGCTAAATAGAGCAGAAGCTTTCTGTTTTAATAAATCACCAATGATAACCATTCCCCATGGCGAGGAAAGAATCAGTTGCTATGTTAAAGGCCCATCTTAGATCTCTCCTTGTGCTGTCCTCTCTTGTAACTGAAACCAAAAAAAGTGTAATTCTTTCCTTCCAGTCTTGATTTTTCTCCTTTGTGGCAGGAAAGCTTACCAAGTAGGAATAAATAAAGAAAAAGTGTTAAGAAAGTGAAAGTGTGGAGACGCTGAGTAAGTGGGCCCCTCTTGCCCGAGTCTGGGTCCGGGTGATTTGTTCGCGCGTCGTGGCAGGTTGATCTGGTTGTTCACCCTACTTGATGGTGACTTCCTGCAAAGTCAGTCGACTCAGAACAGCCAGGATCCCAACTGACCATTAAACCAGACCAAAACCCACTTCAGGGATTTCCTCTGGTCCTCTGTTTTCCAGTAATACGAGCATAACTCAAAAAAAGAGCCATCACACTAACAAAAAAAAAAAAAACAAGTCAGCAAAGAATAAAATGAGTGACGTAACTGAAATCCTCTTTCCCCATTCGGTGTTCATGCAATAGATCAAAATGAGGTTTTGTTGTTTCCACTTTTCTGTTATTTTGTTAATGTGCTGGTGTTGCACTGGTGTGGACTTGTAATACTGAGAACTTGTTTACAAGGTTGTATTGGAATTTTTATCTAAAATTGGAGCGTCTTCGCTTGCTCTAGGCTGTCATTTCATCATATTTGTATCTTTGTGTGCTTCAGCATGTATAAACATATCCACTTAATGAAAACTGCAAAGTGCCATCTTATAAACTAATAATTAAATTATGGTAAATCTGATCCAAGATGACACTTTCCACCTTCATAGGGAAAGCCACTTTTTGAGTGTGTTTAATACAAAATAATACATTTCACTATAGAAAATTTAGAATAAGTAGGTAAATCAAGGGAAAAATTAGCTGTAATTTCAAATCCAGAGACAGTTCCACTAAGATGCTGATGCCTGCCTATCTTTTCCTACTTTTCTCTCATTAGACTATGAGATTATGTTGATATGTTATACCATATATGTGGTACAATATGTATGATATACAAGTACATTACTGTACTATACACATTGGTTTTTCTAAACTATACTTGTAATTATTTTTCTTTTCACATAATATAGATTTAAATTACTATGTATGTAATGGATATATACTATCCAATAGCATTTATAAACCATATTTTATTTAACCAATTCGCTATTGTTGGAAAATTGTTTCTAATTGTTTGCTTTGATAAACAATGCTTCAGGGAATATCCCTGCACATATTTTTGTTCACTTGCCCAGTTATTCCTCTGGGTATATTCCTAAAACTGAAATAGATGAGTCCAGGAGCAAGTACATTTAGAATGTTTTGGGGGTACATTTTGTGAAACTGCCTTTCAGAAGTGATATGCCTTTCAGTGCATATAATTGAATACCTAATACGCACCATGATAGTGAAGGAGGCAGGCAGTCTCAGACTTTAGGAAACTGACAGCCTAGGAGGAACATGCTTAGCTATATTTTGAATAATGATTGTAATTTAGCAATACTACCACAACTTAAGAAATGAACACATCTAACATTTATTAATTTTCACTATTTTGAAAATAAGCATTTAAAAATAATTATGTTACTTAAATAAACCTGATATTTGGTTCTACTTAATAGTTGATATCTGCAGTTAATTGACTTAGCACAGCAGTGGTCTAAATTGATCACATAACCAGATGAAAACTAGAAAACTTGACTATCCTTTCATCCTGTTTTTTAGTTATAGAAACACAAAAAGGTACAACCAGAAAAATACACCAATTTTAAATGTGTAGAACAATAACAGACCCTTAGAAGCCCCTGCCCCCCTCATGCCCTTGATCACCCCTCAACTCCTCTTTGATGATGACTTCACGGGCAAAAAAGAAAAAACAAATAAATTGAAGCTTCATCAAACCTAAAACCTTTTGTGCATCAAAGGACATTAGCACCAGAATGAAAAAGCGATCCACAGAGTAGGTGAAGATATTTTGGAAAAATTGGAAGAAAAATAATATATCAGATAAGGGGCTCATATTCAGAATGTATAGAGAACACCTAAACTGAAAATCAACAACAAAAAACACAAACAACTTCATTAAAAAATGGGTAAAAGGCTTGAAAAGACATTCTCTGAATCAGATATATGAATGGTCAACAAAACATCCCCCAACCTCTCTGGTCATTAGGGAAATGCAAATCAAAACCACAATGAGATACCACTTTACACCCATTAGGATGGCTGCTGCCAAAACAAAACAAAACAAAACAAAACAAAATGAAAACAAAAACCTAGGAAAACAACAAGCGTTGATAAGGATGTGGACAAATTGGAAACCTTGTGTGCATTGCTGGAGGAAATGTAAAATAGAGCAGCCACTGTGGAAAACAGTATGGTAGTCCTCCCAAAAAATTAAACATTGAATTATATGATCCAGCAATTTTACTCAGGTGTATACCAAAAAAATTGAAAGCAGGAACTCATACAGATACTTCTACACCAATGTTTATAGCAGCATTATTCACAATGGTTGAAGTATGGAAATAACAGAAATACCTGTGGACAGATGGATAAACAAAATGTGGTATTTACATATTATTCAGCTTTAAAAAGGAAGGAAATTCTGATACATGCTGTAACTTGGAAGAGCCCTGAAGACATTATTCTAAGTTAAATAAATCAGATACAAAGGGACAAATATTGTGTGATTCCATTTTTGTGAGGTACCTGCAGTATTCAAATTCATAGAGGTAGAAAGTAGCATAGTAGTTACCAGGGCCTGGGGGAAGGAAGAATGGGGAGTTACTGTTTAGTGGGTACAGAGTTTCAGTTTATGATAATGAGTTCTAGAAATGGGTAGTGGTGATGGTTGCACAATAATGTAAATGTACTTAATGCTACTAAACTGTACACTTAAAAACTGTTAAAGTGGTACATTTTACATTATGTGTGTTTTACTACACACACACAAAGATGATGACTCTCCTAACTTCTAACTCCTTAATTAGTTTTATGTGTTTTTGCACTGTATAAATAAAACTATACAGTATGTCTTTTTTTGTGTCTGAGCTCTTTACCTCAACATTTTTCTTTGTTAAGATTCACCATGTTGTATGTGGCAGTACCCTGTTTAACAGCTTTAAATTATTTATTAACATGCATAAACCATATTTTCTTGTGGAATCAATGGACATTGATGTCAGTTTTTGTTTTTTGCCATTTTGAATAAGGCTGCTGTGAACATTTTTGTACATGTCTGTGTGTTGGTGACATATGCACTTATTTCTAGTGAGTATGTATGTAGAAAAGGACTTGCTAGGTTGTCAGGTATACATACTGCTTTCTACAAGAGCTCCAGTTCTTCCGGATTCTTGCCAACACTTGAGTCTTCCAGTTTGTCTAGCTATTGCAGTGGGTTTGTGGTGGTATCTCATTGTGGCTTTAATTTATATTTTCCTGATGACTGATGATGTTAACCATCTTTCAATAAGGTCATTGACCATTTGGATATCCTGTTTTGTCAAGTATCTTTTACCAATTTTTCTGTTGGATTATCTTTTTGTTTTTCTTATTGATTTATTTTATAGGAGATCTTTATTCTGGAAACTTTGTGGAGTACACGTGTTCTAAAAATATTTCTTCTCAGTGGCTTACTTGCTTTTTTACTCTCTTAATGGTGCCTCTTGATAAGCAGAAATGTTTGATTTTAAGGGAGTAAAACTCATCATTGTTTTCTTCTGTGGCTAGTGCTCTTGTGCTCTGCTTAAGAAATTGTTGCCTAAGCCAAAGTCCTGAGGATATTCTCCTATGTTATCTTCTACTACC
Source organism: Manis javanica (assembly GCF_040802235.1). NCBI lineage: Eukaryota > Metazoa > Chordata > Mammalia > Pholidota > Manidae > Manis > Manis javanica. The sequence continues at coordinate 8,020,649 of NC_133158.1, forward strand.
TCTATGCTTTCACTTTTTGCATTTATATCTATAAGATACTTGGAATTGAGTTTTCTGTTTGGTGTGAGTTTGGTGGGGGGGGGTGGGTTGAGGTTCACTTTTTCCATATGGATAATTGACCAGCATCATGTATTAAAAGGACCAGTTATACCCACTACACTTCAATGCCATCTTTGTCATAACCAAGAAAAATGAAAGCATATGTCCATCCAGAAATTTGTATACTAATAATATGCACAGTAGTGCTATTTGTAATAGCCAAAAACTGAAAACACCTCATAAACAGATCAGTGGGTAAAAAAAATGTGATATATCCATACAAATAGATACTGCCCAGCAACAGAAACTGCATGACCTACTGATACCCACACAATATGAATAAAACTCAAAAATACTTACACTGAGTGAAAGAAGGCAGACAGTAATGGTACATCTCATATAATTTCAGTTCTACAGATTCTAGAAAATACAAACTAATCTGTAATGATAAAAAGCAGATCACGGAGCGGCAGGAGGGTGGGATTACAAGGGGTGTGAAGAAACTTCCAGGGGCTGTGGATATATTCATTATATTGATTGTGGTGATAATTTCACAGGTGCTTAACATGTCAAATCTCATATAAAGCTGTTAAAAATCGAAGTGGAAAGAAAAAAATTTCCGTTTTGATTTCTTTTTTTGCTTCATGGATTATTCAGAGCATAGACAAAAGTAATTTTGTCGTTGTTCATCTTGTTTGTATTCCTGTTGATTTTAGCTTCATTTTATTGTGGGCAGTGCTTGCTTTTAACGTTTTCATCCTTGAAAAATTTTTGAGACTTGCTTTATGGACCAGAATGTGGTCAATTTTGGCAAATGTTCCACATATACTTTCTAAGAATGTGTATTTGCAGTTACTGGTTGTAGTTTTCTATAAAGGTCAATTAGATAATTTTGTGAAGCATGTAATTCAAATCATCTGATAATTTTATGTTCTTTTGTCTGCTTCTTCTCTTACGTAGAAATGGATTTTGATCTCTGATATCATGAATTTGTCTATTTTTCATTTTAGTTCTCTCAATTCTTGTTGCAGTTCCAAACGTAAAGCAAAAGTTAGGTGTACTTAGAATTTTATTTTGCCAGTGTATTGTCCGTTTTATTATTATGAAGTTCCCTTTCCCTTTCTAATAAAACTATTCACCTTAAACTTGATTTTGTCTGGTATCAGTAAATACAAGGCAGTTTTTAAAAATTATTATGTTTGCATTGTTTGTATGGTTATTTTTTTCTGTCCTTGTACTTTCAGTCTTTCTGGAGTTTATATTTAAGATGTGTCTCATATAAGCAGTATATAATGGAAGTGTTTTAAATCAATCTGAAAATCTTTGTTTTATTTGGAATACATAGCTGTTTGCAGTTGATGGAATTACTGATATATTTGAATTTAAATCTACCGTTTCACTATTTGACTCTTTGTCCTGTCATTTTCTCTTTTTCTTTCCTTGATTGCTTGCTATTGAATTATTTTTCACAGCCCTTTTCTTTCTCTACTGTTAGCTCACTCTTACTATTTTTGTAGTGGTTACCCTAGAAGTTGCAACATGCATCTTTGAATTATTAAATTTAATATAACTTAGTATATTTACCATCTCCTGGGCAATGCAGTAAATTAGAACATGTTAATTCCATTAATCCCCTCCTGCCTTTTATAGATCATTGCTAATATATTTGATTCTTGCTAATATGTTAATTCTGGAGATATTGTAAGCCCTATAGATATTTTTGTTATCATTTTATGTAGACATTATTCACTTAGATTTATCTACTTACGACTCTTTACTATCACTCTCCATTTTTCCTTAATCTCCTTGCTTTTAAGTGTGGTCATTTTCCTCCTGCTGAAGACCTTTTAGTGCAGATCTGCTGCTGACAAATTCTCAGCTTTTGTTTGTCTGCAAATTTCAGACTTTCTTTCAACTTTTGGAAGACAATCTGACTGGAATTAGAATTGTAGGCTTGGTAACTACTTTTTTTTCCCTTTCCTGGCACTTTGAAGATGTAATTTCATTGTCTTTGGTTTCTCCTGTTAGTAAGCTGTTAGTCTTACTGTTGATCCTCCAGAAATAACGTGACTTTTTCTTCCAGCTGTTAGGGTTTTTCTCTTCACCATTGCTGTTAGCAGTTTTCCCATGTTATGCCTAGATGGGATTTTCTTTATATTTATCCTGCTTGGGGTTTGTAGCAGTTTTTGAGTCTACAGGCTAATGTCAAACAAGAATTTTCAGACATGATCTTTTCAAACATTGCTTTTGCCCCCTTTCTGTCTCTTCTCTTCTTTTGGGATTCCAATGATACATACATATTAGACCTTTTCTCCATATCCCGCATGTCTCTTCTTCCCATTTTTTTTTATTAAGGTATCACTGATATACAACCTTATGATGGTTTCACATGAGCAACAGTGTGGTTACTACATTCATCCATATTATTGAGTCCCCGCCAACACCCCATTGCAGTCACTGTCCATCAGCATAGTAAGACGCTATAGAGTCACTACTTGTCTTTGTGCTATACTTCCTTTCCGTGACCCATCTACATTATGTGTGCTAATCATAATGCCCCTTAATCCTCTTCTCTTCTACTCTTTTTCATATTTTCCTCTCTGTCTTCTTCAGTTGGATATTTTCTTCTGATTTACCAAGTCTATTGATTCTCTTTTTAGCTGGAATCATTTTGCTTTTTAACGTATTCATTGAGTCCTTATTCTCATTTATTGGATTTTTTTTTTTAGTTCTATAATTTCATTTGACTTTTTCTTCATGGTTTTCAGATTTTTGCTGAAATTCATCACTTTGTGACTTACTTTTAAAAACATGATTCTTAATTGCTTTAAAATCCCTGTGGGATAATTCTAATATCTGTCTCTTTTACAGACCTATCTCTATTGTCTTTTATTGTTTTGGACTTTCGGCTAATTTTTTGTCATGCTTTGTTACTTCTAGTTGAATGCCAGGCATTGTGTACAAACATTATAGCAATAATTGGAGTCTCTGGATCTATCCTGCTTTAGAGAAGATTTGCATTAGTTTTTAGCATGCAGGTAGCTTCGCGGCATATGCATATTCAAAACTGGGCTTTAGTTTCTGTGAGAGCTGTTCTATTTAGTGTTCCTGCTCCTAAGTTATAGCACTTCCGGGGTGCCAACACAAAGCCCAGCGTATTAACATGGGACCTTCCTCCTGGGTGGACTCTGAACACCAGGTTGCCCCCAGCCTTCTGAGACTGCAGTAACCTCCGTTCAGCTCTATAGCCTTGTAGACACTGTTTTCTGCCCGCTTTTCTTATCGTTCAGCTGCTTCTAGAGAATTTGCAAATGCCTCAAATGGAAAAGTGGAGCCAAATGCCAGTTCACCTCTGGTTTTCTTTTTTCTTTGAGATTTTAGCCTTTTGACTTGGTAGCTCGCTGACTAACTTCAAGTAGATGTTTGCTGTAATTTTCTCCAGTTTTTATAGTGGTTTATGGCAGTAAGATTCATTTCAAACTAACTAGTCCGCCATTTTTGGGAAGGGAGAAAATCAGTACCACTTCGATTTATACTTTGTTATCATTTCTGTTATTTTATCATGTTTTTCTCTCTGTTAGTGAAGAAAACTGAAGCATATAAAGATGTTGCTTCAGGCAAAATTCCTAATTAGTGATTCAGCTGAGATTAGAATCCAGGTTTCCTTACTATTGATAGTAAATCTAGTGCTTTTATTTATTGTCTATAATGGAAATACTACAGTAATTTTGGGAATAATATTCTTCTGATATTGCACATTCTGCTTAGAAGCATTCTTTTCCATTTATAGAATCCTCTTTGGGCTGAGATGCATCCTAACTTTGATTTGGACTTGAAAATTTCTAATTATCCGCATATATCAGGGACTTAGTCTGTCAGACATGTGTCAACTCCTTCAGTCCTCACAGCAAACCTCTGATGTAAGACATATTATCATCTTAATTTGGAGACAAGGAAGCTGCAGTTCATGGAGGTTCATCAACTTGCTCAAGTCCTGCTATTAGGAGGTGATGGAATAAACACTTGAACCAGTGGCTGAACAGTGGTGTTTGGAGTCACACAGACCAGGATGGCTATTCTGACACTAGTGTGGTCTGCGCTGTGTGACCTGGAGCAAGGTCCTGTCTGAGTCACAACATCCTCATTTGGTAATGGTGAAGCTCAAGTAACATCGTGGCGAAGAGAAAATCAAATAACGTATGTGAGCACGCCTGGTATACATGAGGCATTATGTGAATGCTAGAGCATTTTTTCCTTACCATATAATAACACACATCTGAGAAAGACTATACAATTTACAAAACACTTTCAAGAATAGGCTATTCATCCCTTACAACAATTCTGATTGGTAGTCTGGGCAGGTAGAGATGTGGAAACCACATATCAGAGAAGTGAAGTAACTAGCTTCCAGTTACTCAGCTTACACTTACAAGAGTTAAGCTCTGTTGATTGCAGTGTGCCTAGATTAACACCATAAATATGTCCTGGAAATGGAGTATTTGTAAATTAGTTAATATTTCAACTACACAAGAGGAATCTGCTATTCAAAGGACCCCTGCAGTGAATGCTTTTGTGAAGTCAGGAGTAATTCTGGAAATGTAGTTATCTGTTTTACAAATTCGGCTTTTACTGTTTCTTCTAATGTTGACTTTTCCATCCTCAAAATGTCTGCCTATTGATAAGATATTGTTACTTCATTTCTAGAATCAAATTAAAGTTGATAGCACTCTACAGAACAGCAAATGTCAAAAACCACTGGAGTTAATTGCTTTGAATGCATTTTAAAAGTAAAGGAACATATACAATCAATGAAACTGTGGTAGCAGAATTAAATTATCTTGCAACTATTTTCTTCAAACATACGATTCATTGGAATATTTTAATGTTTCATTCAAGAGAGACATTTAGGTTATAGCTATCTATGTCCACAAGGGGATTCTGCAATGATCAGATATGCTGGCTCAGCCGGCCTTGGTGCACAGGTAAGGTGGTCTTCTCTCAGGCAAGTGTTCTGGGAGGTCTCTTGTTTTTTATAAGAAGATGCTAACCCTACTCCCCTTCATCCCCTTGACTAGATGATCATTGTCCAGGCTCGGGGCAGAGGACATACTTTGAAATTCCCCTTTGTCCTGGCCTTCCCAGCTCAGCTACTTAATTATATTCACACTCAAGAATGCCTAAAGGATTTTTGCTCCGTCCATTCATTAATAGAAAAAGGCTGCCGGTCTTTCTCTTTAGTCATGAGCCCAGGAAAGCATTCACACTTGTGCTGGTGCGGCTGTGTCCTAGGCTGTGCGGTCTCCAGCCCAGCTCTGCGGTATGAGTCTAGGTGTGCTGGCTGGGGCTCTGCTCCTTTCTTGGCCGCTCACCTGCAGCCATCCAGGCTGATGAAGGCACCGGCACTGAAGTCGGTGCACCTAAACGTTTACCATTTTATTTTGGTCCTGCAGGACTACATTGATTTGGCCCTTCGTCAGACACCTGTCACTGAGTTGCTCTTTGACGTCGGACCCCAGTAAGCCTGTGTGGAGGAGTGTTAAAGAAACAGCTACGGGGAAGTGACTGTGGGGTTTAGGGGTGTTCAGCGGGCTGCAGGCTGATGGATAAGCACAGTCCTTATTAACAATTTAAGTACACAGAGTTACCACAAAATGAATCGTACTGAAAGAAAGACTGGTAATAAAAATTTAAAACTCATCACTTCTTAATTATTTGACTATATTTTACTTATCTATACTCTTGAAGTTACTTTCGTCTATTATGTCTGCATGAAGGAAATCCTATATAAGATGCGGTACTGGGTATCCCTTCCCAACTGTAAGTTCAGAGACGTCATCACACTGGGGCTTGAAAGTGGCCATGGTTGGCGTATTTACGCCACGGTGCCTCCGACCAGTGCCTTTCCCCCAGCCAGGGGTGAAAGGCCTTGCTGCTCCCTGCCGGCTGCTGCTGAAGACGTGGCATTACAGGTGTTATGAGACTGGGGGAGAGATTCCTCTTAGGCCTTGGAGCATATGCTTGTCTTCAGGGGCATGTTTATTTTTATTTTTAGAAATCTGTGATTATTATGAGTAATCATGTCCGTTTGAGCTTTGACTGCTAACTAGCTCAGAGCCAAATTTCTAGCACCTTTCCAAAAAAAGAAACATTTGTTCCAGGATTCATCTTTTATTTCCTGTTGTGTTTATTTAGTCTTCCCTTTTTCTTTCCTCCTTTCTTCCCCTCCTCCTCTCTCTTTTATGCTCTTTTGTTGCATATATGGACTCATTTTAGCTATCTCTAAACATTTTTAGAGGGACTGTGGCGTATAAAAATAAACAGCACGCTTCTCTGTGCGTGCATATTCTTAAGAGTGATTAATTATTAAGGCTTCCTGTCTTATTTATTGGTTTTATCTTGGTATAATATTTCTTAAGGCCTCTTCCTGCTTTAATATGAAAAAACGTATGAAGTTAAAATATAATTTGCATTTCCATATTTATTAAGGGCTCATGAAAAAAATTTTACTTATTAAGGACCCATGAAAAAACCTTGGGGATGAGAACAGTTTCCTTATTATGTTTACTACATATACATATTAATTATTCCATCTCTCTCTCTCTCTCTCTCTCTCTCTCTCTCTCTCTCTCTCTCTCTCTCTCTTTATCTGTCATCTGTCTCTCCCTTCTAGAATGTAGGTTCCAGGAGGGCAGACTGTATCTCCAGTGTTTAGAGCTACACCTGGCATTTAAAAGGCATTCAGCAAGTACTTTTGAATGAAGAACGAACCAATACACAATCCATGAATTTTCTAGTGCTCAGTCATTAGGAATACAACATTTGATGTTTAGTGGTGATACTGTACACATACCACATACACACACACGTATTTAAAAACATTCATTTGGTACTTATCACTTTCGTTTAGGTTCTGTTTCTCTAGATTATAATTTTTCAATTAAATATTCATTGCTAATGACATTTCTTATTAATTCTCTAAAGAAATATGGTCACACATCGTAAAGAGAAGCAATATGGCACTTTCTACCCATGTGAAAAGAGCAGTTATCCTGAACTAAGCCAACATTTAATACCTCTGCATCCCTTACGGTTCTCATGAATTGTTTGCTGTAATTCGGTTGCTTTATTTTTTTCTTGTATTGGAAAAGTAACATGTATTGAGTGCCTACTATGTGGTAAGTGGTTGCTGTGTATTTAATTATATTTACTGTGTTTCATTACCTATCATAACAATCCAGTAAAGAAGGCATTATTAGCATCCCCATTTTAGTAAAGCACGTAGCTGGAGCTCAGAGGGTTGGCATAACATCCCACATCACAGTTCCCAGTGACTGAGTCTGGCTCTGGAGCCACAGTTTGCCTGTTTGCCACACCGCACTCTGCAGGTCATGCCTACCACCTCTCAGGCATCAGCCCTTCACATCTGCCTTGCCCTCACTTTTCTCCTTATTTGGTTAGTAAATGAATGTTCCCTGTTACTTGACAGGATTGCCAAGCTAAGCAGTTTGCATTCAGTGAGTAGTTTCTGCCACTGAGGTTTTTGAACAGAGGACTGGTTGTTCAGGGAACAGAGAGGAGGATGTATTACAGGCACAGGTCTAGAAATATGTGAGTGGGCAGGTGATAGCTGGGAGCCTGGCTTGCAAAATAATGTGCTGCAAAATGTCCATGTCCCAGTCCATGGCACCTGTGAATATATTACCCTTCATAGCAGAAGGGGCTTGCAGAGTGATTAGTGCTGAGGCCCTACCCACAGGGGAGAGTGTCCTGGCTTATCCAGGTGAGCCCATTCTGATCACATGGATCTTTAAAAGCAGATACCATTTATGGCTGCTGTCATGGGAGGATGGAACTGCAGAAGAACATCAGAGCCCACACTGCTGGCTTTGCAGATGAAGGAAAGGGGCCAGGAGCCAAAGTATGTAGGCAGCCCCTAAAGTCAGAAAAAGCAAGGAAGGGCATTCTTCCCTAGAGTGTCTACAAAGGAATACGGCCCTCCCCGCACCTTTATTTTAGTCCAGGGAGACCCACGCTGGACAGAATCGAAAGGCAGTAACTTTGTGTTGTAACCCACTGTGCTTGCGGAAATGTGTTCAGCAGCCTTAGAAAACTAATATAAGGAGAAATTTAAAGACTATCAAGGAGCCGTAGACAATTCTGAGATTTCTGGTCAGAACTCTTTAGCTTCTCCTCCTTGCTACCGATTTAAGTCTCAAGTGGTTCTGTGTGCCTCCCCACACCAAATAGAAATTTCCTCCTGGCTTCGTGAGCCAGCCATGCCCACTTCCCTCTCTGTGCATTATGTTCCCTTCTGAGGAAGCTACCCCCTCGTCCATTGCTTTTTTTGATTCTTTTCCCATCTTTGATCATTCTCTTTTCTGATCAGCTCAGCATGGATGCCCGGAAGACAAAATTAACACTCCATTATATTCATACATTGCATCTGTCCTGCACTTTACCACATTTTCTTAGTGTTTAACATATTACATGCTCTTTTTTATTGGTTGCTACTTTAAAAAATGCTACACATTATTCTATGATCAATTAGAAAATGTGATTTGGAGAGAAGATCATGTGTTTAGAGTTCTGACTTAGCAATTTTCTAGCTGCACACCTTTGGGCAAGATACTTAGCCTCTCTGAGCCTCAGTTTCCTCATCCGTAAAATGGAAATGACATCTACCTCATGGGAGTTTTGTAAGGATCAAAGCATTCCAGATCTAGCCCCGAGTTCCAATGTTCCCGGAGAGTGGAGACCATGCTGAGGTTTATAGATCGATCTCAGTTTGTTGTCAGAGTTTTGGATCTTGTACAGATTTATCCAGATCCCTTATTTTACAGAATGTTTATTGAGCCTGACTTCCTCCAGATAAATCTCCCCCACTACTCATGGCCACTTCAAGTGTCCCATTTGACATTATTTCCTGATCACAACGTTCTGAATCCACAAAGCTGGCCTGCTATTTCTTGATGCTCTCTTTCATCTTTCATTTGATATGGACACCATTTCAGATTTATTGCCCACGTATCCAGGTGTTTCTGCGATAGACAAGGTGTTTTATAATAGATGAGTACTTTCACAGCCTGCGTTCTCAGGATTTGGAGATGCAGGTTATCTGCTTAGGAAACTTTGCTTTTTGTGGTTCTCAGTCTCATCTCTATTTCAAGAAACACTAACGCTTTGTTGCTCTCTTTGGTTACATTTTTCAGTTTTAAATGTGTTTCTTCTCTCCTGATGAGCCAGTGAGTAGAGACTGTCATCTCTTCAGAAAGTCTCTGTTCTTCCCTCTTCTCTGGTTGCAATGTGCTGATAACCCTGTCAAGTCTGGATCTTTTCTCCATGAACTTTGCTTCTTACCACTGTACAGCAGTAAACTTTTATTTTATCACTATAGTGTCTGATATCTGCTTGGCTTGAACTTGCTGGAAGAAATATTTATAGGCAAGATGATTTATCGCTAAAAAATTGAATCCCAAGTGTGTCTTAGGAAGCCTTTCTTTGTTTTTGGCAGAGATTTTAGGAGGAGCCTTCTTTCCTGCTCTTATTTACTGTGGCTGGGGTGATTTTTTGCAGAGATTATCAGACTAATGCCTGTTTTTGGAAATCAGCATTCATAATTCTTTGAGACTATTTTTGGCTCTAGAATGTCTAATAGTCCTTTCTATAAATAGTCAATGTAATGGTTCTTAACTGGTGTGCCTGGGAAGCAAAGTATAGCAGGCCCCTTACAGTAATGGCTCCAAACTTTGGTCAGTGTGTAAAATATAGTTTTGCTAAGATTGACTAAATCACACTATTATGCTTTTAGGGTGTCATTGTCACTGTCGGATGAATCATTGACTTGAGCAGATCATGTAATGCACTATATTTTGGGGTACAGCTTGTGGCAAATATGCATTTAGAAGTATGGCATCATGCCAACCTAGTGCCAAAGAGCTCCCATTTACTGAAATATTAATTCTCAGCCTTATTAATTCTAGGAGATTGCAGTCAAGGCAGAAAACAGTTCTCAAAAGAGATAGGGTGCTGCAGAGTGACCAACGGTAGTAAGATGACCATGATTACTTTTATAGAGATGTGGACCATAGTCATATTGTGATAATTAATGCTTTGTAAATATTGCTGACTTTTTGTAATGTTGTTTTGAGTCTTCTGATAATTTTAAATATATAAACAAAAAGATAATATGTGAAGACATAAACACACCGAGCTTTAATATGAGCATAACTAAAGGGAAGGAAGGCTGACTATGCTGTCTATTTTTATTTGGGGGAGGGAGGGAGTAGATTTTTGTATTATCAATTACTTTTCAGAAACCTCTTTCCTGACTGCCCTTCAGCTTTTTGAAAATAGATGGCAACATACCTATAGTAATTTCCAAAACTGGGAATAAGGCTTTCTGGAACACTTTACTTTTTTTTATTTTATAAACTGCTCAACAATTTCCCTTGGTGCCCTCTACTACCTGTAGATTGCAGAAGGTGGGTAGAAGCTGCCTTTCTCGTGGGATGCTGTTTATGAACTACCTTTCACTCACTGCTCCATCAAAGCAAGTGTGCAGAGAGATTTTTAGTAGTAATTTATGATGGCCTTTGCTTGACGGGTAAGAGGAATAACATCTGGTTCTAGACAGATCAGATCCCATCGCTCATGAACTATGCTGATATTAATGCATTTGTGAAAATTTGTAACAAGAAGTGCTATGCATTTTCATACTTGCTTTCCCATTGCACAATACTCTGGGCTTCCCTTGTTGAAACTTCCAGAGCTATTGCACTTGGTGACGAAACATGGTTGGTTTTCTGATTTTACCGAGGACCAGGGTTTCAGAGATCTGTTTGATCAGTTTATTCAACAAATATTTATTAAGCATGTAGCATATTCAGGGCTTCACAGGAAAGCTCCAAGAAAGCCAAGGGAATGGAGCACCAAATATCCATATAAATGTTAAGTGAATGCAATATCAGAAATCTTTACTCTTTCCTTTGCCACCATGTTCACGTCAATCAGAGTGACACAACTCCCTTATGGAAATAAGTTCATATTCGAAAATCTCTTGCTTTTGTCACTTAAAAAAAGCCTGCAAGTGAGGTCATTGCTATGAACTCCCTTACCAGATGAGGAAACTTGAAACTCTGGTATTTCTCCAAAGACTAGAGACTAGGGACTACACTTTGATCTGAACGTTAGTTTTGCATTTTGGCCAGCAGGGTGTGCTGTTGTATCTTTTTTTTTGCTTGGGGGCGGGGGAAAGAAAACAAAGCTGTTCTTTCCAACCAACTTAATTTATATATCCTTGTAATTTGCTTTTTCTTTTGAATTTTATTAGAATTCTAGTCAAAATTCTTGACTTCTTAGGTTTTTTTCCATCCTGTCTTGGTACCAGTGGGTGAACAGAAGGCTCACAGAGCATGGCACTAGCATGCTAAAAACCTGACTAAGCAATACTGTTTTACCTTCTCTGGTTTTCTCTCCTCTGAGGGAGGAATTTATCACCTTCCTTACAGATGGGCCAGGTTGGCACTAGATGCATCCAGATGAAGAGCTCTGGAATGTTCCCAACCTTAACATCTGGGGTGCAGCCGGCATCTTCCCAACTTTCTTGCCTGCTTTCCTGGGCTGAGGTGGTTGTGGGGGTTAATTACATTCGGGCTGTGATGAGTAAGACATTGTCATCCTCTAAATGTCATTAAACCCTCCAAACTGGTACGTTGCGATGTTAGATATTCATAGGAAAACATGTGTCTGTGTTATCCTTCCTTATGAGCTCTTTTAAAAAACACAAATAACACAACAACAACAACAACAAAAACCTTTATTCTGAGAACTCATTGCTAGTGAGTCATTTGGGTAGACCTTGCAAGGAAACAACAGGACCTACATGAAGTTTTTTTCTGTAACTTACTTGGAGATACATATTTTGGTCAGAGGTGCATGTATACCGAAAAAGTCTGCTGTCAGATTTCTCAAGCACGCACTTAACACACTAGACTGCTGGCAGTGTATTTCTAGTCCTTTGTTAACAACATTATCTCATGGTTCTTCCAAGATTTTTTCCAAGCACACATTAGCATGATTTTAACTAATAAATATGAAAAATCTATAGGATTCTGTCTTAAATAAATAAGTACAAAGAAAATGGTAGTAGCAAGCTGCAGGGATAATGTATGAATGACTAGCCATAATCTTACCTGAATTTAAAAATATAAAGAAAAAGATTAGAAGAAAAGTATCTAAGTGAACAATGTGGTTGCCTTGGGTGTTAGGATTATGAGAGATTTCTTCCTGCTTTTTAACACTTCTGTAGTGTTCAAGTTATCTGCATGAGAATATGTTACATCTATAATTAGAAAAGAGGAAGAAAAATAACTTGTTCTGTACAAACTGAAATAGTCAAAGCAATTTAATAGGAAGCTTCCAACATTATCTTGTTACAAATACCAGATTTTAACATTTAAAGGCAAAAGTTTTAAGATGTAAATGGTCATATGTATTTATGGATTTAACATTTAAAAATCAACTTAAACTCAACAGTATCCAATTTCTAAGGGATGCTTTGCTGTACACATGTGAATATTGATTTGATACCTAATTTCATTTTCATAGTAGCCTCCATCCCTATTCAGTGTTCTGTATACACAGCTAAAAGGCTGACACCTATCTAACGATAATTCCATAAAATCGCTGGTAACACTCTTTTTTCCTTCTCTTTCTGTATTGGCCAACTCATGGACTAAATTAACCCAATCGACTGATGACTTTGCATCATGTAAGCACAACTCAAGTGACTGAAAGAAACCATTTGAATCTATTAACGATCAACTAGAGTCTCCTTAACACTCTTGCTTCTGTTTCAGTTTCTGTTTTTTTAGTTTTTGTGGGGCAAGTGCAAGAGGGTTGAGTCTCTGCAGCTCGACAAGAGCTGTAACCCTCATTATTGGGATGGCTGCCACCAGGCACATGGTAGAAGTCTGAGTTCCACCTGTGTGTGAATCCATTAGTTGCGTTTTTCTCATCTGAGACTAGGGTGAAGTGAGCGAAGCATTTGTTTGCCTCCTTGGTGCAAAATATAGAAATCTTGCAACTGTTTATCCTGCCTTTTATGTTTAATGTTTTTAAACATACAGTTTATGATAATTCTGGGAATAATTAATCTGTGAGTGTTTCTTAAAGACTTTCTTACATGTGTTGATGGGTCAGTGGTTGGTGTTCATAATCTGTTGGAAATGCAACCATGGAATTTGAATCAAGTAGTAAAAATTCAAAATGATGGAATGTGCAATTAATGCATCATAGCTTTTTCTATGTTACTACATTGCACATCATATGAAACTCCAATATACTATTAATATATATGCATTTAACTGGAAAATGATTACATGTAGTTGAAGTTTTCACCATTTTTAGCTTTAGCAAATATGAAGGATAAGAACCTCTTCCATCAAAGGCAGTAAATGCCTATGCCAGTATTTCTCCCTATCTCTTGGTGAGGACAGGTGGAGCGGAGTGCAGGTAGATAGAAGGTGAGTGTAGGGGGCATGTCAGACTCCCCAGTGGAATATGCTTGGTGTAAAGAAGCACACCTTTCTTTACCCCCAGTTGAAAATGCTGGATACTGAGCATTATGGGGCCTCAGCTATAATACATACTTTATATAATTTGTGTGTACTTAGCTTATTCTTACTAGATATCAAGCAAAGAGGAGCTATACTTACTCTTGTTTATTTCCTATTTCATTTCACAAAGGCTGTAAGATGGTTATTTTAGTCATCTTTCTAGCCTCACAGCCTTAGCCCCAAACCTTTCACAAAAATGATGCTTCATGAATACTTTAGAAATGATATTTGAGGTAAATAAATGAGTTAGAAGTTGATCAGAGTAAAGTAAAAGCTTTTGAACTTTGAAGACATTTGAGGCATGAATTCAAGTGTGAACCAACAGATGTGGAGTTGAGGGATTCCGTGAGTTCCAGGCTGCGGGTAGAGGGCAGACTGTGTGTAAGAGCTTCCTGGTTCACCTCACACACCAACCACCGAGGACAGTAACACCATCAGAAAAATGGTTGGAACAAGGCTCCCGGAGATGGGTATCCAGATGCTCACTATTCCAGTCTTCGTATGTCACCGTCTGTGTGATGTGTTCTCAAGCATTTATTCTCAGCCTATGTGGTCTTTATATTGCAAGTGCATTTTCTATAGACGTGATATATATTTGGATCTTTTTTCTTTTTAAATCATTCTGACACTCTTTTCCTTTAAATTATAGTGTTTAGTGAATTAATGTCTAGTGAAGTTACTAATGTGGGTGGGATGAGAGCTACCGTTTAACTGTTTTCAATTTATACATTCTGCTTTTCATTATGCTTCCTTTCTGTCCTTTTAAAAATTTTTTTGTATTTTTTAAATAATTCCATTTTAATTTCCCTAGTGACTTTTTAACTATTTAGTTCTTTGCATTATTATTTCAGTCTCTGCTTTGGGGATTACACTAAAAATCCTTAAGTTTTCGCAGTATACTTGCAATTACCATCATGCTCCTTGGTGTAAAATATAGAAATCTTGCAACTGTTTATCCTGCCTTTTATGTTTAATGTTTTTAAACACACAGTTTATGAGTTTGATCTACATACGTGGTACACCTCTTAAAAAATGTTTTAGTTTTTGCTTTAAACATTTATATGGTTTATTAAAAAAACACATAGAGAAAAGCAAAAGCAAAAAGCAAAGAAAATCTTCTGCATGTACTTAGATATTCACTACTTTTGATGCTTTTTATTCTCTGAGAAAATGAACTTTCATCTGGTATGATTGTCCTTCAGCCTTAAGAACTGTGAACATTTACAGTAGTGGAAATCTTCTAATACAGTTTCTTCATTTTCTTTTCTCTGAAAATGTCTTTATTTCATCTTCATTTTTGAACATTTCTTGCTGGATTTAGAATTCTGGCTTAGCAGATTTTTTTTCAACCCTTAAAAATTGTTATTTCATTTTTCTCTGCCATATAAGTTTTCTGGTGAGAAGTAAGTTATTAGTCATATAATTCATTGTTCTTCTCTACATAATGTGCCTTTTTCTTTTATTGCTTGTAAGATATGCATTTTAACTTTTTTTCCCCAAACTTGACTAAAACGTGGCTGGGCATAGGCTTCCTTGTTTTCATCCCATTTGTTACGCATTAGCATATCATGTCTGTAAATTCTGCCAGTCAGAAAAACTGAGAAATTTTAAGGCATTATTTCTTCCAGTATTTTTTTCTGCCTGATTTTCTCTCTTCTCCTTTTCTGCCACTTCACTCCTACATACCTAGCACTATTTGATCTTCTCTAACAGATCCCCGAGACTCTGTTCATTATTTTCAAATTATTTTTTTCTTTCTATTCTTCACACTGGACAATTTCTACTGATGTATTTTCAAGTTTACATACTCTTTCCTCTGTCATCTCCATTGGACCTTCAGTTGAGTGAATATTTTATTTCAGATACTGTATTTTTCAGTTCTCAATTTCCACTTGGTTCTCTCAAGTTTTCTATTTTTCTGTTGGGATTTATTTTCTTTCCATTTGTTGTGATCACATTTTACTTCATTTAGACTAGTTATAATGGCCATTTAAAAATCATTGTCTACTAGTTCCAAAATCTGGTTCATCTTGGGGGAAGGTTTGGTTGATTTTCTTTTCTCTTGAGGAAGTACGCCATTTTCTTGGTTCTTTACGGGCTGGGTAACTTTGAATTGTATGCTACACTTCCTGTGTTAAGATGCAGAGATTCTGTGTTCTGTGCTTTTACTCACATGATTGTTGCTTCTTTTGTTTTAGCAGCAATTACATGACTGGATTTGCAAATCGTGTTTATTGAGGTAGCAGGTCAGACCTCAGTTCAGAGGTTTCATCTCTAACTGAGATGGTTTGAATCTGTTTCGTAAATGTGGGGTTCAGGGATCAGTTAGAAATATGGGTCAAGAATCTGGAGATTCCTTCTCTGGCTCTTTCCCTTCCAGGATCTAGCCACTAGGTCCTACAGTGATTGATTTCCCGAGTTTTATTTACTGGTTACTGAAGCCAGAAATGTTGCTCCTTTTTTCAGTTGCACCCCCTCATTGTGCCTACTCCAGTCAACTACACTTAGCTCTGGGTTCAAGTCTGTGCAACCAGGATTTCACTTTGTATAGCTTCCCTTCTCTAAGGATGTTCTTCCGTCAGAATCAGTCTTTTCTCTTCATTCTCCGTTGCCTTCAGGTTGGTGTTTTCTGTATTTCTTCCTGGTTTTATGATTCTTTTCCTGCAGGACAGTTGTCCAATAATCTCTTAGTCTTTCATTCTCAGCAGCAGGAATCTTTTTTCTTGACTTTAAAAGAATTATTATGCAATACATGTTCACTTTAGAAGAATAAACTTTAATTTTATCACCTGTAGATAATAGCTAATGATATTTTTATGTGCATATTTCCATTCTTTGTGCTTCAGAATATATATACATATATACTAAATATAAACACATAATGACACAAATAAACAAATATTCAATGGGATCACAATGGTTTTCTTTACTTAAAATATGTCTTTCCATAGTTATAAATGTACATGTATATTACTGTTTTATGGTTGCTTCATTTTTTCATTGTATGAATGCATAATTTGTAAATCCAGTCTCAGTATTAAGTATTTAGTCTATTTCCAACTTTTTATTACTTTAAAAAATTCTTTTAGGCAAACATCCTTGTTCACATGATTATATACATTAACAATAAATTGAGTAAATTGTTTTATTAGAATAAATTTCCAGCAGTAGTATTTTTCATCAAAGATAGATCATTTTTAAGCACTTAA
Source organism: Manis javanica (assembly GCF_040802235.1). Taxonomy (NCBI): domain Eukaryota; kingdom Metazoa; phylum Chordata; class Mammalia; order Pholidota; family Manidae; genus Manis; species Manis javanica. The sequence goes on from NC_133158.1 coordinate 8,037,513, forward strand.
ATTCAGTTTAACAAGTCATCCTTCATAAAAATTGTGCATATTTATTCTACTGCAGTGTTTGTAGTAGGCTGAATAATGGTCTCAAAAGGTATCAAGTACTAATCTTTTGAACCTATAATGTTAACTTTATTTAGAAAAGGGTCTTTGCAGATGTGACTAAATAAGGATCCCAGGAGATTTTCCTGGATTATCCAGGTGAACCCCAATGTAATCACAAATGTCTTTATAAAAGGGAGGTAAAAGGAAATTACAAACAGACAGAAGAGGAGAAAGCAGTATGACCACAGCAGCAGAGATTGGAATGATGTGGCCACAAACCAAGGAATGCTGGCCACCAGGAGCTGAAAGAGCAATGTAAAGGGTTCTCTCTAGAGCCTACAGAGAGACTGCGAGTCTGCCAACACTTTCATTTTGGCCCTGCGATACTGATGTTGGACATATGGCCTTTAGAACTGTGATTTGTGGTAATTTGTTAGTGCAGCCACAGGAAACTAGTATAATGAATGAATAGTTCCTTTTATCCTTATGGACCTCCTTCAAGGTCTTTAAGGTAAAATGAAATTTTGTCTATTTCATGATTCTTAGAATGTTAAAAAATTCTAGACTGTATATATATTTTGCCTATTTTTAAATCCTTTGTTTTGCAGTCTATTGATGAAATAGCCAACTTGAGCTTATTTTTTCTCTTTAATGAAATACTTATTTTTTTCACAGTTCTCCCTCTGGTATAAGAATCGGATGAGAATGACCTAAAAGGAAGAGAGACTGGACTCAAGTTACTATGAAGTCTATAAGCATTGCTCTGTGATTTTTGTCAGTCTTTATAAAGTTGGTACTATTTCAGTCATAAGGAATTTTCTGGAAGCAGTGTTTTTTCTTTCTTGGAGTGCGAATTTAAACTTCTGAAAGCTTAAATTTGTAAAAATACTTAAATAATTTGTAGCTCTTTTCATCCTTTAAACCTTTGAAAAATTTGCTTGAGCAGGAAAGAACCAAATAATTTTAAGATAGTTTAAAAAATTATTTTCCATTGGAAACTAATGAATTATTTCTCTCTTATATTCTTTTTCTCTCCTGTCACACACATGTACACACCACACAACACACAAACCCTGCAGATACATAAATGGGATCAAGTGCTTTATACTTTAAGAACATATTTATTGATCAAATGGTTGTTAAAAACAATAAAATTCAGTATAGGGGGGTCAATGATCAATGTACAATCATTAATCCATCTCAAGCCTAATTCTCGTCAGTCTCCAATCTTCTGAAGCATAACGAACAAGTTCTTACATGGTGAACGAATTCTTACATAGTGAATAAATTCTTACATGGTGAACAGTACAAGGGCATTCATCACAGAAACTTTCGGTTTTGATCACGCATTATGACCTATAAACAATCAGGTCAAATATGAATATTCGTTTGATTTTTGTACTTGATTTATATGTTGATCCCACATTTCTCCCTTTATTATTATTATTATTTTTATTTTTAATAAAATGCTGAAGTGGTAGGTAGATGCAAGATAAAGGTAGAAAACATAGTTTAGTGCTGTAAGAGGGCAAATGTAGATGATCAGATGATCAGGTGTGTGCCTATTGACTAAATATTAATCCGAGCTAGACAAGGGCGGCAAGACATCCACGGATGCAGAAGATTTCTCTCAAAGCAGGGGGGGTGAGGTTCAGTCAGAGCCTCACCTCTGTTGATCCCCAAATTCTCACCTGATGGCCCCCCTGCGACTGTGCCTGTCTTAGGTTGTTCCTTCCTTGAGGAATCTTACCCGTCTCTGGCTAACCAGTCATCTTCTGGGGCCACACAGGGAGATGTAAAGTTGGTAAGTGAGAGAGAAGCCATATTGTTTGAAAAGGTTAGCTTTTTACTTCTTTGCAGATTTATGCCCTGTGGCTTCTATGACCAGCACTTGTCTCGAGGTATCTTTACCACCTGGAGGAATTATGATGCTCGGTAAGTTCGATATGAGGCATGAATTCTATTTAAGGGTTGTAATTAGGAAGGAAGAAGAAAAGCTATAGATGTAGCATATGGAAGAAAACATGGGAGGATTGATTATTTCTTTGACGTATCTTCTTGTAGAGTACCTTAAGTATGTATAGGTTTTAAACTACTAACTAATTTGCACACACATATTAACATAATAGGAATATGGTGACATAAACAAAGCAAATCTATAATTACCATCCATCTCCACTGAAGCCAAGAAAACCATTTAGGCACCCTAGGCATTTGTGAAAATTTGTCTATGATATGATGGATATTGTCCAGCTGTGCTTGAACAGTCTGAGAGAAATCAGACAAATTAAAGCAGCCCATTTCTGGGATCTGTTCACATCCCATATGTTCTTTTAACCGTAGATAGTCTATAGTCATAAGATTTTGGAGTGCTACAACTTGCACCCCTCCCAACTCCTGGTTGAGTTCCAACAGTACAGATCTGGTCAAATTCGTTGTCTCACTGTATGCACATGCCAGCCTAGACATCTCCCTCCTCATTCCTACGGCAAGTCCAGGAGATGGTGGGCTGGATGCAGCCACAACCGCAGCATCATCCGGATCCCTGTGGAGGCTTTTTGATGATCATCCCCCAGCACAAGTCCTCCAGAGAGTGCTGATGGCGGAAGCTCCTCCTCATATCGTATCTTAGTTCATTTTCTGGGTATCCGAGCTAGGCCTTGATCTTCTGCATAGAAACAAACAGACCCTTTGCCCACACTTTGACATGCCCTCTATACCACTGTGCAGAACTCATTGGAGGTCAGCACACAGTAACTGCTCTTTTTTTTTTTTTTTTTATTAAGAGAAAGGAATATTATCAGAAAAGAGTACCTCCATAGCTGATCATCTGAGACCTTTTTTTTTTTTTTTTTTTTTTTTTTTTTGAGAGGGCATCTCTCATATTTATTGATCAAATGGTTGTTAACAACAATAAAATTCAGTATAGGGGGGTCAATGCTCAATGTACAATCATTAATCCATCTCAAGCCTAATTCTCGTCAGTCTCCAATCTTCTGAAGCATAACGAACAAGTTCTTACATGGTGAACGAATTCTTACAGAGTGAATAAATTCTTACATGGTGAACAGTACAAGGGCAGTCATCACAGAAACTTTCGGTTTTGATCATGCAATATGACCTATAAACCATCAGGTCAAATATGAATATTCATTTGATTTTTGTACTTGATTTATATGTTGATCCCACATTTCTCCTATTATTATTATTATTTTTATTTTTAATAAAATGCTGAAGTGGTAGGTAGATGCAAGATAAAGGTAGAAAACATAGTTTAGTGCTGTAAGAAGGCAAATGTAGATGATCAGATGATCAGGTGTGTGCCTATGGACTAAGTATTAATCCAGGCTAGACAAGGGCAGCAAGACATCCACGGATGCAGAAGATTTCTCTCAAAGCAGGGGGGGTGAGGTTCTGAGCCTCACCTCTGTTGATCCCCAAATTCTCACCTGATGGCCCCCCTGCGACTGTGCCTGTCTTAGGTTGTTCCTCCCTTGAGGAATCTTACCCGTCTCTGGCTAACCAGTCATCTTCCGGGGCCATACAGGGAAATGTAAAGTTGGTAAGTGAGAGAGAAGCCATATTGTTTGCAAAGGTTAGCTTTTTACTTTTATGCACTGTGGCTTCTATGCCCAGCACTTGTCTCGAGGTATCTTTACCACCTGGAGGAATTATGATACTCGGTAAATTCGATATGAGGCACGAATTCTATTTAAAGTTTGTAATTAGGAAGGAAGAAGAAAAGCTATAGATGTAGCATATGAAGGAAACTTGGGAGGATTGATTATTTCTTTGACATATCTTCTTGTATAGTACCTTAAGTATGTATAGGTTTTAAACTACTAACTAATTTGCACACACATATTGACATAATAGGAATACGGTGACATAAACAAAGCAAATCTATAATTACCAGCCATCTCCAGTGAAGCCAAGAAAACCATTTAGGCACCCTAGGCATTTGTGAAAATTTATCTATGATATGATGGATATTTTCCAACTGTACTTGAACCATCAGACAAATTAAAGCAGCCCATTTCTGGGATCTGTTCACATCCCATATGTTCTTTTAACCATAGATAGTCTATAGTCATGAGATTTTGGGGTGCTACAACTTGCACCCCTCCCAACTCCTGGTTGAGTTCCAACAGTACAGATCCAGTCAAATTCGTTGTCTCACTGTATGCACATGCCAGCCTAGACATCTCCCTCCTCCTTCTTATGGCAAGTCCAGGAGATGGTGGGCTGGATGCAGCCACAACCGCAGCATCGTCCGGATCCCTGTGGAGGCTTGTTGATGATCATCCCCCGGCACGAGTCCTCCAGAGAGTGCTGATGCCGGAAGCTCCTCCTCATATCGTATCTTAGTTCATTTTCTGGGTATCCAAGCTAGGCCTTGATCTTCTGCGTAGAAACAAACAGACCCTTTGCCCACACTTTGACATGCCCTCTATACCACTGTGCAGAACTCATTGGAGGTCAGCACACAGTAACTGCTTTTTTTTTTTTTTTTTAATTAAGAGAAAGGAATATTATCAGAAAAGAGTACCTCCATAGCTGATCATCTGACACCCTTTAAGTGATCAACATTAAGGATATTTAAAGCATGCGTTGATCTTTGATTTACCAATAGTTTTATCCTGTTAAGGAGTAATCCCCCTTTTCTTTCTTTCTTTCTTTTTTTTTTTTTTTTAAATTTTTAATCTACACTTACCTGAAGAATACTATGTTTACTATGCTCTCCCCTATATCAGGTCCCCCCTAACAACCACATTACGGTTACTGTCCATCAGCTTAGCAAAATGTTGTAGAGTCACTACTTGTCCTCTCTGTGTTGTGCAGCCCACCCTCCCCTTTCTCCCTCCCCCCCATGCATGCTAATCTTAATACCCCCCTTCTTCTTCCCCCCCCTTATCCCTCCCTGCCCACCCATCCTCCCCAGTTCCTTTCCCTTTGGTACCTGTTAGTCCATTTTTGGGTTCTGTAATTCTGCTGCTGTTTTGTTCCTTCAGTTTTTCCTTTGTTCCTATACTCCTCAGATGAGTGAAATCATTTGGTATTTCTCTTTCTCCGCTTGGCTTATTTCACTGAGCATAATACTCTCCAGCTCCATCCATGTTGCTGCAAATGGTTGGATTTTTCCACTTCTTATGGCTGAGTAGTATTCCATTGTGTATATGTACCACATCTTCTTTATCCATTCATCTACAGATGGACATTTAGGTTGCTTCCAATTCTTGGCTATTGTAAATAGTGCTGCGATAAACATAGGAGTGCATCTGTCTTTCTCAAACTTGATTGCTGCGTTCTTAGGGTAAATTCCTAGGAGTGGAATTCCTGGGTCAAATGGTAGGTCTGTTTTGAGCATTTTGATGCACCTCCATACTGCTTTCCACAATGGTTGAACTAATTTACATTCCCACCAGCAGTGTAGGAGGGTTCCCCTTTCTCCACAGCCTCGCCAACATTTGTTGTTGTTTGTCTTTTGGATGGCAGCTATCCTTACTGGTGTGAGGTGATACCTCATTGTAGTTTTAATTTGCATTTCTCTGATAATTAGCGATGTGGAGCATCTTTTCATGTGTCTCTTGGCCATCTGTATTTCTTTTTTGGAGAACTGTCTGTTCAGTTCCTCTGCCCATTTTTTAATTGGGTTATTTGTTTTTTGTTTGTTGAGGCGTGTGAGCTCTTTATATATTCTGGACGTCAAGCCTTTATCAGATCTGTCATTTTCAAATATATTCTCCCATACTGTAGGGTTCCTTTTTGTTCTATTGATGGTGTCTTTCGCTGTACAGAAGCTTTTCAGCTTAATGTAGTCCCACTTGCTCATTTTTGCTGTTGTTTTCCTTGCCCGGGGAGATATGTTCAAGAAGAGATCACTCATGTTTATGTCTAAGAGGTTTTTGCCTATGTTTTTTTCCAAGAGTTTAATGGTTTCGTGACTTACATTCAGGTCTTTGATCCATTTTGAGTTTACCTTTGTATATGGGGTTAGACAATGGTCCAGTTTCATTCTCCTACATGTAGCTGTCCAGTTTTGCCAGCACCATCTGTTGAAGAGACTGTCATTTTGCCATTGTATGTCCATGGCTCCTTTATCAAATATTAATTGACCATATATGTTTGGGTTAATTTCTGGGGTCTCTAATCTGTTCCACTGGTCTGTGGCTCTGTTCTTGTGCCAGTACCAAATTGTCTTGATTACTATGGCTTTGTAGTAGAGCTTGAGGTTGGGGAGTGAGATCCCCCCTACTTTATTCTTCTTTTTCAGGATTGCTTTGGCTATTCGGGGTCTTTGGTGTTTCCATATGAATTTTTGAATTATTTGTTCCAATTCATTGAAGAATGTTGCTGGTAATTTGAGAGGGATTGCATCAAATTTGTATATTGCTTTCGGCAGGATGGCCATTTTGACGATATTAATTCTTCCTAGCCATGAGCATGGGATGAGTTTCCATTTATTAGTGTCCCCTTTAATTTCTCTTAAGAGTGACTTGTAGTTTTCAGAGTATAAGTCTTTCACTTCCTTGGTTAGGTTTATTCCTAGGTATTTTATTCTTTTTGATGCAATGGTGAATGGAATTGTTTTCCTGATTTCTCTTTCTATTGATTCGTTGTTAGTGTATAGGAAAGCTACAGATTTCTGTGTGTTGATTTTGTATCCTGCAACTTTGCTGTATTCCGATATCAGTTCTAGTAGTTTTGGAGTGGAGTCTTTAGGGTTTTTTATGTACAGTATCATATCATCTGCAAATAGTGACAGTTTAACTTCTTCTTTACCAATCTGGATTCCTTGTATTTCTTTGTTTTGTCTGATTGCCGTGGCTAGGACCTCCAGTACTATGTTAAATAACAGTGGGGAGAGTGGGCATCCCTGCCTGGTTCCCGATCTCAGTGGAAATGCTTTCAGCTTCTCGCTGTTCAGTATAATGCTGGCTGTGGGTTTATCATATATGGCCTTTATTATGTTGAGGTACTTGCCCTCTATTCCCATTTTGCTGAGAGTTTTTATCATGAATGGATGTTGAATTTTGTCAAATGCTTTTTCAGCATCTATGGAGATGATCATGTGGTTTTTGTCTTTCTTTTTGTTGATGTGGTGGATGATGTTGATGGATTTTCGAATGTTGTACCATCCTTGCATCCCTGGGATGAACCCCACTTGGTCATGGTGTATGATCCTTTTGATATACTGTTGAATTCTGTTTGCTAATATTTTATTGAGTATTTTTGCATCTACGTTCATCAGGGATATTGGTCTGTAATTTTCTTTTTTGGTGGGGTCTTTGCCTGGTTTTGGTATTAGGGTGATGTTGGCTTCATAGAATGAGTTTGGGAGTATTCCCTCTTCTTCTATTTTGTGGAACACTTTAAGGAGAATGGGTATTATGTCTTCTCTGTGTGTCTGATAAAATTCCGAGGTAAATCCGTCCGGCCCCGGGGTTTTGTTCTTGGGTAGTTTTTTGATTACTGTTTCAATTTCTTTGCTTGTAATTGGTTTGTTTAACTTTTGTGTTTCTTCCTTGGTCAGTCTTGGGAGGTTGTATTTTTCTAGGAAGTTGTCCATTTCTTCTAGGTTTTCCAGCTTGTTGGCATATAGGTTTTCATAGTAGTCTTTAATAATTCTTTGTATTTCTGTGGAGTCTGTCGTGATTTTTCCATTCTCATTTCTGATTATGTTGATTTGTGTTGACTCTCTTTTTCTCTTAATAAGTTGGGCTAGAGGCTTATCTATTTTGTTTATTTTCTCAAAGAACCAGCTCTTGGTTTCGTTGATTTTTGCTATTGTTTTATTCTTCTCAATTTTGTTTATTTCTTCTCTGATCTTTATTATGTCCCTCCTTCTGCTGACTTTAGGCCTCATTTGTTCTTCTTTTTCCAGTTTTAATAATTGTGATGTTAGACTATTCATTTGGGATTGTTCTTCCTTCTTCAAGTGTGCCTGGATTGCTATATACTTTCCTCTTAAGACTGCTTTCGCTGCATCCCACAGAAGTTGGGGCTTAGTGTTGTTGTTGTCATTTGTTTCTATATATTCCTTGATCTCTATTTTGATTTGTTCATTGATCCATTGATTATTTAGTAGCATGTTGTTAAGCCTCCATGTGTTTGTGAGCCTTTTTGTTTTCTTTGTAGAATTTATTTCTACTTTCATACCTTTGTGGTCTGAAAAATTGGTTGGTAGAATTTCAATATTGTGGAATTTACTGAGGCTCTTTTTGTGAGCTAGTATGTGGTCTATTCTGGAGAATGTTCCATGTGCACTTGAGAAGAATGTATATCCTGTTGCTTTTGGATGTAAAGTTCTATAGATGTCTATTAGGTCCATCTGTTCTAGTGTGTTGTTCAGTGCCTGTGTGTCTTTACTTATTTTCTGCCCGGTGGATCTATCCTTTGGGGTGAGTGGTGTGTTGAAGTCTCCTACAATGAATGCATTGCAGTCTATTTCCCTCTTTAGTTCTGTTAGTATTTGCTTCACATATGCTGGTGCTCCTGTATTGGGTGCATATATATTTAGAATAGTTATATCCTCTTGTTGGACTAAGCCCTTTATCATTATGTAGTGGCCTTCTTTATCTCTTGTTACTTTCTTTGTTTTGAAGTCTATTTTGTCTGATATTAGTACTGCAACCCCTGCTTTCTTCTCACTGTTGTTTGCCTGAAATATGTTTTTCCATCCCTTGACTTTTAGTCTATGCTTATCTTTGGGTTTAAGGTGAGTTTCTTGTAAGCAGCATATAGATGGGTCTTGCTTTTTTATCCATTCTATTACTCTATGTCTTTTGATTGGTGCATTAAGTCCATTTACATTTAGGGTGACTATTGAAAGATATGTACTTATTGCCATTGCAGGCTTTAGATTCGTGGTTACCAAAGGTTCAAGGTTAGCTTCTTTAGTATCTTACTGCCTAACTTAGCTCACTTATTGAGCTGTTATATACACTGTCTGGAGAGTCTTTTCTTCTCTCCCTTCTTATTCCTCCTCCTCCCTTCTTCATATGTTGTGTGTTTTGTTCTGTGCTCTTTTTAGGGGTGCTCCCATCTAGAGCAGTCCCTGTAGGATGCCCTGTAGAGGTGGTTTGTGGGAAGCAAATTCCCTCAGCTTTTGCTTGTCTGGGAATTGTTTGATCCCACCATCATATTTAAATGATAGTCGTGCTGGATACAGTATCCTTGGTTCAAGGCCCTTCTGTTTCATTGCATTAAGTATATCATGCCATTCTCTTCTGGCCTGTAGGGTTTCTGTTGAGAAGTCTGATGTTAGCCTGATTGGTTTTCCTTTATAGGTGACCTTTTTCTCTCTAGCTGCCTTTAAAAATCTTTCCTTGTCCTTGATCCTTGCCATTTTAATTATTATGTGTCTTGGTGTTGTCCTCCTTGGATCCTTTCTGTTGGGGGTTCTGTATAATTCCATGGTCTGTTCGATTATTTCCTCCCCCAGTTTGGGGAAGTTTTCAGCAATTATTTCTTCAAAGACACTTTCTATCCCTTTTCCTCTTTCTTCCTCTTCTGGTATCCCTATAATACGAATGTTTTTCCTTTTGTATTGGTCACATATTTCTCTTAGTGTTGTTTCATTCCTGGAGATCCTTTTATCTCTCTCTTTGTCAGCTTCTATACGTTCCTGTTCTCTGGCTTCTATTCCTTCAATGGCCTCTTGCATCTTATCCATTCTGCTTATAAATCCTTCCAGGGATTGTTTCACTTCTGTGATCTCTTTCCTGACATCTGTGATCTCCTTCCGGACTTCATCCCACTGCTCTTGCATTTTTCTCTGCATCTCATCCCACTGCTCTTGCATTTTTCTCTGCATCTCATCCCATTGCTCTTGCATTTTTTTCTGCATCTCTGTCAGCATGTTCATGATTTTTATTTTGAATTCTTTTTCAGGAGGACTAGTTAGGTCTGTCTCCTTCTCAGGTGTTGTCTCTGTGATCTTTGTCTGCCTGTAGTTTTGCCTTTTCATGGTGATAGAGATAGTTTGCAGAGCTGGTACAAGTGACCGCTGGAAGAGCTTCCCTTCTTGTTGGTTTGTAGCCTTTTCCTGGGAGAATAGCGACCTCTAGTGGCTTGTGCTGGGCAGCTGTGCGCAGACAGGGCTTCTGCTTCCTGCCCAGTTGCTTTGGGGTTTATCTCCACTGTTGCTGTGGGCTTGGCCTGGCTGGGGCTGTTCCTCCAAAATGGTGGAGCCCCGTTAGAGGGGGAGCAGCCAGGAGACTATTTATCTCCGTAAGGGGCCTCTGTGGTCCCTGCTGCCCAGGGGGTTAGAGTGCCCAGAGATCCCCAGATTCCCTGCTTCTGGTCTAAGTGACCTGTCCTGCCCCTTTAAGATTTCCAAAAAGCACTCTCCAAACCAAAACAATAACAGCAACAATGAGAGAGGGAACAGAAAGGAAAAAAAAAGGAAAAAACACGCGATTTTTTTTTTTTTTTTTCCTCAGGTGCCGGTCCCAGGCACCCGCGCACTGGTCCTGCTGCCCTGTCTCCTTAGCACCAGGGTCCCTGTCCTTTCAAGGCTTCCAAAAAGCACCCACCCACCGGTCCCGCAGGGAAGGAACGCTCAATATTCTTGGTCCTCAGGCACTGGTCCCACGCACCCGCTCACCAGTCCCGCCGCCCTGCCTCCCTAGCACCAGGGTCCCTGTCCCTTCAAGGCTTCCAAAAAGCACTTGGCAAAAAGAGAGAAAAAAAAAGGGGAAAAACACGCGATTTCTTCCGTCCTCAGGTGCTGGTCTCAGGCACCCACCCACTGGTCCCACAGGGAAAAATGCGGGATATTCTTTGTCCTCAGGTGCCGGTCCCAGGCACCCGCTCACCAGTCCCGCCGCCCTGCCTCCCTAGCACCGGGGTCCCTGTCCCTTTTAGGCTTCCAAAAAGCACTCGCAGAAAAGAGAAAAAAAAAGGGGAAAAACGCGCGATTTCCTCTGTCCTCAAGTGCCGGTCTCAGGCACCCGCCCACCAGTCCCGCAGGGAAAAACGGGGGATATTCTTTGTCCTCAGGCGCCGGTCCCAGCCACCCGCTCACCAGTCCCGCCACCGTGCCTCCCTAGCACTGGGGTCCCCGTCCCTTCAAGGCTTCCAAAAAGCGCTTGCCAAAAAGAGAAAAAAAAAAAAAAGGGGAAAAAACGCGCGACCTCCTCCGTCCTCAGGCACCGGTCCCAGGCACCCGCCCCCAGGTCTCGCAGGGAGAAACGCGGGATATTCTTTGTCCTCCTGCGCCGTTCCCAGGCACCTCCTCACCGGTCCCGCCACCCTGCCTCCCCAGCAACGGGGGCCCGTCCCTCTAAGGCTTCCAAAAAGCGCTCGCCAAAAAAAAAAACTGCTCCGGTTTCTCTCCACCCGCCGGGAGCCGGGGGGGGGGGGAGGCGCTCGGGTCCCGCCGGGCTGGGGCTTGTATCTTACCCCCTTCACAAGGCGCTGGGTTCTTGCAGGTGTGGATGTGGTCTGGATGTTGTCCTGTGTCCTGTGGTCTCTATTTTAGGAAGATTTTTCTTTGTTATATTTTCATAGCTCTATGTGTTTTTGGGAGGAGATTTCCACTGCTCTACTCACGCCGCCATCTTGGCTCCCGCCCCTCCATCTGAGACCTTTTAAGTGATCAACATTAAGGATATTTAAAGCATGCGTTGATCTTTGATTTACCAATAGTTTTATCCTATCAAGGAGTAATCCCCCTTTTCTTTCTTTCTTTCTTTCTTTTTTTTTAAATTTTTAATCTACACTTACATGAAGAATACTATGTTTACTATGCTTTCCCCTATATCAGGTCCCCCTTAACAACCACATTATGGTTACTGTCCATCAGCCTAGCAAAATGTTGTAGAGTCACTACTTGTCCTCTCTGTGTTGTGCAGCCTACCCTCCCCTTTCTCCCTCCCCCCCATGCATGCTAATCTTAATACCCCCCTTCTTCTCCCCCCCCCTTATCCCTCCCTGCCCACCCATCCTCCCCAGTTCCTTTCCCTTTGGTACCTGTTAGTCCATTTTTGGGTTCTGTAATTCCGCTGCTGTTTTGGTCCTTCAGTTTTTCCTTTGTTCTTATACTCCTCAGATGAGTGAAATCATCTGGTATTTCTCTTTCTCCACTTGGCTTATTTCACTGAGCATAATACTCTCCAACTCCATCCATGTTGCTGCAAATGGTTGGATTTTTCCACTTCTTATGGCTGAGTAGTATTCCATTGTGTATATGTACCACATCTTCTTTATCCATTCATCTACCGATGGACATTTAGGTTGCTTCCAATTCTTGGCTATTGTAAATAGTGCTGCGATAAACATAGGGGTGCATCTGTCTTTCTCAAACTTGATTGCTGCGTTCTTAGGGTAAATTCCTAGAAGTGGAATTCCTGGGTCAAATGGTAGGTCTGTTTTGAGCATTTTGATGAACCTCCGTACTGCTTTCCACAATGGTTGAACTAATTTACATTCCCACCAGCAGTGTAGGAGGGTTCCCCTTTCTCCACAGCCTCGCCAACATTTGTTGTTGTTTGTCTTTTGGATGGCAGCTATCCTTACTGGTGTGAGGTGATACCTCATTGTAGTTTTAATTTGCATTTCTCTGATAATTAGCGATGTGGAGCATCTTTTCATGTGTCTCTTGGCATCTGTATTTCTTTTTTGGAGAACTGTCTGTTCAGTTCCTCTGCCCATTTTTTAATTGGGTTATTTGTTTTTTGTTTGTTGAGGCGTGTGAGCTCTTTATATATTCTGGACGTCAAGCCTTTATCGGATGTGTCATTTTCAAATATATTCTCCCATACTGTAGGGTTCCTTTTTGTTCTATTGATGGTGTCTTTCACTGTACAGAAGCTTTTCAGCTTAATGTAGTCCCACTTGCTCATTTTTGCTGTTGTTTTCCTTGCCCGGGGAGATATGTTCAAGAAGAGGTCACTCATGTTTATGTCTAAGAGGTTTTTGCCTATGTTTTTTTCCAAGAATTTAATGGTTTCATGACTTACATTCAGGTCTTTGATCCATTTTGAGTTTACCTTTGTATATGGGGTTAGACAATGGTCCAGTTTCATTCTCCTACATGTAGCTGTGCAGTTTTGCCAGCACCATCTGTTGAAGAGACTGTCATTTTGCCATTGTATGTCCATGGCTCCTTTATCAAATATTAATTGACCATATATGTTTGGGTTAATTTCTGGAGTCTCTAATGTGTTCCACTGGTCTGTGGCTCTGTTCTTGTGCCAGTACCAAATTGTCTTGATTACTATGGCTTTGTAGTAGAGCTTGAAGTTGGGGAGTGAGATCCCCCCTACTTTATTCTTCTTTTTCAGGATTGCTTTGGCTATTCGGGGTCTTTGGTGTTTCCATATGAATTTTTGAATTATTTGTTCCAATTCATTGAAGAATGTTGCTGGTAATTTGAGAGGGATTGCATCAAATCTGTATATTGCTTTGGGCAGGATGGCCATTTTGACAATATTAATTCTTCCTAGCCATGAGCATGGGATGAGTTTCCATTTATTAGTGTCCCCTTTAATTTCTCTTAAGAGTGACTTGTAGTTTTCAGAGTGTAAGTCTTTCACAAAGAACATAATATTTTGTCCTTTGCTTTAAAAGTGTATAATTTTTCTTTTTTGGCTTCCTCCTCCTACTGTCCTTTTCCCCATCTCCTTGTCCCACATTACCAATCTTTCCTACCCAGGGGAGCCATGCTAAAACCTGTATAAATCCTCTTGTATTATTCTCGGTGGTCATATAGTCATGAACAAACATAATTTCTACGTTATTTGATAAAAATAGGATTATGCTATTATATGATACTTACTTCACATATCTTTTAAAAATTTACTTAAGGTACTCATAGATATCCTCTAAGTTTATTGATTTAGCTTTAATTCATTCTTTTTAATAGGGACATAATAGTCTGTAAAGACCTGACTGGAGTTTAACTTCTTGTTTTTGAAAGGTACCACTTACTTTATAGTATTTTGCTACCTTAAACAGTGCTGTTATAAACATTCTTGTAAATATATTTTTGTGGTTTAGTGTTTTTATTAGGGGAGATTTTGAGGTATAGCACTGCTAAGGCCAAGTCTATAGATATTCATGAATGGTGTATAATTGTAGGGAAGTCACCTAGTGTAATTTTAATAAACACAGCCAGCCTGTTTCCAAGAGGGCTATACCAATTTATACTTTCATCAGCAGTGTGGAAATATACTCATTTTCCTCTTATCCCTGCAAGCAATGGATATTATTCCTCTTTAATTCTTGCCTTTCCACTAGATATAAAAGAATATTTTATTGATTAGTTTTTCCCTTACTTTTAATGAGGTTGAGCATCTTTTTATATGTTTGTAGTCATTTGGATTCGCTCTTCATAAACTATCCATATTCCTTGCCCATTTGTCTATTCAGATGTTTATCTTTTCCTTTTAATTTAATAAGATCTATGTGTATTTAGATATAACCTTCCATCTCTCATTTCTATTGGAAATACATCCTCAAATCTTTATTTTTGGTGTGTGGATTTTACTTACGGTATCTTTTTGCATAAAAATATTTAATAATTATCTATAATATAGATTTAATCTATTCTTTTATTATCACTGGGTTTTCTGTTTTTAGGGTCTTCCATACATACCCTCTAGGTTGTACATGTAGTCTCCTAGGCTTCCTTTGCTTTATTTTTTATACTGTCTTTATCTGAGATTTATTTTTTCTTAGGTTGCAAGAGAGACAGCCACCTGAATTTTCTTCCAGATGGACAGTCAGTTTTGTCTGCAATTTTTAAACCACCCATCCTTTCCTAGCTGAATTGAAATAAGAACGTCTGATATATATTTAATCCTAATATTTAGAGAGATCTTGTAGATTCTTTATTACACTGATCTCCCAGTGAATATTTCAGTGCCATTATGATATCATTTTGATTACAGTGGAATTGAAGTAAGTTCTAGTATCTGGGAAGACATGATATCGCTTGTATTTCTTCTTTTTTTTTTTAAAGGTCCTTTTGGGCTTTTTTCCCCCTTAGATCTAAACTTTAAGGTAAGTGTCTAATTCTTAATAGCTTCTTATCTCAGCTTTAATTGCATTAAATTTACATAATAATTTTTGGATTTTTTTGGTGATTAAGTCTTCCCATTCAAGAACATCACACTTTTTTCCATTTACTGAGATAGTGGCTTCTGTATATTCATAGAGTATCCAGCTCTTTGCTAAGTTCTTTAATGAATTTTAGTGGTAGTTTACTGGAGTCTTGTGGATATAAAGGCATACAATTCTCTAATCAACAGAAATGGATATTTTTTATTTTTTCCAATTTTTTTACCTTATATTTTATTTTCTTGTAGTCTTGTAGTTTATCAAACTGTTAAGTTTTTATTAAATACCAAAGACATAAGAGGTATTTCAATGTAGCTCCAACTTTAATTAAAATGGGTTTAGTATTTCATTATTTAGGATAATATTTTTCAGTTGTTGATAAATAGCCTTATTATATTTAAGTCATTGGTATCTATTCTATTCTTACTTAGTTTTTGTTAGTGTTGGCTGCTTAATTTTTTCTAAGGCCCTTTCAGCAAATACTGATATAATCATGTTTTTTTACCCTTTAATTTAATGATGTGATGAATTATAATTATAGATTTCCTGATAGTAAGTCACTTTTTTTTTTTGAGAGGGCATCTCTGATATTTATTGATCAAATGGTTGTTAACAACAATAAAATTCTATATAGGGGAGTCAGTGCTCAATGCACAATCATTAATCCACCCCAAGCCTAATTCTCGTCAGTCTCCAATCTTCTGAAGCATAACGAACAAGTTTTTACATGGTGAACAAATTCTTACATAGTGAATAAGTTCTTACTTGGTGAACAGTGCAAGGGCAGTCATCACAGAAACTTTTGTTTTTGATCACGCATTATGACCTATAAAGAATTAGGTCAAATATGATTATTCGTTTGATTTTTATACTTGATTTATTTCTCCCTTTATTATTATTATTATTATTATTATTATTATTTTTAATAAAATGCTGAGGTGGTAGGTAGATGCAAGATAAAGGTAGAAAACATAGTTTAATGTTGTAAGAGAGCAAATGTAGATGATCAGGTGTGTGCCTGTAGACTATGTGTTAATCCAAGCTAGACAAGGGCAATAAAACATCCATGGATGCAGAAGATTTCTCTCAAAACGGGGGGGGTGAGGTTCTAAGACTCACCTCTGTTGATCCCCAATTTCTCACCTGATGGCCCCCCTGCGACTGTGCCTGTCTTAGGTTGTTCCTCCCTTGAGGAATCTTACCCGTCTTTGGCTAACCAGTCATCTTCCGGGGCCATACAGGGAGATGTAAAGTTGGTAAGTGAGAGAGAGGCAATATTGTTTGAAAAGGTTAGCTTTTTACTTCTTTGCAGTTTTATGCCCTGTGGCTTCTATGCCCAGCATTTGTCTTGAGGTATCTTTACCACTTGGAGGAATTATGATACTCAGTAAATTCGATATGAGGCACGAATTCTATTTAAGGGTTGTAATTAGGAAGGAAGAAGAAAAGCTATAGAAGTAGCAGGTGGAAGAAAACATGGGAAGATTGATTATTTCTTTGACATATCTTCTTGTAGAGTAACTTAAGCATGTATAGGTTTTAAGCTACTAATTAAATTGCGCACACACATTAACATAATAGGAATGCAGTTACATAACCAAAGCAGATCTATAATTATCAGCCATCTCCAGTGAAACCAAGAAAACCAGTTAGGCATCCTAGGCATTTGTGTAAATTTATCTATGATATGATGGATATTGTCCAACTGTACTTGAACAGTCTGAGAGAAATCAGACAAATTAAAACAACCCATTCCTGGGAACTGTTCACATCCCATATGTTCTTTTAACAGTAGATAGTCTGTAGTTGTAAGATTTTGGAGCTCTACAACTTGCACTTCTCCTAATTCTGGGTTGAGTTCCAACAGTGTAGATCCAGTCAAATTTGTTGTTTTACTGTATGCACAGGCCAGCTTAGATATCTCCTTCTTCATTCCCATGGCAAGTCCAGGAACCGGTGGGATGAATGCAGCTACAGCTGTAGCAGCACCTGGATCTTTGTTGAGGTTTTTTGATGATCATCTTCTGGTATGAGTCTTCCAGAGAGTGCTGATGTTGGAAGTTCTTCTTCATATCGTATCTTAGTTCATTTTCTGGGTAGCTAAATTAGGCTTTGATCCTCTGTATAAACACAAACAGACCCTTTGCCCACACTTTGATATGCCCTTTATACCATTGTGTAGAACTCATTGGAGGTCACCACACAGGAACTGCTTTTTTTTTTTGAGAGAAAGGAATATTATCAGAAAAATATACCTCCATAGCCGATCATCTGACACCCTTTAAGTGATCAAAATTAAGTATATTTAAAGCATGCATTAATCAATGATTTACAGTTAGTTTTATCCTATCAGGGGGTAATCCCCCTTTTCTTTCTTTCTTTTTTTTTTGTTATCATTAATCTACACTTACATGAAGAATATTATGTTTACTAGGCTCTCCCCTATACCAGGTCCCCCCTATAAACACCTTTACAGTCACTGTCCATCAGCATAGCAAAATGTTGTAGAATCACTACTTGTCTTCTCTGTGTTGTACAGCCCTCCCCTTTATCCCACCCCCCCATGCATGCTAATCTTAATACCCTCCTTCTTCTTCTTCCCCCCCTTATCCCTCCCTGCCCACCCATCCTCCCCAGTCCCTTTCCCTTTGGTACCTGTTAGTCCATTCTTGGGTTCTGTGATTTCGTTGCTGTTTTGTTCCTTCAGTTTTTCCTTTGTTCTTATACTCCACAGATGAGTGAAATCATTTGGTATTTCTCTTTCTCCGCTTGGCTTATTTCACTGAGCATAATACCCTCCACCTCCATCCATGTTGCTGCAAATGGTAGGATTTGCCCTCTTCTTATGGCTGAGTAGTATTCCATTGTGTATATGTACCACATCTTCTTTATCCATTCATCTATCGATGGATATCTAGATTGCTTCCAATTCTTGGCTATTGTAAATAGTGCTGTGATAAACATAGGGGTGCATCTGTGTTTTCTCAAACTTGATTGCTGCATTCTTAGGGTAAATTCCTAAGAGTGGAATTCCTGGGTCAAATGGTAAGTCTGTTTTGAGCATTTTGATGAACCTCCATACAGCTTTCCACAATGGTTGAACTAATTTACATTCCCACCAGCAGTGCAGGAGGGTTCCCCTTTTTCCACAGCCTCACCAACATTTGTTGTTGTTTGTCTTTTGGATGGCAGCCATCCTTACTGGTGTGAGGTGATACCTCATTGTAGTTTTAATTTGCATTTCTCTAATAATTAGTGATGTGGAGCATCTTTTCATGTGTCTGTTGGCCATCTGTATTTCTTTTTTGGAGAACTGTCTGTTCAGTTCCTCTGCTCATTTTTTAAGTGGATTGTTTGTTTTTTGTTTATTGAGGTGGGTGAGCTCTTTATATATTTTGGATGTCAAGCCTTTATCAGATGTGTCATTTTCAAATATATTCTCCCATACTGTAGGGTTCCTTTTTGTTCTATTGATGGTGTCTTTTGCTGTACAGAAGCTTTTCAGCTTAATATAGTCCCACTTGTTCATTTTTGCTGTTGTTTTCCTTGCCCACGGAGATATGTTCAAGAAGAGGTCACTCATGTTTATGTCTAAGAGGTTTTTGCCTCTGTTTTTTTCCAAGAGTTTAATGGTTTCATGACTTACATTCAGGTCTTTGATCCATGTTGAGTTTACTTTTGTATATGGGGTTAGACAATGGTCCAGTTTCATTCTCCTACATGTAGCTGTGCAGTTTTGCCAGCACCATCTGTTGAAGAGACTGTCATTTTGCCATTGTATGTCCATGGCTCCTTTATCAAATATTAATTGACCATATATGTCTGGGTTAATGTCTGGGGTCTCTAGTCTGTTCCACTGGTCTGTGGCTCTGTTCTTGTGCCAGTACCAAATTGTCTTGATTACTATGGCTTTGTAGTGGAGCTTGAAGTTGGGGAGTGAGATCCCCCCCCGACTTTATTCTTCTTTCTCAGTATTGCTTTGACTATTCAGGGTCTTTGGTGTTTCCATATGAATTTTTGAATTATTTGTTCCAGTTCATTGAAGAATGTTGCTGGTAGTTTCATAGGGAGTGCATCAAATCTGTATATTGCTTTGGGCAGGACGGCCATTTTGACGATATTAATTATTCCTAGCCATGAGCATGGAATGAGTTTCCATTTGTTAGTGTCCCCTTTAATTTCTCTTAAGAGTGACTTGTAGTTTTCAGGGTATAGGTCTTTCACGTCTTTGGTTAGGTTTATTCCTAGGTATTTTATTCTTTTTGATGCAATTGTGAATGGAGTTGTTTTCCTGATTTCTCTTTCTGTTGGTTCATTGTTAGTGTATAGGAAAGTCACAGATTTCTGTGTGTTAATTTTGTATCCTGCAAATTTGCTGTATTCCAATATCAGTTCTAGTAGTTTTGGGGTGGAGTCTTTAGGGTTTTTTATGTACAATATCATGTCATCTGCAAATAGTGACAGTTTAACTTCTTCTTTACCAATCTGGATTCCTTGTATTTCTTTGTTTTGTCTGATTGCTGTGGCTAGGACCTCCAGTACTATGTTAAATAACAGTGGGAGGAGTGGGCATCCCTGTCTAGTTCCTGATCTCAGAGGAGAAGCTTTCAGCTTCTTG
Source organism: Manis javanica (assembly GCF_040802235.1). Taxonomy (NCBI): domain Eukaryota; kingdom Metazoa; phylum Chordata; class Mammalia; order Pholidota; family Manidae; genus Manis; species Manis javanica. The sequence continues at coordinate 8,057,236 of NC_133158.1, forward strand.
CTGTTCAGTATAATGTTGGCTGTGGGTTTATCATATATGGCCTTTGTTATGTTGAGGTACTTGCCCTTTATTCCCATTTTGTTGAGAGTTTTTATCATGAATGGATGTTGAATTTTGTCAAATGCTTTTTCAGCGTCTATGGAGATGATCATGTGGTTTTTGTCTTTCTTTTTGTTTATGTGGTGGATGATGTTGATGGATTTTTGAATGTTGTACCATCCTTACATCCCTGGGATGAATCCCACTTGGTCATAGTGTATGATCCTTTTGATGTATTTTTGAATTTGGTTTGCTAATATTTTGTTGAGTATTTTTGCATCTACGTTCATCAGGGATATTGGTCTGTAGTTTTCTTTTTTGGTGGGGTCTTTGCCTGGTTTTGGTATTAGGGTGATGTTGGCTTCATAGAATGAGTTTGGGAGTATTCCCTCCTCTTCTATTTTTTGGAAAACTTTAAGGAGAATGGGTATTATATCTTCCCTGTGTGTCTGATAAAATTCCGAGGTGAATCCATCTGGCCTGGGGGTTTTGTTCTTTGGTAGTTTTTTGATTACCGCTTCAATTTCGTCGCTGGTAATTGGTCTGTTTAGATTTTCTGTTTCTTTCTGGGTCAGTCTTAGAAGGTTGTATTTTTCTAGGAAGTTGTCCATTTCTCCTAGGTTTCCCAGCATGTTAGCATATAGGTTTTCATAGTACTCTCTAATAATTCTTTGTATTTCTCTGGGGTCTGTCGTGATTTTTCCTTTCTTGTTTCTGATTCTGTTGATGTGTGTTGACTCTCTTTTCCTCTTAATAAGTCTGGCTAGAGGCTTATCTATTTTGTTTATTTTCTCGAAGAACCAGCTCTTGGTTTCATTGATTTTTGCTATTGTTTCATTCTTCTCAGTTTTATTTATTTCTTCTCTGATCTTTATTATGTTCCTCCTTTGGCTGACCTTAGGCCTCATTTGTTCTTCTTCCAATTTCGATAATTGTGACATTAGACCATTTATTTGGGATTGTTCTTCCTTTTTCAAATATGCCTGGATTGCTATATACTTTCCTCTTAAGACTGCTTTTGCTGCATCCCACAGTAGTCTGGGCTTTGTGTTGTTGTTTTTGTCATTTGTTTCCATATATTGCTGGATCTCCATTTTGATTTGGTCATTGATCCATTGATTATTTACGAGCGTGTTGTTAAGCCTCCATGTGTTTGTGAGCCTTTTTGCTTTCTTTGTACAGTTTATTTCTAGTTTTATGCCTTTGTGGTCTGAAAAGTTGGTTGGGAGGATTTCAATCTTTTGGAATTTACTGAGGCTCTTTTTGTGGCCTAGTATGTGGTCTATTCTGGAGAATGTTCCATGTGCACTTGAGAAGAATGTGTATCCTGTTGCTTTTGGATGTAGAGTTCTGTAGATGTCTATTAGGTCCATCTGTTCTTGTGTGTCACTCAGTGCCTCTGTGTCCTTACTTATTTTCTCCCTGGTGGATCTGTCCTTTGGAGTGAGTGGTGTGTTGAAGTCTCCCAGAATGAATGCATTGCATTCTATTTCCTCCTTTAGTTCTGTTAGTATTTGTTTCAGATATGTTGGTGCTCCTGTATTGGGTGCATATATATTTATAATGGTTATATCCTCTTGTGAGACTGAGCCCTTTATAATTATGTAATGTCCTTCTTTATCTTTTGTTACTTTCTTTATTTTGAAGTCTGTTTTGTCTGTTACTAGAAATGCAACACCTGCTTTTTTCTCTCTGTTGTTTGCATGAAATATCTTTCTCCATTCCTTGACTTTTAATCTGTGCATGTCTTTGGGTTTAAGGTGAGTCTCTTGTAAGCAGCATATGGATGGATCTTGCTTTTTTATCCATTCTGTTACTCTGTGTCTTTTGATTGGTGCATTCAGTCCATTTACATTTAGGGTGATTATTGAAAGGTATGTACTTATTGCCATTGCAGGCTTTAAGTTTGTGGTTACCAAAGGTTCTGGGTTAGCTTCTTTACTGTCTTACTGTCTAACTTAACTTGCTTGTTGAGCTATTATAAACACGGTCTGATGATTCTTTATTTCTCTCCCTTCTTATTCCTGCTCCTCCCTTCTTCATATGTTGGGTGTTTTGTTCTGTGCTCTTTGTAGGAGTGCTCCCATCTAGAGCAGTCCCTGTAAGATGCCCTGTAGAGGTGGTTTGTGGGAGGCAAATTCCCTCAACTTTTGCTTGTCTGGGAATTGTTTAATCCCTCCTTCATTTTTAAATGATAATTGTGCTGGATACAGTAGTCTTGGTTCAAGGCCCTTCTGTTTCATTGCATTAAGTATATCATGCCATTCTCTTCTGGTCTGTAGGGTTTCTGTTGAGAAGTCTGGTGATAGCCTGATGGGTTTCCCTTTGTAGGTGACCTTTTTTTTCTCTCTGGCTGCCTTTAATACTTTGTCCTTGTCTTTGATCTTTGCCATTTCAATTATTATGTGTCTTGGTGTTGCCCTCCTTGGATCTCTGTCATGGGAGTTCTGTGTACCTCTGTGGTCTGAGAGGCCATTTCCTCCCCTAGTTTGGGGAAGTTTTCAGCAATTATTTCTTCAAAGACACTTTCTATCCCTTTTTCTCTCTCTTTTCTGGTACCTCTATAATGTGGATATTGTTCTGTTTTGATTGGTCACACAGTTCTCTTAAAATTCTTTCATTCCTGGAGATCCTTTTATCTCTCTCTGCATCAGCTTCTCTGCGTTCCTGTTCTCTGTTTTCTAGTCCATTAATGGTCTCTTGCATCTCGTCCATTCTGTTTTGAAGTCCTTCCAGAGCTTGTTTTATTTCTGTATTCTCCCTCCTTAGTTCTTGCATATTTCTGTGCAAGTCCATCAGCATGGTTATGACTTTTGTTTTGAATTCTTTTTCAGGAAGACTGGTTAAATCTATCTCCCCAGGTTCCTTCTCAGGGGAAGATGTAGCTGATGCCGAAGCTGTCTGGGTTAGTCTTGTCTGGATCACATTTTTTTGCCTTTTCATATTGCTAGGTGCTATTGACTGTCAGCTGGGGGGCCAAACTTTCCACTTGCTACTGTCCTTTCTTTACTGGGACAACTGCGACCCCTAGTGGCTTGTGTTGGGTAATTGCGTGTAGTCTGGGTCTTTGTGTCTTGCCTGGCTGATATGGAGGAAGCTCCCTTCCTGAGGGCGTGGCCAGCCTTAGGCTGCTTCTCTCCTTTCACCTCACCCCAGTGGGGTTATGGACGGGGGGCTGTTTGGCTGTTTACCTCCATGAGGGGTCTCAGAGCTGTTGCCCAGGGGGTTAGTGCACCCGGTTTTCCCTGTAATTTCCGTCTACTGGACTGTGACCTATGTTGTTTCCGTCTAGCTGTTGCGTCCCTGTCCCTTTAAGACTTTCAAAAAGCCCTTGCTTTTCTTTGTCACAGGGCATCAGCTTCGGGACCCGTTCACCAGTCCTGCTGCCCTGTTTCCCTAGTATCCAGGACCCCATGCATGCACTGTGTCTGCGCTCTGGTGCGGATGGCTGGGGCTGGGTGTTCAGCAGTCCTGGGCTCCCTTTCCCTCCCTGCTCCGAACTTTTCTCCTCCCGCCGGGAGCTGGGGGGAGGTGTGCTCGGGTCCCGCCAGGCTGGGTCTTGTATCTTAGCCTTCACCAGGTGCTGGGCTCTCGCATGTGTGGATGTAGCCTATCTGTTGTCCTGTGTCTTCTGGTCTCTCTTTTAGGATTAGTTGTATTTGTTGTATTTTCAAAAATATATATGTTTTTGGGAGGAGATTCCCACTGTCCTACTCATGCAGCCATGTTGGCTCCGCCTCCCGATAGTAAGTCACTTTTGCATTCCTAGAATACACCTTAGTTGGTTGTGTGGTATTACTCTGGTTCATTGTTGGATTCTATTGCAAATATATACTTTCAAATGTTTCGTCCTTACTCATGAATTATATTGGTCTACAGTTTTCTTTCTAGAATTATGATTAATTACTTTATAATATGAATTGAGAAAATATTCTTTTTTAGGAACATTTTTTATCCTCTGATCTGTAATAATTTACATCACACCTGGAAAAAACTCTTCTATACCTACCTGTACTTAGCTGTGAACCCACTTAGTCTTGGTAACTTTTCAGTATCTTTTTTAACCATAAATTTGATCTCTTTTATGATAGTTAATTTAAATCTTCTACCACATCTTGAGTTTTGATAGTTTATATTTTGCTATAGTGTGTTTTATAGCTTTGAATGAGGAAACTTAATGCTGTTTGTATACCTTTTGCTGTGTCCATTGGATTTTGGCTATAAAGTGTTCTCCTTTTCATTCAACCCATTCATTTCATCTAATACATAAAGACATTACTTTAATCTCTCTTTCATAATTATTTCCAGTGTTATTGTGTTTTGGTCAGAGGGGGTCACTCACATAAGCTCTACTTTATTAATATCTGCTAAAATATGTTTTGAGAAAGGTTTTGTTAATCAAGTATGGAGTCAATTTTGTGAATGCAAATATTCATTCAACAAATATTCATCAAACTCAGTTCCATGCAGGTCTCTTTTCTAGGTGCTGATGACATAGCAGTCAAGAGCACTGATATACCTTGTTTTGTGGAGTTTACATTTTAGTGAAGTGACAGTGTTCTATTGAGAAATAAATACATAATCTAGTTTACTGTTCCATTTAATTCTTCTATGTCCATATTTATTTTTTGTCTACCAAATCTGTTCAATTCTGATACTGTTTCTGCTATTCTTGCTTAACAAACTCTGTTTTGTTTGTAATATTTAAAATTTTTGCTTTAGATGCTTTGCTTTTTGATGCCTATAGATTTATGACTGTTAGAGTCTCTTCATAAGTTGCACTTTTGATAATTATGCCATCTTTTATATCAGATTAGTCTCATTATTGACAGTAGTATTACTTCTGCTTTTCTTTTGCTTGTTTGCACTGATCTAAGAAGTGATTTTGAGCTGTGGTTGTTTTATTTTGGTTGGGTGAATATAGCTGGGTTTTGTTTTCTACCTTAACATGACCATCTCTCTTTTTTAATGTGAGAATTCAATTCTGTCATTTTTACTATTATGACTATATAGTTGATTTTATTTCTTTCATGCATTTACTTATTCATTTATTCAGCAGACATGTTAAATGCCAATATGCTAGAGATTCAGCAATGAGCAAAACAGATGAAATTCCAAACTCATGACACTTACATTGTAGTTGGGAAGTTAAAGATGGCAATCATAATACATGAGTAAGATATCAAATATATTAGTAGGTGACAGAAGTTAGATAGCAAAAAAAAAAAAAAAGAGTAAGGTTATGGGCAATATTAAGGAGATTATAATTTTAAATAGAGCAGACAGAGTGGGTCTCTCTGAAAAAAAGACAATTGAAAAAGAATTGAAGGAGATGAGGAAGGAAGCCAGGTGGGCAGCCGAAAGGACAGTTTCTAGGCAGAAGGAAGGGCCACTGCCAAAGACTTCTGTGTGTTTGGCATGTTCAGGCCACACATAGAGAAGGCAAATGTGGTGGGTTTGGCAGAGAAGGAGGTGAAAGGGAGAAAATGAAGCGAGGGAGAAGCTTGATAATTATTTAAAACATGTACCATAAATGAATTGTAAAGTCATTGGTGATTTTTTTGAACTTTATTTAATCACATTGATTGAGGTATACATTTATTTATAATGAAATAGATTCTAATGTATTTTGAGACATTAATGTATCTGTATAAATAGCATCATTATCAAGGTAAAGAATATCTTCATTACCCAGCAAGTTCCTTTGTGTCCTATTTAGTCAATAGCTAGTTTCCATCTTTGGTTCCAGACAGCCACTGATGTTTTTTTTTTTTTTCAGTCATTAAGGATCAGATTTGTCTTTTCTAGGTTTTTATATGAATGGAGTTACACAGTATCATTTTTGTGTCTGATTTCCTTTACTCAGCATAAGTAAGATTCGCTGTGTGCATCAGAAGTTTGTTTCTTTTTTATTGCTGAATAATATTCTATCCTGGGAGTAGACCTCAATTTAAGTAGCTACTCACCTGGTGTGGTGATGGACATTTGGGTTTCCAGTTTTTTACTGTTATGAATAAGCTGTCACAAATCTCCATATACAACTTTTGTGTGGATATGTTTTCATTTTCCTTGGATAAATATCTAGGAGTGGAATGGCTGGGCCATATAGCAAAGAATGTTAAACCTGATGTGTCAAACTGTTTTCCAAAGAGGTTGAGCCGTTTTGCATTCCTACCAGCAATGTTGGAGAGTTTCTGTTGCTTCATATCCACACCAATACTTGATAGTTGAGGCTTTTAAATGTTACCCAATCTAACGGCTGTGGGGTGGTATTTCATTACGGTTTTAATTTGCATTGCCCTGATAACTCATGGTGCTGAGCTCCTCTTCATGGGCTTGTTACCTGTTAGCATATCTTCTTTTTGTGGAGATTCTGTTCAAATATTTGCCTATTATTTTTTTTCTTTTTAGTTTGTTTGGCTTCCTTTTATTGGACTGTAAGGAGCTTTCTTTTATTGAATTGTAGAAGAAGAGACTCTGGATACAAGTCCTCTGTCATGTGTTTGTGTGGTACATACATATAAATGCATAGCCAATGTAAAAATAAATTTAAAAGGAATACAAAATTCATAATCAATTATTAAAAATATTAACACCTGTTTGGAATTAATTTTTTAAAACAATTTCTGGGTTAGGACAAATTCTGGTTCAGGTTGTAGGACCTGACTATAATTCTTACATCCAGATAGCAATTTACTGTGTAATACTTGGCTTATGTTTACACAACTTGTAACTCACTGTGCAAAAGTATTATTGCCAATTCTTTCACTTCAAATTTTATCATTAACTCTCCACTAGACACAAACTGAACAGTTTGATTTTACTTGGCACATATCCTTCATTCCCTTTGGCCGGCTGAAAACACATAGCATGGCAAACATATTATAACTATAAATCTTGAACATATTATACCTATAAATAATTCAGATTGTTATTAACTGTCCCTCTTCCAGCTCTTCAGCTTAATTGATCTAGAATTACCTTGATTATCCACCTAGCATGACCTTCTGAATTCTCACAAGGATGAAGTGATATGTCAGAGCTTTAGAAAGATGCATTTTTACCATCCTAGTTTCCTGGGGGTAGTAGGAAGATCTATTTTCCCAACAGTTATTTAATTCCATATAATATCTCCTTTACCTGTAGCAAGAGCAGCAGTGCATCTCTTTGTGCCCAGCTCTGCCTGCAGCTGGGTTCTTCTACGTTCTCTCTCCACACCTCCCCTCCTGGGCTTGCTTAGTGGACAGATACCGAAACCAACCTTTCTATCTCCCGTGAATTAGGAAATATTATCACAGCCAGGGGATTATTGAAAAACTAAATTTAACAAATAAAAGTGAATTTTAAAATATAAATCAGACACATCCCTAGGATTTGCTTTTAACCACATACCTTCAAAGAAATTATGCTTTTACTCCCAGCAAATTACCTAGGAGCAAAAAATGACAAGAGTAATCTATTTTTTTCACAGCTGGTTGGCTGGCCAAAGTTTCTCATCAAGGAGTACGTGCCGTTTGCTCCCCAGATGGACAGCCTGGACGAGCTGCAACTCCACAGGGCCTGGGACTCAAGGTGAGAATGATACTGCCGGGGCTTTCAATCTCGCGCAGCTCTGCACACTCGAAATTGCAAGTGGCCCACTTCCAAATGAACATCTACTGGGACAATATCCTGTATCTTGTCAGAATGAGTCCCATTAAATCCTCAGCTGGAATTAGACCAAAAACTTGTAATAATTACGGAAACTTTATTAAAAAGTTGAAGCCTTAGACTGTGACAGTGAAAACACTTAGGCGACATTAACAGTAATTGAAATCTCTGTGAGATTTTCGTTTCAAGCAGGCTTGGTTGATGGCCAAGCAAACAACACCCAAAGGAGAAGGTGTGAAGCTGGAACACCCAGTTTCTAAGGGGGTAATTGTCTTCTGTTTCATTACACAGTGTCGTGCTGGGGCCGCGGTGAACTGCCCCGTTGGGGGCCAAAGCGCCACCATCGCTGTCATGACGGGCTCGGGCCCCACTGCTGTACCGCCACCGGCCTGCAGGCTTCCTGGGCTTTTCCCCGGTATTGTGGGTCCCTGTCTCTTTCTCTGCCATTCTGCCTTCAAAATCCATTGCTTCCCCTAGTAAGTCCTGAGCTTTAAGAACAAGAGTATTAAAGAAATAGTTCTGAAACTTGGCCTGACAAATATTTTGCTCGTAAATTTGGGGCTTTGTTTTGCAAGTGGAGAACACCAGAATAATCTTTACCACCCTTCAGTTACAAGGATGACTCTGCTTTGAATTTGTCGTCCGATGAGAAAGTTCGCAGAAGGAACTTTATCAATTTAGGAGGCTTTTCTATCTCGTTTTTCTAGTTTTTACATTGAGCAAGCAGTTCAGCTGGTCATGTGTAGCTTTTTGTTTCCGTATTCCTGGGGGCAATTCTTAGGCAACCTGTTTTGTTCTGTTTTGACTTTTACAACTCAGCATGACTTGACAAGACAATGTGGACTTTTGAGAGGATCACTAGAGAAAAACCCCTCAAGTTTTGGGTTCAATGATGGGCAGGCCATTCTCAAGGGCAAGTCTGATACATAGAATGTTTCTAATGAATGCAGATATATCTTTTTTTTTTACAGAAATTCTAATGTTCAATCAGTAGAGCCAAGGAGAAGGCCGGGGTCTCAACTGGAATACTGCATAACTGGGTTGTGGACACCAGGTAACAGGAGAAGCAGTAACAAACTGGAGAGACCCAGAGTACCAGGCAAGAATGGTAGGAGATTCAAAATCAGACTTTCTGTGTTTGGGTCAAAAGAGGTAACTCTTGGGGAGTCCTGACTTGGAGAAAACTTACTGTGCATTGCTACAGATGTCCGGAGGTGTGACCCGTGGGTGACAGGAAGGGACACCAACTAGATTGCTGTCTCTGAATGAGGAAAAATGAGCTGCCAAAGATTAGAGTGCATTCCATCTCTGCAGAGGTGTCCAGGGAAGGCCTGAGCAATCGTTAGTGGGCATTATTGCAGAAGAGACTAACTCATGTCTGAACAATTCATATAAATAACTCTAGGTCCCTTCTAACCCAAATGTTCCATGATTTTATGAAACTGGGTTTTTTTCAAGAGAATGAGACACATTTTATCATTAGTAAAGTCCAAATGGATGCCTACATTCTGTAGGAAAATCATTTTTCCTAAATGTTTTACAGATTCTCCTATACAACCTTCACAACCTTTTCTTTTCTTAGATATTATGATGTACACTTATGGATCATGATAAATAATTCCCAAGTAGTTAAAAACTTTTTTAGAGTTTGCTATCATATTTTAAAGGGTGGAAGCATCTTTAGAATGGATTCAGAATTCCCTGTACAGTGTCTATATTCTAAATATTCTATGTTATAAGAGGTTGGTTACAGTATCACAAGATTATCCATTACTTAAAATAAGCTTCTGATACAAGATGACTTTCAGCTCTAGAACAGAATTGGAATCTTTATCTTTTTAGGTAGTACATTATTCTTAGGTTATTAAGTGATAGCCCTAATAAAGTGGTACTTCAGGGCCCTCTAACAGGTTTCTTTTCAAATAGCAACATGCGGTGCAACAAGAAAGTATTGAGTGATGACACAGAACGTCATTAACTCAATTTTCATTCAAACCAGTGGCTGTGATGTGCTCTGCCGTGCAGTAGACTAATGTGCCCTGGCCTGATTGTGCTCAGGGGAAGATAAACCTGAGCAAATCAGAGGACTGATAATTGAAACAACTTAATCCTGCCTCCCAGAATAGTGGGGGTAAAGAAGAGTGAGTCCCAGCAAGCAGTGAGAATGACAGGAGTGTGGACAAGAGAATTTGGGGACAGCAAGATAGACCATTACTTTTTCTTAGACACGATTTAGCATATATTTAATAAATCCTCTTCCCTGTGCTGCTCTTGTCCTCCTGTCAGCCACTGTGACATCTTGTTTGGTTTTGCTTGCATCATTCAAGACTTTTAGGGAATAATCACTTCCTCCAGTTCTTATGGGATGAAATAACAAAATGGTGGTGTTCCATAGTAAGTTTACTGCTGTCTGCGTAATCATCCCAGGCTGGTTTGGCCGGCAGCCTGATTTCCTTCCTCAGTCTCAGTCAGGCCAGGAGAAGAAGGGCTTCCTCTGCTGGTCTCCAGGCCCTTGGCCTTCCCTGGGTCAAGCTGAGGCCCTGGGTGGGCGTCAGTAGAGGTGAGCATCTATTTCCCTTGACTCGTGAGCGCCTTTCTTTCCTAGAGCAGGTTTTTGGAGGGCTTCACTTGCCCTGGGAACATAAGTACTGGAAAACAGTTTGAGAGCAGATTTAAAGATATAGAGGCAAGGGTCAGGCCTCAGCAAAACTGCAAACGTGGCCATGCAGCCAGAGCCTCTGGGGCTGCCCCTGTCTGGTCACATTCTGCTTGAATGGCCATTGTATGGTCCCCAGCTTCCCTTCCTTTCCTGCCAGCCCCCATTCACTGATGAGGAACCAGTACCCGTTGACTGTTCCACTTGAGCAAGGGGACTTTCTGGGGGTTACCCCACCCCGCCTTTTGTTCCCTTCCACGTTTTCTTCCCTTCCCTTGACTGAAATCTGACTTTGCTCATAATCTGAGAGCCTATCTGGTGATCACGAAGGTCAGAGGATCCGCATCCTGGACACGAAAGTGTCATGCATCGATCTCAAGGCCATTCTGTATAAGTGCATTAAGTCGTGTGTTAGTTTTCTCTTGCTGCTGTAACAAATTACCACACATTTACTGGTCTAAAACAATACAGATATATCCTCACTGTTCTGGAGGCCAGACGTCCCAAACCAAGGTGTTGGCACTCCTTGAGGCTTTAGCAGAGCGTCTGTTTTTCTCCCTTTTCAGCCTCTAGAAGCTGCCTGTGTCTCTGGCTTGTGACCCCATTTCTGCATTCCTCCAACCTCTTTCTTCTGTCCTCACACCTCCCGTTGTTCCCTCTGATCTCCTGTCTCCTCTTGTAGGGACTTTAGTTACTATATCGTGCCCACTTGGATAATTCAGGACACTCCTTGTCACAAATTCCTTAACTTAGTCGGACCTTCAAAGTCCTTTCTGCCATAGAAGGTAGCATATTCACAAGTTCCAGAGATTGGGATGAGGGCATTTTTTTGGATGGCCATGATCAGCTTGCTACAAGTAATATTTATTGTAGATACTTCTTTAATTCAATGTATCTCAAAGCTGAGCAATATATAGACCCATCTTTAAAGGAATAAAATTTTATAGACTTCCCTGTGTTGACATATGTTTATTAAATTGTTACATAAATACATGTAAACATTAAATTCCTTAGAAATGCCTCCTGTTCGTAGCTCTTACACAAATATAAATCTAAAACAAAGTTACAAATTAAATACAAGTAATTCATAAAGTGAATGAAATTCAAGTACCCTGACTTGATGTGAGAGATGATGTGATTTGACTGAAAATGGAATAGCTGAGAAATCTGAGTGCAGCGCTGCCCACGAGGGTGGTGTTTTCTCAGTTCAGCTCACCTATACTGTCTGTTGTGGGGTGACTCAATACTTCCTTTTTTTCCCTTCCCAAGTTTGTTCATAGAGGATTCTCAGACATAATTTGGCTTTCACCTATCTTGAATACCTGCTAATTTCACTTTTGCTCTTTCCTCGTTTGCCCAAGACAATGAAAGTATTACTGCTGGGTCCCAGAAAAACTACTGGCTCTGAATTTGCATAGCAGTGCTTGCCTAGATAATGATCCTGCAGGAGGTCCAGAATATGCTGTTTCCATAAGATTTTTTTTTGAATTCAAAAGCCCATTATAATTTCTTACAGAGAATTCATTTGAGGGACTCTCCCTTAACTCTGCCTTTAATGGTAGCAATAGCAGGCAGTGCAGGAAGGATTCTTCATTGAGAATATTGTTTCAGGCTAATGTTATATCACTTAGGTTTTAACTTTTTCTTATTTATGAAATACAGCAAAGCTCCTTAGGCAGGAACTTTACAAGACTACTATTTCAGTAGCCTGTGACTCTATTCTTGATGGGAAAACAGTTTAAAAAGGAGAGAGAAGAAGGAGATAAAGTGAGAATGATGGGTAGGCTGGTGAATGAATGAGAGACTGCAAATATATGAGAAACACGGTTTAAATGATGCTAAGGAGTTTGGCTCTTTGGTTACGTAAGCACTCGGGAAAGGTAACACTTGGATACACTCATCCTCTGAAGAAGGCATGGGCCCTCAGTCCTGGTGTAGCTCTCTCTGCAGTCTGACCTTCACAAATCTATGATTTCCTTATTTTTTTCCCACTGCTAGTGAAGTTTGGTGGGATGTGATTCCAGAAGTTTCTTCTGGACCAGACCTCTGGTGTTTGTCAAGCTCCATGCTGTTCTATCATAACCCCTGTCCACCTTCCGGGAAAATTTTGATCTGTAGTGGAGTCAGTGGAGGTGGTTAGAAAATCCGGAGGTGGTGGGATATGTACACCACCATTCTGGTTCTGCTGAAATTCACTGGCTTCTAATTTTTAATTTGTTTTGGAAAAAAAAAAAAGACCAGTTTAACATTTCTACATTTCCACTGATCGCTTTTTTCATTTCCCTTTGATTAGCCACAAAGGCTGCTGCTGTCATTCACGCTAGCAAGACTTTTATGTTCTCTTTATGAAATAACAATTACTTCTATAATGGAAGAAAGAAATCTTGAAAAAAATTAGCAAGCTATACACATTTTTTCTCCTTGTATTTGGATTTAGAAGCTTACATATAGTCTAAATTATTATCTACACAAGACTTATCAAAAGTCATAATCTCATCAAAATCCTGTCTGCTATGGAGAATTGTCTGAATTCACCTTCTGTTGGTGGATTTACTCATTCTTCCATTCTATGTCCCCATTTCTAAGCCTCTTAACAGAATGTAGCATTTTTTTTCTTTTAGAAGGTGTTTATCCTGGTCATTGTGATGTAATCACAACTGAAATATCTTCTTTGTGTACAGAGGGTACACACTTGATATTTAGTGAATGAATGAAGAAGTGAATAATGCTAAAAAGCTGATTTTTAAACCTAATTGAATGGGTTGCTTTGATACTATCATATGGTTTTATTATAAGTAGATTCTCCCAGGAACCAAGGGAAGGTTGGAAAGAGAGTGTGGTGGGGGAGGAGCTGGTTTGATCTTCTGGTGCATGTTTGGTGACATTATTTTAAAGCACAGAAAATAATAACATGACAAACACTATATTCACCACTGGAAATCATTACTTTGAACATTTCTTCTTCATATTTGCTTCAAGTCTTTCATTTTAAACACAAAACAAATAGAAATAAAATTGAAGTTTCTTTCTGCTCCACACCCTGGCCCATTACCCTTTACCCATCATCTAAAAGTAGCCACAGTGATGGATTTGATGTGAATTCTTCCAGTTTATTCTTTTATGCTTTTACACATAAATAGACATAAAGACATAGAATTGTTTTCTGGTACATATTTTTAATTTTACCTAAATGGGAGCATCAATATGATTCACTAGAGGGCTATGCTTCCTCCTCCTTTTTCTACTTTTCCTGTTTTGTTTTTTTTTTTCCCCCTGGGCTAGTTTCCTTTTTTGTATATTTTATCTCCTGTAAGTCAGGAAGGCATGTTTTTTAGGACCTGTTATTTTCTTATAAAATACTTTATTTTTCTACCTAAAAATACAATGCAGCCTCATTCACAAAACTTAGAAAATACCAACAATGCTCAAACTGGTGGGAGGGGGAAATACAAAATTTACTATCAAACTCCTGCTAATAAATCGGTCAAGTTTTGGATTTACATCAGTTGCTCAAGCCCACATCTCATACCACCCCATTTTTTATCTAGGAAAACTCAGAGTAGCCATCTACACTCACAGCCTGCAGTTCCTGTTTTCCCATTCTCTCTTCAGTCAGGGTTTCTTCACCACCCACCCAGGGCCCCTCATTCAAGGATCAGTTCTCAGTCTTCTTACGTACCTTCAAGAGCATGTGCCTCCCCAACCTTGGAGTCCTCCTTGGCTCATCCCTCTACACCCCACCTCCTTCAGGAAACCACTTCAGCGGCATTTGCAGAATACCCCCAGAATCTGACCCTTCTCAGCCCTGGACCACCACCAGCCTAGCCCAAGCACCGTCAGTACTGAGCAGGATTATTGCAACTCCTCCTAACTGCTCTCAAGTTTTTACCTATTTTGCAGCACATTCTCAATACAGCAGCCAGAGTGACTCTTTTAATCTTAGAACAGATCATATCACACATCTCTTTAAAGCCCTCCCATGGCTGCCCATCTCAATCTGGGAAAACCCTAAATGACTATATATGGCATACATATGCCACATGGCCTGGCATGGTCCGGCCACTTGCCACCTCGCTGGGCTTCCTCTCTTCTGCCTCTCTTTGTTGTCCCTTGAATATGCCAAGCACTCTCCTGCCCGAAAAAGCCTTTGACATTTGCTGTTCTTTCTACCAAGCACATTATCCTCCAGTCATGATTACAGCTCCCCATGTACTTCCTTCAGGTCTCTGTTAATGGTGAGGCCTGCCTTTTGTTCTAGTCCCCTACTCTGCTTTATTTTTCTCCTTAGCATGTATTATCATCTGCCATACTTTACATTTACCTGCTCATTCATTTATTTCCTGTATCCTGTCCCTAGAATCTAAGTTCTATGAATCAGGTGCTTTCTTTTTCCACCATTATTTTTCCAGTGTGTAAAGTTGTGGCAGGCACCCAATAAATATTTGTGGTATGAATAATGAATGAATGACTTCAGTGTTTTTCATTTTATATACATAATTCATTTTTTATAGAAGGCATCATATAAACATAGCTTGCTTTTTAAAACCTAATATACTGTCAACATTTGCCATATCAAGAATATTCTTCTATAACATTTTTCATAATAGCTCTTTAGAACTCTTATTTTAGAGAGATTATGACAATTTACTTCACCAATTCTCTATGAATGCACCTTTTGATAGTTTGCAAAATTTTATAGCAAATGACACTGTGGGACAAGGTGGCCACTTGAACGTACATCCTTTTCTTGTGCTCTCACTCTTCCATTCTGCGAGAAAACAGTGCAACCAGGAGCAGGTCAGTCGTCAGGCCTAGGGTTCTCTGCTGGCCCTTATAACTTGTGCTATCATCTCTGGGCCTCTGAGTCCCTCACCTTACGAACTTTACGTAGCCACCCAAATGTTGGTCGTTACTGTTCCCTATTCCACATGGTGCACTGAAAACGGGAACAAGCCTCTTGTGTCTCTTCTTCTTCTTCCAAATAATCATCTAATGTTGTTGAATATTGAATTTCAATACTTCTCCTAATAAGACGCGCAGCATCATGGCCTGAATCCATCTGTGCTTTTTTTTCCCCCCTTAGGAGATTTTGGCTGATCATTCAGGAATATAGCTTATTTTGTTTTGCTAATTTCATGCAAACCCCTGCCTACTGCTTAATCTTCAACACCACTCAAATCAATTGATCAGAGGTAATTTAGATAAAGCATCTGCTTTCTCTTCCCACCAGTGATCAATAAATGACTGCTTAGGAATAATCAAGTGTCCTCACTTCCTAGTATGCAACAAGTATGGGTCCCTGAGTTACTGGCACCCAGCCTTGCTGCTGGGACTGGGAAACGTTCTCTGTAGGGGGTTGAACTCCTTTGTTGGGTGACCCTGAGGATCAGTCAGTGACCCGTCAGCTTCAGAGAGTGTCCCTTTCCATCTTTCAGAGAAATTTTCATTTGTGTTTGCTTGCCACTAGAAGTTAAAGGAGATCCCAGTTATTTTTATTTACTTGTCCATATTGGCTAGCCTACGATGGCTTACTCAAAGTCTCAAAATAAAAAAGGCTTACAGGAATTAAAGGTGTTGTGGATTATATTCATCTGTAAAACATTCTCTATTTAAAAGTCTTTATGGGAGACATAATCACACTTCCTATTTTTAGTGTTTTCATAGCTTATAAAAGTCTTTTGCATACTGTGTATCTCTTGATCCTTCCTGCCTGAATAACTTTATTTTTCTTGGAGAGGAAGCTAACTCCTACCAGGAAGGTCAGTGTTTTGCTCAGTTGTCACACTGTTCGTGAGCACTGAAGCCTGAATTCAAATCCTGTACCACTGATGGGGTTCTTGTAACAAAGCCGAGGCACTTGGCACTATCCAGCATTCTTCACCCTCCCGCATATTAGAATCCCCTTGGGGAGCTTATGAAAAAATACAGGTTCCTGGGCTCACCCCTCCCAGGGATTCCGAGTCATTTGGGCTTCTGCAGGGCCAGAAATCATCATTTTTAAGAGCTCCCCAGGTGATCCTAATGCATAGTCAGGGAGCTCTCCGTCACAGTTTCTTAGGCAGAGATGAGACAATAGGCAATTAGCTGCTAATCAAGAAAAGAAGCAATTCAGCTCAAAAAATAGAAAGGAATGATGGCTTTATTTTGCTGTCCTGTCCTTGTCATTAGAGAAAATCATGGGAGTTTAAAAGTCATTGCAGAGAGATGAAGCTTTGTAATAAGAATTATGGGATGACAGAAGCTTCTAGCTCTGCTATGACGCCCTCAGGGAAGAAGCTGCCCTCTTTCCCCTGGCAGATGACTCCTTCACAGTGATGTGCGGTCAGTGGATTGCCTTATCATTACCTTATGTTGACCTGTCTCCTTTTGAATGTTAATCAAGGGTGACTCTCCTTTGGTTCAGCAGAGGAGTTGATCCCACTCAGTGAATCTCCATTCTTTGTTTAAAGTTTTGAAGTGCAAAAATTTGCCACACTATTTGTTTTTTCTGTCTAGTCTGGACTGGGTTTGGTGCATTTCCAAGGACCCACCTGTTGGGCTCCTTTTCCTGCTCTAATCTCAGAAAAGAGAACGAATTCTCTCTTGTATAGACATCAGCACTGTTTAATTTTGACAGGGCTTCTCCAGGTTTCAGGGGTGCCCATTCAGGGATCTGATCCATGAATGTTTTTTAACCAGTGCTGATGCTTCATTTATTATAACTCATTTCTGCTGCACGAAGGGCCTCCTCAGAATTCTAGTCCTATAGTGTTTGTCCCTATTCATCTGCACTGTTCTTGTGTAACTGCCTGCGTTTTAAATAATTGGCTTGGAGGAGGCTAGAGGCACCCAGGCAAAACTAGGCCCAGTCTTTGGAGCCACTCACCTGCCTTGCTGGAGCTGCAGGGCTGCCAGTCATGATCTGGGTGGTCTGAGTCAAGATGCTTAATCTCTTTGAGCCTCAGTTTCTTCATTTGGGTTGAGGATTAAATAAAATCATTTATGTTAAGTGCCTGGCACCCTGGGTGCTCAGTCTGTGTCAGTCTGTTTTTTGATAGTTCATATTCTATTTTCCCAGTACTGTTAACTGCATAGCCACACCTGCCTGTGTGTTATCTGTTCTTCTCAATAATAGGTCTGGCTGCTCAACAATGTAGTTTACCTGGCTCCATATATTCAGTCCAGAAGCTGTCCAGAATGTGGACAGCCCTTAAACCTGCAAGCTGCCTGGGAGGGGAAGCAGTATTTATTAATTCCACTCTGTCTTCCTCCAAAAGAAACAAAAACAAAACACACATACACACACACACACACACACACACACACACACACACACACACACACTCACACTCACACACATCAATGGAAGCACTGTGCTTTAAGGGATTTCCTTGCAAAAACTTTATAAGGTCACAGTATATTCTAACCGTACAGATTTGGGTTTGACACTCAGAGTTGTGTTTCCCATGGACACACAGCCAATAATTGGTAAAATCAGAATTCCATCCTGATCTGATTCCAAAGATTGTTGCGTCTGTGTAGAGAATGGTAAACAAGATAGTGCACTGTGATGGCAAAGTAATCACCTGCTTTTCACAAGCCCACCTGGTGCATGAAACACTTGGGTAGGGTGAGATGTGAAATGTTCGGGGGCGCTAGTCATTTTGGTGGTGTAGTTGTGTATTTCTGCCTGTGTTGGCATGAGTGTATGTCTGCAGAAGGAATGTGGTTATAAAAATCAATTCACAAAATTTCTCACTGTTGCTAAATGGCAGACCCTGCATGTTCAGAAGCTCGATAGAGTCTTTAAATAAGAAACTTCTCACAGGAGTCAAATATCCACAAAACATCTGTGTGCCTAATCAAGGAGGTACAAGGCCACACTTAGTCAACAGGAGGATTCCCTGCAGAAAGACATCACTAAAAGAAGTACCATATGATTTATTTGCTATAACTCAATCTCCATCTGTTTCCTAAAATGGATTGTGTACACGTTGCACTCCAGGTGTCCAGCCAGGGCAGAGGCAGACCGAGGAGCAGAAAGCTTTTCCCTCCCTCGGGCTGTCAGTGACATGCTCTGCAGAGTCAGGCATGGCCGAGGAGGTCTGCAAGGAGATGCCTTGGACTGCCTCGCCGACATCTCAGACCTTTGGGAATTGGCAGGATCATCGGCCTTTGAACAAGGCTCTATAGCAATAGTGGGGTCCAGGTGGGCTTTGAACATTCTGTTTTTTTCCAGAGATTTGTTCAACTCCCATTTTCAGACTCCAGATGATAATTTTGCCAGTTCGGACAAGATGCTATTCATAGTTGCTTATATTTCTTATGTAGGTGAAAGTGGTTGAACAAATTCTTTCTTGCTATAGTGTGTTAAAGAAAATCAGGTGAAATGGAAACCCTTTGTCATTCTGTAAAAAGGGTATAGGAACTGTCAAGTAAACACCAGTGCAGTCTTATAAAACCAAGCCAGCTGAATAAGAACCAAAGATTCCTGAGTCTTCAGAACATTAAGAGTTTTACTGAGCTGAATACTGTCTTCTATTTACTTTTTCTAGGTATGAGAAACCTCATCTGTTTTATTTCTAAAGCTTCCTTGTTTAGGCTTACTGTAACTCAACAGCAGACTTAAAGAAACTATTTCTGTAGGAAGGTTTTCTTCCTTCTGTATTTCTCTTTGTTAGGCAAACCCAACAAATCAGCTGCATAACACATTGACTGTGGAGAGGGGGAAACACAAGGTTGGCGTGAGCGCACCCCCCCAGCTAGGCTCCATGTTCTCGCCCTGGGCCCCCAGCTTTCCCCTGAGCACACCCTTCTCTGCTCTGTGTCACTTGGGCAGGGATTTGACTCCTCACTCCAACATTTCATTCCCTCACCTGTGAATGGAGATGATATATGTGACATTGGGTTTCTCTTGAGGAATGGCATAAAATTATATAAAATCATGTTCTTACTCCAGTATGCTAAATAGATAGGATTCAGTTAATATTATTAACATGTGAATCTGAATTTCAAAGCTGTACGTTGGAACAGGAGATAGAGGTGGGCTGTTCTGCTCTTTGGGGTTGGAATATCTCGCTGGGAGAGGAGATTACTACTCCTCTGAGCTAAATTACTTAGCAACCTCTCTGAGAGCCCACTGCTTGCCAGGCGTAGTGCTGGGTGCTGAGGAAAGAGATGAATACAAGAACCCCAGCCTCCTGGGAGCCTATGGCCTGGCTGGGGGCAAGGACACTAAATAAATCACTCTTCGGGTGCTAAGTGAGGCAGCTGGGTCATGTACACGGTAGACAGAGGACACAGCAAAGTTAGGCCGTGGGTGCCGTCTGGCTTGCCACCTGCTTTTGTCAATGAAGCTTACTGGAACACATCTTGTGCTCATTTATGTGTTGTGTGTTGTCTATAGCCACTTTTGCCCTAAAATGACAGAGTTGAGTACAATTGGTTCTGCTTTAACATGGTGTATGTCCCCAAGAATCACCATGCATGCTAGCTCGCGCAATAAAATCCACAGGGCATATGGAAAGAGTGATGTTGGGGACAACACTCAAAAACTTGGTCAGGGACTCATAAAGAAAAGATAGGCACCTGATAAAGAGATGGCAATACAATTTTACATGTTAAGTGGTTAAGAAACATAAACACTACAATACATATAGCAGTTCACCCCGAGGAAGACCTGGGGTGTTTCCCGAAAGGGCTTCAGCTCTTGAGCTATTGTGGTGGAGGAAGGCTTATCTGAACTCTGATGCTAAGTTGGGGCATTGGAGGTGGATGCGTGTGAGGCTCAGACACCGTGGTGAGCAGAGGTGGATGGGGGAAGTTGAGGTGTGTGCGGGTTGTGTACTCCTATGGGTCTTGTTGCCGCTTTCTGCCTTCACCTAGTGTTTCTCACAGAGGACACTGCGCATACGTGAACGGGAAATTCGTGTCATGCTCATGTCGTTCCCTAATACACTAATCGTACTGGAACAACTTCATGTTTTGGTAAAAAGTGTTGTAGCAGAGCTGATTGTTGTTGCCACAGGGTCACATGGCCCACAAATCCTACAATGCATACTGTGCAGCCCTTTCTGGAAAATGTTTGCTGAGCCCTGGCACAGAGGAAGGGGGTTTAACTCTTAAGGGATCAGGAAGCCTCCCAGAGGCTGTCAGGGCTGAACTGTGTTTAGGACGTTGAAGAGGGGGGTTTGACAGGGCGACATGGGACAACAGCAGTGTTTTTCCATTTTTATTATTATTCCCTCTCCCCTCCTGTACGTCCACTCCCTCATCCCCTCCTCCTTTCCCAAGAGCACTGCTCTTCTGAGTTTAATACAGTGAGCCAAAGTACGCAGTCATTCCTACAGGACAGAAAATGCTCCTCTGATTCAGGAGCACTGAAAGTCACATTTGCCCGAGAAATACTTCTCCCAGCAGCCTGCCTCTGGGAAAAGCCCAGTCCCTGGGCAATCCCGTCCTTGTAGAACAGCAGATGGATAAACAGGACGGTCAGCAGAGTGGCCTGTCAGCGTCATTATCACGATGCTACGCCTTCCCATTTACCTTCCACCTGTTATGTGAGCTCCATCTCCCTTTCTGGGGTCTGGCCTCATCAGACCTTCGCAGCCTCGTCTCCCAAAGCCACACTGAACTGCTCCCTGTTTCCTTCTGAGAGTTACAAGGCTGAGCAGAGATGCACAAAAGCATTTCAAAGAGACGGGCTGGTTCCCAAATCAGCAAAATGGTTATGATGTAATTAAAGTAATTGATTTAGGAAAAAAAAACAAAGATAGGTCCATCAGGAAGAGGTGGGTTAGTCGACCAAGAAGAAAAGAAAAAGGAGAGATGGCCTCTTGGTTCTCTGTACTCACTAGAAGGAAAGCTGAGCGCATCATACACCTTAGCCTTGTGCCAGAAACAGTCACCTCACATAACTCCTCGGTCTGCTCTCACGGTCAGTCATCAGCTTGCGATGATGATTTACTTTCCGGGAAAATGCATGATGGTCATACCGATGTGATTACTTTAATCCAAGTTATTGCTCATAGGAAGCAATACATTGACCATCTGGTGTTATACATCAACCTCCTGATGTGGCTAATTCAGACCCCTGAATAAATCACTTTTCTGTGTCTGCAAAGTGGAGGATTGGATTGGGCGCCAGTAAATACATCAATATTGTCTATTTCCTATAAGCCAGTCCATTGTGTACAATGCTCTTCCCTGACATGTGCAATTTTGGGTTAAGACCAATGAATGGATCTTTTATGACTGCCCCTTTCCTACCCTCAGCCTATGCTGTTCTCTCATAGCATATTATTTATACAAACATCATAGGATATTATTTATGCAAACCTGTCTTAGAACCTTACAACATTTCATCTTGCCCACAGACCTTCTTTTTGCCTAAACATAGAACTGAGAAGGCAGACTCCTATTTTTCTTTGTGTGCCCCACTGCACCCAGCCAAGTGATGTACTTAGTGAACTAGAAGCATCCCGAAAGCATTGATAGACATAGCAATTATGATACATGTGTGTGTCTGTGTGTGTGTTGAGAGGTTGCACGTACAGCAAAGGAATTTTGCTGAAGGGGGATATACTCAGTCATCATGTCATACGGGGAGAGAGGAGAGAAGCTGGGTAGCCCAGCACAGAGTGAGAGCCTGGGTCTCTGGACACTGTTCTAGCACTTTGCACACACCATCTCCCTTACCTTCATAATGATCCTGTGATGCAGACGGGGGTTACTCTCTCACATTTATCGCTGAGGAAACTGAGGCTCAGAGAGACTAAGGAACTTGCTTCACATCAAGTGACTGGTCCTTACTCGGCCGTCATGGGAGAGCATCCTGCCAAGCCTGGCCTCAGACAAGCTCCATATAGGAGGAAAGTGGTCTAACCCTTACCATTCAACAAGTCAGGGGCAGAAGGAAAAGAAGGAAAGGACTCTGGGGTTCAGATTCCCTCCCTAGGGCATTGCTGATGGACTGCTTGTGGGGACGTGGCCTGCAGGATGACCTTTGTCCCAGGCGGCGCCTGTATGCCATCCTGCCTCAGCCCTTGCTTTTGTGTCAGACACCACCTCTGGGCAGGCCCCAGGGCTCGCTGGGGCGATCTGTGGAGAGTAGTGCTTACAGGTGGGTTAACTTGCAGGGTAGTGAGCTCCATGTCGCTGGACATATCTGTGCAGAGTGACCACGCCCGCGGCACAGGAGTGCTTGGCAGGAAGAGAGTGTGGGTGGGGGATGGTAAACTATAAGACCTGGTTTTCGAATGATTTGAAAGATCTAAGAGCCTTTAATTACAGCTTTCTTTCTTGTTATTTATTTATTTACTCTTTTACAAAATGCTGTAACGGAAGTACAGCTGATAAGTGTCATGCAGTGGAAGGAGAAGCGGACAGCTGTCCAGAAGCAGGCTGGCCTGTTCAGTGCCGGTGGCTCCCTAGGTGACTGCAGGGTGCGGGGGCTGCAGGTCAGCCAGGCTTTTCTCCTTCAACCTGCTTATTTGCAAGTAGGGATAAACTGCCTTCCTTATCTGACAAGGTATCTTTGGAGGAGAAAATCAGATTATATGCGTGAATGTGTTTTGAAAAAATTGTTGAAAAGGCAACATGGCACATTCTGCATCTTTTGTAGACAGGGCAATATCAAAGAGTCAGCCCTACACCCTGACCTGAGGGTCATTCAAACCACAATGGCTTGGAGGTTCCACTTGGCAAACCTTTCACAGTTGGCTGGAAAACCCCCTTTTTCAAAAATGCTGTGGCAGGCTGAAGAAGGACCCTCCCAAAGATGTCCACACCCTCCTCCCTGGAACCTGTGAATATGTTATTTTACATGGCAAAATAAATGTACAGATGTGATTAAATTAGTAACCTTGAGATGGGGAGAGTATTCCGGACCATCGTCTAGGTGGAACAGACCACAATTACAAGGCGCCTCCTAGGAGACGCCAGGAGGTCAAAGGCAGGAGAAGGAGGCTGGGAAGGAAGGAGTGGGAGGTGGCAGAGGTGCGCCCTGGAGACGGAGGACGGCCGCGGGCCAGGCCACGTGGGCGGCCGCTGGGAGCGGGAGAGGGCAGGGAACAGATTCTCCCGTGAAGACCCTGGAAGGGGCACCATCCTGCCCACGCTTTGATTTGGGCGTCTGACCTCCAGATCTGTAAGAGAATACAGTTTTGTTGTTTTAAACCACCAAGTTTGTAGCAACTGGTTTCAGCAACAGTAGGAAGTAAGTGCGTGTCCTCCTCCGTCCTTGCTTCCCTCTGTCCCTCCCACCCTCCTGCTTTTCGTCCCCCCTTTTCTTCCCCTTGCCTGTTCCTTTCCCCGCTGTCCCTCCCTCAGCCCCTTCCTCCATTCCTTGGCCCCCCTCCTTTTCTGCCTTCTCCCCTGTATAAGTACACAACCAAAATCGTAGTTAGGAAAAGAACTGATGATTTAATAGTGATTTTTTTGTTTGTTTATGGGATTTTTAAGTTTTCTGCTGATTATTATGAGCTCTGGTGAAGAGATTAATTCATTTGACGGTGATTTGTTTCCTTGTCCAGACTTCCTAAAATCACAGGAATACAATAATATAGTTATACATCCCCTGGGCCTGAAAATGTCCAGTAATTACAAGTGATTCACGAGAACAGTTTAACTTGTAAGGGATTGTATTATGCTCCATAGAAAGCAGTCATTTATTAAGTTTTAAAAATGCCTTTAGAAAGGGTATAATGGGCTCATCAATTAAAAGTAGGCTTGGAAAAAACTCTAGGGCTGTCAGTAGTAGTTCTTCTTCCCTCAAACTGTCCCTTTCAAAGCTGCCCGTCTGTGTATGGTTCTGAAATGCGTGCCCTCCTTGCCTCCTGTTTCCTGATGATGGCGGCTCCATCTGAGAGGAACCATCCAGGCCTCACGCAGTGCCAAGTGGGGTTCAGGTGGCCAGGCCCTCCAGGGCTGAGGGACCATGGTGTTCCTTCAGGAACCGGCCATCCATCATTTGGTTAGGGCGACGTGACCGAATTGGCAGGTCCTGGCTCATGTGCCTGTGCTGCGGTGGAGAGGCGCTGGGCCTCCTCAGGCAGTTGGGCTGCCGTGCGCATTGCTGACGCTCAGCCCAGCCACTACCAGATGGCTGGCAGTGATCTTTCAGGGGCACTCAGCACTGCTGTGGCAACTGGCACTTCCAAACATGCAACTTTTAAAAATTCTTTTCCTCTGGGGTGGCCAAGAGCAGGCCTTTGCCTTTATAACATGAGTGAGAGAGGTTGCTTCCCCGTCGTCTTTTGCAGAACAAACCGTGAAATGCATACGTGCCAAGCCTCCTTTCTTGAGAACATGCCAGCCCTTTCCTTTCTCCAGATGTGGTTCAGCTGATGCCCCTGCTTGGTTCTTCCGGAACAGACTAAGGCCGCACTGCCGCCTGCCCCACCAGACCCTCTATGCCTCCCACCATCTCTTTGCACCTGCTTTTCTCCCCCCTCCCCTTGCTAGGGCTTTCCTGGTAGGCAGTCTGCCTCTCCCCACAGCTCATCTTTCTGCTGCTGTGGTTTCCTGAGGGACCCTGTGCCCTGTCTGCTGCCTGGCCACATAGCCTCTTCCCAGGATTTTCCCCACCTGCCCACACATTCTGGCCATGGCCTCCTTTCTCTGCCCTTTAGCACAGGTCCATCTCTCCATCCTGAAGCACTTCACTTGACCCTTCACTGTGCATCTGGTAGGTATGGCTTGATTTCTGTCTCTCCAGTCATACCCACATGTTTCCATTGCCCTACCTCTGTTTCTCTTAAGTCCTTGTAGCCTGGTCCCTATCCCCAATAATCCATGAGAAACCAGCCAGTCTACCCGCCTCTGACTCCTCTTAGACAAATCCTCTCTTCCCGCCTGAGCGGCTCCCCGTGGTTCATGCTGTACCGCACCCTGCTGATTACCCACCTTCTCCCCAACATGCGCAGTTTAAAACTCAGTTTTTCACCTAGTTTCTAGGTTCCCAGTCTTCAAAAGCCTCCGTACTCTCTAATCTCTGTTGATGTTTTTTCTTCTAAATGGTTACAATTTGTCTTCTTTTGTCAAAGACTATTACAATGGATTCTATGCTATCTACACCCATTCCCTCTCCCCAGGCCCCGCCATGCACTCTCCATGTTAGTTATTCTGGTTCCTGCACACATGATGTTTAGTTTTATCTTTCTGACTCTTCTCCTATATTTTATTCTTTCTAAAATATATTAAAGAGCACTGTGTGCTGGACACGGTACTAGTGGGGATACAATGGCAAGTAAAGCAGATAGATTATTGCCTTCATGAGCTTGGAGTCTGGTGTGGGAAACCAATGTTAAATAACTGCAAATAAGAGTCAAATTTGCGAATGTGTAAGGGCTTTGGAGGAGAGAAACATAGCTTCTTGAGAGAATAACAAGTCAGGGCCGGGAAGGTGGGGCAAGGAATTGAATTTATTCAGGAGGTCAGAGGAAGGGAAATTTGAAATCTGAAGTTGGATTAGATATTAACTAGAAACAGGGGGTGAATGAAGCAGCAGAAACAGCAAGTGCAAAGGTTCTGTGGTGCAAGGGGTCAGGAGACCTGGTGTAAGAAAAGGCTAGAGGACAGCACAGACCTGAATATGAATGCAGACCTGCAGGGCATGATGAGAGCTTTTAAAGGGGGTGGAGAAGAGGGCCATGGTCAGACTTGCCTTTTGAAAAGACCCTGTTCATTTTAGCCTGCTTTCACAGGGTCAATTCCCTCTCATTGAGCACACATTTTTGAGACATGCCAGCAAAGAGCGTTGGCTGTACCAGTTATCTTGGATAAAGCCAAGTCTGCAGAGAATTTTCCATGAAGATGCATAAGACTCCAGGGAATCAGCCTAACAGATGTCAGCAAGGCAGGATGAGTGGGAAGAGCTTTGGTTTGGCCAGGTTCCTCTGGGGACCTCTTTTAGACTCAGCTTCTCTGGATGAGTTACATTACCCTGATCTGATGATATTCAAGAGTAACAGCTGGAACTGAGAGGAGGAAATGGTAGTAGCTCACTCTACACAGGTTGCTGTGGATAATTGGAGGTAAAAATGGAAAAGTGGCTCACCTAATTGCATTCTAAACTACAGCTATTGTTCAATTCCTTTCTTAAACATACTTGGTGCATTCAAGAAGAAAAGTTCTTTCTGGAGTGGGGTAAACAATGGAGGGAAGTGCAAAAAGGGGAAGGATGTATATATACTCACATCCCCTTACTCAGGGTGTTTTGTTTATAAATGCAGGTTGGAGTAGCTTGCTCAATTATTTTCACTGTTTGCTGCTAACAGTAATAAACTTGGAAAACTGAAACACATGAGTCTACAGTAATTGTATTTTAGATAGTATAATAATTCATGATAATTGCTTGCAAAGCATTTTCCCCCTCCTTGTCTACAGGGGTAAATGCATTAAAGCCATGTTCTTGTATACTATTTTACAATCTATTAGCATAATAACCCATTGTAATATAGGCCCTGCTGCTCTGGGAAAGTGTGCCCTAATGGTCCATTAGCCACCTTTGTCTTATATACAAGCAGCTAATGGCACTGTTTATGGGTATCATCTTAGCTTGGTATGTGCTTGTTACCAACTAATAGGTCCAAAGCATGAGGTGCTGTTTGATAAAAGTTATCCAACACTAACAATCCACCATGACTGTAGCCTCTTGCTTGCAAATTGCTTTTAGTCCCGTGTGAGTAGGAAAGTCATCTTGATAAATTTAGCAGCAAGCCGAGTTACAACCAATGTTCACAGAATGTAATCAAATTAGATCTTAAAGCCTTTAATTTCATCATTAGCATGTATTATTTCTTCCTCAAACCTTGTAATTAAATAGCATATTAGGAATAGATCATTTTTTCCCCCTTTTATACATTTATTAGGTATCTAGGGTTAAATTTGGAGCTTTGTTATGATACACATCTGCTTATTCTTAAATTGGGATGGCCTTTGAAAAATTCAAGTATAATTAACATATAGTATTATATTAGTTTCAGATGTACAACACAGTGATTCAACATTTATGTAGAATGACTTTAATGATACCTGAAACATTAGAAAAGTAATTGGTTAACTAAACTAAGAGAATTTGTGGCAAATAAGGTATCATGTATACCCAAACGTTGTTATAATCTGAGAGTTGTACAATTAGCCAAATTATACAGAGGGAAATTAAATAGTCATTATTTACTTTTCTTGGGCATTTTGTGGGTTTATACAAAAATTTTCATTGCACACATGAGATTAATTCTTCTTGAGGTTTACATCTGGTTTATCACAAGTCAAGAATTTCTGGATAATGTCCTTTTCTTATTCCCAGTTAGCAATTAGAAATCCAGGGCTTTGCCATTATGAAGTAGTGATTTTTGTGGAGAATGAAGGGCATGTGGCCTGCACAGAAGCAGCAGACTCTGTCACTTCTGAGGGCACAGACAGGCCCCCTTTTTCACCAGGAAGACTGGCTGTTCTGAGTCTCTGTGCCCGTCTGCTCTAGACCATCCCCCCTTCCAGTCAGCCCTCTTCCGTGTCACACAGGACCTGCTGCTGGGACTGGCCAACCGAATCCCCCAGAAGATGGTAGCTCGGCGGTTCTCAGCCTCGGTCGCATGGTCACAGTCACCTGGGGAGAGTCAGATGCCTGGCCGCCACCACCTCAGGGTAACGTGTGAGCAGAGTGGCACTCACTGGAGTTGCTCCGCCGGGGGTGAAGGGTAGTCGCTGCAGGCATCCACTGTCCCCCTCCTGGCTTCAGAGCCAGTAGCACACTCCCACCAAGCCCGGATTCACGCTCTCCCGGAAGCTGCTGGCGGTGGATCAGATTTGACACACAAAACAAAGCAAATATGTCGTCCCTGGCTTAAAGTGGTACTTTAAGGGACCACAGATAGAGAATTTGCTCCTTCCTTTGACAAATATTTAATGAACATTTACTTGCTGGGTGCCAGGCTCACGTGTAGAGTCTAGGAGTATGATAGTGAAGAAAACAGGTATTTCTTGGAAACCAGTGGGGGAAATGAAAAAAGAGAAATAAAGGAAAATGCATATAAAATAACACGTTGTTTTCTAGGAAGGAAACAGATATGAAGGGAAGACAGGAATGACAATTTCAACTCTTGCCAAGACTAGCTGACAGAGGTGCCGCCCTGGGGTTGGGAAGAGGCGTAGGGGCCAAGCCAGCCTCAGCAGCGAAATCCTACCTCTTTCATCTTTTCATCCACTATGGTTGAATTTCTATCCTACCTATGACATGAGGACATTGCTGGCATTGGTCTCCCCTGGAACGGACCCTTGCCATACCCTCCTGGTGTCTTCCTCAGACACTGGCGATCTGTATGCTTGGGGCTTCCCACGTCTCTGTCTCTGTCTGCTCAGTGGCAGGCTGGTTCCCATGTTTTTCTGCAGAGAGCAGCCACCTGAAAAAGACTCTCTAATTATAAAATGTCCCCTCCTTGTTACTCCTCTGTTCCAGCCCCCATCAGAGCTGAAGCCCCTAGAATCAGCTTCCTTTTTCCAAGGACCCCCTTAGGGCACAGGCTGTGTACATGGAAGCAGAGTAATGATGTTCTGAAGGACTTCCTTCCCTCTCCTGCAAGGGAAGCCCTTAGCACCGGGTTATGGACCCTGCCTCATTCTCTGCCACACTGAATAAATGTCTTTAAAATGGGATTCGTTTGTGAGTCCTTGGCTTGATTTATAATATGTCATATTTTCAGATGTGCTGTTACTGTTTATCTCCACAAAATAAATATTAAAATTTCATTTGAACCTCACATAAATAGCATAAATTTATATTCATGCTATTACAATTTTTATTTCTGTTGAGTGGTAGTCACTTTTCAGACATAAGGCAGAAATAAGAGCACAAAGACAAATAAAAACAGCTCTTATTTCCCCTTACAATGTTTTCTGGGCTTACTCCTTTCTCACTTACAATCCATATAATGAATGTTGGGGAGATGAGTATGAGCCCCTTGGTTCTCACAGTGTGAGCTTTTTCCACTAATGAGGTTCTTCCCCCCATTTTTTGAGACACAGACAAACAGGAGCAGTGGGTCCTTTGTCATCTGCAATTGTTGGGTGTACAGTTGGTGCAGATGCCCACAGCTGGGCAGAACATGGCTTTGGGGCTGTACTTCTAGGATTGGTAACTGCCAGCACCCACACAAATTTATTTTTACCCATTGTTCCTATAACTAGTGGCCAGTGATCACATGTATGGGAAGATTAAAGTTAGAGTAAAGCTTTGGTCTCGGAACAGCCTTATGTCCAAAGCTGTGATTTGATCTTTTCATCATATTGTTCTTTGATCACATACTATGGCATTGCACTTCAGCCTGTAGTAGCAATAGTAGTAATTATGGTGGTTACATATCAGTTTTGGAATCTTGAATTGTAGAACTGGTTTGAGGAGAAGAAATAGAATTTACAAGTTGCAGGTATTCTTCTGTCTCTAAAAGTGGACAAAGTGGACACTACTCTTTAACTTAGGGAGAAGTCAGTGATACGACTTTGGAAATTATGGTATTGTAGTCCAAAAACCGGGTTCTCCCTAAGGGTTGGTTTTTGAAGCTTTGTTTGCTTTTTCTTATTTTAAAGCAAGTAGTTTAATCAGAATAATGCCAAAAGAAGGAATATGTTTTGCTTTTACTAAGCTGTTTGACAGTCTCTCATGGGTAATATTATTCTAAATGAGAATTAACACAGTTAACATGCAGTAGATACGCATGTACTATGCTGAGCACTCCACAGACGTTACTTCAGTTCAGCATCACAGCAAACCTATTAGGGAAATATTATTATTGCACCTATTTTATGGATGAGAAAACTGAGGCTTAGAGAAATTAAGTAATTCAAAGTCAACTCAGTGACTCCGCAGTGGAACTGAGATTCAAAACTGTCTCTGTCTCATTCCCAAAGTGACATTCTCACTCAGTATACTTTACGTCCTATGAAGACCTTTTAAAATGTGGAAGACAGACTTTGTTGATACTAATTTTTATCTGTTTAATCTACTGTATCTGGAGAACACTGACGTAACAGAGGAGTTTTAGGTTTCAAGTTTGACTTAATCACTTATTACTTTTGTGTCCTCAAACAAGCAACTTCAATTTTGGGTCATAATGTCCTCATCTGAAAAACAGGACTAATGATATCTAACACAAATGAGAAGGCAGGAAATCATCTTTCCAAATCATCTTTTAAAACTGGACTGTTCTTTTAAAATGGGGTGACTTTTCTTTCTTTGTATCAAAAACTTACTTTCACTCTTTTTGATTGGCTACTTAATAGTGGTAAGTCATTACAGGTACACATTTTCCCTAAGACATAATGGTTATAATTAAGTGATTCAAAAGCACTTTAGTGCAGAAGGGCCAGGGCTATCCAAATGTCAGACTGAATTATAAAGTGAGCAGAACTAAAATGCCACAGGATGTAACCATCCATAATTTATGAGTAGTAGGATCAGATCAGTTCATAAAATGAGCTGGAATAAGTTTTTCATGGTTTCATATGTTTTTATTCAAAGATGTATCTCAGTAACACTGAAACACTCAAGATTAGTAACAATGCAAAAGAATGGAGCATTTTACCATATCCCTGGAACCTCATGTTTTTGATTATGTAACTAGGAAAAATGTCATTAGCTGAAGCACTGCTTTATCAGCCTTTGGGAATCTGAGCCATGAATATTTTAGGTGGGACATTGGTTCTCAGGAGGATCCCATGCTGCTGTTTTGCTGTGGCAGAAATCTCATGTGTGTTCCAGGCAAGACACCCTCTGAGATGTGGACAGTAAGAACAATCCTCCTAGGCTCTGGAGCAGAGCCCTGCCTGCCTAGAATAAATCCAAACTGGAGATTGTTTGCAATGGGTCTATGTGACAGAAACATTTGCAAGCATGTCACTGAAAATGTTTGTTTTGCTGGGTCTACATAGCAAATAGGATACAGATCAGTGAGCAAAGAAATGGCTTGCTGAGTAGGCTGGACATTGTTGATGAAATGTTTGCTGGAAGCATGTACCATGAGTCTCGCTTCTGTACCCCATCTGGGGGTTGCCACACTGGCTGACAGCATTTCCAGCCTCAGCATTTATGAGAAACGATCTGAAGTATTTGTCATCATTAAGGCTCTAGATTGTTTTCTAGGGGTGTTAGACCTTCTGCCCATATTGTAACTCATGGAGTTTGACCCACATCCCTCTTGAAGTTTGGATCAGAGGGAGGACAGCTATCCTTTACTTTTATGGAAAAGATATGTTCCAAGGAGCTGCCAGTAAGGTACATTGTGTAAAGTAAACCCCATTTCCCCATTGATTTACTTTATAAAATAGGAGAGGTGCACTCCGGAAAGAAATCCACTAAGTGTTTGGTGAGGAGGCAGTCGAGTGGCCTCCATTCCAGTATCATAGTGGATTTCTCCAAATGCCATCATTTGCCAGTGACTGCGGAGATAGTAGTTCACCCTTAGTGCCTTAATTTTTTTTATATGATTTCTCTGCACCAGGGCTTCTTCCTAAACACTGGATGTCCACTCTGTATTCCAAGTGCCATAATATTTTTGTCCAGCCTGGAAGTCTCTGTATGCTATACTCATGATTTAAATCCCTCTTTCTCCTTTAATCTATTTTATATCATTTAGGCAAGCCGGACCATGATATAGTATACCAGTTCAAGTCTCCAAAAGCATCCTAGTTGTAATGATGGGATGCATGCTGGGAATCTCAGTGGGTATGTGGGCTTACTATCACATCTATATTACTATACTATCATTTTACACACCATTTAAGCAAAGCAGAATACTGCCTAAGAGATACAGTTACAATTGACTAAATAAATCTCCCAGATTAGAACTGCACATATTCATAAGGTGTTGTGAATGAACTGAGGAAAGATGAGTTAGAATTCACTAAAATAACAACCCTTGTATAAAATTATATAAAGCCACATGTTTACTTTTCAACACATTGTTTGGATCTAGGTAAGCATGAGGTATTAGTTGCTCTGTGATTAATGAAATCTGTCTTCTCTTCACAGACGATTTTCGAGGCAGAGGGCACCTGTACTGTTGCAATGTGTGCTTGAAGCCTCTGTTTAGTTAGTAACACAAGCACAACAATCCTTTGCCTGTGAGGGAAAGTGAGTCTTTTGAGAAGCAAGGGAAAATAATTTCCAATGTTAGCTAGATTCCTCAGAGCTATAATACCTAGATTTGGTTTGTCTTTCTGAATTTTAATAAGTGGCATTTGGGTTTGTTCAGTTTCTCTATTTTCAAGTTTTATTGTATGAATCCAGAGAGAATGATAAAGTTTCTATAGTTACAGAGGCTTAACACTTCACAAATTTAGTTAACTCATTATAATATATCTAGCTATTCCATGAATCCAGTTCAGGAGTGGGTCATGTCATGTCCTATGTGTGCTTAACGAGATGTAGTGTATTCCTCTCATTAAAGCATAGAAAGCCTCTATAGCAGTTGCTAACTGTCTCACTGACATCCCTGTGACAAGGGCGTTCACGGCACCAAAGTGGGCTTACTGTCTAGCAACAACCGATGCTTCCATCCATTTAGTACACACTATGTGCCCGATGCTGTGCCAAATGCATTATCCCAATCAATTCTCTACCTAGCTTATCGCCATGTCACAGATAGAAAACCAAAGCTCCACCGGTGAACTGACTTACTCAAGCCCACACATCTAGTGGTAAGTGGTTGAGCAGGAACTAGCTCTGTCCCTGCCAGCCACCCACATCCCCAACTGCCCCCCATACTTGTAATCACTTTTCTCAACTGCTTCTTTCTCTGGTTGCCATTTAATATCAGGCTATTAGACTATATCACATCAACATGGGCACAGTGCATACAGTCAAAATAAGGCATTCACTCAAGAAGTCTGCTGAAGGAATTGTGACGGTATATGGACCTTAGCCAGAATAAAACTTCTGTGCTTCAGGACACAAAGAACATGGTAGATTTTTTTTTCCTTAACAGACTTCATGAAATCTGTCATGTATCACTGACCTAAGAAAGGATAATAACAACCCAGAGCACACTTTCATTTCTAGGATATTTAAAAAATAACTCATTTGATTAATAGCTATGTCCGTGGAGAATAGAAGTCCACATTACAGCTGAGGACAGGGTACAATTCTCACCCTCACTTCCCAGGTGTTTCTCAAATTGGTCCACTTGGATTTTCTACTTATGTTGACTTTTTCATTTAACTTTTATGTATCCCTGGGATTTAATTTATTCAGAGTGTATAACCTCAGCTCATGGGATGTTTTTGCCCAAAGCAGGACAGATACAACTGTTTCTCTCAGAAATAAATCTTGGTGATCTTTGTGCCAGAGTTTAGGGTATTTAACAGTCTTTGAAGCAAACACTCAATTGGAATATGGCAGCAAAGGCCATCCAGAGGCCCAGTGACCTTGTCATCATCATTACATCACTCAGTCACTCAGGTCACAAAGTGGGAAGGACTCCAAGGTGGTGACCAGGTGCTTGTACACAATGCTTAGACAGTATTAACTCAGGTTAGTCAAACAATCCATCACTTTGAGTTAGGAAAAATGGAAATTGAATTAACTGATCTGTTCCTGGGAGCTGCAAGGAGTTTTCTATTTAGAGAAAAGAACTCTGTTCCCGATGTTGAGACAAAACTCATCTATATGAACCATAACGTCTTTCTTAGAGGGGCACTTGGGAGGAGATGGTTGGAACGGCTTAACTGGATCATATGCCCTGGGCCTTGGTTCTAGCTTTAGGCTGGTTTCCCGGCTTCTTCTGCATGTGTATGTGGTGGAACTGGAATGTTCAAGAGGGCTTCATCCGTCACTTATCTGATTCTTAAGATGGGATGGATGGGACAGCTGGGGCTGGCCAGGCATCTGTCTCTCTCTCTCTCTCCCTCTCTGTCTTTATTTCTCCTCAGAGTTTTACCATATGTCAAGCTTGAGCAGCACGGAGTCTCAGAGTAGTTTTATTTCTTATTTGATGGCTATCTTTACCTAGGGTAAACATTATAAGAGATAGAAGCTGTAAGCTGTTTTATGACCTAGTTTTGGAAGACTCCGGATGTCACTTCTGCTGCATTTAATTGGTCGCGCTATTAAAGCCAGGCCCAGTTTTAGGGGAGGACGGTTGCTCCTCAGTGGGGCAGTAGCAAACCTGTACGCCAATCTTTAATTAGACCACTCTGGCCACAAATTATTTGTGTACCTCCCACATACAAAATATCCTCCCTCTTTCCCAAGGGCTTCCCCTACCAAATGACATCTTCATACACATGGCAAAATCAGATCTGGGCGTGGATGAGTCTCCCTGGATGTGAATCCCTGCGTGAAATCCTTAAGTACAGGTTCCTCTTGATCTGAAGATCTGAGAACTGCAGAAACTACTTATTTATACCTACACACTTTCAGCATACAATGGCGAGGAAGGCCCCGCATAAGCGCAGTAGACCCTTGCATCCTGAAGCGAGGGGAATGGAGGCACAGAGCAGTCAGTTGTCCGTGGCAGTTCCGAAATCCAGCCGGGCACGGGTCATGAATTCTCTTTCCTGAGACAGTGAGTGTTACAGAATAAATGTTTGTGTCCTCCAAAATTAATTTGTTAAAATCCTAGCACCAATGTGAGGATATTGGTAGGTGAGGCCTTTGGGAGATGCCTGGGCCATGAGGGTGGAGGCCTCATGAATGGGAGAGGCGTCCTTCTACCAGACACCTCAGAGCCCTCTCTCACCCGTTCTGCATGTGAGGACACAGTGAGAGGTGCGCAACCAGAAGGCCGGCCCTCACCGGACGGTGCGAGCCTGTGCTCAGACTCCTAGCTTCCGAGACTGTGAGAAGTAAATTTATTTTGTCTATATACCACTCAGTCACTGGCAATTTGTGATAGTAGTCTGACCTAAGGTGGGGGATACTCCTTAAATAGGTTCAATGCTGCTTCTTGGTAATAACTCCTGTTCTGGGATTTTTTCCCATTGCATCAGCAGAATGGAAAGAATCAGTGTCCCCTGGGTTTGAATCTTGACTCCCTATTTACAAGCTATGTGACTGTGTGAGTTATTTCATCTCTCTGGACCTCAGGTTCATCATCTATAAAGAGTGTATAGTGATACCATCTTACGGGATTACTGTGGAGATTAAATGAACTAGTGCATGTACTCAGCATGGTTCTGGCATCCAACAACTATTAGTGTTCATCTCTCTGTGTGGTCATGTTTAGGACAGTGGAAAAATTGTCACAGGCCTTGAGAAGATCACAGAATGTCCCCAAAAGAGGCCATTATGGGGGAATGTCCTATAAAATTACTGAGCAGTTAATTGGGGCATAGCCCATAGAATTGTTGAATGCTGGGCTTTTATTGCAAAAAGGAAATTTTGAAAGCATTTAGTTAGCTTGGTTGCTAAAAAAGAATACTGGAGCCTTCAGCACCCAGCTACTGGACGCTGTTCTCTAGCCTCTGGAGGCATTGTTCCAGGGCCTCTAAGTTTCAGTGAATCTTCATCCTTTCATCTGCCGTGAAAAGGTGTGTGGACAGAACTCCAAGTGTAGAGCTGACCTGCTAAAATGGTTGACCTTGCCATTTGGTTCAGAGTTAAGCAGTTGTTCAGTCTCAAGTAGTTGGCTGAGATCTTGAGGTTACCACACGGTGATAGGAGAATGTAGTATTTAAAATCAATAACTGAGTGGGAAGGAGATGAGTGTGGTCTGGGGTCAGTTAACACAGCTGTACTGAAAAAAGCAATGAGATATGATCTCAAGAATAACGTCTAGATCATTATACTGGGTGATTTAAAGACAGTCCATTACACATATAAATAAATCCTAATGGATAACAAGGGAAATCAGAAAATTGAAAATGTATTCCAAGTTTAATGCAGTCCAGTTTTACTATAAACATGCCCCCCTGCCCTTTTTTCTGGAACTGTACTTAATGAGACATTTAGGTCAGCAAGTGCAGCAGGCATTGTGCCCGTGATCCCTTTACCATGGTACCTTCTGTCCCTGTACCATCTTCATGCACTCTGGCTGCCCCTGTGTTTTCACTTCCAAGATCCAGCTTCAGGACCTTTCTCTGGAAGGCTGCCTGCAGGCTGCCACCACCTACTTTGCAAGTAAAGAGCCTGGGAATCTGCATTACCTCAGCGCAGCCCCTCCCCAGTTGCTGAGTGGTGCAGGAGTGTGATACTTGAAGACCAACTCTGAGCAGCGACCTCCACGATCTCGAGACCTCCTTGCAGGCTAAGGCCAGAACTCTTTCCATAGGAGCTTGCGTGATGTTTCTCCTTAGCTTGGCCTCCTTCTCTTCACAGTCCTACTTCCCTGTGACCCTACTAGTTATTCCAGGGAACACTTTCTAATACATCCTTTTCACATAAATCCTCACCTAAGGTCTTATTCTGGAGAACCTATCCTTCAGAAAGCATGGAAGATGTAAAATTACTTTTGAAAAACCATTATATTTCCCCTAAGTATAAAACATGCATATGCATTATGTATAAAAAGTAGCTTTTGCCCATTAAACTTTGGGAACCACTGAAATATACCAAGCAAAGAGTAATGTAAGATTCTATATGGAGATGTCTGGGTCCTTTAGATAGATTGTAAATCTCCAGCAGTAAATGGAGAAGGATGGAGAATTCTAAAGGGTTCTGCTTGACTACATGGTTTATTTAATTATGTTTTAATATTAAACCCCTATAACTTGAATACAAATTAATAGATTTGCCCGATATTACTGTTGAGAAGATTAAACAAGATTAAAAGGGGAGATCAGGTTCTATGATCAGCAAGGCATTTATTGCATGCACAGTGATGAAATTAACCTGTATCTTTTAAAATGCATTTATTCACAACATATATATTGAGCAAGTTCTGTGTGTCATGTATTTTCATATTGTTCTAAACACTGGGAATATGGCAGTAAACAGAATAGACAAATCCATGCCTTCATGGTACTTACATTCTAGTGGGAGGAGAGATAATAAACAAGTTATTATGTAATATGTCAGGGTAAGGTGGGTAGAAGTGCCAGGGCTGGTGGGCACTATTTTATTTGGGTAGTCACACTGGGCTTCACCAATAAGGTAACCTTTGAATGGAGACCTAAAGGAAGTGAGGAGGCTAGTCATGTTGTTATCTGGTGAAAGATCATTTCCGGTAGAGGGAACAGCACCGTGGTCATAGGTCTTCTACTAGGGGAACATCACTGACTACAGCCTGGCTGAAACCCTCTGGATCTACCACCATATTCACTTGGAGGCCATACTTCCGAGTGCCTTCCATCTAGTGACTGGCCAGTGAGCATGGAGCACTAATTCAGGACTATCCCGTAAGACGGGGACACCTCTAACAGGCAACTGTGGCTCAGAGACACCCCATAGACCTTCCAAAACCTTCCTTAGGGCTGCCTGCCATCTGAGCCCTTCCTGCCAGATCCCCTTTCCTTCCCCTCTTCCTCTCGGGGGTCCAACCAGCATTGTGGTCAAAGGTGCTTTGCATCTTCCTCTGCCCCGATCCCATTTACCCTTCACCCACATTTCTCCTCAATACTTTTCTTGCTCCTCTGATCCCATCTTGGCATCTGCCTCTTGGAGGACGTGAGCTAACACAACTGGAAATGCAGAGGACTAAGGCAGGACTGTGCCAGTGTGGTCAAGGAGCACCAGGACTGGCAAGGCAGGAGCAGATGAGTACTGGGGAGTGGTAGGGAGTGTGGACAAAGGGCAGGGTGCAGAACCCTCCAGGCCTGGCAGGTATCTTAAGGACCTTTACTCTGCAGGACAGGGACACCTGTGGAGGATTTTGAGCAAGGGGGAGTGTGATCTAGCATTTTAAGAGGGTCTTGTCACTGCTGTATTGAGAACAGATCACAGAGGAAAAGTGCGGAAGCAGGGAGACCAATCTGGGGGCCACTGAAGAATCCAGACAAGAGATGATGGTGTCTGAAGGACGTGGGTAGTGAGCAGTGAATATGTTTGAAGATAGAGCCAAGGGGATTTGTTGATGGTTTGGGCATGACGTGTGGGAGAAAGAACACCAAAATTTTTGCAAATGGAATTAGCATTTATTGAGACAGGGAAGACTGGATATTGTGAAATATCATTATAGACTTCTGAGTTTAAATGGGTTTCTTCTACCTGGGTGCTGCCAGTGGGGTTTGCTGGTGTTGCTCCTTCATTTCAGACTGCACTCTTTATACCCCGGCTGCTGGTGTTACTGTTGACAGCTGAGTGAATGTGTACTTGCCTGCTGCCCCAACCATTATAGATGTAAAACCCTGGAAGAGTGAGTATATTTCCTCCTCCGCTCATTTTATCCTTACAACAAGCTCATGAGATCATGAAATTAGCTCCAGATTGGGTGGTTTTGTTTTTGTTTTGGTTTGTGCCACGAGGCCACATAGACAGTTAGGGCCAGACTCAGAACTGAATTCAGGATGGTGTGACTCTCGTTCTGTGCTCCTCACTAGGCTCTGTGCTTCCTTCTGCCCCATGAGGCCCTCCTGTGACTGGTGTTTGCCACCATTTCCCTGCCAGTCTGTATGCTGCGTGAGAACAGGATGGCATTTTAATCAGATTCACATATGCCACTTGAATGACTAGTTTCCCTGGATAGAATAAGTTCCATAATTCCTCATGACATTTTGTTCCTGACCCTGTCCCAGTCCACCTTGTAGCCAGCTAATAAAACTTTATGGGAATTCTCCAAATGATCATGTCCCTTGGGCTGATAATATCCAGTGGCTTTCTTGCTTGTCTCTTACCTGTTTGACACTACATGGCCTCCTTTGAAACTTCTGTCTCCTTTTCAACACTTGATCCTTGAACTCAACCTCTCTGGTGCCTCTGGGCTCCTCATGCTCCAGAAACTTCAGGCAGGGGACCCTGTCTGAAATCCGGGACCCCAACAACTCATTTCCAATGCTGTTCATGATGCCAGTGTTCTGATTACAGAGAGATTTTAGACGCATTTAATTCTTTGCTTATACAGTCTTTCCCCCCAAATATCCGAAGGGCTCCCTTTCAGCCAACTGAGTTAGTTACAACTTGAGAACATTTATTTTCCTTGACATATATGAATTATTTAAGCAGATTAGGCTTCCTCTGAGGGGTGGGGGACAGAATAGCAACAAACTAATTGTTGAAACATATTTTCTATCCATTTGCAATCTTTTATATCAAGTTGAATAACTTCTAATTATTTGGCAACAAGAAAGTGCATTTGCAAAAATTCATCTTCAAAATGGCCAGCACTCCCTGTCACTTTCCAGCTTATAATAACTGGGGCTGTGGACATCTGATCAGAATTAATTGCAGCAGACTGGAGTCCTGCAAATGTTAAAATGTCTGTAGTTTTTGAGCTCAGTAGATGCTATGGTTCAGTGGCTCTGCATTATTATTAGTAAGTTCCTTGAATGTTGAAGGAGGCAGCCCAGTAAACCATTGTAACCTTTATAAATTAAATGAGAATTAGTTAGTGACTGTGTTTGTTGATTGTATGAACAACAAAGAAATAAGAATGAAAATAATACCTCTTTTATATCTAACAAACAATTTAATATATAAAAATCTTACTTTTCCTGAGAAGTAAAAATAAAGTAGTGAGTCAAATATAAAATATTCATCATATGCAGGGGAAATATCTGACATATTTAGTGAATGGAGTGATAGACAAAGAAGAAAGAAGGAAGCCCTTCTAAAAAGGTCAGAACATAATTCAAGAGGTTAGTGGGTAGAATATGGTTCCAGGAAGGCACTGGTCTCCAAATCAAGGCGAAATCTGTAGATAGCAGTCATATCCGAACTTCTAAAGGACTGAGAGGCTGGGATTTCTATGTTTCACTGGTTCTTCCTGTATCGTATATGTTCACTTTACAAATGGAACAGCTTTATGACTGAGGACATGTAATAAAATGGATATATGCAATTTCCCATGGATAAGTTGTCCAAATTTAATATGATCAGGTTACCCGGACCAGGGAGAGGGTGGAGGCTGGTGTGTTGGAGAGGAGTGCTAAGTGGTGCTGAGGAAGATACTTGAGAGATTTGGCATGCATTAGCAAAGAAACAAGAAAACTGT
The DNA here is from genome assembly GCF_040802235.1 of Manis javanica. Lineage (NCBI taxonomy): Eukaryota > Metazoa > Chordata > Mammalia > Pholidota > Manidae > Manis > Manis javanica. The sequence continues at coordinate 8,097,637 of NC_133158.1, forward strand.
TAAGTTGGATTGGATTTGTAGAAATGAAATGATCTATTATCATCACTAGCAATGAAGAGCATCCTGACACACAGCTGTGACTATAGGTGGCCCAGAACATTGTGCCTAGTGTCAGGGCCAGGAAGGCATTCACATTCATTTTCTATTTGTTCAACATCAGTTGTTAGGTACCTTCCGTGTAGTTAGTTAGTTGTGTTGGAATGCTGGGGCAAGGCTGGCAAATCCTGGTACTAGTGCCACCACTTGCTGATCATTCCTATGATAGACACCACCCATCAACCACAACATTGGTCCCACTGCTTCTGGACATGGCCCCAGAGCCTCTTCAGCACAGATACGGGTGCTCAGTATTGGCAGAGACCACAGGGAGGCTATTGCCAGTAAAACCCAGGTAACAAAGAGTGAGAGGTAGAATGAAGTCAGAGGAGTGGGGATGGAGAAATGAATAGATTTGAAAGATACTGAGGAGGTGAAAGAGACAGGACATTATCAGTGACTGGACACTGGTGAGGGATGAAGTTGTTGGGGCAAAGTCAAGAATGGCATCAAGGTTCCTAGCTTGCCCACCTGGATGGGTGGTAAGACCATTTATTGAGATTTATGAGGAGGAAAAGCATTTGTAGGCTCAACTTTTAAGTACTTTACATTTTAGGTTCCTGTGGGCCATTGATACAGAGATTAAGAAATTAGATATTTGGGTCTGTGATTCAAATGCACAATCAAAACTAATGAGGGGACAGTATAAACAGGGGTTGTTATAACATGGACATTGGAGTCCCATTATCTGGGCTTGAATCTTGGCTGCACAAGGTACCATCTGTGTGACCTTGGTCAAGTTCCTTAATATATATATCTTAACCTTTTGGTTTCCTCACTTCTAACATGGAGATAACAGAAGTATCCATCTTATAGGATCATCTTGAAGATTAAATGAATGCTGGCAAACACATAGTGAACACTATGTGAAAGCTAGCTCTTATTAACATTGCCATTGCATCTTTGCAGTGCTAAGTAAGTGTTTATAGAATGCATAAATCAGTGAGATCACCCAGAGAATGAGAAGACGAGAAGAATGAGAGTAGAAACCTGAGTTTATCATCCCTTAACGGGTCAGTAATCTAGCTGGATGAGAATTCAGATGCTTTGAAATGTACCTGAATGGACAAAAAAAGATTCAGAATCCAGTGGTACATTCTTACCAGGAACATAGAAAAGAGATTGAGTGTGCCAGGTCAAAAGATTATTTGTGGACCAAATGGGGCACTTAATGAACCAGATAGGTCCTTCCTGTGGGACAGGTCTGTCCAAAAGCAAGTGTTGGCTAGCCAAACACCCACACTTGGCTAAAAGGCAGGACGAGGAAGCTGGGAGGCAAGGTTTTGTTGATAACAAAGTTTGGCAGAGTCACAGCAAACAGCATGGTGGCCGAAGCAGTTATTTCCATGTCGGTGGAAATAACAACATGGATTCACAAATTTGGTGTGCTCCCACCACAGACATGCACCTGAAAAGAAGTGTGAGGATTGCAGCATTGTAAATCTGGTTTTTGCAGCATGTTGTGTTATTGAAATGTATTTTATTAGTCACTAATGTAACTGCAGTAGCAGGGTGTGTAGAAGCCAGTGCTCATGAATGGTACCCCAACCCACACTTTCTCCAAGCTGAAACCCCAGAGTCAGCCATGATTCTTCTCTTTGCTCTCCTCCCTCTGCACCGATTCATTAGGAGACCTGGTGACTCTGACCGCCAAGGACGTCTTACATCCGTTATCCTTTCTTCACCTCCACTCTTACCCCTGGGGCAAAGCAGCATCTTCTCTCACTGGGTGGCCTGCAGGAGCCAGCAGTCCCCTTGCTTCTCCCTGCGGTCCGTGCTCCAAAGCAGGCTGTGTAACTCCCAGCTTGGAGCCCAATCCAGACCCTCACCTGTAAGGCCTTGTACGGCCCAGCCCCAGCCTACCTCCTCCCTGTCCCCTCCTCCTGCCCAACCGTGCTTCAGCCGCATGGGCCGCCTTGCTTTTCTCAGACACTCCAAGCTCTCTCCACCTGAGCACCTGCACCCCATTTGCTCCTCCTGTGAGGCCTCTAGATCTCCAGAAGGCTTAAGTCCTAGTCATTGAGGCTCCCATTCAAGCATGACTCCGTCGGGGGGCACTCTGGACACTTGGTCTATGCAGCTGTGGTTCCCTGATGGCTTTCTAAGGTATCCTGTTCAATGGTCTGCATTGCACTTTTCTGAGATATTCCTCTTGATTTAATTGTAACTTTTTTTGTCTTTGTCACTCCCACTAGAATGTAAGTTCCATGATAACAGAGACCAGGGCTGGCTAACTTATCCACTGGGCACGGTGGGCAAAGTGCCATGGCCCATGGTACTTTTAGGGGCCCGTGAAAATGTTTGATTTCTTTAGAAATTAGAAGAAAAAATGGATATGATAGTAATAATAATGAATATAAAATATGGACTCCAGACTGGATTAAATTTCTCTTCAGACAGTCATAAAATATAATTTTATATATTTTTATGGAGGAAGGAGCTCATGAAAGTCATAAAGCAGCCATGGTGGGTTCTCAGTCAGTCTTGTTCGATGCAATGTCTCCAGCATCTAGACCTGTACCTGGAAGTCCTCAAAATGAATTTGTTGTCCACATAAACGAAATAACCTGAGAACTTTGGGGTCTGGCCTAATAGAACTGTGTGTGTGTGTGTGTGTGTGTGTGTGTGTGTGTGTGTGTGTGTGTGTGTTGGACATCTTCTGTTTGCTCCTGTAGATCCACTGTCCACCCCCCTCCAGTGCCTCTGGGCCTGAGGAGGCTGACTGCATGTACACCAATGGCTTCAGGTTGCGGTCAGCCAAGGACAGGCACCATCAGGAGATGGGAGGATGGGAGGATGGTGGGATCACAGTATTTAGTCCTGGGGTTCCTTCCTTGCTGAGTCAAAATGGACCTCATTCCCCATCACTCTAATGACTGATGATAATAACAATAACAATAATAATACTAATCGATGCTTCCTGAGATTAAAGGTGGTGTTGATATTTTTATATAGCAAAATGTTATGAATAACATATTACAGCCTTGACTTCATATTTGTAGTTCGCAGCACACAAATGTAGAATTCACCAGTTTCTTTGAGGGTCTCTCCTGGTCTCTTGACCTTCATATTGTTCTCTTCTGATTTCCCTCTTCTACCACCATGCTCATCAGCTTTTGCTTTCTTGCTAACAGGTAGAGCTTTTCTAAATCGTCTTGGTTAACGGATGCAGTATGTAAGTGAGCAACATTCCCACATCACAGTCATTAACTCTATGGAGTCTTGACTCTTTCGCAGTGTATGTGGTTTCATGTTTGCCCTCTGGGTTCCCCTGAACTTAGACCAAGTACTGTGTCATGATGTTGGGGAGTTTAGTGTTGAGTGTCACTTGTTTCTGAAAGAATGAGCTGTTCCCTGAGCTTCTGATATAAGGAAATCCACCCATAAGTTCAGTTCCTGCAAGAAGGCATTTTTCTTTCTTGATAGAAATAGACATATGGTAAAGCCTGAATCCAGTAAGTAAACACTGTGTGGTTCCTGGTTTCTAGGGCATAAAGAGTGTATTTTTGCTTTGTCAGCTCTGCCCTCTGTTCTTATTTATTTATTTATTTTTACTACCGTATTTTTTTTGCTGGAAAATTAAACTTTGAAAATATACAAAATCTAAAGCTAAGATCTTCAAGTCGTTTTAAAGGTAAATAATGGGAAATTAAACAATATACATAAATGTACTTTTAAAACTATCTCAAATTAATGACTCAGATACATTTGGTTTTAGAATATAACAGTATTAGCCCTAGTGGCTAGGTTAATTATGATAATCAGTATATAAATTTCTGGTAATATGACAAGTGCTTAGAAGTACATCTCATGAATTATTAGTGAAATGTAAGATAACTTACTCATTTTCACATTTATTTTAGGCAAGGATTTTTGTTATACTTCTAAGTAGCTTGCAGCCATCTAGGTAAACTCTATTGATTTCTTCATTTTATCAGCTACCTGAATGCAATTATATTCCATAATATTCACAAATTCATTTGTTTTGCAAAGCCATAAAGCACTTTTCATGCCTAATCATTGGTACATGGTTATACATACTTTGATAACTGTCGGGGGCATCAACATTTAATTGTGATAATTACTGTTGTCCCCATGGTGCTCTCATGTGAGTGTTTCATCAGCACTTCTGTTCCTAGAAGGCCCAGCCTGACCCTTTATTTCGCCTGCCTCCTTCTCAAAGGTGTCCCTGCAGTGTACTGGCACCCTGATCTCTGCAGGTGCTCTGAGTAAACACTTCTGTCAACTTCCATTTGTCCCTCTACTCCCATCCCTAGCCCGCTCCCTCCTTCTCCTCCCTAATCCTCCATCTAAGAAGCCACCGGATCCTGTTGCTTTTTTCCAGAAGGGCAGAGAGGAATAATATTTCTGACAGGAGCTATGGAGAGACACGGCGTGTTTGAGCACAGCTGCTCAGTGTGGGCAGAGTGCCAAGTCCTGGAGAGGGCAGTGTTGGGGGACGAGCATGCTGAGGAAGTCCATAGAGTGCCTTGAAGGTCTTGCTTTGGAATTTGGCTTTTATTCTTTACTCAGAGCAGAGTCACTGGGAAAAAAAATGATAACAGAAAATGCAGGATTGGAGATTTGCTTCTCTGTCCCAGGAAAGAAGGTGAACGAAAGGGTATTTCAGGTGCTGATACAAGGAGTGACTGATGGGAGGAGGGAACTACAGGCTCATCCAGGAAGGCAGTAAAGTTGGTGGTAGAGAGGGGTGGGCCGCCCTGCAGAGGAAGTGGCGATGCCAGACAGCGGTGTGGAAAGAATGAGGATGCAAGACAAGTGAAGAAAGAACACAGAGGTCAGAGGTTGAAGAGTATCACCCTGGGACTCAATGACTTAAGGCACATGGTGAATGTCATTGAAATAGTTGAGGGCAGGGAAGGTTTTGGAGGGCTCCTTCCTGGGGGTATTAATATTACATTACTGTGTGATGGAAGCATTCAGAGCAGGAAGGAAATCCTCACTGTGCTGAGGAGTGGGTGTCAGTGGGTGCTGGCAAGGGCTTCCTGGTTGAGAGCCCTGGCTGAGTTTGAGTCCTGGCTGCATCACTTTCTGCTTGTGTCCCCTGGGGACATTAGGTCACCCTCTAGGCCTCTGTTTGCTCATCTGTTAAATAGGGATAATAGTAATAGCTGTTTCAGTATTACACACAGCAAAGCCTGGAAAGCACTCAGAACCATGCCTTGGTCATAGCAGGTGTCCATCAGTTTTAGCCCTTATAACTCAGGGAAGAGAAGAAAAGGTGGTCTTTGGTCTGGGAAGGAGGCAGGAGAAGGGGCAGGAAACAGGTGCCTGAGAGAAAAATATGTCTAGATTTAAAGCATACTGGTAAATTAAAAACCCCATCTTCAAGTACAGTAAGCACTGTTGAGAATCTAAGGTAGCTTCTTGGCGATGGCCTGGGCTTCCAGAGCACTCAGGGGAACGGCAGCGGTCCGGAGGATTTGCCTCGCGGCCTGGACTGCAGCGGACAGTGATGAGAGAAGCGGAGGGATGGCATGTGGATGTAAGGGACAGATGGGCTGCTCAGCCCTGGGGTTTCCAGCGGAGCTCTGGAGAGGGTGGTGGTCGCCGCACATTTGCCGGATCCTCTTCCATGGCACGGAGAGTGGAGGTGGCTATGACCAGAGGGGTGGGCTGTAGGAGCCTTGGAGTGGACACTTGCTGGAGTGCACTTCAGTGAGTGTCCTGAGCAGCCAGAAGATGCCATGGGGGACCGGCTCATTTAAGCAGATGTGACAGATTCAGGTGTAAAATCTGTGTTCCCTTTGTGTTTAGAATTTGTCCTAAAATACTTGATTCCACCTGTATTTAAACCTCACTTTATTTCTCTTTGGATTATTGAGTTCAGTCTGTAGTTTACCTTTTGAATGTAATTGTTTGTCTTCCAGGTTTTAACTCTTGCCTCTTTGGCGAATGATTTGGTCGCCCTTCCTTACATGACACAGCAATCTCAACTTGTTCTGGGTGATCCCCTATCTTAGATCGTGTTCCCCGAAACATACTTACAAATAAAAGTTGGATGCAGAAAGTTTATTGGGGCGTGCTCTCAGGAGACAGAGCTGTAAGAAGGCAAGAAGGAGGACTGGGCAGAGAGATAGCTGATGTACAGTGAGGCTGCCGCTGAGGCCCCAGCCGCTGTATGTGGGCTCTTGAGTCGGGGTAGCCCTTCAGAGCCGTCACAGTTGAGTCAAGGGGCCGGGTCTTTGTATCCCATTAGCCACTAATCATGGGCTGCTCTCTGCCAGTGGGCACACACGTGGGTGAAGTAGTTCCCTGAGGCTGAGGGAGTGCCCCAGAGAGGGGTGCTTCTAGGAGCCCTCATTAGCTGACACTGCCAGCAGATGGGGGATGGGAGAGTTGGCCCTGGGGAGCAGCCGCAGGCAGAGCACCACATTGTCCACCGCACCCTCATTCAGGGGTCCTCCCTTGGCACCAGCCAGCTGGCCCCAGTTCCTTCCTTTAGGGTGCAAGAGCGAAGGGGTGAGTTGGGGGATGAGAAAAGAGAAAGAGAGACAAATTCGGAAACTGGAAGGCCTGGAGTCTATTTTACACCCTTGGCACTTTTGCCCAGGGACACTCGGAAGAGGCCAGGCCTTAACCATCACCAGGAGCCGAGTCTGGTGCGACAAATGTGGAAATCACCTCCGTGGGCCATGCGGGAAGGGAGGAAGTTTGTGCATCCTATACCATTTCTCTCTCCTCAGCTGCACATTTACAGATCACCTCTAATATATGGGTCTATCTATTTACGGAGGAGTAGTCTTACCTATCACTTGGATGTTAAAGGGAAGAATGAACTTTTGATAATTATCAAAGAGTTAATTATGGCAAAATGACTGCCTCCTCTAGAGAAGTTACCCTTACAGAAGAAGGAGCAGTGAATTCACCCCCTAGGAGCACTTTTTAGAAGATAAGAGTTTGGTTACATATTAAATTAAAGGTAATATAGGAAAATTACAAGTCTGACAGGCTAAAATAATGGTAGCTCTGTTCTGATATATGGAGTGTTGGGATGCCTGATAAAAAATTACCATCTGGGCTGCACCAGGGATATAAAATTAATATCCACTGACCTGTTTGAAACATGCTCTTCTGAGTGATTGTGTCTCCAGCAGGTCATTTGACTTTTTCTTAGCGCCATAAATGTGCATCTTCCACCATAAGGACCTAGAGCTTTCCTTTTAGGGTGGCAATTATTTGAGTAATTTCCCCAAGATCCCAGATAATTATTGATTGCCTGATAACCAGCAGGCAACTTTTGATACTTCTGATGCCAAAAGCAAAAGTCACAGACAATTCCTCTCATTCATTCATTTGGAAAATTTATGGATGATGACAATTCTCTTATTCCCTGGAAGAGAATAAAGGGTATGGAAAATGTGTTAGAAAGAAACTTCAGATATATTCCTCTTCATTAAAGTGTGCATTTCCCTCTAAATGTGCTCATTTCCTAAACTGTGAATTATAGTCAAAAAGAAAAAAAATAGAACCTGGCCATTCCCAAGTTTATGAGATCTTTCCTGATAAAAAAAAATTCCCTGCTCAGCAACCAATTTGGCGCTAATGATAATAAGGTCATCCAAGTGCACAGCTGTTGGGTTTCCATGGTACCCACAGTGACTGATTAAAATTACCCAGCAAAACCACTGATGGGGGCTGTTACACTGGTTGGAGAATTGTGCACCAAATGAAGCCTTAGGCATTGATGGGAGCTGGTTAGTCAGCCCACCGATTATTTGCAAGGGAAACCTCTTCTGTTTTAAATAATTTATAACTGCATTCAAAGTAAGTATTAATGAGGAAGCATTATTGCTCACCAGGAGGCCTTCTCCAAACACATTTTACCAGCCCAAGAGGGAGTGGGTTGGAACACAGTTCACCCTATGACAAAGCTCAGCCTAAACAATGAACTCTTCTTATGAAATTACTTAATATGCAACTCAAATTAGTTAATCTACTTACCTACGTATAAGGAGAATGTGGTGACTTTATATCCTAGGGGGGCAAACAGTGTCAGAAATTTTTATTGTTTATTCCATACTTCTGGGGCCAAGGAATATTCCCTTGGCTTAGATCCTAGCCCATTCCTTTTTGTGTATTTGGCTTAAGTAGCTGGCAAAGCCATTGAAATAAGCACCATTTTATTAAATGGGAAAAAATGTAGATTGATTCCATTCATATAAATAATAAATAATTTGAACATATAAAATATTTCTTGAGCTGCATTAATGTACATTTGCATTTCTCTTTAATATGAAGCAGCTGTTGTATTTTTCATTTTATGGCATTTTAAAGAGAAGGAAAGGATTGGGAACCAACGTGAATCACATATCCCCACTACATTTCATTAAAGGCAATATCACATTAATTCCCATTGCTCCTGATGGAGAACAGAAACTTGCTTCATTTTTAAAACCCTGAAAGTTAACACAGAAACTTTAGTGTAAGCATTTAAATGATCAACTTGGAATGAGAAAGTGAGTTGGCTCTGATATGCATCAGCTTAACAGTACCACTCTGGATTTAGGAGCTGGAAAGGTATAGAATTTACTTACATAAATCAAATCATCCTGATGAAAGGTAGCCATGTAAATCCCCATTTCTCCCCTGGTATTCTCATTTGGATGGAAGAATTGATTCTCTGGCAATGGAATGAGCTACCTTCCTTCTCCTTTTGCTAACACAGTTTCTTAACAATTATGCAAACTAAATTTCCGTCATCTTCTCTATCATGGCCTTGGGAAATAAAAACCTGGCTGGTTAAATATGGCCAATGATGTTTTGCATTATAGTTTGATAACCTACATTCTACATTATGTATAACAATAACCAACCTAGATTTTGTTTTTCTGACATGCCTGAACTGAAAGTCAAATTACTTTTCAGTCATCGTGGGCTTGTGACTTCATATTTTCAAGGGGATATGGAGTGCATACTCTAAGACGGCACCTTGCCCTTCTTTTTGTTTCCGTTCTCTCGTGATTCTGTGCTCTGACACTATGGCTTGGTGGGAAAAAAACATTGTATTTTTGAGTTAACTATATGCAGGGAAGAATTTTGACTCTTTTCTAATCTGCTGTGTGAACTTTGGCAAGTTAAATGAACACTCTGAGCTTTAAGGTCTCTTAAATAAGACTCCAAATTGTTCCCTTCCAAATTGTTAATAAGGGTTAAAGGAGATAACATGAGTAACGATACCCACTGGGTGTTGTGCCCAGTAGGAGCTCACGATGGTGGCCTTCTCTCTCCCTCTCTCTTTCCCCTTCCCTTCCTCTCACTCCCTAGCTCAGAGGGACAGGGGCTGGGCTGTTGTTAAGGACTCTCAGTTGCAGCCTGAGTGTCTCCCACAGTGTGTAAAACGTCATGAGAAAGCCTCCCACAGAGGACACAAGTCCCTGCGACTGTGTACATGACAGCATCCCTGTTTGTGTAGAAATTTCAACCCCAGCTCAGCATGATGCATCATCTCTTGAAGGCAAATCACAAAAGGCAGCCTGGAGGCAGGGAGAATTCCAAAGTTCTCTAGTGATATTTGCGAGTAGGACATGTCCCAGACTTGGGGTAGAGTCTCTGAGTTCCCTTCAGGACTCCCAGGAATGAGACCTGGAAAGCTCCTGGACTGGAAACTTTATAAGGCAGCAGAAATCTACCAGGCTCGGGGGTGGCTGTGATCCAAACCAGAGTACACAGAGGTAACAGATCCAAGAATCCATGCCAGCTCAGTGGCTGGGCATGCAATATTGCATTCTCACAGACAACTCTAGAGTTGCTAGAAGAACTCCCCACTTAACCTTGGTTCTTACAACTCTTAAGCAGTGAGTGGTATTTGCCTAGTTTTACAAACAGGGGAGACAGGCTGACTGAGACAAAACGAGTACTCAAATCTCAGTCTTTCTGTACTGGGAGGTAGTGGTGTGTAGAAATGGCGTGTGTGGACTCTAGAATTAGACACAGTGGCTGAAATCCCAGTCCCGGCACTTCCTTGCTGAGTGTCCTTGGACACATTATTTAACCTGCCTGAATTTCAACACCCTCATGTGAAAAATAGGAATAGCTTTGTAGGATTGCTCTGAAAATTCAATAAACAGTGGGCTTGTTGGTCAAGCCAAAACCTTTTTCTCTCTAACTCCATTTCTCCTCTTACTACCGAACTCCAAAACCTTCTCTTCCAGCCTTTCTCATTTCAACAAAGAGTAACTCATGAGCCCATCGGTTGTCCAGCTCAATATCCTAGATGTTATCCTTGACTTCTCTTTGTTTCCCATTACCCTTTCCACCCCCCAGTCCTGTCCACAAGTCTCTCAGCTCTGCCTCCAAAGTACTTCATGAATCTGTCCACTAATATTTAAGCTTTCAGACTCCTAGGTCTTTAACTGGGCAACTGTGGCAGCCCCTGCTTTTACGCATGCCTCTTACAGTCCTTTCCTCACACTGGAGCCAAAGGGACCTTACACGAATGTGACTTGTGTCATGTGCCTCTGGTGCTGCTTCCTGCCTGCCGTCCGAACACATCCCTGCCTGGCTCCCACTTACCAGTCCGAAAGCATCTCACACTCTTTCTCCTCTGTTTCCCACACTGCCACCCCAGTCGACTCGGGGCTTTTGAGCATGCTGCTCCCTCTAGTTGGAATGTTTTCTCTCATTCTTCATGTTTTAGAATCTAAAAACATCTGACCTCAGATAGGCCTTTAAGCATCCTATCTAAAGTAAATCCTTTAGGTAGTGTCCCAGTCACTCTCTATCATGTTATCACCCTCCATTAAAAAAATTCTATTCATTGGACATAACACTATCCCACGTTATTTCTTTGGATGGTTTACTGGTTTTGTCACTGTCCACAAGAACACACTCCAGAGGGTCAGGGTCTTGCCTTGATAGTCACTGAACAGGGCTGAGGTAGGGTAGTCACTCAGTAGATGTGCTGAGTGAATCCATGTGTTGAATGAATGGATGAATGAATGAAAGAAAGCAGCACAGTAGATCACATATGCTGTATTTTTCTTCCTTTACTGAAAACAGAGGCTGAAAGTAGTTTCAAAATAAAATAGGAAATAATGAAGTGTTTGTGACATGGTACTGCTCAGTGGAAAAAAGACAAGTGTTTGGGATAAGATCTGCTAAGGTTTCAGCTCCTTCTCCCTAAACCTCAGTTCCTTTGTTGGTTAAATGGGAATAATGGTAGTCCATGCCACTTAGACTTGTGAGAATGAAATGAAATAACTTAAAGAATGCTTAATGCCAAGACTGCTGTAGAGTAAACTCTAAATACATGGTAAATTCTATTATCAATGAGACCTTGGTCATTTGGTATGTGGAATTTCGTTGATTCACATATATTTTATTGTTCCCTTTCTCTTTTCAGAGTTGGTTGTTCAACTTGAGAGTCAGGCTTGTTGTGTTTTAGGATTTGTAGGGTGGGGACAATTGCAAGACAAAAGAACAATTAGTCAAATTTCCTGTAACTTTTGGGTGATCCACATCATTTATGGTTTGTTCATCTTGATTGTCAAGGTACTCTCCAGGTAAGAATTCTCTTGATTTCATATAATTGATGCTCTATCTACAGATGGGCTAAAAGTTGTCAATTTTCACAACTGAATCAGATCGGCTGCTCTTCAGTCATAAGATACCAATTATTGTTGGGAGAAATGATTAGGTTGAAAAGTATGGTTGATTACATACTCATCAATAAAAATAGTTTCAAGTACAGCAAGTTTATATGATTTGTTCCAGGTCCTCTTGTATGTGCCCGTCAGTGAAAGGGCGTGAACCCACAGACTCATGGAGTAGTGGTAGATCAGAACGCAAATGTCCTTAATATTACCTACCTTAGGCACGGAGCCTGTCATTCCTGGGCTGATGGCTATTAGCTCCTGTTTTGTGTTTTTGCTTTTTCTGAGGCAAAGTAGTAAAACTATGTCTGAGTGTTTATCTTGAAAGCTATATTCTTTGTGTGTTAACCAGTCAAATCCCTGGCAATTCCATATTGTTGAGTAGAAAGGACTAAAGATTCCAAAGATAAAAGCTCAAACTCATTTTCCATGCATTCTTTTGCAAAGTAATATTTTTTTTTAGGGGAAGATGTTCCTGTCTTCCTCATTCAGTTCCCTCTGCCTTGAGTGCCTTTTTCTGGTCTGCCTCTGAATGTCTCTGTGCTCATTGCCCAAGTCCCTGCTTCTCAATGAAGGCACTCTCTAAGGCTGTGTTGTCCGACATGGCAGCCACTAAGCAAATGTGACTTTAATTAAAATGAAATAAAATTAAAAATGCATGTTAGTCACACTGGCCACATTTCAATTATTTGATAGCTAGTGGCTACTCTATTGCACAGCACAGAAAAAGGACATTTCCAACATTTCAGAAAGTTCTGTTGGGTAGCACTGTTCTAAGCACTCCAGATAAACATGTTCTCAACTTTCTATGCCTTCTTGTTTCTTTGTGGCACATGTCATTTCTACCTTGACTGTAACAGAGTGATTGTTTTCAAATGGTGATGTGTAGAGATCAGGGGGTCCCTGGATGTGATTCAGGGCCTCATAATGCCGGTGCCTGAGATGCTGAATCAGCTGGAATCCGGGACTTTGACCTCCACTTCAACCAGAAGACCTATATTTTTGTCCATTTACCTGGTGAAGTTTTATGTAAGATTACTTTTGCTAAAAGTTTGAACATCACTGCTTTCTTTACTTACATTTTCTGCACAGACCCTTTGAGGACAGGATTTACTTCTGATTCATTTTTTCATCTGCACACTACTTGTTCCAGTAGTTTGCCGTAGTAGACACTCAGACATTTCTGGCTGGCTGAATGAAGGAGATAAGCCCTAGATACTGTGGCTTAATGCGGCTCCATTCCACTAACCCTACAGCACAATTACTGAACCTTGTTTGCAATCAGATTCCTGGTCAGTCAGGGATTGAGTGATCTCCCAACATTCTTATCTCTGTCGGTATTAGTATAGGTATAGTTTATGGCATTTGTGCTACAAAAATTACTTCTCTCTTTATAACAAGTATTTGGGTTTTGATTTACAGTTTGCCTTACCTTTTCTGATCTGTTTACACTTCTTAACAACCTTCCATTCATCCACTTCTCCCTCTGGGGCGTTTAACCAGATTGTCCAATTAGCACTCCATTTTTAATGAACAGACAAATATTTCACTCTACCAAGTATGGAGGACACCTTGCAGTGATAAGATAAATCAGGACTCCTTATAGACATTTTTTTTTACCTAGAAAGAGTGCATCACTTGAAGCAATTACATCAATAATAATAATGCACACACATGTACGTACTTTATGGTTATAGCTCCACTGGGAGCTTTGATTTCTCCTTGGAGTCAAGGACCATGGAATCACATGAGATTTCTCAATTTGCTTGGAGGTTAGATGGGCTCTGTTGTTTTATAGTTGTAATATATGATGAATGTTAGTACAAAGTGGGTTTAGCCGAAATGTGTGATATCTGATATCTGTTTGCACACTTTCCTCATAAGATCACTAGAAATATATAGTATTCTACATTTTAAAAGAGAATGTGTCATCTTTCCATATTCTAGATGTTTCTGACCTCTCTGCTAATTAGCTATTCAAAGAAATTGGGAGACAATTCTATGAAAGCACAATTAAGATATCAAAGTGTTGGTTTATTCTAAGGAATGAGTATCACATTTTGCTTCTTAGCCCTTTTATTTATAGCATTGCTCAGTATGTTTCTTGATGAATTAGTGGTTTTGCTGAAACATTAAATTATAGTTGTTTAGCTAAGGGACAATAATCAAGTTGGCTTTTGATGCACTTATAATTTATAGCTATGCAGGTGATGGTCCCAGCATCAATCTGTAATGTTATTTTATCAAGACTGATTCCAATGTAATATTTCAATTTAGTTATCACTAAAGCATTCAATTTGCATTTAAGAAGCAGTCAATATAAGTTAATAAAATGGTGTCAAGTGATCACTAATGAGCTGTTCCACACTATAGCACTGCGCTTTTCACCATGAATTGTCTTAGACTGACATCCACTACTCTGGGTACCAGCCAGAAAGACATGTGAATGCCTACTGGTGCCATACATCCAGGGACACTAAATATGGATGCATTGAATGGCTGTTTGACTACTTATTCTGTCTATGCCAATGTAACTGGGTATATGAGGGGGACAACACTGAATAAGACACACTATAGAATCTAGTGGGAAAGTCATGAAAATAGCTAATGATGGTACAAAGGGGGAAATAGTGTCCTCATGAACATCTAGACAAGCTATCGTGGGACTCTGGCAGGAGGAGAGCTTTTTGCCTGTGGAGACTGGGAAGGCTTTACAGACGGCACAGCCTTAGAGCAAGTCCTGAAGAATGAAGGTGGCCTAGGAGGGTAGAAGAGCATGGTTTTCGATCGCTGCTATAAAAAGACCCAGAACTTAAGAGTTTAAAGTAACACCCATTTATTCTCTCCTGGTTTCAGCGGGCCAGAAGCCTAGCTCAGCATGACTCCACGGGTTCTCTGCATCAGTTTCTCACAGAGACAAAACCTGAGTTTCTTCAGGACCGCAAGCCTCCTGGAGACTCCAGGGAGGAATCTGCTTCCCAGCTCCCTGAGATTGGCGGCACAGTTCCATTCCTCAGGGTTGTAGCCCTGGCGTCCTATTTCCTCCTTGGCTGGCAGCTGGGAGCCTGCCTTGCCTCCTAGAGCTGCGTGCACTCCTCCTCCCGTAGCCCTTTGCGTTTTGAATCTCTTTCCTTCTTCTAGGGCATCTCTCTGACTCTAATCAAAGAAAGTTGTGCTTTAAAGGGCTCATGTGATTAGATTAGACTGAGCCTACCCAGCTCATTCAGGATAATCTCCCTATTTTAATGTCTGTAAACTTAATTACATTTAACAGTTGCTTTTGCCATATGTAATATATTCACAGGTTCCAGAGATTAGAGCCTGAACATACTTGGGGGGCCCTTGTGCCTAACCACAGTGAAGGAAAACAGTAGAAAAAGAGAGGTGCTTTACAGCATTGGTGAAGAGTCAATTGTGTGAGGGGGAATAAAACAGGAAATGCAGTTGGGGAGGCAAAATTGATCACTCCCTTCCATATGTTCCCATGTTGCTTTGGTCACCCCATTAAGAGTAAACTCAGATACAGTGAATTGTTTTCCCTTCTGCTCTTTGAGACCAGGGCCTGACTTTATTCAGTTTTGCAGCCCAGGGCTAGTTAGTACCTGCCTTCTTGTCTGATAACTAGCTGGTACATATTTTTGAAGTTGAGTTGAAGGAAAGTGATGGCAATTGATTATAGAAAAATAGTATTTTTTAGACCAAAGAGTACATTTCTAAATGAGGATTGTCAGAAAGAGGTGATAAGGGGAGATGATTTCAGAGGGATCTCATTGGAGAGACTGGAATCACACCATGGAGGAGACCCCCTTCCCCTCTCATGCTTGCTGCTCCCTAGTCCCTTAGACCCTGCACTATCTCGAAACCTTCTGATTTTGGAGTCATTGCTATACCAGCTTTTGGCATTTTTAGGCTAGTTCATTGTTTTCTAGGCTTCCCAGTTGTCCACAGCCCTTCCACATTCTAAAGGGTTTCTCATGTCTTGAATAAACGTAGCTTGGTTTAGTTAACTTGTTGGGTTCAACAGGATTAGCATCTGGCTGTCACTACTTGGGCTTAAATAGGGAGGCCATGCTTGGGAAGTTTTGTTCTGGATTGTGGCTGGTCTACTTCACGTAACCTCTCTGAGGCTCAGTAGTCTCATCCACCGGATGGGGATATGACACCTCTAGATTGTCACTCAGATCACATGGGAGCGTGAAGGTAAGGGCTTGGTCCTTCGTTATTGATTACATTGATTAGTGATAAATGAATATCAGTCCTCAACCCTTTTTAAAAATTATTGTAGCCTATGGTCTTATTGGCTACATTAATGCAATTTATACATGAAATACTTAAAATACGAGCCAAGAGAGACTTGGTGATAGTGGAGATCCTAGCGATCGGACAGCCTCTTCCTTCCCCTACAGCTGCCCCCCCCTTCCTCATCTTCCTTCATCAGTGGACAGGCGCGCCTGTCTCCACCCTGGCAAAGCATGGACAGGCCCAGTGTCAGGGTGCCTCCGACTGCCTGAGGGAGCCCCTCCCAGCCTGACATGCTCTCCCGCCTCTAGAGGGCTTGGCTTACTTGTCACTCGGCAACTTATCACGCGCTGTCTTGTGATGCCTCCAGTCTTATTATTTAACTTTTCAAGTGTTTAAATCTTACCTCTCAAAGTCTTTTATGATCTTGTAGTCATTCATTCACACATTTTTTTTTTTTTTCCCCGAACGTCTCTTACATGTTAGGCACTGGAGAGGTAGTGGGGTGAGGTTGGACAGTCCAGCTAGGCCTCGAGGTGGCAGACTGCAGAGGGAGAAAGGCAGGTGAACAGTCCCTCGTGATCAGTGTGGCATGTTGTTACGGGGGCAGTGCGGCCTCACAGGAGCCCAGGATCTCCGTGCAGTCCACAGCTTCACACTTAGTAGGTACTCAGCAAATGCCAGTAGATGGAACAGGTTACAGTTTCACCCTTGTGGGGACTCAGTATGGCAGTGTCTTTTAGCCTGGGTGGGTCCCCATCAGAGACTCCCCAGGAGGTCCCGGAGCCTGCTGGGCTGTCTCCCTGCTCCCCAGTCAGCGCTGCAGCCCGCCCTCCCCAGGCTCAGGCAGGTATGAGTGCCCACGGTCTCTTTGCTGCCCTATTCACAGCCTAACCGAAGGACTCAAAGCCTCCTCTGCTGGAGAAGCTCTCCATGAGCCAGTTGGCCCTTGTCATTTTTGTCTCCCAGCTCTTGTTTTCCTCTTTGCCTTCTTTGCTAGTGTTGAAGAGATAAGCCTAATTCTTTCAGGAGCTAGTGAAACAAAGACAAACAATTTTTGCTCTTCCCTCTCAATTGCACTGAAATTTTGATTATTTTGTGAAGGATTGAGGGCTAGGTCATGGTACCCTCAGAGGACCCACAGATGGTAAAGTTTACAGGCCACGATAGCCAAGATAGCAGGTCTCTGATTTGTGATGCTTATTCCATATGTATGTAGTTCTCAGAGATGACCCTCAGCATGCCCACTCGTTTCCCTTGACATCCTGGAACGTTTTGCACATACGTCTGAGGTCAGCATGCCTTCTGCCTACCCTTAAACCACTGCGCCTTCTCCGGGAGCGACTGGCCAAGGTGCGAGAGAGGAGAATTACGTTACTCTGATCTTTTGCTTCCTTACATGGGATGAAATAGAAATTGTATAAACTGTGATGTACAGTTAAACCTGGAAGAGAAATGACACTGAGATCCATAAATTAGTGTTAAATCTATTTTCCTTGGTGAATGCAGGATTAGGGACCACTCACTCACCTACAGTTAGTAATGACAAATGATCACTGAAGAATTGCATTATTCAGTTTTCAGTGACAAATATTAAGAAAAATATTAAAAATACTTCATAGAATCATGAGTGTAATATTTGGTAAAGTGACTTTTTCCTAATGCCTTTAAAAAAAAACACATGGTCCCGTAATTACCTGAACTTCTCGACATGCTAATTAACTGTGATTTAAAACAGCCATTATTTTTAGAGTTAAGCTTAGTGAACATTGTCTAATATTATTATGTGACCATTAATATGACTAAGGAAAAATGAGATAAGAAAAAGAAGAAGGCAGTAATTTAGATGAGTAATTTGGTAACAAAGTTGAACTAAAGAAGGTTGGTGACTCTTTAGCATGTGATAATGTACATTGTAGGTATAATTTACCTTTCAAACTAAATGATTCTGCTTATCCCCTTGCCCCTCTATGTTAGATTTTTGTTTTTATAGCTATTGGCAAATCACATGATAGATTTCAGAATGAGTCCTTGAAAGTCACCAGTCTGCAAATTCAGGAATTTGACCTCTGAATATTTCATGAAACTGAAAGATCTAGGTGCTTTCCTAATAAATAAGAAAGAATGCATTTAATGGGGAAAAGAGAAATTTTTTGCCACATACAATGAAATCCAAGGTAAAATGTCCTTTCTTATTCTTGCAAAGAATGAAGAGCAAGCCACCAGCAGTGTCAGGACCACATAATTGGAGGTCAGGAAGTCATGAATGTTTGCCAAGACTAAAATGAGCATTCCTCTTCCATTCAATGAGGAGTGTATTTCATGTGATAAGGATGTCCAATGTAAAAAAGGAAATTCAATAAATCTGGATATCTTATCTAAGTGGTTCCATCATGTGGATGTGAACCATACACTCAATAATTTGGTTTATGCATTAGATAAGAGCTTGTTATATGTTAGGCATCATTCTAAGTGCTGGAGACTCACCAGGGAATAAGACAAATCCCCTGCACTCAAGGGAGCCTACATTCTAATAGCAGGCATCTGAAAAATGAATCAGTTAACTCACAAATAATTCACAGAATATCGGACTGTGATTAGTGCTATGAAGCAAAAAGCAGAATGATGTCACGGAGAGTGAGTGGGGGATTGCTTTTGATAAGATGTCAGGGAAAGCAAGCTTGAGGAGGTACGTAAGCCACCATCTTCAAATATGAATGAGTATGTTATAGGGGAAGAACACCCCAGGCAGAGGGGACTCAGGCAAAGTCCCCAGGCAGTCATGACCTTGGTGTGTCCAAGGGAAAAAAATGAACTCCAGAGAGGCTGAAGTCCAGTGAGTGAGGGAGGAGTGGGGCCCACTGAGACTTGAGAGGCAGCAGGGGCGGGTCACGTAGGGCCTTCCCGGCCATGGCAAGGGTTTAGTCCACGTGCAGTGGGAAGTTCTTAGTGGGCATTAATCAGAGAATAGCATGATCTGACAGCCATTATTAAAGACTGACTGCTTGTTGGGGAAGAATGGGTTGGGAGGCTGTGGTGACAGCCTGGGCTGAAGAAATAGGTGAGAGTGGAAAGAAAGAGGAGTCGGTGGATTCAGGATATGGTCTAGAGATAGCTGATAACTCCTGCTGATGACGTGGGTGTCAGGTGGAAAGAAGTCAAAGGTGACCCTTAGGTTTTTGGCTTTAGCCACAGGGTAAATGATATGGTGTCTATTACCGAGGCGGGGAAGGCTAGAAGAAGAGCAGGGGTTTTTGTTTTGTTTTGTTTTGTTTTGTTTTGTTTTTGTTTTGTTTGTTTTTAGCTGGGAGTTTTGGGAAGAGGGTAACAGGTGGGACTCAAGAGTTCTGTATTGAATATTGGAAGTTCCAAAGGTTTAGTATAGATATCTAACCACCTGAACAGTTTTTAAAGTACAGGTTCTCAACCCACCTATATCACTTGGGAATATGTTTGGTTTCAGGTAAGAAAATAACCAAGTGGAATGGCTTAAACAAATAGATGCTGATGTTCTTCCCATAAAAGCACATGCAGAGACACGGGCACAGAACTGGCGCTCAGCTGTGCCGCCAGAGACCCAGGCTCTGTTTAGTTCTCTATGTGACTTGCAGCCTTTCGTCCATTGCCTGTGGCTATGAGATAGGGGCTGCAGCTCCCGATGTCAGTGTCCACATTCACGACATTTAGGTCAGGAAGAAGTGGAAAGAGTGGTCCCAGAAACAGTTGCCTTTTTTTTTTTTTAATCAAGAAAGCAACATTTTCTTAGAAGCTTTCATTAGAGACACAAACTTACTGTCAGTGGCCAGAGCAATGTTGCATGGCAGCTCCTAACTAGGTTTTCGTCCAAGTGCAAAGGAGCCTGGGAAGGAGAATATTTAGTTGGGCACACTGATGCCCTGTACCAAACTGGGGCTATATTAGCAAAAGAGAAAGGGCACTTGACATTGGATAGGCAATGAACAAGGTCTGGATATTCCAATTTGGGTCTGGGGGCAGGAGAAGGTCGGGAGGATAATGGTGCCACACATTCTAATGCCCGCTTGGATTGTACAGCAGCCGGCATAGACAACAAATAGACTGGGCTGAGCAGGGCTTCCTGTTCCCCCTTGATTCTTAAAAAATACCTTCTGTACCATCTACCTCCTGACAGATTAATGGGGACAACGGTTGTGGTGTATTCTGCCTCCTGAGGCTGCCCTAATTTAGGTACCTCCCTATGGAGTAAATCAGTTCACTATTTCAAAGGTAATTGTAGATACCTTCACTTTCTAAAATGTCATCATTTCCCTTATTTGTGAACCCTGTGCATTCTCAGAGTCAGGATGGTTTTTAGAAACGTAGCTTTCTCCAGTTGCTGGGTCAAACACTCTGCGCACCCCCGCCTCCCCAGTTCTGCACTTCTGCCTCACATCAGGCCCCCTCTGCATGCTCATCATGTAGGTCAGCACAAGAGTTGTTGGCAGGCTCAGTTGTCTTGAGCTTGGGTATAATATGGTGTGTCACTCCCCATTATGGAAATTATCATTATTTATTAACAGGAACATCTCTGACATGATGCATTGTCTACATTGCCATTGCCAAAAATGGGTTGGTGATCAATGGGTGCCCCTTGGATGGAACACAGCAAAGTGCAATATAGAAAAGGAAGCCCAGGTGTTTGGAAAGGAAGAATAGAGTACTGAATACCTTGGTGTCTCTCTCTCTCTCTTTCTTTAAACGCACACACACACACACACATATGCTCTAAAAAGTGAAAAACCAGTCATTTGCCAAGCTGAAAAACAAATATAATTTTTTCTTAATTCTAGGTAACACAGCATTTTAGGCTTACTCTTTGTTTTCGTTTGATCCTTTGAACCTGATGTTGTATATAGGGCCTGCTTAGGACAAAGTTAATCTTTATCTACTTTCTTTTTGTATTTTCCTACACGTTTTTAAAGCAATCTTCTCTATGTGTCTAGGTCTTCCCTAGAGGCATGTTCATGCTATGCCCTCCATCTTTTCCAACCAGCATCCTTACCCATCAGAACAAGAACTCTCAGGAATATACAGTCTGGAGTTGGTATTGAAGCTAAATCATGCTATCAAAAACCTAGCCTCTCCTAGACTCCGCTTCACCACCCTTAGCTTATTGGCTGTTGCTTCATAGTTGCAGTGTAGCTGCTGCAGCTCCAAACATCCCATCCACTATTGAAACAGAAAGGAGGGGAAAGGGCGGTGCCAGCAGCATCTATTTACTTTTCATGAGCAAAGAAAAAATGTCCCCATTAGTCCGTAAACTGGATTAGCAAAACTGGAGTTCTGGCAAGTAGAACAAATGAGGGAACAGATCGATATCTCCACTTAGCTGGATGCTGACTGTATATGTGCCCATGAGTCATGGATGACAAATGCATCCCACCACATACATAACAAGTGAGTCTTCCTGCACAGATGCACATTGCAGTGGGAGCACCAGGCTTGAAGGCAGGCTGGTGAGGGTTGTAGGACCTTGTAAGTCAGGCCTTGTGAACTTCTGCTATGTGTAAGATTGGAGCTGCTTCCATGACTTCATTTTTTCTGAACTTGGACAATAAACCAGTGGATCTTATACAGGGTCTTTGGGAGCATCTGTCACCCTGAGAAAGGCAGGGAAGATTTCTGATAGCAGAGTCCATCTCTTCTCTAAAGGAGGATATAATACTCTGTCACATGGGGTAATATTTGCTCTTAGGTAGAGGCCAAGCAATTAACAATACTTCATCATAAAATGTCAAAAGAATTTTAATATAATCATCTGGGTTAAAATAAAAATAAAAACTACCACTACATTCAGAACAACACTGAAATTCTGTCCCCATGGACTAACAGTTATTTATTTTTGTCCTTCCACTCCTTCAAACTTATTTTTAAAACTGATGTTATCTGTGGGAAAGCTGTATCTGGTTATTAAATCATCATAGATTTTCCTCTGGTTGTTTTTTTCTCCATTAAAAAAAAATTGTGGTGTAATTCATGTATAGTGAAATCCTCAAGTCTTAGGTACACCATTCCATCAGTTTTAATGAATGTATGTTAGAGCGCAGAGCATTTATACCACCCCAGAAAAGTTCCTTATGCCCATTTGCCATCATTCCTCCCTCCTCTCCCCCAGCAGAGGAAAACACTAATGTTATTTCTATTGATAAAGTTTGGTTTTTCTTATTCTAGAATTCCATATAAACTGAATCATTCAGAAAGTGCTTTTGTTTGGTTGTTTCGTTTCTTTCACTCAGAATGATATTTTTTTGAGATTGATCCATGTTGTTACATGGGTTGGGTAGATTATTCCTTCTTATTTCTTGTCAGGATTTGATTGTATGATAATACCACAATTTATGTGCCCAGTAGATTAGGATGTTGGCCTTTTGTCCAGCACTGGGCTGCTTTGAATCAAGCTGCTGTGAACATTTGTGTACAAGGCTTTTTGTGGACAAATACTGTGATTTCTCTCAGGTAAACAGACTAAAAGTGGAATTGCTGTGTAATAGGATATTGTGCGTTGAAGTTTTTTAGATATTACCGATTTCCAAAGTCATATCATTTTACATTCTCACCTGCACTGTGTGAGGGCTGTAGTTGCTCCGCATCTCTGTAATATTTGATATTAGCAGTCGCTTAAATTTGTGGGGGTGGGCGGTCTTTTGTATCTCATGGTTTTAATTTGTATCTCACTTTTGACTAATAATGCTAGGTATGTTTTCACTTTTTATTGATTACTTGTTTATCAATTATTTGTGTATATAAAATTTCTGTTCAAATACTTCTAGTCTTTCACTAAGTTGTTTAACTGTTATTGAGTTGCAGGAGTTCTTTGTATGTTCTTGATACAAATAGTTTGTCAAATATATGCATTCTGAGTATTTACTTTTAATCTGTGGCTTGCCTGTTCATTTCCTTTCAGTGTTTTTGATAAACAGAGCTTTTAATTTGAATTAAATCCAAGTTGTCAAGTTTTCCTTTTATGGTTTATGCTTTCTGTTCCTTCTCTAAGAAATATTTAGTGACAAGAATATGGTTTGGAATCACAATTCTGCCAGTTACTAACTATGTGATGTTTGTAAGTTAATCTCTCTTTATTTCTTCATGTATACAATACCAATAGTATCTGGTCATAGGGTTTGCATAAATTTTCTATCTGTACACTAACAATAGTACCTACATTATAGGATTAATATAAATTTGAAAAAAATAATGTATTTAAAGTACTTGAAAGAGTACCTGACCCTAACAACTTTACAGTATTAGGTGTAATATATAATATTGATATAGCCCAACTCAGTTTACACCCTTGATCTTTCTTACTCCAGACTGGCCATTCATTGAGTGGTTACTATGGGAGCAACCTGTCTTAGGTACTGGGTACAGCACAATGCATAGGACAGATGTGGTCCCTTTCTCAGGGATACTTCATTCTAGTGGGGGAGGAAGACATTAAGCAAATATCTTGAGAAGTGGTTAAAGGAGATGTATAGAGTGTTAGGACAGTCTAAAATCCAAAGACCCCTCCTCTACTGGGGAGCCAGGGAAAGTCCTTCTGAGGAAGTGAGATTTTAAGTGGGCCAGAAATGGAGAGAATGGGACAGTCTAACAGATAGTGAGCTCATTAAGGGCAGGAACTAAATATGGGTATTATCTCCCAACATCAAGCTGAATGATGGCCTGGACAAGAGTAAATGTTCATTGAAAATCTGTAATGTCATTTAAAGGGGAAGAGGTAAAAGGCAGTGTCTGCCAAATAAATGTTTGTTTTGGATGACAAGAAAATATTTTTACTTGAAATATAAAGTTTTATGCAAAATTTTACAAGGCTGAAAAACCAAAGGACAGCCAGCTATATTTCCTCTTTGGAAAATAATCAATTGTCAAAGGATTGGGGCTTAAGAAAAAGGATTGGATTTATATTGAAATATTTTAATAGATTTGTTTTAGAATGTGTCATTCCAGAAATAATGGTGAAAATCAAGATTATCATGAAGCTTATATGGGATTTTGAGATAACCACCCAAACTAATTAAGCAAAATTATCCTAATTTGTTTATTATGTTAATGATCTGAACTAATTTATAGTAATTTAGCATGTATTACTAAAGATTTATTATGTTTCCTACTAAATGACTTAAGAGCTATAAATCCCATGGTTAAATGTAATTAGTGGAGACATATTTATCGAAAGGGATAATTACATCTGATAAAAGTTCTTCAGTTAGGCTTAATTAAAACAGATTATTCCCCCATAAATGAAAAGTAAATATGGTAATTACTGGGTAGATTTTCATAGCAAAAATTAGTATCTCAGCATTTCAATTTTCTAAAAGGGGTGGAAAAGCAAACTATGTAACTGATTACTTCCCAATAAAATATGATTAATAATCCCTGGGAAACAGGCATTTTCCAGGAGTAAACATTTTGCTACTAAATTACTAAAGAGGGGATTCTGTCCAGGAAAATCTATCATTAACTTCTAAAGTGGACTGTGGCTATTTTTGAACATAATGAATAGCATTTTAAGGAAATTTCTTTTTTTTTTTTCTTTTTGCCTGAGAAGATTAGCTCAGCAGCATAGCAGTGTTAGGGAGAACAATGACCGTTAATCACTGAAAATAAAATTTTCACAGTAACCTGGGCTGGGCATGGTTATACAGGCACAGAACGTATAAGACCTGAATCTCAGACCATGTTCGGGACGTATGAGTATGGAGAGATTACCTTGTAAATTTATATTCCAGTTACATGTATGCATGCATATTCATGTATAACCCTATATATAAGACATATTACAGATTATTTTTTATATTTAATCAGTTTTTTTTGATAATAGCACCAAAACTGAAAAATTCCAATTTACCTTTTTAGGGCATTTTCAGAACATTATTAGTTCATTGGATCGTTTCATTCCCCCAGGAAGGCAGATGAAGCAGGGATTATTGGCCTCAAAGAGGCCAAGTTCAAGGTTACAAAGTTAATTAGTGGACGAGTTAGGGCTTGAATTGATATTTTGACATTCTTTCTCCAGCATCAGTAAGGTACAGATGGGTCTGTGAGTATGACAAGAACAAGTGGCTCCAGGCTACTGTAAGCACAAACTACTGTAAGCACAAACTGCTGCAAGCACTACTGTATGGTGGACATAAATTCATCTCCGTAGCATGGCCACATGGAAAATGTTGTATTCATGGTATGGTTTTAAGGTTAAAACAAATGGCAAAACAAACAGGACTGGCATGGTGGATCCCCTTTAGAGCCCAGTGGCCGGGACGGCTTTCCACAGACCAGATGACCAGTGGCCTGCATCGGCTCTTCTGCATATGGACGGCTTTCAGGAGGCGGAAGGCAGAAAGGCCACCATCTACCACTACTTGCCGCTTGGTGGAGCTGGATAGACCCTGGCCGTTCTGATATTCTTACTCCTAGGCTTTGGCTGGATTTAAATATGTGCCTTTCTCTGGAGACCTCAAAGTATTATCAGAGACAGTGTTGCATTTCTCCTTACAATATCCTTTTGCATTGCATCGAGCCCAGGTGATTTATCAAAGTCAGTAGCTGCGGCTAATATGTGCTCGCTCTGTCCTCTCAGAATTACATAAACGCCTGAGCACAGGAGCTGAGGGGAGGTC
Source organism: Manis javanica (assembly GCF_040802235.1). Lineage (NCBI taxonomy): Eukaryota > Metazoa > Chordata > Mammalia > Pholidota > Manidae > Manis > Manis javanica. Next base: position 8,123,222 of record NC_133158.1, read on the forward strand.
TATGCTACCAGAGCTTTAAAACTGGGGGCTTTTTAAGGAAGAGCTCAAGCAGAGGCTCTGCTTTTTAATGCATGGGCTTCAAAGAGCTTTTTTGTTCTTCCTACCAAAGAGGAATTGAATTAATATTTTTAGATGTATATTGAATGCTATACTTTAGTGATTCCATTTTAATTAACGTCTACATTGGTTTCAGAGACTTGCTTAATTTGTACTGTTAAAAGCTGGTATTGGTCAAATGCAACTGAAGGACATTTCAAGCATTTTCATTCAATATGGCCCCAAAATCCTTGTAACAGATCCAAAAGGGTATCTGTTCTTTAGACATATTGGGAATTGATCATTTAATTTGTGGTGCCACTGTGTGGGCCACACTCTGTGACTCTTAGGTCATTCTATTATGTAGAGATTTTGGTTATATTTGTTGAAATGATAATTAAATCCTCAAGATTATTAATTATGTGCATAAAAGCTATATCAAATCAGACATACACCTGAGTCTATAAATCTCAGGTGCAAATTCAGTGCACATGAGTGAAAATTAACAGCTTTATGACTAAAAAAAAATCTGTATTTTGAAAATAAAAAATGTGATTAAACCACTTGAACTACTGATGAATTATTTGAGGGCAGTGCCTGATAAGTGCCTTGGTGAGAAGTGGTAGGTGGGTGTACACAACTTCTAGCTGAACAAAGATGCCCCAGCCTCCCTGCCTGTGCCCATGCATCGGGGTTCCGTGACATGTTCATAAGAAACCTCCCTTTATTCATGTAAAATCAGTAACAATTAAAGAAATACACGAATCTCCACAGGGGTGATATAATCGCATCATGGTGAAGATTAGGAAGGGTGGAGCCCAGGTGCCTGGGTTCAGATGTGGTTCTGGCAGGATCAGCTGCCTGTTCTTGGGGAGCGTCTCTGAACTCCCTGTATCTTGTTTTCATCATCTGGAAGGTGTATGGAAGTGATACTGATGCCTCCATCAATATTAGGGCTGCGTGCACGTTAAACAATTTTAGGTTCTCCATCCAAATAGATTTAGGACTAGATTTACAGAGACTTGGCTGATGTCTACATGCTCTTGTAAGATTTGGTCTTCAGGCGTACGTGTACAGTTTTCGGCTTGACTTAATATAATGTATGCTAAATGATGCAAACTGGTTGATTCGGAAATATGCTTATTTCGGCTCTGGACTGAACGAATCTGAGCATTCATTATCGTCTTCTTTCACCCCGCTCTCCACAGGCCTTTCATTTGGAAGGCGGGCAGAGTAGGATGTGCCCCTGGTAATTTAGTGAAATGAATGATTATTAACAGGAGAAATTTGTGCCCACCAAAAGCTGCCACATGCAAAGTATCCAAATAAGAGTCCTGGTTATGATCTATGTTGCTCTCCTGTTTTATATTCATAGTTTACTTTAATATATTTTAATTCTGAATTCGAAAGGATCAATGTCATTATCCTCAAAGTAAATAAATTATGTCTAATCTGCTCTACTTTTTCATTGAAGATAAATCAGTCTTCAAGCCTTTTTCTTTGCATCTGCTCATTGACTTTGTCATCATTAATTTTTTGCTGTTTCCAGAACATGGTCTGCAGTCTAATGCTATATTAACTTCTCAACAGTTATCTATAACATTTTAATGTTATCTTCCAATTTGACTAAATCATCCACTGGTTAAAAATTGAAATGTCAGGTGTGAATAATTTTGGAGAGGCCGAAACTTACTTTTGTCTTCTTCAGTCACTAACTCTTTCCTGTGACTGCCTTTACCTTCTCAGATACAAGGTAAACTGCATCTCTTCTAGGGGAAAAGACCCAATACTTCTTACAGGTTAAGAAACTGATTAGCTATTCATGAATTTAAAAATGCATTATATGTTAATTTATTTATCTTCTTGAAGTTCAGCTTCTTTGTCTGGGATGCTTTCTCCTCAATCTAATTTCTTTAAAACAAAATCCAAATAACATGGAGCGTGATTGAATACCACTTATTAGGAAATCGTGACCTCTTAGTGTCTTATTTTTTTAAGGTGAATGTGAGGAGCACATGGATTTTTTTAGCTCTATAATTCCATCTAAATGAAATACTTCCATTTTAAATATGAAATCATAGCCTAACTTCCCCTCATGCTAACAGTAGAACACATGAAGGAATGAGACTGTGCAATTTGTTAAAAATAATCCCAACTGTTTTATTGCTTTTCAACCCAAGATAATTACATATAAAGAAATTCATTTAGATTATTGACATTAATTCACTAACTAGAACTTTAAATAATAATTTCATGAAAAGGAAAATCCAGTGAAGTTCCAGAAATAAATAAGATTTAACAACTTATTAGAACTCTTTCTACATTATTATAAGTCAAAACCACATTTCTATAGTTTTGGCAGCAACGATTTTCTTCTTACAAATCACATGTGAGATGGGGCTTAGTTACTACATATTTTAGTTGCCATTAAAACAACTACAAAATTGCTTTTTTCATCCCTGCTTTTGTTCTTTATATGGTCTATTTCCAGAATTTATAAACTGAAACCTTATCATAGCACATGAATTCCAGAGGAGGAGTCTGTAGTCATTTTGTGATTCTTTCATTTTATTCAACGTATATTAAAGCACCTTCTATATTAGGCACTGTTCCCGAGGCTGGCATATTGAGAACTGCTGGTTCCTGCCTTCATTGGACATACTTGGTAGAAAAGCGAGACCAAAACCTAATATTTAAAGTCATCTCAGCTAGTGCAGAGTTCTGTGGACAAATGGAGCTAGTAAGAGTGACTGGACTCAGGTAGGGGGCTTCAGAGGGGGGCTTCTCTGAGGAGATGGCAGCCCAGTGGGATGGTGGGGAACACCAGCCATGTGGGGGATGCGTGTTCCCAGCACTGAGGTGGGGATGAGCTTGGTGCATTTGAGGCCTGGAGGCAAAGCGAGTGTGTCTACCCCACGGTGAGGAGGGCCCGGGAGGAGTTACTGTCAGGAAAACCACTGCGGTCAGCTCGGCAGGCCCAGGGCAAGGGGTCTGCATTTTATTCTAAATGTGATGGAAACACATCGGGAATTTTGAGGTGGTGAATAACTTTACCTCTTAAGATCAGTCAGGCTTTTAGGGAGAAAAAGGACTTAGCAGGGAGGGACAAGAATGAAAGTAGAAGTGTAGGATGGCCCCTGATCAAGAGGTTCATTACTGGAATTGTCAGAACTTCTGATAGTTGCATTCACAGAGAAAACGGCACCTCTGGGGAGCAGAGTTCTGGCCTCATGTTCTCTCCTGGCCTTGGGTTTCAGGATACTGGGTCAGATTGTCCCTTCGAGTTCTATATATTAAGAAGCTGTGCAAATTTCTGGACCCTTGGAAATGTCCCCAATGGTGCAGAGGTCTTTCAGCCCTGCTCTGGAACCCTGGGGGTTGACTCTCCTGCTGGTGACTTTAGAGGTGGCTGGGATGCTGTAGGAAGGCAGAGATGCTGCAGAGAACTGGGGTGGGAGCAGGTGAGGGCCAGTGGGCTCTAAAATTTTTTCCAGAGCTGGGTGAACGAGAACGTGGTTGGAGGTGGGGACCAGTGGACTTCAAGCGGCTGGGAGTCGAAGAAGAAAACCATGTCAGAGGAGAAGCTGACCCGGCTCCGTTGGCAGTTCTGGGACTTGCAGAGGAACAAGGGCCAGAGGTGGAGACAGGCCCAGAGGAGTTGGGTCTGTGGCCACGAGCAGGGAGCTACGAGTATTGTGGTCTCTCTGAGGACACTGAGCTCTATCTGTAGAGAGAGTATCTTTGGGCTTCTGGTCTGACTTCATTTCATAGTCACAGGCACTGTCCAAAAAGCCTGGGAAATGTGTGGAATCTAGAATTTACTTCTTTCTAATCTCCAAGCAAGGGATGCTTAGACACAGTGTGAGAGAAATCTTGACTCTAGGATCTGTGAGGGTAACAATCTGAATCAAGCCTATTCTAACAGAAGCCCCTTCTCCACTTACCCCGGTGAGCTCTTACCAGGCAGAAATGGAGCCTAGATTCATTTCCAAATTTCAAACCTTTGCATGGGTCCTGGCATAGGAGAGTGCTCGCTGCATGACTGTCACCATGCTCAGCATAAACAAGCTTCGGCCTTTACTCCAGCTGTGAAAGCAGGGGTGTGCTTCGTCTTGGTGTCTCAATCCTATCATGAAACCGTCTGGAACACTGTCTTCAAGATTTAGTTCCTACTCTGGTCTGAACCATCTTCCTGCCTCCAACCTTCCTTTCAGGAACTGAAATTTACGGACAGGTTCCTGGCTGCCCGACACCTCTACTTTTCTCTAGCTTCCTTCCCCTTTGCTTGACCAGCAGACTTCTCTGACCTTCTGCCTCCGAAGCCCGTGGGGAGCAAGGCAGGTACCTGCAGGCCCTGGGAGTCTCCTTGCCCCCGGCGTCTGAACATATCTCACCTGACTCACAGGGAGCCCAGGCCCTGGTCTGTCACGTCCATTCCCATGGGTCACAATCTAAAACAGTAAATTCAGTAATAGGGTCACAACTTTTAATTTGCCATTTCTGTTCAGGCTCCCATAGTGAATGACCCCATAAATTAGCAATTTTCTTCAGCCCACATCCACTGCCCAAGATTGATGAGTCATATTTTTTCTCAATATTAACAGATCTTTTCAAATGGAGGCATCAGAATTCACAACTGAGCTCTGTTCTATGACCCATGGTTTCTGCAGAAAGGAATTTCATAGGAAGAAATTCTAAGGCCAGTTTTTAGTTAGGTCAATGCATGCAATTTCAAGACACATTTGTTTTTGAGACTATTAGGAACATAGGAAATAAAGAACAAGACAGAGAGAATTCCCACCGAAGGTGCTCCCGTGAACTGACCCACGAGAAAATATTTAGCCTGCTGAACGGCAGTGGAAAAACTGGAAAGAAAATGAATAAATTGCTAGCACCACAGAAATCCAGGTAGCTGACCAAGCATTCAGAAGATCTAATTCTATATAAAAAATAGATAAGAGCTTAAGCTCTGGAGATTGCCTCTCTGAGTTCTTATTGCTGTTAGGTGCTAAGTGTGTGACCTTGGACAGCTTTCTGACCCCCTTTGTGCCTCAACTTCCTTGATAATGCAGCTGGGTTGATAACCGTGCCTCATTTATAGGATTGTAAGCATTAAATGATTCACTCACTATAAATATTTTAGCACAGAAAATGGCACAGCAAATGGCAGCTATGGTTGACATTATCAGTGTCACTTTAGTCATCATTTCCAGCACTGTCACCATTTGTCACTCAGCATCTGCCCTCCCCTCTCTTAAATCTTTTCACCTCATTGTGGCCCCAGAGGCCTTTTATGAAAGTAGATCTGATCATGTCACTACCAGATGAAAACTCTTACAGTGGTTGCCCATAACTCTAGGATTAAGTCTATACTCCTTCATTATTGAACAGAGCCAATCTGTCCTTGACTTCATAGTCCTAATCACACTCTCGATAAACTAATTAATCATATGATGATGTAATGTCTCTCTGCCTAATTACCTCTATAATGTAGAGAGGGAAGAGGCTTCTGTCCCATCTCTAGTGCCTGCCACTTGGTTGGTGCTCAGTAAATATTTGTGGAGGTACCTGCTAAATATAAAGACGGTTTGTTGAAGGAATAGATGTAACTAAGTATACAGAGAGTACATATAACATAAGAGTATATAAAGAGACAACTTTGATGCATGGTGCAATGGAAATTTCCCTTATGGTCGTGTCTCACATGGTTTTGATGTAAACTCTTAATTCTCTTTAAATGTCACAAAATGGGGGTGGAATGGAGATAAAAAAGGCAGAGGTATCAAAAGGATAGAATAGCTACAGAAGCAGATTAAATGATTGAAAAACACAAAATAGTTCCATATTAACACTTAAAGGATAGAGCTTCGAGAGTCTAGTGCTAGAGGGTTTTTTCTTTTTTTTACCAAGTTGCTAATGCATTTTGAATTTCAAGTCTGGCAGTGACATTTTATTGTGAAGGCATTTTCTTATATTTCCTATACAGTTATTAAAACTTTCAAGTCTGTGTAGTTATCCCTCAAATATAACTCAATGCCCAGAATAAATAGGGGAAAACATCGAGACCAAATTCTTTTTCTTACCATACTAAGATTATATAAATTTCTCAATTTTGTCTCTTATTTATATGTTACGTTTTGCCTAACAAATAATCATATCCACTAACTCATTTATTCATTCATTCATTTATTCAATAAAAATTTACCGAGTACCTAGTGGGTCAACCACTATGTTAGGTTGAGTTGGGCTAAACTTGCATTTAAACTGCAAAGCAGATCTTACTGGGTGACTCATACTTGCTGGTAATTTTTCAAATAACATTTTTTCCCCATAAATGGTGTAGCAACTTTTAAACCCCTTGTGGTCTCTCAATATTTTAAAGCTTAAACTGACCACATTAATCAGTGTGTATGTATATGAGTGTGAGTGTGCATTGGGTGGGGCTGGGAGAGATTAGAAGAAATGTTGGTTCCCTCTTTGAACTAGAAATCTAAGGTGCACTGCTTAGCAGTGTCACTGGTGACCACCTTGTTTAGAGTAGCATAAAGTACAGCTGCTCCCCTTCCCCTTGAGTAATTTCCTAAGAAACAGCTGACTCCATTTCTTTCAGCTATAATCCTTTGGAAATTTGGAAAGAGTGAGCAAATTAATTGCTTTCGTCTTTAGTACTTTAGCCAACCCTCCAGTGCATAATGCAGATCTCAGATCCAGAATAAACGATGCTTAAATCTGACATCTGTGTGTTGCAACTTGACTCCTGATGACTTTAGGAGGTGCTGAGCTGAATTATCAAGGGGTTTCTTGCTTAAACACAGGGTGGAAATTGTCAGATTTCCTTCTCTTCCAATTCCCTAATCTTATAACCTGATCTAATTTAAACAATGCTAGAATTTTGCTGAAGCTCATTGTTTGATGAGCAGCCAGAATCGATAATAGGCATCCTGTGGTGCAAAGAGGTGGAGGAAGGCGATTCAGGAAGCGGAGCTGTGGATGGGTTACCCCACCTGCATTCTGGCTCACCACCGATCACATGCCGGAAACGGGCAGAGCTCCGTCATTGACAGGCTTCAGCATCCCCAAGACTGTCTTGTGCAACTTGTTTGTTTGGATCGCCAGTGACATTGTTACCACCCCTGCCCAAAGACGCATCTTTCCCAGGTCAGGGTTGGGGGCCAGGACTCTGCCAGCTGAACAAGCATCCCACGGTATAGTAATTTAATCCCAGTATGAGAATTGTGGTCTTTCCTAAAGGTAGTTTATTTTATTATGTATTTTTCTATTATAGCATTCATATCACATATTTATTATATATAAAATAGCTTCTTCTTTGTTTTAGCTGCCAGGAAGCTGAGGAGAGTCACAGGAATACCACCTGTTCACTTTTATTTTGATGCTATCTTGTTTGAGTTTACGAGAGACAGTAAAGCAGAATGGTTAGGAGTACAGATTCTAGAAACAGGCACCCAGCTTCATACTGGCTTCACCACGACTGGGTTGTGATCTTGTGTATCTCATTACTCTTTCTGTTCCTCAGGTTTCAAATTAGTAAAACTGGAATAGTAGTCAAGGATCATAGAATTCTTGTTGAAATTAAATGTAGTAATACATGTCAAGTGCTTAGAATGGTACCTGGCATGTAGTTGTCACCCATGTCTTTATTTTTTTGCTGCACACGTGTTAATCTTTGCACCTCACAACGATTCTGTGACATGTCTATTGTAAGTCTTCAGTAGAAAACACTGAAATTCAGGAAGGTTTGATAACTTGCCCAAATTCTCCCATTAAGTTTCTGGGCTCCAAACCCTGTCTGAATCCAGATCTTTTGACTGTTCCAGCAGATCACAATGTTTCCTGTGCTGTCAGAGATAAAGTTAATGCTTTCCCCCTATATTAGCCTATGTAGTTGTAATATTTACATTTCTACTCCCTTGGTATGATTTTTGATATCCCCTTTCCACTGTTTTTTTCAGTGCATTATCTTAAACATCTCCTATTGTAAGCTGCCTCAGATGTTTTTTTGAAATAGGCAGAGATTAATTTTGAAATGCAATAAATATAAAAAGACAAATATTCAGCAGGTGTGTCTGTTACCCAAGTAGGTGGCCAGGTAAGCACTTTATGACTGAGGTAAAAGTTGTACCATTGGTGAGGCCCAGGGTGAGCATGCTATTATTTGTGGAGAAGCTCCTCTGTAGAGTACTGACCAAGGGAGGTAGTTTGCTGAGTAAGTCCATTGTCATCTGTATCTACTGTACTGGATTTAACAACACAATTCCACAAATTATAGAGAATAACCACAAAATAGAAGTCCAAAGTATAAGAAACTGTATTTTTCTTGAAGATCTACAGCAAAAATTGGGGGTAGAATCCATGGTTGAACTGACTTGATAATTGTTTGGAACTCGGATATTGATTGAGTCTAGTTCCTGCAGAGATTTTCCTCTCTTACAAAGCAGGAAAAGTAGGTCAAAGTAGACAGCATGGCTGGAATGCATAACAAGTGGCTAAGAAGTAGAAGCTAAAATGATCTAGCAAAGACTGTGGTAAGAACCTGCTTACCAATTCATGAATGCACAGAATGTCTGTTTCTGTGTCATCATCCCTATGATCTTTAATCCTAAGAAGGGAGACACACACCAGAAGTATCTCCATCTCTTTCAGACTTGTCATGAAGTGCAGAGTTTTCTCCTCCTTATGGGAATTTGGAGCTTTTCATCTTTTCTGGACAACAGCTGACGGTTTCCTGCTGCTTCAGACCTCAGGAAGCACTTTTTTGAGGTTGAGGAGCTGAAGTACACATTCTCCAAGGCTGCAGCTTACACCAGAGGAGCTATTCTCCCATCAGGACCCCTGAAAACGTGGGTCCTTAGAATCACTGCAGGAAGATAGTGTTCCTGGCATGCTTCTCAGCCTCGGCACCACCGACCGACAGGGATGCGCAAACAAACGCTCTGACAGCTGCTGCAGGTTTGGGATCTGTTTGGGGGATGATACAGACCCATCCCAGGGAGGTGCTTCCCAGCAGTCTGTAGAGCTGTCTGTCTGCCATAGTTTGGGAAACAGCCCTTTCAATGTGAGGTTGCCATGAGCCAATCACTAGCAGGAGTGTCTTAGTCTCAGAACAAATACATGTGATGTTGAGGAAGAAGGGACTATTTTTTGCTGTGCCGCACAGAGCACAGATCTCCGCAGAGCCTTGCTCTCAGGTCCTCGGGACCCCCTGCCATCCCCAACCCAGTTGCTTAAGATAAGCTGTTATATTGGATAAGCCAGATTTTTTTCTGTTTGTTCCATCAAAAGGCTTTTCTTTATTTCTCTTTGAAGCAGTTTCATGGAAGATGCTCTGGAAAAGCCATCTCCCATTTGAGTATGGCAAAGGGGGTGCATCTCTGAGAACCCTAATGAGGTTAAAAATTAAAAATTTGGGAAGACAACCTAAATAATAAGCGATGAGGCAATGGTTTTATATTATTGGTAATTATTAGTATAATATTATGTCAATAAAACAATATTAGTATAATATTATGAACAGAAAATAATAGAACACATTCTTCATTTTCTAAGAATTCTGGAAGAAATTGATGAAAATGTATTCAGCACTTACTCTGTGCCAGGTATCATGCTAAACCCTTCCCACACATTATTTGACTTAGTACTTGAAGCAAAGCCTATGGGAAATGTGCAATTATCATCTTTTTTTTTTACTGATTATGAAACTGAGGCTTAAAGAGGCTAAGCAGTTTGCCCAGAATCATTGTGTTGGTGACTTTGTTTTAGAACAACCAACATTAACTATTTGCCGTAATTCTGCACTGCTGCTGGTGTCATGCCTTCTTACATTCCATTGGTCAAAATAAACCATTGTCAGGCCAAATCCCAATTCAAGGGGTAGAGAGATAGGTTCCACCTCTGGATTGAACCAGTGGCATGGTCACATTGCAAGATGGCATGCATACAGGGGTGGGAAAAAATTTGTGGCCATTCATAAGCTATCCTGGTCACAAAATCAATAAGTGGCCCAGCTGGTATGAGAATCTTGCTAGTCGCAATGTGAAGCATGCTACACTACTGAGATGTGTTATAATGATGTTCTTTGGATATCCTAATAATTTGAGGTTTTTTTCAGTTTCATATAATGTTCATGAATTACTCTGGGAATTAATTTAACAAAATATTATTATGAATGTATTTAGATGCTCTGGACACTTTGAATAAAAGACTGTTGCCATAGCCACCTCGCTTTATCCTCCTGTCAGCACGTCTCCTGGGTTGCCAACCTCTGAGGTGTCCAGAGAGTCCACTGCAGACCCTCAGCTGTTCCCATGAATGATGACACAAAACCTTACATGAACTTCCCGGAAATGGCAGGGAAACAGCCTTTCAAGTCCCACCTAAGTTTCTCATGAGAGCCCAAAGCATGTCATCTGGACAGCTCTCTATAACTGTAGGTTTGCAGAAAAATAGCCAATGAACCTGAAAGGTTGCTACAGTTGCCTCCTGCAGCCATTAAGCTTTGGGAGGCTGGGCTTAGATACAGCGGTGTGCAGTTAAAGAGCTCTGAAATGGAAGCGGTGGGTTCATACGTTTATTCATCCCTCCTTCCAGTATTTGAGTGCTCACCACGTGCCCAACACTGGGCTTGGAGCTGCGGATGCAGTGGTGAGCAAGACAGGTATGAGGCCTGACCTCATGGAGCTCCAGCCTGGTGAGGGACGGAGACAATGAACAAGCCAACAGACAATGGGCCAGACAGCTGTGCAGCTGCAGGTGATGGGGTGGAGGCCAGGGAGGGCCACTCAGAAGTGAGGGCTAGAGCAAAAACCGGAAGGATGCGAACGGGCTCGTCCCTGAAGAGCTGGGGACAGGGTGTGGCGGGGCGAGGGAGGAGTGGTGGCCGGGGCCTAGGAGTGGCCGAGAGTTTGCCTGCCCTGCTGGAAAAGCAGGAGGCGGCCTTGTGCTCCTCTGTTTCCTCTTCTCTGCCACTTCCCTGCCTCAGCTGTTTCAATGGCTGTGTAAGAAAACAGAGGACCACCAAGCAAAGTTAATAAAATTATGGCAGACAAAAATATCAGTTTTTAAATGAGAAATGCAGCTTACCATCTAAAATAATATTTCTCCATGTCTTTGACAATTTGTGCTATCAAAATCAGTATTCATGAGAAGGGTGATCATTTCTTGATTAAAAATCTAATACCTAAGTGTGATTCTGATATATTAGTGAATGCCTCTGGGAGCCATTTTCGATTAAAATGGTACTGAATATATCTGTGTGTGATTGTCAGTCAGTAATTATCTAGAGTAAAATCGTGTGCTGTGAGCACTTACATTTGAAACTGGTTAAAAAGTATAAAAATTATAGCTTGAGTTTTTTCTTCCAAAGCATGAGAATCACTTAAAACAAATTTAAAAAATCACTTAAAAAATTTCCTGCTTGTTCCATAATTATTCTCTATTTTTTCAGGAAAGGAGCCCCTGCTTTACCACTTCTTTTAAACATCTGTGCTCCTTTACTTTAAGTTTATAAAATACCATTGATACCACAACTATTTATTGAGTATCACTCTATGCCCAGCTCCAGGCTAGGAGTTGGGAATACAAAGACTAATAGGACCAAGTATTGATCACCTTGGACATGACATTATGTGCCTCCTAAGGGCAAGCCTTCCAATTACAAACAGACAGCTTAAAATTAGCTACTCCCTAAAACTCTTCAGTTTTAGGATGGGACTAGTTCCTATAATAATTTATTGCCAACCTGACATGGTAAATAGAGAAATGTGATTTTACCATGTACTTTCAGGGACAAAAAATAGAAACTGAAATGCGAAAAAATTCCTGCTCAAACAAAAATTCCTCCCAAGCCCTGTCAGCAAAGTGGTGAACCCTGACATGGATGCTGGTGGTCAGCATGCAGAAGTTAAGGCTGTTTCAGATGAATGGGAATCTCATGGAGGCGGCTCTGCTGACTCCTATATGAACTGAACACGTGTGTGTGAGTGTGTGTGTGTGTGTGTGTGTGTGATGGAGCAGACTGCTTTTGCCAGAAAACTGCAGATGTTGGCTGGGACATTTAGAGTTTATTTACGTCGCAGCCTTAAAGGCATGGTGCACAATCCAGTTTCTGGAACTCCCATACCTCATAGATGCAGAAACTAGGGTGCTAAGAAAATCAAACTGCTTGGCCCATGACAGCAAGGTCCCTGTGGTCTCATGTTGATCAAGAGCTTCGTAAGCCATTGGTCAGGTATGGCTGACAGAGGAGCGTCTGCTAATTGGGTTAGTTGGCAGGGTACTGGGATCTTTGACTTAGTGGGTGTGTCTTTGCATTTCTCAAAAAAATGTCTACTTTTGCTAGGGCTGCTGCTAAGAATAAAAAAAAAGATAGGTTGAGGAAAAAGTGCATATTTGAATGTAAGTAGACTGAACAATACTTCTTTGTCTTAAAGATGTTGCTGCTATTGCTACTCATTTTTGCTTGAGAAAATTTCTTGTTTGAGAGTGTTTGGTGTTAAGAGGCACTATGAGAAAAATCCACAATGTGCAATTAAGTAACTCCCAAGGTCAGTCGCAAAAGAGAATAAACTAGCTTCAAAAGTGTTTTTACTCGGCAGTAAAGTTTGGCTAAGCCTTATTACTATGATCAAATGCTTAGTGGTTGCTGGATGTGTAATTTCTGTAATTTTAGGCCCAAATGGGAAGCCTCTCAGTGTGGGAGAAGCGAAAAATCATGTTGAAGGAAAACTGCAGATACTGTACCATGAGTAAGAAGATATTTCTTGATAAAAAATACTGGTTCTGAACCTCAAAATGTTATGTTGAGTGAAAGAAACTGACACAAAGTACTACAAACTATATGATTTCCAATAGATGAATTTCAAGAACAGGCAAAAATTATCATTGTTGATAGAAATCAAGGAACTGAATTCGAAATTTTCTGGAATGATGGAAATGCTCTGTATCTTCTTTTGGGTGGTGGTTACACTTTAGATCCATGCATTTTAATGTACGTAAATGATGCCTCAATTAAAAATGAATAAAATTGAACACTTCAGACTGTGCACTTTAATGTATTTAAATTATACCTCAATTAAAAAACGAATAACATTACACACACACACAAAGCTATCTGTTAAATATAGTCAGTCTCAAGCATTATTTTTTCCCAAATTGACCTTCATGCAAATATATTGATCATTTCTGGTTTAAATACGTCTTTCTTTTACCTGTTTGTCAAATGACAATTTGATTGAATAAGGATTAAAACCTGCACAACTTCACAAATATTCTAATTGTAACTGGTAGTGATGATCTGTGGTTCAACGTCCTCTTGATTGTTCCTTGTTTAGACAAGAAATAGTTCAAAACTCTCTACATCTTATATTTTCATCTGTATGATAGAGATGAGTAATTTCCTGAAGATTGTTGTAGGATCACGTGAGATAAGGTATATTACAGTCTTGTTATTCAAAGTGTCATCTGAAGACTGGTAGCCTGTGCATCGCTCAGGAGCCTGTTAGAAATGCAAGATCTCAGGCCCCACCCTGGACCCACTGAATCAGAAGCTTCAGTTCAACAAAATGCCTGGGTAATTTGTGTGCAAACTAAAGTTTTAGAAGCACATTACGTTGCAATTGTAATTTTTAAAGCAAAATACAAATATTAGAAATAGTCACTAATACGGTTTCTGCAGTAGAATCATGGCCTGGTGTTTAGCGTATATGTTTCTTACGGTTTTCCAGGCTGTCGGGCTGAAACCACTTTGCTGCCATTGTGGGCAACATCTCTGTGAAATGTGTCTGCCTGAGTTCCTGGTAGAGCGACTGCATGAGTCAGAATGGACCACTTTCCTAGGACCAGCCACAACCTGTGTGTCCAGGGAACTCCTCAGGATGCAGTTCCACGTGGAGGGAGTGTGACTTAGGTCTATGCAAATGCAGCACATACTGTCAGAACACTGAGGGTTTCTGCAGACTCTGAAGCCCACAAGAGAGTTCTACCCTGCAACTTGATTTTCTTCCCCATTTCCCTGATTTCTTCCAAATCTGTTTTTAGCCTTTCTCAGTAAAAGGTACTGCCATCGATCTAGTCACTCAAGCCAGCAACCTCCAGGTCATCCATGATTCTCCTCTTTCGTGCCTGCCCCTGTCCCTACCCGGTCCATCAGGAAGCCCCACCGCCTATCTCCGGATTGTACCTCCAGTCTCCCAGTGCCCTCTTCCTCTGCCACCACCACCACCACCACCACCACCATCTCTTCCTTGAACTACCACCCCCTAGTGACTACACGCCTCCACGGCGCACCCTTGGACCACTGTCCACGGCTCAGAGAAAGAGATCCCGCCTCTGGGGAGAGCCTCTCACAGGTCGCCATTACACTTGGAGTAAGTGCTAGATTCCGTGCCTGGAATGACCCACAAGGTCCTGCCTGAACTGGTCCCTGAGGGCCGCCGTAGCGCATCTTGCCCCTTCTCTGCCGCTCACTCCGCGCCAGCCTCGGTGACCTTCTGCGGGTCCTCACGCGTGCCTTTCTGCCGGGCACATGCTCTCCTGCCTAGGCTGTGCTCCTTCCGTCCCTTGAACTCTTAGCTCGTTTTAATTCTTTGAGTCTCAGTCAGTCCCCCACTTCAGGGGTGTGTTCTCCGAGTGCTCTTCCTAAAGGAGCCCCTCTGTCAGTCTCCACCTCAGCCCCTTGTTTCGTTCCCCCAGGCCACGTTAGGTTGCAATCACTGTGTGTATTTGCCTTTCCGTTTTTGTTTGATCTCCTCTTCCCCTTTAGAATAGGGCTCATGTAGTGTTCGCTTTTGCATCCTTAAGTGCACCTTAATGCATGGCACATGGTCGGCACCTAATAGGTACTGATGGTGCCTAACCGACTACCTGAATGAATGAACGGACAGACTTACAACTTTGCACAGCTGAATGGCCACTTGATTATGTGAGGCTGTTGGGAATTCATCTCTTACTGAAGTAAAAATGCCCACCTCTTAATTCTAAACTCATCACCCTTACACCGCATGGCTGAGTGCCTTGTTAAAATTCTCAAAAAAGCTCTTAAAAAAAAAAGGAAAAACAAAACAAAACAAAAAGCTGAGCTTGCTTTGGCAGAGCTTGCTTGCTTTGTATCCCTGGTCCTCCCGTGACCTCATCCTGCGTTGGAGAGGGTGCTTTCCTGCGCCGGTTTCATCAATCCCTGGTCCCCGGACCCCTGCTGCTGGTAAGCGCAGGCAAAGCGAGCACCCGGTCACCTTTAATTAGCAGGAGAGGAGCCTGCCTGGTGTACACAGACAGCGCCTTAGAAATGTGAAACAGAAAAATGTAAGGCAGGGCCAGGTTCATGGGAAAGAAGTAGGAAATGAAAAAGAGTAATTATCCTGGTTTAACATAGTGTTGTTAATCTGTATTGCCCATTACCATCTCGAGCGTCTTGCCTGCTGAAGGATGCAGGCTGTGGAGCCGCTCTCTGCTCCGGCAGTGGAGCTAACGTGAGCGACTGGCTCCCCATCCATCATCATAATTAGTCTGTCATAATTTTCTGCCCTTCTTGGCTCTGCAGTAAAAAGATAGAAGAGGCATTTAAAGTTACTCAGGAATTGTTCCCCAAATTTCCTCCCTGTTCTTTATGGGAGCAGATAGCTGTATTTCTGCCCTATTTATTTTATGTTTGGCCTGTGATAATGAAGTATATTTCATCTGGAAGTATATAGCTTTAATTTTCATGTTCTACTTGGAAACATCTCACCGTCTCATTTTGTTTCAGCTGTTCAGTATATAAAGAGAACCCACACTTCTTTCTGAACTCACCCATCACCCACCAGAGTTAATTCTAGTTTCAGGACCAGCGTTATGACTTCATGAGCTGACTGCATAATCGCAGGCCTGGGTTCTACAGTCCTTTGGAGTCTGCAGAGAGCGCTCTCTGCTTTAGTCCCTTAGTTCTCACAGCAGCTCTGGGACGTAGGAAAGGCAAGGGTTATCCACATGCTCCTTTTACAGAATGAGGAGCAGAAAGGTCAGCTGACTTGCTGGGGCTGTGCTGCTAGAGCAAAGAAGAGCTGAGGTTTGAATCCAGGTTTTTTAATTGTAAATTGTGGGTCTTCTCCATTACCACAGTGACAGGTCCTCATGCCACTGGGGTTTGCTTCTGCTGCAGTGGAGATGGGGCAGTTTTCTGTTATTCTTTAATTTTCTCAGCATCATAAATAGGATGAGCTGGGATGCTCTCTTGCCAGTGTCCCCAAATTACAACCATAAGCCCCAAAGAAATATATCATTTCCTAGAAGTATGAGACTGGCACAGATACCTCTGAGATGCTTAAAGCAGGCGCTTGAAATACTTGATTCAAAAGAGTCCTGGGTGCATCACTCATGCACCCAGGTGATAGGTTCCTCTCTGTGGATGACATTGCCTGTCACAATGTCATGTATTGCTATAGCAATATTGGCCCCAATCCTCTGGGAATAAATGTGTTCCTTGCACTGTTTCTGAGTCTTCTAACCTGACAAAAGTACAGAACTCAAATATGAGAAACTTACAGAGTGATTTTAAGCAGCACATGGCTTACTTAAAGATGCCCAGATTTAAAGGTCTGGCTGCTCTGGGAGGGCAGAGATGGAGTGAAGACATGGGCCCTTCCATGGTTAACTTCAAGTCTGCAACCCCACGCCTCCAAATAGAAAGTTATGCTGTATTCAAAGGCTCACATCTCAGTGTCTCTAAGGCATGCTCTCACCCTGGGTCAGCCTGCATGTCATCCTCCGGTCAGGGGTTGGGTGCTCACCCACATTCCCCAGCAAGCAGACGCACACAGTTTGTTAGCCACCTGGGAAACCAAGTGCTCTGACTATTGTATTATTCTGCGCTAGGTCCTTGAAATCCCTCCCGCCCTGCGTAAGAGTGTGATGAAAGCTGCATTGATAGGTCAGGGTGGGCGAAAGCCTGATGTGGGCCTCCTGTTCCCCAAAGATAAATACTGAGAATGGTTTCTGCCATGAGGGAGATAAGACAGGTCTTCCCAACTTGCCATCTGTTGGTGGGCGTGGGTGGCCCCGCATGCTTCTGTGTGCCCAGAGGTGGCAGGAGGGTGTGTCCTGTAGGAGAACCCCTTTAAGTCAGCAGCCCTGACCACCCACCTCCATAATGCGACCTGATGGCTCACCATCCTCCCCCATCCCTTTCTCTCCCCTGGACCTGCCCCCTACCTGGGGCCGCAGCCCTGTGGTCTGTGATCCACATACACCTGAGCACCTGTGTCTTCCTCCAGACTTTGAGCCCTTGGAGGGTGGGGGCCACCTCTTAGACAGCATATCATTACCCAGAGTGCCTAGTACTTTGCACTAGGTAGGCATCACAATGTTTGTTTAATGTAGTTAATTATTATTTACTGAATCATTTACTGAAAACAGTCCGTTATCTTGTAAAAAGTCTCCCCACTGTTACTCAGTTTTCCTAGTGTGCTTATTATAAGGAATGGAACAATTTCCCCTTTCAATCCCTTCTTAATGATGAACCATTACTAAGCTCAAGTTCAGCGGAGAGTTTTCATTTCGCTTTGTGTTTTGTCCCCTTCCCTCAAGCCTGACCCCATTCTAACAGGAAGAAAGCTCTGGAGGAACCCCTCATATTTCACATCTAAATGTAAAGAAGTCGGACACACTTGTTCAGTTAATTAAGTTTGCAGGAGCCTGTTCGGAGATATTTATGGACTTATTTTCATACTTTTGCATTTTCCTTTTCTTCTAGTTGAGCAGTAGCAAATATAAAGTGACAGCCACATTGCCGCACATGGAGTTATTTACAGACCAAGACGATTGATTTCCTGATAATCATTTAATAAGATGATTTTCCTGGGATGCAGGCTCTGGCTTCCTTGGTTTATCCTGCTCACAGCCTGCATGATCTGCTGTCTTAATTTCACAAGACACTCCAGCCGTAGCTCATTTGAGTTTGGCAGGTGCCAAAATTTGGGGGCTTCCTTTGCAGCTTGTAGATAAAAAATCCAAAGGTTTAGACATGTCGTCCACTACTCAAACATCTTAAAAGTAGAAGCCATGCAGTAAGATGAGGCCATTAAAATTTCCATTCCCTGAAAACTAAAGGATATATAGACGCCCAGTTCCAGGGCAGGCTTTTATTCGATTGTGAAATATTCAAGCCAATTTCTCTAATTATGATATGAATACTACATAGCGCTAAAAAAAGTCACAGCCTATTTTTCACATCTGCAGCTTCCAGTATTGCTGTATGTGCCAGGAACTTGGCTAAATCTTTATTACTTTCTCTTACAGAATGCCCACAACACCTTACGAGACGTGTTGTCACAATCTCATGTTATGAATGCGGACACTTGAGCCTGGTCTCGCATCTAGACCCTTTCCTTACTACGCCCATAGTATTTCCACTACCTTATTTGTATTATATAAGCAAACAGGTCTGAAATGAGAAGTACGAAATAGTGGTGGAAATAACTGATAATAAAAAACAATGCACCGTCCATAAAATAATTAGAGTGTGACTTTCAGAAATACATAAAACAGTAGACTTTCAGACTCTGTTTCTTTGCAAACACATTTATTATGGTTCCAAAGAACATCCAAGAAAAATTTAAAGAACAAAGAGGGCCCTTGCCTTACAGGTGTCAAAACACATTATAGAGCTCTATCAGTTAGAAAAGTGTATCATGGACAAATGGACTGAAAAGTCCTGAAATATACCCATAAATAAATGGAAATTTTGTGTATGAGAAAGTTGGTGATTAAAACGAATGGGGAAGAGATGGGCTTATTATGCAGCAAATGATGCTGCTCACTACCTGTTTGGAAAAAGAAGTCCCCGTCTCACATTATTTATGGAAATACTTGATTAAGCCTAAATATCTTAAAAATGATATATTTAAAAGCACAGGGTCTCCCAGGGCATTCCTGAGGACCTGAGATTGAGTAGTAAAGTCAGAAATGTGTTTGCCCATGCCTACACAATAACTGTTGACTCTTCAGACCCAACCCTATTAACACACTATGCCTTGTATCCGACTGGGCGCTGCTAACTACATGTGAGATGCACTTAGGTCACGCATCTGCCCCTTGCTCACCTGGTTTCTTTGCTGGTCAGGGGCTTGTGCTTTGGAGAGGACTGGCTGGGATTGGGAGGGCAAGACTTTGCTGTGGAAGAAGGTAAAGCAAAGCTCCCTTGCCTCCCCCCCCCATCCCAACCAAGGTGGGATAGGTGGCCCTGCTCTGTGTCCCTGTGGCAGCTGATGTTCCCTGACTCCATTGTGATTACTGCTGAAAGTCTGTGTTTCCTGCTAGACTGGAACTTACAAAAGAATGGGTGCCCTGTGCAAAGCTCACCACTGGGCTTCTCCTAGTGCTTGGCGCATCCTAGTGTCCAACAGTGCTCTGTGGAATGTATAAATCAGCACATTATGGGCCTTATGAAAAGGGATAACGCATGTTGGTAGCGAAAAGGAAAAAACATGCAGTAAGGAGGTTGGAGGCCAATACTGTGTTCTGGGCCCGATGGGAAATGTATGTGTGTGTAGTTTCTGAGGAGTCCAGACAAATCATGAGAAAGCATGGGTATCCTCTCAGGTCAGGATGGTGGCCCAGAGGCAAATGTGGAAAACAACACAACATAGCAGTATCCTTTTCTGAAGTCATAAGACCCTGATCATTCATTATACCATGCCAGCCACTGGGCTAAGTGCTCCGCATGCATTATTCCATTCATGCTCCATAGCAACCTTAAGAAATGGAGGCTATTATTATGGTAGTGTTCCACATGAGCAACAGTCCCTGAGAGGGCAAGTAACTTTTTCGAAGCCACTCAACTGGTGGCAGAGTTGGAACTCAGAATCAAGCTTGTTAGACCTTTAATTCCTCCCAAAAGATCGAACTGAGTCTAGTGAGAACAATACTGTTTAGGGATAAGAAGCTCTTGCATCCCCAGACCAACATCCTGGCTCTTCAGTCCTTTCCTACCCTCTCCATTAAGAACAACAACCAGAACTACTTAAGGAAGAGCAGCCCTAAGAAACCAAAGCCAGGCCTTGGAGATCTCAGCCCTCTGTGTGGGCGAAAAGTGCTTTCTGCTACTCTGGTCAGGGGCTCTCCCTGGTGGTCTCTGTTTCGGACTTGCAAAGGGATGCCTGGAAGACAGCTGGCGCTCTCCCCCAAGCTCCCTAGCAAGCCATTCTGCCTCCACACCAGCATGTACTTCACACCAGAGCTCTGCAATGGTGAGCTGCTAACAGCCACAGAGAGCTCACCTTGTCCAGACCAGATGCTTCAGCAGCCTGCAGCTGCTGGCTCAGTCCTCCGCACAGGCCCAAACTCCAGACTTAACTGCAGACCAGTTAAGCAACCAGATCACTGCAATGGGTGATCTACATTTTTAATTTGCCATGACTGATGTCTCATTCTGTAGGGAGTTAGTGGTATTAACCTGGGAAGTAATTACTAGGCCTTCGTAAATGTATCTGTGTTTCTTAAATGATTTATAGGGACTGACCTTAATATTCCTTAGTTTTCTTTTCTGTGTTAGGAAATAGTTGAGACATTGCAAAAAACAACAAAACTGAAAAAAAGTGAAATTATTTCCTTTATTTAAATTGTCCACTTTACCACTACTTATGATCAATAGACAAAAGACTAAAGGAAGAAAACTAATCCTTTCAATAAATGTTACTATTTGAGTAATGATTCTAAAATAAGGTTCAAATTCCTAATTGGAGGATGTGATAGAAAATCAATTAGCTGCCTGGCCAATGAAAATAAACTACTTCAATTAGCTGTGCGTGGCCTATGGGTATTTTAATTCTGGAAAAGCAAACTAACAAGGCTCATTTTAAGAGAGACCAGCACTGCGGTAGGTGTTTCTGACATGAACGATTTTATATAGGAATAGAATGTACATGTGGTCACTAAATCCCAAGAAATGACCACTCTGGAAGGGAAATAAAATTGGTAAAACATTTGTTTATGTGGCTTCCACTCAAATGAGATAGCAATTATAAAGCTGGTTGCTACTCGGTAGCCTCTCTGGAGAGAAAAGGTTCTTAGCAAGGAATTTGGGCAGCCATAGGGGCAGGGCCTTTCCCTTGCTCAAAAACCGGTCTCACTTAGGGACAGCAGAAAGAGCTTTTCTTGAAAAGGTTTAGAGGTCCCTGTTTAAATTGTAAAAAGAGGTTGGGAAAGGCAAAACCAGTCTCAGGAGGCTATTGAGCCAAATCAACCTTGGTAATGATTTGAGGACCCGATTCCCCTCAACCTGTATTTGGCTCACCTTTCAAAGTCCTGTGTGCCCCTCCCAGGGGTGTGTCCCAGGTTGGAGTTACTCTGGTTGGTGTTTGAGGCTGCCTAAGCTCTTCCTCTTGTGGAACATTCTGGAGACTAATTCCCAGAACAAGAGTATGCTGCATGAGTGTCTGACTCTGTGTGCTTTACCCAGTTTGGATAACCATGGGCCAAATCCTGGCTCACAGTGGTGTGTGACTATAGGAAGAATTATTCAGCCTTGAACCTCTGTTAAAGGTGGAAAACATGAGGACCTTCCTCATCGCACTATTGTGACGGTAAAATGAGGTAATGTGCATACATTTTTGCATTTAAATTTCTGGCAGTCAGTTGATGATTTGTGAATTGATATAGATGATACAGAACTCAGCTTAGATAAATTAGTGGCAAAATGATCAAACAAATGTGGCCCCAAAATCTTTTACTAAGAAGTTGACCTTTCCCTGTTAGGTATGGGGAACAGGAACGTGGCCTGCTTAGGGGGACACCCAGCAATCCAGCTTGGGCACTTTTGGATTAGGACATGCTTAGAAGTCTAGAATAGTTCAAGACTTTTGGATTACTTAATGGAAGATATCTGACCTTAAACTAGTAAAAGAATATGAAGGGATTTCTGCAAAATATCTTTTTTCACCTGTATCAATTACAACCTAAGTAAAGAGAATAGCTAATTGCTCTGTAAACAAATAGTGATATTAAAAGTTGACTAATTTTAATGGTTCTACATAGTTAATCATGAACAGATTAAACCGGAAGTCATGTGGTTCATGCCATCTCCCCCCAGATATCAGACAGCAGGATCAGTCTTCCTAAATACTGATAAGCACGCAGTATCCATAAAACCAGAGGCTCTGAAGCCTTCCAGAGAGCTTCTCGCCGAGAGAACTCATTCATTGCGGGTTATACCAGCAAGTCAATGCAGCTTAGTTTGATAGCTCATAACTGTCCAGGCTGTTGTATTTACTGAGCCATGTACTACCCTTTTTGCAAGTATGCCTGAGAAAATTACTTGTAAGACTATTTCTCTTCTGGGCACAATCAAGTGCTTTAGAATGAACTCCATAACTGCAGATTCAACATAGCATTAGGCTTGGTAATAATATCAAAAGATATTGCTTTAATAATGCCTTGAAGTTGCCTGGAATCCCATGACTTTCCTTCTCCTAGTAATTCAGCTAGATAATTTACCAGGGAGTGTGTGCGAGTGCCAAAGAGCAAAACCCGATTTAAGGGACGTCAAAAACCTCAGGATTAAGATCAACACCCTCTAAACAAGTCAGCTCCTTTGGAGGGAGGCTGCCGCCCTCACGCGGGACCTCACCGCACTGAGCGTCAGGCTGGGTGGTCAGGAGAGGCTTCCCGGGGGGCGGGCTGGTTCCTTTCTGGGACCTTCCACTTACTCTTCTGCACTGCCAAGTTCATCCAGACCTTTAAGGAGGTGCTGTCCTCCATGTTCCCCTTTTGAAGTGTGTTGAAGTGCTTTGAAAACAGTAAAGCACTACACAAGTGTAAGGCCTTCTTACACAGTGTGTCCTCTGGCCAGGGTGCCGGGGCTGCTGGAGGAGGAAAGAATGGCGCAGCGTGGAGGGGACGTACATTTTCACCATCAAATGCAGTGTTTCCAAAGTGGGAACAGCCTCAGTGGTGGTGCCTGCGATGATTTTAGGTAATGTGTGAAGAAACATTTTCATTGTAATAGTTATAATTTATATTTTAATAGGGATGTGTGTGTCTATTATGATATGTAATCAGAAAACTATAGTTAGTGTACCAATGCTACTGTATAGTAAGTATTGTTGAATAGGAGAGGCTAAATAAAATTAATTAGTGATTTAGTTGAAATACAGAAAAACATAACAGGAGAGTGCATGGTTATGATGAATGCCATGGTGATAGGATATAAATTACTGAGATTTGGAAAATAGTGAGGCTTGGAGAAAGGGACTGTCTTGCCCAAGGTCGGAGAGCGAGTGAGAGGCAGGGCTGGGGCTGCTGTTCGTGTCTCTGACTCCCAGGATCTTCCTGGTCTTTGGCTGTAGTGGGGAGTTTTTCCTTCTGTGACTAGTCATGTCTCCACTGTGGATTTGAATTCACCACGAAGAAGGCATAATGCTTTCCTATGTGCATCAGCTGAAGAGTTTAACTTAGTGAACTCTTCAGCTGTGCATTTTGAACATGGGTCTTGAACATGTTACCATTGATAGTTTATGGAAGAGCTGCTATGAGCGATGAGCTCAGGCCACAGTTGCAAAACCTCAGAAGTTGGACGCGGCTAGAGAGGAAGCAGTAGCTAACCCCACACAGCTTAACAGCGTGCCTCCCAGTCTGCAGCCTCCTTTCCGCACACGCCAGACCAGAACCACCACCATTCTCAATGCCCATCCACTGATAAAGCAGGGAAGAAGCCTTAAGATAAGTTTTGAAGAGACTGAAAAGGAAATCCCTGGCTGGAGGATGATAGACTCTAGCCTCTGTCTATAGCTCATTTGCAATACTGACTATCATTCATTTGGCACCGTGCCCACACACTTTCTGAATCTCACACCACTACAAGTTAGCTTCTTATCCCCATTTTGCAAACGAAGTAAGAGAAGTTCAAGGTTAACTTGCCAGAATAGGAAAGTTGGGTCTCAATTTCAGGTCTATCTGACTGCATGGCGCCAGGACTCATGCAATATTATTTCATATATGGAAAAAGAAGAGACATATGAAATGCTTTGAATAGTACAAGGATACGTAGTTCAATGCTAGATTAGCTAGTGGAGACTTCTAGGGCTAAAGAATTCAAATTAGGACAAATCATTGTTTTAGGCATTTATTTCTCTAAATTCACTTTGGATCCTGTGTTATGTGTCAGGCACTTGGAATTGATCTAAAGTAGAGGTCAGCAAACTAAGCTCGTGGGTGAAATCTGGCCCACTTCCTGTTTTGTAAATTAAGTGTAATTAGAACAACACCACAACTATTTGTCTATGGCTGCTTCGTGTTACAGCAGCAAAGCGGAGTAGCTGTGACAGAGACTGTCTAGCTCGAAACACCTAAAATACTTACTATCTGGCCCTGAACAGAAAAAAAGTTTGCAGACTTTTGATCTAAGTCCCAGGAGACTTTGTGTCAGAGGTGGAACTTGATTAGGAAAGGAAGATTAAAGCTCTGAGTCTGGGAGAAAGGGTCACCAATGCTGAATCCTAATTTGGCCCCAGTACCGTCTTCAATTGCCCTAGAGAAAATAGCAGTGCCTTTGAATCTCATTATTCTAATTTGTAAAATGGAGATAGTACCACCTGCTCAAACTGCCTCATATGTTTCAGTGGGTTGGACGACATACTAGGTGACAAATAATAATTAATAGCTACACTTATTTGCATACTTATTGGCCAAGCATTTTCCTAAGCAATTTACATGCAATATCTTACTTAAACCTTGGTGTAACTCAGTGAAAGAATTCCTTGTTGAAGAAGAGTTACTTACCAGAAATGATCAGTGTGCCTCTCTCTTTGGTCTTTCTGAGAATTTGGTCTTTGCCCTGGTTAGCCCATGGCTGGCATCTGCCAGGAGAGGCCAGTGGGAAGCAGGAGGAAGGTTCAGATTCGTTAAGGAAGGAAGTAGGGGACAAAGGAGGAGATATCCTTAGCTTCTGAGATGTGAAAGCAGATTGGACAGCAAGACGATTTGCAAGTTGGGGAATTTTCTTGTAACAATTTAAATTTATATTCATTTGTATCCCTTTTTTGGACTGGGGGCGGGGCAAGCTTGGAGGATCCAGTTTACAGCATCGTTGCATGTTGTGGAGCAGGTTCCCGTTTGCTCAGGCAATGAGGCTGACTCTAAGATGTCAGGATGTAGCGGAAGTAAAAGGCCAACAGCCCACCCCTTTCCCAGTAGGAAGAGGAAGGGGTAAATGGTGAGGAAAAGAAGAGGGGAGGATGTGTGGATTTCCCCAGTGTTGGTTTAAGGGAAGGAAGGATGCAGTTATATTGTGTAAATGAAAGTTTGATTGAGGGAAGGGCAGTATTGCCGATCCATGGGGAATCAGGATAAAGATCTCACCTCGGACGGCCTGAAATTCACCTGGGTATGCTGCACAGGTGGGTAGGAGAAGGCTTCTGGGCTTGGGCTTCCCCCGCTGTACTCAGCCCTGCAGTGCGGGCCCTGAGCATGAACTGTGGACCTGCCATGGGACTTCCTATCACATGGGTGTGCCGGAAACACAATGCACAGACTTAGATCTGTTGTTAAGAGATTTGGGTCTGCAGCCAGCGGGAGTGAGGCCGAGATAGCTGGAGAGCGGCAGTTGGATTGGTCCAGGCTGAGCTGAGTGCCAGCATGGCCACTGTGACCAGAGCACAGGAGCTTGTCCCTGGAGACTGAGGGCACCAAAGCCCCAAACCCCAAGTTTCTCACATTGCCTGCCATCATGTCTGACTCCGTGCCCTCTCACCAAGGTAGCTGGATGCCTGCTGAGGGAGCGAGGCTGGGGAGAAGAGCTTCTGAGAGTCTGAGCACCTTTGTGAAGAGACTGAGCTATGGAGATGTGTAAGTTTTGGATTGGATTCAGTTTAAGCAAGATTGCATATTTTGTTTCCCCTCCCGTTCCCTTGTCCCTGCCACTCTTCCCCCTAGTGGGAAATCAGATTAATTTTGATCAGGACTGTTTACAATTATATATTCTTTTCTGTCCAAACAAGTTGTATTGCCAGCTAAAAGTCACAACCACTTTACAGTACCATGGTCCCCCTTTGGCTTCATCTGTCTGACTCTAGAACCAGAGCGTCACTGAAAATTTTAAAGACACGTTTAGAGTTGCTATCGTCCTTATGATTGTGACTGTCACCCTTAGGATTTAGGGCACCATGCTAAAGTCCAGACTGCAGATATCACAACTGAGGCTAGACTTATTTGCATACTTATTGGCCAAACTACACTGCAAAATACCAGTTGCATGCAAAGCTGAAGCAGGGTCCTGGAATGCCATTACCAAAGGCAGCAATGGGCTACTTAATGGATAGATGGGGCACAGCCCACCCAGCACAAGGAAGGGGACTGTCCTTGAGAAACGTGCCTTTTTACCCCTCTGTGTTTTGAGTGTCACTTACAGAAGAGGTTGCAAGCAGTCTTGGGACTGGGAGGGGCCCTAGACCTGGAGGAGAGTTTGCAGGGAGATGGTTTCCCTTCCGAGTCTGCAGTCTAAGACCAGTTTCCCAGAACTGGTGTGGAGGGAAGAGCAGGTGGGCAGTTCGAGAGCGGGGTGGGAAGGGCACAGAACAGGAGTGGGGGTGGGTGGGAAGCCTGACTGCTGACGGTGGAGAGATGGTGGGGAGGAGCAGGGCTCTCCTGTGGAAAGTCCAGCGGCACCCTTTGCAGCCCGGCTGCAATCTGGTTAGCTGGCCAGTACCTCCACGTGCCAGAAAGACTAAGGATTCTGAGCCCTTGGACATCAGCGGCTGAGTGTGTCCTGGCACATGCCCACTGCCTGGCTCTGAGTGATCCGGAAGCTATTCATGTTCCAAGCTCTAACTGCAGTCTCCCACACTGTCTTCCTACCAGTAAACCCTTCTCCTCCTTCCTGGAGACATCTGAGAGCTTTCTGATTATTCCAGTGGGGAGATGCTGTCAACACAGTTCATCTGGAGCTTCTATTTGGTGGAGGAAAAATAATATTTTTTTATAAGCGGGCAGAGTTGTGAAGGGTAACGCATAAGGCCTGTCTTTGGTGCCTGGACACAGAGCCTCCATCCCAAATCTCTTCTCTGAGGTGGGCAGATGTCCATCTCACAGACTGTAGCGCTGAAGTGGGATCCGGCAGGGCCAAAGGCTCCGCCTGACAGACCGGAACTGGGAGGAATCAGACGCGAATGAGCATGATTTAGTCGGAGGACAGCATTTGTTCCACGACGTCACTGATTTGCATCAGTCTCAGGGAGACACTGAAAAAGAAAAAGGGATAGGTGTGTGGGTAGCTTTTCTCTCTGTTGCTTTTCATTTCTTCATTCTGTCTACATTTTCCATAATGAGTATTTATTTCTTTGCTTCTCAGAAAAAAAAAATTTATAAAATAGGAATAGAAACTTGGATCTTCACAGACATCTGTGAAGATGGATGGTGCTGACATTCTGTGCCCTTGGATTGGAGGGAGGGGCGGGCGAGGGAGAGGAGAGAGCAATGTCCAGGTCTTCTTTAAGGCTTGACCGCTGCCCCCAACCCCCACCTAGCTCATGGGGAAGCGCACACACGCTCTGCTTCAAAGGCTACCATCTGAGTCATAGGTACCATTAGGGAATTGTTGTTTGATTTTCTTGGGTGGGGGGGATGCTGTATGAGGATGTGTAGGAGAAATTCCTTGTAGGAGATACAGGTGAAAACACAGAGGGTGAAGTGTCAGGATGTCTGCTGTTTAATTTAAAGCGGTTCCTATAAAAAGCAAGTGTGAAGCAGATACTGCAAAAGCCAACAATCGTTTAGTTTGGTGATTGCTAGATAACTCTTCTTTCATTTTTTCTATTTGTTTGAAAATTTTTGTGATAAAAAATTGGAAACACAAACAACAACAAATGTTGGCGAGGATGTGGAGAAAGGGGGACCCTCCTACACTGCTGGTGGGAATGTAAACTAGTTTAACCATTGTGGAAAGCAGTATGGGGGTTCCTCAAAAAACTCAAAATAGAAATACCATTTGACCCAGGAATTCCACCTCTAGGAATTTACCCTAAGAATGCAGGAGCCCAGTTTGAAAAAAGACATACACACCCCTATGTTTATCACAGCACTATTTACAAAAGCCAGGAAATGGAAGCAACCTAAGTGTCCATCAGTAGATGAATGGGTAAAGAAGATGTGGTAGATATACACAATGGAATATTATTCAGCCATAAGAAGAAAACAAATCCTATCATTTGTGACAACATGGATGGAGCTAGAGGGTATTATGCTCAGTGAATTAAGCCAGGCAGAGAAAGACAAGTATCAAATTTCACTCATTTGTGGAGTATAAGAACAAAGAAAAAACTGAAGGAACAAAACAGCAGCAGACTCACAGAACCCAAGAGTGGACTAACAGTTACCAAAGGGAAAGGGACTGGGGAGGATGGGTGGGAAGGGAGGGATAAGGGGGAAAAAGGGGCATTACGATGAGCAGACATAATGTAGTGGCGGGGGTACATGGGGAAGGCAGTATATACAGAGAAGACAACTGATTCTATAGCATCTTGCAATGCTGATGGACAGTGACTGTCATGGGGTATGTGGGAGGGACTTAATAATAGGAGGAGTCTAGTAACCATAATGTTGTTCAAGCAACTGTACATTAACGATATAAAAAAAAATTGGAAACAAAAACAAAGACTCCTTTCAATCTTTGATCATCTTCTATTTTTCTTCTTTTCATCTTGCTCCTTTCTTTCCTTGTCCTCTCACCTGCCTCACCCAGCCTACAGACATGCTCTCAGGGGTGCATGCTCATGGCAGGGGTGAACAAATGTGCTCTGGGTGCCCATCAATGCCATCCTTCAAGCCATTCAGTGCTCAGCACCCCCTCCTCTAACAACTGTGTGTTTGTGCAAGACTATTCATTGCACTGTTGTGCCTAATACTTTAAATTGGAAATCACCTTCACTTCCATCATTAGAGAGTAGTTCGATAGTTTAAAGTATATCTCTAAAATAAATTACCATGCAGAGTAAAGCAAGTTTGTATTTATTTTTATGATTTAAAAATTTAAAATTATTTTATCTTATTGAAGTAGTTCAGAAAACAGCAAATAGGGAAGAAAAACTAACCACTCAGTTTCGCACCACTCAGAAATAATCAACAAGAAAAAGATAGGCATCCTAATATAAATATGGATGCTTTAAAGAGACTTCCCCAAAGAGAATATTCACATGGCAACCAGTTATATAAAAAGGTTCCCAACCTAATTAACAATCAGTGAAATGAAAATTGAAGTCATGGAAAGATACCCCTGTACAACAATCAGATTGACGAAAATGAAAGAACCTGGTAATGTCGTGTTAGAGAGGATGTGGCATTATGTGATAAAGTTAAAAATATGCATACTCTACGATGCAGCGACTCCATCCCTAGGACTATTCCCTAAAGAAATTCATGCATATGCATAGCAGGATACATATATGAGAATATTTATAAGAGCCTGTTTTAAGAGACAGAAACTACCAACAACTCAAATACCTGTCAACAGTAGGACTAATAAATATGTTGTGATATAATTCTACAATAGAATATTATACTGAAAGAATATGAACAAATTATAGCAGTGAGACACAGTTTGGGTTAGTCTTAACAAATTTAATGTTATGCAAAAAAGCAAGGAAAATAAGAATACATACAATATGATTCTATTTATGTAAGGTCCAAAAAGCAGGCAAAATTAGATGTTTTTTACGTTTGCTTGCATAGAAGGTTAAATCATGAACTAAATCAAGGAAATAATCACCTTGAAAATCATCATAGAATGAATTTGATGGGGAGTGAAAAGACTGATTGCCACAGATACACAGGGGCCTCTCGGCCTGGGGGTGCTGGCTACATGCCATGTCTTTCCTTGGCCACATGGGCCATTATACATAACACACATGGGTTCATCTATGTATATATCTAAAATGCACTTTCCTCTGTTTCTCTTATTATTACAATAAAAAAGTTAAAATGGACATGCAGAATATAATCCTATTTTCTAGTATTTCTACATGTGTTCTTGTCTACATATATGTGTAGAGACGCTAAGCATATTTTCATGTGCTTATCAGTCATCTATATACCTTCTATCTTGAACCATGTGTTCAAATATTTTCTTATAATTACATTATATTTTTACATTATATATATTTACATTACATATATATTATATTACTCAAATATATAATTTAAAAAATTGGGTTATTTATCTTCATACTCTCAAGGGGTGAAGGGAGGCATTTTATATATTGTCTACTAATCTCTTACCGAATGCATATGCGTATGTGTTGCAAGTATTCTCTCCCCATCTGTGGCCCCCAGTCTGTTCTTCCTCCCCACCTTTCTTTACTCTTCTCCTATATTCTGTTGGATCAAATACTTTTAATATTCCATTTTATCTATATTATTATTAGCTTATTAGTGATACTTTTTTTATTAGATGGGTTTGAAAAATCTAGGGCTTACTGTTATATATGAAAAACTCAGGTATTTCCTTACTATGTGGGGAAACCCCAGTTCTTACCTTTTGTGTCAGCCTTACTCCCACAAAACACTTCTGGTCAGCAAATGTGTATAGGTTTTCCCTCGCAGCAAGGGATTCTCTTTGACACCAGCTGCATGTCCTACACTTTAACCTCATTTTGATACTATCTACCCAGTCTTAGTTGAACCACTGCTGCTGATGTTGTGTGGGATACGGAAGAGCAGTTTTTCCTGAGCCCTATGCAAACGGCAGATGTGTGAGAAGTTAAATTTTAAGTCATTAAGCTTTGAGGCACTTTGCTATGAAGCCATAGGTAATTAAAACATCTTAACTTTCTTCTTTGAGTTATTTTTATTATAGACATCATGTTTTGGAAATTTCTTTGAGGCAGGACATTCTTCTTAATATTTATTTCTTGGTCTGAGTTGTTTGCTTATGGTACTTCCTTCTCTCCACACTTTCCTGAATAATTTCTTATACATTTGTTCCATGTTGAGTCCTTTCCTGTATTATTAGTCATCAAGTAATTCAGCTAAGTGGTTAAGTAACTTAGTAACTCAAGTAAAACCAAGCATTTGTTTATAAATAAGGAACTGATGAATGAGTGAGGAGGGTAAACTGCAGCCACTTTGATTCAAGTTTCGCCACTGTTCCCTCTGCCCGGTGATGAAGTCTCCCTGGGGGTCCCAGTGTTCCAGTAATTCTCGGGCTTGGAGGAAAGTTTCAAAATCCTGTTTGTAATCCAGTGGCTAATGCTGTTGTTCCTGTCTACTCCACCTCATCCCCACCTCACATACCCTGCCTCATCTCTTAGCAATAGGCAGAAGGAACACAGAATTTATTGTTCAAATTACCATTCACTCTTTAGTGAAAAGAGGCGCTATTTATAACTGCACTAAGATAGTGGGCACAAGGTGGGCATGCCAGGTCATCAGACCACCTTCGTTTGTAAGCCTTGGTTGTGCACAATAAAAATGGCCTATACCTTCTTAAGCTCTACCTGCTTAGCTTTCCTGCTGTGGAGAGTGGGATGGTGCAGGGACAGTCCCCAGTCCCCCTGAGGCCTGTTTCTGTCCCTGTATCTCCCTGTTTCTGTCAATGAATTATCACACTCACCCTTTAGGCCTGGGTCATTAGCACTTTGAAGGAATTCTGTATCCTGCTTAATTTCTTAGAGGTTCTGTGTATCCCTCAGTGACTTTTCCCTTTTTGGGCCAGGTTTCCAAATCCTGGTTATATGGTTCATAGGCTATGGTTTGGAATTTTGTATGTTTACCCCTATCATTGCTGTGGGGATATACTTTCCTTTCATTTTCATTCTGTAAAGTTGTTTTTGATGGGTTTAAAGGAGAAAAGTGGAATTAAAATGTCTTTACTCTGTTATGTTTAACTGAAAGACCACTGTTTTCATGTGGAGATATGACCCTGATATAGAGTCAAGCTTAGGGAAGCAGATTATAGTGCCTGGTATGTATCCCTTTGTGTTGAAAAATAAATTTTATATATAAGGATATTTATCCCAGTGGTAACTAAGGTTATTTTATGGAGTAAAGAGGATGTATGTAATGTATATAATTCTGTCATTTTTACAGTGGGCATGAATTGTTTTAACAAATCAGTAAAGAAATCAATGAAAATAATTTCACTGTGGAGAAAAACAAAAAGACTTAGGTCTCTGTAGCCCTTACTGCATTATGGGGTTGAGGATCCTTGCTATTAACAAGGCATCCTGTGGTTAAGCATGAAATGCCCTTGTATTCTGACCCAATAGCCTTTCATCAAAATTTTCCCATTGCAGATCTTACAGGGAATTATCTTCCTTAGCTCAAGAAAATGTAAGAGTTGCCAGGCAGGGTGTATTTTGATCTGGAAGGTTAGAGGCTACTAGGAAAAGATTGAATTAACCACGGTAATAACCAAAAGGCAACCCCTGCCTGAAAGGGATGGCTGATGCCTGTTGTCTGGGCTTCTGGGTCTGCAGCTGGCCCGTTCCTGGATCTATTTGTTTCCCTAGTTTACATTACCACCCCCTGCTCCTTGTCCTCTGCCTTCTTCAGTGTTCTGGGATGCAGCATTAATATTTTAGCAATGCTGGCATGTCCCTCAGCATATCCAGAACACAGGAGACAAATAATAAAGGACACTGACAAGTCGGTGCCACCTGTACTCCTGTGGAGGGCTTACTGTGCTCACCAAGAAATGGATGCATGAAACAGTTCGCTGGAGTGGAAAGTAAAACACAGAAAAGAAATAGAGTGGTGAACACAGCTGTCAGGCTCATGTCAGAAATCTAGCTGAGAAAGGTACGCAGCAGCGGCCAGCACAGCCCTTCCAGGGAAGAGCAGGGCGGCTGGACTGTGTCAGGCAGCTGGTGCAAGAGTGCAGTTTGACAAGTCATTGTGATGCTGAGCTGGAAAATGCCTTGAAAATAAACGCATTGTTCAAGAAGGCCAAAAACCCAAATCAATACAGAGAAGAGAGCTAAGGGAATGAGTAAGAGCAGGTTAATGAGGGATCATGACTGTCCTTGCCCCACTCCTGACGATAACCCTGGCCCCAGGAAGTGCAGATGTTTGGTGTTAACAGGCTGAGTTGTGCAGTGGGAAAACACAGCCTGGAGAGTCAGGCGGACCTGAGGTGAGAGCCGGCTCACCCACTTGCCACCTGCACGTAGGATCTCGGGCAAGCGACTTCTTTCTGCTCCGAAGGGAAGCCTCAGCTGGTTCAGGTCGGTTGCGCTGATTCCGGATCTGGTTTCTTTATCCATCTAATAGAGGGATAACAGCACGCTCCGTGCCATGACGTTGCGAGGATTAAATGAGAGAGCACCTATAAAGTGCTAATCCACAAACAGTGTTCAGTAAATGCTAGCTGCTAGTCCTCTGAAGCCTGCCCTCTGTCCCCAAGCTCCTGGGACTCACGTGCTCTGTCCCTTTGCCCTGACTTCCCTCCTCGTCCTGTTTCTCTGCTTCCCGCCTTCCCCTGTTCTGCTGGATGGTAAAGCCCGAGCTGGCAGACAGATTGGGCCCCAGCTCCGGTGAAGCAGAGAGAATTCTTGATGTATTTGTCCTGCTGCGGAGGAAGCAAGCTGCGTTTGTGTTCCTGGTTTCCATTACTGAGCTGGCCATATTTTATCTTCCCTTAAGTGGCAGCCAGATTCCTCCAGGTCAGGTCAACACAGACTCTGAATACAGGAGAGACAAGCAGGTACTAAAACTGGTCAGAAGTATTCATTTCTCCTGTAGCTGTGCTACCTAAAAAAGGCACTAGCATCTTCAGACCCGAGGCTGGGAGTTGTGGTTCTTCTTTGCGACGCCCTTGAAGTCTCAGCTTCATCCTGGTGCCCACCTTCTCAAAGCCATCATTAACTCTCCATTGATTATGAAATAAATCCCAGATTTCTTATCTTGGCACCCTGCTTAAATGCTAACCCCTCCATGAAGCTTTATGTGTATACCCTCTCCATGAAGCTATGTTTGTGTACCCTCTCTCTGAATTTCTTTGCCTTTCTCTGCGCAGAGAAGAGTGTCTATTGCTTAGAATTCTCCCCTCTGCAGTACAGGCTTTAAGAATGTTAGTCTTCCTCACGGAGAGAATGCAGGCCCTTTGGAGATTAGATTTCTGCCCAACCCCGGCCTTTTTTCCCCATAGTGTCTAGGCAGCAGGATGACTGAATTTGAAGGCAGCAGTTGAGCTGCTATGGGACATGTAATTACTGGTGTTACACTGTTTCTACACTGGGAGTGGTAAATACCTGCTATGCATGCTCTCATGGTCCTTCTGGTGCATGTGGCTAAATTCTTCTCATGTAGCAAATCCCAGCCCCAGTCAGCAAGTGGCTCACTGGGGAAGTAGGTTGAGAAGGATTCTAAGCTTGTGTCTTTTGCCAGGAGGATGGAGTGCTGTGATTGACAAGTGGTGTCTCCCATTACTACTCTATCAGAACTGATAGAAGGTGGACGTTTTGTGTCATAGCACAGCTAATGTTTCCATATTGGTAGGCAGTTGTAATAAATGGGATGGGTGTAGTTGTAATGAAAATTGACTCTTCTAAAATTGTAGTGACATTAATATATGGAGAAATTATAGAGACAATACAGAATGGAGTCACCAGGCCTAACTTTCACCTTGGCCTTTTCCACTTGCAAGCTAGTAGCAAATTACTTAATCTCCATTTTTCCACATACAGTGAGTTTCCTAATTCCCATTGTGGCTATCTCACAGCAAAGAAGAGGATATTTTTCCTGGTTCTGAGGGGACAAAATGCGATATGTATTAATATATGAGTTTATCGATAATGATTAAAATTCATAAATAACTTTTATTATTTCTCACTTGAAAAGCTTACATGTTCTTTATATTTAAAAAATACCAAGAAGAAAAAAGTGACCCACTGGTTCTTCTTGAACAGAGACAATAACTAGTAACAGCTTAGTGTATATTCTGCCAGATCTTATTCAATGAGATTTATAGTCTAAAACCCTTTTGAGATTCATTTTCATTTTTTATCAATATAGTGTATTTTTAGATGTTATGAAATATTCTTCTATAATATTGCTTGAATATTAAATAGTATTTTATTGAATTTTAATAGCATGTTGTCCACTGTGAAGTAAAAGAAAAGTGTAATGTTTGATTATTTATTTATATGATGACTACCAAGCAAGGGGGACTGTAGAAATTATTTGATGAGTTAAAACCTGGTGCCTTGTAGTATGCTTGGAATAGTGGGTGTTCAGGTAGCACTCTGGTCTATTATTCACAGCAGTGACAATTGTCAGGTGAGTTGATGCATAATGGAGCTCTCAAAGGATATGTGATTTGATTAGGCTCAAAGGACAAATAAAGAGAGATGCTGAATCATCTTTTGACAGTATTTCTGTGGTCATTGGATATTAGGTCAATTTTGTAAATGTTTCTACAGTGAGGAAGGACTGGATTCATTTTTGAAAAATAGTCAACAAGAAACAAAGGAAAGAGATGGCTTTGAACTCAGATTTTGATAGGGCTCTTTGTGCCCCTTTTGTTTTTTTTTTAAAAAAATAGCAGAAACATTACATTTATAAAAGCACAATAATCATTCTGCTTCTGCTGACTTGCAAGAAATACTCCCTCCTTGAATATAGGACCTTTTTAGCCTGGAGTACAAAGACCAAATTTCTGACAACATGAGAAATATGAGAAAAATTTCCAATTTAGGGTCCTGTAGTATTACTATAAAATGTACTTGACTCTCTATGTTCAGCTCCACAGGACATGTCTTTTCAGGGATTTCTTAGGATTCCAGGGACTTGTGACTGCAGATGGGTTGTAGTAAAAACACACAGGCTTTGGAGTTGTGAAAGACTTGCCTTACGTCCCATGTCTGCCACTTACTAGTTGCATGATCTTAAGTGAATTACCCAATCTCCTTCAGCTTCAGTTAACTTGCAAAACAGAGCAGACAAGACTGTATCACAGGATAGATTTGAGAGTTAAATGAAACCATGTCTTCAAATTTCTTGGCATAGTATAGGCATCAGGGAAGTGTCGACCAGCCATCCCTGTGGAGGCTGTAAGTGGGGCCCGGGGTCTGGCACGTGGGCTCACTCTGTCTCCTCAGGAACTGAGGGCTGAGACACCAGAAATTTTGTATTTTACTGGCTAAATAAATTATCTGTTACAATGTAAGTTAAGGCACTGGTAAGCACATTTTGTAAGAAGGTTCTAAGAAATTAGATAATTGATCAAAGCAAGAGGGAAGGAAAAAGAACTTCATATGCACTTTAATTTACCTTTGCTCTATTGCAGTATTTTCTCCTTTCATCAGTTTAACTCTAGTTACTTCCCTGTTGGCCTAGAGGCTTCCATATTGTCCGTGTCCCCTTTGCCCATCCCCATTGATGGCATCTCATCTCTGGCCTTGCATGAAGCCACTTGGGATCAAAGCCTTCTGATTAAAGGAACGCTGCTCTTAACCCACTCCTACCATGTGCGGACAGATAGGTGAGGATGGACACAGCCTTTGCCGTGTTCTCTACATACTTGATTGAATACCTAGCCCTTTTGCTTTGACTTTTTTTACTCAGAGAGGCAGCGGCCATGAGGGCAGAGCCGTGCCTTCAATTCTGCGGTACTTCCTCTCTGTGTTCACTCCTCAACCTATTAAAAAAATTATTCCTAAAAAGGATCATTTTTTTTCTCTTAAGCATCACAGTATCTCAAGCCCAAAGAAATTATTTTAAAAAGTGATATTAGAATATGTACAGTTTTTTTCTCAAGTTTGATTTCCCCCACTGGTATGTTATTGAATTACATATGCTAAAGAAGCTCTGTAGAAATAAAATAAAAATATCCAACTGGCTTATCAGATTTATATCACTCTCTACTTTAAGGTCTAAGAAATAACTGATTATTGGCTCTTTTAAATATTAAATCCCCTTGTTGAGTCAATGTCAGCTGCTTAAAATAAGTGAAAGAGTGCTAACGATGGGCCTAATATTTAAAGAGAGGCTTGATTGGCATTCAAGGCTTCTGACAGGCCCTTGTCGCCATCAAAATACAGGATATTTTGTGGTCTGGAAAATTATCTGATTGGCTGCTTTAGCGATTATAGTATTTATTTGTTCCTCATGTCATATTTGTTGCATCTGTGTTAGCATCTCAGAGCGAATGATACAGTTGTGATTTGTTACCTGTATGTTTTTCAGGATAGAAAAATAGATGGCTTCTGTTTGTTTGCTTACTTTTCTTTTACCAGGCAAAGCTGTTACCCAATAATTAACTAGATAGTGGATTTAAGACAGACACAAAGCACTTTTTTTTTTTGACACCCACACTATATGGAACGAATTTGTGGGAAGGCAGGGAGAAAAGACATTTCAAGAAATTGCTATACAGCATGGTTAAGAAATTTCTCTGTGGTTACAAAATCGTAAAAGAATAATTGGATGGAGACACCACCTGATTCTCCTGGGGATTCTACTGTCATTTCTGAGAGCCGAGGATGGCCTCTGCATGAATCTCGGACACTTTCTGCAATTTTTTTCCTCTTCTCTCTTCATCTCAGGGGGTTCCTGGCAAACCCCCAGGCCCAAGAGCTGAGAGAGAGGCTGGGTCTTGGCCTACTTGAGATGAGGCAAAATACCAGATATGCTGAAACTCCTGTCTGAAATCCCCGGGGAAGTTTAAAGAAACTTCAGAACTGTGTCCTTCACAAATTCGAAATTAATCATTCCAGGGTAGCTCTGACCAACTCTTTTTCTGTTTTGACATGGTTGAAAAATCCAGTTCCAGCCCATGTGGGTTTATTTGGGAAGGTGCTTGGGGAGCTTAGAGGGTGTCATATTTAAACTGCTAAGTTGAAAACCTGCACAGCATGAAAAAGAAAGAACAATTGTCCACAGGAGAAACATCTTCATTAGTCTTAACTAATATATTGACATTTCAATTCGATTTTTGGTGCTAATTACTCTGTGGTACCAATACAAAATGTCCAGTTGGCCAAATAGTTAGAAAGCCTGTCCTAAATGCTTAAGAATAACTAACAAATAGTATATGGCTTGAGCTTTGGAAAAAGTAAAAAAAAAAAAAAAATGCCAGACAAGAGAGGCATTTGTTAGTGTAGAGAAGTCCCTTTTCTTTCGGTACCATTGTTCCCTCTTTGGTTTCTTAACAACTGTACTGAAATGGTTGCCACTCATGAAGTCCTGTTGGGTCTGTAAGGGCTTCCTCTGTATCATTGCCACTCAGTCCTGACAGCTGCTCTGTTTGTTTATAAAGGCCAATTTATAGATAAGAAATCTCAAGTTCAGGAAGTCTGTGATCTGCTCAAGGAAGCTCATTTTGTGGGAGATCAAAATGTAAATGCTAATGCATGATTTGTGAGAACCTTCCCAGGAATTCTTAATTCTGATTGTATAGACAACAGGATATCTTGCGCAGTTTTTAAATAATTTTTTGTTAAGCTATCATTGATATACACTCTTAAGAAGGTTTCACAAGAAAAACAATGTGGTTATTATTACATTCACCCTTATTATTGAGTCCCCCCCATACCCCATTGCAGTCACTGTCCATCAGTGTAGCAAGATGCCACAGAGTCACTATTTGTCTTCTCTGAGCTACACTCTCTCCCTGTGACCCCTCCACACCATGTGTGCCAATCATGATACCCCTCAATCCCCTTCTCCCTCCCTCCCCACCCACCCTCCCCCATTCCTCCCCTTTGGTAATTGTTAGTCCCTTCTTGGAGTCAGTGAGTCTGTTGCTGTTTTGTTCCTTCAGTTTTGCTTTGTTGTTGTGGAGTTTGTTTTTTTAAAATGTAGATTTGTGGGGTTTACCCCAATACCTCCAGGTAGGAAGCTGGGACACCCTGGCTATGGCCTGTCAGTGTGTATATTCAGCTCTTCAGAAATTCCTGAGGTGCAGCCCTTGAGAGCCACGCTGCGGTGCGGGAGAGGAAGGTGCGCCCATTGCCAGGCTGAGGCCAAGTGGGGCCAGGGAGTCCGCAGGGGAGCTTCCAGGCGGCTCTCGGAGGAGGGCGGGGCGATGCTCCTGTGCATGCTCAGCTCTGCTGCGCCCCTTTATGGCCACTGAAGAACTCCTTACTTTTCATGGGTTTTTTAAAAAACTTTATTCCTCTGCTCCTAGCCCTGAGCAAAATTTCTCACACAGAGTAGGTGCTCCATGTTTATGAAATGACCACATAAATGCTCCATCTTCACCATAGCACAGAACATAGCCTGACCTGGTTATGTGCAGGTACGGGGTAGAGCTTGGGGGAACAGGCCACTCTGACGCA
This sequence comes from Manis javanica, assembly GCF_040802235.1. Taxonomy (NCBI): domain Eukaryota; kingdom Metazoa; phylum Chordata; class Mammalia; order Pholidota; family Manidae; genus Manis; species Manis javanica. Next base: position 8,162,506 of record NC_133158.1, read on the forward strand.
GAAGTGGTAGGACTCTGTAGTTAATGAGAGAAGAGGAGACAGCGGCAGGTTCTGCACGCCTTCAACACATAAAGCCCTTTGGGAGCCATTTCACTACCCCTTATAACTGCCCTCTGAAGGAACTTCCATTATACACACTGAACAGGTGAGCAACTGAGTCTCAGAGAATTTAAAGATCTTGCTCATGGCCAGTGCGGCTAGTACTAGGAAGGCCTGAATTCCAAAGTACCTGTCTGACACAAAGCCTGTGTCCCTTATTCTTTGCCCTGCATCTCCTGATCAGAGAAGAGCCTCGGTCTAGGGCTGCACAGCCCAACAGAAACACAAGGCAAGCTACAAATGTGAGCCACGTTAAGTCATTTTACATTTCCTAGTACCTGCACTTAAAAAAATTCAAAAGAAACAGGTGAAATTAATTTTAATGATATGGTATTTAACCTAATACATCCAAAATATTATCATTTTTAACATGCCGTCAGTAAAAATCCTCAGTGAGATATTTTTCATTCTTTTCCTCAAAATCTCATGTGTATTTTACATTTACAACACATCTCAATTAAGACTGGCCACACTTCAAGGAGGAGACATGGCCATTGCATTCTGAATTCACAGTCCACCATCAGAAACAGATCTTCTCTATGGTAGGATGAGTTCTTTGGGGAAGAAGGACAGCTTATTATGGGATCACACATGAGGGTTCCCAAATTCAGGGCAAGGGAGGGTGGGGAGGCTTCCCAGAAGCAGTGGTGCCCACAGAGATCCTTGTCGTGCTTAGACTGGGGGATGCATGGCATTTGCAAATAGTAGAGATACACTCTGCTGGCAGACTTGCTAGTACTATCAAGGTGGCTAGACTGCAGAACTATATTTTCAGAATAATAGTCTATAGTTAGTTGGCAAATTTAAATGGTAATAAAGCCTCATTAATATGTATGACCTACAGTTTCCTGTACTTGGTAGAATGGAAAGCTAGAGTGTATGATAATTTTTAAAAAACCTACATTCACACCATTCATTTGTGTAATCTGGCATATAATACCTGATTATCATAATTTTACCTAAATAATGAATAAACTAGACAGGGGAAAAATTAAAACCTTTCACATTAGACACAATTATAATTCTTTTACAATAACATTCACAGTGAAATTCTTAATTAAGTCTGCATGCCTCCTTTACAGAAATGCGTTTTGCAGATAGAGTTAATTTTTTAATGCCTGCATTCATGAGAGGAAAGAGCAGAACAGATAATTCTACAAACCCAAAGCTTAAAATCCATCGCCACTGGGCTGTATGATAAAGTCTACCCTGTGTGGTGCCTGGTATTTGCTTTCTTAATGATGTTTTTTTGTGTGATCACATTCACATGCGTTTGCACTTCCTAAAAAGAAAAGAAAATGGCTGATGTAAGTCAAGGAAGAGAATATGGCGGGGCTCAGGGACGGAGAGGTCTGTTTGGGGTTGACAGTTTTCCAGTCACAATAGGTATGTAGATAACTGATGAGTTTATCTATATCTTTTATCATAAGTTGAGAAGAACAAGATATCTCTTCCCTCGCTCCCTTTTCTCCTTCCTTCGGTAATCTCAATTCATTTATTTTATTTTCACAAATATTCATTGTCAACAAAAACACACAAATGCGTTCGAGTTCATGTAAAATCTTAACAATAAACTTGGGAAGGAGCTTATCAATATGATTGCCTCCATGGGAGCCCATTTCTAGCCTAAAACCTGCCTGTTTACATGGTCGTAAACTTGAGGCAGATATGCTGGGCATATGCTGGGCATACGTTGATACTCCTCCTATGTATATGCTGATACCCAATACTTTTTTTTGCAAACTACAAAGAATTCGGCAAGCTTCTTTAGTTGTGGGGGGGTATTTTGCAGTATGTGTTGCTGTCATCATTTTACAGATTACAAATGATCTATCTCCCTGCAGCTCAGGATACATCTAGGATCAGACATCAAAGCAAAGATGAAAAAAATGCATTCGGAGTTGTGCTTTGTGAATTTGCTTTGCTTATTGCATTACTCCTTTTGGAAATGTAATTGCTTTGGAATTTACTGGGATCATGGGGAAAAGTATGCCATCTAGAGAGTAAGCTACAGAGTGGGGAAATGTGATCAAGTCAGCATAAGGCGGACAGATACCTTGGGGTTTTTTTTGATCCACAACCTCTAGATAACTGCTTCAACTTTTGCAAAGCCAGAGGAAATATTCTTGTCCATTGTGTTTTTGTTCAACGCACTTGCAAAAGGGCAGACCTAGTGTGCTATCAGAAGCATGATGGTGGTTTGGAATAATCTGCCATCTCCAGAAAAAAACCAGATAATCCAATTATCATACAAACGTAATTGATTTCACTTTTGGTCGTGAAAAAATCTGTAAGAGAAAAAGCAGAATAATGAAACAATGAATCAAAAACTAAATGGACATCAGACTAAGCCAAACTTCTTGTTCATTTCAACAACAGCAATCATAAATTCCTATTTGGCTGATGATAACATTTTGCATGTCATTTTCAATAATTGTGAAAGATATGATGTACTAGAAATAAAAACTTCGAAGCATCTTCTCTTGGACATGTGCTCTAAGCTTTTAAGAGCAAGAGCATGTCCACGTGCACACACTCACTGGAATGTTTGTCTCTCATTCTCTGGGTACCAGTATACACGCAAAGATACAGACTTTGTTGGGTTCCAGACTGTGTTTCTGGGGTGCAAGTATCTAAAATGGACTTTGGCTAATTTAACCAAGCAGAAATTTGTTGGAAGGGATGGGATTACTTGCAGAATCAGTGGTAGGTTGAAGGAGCAGGCTTGGAAACGGACATGAACCAAGGCAGTCTAGTTACCAGGAATAATTTTATAGCACCTGAGTTCCAAGGCTCACTGAATGAGCCCCAAACACTTTCATTCTGTTCTGTTCTTGGTTGAAATTGAGATTTCCTGGAAGGGAACAAGCACCCAATCGGCCTATTTGCTCACACGCTCACCTTCAGAAGAAGAGAATGAAGCACTTCTGACAACTGCCCCATGAGTATAACCAATGGGGGAACCATGGGTCTCTAAAAAATTGGATGCTGGGCAGCCAAATATAGGAAGCAAACAGTCCAGGATGTAAGAGTGATGCAGCATTGGAGGGATATTCCTAACCTTGAGTGGAGAGCTGAGCCTCTCAGACCATTTCCAAAGCAGAGCACAGCTGGATGTGATGTAATGAGCTCCTGGTATGGGGTCTGAAGACCTGGGTCTGTCTCCTGCTGCTTAGATTTGTGACTTTTTGCAACTTTCTTATCTTCTTTGCATCCTAGTTTCCCCAACTTACCTATGTCTTGAGTTATAATGGACACTAAGAACAGTGCACATCTGTTGATGTGAAAGCACTTTCTAAAACTGGAAAGTGGTTTCCAAATGTTCCTGTGAGTTTGAGAATCCTCTGTAAGGGATTTAGAGTCCAGAGAAACAAAGGCCCTATGGCATGTTGGAGTTCCTGCACATACCCTAGACACTGAGGTCAGTGTCACTTCATGAATGGGTGTCCTTGAGGAATTAGATGGGTGAAATAACTGTCCTGATATATAATTTAGGTGAAGCCTGGTGTCTGCCAGACTTGGGCCATACCTTTTAAAGCAAAGTCTTCACTTTTCTCGTTACAGAACAGTCTCTCATATGATGTTCGTTCCCAGCAATCCTTAGGCTTCAGGTATTTGTCTGGATTTTGGAGTCTTAAATGATAAATGAAAAATTTACATTGAGAGGTCATACTTTATTGAAGAAAATGTGCCTGGAGTCCTTACATAAACCAAATTCACCTGCAAAAGGTAACAGCGAGTTTAGTTTATCAGCAAAATGAGTGTCCCCCTTGTGGTTCCAACATAAACTCAGTTTTCAGTTAATTTGCCTCCCTCATCTCTGAGATTAAATTATGTGATTATTGACAAACTTTTAATTTAGATGATGGGAGTTGCATTGCTTCAAATTCCGCACTTAAAGAGAGGCTCAACATATTTTCTGTTACATTATTTCGAATACATGTGATTCTAACCTGCGTGCAATGCAGCAGCTCTGTAATTTGACAGCGCTATAACTCCTCCTTCTAGACTGCCCCAACTTTCAGAATCAGCATTTGGTTTAAATCAGTAACACGTCCACTGTCAAATGTATCCTCCTTAGCAAATGCATAAGAGGAAGTCCAGTAAAGTTGGGATACTTCAAGTGCACATTTCATCATGACCCATCTTCAGAAAATTCTGATTTTAGTAAACCTGGGCACTTGTGTTTGATGACTCTGTCCTACTTTCTCATGGGCCAGCTCTTGTGAACTGAATGAAGAGTTTGTGGTTTGCATGGTAGGCTGTTTTCTCAGCTGTGAGATGAGTTTCTCAGCTTTCTGTGAGTGGGGAGTAGTAAAAATCACCGAAGCACATTTCTCGCAGTCAAGAGATGGGTTTGCGTGGTTAGTCTCAAGGAGGTGTTGTGCAAAGGCAAGCATTGCCAAGGGGCTGATGGAGAACACGCTGTAACCACACATAGGAGTCTGGGCCGCCTGCTACAGACCTCTGAATTCCTCATGCTCACACTTACCTTTAACAGAGAGGGAAGTTCGCTCACCCGCCCCCAGTTACACAGCTGTGAAGTGGCGAGGAGGCTGACGGCAGAGCTCAGTTCTCATCCATAAAAAACCCACTTCCTCCTTTGAACGCAAGACTTTTAAGCTCTTTTGAAAAGTAGCCCCTGAAACCTTTCCTTTTGTTTTCTTAAATTCTTTTTCCCTGCTGTATCTTTTAATGTTACGTTCTAAAAACAATTCCCAGTGTTCTACAGAATATATTTTTTTCAAGAACGATGAGGTATTTTGTCGAATAAGCAAATGAACGCAAACCTGCAGGCCTTTGAATGAGATACAGCAAGCAAACAGTCCAGGATGTAAGAGTGACGCAGCATTGGAGGGACATTCCTAACCTTGAGTGGAGAGCTGAGCCTCTCAGACCATTTCCAAAGCGGAGCACAGCTGGATGTGATGTAATGAGCTCCTGGTATGGGGTCTGAAGACTGGGTCTGTCTCCTGCTGCTTAGATTTGTGACTTTTTGCAATTTTCCTATCTTCTTTGCATCCTAGTTTCCCCAGCTTGCCTATGTCATGAGTTATTATGGACACTAAGAGTTTCTCTGCTTTTGGTGAGTGGCGAGTGATAAAAGTCACAGAAGCACATTTCTCGCAGTCACCTTCTAAAAAAAAAGGTGTCTATTCAAAATAGACTTAGATTAAAAAAGAAAGTCCAAAAGATCGATTCTTGAATGAACATACAACTTTCAAGGAAAACAATCCCTAGGGTGGGGTTATGTGACTGTGTCATGGATGGATTGTGGAACAATTTTCTAGTTTCCCCTGCCTCTATTTTGGTTCTACTTGGAATGTCTCCTCCAAGTTCGTTCACCTGTATTCATTTGGTGTGTGTGTAGTTTTCAGCATGGTCTTGCCTGACTTTGCCCTGGAACTCTAATAAATGAAGGTATTAGTTCTTGATTATTCATGATATTGCACACCTAGGTCTTATTTCTTCCTAAAATTAATATAATCTCTTACAATGGTGTGGAAGCCCATAGTCTATGAATGACTTTCTGCCTGCGTGACTCCACTCAAGCCTCACTCTGGTCCTCTGGCTCAGACAGAATGAGGACCATTCCCGTTTTATGGATAAGTAGCTCAAATTGCAGGATGTTTTGCAGCTTGCTAGGAACAGGAGAACCGAGGTCCATCCCAGGCTACTCGACTCTCAGCTCTCTGTCCTTTCCTCTGTGCACGCAGTTCTGCTAGGGGCACTGCTCTGATGCTGTCCTCTCTCCCCAGCTCTGTATCACCAGCCTTGCACATGTGCAGTGGAATGTGATCTGCAGTGACATTCTAGCAACTGCCAGAGAGGCAGCATCTGTTCTTCCCCTGATGCCACAGTCCGTTCTGTCCTGTCTGTTCTCCAACCCAAGCCTAGTATGCAAGCGGGGACTCATTTAACTCTAGACGCCAGGCATGGTCAGTAGGATGGGGAGTACCTTGCCACTGAGCTCCAGCCTCTTTCATCCTGTTAACTCACTGCCCTAGCAGAGCAGCTTCATGCCCACCTCCTCACCAGAACTGACCACCACCAACCCACGCGGGCCCTGCTGTAAGCAAGTATTGATTTCATGTGACATGTGTATACAGAGGAAGCTCACCTCAGTTGTGGGCTGCTGTTACCTGTGGGTAGAACAAACTGTGTGATTATCAGTGGATGTCCTACGGCCATCTCTGGCGAGCTGTAACCTCTATCCATCTAAGTGTAGTGGCATCACAGTACGCCATGCACGAGTGACCATTCTTCTTAACGCAGCCTCTGCTGCTCTGGGCCTGCTTTTGTCCACAGAGATAGACATTCTTCATGCAACTCCTTTTTAGTTCCAGTTTGCCCCTGCCAGAACGGAGCCTAGCAAAGTCCACTTACTATAATGTAACATGGCTATGGCTTCAAGTAAATGGAGCCCTAGATATTGTTTCCTGCTTTCTCTGTGGTAACACCTCCTCCCATTCTTAACCTTACTATTCCCAGGACAATAGGACACGAAATTTTGTATGGAAACAAAGTCCCAGTCATTAACGTCATCAGGAAATGCTGGTAGTTCCTTGAGCCTCCCCACCCCCCTCCTTTATGCAGCGTTGAGGCCCTCAGGCTGAGCTGGGATTGCTCTGCTTGCAGAGTTGATGAGGCAGGTATTTTGGGGGAAGAGCCCCTCATGCCACTGCACGAATGAGCGCCTGAGGAACCGGGCCTGAGTCTCTCTGAATTGTGTGATTTCTCTTTCCATTTGACAGCTTCATCTCTACTGAGCCACTGGCTGTTTTGATTAGGAACTTTCTTTCCACAGCAGAATGGAAGTTTCTAAATAAAGATATGAGCTGTTGGTGTAGGTGTCTTTGCTTGTGTGTGGAGTTTTCCATCATGGGGTGGGAGGTGGATGGAACCGCCTATGGAGGAGGGGGCTTTGCCTTCCCTGCTTGCTCAAAATACTGGCCTAGGGTATCAGGAGGTGAAACCAATGGAAAAGTCTTGTTTCTCGAGCTAGTACTCCCTTAACACAGCAGCTTTACCTTTTGCCTACTGCTATCTAAAGTTACTTCCATTAGGTGTTTCTATCCTACTGCTTTATAGAGGGATAAGGGATTTAAGGACAACATTGTATTTACACAGGGCTTAGAGGGAAAGTCCTCTATCCTGTGCACCCTTGGAGGCTGTGTCTTTGAGACTCACTGAATCCCTGAAGTCCAGCCCATTTGCCTGAGTTAAGAGTCCTGAGCCAGGGAATGGCCAGTAATCGCCCATCACACTGTGGAGGCGTCAACTGCATCTTAACTGTGTCACTCAGGAAGTGAATGAGCCACAAAGAAAAGCATAAAATGCAATCATCTCCCCAAATGTCCTCCTCTGACATGTGCCAGCTGAGGTCTTTTAGGGATCATATCAATAGCAATCTTGCACAAATCATGACCACTCTTTTTGGTACTTTTGTGTGGGAATGGAGGGTCAGTGCGGGGACAAGTTTTTGGCTTTGGGGTCAGAGGGATCTGAGTTCTGATTTCCCAGATCTTTGATCCTGAAGAGATAGGGTACTGGATCCTGCAGGGCTTCAGTCTTCTTATCTCTGTAATGTGAGCCTGACAGGGACCCTGCGGGTCATGGAGACTGAGTGGGCAGCGCTCATGAAGCCATCAAGCCCTGGGTCTGGCACCCAGTGGCGCTCACTGAGGCCTCCTGCCATCACACGGCCTCGTCTGCACGGTGAAGGCCATTCTGAGTCAATCACAGCTCTGCCTCTATAGGCTTTTCCCAAAGTTTCATTGTATTTCTTTCCTTTTACTGACATATCGATCCACCCATGAAAAAGTCGTAGGGATACCTTGATCTATTAAGTGTTCAGAGTTTCTTAAAATCCTAATACAGTGAGACTCTCTAAATGGCCTAGTTTTGGAAGCTGCCATCAGCAGCAAGTTTTGCTGACTAGTCCTGTATGTGTTTAATAATATGATTTTCTTTTTTTTTGTGAACTATTTCTTGTGGAACTATTTTCTGGGATGCTGAGGTTACAGAAAAATATCATTTCTCTGTTGCTGTTGGTCCCCACTTTTCAGTGGATGTGCTTTTAGAAACCTAGGTGGTTAGCAGCACCAGAAAAACACCTTCCTCTGGGCCCCACTGGGTGACCTGGACAAAGCAATGCAGTTTGCATGGAAGAAATGCTGCATTGTACGTTTTACAAGAGCCAGCTTCCAATAATGACCTTCTGACCCTGGTGATCCTATGTTTTCAATTTTCCTTTTAAGGAATTCAACAAGCCATGGTCCAATGCATATCTTTCTGTCAGGTGTTTGCTGATTCATGAGTTGCTGGGCAGATTTTCCTTCTTCAGTGTTTGAAGATCCAAATATCAAATATTTTTCTGTTAGAGTTACTTCTCATGCAACTGTTTATGGCATATGATAATTTCAGGTTTATATTTGAAAGAAAGTCCCTATGTGTGAACGCAGAGAAACAGGGCATGATTTTAACCTTGGTTCTAGATTTTTGTTTTGTTTTGGCCTTTTTGACTTGATATGGGCTCATTGTCTGCTAATTAAGAGAATAAAAATAGCAGCCACTGCTAACACCAGCATACATTTATTGAGTGCCTGCCTTGTGCATATCACCTTGCTAGGTTTTACTCTGGGACGACTTCCATCACACATCCTATTTAGAAGATGCTCAGTGAAAGTGAAGTTTGGGAATCCTGGGTGGGAGGTGGGTGTGATACTCACTGTAGCTTCCCCAACCACCATGTAGGGCATCAGCCCCAGGATGTCTATGTAGGAAGGTGATTCATTTAAAAAATCATTTCTAGGACACAGCCTGTCTATTTGTACAGTTTTCCCAGCATCTAGGGAAAGAAGTCCAAATAATTTGAGTATTACTTGACTTGGTAAAAAATGTTGAGCTGAGTACTGATCTCAGTTCCTGTCTCCCCTTCCTCTTCTTTCTAAACCAAAGAGCAGTTTAACATTAGCATAGTTGTTGTGTTCGTTACTGCTGCATAACAAGTTACCCCCAAAACTGACAGCTTAAAACAACCAACATTTATAATCTCCCAGTTTCTGAGGGCCAGGGATTCAGCGTGGCTGTGTGGTTCTGGCTCGGGGTGTCTCATGGGGTTGTGGCTAGGAGGTCAGTAAGGCTGCAGTGATCTGATGGCTTGACCAGGACTCGGCGAGCCACTTCCAGGATGGCTCAGTCACTTGGCCCTTGACAGAGGCTCAGTTCCTTTGTATGTGTCCTTAGAACGTGGCCGCTGGCTTGCCCCAAAGTGAGTGATCCCCAGGAGAATGAGAGTGAGAGAGAGGAGGAAGGGCACAGGCCACAGGAAACCACTGTGGCTTTTGTGAATGTTTCCAAAGTCCTACAACTGTCACGTTATTTTATTTGTTAGGAGTGTCACTAAGTGCAGCCCACATTCAAGGGAAGGAGAATTAGACCCCGCCTCTTATAGGGAGGAGTAGGAAAGGATTTGGGAGCACGCAGTAGAACTGCCATAGTTCTACTTACTTGTCATTTAAAGTTTCCAAAGAGTTTCCAAACATTGTTTCTTCAAAACAATTCTCAATGGCAGTAGTTACCTTTCTTCCCTATCACTAAGGTGCAGGGTCTTGCTCTAGAAGAATATAGTATATTAGCAGGCTTTTGCATAAATCTCTGCCCCCAACTACTATCCTGCTGTATGCTGGGCAGAATTTGTCCTGCTAGTAGAGCAACGATAAAGTGCTGAGACATTTTGCTGTTCTCAAATAGAGCACGTCCCTGTGGTTTTAAGACTTCTTATCATCGCATTTTCATTATCATGAGGATGGCATCACTAGACAGCAAATACGAGTGGACTGACATTTATTCTGTGAGCACTGAGGATGGAGAGGAGCATCTCTCTAAATCTGTGGTTCTCCTTGGTAAGACAAATGTAAACAAATCACGTGTTCATCAATAAAGTTTAGAAAAGAGCATGAGAATACAGTGGAACAGAAGTTAGGATAGTATAAAGACCATTTGTTTTATTAGCCTCTTGAGAAACATTTAGTGTTTCTAAAATATTACTTAGGGACCTGTTAGTGAGAAAGGTAATGGTCTGGAAGGTTTTTTAAAATCTTTTATATTAACATACAGTAAAATTACCATTTTTGGTATGCAGACCTATGAATTATAACACATGTATACATTCTTACAACTGCCACCACTATCAAAATACCAAACCATCCCATCACCCCAAAAACTTCCCTCCTGCTGTCATAGTCTTATCTCCTCCCACTCCTAACTCTTTTCAACCTCTGATCTAGTCTCCATCACCATAGTTTTGTCTTTCTGAGAGTGGCACATGCGTGGATTTACACAGTTTGCAGTCCCTTGACTTCTCTTAGGAGACTAAGTTCTTTCACTCAGCACAGTGCTGTTGAAATTCATGCAAGGTATTGTAAGTACTAATAGTTTATTCCTTTTTATCGCTAAGTAGTATTCCATGACATGGATGTTCCACAGTTTGTTTAAATGTTCACCTGCTGAAGAATATTTGAACTGTTTCCAGACTTAGGCAGTTATGAGTAGAGCCACTGTATGCATTCACATACAAGTGTTTGAGCATAGATTTCATTTCTCTAGACTAATTATGTACGAGTGGGATTAGTGAGTTACATGTAAGTGAATGTATAATGTTATAAGAAACCATCAAACTGTTTTGCATTCCCACAGGAGAGTTGTATGAGAGTCTCTATGGCTTCACATGATTACCAACATTTGGAATTCTCAGAATTTTTTTTTTTGTCATTCTATTAAATATGTAGTGGTGTCTCATTATGACTCTAATTTGCATTTCCCTAATGACTAATGATATTGAATATCTTTTCATGTGTTCGTCCTTTGTATATCCTTTTTGAGAAAGTCTGTTCAAGTCTTTTGTTTATTATTAAGTAGGTTATTTTCTTACTATTGAGTTTTGTGAGTTCTTCTTATAGTGTGTTTTTGTTATCCAGTCTAAGGATTCTTTGCCTAAATCCAGGTCAAGAATATTTTTTCCTATGTTTTCTTTTAAAAGTTTTATGCTTTACCTTCAGATTTATAATCCAGTTTAGGTAAATTTTGTACAATGTGTGAGATTTACATTGAGAATTTACCTATTTATGTATCTATCTGGCATATGGATAGCTAATCGTTCCACCATTTGTTGAAAAGATTACCCTTTCTCCATTGAATTGCCTGGGCACCTCTGCCAAAAACCAACTGGCCATATTTATGTTGGTCTGTTTTTGGACTCTATTCTGTTGAGATTTTTTCAGTCTTCATATGCTGAGTAATATTATATTGTATCCTGGACATTTTGAATCTAATGTTATGAAAATCTGGGCCATATTTAAGTCCTATGAAGAATCTTCTAGCAGGCATTTCAACTGTTTAGGTTCAGGTCACTGGTTCCAATCAGCCTTCTGGAGATTGTGGTTTCAATGCTAAGCTCATTTTTTCAGACTTTATAATGTTATTTACATGGAATAGCGCCACCCAGCAGCCCATCTGGGAGCTGGTGGTGATCATGGTGTGTTGTTTAGGGTCAGATCTAAATACGAGCCACTTGACCAAGTCCCAAATTCATCAACAACTTCATGGGTTCACTTTCCCAACCTCCTTTTCTCCATGATCTCCCAGTACTTTCTGGTTCCCTGTGGCTCCCCTATTCCATCTTTCACTCAGAAAACCAGGGCTTTACTTACCCCAGTCTGCTGCATGTTTCCTGCGCTGCACCCTTGTCCAGGGCCAAAGACGGAGAGAAGCCCACACACACCCAGCAGTAGCCAAGGTGTTTGTCCCCTGTAGTCTCGGGCACTACTCAAGAGTTTGAAATGCCTGTGGAATACCACAGCCTGTGTGCAATAGAATGGAAAAAAGAGAGAAGAAGAAAAAGAAAACCGAGGGGTTTTCCTCACTCCCTCTCTTCCTTGGAAATCCCTCTGCCACTCCTCAGGGAGAACCAGAGAGATTTCCCTTGAACTCTCTCTGTGCCCTGCACCAATTCTGAATTCCAGGCTTCCCTGAGCCTGGGAAAGGACTACCTGGGGAAAAAAACGTAAACTCATTCCCACTAATGCTCAGAGAATGAGTCGGAGCAAAAGGTCCTCCAGTTGCAGAGAAGGGAAACAGACTCCCATCTGATGTCAGGGCTCTGGGACCTATGGCTTTATTGGAAAAATAGTCTGCCACAACCTTAACTGATCAAGAGTTTCCAATTCTTTAATTGGATCTGGTGATATTTAAATTTTATTTTATAATATGTATTTTCTGGAATAGCCCTATTAAATACAATTTCCTCTCATCTGTGGTTTATCAGTGGTACAGATCATATGGGAAAGAGGCAAGATCAACATTTGAATCTCTCCTTTACCAGTTTTCAAAATAATGAATTAGTTCACCAGTATCCTGCAATGATGACCTCTTGGAGTTTTTCTTTCTTTTTAAAGAATCGTTATGCTTTGATGGATTTGAACATAATTTGATCTGCTCAGATCCATTGCAATTATTAACCTTACTGATGCTCAAATTGAGTGCAGACTTCTTGTTGTCATTTGAACACCTTGGATAAACCATGACATAAACCAGGCCACCCGAGGGACAGGTTACAATGCAGGAGTGAGACTTCCCTATGACTGATCTTTTCCTTAAGGACTTATTACCATTCCTGGCCAGCAAGTGCTCAGGCCTGAAATACAATGTCATCCATCCATTCATTTTTAAATTACTCATTAACTCATTGAACCAACAGACATTTATTAAATACCTACTACGTGCCAGCCATTGGGCTAGGCTGAGGCATCTCATTAGCAAAAAGCATACTTCCTGCCCTGGAGATTATATTCTAGTCAGGGAAATACAGCCAGTAGTTAAATAATTATACATGTTTAATTGTAATATGACAGGAGCTAAAAAAAGATAGAGGAGGGGGTGTGGAAATGACCAGGAGAGTTGGTCCCTTCTGGATGGCCCCGGGAGGCCTCCCTCCGAGGAGACGGCTTGTCTGGCACCCGGAGGGCAAGACCCGGAAAGGCAGAGGGGTGGGGGTGGCAGTAACGCAATCTTAAGTACTTACATATGTAATCTCCCTTTGCCGGCCCTGGTTCTGTTTTAAAACCTGCCCTCATGCCAACTGTCATCCTAAACCTAGATTGAAAAAAATATACATTTTGAAGGCCTCCATTATTATTTAAAAAATTGTTTTCCCCCCACTTCCATTTTCCTTCCCCAGCAGAAGGCACCAACGTCTTCTGGTCAGCAGGTCAGCCTACAAAACAGGCTGTTGGAACAAATAAACAGATTTTCTGTTCACTCTCTATGAAGGAAGAACCTGTCCAGAGGGGCTTACAGAGATTCTTTATCCTTTCCCTGATTCTTCTTTGGGACCCTGTTGGATTTCCTTCAGGAAGAATTGAGGGCCACTTCCTTATCTGCAGAGCAAGCTGAATCATGTCCGCATGCCCAGTTTTGATTATTCTTGAGTCCACTCAGCAGTAGACTCCACGGGGCTGGCTTCAGCTGTTCGCATTTCATTGGTTACTGCTGGTAACCAGGACTTTAGGCAAAAAAAGAGAGAGCTTGGATGGTGGCTAAATAAAGAGCCAGCCACCTGGATGTTTACCTTAGGGACCATCCCCTTAGAGGTAGATGGGGCCTTTTCAGAGCGTGGAGAGGCTTGATGGAGAAAGAGGGGACAGGGCAAAGGAAGAATGGGAGAGTGCAGGCCTTCCACCTCAGCTTAGGAGGAGGGTCCTCACAGGCGCTCTAGGCAGCCCTGTGCGGCTCAGGACAATGAGGTGCGTTCTGGGAGGGCCGTGCAGCTGGCGCTGCGCAGTCTTCCCCATTGGCTCCTCCTTCCCAAGAGCACCTTTTGGCAGCTGCATGCAGGTGCGGGGGGCGCAGCACCTTGGGCCTGAGGGGCCTGTGCTCTCAGCCTGAGTGGCAAGTAGGCATTCTGTGGACGCTCATGGCTTCCGGTGGGGACGGAGCCACATTAGGAGTGCAGCCCTCCCTCTGACGCAAGGACCACCCTCCCCTGATCGGCCCTGTTGGTTGCACAGTAGCAGCCACCGGAAAAGCCAGCCTTGGTTTGCTGCCCAAGGCTGTCACCTCACAGTTAAAGACTTGCACATGTCCATGGAGTCTTGGCCACAGTTACAATTCCATGGAAGAAACATTACACTGGTGATTATTTTTCCAAACTCCAGCCAGCTAAAGCCAAAAAAAGATTTTATTGCTCTTACAACCAAATATTCTCTGTATAGATACAGCTTCAGGCGTAACATGCTTCAAGTGGTGTCAGGAGCCCTTGATTATCTTTCACAAGCTATGAAAGAAAACTGGGTACTGTTACCAAGAGAAGAAAGCATGGTATTGCGTTGCCCCAGAATAACAGACGTCCATTTCAGTTAGTTTAACATGCTTAGGGTGCTGGGATGGGTTCTTGTTTCTTCTCCCTCCTCATTCCTTCTGGAGCCGGGCACATATGGGTAAAGCGATGGAACGGAATGTTTTTAATGCAAGTCGGGGAAAGGGTGGAGATAAGGAGGATACGGGGTGGTCTTCTCAGGAAGCCAACCTTTCCAGGGTGAGGTGTCAAATGGGCTCTTTTAAGATGGTGGTGTCTTCTCCACCCACTATCCCTACTTTCAGCCTCATGGTTTGAAGAACCCATTAGAAGGGGAATTGGTAGGAAAGAGAGACTGCCAGGTCACGAAGAAGAGGTGCTGTCAGGGTGGAGGAAAAGAAGGAGATGGAAGGAAAGAGGGAGCTTGGAGATGGGAAGAGAATGTGAAGGAGAGGGCCTGCAGCTAATGTGCTGGTCCTGTTGGGAGGGTCGGAAAACCTAGTGAGGCTAAGAGCCATCTGTAAAATGCACAGGCACAAGTTGGCCGCTGCGCACTAGAACCCAAACCTCACCATCTCTTAGACTCAGTAGAGGCTGAAGTAAGGAATTTATGAAACACTCTTTGGAGTGCTGGGGTTTCTGTGTGTGTGTGTGTGTGTGTGTGTGTGTGTGTGTGTGTGTGTGTGTGTCGAGTTGGTTGAGGAGGAAATATACAAATATACCCTGTGGGAAATGTACAAATGAACTGAACCAGGCCTCTGCTCCCCCCAGAGCTAAGTGGATATTCAGTAATTGTTAATTTAAAGCTCCATAAACCATAGGATAAAAGTAATACTGGAAATTGTACACACTTCAGTTTTCTCACTGACTAGACTTGACCAATTCTTTTCTGTTTTCTGTTTGTTCACCTTCATCTCCTTCTTTTATCTAATAACTAACACATTTATCAGAACATAGTAAGGACCTAATTCAATGTCTGGCAGAGAAGCGGTACGGGAGGCAAGCTAATTGTTTTCATTCATTCATGTAGCTTCTTTGATAGCTTCAGCCACCAAGCTAGCTTCAGACGGCAGGGTTGTGAATGAGGGCAAGTTGACAAGCTCATCTGCACATGGAAATAATAATAATAATATGTCCTCACATGGCTGTGAGGACTAGAGGAGCTGACATGTGTACAAGACTCTGCATATTTCCTAGCACATAGTAGGTGCTTTCAGTCACCACCACCATCATCATCGTGATGGCCAATTTCAGAATAGAAATTCCGGAGGTCAGTGACAGTTGCATTTTGTGCATGACAAACAGCCTTGGACACCTGTTAAGTATATGTATCAATAATTAATAAGTACTAACAAATAAAATGCTAATAAAATACTAAAAGTTAAGTGTTTGACCTCTCCCTCCAATGCCTCTGCCTACAAAGAAGACTGTACTTGGTTAGCTGCAGTAATATCATCCTTGGCGGCATCAGACCTGGGCCTTAGGGAAAGGATTGGTGACAGTTTTGCTTTGTGAAATGGATGTAATCTATTTTTAGTGTTTTATTGAGATTTAGACAGCTTCCAGTTATTTGGGAAGTGGGGGGATATTCACCTGTGGATCCTTGGACTAAAACCGCAGACCAGGCTGGCCTGTCCGTGATTCCCCTTTACCCAGGCCTCATGGCTGGAGAGCGGCTCTTCCCTGATTCTGTCCGTGGGAGTCCCTCGCACCCCTCCCAGCCCAGTTCATCTGCAGAATCAATGGGACAGTCTGCGGGCAGCCTCCCTGCGCTCAGAGGAAACCCAGTGCAACACTGCCGCACTTGGCTCCCCAGTCCGTCATTTTGGCAAAATGCTCCATGTGGACGGTGGAGGGAAAAGGCTTGAGGTCTTCCCTGGGGGGTTGAGGTGAAGGAAGCCGTGCTCCTGGGGATGTTGTGTGGGACCTGGAGAATCTCCCGCTAGAACAGGGCAGACTTGGGAGGACGCGCCCTTCTGCTCCTGGGTGGATACAGTGCAGGGCACCTGCTTTGCCTGCTGCTGCCGCTCCTCCCCTCCTGCAAGGCGCTGTGTAGAGAGGATGAAGGACTGTGAGTGCAGCCCATTGTCAAATGGTTTCCAGGGTCATTTTGATCTTGTCAGGATAGGCAGGCTTCCTTTCAGCAGATCTAAAAAGGCTGACAAAAACAATAAATGGACACTTTTGAAACCCTTTGTCAAAGCTACACTCTGGGGACAAACTCTGCAGTAAATACTGAATTCTAGTCCCCCTTTCTATTTACCAACCCACTGCTTCCAGAGGTGATTGCCCCCCGTCTCTGATCACCGCATGGTCATCAACTCATCTTGCCAACATTGTGTCAGCGAGCGATTTGCGGTCCCTTCTCCATCTGCTCCACAGTGCTTACATCGCAAAGACCCAGGCGTGAGGTACGCTCCGGAGCCCACATTCATCTCTGATTTAGGGCCCTCAGATCTCAAAGAGTCTTATTGAACTGAAGCTTAGAAAAATCATCCTTGCCACCTTCCATTTTTGGGGAGTCTGATAGGTTGGAGGATTACTCTATTGATCAACTAGTCAGAAATGATTACCTCTCACCCTCCTCTGGTTCATCATAAATGGCACCAAATTTCAATTCCAGAAGACACATTCCAAACGGATGCCTAAAGCTGTGAATAGAATTATAAACATGGTAGAACCTAAAAGAAAGCATTCAAACCCAAGATACAGATTACAGGGTATGCCACACCCTGTGAAGGATTTAGACTTTTAAGAGTATTAACATTCCTTGTGTAACAGATTGTTCCACTCATGGAAATTACAATTATTGTCATTTCTTTGATACTGACGATGAAAATTATATATATTTTCTTCAGCTAGGTAGTGAAATAAGGCAACAAGTAATGAAAGGATTTCAAAGACTGCACCTTAACTTCCTAGATCTGTACGTCTTTTTTAAAAAGATTCTTGGTGCCCTGCTGAAATGCCCCAGCTATAGAGCTATAGAGCCTGAAATACCGTCAGACCCTTAATAGTGAGGTCAATTTGGCATGAAAAACTGGTAGTAAAGAGCTCTTTATGAAACAGTAAAAAGCTATACTTATTGTAAGAACTCTCAGTGCCTTTAATTTGCTGAACTGCCTTGTGAATGTCCGAGCGTGGAGAGAGAACAGACGCAGAATATCTCCGAAGCTTGTTGGAATTTAGAAAGTTTTACTAAAGAATATTTCAGGGCATTCGAGTTTCCGGGACCCCCCTGGGGACAGTGCTGTCTTCCTCCTGGGGCTGTGTATGGAGGGAGGGGGAGGAGGGGACCGCGTGTGGCCCACAGCGTTGTAGTTCCTGCGGAAGCCCTCAGTGCACGGGGGCCTCTGGCCATCTGGCCGGTACTTGGGAAAACCGTAACTTTCCCTTTGCCTCACGGGGCTCCTTGATGAGGTTCAGAGACCAAGCCGAAGCTATTCAGCAGGAGGAGGCATAGGCCACAGCGCCAAAATACCGCGCTAATTTGCTTGCGTTCTTTGAAGTCTGAGATCTGTCAAGTTCTGTTTTCCCTTGGGAGGCGAAGATCAGAAAACAAATGCCAAATGCCTTTATACTCTGAAAGTACAGTTAAGAGCCATGCGGTCCTGCATGCCTCTGCCAGAGTGCTGGGGTTGTAGTGTTCAAGGACTTTGAATCTGCTGAGGTTTTAACGGGATGACAGTCTCATGGGACCCAAGGATGCTGGGATCCTGCCTTGCCAGTCACCTTCCCCCTGCCCTCCCCAGAGATGTCTGGGAAGTGTTACGTACCTACGGAGCAAGAACATACCTGTAGCAATCGCTTGATTTACAGCTGCCTGACTGCTGAGCTCTGGTGAAGACCCGAAATCTAAGTGGGGCCTCCCGGTTCCCTTTTCCTTCACAGATCTCAACCCTAGGATCTGCCATTGTCCACCATCAGAAGAAGAAGTGGAGGAGGAAGGGGCAGCACAATGCCTGGTGAATAAGCCTGGTCAGAGTGCTCACCAGCTGCTGGCCTGGAGGAGCTGGAAAAGCTAGCGGGCAGGTTGGACGTCAGCCTCAAGCCTGTAAGAAATAGGCCCTGACAGCAGGCCCCGTCCCATCTGATGTGATAACCCAGAGGCAGATTGTCTTAGTCTGTTCTGGCTGCTGCATCCAAATACCATGCACTGGGCAGCTTTATGCAACAAAATGTGTTTCTCATAGTTCTGGGGGCTGAAAGTCCAAGTCAGGTGCCAGCATGGTTCCGGGGAGAACCCCCCTCTGGGCTACAGACTGCTGGCTCCCTGCTGTGTCCTCACCTGGTGGAAGGAGTGAGGGAACTCTGTTGGGCCTCTTTTCCAAGGGTTTTAACCTCACTTCTGAGGGCTCTGCTCTCATGATCTGATCATGTCCCAAATGCCTTGCCTCCTAATGCCATCACATCGGGCACTAGGATTCCAACATGAGTTTTGGGAGGGCACAAACATTCAGACCATAACACAGATGGGCCTCTGATGGTGAAGAAAGAGAGAAACAAGAGCCAGCAGATGTAGCCCTGGTCATAGCCTGCTTGATTGGACGTTGTATTAAGGCCTGGCTCCACCCCTGGCTTCCCCTTTTCATGCAAGCAGCGGAAACCCTGGTAAGAGCCAGGCTACATTCTGGAACGGTAACATCACATCAGTCGCTAGGTCCCATATGTCTGGAGGGAGGGCCCTGAGATCCTAGAAGTATCCTGCCCTGGGCCAACACTGGGAGATGAGAGGAGATGGTTGGAGCCACTGCTGCCTTCTTTGCCTGTTGAATGAACCCCCATAGGTATGCCTCCTCTCCTGTCTTGGAGTTGAGTGTGCAGTTTGACTGACCTCAGTAGATATGACAGAAAAGATTAGAATGAGCCATCTCCCTCACTCCTTTCTAACTTGAGCCCCACCAGCAGGAAGAGCTGATTTTCCTTTTCTGAGCCTGGTTTGACTTTGATCCTGGCCCTGGGATCATAGAGTCTGTGTGAATAGCACTTGAAAAGGTCAGCTGGGCTGCTTATGCCCCCTCAGGCACATCGAGACTGCCCCAAGATACAGAACTGTTCTATTTTTTAAAAATTCTTTTCCTGTTAAGAAATGTTTCCTTGTAGCTAATCTTAAGCTTTTGTACTGCTCTTTGTGGAGACAGAAAACAGCTGGATATTATGTGTTAGGTGAGTCTTCTATATACTTAAAGATATTTGGTCTTAACTTTCCTTAGGGTGAAAAATCCAGTCTTAACCTCTTTACAAGCCTTGTCTTCCTTCTTTTTTACCATACTGTGAGTATTCTAAGACAAGTTGCCTTAAATTTGTGAATCGTTAAAATCATCTGGAGACCTTCCTAAACCTACCGAATTTCATATCACTCTTCAGACTTTCTGCATAAGCAGTAGAGGGACAGGGGTCTTTGGGAGCTTGGCAGGGATTACCATTCCAAAATAGAACAAATGAAGTCTTGGGATCTTTTGAAGTGCATGCCCAGCTTACAGTTCTCCGTTTTCTGGGGAAGGGTGCTTATTCTTCAGAGGTGGGCCTAGCATCTGGATTGGCACCATGACTAGCACCACAGGTGAAGGAATGTCTGACCAAACAAGGCCAAGCAGAATCTTTTCCCCAGCATTTGGAAATGGAATGAATTTGGAGACAGGAGGTTAATCTCTGAGGGTGACTAGACCTATGACGTGGACACCAACTGATGACATGAAGATAGAATAGAAAGATGGTCTGCAGAGAGGAAGTGGAATAAAGCAGACACTCTCTGAGACATTCAAGAGAAAAATGCAGAGCATTCTAGGGACTCTCCAGGCTGTGGTTCCAGTCTCTTCATTCCTACCCTGGACTTTATGAGACATTCTGTGTCCTACGTGGTAGATGTTCCCTTTTTGCCTAACTTAGCTAACACAGATTTTCATTACCAGCCACCAAAAAGGGCCTAACCAAATACAGAAAAACAGCTCCATGGAGAGGTGGTAAGCACACAGCCTATGTCTTCCATCCCTCACTTGACTCACTGTGAAACTCTCTAGCTTGCTTTCCTGAGAGGACACACACTTCCTTGACTTCTAAAGAAATTTCATTGACACCATCTGACAGACAATTTTAATATACCCCAAACTTTGCATGAGTGCTGAATGGCTTACCCCGGAAAAATTCCTCAAAATTCTCCTAATACAAACAATAAACCCTAATATTTGTTTACTGATGCATTCAGTCGATAATCTGTAAAGTCAATACTATTATTAGCCCATTTTCCATATGAGGAAACTGAGGCATAGAAAGGATAAATAAGTTTCCTTAGGTCACAGAACTGGTAAATGGGGAGCCAAGACTTGAACCCAAATGTGACCAGATAATCTGAGGTTTCAATCACTTTGCTATACTTGGGCTGAACCCAAAACTCAGTGGTTGAAAGGAAAACTCTGGATGCTACCTGAGAAATGCAAATACTCATTTCTGAACCCAGAGAGCAGTCCATTTTGGGCTCTACAGGAAGAAACAAACAAGGTGGATTTGAGGCTCTGGCAGTTTTCATGGATGAGTCAGGACTCGAACTGAGGCCAGAGAGAGGGAGGGATGGAGGGTGTTGCCAGCTCACCATCCACTTCTCCCTTTAAACAGGGCTCTGATTTTATTCAGGTATCCACCTTCCCCAGGTGGCCCTGGCTGCCAGTCAGCTTTGGCTAGGGGGCGCTGACCTTCAGGAAAGGAAGGTCTTTCTATGTCTAAGGGTAAATCCATTCCTTTTACCTGTAAATGGACATGTGACCCAGTTTGAGCCAATGAGATGCAAGGAGAGGCTTTTTGGGGAGTTTAGGAAGAAGGACAGCTTTTCTGAGACAATGTTGCCTTAATCTCATGCGAAAAAGTCCAGACGGGATCCCTTTTGAGATCTGGATGTTATTCTAACGTCTATTGCCACAAACGAACTGCATACCAAACCCGACAAAACCTCAGCATTGCTGAGCAATAAGCATCTATTTAGTTGGTCCAGGCCTCACTAGTTGGGGGTACTTCAGTCCTCCTAACATGGCCTGTCCTCACAAATGAGTCTGGGGATAAGCTGAGCTAGCTTGTCTTGTACACCCAAGTTGCCAATTCCTTCCCATGACTAGTGAGCTAGTCTCTGCATGCCTTTCTCAAGACAGTGGCAAACGTAACAAGACCTCCATGGAAATACACTAGCGTATCTCAAGTTCAGGCCCCATTATGTCTACCAACATCCTATTTACCAGGGAAGGTCACATGGATGAGCTTAGATCAGGCCCATCCTCTGTGTGGCCATAATAGATCATGTGCCCAAGCCCAACTTCAGTGGATTGGGGACATCTGTTCCTTCTGGGGAGCGATGGGGAGGGTGGTGAATATTTCTAGCAGTAGTTTAATCTACCATAGGGCCATGCGTGGCTGTGAGAAGCAGTACAGTGACACCCCACCTCCCTTTCACCCTGCACACAAAGCCAGTACACGTGGAGAAGACAGGGTCCGGAGCCCCAGGAAAACAGAGCTGGAGCCATTGATCAAATCAACCTGAAGCTCTAATCAAACTGGACTTGCAGTAATGCTGGCCAAGTCTGTTGCTATTTAAAGAAGATTTTCTGTTACTTGTGGCTGAAACTCTCCCAATTCAGAATTTTCCTAGGCACAGTTAGGAACAAAGACCCAGATATATGAATAAATGTTGTCTAATGGGAAAGAACAATGCAAAGAGCCTGGAGAGATTATATACACTTAACCAAGGGTTTTGTTCTCAGGAACCCACCCATCCCTTCCTTTTATCACCCACCCACCTTGCAGCAGATCTACTCCTTGACTTTGTATAATTTGATTCATTCTCAGATAGTTGTTCATCTGACCTGCCAGTTGGTATGGTTACACCCTGAGAACCGTGGTGGCATTTATTATTCATTGCAAGCTCTCATCAAGTCAGTGAGAATCAGGTCTGCCTTCTTTCAAGCAGTCTGGGGAACTGAGCTATTAAGGAGGAAAGGTGGCCCTGCACTCCTGCCAGGGTTGATGGTTGAAATTTCTCCTGTTAAAACTCTAGCACTTTCCTCTGCTCATGCCTATCAAGGTAGATCCTTCCTTTCTGTAGAGCTGTTGTCTCCTAGCTGTGAAAGGTTCCTTTTATTTCCACCTTCCATACCCATCAGGTTACATTCATGAGAGGATACAAATTGATTGGGCAGTTAGTCAAAGCATTTGTAAACATCACATTAAAAAAGTACTGGCAAGGAGCAAAGGGTAATATATCAGAATAAGATTCAATCACTAAAATACTACTTATAAAGGTTACTGTGTACCTAGACCTCAACGCAGAAGTTCTTGCCACCCTAAAGGGCAAAACACTGAGGAAGAACATGCACTGGCTACCTACTCTGTCCTGGGCACCATGTGGTGGGCACCATACTCATTACTCATTCAGTCTTCACAGTGACCCTGGAAAATAACTCTGATTGTCTCCAGTTTAAGGAGAAAATGATGAACTTCTCCAAGGTTCATCACAGCTGGCATGTGGGGGTGGTAAGCATTTGAATTTGGACTTGTGAGGGCATTTTATTTTCATGACACTAGATCACCTTTAACAAAGAGACAAGCGCAGTGGTTGTGGGTGTGAACTTGCCTATGGGAATAGTAAAATCTGACCTGGCCTTCAGCTAGTTGTGCGACTTTGGCCAAATTACTCAACCTTTCTGTGCCTCAGTTTCCTCATTTGTAAAGTGAGGATAATCCTGTCATTGACCTCTAAATGTAGGTCTCAGAATTAAATGAGATAATGTACATAAAACACTTAGCACAATGCATGATACATAATGAACTCTCGAGTGATGGCTTTTTCTTTTTACTATAGTAGATGCCTGGTACAGTGCTGTCCATTAGTTTGTTCATTATATGTTTTGTGCTGTGGTGATGGGACTGTTCCATATCTACATTGTCTAATGCTGTAGCCTCTAGGCCCACGTGGTTATTGAGAACTTTAAGTGTGGCTAATACACCTGAAGAACTGAATCTTCTGTCTCATTTCAGTTTAATTGATAGCAGTTTAAACTACAGTGATTACTACCAGGCAGCTAACATACTGGACAGCACAGGTATAGTCTGTGCCAGGTGCAATTTGTACAAAAAGAATAACACGTAATTCTATTCATGAGAAGCTTCTGGTTTAGTGAAGGAACAGGCTGCCAAGCCAATGATTAGTAGGCTGGTGGTAAGTATGCAGCACAGCTATAGACGACATGCAGATTGAGGGGTGAATCGGCCTGGGGATTAGGCTGAGCTTTTTACAGGCATGGCAGTGGAGCTAGGCCTTGAAGGGTGAATTCATTCATTCCACAGTCATGTATTACGTGCTCTCCCTGAGCAGGCTCCAGGTTTGAGAGGGCACGAGTGTCAAATGCAAGGTGAAGGACGCGAGCGGGGGAGGCACTGCAGTGGTTAGGCTGCGTGAAAAGGCCCCTTGAAGCACAGACAGGATTTGGGTGATGCCTGGGGCTAAGGCCGGCGTTCCAGGGGACCGGCACAGGGAACCAGGGAAAGGTGAGACAACCTCCCTGGAGCAGAGAATACAATGTGAGGACAGTGGGGTGAGGTCCTGCTGGGAGGAGGCGAAGCGGGGGAGGGTGTGAAGCGGGCTGCGGACAGCGTGGACGGAGTCGCACCTGTGTGCCGCAGGGGATGGGGAGCCACGTGCTGTAGGTTGTATAGTGAACTCTGACAGACAGGCTCCAAGCGCCACTGAAAAACAGAGGCAGAAGGTTCATTAGGGAGGAGCCCCTGGCAGGCAGTGTTCAGCACTGGAGACATTTCCTGGTGTCCGGGCTGCCGGCATCCCTTCCCTCTCCGGAGCGCCCTCGTCTCCCCTTCTCCCTGTCCACTGGACGCCTGTCCTGCTGGCCTCTGCCGTGTGTACTTCGCGCTGCAGGGGCAGTCAGCTCTGCTCCCGGGCTCTGGGGGGTGGCTGGAGGTCAGGGCAGGGCTGCTGCAGCGTGGCAAGGGCAGTGATGCGGGGCAGCACGTCCTCCATGCCCTGCGGCGGCGTGGCTGGGGCCCTGGCTCATTCTCAGAGTCTGACGCCCCAGCCTCCTGCACCTCTGATATCCCTCCACTGACCCCCCTTCCCCTTAGTCCCCAGCGTCCACTTCTTTTGCTTACAGCCAAGAACTCTGGGTGATACTTTGAAAACAAGAAACCTGGGAGTAGAAATAAACAAGAAACTCTGCCCTAATCTGTTGTCTCAGGAAGTCCCCAATCCCCTGGTCCCACCTTCCTGCCTCTCTAACCAAGGACCTGCACTAGTGATTTCTCAGGGAGCCTCTGAGCAAACCTTCAGCCACACCTGGGCCTAGGCCCAGGGCCTCACCCCCGTCTAGGCAGTGGAAGTGGGAGGAACAGGTGGCTACAAGGAATATTTCACAGACCCAGGAGACTCGGTGGCTGATTGTATGGAGACGGCAAAGAATAGTGAGGAAAGGGTGGCTCAGAGCTTCAGAACCTCAGGAAAGGAATATTTGTTCTAAAATCAGCCGGAAGCCGCATTTGCCATTCTGTTAGTGTCTCCAGTTGGCCAAGGAATCAGAGCTGGAAACCATCCCTTCTCTCTCCCTTTGTTATTCCCTTGTGACAAACTTTGTCCATGACCATCTAAATTCATCAGGGGCTCAGGTGCCATCACAGGATTTCTAAGTCTCTGGTAATGGAGTCGTTAGTGTAATCTGGACCTCAGAGCTGAGGGAAAGGGCACCTGGTGGCAGAGCTTGCACCTGTGTCCTGAGGGGTGCCACCAGTGACCGTCTGCCCCGATGGACCTGTCTGCTGCTTTTCCGTCCTTGGCCCAAGTGGGCTTTGGCTCGGTGGGTCTCCCCTCTTGCAAGGACCTCTAGGCTGCTCTCCCTTAGGAAGGATCTAATCTATCCTGCAAATGCAAGCTCGCACTGTTCACTGGGTAGATGTGCCCTGAGCCAGGCTCTGTTGGGGGACCAGAGAGGCAAAGGTGAAAAGACAAGTCCCCGGTCTCAGGGAGTGCCCACCAGCTGGGCCTGGGGTCTTGTCCCCAAGCTCCCACCTTGTCATTCATCTTGCCTGTAAGGACACTGTGGGCTGATTGCCGTTTTCTTCACAATGCCTGTGTGCCCAGAGGGGGTGTTCAAATGGATTCATTGAGAGTCACGGCTTCACTCTCTTTGTGGAGTAAAAGTCTTATTTTGTAGTAGCAAAGAGAGCCGGCCATGGAGTTCTGGACTGGATTCAAACTCCCCTCCAAACCTGGCTCTGTGACTTACTAGGAGGGTGACTGGGGCGAGCTATCTAACCTCTGTGAGCCTCAGTTTCCTCCTCTGTGAAGTGGAGGATAGGTAGCTAATAACAGCGTCTACGGTTTGGAGTTCAAGCAGTAGTCACACCTGGCATGTAGGACACCTGCTGTATTGTTTCACTGATCAGAGATCTCTAAGGGTGCCGTGTACGATACAGTCTGACACAGGGACAGCCGGCTGCCTGCCTTTCCTTCCCACTTTCTTTTGTTCTTTCTCTCTTCCTTCCTTTCTTTTTCTTTTCCCTGTCTCTCTCTCTCTCCCTGTCTTCATCCCATTATTTCTCTCTCCCTTCTGTCTCCCCTCCATCTCTCTCCTCATCAGCATGAGGGAAATTATTTGCTACAAATTATATTTAAATGCAAAAAATACTGAGCTGAGTGGCTCCGTGAGTGAAAGCCAGACTGTATCCTCTTTCCTAGGAAGACAGACCTGATTTTTCTTCACATGATGATGAGGGCCGAGCCTCCCTTGTGCAGCCAATGTGCCCAGAATTTCCTGCCAGTAAGACCCCACTTAGGAACCTGACCCGAAAGCAGTGGAAAGAGAGCAAGGCACAAATACATTTTTTCCCTTTCTCCAGGATTGTCGACTGATTTTCTGGCAGTGGTATGCTGAGTCTCAGGAAAAAAAGGACAAGAAAGAAAAAAAAAATAGCCCTGAGTGCTTGCCGGTTTTTGCGGTGTAGACACTGCCAGCACGGTGGAATTCTAGCTCCCGGCAGTAAGCCCCAGCACACAGTTGGGGGCGCTGCGTGCTGTCAGCTCTCAGAGCAGCTCCTGTGTGCGCCAGCTTCCCCACACCAGTGTTCAGGAACACACAGGGTTGCCCCCACCCTCAGCCCTGTCCCCTCTGCTCCCCGCACCCGGGAGCTGGCCTTAGCCTCAGCACCCCAGCGCAGCCGGGATTCCCGCCTCCATTCCCCCTCTCTCCTCCATCTGCCAAACAATCTTCCAAAACTCAGATCAGAATATGTTACTTCCATGCTTTGCACCCCTCAGAGGCTCACCCCTGCCACCCCTGGGCGCTCCACCAGTCCTTCACTCTTCCCTGGAGCTACTCTAGGCCTGCCATCTCCGTGCACGCCCTGTCACATCTCTGTGGCTTTGCTCACAGCTGCCGTGCTGCCGGGAACGCTGTTCCCAGAGCTCTGGCACCTGCCTCCGTGTCTGCCTGGGGGACTGAGCATCTCCAAGCCCCCGCTCAAAGGCGTGTCTCCAGGAACCACTCTGACCCTCTCTCCTACTCTAGATGGCATTATTTACTCACTTATCCGAGTCTCCTTCGCACCTTTCTCTTCTATCTGGGGTAAGACATGACTGGTTCCTCCAGATCCTAAGAGAGTGAGGGGGCTGTGGATCCAGGACTGATCATTCATTGATATGTGCATTCAGTGAGCATTTATGCAGTGCCTGCTGTGTGCCAAGCATTGCTCTGCACAGGGCTTGGAGTACAGTGGAGAATTAGACCCTCCTCTTCGCCGGCAGAGCTCACAGTGTACAGAGAGGTATAAGCAGGAACAAGTAGACAAAATGAATACATAACTGCAAATATGTTCTATGAAGGAAAGGAACAGAATGGCCTGAGAGGAAGTCCCACTAAGAAAGGTGTTTTTTAAGTTTTTAAGAAACGTGGACTATAACCTTTGAAGGGGTGCGGCTGAGCCCTACGGGGTGAATTGTGTGGCATAGCGCGCACCCCCCGCTAGCTTTTCAGGAAGAGCAAGAGCCAGGCAGTGTCTGTATCTGGTCCACACTGGGCTAGATTTCCAAGTCGGCTCTGGTGTAAGGGGCTTGGGCTGAGAGCCGGAAGAGAGGAAGGGGGACACGAGCACACGGAACGCAGACCTGTGGGAGAAAAGAGGGCGACAGCAGAGGGACATGCGCGAGCGCGCGGGGCAAGTCCCTCAACCAGCTGGCTGCTTGTGTGGCGTCCTGGGCTTTCTCTGACACGTGATGGGAGAAGCCTGCCCCGGGTGGGAAGAGGATTTAGATGAGGGCAGTTATCAATCGAAATTGACAGGGTGAAGGAAGATGGTCGGGCTCTTTTTATATCTTTGTACCTGTTAACTAAAAATACTTCTGTCTCTAGTGACAGAAAAGTCAGATACAGTCGACTTAAGGGAAGAAATAGGAGGTGGATGAATTGGCTTACATAATGGAAAAATCTGTAGCTCCACCCAGTGCCCAGATCTTTGCTTCTAATACCATTCATTCTCCAGTAAAAGGAACCAGGGCCCCACGGAGAATCGACTGATTCTAGAACTGAGACCGAGAATGTACTGTAATGAACCTGGAGCATCTTATAGGCTCAAAAAGTTAAAAAAGTGCTCAAAACACAAAGCACACACACAAACACACACGTCCTTGAAGGGACACAGTGGCCAGCTGCAAGAGTTCACGATGGTCAAAGATGGAACAATATGAGCCATAAAAATCAAGTATTGAATTAAAAACCAAAGTGTAAAATGAATCCATACCAAACTAAACCAGCGATTGAGCAATTACATAAATGAGGAAAGCAGACACGTCTCCTCTGCAGACTTCCAGGTAATTTATGCATATACTCTGTCCACACGAGGTAGAGCACAATGCCTCACCCATAGGTGTGGCTGCACAAAATGACTTCCTTCCACGGAGTGCAGTACAGAAGGGGGAAGAAGAGCAACTTTCCACCCGAGAAACCTTGAAACACTACTTTAGCCAGGCGATTAAGATTAGCATCGACTGGTAAGTGAAGATGATGGCATGTGCCCTCGGTGTGATGTGATGAGATAGCACTGTACCATATAGTCCTCCTTCCCAAACACTGTACCCCGGTCTAATCATGAGAAAACCATCAGAAACCCCAACCGAGGAGCATTCTGTGAAATATCGGACCAGTACCACTCACCACTGCCAAGGTCATCAACAACAAGGCAAGGCTGAGAAACTGTCATGGTCTAGAGGACCCTGAGGGGACATGGTGACTAAGCGTCCTGTCTCCTGGATAGGCTGCTGGGACAGACCAGGGGCATTAGGATGCTAGGTGGAAACTGAGGCAGTCTGGACAGAGCTCGGCTTCAGTTAATGATGTATCGATACTGCCTTCCTAATGGCGTGCGTCCTGTTACCATGAGGTGTTAATAGGAAAAACTGGGTGTGAAGTATACAGGAACTCTCTTATCATCATAACTTATCTATAATTCGGGAAGTATAAACGTTGGTAGTTGGCAGCCACTCTGTGGGACACCCAGTGTTAGGATGAAGAAGATACTGCAAAAGGGAAGAGAAATGTAAAGAAACTGGCTCCTTGGTGCTGTGATTGGTCGTGGGATCAAGCCAGTGATAACCTAAACCTTTCCATCCATATTTGTAAAAGCCATAAACTTAGTTATGCCAAAACACAGTAAACCATTATTATTGTTTGGACCAGTTCAGGCTGGGTTTTGTGTTATAAGTAATTAACAGCCTTCTAACTAGTATGCTGCTTATAAAGTAGCCCCAGATTTATTCCTTTACAGATTTATCTTTGCCACTCTCTGTATGTACCAGTGGTTTAATCTGAAAACATCAATATTCTCTCTGTGAATTTTCTTCTCACACATGGACGCCTTTGCCCTTACTATCTTCTACCACCCTCTCTGCATTGTAAACTCCTACTTTTTCTATAAAACCCAACTCAGTATCCCCTCCTCTGAAATTCTGCCTGCCGTCAGTCTATTCCAGGAAGAATTAATGGCTCCCATCTTAGTGTTTCTCAAGCATTACCTAACATAGCTATATTAGAGCAATTTAAATGCACTTACCAATAATAATTTAGCAGCTTATATGGATTGTTCTGTTGTGCAGTGTGATTTGTAGGTATTATCTTATTTAACCTTCACAGCTGTCCTGCAATATTACATGAATATCTTCATTTTAAACACAAAGAACAGTTTAGAGAGATAGAGAAAATTATCTAAGGGTCCACAGCTCATAAGAAGGGAAGCTGAGGCTTAGGCATCTAATTCTGGAATCTGGGCTCTTAACCCCTGTGCTGTGTTCTCTTCCCTGCTGGTGAGTCCTTTGAAGCCTAACACTCACTGAGCACATTCTTTCATGGGTTCTAGGCACCGAGGACATGCTAACTAGGGAGGTGAATGAATGGACATGTGGATGTGTTTACACCCTTCACACTACAGATGAGGAAACCCTTCACCACTGCAACACACCCAGTATAAGTGACCTGTGTGCTGGGCTATAAGTACAGATGATCCTTGGACTTTGTCTACATTATCTTGCCACCTTGAGAGAAAACGATATCTCCTCTAAAAGGAATTCCCCAAAGCAAGAGGCTAAACACAAAATCCAAAGACGGCTGGACTTCTCTCTCGCCCTGGAAGCAGTGTAGGCCCTCTTAGTTGAGTCCTGAATGAAGCAGACTTCCTTGGCCCCTTCTCCAGAATACAGGTTCTATCTTCTTTTATTAAAACTCATTCAATCATTACTGATGCCTGAACTAATTTGAGGTGAAAAGAGAATAGAGCCAAATCCTACTCAAGTTCTGACTTGGGAGGCCCATTTATAACTACTTAGATGTCAGCTTTTGAAAGAGGAAGGGGGATCTGAGCACGAAATTCAAAAGAGCATTGCAAATAAGAAATAGAATCTCACGTCATCCTAATTAGCCTGCAGTGGAGTAAAAATTCTGCACTTCTGTCATGTTGCCACCATGCAAGAGCAAACTGTGACACCGGTTTAATTACATACATTTATGAGATGAAAGGAACAACTTTTATAATCATTCAGACAATATTCCTATTCAGATTGCTGTGCAATATCTTTATTTAGTCTTAATTTAAGTATTTATTGAAGCAATTCATTTTTCAAAAACCCTCAAACCCCCCTGTATTTTAATGACTTGAAGGGCATTTTTAATTTCCCTCCTCTAATCTCTTTAAACGGGTGTTCTCATCAAGTGCCCGTGTCCCACCAGCCTGTCAGCCCGTGGACATTTAATACCTGCTCTCAACAGTTACCAGTGCCTTCAGCATGCCTGAGAGGGGGCGTCAGAAGAGCCCAGCAGAGGAAGGGGTTCTCCGGAGCTGACTCATATCCCGAGTAAAGATTGTCCTCACTGTAGCTACATTTACTGACTATCTACTTGGCTTCAGTGCTGCATTTACTGAGCAATTTCCATAAATCCTCTCCAAGGCTCCTGGACCACACCTGAGGACACCTGCTCTGCTTTCACCTCCTTCTAAGGGGAACGCCCCCCACCCCACTGCCCAGGGCCCATGTGTGAGGGCACAGGACCCTGCCTCACTCTCTCCCCAGACCCACTGCACTGATGCAAACCAGGGTTGAGAGCCTGACCTGAGGACAGTTAATCCATGGAAAGGCCAGGGACTGGGATCTGTGTGGCCTCATTAAAAATATTACCTTGACCAATAACATTCTTTTGGGAATTAAAGCACAGAAAGACTCTTACACCAACATTCTTCGCCTGGAGTCCGTGAACCTGTTTAGATTATGTGTGCAGTTTTGGGTTTTTAAGAGTACAAACGATATGAACTGCTTCACCAATCTGAGGTGCAAGTAGGATCACATCTCTTCTTTGCTGACTGATGGCTGCATTACTTGCCTCCCTAGACCAAGTTGCCTCCCCTCAGCGCCCCCACAGGGGAATGCGTCCTGCAACTACTCTTTTAGGTGAAGCTAAAAATAACAGGATCTTCTCTCACCCACCTTTGCTTTTTCGGAGAGGCAAAACTTCATGAACTCAGGATGGATTTCTGACATCGCTCTAACACAGGGAGAAAAAGTAAAACAGCAGCAACTAATTTTAATCTTTCACTGAGCGTGTCAGCAATTGTTCATTTATTTGAGCACATTTTCAATGGCGTTCATGGTTCAGAAATAGATAGATGACTGGGAGAGAAAGAGACCGAGAGAGTCAGGAACCCCGCCCGTGGAGAGAGGAGCCAGGCCCTGGGAGCACGCACTGCCGGGGCAGGAGCCAGCCTGTGGCATGGGAAGGGGCATGTGCTCCGGAGTGGACGTGCTGCACCGCATGGATGGGCCTCACGCAGGATGCTGAGGAAGAACTATAACAGTCCATTCACATGACGCTCAAAACCAGGCTGAATTAACCTACAGTGATACAGATCGGAAGGGTAGTTATCTTGGTGGGGAGACATCAGCTGGGCAGGGACAAAAGAGGCGCCGAACAGGCTCTGTATCAGGGGTCAACGGACTCTGTCTTAAAGGGCCAGCTAATAAAGATTTTCGGCAGCTACCCACACAGCCGTAGACGAGACCCACACCATGGTGTGGCTGTGTTCTGACAGAGCTCTCTTTACACAAGCAGTGGCAGCTGGGATTTGGTCCACAAGCCTGAGTTAGCTGACCTCTGATCTTTGTCTTGATGAGGGTGGTAACTAGAGGGATGTATGTATGTAAAGATTCCCTGAGCTGTTAGGTATTTTATTGTATGTAAGTTATATCTCAGTTTAAAAAAGAAAGAAAGAAGAAATCCATTAAAAAATTAAGCCAGAAATAAAACAAACAAAAGTTGCAGACTCCAGGTGGGTGATTTTTGGAATCAATCAGAACCATTCACTGGGAGTCAGGAACCCATCAGGTTTTCTGCTCTGGGTGCTGGGAGGCGCCACACATCAGCCCCGTCACCCTGCCTGACCTGAGCCTGCTGGAGTGGCCCCTGTTCTTTGTAACAGAGAAGCCCGCCCAGAACACCCATCACCACCCTCCCCACCAGGTGGAAGCTCCCCCTTGATCTGATGAGATGGGCTCCTTCCTGGGGGCTGGATAACCTGCCCTGGGTCACAAAGCTCATACCTCAGTTCTTGTGCATGCCTGTAAAACTCTATTCTGAATGTGCACTTTTAGTATTTATTCAATTCATTAGTTTTCTTAGACCAATCTAAATATCTAATATATGGCTCTTCAGCTAAGACTTTTTCCTTCCATTTAGAAATCTGATGCCTGTTTTAGGAAGTAGGAAAAATATAAATACCTAAATAGAAGTCTGTATTTAACTTATATATATATAAAAAAAAGGATGAAACTTAAGAGACCTACCAATCAAATGCAATATGTAGATCTTGTTTAGATCCTGGTGTAAAAAAAACAATTATAAAAAGACATCTTGAGACAACTGGGGGCAACTGAACATGGCCTGATTATTAGATGAATTAACAAATTATTACCAGTTTTGCCAGGCAGGATCATGAAATTATGGTTATGTTATGATTATAAAATTAGTCTGTTTATGTTAAGAGATTTTTTTACTGAAGAATTTACAAGTGAAATGATATGATGTCTTGGGTTGTTTTCAAATGCTCTAGCAAGAGAAAAAATAGTGGTGGGGAGAACAGGGGATAGGTAAGAGCAACCGAATGAAGGGCAGTGTCGAAGCTGGGTGACAGGTGCCTAGAGCTCACTGTACCATCCTCTCAACTGTAGGTATGTTCAGAATCTTCATAATAAAAAGACATGAATTCTCTTACTCTTATGTCCCAGGGTGAAGCCATTGAACTGAAAAGAGCAAGATCAAGTATAATCTAGATTCAAAAAAAAATGTTACAATATAAAAATTAATTGATTAAAAAAATTTTCAATATAAAAATTAATCGATTAATTGACTAATGAAAGCTCTCTAGAGACAAGTTGCTGTCGCCTGGACAGCTCTCGAGAGCTGTGTTCCAGGACTCACCCAGCCTCACCTTGGAGTTAGCTCATTGCCTGCCGCCCTTTGCATCTTCATGCTCCTGGTCTTTGGCAATTGTTTGTTCTTAGTGTTAAATTTGACAGGAGATGGAGAAAAACACACACCCAAGGGCAGGGAGCCGCGAACTCTCTCCCCTGTGAAGTCCGTCTTCATCTTTAAACAGCGGCTGACCTGACCGCTCCTCTGTGCAGCAGGCAGCGTGGGGTGGGGGGGGATCGGGGTGGGGGGGCGTCGGTGGTGAGCCCTCTCCCGCCCTGTCTGCAAGCCTTTGCTCCTACACCCAGTCTCACAGGCCGCAGGGTGGGGAGACGGCAGAGCAAAGGGATTCTGCCATCAGCTAAAACTCTGAGGGTTTTCCCAAAGCTGTCTATCAGGCAAAGCGGAAGAGGAAGGGAAACTATTTTTCTGGGTACTTGAGGTTTCCGGGACTCCAGCTACTTGAATGAGAAGCAGGAGGTGCTTTTTTTGTCTCATGTCGGTGTTGAGCTTTCTCTGTCATTCAGAGGGCTCAACCCAAGTCTGGAACTGTATTCTGTGCCCTTGTATTTTGCACCTAAGCTGCGAGAAAGGCGCTCGGGGGGTGGGAAGAATCCTTGACGCAGTGCACACCTGGCTGTCTCGGGTCATGCCCAGCCAGGAGAGCGTGAGCCCCTCAGGGGACGAACTCCCCAGGCAGGCCGTCCTTGGCTTCTTGCCTCCCCTCCCCCCATGCTAGCTTCCCGTTACTACAAACCTAGTGGTTTAAAACAGAAATGTATGTGCTTACAATCTTGGAGTGCAGCAGAGTTCTCGTTGGCCTGGGCTAAAATCCGGGCAAAACTAAATTCCTTTCTGGAAGCTCTAGGAGAGAATCTGTTTCCTTACCTGTTCCAGTTTCAGGAGGCCACCTTGGGCTGTGGCTCCTTCCTCCACGTCCGGAGTCAAGAATGTTGCATCTTTTGGGGCTTGTCTTCCTCTGACTGACTCCTCTGCTTCCCTCTAACACAGTTAAGGACTCGGATCACACTGGGCCCATCTGGTAGTGCAGGATATTAAGGCCGGCCAGCTCACGACTTGAATCCCATCAGCACCCTAATTTCCTTTGCTCTGTAGCCTAACATGGGCACAGGGCCCAAGGTTTAGGATGAGGGGATCTTGGGGGTTGATTCTTCCATCCCCTCCCCCCCCGCCACACTCCCACTGCCTGTGAGTAGGTGCCCAGCCTGCGCATGGCATACTCACTTTCCCTGAGCATACGTGCCAGGGCTCACAGTTGTGAGTTTCATTCCTATTTCACAATCAGGAATGACTACGATGTTTGCTTATTGTCACTCAAAGGACAAAACAACACCAGGGGTCAAAGGGCCCAGTGTCACCACATTGCCTTTATTAGAGCCAGCCTGTGTCCTTACCGGAGTCGTCCTCACAGTCCCTGCTTCTGCTGCATCCAGACCCTGCTTTTACCAGACACAAATTGTCCCCAAACACAGTTAAGAAATTGTTCAATTCTTGTATCTGAATATATGGTTCACTGAAGGCCAGTAGGCAAAGCACACATGACAGAATAAAAATTGTTATGTAGAGCAATTAATATAGCATATTATGCAAATTAGATTGCTTGCTGTTATCTCTAATAACTGGGAGTATTTGCTAAGCACCTATGGGTTACAGAGTACGAGCATTTTTTTCTGCTACAGGAGGCCTCCTATCACAGTAGATTTAACAGGAGTGCATTACAAAGAAAACAGTAAGTAAATGAGGTGGTTAACATGTGTGAACACCGACAGCATATTGAGAAGTTGGAGAAGTGGCTAATGGTAACGGTTTAAAATCAAACTGCCTCGGTTCCACTTGTACTTTCTGCCAGCTAGCTGTGTTGCCTTAAGCAAGTTTATTGACTTCTCTATGCTTCCCTGTTCTCCTCTGTAAGATGAAAATAATAATAGTACTTTGTAGGGTTGTTGTAAAAATGAAATTAATTAATACATATCAAGTGTTTAGGGCCATGTCTGACACAAAGTAACTGCTCAGGGAATGTTAATTTTTCTGAGTTCATTGTCGTCCTGTTGTTACTACGTGCCAGACACTGGAAGGCGCCGTCGGTCGGTTGAAGTCCCTACCGTTCATCCACAGGAGGGAACAGACAGGTGAACAGGTGGGGAGGAAATAGCTAAGAGGGGAGCAGGAGGAGTGTTAAGTACAAGCCCGAGGACTGGGGGGGTTCCTTAGAGGCAGCGGCGTTTGGACAGACACTTGAAGCATACAAAGAACTGGGTCTAATCGGTACAGCTGGAGCCAGAGTGGGGGTGGGAGTGCTGCCAGAACTGAACCCAAAGGTGGGGGTTCTCAGCGCCATGTCTGAGGGCTCCTGCCGAGAGCACCGGGATTGCTTGTTGGGGCCACGGGGCCCTGTGAGGCCCCTGTGGTGGAAGCTGCCGCCCTGTTTCTTCCTTCCTCATCTGCTCCTCCCTACCATCCCCCCTTCCCTTCCCTTCTCTCCTTCTAAGCCTTGACCCCAGCAGCACATTCAGGCCTCTGGCTTAGAATCAGTCCCCTCAGGGCAGGGGGCACGCAGGCCAGGTGTATCATCCTCCTGTTCTGGGGCCCCTGTGGTCCTAGGTCTTCAGTGAGGAAAGAACCAGGCCCCCCCTCCCGCTGCCATGCCATCCCCAGGAGAGCCGTGTTGAGGCGTCCGTCGGTCACTCCCAGCTGGGCTCGCCCCTCCGCCACGCTTGCCGCAGTCCTGGGACTGCCTGTCCCGGAACATTCGTAAGAACCGGGAAACTGAGCCTCCGCCTGCAAGTGGAGGGCCTGTGAGGGGATCACAGAGCACCCCGGCCTTTTCTCTGGTCTTCCTGGTGAGACCAGAACTGCTCCTGTCTCCCCCTGCTGCCCGCTTCTGGTCTCTGGCTTTGGCTGTGAACTTGGGAAGGGGCCATCTGGAGTGCTGGCAGCCGAGGAATCTCGTCCCTCCTACCTGGAGGGTTGACCCAGTCTTAGCACGTTCTGTAAACCTCAGAGCCCCCCTCTCCTCGTGGGGTACGGCCCTCACAGGGTCGCTGACGGGGCTCAAGGCCTGCCCGGCACGCACTCGGGGGCGGCGGGGTCGTGTCCTCCAGGACCCGCGTGAGTGCCCCGTGCCCCGCACCCCTGCTTCCTTCTTGCGTTGCCTCTCCTCCCTGCCAGCAGCGCCCCTGCAGCTGACCCCCCTCCCATGTTCCCAGCTCTCTGATCAGGCTGCAGCTGTCTGATCATTACCTGGGACAATTTTGCCCATAGAGCATTTGTGAAAGTGGAAAACAACCAAGCAGTGGGCATGCAGGGCACACCCAGGACTGGAAGCCAAAAAAATCTCTGTGACTTTGGTCAAACAGTTACACTGCCCATTCTTCTCTGCTCTAAAACGGGAAAGGACCTGACTCATAGGATTAAAGCAAGCTTGTGTTGAAGCTCCATGTAGATTGTATCGTTACTCCCATCATCATTCATAACTGCTGGCTGATTTCCAGACGTTGCTGAGGAAGGTTACTAAGTGTGTCGTTGCTTCTTCACACCCTGGAAGGCAGCTATGAAAGAGAAGCGACCCTGTCATAATGTATCGGTGTCCCCAGATGCTCTAGACAACAGCTGGCCACTACGTGTAGCTGTATACAATTAAATTAAATTTAAAATTTACCTCTTAAGACACACTAGCCACTTTTCAATGGCTCATAGTTACATATGGCTACTGGCTATTATTGTGTTGTTCAGAGCAAATACAGAACATTTCCATCACCACCGGAAGTTCTACGGGACGGTGCTGGACTAAAGTATGTGGCCTCTTCCTCATCTCTTGAAGTGTTCTAGGGAATTTTGGGGATGCGATGCTTCAGAGCCCACGGGGTTAGGTTAGATCATCCCAAGCACACCCTTCAAGATTTACCGTTAAGTACAAAGAGATGGAAATGAGTGTTGTTGCTGTGAAATAGTTGTTAGACTTACCGAGACTACTGGCCTAGGGGAATGTTCATTCATTCTTACACACATGTGCTTTCTGGACTGCCTTCAGGAATTTGGCATGAGGAGATGGTATCCTAGAAAATTATTAGACTTAAAGCAGAGAACACCCAGAAACCAAGATGTAACTTTTTTTAGGGAAAAAAACTGGGTCAACCAGCACCCCAGCAGCTGACCTGGGGGAGATGGCAATTGGCCTGCTCTCAGAGATGTTATCAGAGGACTTGCTGCAGCCTCTCTGCGTAACTCTAGCGTCCCCAGGGGAACTGGGCAATTAACCTTGTGTCACCATAGACTCTCCTCCAGTGGGATGCGGTGGCCATCATTACTTGCTCTGGTAAACTGGGTCTGAAATGTGCCCCTGGTGAGTGAGCTTCCTGCCTCTGCTGGAATTTCCTCCTGCAAGGAGGTGAGGATGAGGACTGTGACAAAACCATACCAGTTCAGTGTAGTTTCCCACTAAAGAGGCCTCAGAGGCAGAACAATGAGTCCACCTTAAGTTTGCTGGTTTTTAAAACTATATATTGCTATTATCATTTTATTGCCCTTGCTTGTGTTAATATAGACTGTAATAGAGGAAATGGGCATCGAGAATCTTCTGTAATGTGGGGACAGTAGCACCTACCTCATAACACTGCTACAAAGATTAACTGAGGGACGTGAGATAAGCTCTGGTTCTGAGTACGGCATATGCGAAACACTTAATGACAGTGTTAGCTTGGATAATAAACAATATACATATTTATTAGTGGTAAATATTAATATTTAGCATTTTCATCAATATTAGTACTAATAATGCCACTAAATATCAGTTAAAATATGATTAATTTTTTTATTCATTCCCCAAATATTTACTGAGCACTCACTTGGCATCAGACTCCGTTCTAAGCCCTAGAGCAACGGTGGTGAATGACATAATGCCCTTGATCTCAGAGAACTTGCATCTGAGTCAGGGGAATCCACCTGGCAAGATAATTACAGACAGTGGTAGTGGCTATGGGTGGAGGGAGTCACAGGCTGCTTCTCTAGAGGCTGGGAAAGGCCTTTCTGAGAAGGGGACCTTTGTCTTGAGCCCTATATGATGAGAAGGAGCCATGAGATGCTGTCAGGTGCTATCAGTTAGGACTCTTTGGACAGCAAACACAGAACACTCTGATTTGAATAGTTTAAATAATGAGAACACTTACTGTCTCGCATCACAAAAAGTCCCAAGGTCAGAAGGTTCTAGGGTTGGCTATCTCGGGGCTTACCCATAATGCAAGGATGCAAGCTCCTCCACCCCCAGGGTGTCCCACGGCCGTCAGACTGGCCCCCCTCCTGGCTGCTGCACTTCCCAACATCACATCTGAAATGTCCAGAGGAAGGAGATAACATTTCCAAAGACAAACACCAGCATGTTTGCTCTTGCGTCTCATTGGCCAGAATGAGGCCAAACACCCTTCAAATCACTCACCAGCAAAGGAACAGAATCACCATGATTGGTGAACTTTTTCCCTAAAGAGTTATGTAGGGAACAGTTTTGGCTTGTGGGTCAAGAGGTGAAACTGAGGGTCCTGGGTAGGTATTTATAAAATGAGAGAAACAAATTACCACAAAGCTTTTATGGATTGATGAAATTCAAAGTATTTTAATAATTAGATATATTTTTAAAATACCGGTCTACTATGGATTTCTTTTTGGTGTTAACATTTTCCTTTAATTGGGGGTTAGGGTATCATCAAACAGATTGCAAATGGTCATCTGTTATTGCTGATCTGTAATGAGATTTTATGTATTTCATCTTTGAAAATGTCTTCACCAAATAGGTGATTCTTGGGGCCTGAAAGTGCTTTCAGATTGTAACCTTGTTGCTGTGATTTGTAGTGTGTACCATTCAATTTTGCTATTGTAGAATGAAAGCAGCCGCAGACAAAAAGTAAATGAATGGGCATAACTGTGTTCCAATAAAATTTTCTTTATAGTCACTAAAATTTGCAGTTTATGTAAATTTCATGTGTAATAAGTTCTTCTTCTTCTCAATTATTTTAAAATGTGAAAACCATTCTTAGCTTGTGGGCTGTGCAAAAACAGGAGGTATGCCACATTTGGCCCATGGGCTGTTGTTTTCTGTCTCCTGCTCAAGAATGGTAAGGATTTCCCCTGAGTCATGAGGGGAAGGCACTCGGCCTGCAAGGATCAAGGTGGGAACAATAGTTTGATAGGGACCCAGCAGTGTCTTCTTAAAGGGGGAACTCTCCAGGCTGAGGGAACAGGAAGTGCAAAGACCCTGTGGTGGTACAAGCTTGGCATGTGTGTTCCTCAGCCAGGAGCAGAGCAGAGGAGGAGCAGAGAGGCCCAACGTGGATGTGGGGAGGGGATAATAGCTTCAAGAATAGGGGTGTGAGAAGCCCCTAAATCCTCTCTCCAGAAAAACAACCAAAGCTGGAGAAAATGATTGTAAAAAACAGAACCCAGCTATTAAAACACTCTGAAAATTGTCCCGAGGCATGCAGGAAATAAAGAAATACATATTCAAGAAAAGTCTGTTAAAACTTGGTGAGAGCTGTGAGTCTCTGGCACTCGAGTCAGGACCCATTTGCTCCCTCCTTTCCTCCAGAGCTCCATGCTACAGATGCTAAATTCCAGGTGTGTGTTGCCCAAATGTTGGGGCTCCCTTCCTTAGCCCCCATACACCAGGTAGAGGTGCTATCCCAGGTGTGACAGGCTGAGAATAGTAGGGCCCAGTTAGCTTCACCCTGTTTGGTCATCGTGCAGAAGTTCCACACTCGGAGAGACAAGCCAGCAAGATCAGAGTGTTGTCCCAGGCCAGCACCCTGCTCATAAAGCAGGGGTGTCACTCCGAGAGAAGCAGACCACTGTCTCCAACCTCAACTCCACGGAAGGAACCTTGAGAGTTTGTCCAAGAGAGTAGGCAGGCATAAGAAGGGAGCTCCATCCAGTATGGGCTTAGCCCAAAGGACAGGTAGTAAGTAGCTGCTGTAGGTGAGGATGTGGAGAAGTCAGAACCCTTACACTGCTCGTGGGAATATAAAATGGTGCAGCCACCTTGTTAAACAGTCCGTATCACTTTCTTGATGGTACCGTTTGAGCACAAAAATTTTAATTTTGATGAAATCTAGGTTTATTTCTATGCATGCAAGTACATTATTCAAGTCCCAGAGGAAAAGAAGAGAAAAAGGAACAGGAAGAATATGTGAGGAAATAATGGCTGAAAATTTCCACCAAGTGATGAAAAGGTTAAACATTGAATCACCATATGACCTAGCAATGTCACTGTGAGGGGCATCTCCAAGAGAGGGTCCACAGAAAAACTTACTCACAGATGTTTGCAGCAGCATTATTCACAACACCAAGGGAGAACTGCCTAATGTCATCAACTGATGAATGATAAACAGAACAGGGTGTGTCTCCACAATGGAATATTATTCAGCCATGAAAAGGAATGCAGTGTGTATACTTAACTACAACACAGATAAGCCTCGGAAACACTACACTAAATGAAAGAAAACAGTCACACAAGACCACACACTGTCCACTTATATGAAGTGTCCACAATAGACAAATCTAGAGAGACAGAAAGAGCAGTGGTTATCAGGGGTGACTGCTGACAGGGATGGGAATATGTTTTGGTGTAATGGAAATTTCTAAAATTGTGGTAATGGTTGCATCACTGTGAACATATTGCAAAGCAGTGAGCTGTATACTTTAAATAGATGAATTAGATGGTATATAAATTATATCTCAATAAGACTGTTATTAAAAAAATGGTGAGACTGGAGAGGTGGGCAGTGAAGGGCCAGCCAGATCCTGCGGGTCTTGCAGGCCTCATGGAGAGTGTGGTTCTACCTCGGGAGAATGGGAAAACATTGGAGGTTTCAGAGCAGGAAATAAGGTCTGATCTGATTTACATTTTAAAAATATCACTCACTAGTCCTTGCTTATATTAAGAATATATTACTGCCAGTGTTACTATTCTCTGCAGTTTGAGTGGCGTGAGTTCATCAAACGCTTCCTCTGTAATTTCCAGGACACTGATGCCTCTTAAGCACTCAGCAGCTTAAAGTCCAGAGCCAAGTAAGGCCACCAGAAGATCTTGAAGACGTATCAGCAATGGCCTCAGCCTGATTTCTGTGCTGGCGGCCCTGAAGGGCTGCACTGTGTCTGCTCAACCTTAATGCCCTCTGAGGAGCAATGCACAGAAAAGTCACACAATAGGGGCATCCATCCAGGACCCAGCCGGCCTGGCCTCTGCCCTTTGACTCTTCTTCTGACCTTGATCCTGGAAGAGGAAACCTCACGTCTGCCTAAGCCAACTGAGGACTCTTTCGTCCAGTCATCTCCTGCATGTTCTCAAAGACTCCTGGCCCCCCAGTACTGAATGTTAGCAGTATTCTCAAAATGAGTGAATACTTCTAAAGGAACACTTCCTATGTGAGTAGGCAGGGCCTCAAATAGTTTTCATGATGTGAGGTCTGGCAGCTACAATCAAGGAAGGAAGCAAACATCTCATTTTGCAGTCAACCTGTCTCATTCCATCATTTGTTGGCAGCCTTGGACAACATTAGTTCTGGGAACAGGCCATATGTTTTTGAAAAGGTAGGGACTCTTCTTCCAGATACATTGATGGCAATGAGATCATGACATGGAAGCCGGGGTTATAATGATAAAACCTAGCATCAAAAATTTAGACCAGAGGTCAGACACTCAGATGCCTTTAGGGCTAGAGTGATAACAGTGTGTAGCTACCTTCTGTTAAGGTAACAGTGATTTGTGGTTACCTGCGGCTCACATACATTTCAATTTTTAAAAGTTAGATATTATGTTAGTTAAACCTAGCACAACTGGTGGACCTAGTGGCCCCCAATTCATAAGCTGTGAGCTGGGGTTTGCTGAATCCCTTTAACCTTGAGACTATTTTTCAAAGTGCTGAAGCCCCCAGATCTACTCTCCCATTCAGAATAAACCTAGGCAGCGTACTCAGACAGGTTTCTCTCTGGAGATGTGGACTTATTATTTTTATTAGAAACGAGAAACTGTCCTGATGGAAGATGACAGTTTAGGAAGATGGTGATGATTTCCAGTGTTTTCTACCCCCCAGGCAGTGGCCACATGTTACTTACTTTATGTTATGTTGTCTTGCCAATGGGTTTCAACCCCAGGCAAGTTAGCTATGGATTCAATGTGACCAAAGAATATGACAGCAAAACGTTCTTGGGGTGAAAGGGTTATACCCCACTTTATTTCCAGGTGGCAGTTCAGTCACTAAAATCCCGTTCACTCAGAGTGAGTCTGCAGGCAGCT
Source organism: Manis javanica (assembly GCF_040802235.1). Lineage (NCBI taxonomy): Eukaryota > Metazoa > Chordata > Mammalia > Pholidota > Manidae > Manis > Manis javanica. The sequence continues at coordinate 8,205,247 of NC_133158.1, forward strand.
AGCCAGTCTCTGCCTCTGGGCCCCTCTGTGCTCACAGCTGTCCTCTGAGCCCCTCTGTCCACACAGTCGTCCCACACAGCCATCCTCTGGGCCTCTGTCCTCGGCGCTACCACCACTCCGGCCTCTGCTCTGCTCCCCTGCAGCCTTGCAGCCTGACCACCGCATTGCCCAAAGCACTGGGCGGAGCTCTTTTTATAGAGTCAACAGCCATGTATTGCCCACAGGTGTGCAGTGAGCTAGTCAACCACGGCCAAGTGAGAATCCTGGCCACAGGAACTCTCATTTTATCCACATATATGCCGACCTCTTTTAATCCTCATGGAACAGATACCACTTTAGGCTTGAATATAACTGAGGACAAAACTGCAGGTCAGAAAAATTAAGCAACGTGTCTAAAATCATAAGCCTTATAAAATCATGAACTCTCTAACTTACAAAAACTTCCAAAGGAAACCATTTATTAAACAAAACAGCTGGTCCTTTACTATCACCTTCTTTGGTGGCTTTCAGAATGTGTCCTAAGCATTTTCATGAATTTCAATTCAAATTTTATATCCATGCCCCTGGATATAAACATTCATCGAAATATGCTTTTAAAGACAGTAAATTCACAGATATCTGGTAAAAGACAATAAAATAAAGGGCAGAACAAGGATTCTATCACTAGACTAGAACTAAGTCTGAACCTTCCAGATGTTGGCCTAAAACAGGGGTCAGCAAACTCTGGCACATGGACCAAATCCTGCCTGAGGCCTGCCTGTGTAAGTAACGTTTTATGGGAACACAGCCACCCGCCTTCCTCATGCATCGTCTATGACCGCTTTCATGCTGCGACTGCGGAGTTCAAAGACTGTATGTCCTGCAAAACCGAGAATGTTTACTATTTGGTCCTTTATAAGAAAAAGTTTGCTGATCTTTGGTCTAAAAAACCTAGTGCCATACACGTAGTACCTATATAATTCCCCCAGTTTTAGAATCTCTCCTGCTGTGTCTCCCCAGGTTTTGGCAATGAGGCAGACCTCTACGGCGAGTGAGTGCCTTGATGATTTTCCTATCGTACCTCCTGAAATGGGTACGGTCTTCTTCTTTCTGCAGGCACAGGTGAGCCAGTATTAGGGGGCCAAGTCACTTGCCCAGGTCTCAGGACAGGTTGGGGGTAACACTGAATAATGACGAATACCAGTGAGAACACAGCCGTTCATCTTTACTGAGCACGTAACGATGTGCTCTGTGTTTACAGGCAGCATCTCGCAGGTGCCTTGTGACAGCCTTCTGGGGTAATTACTATCATTACCCGCATCTGACAGAGGAGGAAAGCAGGCCTGGACTCGGACATTGCCCAAGGTCACACACCTTCTGCCCCTCCAAGGAAGCGCTTGCTTCGACTGTATTGTGTCAGGACATCTCGACCCAGTGCTCCACGCTCAGCTGTCCTCAGGCCTCGGCGGAGCTGGAAACAGCAGGTGCGGCTGCTGTGAAGAAAGGAGTCTCTTGCAGAAGAAAGAAATAGGGGGTCTGGAGACGGTCGGGCCTGAGGGTTTTCTGCCAGGGCTGCAGCCTCTCTGGGCCATTTGCGTGGCAGTTGCCCTGAGTCTTCCCCCTGTGAGATGGCCGGCAGATGCTCCCGGCTCACGGAACGCCAGGTGAACTTGGTTGCCATCAGCGGCTCATCAGAACCAGGCTCCAAAGCGGAACGTGCGCCCTGAGGTGGTTCTCGTGTAAACCGGTGCTTGGGTGGGTGCTGAGCGGAAGGCTTCACCCAGAGGAAGCTGCGGGGACACAGGCTGGACTCCGGGCCCGAGAAGCAGGGACCTGCAGCCAGGCCGTCCTTTTAAGAATGGAGATGTGGTGAGTAGGCAAGTTTTGCTTTCAAAGAAGAGAAGGGATGTGCCAGGAAGAAGGTGGGAAAGGAAGGGAAAGGAAGCGAGGAGGTGGTCAGCCTTCAGCTCTTCCTCCCGTCCTCAGCGTTGGCCCGACCTGGGTGAGCTCTGCCCGTCTCTGCTGGCCTAACAGTGTCTCTCTCCCCCTGCCAAGATGTTCCCTCCCTCGTCCTCAGGACCCAGGAATGTGTTATGTTACACAGCGAAAGGTAGAAGTGAGTAAGGTTATGGGTTTTGAGATGGTGAGATTACCCTGGATTATCCGGGTGGACCTAGTCTAACCAGAGAAACCCTTAAAAGCAGAATTTCCTGGCTGACATTAGAGAAATACCCCAATGTAAAGAGAGGTAGGAGAGACCTGAAGCGTGGAAGAGACTTGGCCCTTGGTTTCTGGCTTGAAGAAGCAGGAAGGGACCGAAAACAAATGCAACTGGGAAGAGCCCTTAGCTGCCAGCCAGGGCGGAAACCAGGACCTCAGGTCTCAGACAACAACCTGTATGAGCAAGGGAGCAGATTATTCCCATAGGCCCCCAGAGAGAAGGGCAGACATCCCAGCCGGCACCTCAGTTTTGGCCTAGGGGGCCTGCATCTCCCTTTGCCCTACAGAGCTGTAAGATAGTCTTATGTTGTTTTCCATCACTAAGTCAGTGGCAGTTTGTTAGGGCAGCCGTAGGCAATGAATGTGTTTTATGAATTAAGCCAGGCTGGTTGTAGCCAGTGGTCCAGGTTGGAGAGATTCGGGACAGAGACAATGAAGAGAAACTTCATTTTGAGCCCCTTGTGAAGAATGTGAACATGTATCTATTTATATGACCTGATGTCATGGTAGATACCAGAAATGTTGAGATATGTCCCATTATAACGTTTTCGTGCCACCTAACCCCTGAGACGGGAGCCGGGGAGGGAACAGAGCCAGAGCTGCGTGGGAAGCTGCCCGTGATCACTCCCCATGTTTGTGAGCCACAAGGCTCCCTTTTAGAGAATCGTGTCAGAACTCCAAGCTTTCCACTTGTGGCCCACATCAAATTTTTCATCTACAGTCATGCCAGTCTAAGAACAGGCAGTGAACTGTTTTGCCGTTTGGTACAGTTCCAGCATCACTATCTCAGGAAAGCTAACACTCTGAGCCCCTGTCTGCTCCATCTTTCACCTGCAGCAATGCCCCCTGGGAGTGGTGGCCGGCCAGGAACTGCATTGTGCCTTTGGAGTCCCCTGTTTCCTCTCTAGTCCTCTTGAGTTTTCTTAGAATCACTGCATTTGTTTCTTCTCTACCCTATGTTTATCAGGCAGTGTTTCCCCACCCCCACCCCCAAAAACAGGGTAATAAATGCATTGTTTAATTTATGAGAATGTAATCCTAGAATAGTATATTTTTCTGCCTGAAATGTATTCTTAAGTATTACCTTGGTCTGTACTTTAATTGATTGGATACCGATGGCACATTGTTAAGGTTAATTGCCCAATGATTTACAAGACAAAGTACATTTGCTAGCAAATGGATTTCACTGGTTCCACTCCATAGTGAAAATAACAGTTTGTACATTGATTCATCATGTCCTGGAGTTGGGGCTCACCTTGAGGAGCCAGAGATCAGGGTCCTGGAAACTGCAGAAGAGGCTGCCTAGGATCAATGAGATTAGCAGGCCCCATAATTCCTGCTCAGTGTATGTACATCTGCTCAGGGAGGAGGGGGTGTTGTTCTCACGGTGATTTAGGGTACTACAGGTAACAGAATTTAAAAACACATACAATCAATAGGGGTTCGTTTTTGTTCTACTCTAAGGAAGATGCGCTGTATCTGATATTCTGGAAATTTCCACTGGGGATTCAATTTGGCATTTCTAAGAGGAAGGGATAAATTAAGTAGTTTGAGGGGAAAATACCTGCTAGGGTGGTTTGACCTATTCTTCAAAAATCTGATTGTGCTTAGGACCAGGAGGAAGGTCCAGTTTTCAGGCCGGCTAGACTTGCTCTCTGGTGCCATTGCCTCAGTGGGCCCCAGGGCTGCAGAATCATCTGTGAAACCTGCCCACTTTAAACATATCTTGGTAAGTCTGCCCCTTTTTATTTTCTTGTATATCTTCAAGAATAGTGACTCCACAAAGTTTTGTTTCAGGGGCATTTCCAGTTACCTTGCATTAACTGTGACAAAAACTCAAATGGGGAAATGAAAGCAGGGCCTGGAGAGCTTGCGAGGTCCCTGGGCATCTCAGTGCCACGTGCCGCCCCAGGGTTCAAAACCGAGTGCCTGACATGTGCCAGCCCTGCTTCCCTCGGGTTTGTGCTCTGCGTGGAGAATGTGACCGAGAGGAGTCAAAACCCAAGAACAGCAATCCTGATTGTTTTTCCAAGGGTGTTGTTTATACTGCATGTAAAATATGTCGTCTGGAGGTGATAAAGGACAGGACAGTAGGGAAGAGTCGGGTTGTAACGAAAAGACCAATGGCATGTTGTCCCAGTTGCGGGTTACCCTACTAAAGGGCGAGAGGGCACTGCTTCTGGATGAGTGGAATAGATGTATTTGTTTCCTTTTATAAAAAGACCTTTTCAATTGTGAAATACCAATTTTTAAAATCGGAATATGTAATGTATATTAAGGTAGAGGTGATAAGCACCTGCAGACCACTACCCAATTTATGAAACAGAATATGACCAACGCCTCCCGTTCCCCATGAACCCCTCCTTGCCGGGCTGCCTCCCTCCTTCACACAGGGTGCCCTCTGACCTTTGGGTAATCACTGCATTCTTAAGACATACTTATCTCTACATGTCTCTAAAATTGATTACTTATATGGAGCTTAAGGTCATTTTTTTTTTTTTTACCATTCTGTACAACTTTCCATCACATACACATAAATAAGCCCTAACTGACTTAACAGCTCTAGAGTTGATGGTCTCTAGGACCATTTCCAGGTTTTGCTGTTACAAATGAGGCTGTTCTAAATACTGCCGTGAATGTCTCATGTCACACACGTGCGAGAGTTCTGTCAGGTACGTGGGTATGTGTTCAGTCTACCTGCCTGATGCCAGATGGCTTTCTAAAGTGGTACCCCAACTTTTACTCCCACCAGCAGTGAATGAGGGTTCTCACTGCTCCATACTGCTGCTAATATTAGATATTGTTAGAATTCTTTGGTTTCTAAATCTGATGGTGTACAGGATATTTCATTGCAGGTTTTGTAATTAATTTTAATTGTTTATAAGGTCAAGCCCTTTAAGTTGGCTGTGTCCTCTTCTATGGGAAACCTCTTTGTGACCTTTCTGACTCTTCCTGTTGAGTTTTATGCATTATCAATTCATAGGAGCTCTTGATATATTCTCAATCAGTGCTGAGCAAGAGAAATATATTGCAAGCCACATATGTAATTAAGACATCTTAATAGCCACATTAAAGTAAAAAGCAACTGGTAAAATTGGTTTTAACTTAAACATTTTATCTAAATATATCTAGCATGTTATCCATGTATGATCCATTAATAAAGTCTTTGACATGGGCTGTGTATTTTGTACTTGGGGCAGATCTCCATTCATGCTGGCCACGTTTCAGTTGCTCAGTAGCCACTTGTCTCATGACTACTGTGTAGAGCAGTCCATGTCTAGAGGCCGATCCCTCATCAGTTAGATTTTCTTCCAACCTGTGTATTTTCACTTTTTGTGGCTAATTTTTATGAACAGAAGTTCTTCTCTTTAACATAATCACACTTGGCCCATCTTAGTGTTTTCTTCACATTAAAAAATATGTTTTCTTGAGGTGATGAAATATTAATAACTCTTTTGTCTAAAAATTTTAAAGTTTTGTCCTTCATATGTGAGGTCTTAATGCATATGGACTTAGTTTCTGTGTTTTTTGGAGGTAGAAATTCAATTTTACTTTTACAGCAAAATTAACCGTCTAACTCTTTGTTGCATAGAGCCGTCGCACCGCTCTGTCAGCCCCGTCAGGGAACCAGTCAGTATGTACACCAGCACAGTCGTGGGTGTATTTCCACACTGTGTTCTCTTCCATTTGTCTATTGGTTTACCTCTTTTCAAATACCACACTGCTTAATTATAATAGCTTTAAACTAAGCCTTCTTATCTGATGCGGACTGTCCCTTGGCTTGCTTCCTTCTCAGGAGTTTCTTGATGTATTTGGCTCTTTGCTTTCAGATACAAACCTGAAAACCAGTTTCCATGATCTCTGGAAATCCTTTGGTAGCCCTTCCATTTACACGGATGAGCTGTGTGAACTTGGATGAGTCACCTTACCCCTCTGGCCTGTCTTTTCAGCTATGAAGTAGCAGTAGCATAGTTCCATTTTTACAGGGTTGCTCTGAAGATTGAATGAAATAACACCTGTGGGGTACCCAGCACAGTGCCTGGCACATGGGAAGTTTTCAGTATTTTCAATATTTAAATGCATAGTTTAATTACTGTGAGAGCTGAGATGTGGTCAGCCTGTCGTGGGGAGTGCTGACATCCTGAGAGGAAGGCTGGCTTTAAGCTGTGGGGCTGCAGTACGGGATCTGCAGACTTATTGCTGCCTCAGTCCTCGTATTTGATGTGGGCTTTCATGCTTAATGTTGATGCGTGTGCACGGTACATTATGCTTCTTAAAGTGTTTGTGCTTGGTCATATTTGGATTGTTTAGGAACTGTGAGAAGCAAATAAACATGCACATATTTAGCAGTATCTGAGAGGGGAGCTTCAGGGAGCTCTGGAAGCTCTATCAGGGCATTGGGGTCAGAGGTAAGGAGGTCCAGAATCTTCTACACAGCCACCTGCATGCCATGCATGAACTGAGATGATAACATGTGGAGGTGAGAACAGGACTGCCAGATAGAGAATATCCAGCTAAGTTTGAATCTCAGGTAAACATTTAATAGCTTTGTAGTATAACTATGTCTCAAATACTACATACTTATATTAAAATACATTCACTTATCTGAAATTCAAAGTTAACAGGACAGCCTCCGTTTTTGTTTGCTAACTCTGGCAATCCTCCGTGAGGGTGGTGGTGTTACTTCCCCCAGCTGGAATTGTGCCCTAATGATTTAGTGTGTAAATTGTCCTTTGATGACATTCAATTTAACCCCTTCTCTGGGCTCATGTGGAAATTGAGAACCGGAGGCTCCGAGTTGGTCAACTGCAAAGACCGGATGGTTCCTGATGCTGTATTCTTATGCTTCTAAACGTACGAGCTTTTCAGCGTGCTCCTCCTCCTGAAGAGGTAGGGACCCCTTCACACGGACTGCACACCTCCCGGTCAGGTGCAGGTGCTGTGGCAGGCTCCGGCCCCCAGGCCAGGATCTGGTTGTCCAGGGAGTTAACGGGTCTGAAATGCTCATGATTGTAGATGGTATCATGCTGGGCTGGAGCTGAAGGCCGTGAGGGTAAGCAGCTGGCCGCTGAGGGCCTCTCTGAAATGACAGCCTTGTCAAAGCCTTCCGTTACTATGGTGATAGGAACCAGAGAAGCAGATAAAGCATAGAAATCTTAAGATAAAAAAGAAAAAATAAATAAACGAAAGAAAGAAAGGATGAAGGGGAAGGACAGAATGACTGATGAGGAAAGAGATGGTCACATCCTGGCACCTGGAGGGACTGAAGGGCTTAATGGCTGAGAAGCAGGCTCTGCTGGGAGAGGCAGGTGCTATAACAAGACTTAATATCAGAATATTTTCTCTAAAGTGCAAACTCTTAGACTGGGGAAGGGCTCCCACAGGCCTCTTAGATTGATGAGGGTCCCACTGCTGGAGCCACTTAAAACCAGAACTGAACAAAGCAATGGAAAGGGGCCTTCTGGAAGCATCCCCCTGGATATCTTCTGGGACAGACTTGATCATCTGATTGGTCTCCTCTTTCTCTCAATGCCTGCAAATCATTGGTTCATTTGAAAACATGATGGTTAAAACTCTCAGGGAACCAGAAATTGGGAATCTAATTGAAAGTAATTTTCATACAAGTGAAGCATGGTCTAGGAATTCACAGTGTATATGTAAATTTTCTTTTGAAATCTCAGATGAGGTGAGCAACCAGTCTCAAAATCTCCACCAGGACAAAGCTTTGTTTCAACCTTGATGAGCTGTTACTATTCCTAACCTCTAGTTTCAAATTATTTTTATGTGACACTTAGATGATTATGTCTATTTGACTTCATTTTTCTAAGTAAATAGCCTTCAGGAAATAGATCTCCTGGCTTACTTCAAAGCTCTGAATAAACACCCAAAGTATCTATGAAATCACCTCCTCCCTGATGCCGATCCAAGGCATGAAAATTGGCCTCCTGGTGCTTGATGCCAAGCCTGGTTGACCTTCCCAATTTTTCGGCTGCAAATCTGAAAAACAAACCCAGCTGTTCTGGAGAAACATCAGGCGTAGACACACATTAGATAAATGCTTGTGTTTTCCTTTCATCACAGACAGCCTCACAGGAGATGAATTACACAAACTCTACCTGCTAGCAGGCCTTGAGTGCTGTCACATTATTTTCCTACATCAGTTCTTACATTCCTGGTTAAAGATGTTTTCAAGGGCAATTTTGGTAGCAGCTATTATGTTTTGCTTTGTCTTACTTGCCCTTCATGCAACCAATTGCCAATCACGGTTGATTCTACCCTTTCTCCTCCAATTATTCCCCCAACCCCACCTCTGCAGCCCCACTGTCACTGTCTGAAGGCCTCCCATCTCCCCTGCTATCTAGTATCTGGCTGCAGGCTCATTAAGCTTCCCCCAAACAGAGCCTTGATCCTATCGCTCTCCGGCTCAAAAATTGTCAGCGCCCTGTTTTCTATGGGGCCTTTCCCCAAATCAGCCATTCGCAGACTGCTTCCATTATCTTTGCTATTTTCTCCTTCCATCTGTACTGTTGTTTACTTCTTATTTATCTTTAAATGGACGCCTTTTTTTTTTTTTTACATAAACGTGTTCTAAAAGGAACTATCTCTAAGTAAATGGGAAACCAGTATCATCTATCATAGACAGAAGCTAACAGTAAATACAACGAAAACAAAACAAAGTAGTATCTTGTAGCCTGATAGTACCGCCTGGAGCTGAAGCCCGAGGCCTGTTCTGTCTGTGTTACCAAGTTGCCTTCCATCGTTCGCTCTGCATCCATCCTCCTCCCATCTCCTGGCTCTTTGCCCCAGGAGGCTGAGCCCCTCAGGCTAAGCCATGGGCTCCTTTGCCTTCTCGTTTCCATCTGGGCTTAGCCTATGGGAGCCCAGCAGGGCATAGGAGGAAGGGAACCCACAGGTCCAGGGCTTTGTTCCCTGGCTCCCCTTAGCAGGGTCCCCATAGCCTGGCAGTGTCCCCCGAGCAGCATTTGTGCCTGTTTTAGGTGGCTTCTGGTACATGGCTCTCCCCTTCTGGGTTAGGGTGAGTTCCCCCACTTCCTGTCCCTTCAGGCGTAAAGATGATGACAGCTCTGCCTTACCAGCCCTGGGTCACTGCACTGTGTCTGTGGTTCCCTACACCCAGCCTCAGTCCCTCTTCCTTCATCAGCCCCTCCTTGGGTTCGCACCTCTCTCCTGTGGAGAGATGGTCTGCTCTGTCCCACGGGCACTGTCACACATACTAATAACACCAGTGTGCCCCTCTCAGGGGCCTGCCTTTCTGTGGGATAAACCTCCATGTCCAGTGACACCCCCGTGCCCCTCTGGGAGTGATGGCTGGAGGGGAGCAGCCATTAGCCAGTGAAAGGCTGGGCCTTGGCTCTGGGAAAGAGTAAGACTCATCTTTGCTTGAGACCATTTGGGTTCCAACTCCTAGAGGAAGGTCGTCCAAGTGCCCCAGCTGTGATGACAAACATGCTCAGAGGGGAGCACTTGGGAAGCACACCCAAGCAAGAGCTTTAGAAGGAGCTGAAGGTGCTTACAGCAAACAGGAGCTGCCCGAGGCAGAGGACGAGCCAACCCGGGAGAGTCATATATGCATTCCGTTAAGATTCTGTCCATGAAATGTTTTTAGTATGTTTTAGAACTGAGCTAAGAACACAGAACATTGTGTAGGTTGTCAACAAAATATTTACCATACCAAGTCCATTTTGGGTATGTTAACAGAATGTCACCCAATTTGAGGATGGTGACGGGTGCAATCTATATTTTAAATGTAGGCTGCTATTCCTGCCCTAAAGTAACTTACAACTGACACATTAACATAAGGACTCAAGCTTTTTCTCTTGATCAAAGGGAATGTAAGTTGTAGCTTGGAAGATTTTAGAAGTAACTCTACCTTCTCTATTATTTCAAGGGCCAGAAGAGTGCTAGTATGTGGGATTGCCTTGGGTCTTGCATCTTGGGTGCACAGATAAACCTCTATTTCTAGCGGAGGAGGAGGAGGACATGGAAATCCCTACCCTGGCTTCCAGAGAGGGCCTGTGGCCAAGGAAGCCCGTGGGCATCTTCCACACTATCCCTCTGTAAGAGTGAGAGACCGAATTTACTCAATAAGAGTCACAGCTACTTGTTTAAATTTCTATTTCGTGTGACCAGCAGTGGACAGGTACTTTATGGTGTTAGCTTGTTCTGACAGGAGCCCTCTGAGGTAGGTAGACTTTTCCCACTTAATGTGAGGAATCTGAGGCCCACTGAGAGCAAGGGGCTTGCCCAGAGGATGCCCAGGTGGCAACTAAGGGATCATACCCCTGACACCTAAGCTTGCTTGCTTTCTGCCTCTCAAGACACTGCATTCAAGGTGTTTGGTTAGGCTGATCTAACGCTGTGGGTATCTGATAGCTCACTGCCTCTTCAGCACAGTGACTGGCCTTCTGAAGATGACCCAGGCCCACTTTACCCTGAAGGTCAGTCTGAAACACTGGAGAGACATGATCACTGAGCAAATGTTGCGTGTGACATACAAGGGGGGGCTGTGGATGTCTGCCTGCAGCTCTTACATATCATGGTGCTGCCATGTACGTTTGTTTATTCTGTTCCCTTGTTTGTGAACCACTTTTCCCACCAGAGTGTAAACTCCATGAGCCAGTGACCGTAATTACAGCGTTCACCTTTCTCTTCCTGGTGCCTACCAATAAATATTTGTTGAATGAATGAATTCTATCTTAACTAGTAATTGATATGTGATACACCTGATTTGTCTATTTGCCAGAATTTTTCAGCAAATAGTCCTGTCCTTTTTGACACATTGTCTCCTAGTTTATAAAATTTATTTGTAGAGTCCTTCTTAGACAACTAATAAATTCCTGAACACAGTTCCTTTATACGCTGTGGAATCCACCACCATATACTGTTCGCAAGAAATGACTTTAGAAAATCTTGTTTGGGGCTATACTGATTATAAATTTCTAAATAGTTACATCTGGGCCTCTCTGTCTCAGAATATACAGTGTGGGATGTTGGCATCTCTCTGTATTTGGTCACTTACAGAATCCAAGTTAAAAGATGGTTGGGAGGTGGCAGGAGAGGGGAAGGTATCAGAAATCTCCAATTCCTAAAGCACACATACCTCACATACCTGGGGGGGAAGACCTGGCATGGGTTTTAGGCACATACATGGCATTTTCACATTGTGTGTCTAGATTACATGAGGATCCATGAATGGGGTCCCCACATCTGTTGCAGACAGGGAATTCAGTTCTGTGTCTTGCTATGACCCTGAAGCCTGAGGAACTTTCATTTTTTGTTTCCATCCCCTGGTAAAACTGAGGAGTACCCACATGCCAACCAAGAAGGCAGTTTGCAAGCTTGCAGCCACCCCACTTGCTAGCCTCCCTCCGCCCACCACGGCACGCAGATGTGGAACAGGAACAGGCCCTCTGGGGAGCCTACATTCCACCGGCTTCTTTGCCTTCTACTGACTGACTTTGCAAGCGTTCTCAAAAGTCCTTCATGACCTCTGTGGGTGTGAAGGAAGCCTGCACATTCAAGGGTTCATGAAACCACGTGAAACAGGACTGAAAGCTGTTCTGGTAAAGTGACGGTGGCTGGAAGTAGCTATGTCACCACACCACATCCTGGCTTTTACGCTGTTCCTTATGTCCAGAGGCATTTGACATCTCCCGAAGTCTTCTGTTGAGCAGCAGAATCTCAACCAGAGCAGCGATTCTCAGCTCCTTTCTTTTGAGTGAGGACAAAGGGGTTGCTCTTCTAAGTGTCTGTGTTTGAGCCCAGAAGGAGGACACCTCACACGGAAAAGGTCCCAACTATTGAAGGAGATGAAAGCGCTGAGATATCTGGACGTGCTGCAGACAAACACAGAAGGTTGTGGACAAAGAAGTGGAAGGTAAAGAGGGCACTGCCCTCCCATTCCTTTAAGCATGCCTCCCGCTGGAAAGAGGAGATGAAGGTGTGTATGTCACTGCACAGGATTCAGAGGCACAGCATTTTGGATCATAAAACAGGAGGAAGAACAGCGCCTACTTTCCCAGGGCAGGGGAGGCGCCATGTGGGAGGTGATCGTGGTGGCTGTGAAGAGTGTGTGTGCATGTTAGGCGTGTGGGCCTTAGGGTCCAAAGGTGGAGGTGGGAGTCAGGCGACAGAATGTGCTCATGTCTGGGCTGTTCTCAGGCAGGTGATAGTTGCTGGGGTCCGAGCCACAGAGCGCTTTCTGTGACGGCCTCCGTCCGAGGCTTCCTGGCACAGGAGCTCACGTAATGCATTTCTCCTGCGGCCCGAGGAGGTTCCATGCAGCCCGTTCTGCTGGAGGCTGGAACTGCAGAGCTTGTGTTTTGCTGCCTTAATCTGCTATCTGATGACCCTACTGTTTGGTTTGTATTTTTGTGCTTCGCGTTTTTTATCCGGACTAGGGTGGAGGTAGAGCTGGAAGTTTTGTATTTTAGTGACCTAAATCAGAAATCGTTTAGAGTCGCAAATAAAAATACCTACTTCTCTCTACTGCCCTGAAAATAGTTAACTTGCCTTCTTGGTAATGAACCACTTTACTTTCTAAATTCGTCAGACTCTCAGCCACATCCCCATACCGGAAGGCTGTATGGCTCACTGCTGCTCAGATGCCAGCAGCCCTGGTTTGGGCAAAATCACCACCTTAACAATCCTAAAATCTTCCCCTCAAGCCCCCTAATGCTGAAGAGGGTAAAAATTACTGCTGAGGGTCTGGGTCCGGGAGACCAGCCAGAGCAGCCTGCCAAGTGCACAATTATTTGGAAGGGTCACTGTTGAGCTAAAACATTCATGCAAAGTTTTCATTTTATTCTGTTCTGTGTCCATGCTTGTCCTAATATTGATACTAAAATTGCATAAATGATTGCTTCCTCAAACACAAAGATTTCAAGTAAAATTAAGGCTGCAAAAAGATTTATAGTAAGTCCATAGTTTCACTGACTCCCAGTACTTGCTGTCTTCATGATCGTAAGATTTAAGAGATTCGAAACTATAAACCTTTAATTCTTAATCACCCTTTCATTCCATGATCTAACTAAACTGGGCCTCTCTAAGAATAAATGGGAAGGACCTGAGGTATGGTTTTTGGAAGAAATTCAGGAGTATGCCCTTGAAGTACTGGTAATGTCCACCATGTCTCATGAACACTGTGACATCCTGGGGGAGAACCCTATGTGAAGGTGAAAGAGGGGGAAAAAAAACGAACCTTATTTATGATTTACTTACTTAAAAACAGCCCCTGTGTCCTAGTCTCATTTAGGCACTGACAGTGAAAAAGATGAGATGCTTAGAGAGTAAAGGTTTGAGTGACCTTTATGAGGCCACTTGCCTTGGACTAGATAAACAGGCTATCTCTATTGTGCATTCAGACTTTTCCAACTTTTCCTTGGTAACAAAGGGAAATCCCAAGGATGTGGCTAAGTTAGCCTGTTTTTGACTGGGAGGTAAGGTAGCCCCTCTGAGGAGGTGTCATTAAAACCATGACCTTAACAAGAAGCCACACGTGGAACTATCAGGGAAGAGGGATGTCCAGGCACAGGGAACCATTACTGCAAAGACCCTGTGGTAGAAACAGGTGTGCGTTTGTTTTTGTTTTTAAAAAGGAGCCCAGAGAGGGCCAGTATGGCTGGGTCCTTGAAGCAAAGATGCAACACCACATAAAACAGCAGAGGTAGGCAGGGGCAGAGCTTGGCCATCTTGTTGCCATGACAACGTATTTGGTTTAATTCGAACAGCAGTCAGAACCCATTGAAGGAGTTTAGGCAAGAGAGAGACGTGATGTGAGGGTGTGAGATCAAACTGAGAGCTGTGTGGACAGACTTTCAGGGCTGGTTAGCAGACTTTTGGGTTTGTCCATGCGTGAGCAATGGCAGCATGGTCTAAGGTGGCCACAGCGAGGAGGGAGAGAAACGGCTGGGGTGGGCATGTGGGAGTGGAGCCAGTTGGGCACACTGATGCACTGGAAAGAGAGGAGTCAAGTGGTCCTGGAGCGGCCCTGTCCAGAGGAAACAGCATATAAGGCACGTATATGACTACGTTTTTCTAGTAACCACATTAAAAGAGAAATTGGTGAAATCAATTTTGACATTTTAGACATACTGGCTTAAATGAAGTATTTCAATAGAATCAATATAAAAATCACTGAGAATTTTACACTTTTTTTTATATACTGGATTTCAAAGACTGTGTGTTCTATACTTCTAGCCCTTCTCATTTCAGACCAGCTCCATTTCCAAGTGCTTTATAGCCAGTGTATTGCATCGTGTAGGTCTCGTTGGCCTTATATCTGAGCCTGGCATGGAATGCTGACCAGGCGTTCAACCCTTCTGGCAACAGGTTTCTTCTTCCTAATAAGCAGGGGGGCTGTTCTTTTTTATCAGTAGGTTGAGTTGTGAGAACTCCCATTCTTCCCGTTGCCTGTACATGAAAAGCTTTATGAATCTGTGGTCCATGGAACACTGGCCATGACCCGCCCTTGTAGGGGCTGGGCTTCCCCGCCCAGAGGGCACCTGGAAGATGGGTCTGGGGCTCTCTCTGGTCTAGCCGTCTCTGGAAATACAACAGTCTCTGGGTTTGTGTGATTCCTCTTGCCACAGGGCCACAGAGAAAGGAACAGGGAAGGACTTTATGTAAAATGTGTTTGGGCCAAGGGAAGGCAGGTGAGTCCATGAGATTAAACAAAGTGTTGGTGGAAACCCGCCAAATTCACAAAAATACACAAGAGAGCAGTACATATCCAGACTGCAAGAAGCAATCTCATTTAACAGAACCTCATGTTTCATTAATGTTAACTTCAGGTATGTTGGTCTTGTGGTTTTGTTCACTTCTGATTGAAGTGTGTGCTTTGGAGGTCTATCAGCTCCATCATCATTATGGTAAGTTTATATCTGAATATCTGCAAAGTGAATAAGCTGATATTGGAGGTTCATGTCAGATTTTTGCAAAGAGATCTTTAAATTCACCAACTGAACTATAAACACGATTCAAAGTGGTAAAGAAGCTGAGTGAGTGGATGCCCATGAAACCTTGTAGCATTGCTTGACTCTGGGTGTTACAACTAAATACCGAACGTGTGTTGTCACCAGTTAACTGTAGGCCTCAGGAAGGCTTCAGTTCTTAGTCTGGATACACTGATATTTAATTTAGTATTTTGCCTTTGATGCCATAGTCACTTGTGAATTTTTTTAAGCTCGTATCAAAAACAAGTCCTTTTAACCCATAACAATGCAAATTAAAAGTGCTATGTTTCAACTACTTCAAGGATTTTGGAAATGTACCTGAAAACCTAGCCACCCATTAAAAAATATGTCTATGGGAATGTATTTGCATTCCCTGTAACAGATTTTTAAGCTGAAACCTATGATTTTTAAATGGAAAAACTTCCAAAAGACCAAAGAATTTGCAAAAAGTCTAAATTTTATATGTGTGCCTTGCATACTCTTTACAGGCCATCAGAGAAGCATGTATGGCTTAAAATAACTTCCGGGCTTGGAGTTTGAAAATTTAAAGTCCCCTGGAAATTAACTCCCTTCCCACCTGGGAAACAGTGATGGGCCTTGTGGGGGACACTGCCTATTGGGAGTTGGGCCAGTTGCCTGCTCTGGGTCAGAGTGTCTGGCCCTTCAGAAAAACAGCAGCCATCACTGCTGAGACCCTTCCTTCGAGGCAGATGCTTCGCTGTATTAACACATAGATCCTTACACGCTCATGAAGTAATCTGTTAGTGTTTGCTGCTTGGTACAGTTGAGGAAACTTGGTTCAGAAGAGGCAAGCCCCTTATCCTTGTGAGGGACAATGCGGGGCACAGAGAGTCTGCCTCCCGAGGCTGCTGCTCCATCCCATTGCTTGCTAGGTAAGCTTCCATGCCAGGCCCTTACATTCTTGCTGCAGGGACACCTTGGTTGCGGGTTATTTTGATCCCAGACCTGTCCGTTTGGCCTGGTCACATGATGAAGACCCATTTGGTTCTATCTTCACAGTTGGCTCACTTATATTCTTTTCCACCCCTGGCCATCCATTGTCATTCCTATATGGCCTCTGCCTGACTTCTCCACCGATCCTAAGCCTCTGCCCTCCATTGATTTTTGCATGAATGAATGAGCTTGACAAATGTCTCCATGTGAGAAGGCACACTGCCTCCCTGTGCTTAGCTTTGTGGGCCTGGGGAGAGTGCTGCTTCTGGGTTTCGCCTTAGTCATCAACACTTTGAGCTGATGATGGTCTAAGGAATTGTCCTGTTTAGACTCTGACAGATGAAAATCATGGGTTCAAGAATCAGGACCTCTCCCACCCCAGGATGAAGGGCAGCCCACAAGTTCTCAGCAGTAGCAGGTTATGCGAACTACACGTATAGATAAATTGCTATTGCCTTTGAGATGACACCTATTTGAAGAGACCTGGAAGAAATCCTAACAAGCTTATCACCTTGGTGCTGCTAAGAGTCATCTTATCTGACTTGTTGGAAGCTTATGTTAGTTGGATCATGGATAAGTGGGTCTCAGAATGCCTATGGAGGTCCCCTGATGGGCAGTGAGAGATCTGTAAATAAGACAAAAGCCCAACTGTAGATATAGTCAGGAAGATCTAGAGGCTAATTAAAAAAAAATGACACTCATCTAAAATTAAAACAGTGACAAGGAGATATCTTTGAGCTATCTCCTTATTGCCTGGAAGATTGGTGGTCTCTGCTATACTTTGTTCTTGCAGAAAAGCACTTCTCATGGAATTATGTGATTATTTTAACAACCTCATAAATGGTTTGGCTTTGAAAAGTGAGTTGGAGTGGAAAGTTAGCGTGAACCTTGTAGACATGGAGGGGAAACCTGATGCAGCAATAGTAACTTGAGAACCTATGGGAAGAACGAGAAAGGATGAATAGCTATGACAGGGACAAAAATATGGCAACACATGAAGTTAGTTCTTTTACCATTTCACAACCCTTTGAAGATACTTTTTCCTGTGCTGGGTCAGTTTGCGTGCTCCTCAGCCTTTACGGAGAGGTCTCTTCTTTGCTGATGCAATTTATAAGCTTTTGTGAACAGAACTTGGGAAGTGTGTTTGTGTATAATATACAAACACGTATGCATCTGTATATGTATAGAGTTGTATACTTGTATACATGGCTAATATGAGTAGTATGTCTATACATACATGCATACATACACATATGTGTTTCTGTGTGGACATATGTGTGTCTCTCTTAAGATCATGTGGCCTGGAGATTTAATAAGAGAATATCTGGTGAAAACTTGAGAGTAAAAGATTTAGAGAGATTCTGGAGTGGCTGTGGGGATTGAAAAAAAGATGATTTTGAGACTCATTCTGAGCTGTAAAATAGGGTTCCGTTAATGTTTTTTGACAGATGCAAGCCAAACTTTCCAGGTGCTTTGACTGATAGAACTGTGTCTCTTTGACTATGACGCAGTGCTGGGACTGAACCACTGGGGCCCCACATGCTATCTGATTCACACAAACATGGGTTTACTGTCCCTGACCCCCAAAAATATCCCCTCCCCAGGCACGCTGTATACATTCTACTCACTGGGTAACCTGGTTGGTTGGTAGGACACTCAGGAAAGGGAAGTTTTTTTGTAGAATCAGAACAAGTTGAAGTCGGTTCTCCAGACACAAAAATTTCTTTCTCAGCATTCCCAAGGATGCAGTCTAATGGAGCTACTATTAGAGAGAAAGAGCCAGGAAAATGAGGCAGCTTGTCAGCTCAGTTCTCTGCTCATGGAGATTCACGAGTGTATTTTCTTTTCAATCAGTACCCCCTTTTTTTTAAAGAAAGGAACAGAAGAGAAATGAGTTGTGAGACAAAGCATTTGTGTTGCCTGTGAGAATGAGCATTCCAGATCAGGAGATATCTCTGGATGGGTCACCCTTTTGGTATTCTCTCTGATTTGAATATATTCCATAAAAAGAGGCATGTGCTGTGTATGTGTATCATTCACTCGATACTCCACTCCTGGGATTCCATCTCCTAGGATAGCGATTGTTCTCCAGGAGCAAGGATGAGACCTGGTCACAGACCTGAGGGCTGGAGCTTTGTTGAATCAGTAAGCTGGATTTTATGGATCTTCAAGGATCATTTATATAAGAACTTGGTGCTAGATTAGAAATTATGGCACCTTCTTGTTAATAAAAGGCTATTTCAATTCCGAAGAACATTCTTATTGGACAATTCTACCATTAGATTTCTCCCCTGAAAAATCTAGATATTATAAATTTCATATTTACTTATGTCCAAATTTGCTTTGTGAGGATACGATATAAATATTTAAACTGGAAAGTGTGTGTACTGAAATAGTTGTTTTGTGTGTCAAAATGTATGCATGTACACACATGCAATCCCAATTAAATTCACTGATTTTGGAGAGCCGTTTCTCTAAATATTTTAGGCAGGAACAAGCTATAGCAGCAGGGAGCAGAATCCCAATTGAGGGGTACATGGCTTCATTGAAAAAGGGTGAGAAATCACCCTGTCAAACAAGAGAGGATTCAAATTAAACAGGTATCAAAATTACATACTCTTTGGAAGAGTGACTTCCGCTAGGAAATTGACTACCAGGCGGGGGGTATGAAAGTAAATTGCTGTCTGTGTAATTTCATCCTGTCACCAGGTAACTACAGTTGTAGTCAACATGCTAATAGCAACAAAGGGGGCTGTCTGCTGCACACTCAGGGGGAGCCAGCTGATGAGCCATCTGCGTTCTTCAGCAAAGAATCAGGGTCCCCTTCCAGCCCTTGGAAAACCACTAGAATTCTGAAGGACAGGTACTTAAGAGCAGTGAAGTTCTTACTATCTACTAGTGTCAATTACAATATATATATATCTCCTGTGAGACGTAGGATGAGTGAAAGTACCCCCATGTATGGTGAATATCAGGGAAACACTGCAAGCAAGTAGAGTACTGTAGAGTTCACGCTTGCCACTGTGAAGAACGGGGAATGACACAGCAGCCAGAGGCCGCTGTCCCTACGACTATTGCAGAGACACGCCAAGCCAAAGAAATTTCCTGTAGCTGCTGAAACTCCCCTTTCTATCCCACTTAAAGAAGCCTGTTAGATGTCCTCTTATAGGTATAATCTAGAATGCCAGTACTTCAGTCACAGTATTCTGCGCCTAGCTATTGCTGTAACCAATGACTACAGGTATACCTACTAGCTGGCTGGGACCTGCCAGACTATGCCGTACTCTAGCTGAGAACTCCTGTGAGCCATCCTCCAGTGCAAGCTCCCAGATTTTAGACCCAATGTTTGGATTTGGAATTTAGATGGGGAAAGATGCACGTGAGTTGACACTTTGATGGAGGAGAGCCGTAGATGTTTGCATTTCTGGCTGGAAAGAGGCTGCGCCAGATCTCTAACTCGGTGCTCCAAGCCTCACACTGAGTAAACCACGATGAATCTTGGTGCTGATATCACTGCATCGGACCCTGAAGAGAGCTTCTCGGTGGTCAGAGTCTGTCCTGATCTAACACCCTATCATAAAACAAACATAATTAGGGTAATCAATGTTAGCTACTATATGTGAGCAGACAAATCCTCCAAAACTTAAGAACCCAAGGTTATCTCTTGTTCATAACATAGTTTGGTGGTCCCTATAGTTATGCTGTTGGGAGTATGTGACCTGCAAAGTGTTGACTGCAGGGGTAGAGAGAGAGGGAGAAGACACACCTGCTCGTAGCCAAGTGGTAAAGCAAGACACATGCTAAACCTCAGCATCTGGGGCAGCGGGTGGGGATGGAAGTTCAGAGGCAGGCACAGATGTTTGGTTAAACAACTCAAAGTTGAGCCTCTCTGGACAGCATCCCACAGAGTCTCTCAGGTCTATATGTGACTCTTCTTGGTTTGGAAACCTAAAACTTGAGGCCCAAATGGTCAGCCTTCATCAGTATCTATGGCCAACAGGATAATCACAACAAGCGCCCTTACTGGGAATCTAAATAACTTCCTGTTATTTGGAAAGGGAAAGCATGGAGTCACCTAACAGCCACTGGTCCCTAGTAATGTGAAATCTACCAGAGGTTCAAAGGCATCCTATCCTGCCAGATAGCGGGGAGTCCTTTATCTACAGTTCTCCAGCGGGACCCTGGCCTCTGGAAACCTTTTGGTGGTGGTGGTGGTGGGGGGGCTCCTCTCTTTCCCTTACTCTCCTTGACCATGACTGAAGTAAGTATGGGCCATTATTTCCTCCTTATGAGTGGCTCTGTCTACTTCCTGTTTTGTGGGGGTGCAGATCTGAGGGTTTGGTCCCAGCTTCCAATTCTTTTTGGCAATACCTTTCCCTTCAGAACTAAGTAGACTTCGGACAACTGCTTCCAGTATGTTCCATGAATCAGTAACCATAACCCAAATTTTTTCAAGGCACAGTTCTCAAATCCACTTTGTGTTTATTTTCTCATCCTTTTTTTTCTTTCCAAATGGATGACTGCTACCTCGAGGCTTTGGGGAATAAAAATCAAGGAAGCATCACCCTCTTTTTTTTTTTCCCCCTGAGAAAAGGACCTAAGGTTTTTAATGTAAAGCTTTCACTCATCAGGAAAACAAAGACGAATAACTCAGTAGAAACAAAACAAAGCATATAGGAAGCATTTCAGAAGTAGATACACAAGTGGTCAATGAATACAAGAAAAACATGCTCATAAATTTTAAAACTTAAAATGAGATACATTTTCTACCTATTAGCTTTGGTATACTACCATAGGTGTAAAATTATTAAAATAAAAACTGTATATATTTAGAGTGTGCAACATGATGGTTTGATACACATATATGTAAGTGAAATGATTGCTACAGCCAAGCTAATCAATATGTCATCTCTCCGTGCCCCTGTATATTTTTTTGTGGGAGCACCTGAAAGCTATGCTCAGCATATTGCCACTATTCAGCACAGTATGTTTAACTATTGTCATGCTGCCTGTACATTAGATCTCTAGGCTTATTGACCCTGCTCTCCCCTTCATTGGGTCCTTGCTCTGAGTCATTTTACGCAGTCGCGAAATTTAATATGGCATCTGGGGTAAGAGGCACTGACTTTTGAGATACTACGTATTTCCTTGTATTTATTTCTGTACACTGGCAGTTCTTCCCCTAACTCATCTTTCTAGCAACCTCTTGTCATATGCAACCGATGGCAACCAGCTTGTGCTCATCATCTGTTTTCAGCGTGGCAGGCACACCGTCTACCTTCTAAGCCAGCACAGAGACAGAGCCATTGAAGTTGTTGCCCCACCAACCAGGGACCATCCTCTGATACCCAGTTCCTGGCTGCCTCTGCTCACCAACTACCCTAATACATTTACTTTATGGCTTTTGTTATGACAGCACCCTGCTCTGCGTTCCAATTTCTATGTAAGCATAATTAATGACTGAATTTCAGGAGTTTAACACAATACAGGCCAAGTGGCCTCGTTCCATTGAGAAGCTGTGCCTTCTGAAATGTGTGCTCCCTAAGCTCACCAGGGCAAATGTCTCTGTCTAGAAACGTCACAGGTCACTTCCACTCATGGTCCATTAGCCAGAGCCAGAAATGGGGAACCAATATAACTGCAAGGAAGGCTTAGAATCTATAGGGAAGCCTAAGAACACTGACATTTCTCTGCCATATGCACTAACATTTAAGCAGCCACCTGCTAAAATGGAGCTCCCTTATCAACAGCTGTGTGAATATGAGGCCTGAGCATCCACTTCCTTCTGTTTTCCAGGTAACCCAGGACTATTCCCCCTGAACTTCTGCCCCAAACTCTTACCAGCTTCACTATGGTAAAGAGAGTGGTCTAGGGAGGTCTTCCTAGAAGTCTGCAAAGCCACCCAGCCTCACTCTGTGAAGCTGAAGCTGGTGTTCGGCTGCGGGGCCTCTGCCCCTCACTCTGTTCTCTTTTCTTCAGCTATAACTCCTCCGTTATCACTTCCTTTTTCTTCCGTTCTCTCCCCATAACTTCAGAGCTGGAATGCTGGAGTGAAATGAGCATTAGGGATTCTCTTTATTTAATTTTTAAAAACGAGATATTTTTGCTATTTCTGATTTTAAGAATAATGCATGATGAAGTGAACTGGGGAAATACAGTAGTATATAAAGAACAGATAAAAACCACCTGCTATTTTATAACCTAGGGATGACCACTACTAGCATTTTGTATTATTTCCTTCCTGCCCTTCATTCCATGCATATCTATTTATATGTAGTTGAAATCTTCTACTGTAGGTTATTCTGTACCCTGCTGTTCTTAACAGTGAAGTGTGAACATGACATTGTATTACTGGGCATTTCTATAAGCATGTTTTATTGAAGTAAAATTACCCCATCATAAATTAACCTTACCATTTTCAAGTGTATAACTCAGTGGCATTTAGTACATTCACAGCATCGTGCAGCTATCATCTCTGTCTAGTCCCAAACATTTTCATCCCCCATAAGGTAGGTGAGCCCGCTGAACAGTCACTCCACATTTCTCCAACTTCTCCAGGCCCTGGCACCCACCAATCTGCTTTCTGTCCCTATGGATTTACCTATTCTGAATATTTCATATAAATGGAGTCACACAACATGTGGCCTCTTATGTCTGGCTTCTGTCACTCTACATAATGTTTTTAAGGTTCATTCTATCCATTTGTCAGTTGATGGACATTTGTTGTTGCCACCTTTCGGCTGTTGTTAATCGTGTTGCTGTGAACAATAGTGTACAAATTTTTGTTTGAGTGCCATCCTCAATTATTTTGGGTGTATGCCTAGGAGTAGAATTTCTGGGCCTTGTGGTAATTCTGTGTTTAACTTTTTGAGGACCACCAAGGTGTTTTCCACAGAAATGACATCATTTTACACTCACACCAATGTACAAGGGTTCCGATTTGCCACATTCTTACCAATAGCTATTTTTCCTTTTTAAAAAATTACAGCCATCCCAGTGTGTGTGAAATGGTACCTCATTGTGGTTTTGATTTGCATTTCCCTAATGGTTAATGATATTGAGGATCTTTTCATGTGCCTCTTGACCATTTGTGTATCTTCCTGGAGAAATGTCTATTTAAATCTTTTGTTCATTTTTTATCTGGTTTTCTTTTTGGGTGAGCTTTAGGAGTTCCTTTATGTTTTCTGGATATTAGACCATTATCAGATATATCATTTGCAAGTAATTTCTCCCATTCCATAGGTTGTCTATTCCACTTTCTTTACAGTGTCCTTTGAAGCACAAAACTTTCAGATTTTTCTGAGGCTCAATTTATCTATATTTTCTTGCTTGTGCTTTTGGTATCATAGGTTAGAATCCATGTCCAAATCCAAGGTCATTAAGACTTACCCCAATGTTTTCTTGTAGGAGTTTTATACTTTTAGCTCTTACATTTAGATCTTTAATCCATTTTGAGTTTATTATATAAGCTGTGGGTGGGGATCCAGGTACATTGTTTTGCATGTTTATAAAGTTGTGCAAATGACATTGTGGAAGAGACCATTCTCCCTGCCGCCATTGGATGGTCTTGGCGCCCTTGCTGAAATCAGTTGACCACAGATGTATGGGCTCATTTCAGGACTGTCAGCTCTACCCCATCAATCAACATGGCTCTCATTATGTTGGCATCACACTGTTTTACCTATAGTAAGTTTTGAAATTGAGAAAGGTGAGTCCTCCAACTTTATTCAAGATTACATAAGTATAATTTTCAATGTCTGCATGACATTGTTTTCTAGAGGCATACCTCAATTAATTTTCCTGGTCTCTTATGGTTGGAAAGCAGACAGCTCCATTCAGTTCTTAAGCACTCACTGGGGGCCAACACCAGCCAATGTTTAAAAATACACCTGTGGGTAGGATGACAATGGTACGCACTAACACTGAAGATGAAGGATGCTCATATTAAAGCTGCATTAATAGAACGGTGTGCAAATAAAATACTAAATATCAGAACTGACAACTGAGACTAAGGTAGAAAACATTTCTATTTTCTCTGCCTAATAGCATGGGAAACTCCCTCAAATCTACCACATGTCTACTCAGACACATTTTCTACATTTGCATAAGTCACATAAAGAATCAGGATGAATGATGAAGTCAGGGATCCCGCACGTCAGCCCTACACTGACTCTTCTGTAGCCTTCCTCATGTGAGGCCTGTCATCTATCTAAGATGGGGGAATAAACAAACTGACATTCTCTCTGACAATGAAAATTCGAGTATTCTGGCTTGTTTCGCCCATGAGAACTCTAGAGTTGTCTTATGTTAAGAGTGAGAATGGCTCATTTTTGTAATTCCTAAAAATTGAGGTTGTAATGGGATAATGGCTTTCATCTGCAAATGAGGAAAAGTAATTTCCTCAGACTTCTAATGATTAGATGATGCATTTAAAGCCATTTGAACAGTACCTGGCACAAAAGTGCTTAATAAATGTTAGTTGTATTTTCCAGAAAGTTCCCCAATTTCTACTCTACCACCTTCTACCTATGTTCCTTTCCCAATGTAACGCACCAGCCAGGAGTCAGCGACAAGCATGTGCTATTACCAAGACCACTTCATGGCTGATGAATATCCACACCATCTATCATGAATAAGACAAGAACACCATAGGCGACACCCTTGCACTGTTGCCCCTCCTAAAACAGATTCATAAAACTCACTTTGATTTCTGAAGATTTATGCTGTTGTCACTTAAAATTTTCTTACAGGGCTGCTTTTTTTTTCATAGGCTGTTCTAGGTTAACAGAAAAACTGAGCAGAAAGTACACAGAGTTCCTATATGTTGGGTCACAGTCCCTTCCACACCCAGATGCTCCAGTTATTAATATCTTGCATTTGTGCTACATGTATTACAATTGAATGACCAATATTATACATTATTATTAGCTAAGTTGCATAGTTTAGGGTTCCTTCTTTGTAGTGCATATTCAATGGGTTTTGACAAATGTGAAACGTCATGTGAACACCAGACAGTATACAGAATTGTTTCTCTGCCCTCAGATCCTCTGTGTTTCATCTAATCCTTCCCCCCACCCCAAATCCTGGCAAACTGATCTTTTCAGATTGGCTTCCTCCACTTAGCAATGTTCATTTGAGGTTCTTCCACACTTTTCATGGCTTCACAGCTCATTTCTTTGTACTGCTGAATAATATTTATTGAATGGATATACCAGTTTATTTATTCATTAAAGCCTCTTTCAATGGGAAAATCTTTGCAATCCTGGCTTTCTTCAGCACAACCAAGAAATATATTATTCTGGATTACAATTACAACCTATTTATCTGGAGGCCTATGGAAAAGCCCTGACATTTCACAGTTCAGAATTCCGTAAGACACCAAGGAGAGCCATAGAGGCATCGCGGTACTTCATTTCCATTCCCCAGCTGGTCTCACTTGAAAAAGGTTTTGTTTGGACATCAACAGTATCCTAAACATCCTGGAGAATGTTCTGAATTCTTGGCTGTGATCCTCATTTGGAAAGTGTCGTATCAGGTAGAGAGCATTTCCCCTGGTTTTGCTTTGGTAAACTGTCATCCTTCTCATTAAGAAAAAATTGACAAATTAAAACAACGCTGTAATTTTTATGTTTATCTCAGAAGCATGTGTGCGTATTATATGCCTTCTTCCATTCTTCATTTGTTTGGCGTCCTGGTCCATTTGGGCTGCTGCAGTAAAATAGCCCAGACTGGTGGCTCATAAACAGTAGAACTTGATTTCTCACAGTTCTGGGGGCTGGAAGACCAAGTGCCAGTATGGGAGGGTGAGGGCTTTCCTCTGTTTCTCAGGCTGCTCATTGTATCCTCATGGCAGAAAGGAGCCAGGGAACTCGGAAGATCTCTTTTATAAGAACACCAGTCCCACTCATGAGAGTTAGACCTTCATGGCCTAAGTGTTCACAGGCCCCACCTCCTAAAACCATCCTCTTTATGGGGTCGGATTTTAACATATGAATTAGAGGAGGCACGGTCAGACCACAGCATTCAGTATGCAGCCTCCCAGTCAGCGTATGATGTCCCACGTGAGCTTGGCTGATTCCTCTCCTCCCTCCCTTTTGAGTGAAGCTCATTGGCAGGTAAGAAGATGGAGACAGTCCTGAAAGCTCAATGGGCAGTTCTGTCCCAGAGTAATCCAGAGAGGACTGGTCCAGTGAGTTGTGAATTAACATGGGAAACAGTGTGTGTTGGGGGGGGTATGCAGTGTAAGTTCTTAGAGGGTATTTTCTGTGTTTTCCAATTCATCCTCTTTCCCCAGAATCTCGTGGGTACCTTCCCTTGCTGAAAAGTTGTTGTGCGTATTCAGCTTATTAGAGCAGAGTTTTGGGTATGGTGGATATAAAAATCAGTCTTGTATATGTAGGGTCTCATTTATTTGCCCAAGGTGGTAAATTAGGAATGAGAATCCTCAATTTAGTCTTCATTCAGTGAAGACTGATTGAGGACCTAATAGATGCTGGAAGCTCTGCTAGGTGTGTTAAAAGAGAGAGAGTAAGAGGAATCAGGGGTGGATTTCAGCCTCAAAGAGTCTGCAGTTTGAAGAGGACTGATTTCCAGTCACTTGGATTTCTTTCTACCTAGAATGAACAAAAGAATTAGAAATATAAAGGAGCCACTTGGAGAGATTAAGACTTCTATGTGGGAATACCCCTAGCAGGAGAACCTCAAGGGGAGAACTAGGCATTCCTGGAGGGAGGTGTGTGAACCCTCGGGGCAGGAGGGTGGGCAGCGGTGCCCATCTGAGGCTATCTGAGTGTTGAGCATGGTCCTCTCTCACTCTATTGCCTCCCGCTCTTCCCATCAGGATTCCCTCTCACTGGCTTTCCTCAGGCCTCTAGTATCTTTTCCCCTAATTATCATTTTCTCTGTCTCTCCTTTTAAAATGGCTCAAGAGCTCAAGATTTCTCAGTATGTGTAGATCTATATTGAACATATATTTATGTCGCCTGCTCCTTCTTTTTGAAGGTTTGTGATGTAGTTTGTATATCTCACAGTCCTAAATTTTGTTTGATGTATAGGGAGAGGCATTATGCCAAACTCTCTGAGACAGGAGCATGCCCATGCTATTCACCATGTGTTTAGAGTAGTGACTGGGACATAGCTGATGTCGCCAACCTGGGTTGGAAAGTTTGCAGGCTAGAAAACCCGGAGTTTGTATTATTCTGTGGTGAGGGAAATTTTGCCCAATCATTTTTATTTTTATTTTTTATTTTTTTATTTTTTATTTTTTGAGAGGGCATCTCTCATATTTATTGATCAAATGGTTGTTAACAACAATAAAATTCAGTATAGGGGGGTCAATGCTCAATGTACAATCATTAATCCATTTCAAGCCTAATTCTCGTCAGTCTCCAATCTTCTGAAGCATAACAAACAAGTTCTTACATGGTGAACGAATTCTTGCACAGTGAATAAATTCTTACATGGTGAACAGTACAAGGGCAGTCATCACAGAAACTTTCGGTTTTGATCATGCATTATGACCTATAAACAATCAGGTCAAATATGAATATTCGTTTGAGTTTTGTACTTGATTTATATGTTGATCCCACATTTCTCCTATTATTATTATTATTATTATTATTTTTAATAAAATTCTGAAGTTGTAGGTAGATGCAAGATAAAGGTAGAAAACATAGTTTAGTGCTGTAAGAGGGCAAATGTAGATGATCAGATGATCAGGTGTGTGCCTATGGACCAAGTATTAATCCAGGCTAGACAAGGGCAGCAAGACATCCACGGATGCAGAAGATTTCTCTCAAAGCAGGGGGGGTGAGGTTCTGAGCCTCACCTCTGTTGATCCCCAAATTCTCACCTGATGGCCCCCCTGCGACTGTGCCTGTCTTAGGTTGTTCCTCCCTTGAGGAATCTTACCCGTCTCTGGCTAACCAGTCATCTTCCGGGGCCATACAGGGAAATGTAAAGTTGGTAAGTGAGAGAGAAGCCATATTGTTTGCAAAGGTTAGCTTTTTACTTCTTTGCAGATTTATGCCCTGTGGCTTCTATGCCCAGCACTTGTCTCGAGGTATCTTTACCACCTGGAGGAATTATGATACTCGGTAAATTCGATATGAGGCACGAATTCTATTTAAGGGTTGTAATTAGGAAGGAAGAAGAAAAGCTATAGATGTAGCATATGAAGGAAACACGGGAGGATTGATTATTTCTTTGACATATCTTCTTGTAGAGTACCTTAAGTATGTATAGGTTTTAAACTACTAACTAATTAGCACACACATATTAACATAATAGGAATACGGTGACATAAACAAAGCAAATCTATAATTACCATCCATCTCCACTGAAGCCAAGAAAACCATTTAGGCACCCTAGGCATTTGTGAAAATTTATCTATGATATGATGGATATTGTCCAACTGTATTTGAACCATCAGACAAATTAAAGCAGCCCATTTCTGGGATCTGTTCACATCCCATATGTTCTTTTAACCATAGATAGTCTATAGTCATGAGATTTTGGAGTGCTACAACGTGCACCCCTCCCAACTCCTGGTTGAGTTCCAACAGTACAGATCCGGTCAAATTCGTTGTCTCACTGTATGCACATGCCAGCCTAGACATCTCCCTCCTCATTCCTATGGCAAGTCCAGGAGACGGTGGGCTGGATGCAGCCACAACCGCAGCATCGTCCGGATCCCTGTGGAGGCTTTTTGACGATCATCCCCCGGCACGAGTCCTCCAGAGAGTGCTGATGCCGGAAGCTCCTCCTCATATCGTATCTTAGTTCATTTTCTGGGTATCCAAGCTAGGCCTTGATCTTCTGCATAGAAACAAACAGACCCTTTGCCCACACTTTGACATGCCCTCTATACCACTGTGCAGAACTCATTGGAGGTCAGCACACAGTAACTGCTTTTTTTTTTTTTTAATTAAGAGAAAGGAATATTATCAGAAAAAAGTACCTCCATAGCTGATCATCTGACACCCTTTAAGTGATCAACATTAAGGATATTTAAAGCATGTGTTGATCTTTGATTTACCAATAGTTTTATCCTGTTAAGGAGTAATCCCCCTTTTCTTTCTTTCTTTCTTTTTTTTTTTTTTTTAATTTTTAATCTACACTTACATGAAGAATACTATGTTTACTATGCTCTCCCCTATATCAGGTCCCCCCTAACAACCACATTACGGTTACTGTCCATCAGCTTAGCAAAATGTTGTAGAGTCACTACTTGTCCTCTCTGTGTTGTGCAGCCCACCCTCCCCTTTCTCCCTCCCCCCATGCATGCTAATCTTAATAGCCCCCTTCTTCTTCCCCCCCTTATCCCTCCCTGCCCACCCATCCTCCCCAGTTCCTTTCCCTTTGGTACCTGTTAGTCCATTTTTGGGTTCTGTAATTCCACTGCTGTTTTGTTCCTTCAGTTTTTCCTTTGTTCCTATACTCCTCAGATGAGTGAAATCATTTGGTATTTCTCTTTCTCCGCTTGGCTTATTTCGCTGAGCATAATACTCTCCAGCTCCATCCATGTTGCTGCAAATGGTTGGATTTTTCCACTTCTTATGGCTGAGTAGTATTCCATTGTGTATATGTACCACATCTTCTTTATCCATTCATCTACCGATGGACATTTAGGTTGCTTCCAATTCTTGGCTATTGTAAATAGTGCTGCAATAAACATAGGAGTGCATCTGTCTTTCTCAAACTTGATTGCTGCGTTCTTAGGGTAAATTCCTAGAAGTGGAATTCCTGGGTCAAATGGTAGGTCTGTTTTGAGCATTTTGATGCACCTCCATACTGCTTTCCACAATGGTTGAACTAATTTACATTCCCACCAGCAGTGTAGGA
Source organism: Manis javanica (assembly GCF_040802235.1). Lineage (NCBI taxonomy): Eukaryota > Metazoa > Chordata > Mammalia > Pholidota > Manidae > Manis > Manis javanica. Next base: position 8,235,216 of record NC_133158.1, read on the forward strand.
GGGTTCCCCTTTCTCCACAGCCTCGCCAACATTTGTTGTTGTTTGTCTTTTGGATGGCAGCTATCCTTACTGGTGTGAGGTGATACCTCATTGTAGTTTTAATTTGCATTTCTCTGATAATTAGTGATGTGGAGCATCTTTTCATGTGTCTCTTGGCCATCTGTATTTCTTTTTTGGAGAACTGTCTGTTCAGTTCCTCTGCCCATTTTTTAATTGGGTTATTTGTTTTTTGTTTGTTGAGGCGTGTGAGCTCTTTATATATTCTGGACGTCAAGCCTTTATCGGATCTGTCATTTTCAAATATATTCTCCAATACTGTAGGGTTCCTTTTTGTTCTATTGATGGTGTCTTTCGCTGTACAGAAGCTTTTCCCACTTGCTCATTTTTGCTGTTGTTTTCCTTGCCCGGGGAGATATGTTCAAGAAGAGGTCACTCATGTTTATGTCTAAGAGGTTTTTGCCTGTGTTTTTTTCCATGAGTTTAATGGTTTCATGACTTACATTCAGGTCTTTGATCCATTTTGAGTTTACCTTTGTATATGGGGTTAGACAATGGTCCAGTTTCATTCTCCTACATGTAGCTGTCCAGTTTTGCCAGCACCATCTGTTGAAGAGACTGTCATTTTGCCATTGTATGTCCATGGCTCCTTTATCAAATATTAATTGACCATATATGTTTGGGTTAATTTCTGGGATCTCTAATCTGTTCCACTGGTCTGTGGCTCTGTTCTTGTGCCAGTACCAAATTGTCTTGATTACTATGGCTTTGTAGTAGAGCTTGAAGTTGGGGAGTGAGATCCCCCCTACTTTATTCTTCTTTTTCAGGATTGCTTTGGCTATTCGGGGTCTTTGGTGTTTCCATATGAATTTTTGAATTATTTGTTCCAATTCATTGAAGAATGTTGCTGGTAATTTGAGAGGGATTGCATCAAATCTGTATATTGCTTTGGGCAGGATGGCCATTTTGACGATATTAATTCTTCCTAGCCATGAGCATGGGATGAGTTTCCATTTATTAGTGTCCCCTTTAATTTCTCTTAAGAGTGACTTGTAGTTTTCAGAGTATAAGTCTTTCACTTCTTTGGTTAGGTTTATTCCTAGGTATTTTATTCTTTTTGATGCAATGGTGAATGGAATTGTTTTCCTGATTTCTCTTTCTATTGATTCATTGTTAGTGTATAGGAAAGCTACAGATTTCTGTGTGTTAATTTTGTATCCTGCAACTTTGCTGTATTCCGATATCAGTTCTAGTAGTTTTGGAGTGGAGTCTTTAGGGTTTTTTATGTACAGTATCATATCATCTGCAAATAGTGACAGTTTAACTTCTTCTTTACCAATCTGGATTCCTTGTATTTCTTTGTTTTGTCTGATTGCCGTGGCTAGGACCTCCAGTACTATGTTAAATAGCAGTGGGGAGAGTGGGCATCCCTGTCTGGTTCCCGATCTCAGAGGAAATGCTTTCAGCTTCTCGCTGTTCAGTATAATGCTGGCTGTGGGTTTATCATATATGGCCTTTATTATGTTGAGGTACTTGCCCTCTATTCCCATTTTGCTGACAGTTTTTATCATGAGTGGATGCTGAATTTTGTCAAATGCTTTTTCAGCATCTATGGAGATGATCATGTGGTTTTTGTCTTTCTTTTTGTTGATGTGGTGGATGATGTTGATGGATTTTCGAATGTTGTACCATCCTTGCATCCCTGGGATGAACCCCACTTGGTCATGGTGTATGATCCTTTTGATATACTGTTGAATTTTGTTTGCTAATATTTTATTGAGTATTTTTGCATCTACATTCATCAGGGATATTGGTCTGTAATTTTCTTTTTTGGTGGGGTCTTTGCCTGGTTTTGGTATTAGGGTGATGTTGGCCTCATAGAATGAGTTTGGGAGTATTCCCTCTTCTTCTATTTTGTGGAACACTTTAAGGAGAATGGGTATTATGTCTTCTCTGTGTGTCTGATAAAATTCCGAGGTAAATCCGTCCGGCCCCGGGGTTTTGTTCTTGGGTAGTTTTTTGATTACTGTTTCAATTTCTTTGCTTGTAATTTGTTTGTTTAACTTTTGTGTTTCTTCTTTGGTCAGTCTTGGGAGGTTGTATTTTTCTAGGAAGTTGTCCATTTCTTCTAGGTTTTCCAGCTTGTTGGCATATAGGTTTTCATAGTAGTCTTTAATAATTCTTTGTATTTCTGTGGAGTCTGTCATGATTTTTCCATTCTCATTTCTGATTATGTTGATTTGTGTTGACTCTCTTTTTCTCTTAATAAGTTGGGCTAGAGGCTTATTTATTTTGTTTATTTTCTCAAAGAACCAGCTCTTGGTTTCGTTGATTTTTGCTATTGTTTTATTCTTCTCAATTTTGTTTATTTCTTCTCTGATCTTTATTATGTCCCTCCTTCTGCTGACTTTAGGCCTCATTTGTTCTTCTTTTTCCAGTTTTAATAATTGTGATGTTAGACTATTCATTTGGAATTGTTCTTCCTTCTTCAAGTGTGCCTGGATTGCTATATACTTTCCTCTTAAGACTGCTTTCGCTGCATCCCACAGAAGTTGGGGCTTAGTGTTGTTGTTATTTGTTTCTATATATTCCTTGATCTCTATTTTGATTTGTTCATTGATCCATTGATTATTTAGTAGCATGTTGTTAAGCCTCCATGTGTTTGTGAGCCTTTTTGTTTTCTTTGTAGAATTTATTTCTACTTTCATACCTTTGTGGTCTGAAAAATTGGTTGGTAGAATTTCAATATTTTGGAATTTACTGAGGCTCTTTTTGTGAGGTAGTATGTGGTCTATTCTGGAGAATGTTCCATGTGCACTTGAGAAGAATGTATATCCTGTTGCTTTTGGATGTAGAGTTCTATAGATGTCTATTAGGTCCATCTGTTCTAGTGTGTTGTTCAGTGCCTGTGTGTCTTTACTTATTTTCTGCCCGGTGGATCTATCCTTTGGGGTGAGTGGTGTGTTGAAGTCTCCTACAATGAATGCATTGCAGTCTATTTCCGTCTTTAGTTCTGTTAGTATTTGCTTCACATATGCTGGTGCTCCTGTATTGGGTGCATATATATTTAGAATGGTTATATCCTCTTGTTGGACTGAGCCCTTTATCATTATGTGGTATCCTTCTTTATCTCTTGTTACTTTCCTTGTTTTGAAGTCTATTTTTGTCTGATATTAGTACTGCAACTCCTGCTTTCTTCTCACTGTTGTTTGCCTGAAATATGTTTTTCCATCCCTTGACTTTTAGTCTATGCTTATCTTTGGGTTTAAGGTGAGTTTCTTGTAAGCAGCATATAGATGGGTCTTGCTTTTTTATCCATTCTATTACTCTATGTCTTTTGATTGGTGCATTAAGTCCATTTACATTTAGGGTGACTATTGAGAGATATGTACTTATTGCCATTGCAGGCTTTAGATTCGTGGTTACCAAAGGTTCAAGGTTAGCTTCTTTAGTATCTTACTGCCTAACTTAGCTCGCTTATTGAGCTGTTATATACACTGTCTGGAGATTCTTTTCTTCTCTCCCTTCTTATTCCTCCTCCTCCATTCTTCATATGTTGTGTGTTTTGTTCTGTGCTCTTTTTAGGGGTGCTCCCATCTAGAGCAGTCCCTGTAGGATGCCCTGTAGAGGTGGTTTGTGGGAAGCAAATTCCCTCAGCTTTTGCTTGTCTGGGAATTGTTTAATCCCGCCATCATATTTAAATGATAGTCATGCTGGATACAGTATCCTTGGTTCAAGGCCCTTCTGTTTCATTGCATTAAGTATATCATGCCATTCTCTTCTGGCCTGTAGGGTTTCTGTCGAGAAGTCTGATGTTAGCCTGATGGGTTTTCCTTTATAGGTGACCTTTTTCTCTCTAGCTGCCTTTAAAACTCTTTCCTTGTCCTTGATCCTTGCCATTTTAATTACTATGTGTCTTGGTGTTGTCCTCCTTGGATCCTTTCTGTTGGGGGTTCTGTGTAATTCCATGGTCTGTTCGATTATTTCCTCCCCCAGTTTGGGGAAGTTTTCAGCAATTATTTCTTCAAAGAGACTTTCTATCCCTTTTCCTCTTTCTTCCTCTTCTAGTATCCCTATAATACGAATATTATTCCTTTTGTATTGGTCACATATTTCTCTTGGTGTTGTTTCATTCCTGGAGATCCTTTTATCTCTCTCTATGTCAGCTTCTATACGTTCCTGTTCTATGGCTTCTATTCCTTCAATGGCCTCTTGCATCTTATCCATTCTGCTTATAAATCCTTCCAGGGATTGTTTCACTTCTGTGATCTCCTTCCTGACATCTGTGATCTCCTTCCGGACTTCATCCCACTGCTCTTGCATTTTTCTCTGGATCTCATCCCACTGCTCTTGCATTTTTCTCTGCATCTCATCCCATTGCTCTTGCATTTTTCTCTGCATCTCCGTCAGCATGTTCATGACTTTTATTTTGAATTCTTTTTCAGGAGGACTGGTTAGGTCTGTCTCCCTCTCAGGTGTTGTCTCTGTGATCTTTGTCTGCCTGTAGTTTTGCCTTTTCATGGTGATAGAGATAGTTTGCAGATCTGGTACAAGTGACCGCTGGAAGAGCTTCCCTTCTTGTTGGTTTGTGGCCTTCTCCTGGGAGAATAGCAACCTCTAGTGGCTTGTGCTGGGCAGCTGTGCGCAGACAGGGCTTCTGCTTCCTGCCCAGTTGCTTTGGGGTTTATCTCCGCTGTTGCTGTGGGCTTGGCCTGGCTGGGGCTGTTCCTCCAAATTGGTGGAGCCCTGTTGGAGGGGGAGCGGCCGGGAGGCTATTTATCTCCGTAAGGGGCCTCTGTGCTCCCTGCTGCCCAGGGGGTTAGAGTGCCCAGAGATCCCCAGATTCCCTGCCTCTGGTCTAAGTGACCTGTCCTGCCCCTTTAAGACTTCCAAAAAGCACTCTCCAAACCAAAACAACAACAGCAGCAATGAGAGAGGGAACAGAAAGGAAAAAAAAAAGGAAAAAACACGCGATTTTTTTTTTTTTTTTTTTTTGTCCTCAGGTGCCGGTCCCAGGCACCCCCGCTCACTGGTCCTGCTGCCCTGTCTCCCTAGCACCAGGGTCCCTGTCCTTTCAAGGCTTCCAAAAAGCACCCACCCACCGGTCCCGCAGGGAAGGAACGCTAGATATTCTTTGTCCTCAGGCGCTGGTCCCAGGCACCCGCTCACCAGTCCCGCCACCCTGCCTCCCTAGCACCGGGGTCCCTGTCCCTTTAAGGCTTCCAAAAAGCACTCGCCAAAAAGAGAGAAAAAAAGGGGGAAAATGCGCGATTTCCTCCATCCTCAGGTGCCGGTCTCAGGCACCCGCCCACCAGTCCCACAGGGAAAAACGCGCGATATTCTTTGTCCTCACGCACCGGTCCCAGGCACCCGCTCACCAGTCCTGCCGTCCTGCCTCCCTAGCACCGGGGTCCCTGTCCCTTTTAGGCTTCCAAAAAGAGAAAAAAAAAAGGGGAAAAACGTGCGATTTCCTCTGTCCTCAAGCGCCAGTCTCAGGCACCCATCCGCCGGTCCTGCAGGGAGAAACGTGGGATATTCTTTGTCCTCAGGCACCGGTCCCAGGCACCTGCTCACCGGTCCCGCCACCCTGCCTCCCTAGCAACGGGGGCCCGTCTCTTTAAGGCTTCCAAAAAGCACTTGCCAAAAAAAAACCACTCCGGTTTCTTTCCACCCGCCGGGAGCCGGGGGGAGGGGCGCTCGGGTCCCGCCGGGCCGGGGCTTGTATCTTACCCCCTTCGCAAGGCGCTGGGTTCTTGCAGGTGTGGATGTGGTCTGGATGTTGTCCTGTGTCCTGTGGTCTCTATTTTAGGAAGATTTTTCTTTGGTATATTTTCATAGCTCTATGTGTTTTTGGGAGGAGATTTCCACTGCTCTACTCACGCCGCCGTCCTGGCCCCAATCATTTTTTAATATGTCTCTTTATTTAAAACATGGGATTATAAGCTTTATTTGTAAAAATCAGAGGGATTAAAGGATAGGAAACATTCAAACTATAAAATATTTTAAATATTGCAGATTGCCATTTGTTTGCATGATAATTAAGAGCTCTCAAAAGAATTCAATTCTCCAAGCCTGGAAAAGGCCCCTTCCAGCCTTTCCAGTTAACTGGGTTTGATGTATTTGTGAGGATTCTTCAGGTTCTATAATTCTGCATTTCAGGGCCATCTCATTACACCAAGCTCAAGATACATCTCTTGTGAATCTTTCATGTTGGCCAATATTTCCAAATCAGTTCCCTTTTTTCCTCCTCTCATTACTGTGTACCTGTTGGCAAAAGGTAGACTTTTTGTCTTTAACCTGACACAGAAAGCAAGATCCTAGGGATTTATTTGTGAAATGGGTCGTTGATACAACACATAGCTTGGTTTGCATGAAAAGTATCTGGACTTTTCAAGTATCAGCCCATTAGCAGGTCTGTCCACCATGTACATTGTTAAGATCTACGAAATTAACCTAAATGTCACTGTCCTTATAGGGGCTACACAAGGGGTGCAGCAGGTCAAGAAAACATATGTTAGTGAGCCAAGACTGCAGGGAGCTTCTCCCAGATTTCCTCTTCATATGCATGTGTGCATTATACTTCTCATGCTCAGTAAAACATGCTGAGTGAAAAGAAAGGAAAACCTATGTCTCTCCTGAGGGTTTTAGCCTTGGGCAAGTTCACTGTGGATTCAGTGAGACTGAAAAATGACAATGGAATGTTGGGGATAAAAAGGGGTGCATACCAAGCTTTATTCTCACTGCAGTAGGTCTAGCACTAGAATCCTGTCTGCTTCTGGCTCCGCCTCTGCTCCCCTTTCTCTTGCTCTCTTCTCTAGGTTCTCTTGCTGTCCTGTTTCCCTTAGCACTGGGTGAAACTCTCTTTATAGCAACACCAGCAATAATGGCTTATTGCCAGTGGGTTTGCAAACATGTGCCTGCATGGTAGGCTAAGTATTACATCATCACACATACACGATGGGCAAGATTAGGATCAGGTGAGAATCCTGGCCATAGAACTTCCACTTTCCCTATAACCTAACATGTCATATAATTTCCAGATTCTTAAAGAATTTGAGAGAGGGGCAGAGAGGAGGTTGGGAGTTCCAAGACACTGTCTACCCCCAAAACACACACATGGGCTTGTACACACACTAGCCTCCCACCTCCCACCCAGACTCCACAGCACTGGGAATGGACAGATCACTTTTGGGTGAAGTGGTCACCCCAGAACACCATGGGAGCGAAGGTGAATTTGCACTATTAGTTACCACCCTCATTTACTCTGCCCTGTTTTCAGCTGCGGAAGTTGGACCAGTATACGTCCTCATATTGCAGTAGAAATACCATGAGGCAGGAGACCTCAGACCTCTATTACTATTTTACTCTGCCAATAACATTGTTATAGACTACACCTTCCCTAAGTTGTGGTGTCTTCTCTTGCTGATAAACTGTTTCCAGGGGCGGTACTCTCTGTCACTTGATGTGGCTCACTAGCCATCGCAAAGATCAGGCAAAACAAGACTCTACTCCAAAGCCAGTTCAGAATGACTTAGCCTATCCCAGACTCCCAGACTTTGATGCTAAGGGGGCACGTGACCATGGTTGCCTTATAGGCTGAGAGCTCAGCAGGCACATTTCATAAGGGAAGGGAGGCACCCTGAAAGCAAGCAGGAGTGGGTGCAGTGGAAGGTTGTCAGACAAAACATAGGATGCTGGTTAAATTTGAACTTCAGATAAGCAATGGATAATTTTTTAGTGTAAGTATATCCCAAACATGCCCATTAAATGGGAATTTCTAACAAACAATGAATTTTTTCAGCCTAAGTATGTCCCATGCAATATTTGGCCAGGGAGATGGAGTTAGGTGGGGAGAGGGAGGCCTGGGGCTGACAGCCCTTTCACGTGACATGGAATTTGGGAAGAGAAAAGTGTGATCAGCCAATTAAAAAAACACAATTATCACAGTCACCACAGATGGAAGAGCTGAAATTAGGCTAAAGAGAAATAATAATAATAAATAATTACTCTTATCCCTAAATGTTTTGTGTTTTTATCTCTAAAGTTTGAATTATTTTTCTTACAGCATGTTCACATGCGTGCATTAATTTAACTCAAGTAAATTCCACTACTTACTGTAGAAGTTCTTGGCAAAAACTGACCAGTTAGAAACATTCTTGTCTTGTCCTTTTCCATGCCTCCTAACATTTCTTCTAGTTGTTTATCAGCACATATTTAAACCATGCTTGCCATTTCTGCCGCAGAACCACATGAAGAAGCATTTAATCATTTGAATAGTTGTAGTTCTCTCTCTGGCTTCCCAGAGAGAATTCTGGGCATTTTGAATAGAAATATCGAGCAATGTCTCTGTTACCCTTGTCCACCTTGGATTCAGCCTCCCCCTCATTTACGCCTTTCTTCTCAGAAGTAGTTCATTGGCAACTTCTGCTCCATTACTGAATGTGAGCCTCCCCTGACACCAGGCTCAGCTTCATGGTTTTCCACAGTCGAGAGGGCGAAATGTCTCTGTTCAATAGTTTGTGAGCAGACATGGCATTTGAGTAGCAATGGAGACTCCTGTGCCTACGGCTTCAGTGGGAAAGTATCCATCGAGCATAGAAAAGCAGGCACAGATAAATTGCTAAACATTGTAGTACAATGATGGCATACATCTCTGAGATGAGAATCTTGAAAATCAATAAGAATTGAAATTGAAAAAGAAAGAACTGTAGCTGTCAAAATGCAGGATGTCGGCAGGATATTTGAATTGAGGTCCACGTCGGCTTTTCTGGTTGCCTAGGAGAATCATCTATTAAGAAAAGTTGTTTCTAGGGTGACCTTTGTCATGTCTCTTTGAAAAACGCTGAGTCTCAGCCCAGGGACTGGACTGAGATTCCCAAATCATAACTGACCTACACAACATGTCAACGCAGTGTTAGGAGGCATGCCCTCAGCAAGGGGGGTGTCTAAGCGGGGATGAGAGGCCAGGGCTCAGGGGCTTATGGAGGAATGGGGTCTGGATGTGGGGAGGCACATTTAAAACTCATGTCATGGTTAAAAACAAAAATTATTTATCTGGAAGACTCACTAGGAGTACAAGTAGCAACAGGGTGCAGTGAGGAAAGGATTTGTTACAAAAATACTGGGGACAGAGACTTCTGTCTGTTATTAAGAGGACATTTACAATATATAGTCTTACCTTTTTTATGGATTTGAAACTTATTTTTCAAAATCGTACCAGTTTATATGAACATAAATGGTTCCTATTGTTCTGCATTTTTGCCAACTCTTGGTAATGTCAGTTATTGTGAGGGGTTTTTGTTGGTTAGTTGTGTTCAGTCATTCTAGTGGCTGAGTGGTGGTAGTGTGACATTGTGGTTTTGACTTGTTTCGTTATTTCTGATGAGATGGAGCCCATTTAATCTGTGTAGCACCATTTGTATATCTTCTTTTGGAAAGAGCCAAATCATTGCCCAGGTGAAACTCTGAGTTCTTATTTTTTCTTACTGATGAATAGTTTTTTCTATCTTCCAAATACTTTATCAGCTATATTGACTTCAAATATCATCTCCCACTCTAGGTATTCTCTTCTTTCTCTCTTAATGGTGTGTTTTGATAGTTCTTAATTTTAATGTAGTTGAATTTATTTATTTTTTGTCTAATGCTTTTTGGGTCCTGTTTAATTCTTTATTTTTCTGCTCATTTTTTTTAAAGGAAAAATAATGTTAAAGGAGATACCTTTGTGCATTGACTACCTCAAGATATAACTATTAGCCTCTGTTCAAGCAAACGATTTTGCCATTGCAAGGTAAATCAAATTTAGCAAACTGTGCTTTGAAAACTTATGTATAACCATTGACTTGAAGACAGAGGGATGAAAACCCATATACATTTTTTCATTCTCTCCATGCTTATCTTTCATATCCAAGGTTTCCTGGGTAATATTTTTTAAAGCAGCACTTCTCAAACCTTAATGGGCCTACAAATCACCTAGGGTTCTGGTAAAAATGCAGCAGGTCTTCTCATTCAGTAGGTCTGGGGTGGGACCTGAGCCCCTGCACTTCCCCTTGGCAGGATCAGTGCAGCGGATTAGGGCATCACACTTTGGGGAGCAAAGCTTTAGCAAAGGCAGGTTTTGCTGCCATGCAGAATATATAAGGGACATTATTGTGTGCTAGGAGCGACACCAGTAAGATTTTAGATTAAACTGCACTTTCTTGGTTGCTTTTTTCCCCCAAGATGTGGTTGAATCTCACCTTCTCAAATGCAGATTTTAAGTTAGCAATTGCTAATTTCAATTTAAATATCTGAAGAATTTGGAGTGTGGATCAGCTTGCCTCCCTTACATTCACAAGGGATTCTAAGGCTGAATCCTGCAAGGCTGAAACCAACCAGCTGACCAACATGGCTTAGCATCTTATTTGAAAGAAACGTTTACTATAGAATTTGTAAATAAAAGCTTGATTTGAAATTAGCTTATATCTTTCTTCCTTTCTCCTGCTAATAGTTTACATTGTCCCTCTGATCTCCCAGCCTACCGGTTCAGGAGACTAACTTAATAGTGGCACTTTAAGTATTAGTATCTTGAGCAACATGTCCAGAAATACCATCTGACTATGATAATACATTTTAGGCTTAGCTGCTTATAAAACTAGTTTATAGAGGAGAAACCTGGGAAACATTGCCTGGCCAGGCGATCAAGGTCAACATTTCCAGTGATAAGTTGCATTGACTGCCTAGTATACCTCTCAATCCGGTGTAATGAGAAAGGCACTGTACTTCTGTGGTAGACTTTCTTCCCCAGAACCCATAACCCCAAGGTAAAAACTGTCAGCCCCGAATTGAAGGGCATTCCACAAAACACCTGACCAGGACTCCTCAGAAATGGGAAGGTTATTGCAAAGACTGAGAAACTGTCACAGACCCGAGGAAATAATGAGACATGGCGACTAAATGCAATGTGGCTTCCTGGACTGAACCTGGGAACAGAAAAAGGACATAAATGGAAAACCTGGTGTAATCGGAATCCAGCCTAGAGTGGAGTGTGGTTCCTAGTAATGCACCACATGGGCTTCCTAGTTCTGACAAGTGTTCCTCAGGAATGTGGATATATTAAGGGATACTCAAGTGGGTCAGGGGCATGTGGGAACTCTATGTTTTTGCAATGTTTTTGTAAATCTAAGTTATTCCCCAATACACAGTTTGTTTAAAATGGTATTGAAAGTGGGGCTGAGGGAGGGGAGCATCGAAAGAACTACCAGAACATACTCTGAGCATCTATAAAGTGTGTGTGTGTGTGTGTGTGTGTGTGTGTTGGGTGGGGTGTTGTGTAGGAGTGTGTGTTTTGCTAGTGACAAATTGAGAAAACAAAGTAATCAAAAAATCAAAGATGACCACTGGTTCAGAAAGAAAAGCGAAAGAACACACACAACACCTCAGTGTGTTAAGAAAAAAAAAAGCACACAACACAACCCGTAGTCATGAAACTAAGCCCCGACACATAGCTGACATTTTCCAAATTGCTTGGAAAGAAAGCAAAGTCTAGAGGAACTGTTGAAAAATCTGTGGAGTAACTAATCCCAAGTTGGATCCCGGTGGAGGAAATTGGGGAGATCCATTAGGCCGATGAGGCTGTCCATTTCCTGGGCATTATCGACCCCGGTGATGCCCTTGCTCTGTGCGCATGTGCACTGGAGAAGCTCCCCTGCCGAAATCGAGTTAAGTGGAAACATCACAATCAATAAAAGACACTCTATTTTCCATTTGCTCATTGTTTTTTAAGGGCTTATTTTGTAACAGCACAAGAAGTATTCAATTCAATATCAATTCACCTTCTGGGTGGGGAGAGGACTCTAGATATTGACTTTTAGTGCCCGATAAAGTTTGTGACAAGGCTCAGTTTGCTAACATTCTGACCAAAACACAGCCGGAGCGGTGGAGGAGGCTGGGTAAGCAGATGCTCAGTATGGCTGTGGGATCCTGGAGCCCCTTTCAGCACAGCAGCAAAGTCAACAACCGTGGCCAATCGAGCACCTCCCAGCTGCTAAACCGGCCAGCCATGCACTGGTCACAGTTCTCAGGTAGTTGCAAAGAGTTTCTCCAGTTGGGGTTTTCCTTCTTTTGCATTAAATAGGAGTTAAATGAGCAGTTTCCAGCTGCTCACACCATTCCTTGACTTTCAGATCTAAGGGTGACTTAAATGCTACTTATAACAATGTTTGACCTTGGGACTGACCTTGTGCATTCTTTTTGAATTTTGGGGAGTCTTGAGCTTGCGATGGTGGTGGAGGTGGTGATGATGAGTTAGATTTCACTTAGAGGTATTTTTTCATATCCTTTCCCCTCTCTGCCCCCACTCCAAGTGAAAAATAATGGGCTTAACCAGCGAAGTAGTTTTATATGCATTTCATGTATGATTGTTCTCACAGATGGCTGAGATCCTTCCTCATTCATGTATGCATGCACACTTCTGCAGAGTGACTTTGCTGCCCTTCCCATCAGGTGGGGGAATCTCTCTCTCCACCTCTGGTATCTGGTTTATGTTTTGCTTTGGCCATGGGGTATTAGCCAATGAGATAGGAGAGGCCCAAAATGTGTGTTTATTGGGCTTGCCATCTCTTATTGCTGGGGATCCTTCTGCTCTCATATAAACAAGCCAGGGCTAGCCTCCTAGGGGCTGAGAGGCCACAGGACAGAGCCCCTGGCTGACTCAGCCATCCTAGCTAATGGCCCAGATGTGCAAGTGAGGTACTCCTAGGCCACGAGGCCCCAGCCAAGCAAATTCAGACTAGAAGACCTGCCAAATCAACCCATAGAATTGTGGGAAATGCTACATGTTCCTTTAAGCTCCTTTGTTTTGGGGTGGTTTGTTACATAGCACAAGCTATGTATATCCTTTGTTAGAGTTGTTTAACTTTTTTCCTCCTTTAACTGAAGTCTTTAGAGTCTCAAATCCTAATTTGTTGAGGACAAACCAAATCTTGCCCTCAAATTAATTGCTCTCTCCTTGATAATTCCATGTCAGTCTGTTATGTTTTACTGTGTGACACTTTATACCATACTTTGTTACACCTGTATTGTTTTATTGTCCATGTCTGCGTTTCCCTTTCACTAAGCTCTAAATGGTAAGGTCTGTCCATCTTTGACCAGAGCCCAGCCTTCAGTGTGGTAAGCAGAAATATTTGTTGAAATTAATGAAATGTAGGAAAGTCCTAGAAAAATGATTTCTTAACTAACTTCTTTGTGCTGGAATCTTTTAGGGGGCCCAATATATAACACCCTCTTGAGTTTTGACCAACCTGAGAAGTAAGAGAAGATGGCAGCTATAAACTATAATATCTATTTTCCTTTATGATAAAAGTTAGATTAGAGGACATGGTTCATCTGTTAAGTCAACATGCTTCCTGATTCTCAGTTGCAGAATTAAGCAAACAGAGCCACACAGATGCAGGCTGCGCTACGCTGGACTGTATGTGAGTGGAGTCTGGAAGGACACCCTGGCTGCCCCTCCTCTGTCACAGAGTTGATCCCACTCTGTCCATGTCCCCATTGCACTTCTGTCATATGTTTGCTTCGGTGTTGATAGCTCCTCCTGGCAGTCTTAATAAATTACAGGTCTAATAAATTTCAGGTCTCTCTCTCCCCCAACCCAAGATTGTAATCCCCTTGGGTCAGGGTTTGGCCTCTGATTTTCCTGTATCCTTTGTGCCTGGTGTAGGTCTAGGCCCAGAATCAGTACTTAGTGAATATTTGTTGACAGGTTAAGCTCTGCTGTTCTGTGATTCCGGAGATAGTTTGGCATCACCTCTCTCACTTGATCATCACAATTATGACGTGGCAGCTTCTTATAACCCATAATAGTGTATGGACAGAGGAGGAAATGGAAGCTGTATGTGATGCTGATGTTAATAGGCACCTGCGCGCTTAAGGAGAACAGTTAGAACTCGCTGCAGTAATAAGGGGTGATTATCACAAGCGTTTGTGGCTTGTGTGATAATCACCGCTCATATTTGCAGTGTTTTTTTAAAGACTTGAAGATAATGTGAACATAATATGTTCTGACTCTGTTCTTCATATTTTCATTAGTTGTTCAGGCAAAATGCCTTTGAAGATGTCTCTGTAAAGAATATAGTTCCCAGATTCTAGATAAACATGTGGATTCCTAGTCTCCATCACCAGTGTTTTCTGATTCAGGAGATCTGGATGGAGACCAGGGCTGAGTGATGGTTCAGGTAACCTATTGGCCATTTTACAAAGAAGGGTTCTTCTAGTTGAAAGGAGCAGACTTACTCAACGAGCTCAAGTGTGAAGGCCATCTTTCTTTCATACGGTTGCAGAGATCTCCCAGGAGCTCAGGGAACGTTAGACAGCGAGGCTTCTGCAAGGGCCAAGACGGCTCCAGGCACTGACTTGACCCCTATCTGTTGCACTTCCTCTGATTCTTTCTACATTCCCAATCTCTTTTCACTCTCAACCACTTCCCTTTGAGTCATTAGGCCCTCACGACTTTGGCCTGTGCCACCACTCACCGCCTCTCCACTTTGCCCTGAAGTTCTCACCACCACCTGGGAATTTTCCTGTGTCTTTCACTTGCATTCTTGAGAAAGAGTCTAATTGGCACGATGCATCCGCTGGAAGCCTGGTGCACAAATTAAAGGTCAGGACACATCTCTGTGAGAACCAGGCATGGGTGGAAATAACTCCTCATGCAGGCAGCCAGGCCTGGTGGTGGAAGGAAAGGTCTGTAGAAGATCGGGGCTGGGAGGCTGAGGGGCCCTGGTGCATAGTGCGTTTGGATGTTTATGGCACTTCTCACCATTTCACCATCAAAATTTGTGACAAGTGATGAAATAGGGAGTAAATTCATCTTAACAAAAGTCCTTCATTTTAAGGAATGTTCTCCACAGGGTGGGTGATATGTATCACTGCTACGTAGTGGGGTATTTTAATAACACAAATACTCACAGGGAGATGTTCTAAGATTTTTACATGTTGAGAAGCTTTTAGGACCCAAAGGCTAGCAGACAGAAGATTCTCCATGAGAAAAGAACATCTATGTGGTTGGATTCATTTTGGCTTATGCTCCTGGGAATTAATTGTACAGGCCACATCTTAGCCGGCTAGAGTTTTCCATGTTTTTGGGGTGATTTTATCTATTGCTTATCAGAGTTGTTGGGAGTATGATTTGCTTGATGGAAATTTACCTGGATCAACTCATTGCGTATGTTAGAAGTAAAAAAAAAAAAAAAATCCCAGGATTGATTTCCTTGGCAAAATAACAGTTTAAGAGTTTTCTATTTGTGTGTGTGTGTGTGTGTGTGTGTGTGTGTGTGTGTGCGTGTATGCGTGTGTGCACGTACACTGCAAGATAAACGGTAAGAATTTTGCGGTCAAAACCCAAATTCTTTTCCTGAAACTTGTCAACTGTCCCCAGGTTAGAAAGATTTCATTTTGGACAATGCAATGAAACTTAAGTAATTATCGGTGTGTGTGTGTGTGTGTGTGTCTGTATGTTTGACAGCAATGCCTTCAAAATATTTTGATATGCAACCTTTCTTCTTTCCCTTTGTGTTGTCAGACAACACGCCAGCTGTCAGATGAAGAGAAGTGGGGAAACTTTGGCATCACTGTTCCCACCACCTTCAGCACTGCGTCCCTAAAAATAGCATAATAGGATAAGCCAGTCGCAGAGGGAGAGCAGCAGGTGGCCCTCGGAAGGTGTAAATGAATTTCAATGTCTTTATGATACCAAACAACAATAAGATTACAGAGAATGAAGCTTTTGTGATGAGAGAGCCCAATATTTGAAGTAAATAATAATGATGATTATACTTTTCATTATCACACAGCTCTCCCCTTGGAAAGGGTTTCGAAGAACCGCCCCTGTTTCCAGAACAGCCCATTTCCCCTCTTATCTCTGGAATGAGTGTCTCTGAACTCCCTTCTTTCAGCAGGAGGGGGTGATACTGATCTGAGCCAGGTGGTAGGTGGAGGGAATTAAGTCTCCTGTTGAAATGTTGTGATAAGATGCATTTTGCTGTAATTACCAGACAAAGAATCCATAGCAGCCTTCATCTGAATGTTCTTAGTTGTCACCCTACGTTTCAGCTTGCCCACTCCTGCCCAGCTCTTATTTGTCACTCCTTTCAGTCTGTCTCCTTTCCCTCTGCCCTGGGCCCTCCGTGTGGAGGGAATGTGCTCTCCAGCCACTGATAGCAGAAACAAAACCCGCTATGTCACGTGGTCCACCGTTTGTACTGTCTTCTAGCTGTGTCTTTTCTTTTTTTAATTAAGGTGTCATTGACACAATCTTATGAAGGTTTCACATGAGCAACATTGTAGTTCCAACATTTTCAAGTCCCCACTCCCCACACACACCCCATTGCAGTCACTGTCCATCAGTGTAGTAAGATGCTATAGAGTCACTACTTGTCTTCTCCATTTTAGCTGTGCCTTATACCTCATGTTTTAGCCAGATTTTGAAGTACTTGAGAGACAGAAGGTGACTTGGCCTCCAAGGTATTCTCATGGCATTCAGCACATTTCTAGGGATTCATAAGGCCACCTTGGGCCTTGATCAGCCAGCTCAACCAGGGAGTATCCCAGAAGGTGGGGCGATGTGGAAGTTTGGGCCCCTCTGACCTGGTACCGTCTGTTCTTCCCTTCTGCCTCCACCTGTTCCCCCCTGCTGCTGGTCCCACACTTACCCTTCAGGCTTGACTGCAGCTTCAGCTCCTCAGTCCAGTCCGCCCCCCTCTCCCAGCTGTGGCCCGGCCAGCACCTCTGCCCCCTGGTCCCAGTGGGTGGGTGTTCTACCTTGGCTGGACTCCGAGATCAGGAAGTGGACTGCAGGTGCTCCATTGTCAACATTCAAGCTTATCTTTTGCAGTCGGTCACAGTCAAGTCAGACGTTGTGTCAGGGCCACAGCTACGTGTAATCTGCGTCCCCTTTACCTCCCCAGCCTTCTCTGGTTCTCATGCTTCTCTCCCCTTCTCCCCTCGCTCTGGCCTTTCCTGCCTCTTGAAACTTCAGGGCCCTTGCCCTGTTCTCTCTGCCCGGAGCGCGCTCCCTGCACGTGACCACAGTCTTGCTCCTGCTCCCCTTCTCAGGACACACCCCGGGCTAGGCCGCCCTGCCTGAAGTCCACCTCATGCAGTTACTCTCAGCCCATTGTCACTTCCTTCACAGCACGCATGGGCCTCCATAGTCGCCTCATTTATTTGTGGGTGTGCTCACCAGCTGTCCTCTCCCGTGGGGAGAATGTGAGCTCTGTGAGGGCAGGCAATTGATCTCCTCACCGAGAGGGCGTTGAGCATAGGAAATGCTTCACCCGTGGATGAGTGTTTGTACCAAGGAGAACAGAAGAAAAACAGAAAAATAAAGCTCTTCATTGCTCTCTGCTCTTTCTGTATTTTTCACTCCAGTCACCATGCCCTCTCTATTACTATATATGGCTTGGCATCTAATCGAGAACTAAATTGTTAACAACAGAGATGCCAAGTTGTTTTAGTAAGTGGTGGCCAGAGATTTGTGCCAAGCCCTGATTAGTTACCTACTTTTTTTTACATTCAAATACAAAGTGACACCAATTTCTAGTTGGGCATTTGCTGCATCTGCCCTGTGGATGGGACGGTGGTGCAGTTCTGCCGTGTGTGTGGGGGTGTGCTGCCTACAGCTCCACCTGCTTGGCTCCCGGCGGGGTTCGGAGGGACTTGCCTGGTGGGCCTGTGACATGCACACCAACACAGACGACGGGGGAGATCAAGTCACGTTACTGACCTCTTACTGACCATTTCAGAGACAAGCAAACCGAGGCTCAGAGGCCCTCCATCATAAATGCCATCTACAAAAAAAACCAAGTGGACACACATGCTGGTTGTGAAATCCCATTTTATGTGATTCTCTCTACACAGCTCTTATTTTCTTTGTTATCTGCCATAGTTTTCCCCTTTATTCTGTTCCTCACAGTCGTAGTCTACCTGAATGAAATTTCCAGGACTGACAGAAGGTGGCCTCCCGGGGCAGCATAAACCACATGGCATGAAGTCCCTTAATGAGTGTGTTCCTGGGAGACTGTCAGGACAGTCTCCTTTCTTAACACTCTAGAGTGGGGTCTGCAAACATTTTTGGTAAAAAGCCAGATGGGAATTTAAGGCTTTGCAAAATTGAGGATTTTATGTAGACAGTCACATGGCAAAAGATAAAATGAATTTCCACATTTTTTCCCCCAACAATTTCAAAATGTAAAATCTATTCTCAGCCCACAAAAACAGCCTGATTGGGCCTGTGGTCTATAGTTTGATGACTTCTGCTCTGGGGGAAGAACAGAAATATTAGCTCAGGACTCTTAAATAAACCCTATGTTGAGCTTAGTATAATAAAATACATACAATATAGAAGATATAATTTATATTTACCATATATTCATTTTATTCACATATATTCACATATATTCACATTTATTCACATATATTCACATACACATGTTCAAGGACATTGATGTTGCCCAAGAAATCTCAAACTCATTGACCTCACTTCCAGCCACAGACATGTGGCTCCTTTCTGTGCTTGTGTCCTGGCAGCCCTGTGTGAATTCTGTGACATCCGTGGAAAGCTTTAAAGGGCCCTACCCTTCAGCTTGGCCACAGGGAATGTGTCCCCTCACTGGGACTTCCTTAGACTGGCAGTTGCTGGCCAGATGGGGGCACAGCCTTGTCATAGCATATGCTACCTGGATGTGCTTTCTCTTGTACCTTCTCAGAGGTTCCACAGAAACCTTTCTGCTCCTGCAATCTCCCAGCATCCTGCAGGGACACACCCCTTAACCAGACCCTCATTAGACCTGATTCCCAGATTTTCAGCAAACAACAAAACTTCATCTGGAGAGCATTGCTGTACTGGCAGCACCACTGAGGCACATGGGATTAGGCCTATGGAGAGTGTGTTTTCTCTGGTATGGGGTTGGGGGGCTCATTTTTTAACTGAAGGGGGAAGTAGTTATAACAGAGGTTTAAGAATATCCTGATCACTTAAGACTGAGTCTCTGGGTCATACCTTAAACCATATTTATCTACAACACATTGTCTTTCTTCTCTGGAAAGCCTTACCTGTGGTTTTTAGTTTTTTAATAGGATTTCAACACCATTCAGAGTGAGAGACAAAGCCACAAGTCAGCATCTCCCCACAAGAATTCAGAGCAGAACTGCGTGTCATTGGCCTATGCCCACGCACGCCATTTTACTGCCTCCTTCCCAGCATGCGGACGGTCACCTCGCAGTTAGATGTGACTGACTTCGGATGACGGAATGTGAGAGGGAGGGGCCTGTGTCTTTCTTAGGCAGAAATATTGAATTGCCAGAGCAAGACACTCAAGTGTTCCTTGCTCCTGGCTACAGGGGCCATGGAAGCACAGCTGAGATGGAAGCTCCATCAGCCTGGAGCCCTGAATTGCTATACTCCACAGAGCCCTCCCATCAGGCCACACAGGCCTGCAGTATGAGAGAGAATAGGCGTTTGTGGCAGGAAGTCCCTGAGATTTAAGGTTTTATGGTTGCTGCCGTGTGACCCAGCCCACCCGGACTGCTATGGCCTGGCTAGTGCAAAAGCATGGGTGGAGTGAAGGGGAAAAGCATTGTCAGGTTGCTTGTTTGGAAGAATCCCTGTTAGCGGTGGTTTCCAGCTAGGCTGTTTCTGGACACAGTTGTCCTGTGCACCATGCTTGCTGAGCCCACGCTGGGGGCAGCTGTGTCTTTGAGTAGGAGACCGAAGTGCAAGCCTCTGTCGTAGGAAATCCGTGCACTGAATGAAAAAAGTCCAGATGCTGGGGTGAATGCCACCGCGTTTTACCTGCAAACATCCATTGGGTGCCTCTGTATACAAGGCACTGTGAGGACCTCAGACTACTTATCAGACAGTTTCTGAAGGGAAACTACAAGTATTCAGAAGTTTCTTACTTTTCTCTGTCGCCACGCAGTCAGCTAGGAAGATATCTAATTAGCAGCTTTTGCATCTCTAAGCAATTACAAGTTTATTCTCCAAAAGGGCAAACATTAATGAGTGTGGGAACCTATGGCTGAATTCTGCAGAGGACACGGGTCCCCCTCCTTTGCCCTCCCTGGGCATCTCGGTTCCTTCAGTTTGCTGAGCTCAGTGGGAAGCAGGACCAGGTGACGAACGTGACATGGGGTTTACTTTGACCTCCTCTGATTGAAAATGCATTGCTAGTTTAGTGGGCCCTCTCTGCCAGCACGAGCAGGTAATGTGAAAAATCAAAACTGACAGCACATTTAAATCAAACCCCTAACCCAGATCGGGTGTCTGCACATCTCATGAAACAATTTAAATCCCCAGATGAAAAAGCAGGGGGCACCCCTGCAGTTGCTGGAGGCTGTGTGCTGAAGGCAGAGCTTCCCAGCTGCTGAGAAACAAGGGCTGCGCAGAGCGGGTTTAGGTTGCAAGGGAGGAAATTTAGTCTCTGTTCAGGAAACCTGAAGAAGCCACAGAATGTAAAGGTGGACTTTCTTTCTTTTGGTCCCCCACACACCTGCAGGCACTTTAGAATTCCTGTCCTAAGCAGCACCACTAGGGAATCATCCCTTTTACTTCTTACTGCAAAATAACCACACTTATTCAGCAAGTATTTTTGTGGATCTCTGCATGACTGTCTCTTTGTTAGTTGGAAAGGAGATGCTGAAGTCACGAGTACGTGGTCGCTTCAGCCCAGGTGTCTACAGGGTGACCCGAGAAGAGCTTCCTTTAGCTGGTAAGCCTCTGGAAGTTTATTTTGCCAAAGGACAAGATGGAAAAGATACTTTTGATTTTTGAATCAGAAATATTTCTGTGTATAGTGGGACAAGTATGACCAAGAGGGCAAATCAGAGGCTCTTCTGAGGAAGAGGAAAGAGTTAAGTGTTTCTATGTTGGCAGAACTTTGAGTATTTGCTTTTTCTGTCAAAAAAAAACCAATACCAGAATCATATCAGTACTGTCTGGATGGGAGCAAATACGGGGTATCAGAAGTGGAGAATATTTTGTTGTTGTTAACATCAAGGGGAAAGGAAATGCCTGTTGCTTTATCAAAATGAATTCTGTAGCTATGATGCTCAGAAAATTGAGCAAACAGTTTTAAGCACTGTTGCCACATAAGGTGGTATTAGGGGAGTTTTGCTTTGAGTGCAAAGCTCTGGGTGTCTTCCGACAAATGCAGCTTAGTTAGCTTAGTTCCTCCAGCGCTGATCAGCGATGCTACGGGCCTTAGAGTTCTGTACTGAGCACGTGCCTCCAGATTCTCTTGACTTCTGACTCTACGTCGGCTGCACACACCGTTCCCGCAGGCTTCAAGCAGCTTTGTGCAGGCACAGCTAAACAGCCTCTTGCTTGCGTGGGCCTCACATGCTCCCTGCATTTGTTCTGGGACTCCTCTGACACCGTGACATAGGGCAACTGCTGGAGCTGCTCAGCGGGTTTGCGGGTGCCCTGAGGTGTTCCTGAGGTTGTCCAGTGGGAGTTGAGAGCCAGGGATAGAAGCTGCCTCTCCACCCCCAGGTGGCCTCTGAGGCCTATCTCAGCAAGCTGCTTATAAGGTCCTGGGATCAAGCATCACAGAGCCCATAGTGGGTGCCCCCTGCCAGACTATCTTTGCGTTGGCTTCCCCATCCTCATGCCAGTCCCCCCCTGCCCCTCCTTTCTGCATACAAAGTTTGCCTCGGGCTCTCTTTCAAGGCAGCCTGTCCTAAGGCCTCTCCTGCCTTCTGCAGAAGTGTGTAACTTTAGACTAAATTCGGTTCTACTGCTGTTGGGACGTTATTAGTGAATACGAAAGATCCCACTTACTTTTCCATTTCCAATATGGTTTTAGCACCAGGGGCCAGTGGACTGAAATGATCCCATTAAAATGGTCAATGACCTATTTTCTCCCTTTGGTGCAGGAGAGGTTCTTTTCATGTGTGTTTCTCGGCTGCGGTCTTCCTTGTCTGTGAGTCTCATTATGAAGCCTTGACCTCAGGAAAGAAATTAAAGTACAGGGTCATTTCATGGCCTCTGCCTTCATGCTTGGCATGCTTTTTTGACCTCTGTAAAGCATAAACAGTCAGGGGAGAGTGCTGGCAAGGCCAGGACGGGAGCCTTCATCCCTGCACAGGCTGATTAGCCTGGCACGGTGGAAAACCACCCCACAATCTGAAACTGCATTCTGAATTCCGGCGGCACGTGGGGAAAGGGTTTGCTCCTGGTCACCCAGGGAAGCAGACCGCAGTGCACATTTCACCCTCCCTCCTGAACACCAGACACAAGTGCCTGCGATGGTGGTTCAGAAGTGCAGCGTCGCCTGTGATGAGAAGAATGTTGGTGTAACGGTGTATTTAGATGGCTGAGCAGGGCTCAGATGAGACTCACGTAGGCAGTGCCCTGGGGTGTGGAGTGTGAGGGTATCCAGCCATCAGGACTGCTTGTCACGGGAGACGAGGGGCTTGGGAGACACCGGGCACAAGCAGAGGCGTCAAGGCGCACAGGTGTGGCCCTGCTCCAGGGGCAAGTCAAGCAGGGACTGGGCTCCCCACTCTGCTTGATGCCTCTGCCAGGGAGTGGGCCTGGCTCTGCGCTGCGATGATGCAGCTGCCTGCACGTGGGCATTTGTGTGTACGCAGGAGGGGCCGGGACAAGGCCCGGAACTGGAGTTGCAGGGCTGAGCACTCCAGCCACTGCTCCTGCCGCGACTTTGCTGGGGTCCTTTCTCCCTTGTCCCAGAGGAGTTGACTGCAGCCACATTTCTAATAGAAGTGGGTCATCTGGCGACTCAGGAAGCTGCTGGTGTCCCCAAGTTCCTGAGAATGCCTGGTGGCTTCCTGGAGGCTGCAGCGGGTCAGAGACCTCACTGAGAGTAGGATTGGTTCTCATGACATGCATTTTAATTTCATTCTGTTGTATAATGGCATGCCTTTTTTGGTTTCTTCAAGTTTATAGAGGCAGTGTATTTTCAGTGTAGAAAGCTAAAAATTGAAAATCAGTAGGAAAAACAGACGCACATTGTATAAAGAAGACCCAAGTCCAGTTTGGACAGAATCATGTCAAAATCTTTTGCTAGACATACACGCTCTCCTCTGTGTCTCATGTCTAGGTTGAGGGGGCAGTTTCGTCTGGAAATTCCCTGAAAGGATCTGGACAGTGTGTCTCCATCAGTCTCCAGTGTGATTTCGCAAAGCCTCTTCTACCATGTTTGGGAATTACTAACTGAGCTGGTTTAGACCTGCGGTGAAAATCTGAGCCCTGCTGCTTGCTTAGCTGAGTGCCCTTGGGCAAGGTGGGTACAATTTTTCTGAGGCTTGGTTTTCTCACCTGTAAAATGGGGTTAATATCTACTTCATGAGGTTATTGTGAAAAGCAAATGCCTGGCACCCAGTGCTGTGTAAAGGATAGTTTTTTAAAAAAGAAGCAAGAACTGTGAAGATAGGCAGAGACACAGATTTTGGGGGGCCAGCTTCGCCGTGCCCCAGGCAGATGCCTTCCTCAGGAAGTTCGTGCTCACAGCTGGTTTGATTTTAGCTCATGCCTCCACAAAGGGATTCTAACTCCCACATGCTAAAAGCCAGGATGCTGGGCACTGTCACCTGCTGCCAGAGACTGTCTCCATGTAGAGCGAGATGACTTTGGGTGGCCAGTGTCACTGTGGGCACCGGGCAACGGGGGAGGAATCAGAGAAATGGTGCTGAGCCATGCGGGAGCAATGTGGGCTCGGCCACAGCTAGGTCAGCTGCATGGGGGGTTTGGCACAGGCCCCTCCCAAGACTGTACATGACACTAGTTTGATGCGCAGGGCCGTGCTGCCTGCAGTAGGGTGTCTGATGTTCATATAGCTGAGAGGAAGCTCATCTGCAGTGCTCCTGAGGCCCGGTTTTGTGCAGGACCTACAAGACCTACAGACTCCATGTCCCGTGGCCTACGTGTGGGGTGAAATTTGAAATCCCATTAGCTTTTTCCAGATGACATGTCCAGCCTGTCCAATTTGCAGTTTATTCAGGAATTTGTTGAAGACCTATTTAGGGTGTTGACATCTGGAAATAAGACATGGCCCCTGCTGTTATGGGAGTCTCAGTATAGAGTGGCCATTCCTAGAATGTTCTGTGGGTCTCTCATCTCTTGAGATGGTCCGTCCATTGGAAAAGCATTCCATAGCCAGAAGGTTTGGGAAACAGTGTATAGGACATAACTCTTGAAGAGTCCTGGTACATATGAGCATTTGGAACCTCTAATATGTCCCATAGTAAGGGGAAGGAGGAAAAAGTAATGTTTCCCATGCTTATTAAAACATGAAATCTTTCTGGCACTTAATGCTTCTTTACCACTCCTGGAGCTGGTATTCCCTGGCCTAAAAAAAAATTCTGCCCCAACACAACCTGAGTTTTTCAGAGTGAGATTCGTAAACAAAGCTATACAGAAATTATGCTTCATGTATAGATAGAGATCTAGGTAGTACTTTCAGATCCTTTGAGATCTGATTCCATTAAAAAAATTCCTTAAAGAGGAATTGCAAACTGCCCTGTATGTGTAGCTGGCTGGCTGGGTGTTCATCCGTCCCTACTGACACCCTGTAGGACACTTGGTGACCCAGAAGCCCACCTCCCTGAGCCTCAGTTGGTCACTGGTGTGTGGCGGGAATGTGGGTCAGACCAGTGAGAGCTTTACGTTTCTTAGGAGAACATGGCGATCTGTATTCTTTAAATGTGGAATTTTACAACTGTAATGTTACTTCAGATTTATGGAACACCGTACTGGCCAAGCAAAAATAAAACACTGTATAGGCCAGTCCTATAGAAGAGCTCGGGTCCCTCCTGGGGAGGTGGGATAGGGAACGATTTTCAGATGAGCAACGTACCTAAAGCTAAAGGGTCTGTGAGTCCGAGGCAGATACCACGCCCAGATGATTTTGTTGCTGACCCCGCTGTCCGCGCACGTTCACCTTTCTGGGCTTGTGGGACAGCGTCACTGGCTCAGCGGATGTCTGCTTCCTCCCTGACACAGTTTCCGCAGTGAGCTTTGGAGACAGTCCGAGCTTTGGGTAGCCTTCTACTTCTTTCATCTCCTTTGCCATTCTTATTCTCACCCCAAGTTTGGAAACGGTGGCAAGCCTGAGCTCTAGTCCTTGACCCTGCTTACTTGCTTAGGGGTCTCAGTCTTGCAGTGGTAATGCCATCTATATGCCCAGGCCATGCATGTTTCTCTTTCCAGCCCAATTCTTATTCCTGAATTTCAGGCATATGCATCCGAGCCTCTTGCCACCTCCAGTCTAGTAGATGGTGAAACTGGCAGAGCCAAAATGGGCATCCTGATCTTCCCGGCACCCAGAGCTTCTCCACACCCAGCTTTCCCCATCGGGGTCAGGGTCTGACACTGGCTCTGGTGGCCTGTGTGGCTGATGCGTTCGCTTCGTTCAGGTCTTGAATCAAATGTTCCCTTCTCAAGGAGGCCCGCCTTGACTGCCCTGCCCGAGACTGTGCATCCCCCCTTTGGTACCTCTGATTTATCATCTTCTGTAATACCTGTTTTCTGACATACTGCATGTTCTTGTCATGCTTTTTGTTCAGTATCTGCCTCCCCTGCTGGAATGTGAAGATCCACAAGGGTTAAAAATACTTGTCTGTTTTATTTATTGTTGTACCCGTACATTCACTATCAGGCACATAGTAGATGCTCAACAAAATATTTATTGAATGAATAAATGCCTATTTATTCAAGAGAAGATGTACTTAAAAGCTCTAGCTTGTCATAAAAGTTCAAGTGTTAATGTCCACTAACTAGTTTTGAACTAGTCCCCTGTTTTGAACCTCAAACCACTGAGGGTGTATAAATAGAATGTATTCAAAATTTGTTTGGTAGATGGAAACACTACTATAGAAGGGGCAGGTTCTAGGAAATAATATATGTATCAATAAGTACATATGTACTTTTCTCTGATCAGGAGAAAAAATAGTAGATGAAATAGTCTAATGGGCATCTGACTATTGCGGCATTCCACTAGCTTTCTGTTAGGCATCCAATTTAAAATTGAACAGAAAGGTACTAGAGACTTCTTTCTCACTTGAATAGCTCATCTCCCAGTGTGTTGCTAATCTCCAGTTTTGCCCAAAGATAGTATTTTTAAAACTTCCACACTGAGTTCCTTTGTGTATCAAAGACAAAATTATTATCAAAATTATTACTCATGTTCTTTGTCATGCAAAAAAGCTTAAGTAATGTTTTTAATAATGAAAACCACTAAAAGTGGTTGGGCTAAATTCATTGTGTCTGTTTCTACCCTGCTTTGGGAAAGAATTTTTCTCTGTACAGTGGTGTAACCCCTTGGTGCCTGCATGAGATTTTCCGCTACTTTTCCACATAGGAGTGGAACGTGTATTCCATTCGGAGACTTGGAGCCGAAGCTGCAGCCTTGCATGCCCCTTCCCTCAAGGCAGAAAGGTTTTGAAAGGTAATATTTTAGGAGCTAGGATTCCTGTCAGGCTTGAGGCCGTATGATCACTGCAAGCTGGGAAGTGATCCGGGTACATGTGGCCCGTCCACCTATCTGATGCTCAAGCAGACATCACTGATACCAGGGACTCCTTGTCCACGGAGTCTCACAATCTTTTACAAACATTGCAGTCCAGGTAGTCACCACCAGTCGATTTGAATTGACATGTGGAATTACAGTTGTGGATAAAATAAAAGTAGTAGGGAAATATTTTTAAAAGATGGTTGGCAATTGTCAGGTGGACTGACACTCATAAAGCCTGGGGTCAAGGGCAAATATCAGATGCTGCCATCAGCGCAGCTCTCCTGAATTCCAAAACTCAGGATCCTGTACTGCGTGGTCTTCTCAGGGGCTTTGGAGCAAGAGACACGGTTATACCATCTTCATCGTGGCTGATCAGCATCTTGGCTGCCCACACGCGTCTTTGTTTCAGACTCCTTAGATTATTTGACATACAGATGTGACATATTCTGAGCTTCCTTCGGAAGAATCAGGTGGCCTGCAGCTTTAATTCCTTTTCCAATAGCTGTCTTTGTTCTAGTTAAGAAGTCCCAGCCCATAAAGTAGTTACATAACAGGGGACTAGGAAAGAAGTCTGGGAATAGGATCGCTCCCCAGAGAAAGGAAAACACACTGTAATTTTCTCAAGCCCCAAATCTATAGTGCTTCTCTGCTGCTGAAAGAAATTCTGTATTTTCCCCTCCCCTTTTCAGAGAAGAATTAGGAAAGGATCAAAGAACATATTTACCTGGATGTTAGTGGGGCCTGAGTAGGTAGGAATTAGACCTTTTCTCTCTCCACTGAGGGAAGCAGAGGCCATCTGCAGAAATGATTCAAACCCACGTACCTCCAGGGGAGCAGTTTTATTTGCCACTGCATTTATTGTAGCACCAGGGAGCTTGACAGTCATTCCAAACTTTTGCTGCAATAGCGCTGCTCGTGTTGCCCGTGGCCATTAGATGAACAAAAGGAAAAATTGACTTTCCTCCAGCTGAAAATTAACACCTTGGATTAATTAAAAAAGCAAACGTAATCAAGGCCACTGGAATTTTCTCTGAAGGTCCTTTCTTCGGGGTGCCTCAGGACTGCAGTGAGGCCTCTCAGCTCATGCGGGGGTTGGGTGGGGGAGCTGAATGTTTCATCAGGATTCATTTATAATGGAATTTGCCCAATGTAAGTAGAATGGAAACTGGTGGGAGGCTGAAGCCTCTCTCGCTGCACGTGGAAGGGGTTGTCACCGCTGTTTATTTTGGAGGAGAGGAAGGGGGAGACAGAGGGCACGTGGGGCTACACAACACAGTCTGCAGTGAAGCCACCGCCGCAGTTAGTTCTAGTCCCCGGGGGCCCGGTTCCTAGCAGGGTGCCCTGGGAGAGCACCTTCCTCTCTCCGAAACCGCTTTCTCATCAACAAGGCGGGGCTACATAATAGAGCTCACAAGCCACAAAGCCCTTTCTAAACTGTAAGTCCTTTGAGGTCCAGGACCCTGGCTTGTTTGTCTTTCTGCTCCCCAGGCCTTAGCCTAGAGCCCTCTGCAGGGTGGGTACCCAGAGCGCGTCAGGAGAACTGGATTCCTGCAGGCATAGGCGGACAAAGACAAGAGTCGAGGACAGCGCCCCCTCCTCTCTGAAATATGACACCGTCCTATAAATGACTTCAGTTTGTGTGCCCCTCAGACAGTGACTAATGATTCTCAGTCTCCTTGAGCACATTAAGACGCAATTACATTCTGTTAGCTCAGCTCTCCTGCCTTCTAGATGAGAGTGGTGAGCACGGCTTCTCTGCTTGAGTCACGTTTTGCTGCAGCAGATTCCATTCAACCTCCTGACACCAATTTGTGTGATATTTAAGCACTTAGCACTTAGATAGGAAAATGGTATTCCCGCCTGTGTCCTCTAGGCAGGCAGCCCACTTTGAGGCTTAGCCATGTGATTTCCGCTTTCCCCAAGTCTAGTCCACTCGATTGAAATTCTCCTGAAATTCACTCATTAGGCTCTCCCATGATCCATCGCTATGAAACTGATTATCGCAGTGTTGTCTTTTACCATTATTAATCTCTGGAGATTGATGCTCCCTGGTGCTTCTGACTGACTCACATGATTTCAGCTATTAATCTTTATCTCAATCAAATTATTTACTGTTTTAACTTGGAAGGTCTTGCTGCCTCTGGGGGTGAATCTTATCAGCTCTAATGGCTTCCCAGTGAAAGCTATTTTTTAAAATCCCACAAACTTTATGGTTTGCAAACAAATTCTACACCCAAGAATTCCTGCACAGTGCTGTTATCTTCTTGAGCCCCGCTTCCAAACAATGTTTCTCCCCCTTTTGGTCTGTCTTCCTCTTTCATGGGGTCAGTTGAATGTGGTGCCTGAGAAATGACCTTCCAAATTCTCCATTCAGATTGCCTGATTTGTAGGACACTACTGTGGTGGACGTAAGAATGCTCCTTGCAAACGTCCTACTACAAAGGATGCAATGGACTAAGTGTCCCGGCTGCTGTCCTTTGACATCTATCACAGGTTTGCACCAGGACCACATCTCCTAAGGACTCCTAACTTCTAGTTAATAAATGAAAGTGCTGGGGATAGGGATACTAAAGCAGACTCACTCCCAGAAGACGAGAGACTTAGTTGTCTACCAATTTGGGCTCTGAGGCTCCCTGTCATTTTGCTGAACCTGCCTTAGACTGCAGGGCCATCTTGAGTGCTTCCACCCAACTTTCTCTCCCTCTAGCTCATTTGGGGCCAGACTGCAGTCGGAGCTGACGGCTCTCCCGTACTGTCCCAGCTTCCTCCCCAAGACTGTGACTCACACAACCCTTTTTCTACCTCTCTCTGCAGATAAAGACCTAGCTACACAGGGTGAACTTAACTCTAAAGAAAAGTGATTCTGGGAAGGATACGAGCAACAGGCAAATCTCTCTGGGAGAAAGCTGAATCAGTAAAATTATTAGTGGGATGGAATTGAAATAGCTGGTTTCTAAGATGGGGCATGTAGCATTCGTTATTTCATTCAAGGACTCACTAGACAGAACACTACCTAATTAACCGAATTAAGGTTCAGTATATTCATTAGGATGTATTCACATAGTTCTCAAACAATTGGAGGTCAAAGGTAGGGAAAAGAAAAGACATGACAAATATAATGAGACACGGAGGGTGTGACTGTGCACCCTGAAGTATCCTACAGATGATCGTGGAGTCTGATTCTGCACCTGATAAGTGCGTGGTGGTAGTTTTTCTTTCAACTGTAAACTACTTCCAGGCTTGCATGATAAAAAGACATAAAGAGATGGAGATAATATTTAATAAGAATAAGTTTTGGGAGACAGAAACTAACCCCAATTCATAATTTTACACAACGTTACTAGGAGGGCTGAGGGTTTCTTTTTTTCTTTCCCCACCTCCCGTTTTTTCTTTGTTGGCACATGATAGTTTGACTAAATTAATTATGTAGGTGCCTAAAGTTGCATATTTTCAGAAGTTGTTTGGGCTTTAAACTGAAAAAAAATACAAGAAAACACTACTGGACAAAAGTATTTGCAAACCAGTACTAGAAGACTAATAGTATTTGAACGATGACTTAGATATATAATTTCTGGAATTTACAAAACACTTAGACATGATTGTGTCGCATTTGCCCTGCCCTGTGGGATCCTGTCTCCCCTCACAGCTTCAGAGTAGCAAATGTAGTGACAGCCCCCCCTCATTTCACAGATGGGGAAACTGAGGCTTAGAGAGTCTGTAACACCCTAGATCACACAGCTCAGGCATGGTGACAAGCTGGGTGGAGTCCCCTGCTTGCCGCTGTTCCTCTGCCGGGTGTTCCTGCTCTGACTTTGTTAAGCTGAAGAGTGACAGGCGCAGGGGGCGATTCTCTGATGGATCTTGGCTCTGTGGTCTGGGGAGACCGGTGACTCTCCCAAGCTGTCTCCTTGCCTTTTCCATCGTTTCCTGGCCTGAAGCATGTGTAGGTGGCAGGATCACAGTAGAGGGAAATTAGAAAAGCAGACCATTTTATTGTTGTTGTTATAAACCAATAACACATGGATTTCAAGTATCTACCCTAAATTCCTTTCCAATGAGTAGATGGTCTTTGTGTCTTTTAAAGGGCCACATCTTATCCCTAGTAAAGTATGAGTTCAACAAATATTTATGGAGCTACTTCATGATAAGAATTAAGCTAAATGTGGTGGATAAATAGATACATCAGATGCTGTCAGCCTCGCCAGGGACTCGGGGGCAGGTAAAATGTTTCTGAAACCATCTTCCTTAATTATTTAGGGAGCTAGTCAGGAGTACAGATCCACAAATCAATCTGATGAACCAGAATCGTTAGGGGTGGGGAGGGGACCCAAACATATATATTCTGAAAACGTAAGTGATCCGCTCTAGGTCACAGCTACACAGTTCAAAACCACCACACCAGCTAATCTGTTTTCCTCACTTGAGGGACTTGCATTAGTTACTGATATTATTTGGAAATATATGGCCAAGACCCAGGAGAAAGGAACTAGCTAAACATGGAAGGAAAAAACCCACAAAGTAATGGTTCTTTATATGTGAATATGAGTTATATTCTCCCCCTGCTCTGCCTGTAGGGGACAAGCTGCATGTAAGGTTGATTTGATAGAGCCTTGACCTAGAAGGAAGAAAACTGGGAATCTAATCCCTCATCAGCGAATAATTCCAGGTGCTCTCGGCTTCTGGTTCCTTGCTGCACAGTCGGGTAGGATGGGCCGGGTGAGTGTGACATGTCATTCCAGGGAACATGCAGAGCCCAGCAGGGACCCTCCACTGCTGGCCGTTGAAGGTTTGTGTTGCTGAGTAGTGTTTCATGTCTAGAAAGCCAAACCTCACAGACTGATTCCTGGATCTACAGAATGAGTAAACGTCAAGATGCACATTATATTAGTTAAATATATAGAAAACAGACTTTAAGAAAGGGCATAATCCCAGTTGTCTTCTAGAAAGTATGTACTTCATGAGATTATTCAAACATATCCGTGGAGTTTCTTCTCTCTTTCAGGCACTGTGCTAGGTATCAGTACTGCCTGGGGATGGGCTGGTAGCATCATTCTTCAGATGGGCCAGAATGCTCTGCTAGCTGGCACCTTGGCGTTCGTCCTCCTTCCTGTCACAGCAGAAAGAGGCGGCCTGACCAAGTGGAGTAGTGGCGGAGAAGCAATTGAGCTCTTCTCTGCATGCAGCCCACACCTTCAAAGGTGGAACTCACTTCCAATCAAAGGAATGAAGTGTATACAGATCCAGACTAAAAGCTTTCTATCACGTTGCCTTTTAACATTTCTTGCTGCTTTTAGAAAGGGGAGAGAGAATCGGATTTGGTGACACCACTTCTAATGGAATCTTTACCTTTGATGGGTTTTTTTTTCTTTTTTTTAAGGAGAATCACTGTACATGCTCATAACGGAACACTTTCTGTCTTGCAATGTCAGTGTGTTTTTTTCCTCAGACACAGACAGGGTCATATATGGCACTGTGATCCTGGGGTCCAGTGTGGCTGGCTCCGAGGAGGTCATGTGTGGCAGCCTCTGCCCACGTGCTGAAAATTTTGAGGGATGGTTCCTTCCTGGGGTGGTTCCTATCTCAGGCCTTTGAAAGGCCTGCATTTTATCAGTCTGGCATCTCACTACCTTTCCACCTCTTCCAGGCAACACTGAGTCCCAGGAAACCACGCCGTCCCCACTAATCCAGCTAACCTCTGACGCAGGTAACTAACTGGCCATCACAGCTGGGCAGATTCTTTTTCTAGCCAACCAAACGCACCACACCCCGCCCATCTCCCCAACTCAGGACACAGTCCCGGGAACGCCGATCATCTCTGCCTTGTTTCCGTGTTCTCAAAGTTAACATGTTATACACTTACCAATACTCATCACAAAATTATTTCAGGTAATTTTAGAATAAATAATATGCAGATTACATTCTGAAATAGTAGTTCCAAATAAAAATATTAGAGAAAATTGTTTTCTCTGAAAACTTAGAAAATAAAGGACAGCACCAAGAAGAAGACATTTCTCCTGTCATCTTTCTATTACCAATATTTTGTATATATGTTTTTTCCCTCTGAATCAGGGATCTTCTTGCACTGTCCTGTTAGAACTTTTCTGATATATTTGGATTATTAACCCTACCTTTACATCTTCTTTTTAAGAGAAGTTTTAGAGCTGTACATTATTCCATAGGATTTATATGCCAAATACTCTATTATTAGGTGTTCAGAAGTTTTTTTTCCCTTCTACTTTTTATCTGCTAATCTGTCAGGACTACATTTGAATTCAACTGTTTTTATACTTCTGTGATATTTTTTCCCAAAGGGTAAAAATCTTGGAAGTGGAGTTGCTGGGTTACTCAGGCTATTTTTAACAAGTTTTATGGGTTCACACCATCCACAACCATTTGGAGAGGGTCCTTGGATTAAATTCAGCAGCACCCTGCAGGTGGCAGGGGGAGTGGTGGTGTACAATCTCTGGTAATTTGATAGGTCAAAATGGGGACCTGTTATAAAGATATTCATTGTTTTGATAACTACAGATTTTCAAGTGTTGTCCTCTTAGGTTGACTGGATTTGTGTGTGTTTCCCTTTGTTGTTTCTTTTTCTTTTTTTATGTTTGTTGGTACTGTTGTTCGATGCATTGCCCACTGTAGTTAAAGTGCCTTTTGATTATCTTGTGAACTCTTCTCATAGTTGATAGTTCACAGGCTTTTGTAGGACTTATAACAGTAAAGTTTTTATTTCATTTCAGTACTGAATCTTTTTCATTGTCTCTTCCTTTGCTTACTGATTACCTTACTCTGAACATGAGTAATGCAACATACATTTTTCCTTAGTTCTTATAGGCTTCATTTTAAAAAATTTAAAAATTTGCTTAACTGATCTGAATTTATTTTGATGTATAAAGTGGGGGGCAGGTATTTAACACTCTGATGGGGCAGACGAACCTAAGCATCATTTGTAAAACATCTCCTGCCCTGGTTTACATGCCTCTTTTTGCTTATATTGACTAAGTACATATTTTTGTTTTAATTCACTTTCTATTCATTACCACCCCTTACTCTTAGGTCATTGTCGTCATTTTAGTTGTGTATTTTAAATATATTTTATTTATATGTATTTATATATATGTAGCTTCACATTCTCTGGAATTTTCTCTTCCCTTGAAAATTAATCTATTAATCTCTTAAACTGTATTTTTCTTTCTGCTATTTAATATGTGATTTTTTTCCCCCTTAGATTATATAGGTGAACTATTGTTGTCAATGTTCCTTAAGGGCTTAAGCTTTCTCTTCCAGCTAACCTGCTCTCAGGGTTCCCTCCGTGGCCTTACACCATACAGGACTTGCGTTTCAGACCACTAATGATTCATGCCTGTTGACACCACGCACCAGTAATTGTTAGCAGTCATTGCTCTTGCTCTCTCCCATTCCTACTGTATTTCTACTCTTCTCTTTCCTTCTAATTTTTTTTTTCTCACTTGTTTCTCAACCAATACAGCTAAATAGCTCAGACTCTTGGGAAAGTGGTGCTTTTCCAAGCTAGAACGTGTATTCCTTTTTTCACAGTGTGGGATTTGGGAAGTCCTTACATGTTCTCAGACTTTCTCTAAAGAACTGAAAGACATCAATGTGAGCAGTAATCTCAAACTGTAATTCGCCATGCAGTCCCAAGTCAGTGGAGAGAAAAAATACTCTTCCCACAGGCTTGCTTCCCTGACAACAGCTCAGTGATCCGTGCTAGAAACTACCATCTCTTTGATTATAGGGGTCACGTATATAGAACCTGTATTTCTCTCCTCCTTTCCTCTGCAAGCTGAATGGCAGATTTCCCATCAAAATGTAACTTAAAACTGTATAACGTCACTGGGGGCCTTTACTATATTAAGAAGTTAGCAGGCATGCTTTGCCAGTAATTTTTCCATCCCATGAGTTTGACATTTCCCCTGCCGATTGCTCTTGCAGTGACCCAGAGGGTCGATCACCATTCTGTCTTTTGCTACATGCTGTTAGTTAATGTAGAAATCTTCTAAGAAACTGTACAGCATCATGGTTAAGAGCAAGAGCTGGTGAACCTTTTCTGCACATGGCAGATAATAAACATTTTTTGACTCCATGAGCTGTGAGTCTCTGGTGCAACTACCCAACTGGGTCATGATAGTGAAAAGCAGGCAGAAACCATATGTGAGTGAGCATGGCTGGGCTCCCCCAGAGCTTTGTGCGCAAAACCAAGCAAGCTGCATTTGGACCCTGTGACAGGCTGACCCTAGTTAAGACTGTAGGTTCTGGAGCCAGCTTGACATTGCTTCATGCTGTTCTAAGTGTGACCTATGGTAAGTTTCTTACCTTCCTTGTGCCACAAAAATTGGGCATCCATAAAAGGAAGATGGTTATAATATCTACTTTAAAGGGTCCTTCTCAAGAGTGAAGAAATTAGCACAGAAACAGCTCTTAGAATGTGTGTGCCTGGGAACATAATAAACCCTAAACTAAGTGTTAAAACGTTGTATTGGTTTGAGGTTAATATACCACATAGATCATTGATAAATTCCAAGTCACTGCCGTAACTCTGCGAGGTTTCCCTTTCTCTGAGTTTGAATCACTTGGGCCTTGGGTCTTCCTGGATCCCTCCCCGGGGTAAAGTCTTTCAGGAAATGCCAGAAGGAGGTTTAGCTGCTGCTGGCTCTGTTGTTTTACTTGCGGTGGAAGCAGTGGGTCTTTCCAGGATACTTAGTAACAGAAAACAAGGTCTACCTTGTGACAGCTCCAGAACAGTTCATTGCCTGTATCTCTGTTCACATGGTTTGCCAGTCAAGATCTATTTACTCCATGGTTTCCTGGCTAATCATTTTCAGCATGGCACTGATTGAGCTGTTAATAAAGTGTGAAGGTGCCTTGCAGAGACATTCTGAGTCTTAAAGAAACCATCTCCCTCTCAAACTGCAAACTGCCGTGTCCTCTGATTCCTCCAATATTCTGGCGATAGCATCTCCAATTGTAAAATTAATCAAACTTCTCTCAGTGACAGAAATGTTAATTTAAAATTTTTGTCACAATTACCAGGAGTGTTATTGCTGCTTCTGACTTGTAATTAATTTCTCCTTCCCTTTCTCCATCACTAGGTTAGACTCCTTTGTAATAGTGATAAATGAAATAGCTGCCTGACCTTTTTTTTTTATTTAAAATAAATTACTTTACAAGAAAAAAATTACCTCTAGGTAATCAACACCTTCAGATAAACAGGGGGACACGGGGCATGAGGTACTTTATTGTCTCTCCTCTCTTTCTCTTTAATTTGTGTGTCTTCGGTGACTGAAATGACAAATGGGAAGAGAGCAAAGTCAGTCTACTTTTATGGCTGTGTTCCCATGTGGAACTAATTTGGCTTTGTGGTGGTGGTTTTTATGGGTGCTGGGGAATACCAGCAAAATCAGCCTGCGATGCTAAGGAGAGATGGTAAATTAGAACACAAGAAACCGACAGGGCAAAAAAGGACATCAGATGTTATGTTTACTTGTGCAACAACTAGAAAGTTCAACGTCCTCTCAGTGTGAACAAGCACAGGGGGCAGGCCAGATGCATGGTGACACCTGGGAGCATGCTAGAAATGCAGACTCTCAGGCCCAGTCCCAGTCCCACTGAATCAAACTAGGATTTGGAAAACATTAGGACCCGGATGTTCAGATGGCATGTCTTGGAGGCAGTTAGCAGTGAGGTTTATAAACCTCAAGCTCATGGTACAACAGCACCATTTGTGCAAAGAATAAGAGTTCCAAGGTGCATATTTGAATTTCAGAACGTGAAAAGACATACTTACCAACAGGAATTCCGTTCCTAGTCCCCCTGAGAAATGGCCAGCTTTGGTGTGGCTATCAGAATTGTCTGCTTTTGAAAGGCAGGGACCATTCACAGTAGAAGATCACCACGGGTCTGAGTGAGCCAGTGGAAAGGGTAATGGAATTTCCTAGAGCTATGGCACACATCCAAAGCAGCTGGTATGAGGGTGTAAAGAGCTTTTGTAGAGCAAGTAGATTTGTTTGTTTAGCAATGGTGGTTGGGAGAGAATGAGACAGGGTTTCCTGCTTCCTGAAACTGAATGACGGGGTAGGAGGATATTGCCTGGCTGAGATGCTGGGGACAGAACATCATGTAGATGCAGCAGCCCTTACTGGGGACCAGTGATGTGCCAGCCCCCGTGCTGGCCTCTGGAAGTACAGCCCTGAAGACAATATGGGTTCCCCTCTGGAGGAACTCCTGGGGTCTGGATGTGGTGGGCAACCGACTTTGTTTTCCTCTGGGAATGGGTTTTTTTATTTCCTTTGCATCTGTTACTTTTCCCATTAATTCAGTTGATGACTGTATATAGCTTCTATTTTTGCTTCCAGATCTAATCACAAGTAAGGTGACCGCTGGGGCCACTATCCCTGGAGTTGGGACACTTGGAATGGGACTTCCTGGCATAACTGGGAATGCCCTCATTTGTTCCTGTTGTTGTTAGTCATCGAGGTAGTTAAAGAGGCTGGTTTTTAAAACCTCCATCCTCAGCAGAGGGCTATGAGAATGAGGATTACGTGCACGGTGATTTTCTCGGGAAAACCAGACTGGCTTGGGATCTTTGTTGTGAAATCCTCTGTCAAAATTAATTAAGGGAATCATGTAATTACAATGAATGCATCTAGATGGCCCCCAATGGATTGTTTCTTAATATGGGATTAGTTCGTAAACATCTGAAAGAGCAATGAAAAGACTAAATGGACTCTTTTTGGGCTAAAACAAATCTTCGTGTTAGTTTTATCTTAATGGCAGTGATGGTTAGGATGTGACTCTTGCCCCTGTAAACTTTATCGCATTAGGTGTAAATCCTCAGATGGGGGCCCAGGGTTGGGAGGCCCAACAGACAAGCCGGTATTATTTTTAAAACTTGGGCACGTCACAAACTTATCACAGGTGGCAAGGCTGGCAGGAGATAATTGCCAGCCTCCCGGGTTCATAGGGAGGCACGTGCCTTGACACTGGGCTTCTCTGGCCCTTGATAAATGGAGTTATCACTAATACCCACATGCTGCTGAGCATATTATTTCAGTCACCAAAGGACTTCGTAATATGCCAAATTAGGTTAATTATCTTTTAAGAGTGTTTGGGAAGAACTCTGTTCTGAGGCTATGGGGGATGGGGCACAAGCTGGCCTTTTTAAATATATTTTAAAAATCACAGATTTTTTGCTCCTCCTTTCATTACTATTCCCTGCCTTGAGGGACACCCAGCAAGTGTCCCTTGTGTCACCTTTTTCCGTAGCTAGCCCAGTGTCACTTTTATGGATACCAAGGTCCTATGGGAATATCTCCCCTCCCAGCATGTCCCTTCTTACCCACCGCGTGTCCTGGCAGCTGTTCTGAGCCATAACCGCACTCAATCTGGTTCTTAGAGACTTCTACCCATCTCTGTCCCTTGATATTTGGATACAGATATCTCAGTTCAGGAGGGAGCCTCATGAGGGCAGAAGCAGGGCCTCATTCTCCAGGGACCCTTGCACTGGGCACACATCTGAGAAGCAGTCTCCAATGGGTGTGTGACCAAACGATGCTGGCGAACTGCATCCTGTCGCCAGAATGCAGTTGGTAGAATGTGTGAACTGTGTGCCTTCTCGCATAAAATTCCTTAAATCTCTCTGCTTTCTACAAAATGGAGTAAAAGCTCTTTAACATCACCTTCATGCCCCTCCACCAGGCTCAGCTTAAGCCCACTGAGATCATCTAGACCCTGAAGGTACCGAGCCCCCTCGTGCCACTGGCTCTCCAACATGCCCTTCTCTTTCCCCGGAAGGGTCTCACCCCTACTCTTTGCACTCCTTTGTGGTTAGCTCCTGTTCCTCCTTAGCTCTCTGCTTTGATATTACTTTTCTGGGAAGCTTTGAGGTCCCCAACACTGGTTCAGGCACATGTCTGTCTCCGTAGCACCCCATGCCACTCCCACACTCCCACACGACTTGGCACTTTGACCTTCTCGACTGCAAACTCATTGAGGACAGGTGTCATACCTCTCTTAGCTCATCTTTGATCCCTAGCCCCTAACACAATGCTCTGCGCAGAGCAGACACTCAGTTATCTCTATTGTTATTAATGAGAGTGACATTAATCACAGATGCTATGGGGCTAGGAAGTAAGTACATAGTGTGGCTGCTCCGTGGAGAATGGGGAGCAAAAGGTCCTGGCTAGGAGCTGTTCTGTGCTGAAGTGCTCATGCCCTAAAACAGGAGGGTAGGGCCTGGGGTCAAAGAGGGACACTGCTGCTCGGTGGGCATTCTGATGTAGCTTTGGGGATGGTCTTGAGAGGAGCTAGTGTGTAGTGACTCGTCTCACTATCAATGTTGGTGGGAGCATTACTAGAGACACTGGAGGAACTTTACCTTGAATAACTCTGTTCTTACTTTTATTATTTAGTATCGTGTCCTAAAGCTGTGAAGTGAGCTATGACACTGGACCAAGGGATCTTTCAAAAAATATTTTCAGTGATGTTTAATTCTAAGCATTCCTTCTTTTGGCAAGATGTGCCCTCTAGTTCACTGAATTTGCAGGCCACGAGTGGGGATGGTTCAGCTGGGCTCCGTGTATCTGAAGCCATCGGCCACCTACCGTCAAGTATTTGTGTTTCCTGCTGACTTTCTTGACAAGCATTCTATGCCTGTGTGCTATAGATGGCATTGGTTCTTTTCATTCAATAAGTATTCACTGGAGGTCAAACTGTGCCAGGCACACAGTCACGGGGATAAATAAGACAGGTGATCTGTGGTCCTTCCCTTGGGGGAACTGGACAATAAACAGAAAAGAACAAGGATAGAGCCACACTGTGAGGACACAACGGGGAAGCAGTGATAGTGATGAGACAGGCAGACCTAAATGCCAAGGACTAAGGCTGGCCTCTGTGGAGGGTGTATTTATAGAAAAACTGAAAGATCAGAGAAAGCCAGGGGCACTGTTCCAGACCAGAGGACACAGGATGTACTCAGGCCCTGAGGTGAGGAAAGGCCTGGAAGTTTTCAGAAACTGGATGTCAGAAGAACACACTGGCAGGAGAGAAAGGCCTGGGGGGCGCTGTCATGTGAGGTACTGTGGGAGAAGCAGGCAGGGTCTGAGTCATGCAAGACCAATGTGGTGTTGCCATATTTGCAGGGACATCGAAGCCACTGCAGTATTTTAGGCAGACAAATGAGATGGTTTCACTCATAATTTTTTTTTTTTTTTTTTTTAGAGGGCATCTCTCATACTTATTGATCAAATGGTTGTTAACAACAATAAAATTCAGTATAGGGGGGTCAATGCTCAATGTACAATCATTAATCCATCTCAAGCCTAATTCTCGTCAGTCTCCAATCTTCTGAAGCATAACGAACAAGTTCTTACATGGTGAACGAATTCTTGCACAGTGAATAAATTCTTACATGGTGAACAGTACAAGGGCATTCATCACAGAAACTTTCGGTTTTGATCATGCATTATGACCTATAAACAATCAGGTCAAATATGAATATTCGTTTGATTTTTGTACTTGACATATATGTTGATCCCACATTTCTCCTATTATTATTATTATTTTTATTTTTAATAAAATGCTGAAGTGGTAGGTAGATGCAAGA
Source organism: Manis javanica (assembly GCF_040802235.1). NCBI lineage: Eukaryota > Metazoa > Chordata > Mammalia > Pholidota > Manidae > Manis > Manis javanica. The sequence goes on from NC_133158.1 coordinate 8,275,338, forward strand.
TAAAGGTAGAAAACATAGTTTAGTGCTGTAAGAGGGCAAATGTAGATGATCAGATGATCAGGTGTGTGCCTATGGACCAAGTATTAATCCAAGCTAGACAAGGGCAGCAAGACATCCACGGATGCAGAAGATTTCTCTCAAAGCAGGGGGGGTGAGGTTCTGAGCCTCACCTCTGTTGATCCCCAAATTCTCACCTGATGGCCCCCCTGCGACTGTGCCTGTCTTAGGTTGTTCCTCCCTTGAGGAATCTTACCCGTCTCTGGCTAACCAGTCATCTTCCGGGGCCATACAGGGAAATGTAAAGTTGGTAAGTGAGAGAGAAGCCATATTGTTTGCAAAGGTTAGCTTTTTACTTCTTTGCAGATTTATGCCCTGTGGCTTCTATGCCCAGCACTTGTCTCGAGGTATCTTTACCACGTGGAGGAATTATGATACTCGGTAAATTCGATATGAGGCACGAATTCTATTTAAGGGTTGTAATTAGGAAGGAAGAAGAAAAGCTATAGATGTAGCATATGAAGGAAACATGGGGGTTTCACTCATAATTTTAAAAGCTTCCTCAGTTTACTGTGTTGATTGGATTGGACTAAAAACCACGAAGTACTGCTGAAAGAAAATGTGAAAGACATAAATAAATGGAAAGGTATCCCATGTTAATGAATTAGAGGACTTAGCGTTATGATAACACTACCCAAAACCATCTACACAGTCAGTGCAATCCTTACTAAAAAAAAAAAAAATGAACAAGAAATTTTTTTTGTAGAAATAGAAAAGCCAAACCTAAAATGTACATGAAATCTCTAAGGACCCTGAATAACCAAATCAATGTTGAAAAACAAGGAGGGCTTCCTGCTTTCAAAAATCACTATAAAGCTACAGTAATCAAAACAGTGTGGTATTGCCACAAGGGCAGCCACGGAGACCAATGCATAGAATAGGGAGCCGTAAAGTAGACTCCAGCATATATGATCCAGTGCTTTTTGACAATGATGCCAAGACCATTTAATGGGGAAAGGACCATCTTTTCATCTTGTGAGGCTGGGAAAACTGGATATCCACGTGAGAAAGAAAGAAGCTGGACCCTTACCTTATACCATATGCAAAAATCAACTCAAAATGTATCAAAGACCTAACCATAAGGGTTAAAACTATAAAACTCTTCAAAGGAAACAGAGAGAGAACATCATGACATTGGACTTGGCAATGACTCTGAAACCACAGGCAACAAAAGGAAAATAGATATATTAGACTTCATCAAACTTAAAAACTCTTGGGCATCAAAGGATACTACCAAGAGAGTGAAAAGACAACCTACAGAATAGGACAAAATGTAGTAAATCATAAATCTGATAAGGGATTCATATCCAGAATATAATTAAAAAGTGGGTGAAAAGGTTGAATAAATATTTCTCCAGTGAAGACACACCAGTGACCGACACATGAAAGGATGCTCAACATCGCTATTCATTAGGGAAATGCAAATCAAAATCACAGGGAGATACCACTTCACACCCATTAGGCTAGCTATTATGTTTTGAAAAATGATAATTAATAAGCGGGAGAGAAATCGGAACACTTGTGTATTGCTGGTGGGAATATTCATGGTGCAACTGCTGTGGGAAACACTATGGAGGTTTTCAACAAGTTCAACATAGAATTACCATATGATCCAGCAATTTTACTTCTACCCAAAAATATTGAAAGCAGGTGCTAAAACAGATATTTGTACATTAAGTTCATAGCAGCATCATTCACAATAGCCAAGAGATGAAAACAACCCTCATGCCCATCAACAGATAAATAAATACACAACAGAATATTATTCAGCCTTAGAGAAATTTTGGGACATGCAACATGGATCGAAGACATTCAAATAAGCCAGAGACAAAAGGACAAATATTGTATAATTCCACTTGAAATATGTATAGGCAAATTCATAGAGATAGAAAGTAGACTAGGTTGCCTGGGACTGGGGGTACTTACTGTTTCACGGGTGCAGAGTTTCGCTGTGTGTTGATGAAAAGGTTTTGGCGGTGGATAGTATGACAGTTGCACACCGTGGGGGGGTCTGTAGTGACGCTGGGTTATACATATAGAATGGTTAAAATGATCAATTTTATGCTAGGTATATTTTACCATAATTAAAAAGAAATGGGAAAGGAAAGTTTGGACTGGAAGAAGGGAAAGAGTGCAAACTGGTGTACCAGTGAAGACAAATTTTATTCAGCGTTCAAGTTCGAGTTCCTGGCTTGGATCAGGATGGAGACGGGGGACATGAGGAAAGACGATTTGTGTGTGTGTGATTTGTAGGGATGGAATGTCACTCATTGGGTTTTGTCTTATTTTTTTTTTACCTTGAGCCAAAATAAAAACACCTCTTACTGAAATACGTCTTATTTGGAGAAGATTCCATCACGCCAGTGGCTCAAGGCCCTATGTGTGCCTGCCCAGTTTTGAGTAAGAAGTTCCCTCGGTGTCAAGTTACTTTCATTAATTTTTGGCATTTACATGGATCCCTTAGGGTGATCTTTGTACCCTAGGATTATCCATCTGGTGCCAGAAAAACCCGCATTACTCATAAGGGTCTCTGACACCATGGTCTTACCTGTAAATAAATTTCCCCAAAATTCTCCCCAGGGGTTTGTATATGAGAAGGCAAGTTAGTCTATAAAATATTGATTTTTATGTAGCATTTGCATGGCAAATTAGCTCTTTGGAACTGTAGTCTTTTTTTTTTTTTTTTAACATCATCAAAGAATAACAGAACAGCTTCTATTCCTTATGCTCATCCCTCGGAGATTTACACAAAGAAAATAGCATTGGAGGCCCATACACAAAGATTCCACCACACGGTCACAATTTCCTGAAGTTTAGCTTTTCTGCTTTTGCCAAGGAGAGCCGGAGGGGACACTGTGGAGGCTTGTTTTGGAAAGCGGACTGCTTCTGAAGCCTGTTCATTAAAGCAAAAGGAAATGGCTCCTGCGTGCAGCTGGCCCCGCTTTCTGGGGTGGAACTGCTGTGCTGGTGTTACGGTGGGCGGCAGTGCCTTGTTGAGGCCTGCAAGACCTGACTGGACGGGGATGGGTGGGGTTTGGGCAGCCCCAGGGGGACCGCCAGGCTAATCCCACAGGGTACCCTAACTTATGACCAATAGTAGGAAGTGGGGTGTATATGTCACTAGAGACCCCAGGCCACAGATACTGAGTTCCAGCACAAGAAAACAATTCTCTTAAGAATGTGGTGAGGATACAGGGGCTATTGAGATTTTATAGTTATTTTCTTTTTCACTTTTACAGTAAGTCCATGTTCCCAGGCTGTCTTGAGTTTGGGGGAGAACAATCATAACTCCTACCATAAAAATAACAGTGGCAATTGTAATCTGCTCTCAAATGTTGACTCCCATGCCAGGAACTGTATTCAGGGTAAGCTACGGACTGAACTGTGTTCCCCTAAAATTCATATTTTGAAGGCCTAACCCCCCAATATGACTGTCTTTGGATACAGGGCCTTTCGGGAGGTAATTAAGGTTAAATGCAGTCCTAAGGATAGGGCCCTAATCCAATAGGACTTGTGTCCTTAGAAGAAGAGGAAAAGCCCGCAGAAATACGGTAAGGACATAGCAAAAAAGGTGGTTATCTGCAAGCCAGAAAGGAAGGTCTAACCAGACATCAGCCCTACTGGCACCTTGATCTTGGACTTTCAGCCTCCAGAATGGTGAGAAAATAAATTTCTGTCGTCTAAGCCCCCAGGTGTGTGGTCTCTTGTTAGAACAGCGCTCACACACTAACGCAGGATCATGCGCAGCTTATCCCAGTGAATTCTCACAGCCAGCCTATGAGGTAGGTCTTCCTATCGTGATCTTGCCGATGGCCTCTGATGCTCGATAGGCCAGGTAAATTAATAGCAAAAGCAGGAGCTGAACTTGAGCAGCCTCTCCTCTTAAACTTTGAGAGTAATGGTTTTCACCAAAGAAAATGAAATTTATTGCCGTGTCTGAAATATCTTACTTTCTCGTGTTGTTATACTGGATACAGTGCTTTACCTTCTATGTGTCATCGGCACCCACTGAGGCAGCTTGCACATGATAGGTCCTCATGATTTCACCGAATAAAGGATGTAGGGGCACTGCAAGTAATAGTTAATGTGGAATTATTTGGATCATCCCTTTAATTTTACTGGTTTCACTTATTCTTTCTCTGCATACAGAAGATAAGCATTGCTCCGAAAATTCAGCTGCATACTTGAGCAATTGACTAAAATATAATTTCAGGAAAATTATGATTCTCAGGCAACTCATTGTAAAGAAAAGATACAGAAAGATCATATGGCACCACTGAGATTTTTAAGCAGGGGAGTGGTATATTTGTAGTGGTGTATTTCTCAAAGCCTGTAAAAGAGGCTCATCGGTGTCAGTCTTGAAGTAGTCTTGCTCATTTAACTCCAGCATTGAGTTGTTGAATGCAAAAAATCCTTTGGTCCATGTTCTCAATTATTTTTGCTCCCTGACGGCCAATGCCAGTGGACTCTCCCTCTTTGGAAAGAAGCCATTCCCCGGGTGGTATTGTTCTCATTCTTCTATCTAAAGAGGACCGGACATTCCCTGAGCCTATTCCATGCCTTTTCTCCTCAGCTCTGGGAAAAAAATTTTCCCAAGTCAGAAGCATATGTACATGCCTTTTGCTTTCCTTTGAAATACTGTCTTTAAAGGAGACAAATGATTCTTATCTCCTTAGACATTGGTAAAAGATGGCAAAGCTATGCTCATTGAAAGGAATTCCCAATCTCTGAGACCAAATTCACTGCGACCTCCCTGTTCCCAGAAAGGGCACTATATTGTCATGTGATAGGTGAGCAGGAAGAATTATTAAATGCAAAGAGAAATTCAAGAGATTTCTGGTCCCAGGTAAACTGAACTTCAGAAAACTTGATGTATGTCCATCTACAACTGAGCAAACACAGAACCTCTTCTGTTGACCCCAGTGTACTCAGGTATGTTTGTTTCAATAGCATCACCTCCAGAGAAGTGGGGATCAGGACACATGATGCTTGAACGTTAGTAGTAAATGATCTAAGATGGCATATTTTTGTATCTATTAAAAAATAGAATCCATTTTGCAGATTCATCATCCAGCATGTGTTTTCAAGAATTCACTTCTTAAACTGAGATCAGTTTCTTTCCTCATTTTTTTCTTGCAGTTGAAAATCTCTGAATCCTTCCTCTGCCTTCAAAGTGATATTTAAGCTTTAGAACAGTAGAGTAGAAGGGATAAGGAAGAGATAGAATTCAACCCCCTCATTTTATAAATGAGGAGAATCTGAGTAACTGATTTGTCTAAGGTTACATACCTATTAATGGCAAGCTCATGTCTGAAACCTAGATGCCCTGTTCCTGGGAAATACACTTTGCTTCCAGTCTTGTAAAGGGATAATTGCTTCCATCATTTGAAATCGAGATATGTCTAAATACTGCTGGGTTCAGCCTCATCCCAAGATGGATGTGTAATTGTCTGAGGCATCATCTGTTATTCTGCCAAAGATTCAACACACTACTCAGTGGGAAACCAGTTCTAATTTAAGTCAGAACAAATGACGTGTTTTTTTCCTATTGTGGGGCATGACAAGTTTCAGAAATAATGAGCTCCACTCACCAGACTTCTCTTTGGCTTGGATATTATACTCTAAAGTCACTCTTACTAATATCCTCTAAGGAGCTGAAGGGTTATATGTGGGTTCTCAGAGCCATGTTTTATTATCAGGACCATTCATTCCACTTATGCATACCAGTTAAGTACATGGAATAGAAAGAGGAATTGGCAGTATTGTGTGTGTGTGTGTGTGTGTGTGTGTGTGCTTAACTGAATGTGGAATGTTGCACTGAGTTTTGGTATCATATTAAGGTGCAGGTCTCATTTTTATGTAAACCCTCTCTGGCCTGAGGTGCTTTTCTCATGACAGCCCTCCCTGCTGATGCCTCCTGCCGTAAAGGGAGTTTATGGTCAAAATATCAAAAGGTAGATAGTTTGTTATTGTCAAGCATTTGAGCAGTTGGTTGCAGCAGAGGGGTGGAAACGGTCTCCTACAAACTCCTCCATCTACGGAAAGAGGCAAAGTCCTTTGTGTCATCCAAGCCCCGCATAGCCACTCAAATGCCAGGTGCCTTCCCCAAACACTTCTTTATGTGTCTGCTGTGTGACCTAAATAAGGTTTCTTAACCCTTTGTGCCACAGGCTCTGTGGAACATCTAATGAAAGCCATGGACTTTCTCTCCCCCCACCCCCCAGCCCTGGTGCATATGCGTGCACACTCCCAGTGCTGTTCACAATTTCATAGGGCTTCATGAGCCTCATACACAATTCAGTCTAGTTAAAGGGACAAAGTCAAGCTAACACATCAAATCGTTCATCACGAGGTGGCAAATCCCACCATGGGGGGTCCAGAAGGCAAAGAAATCCCTTTGGGTTGGAGTGATGAAGAAAGTCTTCCCAGGATCGGTAGGACATGATCTGTCCCTTGAAGCACAAACAGGCTTTAGGTAGGTGGAAGGGAAACGTAGGGGTGGGGAAGGGATGTTTTGCCTGAGAGAACAGTGCGTGAACAAGGCTGCAGGGAGAATGTCAGATCAAACAAGCGATAATGTAAATAGCAATGATTATACACAGTAGATCTTTTCTATTCTTAAGAGTCCCCTAACATAAATTTTCAAAACTGGTGATATTGTTGACCTAATTCTGATGAGGAGGAGTGATTTTATGCCAAATCAAATTAAGTCAGCCACAGTTTGGAGTCGCACATGACATCGTTTGTTGTATGATGGTTTTTGTGTTCTTAGCTAAAAGGCCTGTTCATCTTAACCTTTTCTCTGCAACTCTTTCCAGTTCAATGTTATTTTCTGGGCATCAGCAGCTCTTAATAGGAGACCCAATATGTCTTCAATTTATGCAATCCGATCTTTTTTATGCATTTTTCCTATGCTTATGTATTTGCATTTCCACATCCACTTGCATATGTGCAAAAATATTTGTATATGTGCAAAAAATAGGAACCTAAAAGTTTTTCTAAGGTGTTGGCAGTGGTTATCTCTGGGGACTAGGATTGGAAGACAGAGATGGTAAGAGGGGAACTCTATTTTACTTTAAACACTGCTGTGTTGTTTGAACTCTTTACAGTAAGCACACATTACTATTGTAATTAAAGAAAAAGAAATAAGGAAAGAACTTGAATTGAATGTACCTCTAAATAATTCAGGGCAGGCTCTGCCCTTGTGCCTTGAAGCACCACCCAGGTGGTCAGCAGTGACAGTCCTCACCTGGTGGAGACGCACCCCTCTCCTAAAGCCTGGGCTTTTTGAAGGTATGAAGAAAAAAAATTATGCCTCAAGGGAAATTTATTTGACCAGAACCTGTGCTTTTTTAAAAATCATGTAATGAAGCACCTTGCCCTAGATTTCCAGTAGGCTTGCTTTGCTTAGATATGCAGATCTCCACTAATAATTTATAGTAACTGGAAGTTGTATTTGTTAGAGTGCCATCTCATGCCCACACTGGCATGTGCATGTGATTTGCTGGCGCTGGTCTCCCTTACTGTCTCTCTATAATTTGGATGTTTGAAGCTGATATGTGGGTTTACCACAATCTCTTGTCCTCTCTACCCTGAGATTGGGTAGGGGGTCATTTCCGGCACTGCCCTAGGGAACCAGGATGACCCCAAGGACCACACTTTTGGTGTTCTGGCAGAGCTCTAGTGTTCCTTTATGCTAGCAGCATACCCAGAATTCAATGCAAATTTTCGATGTGATGTGAGCTAACCAGCCACACAGAGCCTGCCTAAGGGTTCAGGGATGTAGCATATAAACAGATGGAAAGTGCAAAAGGCTGACTGCTAATTCAATTATTAAGAGCACATGCATTTAAGGAAATAATTTTTGAGTGTGATTATGCTATAACATCAAAGGGGAAAACTGCAAACAAAACTGTCTCCTATGACTACAATGTGAAATAACACATTTAATGAGAAAAAAATCAAAAGGCCACAGGAACACTTTAAGATGATGAATGAGGAAGACAGGAACATGGTTAGTCTCTATTTTTGACATTGATTGCTTCAGTAAGTAGAAAAGGAATGGTGGGGAAAGACTGCATGCATTTTGGTGTAAGACAAGGGCAAGTTATATCACAGAGACAGAGTGGCGTTGTAGTTAAGAACATGACTTCTGGCAGTTCAAATCCTGGCTGCTCCACTTATGAGCTGAATGACCTTGGGCAAGTGACTTCACCTCTCTGTGCTGTAAAACAAAGCTAGTTTAAGTGACTACCTCTTGGAATTATTAAGAATTTTGAAGGAGCTCATATATCCATAGCATTTAGAATATTACCTGGTATGTAGAAGGTGTAACGAAAAATATAAATTAATAAATATATGATCATATATTGATCTCTTAATGCTTGCCAGGCCCTGCCCTGAGTGGGATGTTCCAGTTCATTCCTCAAAACACTGTGAGAGGTGTTGCGATAGTTCCCATTTGAAAGTTAAGGACAGCGAGGCTCAGAGAATGAGTGTTTGTCCAGGATGGCACCAGGAGCAGGATTTAAATATAGGTGATCAGATCTCAGGACCCATGTTTTCAGCTACCATCGTCTCCTGGAGATGGGAAGGGAACAGATAAAGAAATTCTGACCCCAAACCAAGCATCCAAACTATGGCTTAAAATTATTTAGGCAAAATGGACATAGAGTCGTCTTTTGGGGTGATGAGAAACTTCTGGAACCAGAAAGTGGTAATGGTTGCACAGCTTGTGTATGTACTTAATGACACTGAATTTTCCACTTTGAAATATTTACAGTGGTAAATTTTACGTTATGTGTATTTTACCACTGTAGTAAAAAAAAAAAAAATTGCATGTCCAGGGACAAGTAGCCCCCATGTGAAGGGAATGTTGACTGTTAATCTTCGTTGCCACTACTGCAGCCAGGGGGCACGGGGACAATAGTCCGTCTTCTCCTTGAGGCCATTGTCTCTTACTAAAACACAGATTCTTCCCCCTTTATTACAAAGACATTTGATGTGAGTTTAGGATGTAATGCAGTCTCCCTGGGGCAAGCATACAGCAACTGCCCCTCCTATAAGAGGCATAATTGTATTTTCTTCCCTGATAATAAAGTTCATTGCACATTTTAAATCTTGAAGTGAGAAAGCTGAAAGCAAAGAGCCCAAGAGGGATTGTGTTTCCTGTGAATAATTTCACCAGACCGAAGGCAACATGAAGAGGAATGAAATTAAGGGGGAATATTAAGAAATATAAGTTAAGCATAATTTGTTTTTAATTTTTTTTACTGAAATCTGTGAGGAGCCCGTTGTCTAGTTGCTGAATAAGAAAAATTGTGTTTTTAAAATTCCTTATAATGCTTAGAACCAAAGTTTTAGAAAAATTTAATCCCTTCGTGAAGAGGGGCTAACAGGTGTGACAATTATGTCGTGGGCATGTTGTTTTACTTATTAAAACAAAATTTTTAACCATTTAATTGATGGTGTTATGGAAACATGGTAAGGGTGGCCTTTCCTGAGGTTGACTCTCGAAGAGCTATTTTGTCTTGTTTATTACTTTTGTTAGATTTGACCCAAAACAGACATATCAAACTAATTCATAAAATTTATATTTACAACATGAATTACAAAATTGTAAGAGAGTCCTTTGTTCCCTGTTTCCTTGTTTTGGCCATGGAGATGAGGTGAAGGCTTTTACTTTATTTAAAGAACTGGTCTCCTTAACAAATGCTTGAGGTAGTTAAAAGAAGTTTTATCTTATGATAAACCAATGCAAATACAGTATGCAAGAACAGATTCCACTAGAAATCTAGAATGTGTGGAACTTCTGCTGACAAACAAAAGAGGTCAACACAATGGGACAGACTATTTGTTGCTTCAAACAAAAGCCTGACCATGGAGCCCCAGGCTCAGATAACGCCCAAGGGGTTTCAACGCCAGAGCCTTACCATTGTCCTTCAAACTGCTTTTTTATTCTGTAATAACTTACCAGAGGAGACCTACAGGGTGGTGCTATCAGCTGCTTCATTCTCTGTTTCAAGGAAATATGTATTTTTTTGTTTTTACATTATTTTTTATTATTTATTATTTATTATTTTATTTTTTTGAGAGGGCATCTCTCATATTTATTGATCAAATGGTTGTTAACAACAATAAAATTCTGTATAGGGGAGTCAATGCTCAATGCACAATCATTAATCCACCCCCCAGCCTACTTCTCAACAGTCTCCAATCTTCGGAAGCATAACAAACAAGTTCTTACATGGTGAACAAATTCTTAGATAGTGAGTAAGTTCTTACATGGTGAACAGTACAAGGGCAGTCGTCACAGAAACTTTCGGTTTTGATCACCTATCATGAACTATAAACAATCAGGTCAAATATGAATATTTGTTTGATTTTTATACTTGATTTATATGTGAATCCCACATATCTCCCTTTATTATTATTATTTTAAATAAAATGCTGAAGTGGTAGGTAGATGCAAAATAAAGGTAGAAAACATAGTTTAGTGTTATAAGAGAGCAAATGTAGATGATCAGGTGTGTGCCTGTAGACTATGTGTTAATCCAAGCTAGACAAGGGCAATAATACATCCACGGATGCAGAAGATTTCTCTCAAAAGAGGGGGGGTGAGGTTCTAAGCCTCACCTCTGTTGATCGGAAATACATTTTATACTTGGGAAATAAGATACAGGTTTTATTGAATTTGAAAATGGTGAGCTGGGTAGAGATGCCAGGTAGGTTGGCTAAATCTTCCAAGGGTTAGGGGAGCCAATCCCTGTGCAGTCAAAAATCCCCGTATGACTTGCAACTCCCCAAAAACTTTCCTATTAGCTTACTGTTGACTAGAAGCTTTACTGATAACATAAAGTCAGTTAACACATTTTGTATGTTATGTGTGTTTATATACTGCATTCTTACAAGAAAGTAAGCTAGAGAAAAGAAAATTTTTTAAAAATTGTCACAAATCAACAAAAAATTTTCCTGTCTATTTATTGAAAAAAATTCACATTTAAGTGGATTTGCATAGTTCACACCTGTGTTGTTCAAGGGTCAACTGTACTCCTTTTAAAGACAGTGTTATTTATAGTGTTTATTCTTACGACATTTGGTCAAGTAAATCTAATTTTGGGGGGCTAGGGGCTAGCGAAACTAAACAGTTTTAACACCTTTTGTTAAGGATTTAAAGTAAGAATTTTTTTAGCGATTTAGTTGATGTTATTTTTAGCTTCAGTAGACTTAGGAATGTGAAAGCCTTAATTTTGTACACTAAAATGGACTTTCAGTCTCAAAAACAATCCTGGCACTGCCATTATATCGTCAGCTTCACTGTTTTGGTAGCTTGTGAAACAGAAAGTGAACATGGTGGGGGGCAGGGGGAGGCAAAGAAAAGCTGGCTACTTCTCTGGAAGGGTGAGCTCCAGAGAGCAGTTTCTTGAGAATGGCATGGGGCTTCATTTCTCACGTCTTCCTCGGTGGAAGCCTCCATTCACTACAGAAGTAAAGAAGCAAAATATATGGGGCAGCATAGAAGGGTTCCAGGCTGGATTTGATCATTGTTTTTATTATATTTTCTAGTTCTACGCTAGGAAGACAAGATGGCAGAGCTAGTTGTCAAGCTGCTCGGATGGTCTTGGACTCAGGTAAGTGACATTTCTTTATATTTGTTGAAGCCAAGAACTCATTCCTCCCAAGAGTGGGTGATGTAGGCTACAAAATAGTCCATGGTAAGGAATGGTTACTGTTTGATTTATTCTGAAAAACATACATGGGTGCAGAGTTCTTGTTCTGACCTGGTTCCACTGACTCCCAGTATGATCAATGCTCTGCTTATAGGATAATATTTTATGCTTCTAGAGGTTTGAATTATTGAATTCTACTAAGTGTTGCAAGACGCACTGCCTTTCAAAATTTCTCTGATATTTGTGTGACCTGGGTCTGAAGGTGATGGTCTGGCATGGCTACACTTATCCAAGTTGCCAAGCTCTGCTGAAAACATGGTATCATATTCTCCGTTCTACCATTAGCGATACTGAGATTTGTGATTTTTATTTAAAATAGCATAAGACATGATGGCAGCAAAATGTTAACTGTTGTCTCTTACTGTAGATATTGGGAATGGTATTTGTGAAGAGGTGAAAATGGTGCCCCTTGTCTTGCTTTCTGTTTCATAAATAATAATTGGTTTTATAGACCCACTGGAGATCCCCAAAGCATCTTGTCTGTGTTAATGTGGAATGGAATGTTGCTCATTTTGGGTAAGATGGAAAGACTTAGAAGTCAGAAATCTTGTAAGAGGGAAAAAGAGGGAGGAATGTATCTTACCCAAGAAAAGAGAACTATGTCTTAGTGCTAAACTTGGGCTGTTTTTTTTCCTTGCCCTGCAATATTGTTGTCTGTCCTTTGGGGATAAGAGGTTAAAGTATGGCTATGAAGCAGTTGTTTAATTGTCACCTAGATGGTGAAATGGATCTCTAAGAACCTGCCCTTCTGTGTACCCTCGGTGCTTGACTCGTGGCCTCAGCCACTTGGACAGTTCCCCCTTCAGCTCTCTGTGGAATAACGGTCCTCAAACTCTGTCGTCTCAGATCCTTTATGTTTATAAATAATTGAGGACTCCAGAGGCCCTTGTTTATTGACTATATTATGAATTAGACAGAAGTTAACATTTGCATATTTATTTTTAAAATAACAATAAAAACCCAGTATACATTAACTAAAATATCTTTATAAACAGTAGCTATATTTTCCAAAAGAAAAAGAAATTATTGAGAAGAGTGGCACTCTTTTACAGTTTTACAAACCTTTTTAATGTATGGTTTAACAGAAGATGGTTGGGTTTTCTTATCTGCTTCTGCATCCAGGTTGCTACCATATGTTTGTTTTGCCTGAGGTCTGTGATGAAAATCTGATCTCACAAAGATGTGTAGCTGTGAAAGATGAATATTTTAATGTTCCTTTTAGATAATTGTGACTATTCTTTGATAATACACCTAAACTTGACAAGTGGCAGTTTTTTTTCAGAGCTAGTTGTGGTATGAAATCTGAAGCCATGTGAATTAGTGTTTTACATTCTGTTACATTTAAAGCTGTTGGTCTGTCTCTTAACTTTGAATGGATCTTTTACCCATGAAAGATTTTGTAACACTATGCACTGATTATTTGTAAAATACTGGTGCAGTGCTTCCAAATGTTGACACATTTCAATGTACAATATGAAAATATTACATTAATTAGTATCACCATCCATCTTACCAGAAAAAAGTCTTTGTGTAGTAGAAAGCTTTTAAGTTCATGCATACAGTTTTTCCAAAAATGTAAATTTTGCTTAAAAACTCACATTGTATCACTGGCAACAAATACTGTATGTTGTTCTCCTTGAAATGACATTTTGTCTTTCTTCAATTTAGAAAAAAAAATGTCTCCCAAATACCTTCTGTCAATACCATTGTTTGTCCGTGGTTCTTTCAAGTAAAAATTGTGTTCCATTAAACCGTTAGTTTTTCTCTCCACACAATCACACATGTGCTTTTCCTGGAAACAACAAAAGTGTTTTCTGCAGTTTTCCCATTTTGTTATACAGAATATTAAAAATGTGTGTACTTACAGACTTAACTTTTTAAAAACTCCCTTATCAAGGACATTTTAAATTGTAACTTCCCAACTTCCTCCTTTTTTTACAAGCCTGTGTGAGGGAGAGAGAGAAAGAGGGAGAGGAAGATGTTGCTTTGATTCGTGCTGAGCCATTTAGCAGTTTGGCCGCGGTGACTTTTGCGTCATCAGTGTATAGTTCAAAAAGGTGAAAAGGCAATAATATCTTCGGTTTATCACGACAGTAGTTTTGACCTGTTGGCTTCCCTAAAAGACTCTTTGGACCCTATTTCCCCTGGGCTTCTGTGGATCACACTTTGAGAACTGCTGCTTTAGAGTGAACACTTTGTTCTGAGGTGATAAACCTTCATGAAATTTCTTTTCCCTTGTTCTCTTTGGTTATTAACTCTCTGAACTTGGTCATCAGCCGTCCCGTGACTCTCATCGGAAGGGCTTTACCTGTGTGAAATATTTATCTCTTAGTGAAATGCTTAACACACATTCCCACTGAAAAATAAGTTAAGACAGAGATTCTCTGAGAAGAAAAATATTAAAGAGCATTGATTCAAACCTTTAGTGACTAGGTAATATTATTGTGATCTAATCACAGTGGCAGAATGTTCTTCAAACGTCGAAACGAACAGCTCCATAATTTTCACAGTGTGCTTTGTGACAGATGGCAAAAACTGTTTTGATTTTCCCCAATATCTGAGGAGCAGCAAGCAGAGTCTATACCTCTTCCTGTACTCTCCTCTTTGTCATCTCTGGTAGGCCTGCCAGCACACCGATTTTTACCTCTGTGATCTGTCCTCTGGTTGGCTGTGTTTTCAATAGCTACTTAGTATAAAAATAAAATGTGCAGATCCCATCAAATAAAGTAATTACGGCTTAGAAAGTGTCAAAATCCAAAAGCCAGGAGGAACACATTAGGCCCTGAGTACAAGAGACGCAGAGACCTGACAACTAATGTATCACCATGGCAACAGGAGAATCAATATCTCTCCACTGGGCAGAGAGTTGACAGTAATTTTGCTGGGTCAGAGACTGGGGAGAGGGAACCTCCTTCTGCTATGCAAAGAATTGTGCTCTCTTTTTTTAACCAAAAGCTTCTGATGGATTCATAAATGCCTCCTGTAAAATTGTAGCCCAGCCTAGGGGGAGGTGCTGTCCGTGGTGCTGGGGAAGGTCCTTCCTTGGTAAAAGCAACTGCTGGCTGCTGCATTGTCTTGGGTCCCCGGATTGTCTTCTCTAAAACCTGAGGGTGGAGACTTGTGTCTAACAGGACTGAGAGCTGGCATGTCTTATATTTTTCTTCTATTTATGATTAACCATAAAAACAGGGCAGAGAGTTTCTGTGTATGATCCTCAGTATTGTCACATTCAAAATTAGTATTTCTCTGGATGTGGCATCACAAATTCTCTGATACCCCCGTCATGGCTGCCGAAGAGATTGGATTAAACCTTACTGGATGTTTTGTGGATATTTGTCATTTAGCACAAAGAGAGCATCAGTATTAACATCAGTTTTCCTAAACATGCTTCTCAGGCACAGTGGGTTTCTGGGTTGGTTGGATAACAGTATGTGACCCAGGAGAACAAGAGGTTTCATATCAAACTTACTTAAAGAAAAATAATGCTGCACACAGTGCATAATGGAATGGATGGTAAACTGGAAAATGGAGAAAATATCTTCCTTTTTCTCTTTTCTTCCTTTCTTTCTTTCTTTGACACATGTTTAATGAAACTATCTTGAAACACTGACCATAAGTCAGGATATAACTCAGTCACATAAAGTTCTATGTCTTTCAGTAATGGTACTGATGGTTCTCTCTTACTAAGTGCTGTGTTGTGATATTATGGTGAAATTTAAATATGGGCTGCACTTTTAATACAAGGACATTAACAGAAATGTCATCCTTAACAAATTAGGCACTGAGAAATCTGCCCTGTAGCCAGAGACCTGTGCTCATTTTTGCCTCTTGTTATAACTTATAAAAACAAACCTCACGATGTAAATGCCTGTGGGTTAGATTTCCGGTTGAGAGGCAGGTGACAGGCTGCAGTGGAGAAATGCGGAGAGGCGGAATTTTTGTTTGTTTGTTTCAGACAAAGGATTTTTGGCCTGGGGCGGTCCTGCTGCAGCTGTTCTCAAGGTGGAGGCAATGGGACTATTTTTCTAAGCAGATCAAAAAGAACATTCTGACTGTGATTCACTGTATCAGAGACAGAGGAGAAGGAAGGGAGAGAGGAGGAGGTGGAGAGAGGGGATACAGGAAAGAGAAGGGTGGTTATTAATTCTGGTGGAAATCGTTTGCTAGAGCTGCCACTTTCAAATTAGAAGAACAAACTATATCTGGATCCATTCGCAAGATAGGGGCCTAAAGGAAAGAGCAAACGAGTGTGACTCACTGCTATGCAGGTGAGAGAAGGTGGTGGGGTCTGTGTTTCTTGAGACAGAACTGCAAACGTCAAGTGCGACTGGATTCAAATCAGGTTTATGAAGAACATGCGTGGTTTCTTGTTTGCCAGTTACACCCTGTTCACTTGTTACCTCCCTTGGTGTTCGTGGTACTGTTTGAGAACAAGCCTCCAGGCCAGCCCGTCGACTGTTTCGTTGACCTGGGTGGAAGTAACGCTGGCCCTGTGGGTCTTCCACGTCTTCCCTCTGACCTGCTTTGGTACTTGGACACGGGGAGAATCTGACCCTCACCTCTGCCTGTAGCTTCTTCTATTCTCTTGTTACTGATCCAGCCCTTGGGCCACTGGGAGAAACTTGAGCCTATGGAATAAAAGTTTTTCTATACAACCTGTCTCTCCCTCTCCATCCCCTTACTTTTCAGTTGGAAAAAGAAGTTCAATGAACAGGAAAAGAAAGCGGGAAAAACAAATCTGAGTAACTGAACAGAATGACTCCATAGGACTTATTTATGCAGTAAAAACAGCGTTTACCGAGTGCCCCTCCATGCCGACACTGTGCCAGGCCCCTGGGGTAGACGTCCGGTGGAGCTGGCAGACACGGCCTCTGTCCTCAAAGGCCATGGCCCGTTGAATCAATCAGACACCTATTCTGGTTGATATCATTATTTTTAATGAAACTAAACTATCTAAGTTCTTGCCTATTTTATTTTTTAAAGATGTTTAACTTTTGTGTGAATGCAGAAAACATCCACAAAATGAATTAGAAAAACATTAACTTGTTTTATTGGAAATTTGTTCTGAACGATCTGGTTTTATAACATATAGTACATTCTATACCCAGAAAAATTATTACTAAGGTTTAATAATAGTTTTCAGGCTGCATGGGCATGGTCAGGAGCTCACGAAACACCCCACTCAGGCTCAGGATAGCACCTCCTCTTTGAGGCAGATTAGCTCTATGGGCATTGTTGTGCACCTTTCTGGGAGTGGGGCTTATCCTTAAACTGCACTCTCCAGTGTGGCAGCTAGTAGCTACAGTGACTATTTAAATTGAAACGTGATTAAGTTTATATTTCAATTTTATTTCCTCATTCATACCAGCTACATTTCACGTGCTCAATTGCCTCATATGGGTAGTGGCTACCCTATTAGACAAAGCATAATAGAGAGCATTTTCTTCATTCCAGAAAGTTCTACCGGACAGTTCTGTTCTAGAAGTCATCCATTTAGCCAGCCTTTCTTAGGCATCTAGCGTGTGCCCTTAAGCATTGTCCCAGAATCAAGACACAGTCTCTGTTGTCAGGGGTATTCGGCCCAGCGTAGAATCTGATTATAGGGCAGACAAGCAAAAGATGTGGTGTCATCAGTGAAGGATAAGGACAGGGTCGCTGGGATAGGCAGCCGTTGAGATAAGTTGCTTTGAAAGGATGGTGAGGAAAGGCCCTTTCAAAGAGCTGACATTTCAGCTGAAATCTGATGGATGAGAAGGAGTCAAGCCTGTAAAAGCCAGAAAAATAGTTTTTGGGCACAGGGGACAGCATGCACAAAGCCACTGGGGTGGGGAACACTAGGCTTTCTGCAGTCCCTCCTCGTGGACAGAGCATTGAGCCAGGTGGGGGGTGATGGTGATGCGGGTGACTTTCCCGGACCCTGTTTACTCCCTGGGCACTTTCACCAGGATGCTTTCTTGTCCATCTGGGCTCTCTTCCAATTCATATTATACCATTTTCTCAAGTGTGACAGCAGGCCTATTCCCCTGATCTCAGGATGAAGCTGAATAGAGTGCATTTAACTTTTATTAAAGTTACTTATATTTCGGGGACCTGACATGCTCTATCTGATTGTGGTTAACAATGAGCTGTGGAAGCTTCTCTGTGCTACTATTTGTTATTATCTCTATCTTCAAAAGTTCTCCCCACTTCAGACCTTGTTGCAGCCTTTCCAGGAAGGAGGGCATCTGTTTCTGAAGGATTTCTGATTCCCTGGGCAGAGCCTTGAGTACCCAGCTTGGTGGCTGGGAGGGGCTCACACCTGCTCACATGCATCCCCTGGGAATTCACAAGGGCTTTCTGTCGGGGCTCCTTCTGCTCTGGCACTTGCATCAGGCCACAGCTTGCTCTGACACGGGCTAAGGCCTACACATAGAGCTCTCTGTGACCTCCAGAAACCCGGGTCCAGCCCCTGGAGGAAGGCAGGGGATATGTGGTTGGGACTAGTAACAAGACTCAGCAAAATTCCTGCTGTAGACCCACAGTGAGAGCAATCCTTGGGAAACAGGGCTCAAGCAGGGGGCTCTTTACCTTCAGTGGGGCGCTCTGAGGAAGGGTCTGCAGCTGTTCCTCTCTGAGGAAGTGTGTGGCAGCGAAGTTAATGATGCCTTAAAACAGCCACACAGACATGTCACCATGCTGAAGGCAGTGCCAAGTGGACAGTCCTTCTGAGCATTCTGCAAAGATCATTCTTAGTCATTGTTCTTTTTTGGCTTCCCGGATGCCTGATTTGAATGTAATGACAAAGCCTACACATAGAAAGGCAAACAGTCTCTTTGTGAGTGAGAGATGGCTTGCACCGCCTTCTACCTCACATGTCTGAATGCCAGACACAGCCTTCGTGCTGAGGTTTACACAGTTGGTATCAAATATGGTTTTCAGTGGGAGAGAGTTAATGAAATGTACTTGAAAGGGGTATTCTGTGAAGCTAAACAAATGTTATTTAAGGAGCTGATTTTTTTCTTCTCTAAAGAATATAACAAAACCAATCACAAAAATGGTCTCAACGCTGGGTAGCGCAAGAGCAGCATGGCGAGATGGCTGTCCGTCACTCTGAAGAAGCCGCAGTGATGTGTACAAGCTGATGTAGATGGGTCCTCAAGGACAGAATGAACAATCATACAGATTCTTAAGATGCTTCCTTAATAGGCAGACAGGTGTTATGCAGATGAGTTCTGTTTGTCTAATACTTTGGTTGGAATAAGGAGAGAATGCTGGAAGGGAAGCCAAGTCAAACAAAACAATTTGTTAGGATTTGGTGGTTTTTTGTAGGGAAAGCCTGCAACTCCGAGTGAGTGTGCACATGTGTGCGTGTGTGTACATGCTCATACACTGCTTATTGCCTAAGAATTGAACAGTGTGAAAAATGAGGTGACTCCTGGCTACATACAAATGGATGCAACATGACCCCAGGAGAAGTGGCCAGTTATTTTGTCTATGTGATGCGGAGAATTTTTTACCTTCAGTTTGATTCCTTTGTTTCTATTGGACTGAATTGTATTGTCTTTGCTTTATAGACAAAAGCTCCTGAAAATGCATTTCTAATCTGTAGGGATACACTTATTGCATATATATATATATATATACTTTGTGATTATTTTTAAAAAAATCCACACTTAGGGTGACATTAATATCATGGGAGAAATTACCAGAAATGTGTTTTTATTCTGGATAGACTGGGAATTATTTTTCCAGAGGTTATATAAAGTAAACTTATAGAGTGAAATTGTCTTCATCATGAACTTTATTCTTTAGGATGAAGATGAATTCTCTGTGGTCACTGAGGACATAATTTCTTGTTGTGTGTACCTGACTATTTAGAGGGAACTGCCCCACAAGGCAGTCTGAAAGTATGATACTACCTTTGTTTAGTGACTAGTAAAACCTTTGGGATTATTAAGATTTTGTGGGTCCTACGATTTATCATTTAAAAAACATGCTTCCTCTTTCACCAGCACAATCCCAATCCTGGCAAATTTTTATTTTTATGTAATTCTTCTATAGGAATTTGAGAAGAAATTATACTTTCTGTGTATTCAAATAAGAGTTTTTGAAAACTGACATGATACACTTTGACTTCCTTTCCCTTTATTCTTAATTTAGAGTGAGTTAGAATAACCTACTCTTAAGGTGCCAGTAAGCATTGACTTCATATTTTCTACCCAAATCGCTTTACTCATTAGCCTCACAAAACAGCACAGTATTAAACTGATTCTTTTGATAAGTGAAAACTTTACTTTATCTGGCCTATTTAAGGAAAACAAATCCCTAATTAGTGTTTTATGGTAGGGTTGATTGATCTTCATGCATACAGCAGAAAAAAGAAATGCACAATGGAAAAAAAGCACTTTGGAAAGGTGGGAAAAACTGTGTTAGCAACTGAATTGTGTCTCCACTAAATTCATTTGTTGAAGCCGCAGCATCCAGTACCTCAGAATGTCACCTTATTTGGAAATCAGGTGATTGTAGATGTAACCAGTTGAGGCCAAACTCAAGTCATACGGGATTAGGTCATAGGGACCTAAGCCCATATGACCGATGACCTTAAAAGGGACATTTGGGCAGGTGCACACACAGGGGATGGCCCTGTGGGCATGAAGGCTGAGATCAGGGTGATGCCCCTATGGGCCAAGGAGGGCCAAAGAGTGTCCGCCAACCGCTGGCAGCTAGGAGACAGGCGTAGCACTGATTCTCCTCACAGGCCTCGGAAGGAACCAACCCCTCCGAGGGCACCTTGATCTTAGACTTTTCACCTCCAGAACTGGGAGACGATACAATTCTGTCGTTCCGGCTACTCTGTCTGCAGTACGTTGTCTCGGCAGCCCTAGGGGGCTGATCAGATGGCTAATGGGAAAACAGAACGATTGGGCTCATCCTCGCTGCTCGCCATTTTCACAGACTGGTGGTATGTTTCCAGGCTGGAGAAGGAATGCTTACCAAAGGGCAGGTGCTGGCAGTGTTTGGCTGCTCATCAACATCGTCATGAAGAAGCGGAGCTATTAAGGGCTCTGCGATCACTGGGTACTTCAGCTCTTGACATTGATGGATGGAGCTTGGCTTCTCTTCTCTGCCAAAGCTGCTGACTGGATGGATGTTTTATTCATGAGGCCCAGGGCAGGAAGGGATGCCAAAGGCTTAAGAATATTTTAAGAAACTCTTTGAGATGTCAGAAAAGTTATCAGGAGGCATTAAGCAAGGTAGCTCAGTACTCCATCAACCCGGCTGGACGGTAAACCCCTGCAAGGCTGGAAGCAGTGACCAGAGACTCGGAGCTACTCCGTTGCCTTTGTCTGCCTTGTATTTTGCATTGACTTAACCCATGGTCACAACTCACAGGAGTAGGAGCCCCTACTATGCCTTGCGGGTCCCTCTCTCACCTAGGATCCAAGCTCACCCAGCCTGGAAGGTGGCCTTAGTCCTTGAAGTGCTTCCTGCCCATGGATCCGGGCGCAGGCTCTGTCCCCTGGACTGGCAGCTGCTGAGCTGAGGGAGTCATTTAAGTGACAGCACGAAGCTTTAGCTTAAAGTCTCAGGAGGCCCATTAGCTACACATTTTAATTACCTACTAACGAAAGGGTATATCAGACTATGACGCTCAGCAGATTATTTTCTGCTGTGAGGATAGAGGGCGGCTTAAGTGCGGACAAGTTGCCAATATGAATCTCATCTTTATATATAGAAAAGTCTTTTATATAATAGGATCTAATAAAGGGTGTTTGTACTTATTCAGGCGTCCATAATGATGGAATTTCTGGGTATATGCAATGAATTATAATGAAAATGCCCTTTGTCCTTGAACTCTCTCTGATGGCCAGATAATTTTAATATTTCATAATATTTATTAATGAACTTTTAAAATTACTTGGAATCATATTTCAAAGAAAAACAAGAGTACTGTGTGACTGCTATGTAGTTGTCAATCCAAGCATTTTCTTATTGCCGAGGAAGCATGTGTCTAAGTCCAAATGAATCTTTCCAAATATCCTAACTGTATTTGAAACTATACCAGGTTAGAATGAAGAGTTGAGATATAAAATTCATCAGTGGATGAAAAACAGACAAGTCTAGGTATCCATTGCACTTTATGTTTGGAGAATTTCAGTGTTAAAGACTCTTAGAACTTTCCCTTGGGTCCTGGTTGGAAAAAAATCAAAGACCAGAAAGTGACAGGGACAGCCACTCTGAAATGTGCTGTCAAGATGCATCAAAATATGCCACTATATCCTCCTCTTTCTGTCTGTCAAGACCATTGATTATTTTCAATAAAAAAAACCCTGTGACAGTTGCTGGAATTGTAGAACTCAGCATAGCAACAAGGTGATGCCTGTCATTTTCTAAATGACGTTAAGAAAAAATTTACTCACTGTACCAAAACAACTCCTGTATTTTTAGAAGCATAGTTAAATTTGGTTTCATAAAAGGTAATAATAAAGTACAGAAAAATGAAATATCTAATAGGCCCCCAAATTCTCTTCCTGGGCTTTTTGGGGTTTTCCATGAAACTGTTTGTTTTATGTCCCTCTCTCAAAACAAAACAAAACAATAAATGAAAAATTTATTTAAAGAGTTTAAAATGTTTGAATTTTTCCCTATTTCTTTGTTGGGCAAGAGTACTTTGGTACTCTGGGGTATCAGTCTAATCCAGGAATGACCTGGCTCCTTATAAGCACAGCTGGGGCCGGCCACTGTTGGTCACATGATTCATTAAATGTTTGGGTGTATGGACGCGCTTGGGTAGCCTGCATATTTTACCAACAAACATTTCTTGGAGTCTGATATTCAAGATAGAGGAGTAGAATGCATGACGGAGGTTTACTAAAGCCACAAAAAGTGGTGGATTCTTGCTGGCAGCAGTGGGGGTATCAGCCATTGCCCATATCCAGGGGCAACAGCGGTGTCACCCAGACCCTGGGGGCAGTGACATGGTACACGGGAGCAGTCGGGGGTGGAAGTTTGTGTCCTCTCAGCAGGGCTGCAAGCCCGGGTCCCCCCTACCCGGCTTCCCTGTACTCTGAGCCTCGTTTTCAGTCCTTCCCCATGATCCTTTGAGTTCCCCACCAGCTTTCTAATAAACTCCTATTCTGCTCTCTGAGAGAGAGTAAGGCCTTTGTTTTATTTTTATTCCTCACAACCGAGAAACCAGACTGAGGAAAGTTGGGACTTCATTTTGCTTGCAAAACCTCAGAGGGCTCAAAATGTGGTCAGGTTAGAGCTAAGCTGTTAACTAGAACCTGCTTTATGAATATAACGTGGTATTTGGTGGCTTTTCTCTGTACCAACTTCTATTACCTCAACGTGCTCATGCAGTACTAGAGAAAAATAAAAGGAGTGTATTTGCTATAACAAAATTAACAGTGGTAACAGCAGCAGTAGCCAGTATCATTTATGGAGCTCTTCTGCTATGCAAGCACTGTGCTGAATGTCTGCTTGGAGTCTTTACTGAATCATCCCCAAAATCATAAGCCTAAAGTACTGTTGTTATTTCCATCTTATTTATGTAGAAACTGAGGCACAGAGAGGTTATGTGACTTGCTGAGCAGCCCACAGCTAGGAAATGGGAAACAGGTGTGCATTGGAGAGCTTCCCGATTTATAACTTGTGATCCTGACCTTGTGTTCCCTTAATTGTTTAATTTCTGGCTTTTAAAAAGTGGTCCTACTGAGACCTTTAGATAAAATAGGTTTGCAAGTTATTGTCAACAAATTACACATAAGACAGTCCTAGAAACAGGTCATAACGTCATAGTTTAAATATGTGTTTGAAAGACATACTGGCTTTTTATGATGAAAGGGAGGGAAGTGATCTTTGGGAAGACAGGCAGGCGCAGAGCTGGGGAAACGGGGGATGTGGTTTTGTTCTTAAACATTTAAGTTCAGAAATTAACTGTCATCACCCAAAGTTTTATCTGCAGCCAGCCAGAGTCATCCTCTGAACAATGTTTCTTTTTGAGATCACTGCACTGGTTTCAGAAAAAGAAAAAAAAAGGCCCTGGAGATAGTTGCCCAGTAAGTTCTGCTTAAGTCTCCTTGTGAAACATAGTATTCCAATGCTTCTCACACACTGTTCTGCCAGGAGCCACATGCACAAGGAACTGCCTTCGCAGGAGGCATTTTACACGTATAAACAGGAATTTATCCACTTGAAATTCATAGTAAGAAGCCCTGCTTAAGAGTGTAATTTAAAGCTCTTCAGAAGAAAGATGTAAAGGATTCATAGCACTTAATTGAGGAATGAGTGTAATGAAACGTATTCGTTGGCAGACTCAGATGGACATTGACAAAGAATCTCCTCATGCTTGTTTAGGAAAAGTGGTGCTCAGTT
Source organism: Manis javanica (assembly GCF_040802235.1). Taxonomy (NCBI): domain Eukaryota; kingdom Metazoa; phylum Chordata; class Mammalia; order Pholidota; family Manidae; genus Manis; species Manis javanica. The sequence goes on from NC_133158.1 coordinate 8,299,481, forward strand.
TATTTACACAATTTAAAATACTTGATAAAATTAAGACATAGACTTGGAGATTTTTCTACCTTCTACTAAGCAAACATGGTTTTTAAAAGTTCCCTGAAATATATGAAAAACAAATCTGTCATAGAAATGTCATGCAAAGGTCCCAGGGGAAAAACCAGTTTATATTCTAGTGAACAGTAAATGCAAAATGAGTAATACACTCATTTCTAAAATGTATTATATACAGTTTTCAGATGAACAATTATGTACTATAATGAAATATGTAAAAATGGAATATGCCTTTACATATAAGATGCAGATACATGTATAAAATATTCAAACAGGTAAAAATGGATATAATTATAACAGATGAGACCTGGTTTGTGCACTTATTGGCTGCGTTTCTCCCCCTGTTCTGGTCCTGCCTGCCTTTGGACCACACGACACCATTAAATCTTGTGCTAATTTGAAGGAAGTACTGCTCCCAGCTCCCAGCTACTGCTGAGGACACGAACTGAAGAGATAGTTCAAACTAGCATGAGAAGAGCTGTTGAACAGGCTGTGTTAATAAAAGTGCCTTTCTCCACCCTCTCCATTTGCATGTTGTTGTTTTAGATTCAGAGGTAAAAACCCTAAAGAGCTAATGGAACGTGGCAATGACTTATGACCATCACTGCTACACAGATGCCCACACGCGTGTGTGTTAACTCATGTCCCGTGTGCCTTCCAAGTGGGTGCTGTTACTGCATTCACATATTTTCTCCCTTATCCCCATTATTTCTTCCTTCATTGTGCCACAGAAATAAAAAAGCTTTCTATGTTACCTTCACCTGGAACAAAGAAAGTTAAGAATTGCAAATAATTTAAAGACATTGGTTTTGAAAGAATGTTAAAACAAATGAAAGAACTCAAACTGGCCATAATATGATATGACATTATGGAATTTGTTACCCCAGAAATGGTAATTTTTCTTTCTTTCTTTGGGAGAGAAAGTCCTACTGAACATCAGTTAAAGACTTGGCAGATTGATCTACAATGAATTACCAAATGACTTGGTAGCAACTTGACACTCTTTGGGAGATTTCAGATTTCATGGATGCAAGCTATACCCTTCACCAGAAAAGGAATTTGCAGGTAGACCATCAGTCTCACTTGATTTTTCCTTCTTAGTAGTTGTAAAACAGTTTTTGATTATCTCCTATACACCAGGCTTTGTGCTTGACAGTGTGTTGATGAATGCTGCAGCCACTTCCCCCACAACTTTGGCAGGGGAGAGAGGTCATGACACTATGTGCTGGATGTAATAGGGGGGGCAAGTAGGGGGTGCCAGGCTCCAGGACCTGGGGTGGTTTCCAGGAGGAAGGGATTAAGCCGAGGCACAGGGAATAAGAAGTCAGCAGGAAAAGTAAGGACTGGGGGGAACAGGAGTGTTCTACACCAACCAGGAAAAAGCATGCAAGTGCTCAGAGGTGAGGAACGCCTGGGACAACCTGAAGATGCACAGTTCTGTACCCTGCAGCCGGTCCAAGATTAATAAACTAGACACAGAGGACAGTGAAGTGATGAGAGCTGGGCAGCCCTGGCCGGTGGACATATGGCTTCAATAACCATTAAAGGGAGGAAAGAACATATGAAATGAAGCCAAGAGGCTGGGCTAGATTTCAAGATGGGATGAGTAACTCAGCATAAATGCTGATGGCTGGAAACGTCAAGTGGGGCAGACAAACTGTACATCACATCACAGAGAAGGATTTTCCGTAGTAGACTTAGGAAGGCCGGCAGTGATAGACAAAGTCTTGGAAAATGGCTGAGAGTATTTTGAAGCAACATTCATTCAGGGGCAGGTCGCAACAGGCTGACATGGTTGATGATGAGGAACATGGAAAAAGTATATTGTTTTGAAGACAGATGGGGGCTAGTGTGTGTAAAATACAACTTTCCTTCTGGTGGAAGTTAGGTAGGTTTCCTAGAGAATCTTCTGTGAGTTCCCATGGTCTCTACTCAGCGCAAACTTGAAGGTCATCATTAGGTTTCCTGTTGGTGCTTCTACATTATGTTAATAATAGCTACTTATTTTTAGAAAGGGAAGTTCTTTTTAAAAACTAAGTGAAATACTTTGATGATACAAAAGAGTGTGGAGAATTAAGCAGCAAACACTTAATGTGCCTTCTACCCATCTTTATCAAATACAACTTTGGGCAAATTTGCATAAGATATGTTTAGGAAATAAAACATTACAGTATATGTTGGGTTCCCAGGTATACCACTCCGATTTCATTTTCCTCTTTTCTTCCACAGGGAAAAACTATCCTGAATTTCACGTTTGTTACTCCTATTGTGCATTTAAAAAATAATTTTACTACATTTGTATCTATCCTTAAAGAATATACAGAATTGACATTTTTTCTAACTATGTGCAAATGGCACTCTGCTATAGATGTACATATCATTCTGCATGCTTTTTCACTTAGCATCATGCTTTTGTGCCCTATCCATGTTGGTATAAGGAGCTATAGTTAGTGTTTTTAACTGCCCAATAGTATTCATTCTGTTAGTATACTATATTTTAATGACTCCTTTGTTAATAGATATTTACATTGTGTTACAAATTCATGCTCTTATAAATAATAGTGTAATGAGTATTATTTTACTTCCCTATCTACTTGTGAAAATGAGAGAAAGTCTCGACTGGGGATTGTGTGTCTAGATGTGTAATTACTAAGTCCCAGGAAGTACCCATATTTAATTGTACTAAATATTGCCACTTGTTTTCCAAAGAGGTCTTATCAGTTTACACTCCCAGCAGCTATGTATGGAAATTCATATTGCTCTAAATCTTTGCTAGCACATAGTATTGCCACATTTAAATTTGTGTCAATCTAAGGAGTATGAAATAGTGTTCAGAGTCCAGTCGAGCACTGTAGGGCTTTCAACAGAGGGCATTTAATACAAGCAATTGATTGGACAGTTGCTGGAAGAGCTGAGAAACTAAATAGGATGATGATGTGACATCCAGAATACTAGGACACCCCTGTCAACCCCAGGCTGAAGGGAAAAATGCAGAAGGTGGTGTCACTAGAGGCTGGAAGCTAGGGCTGCCTGTCAGAAACTAGAACCAGTGTGGAGGATGGGGTGTGAGAGCTGGAGCCACAGCTTCCAGAGGATCCTGGAGGCTGCCAGAGATCCTACAAGCAGAGAGAAGGGAGAAACGCTGGGCTGCCCACACGCCTGTCCTTCATTCCCCCCACCTGCCACACCCCATGCGTCTCACTGGCTAAACTTACCTGGATGCCAGAAGCAGCGGAGGGGAAGAGAGGAAATAGATCTGAAAGCGAACGAGCTGTCGACTAGAACAAATGCTGTTGCATTATAACTTGAATTTGCACATCTGTGATTTCAAGGGAGCATCTTTTAAAATATTTACTGGTCATTTTGTTTTCTTTCCCATGAATTGTTTTTCTTTCTGTCTGAATTTTTTCTGTTGTCTGCTTCTAAGTCATTTTTAGGGATTGTTTATATTTTCTGGGTATCAGTTTTCCTTAGTTATATGTATTGCTGAAGTTATTCCTAGTCTCTGGCTGATTTTCCACTTCACGACTTTTTTTTTTGGTGTAAAAGTTTTAAAATCTAACGGACAAGCATGTCAGTCTGTGCCTTTTAGGTTTGCACTGGGTTTTGTTTAAGAAGATCCTTCCTTACACTGAGTCATATTCCTATATACTGTTTTAAAAGTTCTAGTTTCAGTTTTCATATTTGTCTTTAAGGTGCTTGGGGCTTATTTTGTTTATCGTGTTACGTAAGTATCTTAAAATTTTCATTCATAAAGATAACTAATTGTCCCAATCCACTTGTAAATACTCTTTTTTTTTCTTTTTAAATTGCTACTCATCATATATAGGGTTTCCATGCATGTGCGGTTTCCTTCTGCTGTGAATGTGTTTCTGGGGTATCAACTCTGGCATTTCTAGTTCATGTCCATGATGATAGCATGTGGTCTCAATTAATATACCTTTAAAATTTCTAGTAAGACTAGTCCCTTCACCTTGTTTTATTTCTTATTTGGCCAGGGTATTTCAGACTTTTTGATGCCTTCTATGAACTTTAAAATTATTTTGTCAAGTATCATGAAAAACCTGTTAAGGTTTTAATTCATGTTTTGCTGAACTTGTAGATTAATATGAGCAAAATGATCATGTTTATAATTGTATTCTCCCATTAGTTACCATGGAATATGCATGTCTTTGGTTATTTAGGTAATCTGTTACATATTCTTCTGCTTTTATATAAAAACATATATATATCTTGTAATATCCTCCACAAAATTATTACACATTTTTGGTTAATTTTTTTTCTTGATATATTGTCATTTGGATTATCATTAAAAATGGCATTTTAAAAATAGCATTTTAAATTAATTCTTATGTACTCAACTTATATCCAGAAGATTTGCCAAACTATTCTGTGTCTGTAGATTCTTTTGGATTTTCATGAAGATAAAATCACATAGTATATGAATTATGGTAAAATTTCTTTCTTCCCAACCCATATGCCATTGACTTACTTTTCATGTTTTACTACCCTGGCTTGACTCTAATTCCCAGACAGATAAGGTGGCGGGGGGAGGTGGGCAGCTGCTTGTTCCTGGCTTTGGGCGGCATTCTGATGTTTCAGTTTTGATCATGTTATTTCACTCTAGGATTCTTGTTCATTTCTCTTTTTAGGTTAAAGAAGGTCATTTTTCTTTCTAGTTTGCAGAAAGCTGTTTTTAGTTAATTAAATAATAAGTATCATAAAAGGTACTTTTCCTGCATTTATTGAGATGGAGTATTTTGGCTTAGAACAAGGCTCAGAAATCCTGCAGTCATGACTTGGAATTAACTCCCTGTTGAGGGAACTAACTTTGGACAAGTTATTTAATCTCTCTGCAATGTAAACTCCTATGAGGAAAGTAGCTATGTCAGTTTTGTCACCACTACATCCCCATTCTCTAGGAGAGAGCTTTCCTGTCATAGGCACTCAGATATTGGGTGGATGGATGGATGGGTGAATGAATGAGTTTCTCTGAGCCCTGGATTCCTCGGCAGCAAAAAGGATTAATAGAGACCATCATTAGAGGTCATTACGAGTATTAAATGAGAGAATATTTTTTATAGAATACTCCGTTGACTCCATCGTTACAGAGAGAGAATTTCACTTGGAGCTTCCTGAAGTCTCTTTGAACTTGAAAAGCTCTGTGGGCCTTTTCTGAGTATTTTTTCAGCTATGTGTTCATCTCCAAGTCTATTAATTTCTTAGATAAGCTGCATGATGTGGCACCATTTAAGCTTACCTCTAATGTATTTAAAGCAAATATTCATGTACTGCATTTCCAAAATGTATTGGATGGAGAGATGAAGGTGTGCATGCACATGTCTGTGTGCATGTGTGTATACATGTGTGCAGTGGTGTCTGGAATTTGGATAAAAGCACTTTTCTTAAGAGTTCTTTGAAGACTAAAGTTCTGAGTTAAATCTGAACTTGAAAACACAAAACCAATACTGTACATACCTATGGACATAGATAAATGTAGAAGCATTTTTAAAAGGACTGTAAGACTACAAACAAAAATGATTATAGGTGGTACATTTTTGGAGAGAGGGAGAGAAAAATTGAAAGGAGATGAGTGGACATAAGACTGTAGATGGTAGAAGAGCTATTCTAAAAATTCTTTTAAAAAGGACATGTTCACATCTAACTTGTTTTAACCATATGTACACAGACAAAGCAGATATATCAAATTAATAAGTTTTGAGTCAGAGAAATATGGGTGAATGCCACTTCTTCATATTTTTCTATAATTCTCTAATTTACCAGAAATGCAAAAAATTACAGTTAGAAAATACTATTCATCTTGATTATGGGCAACATATGATTTAAATTGTTCAAGTTTGGTCTTAATATTTGGAATCAGAAAGTTGAAAGCATGAACCTCATTTCTTCATGTACACCATCCATCAATTAGAACTCATGTATTTAAGTACTTAATTGCATATGGATTGGGCAAGATGATTATATAGACCCGTCATGTAGTAATATGGATGGGAAACATAGACAGGCTTTTCAAGGATGCATTAAACCGACATGTGAATTGAAAGTGTAATATTCCTCCCATATACAGACCGACAGCAGGGGTGCCTTTTGGTTGGATGTAACAATATTTTAGGGACCGATTCCTATTCCCTCCATATTATTAAAATGGTGTACTCTCTGGGAGGGTCTCTTCCTCTCTCATTTTCATGTTTTCCTCTGTTTAGGGCCCAGTAACTTGAAAGTCAAGCTTTTCCCTCATGTATGAAATGAAGAGAAATTGCCCCAGCATAAGGGTCTGAGTACCCAGTCAGTTGGCAGACTGACAGTTTGAGCAATGGGCTTATGGTGCCAGCAGAACACAGATATACATGTATAATTTGTATATATGTACACATAGACATTTCTATTTAAATGTGGTATTTCAAAAGAATGAAAGTGATTGTAATCAGAAAAATCAGAGATAAACTTGTACTTAATTTATGCTGTGCTATCGATTTAATTTGGAATTGTATGTGAGGAGGGAGATGGATGGGAAAAATGACCACAATCCTCCCAGTGTTTTGGACAGCGAAACATTTCAGTTTGGTGCTATGAACACATATCTTAGCAGAACTGAAAGGACATTGTAACAGACCTTTCGTATTTTCAGGCAGGAGACCCAGATATTTGCCAAAGGCCTAAAAGCTGAACCAAGCATGGGATAGATGGCGTGCAGACCGAGTGGGCCATTACTGAGGAGGTGTGTGTGTACATGGGTGTGTGCCTGTATGTAAAATACAGATTTAGTCCTGAACAAGATGGGAAAAATAATCTAATACTCTGATTAAATATCAGATAGATTCAAAGAGAAAAATTTTCCCCCTAAATACTAATAGCCGATTATCTGACAAAGGAGAAAGAAAAAGCTAGACTTAGCACTTGGGGACCTGGGGGACATGTTGGCCGCTGAGAAGGAAGACATCGAGGCAGAGAGAAAGAGCAGCAGAGGCATGCGGAATAAGCCAGGTGGTAGCCACCCCAAGTCTTTCTCACCTCACAGCCATACTGATGTTGACGCGTATAAAAACCTTGTCCTTTATGATGTCTCCCAATTCCAGTCTCCACGCTGATGTGGTCAAAGCAAGTCCAGGGGAGAGAGAGCTTTGTGACTAGGCTATTAGTAACTTCAAATGTCACCATTAGATAAGATGATGATGGGCAAATAGGCTTTATTTTTATTTTGGATATGCACAAGCTTGGAAGTATGTTTTTCATACTTTGTCACCTTGTTTGAGGTTACAAACAGGAAGGATACACATTGGAAATTGTTAAGCTTGAATAATGTTAGGACGTTTTATTGAAATAGCAAGTACATATATAATAGAAATGTAGATTCATCTTACTTTTCACTCTCAGGATCATTATTGTACTAAATATCTATATAATAGTATTTTTCAAATACCAGCAATGGTTGCTTTATGTGGTTTCATAAAGGTGGACACATGAGCAAATCGGGTGTGTAAGGGTTAGCTTCGGTGGCAGGTTTGACTGTGAGTTTCACTGTATTCTACCTGAGTGACCTTGGACAAGTTGATTAACCATCCCGAGCCTCAGTTTTATCAACTATAAAATGGGGTAAAATACCTCACTCATAAGTTTCCTGTGAGGAATAAATGATACAATGCAATAAAACTTAGCATAGCATCTTGTAAAGTACTCAGGAAATGGTGACAGTAGTATAGAGGTGGTGATTCTCAATACTGAATTTATCAATAGTATATTTTGTGTTTGTTTAACAATGCTAGTATAATCAGTTATATGTACAAATGTCCAATCTCAATGGCTTAACCAAATGGTGGTGTTTTTTCTCATATATAAGTAGCACCCTAGCCCTCATATGGCTATAGGATAAACTCAAGCTCCTTGCATTTTCCTACTCTGCCACCCTTAGCAAATGACTCCAATTTTCACAGTCAAAAAATTCCCCTGCCCCTTCAGGAATCATGCCCATACTCCAATAGAAAGAAGAGAAAAAAGTAAAAGGCAGAAGATGTGGGCCAGTCCTTTTTCCATCAGAGAAACAAAACTTTTCTGGAAGCCCTAGCCAGTGGACTTCCTCTTACATGTCATTGGCCAGAATCCAGTCACATGAGCATTCTTGGTACAAGGGAACCTGGGAGATTGTCTCTTTTTGGAACATTGGCTGCAGTAAGCAAAGCTATGGTTCTGATAGTAAGGAAAGAAGGGAGAACAGATACTGAATAGGCAACTAGCAGTAACTGCCATAGATTGCCATTGAAAATTACTTGCTGTTTGTCACTCCAAGCCTTTAAGGGAAGCAAACATTAAATGCTAGGTGAGAGGTTATAGGTCCTCCTTGTCACAAAGGGCAGCATGGAGTATTTTGGCTTAGAACAAGGCTCAGAAATCCTGCAATCATGACTTGGAATTAACTCCCTGTTGAGGGAATTAACTTTGGACAAGTTATTTAATCTCTCTGCAATGTAAACTCCTATGAGGAAAGTAGCTATGTCAGTTTTGTCACCACTGCATCCCCATTCTCTAGGAGAGAGCTTTCCTGTCATAGGCACTCAGATATTGGGTGGATGGATGGATGGGTGAATGAATGAGTTTCTCTGAGCCCTGGATTCCTCAGCAGCAAAAAGGATTAATAGAGACCATTGTTAGAGGTCATTACGAGGATTAAATGAGAGAATATTTTTTTATAGAATACTCCATTGACTCCATCGTTACAGAGAGAGAATTTCACTTGGAGCTTCCCGAAGTCTCTTTGAACTTGAAAAGCTCTGTGGGCCTTTTCTGAGTATTTTTTCAGCTATGTGTTCATCTCCAAGTCTATTAATTTCTTAGATAAGCTGCATGATGTGGCACCATTTAAGCTTACCTCTAATGTATTTAAAGCAAATATTCATGTACTGCATTTCCAAAATGTATTGGATGGAGAGATGAAGGTGTGCATGCACACATCTGTGTGCATGTGTGTATACATGTGTGCAGTGGTGTCTGAAATTTGGATAAAAGTTTGCTGAGCTTTCAGTATCAGCTCTTTGAGACCAGGATTTTTGCTAATTAAGAGTTAGCACACTGAATTAGCAGTACATTAAGACTTACTCCTGGGCTGGTATACTAGGGTGGCAGGAAAATTACATTGATTATATTCAGGTAGTGACATTCATCATGACCAAGAAAAATGGGGTCTAAAAGGATTTTCTGGGCAGCATTGGGAATGAGAAACATGCAACAGACCAAAACTTGGGAGTCCTTATTTAGCTACTTGCAGTAGATGAATTTTAAAATATGATGATTTAAAAGAAAATTCCCCTCAGTAGCATGTGCCAAGTATGCACAACACCCACCTAACATTGCCCAACTTATAGGGCTCATGGGAAAATTCAGAATTAAGGCTTAGAATGGCTTCATGCTGGCCAAGTAGAAATTTTAAATCAGATTACAATGCAAACAAATCCTACACCAGTAACTTACCGAAAGCCAAAGATTCTCTAGCACCCATAAGCCAGTTCATGATAACCCACCATCATCAGATCCTCTCCATTACAGAGCAGGGTGTCAGCTCCAGGGCCAAAGTGGAATGTTTTCTTTCCAGGAAGCAGTAACCAGCGCCACCGCATGCGAAGTACCTGCAATAGGTCGGCGCCTTCTTTCTTCAGAGAAGAATCACTGCTCTACAGAAGTTTACATCTTACAGAAGGTGTTCCCATACTTGGTGTCACAGTGAGGAGTCTTAATTTCCAATGGCATGGAACACAGACTGCAGAAAGGCGTCAAACTGTGCCTGCCCTCCCCCTGAGCTCAATGGCTCCTGCGGACCCCTCTGGCCACCTCGGATGTCTGCGCCCATGGGCCCCATTGAGTATATGTCTGCTTTGTGTTTCTGCCCTAGCCATTCACCCTGTTCTGGCTTATAATGGGAATATTGACTGACCATTGACTCGGCCTGGGCAGGCCGGCTTTGCAGTAATTATGAATGAAAGATGTCAGTGGCAAAGCATCTCATTCCAGATATTTCTACACATAGTCAATATCAACTTTTGTAAGCGTGACTGAGCTCCAAATAGCTTACAGTCATAGGGGAATGACCAATTGAATAGTTATTATTTTATCCCATTGATGCTCTGCCTTTTGTGCAGAGGGAACCGGGAAGCCAGAAGCATGCACATTTTATACCAGCCTGGCTCTTGCTTTCGATAGCTGCTGAAAAAATTAACTATTTTCCCTTGGAAGCCAGCTCCTGGGGAGAGGCTCTATGTTGCACGTGGAAAACCATGTTAATTTTGAGCAAACCTTAACAAAAAATGGAATTTTCTATCCGAACTCAATCATTAGCACATTTACTCCCAATAAAACAGATGTGTATTTATTTCCTGGAATCTTCTGAATCCTGCTTCACCAGTAAAGTAAGGAGTGTGGCTAAGAAAATAGTCTAGATTAAAACATAGTATCTTGCTCTTGCGTTAGGGCCTGGGAGGCCAGACAGGGAGAAACACCAAGCCTGACAGGCTTCCAAGTACTCTGAGATCCAATCCGCTTGCTGACTGAAGGGTCGTCTCTCTCCTCACCTTCCAGATACCACTGCATATCAGAGCTACTTTACATTTTCATGATTACTATCCAAATATTTACACAGGTATTTTTCATTTCCCCACAATTACCTCGGTAATAGAGGCTTAATTATTTTAACAAATAGTGGAAACAGTTATTTGGTATCTTTCCAAGCAACATTTCCCAACGACTGTAAAGTCCAGAAAATACCAGATTGTGAGGGGCAGAGTCAGAGGACAGGCACTCACACCAGGCAGCTACGCTCGCGCCAAGAGCACGCAGCTAACGATCAGCAAGACCAGGAACTGACTCGAGAGCTGACCCTTGTCATCACTGTGCTCTCGCCACTCTCCACAATAGGCTTTTAGGGGCAGCGTGATGTGTCCACAGCAGTGGCCAGATAGGAGCGGTAATAACAGTATCAATGGTAGCATCAGCCCTTGTTTATTGAGTTCTTATTATGAACCAGATATTGAGATAATATACTAAGAATTTCCATGAATTATCCTTTTTATTCTTGAAAGAATCCTGTGAGATAAATGCTACTCTCCCCATTTTGCACATTTATTATCTCACAGTTTCTGTAGGTCAGAAACCTGGCGTAGCTTAGTTGGGGACATCAGTGACTCCCATAACCCAGAAACCAAGGCTCAGGGAAACCAGGGTAGGGTCATTGCCTTAAGCCGATGAAGCGGAATTGCATTCTGCAGAGTGGGTATTAAGGCTAACTTGGGAGGCTTCTCAGGGGAGGATCCCCATCTCTGCCGCTGTCTTCCTATCCAGTGCCTCCTTGAATTTCTCATCTCAGCTCTTTCTGCATCAGGATGATTTTTGTGTGTGAAATGTTCATTTTTAATTCCACAGGCTTTGGTACTAGGTGGGTACTCATGTTGGGTCAACCTTGGATGCAAAAATCCTTATTTTCAGCTGGTTATATCTGGATAGGATCGGCCCCTAGGAACTGGAATGCATCATCGTTTACTAGATGAACATCCAGGGACAGACACTAAAGCGGAAGGGGGGGCAGGGGGACAGTGGCAGTCGCGGCCCTTAAATCAGCCAGGTGAAGGGGGGTTGAGTAAGCAGGACAGTGTGGGATTGGAGGAGGATGGCCCAAACGCCCACATGCCAACCTCCTCACGGCTGCACGAGGTGACAAGCTGTCCCAAGTGCACCCAGGGTCCTTCCATCGGGGAGGGGCTGGGAAGTAGGTCATGCACAGTGGCGTAGTTTCTGAGGCACGGCAGTGGGCAGGCAGAGAAGGCAGGCCCTTGCAGAGCAGGGATGATTTAGGAGCAGAACTTACATCTCACAAATCACCCAGCCCTGGGGCCCCCTTTTGAGTCTTGACTGGTGCAGTGCCAACCACATAGCAATGAAAGACACCCTTACGAAGTAAAGGGCTTGGGAATCAGATGCTCAGACTCCAGGGGTACAGTGCAGGGCAGAACCATGGAACCTTAGACCCGAAAGGGACCTTTAAAGAGCATCTATATCAAACACCCTCATTTGGCAGAAGGGGAAATTCAAATCCAAATGGGCAACGGACTTGCACATGGCCGCACAGATTAGGACAGAACTCAGCTGTCTGTGGTCCTTTCCACCCCCACCCCCACCCCCATTTGCTCCTTTTAAGGCAGCATCCCCACACGCTGGCACCCATAGGAGATCCACCAACTTGGAAATGAAGGAGCAAAGCTATATTTGCTTTTTTCAGTTGGCACTGGGAATGGGTTTCTAGCACTTCTCCCAGGTGTCCTGGATCGGATAACTGTCCCTTCGCATCTTCTAGTGACGCTCCCAGGGAGAGATTTGTACCTGTCTGGCCTCTTAACTCCAGTAATCCAGGGGATTTGTGTTGGTGATACAGTGTGAGTAAATGCGAAGTGAGTCATTTAAGAGCCAGCGCGTGTGTTTGTGTCCTCTGCTAGATGGCCGGTGTTCTGGGCGGAGGCTGCCTTGTCAGCCCGGGTCTCCAGAGTGAGGACCACGTGGGGCGGAGCCAGAGGCGGCTGCGGAAGGGCAGAGGCCGAGGGAGCCACTGCGGGGCGTGCCCCCTGTCGGCCCAGCATGACCCGGCCCGCCCTGTCCGGCGCAGTCTAGTGGGGGACTACGCACACTCACCTTTCCCAGGTGCACTCCAGAGGGTCTCCACTCGGGGATGCCGCCTTCTCTGTGCATGGCGGCGCCCCCCTTGGCACCTGGGGTCCCACGTGCTTCTCTCCCCCCTCCTCCCTCCAGCCGGTCACCGCGCGCCACACTTCCACGTCCTGACTCCGCCATCCAGCCCCAGTGTCTCTGCCCTGAGCAGACTGCTGGGTGCTGCGCCAGGGGCCCGGCCAGCTGCCCTGCCCCCTGTCCTCCTTCTCCCCCTGCCCTCCTCCCCCCTCCAGGCTGTTCCCTATAAACAGCCGGGGGGAGCAAGCCCCGCGGGAAGGGCTGCCGCAAGATGAGATGGCTTCCAAGCCCTCCCAGCAATGGCCCTGTCTCTCTCTCGCCGCATTCCCACTAGGACCCTCCAGCTTCTTTCTAGGTCCAGTGTCTCTCTTGTGTTTTAATTTTTCAGACTGTCTTTCTGCTTGGAAGCCTTACCTCCTCCCTGCACCACTCAGCCTCCAGACATCCTCATGCCTCTCCCTTCTGCCTGCATCCCATTTCCCCGGCCAACTCTTACTCACTCTTTAAACCTCAGCAAGGAGTTACCTCCTCTGGGAAGCCTTCCCTGATCACCAGAGTTGGGTGACAGTCCTCTGGTTCTCAGCAGCCTGTACTTACCTCACCACTGCTCTTTCTGGCACTGTAGTGACTCTTACCCAGGGTCCCCAACACTTTGCACAGCAATGTGTGCCATATAGGAGATGCCCTTGAACGTTTGCTACTGAATATTGGGTTTTCATCCTGAAGGTAGAAGAAAATAATGCCCAGACACTGGAATAAACGGCTTCATCTTAAAAATAGGCTCTATTGGATACCAAGTGTTTGTTTCATGTGGAAGAAAAATGCAGCTGTTGAAAAGAAATAGAACTTTGAAAAATACATGGATGAGCTACATATATTGTAACTATGGGTCGTAGTTCTATTCTGACTGTTTGAAAAAAATCACAGATTTTTCATCAAGGAATCAATATTTAAAAACCAACGAAAAAGCAACCATGCTGGAGGGCGCCGGGGGAGTTTGGTGAGGAGCGTGAGCTGAGGATGGGCTGAATGATAAGAACACGCTCGGTTCTCTAGGCCTCAGCAGATTCAATGGGGGGCTTGTGTGCCTGAGAACAGTGTTTTATTTTTAAAAATACTTCCTCAAGAGCTCCTTCACCCTAGAACCCAACCTTTCTTTCCCTATTCTGTGCTGCCAACACAGGAAGCTGAGGTGGGAGAGATATACCAGTAATTGGCGAGAAGGGCTGGTCGTGCAGAAACATCCTGCATACCTTGAGGCTGAGGAGTGTCTGTGCGTGATTGTGGTCAATGCTCTGGGCAGAGAAGCCCGAACTGGCTAATAGTCTTCATTTCAGGGACTTAGGGAATGATTCCCAGTGCACATTGATACACATCTGAATTGTGGGTCTTCCCTGCTGCTAGGGTGTCCCCACTTGTGATCAATCTAAAATGCGAGGCAGCTTGGGGACACTGAGTCCAGATCCCCTCACATCCCTCGAGTAGAAGAACCCTGAGATGTGGTCACCACCTTCTACCTCCGGACGATCACAGTATCTCAACAAGCATTGATTATAGGAGTGCATTCAGGAACAGCCATCAGATAAAAAACTAGGTAGGTGGACAGATAAACTGAGAGACAGGTGGGCAGATTGATGGCTGGAGGTAACTTTGCACAGATTCATGGTAGATAAAAGACGACTTTGTAAGGAACGCAGTGATGGAAATAGGTGTTTTTATGACACACATGCACTTTGTTAACAGTCAACACGGACAGTCTAAATAAATACGAAGTCCTACCAAAGATTTAATTAAATGAACGGAACCTTTGAAACATCTTTAATTGGTTTGTGTAATCAAAACACGATTAATACATCATTTAGAATGAGGTATCACAAAGGGGAAGGGATAAACGTAAATCCCCTTTGTCTAAGCATGGGAGAATTTCTCAAGAAATAAGAGAGCTCATTTCTCCTGTGATAACACAATTTCCCTCCACTTATAAAAAGACATAAGCAACAGAATGAACAGATTGGGCACAGAATCACCAAGAAGGTAACGGACTTGCTAAATGAGCAATTAGCCCCACGTGCTTTCATCCTGGGAGCAGCAGACCCAGGTTACATACAGAATATGCAACGGCAGCCGTGAGCTGAGCAGGCTGCCGTGTTCCCCGTGACGTAGCTGCGGTTTGGCTGGGTTCAGAGAGCGTGAGGGGAGGGGCGGATTGGGCAGGGCTCCTTCCCCAGAACCAACATCCTTCCTTCCCATCCGCAGCAGACGTGCGTGGTATCTCAGCCCTGCACACCTTCCCCTTCTTCAAAATACAGCTCCCCTTTCTCTGTAGGGAGCCATTTCAGCCCTCATGACCACCTATGTGGTTCTTACGAGGGCTGCTAATCCCAGGACCCAGACTCAGGAGCAGGCACGAGATCCGGGTGGCCTGAGCAGAGCAGACCCAGGCCACAAGCCATGCCAATCCGAGTTCTTCACCTGGGTTCCTTAAGGTGGTGGCCACCTTTCCTCTCTAATTGTAAAGCTGTGGGAATTGGCCATTTGGGAGGATAAAGCCCACATGCAGAAAGGGGAAGAAGAAAGGAGCCGCCGTAGAGGAAGGGGACTCAGAGGTCAGATGATGTTTCAGCCCTTGAACACCTCCTTACACTTGCGATTCCCCTAATTCCTGAGACCCAGCTGTTCGGCATGTCCAGAGCTGTGAGCTTTCCTCTAAGTATCCTTTCCATAAATACCCATTTTATTAAACTAGCTTGATCTAGGTTTGCATCATTTGCAACAAAAGTGGATCCTGAATTGCTACTTTTCTTTTTCACACCCAGTTACTGAGTATCTAATTATGGATGAATAATGCTCCTGTTTTGCTCTATAGACCTCAAGCTCCATGGGGAGGTCGCAGGACACCCCACAGGGACACAGTCTGTTTAGGAGGGTGATAGGGTTTTGGTGGAATGTGAAAACATTTGCCAAAATGTGAAAACCCAGTTCAATTTCTAATAGGGTGAATTTTCCAAAAATGATACTCCGGTTAAATGCTTTCTTTGTGTTGCACAGTGTGAATTCGCGTTTTGATTAAAATATTCTTAAAAGAATTTTAAACTTTTCTTAGTTAAACAAGCATAGGAAACACCAAGTAAAACAAAAGTAAACTTCAAACAAAAGTTTGCTGCAGGACTTCTCAAAGCTTGAAGGCGGGTGCACTTTGGAGCATCCGAGAGATTAATGGAGTAACGCAGTCATTCTAAGCAAAGAATGTGGTCTTCCTGAAACACTTAATTGCATTTCTGAGCCCTGGTGTTCCCTGGAGCACAGGGGGGAATCTCCCACACTAGATCACTGGAAACTTCTCCATTGGTGTAGGTTAAGGTGGGACAGAAGTGGGCAAGGGAGAAGCTCTGGATTATTTAGATCTTCGTTAATCGAACCCAAAGCATGTTCCCTTCCCTGCCACCATTGTGTGGTGGCAAATCTTCCTTCTTGTTAGAATCAGGAAACATGCTCAGCCTTCAACAGCAGTTAGTGGGTCACAATTTGAAAAGCCATTTTGTTTCCTTTCCTTCGGTTGGTGCTACAGAATGGGCCATGGAGGTCACAGATGCAGATCTCACGTGCATGAACATGGGTGTAGGTGGTGAAAGTTTTCACTTCTTAGCTTCCTTTGATCCTTAAAAAACTCAGCATAGAAACCTGCATTTTGAAGTTTCTGCCTTCATCATAAATACATTTAGAAAAAAGCTAATGTTTCAGCCACAACACACAGCTAGATAGGAACGCAGATGGGAAGGCTGAGATTAAATGCCAGCGGCAGGCAGAGCGGCTTCCTCTTTGCTGCAAAGTTTAGTTCTGATGGTTCCATGGGCACTTGGGAATTGAAATTGGGGAAATACAGGCATTTCCGTGACACTCATCCTGATGAGTGAGGCAGGATAGCGGAATGCAGCGTCCGCTTTTAAGGAAGGAGGACCCCAAATTTCCCACTTATATTCCAGGTCAGTGTCTTTTTGGTGTATTTTTATGCTTTTGCTATTTATTGATTTGACCAGTGTGAATCAGCGTTCAGCAAACAGGGCCGCGTTAATGCGTTAAAAGCCCATTATGAGGATAATGGACATGAAGGAAAAAGGAATCAAATGACGTGCATGTAAAAGGTTTTTCCCTAGACAGCCGAAATAGATTGAAAACAAATTCATTTAAAATAACATTCAACCTTATTATTCCTCCCGGGGCACGATTCCTCTAGAGGAGGGGCGCGAAGCTCACACATCCCTTGGAGAGGCTGCCCCTCCTACACGGGACATGCCTGGGCCCACTGACGTCAGACTGGAGCTGGGGGGGCTACCCAAGGGAGCTTTCTGTACGCCACGTGTCCCCGCCTCCCCCCGATACCACTACACTTGCTTGTCATGCCCTTTCTGCTTTCTTTTGGTTAGTACTCATGAAGACCCTTCCAGGTAAGACAGTTCCCCTCCCTGGGTCTCAGCCTCATGCCCTGAACAGCACTCCTGGCCTGTCCCAGGCTGTGCCCACACCCACATGCATCCCTGCTGCCTCTCTAAAGGTTATAAAACAAAAACCAGCAAAGAAAAATATGCTACAGAGACCACATGTGGCCTGCAAAAGCCTTAGCTATTTACTCTCTGGCTCTTCACAGAAAGTTTGTTGACCCCGGGTATCACCCACTGCCAGCTCCCCAAGCTCGTCTGTTTTATTCCCTGCTGTATCTAGAGAATCTCATAAGGTGCCTGGGCACCAGTAGGCCCCCAATAGACATATGATGGTAAAATGAATGAATTAGTCATAGGATGGTTGATTCCCGAAGACTGTTGGTTGGGCTGGGAGAAACTAATCCTTTAGTAACTCCCAGAGGGAATACTGTGGTGGTAGATACAGATTGTGATAATCTGGTAACTTGGTCATTAGATAAACATTTCGTGAGGCCTGGTGATGTTTTATACAGCAGTGTGGGCATCTGGGAAGGATACCGCCAGAGCGCTTCCAGTGGGACACTCGATTTGAGGGGAGGCGATGCCAACTGTGAGGAAGGTTTTAACCAAGGAAACAGTCTTAAAGTGGCCAGGAAGCTGATGCATGAATTGCGGGAAGTCCAGCTGCCTGTGGTAGAGAGGAGGAGGTGAACAAAGGGAAGACGTATTTTATTTTCTCAGCATGCAGACACTTTCCCCTAGAGGCAGACAAGTTCTCCCCAAATGCGCCAGTTGTTGCTCTGCCTCTGGCCCGAACAGGACCGCCTCTCATGAGTCAGTCCCTCGGTTCATTGTCCTCAGGGTCCAGGCTGTAAGGGACGAAATGCTTAGCATCCCCAACGGCAGGGTAAGCGAGAAAGCTTACTGTCTCTGTAGTCCATGGAAACTCTCGGGGAAGCAGCTGGAGGCTGCAGACACCAGCAGTCAAAGGGCAGGGCCCTTGGTCGGCCACTCTCTTTCACTCAAGGCATGTCACAAAGGCTGCCTTGGGAAATTCGACCTCACCTTTTTTTCCCAGGTTGCTGTAGTTTTAATACCTATTTTCAGATGCAGGTTGCATCTGAGATGCACGATTTGCTGGTTGACCTAGCTTCTTAAAATTCAAGGATTCATTTCAAAATTTCTCCTGCCGAACATCAAGGACTCGAGCTAAAGGGTTGCATTTAACTGTGGAGGAGGGCTTTGTTCTACTCACTTTTGGCTAAATTAGCATCAGTTTGTCTGAACCTTCCTACCGGAATTTACCCGGATCTTTTATTTCCTAACAGTACTTACATGTTCAGTGAAACGCAAGTCCTGGAGAGGGGCCTTCGCGCTCCAAATGTACAGCAGCTTTAATACACAGCTGGCTGTGCTCTCCTCCTCTCACGTGGCTGTTACCTTCTGCTCCTGCAGGTCTCGGCCTCAAAGCCTTGCCCCCTTCCAGGGGCCTTTGTTCAGCACCAGCCCTGGAGATGCCTGACTGTGAGGCTCCAGTCACCACTCCCCTAATGAGAAGCCAAATCAAGTGCCCACGTTTCTGAGTACTTACAATATTTAAAGTCATGCATAACAGTATAAAGTACAACAAAACTAAAATTCTTTCTTTACATGATGATGGAACATTTATTTCATGTCATATTTATTTCTCGCTTACACTGGGGTTGAGGATGTAGTGTGAGGAGTCCTCTGGTGAGGTCTGTCCTGCACGGCACTCAGTTTGAGCTGCAGGGTGTGAGCATCGTTCAGGCCTGTCCATGGTGCTCCAGGCATCGTGTGGATCCTCCTGTGGAGGTGCCGTCAGCATTGGACACATGAGGCCCTATGAAATGTGAGGCCAGGTTAGTGTCCCCTGCTTCCTCCTCTCTGTGACCAATAGGTCATTGTCTTCTCCACTGTTCTCTAGAACAGCATCTTATTTCTTTCTGTGAGAGTATGATTTCTGATATGTAGTTATCTTATTTAATTTGCCTGTTTGCATTCTGACTACCCTTCCCACTAGAATGAAAACTCTGTGAGAGTGGGGTACTCTCCACAAGGGTGCTGGTCCCCCAGAACCCCCAGTGCCTGGCCTCCAGTAGCCTGTGTGGGTGAGTGAGTGACAGCATCTGTCCAGGCATGGGGACAAATGTGTGTGAGCCGTGCAGCCCATAAAGGCATGTAGGAGGGCGCACCTGCCCTGCCGTATTGGCAGTGGTTCAACATCAAAGCCACCCACCTGGTCTGGCACCTGCACCTATACGTGTTTCCCCAGCAGTGCCATGCTCAGCACCTCCCAGCATCCAGGGTCCATGGTTGAGCTGAGTCTATTAGGTCTGAAGATTTTAAACATACAGAGCAATATAAGTGTTTTGTCCACTTGTTTTTGTTTTCTTCCTGTTCTCTTTCTTTCATCTTGTCTAGTTTACTGCAGTCACTCATCTCTGATTTTCCCTAGGTTCTACTGGCTTCCCATTTCCCAGATTCCCTCTTCTCTAACTGTGACCATCCTTGGTCTTTCTCAGAGTCCCCGTTGTCACTGTGGGGGAGCCAGTTATCCAGAACTCCTCTACCAGTGATTTGAGAATCCATGGGGTCTGTGACTTCCCTATCCAAATGCACACTTTAGCCTTCTGGTGTTAATTACTTAAATCAAACCTAGAGGTTGGGCATAGGACTTGTGGAGGCAGGCAGCCTGGGTCTGAATCCCAGCTCCTTGTGAAACTAGCTGTGAGTCCTTGTACAAGGTCCTTAATCTTTTTGTGCCTCTGTTTCTGCACCTATAAAATGAGGATAGTAATTGTATCTTCCTCATAATGTTGTTGTGAATATTCGATACATTAATATGTGAGAGCACGTATGACAATGTCTGGCACATAGTAGGCTCAGTATGGGTCAGCCTCTTTATCAGCCACACACTTGTGCCTTCGGGTCAGGAACAGTCTCTAAGGCCCTCTTGCTAGGTGCTGGGAGCCATTCATCCTGTGTGAGGCTGTCTGTATGGTTGCAAGCAGTTTGTTGAAATGGTGACTTGGCCTGAACTGCTACCTGAGGGCTGGAGCCCTCACCAGAGATGCCCTGGAGGGTCGGCATCTCTCCCCACGCGCCTCAGTGGGGCAGTGGCTACAGTGCTCTGTGTGTCCCTCTTCCTGATGGCCGCATTGCCTGACAGGTGGCTAAGGCCCAGGAAAGGAAATAGTAAAGGGGACCGGGAGCCTCTGGTGGCCTGAGCCCAAACCACGGCCAGGAAGCAACAGGCTATCATGCACCACGAGGCCATAAATGGACCAAAACCCCAGGGAGAAGCATGATTAGCACCTCAGGCCTACTCTCTGCTCAGTCATCATCTGCCTGGGGAATTGCAAAAGCAGGTGTTGTGCTGACAGACAGGCCAGGGCCAGATGCCACATGCCTAGCAGCACGGCAGTGGGATTCAAACTGTGACCATCCAGACACCCTCCGTGATGACTGAGGGCTGCATGCCCCTTGGATCTCAACCCACTGGGCAGACAACTCTCTGCCCGACTGCAGCTTTACCACCCAGGGTAGTTACAAGGCTGTGGCCAGATTCCCCCAGGCAGTTCTCGCAAGCGGCCAGCAGATGGCGCAGTTTCTCCTGCATTCTAGCCAGAGGTTCTGAAAGGGCAGTTTTCTCGTTGCTGAGAACCAGGGATAATAAATACCCATAACAATTTGAATATGAAATGTAGGAGGCAAAATACATTGAAGGCCATGGGCTGGGATATGGCTTTTTAAATTTCTTTTTAAAATTTTACAGACACAAGATGAAATACATCTTAGAATTCACAAAACTTTTATTCATTATCTCACCAAAAAAAAAAAAAAGACAGAAAAATATCAAAGTAAATTTTTAACCCCCTTCTGGAAAACAGGTAGGCTGCCTCTGAGCCCTCCATCTGCATTTGATCATTAGATTTTAAATTGGATCACTCAACTCTACATCATGGGGTAGTATTATTGCTGTAATAATATTGATAATAGCAGAAATAATGGCAACTATTTATTAAATGTTGCTGTAGACTAAGCATTTCACTTGCATTGTCTTGTTTGATCCATGGAGCAGAAACATGAGGCGGTCACAGTACACTGCGACTGTACTGATGAACGTTGAAAATATGTCAGTCGCCTCATGCTCCCCAAAGTAACCAGCATCACCAGGCAAGAGGTAATCAGGGTTAATTTGCAGCGAACCCCACGCTCTCAAATGAAGCGCGGCAGCCTGCGCCTTTGGCTTGGGCGGTAATTCTGCTCTCACTGCCCCAGTCCTGCGGAGCTGCTAAAGGGAAATGTAATACGGGATGGATTATTGTTACATTAATAACATCAGCTGCAGCAATCACAGCTCTCAGTTATCCAGCCCTTAATATGTGCCATGTCTTATTTTAAGAGATTCTTTAAAACCTTACAGTGGCATTACCAGGTAGGAATGCTTTTTAATCACCGCTTCACTGATGAGGGAAACGAGGCCCAGAGAGGTTTCACAAGGCTTCTAAAGCTATACAGTTAGCAAGGAACGGTTTTCTCCAGGGCAGACCCTCTTACGTCAGACACTAAGTCAGTGGCCCGTGGATCTTCATTGCCCGAGGGCATTCGCCTCTGTTTATCTCTCTGTTTCACAGCAGCTTCATTAGTTTGAGATTTCCTTTTTAAGAGCAATGCTCTGTTCTCTGCTTCTGTGGAATGGTTCAAGGTGGATTTTGCCTCTCAGCTTATGTCCACGCAGCTACTGAACCCACAAACACAGCCTCCGTTCATTCGTCTAGGTTGGGGCTTGGGGCACACTCAGTATCCCAGGATAACCCCGTATTCCTGAATGGTTGGTGGAACTCGGCCATAGGGCAGAGCCAAGGCGCATGTAAGGCATTCGTCTCGGCAGAGTTACTTTATGTCCTTCCTGAGCGTGTCTCCTCTGTGCCCCAGAAGCAAAGGGCCCTCGGCTCCCTTCCTCTGCAGCGGAGGCAGCACGGGACCGAGAGGGCCACCCTCCTGCCACCTTCATTTAGGGCTCGTTTGTCCTCTCTCCCTTCTCTCCTTTTCTCTCTCTTTCTGCTCCACTTCCCTTCATCGCTGGCGCCCTTCACCTGCAGACACGCATTTAGGTCCCTGCTTTGGAAGAGGAGAGACTGGGTCGGTGAGCATCTCACTTTCCCATGTGCTGTCAAACTTCATCTTATTAACGTTTGGGGTTTGAAAGCGCTTCACTGACAAATAGGATGGATTTTTGTCAGAAGGGCTCATTTTCAGGCCTAACAACAATTTGCATCTGGAGAAGACAGCTGTTTGTTAATAATTCAACGAACAGTGCCTAATGCCTGGTTGGTTGCTCCACAAATGGAGCTGTTGCTGACACCCCTGTTCCGTGCCTTCAGCCCTCCTTACCGGCTCCAGCCCCGCTCCTGAAAATCTCAGTTCCTGAGGATGGACCACTTCATTCCTGCCGCGGGAAGACGTCCTGTTTCAGGCTTGCCTGCCAGGCAGGGCGAGTGCAGAGCCTGCCCCGGAGCTCAGGGAGGCCTGCTTCCTTCTCAGGGTGGTCAGAGGACATTCCCCAGAGCTGTTCGGCGGAATGTGACTGGGAGCCACGTGCACGCTGTGCACACATCCCCCTCCACACCCTGCCACCCCTGGGGAGCTCAGGCAGCTCTCTGTGCAGCCCCGGGAGCACTGTGAAATGCTTTCTCTCAGAGTCCTTTGTTTTAAAAAGGGGCCTCAGCTTGGAGGTTTTCCACATTTTTTCAGCCAAGGAATCCCTTCTGGCAGCCTGTTTCATGAGGTGGTCTGTGGGACATGCACTTGGAGTATTAAGGATTTAAGGGACATGAAATATGCAACCTACTCTGAAATGGTTTTTAGAAAAAAGTATGTATGTGTGAGAAATAAATGTTAATAATTGGTAAATTTCAGTGAAGGGTATGGCACATAAGAGTTCTTGGTCATTTTTGCATTTTTTAAAAAGTTTGACATGTTTTCAAGATACTGTCCAAGAGGGTAGTTACTCAGAGACAAGATTCACCACTGAGATGTAAATCAAACAGACCCCACCAAAACTGAGAACCTGTAGAAATCGGGGTGCATATTTGCCCCTGGTCCCTGCAGACAGTGCTGGCTGAGGCCACTCTCTGGAGTTGGACAAAAACCCAGGTGTTCTGAGCAGGTTCGTGATGGGGCAGGCTTAGCCTGTTTTTCCCAGAGGATTTTAAATGGAGTGGAAAGCCAGATGGTTGGAATTCTGACTGAAAACAGAGGAGGACAAAGATAGCACAATAGCACAGTGGCAACTCCTTGGAGGGAGTCAGGGAGCCCCCTGTGCCTCACCTGAAGAGTGCTGTGTGTTTCCATGAATGCCAACCTATTTCCAAGTATGTGAATTCCAACCTAGTGTACTTAGAGCTCCCGATTCTATGATTATGACATCAAAGTGCAAGTGATTAAATTCTAAAATCATTTATGCCCCCGTAATTAGAAATTGGCTGCTCAGTATTTCCCCCAAATGTGCCTCACATCCAACTCCAGAGGCATGTGTGAGCTGCTGCCCACTATGTGCCTCCCTGGCCCCATCGTCCACCACTGGGTGGGCACTCCCAGCCATCGGGGCTGTCCAGTGGGGCTGCCTCTGTGTGCTCCTGAGGCCCTCAGTCCCGCGGCACCAGGGGGTGGCCTGCTCCTGGGACCGTCTCTTCCTAAAGCCTGTCATGTTTTGTCACCTGGACCTCACGGCCACTCTGCTCAGGCCCAGCATCTCTCCACTGATCTCACGAACTGTAAATCAGCTTTGAGGTAGAATTCTGCCAAGCCTCACATTTGAACCAATAAGTACACAAATACATAAAGCCAGAACTAACAAAAGACAAAAGGTGTATTCTGTCGGTCACCCCTTTGCCAGTGCAATCTCACACTCGGCCCCTTGTGCCAGTCAGGGGCAAACCTGACACTTCCTACTTCCTCCCCTTGGGTTTGCCCAGATCCAAGCTTTTCTTTGCTTCCAGACACAACACAGAAGCCTGCTATGCTCCTTTAAATAGTGGTTTTAAACGGCTCTCAGGGGACGGTGGGCAGGTTGAAACAAGATCATAAGCAGTAGTCATCCCAGCTGACTGAGCCCTTTATGGTGTTTGGCTCAGGACTGAGCGCCTCACGTGACTGACCTCACTCAGCCCATCCAACCCCCCGCGTTCTGGTGTTATCCCCACCTCTCAGATGACAGCACTAGAAGGTCAATTATTCACAATGTCACAGTTAGCAAGTCCTGGAACCTGAGCAATTACCCAGAGATGTCTGACCCCACACCTGTGCGTGTCCTCACCGCATGTTATGATCTTGTTCCCCTCCCCGCAAACTACAGAATTGACCGGAAGGGGATCCGTGTCGGATTCCAGCCCCTGGACTCCGAGGCAGGCTGCTCCCAATGAACTCTTCCCCGTCATACCCACCAGGAGAGGCCGTGGGACCTTTCTGAGTATGATTGTCTTATACTAATGACTGTGTCACAGATCTGAAGAATGAAGTTTTGAAGACTAGTCAGCCAGTAATAGAAGCCAACAAAACACTTAGCTCATTCACGTTTTGTATTTGCCCATGGAAGGCGCTGAGTACTTCGGGAATGGCTGACCCTCTTTCTTTGTTTCATTGGTTCTGACTCATATTGAACTCAGTTTACCCTCCCTGGGTTCCACTGGGTCCAAGGAAAAACGAGTAGCTGAAAAGCGTACTGAGTCATCAAGAAAAGCTGGCTTGGGAGGGAACACCTAGAACAGAAAACCTACCTCGTGATCATTCAAAAGCGGATGGTAAAGGTTGCACAGGCTTCTTGCTAAGTGGGCTTCAGGTGAGAAACTTGTCGCTTCTCCATGCAGCCGACTCCCCGGTCCAGGCCTGAAGATATAGGTAAAATTTCTGTTCCGACAGACAATCATTTAGCCTCTGTTTTGTGCCCATGATCTACACTTGTCTTAATTTCCTCTCAATTATGCTCAGGCATTAACTAATACTGACTAACTACAACCCAAAATAATTATTGCTATCTGTTCCCTTTGTAAATATAACTCCAGCACGGAGCTAGAAGACGAATGGCATATTTACAGACGGCAGCTCATTAAACTGAGTTCCAATTGCTTTCCCTTTGCCAGAAGGAGCCATTTTCACAGCAAAAACTGGGGGGATGCTTGCATGCTTACCAGGAACAACTCACAGTAACGTAATTCAGGGATCCCACGACAAAAATTCAGCACAAGACATATTTACACAAGCAATAAAAATCTCATTAAGGAAGATATGAAGATTTTTCCTGCGGCCCAACAGATAAAAGGGGTATCATTTTTGGTGGGTTTATTTAAGGAATAGTATATATTTCATTGTTTCATAACGAAAGTAATTGCAAAGGACTCTTAAACAATCCTTGAAGAACACTTTTGTTTTTGAATCTTTCCTGGTTTATGAAACTGCTTCACCATGCTCAGCCTCATAATTTCTAAACTTTATTACAGATCTGACCATCGTTAGGCCCAATATCCCAAAACTGTGAAGGTCCTAACACCCACCCTTATCTGCTATGCCCTTCCTCTCCTCATTTATTTCGGGAAGATGGTCTGAAACACAACTTGACCTTTCATAGAGGAGTATGGATGCTCTAGCCATGTGATTTCGGGAGGTGAGCTGAGCTCACCAGCAATACTCACACAACTGGAATCCCTCAGACAGACCTAAACTGGAAAGTGCACCCTCTGTTTGCCTTCTCTCCTGACTCTGTTCAAACTCAAACCAAACACAAACCACAGCTTCCATAAAAAACACCCAGAACTCTGCTACACCTGGCATTGTAAAGATGCTAATTCCATCTCTTTAACGTAGGGTGTATGTTCCTCGTCTTAGCCTCCAGAGAGGCACTGGGGATATACCGGTGCTTTCAAACTTGCATTACCCACGAAATCTTTCCAGTTGCATCACTTCCTGTGTCTCTGGATGCCCTGACGATTCTCTTTCCTGCCTGCATGTAGTTCCTGAATTTGTTTCTGTCTACTGGAAGTAGTGATTTGGCAGGCATCAGCACTCTTTCCATGTTTAATTAATTCCTCTAATTTTGTGGCAAATGAGAATAATGGGGCTTAATTTTGCTATTTATGTAAAATTGATTGGTAATTATGGAGAGCACAGGAGATTTGGCTTTATAAATGAACATTAAGTGACCTCTCCATCACGGTGCCTTGGCATGCCTCGTTCACCCATGGGGGCAAGACAAATGGCAGTGAAGGGGACATTGAGAGGGAGGAGGTGTTGGTTCTGTGACTCATGTGGAAGCTGAAATATGAAGGTTTGCAGGGTCTTGCTTAAAGGCCTGAAAGAGCTCCAACCTGAACATCTCGAAGAGGGTATATGCAACACAAACCTGTTTTACTATGTTTTCTCATCTCATATCTGATGCAGTTGAGTCATTTTAACTCCAATATATTCCAATCTGTTGAGTTCACCCAAGTGAGAGATGGGGGGAAGAGAGGCCTGTCTCTTCTCTGAGGTGTTCTACATTAAAAGGAGATATCACAGAGGAAGTTATCAAGATGGAAGGGTTTTAAATTGTTTCTCTCTTTTGAAACTGGATAAAACTCCAATGATCCTCATTCTGGGTAAATGATATATACATTACAAGCAAGAGAATTGTTTGCTATACACCGATATCAAGTTATGTGTGTATCTACGTGGCTTTGTCTATTTCCACAAAACTCTCTTGATAAGTACTTTTTTTCATCTTTGCTTTCTATCCAAGGAGGCTTAAGCACCTAACTATAACAATGAAAATTGCTATTATCTGTAAGTATCAGGATTCGGTTATTATAGTCAATATTAAATTGAGTTTCCTTCTCTTTGGCACCATCAAAACTTCCTTCCTTGAAGGACAGCATTCAGATCCTGGCTAGAGCAGGACTGGTGGGCATGCACATGCAGCTGAGACAGATTAGGGGCCTTTGCCCTGAACGTGGTGTGGCACGGGATTTCTCAGGGGAAACAGAGGAGATGTTGGATCCTGCAAGCTGATGTCTTACCACAAAGATCTGTTGGAATGGACGGATGTTATTTAGCCACATAGAGTTGTTGAAATTACTGAGAAGTTATCTTCATTAGTCAATACTAATTACTCTGCATATTGCAAATCTTTAACTTGGGAGTCCTGAAAATAACAGCTTAAATTCAAATATATAAATAAAGTAATTCACCTTACCTGTGCACAGTAAGTCAGCATGGAGTTACAAGAAGATTGCATTTAAGAACCTCTGCCTCTAGCTGGAAATTCAGAACAGAATGTCCAGAACACAAATGCTGCCAACAGGATGTGCCCTGGTTTGGTAATTCCCTGGCTACAGTCCATTTAGGATCAGATCTTTGTGGATCAGGCTCAGCATTCTAAGTACTTTAGAAAATTCCATCCACTGAGGTTTAAGGTGGAAAAATAGAGCCGAGACAACAGAGAGGACTAGGGGATCAATTTCAAATATCACTGCATAATGAAAAATATTTACTTAATTTTTTTATTGATTCCACACCTGTAGTCTCCAGTAGTTCTGATAACATTAAAACTCAGGGATTCTTATTGCCCTCCTAAAAAACAAATTTAAAGTACCCCAGCAAAAACTGAAATCCACTCTCTCAGATTTGCTTTCTTGTTTTCAAAAACCTACTTTAGGGTAGATCAAATCAAATAATGATTTCTATTCTTTAAAACTATTCTCAGGAGATTTGGGGAAGATGGGCAGTGGTAGCAAAATGTTTGGATCTTCCCAAATCTTCACATAAAATCAGAGAAATTAGCAAAACCAAATTCACGGTTTTGGAAGAAAACGAGGTGACAGTGTATGCCACAACCCACAGAATATAGGCAGATGTTCAGCATCTGTTAGGAGAAAGCTAACAATGGGGCTTTTTAGAGACCCGAGAACAGGAGAAAGATGCCCCAACAAACCAACAGATACTAATTGGAATGCATGGCAGGCCAATGTTAAAAGAGCAACTAAAGCTCGCAGGGATTTTACTGTTCCCCATAACAGGGGGGTGACTGTCAGCTATGAAGATCTGGAGTCTTGTCTGTATGAACTCTCAAAACTGACCCTCAGGGTCCCCTCAGGTAGGGCTCTACACCAAGGGGAGACTGTTGAGAGTGGGATCTAAACTGACCACCACAGGGTCAATAGATACGAAAGAAGGAGAAGGTTCAGATAAAAATGTGAGTGAGAAGAAGAGATAGGAGATCTCAAAAAAGCAGGCCACATATTTTTAATACTACATTTAATAGCAGTTGAAATTACTTAATATTACATTAAGTAGTAGTTCAGCTGAACTTCAGTTTGTGAGGTTTAAAAAAGCTTCCCTGAACCAAGCTTCCTTCTAAGAGTTCAAAGGAACTAATTTTACATAGAAATGAGCAAAAGGCAAGTATTAATGTAAAATCTTATACAAAGTTGTTATGAGAAGAAAAGAGAATAAGTATTGGAATTTATCAATACAGGATGAAAGCATGCCAGAATAGATAAAACACATCAAAATTGGGACCTGCTATTTTAGAGCAATCTAAAAGCCATTAAGAATATGATACAAGACATGACAAAACAACATAAATCAAAATTAGAAAAATTCAAATTAGATGACAGAGCTGCAGGAAGAATTAGAAATAAAAAGAAAAGTCATGATTTTAGAAATAGTGGCCAAACTAGAAGGAAAAAAAGGAGCAAATAAACACAATAAATAATGGCTTGAGAAAAATAGCTGAAAAGAAGGGGATTTTCAAAAACCAAAAAGAAATGAAGAGATAAAGAGGAGTCATATGAAATTGAAAAATATTGAAGATAAGCAATGAAGGTCCAATATACGGATAACAGGAGTTCCTAAAAAAAGGAGACTGAAGCAAGAGAGAAGAGTGAATACTAAGAATTATAATTAAGAGTATTTTTCTAGAATCAAAAACAATTTTTAAGTACGTATTGAAAAGTCGTGTTTTTCAATATTAACCAACAGCAAGATATATTCCAGCAGAGTGTCTGGACTAAACAAAGAAAAAATAATGTGTGGGCATGTAGACAAGAGGAATGCATGACTTGTAAGAGAAGCGATAGGTTTCATCAGACTTTTTGATTGTTTTTTTTCTTCTGTAAGGAGGAAAGAGTTAATGTCTAGCGAAAAGATCTTCCAATAAAAAAGGACATACATAATGCTCATGCGTAAGAACTCAAGTATCTTTCATCAATATAAGAACTGAAAGTGGACATTACATGTATTCTAACTTGTGTATCTATGACTAAAAAAGGGGAAGATTATGCTAAGTAGTGGCTCTCTGATCTGACAATGCGGACATAGACCAACCATAAAATGGGGACAAACTGGAAAACATATGTAAAAATACGTATTCACCTATTTTCAGAAATAATAATAATTGATGTTGTTAGCGTTGTTATTCTGAGACTCGTGCTTATACAGATATAACCTGGGGAAATGAAGTGAAATTCCTGTATTCTCAAATCTGAATTTAAAATATCATTATAAATTCTTGAAGTTTTCAGGCCTTGAGCATTAATGACTATTAACATTAGAAAAGGAGCAAAAGCAGAACATGTGTCTCTGCCACCAGCTGTCTCGCTAAAGGGACCAAATCTGATCTGATCAAGCCTCAGGTTTGGCTGTCGACTGGTGAGAAGTACCAAGGACAGAGGAATGGGCTGCATTGCTCTTGAGTGTGCAAGCAGTCACACCCAGACAGTGGGAAACTGCACAGATCAAATGGCACAGGTCCTTCAACGGATGCATATGAAGGAAAAGAAATGGATGGAAGTGGGAACATCCCAACCAGGAGACCTTCTCTATCTTGCTTGTATCCTGGAAAAACAGTAGAAGAATAATTTTAAGAATTCATTTAAAACTGAAATTACTTAAAACCTTGGTTTCATGGCAAGCAAAAGTTAGGAAAGATTTGAGGATTTAACTAAGGGTAATGACAGACATAGATTACTATGGAAAGCCTATCGCGTGACTGGTACTGTAACAAGAACCTTCCATGTGCTATTTCCAATCTTCAAAATGACTCTGTGAAATAGTGATTGTTATTCCCCATTTTATGGTTGAGGAAATAGAGACACTGACAGGTTAAGTGAATTGTACCACATGCTTCACTCATAACGGCTTAGTCAATGTGATAACCCAGGTCTGTAGACTCCATATGCTAGCCCATAATTTTCAACTACATCATGTAAAAATTTATATTTAAAATGTGTTTTAGGAAGCCTACATTGTAACCTTGATGTTATCATTTAGGAGCTTAGAAAGACTATTTGTGTTACTATGTCTTCTGTTACTGTCCAGACAGAAAGCTGAAAGGAGTGGTGTGGGGTCACCTCTTTAGTATTAACCAAACTGAATAGGCATTGAAGCATCAGCATAGCAGAGAGAATTTATACTGGACATTAATTTTTAGCTCACTGGAGATGTCTTATTTTTTAACTCTTTTTCTGTGCTTTGAGAATAATTGTCAATCACTGCTTCTAAACATTTTATCATTTTCAATCTTATTTGGCATCTCTCACTTTATGGAGATTTTGTTTAGCTACTTGCTTAAAAATCTTGGTTTCTGATAGAATCAGAACAAGAAGATTTGATGATGCCCCTGAAGGCAAAGTAAGAAATCATTAAACTGTTATCAGTATTCTGTACCTGGTTCCTTGTAGTGTGGAACTAAGCTTCTTGAGGAAAATAAATGCTCAGATGCTGACCCTGTGTAACTGCTTATCTGCTTAGCATAACCCAGTATTCCATAGCTGGTGAACAGGGAGCAGTCTCTTGAAATGGCACTGGTTTTAGAGAATTTCTCATTCTGTGTGGGTGGCACATAAATTTACAATCCATTTTACCCCATAATACCTTCATTCAGATGTCACCAAGGCAGGCAGCATGATCTCAGGCCATCATGACCACCTCAAAGATGTCCAAAAGGAATTGCAATAAAAACATTTCGATTTGCTATAAGGCCAGGAGTTTCATCCACAGAACCTTTCCCTTCTTTTCTATTTCCTTCCCTGTCCAACTCATTCTCACTCAGCTTAAAGCCCATCTTGAAATGGTTTTAAATCTAATACCACTCTCAGATTTCATCAATCTTTGAAGTTGGCCAGGGCTGCATGGAATAAAAAGGCAAACAAAAATGGGCCTCTATAAATTAGAGCTTGGAAAGCACCTATTAGAACACCCAGATTCTGACAAAACATTTCCTTCTAATACACGGGGCTTGAAAATTGAAATGGTTTCTCCTCTGAAGTGCCTCAAAGAATTTTAAAATCTCCTTAGTAGTGGTTTGTGATTCCTGTGGATCCATTCCTCACACTATCCCAGTTTCTTTATTTTTCATTTAAAAATAAAGGTGATACCATTTGCTGTATTACAGATTTACCAGAATTCCGTATTTCCCATCATCTTGGAGGTGTTGTTGATTTAGTCCCTGTCCGGGAGGCTTTAGGGTCCCATAGAATTCATATAAATGAGCTTGGATTCCTGCCCAGGAATATGGAGATCCACTGAGCAGCATTTCATAGTGAAGGTCAGTGCATGTTTAAGGACACAGAGAAAAAAGATTAGAGGTGGGAATGTTTCAGATCTAGAACAGATGAAGCCAGAGAAAACATTCTCTCCTCTTTAGAGGGCTTTGTGCAGGAAGGGGATCTTTCGGTGCGGCCTAAATGATGGATGAGAGACGACTGCCTTCACAAGGATTCTGTGCTGGTGAATAAAATAGCTTCAGATCACTTAGGTATTAGGAGAAGGGCACCACAAAATAAGCAGCCAGACCTAGGCTAGAAGTGGTCCTTCAAATTTGATCACCTCTGTTCTTTAGATAAGCTCATCTCTTCTTCTCGATGTTGCTGTGTGTGTATTTGTGCTTTATGTGTGGACTATCCAATTTTAGTTGATATGGGCAATAATTTTAAGGATGATATAAAATAAGATCCATAGAATCATTGAAAAATTTAATAAATTTGCACAGTGAAGTGTCTTTGGGATTGATTAGGGCTGTTTTGCATGACTTGGTAAAGGTGAAGTATCATCTCTCTTCAGGCAAATGAATTTAGCCATCTCAGTGAAAGACTTTTATGGAAAATGATCATATTCCTTTCTACTATAAACTTTGTGACTATAATTTTTATAGTGGTCAGGTCTTGCTTATTATATTTTATCTGAAATTCTGACTTTTATTTCTCTTTCAGTTCTTGGAAGGAACTTAACAATTTCCTTAGCAATTTATCAAAATCTTGCAATCTTCAGTAAATACATATAATCTTGGTGTGGTTCATTTGTCTATAAGCTCTAAGTAAGTAGAGCAACAGGGACCCCTGACTCCAATTTTAGACAGAACATTAGTTGAGTGACTTGGGTAAGTCATTAACATCCCCAGGCTTCAGCCTCTCCAATCTGCCCACAATCCAACATATCGTCCACCTCAAACTTATTCTTCCAAATGCTGAATGGATACATACACACATGAACAGATGGGAGCAGGGGCTGATTCTTGGATGGGAGCCTGGGTGGATGCGTGGCTGGGTATGTAGACACATACATGGTTGGGTATGTGGCTGATGCATGCGTGAGTACAAAGATGGATGCATGGGTGGGTAGATGGGTAAGTGTCTAGGTGAGTGAAGGGCCGAATGCATGGATGCATTCCTGGATTGAAGGACTGTGAGAAGGAAGGAAAGAGGCACACACAAAACTGAGGAAAACATGTACAAAAAATGAAATTATTTCAACAGAAGAAAAATGTACTGCAAAAGAATTGGAGAACCTGCTAAAATTCATTGAAAAATTTCTCCCAAAAGACACTATAGCATACTTCTTAAGTAATTTTTAAAAAATTTATTTTTGCCAAGCTCCGTGCTAGGTGTTTCATATGTTTTCATTTGTAAGAGGTCCCTGTGGTTGACATGGCTGACGCTACAGGGGGAGAGCCTTCCATCTCTTTAAGTCCTTTGTTAACAGAACAACCTCTTATTCTTTAAGATCCAGTCCAGTTCATTGTTGGAGCTGTAAGAAAGGTAGTAAATGCCAGTCTGAAGGATTCCTCAGTCCATCTAGAGCCCCATGGTAAGAAGGGGAGATCCTCAGCCAGGGGAGCTATTGTTGTATTAATTTGTTTTGTTAGATTAATGATTCTTCTGTTAATATTTAACCTTTTGTCAAATTGTGATGCATAGGATTGTACATCTAGATCAATACAAATGAACGATGGGACAGGCATATTTTTCATCTCATTTCTTTTCCCACCAGTACACAACACTCTGTTTTCTTGGCAGTGTGTTTTAAATGGTCCAGAATTAATCACACAGGAAATGACGTATCCCTTCACCACGTGAACAGAGACCAGTGTGCAAACTAGCAAGTCCTCATTCTGCCTATGAAGCTCACTGGATTGGACTGATTTTTTTCCTAAGTTTCAACCTCTTCAATTTTTCCTAAGGATTTGAAATAGGGAAGGAGGTCTGGATTGAGGGGAGGGATGCGGTGTGTTTTGTGGGGTCTTGCAGATCAGGTGCTGAAGGCATGAAAGCTTCCATGTGTTTTGGTGACAAACAACATGTAGGGTGTTCCTGGCGATGGTGCTTAAAAAAAATACATAATACCCAGGGATCCCTTCCAATAACATGGTCTAAAGTTACAAGGCATTCTTCTAGAATAGGAAAGAATGATAAAGTACAGGTCTTCTTAGACCCTCACAGTATCACTTTGCTGACTCTTCATTTTCAAGGTGTTGTTTATCCATTCTCTCCATAAAATTTGTCAGGGCAAAGGCCTGACTCCGCACAGAGCTCAGGCTATGCAGCTTAATGCCTTGCAACATGGTGCCAACTGGATAAATCTCCCCTGTTACATTCTTGCAGACCAGTTGTCTTCTCCCTGAGGCGAGGCATCCACTTCACACTGCGTTGTGTTCAGAGCTTCTCAGCGGTCCCTTATGTGGTTGGTGCCTGCGATTGGATGATTGAATAAAGGACTTGTAGAACAGCAGGGCTTTGCTTCAATTATCATTTCTCTCAGAACAGGAAATCACAAGGCCACTGGCCAGTGCTGCTAGTCCCCTTAAAAAGAGTTTCCACTGTAAGAAGCGCTGTTGCTCATCAACTCTCATCAGGTATTTAGCTATGTTAACTCGGCCAAATTTGAGAAGAACCTCAGTCTGGGAATTGTCTCCCAAGACAGCAATTTCCTGTGAGTGCCGGACCCTTGCAGAACACATTTGTATCCTTCTGGGATTTGTAACCATATTTGTAGACTCTCTAGCTTGAAGGTGCTCCACTGCCCTATCCTTCCGTGTTGCCAACCTCGGTGACAGGCACAATCAGGTCTTAATGTTGAAGGGCACTCATATCAATCCCCATCTGCTTCTACTGACCTGTGGATTCACGCTCCCTGTGTGGAGGCTCACCTAGAATCCTTATGAGCTGAATTCAAGCTGAAATTGCTTCTCTGGGTGATACTTCGGTCATCTGTTGACCCTCTACAGCTCAGCCAAGATTTTTAGTTCTAACAGCAGATAAAGCAGACGTTGGTTGTATCTACCAACTCTCCTGTATTTTTTGCACTTTCTCCTGTACTTTTTCCTCTTTTTATTTCCCAGATCAGTGACAAGTTTAACCCGTACAAAATGTCCACTATTTGCATACATGGTACACTTAGATACTCCACCTTCCAGACTGTACAGTCAAGATGATGTGGGTCTCATCAGGGTCTGCTCAGTAATGTTGGTAGAATGAATGAAGTAATAGATGAAAGAATAAATGGTGCTTGGTCAAGTAAAAATAGCTCTGCACCCATGGTTAATGACCAAGTCAAAGTCTTTACCAAACGTGAATGTACCGATGCTCATCCTGTGGCCTGACTTAACTCACCTTCTCTGAAAGTAACACCGTGAACCACAACCGCATTAGTAGGATAACAGCTTTGAGTTCTTCCAGTTGTGGTAAGAGAGCCAGTCAACATACAACCAATATTATGATAATTAGCATATAATTATAATAATCAGCCTGTAAATGGCTTCCTGGTCACTGTTAAGAGTGGTAGTCCATTTGCATACTGCTCAGCGCCCCAAAGGGGTGCCTTTAACTCTAGCTCTCCTTCCCCCCTCCCCCACCCCGGCCGCTGCTTCCTCGGGTCGCCCGTACACACCGTCCCCCGGTACGCCCGTCATGGTGGACCTGTGACTCTCTCTACTTGCTGAGGCCTCCTTGAACCTGTCCCAGAGCTCCCGCGGAGCTCCCACACTGGCCCTAACAGCGTCTATGGCCTCTCCATAAAGGCGCCTTTGCTTCACTGCTCTTACGTTAAGAGTAGGGAGGTAATTCCTCCTCCAGCCCTTCAAGTCAGTGTTCTAGAGCTTGCCTATCCCTTAAAGAGGGGGGATCCAGTAGGCCCACACCCACGGGGAAGGGCGCACTCTGTGATCCAGGAAATCATATGTGGACTCGAACCCATGACCAGAGAGTACAGATCATACCAGCGACACTGAGCCATCAGGGAAGAGCATCATGAGCTCTTCAGCCATTTGTGTCACGGTGTTCCTGGGACTCTTCTTTAGGACAGGAACTCTTTCCGAACATGCTGTCAAGTTTTGAACAACCGTAGCTATTACTAAAGGCTAACATATTGAGTATTTTCTGTGCCCTGGGCTCTCAATTAACCCTCATAAAACTTTGGCATGGTGAATAGTATCGCATCAGGTTAAGAGATAGGAATGCGGAACTCAGATTATTTGTCTTGACCAAGAGCCACTGAGTGTAGAAGCCAAGATATGGACCTAATCTGATGTCCTTAACCACTGTGGACACCAATCCTCCTCACCACCCCAAATGAGTGAGTCTCCCTGGGTAACAGTATCTTCTCACGTATAAAACAGAGAGCGTTGAAAGTATTTCAGGTTCCCAGGAAGACTGCAAACATCAGGTAACACAACTGTTGTCAAGCACTTTGCATATAGGAAATCCTAAATCAAGGTAAATTAAATTCAACAGAGTTCGAGACAGTTAAGAAGCCTTTATTAAACCCCTGCTGTGCTGGGCATCCAGCTGTGACTCAGGTTCAACCTAATACTACTTAATTTACGAAAATGCTGTTATAATTATTCTGTTTCTCACATTTAGGCACCCTCAAGAAGAAAGTGCAATTTATAATTAAATATAAATTATTTATCCTAATTCTCTGACTGCCATTCCATTCAACACACTGTTAGGAAGTACCTAAGTGTTGTAGGCACATCTTAAAAGGTCTGCCTGGGTCAGGATTACTGCCCTTCTCCCATGTTCAGCCTTCCCTGGACACCGTGGGGGTGGGCTGCCTACAGCCATGTGGGGCTGTCGGTCTGAAGGGCAATCAGGTTTGCTCTTCTGTGAATTTGTAGTTGGAATTTAGAATCTGCAGGTCAGTCTGCATGTGGCTGGCATGTACCACATGAACTTGGAGAGCGTAGAGTATCTTTGTTCAGAGGCAGAGGGGGAGGAGAGAGCAGCTAATTTTCAGGACAGATAGAAGGGTGAGAAACAATGCATTTGAATGAAAGAGACAGACATACCAAGCAAGACTGGTCCCAGCCAGGAAGAGAAATGTGGATTTGAAAGCAGGAATTCCCAACAGGAGCCGTATGTGGCAGTGAAGCTGGCCACTCTTAATACTGCACTTTGTGAAGTGAGGACTTTGCTGTGACAGAGTTTATTGAGAGCACGGGTAAATAA
This sequence comes from Manis javanica, assembly GCF_040802235.1. Lineage (NCBI taxonomy): Eukaryota > Metazoa > Chordata > Mammalia > Pholidota > Manidae > Manis > Manis javanica. Next base: position 8,336,463 of record NC_133158.1, read on the forward strand.
GGGTGCCTTTCAAATGAAGAGCTAAAAGTGCTATTTTGAGGGACCAAGGAGAGCTGTACTTCATCATTCTTTTCCATTCTGGGGCAAAGCCCCAGAAGAACTCCATTCTTCATGCAGTTTGGCCCAGGCAGCTGGGAGGAATTCCCAGGTAATGTGTCCCTTGTTCAGCATCACTGTCAGCGATGTCCCTGCTGTTACTGAAGGACAGCCTCAGGACCTGCCATTAATCACTGCTTGTCCTCATCTCCACCCCTCTCCTTATCCCTTTTGAGGTCAAGGCCAGCTTTCTGGTTGGGCAACTTGTTCTGTGTAAAATGTGCTGCCTGCAGAAGGCCCTCCTGGCTGAGGCAGACCTGCGTCACCCAGAGTGAGGTCAGAGGGGAGTAATTGCCGGCCTCCTGCCCTTCCTTTACACCCCACAGTTCGCGCAGGGCCTTACCCGGATGGGTAACCCCCTGCAACCTCACCTGCGCCTGCGCCCACTCTAGCTCCTGACTCTCTGTGTCGTCTCTTGAAATTTTTCTTCTGCAATTTCTTAACTGCTTCTTCATGAACTAACTGGTCTGATCTTGGCCATTTCTGGCCTGGACAGTCATTCCAGAACATTTGTGGAGGCCCTAGAGTAGGCGCTTCTCTAAATTTTCATTTCTATGTTAATTCTGGAGAGGCGGTTAATATTAAACAAGTGGGATTCATGGGACACAGTCACTGAAGCGACTTCACTTTTGTCTGGTGCAGTCCGCTTGAAATTCAGTCCATGGAAGGAGCTCTTCCCGGGCCTCCAGCTGAAGGCTCAGCCAGGCTCAGAATTTTCTGATCACTCTAAGCTCTGTGGTCACTTAAAAATTTTATTTAAATGTTTCAGTCTTAGACGGGCAACTTGCCACCCCATTCAAGGCTGCCGTTGGGGAAGGGAGAGAGCAGGACGTTGATTTCTCACCTCTGCTGCCTCAGAGTCGCCACTCTGCTGTCTCCCCGAGGGTCGGAGCCCAGGAAGAGAGGAGACCTGGGGGTGGCAGCCCCGGAGAAAGTTCCTCAGGTGGGTGGGACCACAGGAAGGTGGCAGGGTGCCGTCCCAGCCTGACGGGGTTTAAGCTGCCTCTTCCCCCTGTGAGGCCCTCGCCTCGCTGGGCCCCTCATGCTGTCTGGGTGCATTTTCACCCCTCTGCCTGCCCCTGCCCTTTAGCCCGAGTTGGCTCAGTCCTCCCCACACAGCCAGTCCCTGGTGGACTTCTTTTACCCTTTCAGGCAGGCTCCTGGGGAGGAGATAGAGTGGCTGCAGGTCACCCCTCACCTGCAATCCCATATCTACATCCAGTTCTTAGGACAGACTCCGGCTCCCTCCACCCTGACGTGCTGTGGGGATGGAGGCCCGTCCCAGGCAGCCGTCTCTGTTTCCCTCCCTCCTACGTGGTTTCTCAGGCAGGAGTCGAGCCCCACCTCCTGGGCCCCTGACCTGTGGGGAAGCCCCTTTCCTCGACTGTAGCCTCCTTCCTTCTCAGTGTAGGACGGGGTGGAGACTCCCTGCACACCACAGCTTTCTCCCGAAATACCCTCAACATACCTTCGGACTCCTCAACACTTTTATAGCCTCACTGGAGGTGAGGAGCTCAGAAGTCAGGAAACCACTTTCCAGATATTTCTGTAGCACGTTTTGCTTAGGGAACCTCTTTGGAAACTGATCTTTCTCATATTTTAGCAGCTTAATCAAAACCTCCAGTGTAACTTTTGCTCCACAGTCTTGTCGCCACACTGCTGCATGTGGGGGGAGAGCCGGGCACAAAGGAAAGGGATGCCCCCACGTTCCTTGCGTATGAGAAATGAATCCTTGTGAGACAGAGGGCAGAGATGAATTCAGCGGCAGAATTTAGGAAGAGCAACAGGAAAGGGAGAGACTGTAACACAAGAGGACTTTCCGGGAGCATCCGAGAACCATTGCTGAGATGGGTCAGTGCTCTGGCTGGAAGTTGTAACTGCTCAAAGAAATATGCATAGTTACAGTCCTGGTTTCCAGCTCAGAGCTGCTATTTTGGTTTCAGGGTAGCCCCCAGTGACTCTTAAGAATGTACAGTTTATGGAAGCGGCTTTAGGTCGGTGTGAATTCAGCCTCATTGAGGATCCCTTAGTGGCAAACAGACCATCAGCTCCCTCCAGCCCCAAACAACTCTATTTGTATTGCATTATAAGCCAACTCATTAAAGAACAGAAGGCTCATGCCAGGCCTAACATCTGACTCTGTGATGGAAAACATTGTTGTTTGCTGCTGGGTGTTTGTTTTTTCCCGTTATCCCATTCAGAAAACACATGGCTTATGGGGGTAAATGCTGAAAGACCACTTCTAACCCACCTTAGGAGGCTCTCCTGATGGTGGGGCAATTTCGTTCCCTGACTCAGGGCTTACTCCCTGCCAGCTGCTTTATGGACTCCCACTTCCTTACTCTTGTAGTGAATACCTTTTGGGGGTGTCCTTCTAGGTCACCAGTTCCCCTTTAACTAACCTTAAGTGTACTTTAACCACCTAACCTTAATCTTCACCTGTACCAAAAGCAATGGGTCCCCTTCCCCAGCAGCCATCCCATACAGTGCGACCTTCTGCCCCAACCTCATTGAGTCAGACCAAGGTTGGGTGCAGCATCCTACCCAAGCTGGACCACCCAGATCTCCTCCTTCTAAAGTTGGAATTGAGATCGACAGAAATCAGGGAGGTTGTCCTCATGAGGCCAGACACATACACTATGCTCAGGAGCTCTGGCCAATGCATCTTCTGTGCAGGCTGGAGCAAAACAAGGCAGCCTACAGGACAGGGGAGGAAGGCTGCAGATTCACCGAGAAATGGAGGCTAGAGGTGGGGGAAGGGCCCCGTGAGTGCCTGGCAGCAGCCTGTGCCCAGTGTCCGCCTTCCCTAAGGCCCGGCTGCGTTCCTGCCTTCTGTTTCCATGTAGGTAACAGCGCCATCCGGCTTGTCCTATCGCTAGACAATGAAGTCTGCAGACACCCTATTTCTATGGGACCTCCATTTAATTCTTGTAAGAGAGCCACCCCCCACTTTTGCCCGAATTAGCCCATGTTGGCTTTCCTCTCTTGTATTAGGACCAATACAACAGCAGCCTCAATAATAGACATGTTAGAGAGTTATCTCTCTTTTGCAGATGGGAAAACTGAAGCGCTGGGGATTTAGGCAAGTCACCCGAGATTAAACATCCAGCAAACAGTGGGGCTGCGATTGGAACCAGATCCACCAGCTCCAGAGCCCCAGCGTTTAGCATAGGGCTTCAGTGCTTCTCAAGGACACAGACGTTTGCTGTTTTCATAGTCAACAGCAATTTTGTCTGTCTCTGAGTCTCAGAAGACAGATTGGGTGTCCGAAAAAATAAATCCCAAACTTTTCTGATTAAATATCTGCTTTCCAAATGCTCTCTAAAATATGAGCTAGAAAATGGCAATGCTGATGAAGACGAAATGCACTTGGGCGGAAGCCTGAGCTGAATTTGGGGAAGATGATTAGTGACTGGAGTGCTGGTGAGAAACAAAGAGCTTGTTTGCCTTTTTCCTATTATCCATGTGTTATTGAAAAGGCAGGCAAGTTCCCACCTGAGAGCGCTCTCATTAAAGGGTCTTTTGGATAAGACTCCAAATGCAACAGAGGGACAATAAATTAAGGTATATGTGTTCTTTGTACTGTCCTGGTTTCATTAGCCACTGGACCACATCTTTTTCTATTACACACGAGGGATCACCCATAGAAGTGCATCAAATGCAGCCCCTGGCTGAGTCTGGAAGGCTCACTAGACACCGAGCCTTAGCCTTTTTTATTCCCCAACCAGGTAAAGTCACATCTTTCAGGAATGGGAGTCATTATATGTGTTTTTAATTAATGTTAGCTAGGTGCCAGCATTTTTCCTATAGGTCAGCTCGGACACATGGGTGTAATGTAGCTAGATTTTCTTCTCAGAGATGACCTGGCACTGGCTAGAACTGTAGAAAGTTTTTTGGACTAGACTTCTGCAACACAAGCAAGGTCTTCTCCCCAGGGTTTAGACCCAAACTGCCAACAGAGGGAATCCCTACCCCTTTGCAACCCCCCACCCCCAGTCCAACCACCTCCTCTGATACATTCACTATTGGCACAAATCAGGAACCCTGGGAGCTAAAAAAATCCCAGCCTGATAGGATGGCTGTTGGCATGCTTTTCGGAGGAAAGTGCTTCTATTTTTTCCTGCATGTCACGCTGTCCTCTTACCCACAAAGGAAGAAGGGCTAATTTTACTGGTCAGCAATTGGAAGAGATCAATGGAGAGCAGAGGTGCCAGTTTGTATGGGAGGTGTTATTTTTAAACAGCAAGCCAAGCTCCGGAATTATATTGAGCTCTTAGGGGCAAAGAAAAGGCAAACCATGTCTAAGAACTTTCTATTCTTTCCATTTGCCAATTTACCATCATTGTCTCGTCTTGCCACTTCTAGAGGGGGAGGGATGGTGGGAAGGAAGCAAGGGAAAAATGGGGAGTGGGGAGTGGGAGAGAAGGAAAGAATTGGAAAAGCTCCATAGATGATCAGGACCCAGAGGATGCCCTAATGCCTACTAGTAACTTTAAACTGTTTGGCAGTGTGTGCATTACCGACTCCCTTCTTGGCTGGTCCCCACTGAGATAGATTATGTAGTGCAAATTTGTCATTTCATTACAAGTCTCTAGTCGGTGGAAATCAAATTTCAACATTTGCTCAACATCGAGCCTAAAGCCACAGACAGAGAGCAGATACCACTCAAAGCCTGGGGTAATTTGTCCTCTATCAGGCCCCTTTCACAGGACAGAGTTGTCCAAGTTTGCAGTTCTACAGGTCAGGTGTTAGGGACGAGGTCCCAGTGCCCCAAGCGCCCTCTGTATTCATGTGGCATGGACTAAATGGTGCTAGTGGTGGGGAGGCCTCTTTCTGAAGGAGAACAGTTCAGAATAAGAAAGGTGATTCTTGGGCTGCCGGTTGGTAAAACAAAGTGATAATCACCACTGACAGGAAATAAAGGGGCTCTGGGGGCTAGTAGAAGGAACGTTTGGTTTTTCAGAACATTCCTTCACATTTTATTTGGAGGAAAATATATCCCTTGAGGTTTTCATTGTTAGATATTCTGGAAGAGGGTATCAGATTTCTTTTTTTTTAACAGTTGTCAAAATTGGAGTTGGGGGGTGGAGCAATCATGTTTAGCCCACATTTGAGGGGAAAGAGCAAAGGCACAGACCACACATGGTAAGTCATTCCCAGTGAGTCTTTCCCTTCAGTTTAAGATATTTCTATGAGGTGAGAGTCACACATTCTCAAATGTATTTACAACCAAATTACAATACCGACAGTTAGATCATTCCCAAATAACAGTGTGAAGCCAGCAGCCTCGGAAGTATTTATAACTGAGATGAATGATTGGTGGTACAGAAATTGTTTTATAAAATACCACCCCTATCATTTTTGATTGCCGATTTAAAGTAAATGATCTGTATAGAAATATAATTTATTTGTGTTAAGGAAATGGTGATTAAATATGGGGCTTTGTATATTAGTCATTAATCTTTTCATTTAAATGTAAATTCTTCATTTCAACCACTACCTGAAGAAAATCACATCTAATAAGAAACAAGCTTGATCTTCTGATTTATTATTTCAGACAAGGTCTTTAAAATATGCATTGTCTTGTCATGGGGAAGGGTGGGTTCTATTTGTATTTTTTTCAATGCACTTTAAAAAAGCAACCAACGACATATTACTTGAAATTTATATAAAAGTCCCTCAGTTGGCCAGTGGGTTTCTTGATGTGTTTGTGGGGGTGTCAGAAAGAGGGCTGAGTGGTAGAAACAGTTTTCCTCAGTGATTGCCAAGTCATGGACTTGGAGTTATTATCAGGTTCTACAAACACTTGTACCCACCAAGCATTCTTTTTACAGTCAATAAAAATGTCTTACCCACATATTTTAATGGAAATTTCTACTATTACATGGCAGAAGGCACCATATTAAACTCTTAACTAGACTCACTCATGTAATCCTCACACTAACCCAATGATGTGGGTGTTATTTTTATCCCTAGACTACAGATCAAGAGAGATTAAGGGACGGGTCTAAGGTCACATGGATGTTAAATAAAGGGGTCAGAACTCAAACCCAGATCAGCCGACTCCAAAGCCTGAAAATTCACCTCTAGACCCTGCTGCCTTCCCTGATTAAATTTTATGTAAGGGCATTTCTGATTCTTTTTAAATTAATGCCTTGAAAAAATACATTTGGTTTGCAAGTTGAGAGGGCCCTTGCTCTAACTGAATGAGGGCGTGTGGGTAATGGAGTTGCCTGAAATAGGAGGTCAAAAGGAAGTAGGTAAGGAAGCAGCAGAGGCGGAGGGGGCGCAGCTCATTTATTAACTCTCTTACTTTCTGCTCAGAGGAAAGGGCAGCGCCTTTATGTCAGGTTCTCAGGTACCCTTCAGAGGCCCGGATGATAGAGTCATACCCAGTCATAAGCTATTCTGTGGATATAGCTCCCTTGTTCCTGATTAGATGGCCAGGTCAAGATGGCCCTAAAGAAAAAAAAAAAATTAGAAGGTGAAGTGAAGTACAGACCTAGTTAGAAAATGGAGTTGCTGAAGGTACTTCCTCCTCCAATACTGAAGGAAAAATAAAAGCTTGTGAAACCATCTACCTTGAGTTGAAATGTTAGTAGTTTCATCTAGCAATGTCTGGTTAGGTTACTCCGTGATACGTTTATCTGAGACGTACATAAAATGGATACACTCTTTTTTTTTGGTTTGTTTTTCATCCAGTGATTTTAGAGGCAGGATGGAATAGAAAAACGAGCAGTGGACCAGTGGTTTACAAAATCCTTAAAGCAGCGCTCCTGCAGAATCCATCTGGGCTACTGTCCTGTGAGAGCTGGGTGTCCTGAAAGAGGCCACAGGCAATGAGCGGTGGAGTTTAAAGCCTTCTGTTTGGAGGTGTGGCCCTTGGACCAGTGGGGGCTCTCTCTCTACTTCCTTCATGCTGAGCCCTTTATAAAATCAGCTGGATAAAAGGAATAAATAGATCAATCCATTCACAGGAAATCTGCTACAGGGGTCCATGTGGCCTGGGGAGATTCGTTCTCCATCTGTGGTGCCCTTTTTGGGGATGGCTATGGCCTGACCGTGTTGGCCTGGAGCTTCACACTGACTCTAAGGGGAACATTTATGTCTTGAAAGTTGGCAGGTTTTTTAAACAAGAGCCGCCATCTCCCTCCAGGTGCGTGGGTGCAGAAAGGGTTCACATTCTGGCAAAGGCTTATTTCAGACTTTGGAGGAATTGCTATGCCTTTGGGTAATGAGTAAGTGGGACGATATTCCACCCCGCAGAGCTTTGGATAAGAAGACAAGCCGTGGAGGCAGAAGGTCTTCTGTGAGGGTTCACTCCGCGACCTAGTAGCTTCATGACCACAGACAATGTTTTTTTTTTTTTTTTCCAACCTCTTTGAGCCTTCATTCCTCTTGAATAACACAGGCCTGCAAATGCCAGCTTCCCAGAGCTGCTGTGGGGATAGTGAGGTGGCATCTAGCGAGTTCTTTAGCTGCACCCCTGCTGTTGTATCCATCCTCTATGGGCAAAGGGGTGAATGCGGAGAGGCGGGAACAGGAGCATTCAGCTCTTTCCAAGCTCCCAGGAGCCGTCTGTTATTGACACCGCTAAGATTCAGGACATCTTGTCCTGTTGAGACATGAGCTGACACCAAGGAGAGACATTCAGCAGCTACAGTCAGTCATTAAAGCAGGAAGAGCCCAGGCATGTTCGCGCTGCCCGTGCTCCAGAGATCACCCCGGTCTCAACTCCTTCCATCTTCCCCAGTGTTTGGGCCGGTCAGTCCATGGGAAACCCTGCTCTGATCATTGCTAACTTTGCGTGGGCTGGGAAGGGGTCAGCCTCTGAAAACACAAATAATTGTGAAGGTTAAAGTAGCTCGTGGCATTATAATGAACTGTTATAGTGGGTGTTTTACAATCTTGACACTACCATACAGAGAAAATGTTTAAGCAGAATAGAAAGCACCTTGAAGTTAATTCATTTTCACAGTGGAAATCGCAGGGATGGTATGAAATCAGAGGAAGGACAGCCAGTCCACTTTCCTGGCAGGCCACGTGCTGGTCACTGAGGCTCTGTGGCTGTTAGAACTTCATTGCTGGGAACTTTCTGTGCTAGAAAATAACTTTTTGTTACTATAGCAAAATCTATTTATCAGCCTTTCTTAGGGTCTGGAGTCTTAACATGGTCTTCTGGCCAGAGTTCTGTAAGCCACCACCTGTGTATAAAAATAGCATGGTGTGTGGCCTGGTCAAGCCTGAAAGAGGTTGACCTTATCCTATATGAACCCTGACCTGGAACTCTGACCCTGGCCCTGCTACAGCACAGATGACCACCTGCCCCTTGCTCCCAGCTAGCACCGACCAATGTAGGGACAAGAGCTATTTTGATAAACTTTGTCCTAGATATAATATAAAGACCATCCTACTTTGGAATAATTCTATCAGTATTCTCACACAGATACATTTGATGATTTCAAAACCTCTCAGCTTTTACATAGGTAAGAATAAACACATAAAATTGAATATTGTAAAAGCCTGCTATTTTTTAAAGTCACGTCTTCATTGTTATTTTGACGATAAGGTGTCATGTCCACGGTGGTGACTAACTTGTAAGGACCTGTTTGGACAGCCTGTACCTGGTCTCCACACTATAGGTTGCAGACTGTCACTGCCCAGCTCACGGGCCATTTAAAGATGGTTTCTAGCATCTTGCAAAGAGCTACCCATACAAACTTCACCATCTCTGAATGAGAAACAGCTAGACCTCTGATGCCTAGTGGGCCCGGAGGGTGCTAGGTAATCTCTTTGTACAGCATGTCTGTCCCGATCTGCAGGAGGTGTTTATTTTTAGCTCCCACTCTGTTTCCAGCACCATCACTCGTTTGGAGGCTGACAGTTTGTTCGAGGATCTTAAACAAGCTGTTAAAAGCAAGAAACTGTGGAAAGCAGGGAGGCAGCCGAGCAGCCGAGAAGGTGATTAGAGCAGAGTTCACCTTAGGTGTTAGAGGCAGAAGACGGCTTCGGTGAAATGTCAAGCAAGTTGGCCAACAAACTTTTAAAAGGCAGCCTCCATGACACTCACCTGGAGCTTTAAAGAAACAATGCTTGAAAGAACCCGAGAGCCCAAAGGCAGCTGGGAGCAGTGGCAGGCACTGGATGTGCGACTTTTCACAAATAGCAGGGAAGCTGGACTCCTGAGCTCACACTGCAAAAGCCAAGGGCAGAAGCAGGAACAGCAGTCCAGGGTCAGTGACATTCCCACGGGGCCAGTTGGCTGGTGCCTGTGCAGGCCGCTGCGGCGTGGCAGGAGATCTGCGCTTGAGGTCATCTCTGTAACTGTGATGGTCAGTGTCAGGAGCCTGCCCCACCAGACAGTCCCTGTGCTCCTGCAGCGGCCAGGGCTCCAAGGTCAAGGGAATCAGCGAGGACAGAATCTCCAGCACGTTAGGTCCCCCAGGGCCATATGCTTTGAGGCAAGGAAGGAAGGAGGGGAGGCTGGGAACGTGCCTGTGTGCTGAGTGCCCTTGGTAAATATATGGCAACAGTGGTGACATCATCTCAAGTGTGTCTTCAGGGCTCAGGAGAGTCTGAGTGGACCAGCTCAGGGTGGCAGTGGCCAGGAGCCCTGACCCCAAGGATCTTTAGTGAGAAAGGGACAAACAGGAAACAAGGGAGTCAATTCCAGAGAGTGTAAAAGCATCTGCAGCTCCTCTCAGACCTGCCTCCAGGACACGCGAGGGTCCATTCCCACAGCCCCTGGCCCTCAGGCAGTCTGCCGGCTTGTGTTTGCAGCAGACACAAAGGGCGCCAGGGCCCCCAGGGCAGGCAGACGGGATGCAGTTCCTTCCTCACAAAGGTCCAGACTCCCCTGCTGGTCTTAGGAGGCGCTCAAAGGCCTAGAGAGTCCTGCGAGAAGTGGGGTTCTGGCTGCTTAAGAACATTTCAAGGAAATAAGTTCCCTGCTGGCAAGTAGTGAAAAGGCCTTCTCCTCAGGGAAGAAAGGAGCTGCCGAAAACACCACATCGGCCTCTGAAAACGCTGGAGACGTCTTTCCGGGCCTCCTGCCGTCTTTACTCCCTGCCCATTTTTCTGACGACGTGATGTACGGTGGAAGTGAAGGGCTTGCCCAGGTCACGCAGCCACTGCAGCTGAGCCCTAGTGAAATTGTTGGCGGTGGGTGAAATTTGTTGGAGCTCAAGCTCTGAATAAGTGAACGTGAGGTTTCCTGGAAGCTAGGAGGCAGCCATGGGAAGAGCGCGGTTGTTGGATTCAGTGACCCTGAACTCAAGCCCCAGCTCCACTGCTGACTAGCTCTGTGACCTTGGCAAACTTGCTCAACCTGTGAGCTTCAGTTTCCACATTTGTAACGTCGGGGAAACAAAGTCAGCTCTGTAAGGCGAAGAGAGAATGTGTGTCAGACACTTGGTGGAATGTCTGGCAGAGTTGCCATTCACTTAACTATGCCTGTCAATCTATGTTCATCATAATAAAACCCAATAAGAAATTAGAATCAAAACAGCTGTCTTTGGGATCAAAATCCACTGATGAGCTGAAACAGTGAGAGAACCTGTAAGTATATACTGTGCCTTACGACATTTAAAATTTGTCACAACTAGTTAGGTATGCACTGTGGATAACTCTCTAAGGCAATGTGTTAGAGGTGAATAGCTTTTCTCCCAAATATTTCACAAGTTAATCAGTTACATCAAAGGAAGAGAGAAAGTAGGGGATTACGGGCCACCCAGCAGAGCTGTGTGAGGATATGTGTTTCTCAGCCAAACTGGAAATGTAATAGGAAAAAATAAATCATTGAGGCCGAGGTACAGGAAAGAGAATTCCAGCAACGGGAAATGGGAATTGGAGGCAAAGAAGGATTCTAACAGCTGGTGTGGGGAAGACGAAGGGCAGAGAAGAAGACACCACCGTGGAGGGCATCTGAGGGTCTGCCGCCACCGTACGTGCGTAAGTGAGTCTCTGAAGAAATCCAAGCATTGTGCTTGGGGCTTCAGAACACAATTCCCTGTAAAGTGGGAGTCACAGGTGCTCCTGAGCGGTGAGCCACTGCGGGCTGGTCGGCATCAATCCATCCACTCAGGCTGGATGGAAGCTGCAGAAGACACACCTATGAAATAGAAATAGCCCATGTCATCATGAATACTTCTATGGCAGCATGCAGAGAAGGTGCCGTATTTTACACCCTTGCTGTAAATCGAAATACTTTATTGTTGCCAATTTTGCCATTGTCCTCAGCTAAAACAAGTCATCTGTTGAGACTGACAGTATTTGGTTATGTCACAGTGATCACTTCTGTCTGCAACGGGCCTGAGACTCTCTTCCAAAATAATTGCCATCCCTTGGCAAACATTGGGCACATCGGGGTGTTTGCTTTTAAGTGATTCTGAAAGATATACAATTACATGCATATATTAAGGGAAACACTTATCTTTTGGGTTGTAGAAAGTTGAGGAAGAGTTTATAAAGGAAATCATTTTCTGAGTGCTATTCAAACAGATGGAAAGCAATAAGGTGCCTAATGAAAGGCTTGATGTGATTTCTATTTTTGTGGAAGATTGTGAGTATGAATATATATACAAAATGTGGTATGTCTGTATAATGGAATAGTATCTTCTGACAAAATGGAACACTGTGCTCATACACACTACATTGTGGGTAAATCTCGAAAGCATTATGCTCAATGAAAGAAGCCAGACCTGAAAGAACATATATATGATTCCATTTATATAGACTGTCCAGAAGAGGTAAATCCACAGAGACAGAAATTAGACTAGTGGTTACTTAAGGTTAGGGGTTGGAACTAAGAGCAACTGGTACTGGGTATTGAGGTTTCTTTCTGGAGTGGTTTTCTAAAAATGTAAATGTTCCAAAATATTCTAAAAGTCAGATTGGGGTGATGGTTGCACAACTCCACAAATAAAGTAAAAGATTATTGAATTATGGACAAATTTGATGGCATGTAAATTATGTTTCAAGCTGTTAAGATGAAAGAAAAAAAAGGAGTGACTTTTGCTAGATGTTTCTGAAAACGCTCTTTGGAGAAATGGTGGGGACAGAAGTTTTGAAGCCTTCTAGAAGGTTGATAAATGGAGCACAGGGCCTGGCAGGCTGAACCCTGGACTCTGTTGCTTGTGGTTATAGCAGCGTCCCTCACCCTCTGGCAAAGATGTGACCAGTTTCCCTCCAGGCTGGCAGCTGGCGTTTAGCCATGTGTTAATACATGTGCTGAGACAGATGCCCTGGCTTAAGGGAGAGTGAGCAAAACAGACCTGGACCAGACCAGTCCCCACAGGGTGGCAGGGCAAGCATTAACGGCACCAAAAGCAAAGAAAAACTGTCCAGGGGTGAGTCTGTCCCAAGGAAGGGGGTCTCATCAAGTGTCAAAAGCCCAAATAGAGGGCAAACCAGGCACTTGTATGACAAGCAGCACTTGCATCCTGGCAGCAGCGTGGAGCAGAGAGGCAGGAGGTTCCTTGCACAGCACAATAAGGGGCACCTCACGCTGCATCCTCCTGTCAGTGTGACATCCTGCGAGACACTGCAATCCAGCTTGTTATTCGTAAGTGTGACTGGGCACTGCACTTGGGTTTTTTCCCCATCTGTCTAATTAAATGGTAAGTCCCAGAAGGCAAAGATCAGCACGCACTCCAGCTCATGCTCTCGGCATAGATTTTGGTGCTGGATAACTATGAAACAATACCAAGAAAAGAACAGCATTTTCCACAGGGCTTTTGTAGCTGAAGTGACAAGAAGCCCTTTGAATGGAGTTGCAGGAGTTCTTCCTGGTTTTCGTATTTTTTAGCAAGAGGCTCGCTCTCCAATGTCAATCACACTTTTCATACCTGGTAAACCAAGCTGCCTGAGGATTGGAAAGGAAAAGGTTTCATGTTGGAGGATAGCCATGTGAGACCTCAGGTGATACTGAGTTCTTGCTAGAACGAGGAAGCGACTGTGGAGTCAGCTCATCCCGGTAGTTCCTCTAGAAGAGTTGTCCCAGTGTATCTCAGTGCCCAGCATGGTGCCACCTAATGGAACTTTCCGGGATGCTAGAAATGTCCTTATAACAGAGAGGAGAGGTGCGGCTAGTGGCTCCCATGACGGACAACTCAGAGCTGGAGGCTTCTAAGGGGGGAAGATTCCACAGCATTCCGGTAGCCCACATGAAGTCTGTTTGTGTATGACACCAGAAATGATCACTGGACATAATCATCGTGGTGTTCTCTTCTGTCAATTCAACAATCCCTGACTCTTGGCTTTCTGACCCTCAGGCTCTGGTAGACTCTGGAGATGCCCCAGTGAAAAACCTGGCAAGGCCCCTGCTCTCAAGGAGGTTATCACTTAACATGTAGAACCAAAAAAAAAAAGTAAGATGCAATTAAATGAATGGTTACAAATAATAATCAGTGCTTTCAAGATACACACAAAGTGGTGAAATAGATACAGAGCTGCTTTAGACAGATCAGATGAGGTCTTGTGGAGAGGTGGGGTGCAGGCTTCAGTCAGAAGAGAAGTGGGAGGGAAAGATTGTTGCGGGCAGAGGGGATACCCTGCAAGGAAACCCCAAGGGGGACAGAACTTGATGCATCTGAGGAACTAAGTGAGGACCAGCATAGCTGGACACGAGGGTGAGGTGGAGACGGGAAGACTCGCGGGTGATGCCAGGCTGGCGTCAGAGCACAGAGGGCACTCCACACTGTTGAATGACAGCTGAAAGTCTTGATTTTTCTCAAGCAGGGGAATGACATGAACTGGTTATAATGTAAAAGTTTAACTCTGACTGTGAAGTGGACAGTGACTGTGAGGGGTCAGGAGAGAGAGAGGGGACACCAGTTAAGAGGCTGCTATGGTCCAAAAGTAAGAGGCAAGTGGCTATGTTGAGACCCAGGGTATGAGCGTGGACACGAAGGGAGGAGATGGATTTGAGAGATGATTTAGGGCACTTGACAGAGCTGACTGATGGACTGGACATTAGAGCAAGAAGAAGATGGAGGAATGAAAGGTAATTCCTCAGTTTCTAGGCTAAGAAACTGGTGGATCTGGGCGTCACTAGCAATACGAGGAAGGGAACAGAGGAAGGGAACTTGCTGTGCTGGCTTTGCGCGTCCACTAGGTTTTCTTGATCGAGGAAGGTTGGGTGATGACGTGACTGAACAGGACCGTCCCACTGAACACCGCTGCACTTCATTTCTACGCCTTCCTCCAGAAAGTGCCTTTTATATAATGGCTACATTTAACTTTAAAATCTATCGTGTAGAACTAAAAGGAAACTTCCAGCCCATCTTCCCCATAGGTTCCCAACATTATAAAATGTGGGACCCCTCTGTAACAATAATCTGTATATATGATAATAATGCTGGCTGGCAGCTTCCCTCAATAGAGATATGTGCTGCATGAGAGCTGCCAGACACACAGCCTCTGCAGAATTCTGTGAAACTTTGAATTTAATCCGCTAAGAATATAGGAACTTTAAACAATGTGACTTGTAGGACAGAGGAGGTTGCATCAATTAGAACCCTGTTAGAGTTAAGAAAACAGTAGGACTTTTACAATACCATTGCCCTCCAAAGATTATGTAACCAGCCTTCAAACTGTGTCCCCTAACTACCTAAGCAATTAAATTCAAGAGAGCATTTAAAGATACCATTTTCTCTTACTTCTTGGCCCATACCTAGCCTCTCCAGGGAAGACGGCAGAATCTGTACCCAGGTTGAGTAACATCACCCTCATCCGGTACCCTGGAAAGCTTATCTCCTCTATATTTTATAGATACGCCTTTCCTGCATTACCTCACTTGATCTTCACAAAAATCTCATGAGATAGCTTCATTTATTATGCTATTAATAGATGAGGGCTCTGAGGCTTGAAGAAAAAAAAATAACCATTTTATTTGGGGTATCTATTAAGAAAATACATAGTGACAAAACTATAAATTCAATAGTGATTTTAGATAAATTTGCATTTCATTCATTGCAACATCTATCTACATTGGAAAATTAGTTGCCGTGTCCCTCTTTCAAAATGCACTGGGGTCTTTGAGTCATGATTAACATCTTCTGATGAAATGCCAAGTACTTGTTCTGGATTAGAAAATTGAAGTTTAAAGAAGGCAAGTGATTTGGCTAAAGGCAAGGAACTTGCTGGTGGCAGAGTATATGTACTGACCTAGTCCTTCCACTTTTCTGTCTAAAACTTTGAATACTATATTTTGTTCCCATGTGAGGTGAATGGATCATTTGCCTGAAGACCCTTGAAAAGGAAGGTGATTAGATCAGGATTGGGAGCAGTGTTGTAAAATCTTACTCATGGGAGTTGCCTGGAGAGGTCTGTAGAGAAGGACCTTGTGGCCCCTATCTGTATTCATTGGAAAACAGTGTAGTGATTGATTAATTATGTCTGCCACGAGTACCAGATTGGGAGTGAAATCATGTGAGCCATGCATTTCATGCAAGTCTTGGTGGCCTTTAGGTGACTTCAGGCTGAGTGTCCTCATGGTTTGGAGCTGAATTCTACTTTGTGTCTGCCCCTGCCAGGTCACAGGCCTTCACAAAAGAGTAGCAGTACTGTACTAGCTCTGGGCACTGGAGGAAATTTGCCATCTCCTTTCTGTCCCACTCACCAGCTCATGATTTTCTGTTAACAACCAGGTAATAGCAATAAAAAGTTCTAAGCACTGAATATAAAGACCTTTCCTAACAAGGAAGCAGAGGTCATGCTGAAGTGAGGGAACTTGGTTTGTGATAACTGGGGGTAGCCCCTGATATTTATTCAGAACTTTAAGTTGAAAACTAAAGAGTCATTTAGTCTTTCATGACTTCAAACCGTTTACATCCATTACCTCCAAATCAGCAATTTATTGCTTGTATATCTGAGTCCACAGCTGAGCCTGGAAGTAGGCTTAGGAAAGCAGAATTTTCAGTAGGAAAGCCTGAATCCACAGACGGGCGTATTGAGCAGAAATGTAAGGGCAAACTAATTCAATTACTTTCAGTGGAGTTTAACCTATAATCTTCACCCAAGCATGCGTGTACCTCAGACAAAGAAAAAGAACTTTTAAAAAATTGATTATGTTACCCTGCAAAAGAGCAGGCAGTAAGCTGGCCTTGTGTGTATGAGGTTTCTGTGGAGGCTGGAAATCTGTTTTTGTCAGCACGGGAAAAGCCATCATGGCACAAGGCAAGAGATGAAAATCAAAGTGAAAGTTAAATACTTTTTTCAGATGACCTGGTGTAATGATTAAAATGCTGAATTGCTTTTTTAAAAGGTTTTTCCACTAGGAGAGAGAATGTCAGAGCTCCCCACCCCCGCCCCAACCCCCTCCCTTCTTTCAAAACGTCTGGGAGAGAAAATAAAATGGAATATATATTTATATACCTTTTTCTTAGGGGGACTGGTAAACAATTGGATCTCTTTTATCTGAAAGTTTTGCCAAGGTTTTCATCTGTTCCCGTAGAAATGGCTGTGATTCCACTTTTTCTTTGAACAAAGAATAAATTGGGTTTCTTTGCAGTGAAAAATAGAGGGCTCGCTAAAAGCATGGACTTCAAAACAGTGCTTATCATATATTTGGGAAGAGAATATGAAAAAAATAGTGCCAGGCTTGCAGGAAGATGCTTGAGCCTTCTGGAAAAAGGCTGCTGGGGGTGTTCTGCTAGGACAGTGTTGGTATTTCCTTCTGACTTTGTTCCTGATTCATTCATGGGTGCGTCCATTAGCAATTTATTTTTTAATTCAGTGTTCTTTGGAAAACAAGCATATTGCTGGAAAACAGTCACATCTTACGTGCATATGCCTGACATTTTAAAAGATGAATGTAACACACTCCATGCTCAAAATAAACAGGCTGCCTTTTCCCATCGAGCAATATTTATGGGCCTCTCGGATGAGATTGCTAATGTATTTTCCACCATCAGTCCCCCAGCCTGGCTCTGTAACTCCCTAGTTCTGTACTTAGAGTCTTCCTGCCCCCAGAGTTCCACCCCCGACTGCCCAAGTGCGAGAGACGCTGGCCACCAGGAAGGCTAACCTTCTCCAGGTGACCTGCTGGATTGAGGACAGCAATGCTTTGAAGTTAACCCCAGGAAGTTCTCACAGTTAACATATTCCTAATGCACAGTCTTGTTTACTTAATAATAATAATAATCTACTTCTGTGTTCTTCACATTGAATAATAGTGAAACCCATCAGGCAGCTGGCATCCATGTGGTCTGATTCTCAATTCCAGTATTATTCTCTGAGACTCTGGGCAAGAAATGCTGAACTTCAGTTTCAGTTTACTCATTCTTACTTAAAATCTATTTGAATATACAGACACACAGACAGACAGACACATACACACACACCTACCTTAAAAGGTTATCATGAATATTTAATGAGAAAATGCTTGTATAGTGTTTAGCTTAGTGCTGGACATATTAATAAGTATCCACTGCTATACCAATGATTAGACAACATTATTGACATTTATAAATAGCTCGGCAATTCACAAAGGTGCTACCTTGAATAGCATCTGAAAGGAATTTGGTACCCACATTAATATCCCTCTTTGAATACAATTTTAGCACTACAGATGATTTGTCTAGACTGGATCTCTCAAACTATCCCAAGAAAGATCAACTACAGCTTAATTGACCACACCAATGATAAGCCTAATGATTTAAAAAAGAAAAAAAGATGATCTTCACAAGAAAACAAAGCACCATGAATGAGATTCAGCTGATACAAGTATCAGCTATAATGTTATTTATCTTTGTTGCCCCTTTAAATTTTGCATCCAAGAAGAGTGGCCTCACTTAAGTCACCATGATCCTGGCCCTTAGATGGTGGTGTCTGAGCTGATGCTTTTGCAGGACTGGGCATGCAGGCGCCAGTCAACACTGGGAAGTATGATCTTTCCCAAAGAATTGAACCCTTCATTTTCCCCTCTGCACAGTAATGGCAACGATAGTACTGACTGTACAGGATTCTGTTGAAGATTAATGCAGGCTCTTCAGCACAGAACAAAGCACATGGGATCAGTGAGCATACATTAGTGGCAGCAATGACAGAAATGAAGTACACTCTAAACAGAGGCAGGCTGTCTTGTCTTTCTAAGGGTCAATTTTTTTGTACTGTGACAAAATGTACATAACATCAAATTGGAATCATTTTTTTAAGTGTATAGTTCTGTGGTTTTAAATGCATTCACATTAGTCTGCAGCCATCTCCTGAACTTCTGGAGGCTTGAAACTCTATTCTATAGGCTAGGAAGGACCGTTGAAGGTTTTTGGAGCAGGACACTGGCCTAAGGGTGCAGGTGGGGAAATGCATCTGGGAAGAGAATCTAGAATGATTCATAGAAAACAAGAACAGGAGGCAGAAAGCAGGGGGCTCTGCCATGGTTGTGTGAGGTGGCAAAGCCATAGATGAAGGAGGTGACAATGGCAGTAAAGAGAAGGGACAGAGAAAGAGGCTGGGAAGCCTCCTTAGACAATGAGAAGAGAGGAGGTGGGAAGGGGTCAAGAGCATAACGTGTGGTTTTGAAAGAGGTCACAACTCATTGAAAAGTTCGACTGGGCAGAACAGCGGAGCTGTGGGTGAGCTAGGTGCCCCTCCCTCGAGGTGGTTGGTCTTCTGCAGCAGCTTCAGGAGCAGGCAGGGCCAACTCTTCAAGTTTTATACACTTTATTCACCAGTTGTGAAATACAACCATACTTAAAAGCTGAATGTAAACCATAATTAAATAAATTATATTAAAATAAAAGGTTATAGATTCAATACCTATCACTTCCTATTCACGTTATTACATTTTTATATCTCTGTTTTTGAGGTTACTTTAGTCTACTGTATCCATACAACAAGACTATGGAATGGTGTGCCACAGCACGTGTCCCCTCAACTCCACATTCGTTGACATTCTGTTAGAAGTAACCTGGCCATGGTGGGAGTATTTACCCCAGGAAATTGGCCAAAGCTACAAAATGGGGCTGGATTCATTGTCATATTGGCTTTCTAGACCTAAAAAGGTTGTGGAAAAATGTTAGTCATGCAGTTTACACTTAGTAGTAAGTATATCCTTGGTATCAGTTAAATGTATAATATTTATTTTTATATTTACATAAATACTTTTGGGCAATCAGTTGTTGAACATATACCAGCACACCACTGACCATAATCTCTGATAAGGAGGTTTGTTGTGTAGCATGTATTTATTATTAGATCAACCTTAAACCTGTTTTAGGTAAGGAAGCATCCTCATGAGATACTGTTCTTTGAATTCTGTTCTACAGGCTGGAAAGGGCCATCCTATACTTAGTACACAGTGAAATGGGTTTTTTTTCCACTGTCCAAACCACAGCAATTCCATTATATTCCCTCCTTTATTGCCAGCAATAGTGAGCCTGGTTTGAGCAGTACTATGTAGCAGGCTTTATGCAATGTGCTTTATTCACATTCCATTCCCTGCTAAATTCTGCAAGGTAGGTCCCAGTGTTATCCCCATTTCACAGATGGAAAGACTACTCTCCTAAGAACAGATAACTAATAAGTAGTGAGGGAGAGATTTGAATGCAGGCCTTTCTGCTTTTTTTCTGACCTCTTGGTTCTGATACCTTCTCTATATTTCCTCCTAAACTTACATGGAGAGGAAAGCTTCTACTTCAAAAAAGACATGATGTTTCAGCAATAGTTTTGATCACCTGCCATGTCCCCCATGCCATGCTGGATGCCAGGACGTCCATGTGAGGTGTCCACAAAGGGGCCTCCAACTCCTAGGAGTCAGTCCTGCTTATGAGCACCGGGGTCTGGCGGTCCTCATCCACAACTGCAGTGTTACAGTAGGAGGACTCACTCCCCAGGCCAGCGGCACTCATGTGCCAGCTGATGCCAGTTCAGCTCCATTTGCAACAAGGCTGGGACACATAGTGTTTATGTCTCTCCTACTCATCTTCTACATCATCCTCTTCCTACTCAGCTCTCTTTAAGGCCATTGGGTGATGATGCAAAAATCAACTTAGGGACCTCCAGCCAGGGGTCCTCAGGCATGATCAGCTTAGGTCACAGAGCCTCTGAGGAGAGTGTCCCATCAGCGCTGTGTGCTGCTCTGCGCCCCTCAGCGGCTCCGCGCCCCTCAGCGGCTCCGTCTGAGGTGTGTCCTAAATGAGACGTTTCAAGGGCTGTTGAACACTTGCATTTTCCAGTGCATCAGGACAAGAGCATCTGACATCACAGTCTTGGGATCTGAGATACATGGGAGGAAACTTCCAGCATGGAGGAGTCCTCGAAGTCCCCTTCGCCTGAGTTCGCAGACACAGCACGACCAGCAGGAACTGGGAGGGCACTGGAGGTTCTGGTTCTTTCCTCGTATTTCCTCTTTCTATCTCCACTTACTGAGATGTTGTCCTTGCCCCCTGCTTTCAAACCAGGCCATTAATTAAAAGAAGTCAGAAATAATGTTGATAGGCGTCTGGGATGCAAACAGAAGCTCCAATGAAGCAAGACAGAAAGGAGGTCACCTAAAGACAGCAGAGAACCTTCTGTCACCAGGGATTGAAAAATAAAGATCCTGAAACATCGAGGATCATATAAATAAACCAAGTATAGATAAACATATATGTTGATATCTACGTGGTATAGGATTAAACATATATATTGATATTTACATATATATGAGAGCATTTACACATATCATATAATGGCATTTAATCTTTTTTTCTTGAGAATAAAAGAGCAGGAGGAGCATTTGCAAACAAGAGGCTCCCTGCCCCACCCGGTCTAACTGTCCACACGGCACGCCCTGTGTCGGGATCAAACACAGAGCTGATCCTGTCCTTGAGTGAGTGGTCTGCACCCCACACTTCCAAAATCGAAAATACGTTCTGTTCTGGGGAGCCGTAGTAATATCACCAGGCATTGTTCTCCTGTTTCCCATGGGCTTCTCTGTGTCGGGCACCAGGGAGGTGCCTCCATGCTAGATCTCCTTCCCCCTCGGGAGGGAGGTGGTCATTCTACATTTGGGGGACGGGGGATGAGAGAGCCTAGGCGAGGCTAGGACACGAGCCCCGGTCATCTGATTCACTTAGTGTCTGCGCCAGGCTGGGGAAAGGGCGCCTGGAGGCCACAGGGTCCTGGACTCAGAGCTGCCGTGGGGCGGGTGGGGAGGAGATGCATGTTCCCTTTCTGCACCTCAGTTTCCTCCTCCGCAAATGAAACCAGCCTTGCAGGATATCGTCACGATGCAAGGGAATGTGAATGAAGAGCTTACAACAGGCCCTGGTAGGTGTCTGACAGTAATTAGTAACTATGGTTTGTGTGACTAATTTTGTTGTGAAATGATGCCCAATCTTTAACGGGTAAACTTGGAAGTGAGGAAAGAGAGGATTGTTGTAAAAACCCAATTCACCTGGCACTCATTTATTTATTATTTGTTCATTTGACAAGTATTTATGCAGCATCTATTCTGGTGTGAAACATTTTCTTCAGGAGTTTATGACTAGCTTAAAAGGAAGGACAACCCCCAAACCCCCGTTTGCAGACGCATCTCTCTGGGGTTCCCCAGTCCAACCTTTCACACCCCCTATTGCGTGCAGGTGTCGGGCAAGGCTCCAGGGTAGACTGAACGCTCTCTGCCACATCGAGATGGGGGCTCCTGGTCTCTCAGGGTCAGCAGCACCAGGCAGGTGTGAGCAGAAGGCTCTGAGTGCACAGGAGAGGGAGGGATTCAGGATACAGAAGACTTCGCCTCTGAGACAACGTCTGAGTGTGTTGGGGGCTGGGGGAGGGCACGGCAGGCCTGGGGAACCGTGAGAAACCCAGCAGGGGGAAGCGTCAGGTGCAAGGCAGTTTGCGGATGGAGCGTCCACCTGCCCTTTGGAATACAGTCTTCCCGTTGGCATGGCAACTGCTGCAAAATAAATTCAAGGTGGTACTTCCAGTGAGGCCTCGGAGACTGTCCAGGAGTCATTTAAATTGCTTGTTTGTTATGCATAAGAATGTGCCTAACCTCCAACCTGCGACTGCAGCTTGGCAATCTCTTGCCTATTGTACTGATATTGTTTCTTGGTTCATTGTCTTTCTTAAACCCTTTTTGCTTTTTATGCTGCCCATCTAGAAAATATGCCCGGGCATCGTGTTGACTTTCTCAGGCTCCCTTGAGGTCCCCCAGGCCTTCCTGCTCTTCGTCTGGTGGAAATGCTGCCAGGGAAGTGTTTGCAATGTCACCGCTCACCCTGGATCCCGGGCGCCGAGCTGTGGCGGATGTCGCGGTGCCCTCGGCTCGCCATGCCCCCTCCCCACCCTGGGATTCGCGGAACAGCCTGGAGCTCAGGCTCCTTGTAGGCGCACCAGAGTTGCTCCTTCCAGGCTGCGGACGGACAGCCAGTGCTGACACCATGGAAGCCCTTCTAGAAGCAAAGCTGCCCTTCAAAGCAACGCCACACAGTTGCTGTTCTTGACATCAATTTTATTCTAAAAGCTGAATTAAAAAGAATTCCTGAAAATCAAATGATTTAGGGTGACTTTTCCCCTTTGGGGTTCTACAGCCAACAGAAGTCTTTGGCTTCTTAGATGAGCGGTAGACTTGCTGAAGCAAAATAAACGTCTGGGTCTCCCCTCGTTGGTTCTCCAAAGTGTGTGTGCATGTGCGCAGAGAGAGAAAAGATGGCAGAGAGACGGACAGACCGACCGACCACAGGTGCGGGAAAGAGCCGGTGTGTTTTCGGCTTGTGTGGAAGAGGCTACCTGTCCACCTTTCCAGGGGAAATGGAGCATAAAATCCCAGGCAAAACTAAGAGCCTCTGGGGATTTGATTCATTCTCTTCTCTCTTTCTTTCTACTGTCTCTTTTGAACTCGAGGGGAAAGCATTTCTTATGCTGTGTGCTGCTTACTTCCCGAGCTCTCAGGTAATAGAGAGAGCACACTAAGGGGCTTAAATGTCAAGATTTGTAAAATTTGGCAAACTGGCCCCTCAAGGTTTGCAGTTTGGGTGATGGGTCTGTATCGGGCTTGGTGACGGTGGCAGGAAAGGGGTCCAAGCAGGCCGTGCTTCCAGCAAACACTTCGGCTGCTGCTCTGTTCTGGGCACTGCTCTCAGACCTCTGCATGCATCCATCTCATCATGCCAGTGACCTTACTTCCAATACTTGCATTTGTCTGTAGACTAGTGGTTCTCAACCAGGGGTGAATTTTCCTCCCTGTGGGACATTTGTCCATGTCTGGAAACATTTTTAGCTGCCACAACTCAGTGGGGGCTGCATCTGGTGGATAGAGGTAAGGGATGCTGCTGATCACTCTGCCCCTTAATGATAAAAATTTATCAGCCCAAGATGTCCTGCATGTCAAGGCTAGACACCCTGCTGGGTGTATCACTGCTTAGAATTCTGGTGCAGAGCAAGATGGCAGAGGCTGAGACCCAGACATAAAACCTGAGGTCAAGTGTCTAAGCCATGGCAGTCTGATTCCCCACTGGCTGGCTGAGCTGCCCCATGTCTGTGTTTTCTGGGGCAGGGAGCGTGGTTCTCCTAGATGACCTTGTACTCGGCATCTGGCTGAACTTCAGGGAGCTCCTGGCTTTTTGCCTGAGCCATCACAGGGGACCTGTGGCGGGATCACAAAGTTTGGGGTCTTGAGACCATGTGGTAGGGCATGAGAGGAAGCACCCGTGGCAAGATGATTTCCCATTCCCCTTGCTCTCACCTGCCCCCACTGACCAAATCCTCCAGAGGAGAAATTTTCTAAGTGGAGTCAAGAGGAAATACAGTCCATGATTTTATAGGAAATACCCATAGGCGAATGGTGGCCTGTGAAGTCCTTTGTTGGGGTTTATTTTTCTTTTTAAAGCATCATTGGTGCAATTTGGCTTCAGCATTCTTGGAATTAAGTTTCCCCAGGGTTCAGTCTGGGTCCCACAAGACCTCCTTCCCTTGACCTAGAAGAATGAGTTTTAAGATTACCTTAAAGTCTGCTGCATTCAGCCAAAATTCCATGTCCTTTGATGAAATGTGGTCCTGCGACCAGCATCCTTGGCATTATCTGGGAGCTTTCTAGAAAAGCATTATCTCAGGCCCTGCCCAGACCTACTGAATCAGAATCTGCATTTTAACAAGGCTACAAATTACTCATATACACTGGTCTGTAGAGTTTTGATTTTTACTCTGAAAATTGTTGTAAGAACTGTGGGTCCAAATAAACAGCAGCTCTCCTCACTAAGCCTCCGATTCCAAAGTTTTAGTCTGTGCACATCGTGTCAGATGGGTTCTAGGGTCCTGTCATTGCTCAAAAATGCCACTATGTCCCAGATTCATGTAATCAAGTAGTTTCCAAACAGTCCCACCAATGAATGAAGGCAAAAATGTGAGCTACTCTCCCTGTGATATTTCATCAGCTTTCAGTGGACCCCCTCCCACCAAGAAGGAGTATTAACAGCCATTCTTTTTTGGCTGTGACATGTTGTCACCTACCGGATCTGACTTCCTCCATCACTCAGCAGTTTCTTAGTCCAACTGTCACGTCTCCCATGGGATGTGAGTTGGATGTACATTGCAGGCTGGGGAGACTGTGATAACCTGTGGGAAGGTGGGGTGGGCAGGGTATGGCATGTGCAGGGTTCCAGCTGGTTGTTCCTAGGCAGAGAGACATAGGGGTCTTCTCATGATGGAATTTTTTTTTTTATCAAGAGAAGGCACAATCTGGCTTATGATAGCTTCACATTTTTTTAATGTGGGTTATAATTCAGTTTCCTTTTGATTTTCCAAAAACGCAAGGTGAGCAGACGGAAACATCTGCAGACTTGAGTCAGACCTCAGGGTCCCAGCTGTGACCCTTTGCCGGGGATGAATCAGTTTATGAGTCGTTAATGAGCATCTTCACTGGCCCTAGGGACTTGGGTTTCACAAAGTTCAGTTTTTGGGTCACCTGGACAGAATCAAGCGAACTCACCATACACCCCTTCTGGTCCCTGCCCAGCAGAGCCAAAGCCCAGATTCTGCGGAGTCCGTCTGTCAGCAGGCTTCCCAGGGGGTTCCGAAGGTGCAGAAGTGTGATCCTTATTAAGTCAGGTGACGTGCAAAATACAGAAGATGAAACATCGGGACTTCATCCCGGAACCATAGATCTACTAGAGAAAATAGGATTATTACACACGGAACAATAATTTAAAAACCAGCACGATGGGGCGGGAGGCAGTGAGGAAGGGGCCCTGGCCCTGGGATCACTCAGATCAAGGGCCTTGGGCACTAGGCAGCAGCTGGTTCCCTTGAGTTTGGCAGGAGGCCAGCTCCTTACTTGGGACCTGCGATGCAGCCTGTGGGGACCAGGCTTGTACTGACTGAATCTTTAAGCACAGGCTTATAGGTGGGGGCTGGAGACTCAGATGCCCCCAGGGCTGGGCAGGGAATATGCACGGGCCGCCTGGAGGAGGCAACTCGGTCTCTGAGAAAACAAGCAGTAACTAGAGATCAAGACAAGGCACATTAAACAGAACACAAGTGCGCTCCACCAATGTGCAGTTCCTTGGGCTCTGATTTGCTAGGGTTCCTGAAGTACAGGTGTGAGTCTGCTCCTCACATGCCTGCTATTTGAACGGGTCGCCTCTGCCTTGTGGTTTCTGGGATTCTTCCGTGTGACATGCTGGGGATGGCCCTGACGCGGGAAAGCTACAGCCTTTTTCTTTCCTTCATGAGAATCAGGGCATTGATGTTATTCAGTGGCCCTCACACTGAGCTTTGGCCAATGAGAAGAGCCCTTGTAACAACAGCAGGACAATAATGAATACACATGGCGTTGCTATTGGTGTGCAAGCCTGTATAGCGTTCCTCCTAGAAAGGGGGAAGAGGAGAGGGGGTGGGGTGGACAAGAGCAACCCTGGCACGCGGAGACCAAGAGCGGGCAGCGTGCTGGGCTTCTCGTTGGCTAAGGCTCACGTAGTGCAAGTCAGCCCCTTGTCTAATGGTTATTCCTTCTTGTAGGTAAAGGGCAAAGGCATCCATCCATTCATTTAACACATACTTGTCCAGGATGTATCATGGGCTAGTGATAGGAAAGTATTAACCTGTCTAGGACCAATCCTTGCAGGCTGGCCTCCCAGAGAAAGGTCTGGGCTCCTTCCAGGCTTTGTGGAAGCTGGCCACTGCCTAGTGCTTTAGGCATCAATCTTGGTGAGACCCAAGTCTGAGACCCCAGCCCTCACTGCCACCATCACCCCGTTATCTCAGGTAAGAGGCAGTGCTTCCCCACCCAGAAACACGAGTGACCACTTCTGTCTCAAGCTTCTCTCACTACAGAGCTGCAGCTGTAAAGCTTAGAGCTCAGCCTACAGATCATGGCTGCACAGCCCTGAACACTGACACGGAGCACAGCCCTGGCCCTGAGACCCTGCCGAGCCGTGTTGGTACTGTGCCCTGGCCCTGGCCATGCTAGGGGAGGGGCTGGCGCTTCCCTAATTACACAGTGTAAAAAGTCACACAGCTGGAAAGCCAGGGGCCTCCTCCTGGGGCCTGCACAGGGGCTCCGGGTGCTGCTCCAGCTTGCAGCAGGCAGCGGGGCCCCCCTGCACCTGTGACTGCCCCTCTCTCCGTGACTTTGCCCCAGTGGGCGCTGCACAGGCCACCTTTGTGTGTCCTGCTTGGCCATCTGCCCTTGTCTGCAGGACTGCCAGAGGCTGGGAATACAAGAGAGAATGAATTAGCCACATCCTCGCCCTCCTCGAGCTCACACTCCAGTGGAGGAGGTGGGAAGTGCAAGGGAACCAGAGAACAGTCAGGATCCTGCGGGTGGCTCCGTGAGTGCAAGGGGAGGAGGAGGTCTGACCCATGTTTGCGTAGGGGGTCAGGAGAGGCCTCCCCAAGGAGGAGGTGATAGTGGGACCAGAATGATTTTAGGAATTCCCAGTGAGGGGGTGGGGGGAGGCGATAAGCCTGCACAGGTGCGAGGGGCTCTCTGGGAACAGCATGTGATTTCCAGCAGGCAAGGAGGCCTGAGTGTTTTCATTCATTCCACAAATACTCTGAGTGCCTATCGTGTGCAAGATGCTGAGGATACACCTATGATGGCAGCCTCTGCCCTCAGGGAGGTCAGGAGCTGGGGTGCTCTCTGTGGGGCAGGGGAATGAGGCAGAGAAGTAAAAAGGCAATTAGACTGAAGAATGAGCCATCCTGGGCCAGATCTGAGGGCTGTGGGAGCTGGGGATATCAGGGAAGGGTCCCTGAAGAGAAGAAGCTTCTAGAAAGCCTAATTTATCTAGCTCATAATTCAACCTGGCTTCACTAAAAAGCACCATATTCATTATTTGTTTTTAGTTTGTCATAAGGCAAAACATGTTAATTTTTTTCAAAGCTTACATCCATCCCTTGTTTGAGGCTTTAAAATATGCTTTGTTTTATAGAATAAGATGGTATAGTCGATAATATAAATGCCTCAATATGCAAAATAAAAGTTGCCAAATAAGGGGAGAGACCTTTTTAATGTTACAAGACTGTGAAATCAAAACATCCAAGAAACACTCCTCTAGCCAAATGTTCTGCCAATTCTACCCCAAATCATAACAAGAGAGACTTACATGTGTGAGGCTCATCTAAGCCCTGATATGTATTCACTTTTTAAATCTTCAAACCAATCCTATGAAGAAGGGTACTATTATCATCCCATTTGACAGCTGAGAAACTGAGGCACACAGATTTAAGGAAATGTGTGCAAGGTTATACTGCTAGTAAGTGTCCGGGCCAGGATTTGAACCCTTATCATTTGCCCCTGCTGCCCCCAGATCAACTAGTGCGGACTCGGAGAGCCCACAGGTCTGCCAAGCTGCACACCCAGCTCCTCTCCGTCGTCCCCTCCCCAGGACCGGGAGCCATTTGATAAGAGTGACCCTGGAAGCAGGGAGAAGGGACCCTCAGCCAGGCAGGCCTTCCTGGACATTCCCCTGAGCTATGGAAGCGTTTTGCTGGTGAGCTCACAGTGCATATTTGCTGCTCTCTGGATGTGTCCCAGTTGGGCCAGCTTCCATTCTTGGCTGTGTGAATATATCCTGGCAGCTCAGAGGTGTAATTTCTCCAAATGCCACATTCCTGCTGAGCCCGCGGGATGAACTGTGCGATTTCAGGTGAGCGCATCTTTAAACCCTGGCAGGACTGGTAGTTTCTTGCCTCCTGTTTTCACTGCAGGCCCCTCTTGGAAGATGGAAGGCCTGCGAGGCAGCCGGGGCTGCGAGTGTGGAAGGTGAGATGCTGGGATGGCAGCTGAGGAGGGCAGGACGTGGAGTGGGGTGGCTGCCCAGGCAGATGCCAGGTTCCCACTTTGAGAACTGGGATCATCTTCAATTTCCCAGAGTTTTCATTTATTCGTTCATTCGCTTGTTATAAAAATAGTTTGTGTGTCTGCCATGGGCCAGGTACTGCTATGTCGGGGGAATGTTAGCTGTTGGGAAGGCAAGTCCTCCTTACCATGAGCCTGTATAATGGGAGAGGGGCATGGATCCAGTCAGTCAAGGAGGCTGGGGACATCTATGTGGGGGCACGTGGCATTGAGCAGTGTCCGGAAGGTAGGAAGGGGCGAACTCAGTGAAGAGGAGAGGGGAGAGAGGGAGGCAGTGGGAACAGCCTGGGGCAAGTTTCTGGGGCCGGCAGGAGGGCACCTGAGATATGAGGACCCCGAAGGTCAGTTTTCTCTGGCTCCACATCTGAGATCTCGGGCCACAGGCTGACCTAGCTTTACCCCCCATGACACAGCGTGCGGGCATCCCAGATTTTCACACAAGCAGTATTCACCCACAGTGCACAAGCAGTGCATGCTGGTACGGAAATTCAGATCCAGGTCTGTGGGATTCCAAGGAAGGACTTCCAAATCACCAGTTTGTATCATTTTCCTAGAAATGCCTTGTCACTCGCCGAGCGCCTTGCAGGGTACCCTGTGCGTATACTTCTGCCCCCGTTCAAACAGAAAACATAATGTGCGTAGAATTGTTTCCTACAGCACAAAAGGAAGTCAAAGATAGCCAAAAACATTGACGAAGGCTAAGCTGTAGAAGCAAACCAAGCCAGCGTCCAAGGTTGGGCAGGTAGCACCGGCTGGTGGGCACACACAGTGGAGCTCCCGTCAGCCTCCGAAAGGCCGTCTTAGCGTTCCTGGTGCTGAGGCAACTGACTGGCCACTAGGCGGTGCGGGAAGGACTCCTCTCCGCTCATGGAAAGGGATCTCTGTTCTACAAAGACCTGGAGGCTTCAAGGACTCGCAGGCTCCGTGCTTGTCAGAAGTTCGTGCATTGGCACAGGGGGCACTGAGGAGCAAAGGGAGGAGCTTACCGAGGGTAGATGATAATTAGCTTGGGTTTAAGCTCTCTCCCCCTCCCCGCCTTTCTTCCTAGCATTTTGGTTCTCTACACGTCAGGCCTCGCGCTGAGTTTTTCTGCATTATCTCCGTTACTTCTGCCGACTACCCTTAAGTAAGTTTTACCTTTAGTGCCCTTCCACCGGTAAGGAACGTGAAGCTCAGAGAGGCTGAGTGACTTGCCCAGCACCTCTCAACCAGTCGCTGTGGACCTGTGACTTTCTCTCCCTTGACGCTCTATAACCTGACGGCAGGTGGCAGGCTCTCGGTCTCTCAGAGAATCACGGGCAGGCCTCCTCATGCCACAGTCTGCAGACAGTCCACCTGGGTACAGAAGTGCCAAGCCCTGTCCTGCAGGCACCAGCCGGCGGTGGGCAGACCAGCCTGGCTGCATGCACGCCACAGCTCTCCCTGCAGCCTCAGCCAGGAACGTCACACAGACTCGCTGAAGCCTCACGGACCCCGCAGAGCAGAGAGGGCAGAGCCCGGGGTCCTGGATAGGGGCTCTGGCACCAAGTAAAACCCCAGCTGCTCTCAGCATCCTGGCACAAGTTTCCTAACCCCTGGTTTTCATTTTCTTCAACTCTGAAATGGGAACCGTGACAGAGCTAAGCTCATGGGTCCGTGCGAGGATGTAAATAAGGTGATCTGTATAAAATAGAACATGTGGTGCCTAGCATTTCATGGAAACTACAGATGGAAATTTCTTCTAGCTTTATGATCAGAGACTGCACAGGAATGGGCCTTGGAGACGCCTGCGGACATGACTGCAGGCACGGCAGCAGGCAGGGGAGTGCAGCACCTCCGCAGTGCAGGGGGGCTTCTGGGCAGCAGGCCTGTGCAGCAGCAGAGCAGAGCTCAGGTGAAGCTCCTAAGATATATACATCATACCAGGAAAATGAACCCAAGATGAAGAATAAACACAGCAAGGGCATGGACGCTTCTAGGATATGCCCCAAAGAGCTTACTTGTTTATTATCTGTCTCCAAAAGGCAAGCTTTATGAGAGAAGGAAATTTGTCTTACTTGTCTTCATACTTCTTTATTCTTTTCAGCTAGAAGTTTCTGAGTCATCATAGACACTTACTAGATGTTTCCCGATTCAGTGAGTGAGTGAATGAGGGAGTGAATTCCCCTTTCTGGCCAGGTTCAAGGTCATTTTACTAGAGGGTTCAGGAAGCAGGAATGAGAAACTCCCAGGAACGGGGTGAGCTTCACATAGGAAGCCTAAATGCTCAAATAATAGTAATACTTAATAAATGCTAATTGTTGCAGTTTCCTTCAAGCTTTGTGTATGTACTGGTGGTGTAACTAAATGCTTAATGTGAGCTATCTCAGTGCTCAGCACCTGCAGGGCCAGAATATTGCTGTCCCCAACTTAGGTGCGGAAATGAAGTTTGGAGAGGTTAAATTAAGCAGCCTAGCCAAGAGCATATGGCCAAGAAGCCACGCAACCCTGGGTGGGTTCCTGGGTCTGATCGCAGAGCCTGCGCTTTTCAGTGCTACCCTCTCCAGCCTCTCAGGCCCAACTGAGGATCAGAGAACCCCCTACGCCCAGCCTCACTCTTTTCAGGACAGAAGGGTACATTTTGGGAAAGACAGACCATGGGATGTGGAGTATCCATGGCCAAAGTGAGAGCGCAGGTGGACTCCCCAGTCCTCTACCCTGTATGGCAGCCCTGCTGGGGTCACATGCCCCTGCTGGTCAGTCACATACCGCCAGGTGGCTCTACTGCCTGCACCCGCTCACCTATCAAAGTGCTCAGTGGCCCATTTCCTCCAAGTTCCTCTACGCCCTAGTGCCCCCAAGCAACTAATTTGAGCCAAGATATTAAAGTGGTTTTTTTTTTCCAGGTAAGTCCTTTAATCTCTAGTGCATATGGTCAGAAGGAATTGGGGACCCCAGATCTCCCACTTCCATCCCTGCTGCAAACCCAAGAGCTCAGCCTCTGACTCTGCCTGTTTGGCTTCTGCATTTGAACAAAGGATCTTACGGAGCAAATAAGTACATATATAAGCTTAAAAACTGTTGGCTTAATTTAATCCTCGATGCTGTCATTTAAAAAGAGTTTTGGGTGCCTGCTCTGTGTGGCACCGTTCTCAACATCAGCAGTTAAAGGCAAAATGGCTGCTCTCATGGTGCTTACATTCTGGTGGAGAGACAGGAATTAAATAACAAATTGATACAGAAATCAATGAGGGCAACAACAGTAAATGTTACATGAGCTCAAGTCAGGCAGTATGTCTGGCATGGGAAAGTTGAAAGGTGGGCTCCATAAAGATGCCTCAATCCTAATTCCTGGAACCTAGGAATATTATTTTATATAGCAAAAGATGTAATTAAGAATCTTGAGAGAGGAAATTTATCCTGGATTATCTGGGTGAGCTGTGAGTGTGGCCACAGGTGTCCTTATAGGAGGGAGGTGGAGGGACGTAAGAGGAGGCGATTGGACCACAGAGGCAGAGTTGGGGTGATGCAGCCACAGGTGGAGGGAGACCTGCACCCCCGGGAGCTGGAGGAGGCAGGGGAGGATTCTTCCCTAGAACCCTCAGAGGGACATGGCTCTGCTGAGAGCTTGCTATCTGACTTCTGGCCTCCAGAACTCTGAGAGCATACATTTCCGTTGTTTTAAGCTACCCATTGTGTGGTCAATTGTTACATTAGCACCAGGAAACCGATGCACATGGCTACTTTAGTTGGAGTGGTCAGGAAAATCCTTCTCAGAAGAGGTAACGCAGCAGATATATGAATGACAAAAAGGAACCTCCTAAAGACGATCTGGGTGAAAAACCTCTCAGGTGGAGGGAAGAGCCAGTGCAAAGGCCCCGAGGCAAGAACAAGCTTGGCTCTTCTGGGAAAGAGGAAGATCAGTGAGGTTGGGATATATGCGGAAAGGGTTGGATTGTAGGCAGTCTCAAAAAGCCGGGCAGGCCAGGGAGTTTAGACTGTGTGCTCTGGAGTGGGAGGGAGGCAAGATAGTAACATGTTTTTTCCCATTACTGGTCTTGCAGAACAGGTTCCTGTGTCCACTCTACATTTTTAAAAGGTCATTCTGGCTGCCTTTGGAGATTAGAGCAAGAGGGACAAGGATTCTAGCAGGGAGGCTAGTTTGGAGGCTGTTGCAGGGGCCTGGTGGCAGGGGTTCCCAGCTTGGACTGAAGCAGTGGCGGAGAAGACAGGGAAAGGAGATGCATTTGGAATAGGTCATGGAATAAAGACAGGTATTTTTTCCGAGTTAGATGTGGTGAGGGAAGATGAGAGATTTGGCTTGAATCACTGGACAGATAATGACGCTGTTTGCTGAGAAGTAGAAAGCAAGTTGGGAAGGAAATTTGAGATGCTGATGGGCCTCCAAGTTTGGACGTAGGGGATGAATCTGCACGGGAGATGCAGACTGGGGAACCACTGACGCATAGTCACCTAAACTTTGGGGCTTGGTGAGATCATGCGGGGAGAGTTCACAGACAGAGAGGTAAAGGGAGCCCCAAGCAGGAACCAGAGGGGCCATTACAGAGAGATCAGAATAAGGATGAGCCAGCGAGGGAAACAGAGGCATAATGGCACACGCAGTACGAGGGAAACAAAGGACAGGGTTGTGTCTCAGAAGCCAAGAGAAGGAAAACTTTCCCTAAAGAAGGAGCCATCAGCCATATCCAACGACGTTGTTCCCGCCCAGGTGCCGCACTCATGTTCACCGGGGAGTCAGTGTTGCAGGCCAGCAGGTTTCTTCTCGACTGCCATCTCCTGTAGCGGATAGTAGCTCTCTAGAGTTTTATGATGAGAAGTAGTCCAGTGCTTCATCCGGGCTTGGCAGCACGGCCTGCTCTGATCCGTTGGTGGTACCCGCGTGAGAAGCTGGGGCAAGAGCTCTGTGGTCCAATGACCCTGCCCGCCCAGTGAAAGCCACGAGCTGTGGCAATCGTAGGAGCTGTTGTAAGTCCGGAGGAGATGTACTGTGGCTAGGGCGACCCATCAAAGCACACGTAAGCCAGTGCCGCCTTCTGTAAGGAGCACCTTGTAGTGGACGTGGGACTAGATAAAGGACTGTGTCTGGAAGAGCACCATGCAGAGAGACGGAGGCGACAAGTGGGGGCTGTAGTGCGACATCAAGGGCTTGGGATCTGACACCTCAACTCCACTCTCAACTCTGCCACTTACTGTGAGCGTGTGGGTAAGTTCACTCCCCTCACTGAGCCTCCCTTCCTCTCCCGCCAAAAGCTATTAACACAGTTGGGAGGCCATAGAGGCCTGGGAGGCCATAGCACTGTGCTTATGGTCTTACACGTGATGGCTCTTAATGAATGATCACACTGACTTGAATCACATGGCACTGATCTCGTGCTATTGCAATGTAAGTTACAATCACATTTTGTTAGATACGGTCCCTTATTCAGGGCGTAACAGGGAATAGCGACAACAAGTTTGTGGCTGCAATTTTTCTGTGCTCCCAGCTTTCCAGGAGAGCTCCATGCTGACCCTGCTCAGCTGTTGGGTCTTTGTTGGACAGTTGGGGTGATGGGTAGAGAGGCTGAGTTGAAGAGGTTTTAAGAAGCAAAAATCAAGTCTCTATCTGAGCAGCATTTGGAGCAATCTACTGGGGGCAAGTATGTAGAGAGCCGGAGGAAGGATTCAACAGAAGAGGGAAGTGAGAGACGTGGTCAGGATGGGCTGAGCCGCTGGAGATGGGGGGGAGCCCTGAGAAGGGACGCTGGGCAAAGAGATGTCCAAGGGGCGCTTTCTGGGGGCTTTGCCACATTGTGTGGTGTGAACCTCGGGGCCTCTTCAAGAGTCATACGGGGGGAATGTACATTGCTTTCCCAGATTTTCTTGGTGACAGTGTGTGTGTGTGGTTAATAACTTTGTGCCGAGGCATGCCTCAGGGTGGCTCAGTTTTATGTGACTTAATTG
Source organism: Manis javanica (assembly GCF_040802235.1). NCBI lineage: Eukaryota > Metazoa > Chordata > Mammalia > Pholidota > Manidae > Manis > Manis javanica. The sequence continues at coordinate 8,370,763 of NC_133158.1, forward strand.
GTGTTTGTATGGGTTCACACTAATCTTCCAACTTGACCTTCACATCTCTGTGAAAAACTCCCTCTATTTCTGATAAAAACTCATCAGGTATTAGTCTTAAATTGTTTCCCATCCGAACGAGGTGAGAGTAAGCCTCGCTCTGTGTCATCAAGTTAATAACGGGCAAGCTGTGCGTAAAGCCCCGTTTCCTGACTGTCACACCAGCAGGTTTTCCCCCTCATCGCATCCCTCCCCTCTCTCTCCTTCTCCTGCCTGCCTCCTCCCTCTTCTCTCTCCGTGTATTGTCAGCCCTGAACCGCAGCACGAGGCGTTCCCCAACCTGCCTCCAGACTGTCAGCTGAAACTTGTGGTCTCAAAGAGTCCAAAGCAGTGCCTTCTGGGAAACCAGATGGGCTGTGCGTGTCATTTAAGAATGTGAAGCCCCCAGAGGATTTACGTTGGCAGTTTTCAGTGGAAAGGCTTGTGAGGAGCAGCCGGGTGGTGCTGTCTGCATCTGGGCGCTTTGCCTCCTGTGGGCGAAGGACCCAGACCCCATGGGGGGCTTTGCTGACTAACCCGGGCCTGAGCAGGTTTTAATATCCTGGAGACACAGAGGCTGTCCCGGCTGCTGTCCCTTGGGGCCCACATTCCTGCTCTCTTCCGCTTTCCTTGGGCGGCTGAAAGAGCCCATTTGTGTACAGTTTGGCTGAGAAAAATCCTGTTGCTTTCCAAATGGATGCTTTGTTGTTTCTGTTACACAAACATACGAAAAATCAGCATTTCCCACTCAGCATCGAGCCAAAATTGACTGCTGTCTCCATATAATAAAGCAGCGTGTTTTGCCCCTCTTCTAACTGGAAGACAGAAAGTCTCAACAGACAGAAAGAATGTGTTTATTGATCGAGCTTCATCCCAGAAACTGGCGTGCCCCACAGGGAATGAACAGAGAGGGAAAGACAGGCCGATTTTAAATACTCCACAAATGCTCCTTAGCAGTAGTGATGAGCAGAGACAGTGAGGTGCATTAAGACCTCATGTAATACAGTAAACAAAGCAGAATGGACTGTCTCGTGACAGCCTGACAACCCTCCAAGAAGGGGAAGGGGAATGAGCTACTCATTTCCTGAGCTGCCGGGTGTCTCTTGCTGATTTGGAAATGCACTGCTTCCCAAAATGCAGAGATAATAAAGCTCTTATGAATGCCAGAACAAGCCTCGTCTGCTTGCAGGGGAAAACAGGAATTCTTCAACACTTTCCCAAAAGCAGCAGCAGAAAAATGGAATCTGAGGTGACCCAGCTGGGCAAAAGCCAAGACCAGGTTTGTCCCTGGCCCTTGGCATGAGCCTGAATTGCCTTTGCTGTTTCCTTATCCTGTCCTGCCTGCTCACCCGGCTCTGTCTGCTCATTGAAGCAAAGTGGGTCTGCCATGGACTGAGCATCTAGGCCCCCCTGTGGCCCTTTGATCATTTCCCAGCCCAGACTGAGCTTACAGAGACTCAGGGATGTGCTGCTCCCAAACACACAGAGCTGAGCCTTTGGCAGAACCACTGCTGTCCCTGTCTGGCAACTTGTGGAAAATGGGGCACGCCGGCTGCTCGCCTGGATCTGGGCCTTGGGGACCTGCCAGCTCCCCTTGCCTGTAACAGCTGTCTTTTTCTTTGCTGTGCCTGTCACCAGCAAGTTGCCATCCTTGCAGACAGACCCCTGGGCAGCCCCTCCAGCCGCGGGGCAGTTTCTGCAGAGCTGAGCCTTGCTTCCCACTGGAACACGAGCAGCCTTGAGTGACCGGGGACTCAGAGCCAGTGTTAAAGGGCTTCTTTCTCCTTCTGAAGCTCATTCCTTCAGAACTTGAGAACAATGGGGAGAGGCAAGAATCCCAAGGAATCAGTGAGGTGGGTGGAGAGTGAGCTGCATGAGGCATGGAGGGTTTGAATGTGGCAGGTCTCGGTTCCAATCCCAAATCTGCTGCTTGCTACCAGCAAGTTCATCTAACCTTCCTTAGCCTCAAGTCCTTAGCCATAGAAGGGGGATAATAATGACTCATAATGGGGAAGGGAAGGTCTATGGGGAGAGTGTATTAAGTGCCTTTGAGCATAAACCTGACATAGGCCACATGCTGACATGTGTCTTCCATCCACTCCTCCCACCAGAGTCTGGTCACTGAGTCCTTGCTAGGCAGTCTGTAAATATCTGAAGAACAGAAAGAGAGATGATTTGAATGAAACAGTGAATGTGTAATTTAAAGACACTGAATATTGTAATGGATTAAGTACTGAAAGAAGATCTGGGTTTGAATTCTGACTCTGAAATCAGAGAGAACTGCAGGAGGAATTTGTGGAAATACTTATTTAGTTTTGTTTTTTTTTGTATATTTTTCTCATGAATTGTTTATTTTGGAAAAATATATATAACATAAGCATTACCATGTTAGCCATTTTAAATGTAAAATTTAGGTACATTCACAATGTTGCATAACCATCATTACTATTCTAAGACATTTTCATCATTCCAAACACAAATTCTTCTCCATTAAATGATTGCTCACGTCTCCCTTCCATCAGCCTCTGGTAACCTCTATTCTACTTTGTCTCTCTGAATTTACCTATTCTAGGTGTTTGATATAAGTGAACTCATACGATTTTTGTCCTTTTGTGTCTGGTTTATTTTACTTAGTACAATATTTTCAGGGTTCATCCACATAATAGCAAGTTTCAGAACTGCATTGCTTTTTTGTGGCTGGATAATAATCTGTATGTATATACCTTATATTGTTTATCCATTAAGTATTGATGAACATTAGAGTTGTTTTTACTTTTTGGCTATTGTAAATAATGCTACAGTGAACATTGACATACAAGTATCTGTTTGAGTCCCTGCTTTCCGTTATTTTGGTCATACCTAGGAATGGAATGGAAGTCCTAGATCATAGCAACTCTATGTTTAGCTTTTTGGGGAACTGCCAAACTGTTTTGCACAGTGGTCACACCACTTCACATTCTTGCCAGCAATTTGGAAATGTTGAGGTGGGGTGGGGAGGGCTCCAATTTCTCTGCTTCCTAGTCAACACTTCATACTGTCTTTTTAAATTTTAGCCATTCTAATGGCTATGAAGTAGTTTCTTATTGTGGTTTATGATCTGCTTTTGCCTAATGACTAATGATACTGAGCATCTTTTCATGTATTTATTGGCCATTTGCATATCTTTGAAGAAATGTCTAGTTAAGTCTTTTTTGCTCATTGTTTAGTCTTTTTGTTGTTCAGTTGTGGAAGTTCTATATATATTGTGGATATTAATTAAACCTTTCTCAGACCTATGGTTTACAACTATTTTCTCCCATTCTATAGGCTGTCTTTTCATTTTACTTTGCCTTACATTTAATTAAAAGTTATAAAACATATATAAATAGATGAGTGTGATTAAAAATTCTGTATGTGATTCTGTAGTTTAGGGGCCAAATCAGTCTCATAACTGCTTATTTTTTCCCTCCAATGGTGCAGATTAATTAGGATTAAGGACAGGGAATTTCTTTGCACAAGAAGTCTCTGATTTGATAGAACTATAGCTCTGCACTCAGCTAGTTTCCAGGGGACAAGAGGCATTTGAATGACTTTGTTTCATTATATTATCAGCCTAAACTTCTGGTTAGGCCCAGCATCAAACAGCACCAGAGACTCACAAAATGTCGTTTGAACTCTGCCGAATACTCTTGGTTCAGCAGAAGGGGGGAGTTAGTCCAATGACCTAATTGGATGGATTTCTAACATGGCTGAAATCCAGATAACCAGACAGCAGGGGAGACTATCTTGACCCAAAAAATGGACTATATTTGGACAGAGCTTGATGTGTAATTGAATATATGTTTCAGAATCCCAAGGGAGCTTCTCCTGTGACTTTTATAACGTACATGTCAATTCTAAAAGGGGAATTGTCCCCTCTTTACTCTGGCGGGAGGCCGTGGGCCCGGCTCCTCTGCGCAATCCCTGAGGACAGCGTGGGCTCACAGGCCTGGAGCGCGGGAAAGGGATGTCAAGGGGCTCTGTCTTTGCCTGTTTCCCTCACCCCTGTTCCGACTCTTGTATCTAGAAACAAAATGGTCAAATCTGGGTGGAAAAGGAGAAAGGCAAATAAGAAATTTAAAGAAAAGATCAACCCTATCAGCTTTAAGGTGAGGCTGTCTTACTGCCAAGTAGAGAGTCTAAAGCCCTCCAGGTGCGATCAGCTGGGCGAGGGGGAGATACAGGATGCTGAGATTTCAGGGCCCTGGATGACAGGCAGCCCTTGTGAGAGGAGGGGGCAGGACCTCCTGCTTGACGTGCAACAGAGCAGTGCTGTGGCTAGGCCCCTTTGCAGCCAAGCCGGGGCTGGGTGGTTCGAAGGAAAAGACAAACCTTCTCAGCACGCAGCCTCCTAGCAGCGGCCAAGGGAGATCGCCAGCCCCCAAGTCCTAGAGGCAAAATCAAGAATTTCTCTGCTAAGTGTTAAAAAGCAGGCGTGGCCTGGCCTAGCCTTGGAACCCCGGTGGGTGCTCTGAGGCTTTGTTGCTGGAGGAAGCTTCCTGCCTCCTCCAGGCCTTGCGGTAGAAAATTTTATTGGGTATCCTCAGAAATAAAAGAATAAATTTAAGCGCTGGCCTGACAGCCCATTTAGTGGTCTACTGGTATCAAAATAAATAAATAAACAAAAAAGAGAGAGAAGGATGACATGGATGGGAATAGACAAGAAGCACCTGCTCCCGGCCCCCTGCTGATGGGGTGCGCAGTCTCTCTCCCCGCGCATGATGCCAGGCTGCGTGACAGGCTGGGAGTGCCGGGTGACAGCAGACGCGGCGTGCTGTGTACCTTCCCCCCTCCACCTTGCCAGACGCCCATGAAGGGAGCTCTCCCTTAGCCATAAACAACCAAGACGAATAGAACAGGTCTGGCAAAGCTGGTTGGCAGAAACGGCTGCCATCTCAAATGTAAGGGCTGTAAGGAGGGACCCGGCTCCCTCGTTACGAAGTGTTGGCAGGTCACAGGGGGGAAAAGATGTGGCAAAAATGTGTACCTTCTGAGGGAAACATATCTCCATTTGAGCCACATCGTTTTCATTTTCTCTGGAAAAATCTTTCTGTTCTGCGGGTTTCCAACTGGAAGACGGTCGAGATGCTGCTCTTCCGACCAGAGGAACAGGGACAGTAAGAACCTCAGGTACAAAGCGAAGCATGATGAGGTCCCGGGGAGGACACGGTCGCTCTGCCCAGGCCAGGCATCCTCCGGGGTCTCTGTCGGGCCAGCCGGTGAGCGGGGAATGTGAGATACCTCGGGGGTCGTTCTTTCTCCAGGCCTTTTGTCAACGGCCCGTCTTCCCGCCCTGGTGAAGGCACTGCTTGCTTAGCAGGCGCTGTGTTCCTCTCCCTCGCTGTGAAGCACACTAGGTCCTATAGTTGGCATCTAGAATTCTCCATAGGGCAGCACAGGGCTGTGGGGAGGGGGTCCAGGCCTCAGAGAGGGGCTGCCTGGGTTTGACCGACTCCACTGCTTCCTTGCAGTGTGACTCTGGACAAGTTACTTCACTTCTCTGTGCCTTGACTTCCTTGAGCCATGGCAGTGTAGCCAAGTAGATAGTAGTGAAGGCTCAGAGCTAGGGTGCCTGGCTTTGAATCCTCCATTACTGGCTGTGTGGCCATGGGCAAAATTGATTTATTTGCTCTGAGTGATGTTTTCTCACCTGTAAAAGGGGTCATCGAAGCCCCTGCCTCACAGGGTGTTTGGAAGCCTTGAGGAGCTAAGCAGGGGAGGTGCTGGGAAGGGCATGCAGCAGAGGCCAGAGGGCGAAGCTGGGCGCCGCCTCCCTCCCAGCCTCGCCTGCCCTCCCCAGCCCCTCTACCCACACTCTGGCCACCCCTGCCTGCCTGCAGTCTGGGAACAGGCTGTGACTTCCCCTGCCCCAGGACCTTTGCCTGGGCTGGCCCCCTGCCTGCAGTATTCATACCCACTTTCCTGACTCTCAACCTCACCTTTGCCTTTTGCTCCCATGTCACCCACAAGGAGGTTTCCCATGAATCCCCTGGACAAGACCGGGACACCCCTCGTGCCATACCTTTCCCTTTATCCCATTTATCACAGTTGAATATTTTAACTTATCATTGGATTAGCACATATTAATGTTAGAATGTATGCTTTCTTTTTCACCCTGACATCCTCAGCATTTAGTACTATGAATGTAAGAGTCATTTATAGAATGAATGAATGAGTGAGTGAATCAGTGAGTGGAGCCACGCATAATTTTCTGAAGCTGGGCTCTGCCTTTCTGTCTAAAGACGCAAATTACATTACCATGGGGCTAAGCTCCAATCTGCTCTTAAGTAGTGACAGTGGTGGTGCTTTACCATTAGGACCCAGGCACCAGTGGCATCCTGTGTAGGATACACAGGAACTGGTGGACCTGTGGGTGTCAAAGGCAGTCTGGGGTTTGAGGAGGCAGTGGGTGGAGTAATGCAGAGTGTGGGCTCTTAGGTCTGACTGCCTGAGCCGATCAGCTCCAGCCTCGCGTGTAAGCTTGGGCAAGATCTGTGCCTTGACTGTGGCCTCACTGATAAGACACTTCCTGGGGTCATTGTGAAGATAAAACAAGATCATGTATATAAAGTGCGTGGCACTTAGTAAGTCTTCCATAAATGCTAGTAATTATTTTTTCACCAGATATTATTTTTCAGACACTATAACAAAATCCTAGGCACAAAAACAAATCTTGCTTTTCTAAATGCTGTTCTCCTTGAATGTGTCAGGTTTCTGACTCTGAGGGGAAATGTAATCAACAAAGCCATTTAAATTTATATGTGCTCAAGGTGTCTTGGCTGATGTTAATCCGAGCGTTTATGATCCCTTCAGGTATGTTTACATTAGCCGCTGAAAAAAAAGATAAAGTGCACACAGTACATTTGAAAGGCAGGCTTTGGTGTCTGCAGTCACACGGAACGTGCAAATAAAAATTCAGTTCATCCAGGTGCATGTGTGCGGTGCCTCAAGTGCATCATTGAAATGCATACATGCATTTTCCCTCGAGGGTTGCACAGCTAAGCCCAAATAAATCACGATCTGCATTTGGCTAAGGACCGGATATTTGAAACTATGGCCTGCTATGTAAAGGCATTTTCTTGCTGCCAACGTCAACATTTCTTCAGCCTGTGATCAGAGGAATTGTTCTTCGTTGTTCCTTCACCACCATGTCTGTTTCCTACAGACAGCAGCCTAATTTACCTAATCTTTTAATGACCTGTGTGCAGCCAAAGAGGAGGAGCCCGGCCAGCATCTGCCCTGCCAGGAACCCCGCCAGTGCTGAGCTGGCTCGCAAGTGGAGACTGCAGGGTAGCTGGTCTTGTGCTTGCCAACTAATTGCACCCCAGAATCACCTGAGACGGAAGAGTATCTGTACAGTGCCTAGGAAGACTAATGCTCATTAGTGTGTGAGCCATCCATATTGGCCTGCCAGTGTTGCTGCATGATAAGCAAAGTTTTTGATTAATTGCTCCATAAACCACATTTATGTATAGATTAAATGCTGTGGCATGGGAAGGCATTTGATGGGGAAATTACACAGCTTTTCCAAACCCACATATTCCAAAAACATGTACTGAGTATTGACTATGTCCCAGGGGCTCTTCCAGGCTCTGCTCCCTCAGTGACGAGCAAGAGCAGCCAGAGCTCCACCCCCAGGGGGCTTCCACTCTGAGGGGCATGGGGGCGGGCTGATGCATAAAGTCACTGAGATAAATAAGCTAAAAGACGATTCAACTGTGTCCTGTTCCCAGCATTTGAATAACCCAGGTGACACCGTGCGGACTTCCTGAGGCTTGGAACCACCACGGTATGTGATGGCAAGTACATGGCAGGAAGGAGCCAAGGATCTGGAAGGAGAGGTTTCCAGGCAGGACAAGAGCAAGTTCAAAGGCTCTGAGGACAAAAACCAACATGGCCCTGCGAGAGCCCAGGAGATGGCCACTGTGGCTGATGTCTAGTGAGCGAGAAGAAGGCAGGCAAGGGCTAGATCATGGAGAGCCTGTAGGCTCTGCTTGACAGCAGGGACTTAATCTGGAGGGTAGGGGGCAAGTTGTGGCTTTTGGATAGAAGTGCAACCTAGCCCAGCTGAAATCCTTAACAGGCCACCCTGGCTGTTGTGTTGTCCTGACAAGGTGGCTCGTACACATACTCAGACCCATTTCTTCACCACTGACCCTCTTCAAAAGAAGGCCATAAAAATGAATTGCTTTCCTCTTACTCTGGAATAATTGCCTGGTGCCCTGATATTATCCAGTCACTATAAAGACCAACTGCTTATGCTTTCAAAGCTGCTGGGTTTTCCTGGCTTCACTTTGGAAACGTGTTCGACTTGCTTTATCATTTGAAAGCACCCCCCGGTAGGTGGGGTAAGCCCTTCAATTCCAATATAAATTTGAAGAGTTGTGCAAAGTATCAAGTATAGAAAACTGATATAAACAGAGAATGAGAGGTCTACCTAAAATAGAAGGTGACTGCAAAAGACATTTCTCAGCAATTCACCCTGGCAGTTCTTAACAGAAAGTAATCAAACAAATGCAAAATCATAATAGGATGGTCATATTTTCCTCTTTCTGGAGCCTGGAGGGAACTGGGCAGCCAGCGGTGGACTTAACTCCATAAAAGAAGAGGTGGTAATGAATGAGGATTTTCAGAGATGAGCTCTGGATAATGAATTCAGGTGTTCGGGCATCCCAGAGCCCTAAGGTCTAGCTCCGGCAGCTCCGCCTGTCTGGTCCACCACCTTGCCCAGCACTTAGTAGGTGCTTCGTAAGAAGGCCTGCTGAGAGTGGATGGATTTCTGCTGCATACCTGCCATATTAAGTATTCTGGCAGGGAATGGAAGCAAGGCCATTGGCCACGGTGTGGTTGGGGTGTCAGGACACACACTCCTCCAGAGGCCCTCGGAAGTCAGTGAGGAGTCTTAGGGACGATAGTGGGGAAAATGCTGGGAAGGAGAGGAGTCCACAGTCAGACCAAAGGCTGGATGTATTCAGCTGGTTGTTTACCTAGCAGGAGAAAAGCGAATGTGCCCTTCAGAGTCTTGCATGATCACAGGGTACAGAGTGTGACCTGTGAGCAGGTGACAGATGGCAAATAGAAGAGAGAGATGAGGATGTTAGAACCTGAGGGGTGGCAGGTGGGAGGATGGAGTAGAAGCCCATGAGTCAGACCCCCAATCTCCGCTGGATGAGAAGGAATGACCAGAGCATGGCTATGTGACAGTGACGAGGTGGGGGTAGCAGGAGAGGGCGTCATGATTCCGCGGCACAAGTCTCAAAGGGTCACGGCTCTTGCAGCTCCTTGAGGGGTGACACATGATGACCCATTTTCCAGGCTTTCTGTGTATGAGACCGTAAGCTCCTTGAGGGCATGGCCAGAGTCACATCCACTGTCACCTCCCCTGTGCCTGGAATGGGACAGGCATTCACTATGTTTGCCGTGCTGAGAACAGATCCCCTCCTGGTGTGCCCCCTGCAAAAGTCCTTCATGAGACCCCAGCTCCTGGTCAGCCCTCACAGTGAGGGGCTCAGAGCCTGCTCTCACCTGTGCCTACCTCTCTAGCCAGCACTCTGCTCAGCAGTTGCAGTTGTTGATTGTGTTTTACTTTCCTGGGAACAGGGGTACTGCCCCAGGCATCCCTTAGTTCTCTGCTTAGCCCACTAACAAGTGTTTAGGAGATGCTAAGTACCTTTTATTCAAAATAAAAGATTTTATTGGCATCTGCATGCTTCTAATCTGCTAAATCTAAATCTGGAGTATTTAAATTGATTTAGGAGCTTTTCTCCAAGGGGAAATGTGGTATACCCATAGGAGGAAAGCCTTAAGGAACGAAATAGGAAGGCATTCGGTGAATCACAGGGCACCACACAAAGGCGTGCTGGTGTTAATTACTGGAGCCATCCTTACTTACAGGGCACCCTGCCCTGTGTATACGCATTGCTGGGCTTTAAGAGAGTGGGCGATCTTAGGGAGTCCGTAGGGTCTGGAAATGCAACGGGTAGATGGTGGTGGTGGTGGGGTTGAGCTGGTTTTGACAAAGGGAGCAAGACAGCAGGAGTGTGAGCGAGGGTGAGTCTCCCCCCCACCTCACTGAGGGCACCCTGAGGGCACTCCGATGGAGGCTGAAAGCCAGAGCTCATCTTGAGCTGATAAGGTTTTCCAAGGTGCCACCAGGAGATGAAAGAGCCATGAAGATCAGATCTGACTTGTGTCAGTCTCAATAAGCTCACCTGCTTGCCACTGGAAGGGCACATTCGCTTTTCTCCTGCTAGGTAAACAACCAGCTGAATACATCCGGTACCCGGGAGGATGGCCACAAAATTGTGAAATGCCCAGGGTGGAAGGGCCTCTTGACCCTGTGTGGGCTCTGATTTCACACAAGAATGATGCCTGCTTGGTTCCCATCCCTGTACTGGGGCTGGCAGGCCGCTTACGTCAGACCCTAACCTGGTTTCCACTGGCCACCTCCAGAATTGCTCAGAAAGGTCCAGCTAAGATCACCACTCGCCCGTTCTCACTCTAGGAATCCAGCCACCTTTAACTCAGTCAGTAGACATGCACCGACCAGCCAGTACTAGCCAATCATGAGAACGACAACAGGTCAGCAGGGAGATGGAGGCGCCAGCCAGTCTAATGAGGCATAATGTGGCAGCGCTGCGGGGGGCGGGGTAGAGAGGCAGGGTTGGCGGGTTTGCATTTCCTTTGTGGACCGAGTTAGACTTAGGTTTCAGGTCTCACCTTCCACCACCGTCTAGCTGGGTGATTCCAGGTAATTTAAATACCCTCTCAGAGCCTCAGGCTCATCATCAATAAAGTGATGATAATGATTATCCTTGTAAGGACTCGGTGCAATAATGAGTGTGAAAGAATTAGCCCAGTGTCATAATAGTAAATGCTCAATAAATCTATCTTCTCATCTTCCTCCCTCTTCTATTACTCGGACACTGCTCCCAACTCTCCTGTAATTGTTCTGATCTCCCCTCTTATTGCGAGCCAAGCAGTGGAGAGAGTTCCAGAGGGTGCCAAGAGGATTCCCACAAGGCTTTGGATAAGCAACTGTTAATTTCAGATCTCAAAGAATGAATGGCATTTCGCTAGGGAGGAACAGTGCAGAGGTCAGTCTGGAAAGACAAATCTGCAGGAGCCACCTTTGCATCCAGCTACCCACTTGTTTTTTCATTCATTCAACACATTTTTATCAAATATCTACTGAGTGCACAATATAATCTCCTCAAACTCCCACCCTGACACATTCCAGACAAAGCTTGTTTTAAGAAATCAAGAGGCACAATTTCTCAATACATTATGAATAAAATACATTCTCAAAAAGTAACCTGTCCATTGATTTTTCATAAATTGGATCATTTCATATAGTCCAAGAAAGCTCACTACAGGACTCCTGTGACAGATCTTCTGGTGAAGCACAAAATCCTTATATAATGTGACTCATCTTCAGTCTTACATTTATTTATTGATAAATTGACATATTGAGTCCCATTCTCTCTTCTTGCCCTAGGCTCTGCAATGCCAACCATCAGCATAGGAAAAACCTATTTCTACAAGGAAAACATCGCTTAGAATGAGTTTTGACATTTTGTTAGTGCAGCTGAGATTGGTCAGCAAGATTGGTATTAGTTTCTTAGAGCAAGCAAATGAAGGAAATCAGAGAGCCAGAGGCCAGGAGATGTCATTTGGTCTTAGAGGTGCCACCGAGAGCAGGGATGAGTGCCAGCTCACACCTTCTGGATGCCAGCAGCAGCCCGGACTGTGTGGGAGCTGCTAGGATGGTGCATGTTGGGCGTGTGAAAGTTAGCTGCTTCTCATGTAAGGAGAGCGGTGTGTGAGCACCACTAATTATAACTCTGGTGTTAAAGATTTAATACGAAGGAATGTGATTAGCTGGGGAGAGATCGATTAAAGGATTTTGAGACATTGAAGAGATCTCTAAAATATTTATTTGGGGCATATATGTCAGACCATCACATAAACAAAATGTAAATATAGTCCAAAGATAAATGCTGTACTTTGCATATTTTAAGCTCCTCACTGCTGATGGATAATGGAAGGTAATCAGAATTTCCATTCTGAATTCCAATCAGAATCAGTAATATTTAGTCAAGAAACCCCTTTGTGGTGTTTCTCTTAGGCCCACAGACAAATCATGAGAAAGACAAGGTGATAATTTACCTCCTGGAGTCTATGGACAATTTATTAATTGTCATAAAAGGGTATTGGTTATCACTTGGACAGTGTAACAGTACATGCCAGGTTTCTTTCAAAATGTTATGTTTATGCATGTTTGTGTATGATACTGCAGGTTTCCAGCCCAGCAGGGATAGACAGCTGTCCAGTCTCAGTGGGGAGAGCATGCCATCTTCAATAGTTAGGATTCTTCCCAATTACATGGCCCTTCATGGTTTATACAAGACTTAGAATCATATTCTTTTATTTGACCCTCATAGAAACCTATGGCTGTTCAGTTATTTCCATCTTCATTTCATAAATAAATCTGAAGCTTACAGAGGTTAAATAATCCTAATAAGGTAAGGCAATAATAACCAGAGTGCTGCCAGGTGAACTCACTGTGTCTTTTTCTCTAGTATCTAAATGGGAAGCGAATTTTTGCCAGGAGGGGGAAAACCATGGTCTCTTTTAAAGGCAGCCCCTTCCCTACACTCCAAGCTCCAGCGTGACCTGGAATATCTCTTCTGGGAACCACTGAGATGTGTCTGTGTCTCAGAACGCGACCTCTACTTCATTTAGATACAGAGTTCTTCCACCAAATTGAAAGTCAATTTGAAAGAGGAGCGCTATGGAGCTGACAAATCTGAAAATCTGTTGTTATTGTGTTACATCTCGCAGAAGTATGGAGTGATAGATGCCCAGCCTGGAGCCCCACTTGACCATCAATACACTGTTAGTCACTTAACTACATTTCTGCTCATTAATTAGTGAAGACTGGAGTCAGCACTGGATGTCTGGGTTAAATGACAGCAGAGTGAGGTTGGATTTTCATTTTTATTTTAAGTCCAAGCCAGGTTTATGAAAGACAATCGGGCTTCAGAATAGTAAAATTACAGTCGACAGGGGCCTCTTGCCTAGGTAGGCAAGCACATTTTTCCAGGTTCGAGTTGGCACTAAGTACATAAGAGGGGCAGGGTACCTCCAGCCCCAGGGCCTCCCTCCTGCCCCGTGAAGGCACAGTCCTGCCCCACACAGCAGCTGTGCCCTCTCTGTCCCGCCTGTCCGGAGCATTCTGCTCCTGGAAAGTAAAACTGGCGCCTTCTTGCCAGTCAGATCCGACCTGAAATGTCACCTCAAAGAGACTCACTGTCCAAGTAATCTAAAGCAGCCAGCCGTTCATTTTTATAAGTATTATCATGATATGTTAGCATCTGCTGGCTATTTTCATTGTGTTTATGTCTTTACTCCTTCCCTTTACTAGACAAACGTCTGTAAGAGCAGGGCATTGGTCTATACTGTTCCTTCCTATACCCCAGAACCCAGCCTGGTGCCCAGCACGTGGTAGGGACTTAATAAGTATTGAAGGGAGGGCCCTGAGGACTTAGGCCGAGTCCATCCTCTTTGCCTGATGTGTTCATTATGGCGACAATGCAATGAGCTACCCGAGGACTTCGTGGCCTGGAATGCCGGTCATGTATTGACAGTTGTGTGGTCTGCAAACTGCCCTGTGGGGGCGCGGCTGGGGCAGCCCTGGTGAGGGCTAGCTTGCATACCCGCGGGGCAGGTGGGGACGGCTGGTTCCGGCAGGGCTCAGCTGATGTGGCTCTGCTTGCCACCGTAGCCCTGAGGGTCCAGGACGGCCACACAAGTCTCCCACCCTCCCCGAATCAGTAGGCTTCCTGGGACCTATCTTGCTCACTGTAATGGAAAGAGGCATAGGGAACAAGGAGAAACGCCCTAAAACCTAGGCTCACAACTGGCCCACTGGCCCTTGTATACACAGGGCATTGGCTAAATAAGACACAGGACGGCACTGGCAATCCGAGGACAGGAGGTGCACTGCGGCCATGAGGAGAGGATGGAGAATTAGGGCACTGCGGCCATGAGGAGAGGTATGGATGAAGGGAGGGCTGGAGAATTAGGGCCAATACTGCAGCCCGACGCCCAAGGATACAAAACCCACAGATGCATGATTGGGAGACGTGCCCAGTGGAGTCAGCTTGTGTGATGGATTTCGGTCTGTCTCTTTCCTTTTTCCTTTTCCTCTGTCCCTCTTTCACTGCATGTGCTTTTTCTGAATGTTGCTAGCATTTTCTTTTTATTTTCTTCACATTTTTATATAATCCCCTAAATAAAAAGGTATTTATTTTTAATGGTATTTATTGTATACTTTTAAATTCCTTGTTACAAAATTTAAGAGATGAGTGAAACAGTTACACTAAATTCAGCTGCTTTTTATTCAATGTGGACTAGCATTGATTTCTCTATACATTATTTATACTCTATAAAACTACTCCTTTATCTGCTACAGATACAGGCACTTAAATAAAATTCTTTTCATCTTCCCTACATTGTTGATGAGAATACAAACTGGAAGCCCTCTCCCGTGGGTGATTTGGTAGTATATGCCAAAATGTAGAACACATGTACTATGTAACCCGAGAGTTCTCATTTCAGAAATTTAACCAACGTGTGTATCTGTATTTGTACTCAAGGGAATTCATTGCATCACTGTTTATATTGAAAAAAAAATCTACAGTGAACTTAAATATCCATTAATAGGGAGCTGGTTAAATAAGTATGATAATCTATATGGTGAGAGATCATGTAGCCACTTAAGAGAATGACGTAGCTCTATGTGATACTATGGAAAGACCTCTAAGGCATGTTTGAAGAATTCAAAGTATAGACTATTATATGAAGCGTACTTTATGCAATATGGTACCTAAAATGGACATTTAAGTACGTGCAAAAACATTTGTACACATGTACATGTAGTTATATATATGTATGAAAGTTCTGGAAGAAAAATAATCTGCATTCACAAGAATACATAAATATTTATGTTTAATGATTGGGTCTAGGGTAGAAGAAAGACATGTTTTCACCGGGCCCTTTTTGATTATTTAAAAATTCAGTGTGCTGTTTTCCTCTAGGGCACGAGTTGGAAATTACAGCTCATGGGCCAAGTAAAGTCTCCCACTTGTTTTTTGTAAATAAACGTCTATCAGAGCATAGCCACGCCCATCCATTTGAGTGCTGTCTGCGGCTGCCTTTCCACCGTGGTGGCAGAGTTGAGTAATTGCCATCAGAGTGTTCTGGAACTTGAGGGGAAAAAGACAGAGTCATGCATGGAAAGTGCTCTTTCCCTTGAGGAGCTCACCGTGTGGTGGGGGAGGAAGACACACACACACACACACACACACACACACACACATGCACACATGGTTCCATCAAGCCTGGAAACAGGTGTGCATACATCATGCCATTCACAGGCTTCATTCGTATGTAAAAGCAAAGGTTTCCAGACCCCATAGCCACATTGTAAATAACTTGCAGGTAAGGTTTGGAGTGCTAACGACCCCTGACTTACGGTGGTTGACTTAAGATTTTTCGACTTTATGATGGTGCTAAAGCTCTAGCATTCAGTAGAGACCATATGCCCAAGTCTGCGTCTATCCCTGGCTCTGGACACTTGGTCCAGTCCTCTCTCATGATGCTGGGCTAGGCGGCGGGGCAGCGAGCCGCAGCTCCCAGTCAGCAGTGCGTTCCCCAGGGTGAACAACTGGTATGCTTCCCACCTCTGTCCCCTCACAGCCATTCCTCTTTTCATTTGCTGTACAATATCCAGTAAACCACATGAGATACTCAATACTTGGTTATGAACAGGCTTTGCGGTACTTGATTTTGCCCAACTGTATGCTAATGCCAGGGATATGAGCACATTTAAGGTAGGCTGGCCTAAGCTCTGATGTCCAGGTTAGATGCATAAATGCATTTTCTACTTAGGATATTTTCAGTTTAGCGTGGGAGTATTGGCCTTGTAAGATGAGATCTGTAGAGACACAGAAAAGGCTGTGGAAATCTAAAAGGAAGATAGGTTAGTCTAACTTGTGCTCAGGGAGCCCTCCTGAGAGGATGAACTGCCCTGGAGAGTTGTGCTTTCTGCTAAGGAAGTAAAGCACCAATCAAGGACATACAGCTTCTCCTGTCAGGTTGCGCCCCGCACCCACTGTGAGTGGCACACAGCTCCTGCCCCTTCATCTGAGGTCCTCTGCTTGTAGCAGTCACCATCTGCTGGGAAGTCAGTGTTGGATGGGCTACCCACTCACCTGCAACTCATTCTGAGCCTCGGGGGCTGAGCATACTGAATAGCTTCCTCATGTTCCACCCACGTGGGTATAGAGTCCAGTGCCATTCCACTTCGGGCCTACCCGTGGCTAAGATGCTGGGTTGAAACCACTGGAGAATAACGTAGACAAAAAGGGAGATTTAGCTTGAGAAAGCAGGGTATCTATGGGACCTAAGAGCTGAGAGGTCAGCCTGCTCTCATGAACGTTTAGGTTGAAGGTCTGGGGAGGCCTCTAGACCCAAGGCCTATAAAAAGATAAATGTATTTATCTTTAAGATCAAATGCACTCTCATCTCTGTTTCCTCCCTGTGTCTTCTCAGTCTGGACCTACTGGCTTCCTGTGCTGTCCACCCAGTCTTGAGGTTGCTTGTCCCCCTGCAAACAGCCAGGCTGAGGTTATGGCCTATTAAACTAATGCCACATACGATGCAAGAGATCATCTGATTGGCCCAGTTCATGTCAAATGTCAATCAAGTGTGGCCCCAATGTAGCATAAACATGGCTTGGCTTCCAGGGACCCAAGCTAGGTGTGTGTATTCACATAATATTACTCTATTCTGCCTCAGCCTTTAGCTAGAAAGGGGCAGAAATTGGGCTCTCCACTTTGTAATGTGTGTGCATCTTTAGAAGGTCAGATTAGTGTCTGTACCCCTTTGTGAATGCATGCTTGAATTCCATTTGTTACACAGACTCTTTGGTATAGACTTGGTGAAGTGAGAGGTTATTGGGCCAACTTGACCCTTACCCTATACAAGTCACATGGTAATAAAAGGGAGGCAGCCTCCTCTATTAATAAAAAAAGTCATGAAAATACCATTTTAAAGGAATGCTTTACAGCATCATTATAGTTCCTAATTTTTGGGGCTGTAAATTCCACAGCAATGGTGGGTACCTTCTGGATCTAGACAAGTGCAGTCTCAACCTGAAGTTTTGGAATCTTTCTACCTAGAACAGGTTTTTAGACTTTTGAACTGTTGTGTTTCTTTTCAGGTTTGAGGACAGGGGAGATGGTTGGCATTGTTAATTCATCACATACGTGAAGGTCTAATCTATCTTCTTAACATGAACTCTTTGTGGTCAAGAGTCAGTCTGCAGGCCACTGCATCCTGAATATATTAAATAAATACTCAGTTGATCACATGTTAAATATGTTCTGAGAATAGATGGATGTCCCCTTAAGAAAACTGACTTGACAAAAATTCAGGTTTATAAAACTAGTTATTTAGACCAATACCAAGAAGATGCAAGCCACATACCAAATTTTAAATATTCTAGTAGCCACACTAAAAAGAGACGAAACAGGGAAAGTGTATTTTAATATACTTTACTTAACCTAGTGTATCCAAAATATTATTACATTCAACATGTAATCAATATAAAAATTAATGAGATATTTACACACATTCTGGTATATGTTTCATTAAAATTTTGTTGTGTCTTAAATTATTTATTAAAATATGTTGTATTAAAAATACATGTCCTCTGGACAAGCTGCTTTTCAAGTGTTCAGTAGGCATGTGTGGGTAGTGGGTACCATATTGGGCAGTATAGACTTAGCAGCTTGACTGCATTTAAAAATTATTCATCAGATTATCCTTCTAAATCAAGAGGTCTTTCAGAGCATTTACAATAAAATTCTGATTGCAAAGATGACATGACCATTATGGCCTTTTAGGAATGACTGCTTCATAGAAGGCAGTAAATCTGGCATGGGATAATTATGGAATGGGGGTAAAAGCCCACCTTCAGCATCAATTGCTGCTGACCTAGTCACATCTGTAGGACAATAAAAGTATTGTGAACAAAGTTCAGCAATTACAGAGCATGCCCGATAAATACCTTGCTGATGGGGAAATAGCATTTTTAAGATCAAAGGCTGAGCAGCGGGGAGAGCTCAATCTCCGCAGCACATGTGTGAAAGGGTCTGGAACCGTAGCTTCTCTGGTTTTGTAATGGGCAGCCTCTCAGCTGCACTGCACCCACTTGCAGTCAGAAATGAGAAACTTCAAGGTCTGTTGAACACAGGGAATTTTTGCAGTGGAGCAGCCCGGGGTTATTTAGTGCAGGTGTGTGTAAATCATGACGCATTGGGGAAAGTGTCTGCCTGGTGGCCTCAGACCCCACCTGCTCAGCGGGCGGGGAGCAGGCAGTGTTTGGGCAGTGGGGGAGGCATCACAGTTCTTGTCCAACCTCCCTTATATTCCTGTTGCACATCCCTTGCATTCCCCCCAGGTAGAACCGGCTCTCTCCCTCAGGTCTTCAGGGATGCCACCCTCTATTCTCGCAGTGTGCTGACGCTGGGGGCTCTTCCTCCAAGCCCCTGGGGTGTTTAGACCATCCCTGAAGCAGAAGCTTCCCTTCCTGGCTAAGCCACCAGCCTGGGCGGCCCACTCAGCACAAAAACAGCCCCTGGTAGGGATTCCCTCCCAACCTCTGGTGGAAGCCGTAGATGGTCTCATGAGCCCAAGAGGCCTTGAAAGGCCAGAATAGAATTTTCGGTGATCACTTCAAAGTCCCCTTCATCTCCCTGCCTCCTCTCTAGTGGGCTTTGCAGGAAGGACGTTATTATGTCTTTTCATTCCCAACCCGACTGATGAGAAAACTGCAAATGGGAATGTGGCTGTAGACAGCTGGGAGAGAAATTTAATTTCCCTTCTAACTTGCCCCCTGGTGAAGAGACAGGCCCTACAAGAGCCTTTGCTAAGGGAATGACATAAACATGATTAAAGAATAATTAAAATATTGTGAATAATTTTTTTCACATCTACCTGTTATAGCCCTAAGTGGAGTAGAGGGCCTGCCTGCCTGGTGAGTGGGCAGCCCCGTTCTGGGGTGCACGGTAGGGGAAATGCAAGGAGAGGTGGGCCAGCAGACTAGCCCGACCACTGGCCAGGCCCCGTGGGCCTCATGGACGGCCGGGAGGTGGCAAGTCTCTGAGAAAGGGATTGCATCTCCCTTGGCCAGTTTCCAGACTGGCCTGTCTTTTCACTCAGATTAACTCATTTTTCCATCCATTTGTATAAAACCCAGTTAATGCACCACATATACATACAAAATAAGCCACCAAACATTTGTCTAAACATCCACAATAAGCACAACTCATGTTTCTGTTGAGAACGTTGCAGCTTTGGAGCTCAATCCTTGTCCCAAATCTGACCTCAGCCTTCCATTTAATGCGTTCCCTGTGTCTCCTGCCATCGCTTTTTTTTTGCTGTATTCAAGCTTTTTCACTCATAACCAAGGAGATATCTTCCAGAATGTAGCAAAGAAGTCAAACATATGAACTAGAGCTATTGCTGTGTCCCTTTGTGGAAATTAAGCAAGTATGCCTCTACTTCTAGGTGCAAGAAGCCCTGTGCCAAGATACATGGCTTGTGGAACAGAGGAGGGCTGGACGCGGTCCATGAGTCCAGGGACAGCCAGCCTTGAGCCCACACCCTGATCCATTCAGGGCTCAGTAGAACTGAGTGAGGGTAGAGCCTAAGGACCAGCATTCTCCAGTGAGAACAAAACTGGGTTCCACTGTCTTTCATGGTATAGACATGTAGATTCCTGAATAGTGCAGTGGTTTTCAAACTGGCCTTTGAGGACCCTCTTCACTTTCCCAAGAGGAGCCTCTGGGGCTGATATGAGGAACGAGGTAGGAATTCAATAATATATCTTCTTAATAAGGCAGCTCAAACTTTACATTGAGCTCCATGCAAGTGGTGGAGTGAAGGGATCCTAAGGCTGAAATAATAGATTGAAGACATTCTGTCCTTCAGATCAAGTTGTTAATTCAGGGGGGACCTCCTGCACGTGAATTATTGGAGGCAGGTCTGTCCTTACAGCCTACAGAGCAGGATGGTCTTCACTATCTTACTTTCTGGTTATGATAGTTGTTTGTAAGTTTTCAGGTATTTCTAGGTGTTTCCAGAGGGGGAGGAAGGGAAGAATTTCTGGGTGCCCGGAGTTTATGCATCCTATGGTGGTCTGGGGGCTTGAGCGTGTATGGTAGCTGGTTCCTCATCCAGGATTCATCCAGTGGGGTACCTTCTGAGCAAAGAGAAAGCTCCAACGTCGTGCAGACTCTGCTGCCTGCCGTTGCCCATGCCGTCTAATAAATTTAATCAGGGTTGACCATCTCAAGGGCTGGGAAGTAGAACTTAATACATGTTTGCTCATCTTCAGGTGGCAAGTGTCTGGAACAAACAGGTTGCTCCAGGAAGTCCAAAGATAAAGTAGGGGTCTTAGGTCATTCCACCTGGGATTGATGAAGTTTCTCTTGCAGTCAAGTGGAAACTCGATCCCATGGTGGAAAAGCCTGAAGAGAAGGTGGGACATGAGGGCTGGTTCATGGCTCCGTTTGTCCTGGGTAGGAGCTGTTGTTAGAGCTTAATCTGGGTGCATCTGGAGCTCTATCAGTTGTACCTGGTGGGACCTCAATAATGTCTCATTGTATTTAATAGTTCCCCAGGTTTCTATGAAACTTTTAGGCTGACTCTAATAAAATTTTGAATACAGAGATTATTTTGCATGCCTTGAAGCTATTGTGGCCCTGGAAGAAGCTGAAAGAAGTGAAAAGGAGAAAGAAGACACAAGGGAGGAAATTGATCAGTGGGGATGACTTAACAACCCCTGAGCATGTGTCTCCATGTCCCCACCAATAGTAATGGTAAAACAATATCACAACCAACATTTATTGAGTATCGACTAAGACAACATTTTGCAGAGTGCCTTACAATCACTGTCTTACTTAATCTAATCATTCACTCTACAAGCTTTGAGTCTGTCATATTCTGATAGCTAAACTAGCCATCGGGGGTTAATGTGTGCAAAAATAGCCAGAGCTCCACCTACATGGAGGTCACATTCCTGTGGGTGAAACATGACAATAAAATGATTTCTCTATATATAACACTGCAAGCAAAGAAGACATTATAAAAAATGGTGGACAAGATAGGATTGGAACTTCAAGAGGGCATTTAACCCAGTTATGGGGTATAGTTGAGCTGGGATCCAAACGATGAAATGGACATTAACCAAGGAAGATGATAAGTAAGGCACCTTATTGTTTGTGGGCACAGAACTAGTAAGTAGCAGCCAGAAAGACACGATGTACTGAAAGCTGTATGGGGTAGAATATGATTCCTCTGGTGTTCAGAAGAGGACCCCTCTCTTCCAGCTAGATGAGATGGAGAAATTCCCCTGCACAAGCGGGCATTGAAAGGAGCCTTGACTGCATGAGAGACAGGCTCTGCCATGTGTAACACTACTACCTGAGATACTTGGGTGTGTTCCCACTGTGCATGGGGTTGTGTTACCCTGAGGAATTCCACATCCCTCAGGGGCAGCAGTTCTCAGCAAGGACAGTTTTCTCCCCAGGAGACATCTGGCCAGTTTCAAGGCCTAGGAGACGGGCAGGGGTTTCCACTGGTACCCAGGGAGTAGAAGCCAGAGAGCTGCTAAATGCAGAAGGCACACCCCCACCACAAAGAATTGTCAGATCAAAAATGCCAATATTGCCAAGGTTGAGAAATTTATGACTTGATCAGGTCACAGGGTGGGCATTTAGGAACCCACATTCCTGGTCCCCGAAGTACCTCTCATAGACTTAGTTTCCATATTGTTTCCCCTGGATGCTACTTTTCTTTATCAGCATCTTTAGTTGATATTTCAGAAATTCCTTCTCAGTAAACCTACCTTATTCATCTCTCTAGTCCTTACCATAGGACCTTGTAAGAGAGAAGACTCGAGTAGAAGAATGAGTGAGTGGGCAAATAATGAGCAGGCTTTTCCTTGGTTCCTCAGAATGTGTCTCTCTGTGTTTTCCAAAGACCATTGGTAGTGTGAAAATACTGGTTGGAACTCTTCCTTAGCATGGAGAATTCTTGGATCAAGTTGGACATCTCTCTTTCTCTTACTCCTTACCTCCAATAAGAAAATCCTGTGGGTTCTTTTCCTGCCACAGGGTCTTTTCATGAGCTCTGGCCTCTACCCAGGGCGACTTTTCCCAAAAATGATGATGGCTCATTTCCTTACCTCATTCTGGCTTCTGCTTATATGTCATCTTATCACAGGGGTCTTCCCTGATTTCTCTGTATAAACTAGTAAATCTCACCCTTTTCTATCCTCCGACTCTATTTTATTTTCTTCGTATCATTCAGCATCACTTAACATTATGTTCTATATCCATTTTTATTTATTCTCTCTCTCTCTTTCACTAGAGGTTATGCTATATGAGGGCCAGGACTTTTAACCCAACATGCGTATTTTTAGTACCTAGAATGAGATTTTCTCATCAGAAGTACTCCATAAATTACTTAGTATTGAATAAAGGCTCAAACGACCATTCACAGGAAAAATGAAGCCCTGGAGACAGGCCAGGAAGCCTCAGAAAGAAAGAAGACATCAGCTCAGGCCTGGCACTGGGCAGTGAGATGGGGTGAGGGGAAGGAACCCTGTAGGGGCTGCAGGGGCTGTGAGGACGCTGAGCTTCTGCATGAGGGCGGGTGTGGCACCAGGGCAGTCTGTGCTGACTTGGCAATCTTGGCGTGTCACCCACAGGTTCTGTTCCCCTCTCAAATGTCACTTTGCCCCAAGGCAGCCTTACATTCTGCCAGGGAGCAGGGACCAGCTTCCCTTTGACTTTAGCCTAGAACAGTGTTATCATGAATTGAATTAGCATATATATAATCATAATTTTGTCACTTACAAGTCTAATTTATTTAATTTTGTCTGTGCTGATATGATGATCAAGGATTTGTTGATGCTTTGTTTCCATTCAAAACATGGTGTATTTATCATCCATTTAAAAACTCTTCTCCCACGCCTCTATCAAGACCCCTTGGGAGCATAAGGAAATAGGGCGGATCAGGACGGCTCATCTCACTTAGAATGTTTCTGATAGGTTTCCTTCTTCCCTCCCTCCCTCCCTCTGTTCCTTCCTT
This sequence comes from Manis javanica, assembly GCF_040802235.1. Lineage (NCBI taxonomy): Eukaryota > Metazoa > Chordata > Mammalia > Pholidota > Manidae > Manis > Manis javanica. Next base: position 8,394,025 of record NC_133158.1, read on the forward strand.
CCTTCCTTCCCCCTTCCATCCATATTTTTTTTCCCTATAAGCCACCAAAGAGCCCATTTATAGTGGGGATCTTGTAAACAATGGAAGAATTTGCTGTGAGCTTTTCTACCGCCCTCAGATTGGAATCCCTTTCAGAATAGAATTCGGCTCTTAGGCTTCATTCTCCTAACGTGGCCAGAGAGCTGGAGACAGGATAATGTCGCGACTAAGAGCACAGCCTTTGGACTCATGCAGACCCAAGGTCAAATTTTCGTTCCTTACTAGTGGGACCTTAGGTAGGTCACACAATCTCAGTTGGTAACATATTTTTTTCATCTATTATTTTCTCCATCAGGAAATGGAGACCGTAATGAGAACGTATAGGTTTGTTTGGTATTTACTTTTCCATTTGTGGTGCTTTGAATGCTCTATGGAAAGAAATGAAATAGAGGTAAGTAAGTATGTGGTCAGTGTTCACTTGAAGTTATGAATGGCTACTGTCTTTCCGTTCATTTTTGCACATGCTGGCTTTGCAGTCCATCTATGGCAGGCATGAGGCCAGGTGCAAGGGGTGCTAGAAATCAGCAATGCACACATGTCGCCCTCACTCTCAGGCCAGCGGGAAGACCAGTGCGCACACTCCAGGGGTAACACAGTGATTGAGCTCAAGGTACGAAAGGAGCTCAGGGGAGCTGGAGCACTGTGGGGTAGAGGGAATGGAGGAAGGCTTCGCCAAAGCCTGCATTTATGTCAGGCCTCAGAGGACCAGTAGGAATTGGCAGAAGAGGTAATGGAGGCTGCAGGTACTTACATGCCAAGGAGAAAGCAAGTGCAAAAGCTAGCCCAGCCCTGGTGTGCTTCCGGAAAGGAAGTGATCCGGATACCCAGCAGGCCTCCCAGATACCCGGCGACTGCCACAGGGCTGACTGTACTGAAGTCAGCTATTAGACACATTTATTGTTTTACAGAGTTGGTTCAAGATCCCCCCTGGCAACATATGTCACGGTCAATTCCTGAAGTCCTTGTCCTTATTGATTTCCCATCCTTCCAGAAGGCAAATATACTCATGGAGGTTTACAGTGACCAATTGTGACAGTCTGGGGAAGCTTCCCACAGGAATTGGACCATTTCCAAACATCCTGTCTGTTCATTTAGAAGAGACCATTTCTTTGAGAGATCATGTATCTTTAAGAGCCTCAGTATTAGTCAGAATAGGAGCATTTTATCTTAGATACAAAAATCTTTGATTTCTTAATGGTTTTTACCAATCTTTTTAATTGGTCATCTGCGTATGTTTACTAGCCAGCTCACAGCATAGCACTGGCCAGCGACACAGAGGGACCCGAGTGGACCCCCCCATACTCTCCTATGTGTACTGTTCTTCTTTCTCCAAGTTCTTCCTAACCCAACTTTTCTATTCCCTGTGACTTTCTAGTCTGCATGGTCACACCTCTGATAATACTCAAGGTCAAGAGGGTGCAAAAAGCATTCAAAAGAATGATAATATCAAGTATTACTAAGGATATAGGAAATGGTGTGCCCCCATATAATGCCAATGGGAGCATAATTGGTATAAGGGGGGATAATTGGGCCATATGGAGTAGTCAGTACAGCTGCAGGCTATATATCCTTCCAGCTTAGCGACTCCAGGGGAAAGACACCTCCTATTTCCCAGTTATTTTACCCAAATTCCCAAGACTATTATTTGGCCCATTCTAATTCTTTAGCCCAGCCCTGCACCTGTCCTGTGCATGGGGAATGGAACATTCTAGTCAACCCCACAATATGATGTGAACTGAGATTAGAGAAAGATGGTTTCTCAAGGTGAAGCATGGTGCTGTTTGCATAAGGGCCATAGGCAGGAGGCAGGCAGAGGCACCTGTTCTCTGCTGTGCCAAGTTGGGTGGCTATTAAGTAGTGAGCTGGCATTTCTGGTGGAAGGCCAGAGTATGACTTCTAACCCCTGAGAGTCTCTGCAGGAAATCTGAGGAAAGACTGGAAACCACAGATCTGTAAAATTTCTCAAGCTGTGCCCTCTGGTTCTTGACCCTTACATGCTTTGATCATTAGATTATTTGGGTATCCTTGGGTCCAATTACTTTCAGAATTATTACATGTATCATGGCTTCTTTGCATGACCATTTTAAAAATATGTTTATAGCTATGATTAATGTTAAGTCCACTTTAAAACATCACTGAATTCACAGTGGGTTTTGGTTATTATGTATTTTCTTAATATATATATATATATATACAGTTCATGTATTATCCTGTTCAGGGTTATTAGAAAACTGTTATCTCTCAAAAGGGTTCTTCAGGTTCAAATTCTAGAACTTGAACCTTCAGGTAAGAAATTCTAGAATACTGAAATATTGAAAGATGACCTGAAGAAAGGATAGGAGCCCATCTCTACCTTTATTTCTAGAGACTTACTGTTTCTGGGGCCTCCGTTTCCTGACCTGTACTATGTGATAAATTGTCCTGACCACAGAGGCTTGTAGTGGTCTGAAAGTGGAAACTATCAAATATTTTTTAAAATTTAGGAAATTGCATCATTGGTATTTAACTTTTATTTGACTCCTTGCTCAAGGATATTGCTTTTAATGTGTTCTGTAAACCACTAATGGCTCCTGATGTAAAATGTGCTTGTCTATTTCTAATATGATTGCGTAGATCAATGAAGGTCTATCTCTATGATGAATAGTAGGCTTATGGATTTTTTTAAAGATTCCCTTCTTCCAACCATATATATTCCAGGAAGCATATTTTATTTTTCAAAAGTCCAAAGCACACTAGTGACTGTAAAAAGTGATCCACCATTTAAATTTTCTATTATAGTATAACATACAGAAAAAGGCACATATTCTAAGGACACTTTTGATGAATTTTCACAACTGACCACTTTTGTATAACAAGCACCGAGATCATGAAAAGGAACAATGGTTCTCTGAAACACACTTTGTGGCCCCTTTCCAGTTACTACCATCCAAGATAAGCCCAGCCTGAACAGCACAAATATGTTCCATTAGTTTCTTCAGTCCATCTAAATGAGCTAATTTTGTTCTTGGTATCTTTTGCTCTACATTGCCTTTGCAAGATTTATCCATTTTGTTGTGTAATGTGATGGGTGGTGCATTTTTTTATTGCTACATAGTGTGTGTGTGTGTGTGTGTGTGTGTGTGTGTGTGTGTGTGTGTGTGTGTGTGTGTGTGTGTGTGTGTGTGCACATACCTATCATAACTGATCCATTCTATTCATGGGCATTTGAATGGTTTCCATGCCGTGACTATTCCAAAAAGTGCTGCTATTAATATTCTACACAGACTTTGGGTAACACATAGGTGCAATTCTTTTGGTCATGGAGAATATATAAATTCAGTTTAAGAAGACACACAGCCAAAAAGATGGTAGTGTGAGAGGTGAGACAGAGACCTCTTCCTAAAACCACATATAATACAAAAATATAATTAATACATCGAATCCTGAAAGAGGAACAGGAAAGAAGCCTGTGCCAGACTGCATAAACCTAGAGGAAAGAACAGACCTCACAGAACAGGGTAACGTACTAAAGCTGTGACCTGGCGGGATGCAAGCCCTTCCCCACCCCGGCTCACCAGCAGGAGGAAGAGAAATGGAGTGGAGGCCTGGGACTGCTGTACATGTAGCCCTGGAGATCTGCTCTAGGAGCACGAACCCACAATGCATGGTGCTCTGGTGATTAGTGGGTCTGGAAAACTAAGACAGGCAGAATACCTGGAGAGACTGAGATTCCAGCTGCTTGTGGAAAACAGGGATTCATATCTGGCTGATCAGGGCAGGCAGTCTGAGAGACTTCCTAACAGCGAGAGGGCTGCTAAAGGGGCAAGATTGCACAGAGCTTACTGCTCAGGAGAAAGGACAGGTAGACAAAATTGTCCAGGTGCACTCTGCCCAGCAGGTTGGGAACTTCAATGATCTTCAGGTGCTCCATACCCCTGGCTGGCTATGTAGCTCCAAGGCTCCCCACCATGATAGGCAGTCTGCTGTTCCTTCCTCCCAGTGAGCCTGGAAGTGGCTCACAAACCAGCAGCTCCTGCCCTGGCATCAGGCCAGCCAGAGGGAAGCCCCACCCACAGCAGCTACAAACACAAAGCACAGAGACATACACCTGTGTATTTGGCCCACTGGTTCTGGCAGTGGAGACAGGCATAGCGGCCAGGAATCAGGGAACAGCTCTTTCCTGCCCCCAGGCACCAGCACCACTCCCCTGCAACCCCAGACATGGCTCCAGGGGCTGAGCAGCTCCAGAGAGTAGAGCTTCTGGGCACTAGAGGGCGCCACATACAAACCTGAAACATAAAAGAACCTGGTTCAAAACAAAATCTGAACACCAGTAAAAGGACTGAGTGAGACTGATCTAATAAATCTTCCTGAAGAAGATTTCAAAATAAAAATCATAAACATGCTCCTGGAGGTACAGAAAAATATTCAAGAACTCAGGAACAAATTTAGGACAGAGATCCAATCATTGAGGAACACAATGGGGAGGGTATGAAAAGCAGATTAGATACAGTAGAGGAGATGATAAATGAAATAGAAGTCAGAAAAGAGGAACATAAAGAAGCTGAGGCACAGAGAGAAAAAAGGATCTCTAGGAATGAAAGAATATTGAGAGAACTGTGTGACCAATCCAAGCAGAGCAATATTCATATTATAGTGGAAGAAGAAGAAGAAGAAGAGAGAGAAAAAGAGATAGAAATTGTCTTTGTGGAAGTAATTGCTGAAAATGTCCCCACTCTGGGGAAGGAGATAGTCTCTCAGGCCATAGAGGTGCACAGATCTCCCAACACAGGGGACCAAGGAGGACAACACCAAGACATATAATAATTAAAATGGCAAAGATCAAGGATAAGAACAGACTATGAAAAGCAGCTAGAGAGAAAAATAAGATCACATACAAAGGAAAACCCATCAGGCTAACATCAGACTTCTCAGCAGAAACCTTACAGGCCAGAAGGGAGTGGCATAATGTATTCAATGCAATGAAGCAGAAGGGCCTCAAACCAAAAATACTCTATCTAGCAAGATTATCATTTAAATTTGAAGGAGGGATTAAACAATTTCCAGATAAGCAAAAGCTGAAAGAATTTATTTCCCACAAACTATCTCTACAGTTTATTTTGGAGGGACTGCTATAGATGGAAGTGTTCCTAAGGTTAAATAGCTGTCACCATAGGTAATAAAAGGAAGAGACAAAGAGTACAGAATATGGTACCTAATATATAAAGAATGGAGTAGGAAGAAAAGGAGGGGGAAAAAAGAACCCTTAGATTGTGTTTGTAATAGCATACTAAGTGGGTTAAGTTAGACTCTTAAATAGAAAGGAAGTTACCCTTGAAAGTTTGGTTACCACAAATCTAAAGCCTGCAATGGCAATAAGTACATACCTATCCATAATCACCCTTAATATAAATGATCTGTATGCACCAATCAAAAGACATAGAGTCACTGAATGGATAAAAAAGCAAGACCCAACTACATGCTGCCTACAAGAGACTCACTTCAAACCCAAAGACATACACAGACTAAAAATAAAGGGATGGAAAAAGATATTTCATACAACTGAAGAGCAGGTGAAAAAATCAGGTGTTGCAGTACTTGTATCAGACAAAATAGACTTTAAAACAAAAAAAGTCACAAGAGACAAAGAAGGACACTGCATAATGATAAGGGGGTCAATCCAACAAGAGGATATAACCATTATAAACATCTATGCACCCAACACAGGAGCACCCACATATCTGAAACAAATACTAACAGAATTAGAAGGGAATATAGAATGCAATGTATTCATTCCAGAAGACTATAACACTCCACTCACTCCAAAAGACAGATAAACTAGACAGAAAATAAGTAAGGAGACAGAGGCATTGAACAACACATTAGAACAGATGGACCTAACAGACATCTACAGAACTCTCCACCGAAAAGCAGCAGGATTCACATTCTTCTCAAGTGCACATGGAATATTTTCAAGAATAGATCATATACTAGGCCATAAAAAGAGCCTCAGTAAATTCAAAAAGATTGAAATTGTACCAACCAGCTTCTCAGACCACAAAGGTATGAAACTAGAAACAAATTACACAAAGAAAATGAAAAGTCCCACAAACACATGGAGGCTTAAAATATGCTCCTAAATAACCAATGGATCAATGACCAAATAAAAACAGAGATCAAGAAATATATGAAGACAAATGACAACAATAATTCAACACTGCGAAATCTGTGGGATGCAGCAAAGGCCGTGCTAAGAAGGAAGTATATTGCAATACAGGCCTACCTCAGAAAAGAACAACAATGCCAAATGAACAGTCTAAATTCACAATTAACAAAACTAGAAAAAGAAGAATAAATGAGGCCCTAAGTCAGTAGAAAGAAGGACATAATAAAGATTACAGCATAAATAAATAAAATCGAGAAGAATAAAACAATAGAAAGAATCAATGAAAGCAGGAGCTGGTTCTTTGAGAAAATAAACAAAATAGATAAACCCTTAGCCAGACTTATCAAGAAAAACAAGAGTCTACATACATAAACAGAATCAAAAATGAGAAAGGAAAAGTCACTATGGACACCACAGAAATACAAAGAATTATTAGAGAATACTATGAAAAATTATATGCTAACAAACTGAATAACCTAGAAGAAATGGACAATTTTCTAGAAAAATACAACCTTCCAAGGCTGACCCAGAAAGAAACAGGAAATCTGAACAGACCAATTACTAGCAATGAAATTGAATCGGTAATAAAAAAACTACCTAAGAACAAAATCCCTGTACCAGATAGCTTCACCACTGAATTTTATCAAATGTTTAGTGAAGACCTAATACCCATTCTCCTTAAAGTTTTCCAAAAAGTAGAAGAGGAGGGAATACTTCCAAACTCATTCTATGAGGCCACCATCACCATAACACCAAAACCAGGGAAAGACACCATAGAAAAAGAAAATTACAGACCAATATCCCTGATGAACATACATGCAAAAATACTCAACAAAATATTAGCAAACCAAATTCAAAAATACATCAAGAGGATCATACACCATGACCAAGTGGGACTCATCCCAGGGATGCAAGGATGATAAAACATTCGAAAATCCATCGACATCATCCACCACATCAACAAAAAGGACAAAAACCACATGATTATCTCCATACATGTTGAAAAAGCATTTGACATAATTCAACATCCATTCATGATAAAAACTTTCAACAAAATGGGTATAGAGGGAAAGTACCTCAACATAATAAAAGCCATATATGACAAACCCACAGCCAACATTATACTTAACAGCGAGAAGCTGAATGCTTTTCCTTGAAGATGGGTAACAAGACAAGGATGCCCACTCTCCCCACTTTTATTCAACATAGTACTGGAGGTCCTAGCCACAGCAATCAGAAAACACAAAGAAATAAAAGGCATTCAGATTGGTAAAGAAGAAGTTAAACTGTCCCTGTTTGCAGATGACATGATATTGTGCATGAAAAACCCTGAAGAATCCACTCCAAAACTACAGATCTAATATATGAATTCAGCAAAATTGCAGGATACAAAATTAATACACAGAAATCTGTTGCATTTCTATACACTAATGATGAACTATAAGAAAAAGAAATCAGGAATAGAATTCTATTCACAATTGCATCAGAAAGGACAAAATACCTAGGAATAAACCTAACCAAGGAAGTGAAAGACCTATACTCTGAAAACTATAAGACACTCATGAGAGAAATGAAAGAGGATATCAATAAATGGAAACACATCCCATGCTCATGGATAGGAAGAATTAACATTGTCAAAATGGCCATCCTGCCTAAAGCAATCTACAGATTCAATGCAATCCCTGTGAAAATACCAACAGCATTCTTCAACGAACTAGAACAAATAGTTCTAAAATTCATATGGAATGACAAAAAGACTCCAAAAGCCAAAGCAATCCTGAGAAGGAAGAATAAAACTAGGGGGGGTGATTATACTCCCCAACTTCAAGCTCTATTACAAAGCCACAATAATCAAGACAATTCGGTACTGGCACAAGAACAGACCCACAGACCAGTGGAACAGACTAGGGAGCCCTGATATAAACCCAACCATATATGGCCAATTAATATATGATAAAGGAGCCATGGACATATAATGGGGAAATAACAGCCTCTTCAACAACTGGTGTTGGCAAACTGGACAGCTACATGCAAGAGAATGAAACTGGAATATTGTTTAACCCCATACACAAAAGTAAATTTGAAATGGATCAAAGACCTGAATGTAAGTTATGAAACCATAAAACTCTTAGAGGACAAAATAGGCAAAAATCTCCTGAATATATAAGCACGAGCAACTTCTTCCTGAATGCATCTCCTTGAGCAAGGGAAAGAAAAACAAAAATGAACACATGGGACTACATCAAACTAAAAGCCTCTGTACATCAAGGGACACCATCAACAGGATAAAAAGGCATCCTACAGTATGGGAGAATGTATTTGTAAACAACATATCTGACAAGTAGGTAACATCCAAAATATAGAAAGAACTCACATGCCTCAAAACCCAAAAAGCAAATAACCTGATTAACAAATGGGAAGAGGATATGAACAGACAATTCTCCAAAGCTCCAAAGAAGAAATTCAGATGGCCAACAGGTACATGAAAAGATTCTCCACATCACTAATCATCAGGGAAATGCAAATAAAAGCCACAGTGAGATATCACCTCACACCAGTAAGGATGGCCAGTATTGAAAAGACTAAGAACAGCAAATGCTGGCAAGGATGTGGAGAAAGGGGAACCCTCCTACACTGCTGGTGGGAATGTAAGCTAGTTCAACCATTGTGGAAAGCAATATGGAGGTTCCTCAAAAAACTACAAATAGAAATACCATTTGACCCAGGAATTTCACTCCTAGGAATTTACCCTAAGAATATAATTTCTCAGATTCAGAAAAACATATGCACCCCTATGTTTATCGCAGCACTATTTACAATAGCCAAGATATGGAAGCAACCTAAGTGTCCATCAGTAGATGAATGGATAAAGAAGATGTGGTACATATACACAATGGAATATTATTCAGCCATAAGAAAGAAACAAATCCTACCATTTGCAACAACATGGATGGAGCTAGAGGGTATTATGCTCAGTGAAATAAGCCAAGCGGAGAACGACAAGTACCAAATGATTTCCCTCATTTGTGGAGTATAACAATGAGGTAAAACTGAAGGAACAAAACAGCAGCAGACTCACAGACTCCAAGAAGGGACTAGCGGTTGCAAAGGGGGAGAGACGGGGGAGAGCAGGTGGGGAGGGAGGGAGAAGGGAACTGAGGGGTATTACGATTGGCACACATAGTGTGGGGGGCATCATGGGAAAGATAGTGTGGCCCAGAGAAGGCAAATAGTGACTCTGTGGCATCTTACTATACTGTTGGGCAGTGACTGAAATGGGGTATGGGGGGGACACAATAATATGGGTGAATGTAATAACCACATTGTTTTTTCATTTGAAACCTTCATAAGAGTATATATCAATAATACCTTAATAAAATATATATATACATATATAAAAGACACACAGCCAGTGTTCCAAATAGTGTACCAATTTACATTCTCATGAACAGCGTAAGACAGTTGTGTTTTCTGCACATACTTGCTGATATTTGCTGCTTCCTGCCTCTATAATTTTAGCTATTTTAGTGGATGTGTAAGCTTTTAATCTTCAATTTGCATTGTAGCTTTAATTGTATTTTCATGATGAGTAATAAAGGTGAAACAATTTTCATTTATTTTTTGCCATTTGGACGTCCTTTTTTGTAGGCACTTAAATATTTTGCTCATTTTTTCTTTAAATATTTTGCTTATTTTTTCTGTTCCTTTTGGTTTGTAAGGAGTGCTCAGCCATTTGTTGTGGCTATTTTGTTGGTAGGGAAAATTTTTAAAGCTTTAATATTTGCTATTTAATGTAAAATCCATTAAATAGCTCCAAACTATCATGCCATTCATTAAATATTCATTCTCAGAAGAGAACATTTATTTAGCACCCAGTCTTATAAGGAGAATGCTAGCTGTTAGGTATACAATGGTGGGTAAAATACACACGGTCCCCACCTGCATGGCACTCAGCATCTAATGTGAGGAGAGCAAATACATATGTAACTAAAAGTTGTGGCCAATTATGAAAGAACCACGAAGAATTCAAACAGGGTATAGTGTAAAATAAAATGGCTTTTTTGAATTCGAAAGACTTCTCTGTCATTTAATCTGAGACCTGAAAGTTGATATAGATGTACTGCGAAATATGAGGAAAGAATGTCCTAGTTAGATAGAACAGCATGTAGTGGGAAAACACCTTGCCTGTTCTGAGACTTGACAGGAGGTAGCATGCATAGAGCGCGTCAGCAAACCTTCTCTGTAAAGGGTAAAATAGGAAATATATTTGGCTTTGCAGAACAGATGGTCTCTGCTGCAACTACTCGACTCTGCTTTTGTAGCATGAAAGCAGTTATAGGCAATATGTAAACAAAGAAGCATGGTTGCATTCCAATAAAACTTACAAAAATAGCAATGGGATAACTTGATCATGGGCTAACCATGATAATTCGATCATAGTTTGCCAACCCTTAGTCTAGATCATGGAGAGAAGTGTTAGTCTCTTACCTGGACTACCTTAGTAGGCTCCTAACTAGTCTTCTGGCTTCCATTTCTTACTCCACTATAAACCATTCCCTGCAGACTATCCAGAGCAATGTTTGGAAGTCCCAAAGCAGGGGATGATGCTCTTTGCTGATTTAAAATCTCTGAAAGCTTTAGCTGAACATAGATTAAAGTATAAAGCTGAGATGAACCTGGGCCAGATGGGGCAGGGATTTGCAAACTGTGAATTTGTAGCCTGGATTTGAGTGCAATGTTAAATTCTGAGTTATGTCTCTGCTTGGGATCTGGTGATGACTGTGGGCATGGAGCAGAAGGGAAGGGGTGGATATTGTATATAGTATCCAGCTGTTCTTCAGTTGAGGGCAAGCTAAGCTCTCCCTCTCATGGAAACCCACACATAATTTACTTTGTGCACTTCTCATAGTCTACCTTCTATTATACATTGCTGGGAGAAACTCTCTAATTGCTGGATTTTGCCTGGTCTGGCCTTTTATCAATGTCCAGTAGCAGATGTGTGATGCTTAAATTGAATGGATGAATATTACTCATGCTTTATTCCCTCCATGCATAGTGAATACATAGTTGAATAAAAGAATGAATGGATTGGGTTTTGCAGAAGAAAGATGTACCAGAGATGATCCTGGGGTTTTAGGCTTGAGTGACCAGGGACGAGTGTGTCATAATCCGAAATTGGGAAGCCAGGAGAAGGTCCTGATTGGTCAGGTTCCAGACATATTGGATCTCTGGTATGGGACATTGGCAGCAATCAGAGGGGAGAGAGAAATGAGTTCTGGAGATTGGGGGAGATCTGGGCTGAATCTAGAGGACAGAAGCAATCTATTTGGGTAAGAGATTTGAAGCAAGAATGGATTAAATGCTGAGAGGTAGAAAAGCAGTCCAAGGACAAAAAAGTATGTTGCATAGTAAGAAGGGAAAGAACAGCATTTTTCCATGAATTGAAAAATTGAATTAACTGTAAGATTTCTAGATTTCCAAATAATAAAGTTATTCAATAGGAATGGACAGCTAAATAGGCCCTCAAGGTCAATGCTACAGTTATTCATTGACTTGAGTAAGAAGTGACATTAAAATTCACAAAATAGCAGGGGAAGTCATTAATCTAGATTCTTAACAAGATACTTATTTTTTTTAATTATAAAAATTACCCATCTCTTCTTTCTACACTGTATTGTAAATGAGCACAGAATAATGTATCCTTAAATAACTAGATTTGGAGTCAAATAAGGCTTGGGTTCAAATGCTGACCCTACTACTCACCAACTGTTTGATCTTGAAAACTATCTTAACTGCTCTAAGCTGCAATTTCCATACGTTTTTAAAGTAGGTTGGTAATAGTAAGTTCCTCAGGGCATGGTTGTAAGGACTAAATGAGACAATATATGTGAAAGCCCGTGGCACCAGCAGGGCACAAAGAAAGACATGTTAGTAATTATGATTTGAAGTGCATCTTCATCATCATGGCAATGGACTCTGGTTTTTGGAAGTCCTTGTCTCAAATAGACCATTGGCCTAAGGGTATGGTGTGTGCAGCTGGGTGGCAGGGGTGAAATCGGGGCTGTGCCTCTGACAGCTGGTAACCCCAGCGTTTAACCTAATCTGCTTCCTCACCTGTAAGTAGGGACAGTAATAGAACTTCCTTGCCAAGAATTAAAGAGTTAATACATTCAAGGCTCTTAAAATGGTCCCTGTTACATAAAAATTCTCAGTACATACTGTTTTGTAATTGGGTCATTATCATTATTACTATTATTAGATATGTAGTCGTTTTAAAGCAAGACACAAATGCAAGTTTTATTTAGTTGCTGTTTGAGGTCATCTTGGAACTCTATCAAAAGGATGATCATAAAATTCAGCATCTCGAACTCAACAAATTATTTCTGATATCTGTTCTTAAAAGCCCATACATTTGCCCCAATCAAGGTAGCCAAGGTGATAGGAAATTACAGCGGACTATGTGCTGCCCAGAGGCTCCCCAGTGGGCCTTGGTCGTTCTCATCGCCGGCTGAGACCCCTCTCCTTCTTTCTCTCCCCTCCACCCTCAGAGGCCCCTAGTGGGGGGAGCTGCCCCACCTAGTGGGGAGAGCTCCGAGAGGTTCGGGCAGTAACCCCCAGTGGCTCAGGGGAGAGCTGAAGGTTCCACATTAGGCAGCAGGGAGCTGGCTGGGCACCCCAGGAGCACGGGGGCCCCAAAGGCCCCGCTGGAACAGCGAGGACTGAGCAGAATGCAAAACTGAGTCCCCAGCATGGAGAACATCAGTAGGAGAAGCTACCCTAGATGGGGGAGCTTGAAAGGGGATCTTAGCAAACGTGGTGGATGAGGCCTTGTGGAGAAGGAGCCAGAAAGGATGTCGGGAGAGAGGAATTCCCACATCCTGCTTGGGAGTCAGCTGCAAACTCAATCTAGCAACTGGGCCCCTGAGCCCCTGCAGGGCGTGTGGCAGCGTCAGGGGGCTCCAGAGTGCCTTCCGGCATCTCAGTTGCAGCAGCAGAGACCACAGCCCCTGTTCCGGGTGTGTCTGCTGCTTCCCTGCTGCGAGGCGCCTCCGTGCCTCCAGGTCTCATATGTAAAATGGGAATCATAACAGGATCACCTCATAGGGACACTGGAAGACTACATATAAGAAAAGTGCTTGGACGAGGACCTGGGATGCGTTTGCCATCACCATCACTGCTGTCATTGCATTTTTATTATAAGAAGCAAGTCTCCAGATGAAGCTTCAGTTCTGGAAGAGCCAAGTGGTAAAGTAAGGCTTTGGGGAGACAGAGCAGTGTGCTGGCATAGAGTGGGAACCCCGGAGTCAGGCAGAGCTGTGCTCAGACCCCACCTCTCCCAGCTCGGAGCTAGATGACCTGGGATGCATTATGTATCAACTGAAGGCCAGTTTCCTCATCTAAAAAAATAGGAATGGTAATCATACCTGCCTGAGACCACTGAAGGGGCTGAATGACAGGAGGCCTGCAAAGCACTTAGCACAGTGCCTGCAAATAGCAGGTGATCCATAAATAACAGTTATTGCTAAAACTGAGACCCAGCGCACCATTCCCAGCCGTAACGTGGGCTCCGCATGCAGGGGCAGAAGAATGGAGCTGAGCAGGGCCCTGCGGCCTGCAGTCAGACTCACCCAGGGCAGGATTTGCAGATGACTGGGCACTGCTGCAAAGGCTTCCAATGTTTGCCTCTCCTGGAAAAGGGTCCTGGCCTTCCCCTGTGGGCTGTCGAAAGATCAGTAACTAAAATGAGTGCAACTCCTGTGGCTAATCCTGAGGGCTGAGTGGCTGCATCCCATCACCCAGGAGGCACTGGTTATCCTTTAAGTGGGGGTCACGGCCTCTGTCTTTGGGATAACTACACCTACATTCCTCTGTGACAACACAGAACACTATGCCTTCATTGCCAGGGAAAAAAAGATTCATAAGGGAATTTATGAACAAGCCAAAGAAAATTCTCGTCTGCCTTTTAATTATGGAAGAGTGATTGCTATGCTAATCATAATCAGCATCAAGGTCAAAAGTTTCCACCACTCTGGAATGAACATTTAGAAAATAAATTAACCAGAATACCAATGCTATTTCCGAACTCCCAGCTCTCATGGTTTCAAGATAGAATGTTGTATCTTTTAAGAATCTTTTAAGAGGAGGCATATAATGCTAATACATTGATTGGCTGAGTGTCACTGCATAAGCCTGTAATGCTCAAGGCAGAAGGGCGTCCTAAGGGGGCCCCTGAATCGGGCGATGGCTTGGACTGCTAAGGGATAGGCTGGTAGTTTGTTGTCTTGGGCAAGATCTCCCTTCATCTCTGACAGGCGTCATTACAGGAAGTGCTGAACACACTTAGATCTCTGGCTAATGTGGGTGCTGAAATATAAATGTGCTTGGAGAATTCTAATTCATTTAAATTCATCCCCTGGGAATTGTGTCTACAGTCAAAATAAGATAACCCTTTAAATGTGTACTATTTTGCAAAGTTAGATCCTTGCCTCACACCACACACAGAAATAGATAGATTGTAAAACAAAGCAAACTGAAAGTTTAAGGATATTATTGATACAATGGGACATTATTCATCCATAAAAAGGAATGGAGTATTGATGTATGCTACTGCTTAGCTAAACCTTGAAAACGTATGCTTAGTAAAAGAAACCAGACCCCAAAGTTCACATATATGACGTGATTCCGTTTACAATGTTCTGCGCAGAAGAAGCAAATCCATAGAGACTGAAAGAGGTCAGGAGCTGGGGTGAGGAGGAGGGGGACGGCTGCTGAGGAGCACGGGCTCTCATGTGGGATGACGGGAGTGTGTGAGGACTACAGAGAAGTAATGGTTGTACAATCCTGACGATGTCCTAAATGCCACCGGATCGTACATTTAAAAATGCACAATGACCATTTTTATGTTGTAAGAATTCCACCTCAATTTTTAAAAGTTTAAGGGTCCTAGAAAACAAATAGACTAATATTTCTATGATCTTGGGATAGGGGGAGTTTCTTAAGTAAGGCAAAGCTGTATAGTAAAAAAAAAAAGAACCAATTTATACATATGAAGTGCCAGGAAACGTAAAAAAGTATAAAAGAACTGCTCATCAAAAAATTCCTTCAAATTTATAAGGAAAGAGACAGGCCCAGAGGAAAAATTGTAAGATATACAAACAAGCAATTCATGGATGGTGAACTGTAATGACCAATAGACATTTAAAAACTAGCAGCCAGGGAAAAACAAATTTAAAAGGGGAAAAAGAACATTTCTTGTCCACAGACCTGGCAAAAATTAAAAAAAGAAACTGGTTTTATGATGTGGGGAAGGGCGAAGTCAAACCCTGCTGACAGGCGTGTGACAGGCCAGAACACGTTTGGAAGTCAGCTCATAGTATCTATAAAATTTTAAGCATGCATCCCTTTCATCTAGCAACTCTATTCTTAGGCATTTATTCTGAGCATATGAATATAAGCATACTTGACAAGAATTTTTATTGTAGCACTAATGGTAATACTACAATAACAAGAAACAACCTGAACATCCATCCAATGGCAAATAGTTAAATAAATTGTTATATCTATACCTTGGACTATCAAGCAACTATTTAAAAGAATTGTTAGAAACATACTGATGTGGAAAGGTATCCGTGTTGTATTATTAAGTAAAAAAAAAAAAAGCAAGCTTTAGACTAGTATTTTTTAAAATATAAGAAAAGAAAAAATAAATGTGTATGTATATATACTCCTCTGAAAAAGAGTCTAGGTCTTCCGTCCTGGTGTGTTAGGATGTCCAGAAGTTAAAATACATTTAACTGTTATTGTTAGTCAAGTGAGATATGTGGCCACTTGACTTTTGTTCAAGGCCAGGCCACGTGTACATGCTTGCACCTGTTTCTGCCTGAACGGAGGGAAGGATGGAATAAAACAAATTCAGCAGAGGGGGCATAGGAGGAGAGAAATTCCTCATTTTTTGTATACACTTCTGTACTCTTTGAATTACTTTGTAATTCAAATATGTATTATTTTTGCAATTTAAGGGAAAACGATAACTCCAAATAATAGATATGCAAGTAATAGCTCTAGTTTATATATTCCACAATTATCATTTACAAGCTGCAGACAATTTTAATAGCTAGTATTTACCTGTGATTACTTAGAGTTTCTTTAAAAGAACATAAAAATGGCAAGCTTACATTGCACCACGTGTTTTTTTCCCTGGCCGTCATAGAGAGAAGGGCCTGAAGGAAGAAACCAAGGCTCAGAGACGGATGCAGCTGAGGGCGTAGGGATCACTGCACCCTACCCCTAGCCTGGTGCTTAAAGCCCTGCCTTCTTATCCAGTATCAGTGGCCACCTGAGGGAGCCCCTCCCTGCTCCAGATGGCCTATTCCACATTCAGAGTAGCTCTTCTCTCCTGCAAATGCTTTATTTATTTTTATTTTTTTAATTTTGGTATCATTAATCTACAATTACATGAAGAACATTATGTTTACTAGGCTCCCCCCTTCACCAAGTACCCCTCACATACCCCTTCACAGTCACTGTCCATCTGTGTAGTAAGATGCTGTAAAATCACTACTTGTCTTCTCTGTGTTGCACAGTCCTCCCCATACCTGCCACATACTATACATGCTAATCGTAATGCCCTCTTTCTTTTTCCCCACCCTTATCCCTCCCTTCCCTCCCATCCTCCCCAGTCCCTTTCCCTTTGGTAACTATTAGTCCATTCTTGGGTTCTGTGATTCTGCTGCTGTTTTGTTCCTTCAGTTTTTCCTTTGTTCTTATACTCCACAGATGAGTGAAATCATTTGGTACTTGCCTTTCTCCGCCTGGCTTATTTCACTGAGCATAATATCGTCTAGCTCCATCCATGTTGTTGCGAATGGTAGGATCTGTTTTTTTTCTTATGACTGAGTAATATTCCATTGTGTATATGTACCACATCTTCTTTATCCATTCATCTACTGATGGACACTTAGGTTGCTTCCATATCTTGGCTGTTGTAAATAGTGCAGCGATAAACATAGGGGTGCATCTGTCTTTTTCAAACTGGAGTGCTGCATTCTTAGGGTAAATTCCTAGAAGTGGAGTTCCTTGGTCAAATGGTATTTCTATTTTAAGCATTCTGAGGAACCTCCATACTGCTTTCCACAATGGTTGAACTAATTTACATTCCCACCAGCAGTGTAGCAGGGTTCCCCTTTCTCCACAACCTCACCAACATTTGTTGTTGTTTGTCTTTTCGATGATGGCGATCCTTACTGGTGTGAGGTGATATCTCATTGTGGTTTTAATTTGCATTTCTCTGATGATTAACGATGTGGAGCATTTTTTCATGTGCCTGTTGGCTATCTGGATTTCTTCTTTAGACAACTGTCTATTCAGCTCCTCTGCCCATTTTTTAATTGGATTATTTGCTTTTTTTTGTTGAGACATGCGAGCTCTTTATATATTTTGGATGTCAATCCTTTATCGGATCTGTCATTTATGAATATGTTCTCCCATACTGTAGGATACCTTTTTGTTCTATTAATGGTGTCCTTTGCTGTACAGAAGCTTTTTAGCTTGATATAGTCCCACTTGTTCATTTTTGCATTTGTTTCCCTTGCCTGGGGAGATATGTTCATGAAGAAGTCACTCATGTTTATGTCCATGAGATTTTTGCCTATGTTTTTTTCTATGAGTTTTATGGTTTCATGACTTACATTCAGGCCTTTGATCCATTTGGAGTTTACTTTTGTGTATGGGGTTAGACAGTGATCCAGTTTCATTCTCTTACATGTAACTGTCCAGTTTTGCCAGCACCATCTGTTGAAGAGACTGTCATTTCCCCATTGTATGTCCATGGCTCCTTTATGATATATTAATTGGCCATATATGTTTGGGTTAATGTCTGGAGTCTCTATTCAGTTCCACTGGTCTGTAGCTCTGTTCTTGTGCCAGTACCAAATTGTCTTGATTGCTGTGGCTTTTGTAGTAGAGCTTGAAGTTGGGGAGCGAGATCCCCCCCACTTTATTCTTCCTTCTCAGGATTGCTTTGGCTATTCGGGGTCTTTGATGGTTCCATATGTATTTTTGAACTATTTGTTCCAGTTCATTGAAGAATGCTGTTGGTAATTTCATAGGGATTGCATCGAATCTGTATATTGCTTTGGGCAGGATGGCCATTTTGATGATATTATTTCTTCCTAGGCAGGAGCATGGGATGAGTTTCCATTTGTTAGTGACTTCTTTAATTTCTCTTAAGAGTCTCTTGTAGTTTTCAGGGTATAGGTCTTTCACTTACTTGGTTAGGTTTATTCCTAGGTATTTTATTCTTTTTGATGCTATTGTGAATGGAATTGTTTTCCTGATTTCTCTTTCTATTAGTTCATTGTTAGTGTATAGGAAAGCCACAGATTTCTGTGTGTTAATTTTGTATCCTGCAACTTTGCTGAATTCCGATATTAGTTCTAGTAGTTTTGGAGTGGAGTCTTTAGGGTTTTTTATGTACAATATCATGTCATCTGCAAATACTGACAGTTTAACTTCTTCTTTACCAATCTGGATTCCTTGTATTTCTTTCTTTTGTCTGATTGCTGTGGCTAGGACCTCCAGTACCAGGTTGAATAACAGTGGGGAGAGTGGGCATCCCTGTCTTGTTCCTGATCTCAGAGGAAAAGGTTTCAGCCTCTTGCTGTTCAGTATGATGTTAGCCGTGGGTTTATCATATATGGCCTTTATTATGTTGAGATACTTGCCCTCTATGCCCATTTTGTTGAGAGTTTTTATCATGAATGGATGTTGAATTTTGTCGAATGCTTTTTCAGCATCTATGGAGATGATCATGTGGTTTTTGTCCTTCTTTTTGTTGATGTGGTGGATGATGTTGATGGATTTTCGAATGTTGTACCAGCCTTGCATCCCCGGGATGAATCCCACTTGGTCATAGTGTATGATCCTTTTGATGTATTTTTGAATTCGGTTTGCTAATATTTTGTTGAGTATTTTTGCATCACGTTCATCAGGGATATTGGTCTGTAGTTTTCTTTTTTGGTGGGGTCTTTGCCTGGTTTTAGTATTAGGGTGATGTTGGCTTCATAGAATGAGTTTGGGAGTATTCCCTCCTCTTCTATTTTTTGGAAAACTTTAAGGAAAATGGGTATTATGTCTTCTCTGTATGTCTGATAAAATTCCGAGGTGAATCCATTTGGCCCGGGGGTTTTGTTTTTTGGTAGTTTTTTGATTACCGCTTCAATTTCATTGCTGGTAATTGGTCTGTTTAGATTTTCTGTTTCTTTCTGGGTCAGTCTTGGAAGGTTGTATTTTTCTAGGAAGTTGTCCATTTCTAGGTTTTCCAGCTTGCTAGCATATAGGTTGTCATAGCACTCTCTAATAATTCCTTGTATTTCTGTGGGGTCCGTCGTGACTTTTCCTTTCTTGTTTCTGATTCTGTTGATGTGTGTTGACTCTCTTTTTCTCTTAATAAGTCTGGCTAGAGGCTTATCTATTTTGTTTATTTTCTCGAAGATCCAGCTTTTGGTTTCATTGATTTTTTTCTATTGTTTTATTCTTCTCAATTTTATTTATTTCTTCTCTGATCTTTATTATGTCCCTACATCTGCTGACCTTAGGCCTCATTTGTTCTTCTTTTTCCAATTCTGATAATTGTTACATTAGACTATTCATTTGGGATTCTTCTTCCTTCTTTAAAAATGCCTGGATTGCTATATACTTTCCTCTTAAGACTGCTTTTGCTGCGTCCCACAGAAGTTGGGGCTTAGTGTTGTTGTTGTCATTTGTTTCCATATTTGCTGGATCTCCATTTTAATTTGCTCATTGATCCATTGATTATTTAGGAGCATGTTGTTAAGCCACCATGTGTTTGTGATCCTTTTTGCTTTCTTTGTACAATTTATTTCTAGTTTTATACCTTTGTGGTCTGAATAGTTGGTTGGTAGGATTTCAATCTTTTGGAATTTACTGAGGCTCTTTTTGTGAGCTAATATGTGGTCTGTTCTGGAGAATGTTCCATGTGCACTTGAGAAGAATGTGTATCCTGTTGCTTTTGGATGTAGAGTTCTGTAGATGTCTATTAGGTCCATCTGTTCTAGTGTGTTGTTCAGTGCCTCTGTGTCCTTATTTATTTTCTCTCTGGTGGATCTGTCCTTTGGGGTGAGTGGTATGTTAAAGTCTCCCAAAATGAATGCATTGCATTCTGTTTCCTCCTTTAATTCTGTTAGTATTTGTTTCACATATATTGGTGCTCCTGTATTGGGTGCATATATGTTTATAATGGTGATATCCTCTTGTTGGACTGAGCCCTTTATCATTATGTAATGTCCTTCTTTATCTTTTGTTACTTTCTTTATTTTGAAGTCTATTTTGTCTGATACTAGTATTGCAGCACCTGCTTTTTTCTCTCTGTTGTTTGCATGAAATATCTTTCTCCATCCCTTGACTTTTAATCTGTGCATATCTTTGGGTTTGAGGTGAGTCTCTTGTAAGCAGCATATGGATGGGTCTTGCTTTTTTATCCATTCTATTAGTCTGTGTCTTTTGATTGGTACATTCAGTCCATTTACATTTAGGGTGATTATTGAAAGATATGTACTTATTGCCATTGCAGGCTTTAGATTTGTGGTTACCAAAGGTTCAAGGTTAGCTTGTTTACTACCTTACTGCCTGACCTCACTTGCTTATTGAGTTGTTATAAACACAGTCTGATGATTATTCCTTTCCCTTCTTTTTTCTCCCCCTCTATTCTTCTTATGTTGGGTGTTTTGTTCTGTGCTCTTTTTAGAAGTGCTCCCATCTAGAGCAGTCCCTCCAAGATACCCTGTAGAGGTGATTTGTGGGAGGCAAATTCCCTCAACTTTTGCTTGTCTGGGAATTGTTTAATCCCTCCTTCATACTTAAATGATAATTGTGCTGGATACAGTATCCTTGGTTCAAGGCCCTTCTGTTTCATTGTATTAAATATATCATGCCATTCTCTTCTGGCCTGTAAGGTTTCTGTTGAGAAGTCTAATGATAGCCTGATGGGTTTTCCCTTGTAGGTGACCTTTTTTCACTCTCTGGCTGCCTTTAATACTCTGTCCTTGTCCTTGATCTTTGCCATTTTAATTATTGTGTGTCTTGGTGTTGTCCTCTTTGGATCCCATCTCTCGGGAGTTCT
The DNA here is from genome assembly GCF_040802235.1 of Manis javanica. Lineage (NCBI taxonomy): Eukaryota > Metazoa > Chordata > Mammalia > Pholidota > Manidae > Manis > Manis javanica. The sequence continues at coordinate 8,415,348 of NC_133158.1, forward strand.
GTGTGCCTCCGTAGTCTGAGCAACTATTTCCTCCCCCAGTTTGGGAAGTTCTCAGCAATTATTTCTTCAAAGACACTTTCTATCCCTTTTTATCTCTCTTCTTCCTCTGGTACCCCTATAATGTGGATATTGTTCCTTTTGGATTGGTCACACAGTTCTCTTAATATTGTTTCATTCCTGGAGATCCTTTTATCTCTCTCTGCATCAGCTTCTATGCATTCCTGTTCTCTGGTTTCTATGCCATCAATGGCCTCTTGCATCTTATCCATCCTGCTTATAAATCCTTCCAGAGTTTGTTTCACTTCTGTAATTTCCCTCCAGACATCTGTGATCTCTCTCCGGACTTCATCCCTTAGCTCTTGCATATTTCTCTGCAGCTCTGTCAGCTTGTTTATGATTTTTATTTTGAATTCTTTTTCAGGGAGACTGGTTAGGTCTGCCTCTGCAGATCCTTTCTCAGGTGTTGTTTGTAGTATCTTAGACTGTACCAAATTTTTTTGCCTTTTCATGGTGATTGCAGTGGCTGTAGGCAGGTTGTTGGTGTATCAGCTGGGAGAAGAAAGTGCTTTCCCGCTTGCTGGATGCCTTGCCCTTCTCCGCTGCCTGTGACAGCTACCTGCACTCCTGGAGCAGCCACCGGGTTAGTCCCCTAAGCTGCTCTGGGCAGGGTGTCCTTCAGAGCAGTGTGGAGCCCTGCGGGGAGTGGCAGGCACACCAGGTGCACTCCTCCGTGCTAGCGGTGACCCTGCTGGGCAGCTCTGTACCAGCAGCGGCCTTTGGGTCTGGCCTGGGTGGCTGTGCCTTAGGCTGGGATTCCGGTCAGCTGCTGGGAGCACGCCTGCTCCCTCTGGCTCCACTGCTAGTGCGCACAGGCCTCTACCGGGCTCCTCTGGCTCCCCTGCCGCTGGTGCATGTGAGCCGTGCCTGGGCTGTTCGGTCATGCCACTGTGGATTTGCACAAGCCTCTCCTCATCTCCTCTGGTGCTGTTGGCACACGGATCTGCTCTCGGTCCCTTCCAGCACCTCTGCTCCTGGTGCGTGCTGCCACTCTCCCACTACTGGGCCAGTGTGTCGGGGTCCGTGGCAGTTGGAGGAACGACTGGCAGGCTGCTTAGTGCCATGAGGGGCTTCAGAGCTGCACTGCCTCCCCGTGGTTTAGGGTGCCTAAGTTTCACTGAGATTTCCAGCTGCTGGCTATGTGTGCCGTGACAACTTCATCCAGCTATGGGGTCCCTGTCTCTTTCAGACTTGCAGAAAGCACTCACTTTTCTTTTGTCTCAGGGGTGCTGGTTGCCGGGACCTGCCCACAGGTTTTGCTTTTCCTTTTCTCTAATATCCAGCACCCCGTGCACCTTGTGTCTGCATTCCGGGTGTGGATTTATAGAGCTGGTTGTTTAGTAGTCCTGGGCTTTCACTCCCTCCCCATTCTGACTCCTTTCTTCCTGCTGGGTTTTGGGGTGGGGGAGCATTCGGGTCCCGCCTGGCTGTGGCTTGTATCTTACCCCCTTCATGTGATGCTGAGTTCTCTCAGATGTAGATGTATCCTGGCTGTTGTACTGCATCTACTGGTGTTTCTTTTAGGAATAGTTGTATTTATTGTATTTTCATAAATATATATGTTTTGGGGAGGAGATTTCCTCTGAACTACTCACACCACCATCTTCCCATGATCCTCTGCAAATGCTTTCTTGCGTTAAGTCAGACAGTCCTGCCCAAGGTCCATGCTGCAGTGGGTTAAAGCAGGCCTTGCATTCAGGGAGGTGCCGGTGTGTGCACCGCTCCACCGCTTACCACTCCGGGACCCTGGGAAGGCCACTTTCTCATCTGTGGGGGTGTCAGGTGTCCTTCCCTGGGACAGTCAGGAGGATTAAATTAGAGCATGTCACCAAATACCTAGCAGAGAGCTTGGCACATTACGTCATAGGCTTTCAGTAAACGGTGGCTGCTCTGATTGGTCCTAGAGCCACAGAAGGAGATGGCTCAATCTGTCCTGACTCAGGGCACAGGACTAGTGGTTGTTGTTTGATGACTTCCTTCTTCATTCATTCATCCACTCATCCACTCAATAAGCATCTGAAGACTTGATATGGTATGAGGCCCTACACAATCAGGCCACACACCAACCTCCCTGCTAACTCTACTGCCCCACCTCCCACCCTTTCTCCCTTCTTACTCATCCTCTTCAGCCACACTGGCCTCCTTGCTGCTCCTAAAACAGACTGAGCATGCTCCTGCCTCAGGGCCTTTGCTCTTCTGGTTAGTTCATCCTGGAATTCACTTCTCACCCGTCACTCACTTTATTCACACGTGCTCTCACATCACCCAATGAGGGAAGCCGTCCTAGGGCAGAGCTCCACAACTCAGCATCCTCAGACCCCTTTGCTAAACTTTATTTGTCTTTGAAGCACTGACACCTATTTATTTATTGTTCATTTCTCCCAGTTAGAATGCAAACCTCACAATATTAAGGATTCCTTTTCCTCCTGTGTCCCCAGTGGTTAGAGAAAAACCTGGCACATAGAAGGCAGCCAAAAAATAATTGTTGGGTGAACATGTTGACCAAAATCCATGAACACTTCCTGTGAGCAGGTGAGGTCCTACCGAGGCTCACAGCCAGGTGCTCTCCACTTCCACTCTGGCTGTCCTGTCCTGACAGGATGTGTCTTTAACAAGCCAGCTAGCAGACTGTCACAGTAAATGTTGTTTATGTACAAGGCATCTTTATGCTGAGGGTAATAAAACAGCCCTATGGCACCGAAATCCTCAAGTTGAGTGACTGGTTAACTATTAGACCATAAATAATTCGAGGTGGTGAGAAATATTCTCACTTCAGTGGGTGGTGCTATGCTGTCACTTCTCTGGATTCCATCTGACAGGTCAGAATACTGTGGGCTAAATAAGCAGTCCTAAATGGGCTGCAGCCCAGCAATGGAGACCTGAGACCAGAGGGGCAGAACCCTGAACAATAGGGGAGGCGGGGATGTTGCCATGGCAGGTTCACAAGTCGCTCCCTGTGTGCATTTGTGAGGTGACGGCGTTGCACCACTATTTTGTGCCAGTCAGTGGGCACTGAGCACTGCGCATCTAATGGGGCACTGTGACTGTCCGTAAGGGCAGGAAGTGGCCCTGTTCTTCCCTGCTAGGATTCATGGCTGTCTCCTTACACCAAGCCCACTGACCGGACAGGGAGGACTTTGTGCGCTCAGCACTATCGGCAGTTCAGAGTTGCAGTGATTCAGACAGACCTGGATTTGAATCTGGGCTCTGCTATTTTCCAGCCATGTAAACTCGAGCAAGTTAGTCGACCCTTCTGAGCCTCAGTTTCTACAACTCTATGATGGGATAGAAAGAACTCTGACTTTGTTGTGAAAGACTTGGCATGATAATGCACCTGAGCATTTGGCCAAGCGCTTGGCGCATTGCAAGGGCTCAGTTCTCATGACTGCTTTTGTTCAAATGAGCCTTAGCATCTGACCGAAGGCACCGCTCCCACATCCTAAACAGATGGTTGCTTGTATGTCACGTTAGACAAACACGATAAAAACACAAGGCAGATATAAGAATGTTTCTCTGACTTCCTTATGACACAAGAGAAAAAGTGTCATTGAAATAGTTTCCAGGAATGTACTCATGAAGCAGAGAACCTGTGTGCAATGAATATGATTCAGTGACGCTCCCAGTCCCTCCTTCCAAGTGATTGTATCACAGTACAAACTGTATCGATGTAGTGATTCACAGGAATGGGGTGGAAATGCTACATTGAGAGACCTGCCTGGAGATTAGAGGTTAAGGTCCCTGTGACCACGCATGGCCTTGGGAGGCCCCTTCTCCTCTGAGCCTGGGTCCCTCAATTGTACATTAAAGACATGTCATCCGAGTAGTTCACTTAGAATACCAGGCACCCTAGACACCCCCTATTATATACAGAACAACTATGTAAATTACTCTTTGTAACAAACATACATGTAACATTCATTCTAATCAGTGAGGATTAATGCTACAGTGGGGTACAGCAAGCAGGAACACCAGAATTTTCTGTTCGATCCTCATCGCCCACTAGAGAATCGATAGTTACGGTGAAGGGGGATCACTGTAAACTCCAATATCTGCAAATAGACTTCAATTTTTTTCCTGTCTTTACTCTGGCTTGGCAATCCTCAGCTGTAGCTTGTATAAGATTTGCTATCTGTGGTTGATGATGAAAACTAGACCTTTTCTGCTTCACAGGTATTTAAGGGATTTTTAATTGTATTTTGCCCATGTATAATTTTTCTCTGGCTTTCCAACATAACCACTAAGTAGCTTGAGGGCCCCAAGAATAAAAGAAAACCCTGAACCAGACCATTTCTATTGTCTCTTCCCTGTGCAGAAAGTAAAGGTGACAGTAATGGCCAATTTAGAGTAAGATACAGAAAATCAAAATAGGTCACGCCCCTAAAACCATTACCTGGAAAGGTAGCTCTTAGGAATGGTAGTTGTGGGAGTGATGTGGGGGCAGGGTGTAACAGGTATTTTTGAGGCATCCATGCTGCACCCCACATCTGTAGCGAGGATTGGAGAGTGACCCGGACTTCGGAGGGCCAGCTTTGAAAACTGGACAGGGGAGGAGCAGTTATGGGAGGTGGGAAAGGGAGATAGGTGTGAACACCGTCCTCACAAACCCATGCGGCTGCACATGTGGAAGGATTCTATTTCTTCTTAGACCCAGAGAACTAGGAATTTTGGGGGTGGGGAGTGGTGGAAACCTTCAAAAATCTGGTCCAAAACCTGGTTATGTGGCTCCTGGGCATTTATGGATGTGTCTCCCCATGATAACTGTCCTTTCCTTTGCCTCTAAGGGCCTCGTGTCCCAGGTGTGGCCCTCCGCTGGGGCTCTGTGCAGGTAGCTGTGTGTAGAGGGCCTCTGAGGGCAGCCCCACCATGGCAGCAAACATGCTAGGCGCTCAGGCTCCAGGCTTGGGCCCCATCCTGCCAGGTCGGCCTTCCGAGGGCTCCAGGCAGTGTCTGGGCAGGTCTTCTGATATGGTTCCCATCCTGTCTCTGCTGCCTCCTAGCTCTGTCACTCTGAGACATGAATAGTGGGGTGCATCTGTGCTGGGGAAAGAGCTTTCGGCATTTTGAAGAAACCTTGAGGCACAGGTTCTAGGCAGGATGATGGGGAGGCCTCTCTGAGACTGAGTTTGGGTCAAGAGCCCGCAGAGCCTGACGTTTATACACATTCATGCAGACAGACGTCAGAGACTGTTACCTACTTTCTGAAATGGTGACACAGAGACAGTGTAAGAGGGCTGGGGCGTAGCAAAGGTGAGCTCCTGGGACCAGCATGTGCCCATCTGCCCTGGACAGTGTTGTTGGCAGCTACACATCCGGTGAGGGGGACAGCTGACCCTGCTCCTAACCTTACAGTGTGTGTGTGTGTGTCTTCATGTCCATCTGAGGCCCAGCAGAACCCTGTGCTGATTCCGTGCATTGGTGTGAAAATTAAATGGAAGCATGAATAGGAAGCAGTAAGTGTCCCTGGAATATATTAAGTGTCGAATGGAACCTGTTGCTATTGTCTCATCTGGTAGGACTTCCCAGGAGGCGAGAGTGACCCGCAGGAGGATCGAAGCAGCCCAGCTAAGGGTGCGACCCCTTCTTCCTCCTCTGAATCCCCGCAGCGGGGCTGCCAGGGCACTGGCGTCCACTCCGGGGGCTAGAATGGGTGCACCGTCAAGGTTCCCGTTCTTCCTGGGGGGCCTCCCCCAGCCTTGAAGGAGATTTAGCGGAGCTTGGTGGAGATGTGAGCAGAGTCGCCCCCCACAGATCTGAAATAGCAAGCACCTGCTTCACCCCAGGACTGGCACTGCCCTCTGTGTTCTGTCACCTGTCACCCTGCTGTCCAGAAATGCAGCTCTTGCCCCTCATGCCAGGACTTCAGGGATTCCTTTCGTTGTTTGGTGCCTGCATGCCTGACACGACATGGTGTCACCACCTGCCATTATCTTTCAGTTGCTGAAAAACAGACGAGACCCAAGGCCCATGAGCCCCTCGCCAGCCCGCGGGATGGCTCTCTCCTCAGCCTGGGCTGACAGTCTGTGGGGTGTTGCCCTCACCCATTTTCTGGTTCAGCTCTGACAGTGGCTTTTTGTTCCCAGACTGGCCCGGTGGGGGGTGACAAGGACTTCTCCTGGCCGTCCAGGTCATAACAGAAGTGGGAGCTGGCCTGGAGTGCATACAGACCCCAGACAGGTCCATCCCCCAGGTGACAGGCCCATCACACTCCTAGGAAATCTCTTCCTTTGTGTGTCTCCTATTTCGGTGATGTGCTTGAATGGGGTTATAAGCAACAGAGCCCAAGCCTGGCTGATCTGTGCAAAAGATGAGCACTGAGTGGAAGAAGACAAGGGCAGCTCGACGAATGGAGGACAAGGGCAGGCAGCCAGGCCTCAGGATAGGACAGGCTGGGGCAGGTGGGAGAGCGCGTTTGCAGACGGGCTGCCGTTGGGGTGTATCTGCCCCAGGCGGCATGTGGCCCCGGTTCTCTGGAAACGGGTTCATTGACCCAGCGTGGTCCTGGGCCCTGTGGAGGGAGGTGTAGTCCCCCGCAGGAAATGTCAGTGCTAAAGGGGCGTGAGGGGGCTGGGCAGAAAAGGCAGCGGCGCCCCCTGCAGGACAGCAGCCAGCCCCCGTTCTGAGGGTCCTGGCGCTGGTCAGCGGGCGGAGGAGGGACCGTTTCAGCAGAGCACCCGCTAGAGGCGGCAGAGACGCTCCAGCAGGCCTGGCCTGCCCGTTCTGAACCGCGGTCCAGAGCTACGCCCAAAGGGAGGGACGTCTAAACCTCTGCGCATCCCGCAGTCGCTCCCACGAGCCCAGCAGGACTGAGATTTGCTGTTGCTAGTTTCTGTCTGACCTCAGCCTCCTTGGCTGCTGAGTAGAATTTCCCTATAAAACACGATCTACAGGACAGGGTGGGCTAAGAAGGAATCCCGCTGTGGTTAGAATCTGAAAACCTGCCTCTCTCCTGAGCCCCAGTTTTCTGGTCTGTGAAATGGGAATGGTCATGTCTGGGCTACCTCACAGGCAGGAGAGGATGAGGGTTCCTAAAAGCTCTTTACGAACTGTGGAATATGATGTGTCTGTGAAGAGAAAACCTGGTCGATATCTAAGAACTACAGCGAGCAGGGGTGTGTCTCGTCAAGCAACAGGTTATCTGGGAAACAATGGAAGGAGCAGGCAGCAATCTGGGTAAGAGTCACCCGGGCCTGAACATCAAATGTCAAGGGCTCTTGAGAGATGCAAGCAAATACTTGAAAATAGAAGTATAGTGGGGAACAAAAGAAGAAATTAATTTGAAGTAAAGAGCTGTGGAGAGCAAATGTCTTTTCTTCTTTATTGATTTCACCAAACAAAAAGCACCAACAGACATCATACTGGACATCGGGAGATGGCAATGAATGACACGTAATCTCCTTCCTAGAAGTCCTAAAATTCCAGGAGGAAATCTGGGAGTTGTGTCCCTAAGGAATATTTTTAGGGTTTGCTAACACAGAGACAGTCATTTTGATGATGACTGTCTTAAAAATTGTGGGGTTGATGAGAAGAAGTGGCGTGCCGATTTGGGATGCCCACTGCCGTGGCTTCTCCACCTGTGGACCTCTGAGGCAGAACTCGAGCTTCCTGCCCAGAGGGGCATCCCAGAGGGAATTTCTTTAACTCACTAGGAATTGCCAAGTTTCCAGAAAGTCAGGAGGAAATTGTTTCAGCTATCGAGGCAGAATGAAATTCAAGTAATGAATTGCCCATTGCCTTCTCTCCTTGGAAGCTAAGCCGAACCTTTGGAAGCAGCTGGCATTTTAACACCTACGTCCAGCATATAGTTAGAGCAGGAGTGGGGGGAGGGGCTGATGTATAATGTATGAGCTGGTGGACTCTTTTAATTAAACCGGGATTTTCCAGTTTGGACTTAATTTTATTTTGCTCTCTCTGAAGAAAGCAATTGGAAGCCCAAACTAGTCTTCTGCAGGTCCCATCTTGTTCAGTGGAAAGGATTCAAGAGAGATTATTTTAATTTCCATATCGTTAGGGAAACACTGGGGGTCATTACATACTTATCAGAAGCAGTTAACAATTGACAACCACTGTAATTGTTCAGCCACTTTCTGAGAATGAAACCAATTGCCTCGATAATGCCTTGATGGTGCAATTCTCTAAGATGGAGAATGGAGATGATTGATTGTTCCATTATTTGACTGACCCAAACCATGACAGGCAATGACATATATTTGCCTTTATAGTCTTGGGCCTAATGAAAAATGTAATTAAACCAAAGGGAACTTTCACAAATGAGTGCTTCGAGACTGATGTACAAAACTTTTCAAGTGTGTCTATGTGCGTGCATGTGTGCTTAACCGAAGAGATCTGGACTAGGTAAAGAATCCCTTGACAGTGCTAAACCACACAATAAATAACAGTGAGCTGTCTCCTGCAGCTTCCCATAAGCTATCACTCACAGGAGCATATTGACAAACGTATTGAGCCCGTGGGACGTGAACGTGGTAACGGGACTCCTTCCAGTAAGACGCCTGGGATTGCAGCCTTTTAAATAAAATGTTTAAATACCTTTGACTCATCTCTTCCTCCTTTGTTGCCCCTAATAGGGGGATATTATAATAAAATGAAGAATATTATAGAGAGGAGTGGAGGGAGAGCCCCTTTTAAAAAACAAGAAATTAGCACATTAATGCTCCACACTAACTAGCCCATTCTCTTTTATTTAAAATTAGTTTGCCTTGTTGTATTTGACTACATTTCATCATAGATACTCACCTCTGCTTGGTGCCTCTGTGTTCTTCAGTCCATTAGAAGATGTGTTCTTCTGTGTTCTTTATCCACTGCACAACATTTTAAGCAAATGCAAAATTCCGTCAGCTTGCAAAGTGGGGTCTCATTCAGCGTTAATGAAATTTGATTTTAAGCAATATCGCGGATGTTTTGATTTGCTAGTTTAGTCCTTTTAAGTGGGCAATGGAAGCCCGAGGATGTTAACATAACGCAAATCAGACGTGATGATTTTCACTCTGCTTTGCATTGATGTGTATAGTTGCAAAATTAATACCCTTTAAATTTCAGCAAAAACAATTCTCATAAGAACTTTGCTGTGTACAGATAAAGACAGCTGACCTTTCTGGGATATTCATCTCAATATCTGAGCAACCAACATATGACACAAAAATATTCCCTGCTAGCCTGCTATTGTCCCCAGCAAATTCCCCTCCAGAGAGTCCCCTGTTCATAAAGAGAGATGGTGGCCCTGAAATTCAGTGGCAAGAAAACCCCATGGACCTGTTAAGCTCAGCAACTTAAAAACATGGCTATTTCCTCCAGTCCCAGATGGGCAAGTGACAAGAAGCTTCCATCTTGACCAGAGCAGGATTGTTGGAAATCATAAGAATGACACGATGTTACTAGCTAGGGGTATTTACAGTTGCGTAAGGAAGTTACCTGTTCCAGATTCATTAGCCGTGTGGCCAGTCCTTCCCACAAATGGAGAAAAGTGTCTGGGTAGGAAAATAAGAGCAGGCTTTGGGGTGTTCCGTGGTGTGTGGGGGCCTTCGTGATGTGCCCTGGAAAGCCTTAGCCTGACATGCCTGGCGGCAGATTCATAACCAGTTCCTCAGATGTCTCTGCTGCTCTCGGCTTTTCTGGGTGATGTATAGAAATGAAGTCACTCTGTTCTCTTATTTGTCTAGACTCCTGGCTAAGGTTTTGGATTCAGATAAAAATTTCAAATGCTCTTCTTGCTTCTGAAGTGGCCTACTGTAGAATGTAAGATGGGTTTAAACATGCAATTTGTGTTCTTATAATGGGGTGTTTCTGTAAGAGGTGCAAGGCGGCAGGAGGAGCTTGGGCCTGGCCATGGGGCTGAGACCAAGCTGTGCCGCTTTCCGGCTTTGGGACTCAGCTCCCCCCTCTGTAAGGTAGTCCCATGGGATGCCACGGGTACATGGAGTGACTTTCATGCCATAAGAGGAGAAAACGTGCCTGGTTCCCTGTGGAGCTGGAGGCCTGGGCCACATGTTGGCCCCAGAGAATTTGTCCTGGGTCTTGGAAGGCCGTCTCGTCTCTCTGGACTTTTTCTTCATTTTCAGAATGAAAGGCTGAGGCCAGGTGACCCAGCTCATGCTGTGACTGCTCTTTATCCATCCTGCTTGAAAAATAAACTCTCCAAGTCCTCGGCGTTTTCCAGTTACATGGGGGAGCAGTACAAGTTTTAGGATCAGTTACATGTGAGTTGGAGTTTCGGCTTCGCTCCTCCGGCCCGCGCGGTGGTGGGTAGACACCGCGCCTCCCCATGCCCTCATTTCTTCGTATGTAATGGAGAGCAGGCTGTGTCTTCGGATAAGGCTGATGTGAGGCTGAAACCTAAATTAAGAAAGGCAGAGCACTCAGCACAGTGCCTGGCACGGAGTAGATGCCTGCGTTGGTTTCCTAGGGCTGTCAGAACAAATGACCACAAAATCAGATGCTTAAGACAGCACACGTTTATTGTCTCACAGGTCTGGTACGGGTCTCGCCGGGCTGGAACCAAGCATCAGCAGTGCTACGGTCCCTCTTGGAACCTCTTACCGGCTGACTTGTGTTCTGTGAAATGCATACGTTGAAGCCTTCACTCTAGTACCTCTGAATGCAGCTGTATTTGGAGATAAGGTCTTTTAAGAAGTGTTCGAGTAAAAAAAGAGCCCCTTAGTGTGTGTCCCAATTCAGTCTGGGTGGCATCTTTATAAGAGGAGGAGATTGGGGCATAAAGCGGGATGCCAGGAATGCCTGTGCACAGAGGGGTAGCCGTGCAAAGCACACAGCAGGACGGTGCCCCTGCGAGCCGAGGAGAGGGGCCGCAGGAGAGACCAAATCTGCCGGTCCCGTGATCTGGGGCTTTAGACCTGTGAACAAGTATGCATCGGGGGTTCAGGCCACTGGGGCTGGGGAGTTCTGTTACGGCAGCCCAAGCCAATTCATACGGACCTCTGCTGGAGAATCCATTTCCTTGTCATTTGCAGCTTTTAGAAGCCACATGTCTTCCTTGGCTTGTGGCTCCTTTGCTCCATCTTCAAAGCCAGCAACAGTGGGTGCAGATCACGTCACATAGCATCACTCTGAGCCCCTCTTCTGCCTCCCTCACCACTTGTCTGGACCTCTTCACATGTGGCTCTCTGGATAGCCCAGCCCTAGGCTGCCTCGCTTCAGGTCAGCTAACTGCGGACCTCAATTCCATTTTTGAACGTGATTTCCCTTGCCATATAACAACGCAATTACAGGTTTTGGGGGTTGGCAGGTAGACATTTTGGGGGGGGGCGTTATCCTGTCTACCAGCATGTTTAGCTCATTTTAGCTGTTGTAGGGAATAGAACTTCTGTACCAACTTAGCCTACATTATGTGCTCCAGCACTGGAATGGAAATGACCGAACAAAGGATTAAATTTTTGAGTGGGAACTGGGGAATCATGCTCATTCTGTCACTTGCCTTCGCTCCTCCAACACAGCACGAACTTCTGCTGACTCAGGACTCCTGGCACAGAGTAAGTGATGTTTCAATGAGTTGACGTTTCAGCATTTCAGTTCAGCCGATGTTTCTAGCAAATTGTTGACCTAGTACTGTTGATATAGGGGGTGTCCAGTCGTGGCGGAATGGTAATTCAAGCCAAGATTTGTCATGCCCTTTCTAATAGGTCTGCTGCTTTAGCCTTTAGAAAAGAAGGTTCCGGTGGTCACAGGGGGGACCAGGGTTGGATGTACGTACTGCATATTTGTCATGATGTGTCCAGAGAAACAAAAAGCTGCTACCACAGAAAACCAGATGATTGTCTCCTTCAAAACTATTTTTCAGGCACAAATGACAGAAACCCACCTAAATGCAGCTTAAACTGAAGTGGGAATTTTATCAGTTCGCACACCTGCAAAGTGGTGGAATGGATCTGACTCCGAGCTCAGCTAGATCCCGGGGTTCCACAGGCTGGTGGGGACTAGGAGTCTCTCCCCGTCTCCATGCTCTGCTCCCACTTACGCGAGCCCCCCTCCAGGGAGGGACCTCTCAGAGCACTGGCCCAGCACCTCCGGGCTCAGCGCAGCCTTCCAGTCAGCAGGCCATGGCAGAGAGAGCTCCTCTTCCTTCTCTAGTTCCAGGCAAAAGTGCCAGCACTGAGTTTCCCTGGATCGGTTTTGGTCATGAGGCCATTCCTGACCCAGTCCGGCCAGGAGGCACAGTCCAGTGCTGGCCAGGCTGAGGTCAGCGTCACCCTAGTGTCTGGAGAAGGCTCAGCTGCACCCCCAAACACATGGGGGCAGAAGGAGGAGGATGTTCCCAAGGAAAATCAAGGGTGTCTTTCCAAAAGAGGGGCCCTGGGTACACAGTATTTAAAAACAACCCATGTCCACCCTCAGGTGAAGTATTTCTTGTTACTCTGCAGAGAGGAGCTTCTTGTTTACATCTTCTGCCTTCATTGGGCATCAAGCGTCCCCTGCCAGACCCTGGGCAGGCTCGTCCAGAGATTTTGGATGTTGGGACAAATGACACACAGGCACCAACAGATGTGAAATAAAGTCTGCCAGTCATCTACGAACAGCCTGAGGATTCCCTGCAAAGGGCTCAGATCCTGCTCAGAGTGAAGCGAGGCAGCGGGAGGATCAGGCGGCTTTGCTGCAAGGCCAGCCCTGCTCTGGGTAGGCAGGATTGCATAGTGCTTGCGGGCTGGGGCTGAGGTGAGGGTTCCCCATAAGTGCCGGGGTTTGAGTGGTTGGAGCTTCCCTGTGGGGGCCAAGGGAGGGAGGGCCTGAGCCGCCTCACGGACATGCCCACGTGTGTCCCATGGGCATCACATTTCGTGAGGATGTATTAAATTCACTAAAAAAACCAGTAAGTCTCTCCCTGGGTGTCCTCTACTGAGCGGCCGCCGTTGGCTGTGTCTGTGTGCACATGCGCATGTGTTTGGATGTGTCCGGAGGGAATGATTCCAGGCTACTTGGGACTCCCCCAGTCCCGTCTTCATTCTGACTACTTCCTGGGTACTTAGAAGTCTGAACAACTAACCTGTACAGAGAATTCCGCCCTCTTATACAGGGCCAGCCTTGTGACACTGGCTTCCTGAAGCCCACATTCAGCTCTGCTGAGAACAGGGTGCTACATGCTCAGCCAAAAGCAGGAAATGCACGTATCTCTCTAGGCCTTTCAGTTGGTTCTCCCAGGTCACACAGTGAGTGGCTCCGCTCTCTACTGCGGTCCTTTTCCCAAAGAAGCATAATGGTTCTGACTGAGGGCTAGAGACAATCAGAACACCAGCGCCACATCCCACAAGCTGGGTGACCATGGCCAGGCACCACTCTTCTATATATATTGAGTGTCTGAAACAGAATGTTCTCATTCTTCCAAACTCAGGAAGAATGTTGGATCTTTCAAGAAGCTCAGAGGTTGTCTGGTCCAATTTCTACATTTTATAGATGGAGAAATTTGGCCCAGAACCGAGGTGCATAGGCAAATGGCCAAGAGAAAAGTGGGTGGCCATTCCAGCTGTGTGGACGGCCGTTAGTGCAAGGTTCACTGCTCGTGAGGAAAGTCTTGCCATTAGAAGCATTTCCGTTAGACTGCTAGGATCTATGACATGCTAATCATGTGAACAACTACGGTTATTGTTCTTATTTGCAGACACAGTGTTCAATTATGCCGAGCACCCAAGTGCAGCAGCCCCACGGACGCTTCTCAGCCACCAGTGCAGAGAGGCTATTTTAAATGAACATATGCCACCGTTTCCTTCGACCTACTTGTCACACAAAAGAGACCAAGAACCCATGGAAAAGCAGCTTGGAACAAGCACAGGCATGGGAGCTGTGAACCACTTCTGATCACCTGAGCTGGTTTTATGTATTTATTGGCCATGTGAAGGGAAGCAGGCTTAAAATATAAGTACTTGTAAAAGGACCGTAACACATCATACACACATACTTGATTAGGTAGCTGCACCACACGGAACTGTTCTGGAATCCTCAGAACCCAACCTGTTGTGTCAGCTCTCAAACACTGTCCGAGTCCCTGCGGTCAGTACAGGAGCAGAGCCTGCTTGCGCCCCGGTCCTCCTGTTTCTGATCGCCTTGTCCCCCATCTCTGCCACGACTGTCACTAAGCCAGGGCCCCTCTATGGGATCCTGAATGAAACCTCTACCACGGGGAGCCTGTCAGTGGTTAGGGAGGTTTCATAGAGAAACCTCAACAGGGCTTCTCACCTGGGGCTCACCTCGCCCAGGTGGTGTAAGGGGGATGAGGGACAGGACCTCAGGCCGGTCCTCTTGGTTGAACAAAGCCATAGAGGAGCGTGGCTCCCCTGCAAGGCCAGAAGGCCAAGCTCCGGGTCTGGCTGTGTCCCAGGGTGAAGGCCTAGAGGCTGGAGCGGGAAGCTTTCTAAGCCTGTGCACTTGGCGGAAGAATCGTTATGTGGCCAGAGCAGAAAAATTAAGAAGGGCCTTTTCTGCAGTTTCCTTTCACCCTAGAAAGGGTTTTGTGCAGCCCAGAGTCTGTGAATGGGGCTTTGGGGGCTCCCCTTGAAACGGATCTGGATACTCACACAGGGTCTGCCCTTTGGATAAGCCCACACACTGACTTCAGAACCACCTCTACCAGAAAGTCTGTGATCCGCTCGTACCCCCACGTGCTCCCTCATGAGCCTGCCCTCGCTCGGCCCATTGCACGCGGGACCTTGAGGCTTTCTTGGCAAGTGAAGAAGGGGGAACAGGAGTCTCCCACTGCCCATGAGCTTGTCCACTTTTTGGAGGTGCAGCTGAGTATGGGTGCCTTGCCATGGCTTCTCAGCCCTGGGGGACAAGACATGAATCCTTGTATTCTAAGGACATTTTCTGTAAGTCAAATCATGCAGTTGCTATGTCCTTTAGAAGAAGTCCTATGCTCAAAGGTTGCATCCCACTGAATGTGTGGAGGCAGCGTTGGGGGCACGTGAGGCTGCCGTGCTGCTGACGGATCAGAGTCCTCACCTGGTCACTGAACCACTCGGCACATCTTGTGCACGCTTCCCTATGTGCCCTCTGCGGGGTGCTGTGCACATAGGGTAAATAGAGTCATTCTTTGCCCTCATGAGCCTGCATTCTAGGGTGGGCGCTGGAGTAAAGGAACAGACGTGATGTTTCCTGAATGCAATGAGAGGGAGGAATGAATCAAGGGAGGCCTCGTGGAGGAAGCAGTATTTATGCTGAGGTGTTAACCTTTAGGGAAAAGCCACTTAACATTCGGATCAGGAAAAGAACCTTCCAGGCAAAGGAAAAAGCAAATGAAAAGGCCCTGGGGCAGGAGAGAACTTGGCGGGTTTGGGATTATAAAAAGGCAAGGTGTCTAGGAAAAGGGGAATTTGGCAAGGAAAGAAGAGCACAAGGGTCAGAGGGGCAGGGAGGCGTGAGATCCTAGAGAAGCTTGTAGGGCTGGGCAAGCATCTGGGTTTGTTCTGTGTAGGCTGGGAACCACTAAAAGGCCTTGGGCTGGAAAAGATAGGCCCTGGCTGACACCTGTAGTGGGAACCTGCTCACAGGCGGGGGTGGGTTACAGGGGAACAAGCGTGGAAGCCCGCAGGCTGACAGTGAAGTCAGACCCGCGGTGACGGGGAGTGGGCCCAGCCAGGGTGGCGGCAGGGCAGCAGGAACACAGACATGCACTGAGAGGCGGGGCGTGCTCACTGTCGGCAGGGTCCCCGGACGTTAGCGGAGTGGGTGGCATGGGACAGGTGCTCTGCGAAGATCTGATCTGAGGTGAACCCCACTGGGAGTTTTAGGCTCAAATTCGATCTTTGTCCTTCTGCACCTTTGGGCTATAGGGGAGGAAAAATAATTTCCTTCTACCCTTCTAGGTTCTTGGTTGAGATTCTCCCCACCACACTCCTTCCCCCTCGTAGTAAAAAGACGGGTTAACATGAGAAAAAATGTAATAATGTAGGTACCTACGGGGGCCCCACAAAGATGCTTGAGGCTTACACAGCATCCAGAGCTAAGGTGAGGCATGGAGGTCTGCGGCTTCAAAGGAGGGAGCAATTCATGGGGAGGGGAGCTGTTGGGTAAATCATGCCACCCTCCATGCAGATGTGTCTCTCAAGCCAAGAGTGACTTCCGGTAATAGCTCTCTTCCCATCCAGGCCCCCTGTCTAAATTCTCTCAGGCATTTGGGGGGAGGTAAAAAGCTGTTCCTGGGTCTGCTGGGCCTTGACTGCCTGCAGCCCCACACACCAGGTGGCCTGCATATTTTTGGGTGACTTACCCTGCTACCCTTCAGGGAAATCTTTTAACCTCTCCCAGTAGGTTGGAGGCAATGGCAGATCTGCACGTCCAGCCACATGCAGGGCATTTCTGGAGATGTCAGAGCCATCCTGGTTTTACTGGGGTCTCTGGGTGTTCACTAACCAGGGCTTGGGTGCAGAGGAAAGCTTTGCATTTTGTTTCCACCTCTACACTGCCTTGAGCTTCCCTCCCTATGGGCCCCTCCTGCAGCAGGAGAGCAGGTGACTCCCTGGCCCTTCCACCACTGACTTTGCGGAGTCCAGACCTTGTCAATCCAGATGCACGTCTGGCTGATGGATAAGAGGCTTGTAGGAACCAGGCTGCTACCCCAGACTGTTCCAGGAAAATCAAAGAGCAGCTGAGGGGGCTTGGGGGCTTATTCATCACAGAGAGCATTTGGGTATGTGCTAATTATGTGCTTTATTATGGATGCTAATTTGTGCTCTAAGCTGGTACAGTGCATATTAGCATTTAGCTGTAGATATTGAAGTTACGTTAAGCATCCAGTATATCACTGAGCTCACAGTTTCTGCTCTTGGCCTGAGCAACTTAGAGTGGAGAACTCAGGTGACGTTGTCAGGGAGAAGAACGCACCGACATGGTGAGTTCTTCCCTGTAACGCCGGACCATCTCTGAGGGTTGCATTGTTCTCATGCGGTATTACTGTGAGATAATTTTGTGCGATAAAACCCTGGGCTGTGTTAAGCGAAGTATTGTTGCGATTGCTTATAAGCACAATCATAAAGTGCCCTGGGCGGCTGCTTTTCAGACAGTCTTCATGCTTTAAGAAGAAAAGGAAGCTGGAATAAAAATGTATTTAGCATGTCCCACTCAGCTCAGACCTAAGCTTAATCATTGCTGATAACTTAAAACCATGGAGGATAAACAAACTTACTTTTGACCTTTGCAATAAAGAAAATCATCTATTTGCTCTGCTCTCATTGGTGCTGAGAGGAGTTATGCATGTGAATTCCTGATATATCAATGAGAGAGAGAATAGACTCCTGAGTGAGCTATTTAATTTTCCTTTTTACAGTCACCTTTCTTGTTGGGCAGAAAGAAGAAAAAAAAAAACCAATTTCCTCTGTAAAGAACAGTAGATAGACCTTGATTTGTATATATTCTTCCTCAGAACCCAACTCCCATGGCTGGGCATCCGAGAGCGTCTGGCAGGGAAGGGGTTGAGCCCCTAATAGGGCCAGTTACCAGGTCCCCAAACTTTCCAGAAAGGCTGGTTTGATAGCTTGTCTGAGTTCTCACGCTCACCCCCCAACCAAGGCTTCAGCCACGCCTCTGTGTCCCCTACTGGGCAGGCGGTGTTGTGCAGTCTTGTGCGGCAAGTGAAGAGGCTGCGTTGCCTTTAGTACTTACTAAGCACTAACCACTGTATAGTTGTGCTGTTTGAAATGCAGTGTTTCCCTCAGTCCTCACTGCAGCCTCACTGAGGCCAGTGCTTCTTGGATCCCAAATCTCAAATGAGAAAAGCTGAGGGCGTACAGCAGCCGAGGGGAAGGGACTCCTGAGTCAGATGGATTCCCTAGGTCAGTGTTCTAAGCCAAGGGTGGACAGCCTTTCTCTTTTAAGGGGCACTTGGTACATATTTTTGGCTCTGTGGGTCTTAAGTTCTTTGTTGCAGCTCACCTCTGTTGTTGTGGAGGGAATGTGCCACAGGCCACATGTGGATGTCCCAGCTCTGGCCATGTTCCACTGAGAACTTACTTTACCAAAAAGGCGGGTAGCCAGCCTCAGCCAGTGGATCATAGTTTTGCCCACCCCTGTTCCTAACTGCTGGCTCCTTGTCCCTCCTCCAGCTCTCTGGTGATGACCGCAGGCTCTGGAGTCCCCTAGAGCCAGGCTCTCGTGCAGTCTCTGCCACTTGCCCTCTGTGGTATGTTGGAGAAATCGTTTAACCTCTGTGAGCTTGCTTTTCCTTATCTGTTAAATGGGTTAAAGAGAACCTAAGGGGGTAGTTGTGAAAATCAAATCAGCGAGTGTGCTGCCTTGAACACAGAACTTGGCTGTTGATTGCAGCCAGGCCCTTAGATGCTCCGCTAACTCTGCTCCTGATTCCAGAGAGAAAGCATCAACCCAGGCCTGTCTGCAGTAGCTGAGCAGCCTTGGATCAGGCAGGGAATGTTCTGGGCCTGTGGACCAGCTTTTAAAGCCGATTCTGTCTCCGAAAGAACAATTTGGCATCAGGGAATAAAAGTCAGAAGCTCACAATGGGAACTCAGGCCTCTAAGATCCCAGGGAACATGGGATCCGATATTAAAGCACAAAGAAGGGACAGAAAGACCTTTTTTAAAAACGTTTTTAGAGATGGCAAGAGACACAGAAAGGCCCTCACTGTTCTACACTTGTGAAGAGACCCCTGCCGGGTTCCTCGTTCTAATCTGCAGTGAAAAGCTGCAGGGGTCCAGTGAGGGTCTGGTTCCCTTGACTTGCTTCCTTCCCCCCGACACAGCCTCGGGCAGGAAAACGGAAACCAGTGAGACACTTTAGGATGGGCTTCAGCAGCACTTCTTCTGTCAATCAGCTGCTGGTACTGGAAACGTAAAGCTGCTATGACATGACACAATTTCTGTTTTAGTATCTGTACTTCAGAAATGATCATCCTAGAGGAGGAACCACAGTCATCAGCTATTTACTCATGACTCCCTGGGGCACAGTCTAATTCTAGACCACAGAATTAGGTTGAAATAATGGAAATGGTAGCCAAAGAATGCAAAGGGCCTGCTCAGCACTCCGACAGGCTGGATAAGTGGGATTGGGTCATTTTATTTTAACAATAGTGTTATGAGCATTTAACTGACGTACTGGGGCAAGTGGAGGATTTCATTCCTTTTATCACCTGTTTAGTAGTTTAAGCCCCCAAAGCATTTATTAGGTTGCATAACTAAAAAATCTAGGGGTCTATTGGCTTCAGGTATAGCTGGATCCAGGAAGCACAAACCACGTCTTTAGAACTTAGTCTGTATGTGTGTGTCTTTCCTCCCCCACCTCTTCTTCTTCCTGTATCTCTCACTCACTCATTCGTGAAATAGAAAAATGTACAAGGCCCCAGCAGCAACAGCATCTCACAACTGATGTGTAGAGTTAGGTGAGGGTCCTCAAAGAAGGCGCCCTGGAAGAGGAGATGTCTGGATTTGGGATTAAAACCCCCGAGGAGAGGAGAGATCTAAAGCAGTGTTTTCCAACCTGTGTGCTTGGAATACTTGCAGGAGAACCTCCTGGGCTTGGTTGCTGAGCCGCAGTTCCCGGGACCCCATCCCAGACCAACAGAATGAACTTCCCAGGAAGGCTCTGGGATCTGATGTCTTTAGCAAGTTCCCTCCAGATCTTGTGCACATCCCAGTTTAGAATGATCTTAGGTGCAGCAGACTCTCATTCTGCACAATTACACAATAATTCAAGTCTGCATATTGAAGCTGGACTGGGAAATAAAAAATACGTAGGGTAGACACTTGAAAGAATTTCCAGAGCCCCAACTCTGGGAAGCTTATTGGATCCCCCCACTCTCCACCGAGCTGAGGAACGTGCACACACGACCCTGATTATGGGTGAGTTGGGCTGCAGGCAGACAGCTTTCCCGGGACCCCTAAAGAAGATGGAATTTCCTCTCTCATGCAGCAGTGCAGAACGCACCAAGAGCCCATCTCTAGCTAGTTTTTGCTCTGGATGACTTGGCTAGAAAAAGCCCCAGAGAATTTCATGAGCTTTCATCCATCATGGCAGTCTTGGAGAAGGAAGTAGCCCTTTGCAGTATCTCTGACCCATGGGTTCCTTGATCATCTTGCATATCAGGTCCTCGGGTGGGCCCTGCAGTTTGCACAGAGAGGGTTGGGTTCACCATTTTTGCTCAGCCCTTATAGGCTGAGTGTCCTTGAAAAGTTAATTAACATCTCTGAGCCTTGGCTTTCTCAGAGGTGGCATCTATCTCACAAGAGGGTGGGTGAGGATGAAGAGAAAGAATGCCTGGAGCATAATGCCTGGTGCCAAATGAGTGCTCGATAAATCTCACCTACCATGATTTGATTGTTCTTTTTAGTACTTGATCAGTGAGATATGCAGAGAGAAGAATCAAGATTTTAATATGAGGAGGCTATCAAGCTCCGACATCTTCTGCAAACTAACATTGGGTCAATAAAAGCCTTGAGGAAAGGTCTGGCTTCTATTAGTTACTCTATTGGACTTAATTACATAATTAATTATATATAATTATATAGAAATGGTAATGAATATTTTGTTTATGTCCATCAGGGAATCAACAGAGCTTGGTAGTTAAGACCAAGACTCTGGTGCAAAACCTATGTAGGTGTGAGCCTGGTTCTGTCGCTTGCTCACTCTGTGATTTGTGCAAGCTATGGGACCTCTCCCACCTCAGTTTCCTAGCCTGTAAAATGGGAAGAATAATGGGATTCATCTCGCCGGCTTTTTGTGATTTGGTTGTTGGACACGAAGCACATGTCTTAAAGCACCACGTTTGCCACCCGCAGCACCACCACCATCGTCTGCAAAGACCCTTGTCAGGAGGGGTGTCTGTATGCTCCCTATACTTTATGAAAGAGTTTTGGGTTTGCCATTTTTTAATTAAAAATGGCTATAGCTTGTTGCTACCAACACTATTTACAGCACCAAAAATGTACTCTACCAGGCACAGAGGAGAAGCCCAGGTCAGAAGAGTGGGGAAGGAGGGGTAGTGATTTTCTCAAGCTACTTAAGACAAGGACTGTTCTAGAATCCCTGGAGCTGAGGATGGGGCTGAACTACAAGCCCTCTTAGCTGCTTGTAGTTCTTTCCTCTCCCTCCCCTCTCTCCTCTGTTTTTCTCTTTTGATACCTGTGGCTGTGGAGATACAGGGACTTGCTCCCTTCAAGTTGGACGTTGCTTTTCTTCCGTGGCATCTGCTAGTAAAACACTAGAGTGCCATGTGCTTCTTGCTGTTGATTCATTCTTGCAACAAAATGCAGGAGAACAGAGGGAAGCACTATCAAAGGCCTTTCTGTTCAGAGGAGAACTCGGCAATGATCGCTATTTCCTTCGCACTGTGTTTCTGCTTCTTTGGTGGTGTAATTGTTTCTCTCCCCTTGATTCCTGCCTGTTTCCCCGAGGCACCTGAGCCTGAGAGAGCTTCCCCCTTTTTGAGACGTGCCTGTTGCGTAGAAACCAGCAGAGATGCTTCATCGAAGGTCCTAGGGCAGGGACAGGGCTCACCAGGCCTGAGCCGGGTGCAGGGCCCCAGCTGGGCGGCAGAACACTGCCGGGAGGAGTTTTGGAGGACCCGGGAGAAAACATTCATGCGCCATCAAATCCCAAGGTGAGAAGTCGGTCCCTTCGCACTTCTTTCTGAGGTTAGCGTATTTTAACACCTAACACTCACGTCCCTTTATGATAAAATGAGGAAGTGGGCCTCAGAAGCAGCACTTTCAGCAGCCAATAGTATAACTTAATAACTTATTCTCTTAACAACTTTGTATTCATCCTCGTGGTTAACTTCTGGTTACGGCCATTTGCTGCAGTCATTTGAAGTTTCCCTGAACAAATGTAAGTAAAAATGAGGGTTGTGTAAAAGGAAATATATTGAATAAATAACATAAGTATATAGATGAGGAAAACATGCTGAAGGTTGAGAAGGCTTCAAAGAACTGACATCTGGGAAAATTGCACCTGGTCGGATGACAGGCTTTCCCTCTTTTGGGCATATTTCCGAGGTGGAAGCACCTTCTCTTGAAGCCCAATGGCTGGATGTGTAAGTTCATGTGATCTGTATGGATACAGAAAGCCAAGCCCTCTGGTGGGAAAAAGAGACGGTAGGGGAGTTTTAGCTTCAGTCTTTGGCTGTGAGTGAGAGGGGCCCACCAGTCTCTTTCCCCAGAAGAGTCTGCGCAGCAGGCAGATGGGGCTTTGGAGCCTGGCCTACTCGGGTCTGCCTCTCAGCCAGGGAAGTGTCATGACGGCATCTGGATTCATACCCGGGTTGCAATCTAAGCCCTGACCCTGACTACCTGGGCAAACCTTAGGTGATGTACACATCCCTGTGCTGTGTCTTTCCTGCC
The DNA here is from genome assembly GCF_040802235.1 of Manis javanica. Classification (NCBI taxonomy): domain Eukaryota; kingdom Metazoa; phylum Chordata; class Mammalia; order Pholidota; family Manidae; genus Manis; species Manis javanica. The sequence goes on from NC_133158.1 coordinate 8,437,706, forward strand.
TGAAACACGGGATAATAATAGAATTTACTCATAGGCAGTTGTAGGATGTTTATATTAACACATTAATATATATTAACAATATAGTGTACCTGGAAAAAATGTCTAGAACATATTCACATGGTAAGTGCTCAATAAATGTTAGGTGCCAATATCATCAGTGTATCACCACCACTACCCGGGACACAAACTTCCAAAGCTATCGGTATATGGCTTTGTGCCTTCCCTGTAAATGGCATGCGGCCCCAGTGGGGTTCTGAGTGCAGTGCCCACCCACAGACTGCACAGGTGTGGGAGGCAGATGCAAATGCCAGTCATTCCAAATGGCATCTTTGCCTTGTGAGGGAGTTCTTTGACCAATGAAGCCAAACAAAGTCACCCCTTTGGAAGTACCCCTTTGAATGACCATATTCCACCTGTAACATGGGTGAGCTCCTTTGCCTATGAGTGATAAAAAGGCCTCAGTAACTAAGTCCAATTTCAAACCCTCGTGGCTTCCCTGGGCTGGAGTTAGCACCATCTTATTCAGTTGGTAGTGAGCTGTAGCTGCCCCACTTTCTCCCTGTTCAACTACTATCGATCTAAACTAGTCACTTAATTAGCCCAGATGAGAAGTCTTCTGCAGTATTAAATAACTCTAGAAACCTACCGGAGATGCCTGAGTGGCCTGATCAGATTTAACTTGCAGCTCATTACCTCCGGACTAAGATATGTTAAATGCAGGGAAACACCAGCTGGAGTCCACACCGAGAACAAACTGTTTACTCATGGGGGGGTGGGGGGGGAGACATCATTCCTTTAGGCTAGTGGTGTTCAAAGTAAGGGCCCTGACTGGCCAGTCCCAGCACCCCTGGGGGGACGTGTCAGGCCCCATCCCTGAGTCGGAAACCTGAGAGGTAGGTCCTTGCACTCAGTCTTAATAAGCCCTTGCAGTGACAGTGATGGGAACTGCTGATTTGGACTGTCTCTCCAGGTTATGGGCTTGTTTCAGGGGGCTTGCTTTCCGGCAGAGAGAAAAAGAGAGGAGGGGCAGGAAAGCAAACAGAAAGGGGGGTAAGACCTGAGCGACCTGTGCGGGAAGTCTGTTCACTAAAGTGTGACCCTGGGCCACAGCAAGGGGCTCATTTGGAATCTGGGAGTGTTATTCCAGACCCTTCCTAAGGAATGGTGTGGGATAGGGAGATGTTTGCCCCAGGCCAGGCTGGCTAGACAGAAGGCTCAGGAAGTGTCCAAACCGCTGCTATACTGTCAACATGGGGGAGGACTGGGGTGCATTTTGGGGTGAAGTAGAGCGCAGGGAAGCATGCTCAGGGGGTCTCCCCCAGGGTGGACACACCAAAGGCACTCAGTAACTGCTCATTGACCTGACAGAGATTGCACCTTCCTGGTCTGCATGGAGTTTCCCCAGCTAGTTTTGATCTGGACATAGCAGGTATGTTTATGGGGCCTGGCCTGTAGGGAAGACCAGGAGTTAGTCAGAGGGGTTCTACCTGCATCCTGCCTTTGGAGAAACAGCCCGGCTCAGGGGAACGAGTCCCAGGCTTTTAGTACAAAGACAAGTGTTGTTATTATGTGTGTCCTTAAGCAAGTCACAAATTCTAAGCTTCAGGTTCCCCAGTTACAGAAGGAGGGCAGTCATTGCTTCTGGGTGTTTCTGTTCAGCCCTGTAGCCCCAGCGCCTGGTACATAATAATATCTGGCCACAACAGATGTTGAATATTTATCAAATAAAAGAAAAGGGAAGGGAAGAAGGAAAGAAGGAAGACTGGTTGGTTTTTGTGAGGCTTGTGGGAAACAATGCTTTGAAAATGCCTAGCATCGTGCTAGGCACAGAGATATTCTGTAAGTATATCTATCATGATGATGAAGAGGGACAAGAGGGGAAGGACAAAAGGGTTCAGAAAAAAATCGTCTAGAAGCCTAGAACTGGGCCTATATTCTTGCCCAAACTAGCTCTGCATGTCCAGTTCCTTTTCCTTCCGCGACACGCAGTTCCCCTACTTTCCAGCTCTTCCTCAGGGGCCACCTCCCCAGGGCTGCCAAGCCCACAGCCTTGGAGTTCCACGCATAGTGGGTGGCCAAGATGTTCTCAGAACTGAAATGAACTGCAAGTGCGGGGCCATGCTCGAGGGCTGGGGGTGGTGGTGGTTCCAGGGGTATTGACACATTTTCAATCCTTAATTACATGCTCATTACCTTACCTTGTTTCATGTCTAGGACAGCTACTCGTTGACCTTTCTGTTGACACATTTGCCACACAGTCATAGTAAGTGTTCTTAGTAACACCTTTCCCCTCTGTCGGCAAGTTACAGAGATGCCATTAGCTGCTTTTGCTTACATGACTGGAGGGATGCTCTTGCCTGGAGAGTGTTTAGATAGTCCCTGCCTTCCCCTAGCTATTCCTTCTCCTTTACCTTTGAATATCAGTACAAAAGACCAACCTGCCAACTCAGCTGACAGTGGAGGAGAGGAGGGGCCAAGGGTATTGACTAAATTTGCTGACAGTCCTTGGTTACCGATTCTTCTCCAAAGAGCATTCCTAGGCTTTGGGAATAAGACCTGAGTTGATCCCTAATCACAAAGTATTACGAACCCTGTGACCTTGAGCAAGCTGCCTAACCTTTTTGAGTCTAAATTTCCATATATATTGTATAGGGATCTTGGGTGGATTAAATGAAATAACATTTACAAATGCATCTACAATAGCCATACAAGCAAAAGTTCATTCCCTTCTTTCATCAGCCTGTTGGGCACAGAGCGCTGGTAGAAGCACGTAGATGCCCAGACCTTCGTTTCAAGCTCGGATACAGAGAAGCATGGACGGGAGAGGCGTCTGTGCCATGAGACCAGAGCTCCGTCTCACCCTGGGGAAGAACTGATTGGAGAAGTATTATTCCATAACTCTGCATCAGCTGTGCCGAACACAGTCATGGAAAGGTCCTTTTGAGCTCTTTGCCAAAAATAGAACATCATTCCCTTGTGCCATTTGGATTTTGATTGCAGATGGAACAATAAAGATAAGGAATGGGCCTAGAGTTTGAAAAAGTGAGTTCACAGAGGTAAACATATTTCTTTGGAATGTTGTCATTCTCTGTTGTCGCAGAGAGGATTGCTGTGCTGTTTGGTCCGACAGGCACCACAGTGGAGTGGACCCCACCACACACACCTACAGCTATGCATCTTTTTCTGTGAAATCAGCAACTGTTCACTCTTGAGCAGAACTGAAACAGCCTAGTGGGTATTTGTGCCCAGGAAGAAATCAGAGAGAAAGGAAAAGAAAGCTATTGTGGGGACATTGCTCTGATTTAGGCATTACTCTCCATTGTTTTTTGAATTTTCTCAGTGCAAACCAGCCCCACTTCAGCAAATGGAGTCATAGTTGGTTTTTCCCATTTGGGTATCGGTAGGCTTTGTTAGTTCCTTTCAAAAGGCACTGCAAACAGTCCTTGTTGGGTTATCATGCCTTCCAGCAAAGGCTGGGCTCTCGGGGCTGGTATGGAAGTAGAGCCTCGGGCTGGCCTTCTGCACCTGGGTCCTGCACAGCCTGCACACCCTGGCCGAGTTACAGGAGGGCACTGGACGAAGGCCTCCATGGGGAGACAGGCAGAGATGTGGCTCCAGTGTGGCTGTCATTTCACAGGCAGAAGGGAAACACAGCTCCAGCTCGGTTCACACCATGGCCCAGCCGAACTGTTCCAGCAGTGGTTTCTCACCGCTTTGACTGAAGGTCAACGAGTGAAATGTGGCCTTAGCCCCAAAGGCAGGGCCTAGGTCTTTGGTGTTGTGTGCTATTAAACCTGAGATGGAATCAGCGCTGGACTTACTGGGGGTAAGAAAAATTGGTATGTGTAGGGCTCTTCTCTGACTTACAAACCAGCAACACTTGGGCTGGGGGAAATAACCAGTCCTCGCCATCTCCTCTCCCGGGCATTTCACCCTCTGAACACAGCACACAGCAAACAGTGCTGTTGACTCAGGTGAGAAACAAGCATCCCGGACGAGGCCTGGGAACCAGAGCGCTTCCCAGTCTCTGGAGGCATCGCCCATCACTGTCAAGAACAGGCCTTCAGCAAAGACATATGATTTGAAACAAAATGCAGTTCAATCATATGCAGCCTATCAGCTTACACTGGATCAGAAAGGGTCAAAGGCCAAATGTTCTAAGTAGTGGGTTGAATGGTGGCCCTGCAAAGATATGTCCACGTCAAATCCCTGGAACCCTTAAATGTTATCTTATTTTGAAAAAGGACCTTTGCAGACCCAATTAAATTAAGGATATTAAGATCTTGAGGACATCATTCTCTGTTATCTGAGTGGGCCCTGAATCCAATGCCAAGTGTCCTGTGAGAGCCTGGAAGGAGGGGGAATGTGAAGATGAACAGAGGTTGGACGGATGGCGCTCCAAGCATCGCCGGCGGCCTCTAGGGCTGGGGAGATCCCCCTGGAGCCGCCAGAGGGGGCCTTGCTGGGCCTGGACCTTCTGGCCTCCAGAACTCCAGAGACATTTTTGCTGTTCTAAGCCATGCATTTCCTAGTAATTTGTTACAGCATCGCAGGGGCAAGCTCACCGGGTGACCGTGTTGCATCAGGAAGTTGCCTGTAAGCCAAAAAGATGCCCCAGGAGGCTTTTTGTGCAAAAGAAAAATCCTGCTTTGGGTTCTTTGTAGCAGTGCTATTGATGGGTTTTACTTTTCTTTATAAACTCTAATCCCCCCTTTTGTAATATAGCAGAGGAAAGAAAGAGCCTGCTTCTGTTCTTCCTTAAAGAAACTGACTATTACGGGCAAGGAGCGTGCATCCTAAAGCAAGATGGAGGTTCTCCGTCCCCCTTCTTGACATTCCTACCCCTGACAAAGCTTTGTCCAAGGGGTCTGAGCGCCACATTGCATGTGTTTTGGTTTCCTGGAGCTCATTTTGCCATCCTGAGTTCTTTGAGCTCTGCCTGTCAGCACCCAGAGGTAGGAGAAGATAACCAAGGACAGGTTGTGCATTTCATGTTCCGTTATTTTACCTACCAACATGGGAACTCTCTAAATCATGTCACAGCCTTAGCAAACCTTTGGTTTACAGGATGCCTGGTGGTTCTGAGATTGACTTTGTCAGCTGTGCCTTTCAGAAGCCCCCAAATACCAATTTTTAAGTTAGCCAACACACAAGATAAATACTTTAACTATCATTTTATTTCCATTTGGGCCAAGAGACAGTTTAGAAAAAGGTTCTATTGTAAGTACCTAGCCAAGGAAGTGTGGGAGGGCTGTTGATGCCGTTGTTTTAAAGTTAGCCTGTCAGTCATCGTGATTGAAACATAACTCCGCTGGCTTCCGCGAGGGTGATAAAATACTTTGCAAAAGGTTGCAGTATTGGGGGATGTAATAAAGTCTGCTTAGCTTCATTTCCAGTGCCACAGAGTCCTGGAACATGAGGCCCATTTCCTTATGCCTTGGGATTTGTCTGAGTTCCATGGATGCCTGGAAATGGCAGAACATAAAAACAGACATCTTGTTACAAGCAATAGCATTTTTTTTGTTTCATGGTGATGAACAAAATGTGAGTTTACCTACTGCTAATCCGTTGGATTTCCAGACGCATTTTACAAGGAGCCATAGAGATACGAGCAGATTTTGTGAAATAGGTAGGCCCCAATCCTACTGATGCTGGTACTCCCTGGACCCCCACATTTTCCATGGCTCTGTCTACAGCTCATACCCCAGAGGTCAGCTACATAGTTTCTTAGGAATCTATTTTATGGACACAAGGATTACCTGCAAATGAAGCCAATTCAGATCTTTAGTAATTAGGTCAGAATAGGTTCTCGAAATAGACATTATCAGAATTTCCCAGTGAGCTTTTTGAGAGTGGATTTTTCAAGTCTGGCCCCCACTTTCTGACTAAGCAGGTCTAGAGGGCGGCCCAAGAATCTGTGCTTTTAAATAAGATCTCCGCAGGAGAGTGGCCAGCCCCTGGAGCTGGGGAATTACTGAGCTAGTGTGCAGCAGACAGAATGAGCTTTGTTTGAAGGCCGAGTTACCCTAAGGACTGGACCAGGCCTGAAAGGAGTACTTCCTACTCACAACATACGAAAGGGGGTGGAGATCTGGAAATCTGTTTTGGAAAGAAACTTCCTAGGTCATTGAACTACATTTCATAGTTCTGACCCTCTCTCCGCACCAGTGGAAAGAAAGCCTGTTAGAGCCTTGGCTTCTGGGCCTTAACTACTGCTGTCAGTAAAATAGGAGAGGTCAGGAGCTGGACTAGCTGGGGCTCCTGGCTTGGAGGACGTGGGAAAGGGCAGACAGTTGCAGGCCAGAGAAAGTTAAACAGGAGGGGCAGAACAATGAGTATTTTACAGGCTACATTTCTCAGTCTGGGGAGGAGCGGAGGACGGCGCCAGGGCGTGCTGGTAGCACCCACGTCAGTCAGTGTGCTGCATGAGGGATCTGGGGCAGCCTTGAGAAGCACAAATGGGCTCCCCCCTCCGGTGTTTTTGAGACACTTCAGGGGAGCTGTTCTTGGCTCCTCACGTATCCTCTGCTCTGTGTGGCTTTGGGTACATCAGTCACAGCAGACCCAGACCTCGGAGGCCGAGGTGCAAAGACCCGGCTTCCTGCTGGTTCCAGCGTGCAGTCCAAGGCCATGCCCAGTATGGGCCATTCAGCCCCGCCCGGCTGAGGACGCTCGGGCAGGTACACACTTCAGCCTCTGGTACATGGAGAGCATTTTTAGTGACTCTATCACTGCGGTTTTCTAATGACAATGTCAGATGGCAAAGGGCAGGCAGAGCATCCCCTTCGAACTACATCTGGTCCCTTCTGGGATCCAGGACACAGAGGCTGAATCACGTCTGCTTCAGCCTTCACATCCGAGCTCAGCTCCACTCCCCTGGCCCGCAGGCGCACTGTGAGTGAGGCTGGAGAGCAGGGTGTGAGCGCCAGTCAACGTGCCCCAGGGGAGAAGGGGCCTGGCTCATCCCTGTGTGACTCTGGCTCATCCCTGTTGTGCCCAGCACCACCCATCTTATCCGGACACACAAGTCGTCTCCCCAGCATTCATCATTGCCCTGTCCTTGAACAATTATTGACTTTGAGTCAGAGGCACCTGTGCAGGCTTGAAAATGGATGTGCCCTTTCTTTTCCTCCGCCTTGCTTGTCTAGGGCAGATTTATGTCTTGGGAGAAGTTTCCCTCGGTTTTATTTTTGGTCTTCTGAATGTTGTGGCCCCATGTTATTTCCCACGCCTGCCCTTGTCGACACCAGCCCTGTAATTTCTGAGTCTCTGTGGATGCGGCTCTCCATACCTGAGCAAGGTTCCTGTCAGTCTGCTCACAATGTTTCTGCAACCCACCCCTCACACAGCCCTGGCAGCCAGACTGCCCAGCTTCCTAAGGCTCCGCCTTCAGCAGTTTCTTTTCTCCAATGAGCCTGGAAACTCATGGGGAGTGGTTTGCTTTTCACCCCAGAGAGCGCAGGTGAACGTGTGGGGCTGGGAGATCCGGGCGTGCAGTCCTCATCGCTGACTCACGGTGTGTCGCTAGGCGTGTGAGACACATGTGGAGGGGGGCCATGGAGGGGACCGAGTGGGGGACCCCCAGCACACAGAGCATGCAGAGCATGCCCAGCACGTCGTAAGTGCCCCCTGGTGCCAGCCTGTTCCTGCCATCAGCATCATCTACTCTCCATATTGCACACTGGTCAGGAACGGCTGGGCAATAGGTCTCCGAGTGTCCCCGCAAGGGGAAGCCAGTGCCTAGCTACCCCGGCTCAGACTCAGCCTCAGTATGGGAGAGGCTGCATCTGGGCAACGGACTCGTCTTCCCAGCTTCCGGCTGCATTGTATGTACTGTGTGCCTTTCGTGTGTCTAGTTTCCTTCAATGCTGTTTGCAATGTTATGTGGGTATATCGACAAATGTGTTTACTGAATTACAAATGAGGAAGGCCCCAAGGAGAGTGAACGGGGGGACTGGTGATATCCTCAAAGTGTTTCTGACCCATTTGGGGAAGCATTTTGCAGGATGAGGCAAGGTAGTAGATGACCAGGTGCCAGGTGAGCAGCCTGGAAAGTGTGGGCTTCTGGAGTTCTGAGGTCAGACATCAGGAGCGCAGAATGTCTGAAGTTGGACTGATCCCAGGAACACATGCTCTTCCAGTATTTCTGTGCTCCTGATAAACACAGTGGTGGATGACCTGGGACTACCCTCTTCCCCGGCAAGGCCATACTTGAGAAACAGCATCTAGTATTTGAAGCTTGTATCAGGGGATTGTTTTGCAGAGTGGGGCTCAGGGCAGAAGGGCAGCACTGTTGCCCTGGACAGAGGTTCATGGAGAGGGGAGATCTGCACTTGGAAGGAAAATAGAAGTGCCGGTTGGGCAAAGTTTGAATCCGTTGAGTAAGGTTTGCTGGGTGTTTTGGGCTGTAGTCTTCTCTCTCTCTCCGAAACCTTCAGGAAAGTCTTGGAAGTCTATTTGCATTTTGTTGTGAGGATATTGTGATCCAGTGAAAGCCCAGCAACCAAAGGGACCCCACTTGGTGTATGACCTGAACCTTGGAATATGCAGGTGCCATCAGGCTCCGTAAAGTCTTTCTGCACAAAAAATGGGACAGAGGCCCCTGTTTTCAGCAGATGCAACCACCTTCTGCATGAATTCCAGGAAACATCTTTTTACTAAGTGTGCTGGCGAAGGAGGTTCTGACCTCACACTCCATTCCTCTCCCACTCCCAGAGGCCCAGCAGAGCTGAAGCTAAGAATACGGGCCACGTCTCCTTCTCCGTAGGTGAACCTGGAAGGGAGCTGGCTGTAATCAGGCTACCTTGATAAGAGTGTAAAAGAAGCACTGGGATGTCCACTGAAATCAGCAGGGCTATTAAGAAAGATAGAGTTTATTCAGTCTTACTGAGAACCATGGCCAGACAATTAGGTAGAGAAAGAGTCTGATTCGACTGTTCTGCCGGCTTTTTGTCTAAGAACAGTTTATAGACCTTTTTACTCCAGGGGATACATCAATCAACATGTGAAAGCAGTGCATCAGAGATGCATTTGGTTAGTCTTAAGAGCAGACGATACACATTTCGGGGCTGTGCGTGAGAGAAGGCAAGGTTTAGGACTGCCACTCATTCTCCTGAAGGACTCTGTCAGTAACGTGGGAACCAGGCTCCTGACTGGCTTCGCCTTTTTGGAACATTCCAGGCTGTGTCTCTCCTTGGCCGTGAGCGAGGGGCTGCAGCAGTCTGGCTGACGCAGGCCAGGACGGCTGTACGGCATCCTCACACCATGGCATGAGTTGTCCTGGCTGACCTTTGGGCCTCTACCACTTTCACAGCTTCCCCTGACTGTGAGACCACCGTGAGGGACAATTAAAATTTCATTCTATTGACCATAAACACTCAACACACCTTCCTTCTGTTTCTTTAAGGTAGCATTTCTGCACTTGGCTGCTAATTGGAATCCCCCAGTGAGATCTAAAAAGTGCCATGCTTCCATCCCACCCCCAGAGACTCTGGTGTAACTGGGCTGGAGTGTGGCCAGGCCTCCAGGGGGGAACCACAGAGCTCCAAGCCTGTGCCCTTTATGATTTAGTTCCAAAGTGTGCTGCAGATGCCCTGAAGCAATTCAGACGTCTGTCTCCTGCACTCTCACCAGAGCCCCACGAATAGGTCAAGCACTGTCCTTCACAGGTAGTGTTCCTTGCCCGTGAGGATGGATAAAATGCCGTTTGTGCACCCAAATGGCTGTCACAGAATGGTTTTAAAACCAAGTAACCATGCTGACCAACAAAACAGTGTTGAGAAAGTAACCTAAAATTCCTATGCAACAACTCTCTGTTTTTAAAAGTAAGTCTCAGTTCCTGGCAGGTTAGAGAGAGGCCCACAGCCTTGGAGAGCCAGTCATTCTGCTCACACCAAAAACAAGACAGCAGTTTTTTAAGGGCAGGCACCTCTGATCTTTGCTTTTCGACTTTTTTAAACAAATCGGTCCCAGAAAGTGGCCCCCAAAAGCGGCTGGTGGCCCTCTCTAATGGTAAGTGGGTGAGGCAGAGAGGGGGAGCAGCAATGGGGCTTAGAGAGCCGCCCCCCCCACCCGAGTGCCTGTGAGGCGATGCAAGCATCACCGTCTGCCGCCAGAATGAGGTGACCCCAGAGCCATGGCCGGACGCCCCACAGGGTGAGGATGGCCTCAGGAGAGCAGGGCCACTTTGCAGCGAGTTTCCCAGCTCCAAACCATTTATCTGTGCTGTGTCGTGCATGCCGATGAGTAACACAACTTCCTTCTGTGAGGAAGCGTTGATGAGACAGATGCCTGTTGAGCAGGGCCTGTTTCTCAGTGCGCCGTGTTTGGGCCCCGAGGGCTCGGCGGGCAGCAGGTGGCCAGCCCTGCTCCGCAGGCCAGGTGGACGCTCTTCTGCTGCAGAGATGGGGCTCATCTGCTGGCGTGCCTTTGGCAAATGGCCCCCGATGTGGCACTGTCACATTTCTCTTTGGAGGGACACCTCAGACACTAAGGACAGCAAACACACAGGAAGGGTCACGGCCGTGTGTGCGGCCCTGAGTGAATCACCACGGCCCCACGGGGCTGCTCACCACCTCTGTCCCACCGTGTCCCGGCAGGGGACACCACATGGGCACGGAGGCTCTGGAGTGGGGGTGAGGGGCCAGAGCAGAGCCAGGCCCCTTGGGGACCGAGGCTGCTGCTTGGGCATTTCCCGCTGCCCACCTGCAACCAGCAGCTGCCGGCTGCCATGCTGGTCCATTTACACCCACTTCCTTGTATCTACTGCCAGCAAAGCCTCGCCCTAAAAGGCTTTCTTGTTCTGATGGAGCTTACGAAGAACAGGCTTTATTTGTCTCTAAATCTTTAGCTGATATTACTTTTCCCCGAGACTCAGTAGAAATGAAAAAGGATTACTTTTTATTTACTTGTGCCTTTCATGAAAGAAACTAATTTTGAGGAAGAAAAGTCCCTCCAATGTGAAATACCTCCCCTCCCTGCAGGCTCTCCGAAGGGACAGGGGACAAGCTGAAAGGCAGACACCCTTTGTCATTTACCGGGTCTGACAGCTGCTTCCTATCCTGCCGTTGAGGGTGACCTTCCTCCAGCTGATGTCTCTGCCCTGCTGGTGCTGCTGTTGGAGTGGAATTTTAGAGTCAAGCGTGGAGCAGGCTACCTCTGATAATGAAAGACTCGGAGAGTTTGCTGAGTGTGTTATTTAATTAGTGGCACTTGTGTCTGGAGTGTGTACAACCGTGTAGTTGAATAAAAGGCGTATTTGCTGAGGGATTATAGACAAATACCCCAGGATCGTCACATTGAGAATTTGTTGAGGCTCAGCACATTTAAAATACAGCCTAATGGGGTCATTATACATTTTCCTCTCCGTCATTTAAAAGGCACTGCCGTTGATAGACGGGTGTTCTTTTTGCCTTGCATGTGTGCTTAGATTACAAGCCCCCCAAAATCCTTAGGCTAACAGATAAATGTCTATTGCCCGGAGCAGGGCCTTTCCTCAAAAACAAAAAGACGAAATCTTTAGTGCTGCATTTTGAGTATGAAATTGGTGGTTAAATACATTGCAGTTTACTTCAGTTGCTCACAACTTGGCTAATCCGAATTACTTTCAAGTTCTGCCTGAGAGCAAAAGATCGAAGGGTGAAAACTGGCAAGAAAACACAGGTGAAGGCTTTCCCTGAGGTTCTAGTGCTTAGAAGGAGACGCAGGTTGTGCAAAGGTAAAGATGAACATGCCCTGTACAGAGGCGTCAGCGGTCTGCAGAGGGAAATCTCTACAGATCTATCGCTACACGTGTTCACATACTATGAGCGGCCCAGTTTTAAGCCTGTTTTCTCCCTTGTGTGACTGGGCAAGTTATAGCCATTCTCTGGACCACAGTTTCATCTGTTGTAAAAGAATAGGCTGAATTATATGCCCCTTAACCTCCCTGTTGGCCCAAAGATGCTCAGAGTCTCTATTATTTCTCAGTAGGGCCATGGAAACTGACTATCCCACTGAAAGGAGAGAGAGCTGATTGATCACATTTGGGACTTGAGGGTTATTTTTTCCTGGTAGGACCCCTGAAGATCTGCAAAGCCATTTAAATGTGCCCTGCTAAAGGGCTGGAAGGCTCCCCCAATATCAAAAGCCCAGCTATGTGGTCCAGGGACAAGGGCCCATGTCAGGGTCCTGCCCCCCCAATCCCCGCCCCCACCCCCAGTCATGGCAGACAGTGGAAACAAAAGGCTAAGTGGAGTGTGCAGAGAGGCCCTGAGGCTGAGCCCAGTGGGTGCTTTTTCCTGGGTGGGAAGGGAAAGCCGTCTGCACAGAGCATCTAGCAGCCGGCTCCTGAGATAAGGACGCCCAGTCCGATGTGTGGGAACCTTGCTCCGTCTCACTTCAGCCCTGTAAGGTAGACCTCATAAGCCCGGTTTCCAGCCGGGCAGCGGTCACAAAGTCAGTACGGGGTTGGAGCCCGGCCAGCTTAGTTCTGGAGACCAGCGTCCTCACAGCTGCAGTGTCCAGAGTGGTGGCCCCTAGCGGCATGTGGCTGAGGGGCCCTAGGAAAAGTGCCCAGTTAAACTGAGATGTGCTGGAGGTGTAAAATATCTACTGGGTTTCCAAGACTGGCTCTAAAAAAGGAAGGTAAAATAGCTCAATCATTCTCTATATTCATATAATATCTTTATAATTTTTTATATTATGAAGATATGAAAACACTGAAATAATAACATTTGGATATATGGGTTTAAATATAACAAATTATTCACATTAAATTACTCTGTCTTTAATGTGGCTGCTAGGAAATTTACGATGAGACGTGTGGCCCCCATCCGGGCCCCACTGGGTAGCACCGCTCTGGGACACCATCCTGGGAGCTGGGCTCTGCACTGAGCACGGAGGGCAGCTGGCCTGCAGGGGAGGAGAGGGGATTTTATGAGTGTCTGGACAGTTTAGTATTTGAGACCATGGGCTCTGGGTTCAAGGTAGGCTTGGGACTTACTTGCTGTGCAATGTTGTTCAAGTTACTTTGCCTATCTGTGTTTCTCTTCCATCAGCTACTGCTGAGGGTGGGGAAAATAATAGTATCTACCACACAGAGTTGTTATGAGGACTAAAGACGCACATGTCAGGCACTGAGCATAATACGTAGCCCAGAGAAAGGTCTAGACTCTAAAGAAATGTAAGTTATTGTCCCTCATTGATTCACTCAGCAAGTGTTTATGAGTACACACGATACGCCAGGAGCTGTTCCAAATGCTGGAGGTGATGGCCCTGTCCTTGGATACTTACCTGCTAGTGGGGGAAATAGACAAACAAATAAATCTATAATGCGGTAACAGGGGATGGCGGGCACTATAAAGAAAAATAAGGCTGGTTTAAGGGCTAGAAGGAAACACAGGCACTACTTCAGATTTGACACCTGGGACAGGCCTTTCTGAGGAGGTGACATGTAGGTCAAATCTTCAATGGAGGGAAGAAGAAAGAATTTTAGGCAGAGGGGGACAAGAGGTGCCAGGGCCCCGACGTGGCGGAGGCATGTGTGCTGTGGTCAGTGACAGCAGGAACCAGGACGGCTGGGGGAGCAAGTGTGCGGGAGTCACCGGAGATGAGACTGGATTTTATCCTACGCCCTTTACTGTGGCCTCCAGGACCTCAGGTGACTGGGCCCTGGCTGGCTTTCCCAAGTTTGGAGGAGGGCACGATCTGCTTCCCATTCAAAAGGATCATGACACACGTACTATTTTAATGTGTTCATGCTTTTGTATGACCTCGGATGAGTTTGAGGGTATAGATGTGTATTTTAAGAGCCCTAGTCAACAGCTGATGTATGATACTCTATATAAAGAAATTATATTTTTAACTACAGTATCATTAGAGCTTATCTAAACAAGGGAAGTTTGTAGGTTTTACTGAAAAAAAAAAACTTTTAAACTTTTACACTACGTTTCATTTCCATCGAGTCTCATTTCATAAAGGATTAAAGAAATTAACCACACACATGATCTTCCACCTTAAAAGAAAAAACGTTGCCAACAGATAACAGACCCCGGAGAAAAGAGTGGTGATGCAAAACTTTGATAGTGTGTCAAAGATAAATGCTGATTTACTACATCAGGCATATTCCTTGTTCCAAATGGATAACTCCAGACCTTGCAAGAGTCACGGGGCAGATTGGACCAGGGAGGGGCAGAGTTCTAAGAGTGGTTGGGGCTCCGCAGGGCCAAGACTGGCCTTCTGCCTGCTAGGAAGCTTCCCTTTCCTGAGCTACGGCCCTGGCTTATTATTTCTAATTAAAAAGTGATTCAAGCAATATCATGGGCTTTCGGTTCTTCAAAGCAATAGCCCACCGTCTGTCTGCAGCAAAGAATGCCAATAGTTCTAAACTTTCTGTGGGCCTCATTGGAACAAGATGGGGAGCGTTAGCAGAGGAAAATTGCTGAGAACATCTAATTATATTCAAAGCCATTTTTGCCTGTCTTAAAGGAATGGAAATGATCTGCAGGTTTTTATAGACCTTCTTGACCTAAAGATATTGGCTGGTGGAAAGAGAATCCTCGATTGGGTTCTTTTAATGCTTTAATTATTATGTGATCTATCATCTTACGCACTGACTCGCCCACTTTGAAAAATCTTTTAAATACGCATTAAAATTGATTGGCTCATCCTAGACTGTGAGGGGCTCTTGGACGGCATGTAATTGTATGTGGGCATGGTGGGGTAGACATAATCGACTCAAAGTCAACTAATTTATGGTAGGGTAAAGTAGTGAAATCAGTTTGGTTACAGGTGAGGCTGCCGTTGTACTGGCGACGTGTACAGAACCCAGCGGCAGCTTGCTGGTTCCCGAATCAGTCTCACTGCTTCAGATCGGCCATCAGCTCCGCTGGTGCAGGGCCACACTTCACCTGCTGTGTCTCAGACAGTGTCTGGCTCAAAGTGGGATCACAACCAATAGCTGGTGATGGAGTTCTACCACCTCAAGGTCAAAAGGGTCCCGCAGGAGGCAGTCTGCCTGGTTGTAGCCAGGACTCCTGACAGCAAATAAGGAAACCCATTTCAGATGCGCCACCAGATACATCTTTAATTACACCTAGGCCTTACCGACCTTTTAACTGTGAAGGATGAGTGGATGCAGGAACCCACTCCCTCTCTTTACCTTTTTTTTCTCCCTTCGTGCTGGGGGCTTCTCCTGCATCTGCCTTCTCCAAATGATGAGCCGAATGCCCGCCAGCAACCTCCAGTCCAAGGCACCCCTTCCAGGCCTTCTCTGTGCCCACATACCAGATGGTAGGAAAGAACTCTCATTGGCCGAGCTGGGGTCACATGCCTCCCTGTGGCCTTTTGATGAGATTGGCAGTTCCTGTCTGCTACGCCCCATCCTATTTTCTGCTTAAATCTCTCTACGATCTTCTAAATGTTCTGAAATTCAAGAACTAATTGCAGACTCTTGGTGAAAACCTCCTGTCGCTACAGGAAACCCTAACTGACAGGTCTTGAATGGAGCCTTTGGGAGTCCTCACTGATCCCAGAAATGCAACAGCAACACATTATGGTCTAATTACGATTAGCTGGGATTCACTCCTGTTCATTGAATGTCGTTTTAATTTTCAGGAAAATATTCAATCTTTAACTGTTGCCGTGGAGGGAAGCAGGGGGCTGTGCTGTCCATTTAGCAGGGTTATGACGTGGACGAGGTGGCCTGTGTGAAGCCCCAGCACAGAAACTGGCGCATATGCCGGGCTCTTATCCTGCAGTTAGTAAAGAAGGAGGAATAAGCTCTGTCTCACGCCCCAACTTCATTGTACAACTCTTGTCTTCAATTAGGTAGAGTTTAAACAAGGAAGGAGTTTTCTAAACAGAGACCCAGCAGTCTTAGTGTAAAGGTGGGTGCAGGCTTTGGAGTCAGACTGCTTGGACTTGAACCGTGACTCTCCCTATTTACCCTGAGAATGTTTGGGCAAGTCCCATAGCGCCTTCAGCCTCAGTTTGCATATCTGAAAATTGGGGCAATACTAGAGGGTGGTTGTGGGGTTTAATTGAAATAAAACCTGTAAGGTGTTTGGTATCGTTTGTCCGCAGCAAGCTGTCCGTAAGTGGTATCACTCAGGAACATTAATAATAAATTGTCTCTGTGGTGGTGTCTGTGACTGTGTTCCTGAAATCAGGATCTCGTTGACCAGTGCGGCCTCTTAGGAGGATGGCCACAAGGAGGAGAATCAACTCTCCAAGGTAGTAGCAGGTATCTGCAAAGATGATGTGCTGTGATTATTCTCTTCCAGTTTAATCCTATTATGGAAATGTTGAATATCCAGCCAGCAAACAGACCATACATTAAAGTCAATCTCATCCTTCCTTTTTTGTTCTTAAAAGAAAACTTTCTGTTATCTGATTTATTTTTAGTTCTTTTTATGGTGAAATATAACACATACAGAAAAGTGCTTAAGAAATATATATAACTTATAGAATTAAATAAAGCAAACAAGGATCTTGCCACCGCGATGACAAGGGTGGAACATTGCCACCCCCGGCCACCCCCCTCTCCCCTTCCAATCACACCCTCTTCTCACTTCCCTGCAGAGGTAACCACAGGGCTGGGTTTATGGGGGTTGCTTCCTCTTATAATTTGACCCTCTGAATGAATGCATCTCTAAACACTCTTAGTTTTGCCTGTTTTAGAGCTTTGCGTGAATACAATCACACAGTATGTTTTCTTTGTGTTTCTGCTGTTCCACCTTCTTGCAAACACTTGATATTGTCAGTCTTCTAAAGTTTTGATTATTGTGGTGGGTATATAACGGTATTTCATTGTGTTTTAAGTTTACATTTCCCTGATGACTAAAGATTATTGGCCATTTCAATACCTATTTTTTATGAAGTGCCTGTTCAAATCCTTTTGTATTTTCTATGGGGCTGTTGATCTTTTCTTAATGATTCGTAAGTTTTTTTTTTTCTTTTAACAAAATTACCTTCTGGATATTGGTCCTTTGTTGGCAATGTATGTGGCAAATACCTTCTCCTACTCTATGTCTTGCCTTTTTATTCTCTTACTGGCGTTTTTTGCTAAACAGGATTGCTTAATTTGAATGTAATCCAATTTATTAATCTTTCTTTATGGTAATGTTTTTTTGTGTTCTATGTAGAAGTCTTTCCCCATAGCGAGATCATGAAGATATTTTCCTCCATTATCTTTCTAAATGCTTTATTGTTTTGAATTACATTTTTAATTATAATCTACTTGGAATTGACTTGCATATGGTGTGAGGTAGGGTAGAGTTTCATTAGTTCTCTACCAGGATAGTCAGTATTCCCAGAACCATTTGTTGCACGGGTCTTTCTTTCCCCACAGGTCTGTGATGTCATTTTTATTACAAATCGGGTGTTCATATATGCCTAGATCTGTTTCTGGCTTTCTCTTCTGTTCCAGCAGTCTATCTATCCTTGTATAATAGCATGTTTTTTAACTTGGATAGCCTTATAATTAGTCGACACCCTGTAGAATAAACTGTCCTATGCTTCTAACTTGTTCTTTTAATAGTCCCTGGCTACATTTCCATAAGCATGAGAATCAACCTGTCAATTTTCACTACAAAATGGAACAAAAATGTCTATGGGAATTTGGATGTGAGTTACACTGATTTATAGGTCAATTTGAGAAGAATTGAGTCTTTATGCAATTGAGTCATTCATGTCTCCATTTATTTAATTCTTCTTTAATGCCTCTTAAGAACTGCTTATAGTTTTCTGTCTGGATGTTACGTATCTTTAATTACTCCTAGGCATTTGATTTCTGATGCTCACACAGGTATCCCCAGCTTTTTGAAAGTTTGCATTACACCTACCGACTGTAATGCTTCTACGGAGACCTACATTAGTACTTGCTGTCACTAACCGAAATTAATCAGAAGAGGACTTTTGTTTTTTATGAAAAAAGGCAAAAAGCAAAAACAGCATGCAGCATTTGTTTGGAATGAGCCATCAGAGGCAGTGCACACCCCAGGAAACTAGAGGGGTCCCACCAAGCCTCTTCCTGGGACATGATGCTCAGCATCCCAGCATGGAGCAGCCCTAGCTGTGAATTCTATCTGTGAGCAGCATCTGGGTTTTAGCTGCGGTTATTTTGTGAATCTGCTATCAAGACATGTCAGAAGGTATCAGAAAAGCCTGAGAGATTATGTCTTGGGTCAGGGACTGCTCAAAACTTTTCCACACCAATTAACGGTGGTTGCTTTTTCACTTCGCACCATATGGCTCATGAGAGGTTTCATAGGAACGCTATGCTTTCAGATGGTGGGGGAAGCCTTTATAAGCTAATTTTAAATACTTTCATTTTTTTAACTGTGTGGCTGTCACGGCCTGAATGTTTATGTCCTTCCAAAATGTATATGTTGAAGCCCTGACTCCCAATATGACAGCAATAGGAGATGGGGCCTTTGGGAGGAGTTCGGTTAGGCGAGGTCCTGCGGGTAGCTGCTGCCATGATGGGATTGGTATCTTACAAGGAGAGCAGGAGACGGAAGCTTGCTTCCTTCACGCGAGGACACAGTGAGCAGGTGGCCACCTACAAGTCGGAGGAGGGCTCTCACCAGAACCTGACCTGCTGGCACCTATCTCAGACTCACAGCCTCCATAACTGCGAAGCATAAATTTCTGTTGCTTAAGGCAGCCAGTTTATGGCATTTTGTTATGGTGGCTCAACCTAACACACTGGCTGATAGAGAGAAATTTAAAAACTTTTATTCAGAGGGCTTGTTAAGTTTGTTAATTTCAATTTGTTTCTCAGTGGATTATTTTGTATTTTCTGCATATATCATATTGTCTGCAAATAGTGACAGTTTCAATGCGCTCAGGAAAAGTTGCTCATGTTTATATTCAAGAGATTTTTGCCTGTGTTTTTCTTCTATGAGTTTTATGGTTTCATGACTTACATTCAAGTCTTTCATCCATTTTGAGTTTACTTTTCTAATCCTTCTACCTTGTATTGCTCTGACTTTTGCACTAGCTAGGACATGAGTACATTGTGAAATAACAGGGCAAATAGTGAATATTCTGTGTGTGTGTGTGTGTGTGTTTTAATTGAGGTATCATTGATATACAATCTTATATTGGTTTCAAATGTACAATACAGTGGTTCAACAGTTACCCATATTATTAAATCCTCACCCCCTCTAGTGCAGTCACTATCTATCAATGTAGAAAGATGTTACAATATTCTCCATGCTGTACTACCATCTCTGTGACCAACTTATTTTGTGATTGCAAATTATTGTGCCCCTTTATCACCCTCACCCTCTCCATCCACCTGCCCCAACTCCTCCCCCTTGGTAACCACTAGTCCCTTCTCAGTGTCTATGAGTCTACTGCTATTTCATTCATTCTGTTTTGCTTTGTTTTCATATTCCACAAATAAGTGAAATCATATTGTATTTGTCTTTCTCTGCCTGGTTTATTTCACTTAGAATAATATCCTCTACATCCATCCATGTTGTTGCAAATGGCAGGATTTCTTTTTTTATGGCTGAAAAATATTCCATTGTGTATATGTACCACATCTTCTTTATCCATTCATCTACCGTTGGACACTTAGGTTGCTTCCATATCTTGGCTATTGTAAATAATGTGGTGATAAACATAGGGGTGCATATATCTTTTTTAACCAGGGATTTTTCTTTTCTTTGGGTAAATTCCTAGAAGTGGAATTACTGGATCAAATAGTATTTCTATTTTTAGTTTTTTGAGGAACCTCCATACTGCTTTCCACAACGGTTGTACCAATTGACATTCCCACCAACAGTGTAGGAGGGTTCCCTTTTCTCCACATCCTCGTCAACACTTGTTAGTTCTTGTCTTTTGGATGGTGGCCACTCTGATAGGTGTGAGGTGACATCTCATTGTGGTTTTGGTTTGCATTTCCCTGATGATTAGCAATGTGGAGCATCTTTTCATGTACCTGTTGGTCATCTGTATTTCTTATTTGGAGAAGTGTCTGTTCAGGTCCTCTGCCCATTTTTTAATCAGGCTACTCATTTTTTGGGTCTTGAGGCATATGAATTCTTTATATATTTTGGATGCTAACCCCCTTATCAGATGAGTCATTTACGAATATATTCTCCCATATTGTAGGATGACTTTTTGTTCTGTTGATGGTGTCCTTTGCTGTACAGAATCTCTTTAGTGTCCCACTTGTTCACTTTTGATTTTGTTTCCCTTGCCCAAGGAGATGCGCTCAGGAAAAGTTACTCATGGTTATATTCAAGAGATTTTTGCCTGTGTTTTTCTTCTATGAGTTTTATGGTTTCATGACTTACATTCAGGTCTTTCATCCATTTTGAGTTTACTTTTGTGTATGGGGTTAGACAATAATCCAGTTTCATTCTCTTGCATGCAGCTGTCCAGTTTTGCCAATGCCAGTTATTGAAGAAGCTGTCTTTTCCCCACTGTATATCCATGTCTCCTTTATTGTGTATTATTGGCCATATATTGGTGAGTTAATATCTGAGCTCTCTATTCTGTTCCATTGATCTATGGGTCTGTTCTTGTGCTGGTACCAAATTGTTTTGATTACTGTAGCTTTGTAGAAGAGCTTGAAGTCAGGGAGCATAGTACCCCCAGCTTGTGAATATTCTTATTAAAATTTCAGCTGAATGGGATTTAATGTTTCACCTTTAAGTATAAATTCCCTCTAGTTTTCCTGGAACTTGTACATTTATGAAGTTGGATGTTGAATTTGATAAACATTTTTTTCTGCAATGACTAAGATGATCCTATCATTTATTCTTTATTAGTCTGGTGAGAGACTGCCGAATGTGAAACATTCATTGGTCATAATGTATTATCCTTTCATAGACTATGTACACACACACACACATGCACAAAATTACTCTGTCTACCTGTCTGCTATTTTTTAGGAGTCTGGCATGTGTGTTTCCATGTGCAATTAATTAGCCTGTAGACTTTCTTTCAGTTATGCTCTTGTCAAATTCATGTACAAGTTGAAGAGTAGAAGAATCCCTTTTTCCCTTTCTTCTCTTCTCTAGCAGAATTTGTCCCCTCAGTCATAAGATTCTCATCAAGGATCTTACTCTTATTCAGATTCTTGTTTCTTCTGTGGTAGAATTTACCAGTAAAACTATCTGGGCCTGACATTTTCTTTGTGAGGATGGTTTTAATTCAGGTATGATTTCCTAAATGTTCACCAAATTATTCATATTTTCTTTGTTACTTTGTGGCAGTTGGGGTTCAGTGTATTTTTTTCTAGACACTTATCAATGTAATCCCAATTTTCAAACTTATTGGTCTAAAATTATTCATTATGTTCTCTTTTTAATGATGGCAATATCCAGAATGATGTTTGGTGTATTCAGTTTCAGGTTTTATTTCCTGCCAATGAATATGTGTCATAATTAATAGTAAATTACTCTCTAGACACACCTTTAGTTGCATCCACAAGTTCTGGTCTTCTTCATTCAGCTCAAAATTGTTTCTGATTTTCATTTGATTTCTTTCTCTTTACAATTCCTTTTGTGTGACTCTGCCCGTGATGAATTCTCTCAGCTTTTGTCAAAAAATATGTTTATTTCATCTTCATTCTGTACAAATATGTTAATGGGTATGGAAATCTAGATTGGCAGGTATTTTCATTCAAGCTCTTTAGAGCATTCATGTCTTCTTATTTTGTTTGTTTTTTGTTGCCTTTGGCCTAATTATTACTTCTTTAAAATTAATTTCTTTTTTCCTCAGTACTGAATCTAACAACTCGCTCTTTGCATTTGGTTTTCTGCAGTTTCATCATGATGTACCTAGTGCGGATGCTGCTTTGGCTTTGGTATATTCCTGAATTTTGGGACTGGTGGCTTTGACCAGATTAGAAACATTCTCAGCCACTAACTGTAGCTTCCACTTGAACTCCATTTAGGAACTTTGAATAAATTATTTGACTTTCTCATTACATTCTATGTTTTGGACCTCTCATGCTTTTTCCTACTTTCCTTTCATCTCTTTATGCTATATTCTGAATATTGTCCTACAGCTCATCTTTAAGTTCAGTAATTCTCTTTCTGGCTGTGAAAAACGTGCTAAGTTCATTCACTGGGTTATTGCATTTTTCAATTCTAGAGTTTCTATTTGGTTATTTTTCATACCTCCATTATTTTTACAGATTCCAGCTCTCTGCTGAAAAATTTTTAAATCTTGTCTTTTCTATCCAGAAACAAAATAACAGTTATTTTTATTGTTACGTCTGATAATTCCAATTTCAGATACCCTTTAATTGTAATTTTATTTGTATTACTTCTCTCTGCATGGTCTCTGTGTGTGGTATGGGTCTACACACACTCATGTATTGGACATTCTAGTTAAAAAAATACTTCTAGAAATAATTTAAGATCTCGGCTGGTATTATTTTCTTCCAGATATGACTTTTTCTTTGATCCTGCCTGGAACCTTAATGGGACTAGGCATTTGGGATCACCTTGATTCAGTTTGTGGGGCTGAGACTTTATCAGTTGTCCAGATGATTTGAAATTGGGCTGAAGTTGTTACCAGGGTTGGTTCATTCTTTTTCTAAGGGTATCACTTTCCCAGATCTTTGCATTTCCACCCAGGTATGGAGACTTAGAGGGGGACTCACCATTGGCAACCCAACTTTCATTGCATTGGCTCCATCTGCCTCTCCAAGACTCAAAAGTGCCCTTGGGGGGAAAGCGACGCTAAATGCTAGGCTTTTCTCTCTGGACTTCTGGCGTCTCTTGGGTCTTGACTCTAACCTTTTACTACCTTGTTGCTTTTAACACATGCTCACTTATATTCTGCACAATTTTTCTAGCTGAGCACAGTGGGAAGTTTGTTTTAAATTATTTGGTCTGTTAAGTAATAGAAGCCGTAGTCACTCTTTTTCCTTTCTTTCTTGGTGATCTGGAAGCATACTACCCTATAGATTTATTCTTTAATTAATTTTTAAACAAACTTCTCATAACTTGCATATTTCCATATTTTATCATCTTTAATATATAATAGACATTACAGGGGAAATAATAAATCTGCATATGGGCACAGTTAATGGACACTACAGTCTCCATTTTCACCACTCATGATAATTGGTGGTAGGAGGACATAGAAAATGTCTTGGATTCTCAGAAGTATTAAACCAGAGGGAGCACATTTTAGAGGTGCTCTTGTTAGCGTGTTTCGTATGTGTTGTTTTATGTTATCCTTATAATAAGCCTAGAATATAATTAAAGTGCTTTACATCACAGTAATTCAGAGGGTGCAAAAGGTGATGCATCCAGGTGCAGGGAGTTAGTGGCAATGTTGATGGGAAGTCACCTGAGATTATTTAAAGATATTTCCACTGCGAGTAAAAACCAACCCAGATGTCATTCTTAGGAGACTGAAAACTGTCTTTTTATACTTTGATTTGGCAGTGGATATGCCTGGTACTTAGGACAAGTGGCTTAAAGATAGATTTCCTTCCTTTTTTGGTGGGGGAGGGCTGGGGCATGATTTGTACAGAACCGTAATGTTCACCTTAATGGCTCTTTCTCTTCCAAGCACATTCTAGGAAGTCCTGTGTAGAGCTCAAGATATAAGCATTTGCTTCAGAGGAAGCATGACCTGCCCCCTGACCTTTTTTCTTGATTCCAAATTATTTGCAAGGACTCTAGCAGGGGAAACAAAGTTTGCTCCGTGACAGGGCTGCACAATGGGTACAGAGAACTAAACTAGTGAGGTCAGAACATTCAGGTCTGGAGAGGGCAAGCAGGAGGCGGCCGGTGTTCTTCCCCTAAAAGAGTCGGGCACCAAAGAGCAAGAGTGTGTTTGCAGGACAGTTTCCCCCATACTCTCTTTCCCTGTCTTTGTATGGCTCTTTTCCTCTCCAAAAGACATATTCTGCCTCACGTTTTCTTGAAGGACAAAATAAGGGGAAAGAGGAAGAAGCAAGGGCACATGAGTAGAACTGGGCTAGGGTCTAATTCTACTGACACCGTCGGGACAAGCAAGTCCTCGTGGGCCATTCCGACTCTCTAAATGTTCTCTCCTTCAGCCCTACCATCCCTTCCCTCTGTTTTTCGGACTTTAATAAATAAGACACTCATGTTCTGTACTCCTCACCATTCACAATAAATGAAAGGCAGTGAATATACTGCAGTGTCTTGTGGCTCCTCAGAGAAGTATTGACACCAGAAGGGGCACAACTGAGAGCTGGTGCTTGTGTGTCCTGAAGTGACTGGCTGAGCACCGACATGATAACTTGATTGATGCCCCTGGAACGTACAGAATAATGGAGCACTTATGCTATCAGTGGTGACTGAGGGGCATTTTAGGCATAGAATGGAGTGAATTGTTTAAATATTAGCTCTTACGGAGTGATGGGTCAGAGAATATTAATGTCAGTTTTTATAGCCTTTCTAAATCTTCACCTCTGTGACCACTAGGAGAATCTTCTCCCCACTCTCCTTTCTGGCAGAGGCCAGTAAATGGGGAATGTGGATGGAGACCACACAGAGAGAAACAAGCAGAGAAAGAAAGAAAGAAAGTCTTTGGATTTAGAAAGCTTTTGCTGTACAAAAGTACCCAAGTGATGTGTGATACGTCACCATTTCTGAAGGTGGAGGTGATAGGCTTTGTGTCATTATACTCTTGCAAGATGCAAGTAGAGCTTGATACTCTTACACATCATTTTCAGCTTTCCCAGAAAGGACTATGTGCCGAGGGTTTGTGTAGTTCCAAGATTCATCAGGGTTAACATTAACTATGGGTCACTGGGCATTCCCATCGCTAGAGGAGCCAAATCTCAGGAGAGTGCTGTCGGGTCTGTAGCCGTCAAGGGCTCATGGAAATCTTTTGTGTGAACTACCGGGTATGAGTTAGAGTAAGCTGGAGCTTAGGAAAACCTTAAAAAATAAACTAAACGTAAAATCCATTTTGGAGCCATGGGGTGGAATGTCTCAGAACGTCTACAAAGGGAGGTTTTTCAGGTCTGTCATTTAATGGGACAGTAGATTTGATTTTTTCTAAAGTCACTGTGATTCCATGGTTAGACCAGAGGAGCTTGATTTATATTTATCTCATCCAAATAATAGAGTCTATAATTCCTTGCCACTGAAATCTGGTTCTATAAATGAAATCTGCATAGAGGAGGAGGAGGGGCAGCACAATCCAGTAGAAACATGGATTGGAGGAGAAGGAAAAAGCAAACTGAAATCTATTGCTGTGTTTATGACGATGCATCTCTTTTTTTGGGTAAAGAGCTTTGACCATACTAAAGTAACATCAGCCTTAAACAAGGGATCTTCTCCTGCACTTCCATGCTGAAGAACATATTCCCACTCAATTTGGTGATGGCCAAAAGCATATTGGCAACCCTTTTCCTTGGTATTGATGATACCCCCTCATGGAGATTACCCAGTGGGTATAGTATCGAACTAGTCAAGGAGCTGCAGTTAAAACTCCCCTGAGAAAATAGGAGAGGCTGTGATCTGCTCCCTGGGCCCTTCTCATCAGAGGCTGCTGTGCTGAGAGTAAACCCTCTCTGAGAAGGTGGAGCATTTTTCTAAGCTGGTTGGGTAGATTTCAAAAGGTGCAATTCAGTGACCAGAAGACGTGCTTAGCAAGCAAGCCTGTACTTTCCTTGTCCACCTCAACTGTCCATGCTGATGCTATAAGTATGGTGCAGTGGCTGAAATTATGGTGATTTTTGAAAAAATGCCAGAGTCGAAATTCTGCCTTGACAGTGTATCTGTTAAATACTAATAATGTTGCTTTGGGCTGACTCAGTTGCTTTGAACTTGCACAGCTCCTGTTATGAGTAAATGAGAGGCAACCAATTATCTATAAAATAACAGCATGCACAGAGGAGAGGCTGACGAATTACAAATGAACTCCACTGACACAACGGGGTGTAGAAACCTGCTCTGACTTCCCAGCAGCTAGGGGTGATGTTTGCCGATTTCACCAACAGCATAGCCCACTCAATTCAAACCTCAATTCAAACAGGGCGGGAGTGGGGACAGGGAGGTGATAACAGCTTCCCCTACTCGTGGTACACGTCACTGCTTTAAAATTAAGTAGGAGACTCAACATGGCTGTGTAAAGGCAGCAAATCCTGGTAGAGAATACCTAAATAAAGGGTTAGTGTGTTCCTGGAAGGATGTAAGGTGAGCTAAGGAAGGCAGATCCCCTGTCTTCTAATGTGACTTGACACTATAGGAGCCATCATGAAGCTCCTGCCCCAGCGCGCAGAACAGTGCGTAGGGAGCGAGTGCCTACATTCACCTAAGCAGAAGGCAGATATTAAATCCCTGGAGTGAAAGGATGGCCAGCCGCCTCAGGGATCTGTCTGGGGGTGCGTGAGACAGCTGCAGCTTCATTCAGCAACCCTCACACTGTTGGGTTTTCTATGCATGGTGAAGGCAGTGTCTCTTTTTCACTATTGCTTGAGAAACTGCAATTCAAAGTCACTTTCTGCAGGGTGAAGGATACAGAGAGTACATCGCCAACCCAAGCAAGGGAAAACCAAGAGAATTTGCATTTGGTTTTCTGCCGGGTTCCATGAGAATTCTTCCACAGAGCCAAGGTAATGCTGGTACCCTGAGGGCTTCAAGGGGCTCAGGAAACAGTTGATAGTTTGGGAATGTTTCTCTCTGTGGTCTGGGGCTAGTCTTGTCATGCTGAGGATTAATCTGGGTTTATATGAAGGAGCTCCTGGACAGTGGTTTCCACTGACTGAGGGGTCGATCGGCATTTCCACACCAAACTTTCCGCACGGAGCAGCTTGTTGCCTGTTACAGCCGCTTTTCCTACGTCGGGCATCTCTGGGTGCAGGTGTGCACATTCTTCTCCGGAATATGTTTGTTCAAACCCAAGTGGTAAGACCGAGGCCTGAGCGTTGGTCTCCCGAGAGGACTGATTTCAAATAGATGCACTCAGCAGAGGGCCAGTGTGCCTGTGGCAGTAGTGGGGCGGGACGCCAGGCTTCCTGCCGTGGACTCGGGTCCCCCCAGGTGCCTGGTGAGAGGCCTGGGGAGCACTGGCTTTGGAGGAGCTGGCTTGCTCTGGGTTTGAATTCTGATCTCCAGTGCTGTTTGCCAGAGATGGAAACCATTTGCCTGTTTCAGATCACAGGTGTTCTACCCTGAATCTTGCTGTAAGTTACTCTTAGTCCTTTTGAAAAGGTCAGATGGAGAGTCTCACTTTGGTGCTGGAGTTTCATGCTGCTTTAATGGAAGCCGCCTCTCTTATAACAAAGAGGAAAATGAATCTCAGTCCTGGCGGCTACTGTCAAGCAACTACATGGACTCGGAATTCATCAGCATTGTTTCTCTTTCAGACTTAGTTTTATGCTTGCCTTCTAATTATGAGTAATATTCATTTTCATTGAGACTCAGATATGAAGTTTAAGATAAATAATACCAGCCTGGTGGTATACAAAGGTGGGAATTATTAATGCAGTTTGGGGAGCACTGTACTCAGCCAGGGTCATTATTTAGGCCCATGGTCAGGTGGCGGGGAAGACAGGGCAGGCAGCGCACCATCAGTTAGCGCACGCCCAGGCCCACTTAGTTCCTGCTGCCTAGCGGCAAAGTGGCCCGGGAGGCAGGAGCTGCAGCAGGTGGCATTAGCAAGGCGGTCCGGCAGGGTAGGAAGTCCTCACGATGGAACCAGGGAGATCAGCAGACCCAGTAAAAAGACTAGAGAGAATGGCTTTAGGTGTTGGACTGCCTGGGTTGGATTGAGATCTGAGCTCCATCATTTACTAACTTAGACAAACACTTAACACCATGGAGTCTTGATTTTCTCATCATCTGCAAGATAGGCTAATAATAGAACCTACTATCGTATCTGTAAAATATGGTGTATGCATGCGTGTAAGGGTTTACATCTGAATGTTGCTACTTCCATGGAAAAGACAAAAAAAGGAAAAGAAAATCGGGCTCATAGCAGCAATGATGTGAACATATCTCCTCCTACTTGTAATTTGCTGTTTTGCTGAATGAAGAAACAAAATCTATTTGTCTTATTTGAGATACGTTTGCTCTAGTATGGTGTATTTAAAAACTTAAAGAACTCGTGAGTTCTCCCTGATGTTGGCCACCCTTATGAATTCCAGGGCTGGGCCATCTCGGCTGTGCACGCTGTGCAGTGCACCGTATGGCAGAGTGGGCACGATCAGCCTTCACATTGGCTTGCTGCTGAGGCTATGATCAGATAAATGATGGATAACTTTTTTAAGTCTAAGTATGTCCAAACATTGCAGGAAAGCTCTATTTATTAACACATTTCAGAAGGGTCATGAACCCCTGACCTTGTGTAAACATTTGGTGTGTAGATGGATTCTGAAGAGGCAGGAGAACGGGTATCAAAGAACCAGGTCTCTTGAAAAGGACGTGTCCTCTCCCTTTGTCTCTGAAGAGAACTATGCATCACACCACGTTACAGAGTGGAGGGGACGGTGCTCTTGGTGAGGCCTCAGGTCCCGTGGGACGTGCCTCAGGCCTCACCAAGTTGCCAGCTGGCCACTGGCGTGACCCTCGTCTCATTTCCCACATCCGACAGCGGGGAACCCTGAGGTGATAGGTGTGGTCTGTAACCAAAGCCCTTTAAAGAGAGAGATTTATTAGTTATTTAAAAACCCCACGGGCACTGTGGTAATCATTTGTATAGTAAGTAGAATGAATGTCTTTCTGTCAATACTTACAAGGCCCGTTGATTCATTTGGGGGACAGGAGATGTTAGGTCTCCAGGCAGGATGGAAGCAAAAACTGACCAAGCCAAGCACAGAGGAAACTCGGGTAGTAAGTTTAAATCCTCCTAAAGTGTCTTTAAGGACTTAAAAGTCCTGTTTTCATCTCCACAAAGCAGCCCAAGAGTTTGTAATGCAAGCTTGACCCTCGAAAAGTCAAAGCCCTTTGGGGCCCCCAGTCTCAGGCTGCAGCACCAGGCTGCAGGGCGCTCCCTGCCTCCCGACCACACCAAGTGTGCCACCCAGCAAGCTTCAGGAAAAGCCCAGAACTTTTTTATCGGTGCCTGAGAGTACCCCTTACATAAGGTACCCAGAAAGGAAAACAAAACAATGGCCTAGGAAGCTGAGTCTGAAGAACAGTGACCCTATTTGAATGGGACATTCCAGAATGACACCCTGGCTTTCAGAAGTGGACTAGACAGAGGTGTGCCGTCATGCCCATAGGCCTATGTTCCTAGGTAAACTAGCTTGATCCTTAAAATAAAATGTCAAAGACAGCTTCTGCTAGTGCTACACTATCTCCCTCCAGGCCACTGAATGCAGAGCTGACACACCAATGACACACGGGCCTGAAACCAGCCTCTAGAACGCAGAGACCTGACTACAACGGCATACTAGACCAATAACGGAGAGAGGGAGTTGGTACTGGGTCTCAAAGCAGTTAAAATACTTTAAAAAGGAGGCTGGGAAGAGAAAGGCCAACAAGTGCACATATATTTTAAACTGACTAAAAAAGACGTATTTCAAAGATACAACAAATGTATTTTCTACCTAAAAATCACTAAGTGGTTGACCCAATCTTAAATAGTTCAGCTGCTAGCAGTATTTGTTCACTAATTGTGTTTTTAATTTGTATCTGACATACTTTAGCAGCTTATAATACAAACACATATACAGACTGCCATAATTCTGAGAAACAAACTCTTTAGAGAAGAGGTCCTTTATCAACAGGGATGCCAGATAAAGTACAGGATACCTGGTTACATTTGAATTTCAGATAAACAATGGGTAATTTCTGTAGTCTAGGTATACCTCAACATTTCATGACAACACAATTGTTGAATTTCAGAAGATTCATGAGCCCCTCGACAGTGTATAAAAACTTGGTGTGTATAATACATTGTGAAAAGATTTGCTTCAGCTTTCTGCAAGAGTTTTAAATCTGTGATCTCCCAACACGAAGGCAAAGAGTAATTCTGCCATGCCTGACCTTTCCCTGTAGCCTGAGCTTCCTAGAAGCCAAAGCCGAGGGGCACGCAGAGAGCCGCTTATGGAGTATCAGCCAGGGAGAAGAGGCAGCCTGGGTGCCGCTTGGTGTGGTCGGGAGGCAGGGAGTGCCACCAGGTCACAGCGCCATGCAGCCTGGCGCTAAAGCCTGAGACTGGGAGCCCCAAAGGGCTTTGACTTTTCGAGGGTCAAGCTTGCATTACAAACTCTTGGGCTGCTTCGTGGAGATGAGTTTGGAGAGGGTCAGGAAGGGAGGGGAGGACAGTGGACAGACAGGACAGTGCTGGAGAAGGTGGCCTGGAGACAGGAAGAGGAGACCCAGAGGTTGGAGTAGGCACCTCAAGGGTCAGGGTTTTCTCCACTCCGTGTTTTGAGGCGGCCGCCCTAGGATGTTAGTGCAGCTGCTTTGCAGTGTCCCCATCCTGGGCAGGGAGCCCCTCTGCTGAGGCCCCCCAGAGTGCTGAGAGAGGGTAAAGCATAGCATCTGTACCTGCATCACTGAAAGTAGGCCCGGAGCGCGGTGGCTTCCGCTGCCATGTCCTCCTCCGACCTCCACAGGGCCGGGCGGTCCTCCTCCCCCTTGTCGTGCTTCTGGAGCTTTGGAGGAAACAAACAGAGCAGGCTCATTATGGGGTCCACAGGCTCCCCTTGAACAAGTGTGGTGGTGGTATTTGTTCACTAATTGTGTTTAGTGAACTGAATTTGCAGATCAGAGGCTGGGAGGGTAGCTGCCAAAATTTGCAAGTAGGCAGGTTTCTGGTAAGAATCCACACCCCCAACTCTTATAATAAAACCACCAGATCAGGCTACACTGTGGCCCATTCAATGCCTTGTAACTGTCTGCTGGGAGTGGGGGTTCCTAGATGGGGGACATGCTGCCATTTCTCCCATGGCATGCTTGGCTGGCACCATCCATTTATTTTACTTGACCCTGGAGGCACTGACCTTTCCACTTGCCCAGGATCATCCCCTCAAGCTGGCCTGTGGTTCACCTGTACTCCGTGGCTTACCCTCCTTATGTGAGCAATTCTGTTCAATGAACCAAAATAGCCCGAGAAAATGTGTGATAATAATCCAGGGGCTGTGAGTACTGAGTAAAAAAAAAAAAAAAAAATAAGAGTAGATTCATTAAAAAAAGGCTTTAAGCAGGCAAACTGTCAAAAATATCAGTGAGGAAACTTTACAAAAAATTAACAAATTGGTCTTAGCCAACTGAATCATCCTCTTCAGATACCCATATTTATTTAAAAACCCATCTTAGATATCTCAGATTTACATATAGATTCGATAAGCTTTCAGTGCTACCAGAGAGGATGTCCTGGGAACTCCCTGCATCAGAAGAGCTCAATTTTCCCTCTCCAACTGCTACTGCAATTCTGTTTTACTGAGTCAGGGTGTTACTCCTTTGTGTGGCTCTATACCTTGTAAAACGCGGGGCATGGAGCTGCGGGCAGGAGGCACGGCGTAGTAGTGTGTGCTGAGTCCTTTGAGTGGATCGAGGCACCGACGACGGCCACTATCTATGATGTAAAGGGCCGTTTCTTTGACGTGCATTTAGTGAGGTCATTTAATCCTTACACCAACCCGTCCACAAGGCAGGAACCATTCCGTTCCACCTTGCCAACCGTC
Source organism: Manis javanica (assembly GCF_040802235.1). Classification (NCBI taxonomy): domain Eukaryota; kingdom Metazoa; phylum Chordata; class Mammalia; order Pholidota; family Manidae; genus Manis; species Manis javanica. The sequence goes on from NC_133158.1 coordinate 8,469,282, forward strand.
ACCCGACTAGGTGGCAGTAGTGCTGGCACTGTTCTCTGCACTTTGTGCCTTTTCGTCTATCACCACGAGGGGTAGAGAGTTCCACAGATCCTGCTTCACCCCACCAGGACCATTCGCCCCGAAGTCACAGCCTTTAAAAAGAATCTTGCCAATTCATCAAAAAGCCTATCAACTGAAATAGGAGATGTTTGCCCTTTCACGTCAAAATCACTCCAAATCTAAGCCAGAGACCCCCCACCCTGGCAGCTTGCAGTAGATGGAGAAATTCCCCTATTATTTCAGAGCAAACTTTGATATAGAAGGGAAAGCAGGGAGATGGCCTGGCTCTCCACTGAGCTGTACTTCCGCTAAGGGTACAGTTGGAGCCTGAATGAGGTTCACAAGCATAGCACCAGGCCACGAGCATGTTGATGAGGGTCATGGATCTTCTGTCCAGAATTTGGCTGCTAGCACACTGGTTTTACATTTTGCCACATAGATTTAATTCTCCTTAGTGGAAGAAAACCACATTAGAAGTCATTTCCTCCCTTGCGGAGGCAGACATGACGCGATGGCTACAGGCGACTCAACGGGATTGTTATTTTTCTACTCAAGAACTAATTTTCATTTTGATACTAGCTTTAGGTCTGTCATAAATCCATCTTGTAACAACTCAGTAGGATGACAACAATATATACAGCCCAGAAAATACGACCTTCTCCCTTCCTGTACTGCCATCGGAAGACCCAGAAATCAAGCATTAAGTGGCCTCATCAACGCAGAGACCAGATGAATCCAAATAATTTAGAGCCTGTGCACATTAATGCCTCCCTGGTTATTAGGCAACCGTCTGCTATTGTCACATGCCTTACAGATGGCAACGCTGTGCCGACGCTTAGAAGTTGTTTATGGGAAATAGGAAATACATAAAACAAAAGCGACCATATTTGCAAAGCTCTGTTGAATATGGGTTTTAAAACTTCAGAGGTCTGCCTTTTAAAAGTCCCAGATGGAAGCATGTGGCTTTCTTTAGAACAGTAGTACTCAATCCTGGCTGCCCACTGGAACCACCTGGAGAACCTTAAAAAATACTGATGCCCGGCTTCACCAAGGGATTCTGGTTGAATTGGTCTGGGGGCAACCAGGGTTTGGGGACTTCTCAGGCAATCTAGGGTATACTTCCCGTTGAGAAGCATTGCATTTGTGTGTGGCTAGAGTCCACGTACATACAGAAATACACATTTGCCTCTAAGCCCATTGCTCGTGACCCTTTCAACAAAATGGAGACCATTTTCAAAGTCTGTCCCAGAACCTCTTTCTTCCGTTCCATGGAGTGTCTGGCCTGCAAGGTTTGCCCCACTAACATGAGGATGCTAATCTAGCTCAGGAGCTTCTGAGTGAGTTTTCAGTCTCTGCAGAAATTGGGAGTCTGGGAAAGATCCTAGTGGGCAAGACTTGTGTCCTAGAAGAGCCACCCAGGTGACTGAGCATTTAAACAGGCTGTAGTTTGGAGGGCATTTCTGTTTCCCTGAGCCAAACAAGAACCTGGGGGCTGCAGCCATCGCTGGCTCACAGAGAGAATTCCCAATGACCTCAAACAGTGGTCTGTCCAAAAGGCACTCCTTCCCTGGGGCTTTAATGGAGCTTTGTCCCAGATGAACCCCCCTGCTTACCTCAGGTGCCACGGGGAGAGGCAGTGACTAGTTCTTAATACAAGATCATTGTTCTGTCCTTGCGATGGCAGGGGCTGGCCCCGGGCGCCCCGAACCAGACAGACCCCTTCGCTGTCCTCAGGGGGCACCGGGGCGGGAGGGAACACACCAGAGGGTGCTGAGCATGAGGGGATCAGTACCAATGGGCCAGCTGGGGGAGGGACTAACCGCATTTGGAAGGCTTTCCAGAGAGTCAGTTTAGTTTCAGAAAGAAACAGTGTAACCTCAGAGAGCCTGGGGGGGAGCAGGATCATGTAAGGAGCGTCCAGGAAGGGCTGTCTAAGACCACCAGGTGAGGCCCAGACTTGAGCAATGAGGGCAAGCTCCTTCCAGTCCATGTGCCTCGGTTTCCCCCTCTGCTAAAAGGGAGTCAGAAAGGAGTTGTAGCGATGCGCCTGACGCGTAGCAGCTGTCCGCTGCGGTCGCTACTAGTACGGTTACTTTTAGGCTGGATGTCCTGTGCCCGGGACAGTGGCCCCCGACCAGCCCCAGGAGGCTGCGTCCAGGAGGAACAGTGCCTTTCCTGTCTTTGTGGCTCCCCAGTGCCCGGATCTTTTGGACCTTAAATACCCTGTAAAAGGATCAAAAGCTATGATTGGAATTCAGATCCAAACCAAATCATCTGATGAGGCATAGAAGTCTGTGGAAAAAATTCAGCTTCTTCAGCTCTAAAATGACTTTCAATAATCCTTAACCCTTAGGGCTGTTGAAAGGAAAGGAATGAATAAAGTGTTAATGGGGGCTCCTCCCAGGGAAAGGAAGGTTAAAGTCCTCAAGTAAAAGCTTGTGATGAAGGTCAAATGCAGTCAAAATTATCCTGCGGGCTTGGTTGCCAGATCTAGCAAATCAAACCAGACACTCAGTTAATTTGTCTGAGCATATCTCAGGCAGTACTTGGGACACACTTATATGACAAATGTCCATTGTTTATCTGAATTGCAAATGGAACTGGGCTTCTTGTATTGTGTCTGGTAACGCAATCTAGGAGACCCCTAGAGAAACAGCACAGGAAGTGTCTGGCTTGCTTTGAGTTGCTCCTAAACCAGCCTCACTGTGAATCCTGGAAAAGACTGTCCAAAGGCATATCAAATTCATGGCCAGCATTCTGTGCACTCCCGGCGTGTTATTAGTGCATGAGATGCAGAGTAAATCCCCAGCATATTTATATTCCATAGTTCATTGGCTCTAAGGTGCTCGCCTTTTCACCTGACATCAAAATGTGTCCTACAATCAACAGTGAGTCATAATTTAATTGTGGGTGTCTTTCTTTCTTGGTAGTACATAGAATAATAGCAATTTCTCTAATTGATGGTGTCTGGACTCGATGCACTGTAGCCCTCCAGTTCTCCTACCAGCAGGTCTGTGCCATTAGTTAAACAAGACTCGACTGGAGTCCCCTGGCTGGAAAATGCTCAGCGCCACAGCCAATGTCATGCATAGTCTTGGGAGGGAAGTGCACATCACAGTTACAAAGTTTGCAGAAACTTGGACCATAGTCTTTATTCACGTTGCACAGAGAGTGAAGTGTGTGAGGCCTCCTCCATGTGAATTCTGTTTCTATACAGCTTTGAAAAGAGAATAAAAAATGTATCTTACAGTCATTCCACTTTATCTGCCTGAAATGACTGTGAGAAGGTGGTGCTGCCAGGGTCTCTGCCTGCAGTGCTGGGACGTGCTGGCTTGGGCATGGCGCTCCTTCCCGGGCCCTGAGTGTGGTCAGGAGGCATGAGGGGTGATGAGTTAATTCCCTGACGGGATGCCCACATGGCTGGGGCCTTTTTTTAGCTCTGTAATGGAATACAGTAGGAGGCATGATCTACAGTCATTTAAATGTTTTTCAGAAGGTGAAACTAAACTGTAGTAAAACGCCAACCTGTCTTCAAAGGGGGAAAAACAATATAATGCCACTTCTTAAAGAAGCAAGCAGCAGAATATAAACTTGGGTGTTGCTAAAAAAAGTGCATTCATGTATTTCATTGTTATTAGTTTTGTAAAATAACATAAAGAGCAGAGAGCTTAAATAAACCATTTCTGATAGGTTGATGGTTATTTTCAGACAGGTGTTTATACATAAAGTCTTGAAAGGGAAATAATTTCAATGAATAGGGAAATAAATCCTTACTTTTCTTAGATCTGATTCTCCGTTGCTACTTTCAATTAGGCCAACAAGCATGTGTTGGGCACATGACACATTCCAGGGCGTTGAGGAAAGAGGGAGCGAGATGGCCAATGACAGGCAGGATGGGGATGGCTGAGAAATCTGGACTTTGTTTTTGGTGCACAGAGGACATTAAAGGGTTGGAGAAGAAGGGCTGCAGGCCTGGTGGGGAGTTCAGGTGCCTGCCATCCAGCACAGCGGGAGGTAGCACCATGCGTGCTTGGTGAGGGGGGCTCATGCCTGCTGGAGATTCACCTTGCCTCCAATAGCTTCCTTCCTGGCACTTCGTAATGTGCACAGTGACCCTGTTCCCTGCTCCAGGCTGCTCTGCACAGTGTGAAAATCACTCCCATTCTGACATGTGCCTCTCTCCAAGCACACAGTCCCTGAATGCCTCAAGTCCCAGGAAGCCCTCCTAGGCCATCTATGTTGGCGCCAAGTTACATTTCATGATTCCAGATGTTGTGTTTCTCTTTGTCCCTCTGTCACATGTGCTGCCACCATCCTTTGAGCACACATTTCCTCCCCAACCACCAAATGCCCTTTAGTTGCCCAATAACCAGCATTTAGAGAGTTACTCACTTTGGGCTTTCTCGGTGTCCTAATGAGTTACCTCTTGCTTTCACTTAATGCAAAAAAAGTCTTGTGTCACCAATCGCTGGCCATCTCTTCTTCCTTAGAACCCTGAGGTTCTTCAAATATTACTTTTGCAAAAATAAGTTAATTGCCTCCTTTCTTACTCTCTTTGAGGAATCCTATGAACTGGAACCCTGGACTAATTGCTTGGTTAAGAGCCCTCTCAGTGCCACCAAATTGCTCTGCTTCCCTGTTTCACTGTGAAGTCCCCAAAGCCCAGTTCTCTGCCCTTTATGGAGCAAAGTTCAGATAACCAAGAGAGCATTCATCATTTGATTAGTTGCCAAAGCTTTGCCTTAAGCCTAACTTGCTTGAGTAAAAGCAAAGCTTTTACTCTCTTCAAGGAGGGTGGAATGTCTGCACTGCAAACACAGCCAAAAATATACCACCACAGACATGGCCTCAGAATCTTGCTTAACACAGTGTTCTAGACACTGACAACTGGGTCCTCGAGATGAAAGCCTCTGGAGAAGCTGAATTAGGGTGGCGGGCAGGTGTACAATCCAGGTCCCCCAAGCACTGGAACTCATTTGTTGGTTACTGCTAGTGGGCCAAAATGTTGCAGTAAGTTCTTACAGTAATAGACGGCATCCTATTATCAAGGAGTATAGTGTTGATGTTTAAGAATTTGTAACCCCCAAAAGTATTTATTAACTGGAAAATCACAGCACTGGAAAATAATTATGCCAAACCACTGTACTATAACAGCACCCAATTGCTTATGCCATTACACATTAAAGTTATCACATTGTCAAGCTGATTGTCAAAGCAGCAAATGAGACATTGTGAGCAACACAGTTTGGGCCAGATATTAATCAGCTGACTGTACTATGAAGGGTCTTTCGAGCATCCCATGTACCCTACGAAACCTGTACGAACCGAGGTGGACACTTCAGCTTTGCCTGAGTACATGCCGGCCACCAGAACATCGCCTTAACCGGCCAGACATTGCAGTGGGCAGTTTCCCGTCAGAAGCTTGTTAGGAGCAGCTCAGCCAAGGGAAACCACCGCTCCTGGTCTGGTACAGAGGTGATTTCAATTAAAACATTCAAAAAGTCACTTCCTGTCAGGGGAGCAATCAGTGAGGCTAACCCGAAATGTGTGTCTGAGAAATGTAACCCCAGATGGGACCTTCCGGACCTGCCAAGCTGCCTCCTGACTGGCCACCACATGGAACTTTCTTACACCATGACATCACGGCATCTGAAGAGCGGGCTGTGAGGGGCCCCTGGGGGCTTGATGATGGTAATCATCAGCATAGTCAGAGTGGAACGTGCACCAGACTTATTCTTAGGACACAGCCCTGCTAAAATTTTCATCATGGATTTCCACAGTGTATAAGGGATGATTGATTCTAATCGTTGGACTTAAGTTCCATTGGACCCACAGCGTGACTACTGGGCTCCCCAGAGGAATGACGTGCACTCACCCAGCAGCTCTTTGCTATTGCAGTCATAATAAGCCCTCAACAATGTGAATGCAGTAAAACAAAAGGCCTCCTGTCCAGTTCCCACTTTTACGGCAAGATAGCTCTCTTCAAGGAGGGTGGAATGTCTGCACTGCAAACACAGCCAAAAATATACCACCACAGACATGGCCTCAGAATCTTGCTTAACACAGTGTTCTAGACACTGACAACTGGGTCCTCAAGATGAAAGCCTCTGGAGAAGCTGAATTAGGGTGGCGGGCAGGTGTACAATCCAGGTCCCCCAAGCACTGGAACTCATTTGTTGGCACAACTCACTCTATTCAACAAGTAGTAATTTGTCTACCATGTGCTGGCATATTGTAGTATCCCACACAGGGGTGAGTACGCAGGGCAGGCGGCTTCCACTCCGGAAATGAAGCAGGCAGTCAGTGACGTCCACTACTACCACGAGAGAGACTAAGAGAACTACATCGGACAACGCGGTCAGGGCAGACTGCTCTGAGGGTGTACAGCCAGTATGAACACCGAGAGGGAGGACAGAGGTTTGTGCATGGCCTACGAGCGTGAAGGGCCTGACTCTCTCCTCCTTTTAACCCTAAAGGGTGCGACAGAGAAGGAAGTGGGAGATTCATGCAGCCACATCACCCTTATTAAGTACCTACTTTTTGCTCCACTCAGAATATTAATCAGGTGAAGACCTGATTAATCCAGACGGGGGGAGCAGAAATGGTGAGGCCAGTGACAAGAGCTGGGCCCAGCTTTGAGTCTGAGCCTGGCCCTGCCACTTCGTGGTTTGATACCTGCTTGCACAGCCCCCCATCACCTTAACATCAGGCCCCACTAATGGGAAACTTTCCACAGGAAAGCAGGTGAGCAGCAAGCTGTGTGCACGTGTGGGGGTGCCCATGGAGCAGTGAAGACACAGGCTGACCCGCAAACTTCTTTCTGAACGTTCACCATATGTTTGGCAGAACGACCCTGGCACCGACCAGCCAGTTGCCTGGCACCAGGACTCACATGTTGGCAGATAAAAAAGGACTGACATAAAATCTGTGTCCCAGGGCAATGCCCCACTCTGCTCGATTGGTCATAAGTTTCTTCTTTCTAACATGACCACACGATCTCTGGTTACAGAATTGTCCCCTCTGAAGCTTCCACATACCCATGGGAAGCAACATACCCTGTGTCACTCACAAATCCATTCATTTCGGAGGGAACTGTTCCAATGTCCTTCAAAGAACCTGGCCCGTGTGAGTTGTACCAACGAATCAGGAGCCAACCTTTCCCAAATGCCTTTCTGTAGCTCATGTAAAAACCTCCTTTAATGAAGACATAAAGCCCTGGATGTGGCTGAAACACTAAGCTTACCATGCGTGACAGCAGATCTTTGTCACAGAGGATTTCAAATACTTGTTGTTTTTTTTTTAAACCAGAATACATAACAGGAAAGAAAATGAGACTTCCTTGTGGTGGGTTGCACTGTCCATATTATTTACCCTGTAAGTGCCCATAATCTAGAAATCAGCACAGACCAGAGAGATGTAAGGCAGCTACAAACACGCACACAGCTTCCCCACAGTGAGAAATTAAAATGCAATGCCAGGCCTGTGACTATTACAAGACCATCAGGCTAGAAAAGAGACACCCGCACCTTTTCACATCTCACTGTGCATCGAAGCCCCCAGTTATACATTACTGAGGTGCTCAAAAGGCACTGTAGAAGAGGCATGCCTGAGATTTATGTTTATATGTATAAACAGTACGTAACAGATGATTGTGTGTATATACATATATATGTATATATGTGTGTATCAATATGTACATATATTCATATATATAACACATATGAAAATTCCAGGCTTGGCTCATACACATATGGCTTGATTTTTAAAAAATTAGTATCTTTGATAGTCCCATTACAGCTGAAAATATTGTTGGGAGCTGTAACTTCATGAAGAAAACCCCTTAAGAATCTTTCTTTTTTTTTTCCTTATTTTGGTATCACTGATATACACTCCCTTTTCGTGAGGTCTGCTCTGTGCTCCAGGTGTGTGCAGTCTGGTTCAGTCTTCTTTCCTGCTGCTCTTATAGGATTAGTTGTACTAACTATATTTTCATATTATATGTGGTTTGGGGAGGAGTTCTCTGTCTCACCTCTCATGCAGCCATCATTAATCCCCCTTAAGAATCTTTTAAGAGTGCTAATCTTTTAATTAATCTCACCTCACTGCTGCTCAAGGGTTTAAAGGAGTTCCGTTGGTTAGTAAAGGATAAAACATCAAAATGCTTTAACGTAACTTCCTATAATTTCAGGTTATCTATTTAAAGGTCCAGAAACAAATATTGGAAAAATGCTAGTTCCCAGAATCGGGGTCTGAAACAGGTCTTTAAGGTTCTCCAGTCCAAACGCGCATGCGGCCTCTGATCCCTTCTGCCATGCTGCTTCCGAGGGGCACTCACGCCCAGGCTGAGACCCTGCTCCTCCCTGAACAGTCTGCCCTAACTGGCACACACGGCCGGGAGGCCTTAGTTCCTCATTCTGAGCTGGAATCTCCCTTCCACCAACTTCTACCCCCCAGCCCTAGCTTCGGCTCTTAGAGCCACACACAGCACAAGGTCAAGTTAACATAAACATTCCATTTTCTATTTTGATGAATTTGAGCTACAACTAATCTTGAAATACTGTGGGCTAGAGAGGCTGCTGACCCTGGGCACCCAGCTGGCACTGCTGGTGAGAGGATATACGGGAGCAAACTCCGTGGAAAGCAGTTTAGTATTCTCTTGTAAAGTTGACATTCACAAAAAATGGAATATCACACAGTGATCAAAATAATTGTTTGATAGAGACAATTAGCCCATATGGGTGAATCTTAACATATTATTAAGGAAAAGCAATTCCCAAAAGGTAAATTGCAGCATGACGCCTTTTCATAAAGTTAAAAAACAACTCCAAACTGCATACTTTTTAGGAAGGCATCGAGATTCCTGAAGCTGTGTAAAGAGAAGCCACGCAATACCGACCACGGAGTGGAGGATGACTCAGTGCTGGGGACACAGAGGAAAGAAAGGTTGGGGTGGGGGGCCTCTTGGGTGGTTAGATGGAGGATCTTATCAAAATCATAGGTTTGCTTTGAGTAATGGGTTTACAGAGAGTCACTACACATAACTACTTAAATAACTATACATAAAAACAGGCCATGGGTGCAAATAACCAAAAATAACCACCCTTGGGCAACATGTAGGATGACAACATAGGATGACTGACTGCCCTCACTGCGGAGACCCAGCTGCCATCCTCAGTGCCTCCAGAGGAATTACAACACAGCAGTGTTCACCGTGTAGAAGCACTGAAGTTATTAATTGGATTCCAGATGTCTGAAATTGATGTATCTTTCGCTGAATCCCCCCTAGGATCTATTTTGGGTCTAACACTTTACACAGGATGCTGGTCTTAATTGAAACTGCTCTGCCTTAAGAGCTTTATGTCCGTGAGATAGTCATCCAAACGCTCTCCTCCCCATAAATTTGCTCTTAGGTCCTATTTCTGCAGCAAAGGTAAAACTCGCCTGGATTTTAATAAACATGTCTGCAGTAGTAATATACATTTCACATGCTTCTACATCTCATAATCTCTTTCAGTCCTTTATGCTGATTCCCACACCAAGACGGTGCGGCAAGAGCTCTGTGGCTTGATCTCCATTTCTGCTGCTCCAGTTCCACTGCCGGAACCCACCCCATGCCGATGGCTGTTTGGGTAGGAAGCTCAGGCAAGATGCTGAAAAAAAAATCCATTAATTTCCAAGCTATTTTGCTTTTCTCCTTCCTTCACTTTTGATTTTGGCAATAACTGACTCCAGTTCACAGGCATTCGACTGAAGCTGACTAACCAGTTTATCTGTCGAAGATCTGTGAACGGGCCTAATTGGTTACTCAGACTGTGCCTACCACCTGCCAAAATTAACAAAAAAATTAAAAATCAGGCAGACTAATTTTTTGCCATCCCATAGGCAAAACGACATACTGATTGACTGATTGCCTGTCCTTTCACTTTGCAAATGGCTACGTGGGCCTCAGGTGCAGGAACAGCCCATTTACTTACAAAGAGAGTTGGATTCAGGACTCGAGCCTTCAGCCAGATGGCAGCTAAATCACGAGGGACAAACGCTGCTCTGTGGAAAGGGGAAACTGTGGCCAAATGAGAGAGGCTCTCACTTCAATGCCAGGGACCCTCTGCTCTGGGGGAGTGACAACATTAAAAGGTGGAAGTGCAAGAATAATGATGGCATAATGAGATTGTTATTGTGCCATTGCTATTGTTAGCACACAATAGAAACCTGTTAGTGCCACGTGCTGGTACAGGGATGACCTCATTTAATCCTCCTAAGGGTGCCGTGGTGCTTTTATCTCCATTTTCAGGTGAGGAAATGAGCTCCATTTAAGGCTCAGAGATGTGACCTCATGGCCACGGATGGCTGGGACGCCAGGGCCCACTCCCTCAACCTGGGTCCCCTCTCCCATGGCAGCATTAGTAGACACCTGCTAAGCAATAGAGACAATGTTGAGATACCTATGTTAAAGTATTTTAATGTACAGAATCTCATTGGGTGAATGTTGGCGTAGGTAGAGGCACAATATTATTATTCCCATTTTGCAGAGAAGGAAAGAAAGGCCCAGGGAGCTTAAGTGAGTCACATGCATCTCCTTCAGTCTTGCACTTAGAGCCTCAGCCTGTTTCTCTACTAAAGAGGATGCACTACAGTGGGGGTGGCCTGCACTGGAGCATCACAGCTGATAGGACATCTACTGGGGACTCTGTTCTGAAAATCTAAATTAAGTTCTAGGTAATGGCCCAGGCAGTGTCACCTCAGTCTCCCAACCCTTGCCATCTAATGCTCTGGTCTTGAGTTACTGGTCCTTGGCACAGATTTCTGGGCATGCCAGGCTCTTATTTATGACTCTCATCTCTCAACCCTTTGCACCCTCTGTTCCCTATTTTAGTAGAAGTGGTTCTTTAAACAACCTGCCTGTGTCACCACCAGCTTTTTGCATATACTAGTCTCTGTATGGAATTTCTTCCCCTGCTCCCTTAAGGCTGGACTAGCTGGCCCTCTTATATGGTTCCATTTCAGGGCAATTATTATGGTTTTGTAATCTATCTTCTCCACTAAATTATAGGTTCTGCAGGGGCAAAACCATGTCTATTAACAATATTCAATCTATCCTTAACCTTAATAACATCAAGGTCATGTGCTTCCATCTAATTCCTTAGCAGTGACCTTACAAACCCACAGCTAAGGGCATATAGAGGTGTCTGCTAAATACTTCCTGCCCAACTGACCTGGTGATAAGAGATACTCAGAGGGTGGCAGTTAGAGCATCCTCAGGCCTGAAAGAAGAGTTTGGCTGTGTTCTCTAAACCAAGTGATATGGTCCTAATGCAGAAACAAGCATGCGCTCTAAGAGAGATGCTGAACAAAATAAGATTTCTCTGTCGCCCTCATCCATCTGACATTGAACTCTATTTACTTAAATTTTTATGGTACAGTAAACTTAGGAAGACTAAGAAGCCACACCTTGCATGTCCCTAGTCCCTGCGCATGGACCCCAATGGCATCTTCCCTTTTGCAAGGATGACTGGAGAGGCAGCCATGCAGCCAGCAGAAGGGCAGAGGGCAGGTCTGTCTGTGCCCGCTCAGGGGTCAGCACCCGACCCTGATGTGTGGCCCATGACTAATGATGAGTTCACTGTTTCTGAGCCTAGAAAAGGAAAGGGACCTCAATTGTCCCAGAGCTAAGATCCCCTGAAGGAGCAGCCTGAGAGCCCATGGGAGCAGCAGGCTGGAGCATCGGCTGAGGCTTGGAGAGTGTTTGGGTGGTGAGAGTCCCACGACCTAGCCCCCTTCCTGGGCGGCTCCTGCACCCCACCGTGCAGAAGGCTTGGCATGGCGCCCGCTCGTTCCATGGAGTTCTTTCTCACCGTGGCCTCTTCTACGTGGCTTCCTAAGTGTACATGTGCACAGGCTGGAGCAAACGGCATTTCCTTTGCCTCTGCTGACTGCATGTTACGTTTTTATTCAGTATATATAATTACTTACCACAAGCTACCAGGCCAGATTTTCTGAGCATTAGTCTAATTAACTTAAGCTTGATAATTATGTTTCCAATACCATAGCAGTACACACGAAGCGGCCAATTATGCCACCGGCATATTTGATTCCAATAACATGTCTTCTCATACAGTGGGTTAATTTTGATTTTTTAAAATACCCACCTGATAATTAACTTAGGTTTCAAAGTTTTCCCTCAAACAGAATCATTCTGCTATTTAAGACAGCTTCTCAAATAATTAAACACTGGACGGGAATAGTAGGTTTCTGTGTATTTTTATACACACAAATCGGTTTTTCTAATAGCAGCTCAGGATGAAGGAATGGTGGTTAAAGAGCAGACCCTTCCATGTTTCGGACTTTGTCTTTTCCACTTACATTTCCTCTCGGTTGATGAAAAAAGGGGAAGCCAAAGAAACAGGAAAACCTCCAAGATGTGTAGAGCGTTACCCCACAGGGGTAACGGCCACTTCGCCGATGCCTACCATGTGATGGGCAGGCATCAGGCCTTGAACTGTGTCCCCCTGAAAAGATTGGCTGAAGCCCTAACCCTCCATACCTCAGAATGTAACCTTGTGAGGAAACAGGCCTTTACAAAGGCAATCAAGTTAAAATAACGTCGTCAGAGTGGGCCCTCGGTCCACAAGGCTGGTGTTCTTACAAAAGGGGACATTCAGGCAACAAAGGCGTCACCACCCAAGGAGAGGCCACGTGAAGATGGAGGCTGAGATCAGGGTGATGGAGCCACAAGCAGAGGGATGCCCGACATCGCCGACAAACCCCCTCAACATCTCAGAGGGGCCCAGACCTGTGCCTCCTCGGAGCTCCCCAAGGGGGCCCCCTGGGAACAGGGCAGCTACCAACGGCTTCTTGTTGTTGAGGCCCCGGTTTGGGGTGCTTGCCCGCAGCAGCCCTAGCACACTAATGACCACGGGCACCTCCCCTCCCTGTTTTACAGATGCTGAGGCTCCAAAGCCGTGTGGCCGAGGCTGTCACTCAGCAGGGATGCCTTTCTGACTCCTGCACTCGCACCCTGGACCTCACCCCGGCCTCTGCCCCACCTCCACCCGGGAACGCTGAGAGAATAAACTCAGCAGATCCCCACAGAGGCTGCCACACTGGGGCCATTTTAATGCTTCTACATGAAAAGTAAGACTGAGGTGGTAACTGTTTCCAAGTTGATAACACAGCTGCTTTTATGTATAACAGAAAATGACTACTGGAAATACCTACTTCCTGAGGCTAGCAAAACAGAATTTTCCTTAGAGGGAGGGCGGTGGTCATTTTGTTCTCTTCCATCTCTCACATGAGAGAATGATGGTGCAAATAGTGCTTGCCGACTACGAAAGGCACAGGGGAAGTGAGTACAGCACGACTCTGTGAGTGGAAGAAGGGACACAGCAGCCGTGGAGTGAGACGAGTTACTGGGAACAGGTGCCACCCACCCAGGATGGAAACAGTTCTCGAAGCATGTTTACTGGAATCAATCTGACGGGAAGCTTGATACCAGGAAAAGGAAGGAAGCTCACTGCCACTGCAGACCTCTTACATCTATGGTGTGTCAGACAGCAGAAGCATTCAATTCCCCCAAGAATCTTTGTGATATAGAAGTTATCACCCCCACTTTAAAGGAAATAGGGGCTCTCAGCTGTGCAAAAATTAGTTCAAAGTCAGTCTTCTCCTGGTCCAGCAAGTCCTTGACAATGCCTACGCAGAACAGCCTTGCAAAAGGGTTGTCCTAGGGAAGAGTTTTCAGGGAAAAGCCTTTGCTTCTAGACCAGCAGCGTCGCCATCTCTATGGGTGCGTGCACGAGCTCACACTCAAAATGTGGGCTTCCCATTAGGGAGAATTTTCACAATTACACCGAAGTTCGTCTAGAATAGGCATTGATATCATCTTTAGGCATGTCAATACCTTTGATCAAAGCTATGACTCCTTTCTCTACAAAAGTGTGTGCATACAAACACATGTGCACACACTTTATGGGAGACTTCCCCGGGGCATCCAGGGGTCACAGCTTCAAACCCACAAAGGGTACTGAGGTTCCCAGCAGTGGCACGGCGCTACACAACATGGCACCTGCCATTGCACGCTGTGGTCAGGAAGATTCCGACCCTCAATTCCTGGCTTGCATTTCCATTTGGATACATGTGCCTCCACCACTTGGGAGCTCCACCAGGCTTCCTTCATCGTCTTTCACCTCGCTCATTGGTGCCTACACGGAGCAGGTCCCAGGTGAATGCTTCCTGGGTGCGTGTGCAGGCCTGGACCTGTTGCAGCACCCCCTCTGGGTCACAGTCTGTTTCATCCCCTTCATACTATTACATAGAAGTCATACCATAGCTAGACCTGTTCTTCTGAATGGGTTTGGAAAGAGCATATGCAACATGCAAGTGAAAACAATTTCTAACAGGAACAGCAAGCACCTACTGTGTGCAGTTTTATATACCTTATGTATACGAAATCATTAATCTTCACAGCTACCCTACAAGGGTGACCCTGTTAGGTCCCCACTTAATGCGTGCCATGCAGAACCCAGGGTGGTCTAGGCACTGGCACAGGAAGGCCTAGACCCGGGGCACAATCACAGTCGGCTGGTGCCAGCAGCACCCTGTTGGCAGCTGTGTACTGTCTCTAGACCAGGCCATGGCACCCAGATGTCTGAAATCATAACAAGAAATCAATGGGCTCATAGTCAACCACCAGAAAAGCTCATATGTAACTCACAGAACCGTATCCAACCGCTCCTCAAACCACCACTAATGCACCTCAGCTCCTCTGGGGGAGCCCGTCTGGCCTGTGAGGAGGCCCTTCTGTGATGAAGAAGAGCCTGCCCTTTCCCCCCCATCCTCTCATGCACCCCCAGCACCCAAAACACCAAACTCAGCCCTGTGATGCCAGCAGGTATCCAGGGAGAGGCAGCGGCCTCGTGGAGGACACTGGGGGTTTGGATACCGTGGGAGTGGGGGGCCAGGGCCCTTCTAAAAGCCATTAGAGTGACATGTACTTACTGTGCTACCTAAATGAACACATCTGCTGGCTATTCAGCTTGGGGCTCACTT
This sequence comes from Manis javanica, assembly GCF_040802235.1. Taxonomy (NCBI): domain Eukaryota; kingdom Metazoa; phylum Chordata; class Mammalia; order Pholidota; family Manidae; genus Manis; species Manis javanica. Next base: position 8,484,366 of record NC_133158.1, read on the forward strand.
ACCTGTGACCCCGAGGCTTATGCCACATGATACACTGTTCTTTCTTTTCTACTCGAAACAACATCACCACCCCCAGTGCAGCCTTCCTCTAGTCTTTTGTCTGGGGGTTCCACCCCATAAAGTTCTCAAGGAGTCCTCAGCCCGGATGTGTTCAGATGCATTCCACATATTCTGAGAGGCCCTATCCTCACCCCCCAAGTAGGCAGATGGTAGTAGCTGATGTGCAGGCTGGGCACAGAGCAGGGACCAAGCCCCAAACTTGCCCCCCAGAGCTCACAGCCCCGGGGCACTGCCCAGAAAACAGTACAGCATGTTACCTGCTGCATATTGTCTGTGCCTACGTTCATGCCACAGGAGCAGAATTAAGTATGTGCCACAGAATCAGAATGGCCTGCAGAGCCTGCAGTTTTTACTGCCTGGCCCATCACAAAATCATGGCTCTACCATTTTTCAGTACATGGAGCTGGGCAGCATACTTTATGTCTGTGCCTCAATTTCTGTATCTGAAAACTGCGATGAGAGTTCCTAGCTTATAAAGTTGTTACGAGGATTAGATCAGTTGACGTATGAGAAAGTCTTTAAATCATGCCTTGCACATGGTAAGCTCTCTTTGCATGTTAGCCACCACTGCTATCATTGCCGGCAATGGTCCCAGGGTTATAATTACACGTTTTTGCTTTGTTACCTCTCATCTTGTGTGTCTCCCCACCAGACTCAAATCCCCAGCAGAAGAGGGACATTTACTTTCTTGTTGCAGCCATTGAGCTGAGCGGGGTTTCTGGTACACAGGAGAAATTCAATCCATATTTGTTGGATGAATGAGGTGCAAAGGGAAGCAATTTTCCTGACACGACATGGCCAAGCGGCCATGGGCTTGCACCTGGTTCTCTCTGCTCCCCTGAGTGTGGGCTCTAGACCAGCAGCCTTAGCATCATGGGGAGGCTTGTTGGAAAGGCAGAGTCAGGCTCCACCCCAGACCTAGTGAATCAAAAACTCTGTTTTAACTGCCTCTCCAAGAGATTCATGGGCATGTTTGGGTTTGGGAAGCATTGCTCTGACCTATAATTTCCAGTTAAGACTGTCTGCTTATTCACTCAACAAGTAATTAATATGGTATCAGTCTTTCTACGGAGCACTCCTGTTTTGCTCCCCGAATGCCCAAGCTGATGATTTCTCTTCTCCCACTAAGGGCCTGGGGGTGTTTAGATTCTACAGTAAGGTCACTGTGCTGTGTCAGGAAGTGCCCTCTCACCAACTGGCTTCAAGCCGCAGCAGCACTGGGCTGACCTCTCTGCACAGACAGCTGCTTAACATTCACACCAGCTCCAGGGCCCAGGCTGCAGGCTGCAGCGCATGCTCTGAAAATCCGCTCCAAAATAATTTCCCTGCGTGCTCCTACCTCAGTGAATTGCTTCTCTTTTGCATTTTACACACCAGTGGCCGCAACCAGCAAAATACACAATCCATTCCCACATTTAGTAGCTCAGGCACCTCTCTTTGATTCTATACATGAAAGCAAATCATCTCCTACTCATATCACAAACCAATTAAAATTCTCCCCACGCCAACTCAGTTTTTCTTATTGTTGCCTTTCTCTAAAATCCTCATCTCTTCACCTGTTTTCATAGAAATACCTGATGCAGCACATTAGAGGATGAGGGTGTGTAAAATTAGCTCAGAACCTTACCATGGATTCCCATTTGTCACAGCAACAAGTTTCAAATTGTGGTCATCAGATGAACACTTTACATTAGAGAAAGACTGATGAGCATAATTCTTACAGGTCTGAACTCTAAACTCACAGATGGCCTCAGAGAGGGCTGATGGTGCGGAAAGGAGATTAGGATAAATCTAATTAGTACAGGGGGTGTTCCCGTTTCTCCAGTCAAGTGGTAAGGGATGGGGAAGAAGTGATGGATGGACAGAGGGATATAATGAAGACCCATTAAAGTGTTTCTGATTCCCACGCACAGTGATGGAGCACATCACCCCATTAAGGGTTCTGGGAGCTAACGTGGCCACAGTTTGGCATGTGACCTCGAAAATGAATTTGCATTGCCTGCGCAGCTCTTTGCACTTATCCACAGGATTTAAATGAGCCTGCAAACCCTGCCTGCCAGGGAGCTCCCCGCCTCTGCCTTAGGGAGGAGAGGGGGGCCTCCCTACTCCTCCTTCCCTCTGGTTGCTAAAGGCTCGCGGCCAGAGCCCCATAGCTTTTCTGCTCCAACTGTTCTACGCCTTGAATTTCCTAGGGAATGGGCTGTGGGTGGCCTCAGTTCCCGAGGTGGGGTACTGACACAGACAGCTGCTGTTGTCTTCATTGGGTTTGATGGCCACAAGTCGTCATCATCACATGCTGTCTGGGGACCTGAGGTCAGGGTCTGAGGAAGAAAAGTGGGAAAACAAGGCCTTTTTCTCAAGAGCTTGTGACTCTGTCACAGAGATGTAAGAAAATAATCTAGGACATTTCCCAGGGTAAGTGCAAAATGAGGGCCTGCCTGGCTCTGCTAGCTCAAGGAGCGGCATGCACACAACAGTGGTCCCCCAGGGAAGAGCCACAGGAAGGGGGCACCCCCTGGGGTTTGAGGAAAGGCACTCTCTCCCCTGGGTGACCACACACATGTCTTAAACATCTCTTTGCTTCTACTCTTGAGCCTCTGCAGTCCAGCATTATTTAGAATGTCAATCGGGTCACGTGACTCTCCAGTAATAACTGAAGCTGACATTTATTAAGCACTTGCTGTGTGCTCAGCACTGATTTAAGCACAGTTCCTATGCTATTTCATCTAATCTTTACAACAGCCCTGCCTGGTAGGTACTAGTATCATCCCTGTATTACAGATGAGGAAACTGAGGCACAAAGCAGTTACCTGACCCAGTAAGTAGCAGGATTTGTAGACAAAATCAGGCATCCTGCCCCCAGAACCCAGAGGCTTAACTCCTATAGGCCGATTCTTTGTTGAGTCTCTGCCCTGCCATCACAGGTGGGATAAAACCCAAATGCCTCTCTGACCACACCTTGCTCCCATCCCTCCCATGCTCTCCACGAACTCCAAGTTTGGTCCCCTTTGGGCACTTGCATTTACAGCACCCCGCATTTGCCTGGAAACCGTTCCTGCCTTTCCACCCCAAGCCTGGAAACAGTAGGTGCCCTTGATTCTCAGCTCTCCACATTTCTGTTCTCCTCTTCCCACCAGGGCACCTCAGTCAAGGTCATGCTTCATCTCCATGACTCCCAGATCTGTTTGAATTCTGGAATTCTCTCATGCATTCCAACCAACTATATTCAGCAGTTACCGGTTGCTCTTACATGCGATGCAGACACCTCGTGCTTCTGACAAGCAAAAGAGAAACCTGACTGCAGCTCTACCAGCCTGTTTCAGTCCCTCCAGTAAACAGCACTCACCCTGCTGGATACTCAAGCCAGATGGGAGGCATTCTTAGCTTCCGAGTCCTCCTTGTCAACTCCATCAACAAATCTCCCTGCTGTGGTTTAAAGACCCATTGCCAAATAGCTTACCTCCACCGATCACCCCGTGATAGCCCCCTGAGTGGTCTGCTTGTTGCACTGCTGTCGAAGAATATAGTTCTATTATTTACCTAAAATCCTCTCAAAACCTCTAAGAAGACAGTGAGTGGACCTGAGCTGGAGCTCTGAGGTTCCTGTTCACCTTGTGTTTCAATCCTCCCCACTAAGCAACCAGTTTTTATGAAAAGAAACCTCACAGTTGTACGGAGCTGAATGTGCTGAAGCTGATGAAGCGTAACTGAGAACAGCCAGAGCATGGACCTGCCCTTCTACCACTGTTAGAAAGGAGAAGGACGGAGACAACTGATCAGCTACTCTGATCTCAGGTGAGGCTAGTGGCCTCGAGTCCCCAGGACACCAGCCCAGGCAGGGAGCTGCGGCCGAGTCTGCAGGCCTTCATGAAGCACTTGCCACTTAGCTGTCGGCTCATCAGCTCGGACGTAAGAAAGGATTTCTAGAAGAAGATGGCAGCACTGTGTGCCATTCTTGCTCTGGGGTGCTTCTGGAAGCCATGGCTGGGATCAGAAAAGTAAACATTGTTAAGGGACGAGGGATGGTTGTTCTGGACACGCACCAAAAGCCAGGCTCCAGGAAGCTGGAGATGACAGAATCCGACCTTCCCGTACGTAAGCCGTTTCTGGGCTTTCTCCCTAAGTTGCCTCTGTGGTGGTTTGCCTGTTTCCAGGGAGCCTTCAATCAGAATATTGGGCTGAGCTGATTCATTACTGTGTTCCACATCAGCTCCACGATTAATAAGAATAAGTCTTCAGTTACGTGAGGAAGGCATAGAGTGCGTTATGGTTTCACCTTGTGAAAACATCATTTTTTTTCAAAACCCGAGTTTCTTCCATAAACTAACTTAGAGTGCCCAAATACGCACTCACGTGAATCCAGAACAATGCCAGGCCTCGATACAGGGATCCGGGTACACCAAACTACGCCTGCTTTCTTCCTGAGACATCCACCAGTCGGGGCCTCTCCCTGCGGCCCACCTCCTGAAGCCCCTTGGCAATGCCGTCACTTCAGCTGGGCCGGGAGTGCCCCCCGGGGCAGCAGAGGACGCATCTGTTAGGGTCCTGAGTGTGCTCCCAGCACTGAGCAGCGCCCACATAAACAGGGGCGATGGACAATGGCAGAGAGACTCCCAGCCGCGCAGAGCACAAGAACTCCAAAATGCAAGGTCACAGGGACACATACTTGGTGCCCGTCTCCATGGGGACAGGAACAAAACTGACTTCTGTGGCACTCCTACGCAGCAGGCAGGCCATGGAAGTGGCTTTCACCTGCCACATCACCAGAATCCCTGCCAAGCAGGCCTCTTGAATCAGTATTTTAGAGACACTCCATCTCCTCCTGTGGAGACCCCGCAGCTCACACGGAAATGGGACTGTGGGAATTCTCCACGGGACACAGCGTGTCAGGTCTCCGCAGCCTGGGGTGTGACACAGAAGGGTTCAATGACTCACAGCTGTGGATTTAACTGTGCCTTGTCCTCATTACAGATGAAGAAATAGAGGCCCAGAGGGTTAGGGAGTCCAGTCCAAGCTACAAAAGGCGTCACAGTTGCGATCTGGATCCACTGTCTCTGGTTCCTTCCGCATGTACAGGAAGGAATAAGAAGGCACCCTGCTCCCATCTTCCTCTGCTCTTCCCCTTCTGAGCTTTGGCCCCAGGCATCCCAGAGGTGCCTCAAGCTAACTAGAAGCCCTCCTTTAAGTGCAGGATCAGAAACCAGATTCTATACCCATTTTATTTTCTATGCTAGGCCTCTGAGATACAATGTGAAGATAATTCTTTGCATAATGAACTCTGGAATACAGATCCTCCCTTCTGAATGTCCTTGCTACACTGAAAGGGTGTTCTGATGTTAGTTATGCCAATCTCCCTCTTCCTGGTAAAGATGCTTAGGAGCTTAAAGGCATTGGTGGGCCCCGCTCTCTGCGCCATGCGCAGGGCCTGACCTGGAAGAGTGTGTAACATTACCCCTTCCATGGCTCCCAAACACACAGCCAAAGGGCTGCAAAACATATGGGCATCCTTGGGAGATAAAAGCATCGCTAGGTATGGGATCAACAAGCCCGAAAGGCCACGGCACCTGACAAGGGAGGAAGCATTTTGGAAAGATAAGTCGAAATGCATTTACGAGTCCAATGCATCCTGCAGCCTGCTTAGCTGTGCTACTTGGTTCATAAACCGGGGATTAAGTCCATTTTCATTTCAGCTTTTCAGTTCACCTTTAAGCAACCCCTAAGGTTTCCAGAAGAATTTTGTTTGACCTTTAGCTAAAGTTCAACCTCTACCAAGTTACCAATTTTGGCTGGTCCCTGGGTGATCACTTAAGACAGCTTCCACTATAATTCAAGGAAACAATAATCCCTGGCCTGCAAGTTCACAAAGGGGGGATTCCCACGGGTCTGAGAGATGGCCAAAGTTATGGATTTAGTCCTGCTAATGAATTTCAGTGATATTCTCATTGTACGGCATTGATCACGGTAGTCAGCCTGGACGCATTTGCTGGATATTGAACCTGGGGCATTTATCTCCACCTGGTCCCAAATGAGGGCTATCTCACTGCTCCCTTGTACTCTAGGCCCCAGAAAAGAGATGCAGCCCGGGGAGGAGGGGATCTGCACCTTGTTATTTACTTCCAAAGTTGTGATAGGAATGTTAAGCCCATGGCTGGTCTTTGGTGTCCACACGGAGTGGCATGTCTCCACTATCATGCCTGTGCTCTGGATCAACATTTGTCGGACACCTGGCTTTCAGAGACCTCTCAGCCACACTCAGACAGGAAAAGTGGGAGGAAAAAATGGATAAAAAGCCGACTTTCCAGTTCATTGTGAAGAATGGGATTTTGCAGGTATGTTTTATGTGTCCTGACTTACTTCGTCTACTAGATCTGCCTGATTCATAAAGATCAAAGTTGCAATAGGTGTCCACCCTCAGAGGGTTTTTCTCAAACTTTTGATTATGTAGTCGACTACCAGATTGTTGTGTGCTTGCCGTGAAGATGGAGCTGCTCCTGTCCAGAGAAGTGAGAATGGGGCTCCCGGTTAGCAGGGAAGCCACTTTCTTCCTACCCACAGAACTGCGTCCATTAAACAAAGGGAAATGCAGTGCGTATCCCACTCATGAATCAAAACGGGATCTCTGCAGATGCCGTTTCCCTACCTTTCCAAGTGCCGTTGGGCCACCTGAGTCCCTCTCTGCAGCCCCATGGACTGGAAGCATGTTCATCTCGGAGGAAGGGCTCCTGGCTTCCTGCAGATTGTTGATACCGTGACAGGCCGGATTCAGCTTCCCGCTCTCTCTTTCTTATTGATTGGTGTACCTCAGGCTATTAGGCTTATTAATTAAATGATAATTTGGGGGAGGTGAGTACACAAGGAGATAAATGTCTCATAAATAGACTCACAGCTTGCAGGCAGAAGACATACGGTTATTTACAAAGTGTCTATCTTTCTGGCATTTTTTCCCCCAGGAAAAGTAATCATCGCTACCATCCTCTAACAACAGAGATGCTTGTGTTCTGGGTGGGCTTGGAGACTAGCCAAGACCATGTGTGGGTTTCTGGGATTTCGGCACCCCTGCCGGGGTCCTGGACTGAGTGAGCCTCCTGACAGTGCCGGTCTGCCAGCAAGTGTCACCCCCAGGCCTCTGCTATCTCTGAGCCACAGTGGGGCTTTGGTGCCTGAGCTCAGGGGACTGTTTTAAGCTGCTCCCTCTCCCAGGTGGCTGCCTGGCCCTGTCTGATTCCAGGCTTGGAATGCCAGAGGAACGACGTGGAGCAAATGCCCAGAGGAAGTGGAGCGTCCCCCCAGCTGAGCCCCTGCGTGCCAGGAGTCACACAGGGGCTACGGAGTACAGATGGCAGCCGCCTGGTAGGAGTGGCTGCCCCTCCGGCCTTCTCTCTCTCCCAGGATTTCTCCACCTCAGGCGCTGCTGACCTTTTGAGGCAGTTAACAATTGGTGTGGGGGCTAGTCTGGTGCATTTCAGGCTATTCTGCAGCATCCCTGGTCTCCGCCCAGTTGGTGTGACTAGCACACCCCTTGCCTCCACTGGTGACATTCTCCAACGTCTCCAGACATTGGCATATGTCCCATGGGGGTAATATTACCCCTGGTTAAAGCCAATGCCTTAAGACAAGTGGAAAGTGATTGAAGATGCTGGTAACATTTGTGAGCCTGTAAGAAACCACAGGGGAATACATCCTTATCAGCTCGCAGGCCTGGTTAGCACAGGCCACTTCTGAGGAATCTCAGAGCAGCAGAGGCCCCCAACAGGAAGTGGGAGCAGCAGGGCAGGGTCGAGAGACTGGATTCTTGGCTAAAAAGGGGTAGAAGAATGAAGGGACCTACCTTCTCTAGAGGGAAGTTCTAGGAGCCACATCACTTAGAAAGCCTTCTGAGTGCCCACTATGTTCCTCACACAGTCAGTCAACAAGTCGGACAGGGGTTCCTTTCTTCTCTGCCTCCCCACAGTCACCCTTCTGATTCTTGCTACCATCTTCTTTCCCCTGGGTCCCTCCAAAGGTTCTTTCCCTTCATCCAGGCTTGCCTCTCACTGCCCAACCCCACCACCCCATTTCTCGCTGAAATGTAAACCAGATCATGGCAGCCAGCCGCCTGCTCGCTTCCCTGCCCTTCCATTCTTTCAGGATAAAATCCAAGCTCCTCAGCATCGTGCACAAGGCCATGCGTTCCCTTTCTCACGGTCACGTGCAAATCTGCCAGTCCAGTGGGCAGCATCAGCCCCTCTGGGGCGTGGGGCACATTCCCCTGGGGCTCACACGTGGGGGCAGGCGGCACGGTCCTGACCTGGACACAGGTGCGGGCGCTCACAGTGCCGACTCGGTCTCAGCCTGGGCCGCCCTGCGCTCTGTCCAGGAGGGGGCGCTGCTGAGTTTGGTTCTCAGGCTCAGACAGAAGAATCCAGAGGAAATCTCCCGCCACTGTTCCATTTTTCCTTATATTTACTGCTGCAGTTGCCTCCTATTTATAGCACATCATACTGCTTTTGTTGTAAGAATGATATAATCTTTCCTTTTTCAATGAGTGTCCTCAGGTAGAAAAAGGAAGTTGATTTGAAGAAACTGAAGTCATAGAAGTGGTTCTGAGACATGGCAGAAACTCTGATTCCTATCGCTGTTTGGGAAATAAGGACTTCAACTTGCACTGTGGTTTTTTATGTCCCCGTCATACCTGTCCCTCAGACAGACTCAGAAGAGGAGTGGGTGCGGGGAGGAGGAGCTGGTGCACTCATTCCTTGTGATCTTTCATGAATTCTCTAGGGTTTGACACAGATGTCACCCCACCCAAATCTGAGTCGGTGCCCCACTCATGTGCTCCCCCAGCACCCCGGATGACCCTTGCTAGGCTCTGCCATGGCACCTGTGAGCTCTGGGATCATGTCTGTCCTGTTCACTGTGGCTTCCAGTGCCTGCGACAGAGCATGGCAGAGACAAGACCCCAGATAAATGTATCTTGTTTGGGTGGATGAGATGGAGAACCCCATCATCCTCTTGAGCCAGGTCGCAGCCACACCAAGAGAACAAACGAGGTGGCCAGATGACCCAGGTCACCTCGCTGGGTGACAGACAGAAGAGCTGATGATACGAATTTGGGTGCTGTTTCCATTTCCCTCTTCATTTTGAGCATCAGAACTTGACCTCCATTGGCCTCTGGAACATTCTCGTGGCCTGGCCCAGCTGGCCATCCCACAGAACCAGGGACTACAGCAAAGAAGACCGAGACATCGGCAAGATGAAAGCTTGCTTGTCCCCCCTGGTCTGTCTTTCTTTCTGCCTGGGGCTTTACCTTTACAAATGTGTAGCACTTGAAGGTATGTTTCCCCAGCCACTTCTGGAGTGTAACAATTCCTTTTTCCCTACTGACAAAATCTGAAACTTAGCCTGGAGCACTTTCTTGCCAAGGAGAGAGCTGTGTCAGACTTGTGATGCGTGATAAAGTACTACAGTAATGTGGGATAACGCTCTGAAATGTTGCCAGGGTGAGCATGCGTGCAGAATGACTGAAAGCGCCTGAAAACACAAATGGTAGCTCCGTGGCCCATCTGTAACCTCCCTGTAGGGAAACGGAGGTCCTCTTCTCACTGCTTTGCAGTTTGAACAGCCTCTGGTCGGAAACTATGGAGATTATGCCATTGAAAGTTAACTGCCATGTTTACTTCACACACCATTTTACTAACTAGAACAATCATCTGTCTCGTGAGGTCCCCCTGGCACCCCACACCGTCCCTGTAGCTGCTGCTGTGAATGCCTCACTGCAGTAGTCACAGCGTCAAACCCAAAAGCTTTGCGTGGGAGCAGAGGTCATTTTTGTAGCACTGAGAAGGACATCAGCTTTGTCCACCTTAGGACTGGAGGCTGCAGAGGGCATAGGGTTCATCGCACTTCACCTGTAGCCCCCGCACAATGGGGTGCAGTGGGAATGATCGGCAGGCAGCTACAACATTGGAAGAGCTAAAATCGTGTGGCGTTTACTATGCATCAGACATTTTGCCCTATTTTAGGTAAATCTCCTAACATATCATATAGTAAGTGGAATTATCTTCATTGTAATGGTGAGAAAACTGAGGAATTTTCTCGGTATCCCACAGACAATAAGTGACCCTTCCAGGTTTTGGCCCCAGGTCTGTGTGACTCCAAAACTTGAGTTATTTCCAAGAGAGACAATGTTGAACTGAAGCCAGAGCTTTTCCTTCCTTGAGCTAGGGTTAGACCTTCAGCACCTCATTTGTATGCTGTCATGTACCCCTAACTAGGATACATGAATCAGTGGGATTTTCCTTACTCATGAAGAGCTGGTGGTCTAAATGGCAAATTTCTCAGGCACAAAAGATAACCAAATAGTAAAAGGAAAAACCCCCAAAGTTTGGCCTATCTCAAAGGCTATGAGCACTTCCCATCCCACCTCACTCATTCTCTGGGCTCAAGCCCCCCCAGCCTTCTTTTTCACCCTCAGGGGCTCCCTGCCCTCCTCATGTGGCTGGCTGGATGCCGTGGCTCCTCTGGATCTCAACTCCAGGGCCACCTGCTCAGAGAAGCCATGCCCGACCCCTTGACCTCTGTCTCCTTCATTGTAGATCGACCCTTCCCTCCAGAGCACTTCTTGGAAGCGACCCTGATTTGTTCAGATGCACCAGTACCTCGTCTCCCATTAGACTCCCGAATCCCAAGCACCCAGCCCAGGGCCTGGCTCAGAGGATCCCCTCAAGGCAGCAATGGGGGAGCTGGCACACAACCAGCTGCCCTCACCTGCTCCCCCTTGTTTGTGAGGTGCCGGAGGGGAGGAGGATGAAACCCGTTCACTGGCAGTGACAAGGCAAGGTCTCCTCTCACTCCGCCAAGGAGTGGCTCAGAATCGCCTTCTGCCCTAGGCAATTTGTATACTTCTTACCCATCTCCAACAGCAAGCAATCCTGTAGATCGATGCCTGAGACCAAAGAGCCTTATGGAATGCTAAGAAGACGACGCACCTAAATGCACCAACTCTGACAGCCACACAAAGAAGAATAGTAATAACTGTGCTGAGCGCTAGTTTATCAACCTTTGCCACTTACAAAATTCACAGCCAATTTAATTAAAAATATAACAGCTCTGAAAGCTGCAGAAAGGACGACGACAGCAATCAGTCATTTTGTAACAGCACTGAAGACCCATTAGGGATGTTGCACTGGATGCCAGCTTTTTTTCAGTTCAGATAGTAGAGGCATTTCATTCTGCACAATTAATGTCACTGCATGAAAATATTGGCTCTCTATAAAGAAGAAAATACCAAACATCTTTATAACCCCCATTTTTTATGGTCAAAACTTGCTTGGAAAGGTGCTTTGAATTTACTTGTTGTAAGCTGCACATTTCACATTCAGAAAATTAAAATGGTTTCTACTGACTAACTCATTTAATCATTTACTTGATTTAATGAAAAACACTACGCATTTTTCTCTTCTTGGTTGCTGAGATTAATACTTTCTGTTCATTAGCAATCAAATATCGCAGGAAGGTTCACATCTTAGTCTCACTTAACTCATTGCCTTTTATTTAAAAAAATTGTAATAGAATTTAAATGGTATCTTTTAAATCACTTGGAAATTTTTCTCTTAGTAACTCACTTTGTCTTGTGGAAGACACATCGCTAGCTGTGGCACAGACATTTATCCCCAACTTTCTTTTCTAATCTTTATTTATTTTTTCATTGTTCAGGGTAGAAACGCATATGTGGAGGAGAGGGAGTGGAGACTTCTGAAAAACATTCTGAGTCTAGCTTCCGGTACCGCTAATTCATTAATACATCAGTACATCATAGAATCCCTTTGATTTATTCATGGGATTTTAGGAGATCCTGGGAGAATAAGCCCATGAAGGATGTGAACTGTGAGCATCTGGCTTTCATTTAAGAAAGAATCAAAGCCACCATGTAAAAGTGAATCCCCACAAACGTGGTGCACCTCTCCTGTCACTCACAAAGGGTCCCCCATTTCATCATCGAGGTGCCATTTACACAGTGGTCTCAGGAGTGTATAAACGGGCAGGTAAATTCTCCTCCACTTGAAATGCCTGTGAAGGCAGATTCACAATGGAACCTTTCTATGATCAGATCTGTTACAAAATAGTATACTTAATTCAGATCACTGAATAAGAGAGTCAGTAGTTCAAAAGCAGCATCTCCAGTTTTTTGTTGCTTTCATACCAAAAAGTGTTTGTTGAACCCCCAATACTTGATAGGAGGAAATAGCAAAAGGCAGACGATAGCATTTTATACTGAGCATAGATGCAGCAGGTTAAGGACATGGTGTACAAAGGAAACGCTGCGTGAGGAACGCTAGGAGGGGAGGACAGATGAACCATTCAGGCAGCGTGACAGTGACGCACAGCCCTCAGTGCGCCAGCCGTCTAAGTGCGGGAACACGAGTTCCCCTAAGTTCTACTTTCAATTATTCTCTGCTTTTCCTGTGTACATGCGTGCAAATGTGTGTGTGTCAATGAATTCATCTGCTGTCCTCGGTGTATTACTGTATTATTGATTGGTTGTGGGACAGGGACCCAACAATTTTCTTTCCCATTTTAGGTTTGGGAAAACTGAAATACACCGCAGCCATGTGCTTTAGCCCTAAGCACGGTGGTCTTTCCTTCGAAGCAGTTCTAAAAGGACGCTCATCTTAGCGTTTGTGCTGCTACCTGTGGGAAGTTTATCTCCCCTCGGTCTGTAAGACCCACGAGAGGCGGAGGAGCACGTGCCTTGTTCAGCACCGCAGTCCCGGAACTAACAAGGCTGGCAGATGCTGAGTAAGCTTTTTTGAAAGCAAGAATATTATCCTAGGGCGTCACTACTGGAAGGGTAGCAAGGCAGGACTGAAGTCCAGGTCACCCTCCTGTACTATTTCTGAGTTCCTATTCACACTTCAGAACTCTGTTCAAATGCCAAGTCCCTGGGAAGCACTTCTGAGCTTCCTCCTGACATTTCCTAGGCCCCATTAATGCTTTATACCCATCCCTCTCTGCTGAGTACCTGGCTCTCTGTGTGCTATCGTCTGTTTATGGAACCCCTCTTTCTTCTAGGGATCTATTCCCTTCTTTGCTTTTCAGATGGGGTTGATTGCATTTGCAATTTCTACCTGGACTCAGGGGTGGACTCAAGATCCAGGTCTCGTAGCTCAGAGCACCCCATCCAACCAGCCATGGTTCTTTGGTTCAGCCATGGACATGTAACTCTAATTGGGCCAGAGCTTTCTGTGCCAATTTTTGTAAGCATCGCTGTGAAAACAGTCTTTCCACCATAAGCTAGTAGGATGTATGTCTCAAGTCTCAGGCAGTTAGTGTTCAAATGGCCTTCTTGGGGGAGAGACTGACTGAAAGAAGTAGAAAGACACAAAGCCCTTGATGATTGCTTGTGCCTCTAGATCCAGCCATGCCTGAATGAATGCTACATTGAATTTTTCAGTTTCATGAACTAATAAATTCTTCCTCCATCCTGTAAAGCAGTTTGAGCTGGGTTTCTGTCACAGGCAATCAAAAGACTCTTAATTTCTTGGTGCCACCGTCTGTGGACCATGGCTCTTAAGAGCAGGGGCTGACTCATTTCTGCATCCCCAGTGCCTAGTTCAGGCCCTGCCCTCAGTAAAAGCTTGTTGAATGATAAACCAACAGACTTCTAGGGTCAGGCATTTTAGGAGGGAGACTAGCAAGAGGAGCTATGTGAGGGGCCTTTGTATCTTTCGGATCAAACTGTCAGAAAAGGAGAAGAGAGCATACAGGCACCCCCGAAGTAGAGGTGTCAAGGTCACCTGGAAGAGGATTGGGCCAGACAAGGGCTATCTTCTGGCAGCTTAGGTTAAGACACTGGGAGCCTGCAGCCACAAAATGGATTTCACAGTTCTGCATTCTTACAGTGAGACTTGGTCTTAATCATTACGACAGTATTTCTGCTGCAAATGGAATTAACAACCCCACATGCTTTGGAAATGTTCAATAGTTAATAAGACCCTTATGGCTCTGCTGCTTTTTCGAACTCCAGGACCGGTTTTGGGCTCCAGATGGGGAAACCATGTCAGTTTGAACTGGTAACTGAAGCCTGCTGGGAGAGAATGTCTTCCACTGTAGGGAGGAAACAGATGGTGCCCACACTTATTTGGGGTTTTAAATCTAAGGCCCTGCCATATCTGGCACAACACAGATACGTGGCACAACAATTCAAGAACTCATGATTTTTCAGCCTATTTGGAAGGTGAGGACTCTAAATATACCCTCACCATGATCCAAATATCTGTACTGGTACTAAGCTTAACAATCACCCAGACCTGGTTCAAATCCCAGGTTTGCTACTTTTTTTGGCTGCAAGGCCTTGTACACATAACTTAGTATCTGTGAGCCCTTGGGTTCTCATGCAGAAGACAGGACTACACCACATCCTCACAGACAGTTTGCAGAGACTCAGTGAGATAATGGATGGTAAATGCCTAGTGAGGATCTGGGACATAGTGAGAGTTCAGCATACATTAGCAATGACTGTGATGACAACAACCATGATGTTTCGAGTCTTTAAACCGAACTTTGCAACCTGAATGCCTTATTACTTAGGAACTAGCATTTCAAGCGTATTTGTCCACCTGTCATCATTTCTCCATATATTGCTCACATCAGCATCATCTCAAATTTCCTTTCCTTTCGTTCTGAGGTCCTTGTCCTTTTTTTTAAGGTCATGAAACTCCCCTAAAAATATGACAGAGTCTGAATGAGGAGCCCATGTCTCCAGCTCCTCCAGCACTGTGCGTGTTCCTTATGAACCCTCACACCTCTTTCCCCCTGCACTGTCATGATCCACTTGCTTGTTTCTAGAATCTTCCTGAGTATAATGGAAGTCAAGGACTATATCTGCCCAGAACACTATTTTATTTCCCTTGCTTAGCTCAGTGCATGGCAGAGAATAGTTGTTCAATATTCACTGAATGACTAAACGAAAATCACAGAACTTTCCCCGGGCCCCTTTATATAGACACCCATACTCAAGCTTTCGGATCTAATTTCAGGGTCTAGGGATTCCAGGGAAAAAAACCTCTATTTGGGATGATCATTAAAGACAACAGAGGGAAATCTGCAGGCCAAGGAATAAAGCAGGCTTTCCTCCTGACAGGCCAGAAAGAACGTGCAGATCCGGTGTCAGTCTCCAGAGAGGAGAGGCCGTCTTGATGCTGACGCAGTGCCTCAGGTGAAGGGAACCTCTGCCCAAGCCCCTCATTTTGCCTTAGATGCAAATGACAGCCAAGCCTTGTCCAAGATCACCTGGCTGGTGGCAAAGAGAACCTGGCCCTCCCGGCTTCCAGACCACGCTCACCAAACCTCATCTCCCCACTCCCATGTCACCTGCCCAGAGGCAGAGTCGTTGCCAGAATTCAATGAGGATCTCCTTCAGAGCATCCCCAGATGATAATTTAAGGAAGTATGGGATTTACCTGACCTCCGTTGAATCAGGGGATAGGCCTGATTCAAATTTATCAAGATCTATAGCGTGAAACTCTTGCCTCAGGCCTCATTTGAAAGATGTACCCTTTCTATCTTTTGCACTGGTGGGAGGGTGACGTCAGGGGGAAAGGCCTGGTGTGTGAGAACAAGCCCTGTGAAGGCAGGGAGCACGTTCCTTTCTCACTCGGGGTGGACTGCGCTGAGCGCCCAGGCCTGGCTCACGCGGAGTTCCTGAGAGGGGGACAAAGCCCATAGCATTTCCCAGCTGCGTTTCCTATTAACATGAACCCTCAGCGAGCTTCTGAACCTGGGACGATGGTTCGGGAACCCATCAGTCTCACTGCCACACTGCAGGATGTTTTGCATGAGCTCAGCCAGAGATTTTCTTTTTATCCATGAAAAAAGGAACTTACACTCCATCATGCCAGATGCTCAATCAGATAAATATCACACATGAATTTTTGGAGAAATATTATGTGATTGGAGAACACCTGCAGTTCTGTAGAACATATTGTTGTCAGAAGTTGAGTTACACTAAATATTACACATCAGACTTCCCTTCAAAGGTCTTGTACTATATTTTCCCATTACAACACAAATGGCTCCTTCTGAAGCACAGTCAGATTTTAAAATGTACCCGCCTGTCAGCATTACCACAATTTGATTTCAGAGGCATTCACATCATTAGTGATGAGATCATTCCTGTCTCAGAAATGGATAATATGGAAGAGATTTCCCTAGTTGCTACTTTGATTTGCAAATTCAAGTCACCGTTAGGTCTTAGTTTAACAAGAGCAGCCACCATACTATTTGCAGAAAGCTGAGGAAAACACCCGACACTGTGTTATGAGCTTTGCACCCACAACCTCCTTTAATCACCACGGAAGTCCTCTGAGGCAGTGAGGTCGTCTTCCATGTCAGGACACTGAAGTTCAGTGCCCAAGTGACACGGATTGCGGGGCATGTGCTGTGCTCTCAGCTCTCTGCGATGTTTTCTTTAGATTGCATTTCATCTCACCAAAACCCTTTGGGGTCAGTGCCTCATGATCCACGATGTATAGTCGAACAGACTGAGATGGCGCTCAAGTACGGTTCCAGTTTACTCCCAAGTTCATACACGCTGTTCCATTTGACAATATGCGTGAGGGTCCTTTCTTGGTTAAAAGTAAAGACTTGGTGGTAAAACCTCTCAGACGCCACCTTTGCTGGTTGTATAATCTCGGGCAAGCGCAAGTTAACCTTTCTGCTGCTGTTTCCTCCCCTGTAACATGGCACGATCATAGGAACTCCTCAGAAGGTTGAGACAGTGCAATGCAGAGCGCTTAGCCCAGCATCCACCAGACAGTAACTACTCAGCAAACCGCTGTATTGTCACTGTGACTAATAATAATGACAATAACAGCTCTTATTTCCATATAAAATAAGGCTACCTCATAAGGGCTACAGGGATTAAAACAAACCAAAAGAATATAATGAGGGTGAGCTGATTTGTCTACTAAGGACTAGTCAAAGACATGGTCCCACCAAGCAGAGTAGAGCTATGGCTCAAGAGCGTGCCTTCTCTCAGTAGGTCAAACAGCCTTACGTGACCTCACGTATCTATCTCCTTCCAGAAGGTCATGCATTGTTTGAGTGCTGGCATAACAAACAATGAGCGCCTCATTTTTGTCTCTGTCTGAATCCCTGCCGAGGTCCTGCCCTGTGGTCCTAACCCCGGCTCTTGTATATGTTCTGGACCATGGCTACAGGGGAGAGGGGCACACAGGGACCACCTCTGGGCTCATCAGAGTGGACGTGGACACTTGCAGCAAGACAAGGTTCACTCTCCTTTTCATTCGAAACATGATTATGTCTGTTATTGGAGTGATACTGTTCTGGAGGCAAAACGTAATGTCTCCACTGCTCAGTATGTATTGGGTTAGGTCACTCTTTGTTTAATGCTCTCTGACGGGTGTCCCATAAAAGGAGAATAAAAGCCAAAGCGCTTTCCCTGGTCCTGCATGATCTGGCCCCACCACACCCATCTCCTTCCCCCCAGACCTGTCCTCGGGTCTCCCGTGAACAGCATCTGGGGCTTCTTCCACCCTAAGCCCCTTCCACCAGCAACTTTCCCTCAGCCTCTGTCTGACGTTCTGTCCCCAAGCTTCTCATAGTGGCTTCTTTTGTTGTTTCGCAGCTCAAATGCCAGTCTTCAAAGACACCTTCCTTGCAAACCCCTAAACCGTGCAACTTTCTCTATCTAGTTCTTCCCTTCATTGTGTCCACTGCTACCTGAAGTCATCTTATTTCTTTGTGAGTTTATTAGGTGTCTGCACTGGAATGAAAATTCCTTGAGGGAAGAGACCAGGCCTGCCTTGCTCACACTGCTGATATCCTGTGCCTGACACATCAAAAGTGATCAATAAATACTTGTGGACTGAATTCATGGCAGCCTGACAGAATGAATGATCATTAGACCAGGAATCAGCAGTTGAGTCTTCTAATTCTACTTTGTTTCTCACCAGCTGTGTGCCCTGATTTAGTCCTGTCCTGACTGACTGGTGGGTTTTTATCTTCTAAATAGGACTGATAATGCTCAACCCTTTCCCACAGACTATCTCTGATGAGCAAACGAGATTCATACCTATGTGTCTATGAAAATACTTTATAAATTGGTTATAAAGGATGCAAAATAGGTTTCAATTCCCATGTCAAATCATATTAGACAGGTTCTCCTGAAGCACAGGCCTGACACAGATCCCTAGACTGCACTGTTCTCAGTGAGAACATCCCTTAGTGATGTCTGCCTGGGAACAGGGAGAGGTGGTGAGGGGCATGTGTCCTATGTTTACCAAAGAAATGCCCAACATTAGAAGGCACAAATTAATAATATACAAACAGCTTCCTCAAGCTTCCAACAGTAGCATTTCTGCAAAGTAGAGCTTGGTATTTGACTGTCTTCCTTTGGCCCTATTGAAATGTATTCCACTGACCATATGACTTTGGTACTAAAAACTAATTACAAAGACCTCTTCAAAGATTCCACCATGTATTTGGTATCATTGCTAAAATCCTAACATTATTTTTGGAAATCATCAAACAGGAAAATCACAGAAGACAGGCAAGAAAGAGAAAACAGAGGTTTCCCATGTGGAATAGTATAACTCATTCACCACAAAGTAGCAATTTGTATTACAGATTTCGTCAACAGTGAAAGACAAGTATGTCCCCAGAAACTAGAGCATTTGACGTCTGTCTTTTTCAACGAGCCACATACACAGGAGAGGTGAAGTTTGGGGTTCCTTCTTTCCCCCTCAGTAACCAGCCATGGTGCGCTCTCTGATAACACTATCACATCATTTTGGAGGCACTGAGACAGATTTTAATTCATTTAATAATTAGGTCAATAAAAGCTATTACAGCTGAGAGCTCCATTAAAAGTCCATAATGTTACCATAATGGGAGAAAAACTAATATAGTTCTGTTGGAATTTTTCCATGAAATTAATATTAGAGAATTTTAGTGGGCATCTTAAATAGCTTAAATAGACATTTTTATGAACAGAACTAATCATGGAATTGAAACAGATGAAAATTGTTACATTTGCTGTGATAAGTATCCATGTTCACAGGATTTTATCAGGCCTACTTCTGTGAAGGACCTGGACATTTATGACCACGGGGCAGTATATTCAATGGGCCTGGCTCACTGTTCATGGCCCCTCAGAGGCCACCAGCTCGTGTGTTGGTGATTACTGCTCGAACACTGTGGTTCCACTTCTCAGAGCATCTTGGCTGGGGAACATTCCAGATCAATAACCCCCCAAATCAAAATCCTTCTCCCAAGTCCTCTCTGTGGCTGATGATATTAAACCTTCAGACACTAGTTCGGACATCTGAAGTTACTGAGCAGGACACAAGCAGAGAAGGGATTGTGTCCACACTGCCCAGAGATGTTTTCTCACCTCTACTCCATTAGCTTGATCACTAAAGGTCAAGGTTAAGATGAACTTCATGCAGACTCAAGTATATGGTCACATGACTTGGGTAAACCCTGACCAGGAGAGCCAGACAGTACCAGGAAGGAAGCTTAAACAAAGCTCGCTTTTGGAGCACTCGGATACTACGGCTCTGTGAGTTACTCAAATACACGAGACCCTGGGTAAAGCTGCATCATTGCTACTGGGGTGCTGCCAACTATTCTGACAATCACACAGAGTTGACAAGAATGACCAATACAATCAAAGGCCAAGGTCACAGATATACCCAGCAACATGATACACTGACCAGACATTTGCTAATACACACCAAGAGGTTACACTGGAGCACGTAGGGGATTATTCAAAGTCTGTGGGGCTTTGGGATGGAAGAACCTGCCCTGCATCTCAGCTGTTCTGCTCCCAACAGTGACCAGGTGCAAGTGAGCTCCCCTCTCTACTCCTCCATTTCAGCATCTGGAAAATGGGGATTGATGGAGCCCATGGATGCTGGGATGTTTGAAAGAGATCACAGATGAAGATACCCAGCACTGTGGCTGGCGGAGAGGAAGGGTTATTCTTTAGTGGAAAGAGAACCCTCTTGATGAGCATTTGGGCAGATTCAAGGCCTTATGTTCCAGGACACATTTAAAACATGAATGGGAGGGGGGCCTCCACTAACCCCCAGCTCCACTGGTGTGCTCTCGGAAAGGCTCATGCATGGTCAGCCATGCTGAATCTAAATAAACCAGGAAGACGCACATCTGCACCTATTACTCCATCTCCCCCACCCACTGATAAGATTCCCGATGGAATTAGAAACACTAGAAAATCTACTGAAATATTTTTATTTAACTCAGTTTTAAGCAATATCTGTTGGAAAATGCCTTCCTGTAGTAAAATGGCCTTCCTTTGAATGTATTTATAGGCTAACGCATGCAACATTTGTGACGAGTCCTCATTTCAGTTAACAAAGCAGGTCTTGGGAACCGAGAGGCACAGTCAAAATGAACAACTTCATCTGACCATATTGACTTCCAATCGAGCTTTGTTACCTGAGAAGGCTCAGGCAGGTTATAAAAGCTTGGCCAAGCTTATAAAGCCATGTGAAATAACTAATGGTACAAGACATGCCTGTCCTTTCTTAAGGCCTATGATCTTCAGGGAACCAATAGGTGGGAGTATCCATACGGGTTTCTTTGTGCATGGGAAGCCAAAGGGAAGAGGTGGAGAGAGTAATAGTATGAGGCTGTTTCTAAGGATTCATATTTGGAAGCCAACTGGGATACCCTACCTGGAAACAAACAAATTCTGCAAAGAAATTTCATAGCTGGAAAATCCTGTAAACGAGAATTCTGAAATTAGCTAATAAACTGTATTTCGGAGGAGGATGCTGGAGAGAGGAGACTCTTTCTGAGATTCATTTCATTTAGCTTGTGATATTACTGGGCATTAACTTGAGATTCACTATTCCTGTGGCAAGTACTTACTTTTGCTAAAATTACCAAATATTCTCTGGAACAGAGAATCTTATCAGAAAATTGATCTCTAATACATAAAGGCATCTCATACGAAAAAAAAAAAGTTGCTCTGGGGGAATTTTTTTAAATGGTTCACTGCAGGCTTTTCACAGACTCACAGAAATTTGGAGATTGCCCAGATAGTGTTTCCGTGGAAAGACAGAAAAAGGAACAAAGACATATAATGGTGGTGACTTCAGAGGCTACTACCATTTTCTAGTTTATTCAGTGAGGGCAGCCGAGGTTAATAACAACGAAGTAAAAACCACTCGGGAATACACAATTATTTACAAAAAAAAACTAACCATTCTTTCTTGTTACTCTGACAATTGCCAAGAAGTGTAACTGTACTGGCTCGGTATTATTTAAATTAAATTATCAAATGCAAATGCGAAATATGAACCTCTCAGCAAAGCACTGGATTATAACACCACATCCCATATTCAAACTAAAAGCTGATTACTGGTTCTGGAGCTATAAACATGTCAGACAATAATTTAATTGCTTTGCAGGGAGAGGAATATGCAGCATTCCTGTTCTCATTCTGGAACTCAATACGATTCCTTAATACAATATAATGATCATAAACAGACACAAAGTCTTCACTCGACACCTGCTTTATGGTAAAAAGAAGCTGCAGCAAATTTTTGCAAAGCTCAAGGAACTAGGTGGTGCCAGATTTTTTAATCAGGAAGCAAAATGTGTTTCTCACCAGGTGGCCCAGGCTTTCACTCTGGTTCACAGAGTTGAAGATGCATTTTCCAAACGGGTTTAAATCTGTAATGAATTTCCCGGGCCAAGGACCACCTTCTAAAACAGCTAATTTCCTTCCTGCCTTTGGGCTGAGCTGTCAAGCAGAGGCAGCCATCAAGTGCACCCGTTTCTTGGGCCACTGGTGAACACAGATGTCAGAGTCAATGCTCATTAATTCCAGGACCAGGACCAGGACCAGGGGAGGACTCAGGAACAGAGGGAGGGTCTGATGGAACTAGGGCTCCATAAGCACTTCCTGAGCACTCAAGTTGCTGATCGTGAAACCCAGACAGGAAAGGGGGTGGGCAGTGGGGCAGAAAGGGGAAGCCAGAGAGAGAGGTGGGGAGCAAAGGGACTGACTGACATTTGGTGACTTCCTCAGCTCTGGGAGCTCCCCGTGCATCAGCTCATAAAAGCCCCAGGGGGCCCTGGGAGGCTGGCAGAATCATTCACATCTTGCAGATGGGAAAACTGAGGCTCAGAGCGACTCATCTAGTACCGGCCATAAATGGCAGAGCTGAGTCTTGACTCAAGATCATCTCCCCCTTCCCAGTGCACCCCAAAGAGGTGTTGAACATTTCTTTGCAAACTGAGGATAAAGAGGAGACCTTTAAGTCTGGAGTCCAACTTGAATACCAGCCTTCCACTAAATGCTGTATGGAATTGCTGTGCAGAATTGCACAGCTGTACCTCCCCCTTAGTAGCTTGCTGCCAACGCCTCTGATCTAATGTTTATCCAGCACTATGCAAGGCTCTGTGCTACTCATATGCTTATGTAACCCCCACAGGGATCCCCCTGCGGACAGGAAGCACCCAACCTCTCACCCACATGTATATAAGGTAGTCTTCAACGGTTCACAGCCAATATAACTACAGTAGGACCCAATGTCTGCCTTCCATTTTTTGTAATTTACTGCTTCTTAACAAATTTTATGGTTGATATGTTATCATTTTTACAAATTCAAGAAGGACTTATTGGAAAAAGATGGGATGCAAATGCAGATCTGTCACCATGTTAACCATGGTTAGTTCTGGGCAGTGAGAACACAGATGGCTATTATTTTCTTCTCTATCTGTTTCTGAATGTTTAGTTTCCATGAATAAGTGTAAATTTAATCTTTAAAAAGAAAAAAGGAAACAGCTCTTCAGTAGCGCCACAGTGCAAGAATAAAGACACCCAATCTTTGTATTAAATAGTAGGAAGAACCACCACTGATCAAATCCGCAGCATCCATGCCGGGCACAACACCAGACATTCTCTACACGTGACGCATCAGCTCCTTCCAACAGCTCTGGGAGTAGATGCCGCCCTCCTTGCTGCACAGACGAGCAGAGCGAGGTTTCCCTGGAGCGTCTGGCCTCCACTAACCGCTCCGGCCTGAGGCTGCTCACTGGCCCCGACCCTCACGCACTCCTGCCACGGGAGTCGTCACACGTGCCTGCCCACAGCCCCTAGGTTCCCGTGTCCCGGCCTTTGCTCACGCTCTCCACTCTGCGTGGAGAGCCCCTGTCCTGCCTCCACCCATGCTTACAAACCCCTGTCAACTTTTTTGTCTCCCGCAGCGCCTCCCTGAGACTCCTGGCTGTCAGTCACTCCTGCCTGTCCCATGCTCACCAGAGCTGGCCACGTGGCAGTGCCAGACCGCCGGAGGGCCTCTGAAGGCTCTGTGTGGCTTATCCACTGTGTAAAAGCCTTAAAAGTAATTGGTCAATACCTACAAATTGAGAGATTTTACCAACTTCTGTGTATCTAGGGGCCCTGGCCCCCTTTCCTGCTCGGCAATAAATAATTGTAGCTAAGTGACCACTGCCCTGTTTAGACAGGAAATGGTGCGGTTCCCCAGAGTCTCCGTCTAACTCCCCTCCTGCCCTCGGCCTACTTCTCTGCACCCACGGCTATGCCCGGCCCCTGGGGACACGCATGTGCGAGGCCTCACATCACAGTTTGCCTTGGGTTGTTCTTTTGGAGGCACTTTGGCTCTCCATCCAGATACAAACCCTTCCTCCCACTGCCCCAGCACACAGTAGGTGCACAGGGTGGGCCAGAAGCAGTCATGTCACTGCTGCTGTAACCCCAGGGAGAGAGAGCAGAGGTCTGGATTAGTAGCAGGGAGGATAGAGAAAAAGGCAATAGACTCAAAAGGATCTCTGCTCCTGAACTACAGCCCTTCTGTCTTTCCGTTAACACTTCCCGTCCTGACCTGTAACAGCGTGGGTACACGTCTCACTCTTCTGCAGCCTTCCCAAAACACACTGCGTGCAGAAATCGCCCTGCAGCACCCCAGCCCCTCCCAGCAGCCTGGCGCACATGTACTAGGCAGTGGATGAACGTCAGCTGAAGGGTCATAAGTTTTAATGGTGACACACAGCGTCTTTGTGTCAGCTACACTCAAAAGCCAACAAAACACATGTCCTTCCCTCCCAGTCATTAAATTGAAAGCTCAATACATTAATTATCTTAATTAGACTCAAGTGTCTAAGATAATCTCCCCAATTTATAGACAGGGACAAGATAGGTTTTTCTCAAGTTGTAAGGACAGAAGGAAGACTAAAGATTCAGGCCCTGAGGCTGTGCACGGGGCCAGTGGAGGTCCTGTTGTCCTGTCACACCCGGCCTCATTAGCGCCGTTGCTCTTTGGCTGGGCATTATTGCGCCTGCGTGGAAGGGGAGCTGGTGACCCTGGCTCCTGCTGCACTAATGGGCCCTGAGCACGAGCTGGCAGTGCCACCGCTCTCATTAGAGTGGATGATGTGTGAACGCACAGGGCCTCACTTTAAGGCAACACTTTGCATGTGAACGAAGGTGGAAGGATGTTAGGCGTCCCCGTCTGACTCACCCTAAGCAAAGTCATTGGAGACTGCTAAGAAAAGAAGCTCTTGACCTTTTCAAGCTATCAAAGGTGACCCAACAGAGCAAAGGGCTTTGTTCCCCAGGTTTCTTTCTGTCGGCTGCCTTGGACAACCGAGCCTGAACAAAAAGGCCTCAGGGAGACTACCACGCTGGAACTCCCTATTTGCTGCAGCAAGGGACATCTCAAAGAACGGGTTTTTTAAAAGAAGAATGTGTTAGCATGAAAGGAGGCACAAGGAATCTGACAGTCTGGGGTGCACAGACTGTGAGCAGTGATGAGGGTACCTGGGGACTGATTTTCAGGGTTACGTCTCCAAGCGTTTGTAAAGGACGATGAGCAGATTCCTCATTGGTGTGGCTTTACATTCACGACAGCTGTTCTCTGAGCAGGAAGGGGTCCTAACAGACATCTCGTGAAGTTACCAACCCATCAGGCTGAATCCTTGACTCTCATGCGTTTGGAGAGAGAAGGAAATCACAGAACCCACAAGAGGGGCTTGCAGCTTCTCTTTGCACACTTACACTCAGAAGGGAACACTGGGGACTGGTCAAGTGTGTAGGTATTTAATGTGCCATCCACTGTCTCCATGTCAGCATTTTCAGGTCAATATCCACCTCTCTCCTTTTCCCACAGGACTAGGTTTTCCCCCAAGAGAGAAGGCACTGCCAACTTGGTCTGAATTGAGCTCCTCTTTGCTGACTCTTGTCCAGGAACTGGCAAGGCAGGTGATCCCCAGGGGCTGCCCCATCCTAGAAAGGCCAGAGGCACCTGCTAAGGTCAACTGTACTCAAAGCATTTGGGAAAAACCACTGTTTCCCTCTCCCAGGTTGGTGAGTTCTCTCAAGACTGGTATTTCCTTAGCTGGAGTGACTTAATTTTGGGGTCTGGATAGGCTGAGTGGGTGGCTGGGGAGGGGATAAGGGGGCCATTTGATGTGCTTTGTTCCCAGGCCTTGGATCAGTCTCTATTGGAAGAAAGAGCCCTTTCCTCTCCAGCTTGGAGCAACAGCAGCCTATGTGGGGCATGGAATCAAAGACTCAGTAGGCACTTAACCTTTCAGAATGTTTCAGAGAGAGAGATGAAGGCTGATCAAACACTGTGCCAGGTGTTTGGGTGATTCTTACCCCTGACTTGTCTATTTCCAACAGGAATATTAAAGATGACTCAGTGCAATTCATTTTTAGATGAAACATCGAAATCTCAAATGAGGGCGAAGACCTGTTCAAGGCCACAAATGTCGACTGTCCTCACAATGTCCTCTATCCATACCATGCATGCCCACCCCCTCTGCACCCCAACCCTCCAGGCATGGACCCCAGACTTCTCTTTGCCCTTTTTCTCCATGACACAACATATATATCTTTTAGGGTTCTTGCCTATGGAAGAAAGGGCTTGTTGCTTTCCAAGAGGTCAGACAAGGATGAACGCTTAGAGAGAAGCCAACAAACAAATGGACTTTGCTCTTTACTCCACTTTCCTTAGAATTCAATTGATGCCCTAGGTTTTAAAACATTCATTTTCATGTGGATTATCTCACAGGATCCTTATGATCTGCGAGGAGGAGGGGGATCAGAGGACTATCTGGAGAGTACTGTATCACACACTATGCTCAGTACACACTGAAGCCCCCAAAGAGTACCCATTTTACAAATAAGGTATCTGGGGTGCACACAGAGAGGCAAATGCCTTGGCAATGGCCACAGGCTGATAAATGGAGGAAACTGAACCTATCTCTTGGGCCTCCTGGTTGCATGCCCTTTCCAGTGTAACCTACTAGTGCAGTTGGGCTGGTCACAGCTACATCCAAGCCTTTAATGTGGGGCTTGCAGATGCCCATGGCATTTCCAGCCAGTGTGGCCCTCTTGCCTCTCTCCCACTGTGCACAGTCACTGTTGCCTTAAACGAGTTCCTACAGACAAACAGATGATCTTTATCCCTAGCCAGCGGGGCAGACGCAGTGATGGAACATGGTGATTGCCTGACGTGACCCAGATCACCACTAGCAAAATGACAAGAACAACAAGAAAATCAAATGCACACAGCCAGGCCAGAAGTGTACTTCCTGCCCATCTCAAGAAAAAGACCAGGGAAAAGCCCTCAGAAAGCCATATGGCTTCTTTCCTCGACTATCTGCCTTCTCTCAGGTCAGACAATTCTAGAAACAGAACAGTCATCACAGGGCCACTGCCGTACCTCTGGGGAGCAGGGCAAACGCCAGGAAGGAGGTTCTTCACTGGGCTGCCAAGGGCTCTGGCTGTGACTAATACTCCACTCAGGGCTTGCCTAAGGACATGCCCGGATTTCTATATCATAGGTGACTGGTCCAGAAAAAAAGATCACAAACATATCCCCGCAGAAGAGGAATCGGGCTCCAGGTTCATTTCATGGGCAGAAACAGTGGGCGGGACCAAAGGAAGCAGATTCGTTATTTTCATTCACCCTGTAACCATTTTAAAGTGTGTAATTCAGCGGCATTCAGTACATTCACAGTGTTGTGCAACTGCCACCCCTATCTAGTTGCAGAACATCTCATTACCCCAAAGGGAACTCTGCACCCATTAAATAACAATTGCTCATTCTCCCCTCACCCCAGTCCCTGGCAACCACTGATCGGCTTTCTGTCTCTATCAATTTGCCTGTTCTGGACATTTCACATACCTGGAACCATATAGTAAATGGCCATTAGTGTCAGAGGAGCAGATGTTTTTATAACACACTCCGACTTGCAGCAGAACCATGTACCGTGCAAGGGGTGGGGAGTGAGTTCCACGGTGCTTGAGTTTAGGTCAGAGTGAGAAGGCTGTGTGGCGGGAGCTCTGGTACAGGGGGCTGGAAAGGCTGGCCAGTCAGGGCTTCTCTGACCAGCGCCCAGGACGACCTCCCTCACAGGATGCTGACCCGGCCCTGACCAGCACATCCGTGTTCTGCTGTACCATAAACCGCAGGCTTGCGCTGCTGCTGCTCTTCTCTCCTGCTCTGTTGATACGTCTGCCAATTTGCCCGACACACCATGGCCAGTGTTCTCACTTGAGCATGTCTGACCTGAATGCACAGCATTCTGCTGAGCTGATCTGCAGGGTCAGTTGGCCGTTACTGCGGCCAGGCATGTATTAGCTTAGAGGAGAAGCGTCACGTTTGAGAAGCTGGATTAAAAAAACCAGAGGGGAAATCTAAGGGGATCGCAGAGGTATTACTTTCTAGGTAGTGGTAATAGGCTTCATTCCAGGACCTGGAAATCACATTAGAACAAAAATATCAGCCCTGCTTCAGGAGTAGGACCAGAAGGTGAAAAGTTATTTTTTTTAAAAAAAATCAAAGAACATGTACCATGTTGGATAGTGCGAAAGAATTTGCATTTCCCTGAAATATCAAAGCATGACATTTTTTGTAAATAGGATCTTTGTTAAGATGACATCTTACTGGATCAGGCTGGGCCCTAATCCCAATGACCGGTGTCCTTACACAGAGGGTAATTTGGAGACACACACACACACCAACAGAGGGAAGGAGCCAGAAATGGGGGCAATGCAGTGATAAGCCAATGAATGCCTGGGATCGCCAGCAGCCACTGGAAGCTATGAAGATAGGAGGATTCTTCCCTGCAGCCTTCAGAGAAAGCATGGCCCTGCCCACACCGTGATTTTGGACTCCTCACTTCCAAAATAGGGAAAGAACACGTTTCTGCTGTTCCACACCACTCAGTCGGTGGTGGTTTGTTCCAGTCGCCCTAGCCAACTACTACAGAACACTCCAGCACCCCTCTTCTGTTACACAGCTATACAAATCTATTTAAAAAATGGAAAAGACTTCAGCCCTTAAGACAAAATTTCATTGTATGTAGAGTTCAACTTTTGGGGTTGAGAAACAGGTTCAGAAACAAGAAGTGTCCGATTGCACGGCCTTCAAAAGTGCTTTCTTGCTATGGACCAGGACTTGTTTTATATATTTGCCTGGGGTTCCGCTTGTTTCCAGGGGAAGAGAAAAACTGACCTCACACCCCTCTGTCCTCCCTCTCGGGGATCCTTGCCCGTACCTTGCCAGGCAGCGTCTTTCCTGATGCTGCGCATCCTCTGTCCCCCCCTCCTCAGTTCCCAGAGCCCCGAGGAGTCAGAGGCGGGCACACAGTGGCTGAGCTGAGATGCCCTCCATGTTGATGATCCTTCTCATCACGTTATATGGGATCCCTCTGGTGGTACTAAGAGACACGTCAGTTTTGAGAGATTAGAATCAAACCAAAGGATCTTCAAATCTAGAGGATAAGAGACTCAAGGTTTACAAGTTCTGGCAAGACAAACAGATGCTGGAATGCTCTGGGCCCCTCCCACAGGTTTGGGGAGCAGCTCTTGGGGCCCGAGGAGGCCTCTGTTGGTCCAGAGCATGAAATGCCGCCTTGGTGACCCTTGAAAGCCATCGTCATCTGTGGTCATGGCAACAGTGGGTTCAGAGCTGCCTTGATGCACAGGGGATCCCAGCCACATCAAAGGAGAGGTTTATGGCTGTGGGAACTCAGAGATAGCGACAAAAAAGACCAAGGTGAGAGGTCAATGGGGACAGTGTAATGAGACCTAAGCATGGGACAGGTTTCTGAGCATCTCATTAAATGTCTACAAGGACAGCTCCTCACAGTGACCCTCTGAAGTCAGTCAAAGCCAATCCCCTTTCTTGGTTGCGATTTATGTGTAAAAGCATTCATCTGGCTGGACCCACCTGTCCCTTGGTTTATAACAAGTGGCAGCATAAGAAATAACTCACAAAATGACTGTATTTTCTGGAAAGACTGGGGCACTCTGAGTTGACGATGGGAAGGCTCTCCTAAAATGACTTTATGTCCTGATATGCACAGACGTGTTAATTTATAGCACATTCATCAGAAGACCTAAATTAATTGCTCTCTGATGAATTTTATAACACCTCCTTTCTCTTCCCCACCTCCCCTCTCCCCCCACAAAGTACACTGAAAAGGTCAGCAGTCCTATCAAATGCAACATACTTCACCTTCCTTCCAAGCTTATAATTAAAGCTAATTAGTAGTTTTGGTAATTAGCACATGTAAGCTTTCTACTTTCTGAATTAATAAGACTTACTCCGGTTTTCAGCCAAGTAGGCTTTTCACTCGCTGGTTCTGATTCCCGAAGTGCTTTAGGCTTGTTAATTTAAAGCAGGTCTGTTGCGAGTGGAATACGCTGAGACTTACAATGGTCGGCTCTCCTGCCAGGGTGGGAGTTATCGGCCAGCAAAGGTGGAACTACCGTCCCGATAAAATCAGAACTCTCTGGTCTGCAGTAACCAGCCAGTCCCAGCCTCTCAATGTGAAATGGGTCGTGTCTACTTACTGTGTCACTTGCACCCCACACACCCCTTGTAAGCTCATCCTCACTTACGTCACCCAGGGAAAACATGTCCACACTGAGCATATCAGATCCTCTTTAATAGAACACAGAGGCAATGGCTACAGGGTGCTGAGAAATAAGTACTCATTTTGGTTCAAATATGAATCAAAGAGGAGAAAAATCACTAGTCAAAGCAGTTTCTGCTATTGTGTAGAAAAAGCAATTCTTCAAATAGCTCCATGTTGCCTTTGTTTACTCAGTGTGTGGGCATCCTACATGCCCAGACAGAATTAAAAGTGTATTTTTTAAATCTAGAAATCAAATCTATATTCTGTTAAAAGAAGAATGCCTCTGTGATTTGTTTTCAGACTTTAGAAACGGTTTGAGAAAAATCTCCCATGGGTGAGCGCATTTGCTGCCCACACCCCAGTGCTAATCTCAGGGTGAAATAAGAAAAGGAGGAGGAAACAGCTTGGTGATTTACTAGACTCCTCCTAAGTCCAGAACCATTGTGGAGGTTGCTAATAGCACCAGTCATTTTGATGCATAAGGACCAGGGACCAGTCATTTCTGCGTGAAGGGGATTGCAAGGCAGCCCTGGGTCATGGGAGTGAATAGTTCTCATTTTAATGGCACAATTACGGTGGCCATGATAGCCTCGTTTGGTTGCCTAAAGGGCAGCCAATGTTATTTAAGAGCAAAGACACATCAGTCCTGTCGATGGCTGTGCTTGTGAGGGTGACAATGGGCTGAGGCTTTACACAGCCTTTCAGGCCAAGGTCAGTGGGGACCCTTCTCTGCCACTGACTGGTCAGTGAGGTCCTTGAGTAAATTCCATAAACAGATGCTCTCCAGTGAGATCCATCGACAGTGGTTCTCAAGTAGGGGTGATCCTGCCCCAGGGGACATCGTCAATGTCTGGATACATTTTTGACTGACACAACCATGAAGGGGAGTAGGGCAGGGCAGTGGCATCAAGGGGGTAGAGGCCAGGGGTACCACTAAACATGTAACTGTGCAGGATGGCCGCCACCACACAGAATGACTGGGCCCCAACAGTCCATAGTGCCGAGGTTGAGGAACCCTGATACACAGAGTCTGAACAGGGGTGGAGCCCTCCTTACACTTACTAAGTAAGAGCCAGACATGAGCTCTCTTGACTGACCATGGGCTGATCTCAGCCTTATAACAATTAACAGCCTCATGACAGTTATATCACCCAGAGGGGCTAGAGCAGAGCCGGGCGGAAAGAAGCAGGCACCCTGACTGTGGGGCATTTTTACGCTGCAGCTCAGGCCTGTGTTCTGCATTACGAATGAGCTCACATGCCATGGCAAATAGTTTAAGAACGATGCTTATGTTTAATGACTCCTAAATGGCTTATTACAGAGGGTCAAGTTCCTGCTTCCGGTGGGAATTTGACATTTATGAAAACGCCCATGTATTAATTATTCAGAGACCTCCTTTTATGGAAATTCACTTTCCTGATACACTTGACAGCACTAGAGCCCAGTCTGCTCAGGATACTTTGTTGCTAATCCTCTAAGCATTAATTAAATAAAATTTACAACTGAGCCAGGATGCATCTACCCTCAAATATTATGCAAAAGACAGCTGAAGGCTCTTTGATTATTCCTGCCAGTAGCCAATCACCACCCACAACTCTTTACATTCTTTCTTTTGTTCTTAAAGCAAAAATCTGACATCTTTCTCACTAAGAAGAAAACTACGCTTAGTAATTAAATTATACTGCATTAAACTTACTTAACTTAACGTTCACCTGCAGGGAAAATTCCATGCCCCTGGGTTTAACTATAACGCCTAATCACACTTGCAAGCTGTAACTTTCCTGTGAGTTGTTATAATTTTCGTTCCTGGAATTCCATTAAAAATGGTAATGTCATTACTCCTGTACTGCTCAAAACCAACAGCATAATCCTGAATTTTAATTAGTAATTATAATTAATCATTATTTCATTAATGAAATGTTTAGTTGGTAATTGTCTCTGAGCACCTTACTCCCTAGGCTTATAAGCATTTCATAATGTCTAATTCACTGCCTGTTTCTGGTGAAGTGGCACTGCCAACCTTATTTTATTTTAACACTTTTATGTGGCCCTGCGTCTCAGGCCCTCAACAGCGGCTGCACATTTACACTTTGGAAATGTGTGGCTTCTGGCTGTCGATAAGGTTTGCATGAAGACTTATGCTTGCATGCTTCTCTGCCCACTTAAGAAGGCGAGTCAGTGTGCTCCCAGAATGCACACCATGTAAAGAGAAAAATAATTCCTGCAAGCCTCAGTTGATAATAAACGTGGGATCCAAATTCATGGATTTTTGAGTGTCGACAGAGCAAGGATTTGGAATGGGAAGGTTGATTTTAGAGCTTAAAGAATTAAGAGTAAACTGGGAGGGATGTCAAGAATTTTAGATGAGGCAAGATGTTTGTTGATTTTTGCAATATCATAGCTCTCCTTATTTATCTGTATGGTTTTCTGGGGCAGGGGGACACCCAGCCTTTGCCTTGAAAATGTAAACACCCAAGGGCAGGGGCCCACGTGCCTTGCACACAACTGTATTTCTGGCCCTTGCTGCGCTACCTGGCATACGTATTATCAGCAAACAGCTGGATCAGTAACTGCTCTGTTAAGGCAGATGGTTAGGCCATGCAGAGGGCAACTGAGGTACAGGGGGTAAGTTGTGGGTTTATGCTGGGAGCAGAGTGTGAGAGGCTAGGAAATAGCGAATCAGTGGGTGGTGTGCCCTTGAACAGTCTAAGGTCAGCTGTCCCTGACTGGGAATCCTAAAGGGAGAACAGATTCATCTTATTGCCCTCTATGCAAAGTAAATTTAAAAACTGCATACGTCACACACACACCCAGCACTGAGCATAGGAAGTATTCAGGGAAGGGAGATCTGCCATCCTTGGAAAATTATACAGGGAGAGCTTGAGTGAAGCAAAGATATGTAGCTGTTACTTGAACGAAGCTGAGACAGAACAAAGTCAGGATGGCTGGAGAACGCTCCTCGCCTGTTGTGCACTTCAGATAAGCCAGTCAGAAACTTCCAAATACCTGGATCAAAGAAATGATGGCCCACAGCTTGGTGTCGGCCCAAAGGTCAGAGGGCACACAGTCGTGGGCTGAGGTGACCAAACGACAGGCCTTGGAAGGCCTGAGAGGTCCTTCCCTTTGGCAATTTTTGAGGCTGCTGCTATTTCAAAGGAATGCCAGGGCAAAGCTTAGATTTCTGTAGTATTTTAGGACTGCCTGTATGTAATAAGTTAATGCATTAGCACATGTAAACCTGTGACAACTCATATGGAAGTGGCATCGAAAGTCAAAAAATTTGAGGCCCTTTCTGAATGGGGGTGGCAGGCCAACCAGACCCCCATATAGGTCCTACTTCTTTCCTAAGCTGCGTGGAAGCTAAAAATAAAATTCTTCCCATTGATCCATTCCATTTGCATAGAGCATGTGGCATGTGCCAATGGCGTCCCCTCCCACGGACCTGCTGATCTAGAGTGCAGTTCCCTTTAGACTTCCTCTTACTGGAAATCACCTTTTCTTTTCTAGGTCCCTTTGCTGACTCTGCTTATCATGCAGTTCCCACGAAGGCTACGGTAGTGGTGGGGGAATGACTGTGAAAAACACGTCAGGATCATTGTGCCTCAGCATGAGGGGGCAGGGCGCTTCACCATCATGAGTGTGCACTTTTGCTCAGGAGGTCAGAGCAGGCCTGTCAAGGTGAACAGACGCTATTTACTGGACAGACGCCATGGGTGGGTGCGTGCTCAGTATATCACAGGGGTTGCTACATGTAATCTGCTCCAGGGAAACGGGACAGCACAGTGAACGTCAGGAGTGGGCCCGATCCAAGTCCGTCTGGGTTTATTATATGCTTTGCTGACTGCTGGTAGACGGGCTCCTGTTTGTTAAACTCTAGCACCTACTGGGCTACAGTCCAGGCCATTGTGGAGGGAAAGAGAACGCAGTCTTGTATAAACATCAGTCTGAGCCAAGCAGAAGTAGTAAGGAAGGTGAATGCCAAGAAAAGTGTGTAATCCTCTCAAAGCCTTACAGAAAACACTTGACCATTCCTAGTTGTTCTTATGAAGGAGGGTCCCTTCATCTATTGGGCATGTCTCCCTAAACAAGAAAGGCATAGGCCTGCCCCATCTGGGAGGTCATCATTAATGCAGTTTGACAGCAAGGCCTTGGCTGCAAACTTAGAATAACTGGGAGGATGTGGGCAAGTCATCTAGTCTTGCCGTGCCACAGTGTCCTCATGTGGGAAATGGGGACAGTGACCCCTAGCTCCCAGGCTTGCTGGACGGTTACCTGGAATAACTCATGCAAACACTTGAGTGGGACACCTAGCATGTGGTAAACACTCCGTTGTTTGCATATTGTCATCTTCAATATGATTTTTGCTTATGTGGTGGTGTATTTTTGCTTTCGTTAAAGATTTCAACAATAACAGCAGCAGTGGTCACAGTGGGGTTGACACTGGGAATGTCATGCTGAGAGTTCACTCCTTGGCATGCTTTGAGAGGGAGGAAGGAACATTCCCTGTGACGCTTTGAGGTCCTGGGACAGGGGTGATGATGGAGAACCCTGGTGTCATGCCCACATTCTGTGACCAGTGGGGAGAGTAAGAACCTGTGGGATGATCTAAACACATACATTTTTCAGACCCTGATAACAGCTAGGCGAGCAGCAAAGTAGCACACTAACTCTCTAGGAGGTGCGAGCAGAGATAATAAATGCTGTACAAGTATGTGAGAAAAGTATGTTATCCTAATGTTCCGGAGTCCTTGGAGCTCCTTGTTCTCTTTGAATGTTTCTCATCCCCTCTCTTGAACCATACTCCTGGTCTTACCAGCAGGATCGCCCCTTACTTGCATTCATGTCCCCTTCAAGGAGTGGCAATTATCTTATGCTCAGGAAGGGTTTGCTAAGGGCGGCTCTGGGGATCTCTAGAAGATCGGCAAACCGCAACTGCTATGAAGGGAATGTTTGTGAGAACACCAGGTGGGACAGAGTGTCTCTTGAATAGCACCCCGTTCAAGAGCAGGTGTGGACTCCCAGGAACGGGACAAGAGTGGCCCTTTGTTCAGTGAGAACGATCACCAGGGCTGGGCTGGAGCGGATGGAGACAGTCCCACACATAGCCTGTGCTCTCTGCAGACCTCAGCGGCTCGGGAGAGCTGAGCTTCAGCAGATGGTGTTTTTGTATTAATTGTCTAATTACTGTCTATAAGATTCTCTGTTTTCTAAAAACTAGCTGCCTTAAGGCCTGAAGATTTTAATTCAACTTAAATGTTTGTGCGTGTTGGTGGCATACCTGTTTGGCAGGTTCACCATCCTAGAGGGGCTGTGCAAGAGGCGTGAGGCGTGGCTGGCAGCAGAAGGCGGCCTGGGAGCCTGCCGCCGTCCCTGTCTCTGCACTGCCCGCCCGGCGGGCATGGGAACAAGCGCTCAGCATTGCTCGAGGAGGGCCTGGTCAGTCTGGTTTCCTGGGCGGCGGCTCCTAGGCATTCAGTGTCAGAGGCAGACACATTCCAGAGCCACAGTGGGAGGGGTCCCAGAAATCCCCCTCCAGCCTCGAAAGGCCCTAAAAAGCTTTATTTCACATTCACATCGATGTCCGACACAGCTCATTATGTCTCTTTCAATGGTTTATTCACAACGGTTTTCTCTCCAATCCAGATTCTTTTTTCTTTAAAAGGAGATGGAAAAAAATCCAGTAATCCTTGTCTTACTAGCAAGAAATGAGCAGTTTACTTGAGAGGGGAGTGCCCATTTGCTCTGAGGTTGGGAGCTTCCAGGGGGCTCCACACAGGGACAGGAAGGAGAGGGGCAGAGACGGGGGGAAGGCAGGCAGGACAACCAGAGATGAGGGGGACCCCAGCCCTGTGGCTCAGGCTGGTGGGGATGGGGGTAGCGATGGAAGAGGAGACACACCCAGAGGGACATGGCATTGAGAGCTTATACGAGTTCTGGAAAGAAAAACAAAGAGGCCTGTGACTCACTCCAAAGAGGGAGACCGAAGAACTTCAAAGCAGAGCAATCCTCCGCCACGCTTTGCCCCCCCATCAGGTACAGGGGCATCTACCAGGGGCAGCCTAGCGTCCCACAAGGACTCCATGATGTGGAAGGCAGTGCTTCAGCCTCGCCAGGAGCACAGCCCCCCTGGAGCTTGGAGCAGCTGAACCCCTGAGGCTGCTGCCCCTAAGTGGGGTTAATTCACCGTCCGCTCTGGGGCAGGTGCTGCTAAATATCAGCTTCCCTTGTGAGACTCAAAGGAAGGGGGGTGCCGTCCGGCTCCTTGACATTGAGTCATTCACTGTTAGGACAGAACTAAATTACAGCCCAGGAGGAAGGAGTCTCATCTCCTCATAGTCATCTTCCTAATGACCCAGATGAGGGGTTTTTGTGGGGTCGGGGATTTGTTTACTATTCAGAAACTCCAGCTCAGCCTAGTAGTCCTTTATCAAGAGTACAATCTGCTTTTTTTAAAGACAACAGATCTGCTTCTGTGAGCCTCACAGACGTAACCAGGGTTAGTTTTTACCAGTTGGCCCAGAGACTGGAATTCCAGCGGCTCCCATGGACACTGGATGTTACAGGGTCAGATCATGTCTGCTCAGCCATGTTCACCATAACAGAACTGGTCCCCTGGATTGAGTTGAGGGGCATGAGTCTCCCTCAAAGTAAAGACACACAGGAATGCTCTCCTTCCCAGCCCCTGAAGAGAGAAAGTAGGTGCCCCATGACATTATCTGTGATCGGCCCTCGGCTTCTTATTTTTTTGTAATGATTCCTTTGTGTCAGTCAAGAAAAATAGCAATGTGGTGAAGAACAGAGATAAAAAGAGACATCCTGGAGAATTCTCCTGGTTATTTTAAAAATATTGTCTCTGTTGACTTGAAGTGGTGTAGAAACAGTTCCATATGCTACGTTGCTTTTCTTCTGTCGCATCTTATAGTTTAAACATAGATCTCTCTCAGATACAACTTCTGTGAACAATATGGCCTGCTGGGTTAGCAAGGGAACCTTTCTTTCCTTACATGCTCTGGGTTTGAGAAGGCTGTGAGCCGCCTCAAGTCCCCTGTTCACAATGAATTGTCAAAAGCATTCTGCTCTTAAGTTCTTTGCCAGTTCTTTTCTGTAACACAAACCGAAAAGACGTACTCATTTCTCCAGATTCTTGCCTGGTTGGACCAAATTAAATCCCAGAAATTCCTCATCTTAGCAACTGTGTCTCTGTTACTTTCTATGACACAATATGTTTGTCTGTATCTCATTGCTTTGTGGAGACTAGTACCGTTGCTGCTTCACTAATTGTCTCTTTCTTAAAAAAATTATTTTCATTTATATGAATGATTTTGAATAGTAAAACTTTACAACAGTCACAGGCTTATAGTCCCCTTTGGCCACCCCGCCCCAGGCCTGGTGTCCTCCCTAGAGGTAACAGTATTATCACGTGGGCTCATGTTCTTTTGGAGATTCTTCTGTATTTTTGCACTGATCCATCTACATAGTCATAGGTCTTATTTTTTGTTGCTACTGTTGTTACATAAATGGAATCATAGTATAAAACGGACGCTTCATGATTGATTTACCCATTCCTCTATTGATGGATATACACATCACTGTTAATTTGTTAAAAACCTAGCTGCCTTTTTCAACATTTATAACCAAACCAGGCTGGAGTAGGAGAAAGACTACAGAGCAGACTCTGTCCTGGTGGACTGGGCAGTGGCTGGCCTCTCTGGGCCAACGTCTCATCTATGGGGCTGAGGGGTGAGGGTGGTGATTGGCTTGTTCAGGCCACAGTCCCCAGGACTGAGGTCAGGTTCTTCCCACTGCAGTGTGTGTGATTTAATTCAACAGACACACATTTAATGCCTAAGTTGTGCCAATATTCTCAGTTATCCATGTGCCTCTATGCTTAGCATGGTGGAGGTTTCATAGGAATCACTGTGACCACCGTGCTCTGACCTGAAGGTCAATGCCTGGTGGACTGTGGAGCCTAGAGATGTGTTTTCTCTGAATCATGCAGAGGTTTCATTTCAATTGAATTAGTTATCAACGTTTTAAAATCAGGAGATTTCATAGAAAAATACAGCCTTCTTCACATGGAAGAGAATCAATCCTGTTTGGTAATACTAAGCAGGCACATCTGGGCAAAGAGAAGTTACTGTGTAGGAAGGATGCGATCGTTCATCCTTTACAAAGACCTTGCTGGTGACGCAAACAAGGAGAAAGCAGAGAGAGGTGAGAAGCAGACACAGTCAGGCAGTGGTGGCACATCTGGGTCCAGGCAGTCCCCGCACCCGACCTCCCCCAGCATCCCTAGTGTGCCTCCCGTGCTTTCTGGGCCTCCCAGCACCTCTGCACGCCATCTGAGAGGCCTTATCCTCAACTCCCCCCTTCCATCTAGTGTCTATCTCCCCATTCCATGGTTAGCCCCGAGGAGCGAAGATTTTTGTTCACTTTATTTCCCAATCCCAACATTCAGAATGCCTGGTACATAATAGTCTCAGAAAATATGGAGGGAAAAGATGGAAGAAATGGATGGCCAGATGGCCGGATGTGAGGGTGGAAGGAGGGAGAGAAGGAAGGTGCCCACGGCGGGCTGGACCTGAGTGCTGCCTGCCGGCTCCTTGCTCCTTCAGACACCTGCTGTCCCTGCAGCCTACTTCATTCAGGTAACTTTACTTCCTGGCTGTCCTCTGAGGCATCTGAGCTTGAGATGCCAATTCTAGGATCCCTTTATTAAAATACACTCATGTGGCTGAACAGGAATCAGTCCTTGGGGTGGGGGGACCCTTAGCAGCAGGGGTTGTGACAAGGGAGAACTGGGCGAGGCACCCAGGGCACACAGTCTCAGGCCTCAGGTGCCCCGCTCCCGCCCGGCCTCATGCAGGTGCAGGTGACATCTGCACGGCCCGAGAGGAGGTGCCTCTTAAAGTTTGTTTCCTGGATGCCTCACCTGCCTTCACCGTACAGCTGCCCTGCTGCAGACCCGGCTCGCCGACGGCCAGGGAATGGACGTGGCTCTGTCTTGTCTGGGGCAGTAACCTGCTGGGCATAGCTATTTAAAATGTTTCTCTCCTTGAAGAGCATCTAGTATGGGAGACACCTGTGTTTACAATTAATGATAAAAAAACAGTAAGTGTGAGCATTATGAACAAATTACTAATGCAGAGTA
The DNA here is from genome assembly GCF_040802235.1 of Manis javanica. Classification (NCBI taxonomy): domain Eukaryota; kingdom Metazoa; phylum Chordata; class Mammalia; order Pholidota; family Manidae; genus Manis; species Manis javanica. The sequence continues at coordinate 8,523,505 of NC_133158.1, forward strand.
GAGGAGAAAGAAAGAAATACAGCCAGAGTGTGTGAGGTGAGCTTCCTTGAAGAGGGGATATTAGAACAGGGCCAGAGAAAAATGAGAGGAATTTGTCCAGCTAGAGGAAAGAAGGGCACTCCAAGCTCAGGGAGCTCCTTGTGCAAAGGCCTGGAGGCGTGAGCATGCACCGAGGCTCACAGAATGGTGCACACAGCCTAGTGGACAATGGGCCAGCTGGAGAAGAGGCTGGGAAGTGGGTTAACACAAGATCATGAAGAAAACCGTATTTGTCAGGCGACTGTGTTTTAATTTATACACGTTGTCAGTGTTTCTCTGGGCACAGACCTCGGACGAGTTTCTCAGAATCACCTAAGATGGTTGTTCCAGGGGCAGTTCCTAGGTGCCCCTGCAGCCTGATGGGGCTCCCACAGCACAGCTCAGGAATTTGCTTTGCAGAGTAGGTTCTGCAGGTGATTCTCACACCTCATGTTGGAGGGGAGCATGGCCTTGAAGGCAGCCCGCTCTCAAACACGGCTGTTCACCCGAGGAGCTTCACCAAGTGCAACATGTCCTGTCCCCAGTGCCCCGGTGACTCGGACCCACAGCCAGAGGTATTTACCACTGGTTCTTTACCAACGTCTGCATAAGTCTATTCTGGAGAGCAACTGGCGGTGACACGGAGGATGGGGGAAGGGGCAAGTCAGAATGGTGAGGGGGTATGAGGCAGGGCGAGACGAAGGAACAGATGAGGCCAGAGACACACGGGGCAGAATCCATGGAGCTTTCTGGGTGACCGAATGCATGAGGTCAGAGGAAGGAGTCAAGAGCTCCATGTGTCCAACTAGGGGACTTGGGGGAATGCCGTTATCCAAGACGAGGATCAGGACAGAGGCAGTGTTTATGGGAAGGTGACTGGATCCAAGCTAGTGACTTTCTGAACTCAGAGTGCACATGAAGATGCCTAGGACACAACCAGTAAGTTGAGCCTAATAGTTGGAGGAAGGTAGGGCTCACAATAAGGACTCGGGGCCACCATCGTAGGGGTGGGAGCAGAATTTAGAGTGCGCCAGACCAGGCCAAACACAGAAGTGAGTGGGTTGAGCGAGGAATTCCGGGGAACCCCATGAGTTAAGAGGCTGGCAGAGGAGTAGACCTGAGAGGCAGTAGGCAGACCGCTGGGAGGAGACAAACGTGAATGATTTTTATGGAAGCAGAACAACTGAGGCTGGTTTTGGGGGCAGCCTCTGCTGGGCTCAGGGGAGACGGAGAGTGCCCTGGGGCTGCGGTGGGTGCCTCCTGCCAGCTTCTTGTGGGGACATACACGCCCGTGGAGAATGGCCCACACCCATCATCCGTGAGGAGACCACTGCTGCTTGGCCTCTGTGTGTGGTTTCTGCACACCCACCCCCTGGAAGGGTAATATGGTTTCCCCGAGGAGCAGACGGGCTGCTAGCTGGAGTCGGCCCTGCCCCACAGAGCTGCCCCGCACTCCAGCTCTGCCCGTGCCCCCAAAGCTGGCTCCCCAATCCCAGCCCCCAGTGGTCGCCAGGCAGCCAGCCTGATGCCTGCTATGCGCCTACCCACACAGCACCTGGCGCCAAGACCCGGGCTGTGTCCTTTTGCTCCCAATTCTCCATCAATTTGGGACAGAAATGGAACAAAGGAGGAAGGCAGACAGAAAGGAGGAGGGCAGGGAGAAGAAAGGAAAGCGAGGAGGCAGAGGGTAGAAACCACCCTGCTGAGGAGCTGGGCACCCTTGCACTGGGGACCGGACAGGGGTGCGGGGTGCGGCCTCAGGGGTGGTCGTGCAGGCGGGGGGCTGCAGCACCCGCTGGGCGGCTCCCACCGCACCTGACTGCACTGAGCACCCCGCACACGTCTGGTCTATTTTCGAATATCCAGGGAAAGCAGGTCAGCCTCTGAACCGATAGACCCTTTGATCATTTTCACACCACCATGCAGCAAAACTCATGTTAACGAAGTTGGGGGAATTCCACTACATTCTGTTTGCACTCTTAGGTGCAAGGGTATCGAGCAGGATAAAAGTCGATACTTCAAAAGTAGTAACGGGCTCTCAGGGAGACGTGACAAGTCCATCAGTACATGAAGAGTCACTGTGGGATAACCACTACCTTGCAAGTGGTTTAAATGCCCAACGCTGGTTTCCAGCTTCTAAACTTTTCTGACCTCCCCCCTTTTTTGAAGCACTGCCTCCTCAGTCCTTCCATCTGTTCCTTCCCTGTCCTCACTGTGGTGGACTGACTTTGGGGGATAGCTCCCTAAACCTTTGCCTGCACCTGCTTGGGATAACTTTCCTGGTAGTGTTTTCTGGCTAGCTGCTTTCAAAGAACATTTGAAATCTGCAGCATTTTGCGTATGTTTTGGGAAAATGGAGCAGAGGTTGTTTGGTCAGGTTTGCTGTCCGAGGGGCCACAGTGCCCGTCTGGGGCCACAGCCGTCTGCCTAGCCCTCTGGAGCGTCCCTCCCTGCTGGCCTGGGGTGGGGCTGGTGCTTTCCAACAGTGCATATGCTGCTGAATTGTTCCCTGCTTGCCTCGGTTTGGGTGGATTTTTCTATGAAGATCATCCCTGCTTGTTTGATCTTTAATTTCAGATCTTGTCATTTTCTTTTCAAGTGTGCTTTTTTATGGATGTTCCTTTTGTTAGAACAACTTCCTCTGGGCCTCAGCGGGTGTTAATGGCACTTTCATTTATTATCATAGACAACTTGAATTTCTAGGGGGACAGTTGAGTTCTACTGTGGTTCAGAGGAGAAATAAATTCTCCTGCAACTATGGCCATTTTATTTCATGTCTGTGGCCTCAGAGGAGGAGAGAAGCCAAGAACACTGGTCACACCTGTCCATGAAGATTTCCCCATTATCAATCTGCCCTGAGCCTGGAGTACTGAACTCTCAGAAAAATGCTCCGGCTCTCATCTAACTCATTGGGTTTGTGGAAGAATAAAACTATGTATAAGGCACACAGACGGCTTAAGGATCCGGCTTTGAAAGAAGGCGTCAGTTTATTTTAGATCAGTGAATCTCAGTCTAGAGAAGACTAATAGCTCCCATGGGGGCCTTTGGTGCTGAAGACGTACAAGTCAATAAACTGAGACCCTTTTGGTCCCAGAGAATCATTTTCCCAATCTGCCTGGGCCTGGCTTTGAAAAGGCCTTCACCAGAGCTAGTGGTCTGAATTCACAGACTGGTTGCATCCCAACACAATAAGGTTTGTATTTTCTACTGATCATTATATGGTCATTTTATATCCATCCATCCATCCATCCATCCATCCACCCATCTGTATGTGAGTCTATCCATCCAACCATCTATCATTAGTTAGCAGTCTTTAGGGCTGCTTTCTTGCTTAAAACAAGGAATCTTGACAGCTGAAACTCACCTCAGTATCCTGTCTAGTTTTGAACATCTTCCAAAACACGAATCCTCTGGCTATCTCCATTTTAATTCCATTACACTTATCGCCTCCTAGCCTTGTGTGTATTGCACTCACGTATTAGGTTTAGGGTGTGTTGCCTGTTTCTAGTCCATGAGGGTAGAATCTCTGCCTTGCTGGGCCCCTGCTCACCGGCTGCCAGAAGTGCCCCCTGCCCCGACGCCACTGTGATGAAGGCATCCTGCGCATTTCCAAACCCCCACATGGCTCTGATACGGCTCTGCTCAGTAACTACTGCAAGTCTTGGAACAAAACCATTTTTTTACACTAAAGTTCCACGTAGCAAATAATTAGTCTACCTTATGGCACCTTAGGGGCCCTCTCAGAGATGATACTCTTTCCTTCCTATATGCCTCATTCAGTAGACCTGGAGATCTTCTCACACAATTAAAGACAGTGATATTTTATGGTAAAACCCAGCTGTCAAATATGTCTTCTAGGTCAGCATTAACAAGCCAGTAAACCAAGATTTAAGAAGTGCTTTTGAGTCCGGCTCCCTGCTGCACAATGTCCCTTGTAAAGCGCGAAGGCGGCGCCACCCACCGAGGCTGTGCCCGTGCAGGGCTACTGGAGGTCAGCATCTGGTCTGCTCCTTCCCACATCTTAGGCAACAGCTAGGCACTGCAGTCAGAGAACAAGTTTGACTGATTTCCTCTCACTGTGCTGATCAGTTATTCAACCATGATGGACAAACTGATGGGTTAAATTGAAATAACACCATCCAAGAGAATGACATCAAGAGTCAGTGATGGCAAAAATAACAGACATTTCTGTGACAGAACATCTGCAAATAATTACCGATTGTCTACTGGATACAAAGCACTGTGCTACAGGACACCAAAATGCATGGTTAACTTGGCACCGAACGTCCCCGTGCTGGGGGATGACCATAAATCGTATACCCGAATACCAACACTCACATAAGAGCCGATACTGAGAAGAGCTACACTAAACGCTCTACGTGCACAATCTCATTTATTCACTGAGTAGCGGTATCTGTGTTTTACAGATGAGGAAATTAAAGCTCAGAGAAGTAAAACGACAAGATCTCACTCAGCTGGGGACTGGTACTTAAAACTCAAGCTTGTCTGATGCCAAAGAGTATTAATCACAATGTAACATGAACATTTTTTAATTGCCTGAAATTTTCAGTTTTCAATCTACTCTGGTTCTATAAACACAAACACAAGTAGATAAGCAGATAATATATGTTTTGAAACTCTGTCTTTAATGCAATGTATGTTGGATTGCTCTCTACCTCTCACTCCATCTAAGTCTTTATAGTTCTAATCCATTGGTCTCTGTAAACTGACATTTACCCACAAATCACTCAACTTGAAATGAATTACGATGCCCCAGATTAAAAAAGCACTTAGAGACCCATCTCTATTCAAGAGAGTTCCACAAGAATCCTTTTTGATCTTTCCTAACATTGAAATGAAAAGCAAGCCACACACTCCAGCAACATCACGGAACACCACCGATGCTCAATTCTGCAAACTAGGTAGGACCCAACTGAGTATCCGGTGTTCAAGGCAAAGGAACAGTTACTTCATTTGATTTTTTTCATCTTCGAACTCTGCTGTCCACTGGTGATCCTTTTTCCTCTCTTCATATTGTCTTTTTAAAAAAATAATCATCAAAAACAAGAAACAAAGAAAAAAGAAATAAACTCCACTTTCTTTGCCTCCAGGACTGGAGACATTTCTCCCTTGGCATGTACCCTAGTAAGCAGGGAAATCTAGAATGAAAGTTATGTTGTGGCTTCAGTAACTTTTAAGAAATCAACATAATTTTGGTTTTCTGCTACACTCAATGAGTATTTGATGTGTCTCTTAGTCACCGACAACTTCCTTCACACTCTGTCTGAAGCAAAGGTATCCCAGCCAAGCCAAGTGTAGGTGTCTGCAGATGATAAAGGGTGGTTATTTGAAGTTTGCATATTTTAAGAGAGAAATGCAAAGTTCCCAGACCAATAGGTAGATAGGACACGAACCCACAGACTTCACCAGGCCCTTACCAGAATTCTTGGGCCAAATTCTATTGAGTTATTAACTTACTACTTGCTGAAAAACAATATTTCAACTATGTCATATCCTTAGTTAAGGTAGATTTATGGGAAACTCTTTTTACCCCATGCGATTCTTTAAAGGTTAGCAGTTTGTTGAGTTTTACACTTTGAAAGGAATAGAGATTTTTCTTTGCAAAAAAACACAGAAAAACATTGGCCCTATGTGTATGTATGTGTGTATACACGTACATATAGCTGTACATATATGTACACATACATACATCTACAGCTATACACACACACACACACACTGCCAAGTTACCTAGTTAATAAGCAGGCGAAATTTACTCAAGGAACTCATTTGGTGTTATGTAAACTTTCCAAGAAAGACAATTTTAATTAAGTGCTTCAAAGGCTCTCTAGTTCAATCACAAAGCCTGTGAAGAAACAACTATAAAAGCAATAAAAGATGAGAAGTGGCTGCAGAATTACGTCTATTTTACATGTAGATCGTACCCATTGGATACCAAGAAGTAGGTGATGGTTAATTACAATAATCACACCAGGTTAGTTAAATAACATGAAACTAATAACATACATTTCAACTGTGGACAAGGCCATGAAGTGGGTTGAGGCAATCTCTGCATAATTAAAGTTAGATCATTCTAGTGCCTCAGCCTCTGGAATTGATCTTTGTTCCGCATGGAGCTACGTGGATCTAACTAAAGGATTCATCCCAACTCATGGTCTCAGGCAAGGGAAATTAAGCGTGAGATTTCCCTCGGGCCCCTCAGTGTTCCCAGGCCCATATCTGCACTCCCATGTCTCTGCCCCAGCAGCAGGAGGGTGTGAGAGACCAGGGAGCCCTTAACCTTAAAATCAGATGCGTAGGAGAGAACATACGCACTCAGCTGGCAGGGCCCATGCGTCCTGTTCTTCCTGGGCACCTCGGTCACAGCACTTAGAGCCCACATGGCCTGACAGCCAACACGCTCCTCAGAGAGGGACCTGATCGGGTGGTAGGGAAGAGGCAGGTGCTGCTCCACAATGAACCATGTGGCCTTGCAGGTAAGGCACCCATTTCCCTGTTCTGGCCAACAGATTCTGAGTGAAAATGTTACATTGAGGGCCAAAGAATTTAAGAGCCAGCACATGACCCTGAAGCTCTTTCTTTCTCTGCCTAGTGATGGGGAAGCTGCATGTTCAGATGTCAGAATTATAAAATGCAGAGACGGTGTTCCATGTAGGGAGCCTGGCAGGGAGCTGGCCCTGGAGAGCCCTCCATCCCTTGACACAGTTTGTGCAAGTGGGAAATAAACTGCATGTGTTACCATACTAAGTGGGGGAAGGGTACCCAGCAGAGTATAATTTACCTTGATAATGTGCATCAACTGCTAAAATAACCACGGTCGTCAGAAGTGCTGTAGGAGGACACAAAGGCTAAGCCGAAAACATTTAGCTTTGTATCTACTCCATTGGATGAACTCCAAACCACCAATTAGGTAATCCACATTCCTAAGTGGAAAGAAGGAAATTCTAGGGAATTTTTCATTTGAAGTAAAAGCTGCAAATAAATACATGGCTTCCACTGAAACGTTTTCAGATACGTGGTGATATTCTTAATGCTAAATAGGTGCGTAACTGGTTCCCTGTTTGGGGACTCAAGTGCACCATGTCTAAACTGTTTCCTAAAAATGTTACATTGTTACTCAAAAAGCAGTCAGCGATTGTCAAGAAATGTCTGGGATTTTCCCGTGTGCTGTTTTGTTCAACAGGCCTAAATCAATCATTACAAGAACAAATAGTCTAACTCCCCCATTCTTTCGCAGTCTAAACCCTAAATGCAACCTCATGATTCCGCAGATATGAATTCCCTCATTATCTGTGGACCAGGTCAGCTGTAGCCCAGGCAGGCAGCCCAGCAGGGCACTGAGCAAGGCCTTCTGCAAAAGGAATAGCGCCAACCCTCACAGAGACTTACAGGAGGCTCCCATCGGGCACAGCAGCCAGCCTTCATAATGGGGTCATCGGTTCACTGGGGGATTTACACACAATGGTGACTCAAGGCTGGTGTGCTCAGAAGAGTGTGTCTGCTTCCCCCCAGCTGCCCAGGATGGAGCAGGATGGGGCGCCTGCCATTTATAACCTGTCCAGTCACTCTGGTCCCAAAGAAACTCTGTGGTGAGCTGCACTGTGTGTGACCGCAGGAAGCACAGCGGCTGTACTGCTAAGAGGATGGCCTCTGCAGCCAGCCTACCTGGGCCAAGTCTGACCCTGCCTTCCCTTAATTACGTGACCCTGGCAAACTGTTAACCACTATGAACCACAGCTACTTCCCCTGTGAAATGGCGAGTTATAATCCTATCTAGCCACCTCCTGGGTTCTGGAGGAGTGTGTTTGAGAAAAGCTCTGACACATTCCTGGCACAGAGGAGAAAGTCGGTAACAGTTAACCGTTCATGTCATGAAGCATTACTGACATGAAATATCAGTGACACATTATTGATGTAAGTGTTCTCATCCTTGTTACCTGATGACGATGATGATAGTGATTCTACTAAGTGCCCAGCACATGCTTAGCACTCCATTCAGTGCCTTATGTCGATTATCTCACTGAATCCCCAGGGCCACTGTTCAGACTATCGTCTTCCTTGGTGGACAAAGACATTGAGACGTAGGGTAAGAAGCCCAAACAGAGGCCAAGCGGTCTGACTCTGTGCCCCAGGCCCTCGGTCACTGCCCCACACTCCTGCATTTGGCCAACCGCAGCCACAGCCATTAGCTGCCCTGAAGCTGGCTCAGCCCCAAGCCGTTGGGCTGTCTTTACAGTTACTTAAACTACCCCAATTGCCAGCAGCTGCCTGGCTACTCCCAGGTCAAAGTGGAGCTGGCCAGCCCCTCCTTCAACACACTGCGTGTTTCACTTCATTCCAGTCATTTAGAAGCAGCAGATCTGTGGAACCACCTGATGCCTAAATTAGCATTAGAATATTGAAGTTTCCACTCAGTTTCAGGAGCCATGCGGACAAGTCAAGGGTCAAATTTACCTCTAGATCTTCCCACTCATTTGTCAACCACTGAGTCACAGAGGAGCTTATTGTCAGCAACTTACCCCAGTGAGGTGGGGGTCATCTCCCCAAATATTTGTTCTTGCTCTAAGAGGATTATACAGTGCTACTTCATCTGTGATTTCCCACCACATTGCCAGGCTGGCCATGTGACCTTCCTTAGCCAATGGAAAAAAGGTAGATACGGTATATATCCATGTCCAAGCAGAAGTTATAAATGCAATTACAAAGCTTGACTCAAATCTTTTGCATTTCTGTTCTCTGCGATGCGAACAGCATGGCCCAGACGGGGGCTTCTCCTCCAAGCCTGTGTCTTGGAATAAGAGACACTCAGCGGAGCCAAGTGGCGCTACTGCCAACCAGACTTGTGAGCAAGAAATAAATACCTGTTTACTCAGGGGTTGTTTGTTTCTTCAACCAAAGCTAATGCACACATCATTCAACAGCAAGACCTCTGTATCTGTCCAATACCGAAAGACACAGAGGAGGCGGCACAGCAGAGCGGTGGTCACACATACTGGCTGAGAGATCAGAAAGATCTGGGTTCAGGTCCTAGTTCATCCATTTACTTTGGATGATTTCTGCCTCCATCCCTTTATTTACTTCATTAGAATAGCCATTGTTCCAGGCATGATGTTTTACTAAGATCAAAAGAGAAAATGCACTGGAGGGCTTTTCACTGTGCCTAGCAGGGAATATGGGTTAAATATTTGGTAGACAGAGGCAGTCCCCCATAACAGACATGTCAGCGCATTAATCTATACATACCAAGATCTCTCTGTCTAGCTGTATAAAAGTTAATTACATGAATTATTGGAAATCAAGTAATCAGTCAATTTTCTCTAATTCTCAGATCGCTTAAAATTCACTAGTACATTGTAGTGGTGGTGGTTTCCCAGTTTTTCAAAGCTGAATTTGATCAACCCAGTTTTATAGATACATGGACCTTGCTCTGTAAACATCACAGTCTACTGCTTTTGCTGAGACCATCTCCTGAAGAGTAACAATTTGCTCTTGCCACATTGACTGTGTAGATCAAAGACCCTTTGCCTTATGCCTGCCTGGGCCAAAGAGTCATTAGCATAGATTTTATAGTTTCCCTCTGTAATAGACTAAGCTTTTAGGGTCTGGGTAATGGCCTGGAAGTCAGGACACGATCTGAGAATCTCTGTAGGTGTGGAGGAAAGTGAGAATGATGATATTCTTGTTTTTCATCAATGGAGTTTTCTCTCTCCCTGTCCATCCTGTCCAATGCTGTTCTGTACCCAGCATGAATCTTTCCTAACCTTCACTCACCTTAACAAGAAGGGTCCGTGTGTGAATCATTCCTTCTATACTTGCATAGAAAAAAGAGCTCGAGGCTTTATGCTGGCATTTTTAGAGAGGTTAGCCAGACCTGTCACGAGTAAGTCTGGGTCCACAGATCGGTCTGGCCAAGTTTCTACACATGCAAGATCAGGTCTTGACCTACCAAGAGGCAATGTCTGGAGGAGCCTGAGGATTAAAGGTATTACTCTCAATATGTCTTCCTCATAGGAAGTGCTCAGGATTGCGGATCTTGCTGCCATGAGAATTCCCCTTCTGTAGCACATTCTATTGAGAAGACTCCTGAGATGCATTAGAAAGAAATACCCACATACTCATTAAGTTGATTATTTCTTGCCATCTTGCAAAGAAATTCCAGGGCCTCGGGGGAATGGATATTGGATGATTAAATGTTGGCCAAGTGGTATATTATGAAAGGAACAGGTAGGAGGGAAGAGGCAGCCATGGTAGCTTGGAAGTGAGTAGGTCAAGGGGCGCAAGTCACTGAACCGAAGAGTGTCCCCAGTGGCCCAGGACGTCCTGCATGCACTGGTGCCCTGTTCTCATCCTCTCCCTCACTCCCTGTGGTGCCTTAAATCAACTCCGTCCATGGATGCAAAGGATGATAGCAGACCCCAGAGAGATTCCTCCCCTGACTTTATTAAATGGATGCGATCCACAGGTCAAGGCAACTTGCAGGTCTAGAATGTACTACTTAGCCTTGAGTGCAGAGGCGAAAGTTTCTTGCTAGATGCTGAAAGGGACCAGAAGTTGGGGACAGGGTCTGAAGTTCTCTCAGCATCTCCCAGGCAGGGCTTCTCTGCCCTGTGCCACACTGTGAGGCTAAGCCTTCTCACCTTTTGTGACGACTGCACAAGAAGGAAAGTGAGCCACACTATGTCCCTTCATAGGCACGTAGTGCTGGTTGGATGCATTTGTTAACAGGCTCGGCTCACTCGGCAGGAGACCCATTAGAGGGGTGGCGGCCTCCGGGGATGTCACATGCAACAGTACCCAGCAAGCCCCCGGGGGTCCTTTCTACCTTCCCTGCTCCCCCTTGCTCCAGGGCAGCCGCACTCTGCACGTGCCGCCTGAGCTGGGCCCCAAGGTCTCCCTTCTGCGCGAGAACGTGGAGTATGTCCTCTTCAGGAGCCAGCAGAAATCACATTACTGCGGGCTGAACAGGCCTGAGAACTGCTACTTCTGTGTGGCAGCCGAAGTCCAAGTTTTTGAGAGTAATTGGGCCCAAGCCGCTAACAGGCGCAGCCACTTCCTACCAGGGAGAAAGGACCCCAGCCACATGTGTTACCCATGGATGCAGCAGAAAGTCACCCATCCGGAGCAATCCACAGGCTGGGCAGAGAGGCCCGAGCAGGGTGCCACGTCTGAGTGATGACTTGGTGAGGCTGCAGCACAGGCGGGACCAGCCTCTGCTCATGACTAAGGTGCTTTCTTACTTCCAAATGGTCAGCTTGTACTTATTGTCCTGCTATTTCCAGCCCAAACCTTAGAAAGTGTCTATGCAATCATTTCCCAAATTATATCCTGTAAGACACTCACGTTCGTAGCAACACAAGTGAATTCTCTATGTGAAAAGAACAGCATTACGTTTGTCACATGTGCTTGGGAAACACTGCTTGGTTGCAGCCTCCTCCTGGCAATTCTCGGGCATCATCCCATTCAAACGCACCCACCGAGGCCTGGAGTATAGAATCCGGATTCATTTTACGTCACTACTTCTCAAACCAGTACGCATTTTCATGATCTCTCACATAGATGTCCCATGGAATATTATTTGAGAAATTCTGGTTTACAGAATATATAAAAGATTGAGCTGTATAATTTAGAGAATTGCTTTTCCATATTAAAAGTTGGCAAAGGTCTTCTGTGCTACCCCGTAACCACAGTGGTTCACTTTCTAGGAGAGCTGGTTTAGGACAGTGGTCAGAGGAATGGATCTGGGGCCAGACTTCCTGAGTTTGAACACTGGCCCCGGCATCCATTAGCTGCGAGCCCCTGGGCACCTCCTTGAGCCCTTCTGTCCCCAGTTTTCCCCTGAGGAAAACAGAGGTATCTGTGGTATCTGGGCAAGAGGACTGGGGCAGGTTAGGTCAGGGTGTATGAGGTCAACGCTTTTTGTCATCAACTCGCTCTGTTTCTGCTTCCTCACTCACCTCCGAGGCCATCCCCTGTGCCCGTCCTGCCCCAGCCATGCAAACCAGCACACGTCTCCTGGCCCCACGCTGGATTCCCAGCCTCCGTCTCACCTTCAACCTGCGCCCCCTGCTCTCCAGGGCCAAGAGACCTGCCGCAAACCTGCTGTGCTCCTGGCCCACCCCGCTCAAGACCTGACCGTGGTTCTGGCCTCACTGCGTCGCTGGCAGAGCTCAACACTGCCTTGCGAACTCCACACACACCAGCCCAAAGGAACTTCTCAGGCCTCGTGCCTCCCTTCGCCCCAGCCTCTGCTCCGCAGCTCTTCTCACTTGGAATGTCCTTTCCTGCCCCACATGGACTCACGTTCCCGGCAGATTCCACGGCCCTGCTCGGCCCCTGCGCTCTCCGCCAGGCCCTGCCCCATCAGGTCAGTGTCCCCTGGTGTCAGTGGAGTGTGCTCTTGGTGGCGGAAGCGGGGGCTTAGGTGCAGAGGCCTGGGCTCTGTCCTGGCTCACTGTGTGCGAGGAGCAGGACGTCTGACTGGGCTGTGTAAGCCTCCCCATCTGTTTCCTTACGTGCAAAGTGGAGATTAACTTGGTTCTCTACACAGGGTCATTATGAGATTTAAATGAAAACACTCTGCACACATCCCTGTGCTTCCCCCCAGCCTTCCTCTCTGCTTTTTGAGGAGCCCTCGATTTGGTGCTGATGCTGTAAAAGGCAGGCGGGGGCAGAAGGGAGGCCAGGCTGTCAGACCTCCAGGTCTCCACACTTCAGCCAGAGCTGTGCTACCTTCATCAGTTTTCCTGGGATATTTAGGATCAGGGGAACCTGTAGTGGAGCCCGGGGTCAGGGAAGAGGGGAGAGAGGTCGATTCCAAAGCAAGAAAGAAGAAAACCACGGCCCTGGGTAGTGTCCTGTCATTGAAGCACACACCCTACTTGCCCACCTTCTGCCATCATTTCCTACGTCACGACAGCCGAGACATCACTTCTGCCCAAATACTGTGCGTGCACCTTAGGAGCATGGCGGGGCATCCCAGCATTTAGTTCCCCCATTAGGTATTTAAGTTCCTGTCAGTGGGGAAGCACTGCCCCGCCTCACACTGGCTCCCCAGAAATCACCCTTTTATAGGGTTAGGGCCACCCTTAGGCTCGCCCCTCTGCCCCAGCAGCCACCTCCTTATCTCCGCTCCTGCCCTCTGCCAAGATCTACGTCAGCCCAGCTCCATTATGTCTCTCTTCTAGCACCAAATGCCAGCCAGAGAATAGCCTCTGAGATCTATGTTTCCTTAGCAGGATTCAGAGGATCATAGATATTAGAGATGAAGGAGGAAAAAAATCTATAAGGACATCTTGTCTTCTCCTGGTGCAAAATGGTTCTGGCCTGAACATTTTCTAAATATTTGTCAGGCTTGGTATTAGAGGCTTGAAGTGACGAGGCCCCTCGGGGGAGAAGTCGCATTAAACCTCACTCTTCAACATGACTTCTTTTACTGACTTTTTGCACTTCATGTTCCACCATTGAATCTCACCTCTCACTTTCAGTTAAAGCCCTTCTTGGTACCCAGGCTGCAGGGTGTGGGGACCACAGACAGGCCACAGGAAGGGTCGGAAGAGAGCAGAGCTGTGCCCCAGCAGGCCATGTGCCCCTTTGCTCCGGGCAGTTGAGAAGGACAGCAAGGTGAGAGCCTGACTACCTGCTTCGCTGCCGTCTGGAAGGAGAGGCGCCGTCTCCATCTCCCAGGTCTCCTTTCCGTTCAGAGAGCTGAAGTGCAACCTTGTCACTAGATGATAATGACCAAGCCTTATGTTCACGTCACCACTGAGTTTGCCAACTTAGGTGCTTAATGGGGTCCTTTATGGGTGGCAAATGCTCCCCCCTCCGGCAGATCGCAGGTTCAGAGCTGCCCTATGTTGTCAGACCTTCAATTTTTTTTTTTTTTAAAAAAAGATAAGAAATCAAAATGCCAATGTGAAATCTCCTGATTTTTAAATGTTGGCAATTCCCTGCCAGAGGTGGTACCTTTCCTGGGCAGCCTGCATCTCCTCATTGAATGAGTTAAACAATAATTTTGGACCTATTGTAAAGGCCTGGGCAGCACTGTGCCCTCAGCTGCATGAGGCCCCCCTCTGAGATCTGCTGCCATTTCTGAAGCATGTATGCGGGACCCAGAATACTGTTTGTTTATAATTCTGTGTACAAGTCTTGCCTTATGAGTTTCTTGAGGGAAGAGACCACGTTTGATACTGCCTGGTCGTAAGTCCCTAAGAGGCATGGATGCTTATCCCGCGGTTTTCTGCACAGTCACACCAGTCAGAGGCATGACCCCCCACCCCACCGTGCACTTGTTCATGCAAACGGCCACACTCTGGGACCTTGAGGCATTTCTCAGTCTGTTTTCTTGTCTGTAAGGTGGGAAAGATGACAACAGCCTTGACCACGTAGGGTTATTGTAAGGCTCGATGAGACGGCTGGGTGTAAATCACTTAGCACACAAAATAACAGCTCAGTAAACATCATTTGGAAGCAGCTTCACGTTCCCATTGTGTCACGTGCCGCAGAATCAACAGCACTCTCAGTTCGCGCCTACATACTGCAAAGAGTCTCACTGGTCCCATTTCATTCACCTCTTTGGGTTTTAGTTTCTCCTCTGAAGGTCAGATCAGCTTGTTACACTCTTGGTAGAGTCCGTACAAACAAAGGGTCAGATGCCCATGCCTGGGTGAGGTGACATCCAGGAAGAAAACAGGTATATGCTAAACTAGGTCAGAGTGGGGTGGGCACAGGAGCACCACACATTTCTGGTAGACACAGATATGCACCAGCCAAATTCCCTTTAAAGGAGGGACTTACTGTCCCTCTGTGGGGCAGGTTCTCAGCAAGCAGTGTCCAGCCATCGGCGACTTCAAATGGGCCTCGGCAACAGAGAGCTGCGTACCCACAGGCAGAGCTTTCCTGGTGGCATCTCCTCGCTGCATAGGGCAGGCACGTGGAGCGAGTGCCGCAGTTCAGCCCCTCACAGCACAAGCTTGATGGGCAGTGTTTGCTCCAGAGCTTCCGGGTGGGCTGGGCCGTTGCAAGGCCTGCCTTATGCTCCAGCCCTGCCTCTGCCCAGCCCTGCCTCTGCCCCTTCCTGTCGGACACAGCGCGCTCCCCAGAACTCAGCTGCCACACACAGGGGCACGCATGCACACTCACTCCTCAAGCCCAACCCACCTTCAAAACTCTTTTTTTTCATAAATAGGAGGCCGTCAAGGTTGCTTTTAAGGAAGACCGCTTTTGCACTGACATCTGTAGAGTTTTTATAGAGTGAGAGACATCTATACAGTTAGGAAGATTATCAATTATATTTTAATATATCTGTATTTACAGAGAGGGGTGCCAAGAAGATAAAACTATGGCACAGCCCTTCCGTGGGGTTCTAGGTCCTTGAGTACTCTAGCTCACAGGTATCATTGTTTGTCAACCTCGTAATATTTGTGTCTTCCAAAATAGTGTTGGAGTCAGGGAAATTATTTTTAAAATACAGAACTAATAAATGACTTCTTTGTGTTAACACCTGATAATTCTCCTTCTGAAATCCGCAAGGTACCCACGTTTAAGGGCATATCAGGGAAATGAGGTGATGCAACAGACGGCTGAGTGAATGCGAAGGGGCCCTCCTCTGTTGTCACACAGTAAGGATGCCGCACTCCCCGCTGGCTTTCACGTTGCCTGGGGCCTCTGCACAGGTGGTGCGCTACCACAAGAGTAGTATTTCAAAGATAATTCCTTACATTCCCAAGAACAATAAAATACTTGCGGACAAAGACCCCATTTCAGAGTCCCTGCCTCTCATCCTGCACCCTGAGTATTTACCTGTATCTGCCACTCCTCACTGCCTTTGCATTCCTCTTCGCTCAAATATCACCTGATGTTAAAGGGAATATATTCTGTTTTCACATAGATTCTATGTAGGACTGTGCTCTTCTATATGAAGGTCAGATTCATATCCCCTCACAGGAAAAATTCTTCTCTAGCTCCCATGTACCGTTGTTTGTTAACCTATAAGGCTCTTCCACTAGAAGGCGCGTGTGAAAATGGTGCGATGATGGTGCATGCAGCGTGAGGTGTGGCCAAGCCGTGATCTCGTGGAGGCCGAATAACTGAGGTTCCTACCTGCATGGTGGCTTGCAAACTACTCCAGGCCTCCAGCTCCCAAACACAGGCCGACATGGCCGGGAGCCAGTGCTGGGAATTTGTCCCTTCAGCTTTCCAAGCAGCATGTACTTGAGGGACTATGTCCAAGGGATGAGACAGGAGGCACGTGCTTACTAGGAAGGATCAAGTTGCTTTATAATTCAGAACAAAATACCTACAACTTTTCTGTTCAGTGAAAGAAAAATGAGCATTGTTTTCAGAAATAAAAAAATAGGTTACTCTAAAAGGATCAGATGTGTTATATGAGTAACTCAAAGAAAGAGGTACATGAGTTATCTCTGCAGCAAAGGGAAAAGCCCAATGCAATTCTGGTCAGCATTCAGCAATATTATACAAATCTATCCTGAGCACACAGAAACTACCTTTGACTGTAGTTCCTTGAAATAAATTATATGCACAACCGTATGTCGGCCCCACCTTAAGATAAACCATGCTGGGGTGTTTTCATACAATTTTAATTAGGTATGTGTTTTTTCAATGTTTTTTTTCTTTTGAAATTATCTGCTAGGACCAAATGCTAAGATGAAGGTTTTTGCATGCTGGCAGCTAATTGAATAAAAATTAGAAAGGTGAAGCCCTGCCCCCTGGAAGGGATGGGTCTCAATACAAGCATTCGGTAGTTCCATATACACTGTACCAGTAAAGATGCTGAAGTTAGCATCCAAGCAGGGGGAAGCTGTCACTTCTTATTATCAATGGAAAATGTTTTAATTTGCAAAATTCCCTAGCAAATTCTGATTTGGCACCTCTATCTCTTTCTCAGTATCTTCCTTAACTTGTACTTTGTAGCTTCTTCAGTACTATGGTGGGCCGGTGGCTTTGCGGACTTCTCTTTAAGGCAGTGGCATCCTATGGTGGTGGCTGTTTTTTTTTTCAGCACTGCCTCATTAAGATGAAACTTAGACTCAGAGTAACCCTGAAAGGCCTAAGTCCTCCAGTAAAAATGGTGGTCTCTCCCTCCCCTTAAATTACACAGCAGAAGTGAAGTCTGGTACATGACGCATGGAGGAGAAGCTAAAGGCCAAGCTATTCGAGTTAATGAGCTGCTGCAAGTTCAGGGTCTCTGACCAGAGAGGTTACGGACAGACAACAGGGCCACCGCCAAGAAACTCTGTTTAAAATATAAATTAACAATGAGTCACCTCTCTGCTCGGCTCCCACACTCCCAACTGGACCTGCAGACACTCAGGGCAATGACTGAAGGATTTGCATGTACCTGAGAAAAGGCACCTTGGAGGTGTGACTGGCCTCAAGCACAAGAGGCTGCTTTTCAAGCCCTCACGCTTTTCATGCGCTGGTGACACAGCAGAAAGGACACCATGTGAGGGGGGACAGAGGTGCCATCAGGGCATGCTAGGGAACTGAGTTGACATTCACCCATTCTGACCCCATCAGAGCTGTTCGTGAAGATGACCTGTGCTATGGCCTGCGTGTTTTCTACTACTTCTAACACTCTTCCAGTCTCACTGTTCACAAAGGGGTGGCCAACCAAACATCAGCTAAAGGAGCAGGATCTTCTCCATCCTCGATGGAGCAGTTAGGATATTTGGACCCAGGACCAGGTGGCTCTTGTTGGGTCCTGGGGCAAGGCCAACCGGGCCGAGTCCAGACAGTCCACTAAAGTTTGGGAATCTCAAGGCGATGATGACTGCAGTGGGGCAGGTGCTGGTCATCCTCGGAGCTGAAGAACTATGATAGCACATTAATTATTAACGAGGACGTCCACAGCTACTAATTATATCTCAGTTAAAATACAGTAGAACATGAATCCTGAAGATGAGAATTAGCAATTTACAGAATATTTATGTGTCATTTCCTGCAATAAGCATTTTACGTACATTATCGTACTTGACCCTTACCAACTCTATGCAAAGGGCCTGTTTTTAGCCCTATTTTACAGTTAATATAACTGAGTATGAGAGGCTAAGTAACTTGTCTGAAATTAAATAGCTGATGAGTGGAAGACCTGGGGTTCAAACTCACATCTGGCCAATCCAAACCACACCCAACCCATTTGATTCTCTCTTGATACAAAGCCAACAGATGCCAGGCTTAGCTTTATTCCCATTTACCTTGATGCTGTGGAGATGTTCCTTTCACCCCTGAATCAGGCATATTAAATGCACTTGGGTTCTCAAGAGACAACACAAGTCCATTTGTGTCTTGCTCCAAACTACATGTATCACCATCATCAAAAGTTGCCATTCCCACTAGAAGCTGTCAAAGCTTTGCTATATTCACTGGTATGCTAGGTTCTTCAGGGGTTATTTTTAAACTTGAAGTTTAAAGCCCCTAGAAGCTTCTGACAACTTGTAAAGCAGACGTTACTTCAGAGTTCATTTTTAAACAAACCAGTAGGAATATTTCAATTAAGTACAAAAAGGAGTCGCACATACCTGTAGAACTGGTTCTAACTTACACCTTAATCCTGTTTTAATACACACTGTGTGAGTCTTAGCTTAGACAGAGACAAGGTCTTCCCAGTAGGGGGATTTTAGTTCTTTCTAAGCATTTTAATTAAAAACTGTTATACTGAGTAGCTCCTGCAAATCCCGTATGAACGACTCACTGTGGGGTGGAGTCCTGGTCTCCAGTATATGGCAATCCAACCAGCCACATTCTATCTCCTTAAACTAACCAGGAGGAGGCTTTTCATGGAACTATTTTTTAAGCTCTTAAATGTCGCTTTGTTCTTGGAGTAGAGAGCGGAGCATGGGAATGAGCCGCCACCATCAGGGGCCAGCATTTACAGTACACTTACTGAGTAATACCCTGTGCATGAATACTCATTTCTGAAGTGGCCTCCTAGGGCATTATCATCCTCATTTTACCATTGAGGAACTTGAGACCCAGAGAATGTAAACATCTCAAACTCGTCACTAGAAGCCTCAGAGGAAAGATGCGAATCCAAGTTCAGTGAATTCTGGAGCCCATCATTTTTATCGCTGCAGTTGGACATGCTTCAATTACACCAGCACATAGCCAAGTGTGATCTTGGTCCATCAAATTTCCTCTAAATACGTTTAAATGTCCAATTCAAAGCTTAATCCAAATTGACCAAACCTTTAAAATTATCACAAAGGGAGGCTGTTTTAAATTGGGGAGAAAGGAATTCACAGTTTCCAGACTGAGAGTACAAAATCATGGACATATTTTGATTTTCATTGTGTCCTATAATGTGGATGTGAGAGAGGGAGAAAGAAAAGAGAGACCACTTTCCTCTTACGCTGTATTGGAACTTCCCAGAGAATGTTAAAATCACCTACCTAGTTTCCATAAAAATACCAAAATACAACTACATTTATTTAGACTATAGAATTCTAACTGCCAGGAAGACTCTAGTTAAAAGGCATGGAAGTCATGGGCTCCTTGCGCTCCTTCCCTGCGACTTCACATGCCTGTCAACGTTCCGATTCCATCAACAGATAAAGTCATCAGAGCTAATTAGTCCCTGTATGAAGAAATAACATAGGACAGACTCCTAAAAACAAAACAAAACAAACACCCCACCCCCTACCCCAAAGCAACAACAAATCCTTTGACCCACCGGGCAGAGTACATGAAATTGTGAAGTAAATTAATTGGCTTTGCATCGACCGGCATCAGAAGTCATTAGACCTGTACTGCAAGGGATCCCGGGAAGCCGGGGATGTGCAAAGGAAAAGGCTGTGAATGAATCAATCTCTGCTCTTCAGGGCTGATGCTTTAAAAGGTCCCCACTGCATACGCTGCTCAGCAGCATTCCTGGGGGAAGAGCCCGGGGATTTATACCTGCCACACGCGTCACTGAGCATGAATGCGGCTGATAAATAATTGACGCTCGGTGGAGAAAACTCCTCCCGTGTGCTTCTCTCACACGTGCAAAAGAGCAGGGAGAGAGAGGCAAAGGGTCAGGCTTCCCATGGGCCTGGCACTGGCATCCTACTCGCCAGTGGGATCATTCCTCTGCCTCCTGCAGTGTCAGCTCACCGAGGCGGAGGATCCCGCTGCGGGCGTCTGGTTTCCTTCTCTCCCATACTACAGAGCCCTTCTCATAGGCCCGAGCACAGGGCAGGGCATAATCCAGCCTCCCCAAAATTATCCTGGGATTTTTTAGATGAAGAAACTGAGGCCTGAGGTCAGATCGTTGTTTATCCCAAGGCACGGAGCAAGTAAGTGGCGGTGCCTGGATTTGAATCCAGGTCCAGGAAACTCTCAAGCTCCTGTTACTGCGATGCCAGGTGCCCTGCCTAAATACCGTTTCTCCTGAGTGAGCAAGGGGGCAGCCCAACTGCTCCAAGGCCTTTCTTATTAATGCAAAGGGGACAAGAGGCTCCTGCAGGTAGGTTTCCTCCACGGGGGCACTTCCCTGTAAGGGCGGGTCCACGGGCTCGGCTGGAACCCTCCGCTGCCAGGGGGCGCCCCACCTCACAGAACGGCGGCCCTGCTTCCTCAAAAGACTTGTCTTCCCGTAACTCCCATCCGGTGATCCCAGTCACCTGAATCCAATCCTGGCTTCAGCTCTGACCTTGGATGTATAACCCAGCTCTAACACGGAATGAAGCCGTCTCCACCTGTAGGGACCCTTGGGATGACTCAGGGTGCCTTAAAATAGGCCTGGGACACGCTAAGCATTTGTCCAATGTTAGCTATGAAAATGTTCCTGGTTTTATTTAGTAAGTTATTTTTAAGAATGCAATAAGCACTCGTGAATGCCACGTATAAAACAAAAGCTATGACTCTCACAACGACCTCCATCTGTTGGCCTACACCTTCCCCATTTTATTTCCTTGCCTCACTCCCTGGTGATAATCATCATCTTGAGGCCTGGATTCATCCTTCACCCTTCCTTTGCCATATTCTTACATGGCATCGTCTTAGTCGGCTCAGGCTGCTATGACCAAAAACTATCTACTGGGGCACCTCAAAAAACAGACATTTATTTTCTCCCAGTTCTGGATGTTGGGTCCCAGTATGGCTGAGCTCTGATCAGAGCTCTCTTCCTGGCTTGCAGTCTGCTGCCACTGGGGCGTGTTCACAGGGCCTTTCCTCAGTTCATATGCAGGAAAAGAGTGCGGGGTCCCTGTCTTCCTTCTCTTCTAAGGGCACAAATCCCATCACGAGGGCGCCCCCCTAGTGACCTCATCTAAACCTAATTACCTCCCAATATCATCCCACTGTGGGTTAGGGCTTCAACGTATGGGTTGTGGGGGAATACAAATATTTACTCCATGACATACATCAAGAATTGTTCCTAGAATGCTTTATCATAAAGCTGTTCTTAACTTTACAGAAACGATAACAACCTTACTCAACCATTTGATCTTTGTGAACTTATTTTTCCTCCACTTAATATTTCATCGCTAAGAAGTTAAAAGATACCTACAACAAAAGAAAACACAACAAAATCTGTGTTTATATTAGAAAATAGTCTCAAAATTCACAAGGTAAATGTCAGTCTTAATTACGTACAGAAGAATGAACAAAATAAGCCCATACTCAGCAAAAGAAAAATGACAATAAGTATAAAAACAGAAATTAGTGAAATAGAAAACAAATATTTGCTGAAGAAGATCAAAATGGTCAGTTCTTTGATAACATTTAAACCATAAATTTGGGCAAGACTAATCGAAAGAAGCTGAGGGAAAAATTGCAGTGTTTTGAATGAAAAGGTGGACATAAATACAGCTTAAGTTAAGATAACAAAGAACTATTATCAGCAACTTTATGTCAAAATTTTTTTAAATGTTGACAAAATAGTCAAATGCATAAAATTACGTAAGTTACTGGAATCGGCACAGGAAATAGCAAAAGCTTATATAGCCCTAGGACTACTAAAGAAATCAAAGAAGTACTTAAAATATTTTTGCAAAGGAAAACACCATGCCAGATGGTTGTACAGGCAAATTTTTCCAATTTTTCAAAGCAGAGATCATTCCAATTTTATGCCACTTTTCCAGATGATAGAAAAAGAAAAGAGCTTATTCCCTACTGATTCTATAAGGTCAGTATAACCCTGTTGCTAAGACCAGACAGAAACATCACAAGATAGAAAAATCACGGCCTCATTTCACTCATAAATATAGATATACATCATTCTTCTTAGTAGTGTACTCCATTGTAATCCATAAAAAACTTTATTTCCAATGGACAAGTAGCCATTTAACATTATCAAAAAGCTCATACGAGCTTTGGAATGTGCCTTTTTCCTAGCTGTATGATGTAGGAATGTTATTTGAGCTCTGCACGACTTCATCTCCTCCTCTACAGAAGGGTGTTTCAAAATGTCTAATTCTGCAAGAGTGAATGGAATAAGTAATACAAAGCCCTTATTAGCCCTTATTGTCTGGAAGTAACAGTAAGCAATAATAACTCACAGCTACTATTTTTCAAGGACTTAGTTATGTGACTGAGCATTAAAAACAACAACGAAACACTCTCCTTTAATGTTCACAGCTTCCCAGAGAAATCGAGTATTATCTTCACTGAAGGAATGAAGTAATGAGTCAAGAAGAATGTCAACAACTTGCCCAAAGTCACACAACGTGCAAAAACTGAGCTGCTATAAGAGCACGTACAGTTGGCATCCTGGCGCACAGTGCGCAGTCTCAACGGGAGGCAATCCCAGTAGCTGCTCCTGGGGATGCAGTGCTTCCTCTGAGAGGCACTCTAGCTCCTTCTAAGAGGCATGGGATGTGTGCACCTTTTTCAGAAAGGTAGTTTTCAAGTTGGGGTTTGATTTGTGACATGAGAGATTAAATTGCAGCCTTTCTAATGGAAAGGCTTCAGAGGGCAGCAGTGAGTGATACACTGTCATTCATCCATCCTTGCACGGGGAACCTTGAGCATTAATGAGATCAGACATGTCATGGCAGCTCCCTCCACATCTGCCACTGATTCTAGGTCAGATGTACTTTTCTAAAACATTCTGGCCACCTCCCTGCCCATCTGGAGCCTTCTGCTAGGTTCCTGAGAAGTAAGATTGATGCTAATTTACCTTAGGAAGGGCTGTGGCTTTATTCCATGAAGGTTATCAAGAATGTTGCCAATAATCCATTTCATCTTTTCAAAAGAAAAGGATTATTTACACAAAAATGTAATCTAGGAAAATGAATGAGAGTTCTCAACTCGGGGAAAAGGCGAATGGCAGGGAGCATGAGTCTTGGGGACATGCTGGCTTGAAAAATCAGTGGCGGAGATACAGTGTTTCATTCTTTCCTTTCCCCAGAGAAGCTTGCCTATTGATTAGATGCAGAGAACTAACAAAGACTCAAGAATCAATTTGCCTTCTTGAGTGTGGAAACACGACCCCTGTTAAACATGACACCACCATTTATTACTCTGCTATACTGGTTGATTTTCTCCTATCTTAAAAGATTTCATGGTTGTTGTTTTACTATGTGTACCTGGGAAAGGAAACCAATGGGAATGTGCTTCTCACCATGCATGTCCGTAGTGATACTGGAAACTCTGAATGTCAATATATTTTCAAAGAGCTTGGATAGAGGAGAAGAGACGGTGAAAGAGGGTATTAAGCCTGGATACAGAAAGATTTTGCACTAAGCCTCCAGGTCCCAGCTGCTGGTCCCCTGCCTGTACCATGCAGCTGCCCTAGTTTTCTCTAGGGTTGGAGCTTTATGCCCAGTTGGCTTAGGTACATGGTATTGAACATTTTCTGCCTCTGACTATGCTTATATAGAGCTTTGGGGAGAGGCGGGTGATGCTGAGGGAGTGAAGGGAGGTGAGTGGACAGCGAAGAGACATTTGCTCATTCAACTCAGATGTAAATGTGTTGTGGAAGGCATATGGGAGGGAATTCCCACAGCCCACCCATCAGGGAAAAGGCATGAATGGGGACCCTCCCTTCCCTTCCCCTCCTGGAGAGAGATGATAGCGTCTGAGGAGACGGGTGGTGAGAGGGAGGAGCACCTTGTGGAGGTGAGTGGTAATGGCACATTCCCTGGGTAAACGCACAGGGCAGCGTGAGAAAGGGGTGTCACCCAGAGGTGGGGACATGTGTGCAGTGTCTGATGGAACAGGGCACAGAGGATGAGAGGCGCAGAGGTGGTAGGCAGGGAAGACTGACAGAATGTTTAGGACATTGCTTATGTTAAGCAAATGAAAATATGTACTGAGAACATTGGGAGCTGGGTTTCTCACTGTCTGAGAAGGTTACTTATAAAAATGGAAAGGCAACAAGAGTTAGATTTGAATTGGTGTGAGCTCATGTCAGGGAGAGTATGTACGGACTCATAAACACAGATACAGTAATAAATGTATGTGGAGACCTATATACAGATATTTCCTAGCTCTGTGTATTGAGAGGACCTAGAAGCAATGACATCCCAGGAACAATGAACACACCGAGTACCCAGATTTTAGTTCCTAAAAACCATCTTCCGCTAAAAGGAACCAGGGCTTCTTGGAGAAATGGCAGATTCCAAAGCTGGACAAGGAAAGTATCAGATGACCCTGGAACTTCTTATTTTGTGCCAGTAAGCAAACAAATGTTCAAGGAGTGATGAGGAAACCTGGAAAACACCAACCTGGCCAGGAGATAGGGCAAGGGCAGCCGTCACTGCAGTGTGCCCTCCGATATGATGCCCCGAAAAAAGCTGGGCATCATTTCTGCAGAATTCCTGCCAGGAATGCACACACGAATATGTGACTTGAGTCTAATCATAATGAAATTCTGGAAGCTACAGACAGAGGATCTTCCTATGAGGAAATATAAGACAGAAAAAGACTGAGAAACTGTTCCAGATCAAAGGAAATGGAGGGACAGTCGCCACTCAATGTGACACATGTTCCTGGATAGGTCCTGGCTCCCCAAAGAAAAGCAGTCATGGTCAGGTACTTGGCACGGCCTGCATGGGGTCTGGGCACTGCATGCCTCTCTGCTCATTTCCTGACTGGGAGAGTTGTTGCAGCAGAGATGAAAGGATGCTCCTTGTTTTGGGAAGGTAAACACCGATGTTTAGGCGTGATGTGGCATCATGTCAGAAAAACAGTATCTACGTCTGTCTGCTTGTCTGAGAAAGAGGAAGAAAATACATCAATTGACAGGCTAAAGCTCGATAATCTGGGGAAAAGGGATGTGATAGTTTCTGCAGTTCGTCTCTAGGTTGGAAACCACTTCACAATTAATACTTAAAGTGCTGAGCTCTGAAGAGAAGACAACAGACCGAGTTTCAGGAGAAAAATTACGTTACGTATGGCTAGAATCCCTTCCATGCTTTCCAAGAAGTATGGATCCTGAGGAAGACCATTTTTGGGGAAGAATTAATAAGAAAGAATGCAAATGAGAGTGGATGTAGATGAGCTGGATAACTTGAGAGAAGGAACAGAAAATTCAGTGTAAGAGAGGGAGGGGTGGGTGACAGTGTGTGTAAGAAAAAAAAAGGCAGATAGATGTGGGGATAGCACACAAACACACATGGGCAAAGAATTGCCACAGGGAATGGGGCCTGCAGGAGAAGAAGGGTGTCGGAGAAAGGCTGAGTAAAGTTTGGTGCATAACATCATCCTTCCATTATTCCAAGACGCTGCTCATAACACCCACATTGCTCGTCAACACCATCAGGACAGACACACATCTGGTACCTCACCTGCTGGTTTGATTTACAGGTGAGCATGAGGCTGAGCAGAGGGCAGCTGCAAAGGGGGAGCACAGGGCAGCCCGGTGGGCAGGTGCATTTGGGTTTCAAGTGAAGAGTCAGCACACAGATGTTCTAATACCTGTAGAAAGGAGGAACACCGAGACACCAGAGAGTGGGAGGCACAGGGTGAGAGGACTTTGGAGGGTGGAATGGAAGAGCTCATCTGAAGTCCTTGAGCTCCCTCCCTGAACTAGGCCTTCTACACCTGCTGTCCCATCTATTCCTCACAGTGGTCTCAGGAGGTGGGGATCAATACAGAAACTGCAAGGCCCGCAGGTTCAGTGATGCACCAGCGCCCCCCAGCTAGTGCCTGGAAGAGCCAGGATCTGACACCAAGTCCAGAGGACCACACTGATCGCTTTTATCCTACCGTAGTGGGCTGCCTGGTGCCTGGGCCTGGAGAGGAGGATGGCGGGGGTGGGGGGGGGGGGCTCAGATGGAGGAGGCTTCATGGAGGAAGTGAGCAGAAGCGTGCGGTAGGGCATGCCTGCCTGGCAGGATGAGACGATGGCCCCTTGGCAGAACGTGAAGCCCAGCCCAGCACATGGAGTAAGGCAGCCTGGGTGGTGGTTGGGGGCAGTGCATTGTAGTTTACAGATGGCTGAAATGAAGGTCAGTCCATTCTGTGGCAAAGAGGGAGGCCAAGGGCAGATACAAGTGACAGGGTGTGGAAGACTGAGCCACCAGCGGTGCTGCCTGGGGGCCGCAGGAGGGACCATCTTGGCAATGGTTCTGCACCCCATTGCCACACTCCAGAAGCTTAAGGCCAAAGCCATTTGGGCACAAATGCACAGGGCAACATTTATTTTCAGACATCACTTAAGGAAAGCAATGCCTGAGACAAAGGACAAACTTTCAAGGTGCTGTTTTTGAAAGTGCAGAAATTTCCAATTTGGATATGTTTTCTGAAAATTCCTGCCATCATCATTAGCCCTTCTGCTGAATAATCACGTCCCCACACATGTTCCCTCCTTGATAATGCACAAGCGAGGTCTCTTCACCAGCGAGCAGCAAGGCGGGGAAGACGATGGATTGCGGATCAATCATAATATATGCAGAGACTCCACTGAAAACTACACTTATCACCTCTTCCAAAGAGCACCACACGGATTTCCTTGAAGTACAAGAAGTCCCTTTTCATAAATTGGACCCCAACTGATTTCTCCAATCACTGTATTTTTATGCTCAGAAGTCAGATAGTAAACAGTTCAGGGAAGGGGTCACGACCTGGAAGAACACAGAACCTGGTATTCAGAGGAAAAACATGCAACAGCCAAATGTGTTTTCTAAGGTCTTCGTTCTACTGTGAAGTGCTTTTCTCCAAAGGACTTTGTGATGCTGTCGGTCCTACTCAAGCTAAATGTGAACACAAAACACCAGATTATCATGAGATACACTTGGGGAAAAGCAAACCACTTGGTGCTACAGCGGACGCTACCAGCTAGAGACATACGATCAGATGAACAGCGGCTGTGTTTGCAAAAGGATGCTCGGAACACTAACCAGCACTAAGGACCAGTGGTCACCCAGCAGGACTCCGTGTTTCTCTGAGTTTCTTTGCCAAGTATCACCCTTTTTTCTTAGCATCCCATGTGGAAAGGAGCAGACAGAGAAAAGTTCAAAGACCCTGACTCTGAGCATTACTGATTAGTTGTTTAAACATGCCTGTCTTAGGCCAGATTCCTCCAAAGCAAACCCTTAGACAAGACTGTGAGTGAGTAGTGGATTTGGAAGGTGACCCCAGAAACCCCAGAAGGAGCGGCAGGGAAGTGAGACAGGGGTGGGAATACTCCCTCCTGGGGTGTGTGTATCAAGCAGGCTGTTGCTGCAGGTCAGAGGGACTCAGTCCCACTGGGAGAGAGCGTGTACATGTTTCCGAGTCATTTCACCAAAAGAGCAAGGGAACTGGGATACTTATTCACTAACTGCCATTAGTCACTGGTGATCACCGCTACCAAGAGGAGGTGGGTGGCAGGCATTGCATTTCTGGCACATTCAGTCAACTATGCACTGCACGCGGAGTGGACACCAGTGGCTAGACAAAGCCCCCAGCCGGAATGTCATGGTGTTTACAAAAGGAAGCCAAAGGTCAGCGTGTAGCAGCCTGATCGCTGTCCATGGAATGTGGGTGGTGCCTGGACGGCATCTGCTACAGGGTGATTGCAGGGGAAATGCTGAGAGGTCCGAGTCAACATGTGATTGATTCCAGGTCAATGTGTGTGCACAGTGTGCACACATGCGCACACCCACACACACAGCCACATCCACCCCACCCCCCACACACCCATACACGCACACACATGCACATACACACCCTGCTCCAGGATAGTCTTCACGAACATCAAATAGACGATCAGATGCTATTTCAAGACATGCTTTGAGGTGCGCATTAGGGCTTAGACTGCGCCGGTGCTTTTCAGTGTCTCAAAGACTAAGTCACCCAAACTATCTGCTCCTTGGTCTGATTTTCTGCTTAAAGGACACAAAATTGTTGGTCAGCCCTGAAAGTCTAGATGCTGTCATAGAAGGAAGAATGCCTATAACGTGTAACTTATTTACTGTCATATGGTCGCATAGCACCCTATACATCTTCCATCAGCATGCATCACATTTGTAATTATTTCTTTTTTATTATCTTCCCTGAGAAGCCATAAACTCAATGGGGCCAGAGACTATATCGATTATTCAAAGCTCTATTCCCTGTGCCTAATGCAGAGTAGAGACTCAATTACTACTTTGGAATGCAAGAGTAAATGAATGAATGAAGATTATTACCATCATCCATCAGGCACAATGGATTACATAGCTGAGGTGCTAGACTGCTATTACCCGTCCTGTAAATTAGGAAAAGGTGTTCCCTTCTCTAGGCAGGTAAAGCCCTGAGCCAGGGCTTTATCAAAAGGAATGCAGGCCAGAATTCATCCCCTGCTCACCCATCAGCAGGGTGCCTGTGACGGTCATAAGAACTGTGTACTGATATTTCTGGTTTTCCTTCTTCCTTCCCTGCTCCTGTGTAATCAGGTGTGGCCACCTGGCTTGCTGTGGGCAATAAACAAAAGCAGGATTGAGCTTCTTCTAGGTAGAGGCCTTTAAGAGTGTACAATTTAGATACAATGTATCATATTCCATTCCCTTTGCCAGAGTAACCAGCAATATCCCAAATGGTGGAATAATGACCAGCCTAAGTCCCTAACGTGAAGATGATGTATTGCACAGCACCCTGCAAACTCTCTGTTCTCAGGAACTGCTGTGTGTGGCAGACCCTCATGCACGCATTATCCTCCCTCTGAACACAATAGAACCATCTAACAAGCATCGATGATCTACATGAGGGAGAAAACAGAAGAAGGTGCTCAGGCTTAACAACTTCAGCCCACAGAAGCCTGTCTGAAATCATGAGAAGCAGAAAAAAATAAATCTACATCCTTTTCATTTAGAAGGGAGGCCTTATTCTTCTATGCTCACATAATCTCCACAGGAATTCCTGCACCTTCAGCTCCACCACTCCCCAAGGGGGGTCACAGCTTCAGGTTCGTAATTAGTTGTACTATTACTACTATCACTGCTAATTAATGGTCGATGTTCAGCTTAAATTGAAAACTGACCATTTATGGCTCCTACACTCTAAGTCAAATAGACAGTTCCCATTTCCAAGCTGTGCACTTCATCTTAATAGTATAATTTCATTGAAAAACTGAAATCAAGGAAGGAATGACGTTCTCCAAACTAGTTAGTTGGGTTATCAAAATTAAAAGCATAAACATTAATAATATGGTACTGGTATTATTAAGGAATTGCATTCAATCTTGTATTAAAACACAATTCTTTTAAATCATGGCTGTCACAGTGAAAATGTTAATAGTATTGAAACATAAATCCTTCTCCCCATGAAGCAAGAATCATTGTGCAGGCACGTTAGCTATTCTATTCACTTTGGAGATGCTGCCTGGTAGAGCATTTTAATGTGAGCCTTGCCGGCGCTGATCCTGATGTCTGATGCTGAGATGTGTGTTATATTACTCTGCGTAACTGAAAAGTGGGAAGCCTTTATGTAGGATTACAGGCTGAAATAATGACCTCCTCTCAGAAGCAGGGCCTGGGATATAACGAGGTGCCAAATGGGATTCTCGGTCAGAGCCTCTGTGTGACTTGGAAGGAGCCAGGTCTTTTGTTCAGACGCATTCTCCTTACCATTTAGGTACAGCTCAACCGCAGAGAAGAGCACGTGAGAAAGATGCACTCGATTCCCGGGGGGTATGGCCGGTCAGGCGTTGTGCTTGAGCGGACCATGGTGGGAAGGTACCAGGACAGCCTTTGCCACCGTGACCAGCAGCCCGGAGGCCTGGTTCTCAGTGTGTTCACAGACTCGGGGTGGTGTGCTGAAGCTTAGCAGGGACTGGGGTGAGGGGAGGGGGCCCCAGGGGCTCAGGGCCTGCTCACTGCATCAGGAACAGTTCCTCTTACATCTGTTTTATATGCCAGTATTCTGTGGGCAATGGCATATGAAATATGGTTATACTCTTAAATTAAGTCACCAAGTATTTCTGTAGGCACAGATAATAAACCCCTCAATCAATGAGAAAGTTTCAGATAGTGATCGATGGTCTCCAGACAGTAAAGCCCGATTACGGGACAGAGAGTACCTGGGACAAGGGCCACTTTCACATGTGGTGGACAGCCCGGCTGGGGGTGGAATCTAGGCTGGGACACTAGTAAGGAGACCAGCCCACCGGGTGAGACAGATCGAAACACTGTTGGCAGGGGAGGCAGCCACTCCAAAGGCGCGTGGCCAGGACAGGCTCAGTGTTCCCAAGAACAGAAGGAGGGCCATCTGCTTACAGCTAAGGAGGAAAAAGAGGCATTAAAAGGGTGAGGGGGGCGGATCATGCAGGGCCTCACAGAGTGAGAGCAAGGACTTCTGACGTCATCGTAAGGTGCGCGGGAGGCAATGGAAGGTTCAAAAGGGGGGCCGTGACCAGGTCTAAGCTATCATGAGCTCTTCCACGTGGAGAATCAGCTCTTGGGGGTAAGAATACAAGCTGAAGAGCAGCAAGAAGACTGTTGCAATTTTTCAGGCAGGAGAAAATGAGGGTCTGGAAGAGATACGGAGCAGTGAAAATGGGGCAGAGTATCTGGATTCGGGATATGTGTATAAAGGTAAAGCTGACAGGACTTGATGATGACTGGAAGTCACTAGCCGTGGTTTGAGAAGGGGAGGGTGGAGCATGTGCGTAGGGAAGGGAGGGTGGGGTGGTCATGCTCAGAAAGAGCAGAGTAATTGCCACTTCCGTAGACAGCTTCCGACTGACTGATTCACCACGGCTGAGCCCAGTATCTCCGGATTGAGACTGGAATGTTCTGTCCCTGTCTCTCCTCTACTATTTTTTCTTGCTTTCTGATCCAACTGAGATCTTTAGGGTTCACATGACCACTTCTTGGCCTCTTCTTGGGTTCACATTACCTATTCTTTTCCTTCACTTGCAGGAGGCCACAAACAGAACAGTCTCTTCCTTTGTCTTTCCTATGACAAATGAGACGTTTATGGACTTCATTAATGTAGGGATTACATTTTTTTTGTTCCCAGTTCACAACCATCCCATATAAATAGCAAGTAGTTAGCTAAAAGACTCTACAAATTATACCATCAGAGCACTGTATGGCGAAATCTGATAGCTCTAATTATCTTAATAATCAGCAGAATGACTCTCAGCCTAATAAGAGAATGAGTAATGGCACTTTCTGAAGATTTACCCACCTTCTCTTGGTCTGATATGGAGTTTGCCCTTTCCGTATTAAAATCTCTGGACGCATTTTCTACTTGACTCTAAAATAAGGTGATTTCTAAAAAGTTACTAAAGCCAAACAAGATCAAAACATAATAACCACATTCATTCTCAATTAACATCACAGTGAAAGGAATTTAATCACAGAACACATAATGAAGTTATAAATGAAATTGCAAGATGGATTCTCATTTTCCATATACTCAGAAATGAGAAGAAAGATTCCCTCATTCTGATCGTAAATCTACCACTGAAATGGCGACTTCACTTGCTTTCACGAAATTTGTTTTACTTTGTGTACATTATCTTCTGCCTTTTTTTTTCTCTGTGTGATTGCTTTAATTCTTTCATCTAGAATCACAGGGAAATCTATCAGTTTCACCTTTTTGGTATGATTCAGCCAAAGAAAACTGTTACATAATTCAAAACCAGCCCAAAATTCAGGACTCAATATCATGTATTAGACACTTTCTAGAGCTTTGAGAGTTTCACTTTAAATCCATGAACAAAATCCTTCCCATCCTCCACACTAGGGTATTTCCCCACCATCCCAAGTCCTAAGATAAACCTATTTGTGTTCAGAATACAGGTTGGGAAGGTACCTTAAAGTGTGTCTACTTTTATAACTTACTATAGTGAAGAAACTGAATCCAAGAAAAACATAAGAATCAAGGAAACATACGAATCAATAAAAACATAAGAATCAAGAATCTTGACACTAGACCCCAACATGTTTTACTCTTTTGGGTTCAGTAACTGCTTTACAAACACTGAAAACATAATCTCTTTTCACTTTGTTCATCACTGTAAAGACTGAACATGGACCTTCCAGAAGAGATCATTTCAATATTAAAAAAAAAATCTTCTGAAAGAATGAATACATTCAAATGACCCCTCTCTCTCTGCACTGCAGTACACCAAAATGCTAACCCTCTTTACAAATATGTTTTCTGGATTCTAAAGCAAGGAGATCAATGTTCTTTCCATTTCCCAGTCATAATTAGTATGAAGGAATCAGATTAGTACTGTATCATTTCCACACACACAAAAAACATCTCTATGTGACTGTCAGTGTCTGAGCTTCAAAAAGATAATGGGGAAGGTTTATTACAAGGTATTACTCCTTATTGATGGATTGTGGAAAGAAAATAAGTTCCTGTATCCCTTGATTGAGAGAGTGCATATGAAGTCCGGCATCAGGCCACCCTACTGTCAATATCGTTTTGTCACAAGTCAGTTCATATCCACCAAGTACCACATGGTTCACAGTGCATCTGACAGCGACTTAGATACCCAAATATATATTACTATTGCTTCCAAATCCACCAACATTAGATGTGAGCTCTACTGCTGAGCTCCATGGCATTTGGACACTCAAAATAATGTCCCTCAGACTCGCCATCTCTTCTATCTGATTCATGGGTGTTGGGTTAATTTCTTGCTCCTCTTGGAGTTGGGGACCCCGGAGGAGGAAGTAGATGGTTTTAGCCATTTCTAAGCTTAAATTTTTTCATCTTAATGAGTCCAAATTGGAGAAGGAGAAAAAGAAGAAAAAGATCTTTTTCCTACTGTTCATATACAGATCCCAGGAAAAGATTCTGACTGGTTCTGTTTGGACCACAGCCTCAGTCCGTAGACCAGCCACTGGGGCCAAGAGATGATACAGCCTGTTAGACACGCCTGATGACATCCCCATCCTGCGGCCGGGGAAGGGGAATACTGCGACTGGACGTCGCCCAGCACTATATGAAATGCAAGGGAAATGGTTGCCCGGTAAAAATCGGCCACTATTATTAGAAAGGGTTGACACTTATGCCTGGTTGAACAGGTATCCACTGCCATTTCAATTCATATAAGCTTGTCCTGGCATTCAAGCCCCACTCCAACATTGCCCCGTTGTAGCTGTTTCTCCCTGATCAGTATTCACCTACCCGCCTTCTAGCCAATGGTTTGCAACTCCGACATCGTGGCCCGGATAATTCTTTGTGGGCACTGTCCTGTGCACCACTGCAGGATACTTAGCCACATTCCCGGTTCTACCTTCTAGATTCCAGTGGCCCCCTTACCCAGAAGTGACAGCCAAAAGAGTCCCTACACCGCAAATGTCCCCTGGGGGGAAACCATCCCACTGAGAAACACTGCTGCCGCCCAGATGGAATCTTTCTCATTCTGTGCATACCATGCCAATCCTTGTTTCTGTAGCTCTAAATTATATTTTATATAGTTTCCTCTTTTGTGGGGATTTCCCAGCTTCTTCCTCCCCCTCCCTGCCAGCTTCTGTAACCCATCAAAATTCTTCCCATTCTTCATGATGACCTAAAAATCTACTCCAAAAAAGAGGCCTGTTCTGAGCCCCCAGGGCCCTATCTTCCTTTAGGGTTTTCAACTCACTTTGCACCTGGCTGGTCTCTATCAACTCATCTAACTGAACCTTATTTTACCAGTGAGATCCTGCACTTATTTTTTCCCAAACTGGCTGTAGGTTTTGTACGAGACCACAGTCCTTGCTGGGACTCGGTAATACTCCGTGACGCATCTTCCCCATGAATGGGAAATAAGAATTACTTAAAATGAAGTCAAAAGACATTTTCTTTTTTCTCATTTAGGATGTTCTTTGGGCTTCTGGACACCTGTTAACAGAACCTTCACTGGCTTTCAAGCAGCCACACAAATCCCCAGTAATTCTGGCATCTTCTCATTTAGGAGGGATGAAGAGTGCCTCTCCTCTTTGTTTACAAATTATGATTCAAACTCCCACAAAGCTTCAGAAAGTTCTTCAGCCTCTGCCGTGCTGCCAGAAGCTAGAGCCCTAGAGGCAGAGACTAGTTTCAGTGACTCCTCCCTGCCGACCTCAAATGACATCAGACGCAAGACTGGAAGGAGAGGGGAGAGCACAGGTGGGGAGCCCACTGCCCTGCTGGGGTTGAGTCCTCGGTGATGACGCAGAGCTGGCCTGCCAACTTTACTCTCGATCTCACCTTCAACCAAATAAGTATGAATACATTTCCACTCATTCAGGTCTTGGTTAGCATTAACAGAGAATAAAAATAAAACAGAAGACTATGAAAGGAATGTTTAAAATCCATGGGTAGCAGAATCATTCTTGAAATAATAACTTAAAAAAACACACCCTTCTTTTTAACTATGAAAACGTTATAACGGTATATTTGTTTCCTCAGGAAAATTCAAGTTCTGATGTGAACTCCCTAGCAGACAAAAGCATATATTTCTTGTTAGATTAGATTTATCCAATCACTTAGACCTCTGTCCATATGGGATGATGTTGTTGAATTCATACAGACAGAAACCTACTATACTTCTGAAGACATTTCCAAGCAAAATGCTCATCACGAATCAGGGCTAGAAGCATCACAACTGCTCAAAATACATTTAAAAAATTCATTGTTATACCCTGATGGAGCAAAATAGAACACCACAGAATAGTTTTCAGGGGAAAAAATAATGAAAGAAAGAAAAGCCACTTCTGTTCAAATTAGCATGAGGTACGAATATGTACCATTTTTTTCTCCTACATTAGTAAGAGTTGAATCCCTTTTTGGAGGCAGAGTGGGATGGGAGCAAATTGATGATAATAACACAAGCCTTTGAGAGACCTGGGATAAAAATTAAAACACAGTAAGACCAGCCAGTTTAAACCACCTAAGCATGCCTTGGTGTTAAAGGATTCCACTGGCAGTAACACGGTACAGGGCTGGCTCAACACGAGGCCTGGTGCCAGAAAGTCCTTTGCTGTGGGGGGTTCTGGTCACTGTAGGAGGGTAAGCAGCACCCCTGGCCTCTACCCCACTTGATCCTAGTAGCACAGCTCTGTACCCCAGCTGTGGCCCCCACAGCTGACCGCAGACAACGCCACGTGTCCGTGGGGAGCGGTGGCGATGGAGGTGTGAGGGTGAAGATGGCAAATTGTGCAGCTACAAACCACTGGTCTAGGGTGAGGCCCAGTTTGCACCTATTGTCCCAGCTAAATAATTAATAGCACCCCCACCTTCACTTTTAGATATGTATCCATTCAGAAGACAGATTACAGTATTCCCACTTCTGGGTCAGGAGCCTTTGATCCTGCACTCCTGTCATGCAGATTTGGGACTGCAGCAACAGATTTGTCTGAAGCCCTCTATCTCC
Source organism: Manis javanica (assembly GCF_040802235.1). Taxonomy (NCBI): domain Eukaryota; kingdom Metazoa; phylum Chordata; class Mammalia; order Pholidota; family Manidae; genus Manis; species Manis javanica. The sequence continues at coordinate 8,559,248 of NC_133158.1, forward strand.
AAGGAACTCAATTTGTGGTGAAAAGATCTCTTTAAAGAATATAATTCTGTCTTCTCCCTTCATACATGCAGTTCTGGGAAGTAAAATCAGTATAACCTTTCTGCAGGGGAATGCGGAAGTTGTAAACTCTCACAGCCTCTCAAAAAATAATCATGTAAATGTTTACAGCTTTTCTCAAAAAGTTGTGTGTCCCATAGATACCCTTCTGTGTCAAGCAAACCCTAAATGCCTCAAAAAGAACTTCAAAGCACTCAAATCCATTGACCCAACATCTTTTCTAGCCAAGAAACAATTTCATTCTATACACTAACACAAAAGGCTCATTCTGTGCTCCTGAGAGATACCAACAGACCTGGTTAAAAAGTTCAGAAAGTTTAAAATGATTCAGTAATTTTGACTAGCATAACGGTTCTCAGGCTTTACTGCATATCAGAATCACCTAGAGGGCTTGTAGACCCAGAGACTGCAGAGCCCAGCCCTCCAATGTCAGAAGGTCAGGAGCAGCGTCTGCTAATTTTCATTCTGACAAGTTCCGTGGTGATTCTGATGGTCGAGTGATCTAGAAGACACCAGCTGCTCCCCGCTTTCCCCCTCACAGACTGAAGCATTCAGTACTCGGGGGTGGGTGGAGATGGGCTTGGGGGACAGGCGAGGAGGTCTGGAGTCTTAATAAGACTGTTTGCTCAGGTATTTGCTTTTCAGTTAGTCGGAAGAACATTATGGCGCATCCCCCAGTACTGGGCACCACGCTAGGCTTTGGGGCTGCAGGGAGAACAGGATGGACACAGCCTCGCCTCACTGCCCTGGCCCCACCCCTGCTGCATCCCCTTTTAGAGCCCCCCTCCTTGGGGCTGCAGTTCCATCCCTTCCAGCATTCCACTCTGCTGTTTATCAGCTGCTCATCAGCGCCTTCAATCACTCCCCAACCTGTCGGACAGATCTAAAACAGTAGATCTCAAGTGTCTTCACCACACACACACACACACACACACACACACGCACGCACGCACGCACGTAATTATGTGGGGAGACGGAGGTGTTGACTAGCCCTGCTTTATTCTTTTCACAATACATGCATGCATCAAACCATCATATTGTACACCTTGGACTTACACAATGTTGTATGTCAATTACATCTCAATAAAGCTGGAAAAGAAGTAAGGGAAGGAAAAGAAGAGGCAAGAGTAGGAGTAGGTGGGTGTAAACCTGGTTAAAGAGCGTAGCAACTTTCTCTTCCCGTTATTTGCGTCTTTTCTGTAAATTTAAAATTGCATTGAAATAAAAGATTAGAAATACCAAAAAAAAAAGCAAAAGTAAAGCAGCCAGGGTAACAAAACAAAACGGACACCGAGAGTTTCTAGAAGCATCTCCTACTTTGGTAAGTTCTTTTTTTTTTTTTTGTGCCCCTGATCATTTCTGGGAAAAAAATCCTTAGAAGCTCCGACTACACCAGTCACATCCTTTTAGTGCGCCCTGGAGACAGGAGGGCCCTGGGTTTATTCCTTCTCATTTGCTGCAGGTCCTGAGCGGAGCAGCGTTCACTCTAATACTGATAACCAAGTCTGAAGGTGCCTCCAGCCTGTTTCCAGGGAACAATAACTCAGGCTCTGATTTAGGATGTTTCCTTTCTTCCATCACTGTCACCAAGGCCCGAGGGAAAGCAATCTACATTCTCGTTGACCTCTGCAGTGACCGCCAGAGGTGTTCACCGCATCTCCTTAACCACCCCTCACTGTTTCCTCTTTAAGAGTCTGTCTCCCAGGATCGCCCCAGCTTACCTCTCCATCATCAGCTGGGAAGGCCGTGGGAGGGCGGGTATTCTCCCTGGAGTCATCTAGATACCCGTCTCACGCTGGGCCAGTTATCTTTGTTCAGGGAGTAGGGAAAAAGTTTTGCTATTTGTAACCCCCCCTGTGCAGTGAAGGGGAAGCCTTTAGAATAACTAGATACATTTTTGTGATACTAGGCGAGTCCACATGGCTTTGTCCACTCAATTTTTAGGGAAGGAACCTTTACCTCCCTTCAAAACTGAAAGCGTTCTAGAGATAATTACTCATGGGTTAAATTCAAATCACCAGAGACCTCCTAACCATGGTTTGACAGCAGAAGGGAGGCTAGTTTTGGACCTGCTCAACCTGAATTCATATTGGCATTCATGGGTCACAGTCATATGGATTCAGATGACACCCATATGTTAGCCACAGATCACATCTTTTCCTAAGATCTCAGAGTTTCTTCCAAGCATAGTGGCCCTTGGGATCAGAGACAACTACTATTTTGTGACAAATGCTTTTAGTTTAATAATTATAGAGTACCTGAATTACAAATGTTCTTAAGTCCACTGTAGAGAAATAGAAGTAAAGAGGATGGTCATTCAAACACACACAGATCTACCAGATTTCTAACTCTAGTTAGCTCATATGCCTAATCTTTCTGCAGGTTATAAAGGAACTATGGGGTATTGTCATAGTTCACATGCCTTTGGCTTTCTATGAGATCATAAATATTGAGTGCTATTTTACAGGTCTTTCTGACTCAGAAGGATCCGCACTGACAGCACAGAATGTGCGAACTGATACCATATGCCACGTGGGAAAGGAGAAGCCACCAAAAGGAGAGAGATGCAAAGGCTCTGGGGTCACTTGCAGGGTCCCTCACCGACATTTATGTGCATTAGGCATGCTGTCTTCTCTACAGCATTGTTCTTTGTTGCTGTTTCATTAATCTGTGTGAGCTCTGAGCTGTGTGAATGGTGGCTTTCATGTTATGAGAGAAAATTGTTATTTTAACCATTCTAGCATTATCATTCTTGTTGGAGGTAAAATTCGAATTGCAAAATTGGTGAACATTTTTCCTGTTGGAGGCAGGAGGGGACTTATGCAGTGTCTCTGTTCTAGAAAGGAATCTGAGTTGTACCATGAGGCGGATCTATCCTTGCTTTGCAAAGGAATATTTTGGAAAAAAACCTTTTCTGGTCATGTGTTCTAAGACATATGCCTCCCTAACAGAATTGAGAAAGTCCTCAGTCAGCACACGATTCTCAACACAGACTCTGATCTTAAGACATTTGATTCAAATTAGAAATTGGATTTGAAAAGATGCTCAACATCACTAATCAATAGAGAAATGAAAATCCAGGCCACCAAGAGGGCCCCACCACCACCACCTCACCCCCAGTAGGATGAGATGGCTATTGTTAAACAATAACACCACCACAAAGTAACAAACTGATAGCACAGACATGGAGAAATTGGGACCCTTGTGCCCTGGCAGGAATGTAAAATACTGCAGTCACTATAGAACAGTAGGTCCTGAAAATTTTAAAATGGAATTACCAAAGGTGCCAACAGTTCTACTTCTAGGTATACATACCCAAAATAATTGAAAGCAAGGACTCAATGAGATATTGTACACCATGTTCACAGCAGCATTATTCACAAAAGCCAAGAGGTGAAAGTAACCCAGTGTCCATCCACAGATGATTTGATAGACAAAATGTGATCTATATATCCATGGAGTAATATTTAGGGATAGCAGGTAGAAATCCTGACACCTGCTACAACATGGATGAAGCTTGAGGTCACTGTGCTAAATGAAATCGGCCCCAAAGAGACTGTATAATTCCACTTATATGAGGTACCTTCAACCATCAAACTCATAGGACAAAAAGCAGAATGGGGTGGTTGCCAGGGGATGAGGAGAGGTGACTATGAGGAGTTACTGTTTAAGGGGTACAGAGTTCCAGTTTGGCAAGTTGAAAAGAGTTCTGTGGATGGGTAGTGGTGGTGGTTGCACAAAAACATGAATCTACTTAATGCCACTGAACTGTTCATGTAAAATAGGTAAGATGGTAAGTTATGCATATGTGTATTTTACCACAATTAAAAAAAATACAAAACACAGAAATATATACATTGGGTGTCTAAACAAGGACCTGATCTTAACAAGATTGCTTTTTCCTTAACGGCAATGTGAACTGTATTGGCTTGGAATCAGCTAGTGTGGAATCTGGATGTCTACTACTAACCAATGTTATTTAAAACTGAAAACCGAGAAGGTGAGAGAAGTATTTGATTGCATGCTTTCACCACTCCGGGGCGCAGCAGGCGTGGGGGTGCAGGAAGCCTCCCTGCCCTACTCTGGAGACTGGGTGGTGCTTCCCTCAAAGGAAATCCTGGAGCACAAAAACAGAGTTCCAGAGTAAAGAGGGACGGAGGGCATTCCTATCTTTGGGGGCAGGAGTTGTGGTGGCAAATAGAGGTGAAGGGGGAGGTGACTAGAAACACGAACAGCCATCTCATGAAGGGCAAAAGCAGGAACATCTGAAATGCAGCTTTTGGCTTCACTTCCCTGCAACAGGCACCACTTACCTCCCTATTCTCCATTCCCCTTCCTGCCTTGCTGAAAAGAACCTCAGTTTCGTTAAGTACCTACCCTAGTCTATCTGTCCACGTTCTTCATGGGAAGCTAACCCCACCCTCACCTGAACTGGTCTTCCATTCATGGGAATAGGCAAACGGTGCCATTCTGACCATTCACTGGCTCAGCCGGCACGGAGACGCTTGGGAAGGAGCTCTTTGCCTAGCCAAAGGGACACAGAGGCAGAGTAGGTGACCACTGTTCTGTGGCCTCTTGTGGGCTGGATGGGGTGGCTACACCGCCACAGGCATCTTGTGCTTATGAAGGCCAGCTGCCTTGGGCAAGAAGCCAACACAGAAGGATCCACAGAGCAGAAAGAAGGGAAGAAATTAGATTCTCGATGATGATGCTTGTGTTAGTGACATAAGCAACTATGGGACAGCCTGCCTTTAACCTTCTTACTGCTTTAGCCTCTTGAATCAGTTTTCTAAAACATGACACCCAAAACGTTTGACCTGACTGATTCAGAATAGTCATTGCTTCCTGTTTTCCTTGAGTCACCAAAAAGAAAGGCATTAAATGACACAAAAAGGACATAGAAATGACAGTTGAGTGTTGTCTATGGCAGTGGAGAATTAAGAGGGCACTGATGACCATGAGGGGGATGAAGTGGCCTTGGGACGGACCTTAGGAACATGAAGATGTGCGGATCAGCAGCAAGACTTGATGAGCAGGTGCGCTCAGGGCAGTGAGCCACAGTGTGAAATGACAAATGGCATTGGAGATGGAGTTCTGGATATACAAGTAAGTGCCAGAGGTCTTCAGAAAAATGAGGGAGGGTAGTTCATGCAAGACATTGACCTCATTTAGACAGGAGAATAGAGGGCTGGTCTACGATCATCACATAGTAAAGGAAAAAGTAAAGGCGGAAGGGTGGGAAATTCGGAGTCATTCAGATAATATTGGCTATAAGAAATATCGCAGGATTTCCTTTCAAGAAGATGAAAGATTCCTATGGGACTTGTACATCTCTGCGTATATTTTCTATAAGGACACTGGTCATCAGAATGACAAATTCAAATGAGTATTTTCAGGCAAATAGAAACAAAGTCCCTCCATCCTCCAACTCTCCCTCAAAATGAATTGTGTACCCACAGGTGGTGAGTCAAATGAGAATGAGAAGGCAAACACCTTCACTCAGACCTGGGCTAGTGTTCAAAGATAGAAGAAGTGGTCCAAAGCATGGTTTTCAACTTAACAGCTTACTTTCAACTCTTCACTGGAATACATGCATATAGGCAAAACTAATAAGAACTAATAAGCTATATTTTAGATTAATAGGTGTGCTATTATTGGAAAACCTAACTCAAATAAATGCAGCCATGAGCATTTTCTGCCTTAAAAAATATTACAAAGAAAAGAATGATTGATTGCCCTTGGTGCATTTGCTTCTCTGTGGTTGCATTCCACTGCTATTATAAAAGCATAATAATTTTTCCAAACGCCATGGCTACCTGACAGAAGTGTTTGAAAACCAACTGTACTTTGGACTTCCAGGAGTGTGTGTGTGTGTGTGTGTGTGTGCGCGCGCGCGCGTGCGCACGTATGTGTGTGATATGACAATTTAGAGGAGGAACTCATCCCACCTGATATTCCAGAACCCTGTCTTCCTGCTCCGACTGGCTGCCCAGTCTTACCTGCCTTTCAATCAAACTGCTTTGCCAGAGATTCTGAAGCCCTCTGGCACCTATCCGTGTGCCAAGCACTGTTACTTTCACAGAAAGGTCGGAAGTCCGTTTCTGAGCACCAGGCAGTGTAAGGAAATGCTGTTCCCAAATAGGGGAATTCTTTCTCAAACACCTTCACCCTCCAAGTACCAGATAGAGCTATGAGCTTTCCAAAGTGCTATGAGTTTAATGATTTCACAGCTTCAAGAACACAGCCTGAGAGAAAATGGGAAAAAAATATGATGACAATATCATCTGTGTGATCACATACAAGGAAGGCATTGAGATGGATGACCTCCTAGTTTCTGACAGGGCTTGGGAGAGGAGCATGTATTGTTTGATACTGGCGCTACTGAGAGACGCTTCAGAGAAAGTTTAAGAGTGCAGAAGGGGGAAAAACTCCAACCCCATCCCCATGGCTGCTGATACACTGTGCCTGAGAACTCTGCATGAGGTTATTTTTACTGGCTCTGCTCCCACAGTTCTGCTGTGATTAAATCAAACCATTCTGACTGTAAACCCTTTTGTTCTGTCTCACCATGTCACAGAGGCTTAGTGTGTTAATCAAACTGTCAGCAAAGGCAAAAAAAAAAAAAGAGGGCGCATTCCATCCAAATGAAGAAAAATTTGTGCTTTCTGCAATAAACACATTTTCCAGTGGATGAGCTTTTCACAGAGTAATTATTTTACTTCTCCCAAAGATTACTGATTACATCACACAGCAAACTAAGAGTGGCCTGTTTTATCTTCCCCATCTCTCTATGGTTCTTGTACAAACTTATACTTGTTACCATGAAAAATGACAAATTTGCCATCTGATCAAAATGTTAACAAGGTAACTGTCAGGGAGATGGATCTCTGACTGTCACTGCAAGCCAGAACATGAGAATACATTGATATTTCTCAATACAGCCGCTGCTTCCCAAACGTTCACTAACGACATTTCCCCCGTGAAGGTAATACATCACTGGGAAATAACAAGCTATATCAGATCTCTGGGATATGATAAATCCGTCCTAACAGCACTATCTGTAAGGTAGAAAAAACAATTGATAATGATCTAAAGAAAGCCCTAATCAACTGCCATTTGCCATAATGGGGTAGATGAGGCTAAGATGAAACCTTAACATGTGATGCATGCTATGACAAAACTGAACTGCTTGGGGAAAAAAGAAACACAACAGCAAACAAAACACAACAGAGTTAACATCCTGTAGGGTCAAGTAAATGAAAAATAAAGTTAATGGTATAGTCCAGATCCAACCATTATGCTAAATGCTGGTGGGAATGGGATAATTATAGCAATTGCTGGGTTCCTAAATACCCAAATAATGGAAGGTTCCTCAGCTGACGACAGTAAAGACTGGCTTAGTTCTTAGTCTAATGGATTTTCTTCCCCAACTTCTGTTCTTTAAGACTCTGTGGACCACATTATTTTTGAGACTTTAATTCAGTGGTTTAACTAATAAAATCATTCCCATCCCTATCATTATGGCCAAGTGCCACACTGAAGGGAACAAGAGAGAAGAGAAGTCCAAGTGGAAATAAGAGGAGCTAGGAAATCAAGCATAAGACAGGAAAGTCCTAGAGGAAGATCATGACATCAGGTCACACAAAGAAATATGGCTTCACACTGCTACAGAACTGCCTCGTAGCTACTTTTAGGTTTTATAAGGAAGACACACTCACATGGCCACAATTAGTCTAATTCTTTACCCCTTGCTCACTCATCTTTGCCACTCTGGCTTCCGTTGGTTCTAGAATGTTCCAGGTTCTTTGCCCAGCAAGACCTTTGTGGATGCTCTCCTTTCTGTCTGGGGTCTTTTTTCCCAGGCTCCTTCGCTTCCTCCAGTTTACATCTCCTCCAAAGGTTGTTTCCTGTCCATTCATTTCAAAGCAATCTCCACTCCTAACCCCTCTGGTCTCTACCATGGGCTCTCCTTCCAGGGCAGCAGGAACCGTGTGTGTCTGGGCCACTGGCATCTCTAAGCTTCTAGCAGCTCGGCTGTCATACAGTGGGGATGAAGCCCAGATCCTGCGCTCTAGGATATATGACTGCCTGTTTTTAGTCTTGGCGCCAGGACTTAATAGATGGGTAATGTTCAAGCACTTGATTTCTATGTGCCTCAGGGTCCTCATCTATAAAATGGGGGAAACAGCAATGCCTAGTAATAGTGGTGTTGGAAGACTAAGTGAGATCATCCGTGTAAAGAGCGTTGGATACTGTCAGGCACGATAGAAGCCATTACAACTAATTAGCTGTTGTCAAAATTGCAAGAACAGAGGCAATTCCTACATGTTGAAGAGAACTGATTCATGATAACGGAAGTGAGAGCAATGAGCCATCTTCTTCTTATGGCCCTTATTTTCCCCATTAGCCAAAACGATAGTGTGTTCTTTCTAGCTCCATATTCTCAGACAAAAGGGACAGAATGGGCCCTGGTCTTTAAGTGCCTTTCGGGAGTACCCCTAAATACAACTGGTCATTTCCAATTTGAGTGCACCTGCAAAAGCAATGCCACTGTTCATCTGGGCATCTCAACAGCACTTAGAGGGGAGAGGAAAAATGGATTCAGGGGTCTATTCCCTAAAAGCAACAAACGTGTTGGACACACCAGCATTTGTCATGGGCACTGCTGCCGTAATCTCTGGCTCCCACTTCTGAATAATTTATCTTTTCATCTACTCCATAATCATGCCATCGAATGCTTCCGGTGGGCCACGTAGCAGTGATAAAATGGTAGGAAGACCACCTGGCGAGAGATACCTGCTTATAAAGATGCCAGGTTCCAACCCACTGCAAGCTGTTGACCATATGTATTATTTCTGTGATGTTGGCCCAGTTTTTCAATTTTTTTTATTTTCAAATATTTGGTTATTTGTCCTTGATACTGATTAGAACTTGGGAATAAGAGTATCTTTTAAGAGACATGAAGGGTGGAGATGAGGGTGGAAGTTCATTAATAAACATCATTTCATGAGGTGGGGAGAATGGGAAGACAGTAGGTCTCACTAGCCTTAAAGTAGCAGTTCTTAAGCTTTTGAGCATCTTGAGCCCCCTGTTGGATTCTGATTAAAGCTATGGATCCCTGGGGCAAAGGCACAAGAACATAAGTGGTCGCCTATCATTTTCAGGTGTTGAAGAACGCCCGAGAGTCCATCTATGAACCGCACGCTCCAGGGTAAAAACAAAACACAAAACCTAAAAATCGTCATAGAGACTTAATATCATCCTCGCTTCCTTTGCATGTAGTCATTTCCTCTTCAAATAAAAAATAAGTAAAACAAAATGAAGTTTTAAAAAAAGGGAGCTAAAATATAAGGATAGAAATGTTAGACTTCAAAAGATCTTTGCTTGCTTACAGTCTAAGGCTAAGGATATTTGCTTTGATTAACATATAATAACGCAATTTTTATTAATTAAATGCAAATTAAAATAAGACAAACCTGTCACTGTATAATTTCTGAATGGTTAGTAAGGTGTCAGTTTCCCCCCCCCCAACAAATTAGCCCCAGGAAACTTTCAGTTACTAAATTATAGCAATATGGGGTGCAAGAAAACATTTTAACATCAGTTGCTTTGAAATTATTCACAATAAGAACGTCTATTTCCTACTTTGTTTTTCACGAAAACAATTTTTTTTTCTCGTTTTCAACCAGTTTAAATGTCAGTTGATTCTACTTACTCTTCACATTAAACATCAAATACTACCAGGTACAGACAATATCAAAATAGGAGTCCCTTAAAATGCCTGCATTCCGTATAAAAACATTTGGGTCGGAAAGACATTTAAAACACACATACACCTCAGTGTGTTTGGAAATATACAGTTGACATACATTATTAAATGATTTGGGGACCAGTACTACAGAAATGTCCTCCCTCACATCTTCAACTGGGAAGATAAAAAAAAAAGGGTATTAACAGTATTTAAACACAGAAAACAAATTAATAGGAGGAGGGACTATTATAGCACATTGCTTTGGCCAGCAGCACAGCAGCCCGTAACTGAGGTTTGAGAAATCTCTCATGTGGTACTTAATGGAGAAATCCAGACGTGGCGACGGACTCCAGTTTCCATTTAATTACATTACCCCAATCAAGGAGGCAGCACTCTCTTTGCCACAAAGCAAATTGTTTGTGGATAAGACTGTTAAGGAGAGTGGGTAGAAGTGTGGAGAAACTAGGAGCATATAGGACCTCCCGTTATGCAGAAGAGCATCTAGAAAATAGCCACCCACTGTGAAGAGGGAGCCAGATGCTGTTGGCAGTGGTCCTGCTTCCTAGGAATGCGTGACACCTTGGCCCCGTGGCCCTCCTTTCCTCTCTTAGCCCTGTTGTCCTCCTTTGTCACTAAAGAAGCATGGTATAGTCTTCAACGTGGAATGCACAAGCCTACCATTTGGGAATACAGAGTTTTGCAAATTGATAAAATGCAAAATGGAAATGGTTTTGGCCACGACTGTGCTGTTGAGAGGAGGATGATAGAATTTTCAGTGGAAGTTAAATTCTTGGGAGCGCTCTTAGTAGGTTGGCAAACCTCCAGGCTTTCTGAACTTTCTGGGTCTCTTGCTTATTTTGGGATCCATGGAAGTGGGGTTCACTGATGTGCTGGAATTGCTTTGTACTGGCTCCTGAGAGCTGTTTGTAAAATTTCCAGAAATTTTGCAAGCTAGTTGTTTAAGCCATTAAACACTACATATTGTTCATTTATAATTAAATAAATATTAAAAGTAAAGATAATATTCAAAACTCCTTACTTGCTAATTATTTCCCTATATCCTACCATTATCTGTGCTCTTTGGTTAGTTATGCCTGTTCCATCCATATAGTGGAAGTACCGTAAGCGTATGAGAAGTACACCTCTTTCCAATTCTATGAAGTGATGTCAGCTTTGTACTTTGAAATCAGCCATTGTGGGAATATTTACAACAAAACTGGCAAAAGATACATGGTTTTGTCAGTTGTCTAGCCTTAAAGAAGTGATGGATGAAATACTAATAATGCCGATTAAACTTAAAAATGTGTTGCGAATCTATCTGTTCATTGTAAATAGCACAACAAATTGAGAAAACATTCCTCCAGTATTCTTGACCTATTCTCTCATTCAGCAAAAGGTCACTTAGGTTATTGATGGAAGGAGTAAAGTTTTGGCATATAGCTTCATTGTTTCATTTATGTCTTGAGCCTAAATTCCTGTGGGAGCCATACTTGTTTGTCCATGAGTTAGCAACTTTGCTGAACTTGAGAGTAAGCAAGCATTCTTCTGCACCTGAACTTCTCCAAGCATGGCTGAACTGCAACCACAGCTTGACCACAAATACAAGAATTCAGCCAAGCTCAACAACAGCAGCCTGTGAGAATAAAATCGTGCGCTACACATACTTTATATCAGTAAAATTTGCAATGAACCTACATGTGTGTATGGAGATACAGGCATTCACCTAGAATTGGTTTTCTCCTGGATAGGTGGTGGCTGAACAGTTACCAGCACACCACTGTATAGAAATACAATAAATGTACTTGGCAAAAGATGGCCACTCAACTTCCTTTGGGAAAACTTTATTATTGGAAACCAGAGGCTGTGTTTACTGGGTCATTATTAAAGTGCACTGAAGTTTCTTCTACATCTGTAAAGTTACCTTTATTTAGCTGTAATATCAGCTCTGCCAGCTACTTCCCCAAACCCTTGGCCACCAAGATGCTGAGAGTCCTTTCTTCTTATTTTGAGGGGAGCTAGGGGAGCCCAGCTGGGGAACAGTAGGTAAATTCACCGTTCACAGGGGGGAAGGAGTGGGAGACGTCAACTGCCGTCAGTTGCCAGTGGACCACTGCAAAGTGGCTACTGGACATAATGGGAAGTACTGAACTGAAAGTCATTTTTTAAATGTGAACTCTTTGGGAAAATATGCACTTTGTGTGTGTTGAAATACCATGAAATGACTGTTGAGTAGTTTCAGTAGCTGATTATATTCAAAACAGTTTAGAACTACAGCACATTTAATTTCAAGAATAGGAGATACCTTCAGTCAACCATTCCCTGTGATTTTTACAGTTCAGAAAACAGTACCAAAAAAAAAAAAATCACCAAAACCCAAAATGAAGCAGAACAAAAATGGGATAACAACACAGATTTGCTTTCTTTTTTTGTTTTGTTTCCCAGTCAACATATTATAAAACCTTTCTTTCAATTATCATCCTCATGTCCTTAAGACAGCTCACTGATTGGCGATGACAGTCATTTCCAGGGACCCAGAGTATATTTCCGACCATTACTCATCAAGGGGAACAGGGTGGGCCCGGGGCCCAGCTGTGGGGGGCCCAGCTGGGGGAGGCCACAGCTCCGTCAGGGCGCGAGCTCAGCTCCTACCACACCAACACCTTGGAGGAAATACGAAGCATGACAGGCACAGGCGGACCACCAGGGTCTCTGTGCTCTCGAGTCTGAAGGCTGCCCTAACCTCAGGAAGAAAAATGTCCTCAGGAAAAGAGACCCGAAGGGCCTCCAGTAAAGAATATCAAGCCAGTGCTAGCTGGTGCTGTATATTTTTCTTTTAAATTACTGACCTCTCTGATTTGATTTGCTCTGAGCTCTTTGAGCCTCTGTAACAGATGAACACCAGCCGCTGCAGCCTTACAGGATTTTGTTCCAGTGGAGTGCAGCGCTCTGTCTGATCATGCCCGTCCTGCCATCCAGCTTTCCCGCCTGACGGCATCTTCCTGGCAAAGCTTTGCTACTTTGCTGCTTCAGTCCCTGACGGCCGGGGCCTGGGGTCACCAATGGCTGGGTTTCTTCTTTGACTTCCCACCACGGAAGCCTCAAGGCACATATAAGGACATGGCCACCGCTTTCATTTACCAAAAGAAATTAGCTTTCTCCTGGGCACTGTAAGCACGTGCTGGGCGCCCCACAGTGACCGACGAGAACTCACACACACTCAGGATGTTCAAAACCGGCAGGGAGGCGGGTCTTGGCCAAGAGGACATTTGATAGTTTGTCTTGAAATTTTCAGAACTCTGACCCTAAAAGAAGGCAGTGCCAGACGTTTATACTACAAGGGCAGGAGGGTTGTGAGATCAAGGCAAACGGACACATGTGAGGGAACCCACTCTGCTGGGCCAGCTCTGATACGGAGGCTCCCAGGCAGCGTCTCCAAGCTCCCAGCGCCAGAGCACGGCGGCCTTCCTGCAGCCCTGCGGTCATGCGTGACGTTTTCTGCCACAGGAAGCCAGTAACAGAGGCAAGGAAGTCCACATTCTTATCTCATAGGACAGCCTGGGAACCCATCCTTCCCCAAAGTGTTCACTGAGAAAGAAGAAAAGAAAGGCGTCCTTCCCCGCACCCCACCTCCCTCCCCCAGCTTCTATTCATTCATTCTCAGAAGCCTGAAACCACGCTGCCTGGAGCATCTCAGCTCACGGGGCGCAGAGAAAAGAAGGAACTTCACCCCCGCAAACTGAGAGTCAGCTATATACCAGGCACTTTGCAAGTATGACATCATTAATGAATTGCCTCCACAGCCCCATACAGGTGGGCATTTGGACCTCTGTTTTACGGATCAGAAAAGTAAGGCTCCTTCATTAAGTACATCTACATTCATTGAGTATCAGCTACTTGCTGGACAATGTGCTGCAGGGTTTCCAGAGAAGAGAAAGATGTGGTCCCTCAGTTTATGAGATTTACATCCCAGGGTTGCTCAGAGAAGCAAGTGTCTAGACAGTCAGTAAATAACTCTGGCTGGCTGGCTGCAGGGGTAGGAGGCAGGGAGAGGAGAGGGGTCAGCATAGGAACAAGAGAAACAAGGCAAGAAAAGAAAAACCAAACTGCCCCGTAACATCTAGATCATAAGCTGAACACCCCAAATTCGAACTCCAGACTATTCAGTTTCCACTTCACCAAGTCACACAGCTTTGGAGGTCCCCCCTCTATGCTGACTCTCAGGGGGGGCGGGAAGGAGAAGGAACAGTACTGAGCAACCGTTTTCAGAGCTTGACTTCATTCCCAAGAGTCTGAGCGTGTTTAGGGCAGGAGAAGAACACCACGTGAATTCCAGCTTTAAGGGGGGGGACCAGAAAGTTTTGGAACATAGCCTGCCCTTTTAAACTCATCTTCATTAGTGTTCTTCAAGCACATGGGTAACGAGAAAGTGCAAAACACAGCCCCCTCGAGTTGCAGCAGCTGGGAAGCCGGAAAAAGACGACTCCAGGTCATGCCATCCAGGAAGAAATTAAAAGGGCACAAACAGGGTACTAATTAGCAGCCATAAACACTCAAGCCTCTAGATTACTCATAGTCATATTTGGGCAGTAAACTGCCACGTACACAGATAATAGGGAAGAGAGCAGACAGGAATCACGGAGGGGGCCGCCAGCATGAGCCGGGGGAAGCAGCTGGGCACAGGGCATGGAACCCAAAGGCATCTGCGCAGCTGCCTAAGAAAGAAGTCAGCCAGCCAGGCGGAGGTAGATACCTCCTAACTCAGAAGAGCTGGTAGGGAAACCATGCCCACTTCCGCCCACGGTCTCCCCCCTGACTTTATATAGAAGGCTAAATCTGCGGAACAAGATGGTTTTATCAGCATGGAGGGGCCGAAGCTTAACCTGAAGGAGAGACACCCTCATCAGTAGAGTCTTTTTTGATGAATTTCAGTCCTTCCTCTTGGGTCTTCTCAGAGCTCGGAAAACAAGCCAAGTCGGGCTTTCTCACTTTTATCCCCAATTTGTTTCCTGAGGATTTTAAGCACTCCACTGCCATCAGCACAGTATGTAAGAAGAAAGAAAGGAGTCTACTTTCATAAGTTGCTTCGTCATAAATTCAGACCCAGTAATTCAGACTTGGAAAGTCACTGTACTCAGATATCTAGCTTGGCAAGAGGCTGTGTATTCCAGGTTAACCAGTGAACTTAATATAATTTTTAAATGAACATACACAGCATTTATAGAGATACTAATTAAAAAGAACTTGAACTTGTTTTAAGGGGGAGAAAAGTGCATTTATCTCTACTGCATGTGAAACTGAAGCTTGGCAAATCCCTTTTAGGAATGGCAAGGTTAAAAGGGCCAAACAGAAGGTGCAGCCCGCTGGAAGCGAACTGTACAGTGGTCATTAGCATTTAAAAATATTGTCCACGTTATCATAAGGGATGTTTATTATTTATTGGTATACCCCTCAAATAGTATGGATAATATCTTCCATAGTAACATCCTTCATGCACTGTGCAGGGAAAAATCTGGAATAAAAGATCAAGTCTCCTTTTTTTTCTAAACAGCTCCACATTAAAAAAGAGACTGTCCGTATTTATTTATTTCCCTCAACAGAACTGGGTGAATGTCCCTCGGTTGGGACTGGTTCCTAGTCTCTGTCATTGGGGATTTGGCTGACTTGGGGCCACATTTTGGAAGACTCCAAGTTTGTCATTGCATTTCTCATCCTCCTTCCAGGAATACTCATTGTATTCCTAGAAGAATAGGAATACTTTTAGATTAGGAATACACAGTATTCCTAGACAAATGTTTGTCTCTGAGTGGGATTATGTTAGAAAACATTCAGCAGTGCATGAGCACTGGCCAGTCAGAATGAGACCAGATGCCAGGGGTCTACAGCCAGGCCAGCCTTCCCAGGGCACACTGCCCGCACATCCATCCAACCCCAGCTGTTTCAAAGGTTCTGATGTTTCTGAATATGGGCTCCCTCCCATGGATTTGCCTTCTTAACTGGATGCCTCGAAGGACAATCCATAAATCTAGTGGTGACAATTCTAGCACAAGTGCCAAGGCCGTAAGAGAACTAGTCTCAGACTGAATGAAGCCCTTACCATGGTCCCTGACTCAATGGGAAGCCAGCAAGTCATATATGATCTCTAGGAGACCCATTGTCCCTGCATAAAACAGATGGCAGGACTGATCCCGCTTCCCCTCAAAGCAACGCTAAAAGGTCAAGTAAGAGAAGACACTGATGCGCAGTGAATGCTTCCAAAGAAAAATGCTTTCTAATCCCAAGACATAATTGCTAATAAATGGTTTCCCTTTTACATAAGGGTTAAAGGATTTTTAATGCATACATTCTTTGGTGCTCATTAAGAAGACTCTAATTCTTCAGGGGTTCATAAGCACATACATAACTGAGGATAATTTGCAGCGATGGTGTGGTAATGAATGTAAAATCCTAACCAGAGAAGGCACGTTGGCTGGAAATGTGTGTTGTTCTTTTCTTCTCCCCTTTCTTTTGTCAAAGATATCACACTGAATTTTCTTCAGATGGTTTATTGGTGCCTATTTAGTATTATCCCTCTCTTTCATGTGAAAACTTACATTAGAATCCTAGGCAAAGCTTTAGGCTTTCAATGAAGAGGTCATTACAAAATAATTAATATCTGAATGGTGCTCAGAATACCACATTACAGTTAATCGACAGCAATGACACAGGCAGAGTGATGGGGGCCCATGTTAAATACCAGAGAGCCCAGCCTGATTCATCAGTAATTTCATTATTTCCAAGTAGAAAATTAACTTCTTTGAGAGGGTAAAGATGGTAGGGTTCCTGGAAACTGCATTCGGTTGGAGCAGGTGATTTCCCTGCGGGGACTCCGTGGAAGGTACCAGGCCTGGGTTTCAGGTGGTCTCCACAGCTGCCTCTCCGCCTTTCACATTCCTCATGTCAGGATGGCCATAAACACGGGCATCGCTCTGGAATTCTTTTTCAGATTGTCTAGACAGTCCACCACTGGGATTGAGGGGGCTGCCCTGAACCTTCTGGTTCTTACCTCCCTGGAGGGGTTCAAGGAGAGGTTGGCCGTAGAGTCTCAGATCAACCACACTGCCTCCATTCATTTCCTGCTGGGCAAGTTCTAAAGTTCATTTGTCAGCTTCCCCAGGTAGGTTAATTTAATTTATACACAAAATGGGATCCAATTCAATCATTCTCCTTTATTAGCCTAGAATCAGTCAAGCCAATTAATGAATCCTAGCAGTCTAAATCAGCATTTTCTAAGTATGATCTTTGAAACGCTGTTACCAGCTCTGCAAGGTAGATGTGCTAGGACAGGAAAGGAAAGGAAAAGGGGGAAAAAAAATAAAAAGAAAATATATCACTATTCAAAGTGCTTTTGGAAATGCTGCTTATTATATCTCTTCTTAGAGTTTTAGGAAGAATGTTAAGGTCTGAGAACTCTTGCAATTAAGAATCCCTATTTAATTTTGTTCAGTGGGAGTTTTCCAAGGTTATTTACCATAGAACTTTCTTCCTTTCCACCCCCCCTCTGTCTCAACCTGTTACCCTCCCAGAGAATATACTTCAGGGAGTGATGGTCTAAGTTAATCCACATCTGCACGCACCCTCATCAGGAGGCTGCCATCCATTCTGATGTCATTACACAAGCAGATACTCAGCCTTTCTCCAACATAAGGTCAGAATAAACATAACACAGCCTTCAAAGGTAGGTTCCCAAACTGGTGAGACACATGCCAGCTCTTTCAAGGACTTAGTATCCTCTCCAGAGGCCTGAAAATCTATGGGCTGAAGACTAATCTTCCTTCCTTCCTGCCATCCACCTACGATCAAGGGCCACCTCTGGGGCGGACAGAGTGTTGGAGACAGACATGAGTAAGGCAAGGCCTCCGGAGGCCACCGTGACGGGGTCCAGACAGCTGACCGTGAGCCATGAGGTGTGCGGAATGGCTAAAGGAGAAGTCTGTTCTGCATGAAGAGCAAAGGAAGGCTGGTAAAGATGGCAGCTGCTGACCAGGCTCCGACAGACAGCTTTGGCCAGGAAGGGCAGGAGCAATGAGTAACCGGCACGCAGAGAAGAACTGGGTTGCGGGTGGGCGAGCGTGGCCTTTCCACGCTGTCCATTCCCTTAACAGCACACGGAAGCCAATAGGTCTTAGAGGATCTATAACTGAAGAATACCAACTGGAAAATCTTAGCTAATGCCTTCAGAGCAGGACACCACTTTGCACACATTGCCCCTCACCTGTTGGCAGGTCAGCCGCGGGCCCCTGTGCACCCCTCACCTTAGCAAGCCAGGCCTGTCTGGGTCTTTAGCAGTGGGCTTTCCACTGGTCACCTCTGATGGGCATCAGCATAGGGATGTGCATTTGTGCCCTTGCTTTATCCAACAAAAGGATGCTTAAAAATGGGATATTCATGTGTTATAAAGGATAATTTTACATGATCATGAAGAGTGACCCACTTGAAGGATCCTTGCAGTCAATTTTTTGGTGAGCAAGGGATCCACATGCACTCTGAGGTTTCTGTTTAGATTTTCCTGAACAGCACATAACTGCCCTTAAAAACTACTGAAATTAGAGGAATGCTGATAAGCAGACATATGAAAACTCCACTGTTCCTGAACTAAAAAGAAAGATGAAAATGAACTTAGAAGTTAAGGATGCCATTGGACAATGATTTGATGTGAAACTGCAGTCCTGTCCATCAATCCGTGCAGCCAGGTCTGTCTCTTCTGGGACGCCTGAGTTGCCAGGAGGCTCAGTCTCTCCTAAAAAATGACCCTACAACTTGCAAGTTGAAGAATAGGGAATGAGAGAGAAACTAGCAGATTCTTGTTTCATCAGGAGGGACGTAGTTGGGCAAACGGGAGGAGTGTTTAAGCACAACAAAGGGAGTTCTGAGTCCCCTAAGCAAGCTAACAAATTGCCCTCTGGAGTGCAACCCCCAACATCAGCAGCGCTTTGCCACAGTGGTTTGTCTCCTGTCTCGAAGGCCCAGCGGGCCTCCAGGCCAGGAAGGGCAGTCAGTGTGATTAAAGCAACCATGGGCAAAGCAGTGCGGTGATGAGCCATCTTCTTTGTTAAATATACTTCTAGTCAGCAAGATTGATGGGCTCTTCTGGTCATTAACAATCTATGTACCAACTGGAAATTTAAAGTCATCACTTTGCTGAGCCCTGGTGGTAAAGCAGCTGGGGGCAGTAATTCTCAGGCAAAGTCAAAAACTGAAAAAATTAAGCCAGATGTAAGAAAAGCAAACTTACTAAAATAGCCAATTAAAATATATGGAACGGGGGTGTTATTAATGCCAGGGAAACTGCTCAATCCCTTTTTTAAAGAGAAAAATAAAAAACCTCCATCAATGCCTGTACCACAGCAATACAACTTCGGTGGGGGTGGGCAATCCTTAAAGGTCAAACCCAGCCACAATTAAGACTTTGCTAAATAGGAACCGCCTGTCCCTCATCATAAAAATACTGCCTGACATTAAATCATGTTTGGGCATCCTGAAAATAATCATCCCTAAAAAGTGTTTTCATGTTTCACATAAAACTAAGTATGGAAACTTTAAACTAGTGTAAAGACCATATTTAAGAAGCTGAATCACTCCGACACAGCTATTACAGTATTTTGAAACTGTATCTGCACAATTTGTAATTATGTAGTCAGCTGTGTTGGGTAGTTAGGGATATTATCTTTATGCCACCACATTTCGGTCTAATGTTTTGTCTAACCAAAGCTTGTCCTTGGCGCCTTTGTTTTATGTGATGTTCAGGGGCTGTCCACTGGAAAAAACTGAACTCTCTGGTGTATTTACTAGTGGCACAGAAAATCAATCCCAGGCTTTGAGGTGCCAACTGGCGATGCAGCCCAGTCGTCCTCCACCAGCGAGGGGTCTAATAAAGGGCAAAATGGCAAGAATAAGAGGGAAGGGCATTTCCTGAGAGCTTCCAGGTTTTAGATTACTGCACAGGGCTCTTTGCCACCCAAGAAGAAAAGAATGTAAAATGAACTAAATTAGTGCAGGGAGCTAAACTAGATCTTCTGCACTCTAATCTAGCACAGACATCACTAGAATTCAGCCTCAAAGGGTTCTTCCACTAATGGAGAAACTTGGGG
This sequence comes from Manis javanica, assembly GCF_040802235.1. Classification (NCBI taxonomy): domain Eukaryota; kingdom Metazoa; phylum Chordata; class Mammalia; order Pholidota; family Manidae; genus Manis; species Manis javanica. The sequence goes on from NC_133158.1 coordinate 8,579,183, forward strand.
ATGTCCTGAGAGTGAAAGACTGGATGCACCCATTGGCAAGGTCACAGTGCTAAATGCCACGGTTGCGAAGGGGTGTTTCGCCTTTGTGAAATTAAAAAGGGAAATAAAACTAGCTCTGTAAAATACGAGCTCTAGTGATTAAAATTCAGAGATGCCTGAAAGGTGACGTGTGAGATCTGTTTCAACTATTTTGTCCCTCTCCCTTCTCTTCACTGGGTGGTAATACACAGATCTCCAAGGCATCCCCCATGTTCCAGCTCAGAATTCACAGTGTGATATCTGAGGAGGAAGACGTATATTCCATCTCAAACACCAGCTCTGACCAGATGGCAGGAGCCTGCCTTGAGAGGAATTCTGAGGCCATGTCTGGATTCCATGGAAGAGAATAACATGACCCATTAGCAATGCCTGGAGAAGCAATTTCACATAGAAGTTAAGAGTGTGGATTCTGAACACACACGGATGTTTGAATCCTACCCCTGAGACTTACCATCTGGGCAAGATGCTGAACCTCAATTTACCACACACAAAATGGTAAAAATAACAATTATAGGGTCAGTTTGAGCAATAAATAAATATTATACATTAAGCAATGTTCACAATGACTAGCACATAAGTTTCACTTACAAACATTAGCATCACACCAGCAGGGCTAGCGGTTGCTATTGCTGGTTGGCACCCAGAGTGAAGTGGTGACTTCCTTTTTTTCCTTTTGCCTATCAAGATAGCTGTGTTCTAGAATTTGTTCCTCAACTCAAGTGAAGAACTAACATGTATCACACTTTGAAGTCCAGGTAGCAGTGGATAAATGGCATAAGTTAAATTTATACAGTTCTTCAGATGACTGAATGTATCAATCTGGTAGAAGTAACCTCCACAAATAAAACAACATGCTGTCACGGTGGTACTATAACATCTTTGGACTGTGAAAGATCAGAATGCCTTTCAACAGCTCATTTTTTTTCATCACACTGCACAGTGATCAAAATTAGTATATCTTGACTGAAAACAATCGGTTGGTCTCCACACTTGGCAGACTGCTAATAACATGCAATCCCACACCTGCTATGTTCAGTCCAACCGAACTTCATTCAGATCTAAAGCAGACGGGTTCCACCCCAGGTGTTACAAGCTCCCTTCGCATTTTGAAAATCTGGCTCCACCACTAACAGGTGAGGAAATACACTCCTACACAGCAGGTGATGAGAACAGACCTCTGAAGTTGACTGTGTAAGGGCTTCTGCTGACTAATTCCAGGGGAATTAGGGCAAGAGCTCTCAAATGGGGGTAGTTTCGCCCGACAGGGAAATCTGACAATATCTGAAGACATTTTTGGTTATCACAACTGGGTGCGACGTGCTAATGGAATCCAGTGGGTAGAGACCACTGATGGCTTCTAAGCCTCCTATTACCCATAGACCCACCTCCCCCACTAAAAATTATTTGGTTCAAAACAGCAATAGCTCTGAGGTAAAACCCTGCAATAGTATGGAACTCTGATCAGTGTAGACTCATTTAGTGAATGTTTCCCTCACGAGCCTGGAAGTTCCATGTAGGCAGGGATCACTGTGTCCTCAGTGCCTATCAGAGTGCCTGCTACATAGTCGGAAGGACTGTATCGATGCTTGTGGCGTGAATGACGTATTACGGGAGAGAACAGTGCAGATCACCGCTCTGCTTCACAGAACAAGCATTTGTTCCATGTCAAGACATAAAGTAAGGTGAAAAGAGGAGACCAGTCAAAGATGATTTTGCTTAGTTGGGCACCTAGCACTTAGACACCTTTAATAAATCCCTGCCTTCCTCCTACATGCCCATCCTCCCTACAGCAGTAACTGGGGCCACATTCCAGAACCAGACAGGAAGTTGTGGCAACTTGCCATCAAAATATTTCTAAACTGTGCTCACAGTTACTCCTTCCAGGCATGAACAGTCGTCAGCAGCAGTGTCTCTAACAGGTCACCCTGCTTTTGTTCTTGACCTCCAGCTTCCATTCTCTACACAGTAATCATCTTTTAAAGGCGCTAATCAGTGTATATCATTCCCGTGTTCAAAATCTGCTAGAGTCCTTACTGGAGCTTAAAATGCCTTCTAAGGTCTGGCACCTGCCCACCTCTTCGCACTCCAAGCACAGAGGCCATCGTCCTACTTAACCAGCATGTCTAGTTTCGTCTCCCCCCAAACCGTCTGGGCTGGAATGCTCTTCTTGCAGAGCCTGACATTCCTGACATGTCATCAGGAATCAATTTAAAGTCAGCTCATCAGAGACACATTTTCTGACTACACAGGATGAAGAACTGCCCTCTCCCTTTCTTTACCAGACACACAACTTTGTTTTATTGTGTTCAGGTTATAAGAGAGGTTATTCTTTATTTGTTCAGTTATACTTGCGGACCATCCCTTCCCTACTAGAGCCCACTAAACTGTCAGCTCCGTAACAGCCAGAAATATGACTGCTTTTCTCTCTCCTGTATTTCAAGCAGAGAGCCTAGCACAATGGAAGGGGTCAAACAATACATGTTTGATAAATGAACAGATTTCTGAAGAATAAATGGACTGATAAGTAAATGAACTATTAAGAGAAAAGAGATGTCATCTGAAAGGAAATACGTATGAACTGTCACTTGCAAAGGGTTTTCTAGAATTTCCAAATTAAACCCCAAATCTAAGCCTTTGTTAACTGAGATCAATCCAACATAAGACTGCTCATTGGAAAAATAAAGAAAAGTGGTTAATGTTCATCAATTGCCAAATAGAACTCAGCCATTAAATTAACAATCTGTTAGGGTAAATCTCCATCATTCTCTTCATGAGCACTAAATGAAAGTTCATCCTATATTTTTAAAATCTCTTGAGGAAAAAGACAATGAGATAATGAAATGAATATACAATGAAATAATTTTAATAACATTCAATATATAGCAATAGCAATGATTTCATACATTTCCCAATATCGTTCAGTAATGTGGACCAGCACAGCATGAAAATAAATTTTAAGTCTGTTCTCCCTTTCATAATTTTTGTTACTGTGAAAAAATCATTAAAATATTTAATATTCCAGGCAGTATCTGAGGCAAGAATATGAGTGTGCCATCCCTTGCAGAAACCTGGAACATATGCAAGTGCAATGTTGCTTTTTTTAGGACCATGTGATATATTTGAATACATGTCAGCTAAAAAGAAGAGAAGCCAGAAATACGTTGGTAACGGCTGGGCGTGGGGGGTAGATGCTGGCATACTGAATCTAACAGAATCAGGGTGGAGAAGAGCAACAGTGAACTGCCACACACCTCACCTTACTCTGCCTCCTGCCCACCTGTCCAACCCTTGTTATTATTACTCTAATAACAGCCCAAAACTTGCAGTGTTCTGAACGTGTTAGAGTCCTCGGGTGTTTGTATCTTTACTGATACCATTTGTCAGCTGCAACATAACTTTCCATAGTGAAGAAATGACCTAATTCTGCATTGTCTAATGTGACAGCCCCTAACCACTGACCACCTAGACTGCGGATTGTGCAACTGAAGAACTGAATGTTTAATTTGATCAGTTTTTAATAACTTAAATTAAAATTGCCACACATGATAAGTGGCTACCATACTGCATAGCACAGGCCTATATGGCTTCCTTAAGTCTCTCCCCTACCAGTGTAGCAAACTCTTGCTCATCTTTCAAGACTCAACAAACCTATCCCCTCCTCCAAAATGCCCTTCCTGTTCCCACAGGAGCAGCTGTATATCCCTGAGAACATTCATTGATCTCACTCGATCATAATTATTCCATGATGTGTTGATCCTCCCACTAGATGAGAATCTCTTGCGGGCAGGGACTCTGGTTCATGTCTAAATCCTAGCTCAGTGCTTGGCACATGAGAAGTATTGGCAAATATTTGCTGGAATACTCAAGTGAGAGAGCAAAACCATCTTTAGATGTGAACCAATGTAAGTAGAGCTTCCCAGGAAAGTTCTTCCCCAGGGAAGGTCTTACTGCCTTCATGTAAGAAGTTGCAAACCAGATGTGACCTTCAGCTTTGGAAGGACTTTGCCATGTGTACTTTTTCTTTTTTTAATGGAAACTGCTTTCCAGTGTTAAAAACTAAGATTTCCAGGAACAATGATTAGATCTGACAATTTTAGTCTCACATTCCCACTTGGCAACAATGAAACAGAATGAAACATGCAGCTGCGTCTTTTCAATAATAAATACACTACAGATTTTGTTTTCTAACTCTGAGCCCACTTTATTCATTTATGGTCTCTGTATTTCTTCTGTGGGCATTTGCCCTTACAGCTCCAGACACTGAATGAAGAGCCACAAGCTCAAGCTCAGACACTGATCCCTTACTTACACTAACTTAAATAGTAACAGCCACAGAGCAGTACTTTTACGACACAATTAATACCTGTTGTCAGACGGAATACAAACTACCGCATGACCTAGAAAATATTTTTAGCCTCATTTTATCACTGAGAGTGATGCTGGGTATCAGGAAAAAGTTCTGTCCAAAAGTTCTAAGTCTGCTGTCAGAGTTCTTGGAGTCATTTCTCTGCTGGAGAGCCACCTTCCTCCTCATCCATCCACACTCTTCCTGGCCTGGATTTAGAACCTGAGTCTGATTCAGAGTGGGACCTTAGGCAAGTGACATGACCTTTCTATGTTTTGCTCCTCTTCTAACAATGAACCTCAGAAATGAGAGCTGACATCACCTCCAGGGGCACATGCGGGCACATGAGGAGATGCAGGTGAGACCGTGAACTTCTCAGACACTTTCACAAATAGAAAATGATCTCCTCTGAGTAGGCAGATGACAGCTATGGAAAGGCTGAAATTCCTGGAGTAAGGTGGCAGGAAGGGCTTGAACCATTGAAAGAAAACAGTTGCATTTTGGTTTCTGCTGGTCCCCAGCTGACAGCATCAGCGGATCCTCATCTAGGGAGAAAATGTCTTAGTGGAACTAATAAGCATTTGCCTCCCTAAAAGCTGCTTGTAATTTGGTGCTGATGAGGTGGCATCAGAAGTCTGCAAGCCAATGGTGGGATGAAGAATAAGCCATTGCAGGCCCAGTACTATGCCAGGCCAGGAATCAGGAAACTTTTACTCTAAAGATCCAGATGGCAAATGGGTCAGGCTTTGTAGGCCATATGCAAAATGAATGAGCATGGCTGTGTTCCGATAAAACTTTATTTACACGACCAGGCTGGGGGCCCACACACCGTAGCTTGCCAACCCCTGAGCTGATCACCACAAAGGTAGAGCAGAGGCTTAGCTGGAGCCGTTGTGCCTGTTCTTCACCATCACCTGGTGCAATAACAAGGACAATACAAGATGGTGCCTGTGGGGCTCACCTCTCTGACATGCCCAAAGCATCTGAGGTGGAGGCCTGGACAGTGACAGTGACTTAAGCAACAGGCTCAGTGGCTTCAGTCCCAGACTAGCCCCCCGGGGCATGAGAACAGCGAGTCTCTGCCTTTTTCCAGTGAGTGGTTCCTTCCAGCAGCTGTGCAGGTTGGAGAGCAGAACAGGAGGCTGCACGGCCCTTCACCCGCATGATACATTAGCTCCTGGACTAAATCAGAGTCAGCAAATGACAGGCTGGCACTGCCCAGGGAGTTACCTCACGCATGCCTGACCTGCACGTTTAAATAAGTCCGAACGCTGTTCCTTGCCTCACACCCTCTCTATGTCCCCCGGGCCCCTGCCCCCACACCACCTTGCATTCAGCTGCCTGCCTGTTCCTGAGCAGCTCACCCTTAGGTACCATCTACCCCAAGACTAGGGAGGGTCTGCCTCAGGCCCATTCTTGGTTTGCAGCCTGTGCAGCCCTTTCTTGGTGTGATATCCCGAGGTCAGTTATCTTTCTTCCAAGTGTGAGACCAACGTGATTCAAAGAAGCAAGAATTTACTCCCTGCTTTGTGGGTTAACCTAAAACCTCATTTCAGGCTTTGGGTCTGGTTCTCACAGAACCCATTCTCCTTCCTAGAGTAAGGCCTGCTCCTGTCTATACTGCCTTCGGAGCTTCACTACATGAACAGGTTTTACCATCATTCTTCTTTGTCATTATTTTCCTTCTCAGGCGCCACGGTGAAGAATGTGGGCGTGGGCCCAGAGTCAGGGGGCCAGGGCTTGGGCCTGATGCTGCCCTGCGATCTGTGGGACTGTGGGCACATGCATGAAAATCTTTGAACTTCAACCACCTCACCTACAAAATAAAAGTCAGTCTGCCAAACATAGAGATGATGACGCAAGGAGTAAATGAGTCAAGTACAGAAATTGATACTATGTAATCATCAAATATCACAAATCAAGGCAATTCACAAACTTCAAAGTGCAAATACTAATTCTCTGTGGAGACGTAAGATCTGTTTCCTGGAAGCTACTGCATGACTTTAGGACTGGACTTTTAATTAAGGGGAAGGCAAGAGACTCAACCATTACATTTGTTCAGTTAGGGGCTTCCGAATGCCGCTTACTGCTCCAAGGCTGGTGACTATCTCCTTTCCAAAAGACACCAACCTCCTTGCACATTCTGACATTGTATGTCTCTGACATTTGCTCTAGAGGAAGATAAGATAACTGAACAGTCACATGCCTTAAATGGAGAGATGTGGGTCCTGAGTGGGCGCAGTGAGCCTCAGGGATGTGAACACAATTCCTTGATCATGTGTGAATACACGTGTGGACTTTGAAAATGTTCTTCTTTCTGCTGCAAGTTGGGCATTCTTCACTTGGGACTTCAAAAGAAATCCTAACATTAAATATGTATCTTTAAGGTATCTGGATAAATATTTTAACATTGTTCTTACCTAAGGATTTCCCAGCTTTTAGCAGGGTTCTGAAAGGGTTCTAAAACCCCAAGTGAATCAAGACCCATGGCTTGTGGGACTGCTACAAGTCAAAGACATTCAAAGTATAAGCAGTGAATCTACATGAGATGAGCCACATTCACAGACATTCTTGGAGGTGATTCTTGGAGGACCCGTCAGAGGGGGGATCACAGCTCTGTCTCGTCATCTGCATGGCCTCCCCTCCCCATTATTTTCATACCCAGCTAATTATCCTCTTAACATTTCCCCCCACAAACTAAAATTCCCAAGGTATTAGAATCGGTCTTAGCACAGTCTCTCCTGCTTTCCAAGAGACTATTGTTACCACTTTGAAAACTGTAAATAGCATTTAAGATGGTATTTATTTTTCAGTTTGTGCCAACATTTAGGGGAAATGTCTAAGTTTTGAAAATGTTAGGGAGCTCACGTTCCATCTGGTGTGTTTTTGTTTTCTCTCCCCTTCTCAGTGAATGTTAAAAGTCAACTGCAGTGTCGATATCCTTTCTGCTCTGTCAGCGTGGCCTCCATGTGGAAATCAAAGGGAGAGAGGCCTCAGGGCAAGTGGTTCTTTCTCAGTCCAACTAGTCAGTGTCACGGAATCGGTGTATCAGGGCTGAACGTGTGCTTGGAGGTGACCAGAATGGGGTGACTGCCTCTCACTCAGAGGATAAGGGAACTGAGCCCCAGACACAGGGGACTGGCCACAGTCTCATCATCAGTAGAACAGAACACACACCTCTTTAGGAGAGAAGGCAGGGGGTCACTTCCTCCCCTGAACCTGGACGGTCCACTATGAGAGTGGACTGCACCCCTGGCACGTAGGGTTTTCCAGTCTGTCCACACTGTCACTCATTTCTTATTCAGTGAGGTAAGTTAATGTTTCCAAGTAATCACCGGTGCCCCATTTGCCCCCTGAGCATCTCCTGGCTAAGAGGAAATGTATCTACTGCTTAGCAGCCGTCTCCTGCAAAGGCACTGCTCCAGCTGGAGTGAGAAATGACTCACGCAGGCTGGATAACTCTACCTGCCCATCCTCACCCTTGAAAAGAGAGTTTGAACCCAGAGAATGACAGACCTAAGAGAGATACCACAAATGAGGGACGGAGAGGAGGGGACGGGGGGAAGGCACCAGGGCCAGGCACTCTATCTCTGATGGCCCCCCAAGCCCCAGACCAATTCCTCGGGTTTGGAGATATGTTAATTAGTTTGTGTTTGCTGCTCGGACCAATTTCCACAAACTTAGTGGCTCAAAGCAACACAAATGTATTACCGTAGAGTTCTGAAGGTTGGTAGTCCAAATGGGCCTCTCAGCCAGCTAAATCAACGTGTCAGCAGGTCTGAGGTCTTTCCTGGAGGCTCTGTGGGAGAATCTCCTTTCTTGCCTTTTCCAGCTGCTACGGGCAGCCTGCGTTCCCTGGCTTGTGGCCCTCTTCCACCTGCAGGGTCTTCCTTGGGCTGCATTATGGACACGGCTCTTCTGCCTCCCTTGTCCACATCTAAGGTCCCCTGCAATTATATTGGGTCCACTAGGATAATCCAGGATAATCTCCCTACTTTAAAGTCAGATGATTAGGAACTTTAATCCTATTTGCTACCTGAATTCTTCTTTGTCATGTCACGTATTTACAGGTTCTAAAGATGAGGATATGGACACCCTTGGGAGGCAATTATTCTGCCTTGCACAGGATGCTCACTGCAAATCTTCCTTTTGGGTTTGGGAATCCAGGAGTAGAGCGGACCTGCCCTCTGCATGTCCCACCTATGGCTCTCAGAGCACGCAGTTCTGTGAGGGGAGGGGCGAAGGGTGCAGCGTGGCCTGAGTGTCTGCCAGGGAGTCCCGGGCCCCGTGCCAGCCTAAGGGAAGTGTGGGAGATCAGAAAGACTTCTCTGTGGCTGTGAGAAGAACATCGACAAGCCGGCAAAAAGCACAGAGTAAGTGCCCTTCATGTGCTGTGACCAGAGGCCTTGTCAGGACTCGGGACCCCTCAGGAATACGGGAGGCCAAGGGTCACCAGCCCTGCCCATGTGATGGGTGCCAGCACAGACCAGGAGTTCTCCCAGGGATCAGGCGCAGGCTCCTTGCACATCAGATGCCAAAAAATCAATAGCCAGAGACTATATGATCTCGGCCCACCCCACATGACATGAAGCTCATGATGGCCTCAAGGGACAGAATGTTGAATCAAGAGGCTATAAACCAGAACATGGCTGACTTATAGGCCTGAACCGATTGAGATGCCCTGAACTCTCTGAGTGAAATAAAACCTGGCCCTGGGCTGATGAAGTGGTTTGCTCTCATAGCCAGAAAGTAAACCCAACTTTGGGAGTAAAGAGTATTTCATTTTTGTACAGTCAGGCTGGTCCCTGTGAAACACAAAATTACTAACTTTTATATAGGCTACTCCAATGAGCCTCGGACACAGTACATGACTTGGAGGCTGGGAGAAAACCTGAGACCTGGCAAAATGAATGGGGACCATGAAATGTGGGAGGACCACACCAGTATGAACGCCAGTTTGAACGTAGTCTTCCCTTTTCCTCTCAGAGAAGGGACTCAGGGAAAACATTATCTTGAAGAGTGTTTTTTCCTAACAAGTCACCCCCAAAAGGCCATTTCTCTGGGTATTTCAACTCAAGTGGTAGGTTACATAAAAGCATTTCCTGTGGGGTCTTTACCAAAACTAAAGCCAGTTTCTTTCAACTACCCATGAAAGTTGGTTTCTGCCAATGAATGAAAAGGAAGCTTCAAAAATGACCCCTCATGCTTTCTTCAAATTAATGAACTATTGCATGTTCATTAGACAAAATGTGGGATATTCCAAGTAGTATGAAGAAAGAAACAGGGGTGATCTATGACTCCATTATCCAGCCACAATCCATCTTCATTCCTAGATGCACATGCTTCCATTCTATTTTTGGTTTCTATGCCACGCTTTTCATTCAATACTATATACTAATATTTTGTGTCACTAATTTATTTGAAAACACTCATTCATATGTATGAATATATACCATTACAATCTATTCCTCTATTCTTTAGCATTTAAATTATTTCCTAGGTGGAGATCTTTCAAATGAAATAGTTAAGTTGTACAAGTTTTATACACATACTTCCTGGGGGAGTTTGGAAACTGTGACACAAGTAAGGGCAGTTTTGAGCCTAGAGGACGATTAGTCATCTATTATTTCCATGGTAGGAGGCTGACATGATTCCAAAATCTGAAGATGCATGAAGACTGTTCTCTCGTGGTTTGCTCTGTCTTAGACGGTGCTACTTGGGGCTTTCAGGGGCCATTTATCCAATTAATTTCTGGTAGATTCTACAAATGGGTCCAGGGTCCAGAGATAGCTTTTGTGTTTTGATTCAGGAATTACCAGCAAAGTCCCAATGTACCTCCAGACTAAAGGCCTGATATTCCAGCTTTAAAATTCTATTCTTTTTTCATGAGACTTTGTAAGTAAGAAAAATACTTTGTCATCTCAGGCAAGTTAATGTGAACTACTGTTGTTATAATTAAGATGCATTTATTTTGAGAGGAGATTTTGGCAGGAGGGAAAATAGTATCCCAAAAGGGGTGGATTTGCAGCTGAAAAAGAAGAAGCCACAGAGCTATAAGGGATGGAAGAACGAGGCTCTGGATTCAGAGGGTTGTGGGGGTAATGGATTCAGTTCAACAAACATCTCTTGAGAACCTACTTCACTGGATGGTGGGATTTATTGGGTGTGAGGAAGTAGAGGGAACTGAGTGTGAATTCCAGGTCTGTTCCTTACTCTGTCACTGTGATCTCAGAAGAGTTACCCAGTCTCTCTGTGCCTCAGTTTTCTTATTCTTGGAGGTTAACATAACACACTACCTGGTCCTGCACTTCACTGGCTGCAGTAACTCATCAGCATGCCAATGCCATAATCCCACCATATTTCCCCTCCCCAATTGAGACTATCACCAAATGATGAAAATCTTGACCCCAAGTTCTCTCAAGAATTGAATGCAGCCCTATATCTGATCACCAACAGATGAAAACCCCCATTCTCCTCATATTCTCATTTTAGAGATGAGACCTAAAAGAAGAAACTATCTCAGTACCCAGGGAAAAGAGGTCAGTCAATGGTAGATACATCATGTGGATGGAAAATGGTTCAAGCATGGATTTGACCCAGCTGCTTTCTAAGCAGTATCAACATTTCTTTTAAGGGAAAAAGATGGTGCTGGAGCAATGCTTCATTTCAGGGCAAAGGGAATATTCTATGAGTTCCTTAGTTCCTGCTAATGTACGGATTTCCAACAGGTACTGGTACAGCTGGCCTGGAAGATGTTTATGGCCTTTTGAGAGTTGTAAGCAAGGACTCTTTCTTTTCGAGGAAGAAAAAAGGCAGCAATTCCCTTTTAAATATTTTAGTGTGTTATCATGACATGAATGCATGATAAGGCATGCAAAAGTATTCAAGAGGGTCAGCGCACAAAACCAGCTCAGAGAGGGTGACCTTGGGAATTGCAGAAGCTTGGCTGGAGTGCGTTGATGACTTCTTTGTGTTAAACAAAAACAACTATAAAAAGTAGTTATAATAAAGTACCTAGCTGGGGACTAGTAGGTCGTATCCTAAAAACAGGGAAAATGTAATATCTAACTTTGGGAAATGCCAATTTCCTACACTCTAAGTCTTACATATTTAATTAGCAGTGCTGTGTCCAGGATCTAAAGAGTCTATTGGAAATGTAGGGTGTGGGGGATGGGTGTGCAGCTGTGCATGTAAATGTCTCAAAGAACAGAAAAATGGAAACAGATTTATCACTGGATGTCAGTCTCTAAGAAAATCACTTATCTCATTATCTTTGCATTTTCCATTAAAGTAAAGGATAATATTTTCCTCAGACCAAAGACTTTGTAATCAAATAGATTTTAGTATAAACAAGCTTTGACTATACGATCTTGAGATAAACACTCTTTGTGAGGTCTAGCTTCAAGTGAATGGTATTAACGATATGTACCCTGCACAGTAGGTGAAGGTTGCAGAAATACATGCACAGCACCTAGAATAGAGTCCAGCCCATTGTGGACTCTCATTAAATGACAATAATAATTTTATTCCATTAGTATTTTTCATCATTCCTCTCCCTAGGAACAAAGGATTAAGAACTAGAATTGTTAAATTATTGTTTATTACTGTTAGCCCAATTCTAGATTTTTTTCCTCCCCATTTCAAATATGGGAAACACGAAGGACACTGAGATTTAAATGAGAAGTTCAATATTAAACAACTTTGTAATAAATTGCTGTTTTGACCCTATGCATTAAAATTTACATCTGTGAAGGTATAAGAACCTTTCCTAAACTTTTGTGATTAGAAAGAAAATCTGGTAGCTCTCAATTTACTCCTCTAAATCTGGAAGTGGGGAGATCATAATAATCGCCCCAAAGAGCTGCTTGCCAGTAAGTGAAAGCAATTGGGAAGTCTTGGAATAAAATCAGAAGTCAGGGTTTCTTCTTTCGGGAAGGGATTTCCTCATTGTATTTGAGTGTCCAGAGAGTGTGGGCTGCAAGCTGGTGGTAGCGTAAAGTTTAGTGTGCTCATCGATTATTGGGCTGCTGTGTCTCTCTAGGCTGCTGGCCCACAGGCGAACCTGATGACATGGTAACGAATGATCTCTCCTTGATGGGATCTTTGGATTTGGGGGATCTGTGCCTCCAAAATGGGGGGTCTCCAGCCAGTCCCTACTGCAGCTTCCAACTCCTCACACTCCCACCAACTGCTTAGAATGCTCTCTGATAATAATAGGCTAATAATTGCTCAAATCATCATGATTATCATTTACTGAGTGAAAACTAAGCACTAGGACTTGTTTTATTTATTTGTGTGGTGTGTGTGTGTGTGTGTATGTGTGTATACATGTATAAAATTTATATTTAGGGCTTTATATGTAATGCCATTTCTCACAGCAACCCCATCATAATCCCCACTTTACAGATGAAAAAACTGAGATACAGAGAAGTTTGGCAACTTGTTCAAGGACACAGAGCTGGGACTAAATAGCAACGAGTCTAGATCCGGGGCTCCAGGCTTCACATTTACATGATCTTGCCTCAAAAGGACACTGAATGGTTTTTTTTTTTCAAAACTGGAGCTAGAAAGTTGGCCACCTGAATAACGGTTGATCAGCCACCCATGGGAGGACAACGGCCTACAGCAAGCACGTCAAAATGGCGGCTCATCTGTCCCCAAAATTCATGTCATTTTGGGAGCATCCCTGGTGAAATTAGTACCAGAAAGACAAAAAATAAAAATAAAAGTAAATTCTGCAGAGGAACCCATCTGGTCATCTTTGAGGTAATTTCATTTTTAAATATTCAATGAAGTCTATGATCAAGAATGACAGGACCTAACTCGGTTGATCACTCACCTCCTGTGTTATTTTATGGTTTTGAGGAACAGGAAAAATAAATCGCTGTCCTCTGGCCAGGGTGAGAAAACTAAGAGGTTTTGCGTCAAATTACACTTTATAATAACTAATGAAGCTGTAAGTATTAATAAACTCTGGAAATGTGTTACCCAATTTGGTAGCCACTAGCCACATGGAGCTCGTCTGAACTGAGATGTGCCAGAAATGTAAAATACATATTGGATTTCAAGGGCTTGTGTAAACAGAGGATGTAAAAATCTCATTAATGTTTTGTATTAGTTATATGTTGAAATGACAGTATTTTGGTTACACCAGGTCAAAAATTATTTTAGTAAGTTGATTTCACTTGTTTCAATGTGGTACTGAAACATTTTTAATTACACATGTAACTCACATTATTCCCGTTGGGCAGTGGTGCTTTAGAACACAATACAAAGTACAGGCTAGGGACACTGATGACAGATACCACCTACTGGTGACAAAAGGACCACAGTTTGGGCGTGCCTGCTGGGATTCCAACCACGAGGCTATTTCCAGGGCCCTAAGTGCCTTCTCTGAAGCAGGCAATTTGGAGGCCTTCTTCTTCTTTGCTGGTATGGGACACATGACAGGTTCAAAGAATGAACCCCCACCAAAGCTGAGGGGTAGTGGGATTTATTTATAAAGGTTATTTGAGTTAAAATGCATTATTCTTTCATCTAAAGAATGACATATGATAATGGAAAAGCAAAAACATTCAAATGTGTGCAGATATAAAACTATGTATTTTCTATCTTCCTTCCTATTTCTTGCTTAATTTTGTTTTTCATCTTTAAAAGAGAGGTAAGTCAAATGTCCAGGAACTTTCCTCTGAGGCCACTATAATATATATCGATAGGAAAGTACCAAGGATTAATTTGGGTCTCTTCTTGCTGTACTTATACATTTCTGCTCATAATTTCTTCCTCCTATAAATTGTCCTGTGCCTATTCTTCATGCTCTCAACTCTCTAAATAAAATAGATTTGGAAAATTTTCTTATGTGAGATCTTGATAGTTTTCTTTAGTGGGTCACAGGCTCCAAAGTTACCAAAACTTTTCTGATACTTTTCTGAAGTGACTGTGTATTAGTAGTTATGTCAATAATCTTAAATATAAAGCTAATTACAATTTTTAAAATTATAAAAATGGTCACATCTTCAATTACCGATATTCACTGCACTTTGATGGCAGCAGTCACTGTGTGAGGGAGACCAAAACTAAGAGAAGCAGGGGGAAGCCAGAGAGACACCAGCAGCAAAGGCTTCCTGGAGGAGGTGTTTGCCACCTTCACTAACATGCCCCTTACAGATCTCTGCTGGGATAAGTCTGCTTGGAGAAAAAATTCACTGTGCAAGACAGAAAACACTCTGCACAACAAAGCTTATTCAGAAATAGTGAGGGAGGATCATGTGGAGTGGTACGATTGAGTGATTTTACTCTGGCACTAAGGATAGATAGAGTGTTGTGGTCAAATTTTGCTTATTTCTGATGAATATGCAGTTGAGCATATTCAAATGAGAGAGGAAAGCACATCTGGGAGAAGAGACCTAGCGTAGCAGTTTGCAAAGCTGACTCTAGGAAAACCCAGAGGTGGCATCCTTTGCCTTGGGCCACATCCAAGGAATACCTATCTTTTTATCTTCAGCCATTCTAATGCCTTCCTTCCTTGCTTTCTGTGTCCAAGGGTTTCCCACCATCACAGCCTAGAGACCTCCATGCCTCAGCGCTCCATATGTGCCAACTCCATCACATGACTAATATGACTTGCATACCCTCTGAGAAGAATGGGTGGAAATAATTTTTAACCAGATAAATGCTTCTCTGCTAATTTTATGTTCCTTGTCTCCAAGGGACATAGAGATTTAACTGAGTAATAATTTGACATAGAAAAAGGTAAGCAATATGTCTCCCCAGTTCTCTTATCATACAAAGAGAAAGACAAAGAACATTTGGAGATCCACTCAGAGAGAATTTGAGGTTACAGGTCATTAAATTATTGCTACTATATATGTATTTATTGGTTATATCACATCCAGATTCTTTGAGTTAGCAGTTCTCGTGAATTTAGCAAAACCCCCAGAGGTCTTATTTTATTCTGAGCGAAAGAGGTAATGAAGTTTTCATTCCAAAATTCTCAAATACTCAAAAACTCTTTCCTAAGTATGAGAACATCATTGAACCCAGAGTGGGGTGGGGTGGGGGGGAAGCTAATTAATTGTCTCACTGAAACATTCTTTCCGTTTTGAAAACGTCAACTGGGGAGCCCATGGACTCTGAGCCCAATGTCAAATGGTGGGTGAAAGAGATGCAAGTTCAACAATAAATATCATCAGCAATATAATAGTTCTCTCCAGCCCTTAGGGCCAAACGACCTGTATTTTAGCAAGTCGATTTTGTTCTTGCATTATGTTAAGCCAAGCAATTGTTTCCCATGACATGCTTGAACCCACAGTTGCTCTATGAAATTCATGGTTGAATTGTCCAACTGCTGATTGGTATTCTCATTTGCTTCAGTAATAGTCACTTCCTTCATCAGTAATGGGTTTTATATACAGTGCACAATCACAACCATTCAATGTCAGCCATAAACATTTGATGAATGGTCCAATACAGTTATGAGAGTTGCTTATTTAAGACACAGCCAGGGTAAGTCTTACTGGGTCAATGAGACGATGGCCCATGGCACTGGGGATGAGTATTTCCCTCCCCTGCATTAGCTGCCCGTGATCTTTTATCCAAGGACTCATTTATGTCATTACCATAATCTTCATCAACTTGTCAAGATAATGGAGGGCCTACTGCGTTCAGAGAAGGCGTCACATAACTCATGGAAATTTAAGGAACATAGGTATAGAAAGGGTTGGGGAGCAACAGATAATAAGCTCTGTATAGAGAACCGTAAGGAAAGGGCTTTATACAAGATTCTCTCTTACAAAGGGTAGAGCTTGAACTCAGCCTTGTGCGAGAGAAGAGAGACTCATCCTCTGAAATGGGGAAGATAAATTAGTGAACAAAAGACATAAAGACAAATCCGGGACAGGGAGCTGCAGGAAGAGCAGGTGAAGATAAACTCAGAGAAGATAATCAAGGTCAGAATGAAAGGAAGAGAAGGGCCTAAGCCTGCTTTCAGTCAATCCCTCATCTGTGTTGTTACGGACACCCAAGTCTAGCTTTCAGGGTAGGCAAGTTCCTTATCAGCTTTGACACATGCCCACGAGACTTGCTTAGCAATCAGACAAGGTTTATAATCACTTTGCCAAATCTTTCCGGTGTGCCACAATTTGCTGCCATCTGCACACTGTTTTCTTACCAATAGATTCCATTCCATAAATGCTCCATTGACTCAACCTCAAATGGCTGATATCACACCAGAATCTCACCAATGGAGCTATGAGGAAATAAATGGATTCTCTGTAATGTACGGTGTTGTCTCCTTTTACATGACGTGCAAACTAGTAGGGAACTTGAAGTTCTGCTAGCCCCACACCTTATTCTTTTATGAATTTATTCATTTAACAAGTATTTACTGAAGACCCTCTCTATGCCAGATTAGATCCTATTATCAGGGCTTAAAATACAACTGGGGGTGCAGGCAATGAATAATAAGTTGTGTCAAGTGTGGTAAATATTAACTAGGAAATACACATGGTAATATGAGAGTTACTGTGAAGGGGATAAGGGATCAGCTATCTTAGACAGGGTGGGGGGTTGAATGCTAAGGACTCTGGGAGGACTTGATACCTGAACTGAGGTTTTGATGAAGATATGAAGCCATAGGATGGGAAAGAGAAGATGGAAGAACTTATAGGTAAAGAGAATGACATGTGTAAAAGCCCTGAGTGGGAACAAAACTAATATATTTGATTAAAGCAAACAGTGAGAGAGAATGAGACTAAGAGGAGCTGGGGAAGGGTGCCAGACACACTAATGGAGTTAAAAGAACCCACCCAGAGCCACAGATTTTAAATGAATAAGGAGGTAAAATGGATATTACAGATAAGTGGCATGTACAGGGGACTAGATGGTTCTGGGGACCAGTGACATTTGAGGTGTAGAGAGAAGAAATAGGCAGCGGTCTCAAACTCAAATGCCTTCGGCAGTCAAGCAGGAACCGTAAATGAGTGAGGTGAGCCTTGGTAAGATAGGGAGTGGTGGGAAATGTAGTCACTTGGAGAATGAGTGATGTGCCTAATAGTATTCAGACTCATTAAAAAATCCTTTGCAGGCAAAATCAAGCACACCATTAAAAAACACTTTGCTAGCAAAATAAAACATGTATGAGGCGGCACACAAAGCCCAGGACCATCAATATGCAACAGCGAGCTGCAGGACAAGGAGGAAGTAGCCTGGGAATGGGAAAAAAAAAATCAATGGAGTGTGTTCTCACAGAAGTCCAAGAAGAGGTATGCGTTCATTTCCAAGAACAAAACAAAAAGTATTTGTTTCATTAGGCAGTGATCCAAATGCTGTACTACTAACAATAGCAAAAAAGCAAACAAACCCACACTGTTAGTTTCTGAGCTTGCAGAGCCAGAAACGGAAGTAATGATTAAATGGGCCAGATTTGTAAAGACAGGAATCGTCAAGCCATGCAGTCCTCCCGAGACTGGGTTTCGAAGTTCTCCTGAACCATCACGACCGTCGGCTCTCTGCTTACGTGGCTGCAGGAATGGGAAGCTCACTGCCCTCGCCTCGCTCCCCCTCCCAGCACCGTGAGTGTCAGGATTTCTGTCGGTGCTGGTACCTGCCTCCTTGCAGCCTCAAATGCCAGATCTTCACTTAGAGCCACACAGAACGTGGTACCCTTTCCCCTGACCAGTCCTCAGTCAGTTAGAAACAGTGACCCTCTCCCCACCTTCCCTCTGAAAGTCTTCACTTCTCCAGGCAGAACAGCTCCATCTCCAGCCTCTCCCCACATCCTTGTTCCCAGACTCTGCTTCCCAACCCCCTTTCTGTGAGGCCTTCTCCAGCACCCAGGGGGCAGACAACATTCCCAGCCAATTTATAATCCGGGGCTTCTTAAGGCGTTGCTTTCTATTTCTGCAGCAGTAGGAATACAATTATATTTTATCGAGCTCGGTCTCCTGATGTCCCTGTTCCCCCACATCACCAAGGCAGCCTGTTTGTTGTACTACATGGACACATGCATAATCACCACTGAGTGCTTCTATCAACATACAGAATGCGGTCCCTATCAGGCCATCATTTCTGATTAAGATCACTCAGTCTCATGTATATTACATCTTGTACCAATAATGCCTGTGCAATGCTTCGTGCTTCTGGTGCTGTTTCCTAGACATTATCTTATTACACACCTAAACCGGAGAAGGATTTCTGTACAAAGAGGAAGGTGAATCTGGGAATGAGTGGCTCAAAGCAGAGGGAAAATTGGACATCAGACCCCTGAAAAAAGTACTGAATGGGAGCATCCGAATCTCCACTTACCTGTCATTGCTAAGTTTTTAAGGAAAACAGAATTAATAGTGATAATAAGAACAGAAACAGCTACCTATGAATAATGCTTACTATGTACCAATTCCTGCAGTAAGCTTTTTGGGGTCTGTACGCTGTATGTCACACACAACAATCTTTTCAGGTACATGTATTTATTATCTCCAGTTCAAAGATGAGAGAATTAAAAGACCACGGTTAAGTGATTTGCCCAATGTCACACAATTAGTAGGTATTGCTGGGATTGGAACCTAATTCTGCCTGTATCCAAAGCCCAGTCTCCTCAGAGTCTTAAACCACAATCTCCATTAGTGGTACCGTCTATACCATATGTGACTTACAGCTGATTGAAAAAAAGGAAAAAAAACTCTCTTACAGTAACAACTTCCTGAGATGCTTCTCCAAATGGGTAGGAGAGTAGGGACGTGTGTTGCTTTGTTTGTGGGACTACAGATTTTGTGTCGGTAAGCCCGTAAGGACGACAGAGTAAGGGAGGAGAGAAGGGCCACGAACCAAGCTCAGTGTTGGACATTGTGGCTCAAACTGGGCTGAAATGGAGCCCTGAGCTGTTGTCATCATGCATTTGGAATATAAATAAGATTTCAGGGCGACAGTTCAGCCTATGAAAACAATGTTTTCAAGTACATTTAATACCACTTTAACAGTATTCACTTGTATATAAATCATGTGCTAATTTATTCATTAAAATAGTTTGTACTTGGCAACATTTTATTAACCTTAGTTTATGCTAATAAGATCAGTACTTATATATTTTTAAAATGCATCTCTTCATAATAACTCCATAATTCTGATTTTCTTCCAGCTCGAACTAAGCCCTTACTAACCCCAAACCACATCCCACATCCAATGACAATGGATTCAGATTACAGTATTATAGTTCTAGATTTGAGAAAGCATAAATTTGGGAGAAAGCCTATTCTCAAACCTAGCATCAGAATCTTCTGAAGATTCTTATACTTGCATAATTACTGACTCCTAAGTGCCTCTACAATCCACTGGACCAGAATTACCAGGGATGGAATCTCCTGCAAATTGAGATTTGCAGCAGTTAGTCCACAGACCAGCACTTAAGGACCAATGACTAGAGCATTTTCATCCTACACAGGGTCTACCGCAACTCTTGGAAAACACAGGAAGTACCAAATAGCGAGGGATACCCCAGAGGTGTGATCGCCAGTCACCTCACAGGATCCAATGAGCACCAGAAAAATTCATTGCAAGTCTCATTATTAACTGCTGACCTTTCATTCTTAATTTTCAGGGTGTGAGTAGTCTTATACCCAGTCACTACAAAGAAAGCCTAAAAATACAAAAAAGATGCATAAATACAAAAAAGCAAAGTCCTATAATACAAAAAAAGTTATATCTGATCCCTGCAAACTGAGTCGGGATAGTCATAGCCATACGGTCAACAACCAAAATTAAAAATTTACTTCACATATCATTCTCAAAGGGTTAGAACAGGAAGTCATATAAATGGCTAAAATGGCAACTCTCTCCTATTCGACACCAGGGGTAGACATTGCTAATCAATCATAATGCTTCTCCTTGTATCCAGAAACAGCCTCTCAGCCTTTACCAACCAAGCCCTCCAGGGCACCACCACCATCTGATCAGCTCTTACAAAATTATTTGCCCTTCCCTGGCTAGAACAAGTAGTTAAACAGAAGTGATATTATCCCAGAATTTAAAAATAATCCCACTTATTTTTTTATCCCAGCATATACATTATAGGTTATATGCTACAAATAAGTGCAAACAGGTACATGAAGGTTCTCATGCAGACCAGACCCTAGGAGATCACACGGCTCTTGCCAATTCACCTTTGTACTGGTTTCACGTTTGTATCTTTGAATGGAAGTACCCAGAAACCAGTTAACCAAAATGTATACAATACATGGGTTATGCTCATATCATTCAAACCAAACCTAGTTTCTGCTTGACTATAATTCAGAGCTCCACTTTGAGTAAATGCTGGTAGACCAGACAAACTGAGTTCCAAAGTTTTTAAAAAATTAAATGCAGTATTTCACTAAACAATAATCTATCAATCTGCTTCATTTCCATGGGTGACACCACATATATTCTCCTATGGAGACTCTGGGACATCTCTACCCAATAGTTAGCATCTTGGTAAATAACAGGGCAGAAATCGCAAGAATACTTGGTTTCTGCAGAGTTTCATTTGAAGAAGAAAAGCATTCTATAACTCATTTGTCTTTGGTTCCCATATGGCCATCCTTGGCCCCTTGGCTTCTACCACCGCTACCCAAGTCATATTCGGTAGAATCCTATTTAATACCATAAATCCTGGGTGACACCTTATTCATCAAGTTGATTTTTTATCACACTGACAGCCCTTGTGATCAAACAAAAATCCGAAAGAGCAGACCCACCTCATCATAGATGCTGTCATTCCTCTGAAAGTCTCCAGCCTTCCTTGGAAGAACGTGGATGTGAACGTGCTGAAAATGGAAAAGAAAGAAAAAATAAAATGTGATTATCTTCCCATGTATTTCTAGGCTTGACAGCAAAGCTCTCATGAAACCCAATTATTCCATGTGGGTTCCTGTTGGATTATTTTTCAGAGGAAGATGATGTTCACCGCAGTGACTGTATCTGAAATCTGCAGAGACTGGAGAGGCGCAAAACAAGAGAGAAGAACTTGGCGGCATCTATGAGAGCTGGAGTGAGATGCCAGAGTGCTTCAGGGGCTCGGTGGAATTATTCAAAGTTGTCAATCCTGGTTGTATTTAGCCGGAGCTTTGGGATGACAGCACGCCGTCAAAGGTGACCACAGAGACTCTGCGTCTGACACGAAGCAGAATTGGGTAACAGGCAACTGCCTGAGTGCAGAGCAAAGGCTTGAGGGCAGGAAGGAGCAAGGGTCAAATGACAGAATTTGGGCTTCCGTAATAATCACACCATGGCAATAGGAAGAGTTCTCATTCGTTAAGCTTTTATTTACTATGGTAAGAAAGCTCTGTACTTGGCATTTATCTCACTCAATGCTCTGAATAGCCCCATGAGGCAAGTTCTACTATGATCTCCATTTTATGGATGAGGAAATAGACCCTCCAGGGGGTCAAGGCCCTACAAGAAGTGGTAGAGTCCCACCGGCAGCCAGGCCACCTGTCTCTGGCCCCAGCGTTCCTCATCAGCACATGCACTGACTCCGGGATGCTAATCCTGTAAACGGCCCCTTTCTCTAGTCTACTAAAACACCCAGGTAATACACAGAGCAGTGCCGTTACGCAGAGATCATGAATCAAGGCACATAGCGTATCTAATTCAATATATTCTTCAAGGCTAAACTGCCATTTGAAAGTTTTACTTTCCAAATAGCCTCTATTGTACCTCAGCTGAAGTTAAACCTCATTCCTGCCCTTGAGCTGTGTTCCTGCGTTTATGACAAACCATGGGGAGGAATGTGAAAATGAAAAGCCTAAATGCGGACAGGCAGACAAAGAATCAAACCTAGTCCCGGGTCACGCCCACCCTTCCTGATTACGGTGATCAGGCTCCGAGCCCCCAACGGGCCCCCCCCTCCGGAGAAGGTGAGATTAAGTGTCCCTGGGGCTGGGCTGCATGAGGAGGGGAAAATGATATGCTATTAGGGCGGAGGCAGGGAACAAGGCGGTCCGAGGTGAATGAAGCAGAGAGGAGCTTTGCTTCAGCTGCTGAGCACACAGTCCCTAAAGAGTGGTATGTTTTTGCCAGAATATTCTCTGGTGAATGAGGAAGCCAGTCGTGATTCCTCAGCAGCGGGATGAGTGTGTGCTAAAGTAACACAGACTGTGTGAGCATAGGTACACAGGGAGAAAGACAGAGAGGGAGAAATAAATCACAAACTGCCCAAAGGAGCCGAATTCTTAGGAGAGAGCAGTACAGGACAGGCCCAGGCTGAAACTGATGGAAGGACCTGGCCGGCTGACTGAAAAGCAAGGCGAGGAAACAAGCACAAGGAGACAGCCCACCTCGGAAGGGGCCTTCGAGAAATACTGGCTTCCTACCATTTGCAGCAACATGGATGGAGCTAGAGGGCATTATGCTCAGTGAAATAAGCCAGGCGGAGAAAGACAAGTACCAAATGATTTGTACCAAGCTCTCCTCGCCCGCGGTCATCAGCAGCCGGGTGTCCACCATAGCTCTACCCACCGCCTGCGCGCCCGCCGGCACCCACTGCCTCATCTCTGGCTGGGGCAACACCCTGAGCTCTGGCACCAACTACCCGGAGCTGCTGCAGTGCCTGGACGCCCCGCTCCTGAGTCAGGCCCAGTGCGAGGCCTCCTACCCTGGGCAGATCACCGACAACATGGTCTGTGCTGGCTTCCTTGAGGGAGGCAAGGATTCCTGCCAGGGTGACTCTGGCGGCCCTGTGGTCTGCAATGGTCAGCTCCAAGGAATTGTCTCCTGGGGCTATGGCTGTGCCCAGAAGAACAAGCCTGGGGTTTACACCAAGGTGTGCAACTTTGTGGACTGGATTACTGAGACGATAGCTGCCAATAGCTAAGCCCCAGCCTTCTGACGTTCCTATGCTAATAAAGTGGGTTTGCCACAAAAAAAAAAAAAAAAAAAAAAAAAAAAAAAAAAAAAAAAAAAAAAAAAAAAACGGAACAAAGGAAAACTGAAGGAACAAAACAGCAGCAGACTCACAGAACCCAAGAATGGACTAACAGTTGCCAAAGGGAAAGGGACTGGGGAGGACAGGTGGGAAGGGAGGGAAAAAAAGAAAGGGGGCATTACGATTAGCATGTATAGTGTGGGGGGGGGCACGGGGAGGGCTGTGCAACACAGAGAAGACAAGTAGTGATTCTACAGCATCTTACTGCGCTGATGGACAGTGGCTGTAATGGGGTTTGTTGGGGGGGGGACTTGGTGAAGGGGGGAGCCTAGTAAACATAATGTCTTTCATGTAATTGTAGATTAATGATACCAAAATTTTAAAATAATTAAATCAAATTAAAAAATAAATTAAAAAAAAAATCATATTGCAATAAACATTCCATAAATTAAGAAAAAAAAAGGAAATCTTGGTTTCCAAATCCTGCAGGCCTGCCTGCCTCCTTTTTTTTCCCCTCTTTTCTTCCATTTCTCCTTCCTTCCTCACTCCCCTCTTTCCCTTTATTCTACCCATCCATCAATTGATGGATCCATCTATGCACACATCCATCTTTCATCTCCCCTGCACTTACTAATAATCAAGTAATGCAGACGCATGCTCTACAGTCAAACTGCCTAATGTGAACCCTGTCCATACCGCTTACTCCGTGGCCTCGCCTCGTGAGGCCTGTGCCTCAGTAGCCTCATCTCTAAAGAGGCAGCAGTTTCTACCTCACAGAGTTGTTCCAGAGATTCAAATCTAGTAAGTGTGTGCTCAGCAGGCTGCATAGGACATAGTATTCAACACAGGGATTGCAGTAGCGTCCCTCTTATTTTTTATTTATTTTTATTTATTTATTTATTTTTCTTATCTCTTTTATTAACCTGCACAGCAGAGAACATATTCAGACATCTGCAGCGAGGCTCACACATCAGCAGGGAGATACTGAAGAAGTTCCTGGAATGGGGCATGGTTAAAGTTGCTCTGTTCCTAAAGTTTGTTTCTGTCACTTTGACTACTGGTTCTCAAACTGGGGCAGGCACCTGGGGTTTGGTGAATTGCAGATCACTAGGCGCCCCAAATTTGCCTTTCTAATAAATTCTGGGTCAATGCCAGTGTTGGTATCCTGGGGCCATATTTAGAGAACCACTGGCTTCTACCTGCTTCCTGACCCCCTCTCCTGCCAAATGTGCTAATGTGGGCACCAAGGTCACTTATTGTTAGACCTGCCCTATTGCAGTATGGGACACTCATTACGGAATGCTTCCCTAGCTTTCCTGCACGCTGGTCAGCCTCCATGCCTTCAGCTGGGGGACATGCCATTTGTTGCCCACCAGTGACATATGGCCGGCAATGAACTTACGTTAGGGGAAACTTCTGGGTCCCTACTCATCTCCTGCTTACTTTTCTTTACCTTGCTCTCCTGTGTCGGTGTTCAGGGCTATCTCTACAGGCTCTATTACCACCTAGTCCTGGAAATGTCTCTCTTAATCATCAGTGACCACTTGAAATTCACTATGACATTGATGACAGCACACAGTTCATTGTACAGGTGATTTTCCCCAAGGGCATAGATCTCAACCCAGTCTGATATCTTGACATAAATTCTTATGTGAAAGACTGATCATAAAATCCTGACAACCCAATGGACTTATCAGAAAAGGCATATGATGATAAAGCCAGCTCAGCACATCACTGCTGTGAAAGACTTCCATTGCTGTGACCTCCCCAATAGCATGGCATTCTGAGAAGGAACCTATGAACAGCACACAAAAGGGTAATTTGACATGACCTGTTCTTAGCGAATTCATCCTGAGCCTTGGTGACCGCAGCTTTCCTTGGTGATCCCGATTTTGCTAGAGTTTTGAGCAGTTTGGTGGCTTGAGTTGTAAGAGTACCTCAAAACATCCATGACACATTCCACAGCCAACATTTTTCATGGGCAAGTAAAATATCACAATGCTCATCAGTATATTAAAGTATCTGAGAAGACCCACACGGAAGACACGTGGTTAAGTTTGTTTGTTTAGCAATCTGGAAACCTATCTAACTACAGAGATCTCAGCTCTTTATCCATATACCATCTATTTACATTTTTCTAATACATTTATTCATGCAAAACTATATATAACCAGGTGTTATTCTAGGAACTAGGGGTATAGTAATGAACAAGGCAAGCCTTCCCTGCCCCCAGAGAGCCGCATCCCAATGGGCAACGCAGGAAACAAACAAGTAACTACATACACATCAAATTTCATTTCAGATGGAGATAAGTGTCATGAAGAAAACTATAGCAGGAAGAGCTAAAAATTCAGATTTGGGACAGTTCAACATCTAGAGTCGAGGAAGAGAAGTCAGATTCAGGCTAAGGATACAGTGAGGAAGGAGGCAAATCCAGAGAGGGCAAGTGCTAACGCTGAGACAAGAAGGAAGTTCAAGAAGAGGGTATGATCAACAGCACCAGCAATGTTCAAAAGCTTGAGTTGGTTTCAGTGGAACTGAGGGAATAAAGTCTTAACTGGAAAGTGCATGAAAAGATGCTTGACATCATTAGTCATTAGTGAAATGCAAATCAAAACCCAATCGAGATATCACTTCACACTGAATAGGATGATAATAAACACCCCCTCCCCCCACATATACACACCAAGAAGGGTTGGTGAGAATATGGAAAACTGGAACCTTCACATGGTGAGGATGTAGAACAGTACCACTGCTGTGGAACGTGGCTCTGCACTTCCTCAGAAAGTTAAACATGGCGTTACCGTATGACCAAGACTTCCACGCCTAAGTACCCACCCAAGAGATCAGAAGACTTGCTGCACGTAGTTATAGCAGTATTATTCACAAAGGCCGAACAGGGAAAGCAGGCCAAATGCCCATCAGGTAATGAATGGATAAACAACAGGTGAGCTATCCAGACAACGGACCGTGACTCGGCCATGAGAAGGAATGAAGTACTGGGGAGCGGAAGAGTTCTGCTAAGTAAATGATTCTTTGTGAAAGAAGCCACACACGAAAGGCCAGGCACTGTATGATTCCATGTAAATGAAACGTTCAGAGTAGGCCAGTTCAGAGACAGCAAGTAAATTAGAGGTTGCGGAGGCAGAAGGCGGAACGACTGCTAATGGGCATGAGGTTTCTTTTTGGGGTGATGAATATATTCTGGAAGTCGTGATGGTTGCATAACTGTGTAAATATATTAGAAAAACATGGAATTGTATACTTTTAAAAGAGTTTTATGGTATGTGAATTATATCTCAATAAAGCTGTTAAAAAACTGGCAGCAGATTTAAGAGAGTGTGGAAGGTTAAGAAAGAGAAATAAATAAGCACAGACAACTTTCCAAAGAAAAGGAATTTTGCACACAAAAAAAAAAGATTCAATGGCAGTAGCTGTAGAGGAGGGAAGACATCACTTCTTAGGAAATATTGGGTTGAGTTCTTGAGTCTGCTAGTTTCTACAATTACAATTATTATTCTTGGTAGTATTAACTATTATTGTTAGCATTTATTGAACTCTCACTACATGCCAGTGCCGGGGCTGATTTAAATCATTATTTCTACTAACATTTATCATAACTCTGAGAGGTAGTTAATAAGTGGATCACCACGTCTGACAAAAGACACCCAGAGAGGCTCAGTGACTTGCCCAAGCTCCTGCAGGGAATGCTGGGAGCTGTAGTCTGACCCTGAGTCTGTCACGAGGCACCAGCGTACTTGTGCTCAGCCACCAAACAGTATCACCTCTCACGGGGCTTCCCTGCTTCTCCCGACTCCCAATCCAAGGATCTCTCCTCCATGTGGTGTCCTGACGCCTCTCCCAAGCTCTGTGGTTTCTCAGTAATGTCTCTGACCCCATCTTCATGTCCATCCGTGATCACGAGATGGAATTTGCCTTTCACTAGAAACTTAGATTCACTTCAAGCAAGGGTGTTATCTCTTGAGTTCCATTTGCACCCTACTTCCTCCTGGGGGGGGGAGCCATGCCCCATAAAACACAGAGTAACAAAATAGTACAGTGTCGAGGCTCTTTTTCCCCCCTTGCTTACTAAGTTTATGTAATTTTTCACCATGCAGTAGATCCACCCTTTCCTGGTTCATCTGCTTGAGCAAATTTTAGTCTTAAAATCCCTTTCTGTTGTCTCTAGGTTTTTCTCCAAATGTAGGATCTCCCTGAGGTTTAATACCCTGACAACAGTTTTACAGGCCCTGCCTCATTTGTACTACCGTGGTGTTTCCTTCTGTTTTTTAAACATTATCTACTTCACCCCATACTCAGCTGAGGGTGTCCAGTGTAGTCACAATGGTGTGTTCCGCCCTTGAGAGTACATACCGTAATCCCGTTTACAAGGGATAAAATCATGGCAGGAGAAAGGGGCAGGGAAGGCTACAGAGAGAGCTACCCTGCTTCGTAAGTGTGTCCTCTGACCTCCGGCTGCCCGGTGAGAACCCCTCTATCTCAGATCAGTGACTAATAATAGAAAGCAAGTCTCAGTCTAAAAAAATAACCAAACACTGCTGCGGCAGGCAGACAGTGGCCTCTTCCTGGGTGTCCATATCCTAATGCCTGGGTTCGTGAAGATACTAGCTCACACGGTAAAGGAGAAATAGGTAGTAGACCGATTAAGGTTGCTAACCAGCTGACCTTAAAATGGGGAGAGCACGGACGATCCTGGATTGTCTGCTTGGGTGCACTGTGGTCCCGAGGGTTCTTAAGACTGGGAGAGGGTGAACATCATCAAAATGTAAAACTTGATGCTTCGTGGGATACCATCAAGAAAGTGAAAAGGCAATCCACAGAATGGGGGAAAACTTTTGCAAACCATACATCTGATAAGATACATGTATCTAGGATGTATAAAGAACTATTAGAACTCAGTAATAAAAAGACAAATATCCCCATTAAAAAAGAGGCAGAGGATGGACAGGCATTTCTATGAAGAAGATGCACAAGCGGCCGATAAGCACACAGAGCTAGCAGGCCATCTTTTTCTGGAACTTCGCAAGAGCCTGCGCCCTTCCCTTCCTGTCTTCTTTGCTTTGCCCCCTTACAGGCAGATGAGAATACTTGCAATCAACAGAACTAAGACTCCCCAGCATGAAACACACCGCTAGTTAGGGTGCCATATAATTTACTGTCCAAAGCGGGACGCTGGGAGCGACAGGGGGCGCTGTTGAACTACACTGACTATAACGGTAACTACACTGGTCAGTTTCTAACTATAAGCCCAAATCTGGGCTGTTCCAAATAAACTGGGACATACATGCAGCCAAATATTAGTTATTTAATTGGGAAAGATGGGACTTGACATCCCCTTAGCCTGGCTTAGAATCCCACCTCTGCCACTTTGATCAGTTTGGTGACCTTGGCCAGTATACTTACTCTCAGTAAACCTCAGTTCCCTCATCTAGAAAAACAGAGGAAGTTACAGTTGTCATTTCTTAGTGTTTTAGTGAGGATGTAATACAATACAATATCATCCTGTGCACAGTTATTAGCATAGAATGCACATGAATGATAGCTAATGTTTAACTGATAATGACTTAACATTGGGTGGGCGAATGGTGTGGCAGTACTATAAACGTGTAAGTAAGTAAAGACTGTTATCTCATGACAGAGAAATAATTATATGATGTACCAGTGTTCTCTCTACAGATAAGAAATGGACTTAATTTGGGGGATTCTTCAACAACCAATGAGACAGCCCACATCTCTCTCAACACCAAGCCTGCCTAATTCATATTGTTCATCTAAGAGTCTCAGAATAGTAAGGGAGGGATGTATTTCCACATCTTTTACCCAGATTATATAGTCAAGCCACCAAGTATAGGAGAAAAGAAGCCCAGGACTTCTTTTTGAGACAGAAGATGGTTCTATTTGGTGAAACAGGATGTTCTGCCCTTTGGAAGTCAGGGAGGAGTGGGAAGTGGACACCAGAAATTTGTACTAATGTGAGAGTCAGAATCTACTGGGGACCAAATGGGTGAAAAGCTAGAGGTGAGATAATGGGGAGACGGTGCTAATTCCTCATGCCCGATGTTTCTCTCCATGTGGCAGTAGCTCTGCTACCATTTCGTATGTTTAATTCACTTTGTAAAGGAAAATGGAAGACGCCACTTAAAATGTAATTGTCTCTCGCTGTCCCTGTCTGAGTCTATTACACAAACAGTAGGGAGATTCCTCATTTTGTTGAGTTTATTGCAGTAGGACTTAAAAAAGGAGGAGGAGAAAGAGACCCGCTTTCTTAACTGATACTGATTTCCTTGCCCGCAGAGCCAGTAGTTTTTAAACAAGGTGGGTACATTCTCCCAAGGGGCATT
Source organism: Manis javanica (assembly GCF_040802235.1). Lineage (NCBI taxonomy): Eukaryota > Metazoa > Chordata > Mammalia > Pholidota > Manidae > Manis > Manis javanica. Next base: position 8,608,824 of record NC_133158.1, read on the forward strand.
GCCATCGTATAAACACGTCATTCAAACAGGAAAGGTGATGGCACTTGAACAGTCGCTGCCATTTCCTGCTCGGGGTGAACAGCCCATGTGCCCTTCACCTTGTGTTTTTCCTCTCACTTGCAGTCAGTGCCTCCTGGACTTCACAGAGACACATGATAGAAAAGGCACGTTTCTTTCCTGTAGGCACTGCTTTGAATTTGGGCAATGGGTAAGGAAGCGGATCTACTTGTTATGTCTTCATCTGGTTCTGAATTGTAGTGAAAGAGCCCTGCAAAATGAACATCATCTCGCGTGAGCCGGGACTCCCTGAGGGCGGCGAGCCACGGGGGTTTGCGGTGTGGGTGACGGGGTGAATTGACTGGCCAATGGATGCCTTGCCCCTAGCTCGTGTTTACCCCATTCTCTGGGCCCCTGCTCTTGTGTGGGAGGGACTGCAGAAGAGCCTGCCCATCACTTCCACCCTGTGAGCTCAAAGCCAGAAGGAAGACAAGCACACTCAGGCTCCCAATCCAGTGATGCTTGATGCAACCTCATATTCTATCACTGGCCTTTACTTGACTCGGAAAGACCTTAATTTTTAGAAGATTTGGAATTTAAAGCTGTCTGGTCACTAAAAGACCCTCTAAAACCTCACTGTGGTTTGGAGCTATACATCATCCCAACCGTGATGCGTAAATGATGTACTGCACCCACATATCATGAGGGCGCCGTCCCTCTCCTGATCTATTATTATGATCCACAACTGAGCACCACCAGTGATGTGTGGCTTAAAAACACAATCGGTGAGCCACAGGACTCTACACTAAAGAAAAAACTTTTTTTTTTCCTAAAGTTCCTCAACATGAATGGGACAATCTGGGCACATGGAAAATACTGTATTCCTTACATTTCATCAAAGGCGCGTGAGCTGCTTCGGTCTTGCCAGTGTTCTAAAAGGAACTCATTGACAAGAGGGTCAGAAACCATCACTGTACCTGTGCTTCCAACAGACCAGTTTTTCTTCCTGGGCTGGCCATGTCAGGGTGTCCTCCAGGCCCTGTGAGTAACCGTAGTTCCAGCGACACGTATTTCGCAACTAAGGAGCCGGCGGTGTTTTCACACTGACCCTAAACCGAGTAGCAGAAGGTGAGGCCTCCTCAAACCAAGAAAGACAGAATCCATCCCTGAAGGAAACACAGGCTTTAGGTTTGGCGATGACCCAGAGCAGAATATCTTTAGCAAGATCACTGCAGAATGGAGCCTTCCGGTGTAGAGCTACAGTTGTGTAACCGAGTAATAATAAAATTTACTTGGTGTTTAGGTTACCCCAGCACTGGTCTCATTATTTCCCATAATCCATACAATAACCTTATGCATTAGAATACTGGTTTTTTATTCCATTTGAGAGATGAGGCAGGGAGGGAGAAATTACAGATGAAGAAACTGGGGCTTAAGCAGGTGGTGTGGGTACATTTTTCTCAATGCAAAGCCCAGCTTTGGCACTTATTATTGGTACTCTGGTGCAGTTAAACGCAGCCTGGCAGAAATTATAAGCCCACTGCCTCATATGCTGCTCACGCTTAGGATATTAAGCATTTCTGCAATAGAGGCCTAAGAAAGCACAGATTTCTTATAAATTGGAGATCAATCTTGTACAAATGTGATGTATTGTCTTTTGGCTCATGATTAGTTTTAGTGGCATAACAGCCTCAGGTTCTTCAAACTGTCCAGCAAGAAGAGAGAAGAATGTATGATGGCTGCCCTTAAAGAAGCTGACAGACTGAAGCGAGACCTAGGAAGCCGTATCCTCATACACGGCTGTCCCTTCTCTGTCAGGGGGGTGCTCCTGCCCCAAGACAGGCGAAGTCCAGGACAAAGAATCCTCCCGCTCAGCCCCACGTGTGGAGGGCACAGGTTCTCTGGAAAGCTGATGCTGTTTGCTGCTGCGCAGGGAAAGCACCCCAGTGAATCCTCCAGCGAAACGACTTCCAGGAGATACAAAGAAGGTTTCAGCACTGGTCCCCCTTGTATTTATTGCGTCTGCTGTCATTGGAGATGCTGTGCTTACAGTACATATTTTTGGCAGAAAAATTAAAAAGTGTTCTTCCCTCCATGTGGAGCTCCTCTCCCTTTCCTCCTCCCCCAAGGTTTTAAAGACCCCCTCCAGACGCCTCCTCTGCTTGCAGGCCCCTCTGATTCTTTCCATGTACCTCAGTAAGTACTTTTTACTGTCCAGTATTAATAGCCACAGGCCCCCTCCTGCATTAATCTGGAACTCTGGGTTATTCCTCACCATATTATTCTCCTGCCTATTTCCTTCCCCAGCTCCCAGGTTTGTAGCTTCGAGGACACATTGTGTAAATATTCAGTGGGTGGGGGGGTGACTAGCTGTTCTTCGTTGGTTATCTTGCTTTAAACAAAGAAAAAAGGAAAGTGATACCCACAGATTGTCTGGGCGCCTCTTGTCTCCTCCTGCTGGTTAAAACACAAGGATGTGGCCTGGATGAAGCCATTACAATTACATCACACATACCTTTCTTCCCCAATAAAAAACATCTCTGTACCTAAAAGTTTGAAGGTCTTGCCTTTCCAGCTTTGTAAAAACTCCTCAAATATGACTGTGGAGCAAAGAGCTCATCTTGAAAACAATCAGTATCACGCAGACTGCCAAGGTTATGTATTCTTTGTTGAGCATTAACTTTTTAATAAGAGTCATTGGGACGCTCTCTCAGGAGAGAAGAAAAAAAACCCACCCTTTTTTTGGGCAGCTTCTGACCTTCGCAAATTAATTCTACGATGCTCTCTTTGCTAGAAAGGATATCTAGAATATGTTACTTTTTTTTATTTGCACACCATATCAGAACATTCATCTGCAGAGCTATTCCCTCCGGGTGTCTTTCTGCTGGGTTTACAATAAAGGATTTGGATGCAAATGAAACAGTTATGGCATTTTTCCTTGTCTCACCCGTTTTGTGACAAATGCGCATTGCTTCACTGTCTGCCATACACATAATTACAGTTCTTTAATTTATGTTTCAATAAAATGTATAATAATAAACGTTTACTGCTCCATGAATAAACATTCAAATGAAGCCTCTAATGGAGGTTACATGTTTTGAAGCGGCTCTGTGGCTTCCCAGAAATCTTGCCCTCTACTTAATGAGTACGATTTCCATAATCTGTGCATTATTGCTTAAGCCTCCCTTTAGGAACATTGTACAAAGCAAAAGTTTTGTGATATATTATCAGTCCAAAGGGGAAAAAAAATGTTAAAAGGATTAGCAACTTGTCCTGTTAAAGGGACAGGACAAGTTTTCATGTCTCTCCAGAGCCAGTGAGACAATAATTATGGAGATGGTGCTTCCTAATTATCTCAGTCGTCGAGGGTATTGCTCCTGTAGTTTTCACCCTTCATATCTGGTTTAAACAAAAGTGATGGGAACCCCGGAAAGGTCAGCCATGAAGGGCAAGCTTGTGCTAACCCCTTTTAGTGCTAACAAAGGGACAGGAAGTAGACCCACAAATTCAGGGGAGCACAGGATATCGCAACGTGGACACTCCCAGAGGTGGAAGCAGACACAGGCTTTACATACCAGACAGTCTCCATGCAGCAACTGAAACCCAGCAAGATTCTAGGCAGGCTTCAAGTTGACAGTGTCACACATTATTTTCAGTGTGAGTTATTTTGTAGGAAAATTACTTAATGTAATTTTATCTCATTACCATTTCAAAAGGCTCATTTGTCTCAAATAAGTTTCCCGAAGTGGGCTCCAAAAAGCAGGTGCTTTTAAAAATAACTAAGCCTGATGATTTATTTCTCTTCTCTTTGTCCAACAGCAAAGACTGGCTGGTTTAACAAGAGGGAAGGAAAGACGCTAGGAGAAATCAAAGAACAAAGATCCTTTCCTGTGCGATAAGATCCAGATACTCGGCCTCTGCAGCGCGGTGATAAAATGTCACTTCCTGACAAGCCAGCTTGCTTTATGGGTGGGTTGACACACTTGGTTTAGACTTTGTCAGGAGGGACTCATTTTATGTAGTCAGAAGTTGTGTTTCTTTAATATGAATAAATATCGCTGGGCTTTTGTGCAGCATTTTGAGACTGTGCTGTTATTTACCTTTGGAAGTGCAGCAGGCAGCTAAGAGTGCCTAAATGGAATCTCTCCCTATCCCACCATTTTACGGTTTTGCTGTGAATAATTCGGTCTTTGCTTTGACTGTTACTGCCAAGTCTTTCAAATGAACATGATCTCTCTCTACAAGTTGAATGCGAGCTTTTCGCTGTTTCAATATGGCTATTTTCACATACGACTTCAACAAAAATAAAGCATGCAGCATAAATAGAACTTAGTGTGATCCAAATTGTATCATATTTCTCCCTTGGATTTTTTTCACGTCCTGCTTTTCTCTTGGTACATATGCTTTCTTGATTTCTAGTGTTCCTGAATTAGAAAGAAGAATTAGGCAGAACCATCTTTTAGGGGATTATAATTTCCTTCTAACTCAAGTGAGCATGTCTTTATTTCAGAGTTATGCTTTTAGACATGACATCCTCTTTCAGGATGGGCCAAACTTCAATCTATCGGAGCTGCTATTTATCTCTTGCAAGGGTTCTACCCAGATAGGCTGCAGAGAGCATTAACTTCAGAAATGAGAGTCTATTCAAAGTAACCATTGTAAAATATAACAGAAAAACCACCCCCACCCAACCCCCTGCAACCTATGAGCACTGGTTTGATAGATCAGGACAGGACAAATGACTCTGGTTAGGCCAGTGATCCCCAGTTTTATAGGGACCTCCTAAATCATCTCCCAGTTTGCTTCTGGAATGATGAGGCTGGAAGCATCCAGATGGCTGCGTATCATCTCAGCCCGGTTCCCATACAGGGAGCCAGGGAGATTTGTGGGGCTCTGCCGGGTGGCTGTGAACCACCAAGCAATGAAGAGTGCTAAGGCAGGAAGGGCAGAAAAGGAAACCGGCAGTGGGGGGAAGCCCTGGACCCACCCCTCCTTTTCCTCATAATATACTTTATTGTTCAGTGAGACAGAGTGATTTCATAGGCAGCGCCCAGAAATCAGATAATAGGAGAAATCAATACTGTTTCTTCTACGGGGTGATCTCAGTGATTTTCGGTGACTCAACTTTTCCAGTCCAGAATGGAATACTTGCTAACTTCAGTCTCCATGGTTCACCACAGACTGGCCATCAGTGGAAGACACACGGCATGGTATCATTTAGTCCAAACCCTCCTTTTTACAGAGCAAACTACAGGAGAGTCTTAACAATGACTCCAGTTTGCCAGGAATCTGACCACAGCCCCGAGATTTACAGTGTGGACCTTCTAGGAACACTTAACATGAACACTCCCTCAGAGTAGGGGTCAGAAGTGGCTGGGCAATAGGTGCAGTGAAGTGAGTGGTTTATGATGATTTTCCTGTGCCTTTTAACCTTCAAAATCAACTTGGTCAAGAGGGCCATCCAATGATCGACTGCGTATTACTGAAGGTAAGAAACAGATGTCCTGGTGGTGGCTTAGGACGCTGCTGGGCTCTGGCTGCCAGTGTTGGCTGAATTCATTAACGTGATGAACTAACAATCCACCTTTTAAAATTAGTTACATAAGCAGGCCCTGCCAGGCCCATGGCTATGGAAGGTGGGAATCAAATTTTGCGCATGAGCATCATCACACCTTCGTCAGCAGACAGTTGAGGCAGAGATCATCGCAGGTAATGCTGAATGAGTAAGTCTTACAGCCAGCACGGGTGGGAAGTGCTCTCCATGGATATGCAGCCCCAAATTCAGATTTCAGAGCAAGCACAGCTTCTACTTTGAGCCTGGTGACACTGAAGGTTCAGGTCCCTAGCCCTACGTCATGGATTAAGGGTGTATACATTCTGCAGCTGGACCACCAGGTGCAGATCTTCGTCTTGCCACTTACCAGCTGTGGGGCCTGAGACAGCCACTCATCTCGGGGTGTCAGGTTCCTCATTTATAAAACGAGTCTATTTCATGGAGTTACCATGAGGATTACGTGGGTCAGCATCACAAAGTGCTCAGACTAGGGCTTGGAAGTAAGCATGCTGCTACTTGGCCACAAAAAGCTTTAGCTTTTACATTAAATTTTTAAATAAGCAGTCATTAGACTCGTCATCCTCCAACTCTCTTTTAACGAGTTTGATCCTTTTAAAAAATTTATTTTGTTGAAGTCTAATCTATAAATAGGCAGAAGCCGATGTGAGACCCCACACACATACTGGGGTTCAAAAAAGCGCTGGAGCTTCTGCAAAGCACAGGGCAACACCTTTACTTACAGCCCCCTGGGGAGGGAGAACTGGGGCTTGTCCCTCCGGGTACAAATATTCGGGCAATGGAGTGAGGTGGTTGAGTGCCAAGCTCTAAAGTCAGATGAAGCAGGATGAAGTCCCATTCCACCTCTCATTTCCTGATCCTGGGAAAGCAGTTTGAATTCTGCAAGCTTGGGGTTCCATGTTTATAAAACATAGATAATTAAGGACCTGCTGCAAAAGGCTACCAAGAGGATTAAATGAGATAATACATGGCAAGCTCTTAGCACAGCTCCTGCCACCTTAAGGAAATGCACCACGAATGCGAGCTGTTCCTCTAGTTATTATCACCTTCGTTGCTGCTTAACTATTACCTCCTGCTAAGGACCAAAGATGTGTGCATGCCCCTGAAATGCATATGCTGAAGTCCTAACCCGACGTGATGGCATTAGTAGCTGGGTCCTTTGGGAGGCAATCACAGCATGACGGCGGCAGCCCTGTGAGCGGGATGGGTGTGCTTACACAAAGCAGGAGCTAGTGGCTTCCTTCTCTGCCCGTACCATGGGGGGCCGCCAGCAGAGCAGGAAGTAGGCTCTGGGAAGACACCAGCTCTGCACATGTCCTTGTCCTTATTTTGGGCTCCCCAGCCTCCAGACCTGTGAGAAAGAAATGTTGCACAAGCCCCCCAGGCTATGGTGTTCTGTTCTAGGAATGGGCCCCAACACTTCCCTAGCCAGGACATCCTCAATTCCTTATATAAAAGAACCCCTACCGTAACGCAGCCTAGCCACTTTCCCTACCTGAAATTACAATCTGTATTCAGGATTACTTCTTTATTTCTTTGATATATTCACAGCTGTGATCCTAGCATCTGGAATTATGCCTAGTACGTGAGACGCGCAATAGATAAATTGAGAATGGATGGATTAGGAAATATAGAAGGAGGAGGACAGAAGAAGCATCCCTACTCAGTGTTCCAGAGATCGCAAGAAGTCTACTGCACTTGCAACCGGGAGGTACATTTCTTTAAAGGAAGAGCGGAAACGAAATTGGTGGCATGTACTTCTGCGCATGTAGAAGTACACAGTGATTGTTCTCAAACTCTCAACTCTGCTTTAGAGCAGACTAGTTGCTCTGCTGTGAGACCAGAGAACGGGTGGGGGTGAAACACCCTGGCCTGGGGGGAGCCGCAGCAAGCGTCCAGCCAAGCTGCAATGATGCAGCTGGGATTCCAACATCTTCCCCAGCCTCCCCTTTTCTTCTCCTAAAAAGCGCTCACCTCTATGATCTCTCTCTTTCTCTCTCTCTCTCATACTTGGCTTTATTTTGTCCATGCAAAGAGCCCCATGTAATACCACACACGCTCTTTTATCCTAAACCACTCCATAGCCCTCTGCTGTGGGCACTGTGTAGGTAACACCTAGAGTCGGGGTTCTCCACTGGCTTTCTGTCTACTTTGAGGACCTGTGGAACATTTGGATTCAGAACATGTTATGAGTCAGTGGAGAGAGTGCAAGAGGCCCAGAGCTGTGCCCCACGCCCATGACAGTAGGAGGGCTGTGAGCAATGGGGGTTTCTGCAAGGGCTCCGGAAACCCAGGACAGGAAGGCCATCTGACCATGGGATATGGGGGGGCAGGCAGCCCAGTCTCACCTGCAACTGTCCCAGGTGCATGGGGTATGATGCAGTTTGTTCAGGCACGAAGGGCTGCGATGGGGCCAGGAGCTGGATGGGAAAGGGTGTCAAGTGGGAGCAGGTGTGGGACAGTGTGGAGGAGGCCTGCCTCCTTCCATGCCTTCCACGCCTTCCACACGCGCTTACCCTCACCTGCCTGCAGTCCTCCTCCAGCCTCCTAGGGTGCTGCCTGCAACCCAGGCTCCTCTCACCATCTCTGATCTCACAGCCTTGGCCCCAGGAGTGGATCCTGGCGAGCTGTTCACACCCCCACCATCTCAAGGCTGTGGGCCTCGACCAGGCCTCCCTTCAGATTCCGCTCCCCTCCGCCTCTCTGAGCCCCTCACTCCGTCTTACTCTCTGGGCTGCAGCCCCCAGCCCGGCTGTGCATCCATCTGCAGATTTTCAGCCTGAATCTTTGTCTGCAGCCCTCTCCGTAGGCACGGCCTCTCTGTTACTTAGGGAAACATCAGCCTGGGACGCCACCTCCAGAGCTCTGGCATCCACGTCCTCTGCCTGTCCTGTGAACACACTTCTTCCCGAAACACTTGGGCCCAAGTGTCACTCCCAAACCCCCATGAGCCCAGGCCTCACTGCCGTCCTCCCCATAGGCCTGGGGGGAGTTTTATTGGATGGTTGGCTAAACCTTCAACAGAGACTGGGGGACGTCAAAGGAAACCGTATTTACAAGAGAGAGACAAGGCTTTTCCTTGAACAAACCAGGACAGCAGTTCTCCTGCTGCCCAGGGGCCTCCTGCGGGCTTCCAGCAGAGCGGCGCTTTCCAAGGCCCAGCCTGCTGGTGCCTCCCTTACGCTCAGCGACTCAGTTCTCTACTGGGCTCCACCCAGGCGGTCCTGCCTGAGAAAGGCCGGAGCCCAGCTGGTTTCACCCAGACTGCCGAGCCCATTCTCTGGAGCAGAGACCTACCTACCCTCCCATCACATTCCTAAGAAGGAAAACAGGGCCTCACAATGCATGCGGGGTGCATCCTTGGGAGAACGCGGCTGGTCAGATTTTGCTCCCTGCATTAGAAGCACTTCCATGAGGCAGGTAGCAAAGTGGAAAATGGGAATCATGGGGAGACCAGGCCCCGGGGCTCAAGGCAACAGAAAGCTGGCAAGCGCCAAGCATTTTCAGGTTGACAGAAGTCAAAGGTTTTTTTTTTTTTAAGTCTGAGATCAAAGGGACATTAGACAGCTGGAGAGAACAAAGAAATATCTCCAACCTCAGAGAAATCAGCATGGAAATTGGAGACAGGTATCACTGGGGCACAATGGGCAGAAGGATGTGCTAACACCTGCTGTATTTGCAATGCTCCCCTTATGCCGGCCTTCCTCTGCATGGAGGATAAGAGGGGCCCCTGGGAACCTTTACTTCAATTACCACCACTGACACAACTCCCTCTCAAGTACCAAGACCAGCCCAGGAGTGGAGGAAGCAGCCTGTGTGGCTCTACCACAGGAATTCTCCAACACCCAGCATCCTGCCCGTGTTACACACATGTCCCGGGTCCGTTGAATTTACACATCCCTGCAAGCCACTGGCAGCTCGAGGGAGAGGGTAGTGGTGACATGTGGCCCCGGACCCGGACTGCCTGTCTCAATTCTCACCCCCTTACTCACTCTCTGTGGGACCGGGAGCAAGTCACCCGACGCCTCTGAGCTCCAGTTTCCTCATCTGTAAGATACACGTAACACTTTACTCATCTCACAGCACTTTTCCCACCAAGAATTGGAACAAATTATGTCCAGTGAACACTTACCCAAGGCCTGGCACACCCAAGGTGCTCTCGAAATGTTAGCTATTCATTTTTATTTTATTGGTAACTTTGTAAAAATACTTATTTCAAGGCAATTACAGATTCAAAGAGGTTGCAAACTAGTAAAGAAAGATCCTGGGCAGTGTACCCTTCACTGAGTTTCTCCAAGTGCTCTACAATATAGTATTATGGTGCTACATAAATACAGGGCAATACCAACCCCATGGAATTGACTTCTGTACCATGTGAGCATTGTTCGAGGTCATTTTATCACGTGTATACGGATAACCACCACCACAGTCAAGATTCAGGGCAAATGCACTGCAGTAAAGATCTCCTTTGTGTCCCTTTAAGGTCACAACCTCATCCGTTCCCCTATCGTCCCAAACTCCTGGCAACAGCTAATTGCTTCTCTAGCTCTGTAATCTTGCCACTTTGAGAATGCTACGTAAATGGAGTCACATAGTGTCTGACCTCTTGAGATTGCCCTATTTTTTTTTTCCCCACTCAGCCTTGACATCACCAAGCGGTGGCACGCATTGACGGTTCCCGCCTTTTTGCTGCTGAGTAGTGTGCTGCAGTAGGGGAGCTGTCACCCTTTGTTTAATCGGTCACCTACTGGAGGACCTGCTGGTTGTGTCCGGTTTTGGGCTACCACACATAAGCTACCTTGAACATTTGTGTACACATTTTTGTGTGCATGTTAAGTTCTCATTTCTCTGGGATAAATGCCCAGGAGGGTAATTGCTGGGCCTTATGGTAAGTGTATGGTTGCTTTTTAAGAAACTGCTAACTATTTTCTAGAGTGGCGGTTCCATTTTATATTCCCACCAAAGAGATTCAGTTTCTCTCCCACCTTGGCTGCATTTGGTATTGTTATGTCATTGTATCTGTTCTAAGCTGCCTGTGATGATGTCTCAGTGTGGTTCTAATTTACATTTCCCTAAAGGCTAGTGATGTTGGATGTCTCTTTATGTGCTTATTTGCTATCATATGTCTTCTTCGATAAAATGCCTCTTTATGCCCTCTGCCCATTTTCTGATTTTTCAGTTTTCTACTATCGAGTCTTGAAGATTCTCTAAACATTCTAGATAGACCTCTTTCATCACTATTTTCCTATATTTCAGGACTCATCCTTGGGGCCCTCAGCCAGAGGCAATCTCTTCTTTTTAACTCTTCTACAGAAGATTCACACAGGTCTTTGCTCCTCTTTGCACCTCAACTCTTCCCCAGATAGCCCAACTTATTAGTTCATCTATAATATAATCCATAAACGAATCCATGTCTCTCCTCTCCAGCGTCTTGCCAAGTGTCAAACATCCATCTGATATTGTATGAATGCTCACCAAATGACTGAATCAAAGGTATCTGGGTTTTCATCCAGTTACTCTAAAAACTTGGCCCAAAGCAAAAACCACGGTTACCGTGGATACACAGGCTTGGGATACATGTAAATCATTTAATACCTTGGAAAGGATAACTACTTACGAGAAGAAATGCACACACACTATTACGTTAGTGATTAGTATGTTCTCGGCTACCACACTTTAAGCTAACACAGCGACACACTACCATTCACTGAGGGGTATGTATTTATGCCAACCTGCAGCTCACCTTTGGCTAATTAAGCACACATGCACTTCAGAGCGTGTGATCTGTGGGCTGGGTGTACTTACAATCAACATCATCAATACACAGGCAATTGTTTAGCACCTCTAACCTATTGTGAGCCTTATATTTAATTAGTGAGACTTGCTGAGGGGAATGCAAGGGATGACTTTGAATTAAACAAACAGCTACCTCCTTGCAAATCTCAACAAAGCATAATTAAGTGAGATACCTGAACTTTGTACAGCCTTTCTTCCCAAGAAATTAAAAGCCCCAAGGAAGAACCGGTCACAGGGGGAGCTGTAGAAGGAGGGGAGGTAAGGAGACACGGGGCAGATACTAGCACTGCCTCCCCGCGGGGTCTCGGCGCCCTCCCTGGTGACACCACTAGAATACTCCTTCTCCCTCCCTCAGCCGTGGATGTTCTAAGGATCCCATGCAATTAAAGAGGTGCATTTCTTTGTTAAAGGGAAGGTCTAATATAAATATAATAATATCGCTACAGTTCGTTAAGAGCCTTTCACCACTTTGATCTTACAGTATGGGAGAAAAACAACTGCCATTCAAGGTGGCCCTCCATGATCTGGGCCCCCCTGCCACCAGACCTCAGACCTCATATTCTGTTCTTTCTCTCCTTGTTCATCTATGCTGGCCACCTCAAGCCTCCTCTCCCCCATAATAGGCACACTGTGTCTCCTCCACAGAGAAACCTTCCCCTGACCGCACCACCCCCACCCCATCAAAACCGCCATGCGCCTCCCTTTGACACCCCCTCTTTAATGTCTTCCCACTCTCTGAGGTATTGTGTTTCTCAATTTGCTTACTTGCTTTCTTTGCTGATCCCCCATTCGCCTCTATCAGAATGATGAACAGCAAACTTGATGCTACACTGTCACCTCCGCTGAATTCAGCATAGCACACGGGAGGGGATCACACATGATTTCCTCCTGAACAGACCTCTCCAGATCTGGGCAAAAACCTTCCTTTTATTTTACACAATTTTGGAAAGTACTTTTTGATTCTAATATTGGGAGCTGACATGGGCATGCTGAGCTCCCCAGAGCGCCTAGAATTCTGCAACCCAGACATGAGACAACTTCCCAGGAGCAAGTAGGAGTGATCATAGGAATAGTGTTAGGTGGGACCATATGAAATGGCTGGGACTTGTGGTTCTGAGCCAGTTGCTTTCATATGAGTCCTCACAGCAACAAGCACAGTAGCAGGTTGCCTTTGCTGTGCACCAGGCTTTGTATGAGGACTGCAACATCAGGGTGGCTTGCACAATCCTCTCACCCGAGGATCACCATATTCATGTGTTACAGACAAGAACCTCACAGCACAGTGAGGGGTCTGGGACTTTCCCAGAGAAGAACTGGAAGGCTCAGGCTGCAAAGCCAACCCTGCCTGATCCTGGGGGAAATAATGTTTCCTTCCCAGGGGCTCGTGTGCACTCAGCTGGGTCCCTTGCACAGAAAGACAGAGCGGTACAGGTCGCAGCTCTGCGCTCAGTCCTCCAGGGCTCCAGGGCCACTGCTGCTGATTGGGAACCCCTAAATCACACCGATCCCCTGAGCCATCTGAGTGGACAACTTTCACAGCCCACTGCTTCCAACAGGAAATATTAAGTGGAGATAAAACAGGGTATGAAAAATGTACGTTAGCACTTCCTGCTGATTGTCATTTACCCAGACATGGGTGGTGTTGATCGTGACATCAGCTTATAATGCCTCAGCTACCTCTGGTCCTCTGGACACCTGGGACCCTCCAGCCACCTCCTAGTCACTCCTAGGATCAGTAACCACTACCCCAGGGAAAGCCCCTGCACCCAGCTACCCCAGTTATATCACAGCTTCCAGCCCTGTTCTCCTCCCGGCTTACCTTCCCTTAACTACAACCTTTGCTTCTCGAAGCTGAGAAAGAGAACTGGTCTGCTCCTGCCCACAGTGTCCATGAGAACGCCGATCTATAACTGCACGCAACTGTCCCCTCCTTTAGACTTACACTGTTGGGAATGGTGGCCCCTTTACAGCCTTAATGACATCACCTGTGGCCTCTTCTTGCCCCCCACCCCACCCCAAATACCTCTTGCGGAGACCATTCTCCCATTCTGGCAGTCTTCATCTCTGTCCGGCTCAGGGTCTCATCCTGGGCATCCACAGTGTTGTGGCAAATGACCAATGTCATGGCCTCACCTAGGAGTCCCTGGTTTCCTTGTGCACACAGTGAATGCGACTGTCTTCCACTTAAGCTGCTACTCCTACAGTGTTTTAATGTAGGCTTTATTAGTATTTAAGTATGATGAAGCCAGCAGATGAGGAAGGAACTGTCACTGAAAAAAAATAATGTGCTAAACTTGCAGAGCCCAAGGTGGGGATAGTGGGTATGCCATGTCATGGGGGCATGTGGGAAGGAATGGGGCTGGGCACAGAGCACAGGGGGCGTGGGAGAACCATAGGCTAGAACTTTCATGTGGTTTCTTTAAGAAGAAATGGGCAAGGCAGAGTAAGGCTTAGGATTGGGGAGTTTGAAGAATTTCAGCAGGCTCTAGAGCACAGGGGCTGACCCTAGCTGTCTGGTACCTGGTCTCAGCGTGATAATGCCAGGTGGACGGTGGCCTGGGCTGTACTAGCCCTGTGAGAACCCAGTCAAGGAGGCTGTATATGCTGTCCCAGGAATTTGCAAGTGCATTTTTAACAAGGTAGCTCTATTCTTCCTCAAAAGTTCATGCTGAAGGATTCTCCCTATACAAAAGGGAATCTCCATATATAAAAGCTATAGTGGGTAACAGGAGGGTGGAGAGCTCAGCACCGCGCTCAGCCTCCCTCTCAACACTCTGCAGAGGTCAAACCAAATTCAAAAACCAGCAGAGGCTGAGCACACCCCAACCTTTAGCCTCCACTGCCCCTTGGCCATTTGGGAGGTGTCAGAAGCCCTTGTATTCTCTGGGTCGAGCTCAAGTGCCACCTTTCACAAAGCCTTGAGCACCTGCTGGGGGAGCAGATGCGTGTTAAGGAAGGGCTCAGCCTCAGCTTTCACAGCTGCAAACTGCAGAAGCAGAGCCTGTCTCTTTGGCCTTCTTTTGTGCCCCCGAGAGAGGTCTTTGTGAAACTGCTGTATTCCAGCTCTCATGCTCAAGTCAGTAAGTGGCCCAACCAAGAAAACAGCACTTTTATTTGAAGAGTGGAGAAGAGAGGAACAGGAAGAGAACAAAACTCTAGAAGCAAATCAGAGCCCAGAAATCCTCACGGGTCCTTGCAAAATTGGTCACAGGCTCAGCAATTACGGGAGGAAATCTAACATTTCTAGAGGGTTTTGTCATTGTTGTCGTATTCTGTTTTTCTTTCACATGTGTGTTTGTGCCTCTCTGTTAAAATACAGGCCTGATTCATTCCAAGCCCTCTAGCTCCGCATGGCCCCTCTGAAAGGCCCAGGGCTTTTACAAGTCAGCAAAGCTCTCCTCATTGCAAATGATTCACCTCAACAAACGTCACTGAGAAAAGCGTTGCTCGTAGGGCTACTTGTGGGGATCCGATGAAGGAAACATCTGGATCCTGCCCTGTGGGGGCAAACGATTTAGGGAGACACAGGCATTGCCCTCTCCTCTAAGGAGGACTCTGAGAAGTGCTGAGCCGTTAAGCACTGAGCCTCTTACCGTACAGAGAACTGAGTCTGAGACTCAAAAAGAAATCGAACAAAAGGGCACTCCGAGTGGAGGAACAGCCTGAGCGAAGTCCTAGAAAGGAGAGTGCTTGGTACACATGAGGCACATTCAATAAGAGTTTCTCCAAAGGACTGGACGTTGAATATGTCCATGTTGAACATGAACTCAAGACCAGAGCGGCATTAAGAGCTGGAGGCATTTCAGGGCTTCCTTTGAGAAGTTTCTTGTATGAGAAGTTTTAGAATTCGGAGAGGGGCTTCAGAGAGGGTTTACACCAATCTCTTTCTTTTAAAAATGAGGAAATCAAAGTTCCAAGGTCACATGGTAGGTCCGGAAGTGAGGTAGGAACTCAGAACCCCTCTGAGAGGCAATCACATTGAATTTAAATGCATACCATTGTAAACTACGTCGTCGTAAGGGGTTAAAGCAGACTCAACATGGCCATTAGCTACTTCTGCACCAATGCTACTAGGAGAGCAACAGAATTTAGACCCTTGAGTTGCCGGCTTCAGTTCTGAAGGCTGAGCTGGATCACTTACCAGCTGCGGGACCACAGCTGGGTGCTACCATTCTTGAGTCTCCATCTCCTGCTCTGCGCTATAGGAATGATAATAGCAGCTCTATTTCAGAGTGGTTATAAAGATTTAGTGAGACCCTGTACCGAAATGGGTCTTACCAAGGTCATCAGTGACCTCCCAGTAGCCAAATTCAATGGGTATTTTTTTGCCCCCATCTCACTAGGCCTCCTGTCAACATTCCCACCCACGTGGTTCCTAGGCTGACCTCCTCTCCTGGTGTGACTTCTTCCTCTCTGAATACTTTGCGGGCTCCTCTTCTACGCAAATTCTAAATGTTGGCCAACCTCAGGGTTTGGTTCTATATCCTTTCACCTTCTCTAGAAACACTCTTTTCCTTGTTGATACCATTTAAACCCATTGGTTTAAATACCATCCAGATGCTGGTAACACCCACTTTTATATTCTCAATCTTATTTCTCCCATGATCACTAGGCTCAAATGTCAAATACCTCCATGTCTAACGGAGATCTTCATGTGGCTATCATAAAAGAGTCTCATGCCAAAAATGTGTGAAAACAGAACCTTCCATTGCCCCACCTCCACGTTTGATTCTTCCCCATCTTGGGGAGGAAATGGTACCTCTACTCACCCATTTCTCAAGCCAGAGTCTAAGTTATTCATGACCCCTCAATTTCCCATTCTCCCAACATGCGTCAACAAGTGCTAAGGATTTCACTTCCGAGATTCTTGTTGGCTCTGTACGCCGTTGTTCCTTTCTGTAACCACCAGTGTGTGTCATCTTAGTGACAATGATTGCCTAAGGGGCCCCCCGACCCCGCTCTCGTACCTGTGCAGTCAGTTCTGCACACAGCAGCTAGAGTGACTATTCACAAATGGAGTGTAGATCCCATGCTCTGTGGTGCGCCCTGCAATGGCCTCCTCTTACTCTGAGAATAAAGGACAGAACCTGGCGTAGGTCTTACACATTCACCAGGATCTACTCAAAACACTCCTCTAGCACCAGCCTCTTCTTTGGTGACTGTGGCATCTCTCCTTGCCTAGTCCCCATTCCTGGGGTACATCGTGTTTGCTTGAGTCACGGCCTTCACATGTGTTGTTCATTCCTTAGGCAGAAAGCTCTTCGTCCTTACCTATTAAACACCCCAACTCTGGAGTCAAACTATCTACTGGTTGTGATGGACACCAGGCTCCTTGGGTACCTCGGTGCCCTGCTTTCATCATCTACACAATGGGGATAATGGCATCATCTCATATGCTGGGAATCCACATATGACTGAAATGAAGTGTGTAAAGCATTGAGAGTAGCACCTAGAATATATGAAACACTCAATAAATACTTGCTCTTATCTTTAAAAAATTATCATCTTTCAGCTCTTGGATTAAACATTACATCTTAAAGAGCCCTTACTGTAACCCTCAGTATAAATCTATTTGGTTTTCATAGGACTGACCTTAATAGGTCAGCAAATATTTATTTTGAGGCCCCCTGTCCATTTCTTTCCCTCGCAGTATACGCCAAGCTCTAGAGGAGAGGAACCTTGTCGGTGTGGCCTGTAGTCCTTGGAGCCTGGCACCAGAGCCGACACACACATGGCAGGTACTCAGTGCAACAGATGAATTATGTCCCCCCCAAACTCATATGCTGAAGCACTAACCCCCAGGACCTCTGAATGTGACTATATTTGGAGATACGGACTATAAAGAAGTGATTAGGTTAGAATGAGGTTGTTATGTAGGCCTTAATCCAATTATGAATAGTGTCCTTATAAGAAGAATTTCAGACAGAGACACCAGGGATGTGTGTACACGAGAAATGACCACACGAGGACACACAAGGGAGGCAGCAATTGGCACACCAAGGAGAAAGACCTCTGGGGGAACCAAACCTGCCAGCATGTATATCTTAGACTTCCAGCCTCCAGAACTATGCGAAAATACATTTCTGATGTTTAAGCCACCAAATCTGTGCTTTTTTGTTATGTCTCCTCTAGCAAATTAATACCTGCAGTAAACACGCACTAAACTGATGCCAACAGATGACCATGCCAGCCCAGCTCCCAACACATGGTAAGTGTGCCAGAAAGGTTGATTCTTGTTCTCGAAATAATGACGAAAGTGTAGTAATGACCCACTAGCAAATCCACCCAATGTACACTGCCCAGGTGACAAAGAAAAATAGTCTTGGTGGCACTTACTGCTTCGCAACTGTGATGCTGAAGTAAAATGTGGTTAATAAAGAAGATGTGAGACCTTCCTTTGTGAGCAATAAAATATTATTTGTAAGATTTATCTCTGTTTACTAATACATATTCACTGGAACTTGACCACTTATATCCAGACCCTTGGAGATAGAACACACAAGAGTAGGCATTTCATACTCAGTAAGCAAATATTTCTACAGCATGAGAGCAAAACTGGAAATAATGGATAGAGTATTGTAATCCCAATATACAAGCCCAGTTGCTTGTATAAATATATCCTTCGACATGGATGCATGTATGTTTAAGTGTCTGGGAATGGACATGTGAGATAAATCTGTGTATATATAAATCCAATTTTTCCACTGAACATGACCACACCATATACCATCATAGCATCTTAAATTAGGCATGGAACAGAGGTAGCCATAGGATCCCCATCTACCAAGCTGCCTTCAAAACAAGGCTTTCTATAGCTGATGTATATATATGCTACAGAAAAATGCTGAAAAGGAACAGTTGTCTAAAATCATGACAAAACTTCAAACCTTGGCACATTTTTCGACAGGAGCACCATTTCTATAAAGCGGTCCTTTATGACAGAGCTTCCTATGACTGCAGCTAACTCAGCAACTTACTGGCTCATAATATGAAACAGCATGTATATTGATTCTTTTAATAGATGCAGAAGTTACAACACATGATCCCTTTAAAAGGACTATAAAGAATCACAAAGTTGATCATTCTGTGGTGAGGTCTCCCTGAAACAGCCTCATCTGTGGGAGAAAAGGTAGGTGAAGGTTCTTCTGAAGAAAACTCTCCTCTTACAACTGATTATCTGCTGAGGAAGACAAATATAAATGAAGCAATATAATTAAGTATCTTATAGAAATAAGGAGACATGAACAAAACCAAAAACGCCAGAGAGGTTTTGCATCACGTATCAACTCCCTTCAAGCAGCTGCTGCTGCCTGGAGGGTTGTATCAAGAGGTCTGAGCTAGGCAGGAAAAACTCTCGCGGTGGAATCATGATGTCTGCGTGGGTGTGAATCGGACAGTAGAAGACGCCTACTGTGTAATGTCTGTTCTGGAACAATGTCTCTGCGGTTCCTTCTGGTGTTAACCTTCTATTCCCCTCTTCTCTCCTCGTCCATCACTTCCATCATGCTTGTGGTTGGGCTGAACAAGTGAGAATCTCCTGAGAATCCCAACCTGCTCCTCTAGGATAAAGTAGAGCAACTGGTCAGCCTTAGGTTTCAGTATCAGGGCTTTCCATCCAGTGGTATGTTAACTATGTGTGGATTTGATATGTGCATTGGAAAACAATAGCAAAGTGCTGACTGTCACTCAAGTAATTGGACCAATAGACAAGCTGAGGTACTGCTGGAGACTTGGATTTGTGAATGACCTGCAGGTCCTCTCCTCTGGTAGGACACACACACACGAGGCAACAGCAGTACAGTCCTACTGGCATGTGGAATCTCCACCACCAGAGAGCGATGCACTGAGGATGGCCCCATGCTGTGCCCCACGCGTGGGACCGTGACGGCAATCATTATCATCACCAGTTCCTTCTCCAGTTCTTTGCACCTCTCCACCGTCGCTGTAGTGCCTTTTAATGACGCCTTACTAAGGATGGTCAGTGTGCCAAGACAATGAGCAGGGACTATTTCATTTAATCACTTCCTTCACCGGACCTATAAGACATGGTTGCCTCTACTTTATAGATAAACATGGTTTACAGAGCAACTTGTAAGTAGAAGATTCTAGCAAAAGTGTTCTGACCTGAAACCCACGTTCTGGATCATTTGGGATGCTAGCTCTCACCTCAATGCAGGAAGCATGAAGCTATACTGGGGGAGGTGAAAGATGGCACAAAAGGTAATCTGGGTTATGACTCACTCATCCATCCATTCATTCATCCATCCATCCATGCATCTGTCCGTTCTTCCTTCAGCAGATAGTCCTCATGCACCTATTACTGTTTGGCACAGAGTGATGAGCAATACAGAGGAGGCCCACGACCTCACAGAGCTCACAGTCTAACGGAGGAGCAGACATTAATCGAGACATGACCATGCAATCACAAACTGAAGTCACGCTCTGAAGGAAAGGAATGCAGCTCAATGGAAGCGCGAGATGAAGGAGCTGGGCTTAGGCTGGGAGTCATGGCTAAGAAAAGGAGGTCTGAAGTGAGAACTGATGGCCAAATGAGCATTAGGTGGAAGAGAGTTGGGGAGGATGGGAGTAGACCACTGAAGAGGAGAGACTCACTATGCAAAGTCCAGGGAGGAAGGGGGACGGAGAGTTCAAGGCCACTGTGGCTGGAGCATGTCAGTGAGGAGAAGCGGGATATGAAAAGAACTCGGAGGTGGGCAGGAAACAGGTCACAGGAAGGCTCCTATGGAACAGCAGCAGAAACCTTGGACGGATCTGAGAGAGAGAGAGAGAGGGAATGGGGCTGGGGGCATTTGTGTCTTTTCATAATAACTCAGACTTTAGGGGGCATGAATAAAGTGGGAAGCATGGTACAGCCAGAATGGAAATACGGCAGCCAGGATAGAGGTCACTTAGCGGTGCACATAAAAGAAGTTGGTAGCTTCAGCTGGGGGGCAGCAGGGTGATGAGGAGCAATGGATAGGTTTGAGAAACAATGAGGTGAAATCTAAAGAATTTACTTTGGGAAGATAAAGAAGCTGGAGGAATCGAGGATAATCCCGAGGATTCTGACCTGGCCCATTGGGTTGTGCTGTTCACCGATAAGAAACTTCAGGGGTGACCTTCTTGACTCTAAGGCACCTTTGGGTCCCCTCGTGGAGAGGCCCTCTAGGTCGTTAGGCTATAAAGGCTCGGAGTGAGAGAAGAGGTCTGGATTGAGATGCTGAGAGTCAACTGTTTAGATAGAGATGATTGGCAAGGCCCTTGGGGACTGAAAGGCAGGGGCATGAGGAAAACAATGTTCATGGAAAATGGGGCAAAACATGCTTCTCGGCCCCTACATCCCTCTGATCCACTTCTTCCTTTTGGTATGAGTATCTGCAGCTTGCTTTCTCTGCCACTTCAACAGAACTCTCTATTTTCTTCTACATTTCCCTTGGTTCCAGTTTTAAAAACAGCTTTGCATATCTGTGTTACACTGTGTATCTCTAGAGCTGCGCCAGTTTTGGTGAAGTGAGGAGGGAATCTATCACTAGCCGTCAGATGAACCCGATGAGACTCCAAGTGGTCAAATGGTCCTGACAGCTAACAGCAGGTAGCAGGTTAAACCCACTCAGTAGGAACACATTCAGTGGAAATCTCTCTGAGCCTCCATGATGATCTTTGATGCCTTCATATCATGAATGCCAGAAGGTTTAAAGTTGGGGTGGGGGGACTGGGCTCAGAATTTGATACCTAAAGGATTTCCCAAAGTTCAGTTTTAGGGTGGATAAAATTCACCATGACTCATTGGAACATTCAGAGATGTTAGAGTCAGGAGCTATTAGAGCCATTTTTTCTCATCTTCTCAACCAGATAGGCAGTTATGGAAATGTCAATTTAAAGATGAAACCGTCCCCAAGGGTGGAAACTCCTAGAGACATGAAAATACAACGCATGTGCCAAGTAGTGAGTTTAATTATTTAATTAGGAGATACTAAGCACTCAAATTGAACCAGTAAATGTATCTACAAGAAAATCATTTCATTGTCCTCACAGCCCTCTAGTACATCTTTCACATTATCTTAAAACCCACTTACTCGTATTTTTCTGATGTTAGGCGATGAGCTTCTTGAGAGACAAGACAGTGGCTTCATTATATATATATATTTAATATCCTCCAGGTCTAGCACAGTGTCTGACACATAACAGATGAATTAATGCAACCACTTATACAAGTCCTTCTCAATTCATAGGGGAATCATTCCACAAAAGAGTTTGAAGTTTTTAAAAAGTGACACCATGGTGATGTTCCATTAAAAGGCTTTTTGAACCAAAATGCTCAATCCAGCAGCCCTGACCACATCCAAAACAAAAGAAATTCTATCATTTGTATCTTATTCTTCAAAGCCAACCCATAGAGTGAAATAGTTGAAAAGGAATATTGAAGTGCAGAATAGCACGAGCCTTCTGCTTTGGGGCAAACATGCCATCTAATACAGTAGAAATACTTGCTGTTGTCCTGTCTCATTTTCCTTTTTTTTGTAAGAGAAATACTTTCTGCAAAGTTTAGTCAAAGCCAAAAGAAAGCATAATCTATTAATATTAAACTGGTCTTTTTCATGACCACCTTCATTTACTTCAGGTAATTCTAAATGTCAATCAAAAGTTGTTACAAACAGAAAGTCCCAGAAAGGAACTATGGCATTCGTGTGGTTGGGGATCTGCTAAGGAAGGATAAATCATTACTGTAGTAAGCAAAAGCATGGCTACTGAGTTCCTGAATGACAGAGTTTAATCCCCAGGCTTATTCATTTCAAGGTTATAGAGCTTTCTTCCCCTCCATTGTTAAAGAGACATTTAAATGTGACGTCTCCTCTAACCTTGGAAGAAAATGATGGAAAACAGTGACTATTTTCTCAGTACAAATTTCATTTTCCTTGGAAGTTTTATTTAAATATTAAATTTCAACTTAAAGCAGTTGTTCACATATGTGCTTGCTAGTTCAAGAGCAAAAACATATGTGGGAAGGAGGATAACCATAAAAGAAAGAAATAGAACAACTAAATCCATCTGTTTTTTCCAATATACATTAAGCATGTATTTTGCATTCTGTGTAGGACTCAAGACTGCCTGGGTAAATATGTTTCATTTTTAACAATCCAGGAATAGCAAGAAAAGCAAAAGTTTTGGTAGTAGTAAAGGTTTTCTGGTTTTAGACTGAGTCAAATGACCCAAGGCTCCAGCAAATTTATTCATAGAGCAAGTCTGAATTCTAAGGGTTAAAACTAGTATGGGTAGTTTCTTAGATTATCCACAATTTTTCTCTTTTCCAAGAAAGACAGACAGACAGAGAATGAGAATGAGAGAAAAACTAACCTTTACAGAGAACCTACCATGTGTCAAAGACCCAAGAACCACATTAGAAGCTTTCATAGTCATAACCTTATTTATCCCCCAAAATTACGTAACTGAGATTCACAAAAATGAAGTGGTTCTCCAAAGATTATCTACTGAATACATGTAGAATCCTAGTTTCAAAGGTAGATCTCCTGGACTCTAAAATGGGTTCTATTTCCATAAAGCTAGATACTACAAATTGGGAAAAATGATTCATCCTTCAAATATCTTGTGAAGAAAGAAATGAATGAAGTTTTCGCAGGAACATGGGCACGTAGATTAGGAGAATCCAATTTAAAATGTTGGCTATGACTTGGTAAACAGATGTATGCCACTAAAAAGTCACATTTTTCATCATAATAGTTTGCTGTATGTTGGCAGAGATGCCAGGAAAGCTGTTTTTATATAACAGAAGCACAGCTGGTTAAAAAGGGAATAAATCTGGTCAACTAAGATTTTTAATTCACTTAATGCCAACTATCTGTATGAAACAGTTTTCAAAATAGAGCAACCCAGAATACATTTTTTTTGTATTTAATGATTGAAATTTTTTGGCCAACCTCTTCACTATTAGTCTTCTTATCAATTCATGGTAAAAGCAATAATACATGGTGCTAAAGTTGACATTAGATCCTTGAAAATTCCTTTTCACAGAGGTATAGAAAGAGAACATTTGAAATGAGCCGGAGCTCTGGGTGTATTTCAGATATGACATGCCATTCATGTCCACATGTTCTGGGCTCCATGAACAATGGGCTGTGTGGACCACACTCATTATATATTAGCCTATTATTTTTGTATAATACACGTCAGCTGATAACGTATGTTCACATCCATAACCTCATGTAATGGGGTAGTTAAATCATTTCCAGAGTGTAGCATAAAACTAATGGTGTTTATACTTCACACATAAGGTTAGTTACTTAGGAACTTTTTCCTAAGGTTTGGTCAACTAAAACAAAAGTCTTTTTCAGGTTTATTTATAAATTACTTTAGGAAGGCCCCAACAAAGCCCCTGAAATCAAGTATAACAAAGAAACAGCAGCACGCAAATACCAAACCTTTCGCAAGTATCAAGGGAGGACACACATTTTTACCTACTCCCAATTAAAAGTGCCATCAGTTTAGAGTTCTGAATTTAAGTATTTATAAAACTGATCACATGATGCTGAGTATAAATAGCAATTCCAGTGTGCCTAAGCAGAAACTAGCACACTGTGTATGTATAATTATTCAGTGTTAGTATTTTTATAAACTCTATATATCATACCAAAACAAATCAATATAATGCCACCAATGTGAATATCATTAGGCTCAGCATCTTAAACTCAGCATGAAATCCAGCAGACCATCAATTTGAAAGGAAGAAATTCAACATCAGTTCCATAAATCAAACTAACATGAGGATAAAAATCTATTAGAGCAAAAAGTCTTACTCAGGAGAAAATGGTGTTCTTGGAGGGAAAAAGTAGGTTTGTGATACTCTGCTCTGAAATCTTAGGAAATATCTAATTATAGGAGGGTTTTAGGGCAAGTAGATCATAGAGTTAGCAGAACAATGCTTATCTATGACAGAGATCATAATGTTTATTTTTGTTAAAACACTACTCCCCAAATTTGTAAGGTTTTAAATTGTCTCACAGAACACAGCATAATATATGATATATGGATGCAGGTATATACATTTATAGGGTGTATAGACTCCATTAAGGAGATATATCTGACATATACACATGCATATATCTGTGGGGCTATATATAATTATATACTAAATCTCACAGAGCTATAGAAATATCACCCTGCTTGCTTTATACATTTACTATAAGAGAATATTATTTAAGAGATGACAGTATTTTTTTGTTTGTTTGTTTAGCTTAAATTATTTTGTCTCTTGAAGAATTGTGTCCTCTTGCAGCTAGAGAATAAAATCTCTTGGTAGCAGAACAGGCTCAAAGAATTTACATCAACACATCCACAAGTGACGAGCTTTCTCCCACCCTCTGTGAGGGTGAGGGGTGTGCTGACCTTGCGGTTTTTTCCAACCTGGCACTGGGGCTGCTTGGGTTTATCAGACAAAGCCAGTCCTCCACATGATTCTTAAAAGTGGCTTTTTAACCAGCAAGTGCCACTTGTGGCCCACATAACTAAATTTATATTAAAATTGATAACCAAACTATCTATAAATATCTAAAATCCTTTTATCTACAAATAGAACTGGACCATCGGAGAAGAAGTTGAATCAGCTTCGAATTGCCTCTTTTCTGCTCTGTCAAGAGAGATGATCAAGCTAGAAAGAGCAAACCAAATTCAACCCAGAGAGACAATGGCCAAGATAGCCTGGGACATTAGATTGTAAGGGAGCCTGTCATTGTTTTAAAGGCCTTTCTAGACTGGATGTGTAGAAAGAACTTGCAGATTATATAAAAATGCTGAGCTGATGTGAAGGTGTCTGAGGAAACATCACCATGTGGGAAGATGCCCAAAGAAGGATAATCCGAGCCCTTGCAGAAAAAAATGCTAAGCTGCTTTTGAGTGAGGAATTACCATCATAAGCCAGGGTATCCAAACAGAGATGGCCGTACTCCACGACCTTCAGTTGGGTAAATATGAAGATGATGCTCAAGGGCGGAAGCACCCCTTTCTCAGTCTCCAGGCACGGGGCTTGGAGTGGAAACCTGGACTAGAGTTCATCCTCAATTCCACTTTGGCCGGGCACTTCCATGTGGGAAATAACTCATGCAACCAGGCACAGCTGTCCCTACTCTAAATATTGTGGAACCATAAATGCTCCTTTACCCAATTAACTAACTACAGCTTGACAAAACTGGATAAAATTCTAAAACATGTTATTTTTACATTGTTGGTGGTAATGCAGCAAAGATGTTCCTTAATGCTCAGGATGGGGCCCAGCTGTACCTCAGTTTCTGTGTTTGCACGATAAGCTTGGTAGATGCCAGGGAGGCAATAAAATACAAGGTAGGGTATTTAGTTTACCATAGGTCTCTTTTAGGGAAGGATAGGGAAGAAAAGACTAAATGAAAAACATGGGAAAGAGAGGAGAAAGGAGAAAAAGGAGGAAGGGGGGAACTATGAAAGAAAAAAATGACAAGAAATGAGACAGTTTAGTAAACAAAAAAAGCGGAAATCAAGAACTAAGGGACAATAACGGTATGTCTACAAAAGGCATGACATAGCCTCTCATAGCAGCCTTGGGAAAAGTGTCATTTCTATCCAACAGAGGAGAATACAAGGTTTGGGGGTAGGTGGGTAGTTTTCTTGTTTATCTGGTGGGACATTGGAGTAAGGAAAAATATCCTCTCTCTTCCTAGGGAGGCATTTTTAATGTATACAGAGGGCCGGGGAGGGTAAAACTGCTGTAGGCTGTCCCCACTGCTAACCTCAACTGGTCCTTTCCTGCGAAGGTCAGATGTCTAGGATGACGTCTGCAGCAGGAGATGAGACCATACATTTCAATGTGATTTCATAACATCAACGCAGGGGTTTTGATAAAGGGAAGACCTGCCCACAAAGAGGGCAGGGGCCTTTGTGAACTTTAAGCAGCTCAGGAAGCTCAGACCTATTTAAAATGTATTTTGGACTCAGGATAGTGAGCTAGTGGAATAAAACAAAATTATAATAAGAAAAAAAACAGAGTTGTGCCCTCAAGATATCTTTCGCAGGAAGGCTATTCCACCCAGAGGTAACCCTTCATCTCTTGATTCCAAAGATCACATAGAAGCACCCACACAGCACCTCCAGTTACAGCTCTGTGGTTTTATGCCAATGTCCTCTGTCCTCTAAGAGACCCACAGAAATGGTGTCTCAACACTTTTAATCTATTACTCCTCGTTAAGCACATTAGCTACTCAAGCCAGGAAAACACCATTGCAGGTCACCATTTGCCAAAGTGCATTTCCACAAACGCTCAGGGCTCTCGATGCCAAAACGTACTCTATGAGCAAAAGGGCTTGCTGTCCAATCTGAGATGCTGGAGTTAAACAAGGTTAAAGTTGTTTATTTAAATGCTACATTTCTCAGAGCCTGTAGGATGCCCATGCAGCCTGCAAAGGTCTAAGAAAGGAACCAAGAATTCCTAGCATTTCCCAAACATTCTTCCCCTGGGTATCTCCACCTTTTAATATTGCTAAGCATCCCCACAGACCAGTGTTCTGTCAGACACATTTTGGGAAAGACGTAGGCAAACAAGAGGTTGGTTAAATTGTGGGCAAAATCCATGTCCCATAATTTGCTTACGCATTAAACTTTTTGCACAAATGCTTTACAGGCCGTGTATAATCACCTCCCTTCATGCATATGAACAGAAGTCCTTT
This sequence comes from Manis javanica, assembly GCF_040802235.1. Classification (NCBI taxonomy): domain Eukaryota; kingdom Metazoa; phylum Chordata; class Mammalia; order Pholidota; family Manidae; genus Manis; species Manis javanica. The sequence continues at coordinate 8,635,896 of NC_133158.1, forward strand.
GTTTCTAAATCCACAGGGATGTGACCTGTTCTGTGCATTTTGATGGTGTTGCCTGAAGATGTCTAATGAGATTTTTTCTATTCCAAACTTCTTTCCATTATTCAAAAATAAAAGTTAATCATGTCCCATGTGATTCTTCAATTTCCTGCCTTTGTATGTGGTAGCAGTCTTTAAGTGAAATTCCTTAAGAGTATTTCTCAAAAAAAAGCTTTTACCCACATGGAGCATTGCCCAAACCTCTGTATTTGGGGACTCGAATATGAGGTAGGTAGAGAAGTAAATGCCAATGCTCCATTAGTCATAATGCTTGGATTGTACGCTGACCTCTGCTGTACTCTGCTCTCTCGGAAGCCCTTGTTTGCTTTGCAGTTCACCAGAAGCTCTGGTTAAATAAATGTAAAACTAATGGAACAGGAACCGTGCTCTGTATAATTTGGGGCCATTACCAGCTTTCTACTTTATTTGTATCCTTGTGTGTATTCGCGGCGTTTTGTTAAGTTCACCTGAGGGTATTTCCCTCAGCAGGGATAAACTCACAGTGCCTTTAAGGTGACTTACATTAGTAGAGCTGTATCATTTGCACTAATATTTCCAGCAGTCCCCTCAAAAGCAGGTATTTTCTTGACAGTAAAGCAACAAACGAGACTGCAAGCCAAATACTGCAGAGTCCACTTCAATTGTCTCTAATAGGCTCAGCCAAAGGATCATGGAAGTTAACCAACCCTGAGAATTTTAGACATAACACCTTCCTTGGGGAAAACCATTTCCAAAGCCTGTCCTTTCAAATGCACATCTCCGTACAGGGAACCCTGCCTCTCCTTCCCGTCCCACCCAGGACAGGACTGAAGAAGGTCCCTTCGCTGACCCTCTCTCCCTGACTGGCCGTGGGTCTCATTCATTCCCGCCTGACCACGGGGCTCAGCTAAGGCTGCCGCTCCCCCCAAGTTTACCCCGGAGAGGACGAAAAGGATGGCCTCTAGGAACAGATGGCCTTTTCAAGGGAAAGTAGTCACATTTAAATACAAATAAATGTACTGTAAATAATGGCCTTAAAGGAACTTAGGTCTTTAGGGTAAAAATATGAGAGCACAAGATACTATTCCTTAATTACAGAAGGTATTTTTTTTCTCCCCTTGAAGACAAAAACCAATTCCTAATGAAGTATAATGAATCGTAAAGAGGCACCAATCGTCATTCCAACAGATGTTTATTGATTCGTGTTGACGGAACACAAGCACGAGTGAGCGTGGCCTGCTGCCGTCAGTACGTGGTGGGAAGCCGAACCGGCTCCCCCTCATTATTTTACCTTCACAGACAAGCTGACAAATCTATTCTGTCACAAGCAGCTGTGTTCTTATTTTTAAAGGGTTGGCTTACAAGTAAGAAAGCAAGTGGAGGGAACCGCCTTTTGGTGTCCAATGTGTTATCTGGCAAGGACAGATTGTTTTAGGGTGCAATGGAAAAGATTTTTAATGAAACTACATTTCAAATGCGCGGCATATGCTTGATTTTCCCTTCTGCTACTCATCCTGCCATTTGTTAATTTTTGCTACTGTTGTTCCCCTGGACTCCTAAATTTTCACACAAGCTGTCTCGTCCGGCACTCACACAGCTTGGGGTGAATTATCTCTTGGGTTGCAAAAACTCACCACGTACGGACGGTAGCAAGCCACACTTGCTCTCCAGTCTTTTGTTTTTTTGTTTTTTTGAATTAATTTCCAGATTCCCACATCTAACCAAGGTTCACTGGTAAACCAGTTGACTGAATGACCAGGGAAGAAAAAAAATAAATTCTCCTGTTAGTCCTCAAAGGCCCAGAGTCTGAAAATGGGACTTCAGGGTAGATGTGGGCTATCGGCCACCTCAGCCACACACAATTGCCTGGCTGCAGCCCCAAGCAGAGGTCTGGAGAAACTCTGAGATTGGAATTGGGGCAACATTTTTTTCCCTTTAACGACATAATGTCTCTTATTAATTTAAATAATTCTTTCAGAATGATTCTGTGGCCCAGTTAAATAAAGTTCAAGGAAATGAATTTCAGTCTTCAGCAATCGTATTTTGAAAGGAGTCAGCCTTACAAGATTAAAAAATAAAAATACAGAGAATAGAAACTCTTTGGAGAGCAGATGTTTTCAAAGAAGCAAGAATATTTTTCTCAAAAATGTGCACACACCTGGGAGAGGGGCAGCCCTCTTATTATCTGTGGTGAGAAGATCTTACAATGAGAATCACCTTGTGTTTAGAGTCTAAAGACATGAACACCTGTGTGTGGAGGGTCTTGGTTCAAGGGATGATTTCAGGAAAATCTCATCAATGGATGGGTTTATAAACTCTTTGGTATCCAACCTCATTTCATGATCAGTCAAGGAGCCAGGAGGGAATCATTTTTTTTATGCAGGAAATAAGCTGAGACAGTTTGCCAAGAGCGGCAGGGCATACCCAGCATTCTTCTATAACATGGGCATCATTAATGCAGAAAAGGGTCAGTGCAGGCTCCTTGATCAGCTCTGGACTCAGATTTCTCATCTGTAGGTGGTTCTACTCATTACTAGTGTGACTCCGGGCAAACTAAGTGAACTCCTTAGGTTCAGGTACCTCTAACGTAGGCATGATTATGCCCATTTTAAAGGTCACTGTGCAGATGAAACGAGTTACCACAGGGCCTAGCACAGTAAGGACACATTAAATGACCACAAAATACAATCCTATCTATCACCAACGTCAATTCCTCCAACTCATTTCTTCCATGCTGTTGGCCTCCAAGGCCTTAGAGGGCTTTAGCCTGTCTGTGGTTGGCACTGAGCAGACATGGCAACCTCGGTCGCTGCTCATCAGCCTTGAGCAGAGGGCAGTCTCCACCACTTGGTCACTGGGAAATTGCTGCCTGTGTGAAGTGCCCTGCCATTATTATGTAACTTGGGGACATAGCAAGATGGCACTGGTGTCCTCGTGAGGATGGGCACTCAGAACCAAGGTGTCACAGCCATGTGTGTGGCTGGCGAAGCTCAGCTGTGACACTCAGGTAAAAAAAAATACTCTGGAGTTACAGAATGACTTGGTGGCATATTTAAGAGGCTGGATAAGCCCTGAATGGGGCCTATGAAACCTAGGGCCACTTCACTCTGGACCATAAGACCACCACTGGCACCAGCTCGAGCGTGTCTTCCGTGAAGAGCTGGGGACACCAGAGATGCTCAGTCCACCAGCCACCTCAAGTCTCGTTTCCTGGCACACTGGCTGGGAACACATCTGTGTTGTGGGCACATACAGCAGTGATCTACAAACTACAATTTGATGGGTCAGGGTGCTCATTGTCCCAAAACCTCTAACCTAAACCTTAGAGGGCACCAGTCCCACAGTTGGGCCAGTCAGTTCTTCTCTGCATCCACTGTGGCCCAGATTCTGAAACATTCAAATTCCCTGACCAGTGAAATCCAGGTTCTGTGAACCCACAGCCCTAGGTCTTGGCAGTAAGGCAACCTGGGTTTGGGCCCCTCTGCTCATGCAGCTACCTGTCCCACAGTGTAAACAACCAAGTCCCTGTCTCTTCACTTGGTCCAGGTCCCAGGGTTCTTGTCTTGGGGACACGGTTCTGCCTTGTCCTCTCGAGGTTCTCTAGGGGGCAAAGGAGACCAGTATGTGCCTCCCCTCCCCTGTGTTCCCATCACAATGGTACTTGTCCTTTGGTCTTAGTGCTGACTGGCCTCCCTCATTCCGTATCTTTGGTCCTGACTTCTCTCTCCCTTAACCCCATCCCCATCCCCAACTCCTTTATGGAGAGAATCCCACCCAGTTGAATGCCGTACCTTCCATCACCCCTAGCCAGACAGGATGTATCTCCCTTCTCTAACTCTTAAAGTACATGATTCCTCACTTCTCATCCCCACATAGTCATTAAGGATGGGTCTTTTCTTGCTGTCTAAACTATTCACTGTCTTCCAAACTCCTTTTACCTTATCTACTCATATCCCTTCTAATCTGTTTTCCATTCAAACACTACAGTGACATTATTGAAACACAAATCAGATTCCCTCACCTTCTGGCCTTTCAGGAGTTTCCCACTGTACTTGGGAAAAAGACCAAGATGCTAGACACAACCCAGGAGACCTTAGTTGGCACTGTTCATCTGTACAGTCTGACATCCTCCGTCTTCTCCAGTCTTGTGCTCCAACCACATCCTCTCTCCCTTGCCCCAGGGCCTTTGCACATGTTCCTCAACCCCAAACTCCATTTCTCTCCCCATCTCTGCCTTTACTTAGTTAACACCTAGCCATCCTTTACATCTCAATTTAATCATCACTTTCTAAACTAGATCTCTTATGACCTTCCCAATTAGGTCCATTCTCCTTAACATCTTACAGCACTAATATGTTCTTTATATCAGACATCAGAGATATGATATTTTTGTATGCTTTTTATTAACTTCTAGCTGCCCTACTTGACTGTAAACTTCCTGAGTATAGGGGTCATGTTAGCTTTTTATCAACATTTCACCCCTAGGAGTTTGGCTAATCTGTTTAAGACTTGCTTAATTCATATTTGCCGATTGAAATTATTTGGGTTTAAGACTAGGTTTCATTTTCCTTCTTATTCTACCATTTTCTGGCACATAAGAGGGGCTCTATACCTGCTGTCTACCAACAAAAACATGGGTGTAAGTCTGAAAGCTCCCTGTTTATCCTACCAGCACCATGAAACGAGACCACAGTGACAATACTTCACAAGGCACTGTGGAGGCTTCAGGAGCAAAATTTTGGAAGGGAAAAAAAAAAACACACAAAAAAGGAAAACTAGCTTGTGCCATATATAAAGAAGAATATGGTCATCTTGGGCCACAAGGGCATTTCCCAACAACTGATATGGATTGCCTCCTAAGTGCTATAGCCACAGCAATTTATACCATCCCTAAAGGCAGGCCAAAGGGCACTGTTCTGACCCCTGAGTGTCACCACTGCCTGTTTGTCCATGTTGTACCCCAACCCCAAAATGAGAGATGGCTTTCTACAAAGGGCCCAAGAAAGAAGAAGAAGAGAGACGTTGTGTTCCCACCCTGTGCATGGTTTTGCCTCCATTCGTGTAGGACATCTAAGAGCCCTGTTCTCCACAGGGCAAAAAATTGGACATTGTCTTTCAACCTTGCTCCCAGATGTGGTGGTAGATGCTTCCCTTCCACGATCAAACTCCTACCTCGTGGCATTGGTGGCTGGTTCTCAGGCTCTTTTGGCCTCATCCTACCGACTGTTCCAATGCATAGGAAGCGGTTTCAACCAGCACAAGACACAAATACAGACAACTGTCTACCTCATCGAGGTCACGCTTCCTCACGCTAACACTGCCACGTATCAAGTGACACTAGCACAGTCAGCAAGCCTAGGGAAGGCTGGGTCCGTGAAGCACTGACTTCAGACATCGCCAAGTGGCTGTCCTGTGCGCAGCAGCCACGCTCAATAAATGCTATATCAGAAACTCAGGCTAAGAGCTGTATGTGACGTCAGGGGGGCGGATTCCAGCGTCATGTTCTGAAGCTGCCTCATCTTCAAAGGCTGAGGGGTGTGTGAAAATGGAGTCCAAACTAGAGAGGAGATACATATACCAGTGGGAAAGTTTTTTTTTAGGAACTTTGTCTTAAGAGCCAGGCAAAGACAAACACACCATTTATGCCATGGAGGCGATCATACAGCAAGAGAACTGGGCATGAGGAAGAGAAAGGCGGGTCAAACCTTAGTGTTCAATATCCCCATGCATACGCCGCCCCCCCCAAACACACCAGCCCCAGCACAATCAACCCACGTATGTGGGGCTTGAAATGTGCCTAGACTAACTCTATATTTACCTTGGTTCGGTATAAATATCTTAATTTCTGGGCTTGTCCTAGAAATACTGACAAGGGAGAGTAGATTTCAGGTGAGATTCAAAGACAAGTCATTTCAAAATATCAAGTGAAATGGTATCACTTAGTCCTCCACGGTGTTGAGAAACTTAGACGGAATGATGAAATCCTGACCCACAGAAGTCAGTCATTCAAACAGGAAAATGAGTATGCAAATGATTTTCCCCAACACTGGGAGAAATATTGTGGAGCCACACATGGACTGATGGCACAGTTTATGGGGAGCTCTTGACTAAGACTCGCATGCCACCAGACGTTCCCTGGGTGGGCCCGGCGGGAGAGTGACTGGCTGATCAGAGGGGTCTAAGAACCAAAAAAGTTTAAGAGCCTAGAATACCTCAACTCACCCATTTGGTAGATAGCACAACTGAGTCCCAGATAAACCAGGAGCCTTTCTCTCAAGATCATACATCTGCCAAAGGTCCTCACTTTGCCACTAGGCAAGTACCCCCCAGATTCTGGTCTGTTTCTTCCATCTATAAAGTGCTCTTTTCAAGCTACTTGGAGGGCTCTCCTTGCTAAGATGACTACAATTTATTCTCCCTTCTCAACATTTTGATTTATTTTTAGTGAAAAAATAGGCATTTCAGCAGCATTTATTTAAAATATGGCTAGCCTGCCATGCCAGCATCATGGACAACTCTAATCAAAGAATCTACTATCGGCCATGACAATAGCCAAGGAGAAGGGTCATAGAAAACACACATTTATGTTTCTAAGCTGCAAAGAGATTACACATGATGGCAGATAGGGTCTTCTCCCTGTATCGAGGTTGAACAAACAAACTGGATTTAACTTCACATTCTGATAAAAGCAGTCAAGGTGTAGGCATTGTGTCATGTAACATTTAAAAACTGGAATGTGAAATGCCCTCCTTAACAAATCTAAAGCAAAGAGCATCTCTCATGCCAGATACAAGCATAGAAATAGTTATCTGTAGCCCCAGGACAAAATACTTACACATACACATAAAAGGTCAAATAAATCATGGACACTGATTTTTTTTTAGGCCCCATTTCTAATAGCTCTAGTTATTCTGCCTACTAATTGATGGACACAATGGCAAAAGAGAGAGGAAGATAATAGGAATATTTAGAAAGTAGTGGTTAATTATCCATGTTCTGTTTTTAAGTATTAGTTTTTTTAGAAGGACAGTCATGAAATTACCAGGGAAGAATATCATCGGGTAAGTATACAGTGTTAATAAATAGATTTAGTGAATATTAATATGTGCCAGACACTCTGCTATATATTGGTTTTTCATGTACCATCTTGGTTAAATCTCACAATGACCATAGGGGTAAGTACTATTGTTAATTTCAGTTTACAGATGAGGAAACTAGGGCCCCAAAACAAGTTTAAACAACTTGCTCCCATTACAGAGCTAATACACTGAACTTGGACCTGTGTGCTCTTTCTTACTATGGACTATGGTCTTGGGCAACGAATCTGGGTGGGGGGTGGGGGGTCCTATCCTAAAGTGGTGCCTATAGGGCCACCTTATATGCCAATCAAGACTTAACTTAAAATTTAAAGTATTTCATTTCTTTCTGAAAAGGGAAATAGAATGGGAAACACCTCTATGCTCTAGTCAGAGCCTTAAATAATCACTCATGTATAATTGGCTATACCTATGACCTGAGTATCTAAAATATCCTTAGAAGTCCTACTATAAATATTAAAGACTAGACTAGTTAAGCAGGTAATTAGCTAGCTGTGCTCTTCTGTTCACCTCTTACCATTTCTACTTAGTTCTCTGGAACAACCCAAACCATTATCTAAGCAGAAGTCAATATCCAAGAGGTCTTTGTATGGACTCTGAGGGTTGTGACTTTCACCCTCTGAAATTACTATAAAAGTACAGCATAGACAGGTGTGTATTTTTCTCAGAACAAAGTCCAAAGCTTCTCATAAGGGCTCAGGACCTAAACAAAAAATAGGTAAAAACTCAGCGGCCTGAGTATTCGTAAGGCAGTATTTATTACCCAGGGTCCATTCCCCCCAAAAAAATGCATCAAGTTTTCAAATTATGAGGAGTGGTGGTGGGAAAGTGGGACGAAACCAGTGTAAACCTCATACTTGGACCTCTAACGGAACAGTGCCATCTGCACTGGGAGGCTTGGTGAGTCGGCCAATGGCGCCTCCGAACCACTGTGCGGAGCCCCTGGGGCACAGTTTCAGTTTCCTATTAAACATCTGAAGACTGTTTTGACCTATGTTGCTAAAAACGTCGCACCGAGACTGAGCCACCCCAGAGGCAGGACCCACCCACTCTTGCAAATCACCTTCTAGAAGCATCAGGCAAGATCCTGACCCCGGTTTTGCGGACCTGAAGAGCTCAGGATGAGAGAGGGCAGATCGTTTGTGCAGTTAATGCATCAACACCTACCTTATCAAAGCCAGAAACACATTTTTTAAGTTACTGTTTCCCTCGATGCTTTTATATCACTTATTTCAACATGTTCCTATTTCCAAGGTTCAGGGAAAACAAGATCCTTAGTCAAAAATATTTACAGTGGAGACCATCTAAGTGACTTGATAGTCTTGGGAGAAGAAAGCATTTTGCAAAATACCAACTATGGGAATAAAATAGTTTCGAGAAACCCTTGGGATGACTTTGTTTTCTATGGGTAACAAAATTCTTCCTAGATAGAAATATTTCAAGCAAGGATTTAAAAAAAAGGGGGTGGCTTATAAAGTCCATTTAGGATTTGCATGTCCTCATAGAACACTGCAGGCCAATGGGTACACTGAAACTCGAGACCAAGAGGAAATGGGGCTGCCCTGTGGGGCTTTTACTGCACAACTGAAGAAGGGGCGGGCCCCTTAGACTTCCACACTGCCCGTAGCTGCGGGACAGGAGCACATATTTGCAACAAGAAGCAAACTGAGAAAGTGGGTGTCACTGTGCTCCCACAGAAGGAGTGCCAGCGAACAAGAGCTGAATGCGGCGCCCTCCTCCTGGACGGTTCTAGCAACTGTGGGGGATGAATCAACAGCTCCACTCCTGTCCTTCCCAGCATATTAAGGTCGGCTGACAGCACTGTTCACCAAAGAAGGCTTAATGAGTCTGACAGGCGGCAAACACACCATACTGACTCTTCCCAATTTAGCAAATTTGAATCTTTTGTCAATTTTCTCTCCCCAGTGAAAAGATATTCTGCAACACCACTTAGGCTCACATTGCTCTTTCCCCAGTCTCCCTCTTACACCCTCTTACAGTATGTCGGACACTGTCAATGGAAACCGAAGCTTGCTAAATTAACTCATCATCCCAGCTAGGGATGATCAGCACAGACTCAGACATCGGCCTCAGTGTTCATTTCCCGTTTTTTTTTTGCCGACTGGGAGGAAGCTTCACTTCACGCCAGGGTGGGTAACTGAATGGACGACATGGGGTCTCTGAAGCCCTAGAAATAATACCCCAAAGCGTGCATTTGTGTTCTTCCTGTGCAGAAGAGAGCGGGGCCCTCGCTTTATCAGATGCAGAAAGGTTCAAAGCTTCTGCTTTCGTCAGAGGAAGTTCAAACTAGAGCCACAATGCTGCAGCCCCAGCTGCTCTTTGCAATGGTGGGGGTTTGCCCAGGGCAGGGGGATGGGGTGACAGCAGACAATGGCTTCAAGTGGTGGCGAAGCTCTCTGGGCCGCGAGGCCATCTAAAGAGCATCAAGTGCCACTCAACTTCAGTGTGGAGAAATCACGAGCAAGGGGGCCTGATGCCATGAGGATGTGAGGGATCCATTCTAATCCCAGCTGAGGGCCATTTCAAGGATGCTGGCGAAGGGCTTCAAGTAGGCGTGGGAGCAACACGGACGGCATGTGCGATCAGGCTAGGAGTCTAGATGCAGCCGGTTCTCCGTGTTGGCTGTCTGGAACAGGGGGATTTCCACCCTACAGAGTGGCACCTAATTTGCATGCCTCCCTCCGAGAGCAGCCCCTTCCCGCATGGTGGCATTTCTCCTCACTTCCTTACGTCACTACTTTGTTATGCTCACACCTCCCACAAGCCCTTCTGCTGGGAGTGAAAACAAAGTCCCTCTGGCAGCTTACATTCTGGGGTGTGAGTGTGTGGGGTGGGGGTGGGGATGGGTGAGACAAGAAACAAAAAGGCGATGTTCTAAAAGTAATAAAATAGGGCGACAGATCAGGCGGCTACACAGATGGGGTGGGGGCAGCTGTTTCAGCTCAGGGGCCGGAGAAGCCCGGGGAAGTGACGCATGGAGGGGGTGCTGATGGGGAAGAGGCAGCGCCTGGACACACCCAGGGAGCGAGTGCTCCAGGCAGAGAGACCCCCAAATGCCCAGGAGGAGGGGAGGGACCTGTGTATTTAGGGAACAGAGAAAAACGCCAGCGTGGCTACAAACATACTAGGAGAAAGAGGAAGTGAGTGAGAAGAGAGAGAGATGCAGTGCTGTGTCGTGACCCAGAAGGTGTATTTTATTCTGACAGACATGGGAAGCCATCAGAGGGTTTGAAGCAGAGGAATGCCATGAATTGGTCCTGTTTGAAAAAGGGTAATGATGGCTATTTCCCATCATTTCCAATGTGTGTTGACATTAAGTGTAATACTAACTACGAACCTAAAATTATGACGTACAACCGCCCCCCCTTCTGATAACAACAGTAATTTCTCCTGAAATTTTCTGTAGTTGTATTACCCAAGAAGCCTCTTTGGAATTTTAATTGTTATTCTGCAGGAACAACAATACTAAACAGAACACCACCAACAAAAATGGCATGCCCGTGATAAAATAAAATTGGAGCATGTTTAGTTAAGCAAAGTACGATAGGTTTCTTTACTGCAAAAAGATAAAAATTCTTAGAGCGTCTCATGGAAGTGGAGCTTAGCCGAATTTTATGGTTTATATTATTCCTGAATCCAAACAAATGCTTTTTATTTCATCCAAAGGATTAAAATGTCCATACAGGGAATGTCTCGATATTAAAGACGACTTAATGCTGTCTTGTCCTGAACTTCTCTATTTTGTGATAATTCCTGTATTTCTAGCAGATTATCTGGTTAAGACAACATGAGGCAACTAGAAAATGGGTCATTGCTACTGTGACAAATTCAGTATCCAAATTGCATTGCTGTCCTTGAACTGTGGCCTCTGGTTTCCTGCTGCAAATAAGTAGGCCATCAGTGGGGACCTGAAAAATCCCTTCATTATACAAAGATTCCCATGGTGGCAGGGCCTGGCTGCATTTTCTAACCTATAGATAACACCCCAGTGCCCGACAAGCTGCCCACATTACCGAAGTTTTATAGTACAGAACAATCTAAATGCCTACACGTTGAGGCAAAGTGATGCCCTCAATAATGAACAGTTCTAATGGAGCTCCTAGAATGATAAATGGTCAAATAGAGAAGTTAAACAAACATAAAACATTTCATGGGAAATTGCCTAAATATGCCAAATTAACCTTAAATGAACTCAGCAGACCTTCACCTCCTGAATCGACATTAATCATTTGCTGGAACTCAAGGAAGAGCCGGAGGTAGTTAATTTTAAATTATATTTTATGATAGCGGTACAATCCCCCAGGATTCAAGGTATCTATTATTTTACATTCTTGCCAGGGTCAGCAAAAAAACCCACTATTGATTGCTATTAAAAATCAGTTGACATTTCTTTTTGAACAGGTACTCTCGGATTGCTGAGCATGGGCTGATCTTACCTCTACCTAGTGACAATCTGAAGAGATAAATAGACTGTTCAAAGAGAGCTTTTCACATTACATTAGCTGAATAAATAGTGATGCATGGGGCTTCTTCCCTCAAGCACCGCCTGGGCTTGTAAAGATGAGAGCGAGGAAGATGGGGCTTATAAATCCTATTAGAATGTTTAAACACAAAATAACTCCCCTGAAGATCATTGTTTAAGAGAAGAGAAAAAAAAAAAAAGACGACACGGCCATTCCATCTTTCAATTTTAGCTTTTCAGGCACCAAAAAGGCCTAGAGTAAACCCCTGAGGTTCAGAAGTTAAATGGAATCACAGGAGGGAAAAAAAAAATGTGTTTCCTGATTTATAAGCAGCATATAGAAGGAAGAGGATGAGGGTGCTGTACTGCTCTGGCACAAACCATTGCAGGCAAAGAGAAGTATATTATCAATAACTGTTTTGCTCCGGGAATATTTCATCATGAGTTGTTGCCATCTTGAATCTGTTCTTCCATATTCTGTACTCCATTTTCAGTGTGGACCAGTTCTTACAGAATGGAAGGCACCAGAGTTAAGAGTCTGTAGCTGATGACTAATACATTATAAGAATGTAAATTGTGCTTCAAATATCATGCTGTCCAGGCACCACTGTACACAGAGAAGGAATGGGCTCTCCACAATGGCATCAGACACATCCCTGTTCTCTCAGAACTGTGATTCCAGAACCTCCCGGGGGCTTCCACAATTAACTGGCATCATCACCAAACCCGGAAGTTTCTGTTAGTAAATGAGAAACTGCAGCAAGCAAAAGATAACAGATGAGGTTCTGTGCATCAGGGGTTGCTCAGGATTCCTTCTGACAGGAAGCTGGGGGTGTATTTATTGGCTCACATAAGCATGCCCCAGGAACGGCCAGGCTGGGCTGGCACAGGCCTTTGCCTCTCTAGTTTTGGCGTCACTTTCTCAGAATAAGGATGACAGCCTGGCTGGGGAATGTGGATTCAGGAAGCTCCCAGCCTAGTAATCAGAGAGAAATGGCAGAATTTCCTCATCAGAACCAGAAAAGCCCTAAAGAAGCACAGGGAGGGGAGTTCTCACTTGGGTCAAGTGTCCGTTCCTCTATCACCCTTGTGGCCAAGGGGGTTGAGGACAAGTAATCTGATGAGAGAGGAAAGGTTACCAGGATGACCAGAACCTATAGCCTCCATGGACTGGAAGGACAAGGCACAGAACACATATTTATGAACTCTGATTAACCAAGTATGCAATGTGTCAGATGCTTACAGGGTCAGTATTACGTGACTTCCAGGTGAAAAATTCTTTGCCTCTGATTCAGTAGCATGCTACACTTAACATACCAAGATAAAATTCCTGAGTCACTGACAGCTGGGCATGCTTTACTGAATTGTTTTCTCAAATGTGGCAGCAGATATCCTGAATTCTTCATCTTTGCTCCTTATTGTTTTATTTTACTATTTGTCTTAGACTGGGTTCCCCCAAGCAGGCCCAGGGACAAGAATGTAAGTGCAAATGAACTATGTGAGAGATGCTCTCAGGAAGGCCCCTTAAGGGAGTGCAGGAAGTTACATGGAAGGGAAGAAAGCTCTTTCAAGGTATAGCTGTAAGTTCATTTTTGCTTTGAGCAACTAGGTGTCAACCCTCTGGGAGCCTCCAGGTGACAGCATGGGACACGCTTCCAAGTTTTGCATTGGAGAGCAAGCAGGCTGGAAGAGCTACCTTCCACCTCCCACTGGTATTGGCTGAGGCTCCTCTTGGAGATCCATTAACTCCCCAGCACGTCAGGTCTCCTCCCTGAATTGGTGGGATAAATTCCTGCAATAGGGGGAAGGCACTTTATACTAAACAGAACAGCCCCAGCATGCACAAGAAAGATTAGTCTCAGGGGATATGGCCAACACACACAGCTTCAGCTATTACCAGTAATACATATTTATGAAAGTATGCATTCATTTATTCAGCAACTATTTACCAAACTCCTATTATATGTGGGTATTTTTCTAGGTGCTAGGAATACACTGAGGAATAAAACCAAGATTACAGTCTTATTTAATACCCAGCACAACTGGGCTGGACAAATGCAAATCCCGTGGGCTACATATCACAATCCTGTTCACAACTTGAGGAGTGGTCCCTATTTTTAAGGGTAGTAGCAAAGTCATCAGTATTGGGCTTTCTCATCAGGTGTGCTGAGTTCTGTGATATAGTAACAAACTTGAATCAAGAATTGGAACAAGCAGATGGGTACTGGAAAAAAGAATTTCCATTACAAGACAGTGAGATAAATTCTGCTTTCAAAACTCTTTTGGGACATCTTTCCTCTGGTGGCTTGTGCCCAGAGGCACTGCAGAGTCGTCTGCTCTAACTCTGGCAGCTAAGCAGGGTATGTGACTTCTGGACGTAGAAAGAACTAATGGTAATTTGACCACCTGGGGATTAAACTGGCACTGGTGACTTCAAATGTGCCCTGCAGAAACTAACTGACCTCCATTTCAAACACAAAGTTTTCTGCCTTCCAAATGATAGAAAATTCCATTTTATCTATATTGGCCAGGTAAAGTAGAGTATTTGCCAAAACTCTAGATATGGGGAATTGTTTGTAAAAACCTTACAGTATCATCAAATGCTGCTTTAAACAAACTATTAGACTATGTGGTCTAGGTAAAAGAAAAGCTTTTTTCCACTCTGAAAAAAAAAATAAACAAGTAAAACACCTTTCTTTCGATCCTTGAACATCTATTCATCATATGCATAATTCAGAATATGCTAAAATGCAATTCTACCTGCTCTGATGATCTCCCCCATTTGGCTTCTCAGGGAAGCCAGTCTGACTTCACAAGCTTAGCTGTGAGGACTCTAGTTGATTTGATTAAAAACCATTAAAATAAAAAGAAAATAGAATGTTGGTGGGAATTGGGATGAGTCTAGGGTGGCCTCGAGCGGAATAAGCATCTGCTCATATGAGGCCCGTGCCCGTGGCAGACATCACTAATCGATTACAGCACACTCCCCCCAGGGAGCCTAGACTGAGCCCCAGAAGCCTGCACAGCAGGTTCTCCAAAGTCACGACCCATCTTCCAGAGCTGGTACTCCGAATGAAGCCTGTTTGGCTTCCATGACGAACTTAGAGAGCCTGGTCCCCTTAACATCCCATCTCTCCAAGGGATGGGGGGAGGATGGGCAGAAGGAGGGAGAGGAGGGAGAGGAGGGAGAAAAAGAAAGACATCCTGGAAACAAGTACTTCTTCCTTTGTTTCCTGCAAACACTGCCAATTAGGGGTTCAGGGTGAAGGGTGAAGAACATGCGCTACCATGTGCCGCTCTGACGTACTATCTGCAAGGGAAACTGAAAACTAGCAGATGCAGTTTCGGTTCTCCGGCCACCCCATTTTACCTAAAAGTAGGGTGTACATTTCATATGAGAAAGGTGCCCTTCCTATACCAGGAAGAAGAGAACATTCCTACCGCCAGAACTGGGTGCGCCACATTGCGCTCCTACAAACAGACATACTACAACAACCCCTATCTTCCATTCGTTTCCCACTTTCCCACAATTTGCTGCCTCTAGCATAAACCCCATTTTCCATATCTCCATGGTCTGTGATATTTGGTTAAGGTGGTCTGTAGACTCTCAGGCCTATCCGCTTCTATGGGACTTCATTTTTTATATAAATGAAAGCCTCTGCGTGTGTGTAAAAATATGAACATAAAATGTTTCTCTCCTGTTTCTGTCTCTCTTTTGTCAGTTTAATCCTCAGGCTCAGACACAGAACTTAAGAGCGTTGTGGAAAAGTCTCTCTACAATAGTCTATGACTTCTTACCCCAAAACTGTATCAAGCTAACCTTCCTGAGAAAACTCAGAATCATTTTTTGCAGAATCAAAAAAAGCAAAAAAAAAAAAAAAGAAAGAAACCCACACCCTTAAGATAGCCGAACAGTTCTCAGCCTGAAGAAACTGTGCAAATGAATCTCAAGAGCATTCTGCCTTCAGGAGGATGGTCAAGACAGACTAGACATGCAGGGAAGGAACTCAATTCCAAAGACCATCTTCACCTCATCCTCCTTATCTTTTCTTTTACTGCTCTAACTGTACAAAGAATTATTTCCTTTGCTGTATCACCCGGATGGCTGTGACTGGATCTCCCTGGGTACCCAAGGGATGCTGGGTAGGAGAAAGTAGTATAATATGTGTTTTTTTTTTCTGAAACTCAGTAGCAGTTTGCATCATCCCAGCTACTTGCAGTGGTGACCCAGATCATCATTCAGCTGGCATAAAGGAAGCTTGGCTGTGAACAAGGTTAAGAATTAGAGCCAAGGATGATCTATTAGTTCATCTTGCTTGTCTCATGGAGTAAAAGCTGAATTATTTCTCTGGAGACTTTTCTTGAATGCTTTTCCAGGTCTAACTTGAACTTGCATTCAAAATCTTGTGACTTTCCTCTTTCTTGCAGCCGACCAGGAATGGGTTGTTTAAACACTTCTACGGTAGTGATCTCCAACATGAACACTAACTATTAACACCCAGAGTCAGCCAGTTTCATCCAGCAAGCTCATTTCCGGGCCTTTTTTGTTTTCATAAACTTGAGCTAGGATAACTCTTCCCTCACTGCCTTTAATTAATAAGGAAAGCTTAATATGCACATTTTTTTTTATCAGTCTGGCACTAAAAATGCTGAATTGCTTTTGTAGCAATTTGTAAGAAGAGTTTGGGGCTATTAGAAGACATTCACATCAGGCATTTCTCTCCATTGGCCTACTTACATTTTTCAAAGTGAAGGAATGTTCCAAGGGAAAAAAAAAAACTTGGGGTGCTGGAGAAGTCTGCCCCACTAACGTCCTATTTTTCAATTTTCTACACAAAGACACCTTATGGTGCATTTTAATAATGTAACTTGAAATATATTTTGAAAGAGGGAACAGGTTGTAATCTGATCCATGACAGACAATGCCTCACATAGATTCTCGAATGGATAGCTGACTGCAGGGGCCCTGCTCTTTCGTCTCCTGGGTAATTATTTCATATATTTGGGAGGTTTATGTGGAATGTGGATGAGCTTTTCAAGTAAAAACGTGTGCCTTCCTGGAAATCTGGGAGGAAAGGAGAATATGAAATGAGCAGGTAGCCACCAATACTGAACCAGAGACCCAGCAGGTCACCTTCAGAGCCGAATATTCCAAAGATACCTTCATTAAAAATGCAGAAACAGCTTGAGAACATATCTGACTTTACCTTTTAAAAGTAGGATTAAAAATTTAAGAAGCTTCATGAATTTCTCTCTCACCTCCTTATTCTTTGGTATTTTTTTTCTCTATCCCTTAAGCCCTGATAGAATCTATTGTTGGTTCATATATAACATGAGCAAATACAGCAAAATGTGAAAATGTTCTTTTTTTAAAAGAAACAGACTCTAAACATCATAATCACAACATCTCTCATTCACCTGGGTGTTTCTCAAGCTCATTTTATGTGCTACACACTCCGTTAGGCAGCAGGGTACCCACGGCCCCACTTTTCTGAGCTTATGGCACATGGGGAAGATGGATTTTAGTCAAGTAACCAGACATGCAGTAGGGTCTCAAACTAACGTTAACAGCTGTGAACTAAGGGGTGAGGTGAAGGCCGGCCTCCCTGAGGAGGGGTACATAGGCAAAGCCCCTTGGCATGGAGGGCGAGGACGCAGGCACCGGACGCACACTCCAAGAGGGGCGAAAGGTATGCACTGAGGCCCCGGGGCTGGAGGAAAGGGGACTGGCTCTGTTTCTGCGTAGAGGGAGAAACTGCTTTCACATTCGGGTTAACTTTCACTCCATCAACCAGGAGTTTCACGGTGACCATGGATAACAAGACTCATTCCCAGCAGCCGCCTCCTCATGGCAATGCACCGGCTTTGAGAGCTGGGCATTTTGAGGTCTGAAGTATCAAAATAGGGTATAAAGTCTTCTATTTTGCAAACAAAATATATTTCACAATCTGTAGCTAAATTAAAAAAGAGGAGACAGAGCGAGCTCTTCCTACCTCAATTCAGCCAGAAAGACATCCGCGTTGAGTCTCACGTCGCCGTGCGGAGCCACGCTCAGGGACCACGGGCTTCCTACCTGCCACCCTCGCCTTTCTCCCTCTCTTAACTTTCCCATGATTTTATTTTTAATAAATTGTGTTCAGTTTCTCATATACCGTTATATCAAAATGGCGCGCTCCTCCCCATGAACATGAGAGAGAAAGAGAGACGGACCAACAGAAAGCTCCTTTCTACAGCAGGGTTTTCCTGGCTAGAGAGCTAACCTCAAAGACAGGAGAGAGGAAGTGTCAGAAAATGGATGAGTAGCCTGAGCAAAGCTTTATTTTTATGCTCTTGTTTTTAACCTTCAGTGACAAATAAGAAGACACCCTCATTTTTAAAAAAGTCTTCGTTTTGGTCACTGAAAAAGAGAAATCAGTCAAAATAGAAATTGAACCCGAGACAATTTCAAATTCCTGCTCTGTGTTTTTCTGTATTTTCCAAAACCATGTACAATGAACAAGTGTTGTCTTTGCAATAAGAAAAGAAACTGTAAACATTCTCCAAAATGAGATCTCTGTCGGCTCGCCGGGGGCTGTCTGGCGTTAGGAGAGAGGGAGGGACACACGAATGCGGACAGGGCCAAGTCTCTTGGTGGCTTCACTCTAAGTGATTCCTAATTCTATTTCCTGTGGCTTTTTCCTCAGTTACTAGTTCATTTAAATCAGCTATTAAATGAGTAAATGTGAACTAGTATTTTGTTAGAGGAAGTATATTGTTCCATATTAAGGAAGCAGTCAGTGTTTCAAATTATAGGCAAGCCCATGAGAGAAACCAGCTCTCGCTTACCAGATCTCAATCCACTTTCGAAACTGCTTACCCCTCAATTTTACTCCCCTAATTAGAGCAGTTTATCTTTGCCTAACTTTGCTATTACCACATTGTGATAACTCCTGGCTAATACACTGTGAAGAAATAATTACTAACAACCCACACAGGCCAAAAGCAGACAGAGCAACATGGGCAAAGAACGAGGCTGGTGTTATGTGGCTCAATGGGAAATACAATGAAAGGGGTTTTATTGACCAAAGTGGTTTAACAAATGGCACTTAAGTGATCTATTGGCAGATTAGAATATTGACGAAACTGCCGGCTTATTAAGGCATTTAAAAAATAGCTGTTATCAAGCTTTTGCCATAAGTCAAGAACAAAAGATTCCAGGAAATAATTTTTTATGAAAAACTTTTAAACATATAGTAGCATTGAGAGGAGTTTGCCGCTGAATATGGTTATTGATTACAATTTCCAAATGCCTTTCCTAGATATAATCCTTCTTTGAGTTCAAACTTTAAAGATCAAGATGAACTATTTTAGGGAAACTTGTGGGTTGGTGGAAATTGGCAGATAATCAGCTCCAAGGAGTCAGGGAGCATAAACGCTTTATTTAGCAGTCTATACGAAGTACCAGGCTGTGGGTGACAGTGGGTGCTACTCAACGGATGCTCAGTAAACTAAATGAATGAATGGATGAGATGTCAGATCATAGTCTGATTCTGCAAACAGAAAATCATGGCTTTTCTGAATTTAAACTTGCAGGATAAAACCCCAACACTACACAGACTGTTAATGATATGTTGGTATT
Organism: Manis javanica; assembly: GCF_040802235.1. NCBI lineage: Eukaryota > Metazoa > Chordata > Mammalia > Pholidota > Manidae > Manis > Manis javanica. Next base: position 8,655,109 of record NC_133158.1, read on the forward strand.
TAGAAAAAGAATTATGAGCTTCTTCAGGTATAGAGATGTTTCATCCAGTATTTGCTCTATGACTTGATTTGGCCCATGCTGAAAATTATCCTGAAAGAAATCTAGGTTCTACAGGGGCCTACCAATCCTGTAGCTAATGCGATCTTATATTTAACTTATATTTATCACTTCCTGATAAATGCACTTGCCTCACCCTGGCTCATATTATAATCTCTACAAGGTAGATGCATTACCATCTTAGTCTTCAGTCTCATTCAATTCACTGCTATCTCATTAGTCTCTGGGAAGCATCTTTCTTTTCATCTCAGTCTCTTCCTCATTATTTCAGTGCATCTTGAAAGTTTTGTGAATTGAATTCAGACCATAGACCCTGGCTCTTGAATATCTTTATGAATAAAGTCCAAACCAGTCCATAAGGTGCTCATTTCCCTTCTGCTCCTTATATATGTCAGCCAGGATGCTCAGCTCACTGCTGCCATCTCCAGAACTGGGCTAATACCTGTCCATTTGCTTTATAGCCAATGCATTGCAAGAGGAACACACACAGAAGGGGAGGGAGACGATGGGCCCTGAGGCATGGAGTCCCTGGATCAAGCCGTACCTGAGGTCAGGAACTTCACCTGGACTCTTTAATTACATCACTCAGTAAATCCTCCATTTACTTTAGCCAGTTTAGTTTTTCTGTTCCTTGTGACTGAAAAAAATGCTAACACATTCAGGGAAAAGGAGATGAGAGAGAGGGAGAAAAATGGTAAGCAAGACAAAAAGGAGCACAGGATGAGGACATGAAAGATTTGTCCAAGGTCATAGGACTAATCAGTAGGATGTGAATACAGAGCATGGGGCCCAGAGTTCACTACTGTTTTCCCAACTACTCCTTCCAGAAATTATGACTATTATTCACTTTTACATGTAATTATTTTCAAGCCAAACTAATGAGAACTGGCTTGCCACCAAGACCCACAAATATAAGACATAAAACCGCTTGAGTGACTTATATTCTTCCCAGTATTATACATTAAAGAATTGCTTTCACAATTAAGCTTCCCAAGGGGAATACAGGTGCCAGTTTTAGTTTAAAGAAATACTAATGCTAAAATCAATTTGTAGAATATTCCTATTGAATCGATGGATGTAGTTGCTACTAAAATCAAATTATTTCCCTCACAGTACTTCTTTCTAAGTGTAAAGCAACGCTGGTTAGGAGGTTCAGCAAACTGCTACAAGGCCATTATTCCCAGAGGTGAGATCAAATAGCCAATGATCGAACATAAGGCAAAAAGTACTATTTTATCACTGAACTCAGAGTACTTGAGTTTTATTAAACAGAAAAAGGAACCAGAAAGAGATGTTATCTGTACAACAGACACTGATGTGCAGCTTAGTCACAGAACAGAAAGAACATGTGGAAATCGCCACTGCAACCTTGCAAAAGTATCAGCAATCAAGATCCAGGCCCCCAATATGACAACAGGACTGAAATGTTTCTGGATGCAATGATGATGAATCCTCCACGCAATGACCAACTTCATTCTAGCTGATGGTTATTTTCCTTTGAAGATTAGATTTAGTGATCCTGCCCAGGAGAAGTCCAAGTTATTAATGAAATGATCGCCTGCTGAAAGCTAAAACCGGGCAAAGATGTTTTCCCACTAGTGGTTCCTGCCTCTAATGACTCACACGGGCAGTTCATCTTCCTACCTTTTTCTTATGAAAGAGCTTCACTAGAAAGTTCTTTTACATCTAGACAACTTCCTTAGACACCTGAATCCATGTTTGTTTTTCACCTTGGACAGACTGCTGGGTCCTTACCATACCCAGCCTCACGTAACTGGTTATTTGTGTATGTTTCCTGGTCTTCCTACAGAATTGAAAACCCATGGAAGAGAGGAACTGAGCCTTATAGAGCTCCTAAATCTGGAGCTGAGAATCACACCTCCAAAGAATGTAATCAATAATGTTTGTTAGCGTTCATCAAACTCTCTTTTAGGGTGGTAATGGATCATTTTTCCAAAGATAAGACTGGTTATCTGTTAACTGTATTAAAACAGTGTATGAATATACAAAAATACTATCACTGTGAACATGGAATGTATTTTTACTTTGAGCGGTATTTATTCAGTCTGAGAAAGGGGGGAATTATGATACCCCCAACACCAAAAGGCCTCTGTGCCCTCCCAATTTAGAAAACTCTACCTGAAAGAGAGTCTGCTCTTTAAAGAAAACTTCCAGATTCCATTCTCCTCTGTCACAGACAAGTTTTGTTTTAAAAGCTGTTGCTGGGAGCTGAGGTCATATTCTGGTGAGGCTGGAGCTAAAAATTCCAGGCTGTATAAGTGGATTCAGTTGGACTCTGCCAATACTTTTTTGGGGATGAGATGTTATGGGTCTGTGTTTCTGTTCAACTATACCTTTGGCTGGATTCTAGCTCCTGAGCAAACCTACTTTTTCCTTCTGGACCTCAGTCACCTCACCTTTTCAATAAAGATACAATTTCTGGTGACATACTTCACGTGATGTTGAGAACGTATTAATAACGACATTGATAGTGTTAACAATTGAATGATAATAGCTAACATTGAGGCATACCACATCCTGGACATTGTTATGAAAGTCCTGTGTGTCCCTTAACTCTTAGGATCCCCGTAACAACTCCAGAAAGCCAGGCATGATCATTATCACCCCTTTAAAGATGAAAAAATGGGAGAACAGACATGTTAAACAACTTGCCCAAGGTCACAGCTAGTTAGGAGAGAGCCAGGATTTGCACCCTGGCATTCTGGTTCCAAATCCTTAACCTCTGCTCCACACAAATAATTGAAAACATGCGATGTGAGGCATTTTATAAACTATAAATTAGTAAACAAATATAAAGTACTCTTAATGACACAGATAGATGCTCATTACAGTTATTGAAACATGATGTAGCCATCAATTCCTTCAGCGAAAGTGCCCACGTTTGCAGGGACACCAATAATCCACTTTCAGAGAAACAACTAGAATTGCGTTAGCACATCACTACAAAAGAATTTCCACTGACACCATTCCAACCAAAGAACTCAGTCTTCCCTGGAATTTAAAAAGGAACAGAAAAAACAAAAACAAACCCCACACCTCATGGCGAGTGAGGAAACACATTCTCCTCAAAGCTCTGGCAAAGCAACAGCTCTGAAAGAGCAGGTCAGACAGGCGCCTCCACCGCCGACGCAGCAAGTCCAGCACGGAGCCCACGGAGGCGTTCACTCCACAGCGCCTGTGTCCACTGGCAAGCCCGGTGACCACCCCCAGGGGCCTTCCATAAGGCCATCTGCACCAAACTGGCACCAAACTGGAGCCCGAACGGCTTACCAAGGGGTGCCACTGATGAGGCCTGACCCTGCCCGCCCAAGCTCCACGGCCGGGGGGTGAGCAAGGCTCATAGAACCGTGGACTTTTTACTGACCCTCCCTTCAGCCTGTTTACTCAGTTACTTCAACACCACACCGGTTTCTGTTCTAGCCTGGAAGTCTAGCCTGGAAGACAAATGTTTGCAAGGGTCGGTCTCTGGAGGTGGCCGAGGGCAGGGCTGCAGGTGGGGCAGGAGGTGACAGGGATACTCCCCTCGGCGAGCAGCGCAGCCATCAGTCCTGGGCAGCTGATTGCTGGAGAAACAGCCTCGCCATGAGGCCTGGGCACTTCTGAGTTCCAGACGTGCCCAGCTCTCCTCTTCTGACAATCATGCCTAGGAAGTGGAAAGTCAGCTACCCCAGCAGGAGGCCACCAAGGAAATCAAGTGGGGACATTAAGAATGAAAACAATAAAACAAAACAAAACCCCATCACACTAAAAACTGAAACAATCCTAGCTACACGTCCAACTTAGCTCTCTCAAGTGTAACTGCAGATTCAACTCTCCGAAGTCTAAACTTTTTTATGGCCAGTTCTCAACTCCTAACTCCCAACTCTTGAGTTTCTTCACTATAACTTAAAGTCAAACTTAGTTTCTTGAAAAGGGAAGTAAAATGTAACAGCTAATTGGAAGGAGTTCCTGTGAACTGTGAGCCTGGTTTAAGGTCACACCTGGTGTTCAGAGGTTAAGAAAAATCTCCACTTCCTGTTATGCAAATTTAACCTCAGAATAATGTCGTATCTTGGCTGGGTTACGGAGGAAACAGTTTCTCAATCACATCGTAGTCCATTTTTTAAAGAACCCATGATGCAAGGAATAGAACATAATGCTCCTTGATGGAGTTAACTCCCATCTCAGGGCTCATGCTTTGTAGACAACCAGTGTGTCTGGAGGGAATATCCACGCCTCCCTCCCCAGTGACATTTGTAGATGTCACTCTTTTCACTATAAAGAACCAGGTCTGCCCATTCCTTTCTGTTTGACTCCCTGGCTTAGAGGGTGTGGAAACCAATGAGCTTCCCGTTAATGAGAATTCTGGGTCTTTTAACAGGGTGACTTGAGGGGGCTGAAAAGAAGCCGAAGTCCCTCTAACTCTCTCCTGGGGTTTCTTTCCTCTGACTCTCTAACCAGCCTTCCTTCACGCAGGGTTGCTGGCAAAACCACTGAGATGACAGGGACAAACGAGCAGGAACAGGTGTCCTGGAGGGCAGGGACGGCATCTGCTCTGCTCACTGCTGTCATCACGGAAGCTAGAACGCAGGCTGGCAGGCAGGCAGGCCTCACTAAACAATGGGCGAAAACAAAAAAAAAAAGAGTCCAGTGTGCCAGGCCTGTGTCCAAAGTTTCCCGTTTTGCCCTCATGTAATTCTCATTCCAGTTTCATGCACAAGGAAACAAAGGCAGAGAGTGTCAATCCATCTGCCCACAGACATGCAGCCAGCGGTGAGGGACCCAGATTTTGAATCCACAAAGCCAACAATGTCTGTGAGTGAGGGAGGACATGTGTCTTTGTGACCTGCCGCAATAGTTACCCCATTGACTCAGGCTGGCAATACCAAGTGCCCCCGGATTCTGAGGAGGAAGACAACAATTTAGGTATGTTCAGTTGAGCAGTCCGGGCACGGGCTTCCAGGGCCCAGAATTCACTCCTGCTAGTATTCGTCCACCATGAGACCAAAGAGCAGCTCTTTCGATGGCCAGCTGGTCTTCGGGATAGTAACATCACCAACCGGATTCGGCAATCTTCAAAAATATGAAAAGGAGCCAACACGTTCCACCTTAACAGCAGTGACTGTGAGCAAGAGCTTTCTAACCATTTCGTTTCCTGCAGTCTTCGTCTGCAGCAAGAATATCCAGACCTGAGGTGCTCCACTTGGAGAGCCACCCTCATGCCACCAACCTTTTACTGAGACCCTCCTATGGTCCAAGAATTGCAGTACAGCACTTGCGGCTAAGACATCTGTAGTTTCTATGTGATTCTAGGCAACACGTTTAAAACAGAAGCGTCACCAAACAGAGGACACTCCGATATAAGGAACCAGTAGGTGAGGGAGAAGAAACCATGCCGTGCAGGCAGTTAAAGGCACTAACGATTGCTCTCCGGGAGGACAGTACACTTCTGCCAACTCCTACAAAGGTTCTAGGGGGGAGAAGTACAGAATTAATCCAGACCACCAGCATCCAGGGAGGAAGACTAAGGAGCAAAGATTCCAGTCTTGTGCCTGTTGCCTTTCCCGGCAAAAATAACAACAAAATGAAAAGGCGTAAGCAAGCTATTCTAAGTGGAGTTATCCCCAAATGGAATAAAATAGCTGGTAACAAGTAAGCTAGCCATCACTGGAGGACTTTCCTGTGGATTTATACATCGGATGAGCTAACACAAAGACCACAGAACATGAATGATGGGTCAGTACAAGATGATGGCACTAAAATACGAAGAAATTTAGTCAGTGTGGGACCCTTTAAAGCTGGTATGTTGGTTATGTTATTTTCAGAGAAGAATGCGATGCTCACAGATCAATTTATCACAAATTATACCCTTACCATGTCAACGAATGCAATGACATGGGGAGTTGACTCAGAGTCTTCCTAAACCTAATGAGCATGCTGAATATAATCAATTGGGTTTGCAATTAAAATTACAATTTATCTAACACATTCCCCCTAACCTACCCCTGCCTCTTGCTAAGGCTTAGGACTGCTGGGTGGTCAATGTGAATGAGCCCTTCTGCTGTAGGGTCAAGATCTCTCTCTCTCTCTCTCTTTCTCTCCCTTTTTAAGCATGTCTATTATGGATAAGCTATTAAACCTTGCATTTCTGTCCTATTTGTAAGTTTTAGCAAATCTTAGGTTTCAGATAGAGTGTCAAAGGATCATTAGGACAGTTAGCAGTAATTCATCATTTCTCAGCTGGGTTTTCAAGCATTCGCTGACTGTCCGTAGAAATCCGTTAGCCAGTTCTACACAGATCACTATGAAATCTCCTTTATCTTTGTGCAAATTGCTTTTCTATTTTCCTGAAGTGAGATGAGAGATGAGCCAATCCATCCCTGAGAACCTAGCCATCGGTGTGCGTGTCATCAGCGCGCGGCTGAGGCCACGGCTTTGGCTGAATGACTGTAATGGCTAATGGATGATAAGATGCTGGGGCAGATTTTCTCCAACCTGCTGTGGATTAGAAATTTAACCCAGGCAGTCTGACTACCTCGGGTTGGGTCTTTAGAAAATATGCACAGGTATATATGAACATGCCAACGTATTTATTACAGAGCAAATATTGCCTCGTAGTCCAGCAAGGATGAAAAACCCAGAGAAGGTGAAGACAACAGTTCTGCATGGCTTTTGTAGAAGAGAAGGATTTTATTAAGGCTGAACTGAAAAGTGATGGCCCCGTGCTCTTTGGAGAGACTCATTTACTAGATGGTGAAAAATGAATGCTCTGAGTAATTTCATTTTGAATTGATTTATTTCTAAATGGGGGAAAATTGACACTTGGTGAAGAAAGTAAAAAGCAAGTCTCTGGGAAGAGCCAGCTAGTTTCAGGTATAACCCAATTATTCGAGCACAGGAAATAAGAACACAGAAGGCAGGGTAGAAGGTCACCCAGGAAAGTCATTCCTGGCGGTAAATATCTCCCCTTCCCTTTCCCGGTGGACTCTCAGGAAAGTATACACTGACCCATATTTCCAGTTTATTTCTGACACCTAAACCTAATCAAAGCCCACTTTTTAGAAATCCAATAGTTATTCTCAATTAGATTGCATGGCAAATTAAATCATAAATTTCTATGTCCTAGCCCTGGTTGTCACATTCCTAAAATATAGCCTTCTTCCCGTGGTACTTTATTTAAACCTCTGAGGCTTGGCACTCCAAAGCAAGCCATGGGTTTGATAATTTGCTAATGTGGCCATAGTAATTGTTTTGAGCCATATTTATGATTTTATTGGATCTTACAACAATCAATAATAATCCACTGATGTCCTTGACTCTGGGGTTTTCTTAGAGTCGACAAATGGGGCAGCGGATTCATTTTTAATGTACTTGCTTAGCGCTCTCTCCCTGAGAGAGAGTCCTGCATATATTAATAAAGGCCACGAAATGAATGGCATTGGTACACATACTTTACCCTGAAGAATTAGCTGCAGCCTAAGATTTAATGCTAAAAAGAAGGGGATGGCTAGACTAACAGAGCCCATTCCATACAGCACCACCATCATTAAAGTTAATGGAATTACCTTGTGGTCATGCACCACAGGGAGCCCCTGGGAAGTTAAGCTCTCCTAGGGCCATTGATTCACGAACTTTCACTCCAAGATTCCCACTGGCATGTGATGAGTACTGTAGACAAGCAGAAGCACTTTACTCAAACTGTCAGTTAAGCATATTAAGGAATAACAGTAACTGAATATTTTAATTTTAGGGTAGATGCTCTACTTGAAGATGTTTTCCTTTGGAAGTAGCAGACAATCCAACTCTGCCTGGCTCAAAACAACAGGGGACTTCACTGGATGGCCTAACCGGAGAGTCTAGAGGCAGGACAGGCTTCAGGGTTGGCTAGTTCAGCAGCTCAGCAACGTTACCAAGGACCCCAACTTCTTTCTATCTCTGCCATTCCAGCCTCAGCATCTGCTACACTCCAGGGCAGACTACCCTAGGAAGCATGCGAGAGCTGCCAGCCACTGTCAGGGTCACTGTCTCCTTGTTCACAAGCAATACCAGAGAAAGCATCCTTTCCCACACCCGATGGAGACAAGTCCTACCTGTGCTGGGAACAGCCCCCCTGAAGCTGGGGAATCCTACCCTCAAAGTGGCTTAGGTAGAATTAATCAAAGTCATTCCTATAGCAGAAAGAATTGGCCTGAGCCAGGGATGGGAAACTACAGCCCCTGGCCTGGTGCCTGCTTTTGTACATAAAATTTTATTGGACTACAATCAAGCCTATTTGGGCAAATTCATTTGTGTGTTTTCTCTGGCTGCTTTCATGCTATGAAAGCAAGTGTATAATTGTGACAGAGATTGTCCGACCGCCCTCAAAGCCTAAGATATAAACTATTAGCCATTTCTATGAAAAAAACTCTTTGATATTAGACCACGATTTGGTCTCTGCATTAGACTGGATAAAGTTCACGGCAGGAGCTAGAGATAGATTCAAACACATTCTAACTATTTTGCTAAACAACAGAGGGGTGTAGAACATATGCTGGGGAGACAGCCGAGTTCCCCTACCAGACATGAGACAAAAAATTACTCAGGTTCTAGAAGAGTAGGCTTAGAAGGCTAAAAACCAAATAAATTAAGGTGTTTCACTATATAAGGTACATGTGAAATATCTTGGGTCCTTAGAATATAATCCAAACTCCAAGTATGTTTACAATAGAATTAAGATGCTTTACCATAGTGCATAAGTCCTGCAATAATGCTCACCTCTCTCTGCCCCAAATTCCTGGCCCCAGGCCTTCAATAATCTAGAATGGTCCAAGCTCACCTCCAAATGCTGTGTCCTCTGTCTAGAAAGTTCTTTTCCCCTTCTTCACCTGGCCGATCCCTGCTACTCCTCAGGCCCCAGTTTATAGGCCCTCTCTTCAGTGGGCCCTCCTGACCACCCTGTCCGGGGCAGCCAGGCCGTCCCCTACTTCCTTCCCGTCTTGCGGTGCCCTCTCACAGCACCCTGGCATGGCCTCTCTCATACTACTCAGAATCAGCAATTATTTTATATGTTCACGTGGGTGCAGAGGAAGACAGGTGTCCCGTGGCCGCCCTGCCTTCCACTGATCCCCAGGGCCCAGCAGCGCCAGACACACAGGAGGTTCTCAACAAACACTGAGAGAGGAATAACTATGAATTACACAATCTCCGCAGTCTTCCTCCATTATAGGACTTATTTCAATGACTGTCCTGAAAGACAGAGACAGTCAGTGAGGGACTGACTGACAGGGTTTTATTCTCGTCTGCCAGGGCCTATGAGAACACCTGGTACAGAAAAAGCATTGGAGGAATAAATTAAAGACTGAACGCTAGATAGCAAAACATAAGCAAACCGGATGCTCATTTCCTGGGAGGAAGGAACAGCCTACCTTCGATAGGGAGGAAATTCTTATCCTCAACCACAAACTGGAATCGTTTGTTCAGAACGTGAGGCAGCTGCCCTGCAGTGCGCTGGGTCTCCAGGTAGAGAGAGGGAGACGAGGGACCGATGTAAAGGCTACTGAGGGGGACTGTTTGCACAAAGGGTGATACTATATGACTTCCAAGGTCAGCTGTCCCTGTTATCCCGGACTCTGACTTTCTTCCCCAAGAGTGAGTTTCATTTCTGGTCATCTGATGGCAGAGCTAAGCTTGGAATTACATTTATTCCTTCCATGGCTGAATAGTTTCATCAAAATTACACTGAACGAACCCGATCACATCTGGGAATTCAGACCATTTGCAACCAACATATGAATTGAAACACAAATAAAAGGCCCTGTTGGGTAGTTTTCCAGGGCATCTGTACAGAAAGCATGATAAGAAAATACACCGATACCTAGACCCCAGGGCGGGCAATTTGAAAGTGAACATTCGGATATATGGATTTCACCACAAAGTGAAAGAATATGTGGCGAGTTCACTTTGTTCTCTCAATGTTGTTTATTCTTCTACCACTTTAGGCAAAGTTGACATGCTAAACAACTTCATATTGATTTTTAATGTAACATCAGGCATAAGAAAAGCATATTTAAGAGAATAAACTCCCAGGGAAAGACACAGGAGTTTTCATTGCCAGAATCCAGTAACATTATCTTTACATTGAATGAGCCTGCATGGATGGTAAACCCTGAGTTTGGTCCCTTCCCACGAGGTGTGGGATTCATGATTTAGAAAGCTCCCAGAGATGTGCGTCTGTGTGTCCCTCATCTTGGTGGGTGAGCGGCCACTCCAGGAAGGGGCTCTGCCATGACACGTGTAGGATTGATGCTGCGTAGCAGGTGGAGCTGAAATCTCAAAATCACCCTTTTCCAGCACTAACATAATTCATGTTGAAGTGGGGGGCAGAACTATTGCTGTGTTTGGCCCTGGGGCCATTACAGATTCTCACCAACTGGGTGTATTTCACTCAGATTTCCTAAGGAAGGTCATTGTTCTAATCTTCCACGTCTATGGCTCTGCAGCTTGCCACGACTATTATTCATGAAGTTGGTTTCCATCTGAGCCAGGCTCACTCAACAAATCCTTATTTTCCCCCTGCCTTTGGGTCTTGAGGATTACTTTACTAATGGCTTTGACACAGAAGGCAAAGAAGAGCCCCTGAAAGGGGTTGAATAATTCAGGATGAATGTGGGAGTAAAAATCAAGTCTAAGTCATCCAGACCAAGAATCACAATGTATTTATAGAAATAAATAAAACAGTAATTCATAAATCTGGATGACCATCACAATCAACTGTGGGCTTTTCAAAAATCTATTTTATGGGCCCCATTGTTGGAGATCTGAAATAGGAGATATGAAAACTAGTTATATGCAAAAGATAAAGGAGAAAGTCTAAATTATAATAGTCGTTTCTTGATGGAAAATTCAATGTGGCACCTATGAAATAAAGATTATAGAGATAGCTACACATTTTTTCTTTTAGAATGTTTAAAATATCAATGATGTTACAAAATATAAACAATATAATGAGCAACTGGGTATATATTACCCAACTTAAAACACTACTGCAACTGTGGAGGTGAAGGCTCCTGGTACCCCCGACATCCCATGGTGGGCTCCTTTGCTCTACTGTCCCCATTTGGGGGAAATCCCAAATCTATTTGTGTCCATATCTCTAAGCAATATATAAACTTGCATTTTTTACACTGAATATAGATAGCCTAAAGGTAACCTGCTTTTACAGTTTATTTCTGCTAGCATCTCTTGAGACAAAAGGTTGTAATGTCATGTGGACCTTTATCAGCTGAAATAGCCTATCAACCAAAGCAGACATTATTTTATAATCCCCACCCCCCACCACCATTCTGCATTTAAGGAGTATAGATAGTCTGTAACTGAGACTGACCCGACCTCTCACATTTAGTCAGAATTCCTGAATCCTTGTCACATGGCTAATTGGGCTGAGTTTCTTTTCTTGGTTTCACTTTTGTTTGTTTGTTTAACAGAATTGACATTTTGGCCAAGACAACTTTTTAGATGTCACAGGTTTAGAATTTTGAACCTACAATGAACTGGTTATAAGGAATTAGAAAAATTCTTATGCATTATTTCCCAGGCCAGAAACACATAGAGCAAAATAGAAAGAGGAAGTAATTCCTTATTACCTAGTGTTACCACAGTACCGAGCACCTAGCATTCCTTCAGCAACAGGATGACAGCAGGCAGCCGCCCTTCCTGAATCAATAGGGCAAGAAGGTGACTCGGAATAACACCGCCTTACATGTTTGTAGCATTTTAGGGACGATAAAGCACTTGCCTTTCACAGGATATTTGATTTGATAGCAATTAAATAAGACCCCCAAACTCTGAGCATCAGGTTTAAAACACAGTCTCCTGAAACCTGTAAAACACTGACATAAAGAATGTATCTGCAACATTTACCACAGTTCTGTGTTTCACATCTCAAGATAAATTTAACACCCAATATCCACCTTGCTGTATGTTAGGGCCTCCAATTACTAAAAGAGTTTGTTTGGTAGCACTAATGAAAAATTAGACATCTAAACGACTTGATTCTGCTGTAAACTCACAGTAAAGCAGCAGTTACGTTAGTTAACCTTCACCTATATAATAAAAGTTAAACAGGGAGGATCTTCTGGGTATTTTTAGGTGGAAGTTAATAGTATTCTAAGCGTAGCAAAAATAATACCCATCAATCTGAACTGATGGAGACAAAACCTTTACAACACTTCTCCTGTGCATCTTTGTGCTTACTGGGTCCAGGGGGTTTTAGGAACAGCGGGTCACAGGCTGTAATGGAGGGTTGGGCTTTCAGACAGGCCTGGGTTGGAATCCCAGCTCTACTATCTGTCAGCTTGTGTGTTGTTTAAGTCACTCAACCTCTGTAAACCCTGGTTTCACCAAGTATAAAATACTAGTGTCCACTTTTGATGGTTATGAGGATTAAGTATAACTTATCAAACTAATAGCCAGCATTTATTGACGCGTTCCTATGTACCAAGTGCCGTTGTAAAGGCATTTACCTGCATGAATCCACTTGGTCTTCACAATATCTCTAGGGGGTAGGGTACCATTAACACCCTCATCAACTTACAAATGGGTGCTGGAGATGAGGAAGGCTGACTTTTGCTGGGCCATATGTCTGGTAGGCAACGTCTCTGGGACAGAAACAAAGCCATCTGGCTCCAGAGCCCTCTCTCCTCACAGTATGTTTTATTCCTGGTGACATGTCCCCATCACCCTCAGACAATCTCTAACATCCCCCCATGAGCTGCCTGCAAGTTTGGAAGAACAGAGGAAAAAATAGTAGCAGGAGAATACCAGGGGCTTGGTTAAATTTTCCTTCAGTGCTTTGATGCAATTGGCATCATGCAAATCAAAATTAACGAATTAGAAATGGAAAAATGCCATGATTTGATACCTACTTAGGAAAGGGCTGGACGTTTAGGAGAAAGGAAGTTTCCCACAGGAGACAAGCAGGCACGGTCCCTTGTCCTGCCTGGAGAGCCAGGGACAAGGGGTTCCACCCCTAAGTCACAGGGAGGGAAGGCAAAACCAGACACATGTCCATGACAGAGGGGGAGGGCTGGTTTGGAAGCATCCACTCCCATACCCAGAACTAAAACTGTTTTTGGTTTATCAAATTCAGGCAAATTGGATTCATCCTCAGAGCAGAGATGCAAACTATAAGGCAATTCTACAAGATAAAAGCTACTGCATCCTGAGATACTAATTCTTCCAGCAGTAAATACATGCATTAGGTGTAAAGATAGGCAGGGCACTTTTCGTCATGTCTTTAATCAAGGAATTAAAGTTCTCTGGCAAATTACAGTTCTACTGAAATTTCTTTGCTGATGAAAATAATAAATAACAGTCAAATAAAATAATTTTCATTCTCAAGATGTCAGTTTCTCCTTTCTGTGCATACAAAATTTTAGGAATTCATCTGGGTTGAAAGCAAGAGGCTATGTGGAGATCCCTCCACATCTGCTTTCACTCCTTTGGTAAGTGGCTTTGTACTGGAGTGAGACATGCATGAGAATCACTAACAGTGTCTCTTAAAATGCAGAGTCCTGGGTCCTGAACCAGACTGACTGCATCAGCATAGGGGACAGGCAGGTTTCTGTTCTGTGAAAACCTACTTCAAGGAACTGCGAAGTACACTTGTGGTTCAGGACCATGATTTACTCATTACCTCCTAGGGGTAGAGCAGAGGCTAAAAATATCAGAGTAGAGATTTTTTTTCCTCCAGTTAATGAGGCACATTCCTGAACATTCCCCAGTGGTCATTGTTTTATAGCAAGTTCAAACTAGATATTCAACCAGTACCTGCCATATAATCAGAAGAAAGTTTACTAAAGAACTTCAACTAAAAGGCAGGAATGAATAGTGAGAGAATTCAGTGTATAATAGTTGTGAATGTGTCAGGACCACAATCTCAATGTCAGGTACATTCTCCTAGAGCCCAGCCTTAGCCTGTTCTACAGATGAGAAAACTGAGGGGGAGATTACAATTAAGAAACAGGTCCCAGGTCCCAGGGACAGTGTGTGGTTGGCTGGGCCATCTGTCTACCTCAGTTTCTCCTCATCATCACTCACTACAGTAGAGAGGGTTTCCCCCACTTGAACAATGGGGAAATAGAGAGGTTAACAGCCTGTCTCAAAGTCACATAGCTCCTAAATTAGTAGAGCTAATATTCCTATGGAATGTCTGACTGATGCCAAAGTACATTAACTACTGGATTTCGTGAAAAACAAAAATGTCCTTTATGTTCATGAATTGAAAAACCACCAAATCTCCATGTGGAAAACCTGTTGCTAGACCAGAGAAACTCTGCAATGAATGGAAGAGTTGTTTCTTGTTGTTTAACTTTAAAACCACATTTATTTAAAGAATTCCTTTTGTTCTTCCCTAAGCAATCTGAAAAGTAACTGCTTGCATATCAACAGTTATTGAGACACTTCCCACTGCGTTAATACCATGAAATTAAATATCTAAGTAGAGGATTTAAGCATTATAAACGCAGAAGAGAGTAAGCAAAACACATTCTATAAATAGTTCTTATGAGATTCTAGATTACCTACCAGCCTTAAATCTCTCTAATCTGCCTAAAACACCCTCCTACCCAAAGCTGCAATAGCATTTGCTCTAAAAAGTACCTCCCATTAAACTTACTAAACAGTGACCCTTTTAAAGGGCTGAACATTGTCTTAATGATTTGGCCAGCTGGAATGACATTTTAGAATATGATTTGGGAACTAAATTAGTGGGAAGTCTGGTCTTTGCCAGTGATCCCCGGAATACGAGAGATTCTCGACAGCAATCCCAGGAAACCCAGACCCCTGGTGCACAGTGACATAAAAGTACACATTGCCTGCTACTTCCAGTCAGTGAGGGGAGAAACTTGAAGCAGAGATTTTTTGCTCTAGCAAGCCAAGTCCCATTATCATCTCCATTCTTCTCCCCACACCACCCAAACAAATATGCAGTAAACAATGACAAAATGCAGACCCTTAAGAAGCTTTACTTCTCAAGGGACTAAAGAAACATCATAATACAGAACAAAAACACACAAGCATGAAGAATGCCTTACGTCAATGAAAGCAACAGGATGGCGAGTAAAGGGTTTCAGATTGGAGGAGGTCAAAGGTTGATAATACATGATATATGGCTGTACATGTATGTGGTGATATATGGCTGCCAGCAGAAAAAAGAGATTGTTTCTCAAGTCTGCAGGCCATCCAAAGTGCTGCAGTGATCACCTGGCGGATAAAAGGGCTCTACCATTTTTAAACTCAAAGGGAGGGTAATTCATCGATCAAGAAAGAAGAGGCCACTTTTTTACTTCAATATTTTCTTTGCCTGCTAAAAATGCCTTAACCAGTAAGGTAGGCTACCCACGTCCTTTGCAAAGCAAAATTTAAAGCCCCTGAAACAAAAAAAAAACCTGAAGTGGCATCCAGTTCAGGAGGCTAACTCAGTGGCGTGCCTTCCCCAACAATTAAGACAGTGGCTGCAAGGGAAGAGATCACCAAGGGCTTATTGTTATTACCACGCAGGGCGGGACAGAAATGCCTCAGAACCCAGGCGTCAGGCGGAATACCGAGAGTCAGGCACGACAACAACTGCCGTGCTTCCCATGACAGGCTGTCCAGTTCTTTCCTGAAATGTGTGACAGGGTGGATTTCAAAAAATGAAGTTCTGTCTTGAATTTAGTTTTCAGAACCCGACAGCTGAGTACTGAAGATGCTACTACGCTGCCTGGAGGGGCTGGCTCATATGAGACTGGCTTCTGGGGCTCAAGTTATAGTCATCACCGCCAGCTATTTTATCACCCTGAAACAGTGAGACTAGGTAAATATCCAAACCCTAAAAAGAACCCCATGGTGTGTTCGTTAACAATGAAGATTCCGAAACCTCTAACCACAAAGATGCTCAATCAGCAGATTTGAAAGAACTGAGAACCAATCCTTTTTTAGACTAACATCAAAATTACTTTTCATGTAAGTAGCATAAGGATCACACTGGGAAGAACATAGACTATATTTATAGACATAGTCTCAAAGGACAGTTTTCAAAACTTCACCATCCACTGAGGTTTTATTATATATATATATATATATCTGTGTGTGTGTGTGTTTATATATGGTTGTTCCCTTTGGCCATTTTATAATCTAGAGAGGATTTGAGATGGCCTCGCTAATTCATATTAGGGAAATCCTGTGATCCTGTGATCAGGTTGGTAACAATTAAAAGATGTCTAAAACAATATAATCTGCTGGTTCAGAAAAAAAAAAAGAAAATTTTTCGGAAAAAATATCAATTTATGCTAAACAATAAGTGGTGATGATTACCACATTCACAATTCATGCATGAGTACTGTATAACCAAGAATTACTCCAATGACCTCACCACTGAAGCTAACACCACCATTCACAATGTTGGCCAGATGACTGCATATTGACAAGCACTATTAGAATCAGAGCCTACAGCCATGGGGCTCAGCCCTGCTAGACTGGGTGCTTGTTGGATTTTTTAAATTGTTTTATTCTATTACTATTTTTAGCTGAGATAAAATTCAACTACCACAAATTCGCCATTTTTAAGTGTGTAATTCAGTGGTTTTTAGAATATTCATAATGTTGTACAAACAACCCCACTAATTCCACAGCTTCACCCCAAAAAGGAAACCCTCACCCATTCCTTAGCAGTCACTCCCCATTCCCACCTTCCCCCAGCCCCTGGCAATCACTTTGTGTCTCTATTCAACACCTGATTTTACAGGAAGTATTTTTAACGTCCCACTCAGAATTCCAAAGTGAAATTTTGAGCTTATATCCTATTCGTTTATATTCATATAAATTTGGGGTATGCTTCATATGTGCATATTATCAATCTGTGCATCCCACTTCATATGGCTTGTGCATTCTCACGTTACTAACCATACCTCTACGGAGTTACTTGTGAAGGCAGAAGGAATTCCATCACATGCATATTGCATAAGTCATCCAACTAATCTGGTATTACTGGAATTTATATTTGAATACTGAGTTTCGTTAAAAAAAAAAAAAAAAAACTAGTTACCAGGTTTAAACATTTGTGTTTTGTGTCTCAGGAAATAATTTCAAAAAGAAGCTACTTACATCATAATCTTTTTTTAGCATCGGCGTATTTAGAAGCCTGGCATGGGGGTAGACAATGGAGTGGAGGAAATCTGTCAGTCCCTTCTGTCCCTATCACAGACTGTGTCTTCTGTAGTGATCAGAAGACTAGCTCTTGTTTATCAAAAAGAATTTGGTGGCAGTCCCTACAGGTCATTCACTCCTCAAAAGTACTTCCCAGAGATGCTATGTTAAAAGTCCCACTTTTACTAAACATTAAAGCTATATGCAAAATAGTATCGAAAGAGGAGTATGTTTATTTGGCATTGTTTGGTGCTAAACATTACCTTATCCATTCACAACCAGTCTCAAAGCCATAAAACCTTATTTCGCAAAGTCCATTAGCACCCCAGTTTGACTGACTTCTGATTTCTAGAACTGACAAAATAGCTTTTTCTATAATTGGGGCCACAGGACCTGCCTGCAAAGGAATTTGCATTTGTATGAAGTGGGTGGAAACCCAGTTTCAGAATCAGCCAGGACGACTTCATTCTTTCATTTTTACTTTAACTAGAGAAGCAGAGACTATTCCAAAAAATACTCCTTTCTTCTTTTAGCACACTTCACCATGCATCTCTGAGCCCCACTGACGCCGTTAGGTGAGAACTGTGGTATTAAGTACAAAGGGAGGAAAGGAATAGGTGTGTGGGTAGAGAGGAGAACAGATCAGAGCACAGGCAAGTGAAGGCAGAAATGTGGGGCTACACAGCCCTTAGCCTGTCACTCAAGAAGGATGAAGCAAAATATACGATGCAAAGAACTGGAAGGCGTGTCCAAGACATACAGGCTGAAAAGAGAACTCACAAATCCACACACGGCCTATGTGCTGTTTTCTCCTCTCTACTTCACAGGGACTCCTCTGACTTCATTTTCTGCTCTAGGACGCCTTGATTTATTTTCTGTTTTAACATTGGCACAATAATAATTTTACTACAAAAGGTAAATGTCTTGTAAACTAATGGGAAACATATTGGTTAGCACAGTTTATAATGTCAGGATTTATGGCTCGAACACCGAGGGTCTCTCTGACCTCGAAGATAACATAATGAAACAGCAATGTGCTGCAAATGACTCAGTGTGATTTTTATTAGTTCTCATAATTGCCCCTTATTAATTTGAATGCACATAATAAGCACTCACCTTCACAGTCTGTCCGGCTTCGGGGCCATCCTAGAAGTAGAGAACAAAAAAAACCAGAATTGATAAAGATGGTATCTCCTGCATATTCAGAAATCTCTTCCATTAATAATTTAGATCCAATTTCGCTGTGTGTTGATTTATAGTATTCTCATGGGAACCGTTCCCTTCAAATGTGGGATACCAGACAGTTCTCCATGTCTGCGTGAGAGTAGGTGAAAAGTTATGTATAAAAATGATATAAATTACCCAGTAAGCCAACCCCCTTGTTACTTTCATACTCTTTGCTCTTGACCTCGGCTCTAAGTTTATTAAGGGCAGGCTGAAAACATTTGGGGAGGTGAAGTATCATGTCTTCTGGTTATCTTTAAATCAGATGTAGTTTAATTCACATCCAATTACTTTAAGTCTCTACCCAGGAAATCTGCCTCAAACATAATTCCTTAAGCAAGAACGTGGACTCTCTCCTCTGTGAAGACTCCAGCAGTTCTGACCCTGAGGGAGAAAGGTGGGGGAGCTCAGTGCAGCTGGTCCTTTTCCCATCCCGGCTCCTTTTCTCCTTTCTGAAGACCAAGTGAACCATTTGTTTAGTTGTAAATGAGTAAAAGCTCACCCAGTCACCAGCCACAATACAAAACAAAACAGAACCAGGCGCTGATCCAGTTTAGGGTAGCAGAACAGGCAATACCTCCACGATCAGAAATTCCAAGATTGATTTGGAACTTTGCAGCTGGAGGCAAGTCTTTCTACCTCTACGACTGAGACTAATGGGGTAAGAACGCTTGCCCTGCTGTGCAGCCAGGATTAGGCCGTACTGGGTCATCAGTGGTTTCCAAACTTGGAGTCACAACCCATCATGAGTCATGAAGTCAACTGAATGAGTTGTGAGCGGCGCTAAACCCAAAGGAAATTGGATAACAAAACTGTGAGAGAGCATGGAATGGCTAAATACTGTTTTTGAAACTTTGGTTTCTTATATTTGTTTATGGGAGGCACATACAAGATTGGGAAATAAATCTATATCTTACTGTGGGTTAAAGTTTTAAAAAGTTTGAAAACATTGTGTATGAAAATCATGCAAGTGCTATGCCCAAGTCAGTTCCTCTATTTACATAATTAACGTTCTAGACGCTCATGTTAGATAACCAGCGCTGGCCATTTTCTATGAATGTGAATTTTCTTCTAGTATTTCATTAAACACGGACAGATGTCTTCACCCACTTGCCTTCATTTGGTCTCTCTAGAAACACAATTTTCAGCATACGCTTGGTAAACCTACCCTGAGCTTAACTACCTTCTTAGAGATGACTCCAGTGGTTTGACATACAACACACACAGGCATGGTCTTATGGGGCAGTGTAGATACTCTCAACACAGCCATGGTTTTCTAAGAAGATGAGCGTTTTCTGTCACAGTCTTTTTTAAGGTCTATGTGGAAAGCTGAGGAGGTCAAAGCAAGGATGGGAAATAGTTTAACTAAAGCACCAAGGTCTCACCTTATGGAAGAATCCATTTCTTCCCCAAGGGTTACTGCAGAGTCCTTTCAAGGTCACACAGGACTTTAATTATGTATTGATACCCCCAGTTCTTTCCATGGGGGATCTGAAAGGGCTCATGGCATGTCACCACTGATCTGCTCAATTCCTACAGAGGCTGCTGCACCAGGGACCTCCTCCTCCCACACTGACAAGTGTTGACTTGCTCTGCCTAAATATCCCCAGGGATTGAGAGTCTCATTTCTTTTTTCTTTTTTCTTTTTTTTCTTTTTTTTTAAGTCTCATTTCTTTTCCTGGGAAACAACATATCCAATCCATACAGCTTCATAAAAATCCATAATCAATCACTGAGGCTTGAATTAAAGAGAAAAGGTCAGTCCTCTGAAGGCAAGGCTCCACCTAAGTTGCATCTCTACTCGCCTGGAAGTAGAGCAGGGCTAAGTCCATGCAGCAAACAAAACACACTTACAATGGAATGACAATGACTTGTCCAGCGCCAGCTCCAGTGAAAGATATGAGATGTCCTAACGCACATTAAATTATGTGTCTGCAGCTCTCACCTACTTTGTGAGCAACACTGAAGACTGTGCTTCAAAAGTATTCCACAGTCCAGCTTGGGGCCAATGACATTAACAATGTCATTTTCTGCTACTATATGAGACATGAGCAACCACAGCTGCCTTCCCAGTGAGATGTCCCTTTAAGAGGGAGAGAGCCCAATGCTAGGACTGAAAAAGGAATAAAAATAATTCCTGAGCTATCTGTACACTCACCTGCATGGACAAGGTGAGAGAAGTCCCCTGGAAATGCTTCTCCACCACTGTCCCGACCCTCTGGGTGGCCTGAAACAAATCGGCCACTTCGTCAGGACGCAGATCTCGGAAGCGCTCCACTGGCCGAAGGGGACACACGAGGACATCTGCAGTGAGGTCTGTTAAGGCTTGTGTGCTTGGGGTAGTATTTTTACCAAGAACTTTATACCCACAGTATGGAATTCCCTTGTCCCAACTTTGGAAACTCTTGAAGACTAAGGAATAAAAGAACAATTATTTACCAACCACCAAATTCCAAGAAGTTCCAAGAGCAGACTAACACGGTTCAAAGGGTGCTTGTGCAAACACGATTTCCCCTAGGCTTTGTAGGAGAAGCTGTGGTGCACTGAGGAAATTCTTGTAAGAGAAAAGGAGAAGAGGATTAAGAGAGACTCAAGTGCTGGCAAAACGATTACGCCGAGGCAAGATCTATTCTTGACCATTACCTTCTGACCCCTATTCTAAAGCCTCTGTCTTCTCAAGCAGTCAAAAATTCTGGGTTGAAAAAGCAACCAGAATATCCAGTTGGTTTCTCCACACACAGCACTGTGATTAAAATTGTCATTTCAATTTCTCTTTAGAGAAAGATATAATGCAAATACAATAGTTGTCTTTTTTATTTTATTTTGAAAATGAGTATAGTCATCCTGACAATATACAGTGAACTGTATTTATGACCAAGAGATGTGCCAGGGGGTTAAACATTTTATGACAAATGTCCCTTAAACTGATTATCAAGAATTCAAGAAAGCAGTTGAAGGAAAATCACTCACTTAAGGGCTGCGTGTCCTCTTATGCAAACACACCATCTTGATGTATTTTGTAAGTTAGACAGACCAACATATTTACATTATTGCTCTGAACAAACAACAAGGTCTAGAGTAAAAGGCTGTATATTTATTTGATCACTGGTTGGTAGCAAATTAATATTCAAAGTTACACCATCAATAACATTTCAGTTCCTTTTGTATTTGAGATCACATATGTGTTGGTATATACATATATGTACATACAAATATGCATACATATGTATACACACATAAGTTAGAGTAATTTTTGTTAGTTTTCTGGTACCAACAGAGGGACAAAAAAGCACTCTGGCATTCTTTTCTATTCCTTTCTTTCTTTTTTTTTCTCCTTTTTCATTGTTATCTTAAAACAGCATGCTTCTACCTGGAGCTAAGCAGCTCAGAGGCATAATAAAACCATAATTCTGCAATTGCCAGTCTCACCAGAGTATCAAGCATTTTAGCCCATCATACCATTGGTGGGACTCCGGCCCCAAGGGAAATGAGCCGTGCTCACCTGGGCAGGCCTGGTTTCCACCAGAGAAGGGGGAAAAAAGAGGGAAAACTGATTTTGTTCATAATTAGGAAATGCCTGTCAGCAGTAAACTAGGAAAAGGAACATTTGTTTAATCTGAGTTCATTTTTCAAGAGAGGAGAAGGGAAGCCTTTATCTATAGGGAGTCTGATACTTTAAAAGATAATTACCCACCTTCAGCAGGGTTGTTTTATTATCATGGGTCAATGAGCCTTTTAGAAATGAAGAATTTCCTTTCATTTCCTTTTAGCGGACTGCCAGCCTTCACTCCCACTGAGTTGCCTTTTCTTTGTTAAAAGAGACGTTTCTCCATCTTCCTCCTCCCCGCTTTGGTTTACACCACCCCCAGGCCCTGACTTCATCAAGCCACAGCAAGAGGGTAACTTTGCAAGCTTCCAACAATATCCATAATTGCTGTGGTAGGCTAATTCCCTCAGTGCGGAAGGAACAACATTGTATTTCGACAATTCGTTACTGTGAAAACTGTTGGAATGAGCTGGACAATCTCTGAGTCTAATGTAACTTTAGCAATAACAATGACATCTGAGGGATTTTTTTCCAACGCCGTAAAAAAATCTTGTATTATTACCTCTCCAGTTCACTTGTCTGATGAGAATAACTGGCTTGACCCAATGTTTAATGAATCAAAATGTTAATGGAATTGAATCAGAATGGCTGATTCTGTCAGATGTCTTATCTAGCATACACTCACCTGCAGGGTCTTGTATGTCTCATACATTTATTACTTTAATTGAACATTAATAATAGTAATACAATGGGTCACAAAACAGTTAAGCAGGCTACGTAGATTCTCATTTGAATGACTATTTCTCATCAGCCCATTTAGACAACATTGTCCTGACATATATATCCCCTACAATCTTGCCCTTTGTTAAGAAAACATCTGCATAAATAAATACACATTTCTACGCAATTAAGATAAAACAGAGATAGCTTTTAAGGGTGCTTATTACCTAGGCAGGTACTTCTGCGGGGTCACGTATTTGTTTCATTGGGACCCAGCAGATGGCTAAACAGGTGTCTCCACCTGGAAGCAGACCCACAAAGCAGCTCCACGGGACTCTACAGCAGGTAGATGGGTCTGGAGTTACACAGGATGGGGCTCTGGAGCTTCTGGAGGCTGTGTGAGGACCAGAGCTGGCCAGCAGCACACCCGCTAGCCAACGTTCTCTCCAGATCATCCCAGGCACTTCATGGGCATCAGAAAGTCGGGACCAGCCATCCTCCCTCCTTTAAAACCAGAGCAGAAAACAGCCTCTGCCTTCACCTCACCCAGGCCCCATCCTGACCGCTGCCTCCTGGACCTCCTCTTTCTCCACCCCTCTTTTACAAACTGTACATCTCCCACACTTGCCCTCTTTCTGTTCCTCAAACACATCCTTCCAACCGTGGCCTTTGTCCGGGTTGGTCTGCCTAACATTCAATAGCCCATAATCTCCACAAGGTAGCCTCTTTCTTATCACTCAGATTCTAATTTCTATGCCACCCTCTCAAAGGAGCACCCCACGACCACCCAGTTCAAACAGCTTCCCAGTCACTCCCTCTGAAATCACACTGTTTCAACCTTTCCGCTGCTCTGACCCCAGCTGGTAGATTCTCTGGTTGGTCAATACACACCCGAGTGAGAAGGCAAACTCTAAAAGAGCAAAGACTTTGTCTCTGTCCTCATTTCCCCCAAGAACACCACCGACACTTACGTACTGCTGGAATGAGTGGGCGCATCATAAGCCGGGCCCTCTTACCAGCCACCTCTGAGTACTGAGACCCTAAGAAATGGAGACCACATTCGTTTACTTTTTACTCATCTAGACAAGATGGAGATGGTCTGCAAGATTTTTCTTTTCATTTCAAAGAGGTTTATCCTTAATATCCATCATAGAATGAATGTGGAATATGAGCCGGAAAAACAAACTCCTTTTTAAGGTAAACTAATTTTCATATGAGCCCAAAGGAAATATAATCATGAAGGCAAAATGCCTTTTTTAAAACCCTTAGAAAGAAATGGTTTCTAGGTTACTCAGAGTCTCAGATAAACTATAGCTCTATGAATTCTATTTTATATTACGACAAGGAAATGTGATTCGTTTGTTCATTCGGTGGACACTGAGGACCAGTTACATGGGGACACTGTGCTAGGCTCTGGGAAGAGCAAAGGAGAGTAAGAGGCTGCTTTGTACTTGCAGTCCAGGAGGCGAGCATTGAATCAGGTGACCGCAGTACTATGGGAGGGACAGACGTAAGCACCGAGGGCGACAGAAGGAAAGCAGACACCCCCAGCACAGTGGGGACCTGGGACACTTTAGCAAGGAGAGGCTGCCCTGGTAACCGTTGGTCCCTGCTGAGTGAGATGAGTATCCCATGGCTAGCAGAAAATATCAGCATCAGCAGGTTTTCATAAAGCATTTAAAGCAGGTCAACGAACTTTTTGTGCAAAAGGCCAGACGGTAAATATTTTAGGTTTACTGGGCCATATGCCTAAGCTGACATATCCATAGAATACAATAATAGGTATGGCTGTATTCTAATAAACCTTAATTTACGTAAGAAGGAGGCCAGCCATATTTGTCTCCTTGGTCTTCGAGTGTCAATCCCCCATTTAGAGGAATAACATCAGAAACAGGTAAGTAAAAGCAACCAGAAGTATTTGGGGGCCCCTTCCTCTTTTCCAAAGGACTATCATTCTATCTTAACAAAGATGATTATGGTATCTTAACATTTTTTCACTTGCTAAAAAAAGTACCTGGGTGTGATAGAGAATTTTCATGACCGTCCGTAGCCCTTCTGATGTTTTTAAAGACTAATTACAACCAGAAAATGGGTTACAGAAATGCATCCTCTGGATGACTCATGAGTATGACTCCCCAGGGCAGCTAAAGGGGTTTCTGCCATCTCTAATTGGAAAAGCAAAGCATGTGCTCTTCAGACACATGAGAGCAACAAAACAGTGTGCTCTTCACGAATTCATCTGAGAATAAAAGCATTTTCTCAAAACAAGTACATAACCTTGGAAGAAAACACCGTACTGCTTGAAGATGGCGGGTATCATGTGCTACATGTTTCTCATAGACAAACAACTCACGGAAAGCAAATTCATTTTAAAGAAGAGCAGACAGCTCTTGTAATTCTACTGCAGCTATTTGTATGTCAATTGTTTTAAGGTAACACACACAGACGCAGTATGAATTAATTTGGAGACTCTTAGACTGTGTTAGTGGGCAAATCCCGTATTGTATATAGGCTGTCAGACACACTTTCTCCTGGGTCCTCTTTGCTTGGGATTAGCACCTCTGAAGAGACTTTTCAGTCAATACACATGATGATGCTCAAGAAATTGATCTACTCAACTAAATTTAGTATGTGTTTATCCAGTACTCATCATGTATGAAAACCTGGGAAAGAAATTATCCAATAGCTTCTGGTCTTGCCCTATAATCTAAGTAGAGACATCTATTTAGTAACAGCAGGATTTTTTTTTGTAAAAGTAGAGAATGGCAATAATGACAATTTAGTTCCTATGATCAACAAAAAGATTCCTCATGGTCAAGGGCAGTCCAAGACTTCTTAGTGCCGACGAGACTTCAAATGGATTTCACTGACTTGAGAGTCATTCAGCCAGGGTTGGTGCAATCTATGCATTCATCCATCCCACAACTGGGCCTCCTTTTAGTCTGGGGTTTGTGCTAGAATTTAGGATGCCAGGATGAATATGAGAGACTAACTGACCTTGAAGGGTTTACACCCTTATGTCCTAAACCACTGTGTAATATAAACAGATCATTATAACACAGAGAGATGAGGGCTATTGATAGAAATTAGTACAGAATGTTGTGTGAACACAGAGGGGGCAGAATCTATCTCCGCCTAAGGGTGTTAGATAAACTTTCCAATGTAGTCTTGCATTTCAATTTTCTAAAATCAGAAACTCTGTCTCCAAATTTGGACCAAAATCTGTCCTTGAAAATGACTTAGCAACTGATGGTTTCTTCACAGAAAGTTGTCAGCCATCCCTCCTTTGGTCTAAACCACTGTTCCATTTATATATGTACTCTCATTTACCGAGTATTTCCAAGAAACCCATAAAGCACTATTATAATTCCTATTTTGGAGATGAGGAAATTACAGCCTACAGAAAATAACAAACATGTGCAAGACAGCACACCCAGTGCCAGACTAAGACGAGAATTCAACCCAAGCCTGTCTGATTCCAAATTCCATGATACTAGCCAATGTGATGTTAAACTTTCTAGACCTTCTCTGACTCAGTCTCTACCATCCCTCTTATTAAAAGTGTGCCCAGCATTCCCAGAATCCCTCTGCTCATGGAAGAGAATCATGGGTTAATGAAATACAAAGCTACTATGCAAAATTGCTGAAAGCCTGGGAGACACCTAGTCTCTCATGAAGAAAGCAGAGGAGACTCAGAGTCGCATGGTGGAAGGGAGCCGGTCCAGAACAGAGGGTTTAGTGAGCATGGCCTCATCCTAACAGGGGACTGTGAGCAAGTGGATCAAGAAGGAGAGGACCGTTCTGCACTAGGGATGCAGTGGGAGAAAGGAAGGAAGGAGGCAGAGCCTGCATTTGTGGCTCTTTTCCATCTTTGGATTACCTTGAAGCTCGGATTGCTTCAAGATAGCTTCGACTGCCATGGGCTGGCCAACTCTGGAGGAAGATCAGGTATTACCGTCAACATTGGTGGATCAGCTTGTCAGATAAACTAAGAAATCCCTTTGTTGTCCCCCAGTATAATGACTGGGAGCCACTGACTTGCAAAGAGCATCATTTACAGCACCGAGGACTACCAGGAACTTGGTTAATGCCTTTTCTTTCCCTTGGCCTCTCCACTCCCATCACCAGCTAGAAGTGATTGTCTCTGTCCTTTTGGATGTAAATAAACACTTCGGATGTTTTTGCCATGTTAAAGTGGTGTGGCAACCTGCCAGGCCCTGTGCCAAGCTGTTGCTGCCACACTCTTAACCCAGAACACATACAATGAAAGGAACCAATCAGATGGCGTCTTTGCACTAGTCAAGTACCTCAAGTCATTGCTGATTTACACATATGACTCCAAATTCCCCTCCCATTCTTCACGCCCCTCTGCCAAGTGTCACTGCTCCTCTGCTCACCGAGAGCTGGAGTCCATCACCCCTGTCCTTGAACTCGGGCCAGCCTTGTGGCTTCCTCTGGTTAGTGAAGTGTGCCTCAAGTTTTGCTATTTGACTTTCCGGTGTCAGGACTTAACAGACTTTGCAATTCTGTTTTTTTTTTTGGTCTCTCTCTTGGAATCCTGAGAACCAAGATACCTGAAGGGCCCAGCTAGCCTGCTAGAGAACATTAGCCCCATGGAGAAGAACTAAGGGACCTCAGCTGGTAGCTCAGCCCCAGCTGTCAGGCCTTCCAGACCCAGGAGAGCCACTGACAGACTCCCAGCTTCTGAATCCCTTATCTGTTGCTGTAGAGTGACAACCAGCACAAACACGGCGGGTCAGCATAGCTCTGATTTGTTTTCTCATCACTGTTCCGAGGGTGGTTTCTGCCACCAGTCTCACCGGGCTCACTCAATGCAACTGCTCTCCGTTGGCAGGTAGGCACGGGGCCGGACTCACCTGCGCCCGTTGGGCTGCTCGCTCTATGTGCTCTTTCATCCCAGTGCAGAGGCGGAATCTCCAGTGCTTCTTAAGGTTTAAGTTCTCCCACCTTCTGTTGGTCAAAGGGGATCTGCAAGGCAGCCTAGGTTCAAGGTAGAGAACTAGATACCATCTCCTGAGAGGAGGAACGGAGAGATCACACTGAAAAGAGGTATGGGTGTACAAGTCAGGTTGCACGGGGTGGTGAGGGGGGTCCTCATCCTAACAGTCCACTGCAGGTGGCAACTCGGAAAAGAAGTTCTGGGGATTCTATGAAAATGAACAGGGAGGTCCTAGTGAGTATATACAGCCATAGCATTTTAAAGCTAGGATGGATCTTAAACATTATCTACTCCAATATCTTCCTTAGTAGCTGAAAAAACGGGGGGAGGATTAGAAAGGTTAAATTGATTTGCTCAAAGGCCCTGGTGAGTTGGGGCACCACTGGAATTGAAATGCAGCTGTTCGGCTCCTCAAATCAAAGCTCCTCCCATTACATGAGATGGCAGAACACTGCACCTTTCCACAATGTACCAACACTAAATCTGTGACCGATGTCAATAAACAATGACATAATTCGCAAAGACTCAGAACCACAAAGACTCAGAATTCTGCTCAATCCTGATCTTGGAACCGTCACCACCAGTTAAAGTAGGCATGTAACACAAGACTCGTGTTTCATTTCTGGAACCTCCCACAGTGCTGCAGGAGCCACAAAAATCATTGCAAGGGCCCTGGTGGGTTAAAGAACAAAGTGAGGTGCTGTATATGAGTGAGAATCTACCCAGTTACACCCAATGACCTTTATGTTGCTACACTTTCATTCAAAATAAACTTGGTAAGTTCAGAATTCACTCAGGGATAATAATGGATGATTTAAAAAATAATTTTATGAGCCTTTCCATGACAATTATGAACTATTTGAATACAGAGTCATGACAGAGAAATGGAAATGTACTGATTTGGATGATTAATTAAAGAGGACAGCAGAATATTATTCTCAGAGTTGCTCAGACTTGCTCCCATTTATTTTTCTATATCTGATCTATTCTAGGGATTCAGAATCTGAAAGTCACTAAAATAAATCAAACCATCAAAATATCACTGATTCTGATGAGGCTGATTAGCGAGAGCATATATGAATATGGAGTAAGTCAGTATCAAATAATATGATGAAGAATTAGCCATTCTTCGAACTAAGAAGGAAGAAGATGCTGTATTCATCGCTACTTTAGATCAGGATGTAGCTCCGTGGAAGCCAGGAACCTTCTGGTTTGCTCTGCAGATCTTGTGTAATGAATGACCTGCTCTAACAAATAATCCCAGTCCTTGCGATGTTTAAGATAATTCTTAATGTCACTTAGTAAACAAAAAACAGCAGAATACATCGTGAGGTATTTCTTAAGAGAAGATTCAATTTATTTGATTTAAACAGCATGGTTGCAGAGCTTTGAATCAAGATAGGTGGCATCACACAAAGTAGTCTACTATTTGCAATGTAGGCTGTTCTGCAAATTCTCTTAGTAGAAAGGTAGACATCCCACCCCCCAAACTAAGAAACACAGTTCTGGAGAGGCATCTTGCCAGTTTGGCCCACACCTGTCCTCACTGGATTAACATACCCACTTCAGTAAGTCAGTGAAGACTTCATGAGGTATTCATCAGCTGTAAGCATAGATGGCATGAATATAATTTTAAGCAAATTTGATTCCCAGAATATGATAAATCCCAGGGCAGCATGATTAAGATAACAACAGTACTCAGCTCATACCTGGATCTCAGGGCAAGTATCTCCTAAGTAGCCACTAGAATTCTCATATTTTGTCTGGGACAATGCTTTGGGCCAAAGAGATGGTCAGCCCTTCATCATCTGGAGGAAGAAAAGCCAGGTATCCATCTCTAGACAGATCTCCCTGGAGCAATCCCCAAAAACGTCTGCACCATCTGGACGCTCAGAGGTGAGAGTCACCTTCATAGGGGGAAGTGGACAGACAGTTTTCAATGAGAGTTAAATTGTGAGAGGAGCCTGCAGCCAGCCGGCAGCTCTGTGGTGCAGATTTTTGGTTTAAATATCACATATCAGGCCATGGAATTTTCAAGAGAAAGGAGTCGTATGTTGATTATCATAAGAGAATCAGAATTGGAAAAGCTATGCTTCTATTATACTAAATATGTGGGGGACCGTGAATAATATCAGAATGGGGAGGAAGGAATATGTAGCATTTGTTTGTTGCCTATGATGTCCTAGTGATCATCAGTAACCCTTTCAGGTGAATATCACCCCCATTTTTTCCACATTCAGAAACGGAAGCAGAATAGTTCCACTACATACATACCCAACATCACTCAGTTAAAAAGTGAGAAACCCTGGCTCGGGCCATGTGGTGAGGTCATCTATGTCGTTCAATGCCTCCCAAGGTCACAGATGTTTCCGGGGGCCCACTGCAGTGTTTACCATAGTGGCTCACCAGAACCCTGCCTCCAAGAGACGTTATTAGACATTACACAGAAGAAAAAAAATCTTGCAGTCAAAGAAGATTAAAGAATACTGAATGAAATGGAGTAAAACAGGTTTCTTCACAGCAGTACTCATCAGAATATTTAATGTGCTAATCTGCATCCTGCCTTTTCAAAAAGGAGAGATACTTCGCAGCATTTGTCATGTTTGTTTAACAAAAAAACTTACCATTATTTTGTTTGTTTTGCAGAACATTGCATAGGACAAACGTTCCAGGGGGAGTTCTTTGGGAACCCTGAGCATCGTTTACCTAAACATAGAGATGCCAGAAGAGGATTTCTTCTTTCTGCACAATAAAGGCACTGTGCATCCTACTGATCACATGGTCAAAGCAGGAGGCCATTCTGCTAAAAGGAATATTCTGAGAAGCTGAGCATTAACACGCATTGCATGGAGCACAGCAGTCATTAGTGCTGGCTGCCAGGCAGCTCAGGTGCTTGCCACATTCAGGCGCGTGAGAGGATCATACATCCCACATCCTGTGGGTGCGTGAGGCTGAAGGAATTCCGGCCAAGGAGCTGTGAGTGGAAGGGACAGATGTCACTTACAGACTAGGGTGCTTAACGGTTTGTATGAGACCCCAAAGCTCTCAGCCCCTCTCCATGGCAATCGGTCATGCTGAGTATGCACCTGGGCTGGACCAGTGCTACAGGTCAGCCGGAGGTCTGCCCAACATGTGTTCTCACAGTGACTAGAGCAAGTCTATTAGGTAGGTTTTGTCTGTTTTGCTAAGGCCACCTTACTTGCAGCAGCTGCTTTGAGTAGTATGTTGAAATGCATTCTGAGGCCCCCATTGGGATCAGGGGGGAAGAATGGAGAGGTTTATTAGTTTTGGCTGCGATCGGAGAGACAGTGTCAGTGTGCATATCAGGTATCTGCCATTCTTCAATTAGAAAGCAATAAAAATGTGTCCCCCAAGACTCCCATTCCGCCTTTCCTAATGACATGGAAGTCATTTCTAGGTCTTGCAACACCTCTGAGTCTCCATTATGAAAATCTAGTATTATTGGTCTTATCTGGGAGATATATGGAGGTTTATGGATTTAGACAATTCTGGTTAAGAGAATATGGAAAAAGGAAGTTATGGTCTCTCAGAAATATCTCTCCCTAATGTGCCAATGTGGAGGGGGGGATACACTGTGATGAGAATATTAAAAAACACTCTTAGGTGTTAAAGAGTTGGAAGAGTATTGCAATAGAAAAGGAATAAAGTGCACTCAGAGGCTGAAAGAAATATTTAAGGATTATCCCCAGTGACATTTTTTTAAAAAACTACATTTATACTCTCCTGCGAGAATCACTTCAAAAACTCTGTGTGAGAAGATTTTTATTCTAGTACAGATGAGAAAGTAGAGCTAAAGATCTGCAGTTCATTGGAGATCTACTGGAAAACAACAGGCAAGATAAGTAATTTAACAGCACTTTACCGTGTACACGTTATACTCTCCCAGGGTGTGAATGAGGAGAGCATGCCTTGGGCATCTGCTTCCACCGGGTGGCCAGACTGAAACCTGAACCACATACAGGCAGAGTCCTTCCACGGCCAGTTCCATCAAGTTCTGGAAAGCATGGATCCCAACCTTGAATTTGTGTGTGCTTCTCCAGAGCCACCAGAAATGCCAAATTCCTTCAGCTCTTCAGGGCAGCTGGGCCAGCCAGTGAAGCGCCCTACACATGACAGCTCAGATACCAGGTGAGGGCAAAGGGGGCCCCAACCAGTCATATGGAACAGCACGGACTTTCTACTGGAAGGAAAGAAACAGGAAATGCGAGGTACGAAAGAAGGAAAAAGACGTAAAAAGGGATTATTCTCAGAAGATAGGAAATACTCCCTACAGTAGGTTCAGCTGGCAATCCTGGTGCTGTGCACAGTGTATAAGGCGCAGTAGGCCATCAACGAATATTTGGTGAAAGTTATGGCATGCATATCTATTCATTGACTAAACTGAGAAACAATTCTTTCTTACAAGGAATTATTCAAAATGTTTCAGAGACTGTAGTGTCTTAAGAGACTATTTAATCAGATCAGAATCAACTTACTTACTTGAAAATAACTGAAGGAAATACACAACACTGGGCTAGGGGATGGGAGGCAGGGGGCCTTAGCCCTGGATTTTTAATCTAAAAGAGACCCAGCTAAAGGCACAGAAAAACTCAATATAAGATGCCCTTCCCCACACACATCAAGGCAGTGCTTACATTTTGAACAGAAAAGTTGTAGACCATTAACTCCCTGGAGGTTGGGAAGATCTGGAAATAACATTATGCTTTTTCAGAAACAAGGATGAAACCTCTTTTGTGAGAAATACAAAGATTAAGAGAAAAATTATGTATCTCAAAAGACAGAAAGAGGGGGTGGAGCCAAGATGGCAGCATGAGTAGAGCAGCAGAAATCTCCTCCCAAAACCACATATATCTATGAAAATATAACAAAGACAACTCTTCCTAAAATAGAGACTAGAGGACACAGGACAACATCCAGACCACATACACACCTGAGAGAACCCAGCGCCTCGCGAAGGGGGTAAGATACAAGCCCCAGCCCGGCGGGACCCGAGCACCCCTCCCCCCGGCTCCCAGAGGGAGGAGAGGAGTCAGCAGGGAGGGAGAAAAAGCCCAGGACTGCTGAACACCCAGCCCCAGTGATCCGGACCAGAGCACAGACACAGTGCATAAGTGGGGTCCTGGATACTAGGGAAACAGGGTGGCAGGACTGGGGAGCAGATGCCTGAGGCCAACACTGGAGAACAAAGAAAATCATACTTTTTTCTTTTTTAAAAAAATTATTTATTTATTTATTTATTTTGTTGCTGTTCTTTTGGTTAGTCGACAGGCAGGGAATATCGGGTTCTCTGGGTACTCTAACCCCCTGGGCAACAGGGAGCACAGAGACCTCTCACAGAGATAAATAGCCTCCCGGCCAATCCCCCTCCAATGGGGCTTCACCATTTTGGAGCAGCAGCCGGAGCCAGGCCACGCCCAAAGCAACAGCGGAGATAAACTCCACAGCAGCCGGGCAGGAAGCATAAGCCCTGTCTGCGCACAGCTGCCCAGCACAAGCCACTAGAGGTCACTATTCTCCCAGAAGAGGAAGGCCACAAACCAACAAGAAGGAAAGCTCTCCCAGCTGTCACTCGTACCAGCTCTGCAAACTATCTCTATCACCATGAAAAGGCAAAACTACAGGCAGACAAAGATCACAGAGTCAACACCTGAGAAGGAGACAGACCTAACCAGTCTTCCTGAAAAAGAATCCAAAATAAAAATCATGAACATGCTGACAGAGATGCAGAGAACAATGCAAGAGCAATGGGATGAAGTCCGGAGGGAGATCACAGATGCCAGGAAGGAGATTAAAGAAGTGAAACAAATGCTGGAAGGATTTATAAGCAGAATGGATAAGATGCAAGAGGCCATTGAAGGAATAGAAACCAGAGAACAGGAACATATAGAAGCT
Organism: Manis javanica; assembly: GCF_040802235.1. Lineage (NCBI taxonomy): Eukaryota > Metazoa > Chordata > Mammalia > Pholidota > Manidae > Manis > Manis javanica. The sequence continues at coordinate 8,688,693 of NC_133158.1, forward strand.
GACATAGAGAGAGATAAAAGGATCTCCAGGAACAAAACAATACTAAGAGAACTATGTGACCAATCCAAAAGGAACAATATACACATTACAGGGGTACCAGAAGAAGAAGAGGGAGGAAAAGGGATAGAAAGTGTCTTTGAAGAAATAATTGCTGAAAACTTCCCCAAACTGGGGGAGGAAATAATCGAACAGACCACGGAAATACACAGAACCCCCAACAGAAAGGATCCAAGGAGGACAACACCAAGACACATAATAATTACAATGGCAAGGATCAAGGACAAGGAAAGAGTTTTAAAGGCAGCTAGAGAGATAAAGGTCACCTATAAAGGAAAACTCATCAGGCTAACATCAGACCTCTCGAAAGAAACCCTACAGGCCAGAAGAGAATGGCATGATATATTCAATGCAATGAAACAGAAGGGCCTTGAACCAAGGATACTGTATCCAGCACGACTATCATTTAAATATGATGGCGGAATTAAACAACTCCGAGACAAGCAAAAGCTGAGGGAATTTGCTTCCCACAAACCACCTCTACAGGGCATCTTATAGGGACTACTCTAGATGGGAGCACTCCTAGAAAGAGCACAGAACAAAACACAAAACATATGAAGAATGGAGGAGGAGGAATAATAAGGGAGAGAAGAAAAGAATCTCCAGACAGTGTATATAATAGCTCAATAAGTGAGCTAAGTTAGGCAGTAAGATACTAAAGAAGCTAACCTTGAACCTTTGGTAACCACGAATCTAAAGCCTGCAATGGCAATAAGTACATATCTCTCAATAGTCACCCTAAATGTAAATGGACTTAATGCACCAATCAAAAGACACAGAGTAATAGAATGGATGAAAAAGCAAGACCCATCTATATGCTGCTTACAAGAAACTCACCTCAAACCCAAAGACATGCAAAGACTAAAAGTCAAGGGATGGAAAAACATATTTCAGGCAAACAACAGTGAGAAGAAAGCAGGGGTTGCAGTACTAATATCAGACAAAATAGAATTCAAAACAAAGAAAGTAACAAGAGATAAAGAAGGACACTACATAATGATAAAGGGCTCAATCCAACAAGAGGATATAACCATTCTAAATATATATGCACCCAACACAGGAGCACCAGCATATGTGAAACAAATACTAATAGAACTAAAGTGGGAAATAGACTGCAATGCATTCATTTTAGGACACATCAACACACCACTCACCCCAAAGGATAGATCCAACAGGCAGAAAATAAGTAAGGACACAGAGGCACTGAACAACACACTAGAACAGATGGACCTAATAGACATTTATAGAACTCTACATCCAAAAGCAACAGGATATACATTCTTCTCAAGTGCACATGGAACATTCTCCAGAAGAGACCACATACTAGCTCACAAAAAGAGCCTCAGTAAATTCCAAAAGATTGAAATTCTACCAACTAACTTTTCAGACCACAAAGGTATAAAACTAGAAATAAATTCTCCTTCAAGTTTTCCAAAAAATAGAAGAGGAGGGAATACTCCCAAACTCATTCTATGAAGCCAACATCACCCTAATACCAAAACCAGGCAAAGACTCCACCAAAAAAGAAAATTACAGACCAATATCCCTGATGAATGTAGATGCAAAAATACTCAACAAAATAATAGCAAACAGAATTGAACAGCATATCAAAATGATCATACACCATGACCAAGTGGGATTCATCCCAGGGATGCAAGGATGGTACAACATTCAAAAATCCATCAACATCATCCACCACATCAACAAAAAGAAAGACAAAAACCACACGATCATCTCCATAGATGCTGAAAAAGCATTTGACAAAATTCAACATCCATTCGTGATAAAACCTCTCAGCAAAATGGGAATAGAGGGCAAGTACCTCAACATAATAAAGGCCATATATGATAAACCCACAGCCAGCATTATACTGAACAGCGAGAAGCTGAAAGCATTTCCTCTGCGATTGGGAACTAGACAGGGATGCCCACTCTCCCCACTGTTATTTAACATAGTACTAGAGGTCCTAGCCATGGCAATCAAACAAAACAAAGAAATACAAGGAATCCAGATTGGTAAAGAAGAAGTTAAACTGTCACTATTTGCAGATGATATGATATTGTACATAAAAAACCCTAAAGACTCCACTCCAAAACTACTAGAACTGATATCGGAATACAGCAAAGTTGCAGGATACAAAACTAACACACAGAAATCTGTAGCTTTCCTATACACTAACAATGAATGAGTAGAAAGAGAAATCAGTAAAAACAATTTCATTCACAATTGCATCAAAAAGAATAAAATACCTAGGAACAAACCTAACCAAAGAAGTGAAAGACCTATACCCCGAAAAATACAAGTCACTCTTAAGAGAAATTAAAGGGGACACTAACAAATGGAAACTCATCCCCTGCTCATGGCTAGGAAGAATTAATATAATCAAAATGGCCATCCTGCCCAAAGCAATATACAGATTTGATGCAATCCCTATCAAATTACCAGCAACATTCTTCAATGAACTGGAACAAATAATTCAAACATTCATATGGAAACACCAAAGACCCCGAATAGCCAAAGCAATCCTGAAAATGAAGAATAAAGTAGGGGGGGATCTCACTCCCCAACTTCAGGCTCTACTATAAAGCCATAGTAATCAAGACAATTTGGTACTGGCACAAGAACAGAGCCACAGACCAGTGGAACAGATTAGAGACTCCAGACATGAACCCAAACATATATGGTCAATTAATATTTGATAAAGGAGCCATGGACATACAATGGCAAAATGACAGTCTCTTCAACAGATGGTGCTGGCAAAACTGGACAGCTACATGTAGCAGAATGAAACTGGAGCATTGTCTAACCCCATACACAAAAGTAAATTCAAAATGGATCAAAGACCTGAATGTAAGTCATGAAACCATTAAACTCTTGGAAAAAAACATAGGCAAAAACCTCTTAGGCATAAACATGAGTGACCTCTTCTTGAACATATCTCCCCAGGCAAGGAAAACAACAGCAAAAATGACCAAGTGGGACTATATTAAGCTGAAAAGCTTCTGTACAGCAAAAGACACCATCAATAGAACAAAAGGGAACCCTACAGTATGGGAGAATATATTTGAAAATGACAGATCCGATAAAGGCTTGATGTCTAGAATATATAAAGAGCTCACACACCTCAACAAACAAAAAACAAATAACCCAATTAAAAAATGGGCAGAGGAACTGAACAGACAGTTCTCCAAAAAAGAAATACAGATGGCCAACAGACACATGAAAAGATGTTCCACATCCCTAATTATCAGAGAAATGCAAATTAAAACTACAATGAGGTATCACCTCACACCAGTAAGGATGGCTGCCATCCAAAAGACAAACAACAACAAATGTTGGCGAGGCTGTGGAGAAAGGGGAACACTCCTACACTGCTGGTGGGAATGTAAGCTAGTTCAACCATTGTGGAAAGCAGTATGGAGGTTCATCAAAATGTTCAAAACAGACCTACCATTTGACCCAGGAATTCCACTCCTAGGAATTTACCCTAAGAATGCAGCAATCAAGTTTGAGAAAGACAGAGGCACCCCTATGTTTATCGCAGCACTATTTACAATAGCCAAGAATTGGAAGCAACCTAAATGTCCATCGGTAGATGAATGGATAAAGAAGATGTGGTACATATACACAATGGAATACTACTCAGCCATAAGAAGAGGGCAAATCCTACCATTTGTAGCAACATGGATGGACCTGGAGGGTATTATGCTCAGTGAAATAAGCCAAGTGGAGAAAGAGAAATACCAAATGATTTCACTCATCTGTGGAGTATAAGAACAAAGGAAAAACTGAAGGAACTAAACCACAGCAGAATCACAGAACTCAAGAATGGACTAACAGGTACCAAAGGGAAAGGGACTGGGGAGGATGGGTGTGTAGGGAGGGATAAGGAGGGGGAAGAAGAAGGGGGGTATTAAGATTAGCATGCATGGGGGGGTGGGAGAAAGGGGAGGGCTGTACAACACAGAGAAGACAAGTAGTGATTCTACAACATTTTGCTATGCTGATTGACAGTGACTGTAAAGGGGTGTATAGGGGGGACCTGGTATAGGGGAAAGCCTAGTAAATATCATATTCGTCATCTAAGTGCAGATTAATCATAACAAAAAAAAAAGCAGTTCCTGTGTGGTGACCTCCACTGAGTTCTACACAATGGTATAAAGGGCATATCAAAGTGAGGGAAAAGGGTCTGTTTGTGTTTATACAGAGGATCAAAGCCTAATTTGGCTACTCAGAAAATGAACTAAGATACGATATGAAGAAGAAGTTCCAACATCATCACTCTCTGGAAGACTCATACCAGAAGATGATCATCAAAAAACCTCAACTAAGATCCAGGCAATGCTGCAGTTGTAGCTGCATCCATCCCACCAATTCCTGGACTTGCCATTGGAATGAAGAAGGAGATATCTAAGCTGGCCTGTGCTTTCATTAAAGTAACAAATTTGACTGGATCTCTACTGTTGGAACTCAACCAAGAATAAGGAGAAGTGCAAGTTGCAGCGCTCCAAAATCTTACGACTACAGACTATCTACTGTTAAAAGAACATATGGGAGGTGAACAGTTCCCAGGAATGGGTTGTTTTAATTTGTCTGATTTCTCTCAGATTGTTCAAGTATAGTTGGACAATATCCATCATATCATAGACAAATTTTCACAGATGCCTAGGATGCCTAACTGGTTTTCTTGGCTTCACTGGAGATGGCTGGTAATTATAGATCTGCTTTGGTTATGTAACTGTATTCCTATTATGTTAATATGTGTGCACAATTTAATTAGTAGTTAAAAGCTATACATGCTTAAGTTACTCTACAAGAAGATATGTCAAAGAAATAATCAATCCTCCCATGTTTTCTTCCGTCTGCTACCTCTATAGCTTTTCTTCTCCTTCGTAATTACAACCCTTAAATAGAATTCATGCCTCATATCGAATTTACGGAGTATCATAATTCCTCCAAGTGGTAAAGATACCTCAAGACAAATGCTGGGCATAGAAGCCACAGGGCATAAATCTGCAAAGAAGTAAAAAGCTAACCTTTTCAAACAATATGGCTTCTCTCTCACTTACCAAATTTACATTTCCCTGTATGGCCCCGGAAGATGACTGGTTAGCCAGAGATGGGTAAGATTCCTCAAGGGAGGAACAACCTAAGACAGGAACAGTCACAGGGGGGCCATCAGGTGAGAAATTGGGGATCAACAGTGGTGATGCTTAGAACCTCACCTCCCTGTTTTGAGAGAAATCTTCTGCATCCGTGGATGTTTTAATGCCCTTGTCTAGCTTGGATTAACACATAGTCTACAGGCACACACCTGATCATCTACAATTGCTCTCTTACAATACTAAACTATGTTTTCTACCTTTATCTTGCATCTACCTACCACTTCAGCATTTTATTAAAAATAAAAATAATAATAATAATAAAGGGAGAAATGTGGGATCCACATATAAATCAAGTATAAAAATCAAATGAATATTCATATTTGACCTGATTGTTTACAGTTCATAATGCATGATCAAAACCAAAAGTTTCTGTGGTGACTGCCCTTGTATTGTTCACCATGTAAGAACTTATTCACTATGTAAGAATTTGTTCACCATGTAAGAACTTGTTCATTATGCTTCAGAAGATTGGAGACTGTCGAGAATTAGGCTTGAGATGGATTAATGATGGTGCATTGAGCATTGACTCCCTTATACAGAATTTTATTGTTGTTAACAACCATTTGATCAATAAATATGAGAGATGCCCTCTCAAAAAAAAAAACCTATTGTACACACATGTAAAAATAAAAAGAATTAAAAAAAAAGACATATGCACCCCTATGTTTATCACAGCACTATTTACAATAGCCAAGAAATGGAAACAACCCAAGTGTCCATCAGTAGTTGAATGGATAAAGAAGATGTGGTACATATACACAATGGAATATTATTCAGCCATAAGAAGAAAAAAAATCCTACCATTTGCAACAACATGGATGGAGCTAGAGGATATTATGCTCAGTGAAATAAGCCAGGCAGAGAAAGACAAGTACCAAATTATTTCACTTACATGTGGAGAATAAGAACAAAGAAAAAACTGAAGGAACAAAACAACAGCAGAAACATAGAACCCAAGAATGGACTAACAGTTACCAAAGGGAAAGGGACTGGGGAGGATGGGTGGGAAGGGAGGGATAAGGGGGGGGGAGAAAGGGGTCCTTATGAATAGCATGTATAATGTGTGTGGGGGCACAGGGAGGGCTGTGCAACACAGAGAAGACAAGTAGTGCTTCTATAGCCTCTTACTACGCTGATGGACAGTGACTGTAATTGAGTTTCTGGGGGTGACTTGGTTAAGGGGGGAGCCTAGTAAACATAATGTTCTTCATGTAATGGTAGAAAAATTATACCAAAAAAAAAGTTTTAAAGTTTTATTTTCCACTTTAAAAAAAAAAAAAGACAGAAAGAGAGTCTTAAATATGCTAATTTTTCTGAGCATATCTGAACTAACCCCACCCCCTCGGAATTCAGGCTTCCATGTGTTAGCAATCTGAAACAAATGATATGCGAACATTTCATAGTGTCAGGCTTTTAATAAGTGCTCAATCAATGACCTTCTCCATGAATTGCTGCAGGAAGACCATAAAGCCAAACCTTGGAGGAAAGGGTAAAGCCAAAACATTTTGTAGGACTCTGCATTTTTCATTTATTCATTAAGTGTGCATTAAGAGCCTCCTACTGGTAGGTATTAACACACTGATGATACAGCCCACACCAGCCGTCTACATCCCCTCCCCTCCAAACGTATACATTCTAGAAGGTTAAAAGGCAAGAAACAGATAAAAACATTCTATATCTTGCGAAAGAGACAAGGGTTGAGAAGAGAAAGTAAAGACACAATAATGCTAGAAGCTTCCAAGCCAACACCGCTCGACCGGGACCCAGCCTGGTCTGTCTGCCTGGAGTGTCAGAAAGCGCAAGGGCTCCCCACAGCTCGAGTTGGCCGTTTGGATTAATTCTGTGTGCGTGGGGAAGCCTGTAATGCTTGTCAGGCAGTGGGCAGTAGAGATTTATGACAGAAACTGAGTTCCCTTTTAGAACGATCACTCTAAATGCTGTGCAGAAAAACAGATCCAATCAAAGCAAGGATGAAAGCTGCAGGTCACTGGGGATGTCTTGCCCAGAGGCTTGGTGAGAGATTCTAGAAACCTGGACTCCAGCAGCAGCAGTAGAGACGCAGAGAACTTGAGATATATTCCAGAGGCGGCAAGAACAGGACTTACTATAGGTGGGTGAGGGGCAAAGGAGGAAGGGGGTCCCAGAGAACTGGAGGGTTCTGGTTTGTGTAGGTGGGTGCAGAGTGATGTGATTCAGGAGATGGGGGTGCGGACTCATGCAACAGACCATTTAGAGCCCTTTCCTTTTTGCATTTACAGATTTCCCAGAACCAGTGAAAACAGACTTTCCTAACCTGGGGATGTGGATGGATGCCAGGGCTTTTAGTAACCTCCTGAAACTGTGCAAAATGGTGTGTCCACATGCGTTGTTCTCCTGTGGTCTTTACCTTGCAAAGCATTCCTGGTGCCCTGACCTCGACTAAGGTAAGAATCACTGATTTAAACAAGCAGAATTATTTGAAAGTAGTCATGGAAGAGAAGGATTAAAAAGAGGTTCACACTTGTATTCATTTTAGTTTAGAACCTACGAGACCCACTCTGGAAGAGTGAAGAAAAAGGTTGACTCTGTATCTGAGCAATGTGTGCCTAGGATGAACCCTCCACAAAAGACAAACTGAAACTGAAGTTTGATGTTTTTTTTTTAATGGCATAACATTAAAGTCATCTTAATCTGATGCAGCCATGAACGATTTAAGATGTGTCTCTTCCCACAAAAGGCAGCTGGCCACATAAAGATGACTGTGCGATCCATTCAAAATTAAAGAATAGACTAAATCATTTGCAACAGTAAAAATGCAGAAAATCCTACCAGAAAAACACAAGAGCAAAAAACTCTTGAGTAGCAAGTAATTTCCAATTGTTTCCAAAACAGGAAGCAAAAGTCATTTTAATGTCATTCTGGTAGTTTCCAGATTAGGATGCGTTAATCAGGCAGCCTCTAAAAACAGAGGCAATTCATTAAAAATAAATAAATTAAAAAAAAAAACGACTTCAGCAAGAAGTGTCAAGAAAGCAGGCTTTTTCAAGGTAGTGATTTGTATGCAAATAGAGCTCAGCATTTATCCCTAAACCTCCAAAGCCTGTAAAAGGAAAAGTTTTGTTCTCTCCATCTTCTTACACTCTTCTAATAAAGTCAACTGCCATTGAACAGAAAAGCCTCTGATATCTCTGAAACAATAATGGGAGAAATGCATGCACAAATACAGGGTTTCAAACCAATAACCCCTTCTAAGCCACTCTTTCCTCCTCAAATCTCTTAGCTTGGTGTTTTGTTAGTGTTGGGTTAATATTTAGACCAACTTTACTGTTTAATATAGTAGCGTATTTCATACCATAAAATAAAAGCTGAACAAATGGTTGCCTAAAAAAAGAAAAAGTCAATAGAAGCAAATTCCTTAAGGGCCTGCCTCTGTCCAGCACACCTTTTTTGCAACCATAATGTGCATATGTGATTTAAATACTGCTGGCCACTAACCCCAGAGATAGCATTTAGAACCTAGAACTTGAGTCATTCCATATTTAAAACTTCACCCCCAGTTTTCCATATTCAACTCACGTACCCACCTCTGTCCCCTCACGTTAGCTTTGTCTGTATTTTCCTTCCCCATCAGAACAGCATCACTGGAGGTAGGGTCTTGGAGGGAGGGTCTACAGATTAGGTATCTAATTACAATTCCTTCTTCCTCTCCAGTTTTAACTACATGAATTCTTAAAAACATTATTGTCAAGAATAACAAAAAACTCAAAACATAAAACTCTGGGAAAATCTTTACAAAATCTAAGGGTGTATAGGATTTGCAACTTTTCCTCTGCCTATCATTTTTCAAATTCTGTTTAGAAAGCACAGCACGTGCTACAGTTTGCCTAATGTTTAAATTATGAGGTGCACTAACCTAAAAGGATCTATGAAAACACCAACTTGAACACAAGATTTCTACGTATTTGAATTTCATTTTGTGTCTAACTGAAAAAAAATATACTTCAGTGTGCCTAAGGAAAGCAAAAATTGTGGAAAGAGATGCTCTGGTAATTTCATAACAGTTTTACATTTTTATATTATCATCCCTCCTTCAGGATCCTAAAGTTCACTCCCATTTTCTTTATACAAAACATGTCATATAATAAAAACACATCTTTGCTATCCAACAGGCTTGTGGCACGTGGATCGGATATTGGCCCCAATCTCTCTCATTATCAGCATCACTAACACCACCACCATCCTTGGCATCGTTGCTCAAAAGAAAGGAGGAATTGCTTGAATCTCCACAAATGTTGCTAAAAAAGGTGTATCCGATTTCTCATTGATGACTAAATGTTCCTCCAGGTAGACTGCAACCTCAAATACTAGGGTACAGAGAGATCGCATGGTCATTAATGTTTCTATGTGGAAAAAAACACCAGCCTCTCCCTGAAAAGATACTCTTAAGTCAGAATCTCTATGGGTAAGTCAGCTTACCCTATGAAATGGGGAAAAAAATCAAATTGAGAGCAACTAGTATTATGGATTTTCACTGTATCTGATATCCTTATATCCATAATAGTTTACCTGATACACATCAGTGCCTACAGCGCAGTGTTGTGCAATGGAACTTTGACAACAATGGGAATGTTCTGTATTGTAGGCTATCCAATATAGTAGCAACAAGTGCCGTGTGGCTACTAAGCACTTGAAATGTGACATGTGTGACTGAAGTACTGAATTTTAATGATATTTAATTTTGAAATTAATAATTAAATGTAAACTTTTAAAAATGTAAATGGCCACCTATAGCTAGTAGCTATGGCATTGGACAGCACAGACACAGAGGCCATGAGAGGTGCAACAGAGTGGTGAGGACTGGGGCAAATGGGAATACACATGCCCCGAGGTAGGTAGACACTACTTAGCTGTTTGTTCCAAGAAAAACTGGAAATTTGGATGCTATGTGTAATTCTCTCATATTTAATTTTGGGGAACTACAGTTAGTCCTCATTTCACTTGGTTCGAATGCACACAAATTTTACTGACTGCTGCTTAGGTAAATGACACTAGTTCCCCAACAACCTAGTTCAAATTTCAGTGACCATGGCTTATTTACCTCCGAGTCATTGCACCAAGTACAAATTCACTACTAGCCTTCAGTCCACAAACCACTATGTAAATACTGGAAGGAAGCACATGGTGATCAGTGACCAACCACGTCATGGCTTTCAGGGTCTGTCCGTGATCAGTCGCTGTGCATCCGTCATTCAGTCACACACAGCCAGCAAAGCATGAAGGTGTGCTGCTTCCTGGTCTTCCACCGATTAAACCCGGTGATATTTTACAAACATGGACAATCAGAAAGGGAACTGGCCAACAAATATGAAAGTGCAACAAAGAAACCAAAAGTGATAATGCTGGTACTGAAATGTGAATCAAACATACACGAAGTTATAGAAGAAACAGCTGACTGTGGAAATACTCCTCATGCTGCCCCTCGAGAGCCTCTACATGTGCAGCCAGAGGAACTTAGTGAGGCAAACTTATCAATATAAATGTAGGAAGTAGTTGTAGAAAAGAGGAAGATACACCAGAGGAAGTGAGGCCACCAAAAGACTTTAAACATTTTTAAAAACTTCATGTTTTGGGGGCGGAGCCAGGATGGCAGTGTGAGTAGAGCAGTGGAAATCTCCTCCCAAAACCACATATATCTATGAAAATATAACAAAGACAACTCTTCCTAAAATAGAGACCAGAGGACACAGGAAAACATTCAGACCACATCCACACCTGCGAGAACCCAACGCCTCGTGAAGGGGGTAAGATACAAGTCCCGGCCTGGCGGGACCTGAGCGCCCATCACCCCAGCTCCCGGCGGGAGGAGAGGAGTCAGCAGGGAGGGAGAGGGAGCCCAGGACTGCTGAGCACCCAGCCCCAGCCTTCCGGACCAGAGCGCAGACACAGTGCATGCGCGGGGCCCTGGACACTAGGGAAACAGGGCGGCAGGACCGGTGAGCGGGTGCCTGAGGCCGACGCGGGAGAACAAAGAAACGAGAGCGAGTTTTTTTTGTTGTTGTTGGCGAGTGCTTCTTGGAAGCCTTAAGGGGACAGGGACCCAAATACTAAGGAAACAGGGCAGCAAGACCAGTGAGCGGGTGCCTGAGACCGGCGCCTGAGGACAAACAATACCGCGCGTTTCTCCCTTTTTTTTTTTTTTTTTGGTGAGTGCTTTATGGAAGCCTTAAAGGGACAGGGACCCCAATACTAGGGAAACAAGGCAGCAAGACCGGTGAGTGGGTGCCTGAGACTGGCGCCTGAGGACAAAGAAAATCACATGTTCTTTCCTTTTTTTTTTTTCCGTCTTTCGTTGTTGCTGTTGTTGTCTTGGTTTGGAGAGTGCTTTTTGGAAGTCTTAAAGGGGCAGGGAGGGACACTTAGTCCAGAGGCAGGGAATCTGGGGATCTCTGGGCACTCTAACCCCCTGGGCAACAGGGAGCACAGAGGCCCACTACGGAGATAAATAGCCTCCCGGCAGCTCCCCCTCCAACGGGGCTCCACCATTTTGGAGGAGCAGCCCCAACCAGGCCACGCCCACAGCAACAGCGGAGATAAACTCCATAGCAGCCAGGCAGGAAGCAGAAGCCCTGTCTGCACACAGCTGCCCAGCACAAGCCACTAGAGGTCACTGTTCTCCCAGAAGAGGAAGGCCACAAACCAACAAGAAGGAAAGCTCTTCCAGCCGTCACTCGTACCAGCTCTGCAAACTCTATCACCATGAAAAGGCAAAACTACAGGCAAAGATCACAGACAACACCTGAGAAGAAGACAGACTAACCAGTCCTCCTGAAAAAGAATTCAAAATAAAAATCATGAACATGCTGACAGAGATGCAGAGAAAAATGCAAGAGCAATGGGATGAGATGCAGAGAAAAATGCAAGAGCAGTGGGATGAAGTCCGGAGGGAGATCACAGATGTCAGGAAGGAGATCACAGAAGTGAAACAATCCCTGGAAGGATTTATAAGCAGAATGGATAAGGTGCAAGAGGCCGTTGAAGGAATAGAAACCAGAGAACAGGAACATATAGAAGCTGACATAGAGAGAGATAAAAGGATCTCTAGGAATGAAACAACACTAAGAGAACTATGTGACCAAGCCAAAAGGAATAATATTTGTATTATAGGGGCACCAGAAGAAGAAGAAAGAGGAAAAGGGATAGCAAGTCTCTTTGAAGAAATAATTGCTGAAAACTTCCCCAAACTGGGGGAGGAAATAATCGAACAGACCATGGAATTACACAGAACCCCCAACAGAAAGGATCCAAGGAGGACAACACCAAGACACATAGTAATTAAAATGGCAAGGATCAAGGACAAGGAAAGAGTTTTAAAGGCAGCTAGAGAGAAAAAGGTCACCTATAAAGGAAAACCCATCAGGCTAACATCAGACTTCTCGACAGAAACCCTACAGGCCAGAAGAGAATGGCATGATATATTCAATGCAATGAAACAGAATGGCCTTGAACCAAGGATACTGTATCCAGCATGACTATCATTTAAATATGATGGCGGGATTAAACAATTCCCAGACAAGCAAAAGCTGAGGGAATTTGCTTCCCACAAACCACCTCTACAGGGCATCTTACAGGGACTGCTCTAGATGGGAGCACTCCTAAAAAGAGCACAGAACAAAACACACAACATTTGAAGAATGGAGGAGGAGGAATAAGAAGGGGGAGAAGAAAAGAATCTCCAGACAGTGTATATAATAGCTCAATAAGTGAGCTAAGTTAGGCAGTAAGATACTAAAGTAGCTAACCTTGAACCTTTGGTAACCACGAATCTAAAGCCTGCAATGGCAATAAGTACATATCTCTCAATAGTCACCCTAAATGTAAATGGACTTAATGCACCAATCAAAAGACACAGAGTAATAGAATGGATAAAAAAGCAACACCCATCTATATGCTGCTTACAAGAAACTCACCTCAAACCCAAAGACAAGCACAGACTAAAAGTCAAAGGATGGAAAAACATATTTCAGGCAAACAACAGTGAGAAGAAAGCAGGGGTTGCAGTACTAATATCAGACAAAATAGACTTCAAAACAAAGAAAGTAACAAGAGATAAAGAAGGACACTACATAATAATAAAGGGCTCAGTGCAACAAGAGGATATAACCATTCTAAATATATATGCACCCAACACAGGAGCACCAGCATTTGTGAAACAAATACTAACAGAACTAAAGAGGGAAATAGACTGCAATGCATTCATCTTAGGAGACTTCAACACACCACTCACCCCATAGGACAGATCCACCAGGCAGAAAATAAGTAAGAACACACAGGCACTGAACAACACACTAGAACAGATGGACCTAACAGACATCTATAGAACTCTACATCCAAAAGCAACAGGATATACATTCTTCTCAAGTGCACATGGAACATTCTCCAGAATAGACCACATACTAGCTCACAAAAAGAGCCTTAGTAAATTCCAAAATATTGAAATTCTACCAACCAATTTTTCAGACCACAAAGGTATAAAACTAGAAATAAATTCTACAAAGAAAACAAAAAGGCTCACAAACACATGGAGGCTTAACAACATGCTTCTAAATAATCAATGGATCAATGAACAAATCAAAATAGAGATCAAGGAATATATAGTAACAAATGACAACAACAACACAAAGCCCCAACTTCTGTGGGACGCAGCGAAAGCAGTCTTAAGGGAAAGTATACAGCGATCCAGGCACACCTGAAGAAGGAAGAACAATCCCAAATGAATAGTCTAACATCACAATTATAGAAACTGGAAAAAGAAGAACAAATGAGGCCTAAAGTCAGTAGAAGGAGGGACATAATAAAGATCAGAGAAGAAATAAACAAAATTGAGAAGAATAAAACAATAGCAAAAATCAACGAAACCAAGAGCTGGTTCTTTGAGAAAATAAACAAAAAAGATAAGCCTCTAGCCAAACTTATTAAGAGAAAAATAGAATCAACACAAATCAACATAATCAGAAATGAGAATGGAAAAATCACGACAGACTCCACAGAAATACAAAGAATTATTAAAGACTGCTATGAAAACCTATATGCCAACAAGCTGGAAAACCTAGAAGAAATGGACAACTTCCTAGAAAAATACAACCTCCCAAGACTGACCAAGGAAGAAACACAAAAGATAAACAAACCAAATACGAGCAAAGAAATTGAAACGGTAATCAAAAAACTACTCAAGAACAAAACCCCAGGGCCAGACAGATTTACCTCGGAATTTTATCAGACACACAGAGAAGACATAATACCCATTCTCCTTAAAGTGTTCCAAAAAATAGAAGAAGAGGGAATACTCCCAAACTCATTCTATGAAGCCAACATCACCCTAATACCAAAACCAGGCAAAGACCCCACCAAAAAAGAAAATTACAGACCAATATCCCTGATGAATGTAGATGCTAAAATACTCAATAAAATATTAGCAAACAGAATTCAACAGTATATCAAAAGGATCATACACCATGACCAAGTGGGGTTCATCCCAGGGATGCAAGGATGGTACAACATTCGAAAATCCATCAACATCATCCACCACATCAACAAAAAGAAAGACAAAAACCACATGATCATCTCCATAGATGCTGAAAAAGCATTTGACAAAATTCAACATCCATTCATGATAAAAACTCTCAGCAAAATGGGAATAGAGGGCAAGTACCTCAACATAATAAAGGCCATATATGATAAACCCACAGCCAGCATTATACTGAACAGCGAGAAGCTGAAAGCATTTCCACTGAGATCGGGAACCAGACAGGGATGCCCACTCTCCCCACTGTTATTTAACATAGTACTGGAGGTCCTAGCCATGGCAATCAGACAAAACAAAGAAATACAAGGAATCCAGATTGGTAAAGAAGAAGTTAAACTGTCACTATTTGCAGATATGATATTGTACATAAAAAACCCTAAAGACTCCACTCCAAAACTACTAGAACTGACATCGGAATACAGCAAAGTTGCAGGATACAAAATTAACACACAGAAATCTGTAGCTTTCCTATACACTAACAATGAATCAATAGAAAGAGAAATCAGGAAAACAATTCCATTCACAATTGCATCAAAAAGAATAAAATACCTAGGAATAAACCTAACCAAAGAAGTGAAAGACCTATACCCCAAAAAATACAAGTCACTCTTAAAAGAAATTAAAGGGGACACTAACAAATGGAAACTCATCCCCTGCTCATGGATAGGAAGAATTAATATTGTCAAAATGGCCGTCCTGCCTAAAGCAATATACAGATTTGATGCAATCCCTATCAAATTACTTGCAACATTCTTCAATGAACTGGAACAAATAATTCAAAAATTCATATGGAAACACCAAAGACCCTGAATAGCCAAAGCAATCCTGAGAAAGAATAAAGTAGGGGGGATCTCACTCCCCAACTTCAAGCTCTACTACAAGCCATAGTAATCAAGACAATTTGGTACAAAGGAGCCATGGACATACAATGGCGAAATGACAATCTCTTTAACAGATGGTGCTGGCAAAACTGGACAGCTACATGTAGGAGAATGAAACTGGACCATTGTCTAACCCCATATACAAAGGTAAACTCAAAATGGATCAAAGACATGAATGTAAGTCATGAAACCATTAAACTCTTGGAAAAAAACATAGGCAAAAACCTCTTAGACATAAATATGAGTGACCTCTTCTTGAACATATCTCCACAGGCAAGGAAAACAACAGCAAAAATGAGCAAGTGGGACTACATTAAGCTGAAAAGCTTCTGTACAGTGAAAGACACCATCAATAGAACAAAAAGGAACCCTACAGTATGGGAGAATATATTTGAAATTGACAGATCCGATAAAGGCTTGACGTCCAGAATATATAAAGAGCTCACATGCCTCAACAAACAAAAAACAAATAACCCAATTAAAATATGGGCATAGGAACTGAACAGACAGTTCTCTAAAAAAGAAATACAGATGGCCAAGAGACACATGAAAAGATGCTCCACATCGCTAATTATCAGAGAAATGCAAATTAAAACTACAATGAGGTATCACCTCACACCAGTAAGGATGGCTACCATCCAAAAGACAAACAACAACAAATGTTGGCGAGGCTGTGGAGAAAGGGGAACCCTCCTACACTGCTGGTGGGAATGTAAATTAGTTCAACCATTGTGGAAAGCAGTATGGAGGTGCATCAAAATGCTCAAAACAGACCTACCATTTGACCCAGGAATTCCACTCCTAGGAATTTACCCTAAGAACGCAGCAATCAAGTTTGAGAAAGACAGATGCACCCCTATGTTTATCGCAGCACTATTTACAATAGCCAAGAATTGGAAGCAACCTAAGTGTCCATCGGTAGATGAATGGATAAAGAAGAAGTGGTACATATACACAATGGAATATTATTCAGCCATAAGAAGAGGGCAAATCCTACCATTTGCAGTAACATGGATAGACCTGGAGGGTATTATACTCAGTGAAATAAGCCAAGCGGAGAAAGAGAAATACCAAATGATTTCCACTCATCTGAGGAGTATAAGAACAAAGGAAAAACTGAAGGAACAAAACAGCAGCGGAATTACAGAATCAAATAATGGACTAACAGGTACCAAAGGTAAAGGAACTGGGGAGGATGGGTGGGCAGGGAGGGATAAAGTGTGGGAGAAGAAAGGGGGTATTAAGATTAGCATGCATGGGGGGGAGGGAGAAAGGGGAGATTGGGCTGCACAACACAGAGAGGACAAGTAGGGATTCTACAACATTTTGCTATGCTGATTGACAGTGACTGTAATGTCGTTTTTAGGGGGGACCTGATATAGGGGAGAGCATAGTGAACATAGTATTCTTCACCTAAGTGTAGATTAAAGATTAAAAAAAAAAGAAAGAAAGAAAGAAAAGGGGATTACTACTTGATAGGATAAAACTATTGGTAAATCAAAGATTAACTCATGATTCAAATATCCTTAATTTTGATCACTTAAAGGGTGTCAGATGATCGGCTATGAAGGTACTCTTTTCTGATAATATTCCTTTCTCTTAATAAAAATAAAAATTAAAAATAAATAAATAAATATATATAAAAAATAAAAATAATAAATAAATAAATAAATAAATAAATAAAGCAGTTCCTGTGTGGTGACCTCCAATGAGTTCTGCACAGTGGTATAGAGGGCAGGTCAAAGTGTGGGCAAAGGGTCTGTTTGTTTTTATGCAGAAGATCAAGGCCTAACTTGGCTACCCAGAAAATGAACTAAGATACGATATGAGGAGGAGCTTCCGGCATCAGCACTCTCTGGAGGACTCGTGCCAGGGGATGATCATCAAAAAGCCTCCACAGGGATCTGGGCGATGCTGCGGTTGTGGCTGCATCCATCCCACTGTTTCCTGGACTTGCCATTGGAATGAGGAGGGAGATGTCTGGGCTGGCATGTGCATACAGTGAGACAACAAATTTGAGTGGATCTGTACTGTTGGAACTCAACCAGGAGTTGGGAGGGGTGCAAGTTGTAGCACTCCAAAATCTTATGACTATAGACTATCTACGGTTAAAAGAACATATGGGATGTGAACAGATCCCAGAAATGGGTTGCTTTAATTTGTCTGATTTCTCTCAGACTGTTCAAGTACAGTTGGACAATATCCATCATATCATAGACAAATTTTCACAAATGCCTAGGGTGCCTAAATGGTTTTCTTGGCTTCACTGGAGATGGTGGTAATTATAGATTTGCTTTGTTTATGTCACCGTATTCCTAATATGTTAATATGTGTGTGCAAGTTAGTTAGTAGTTTAAAACCTATACATGCTTAAGGTACTCTACAAGAAGATATATCAAAGAAATAATCCTCCCATGTTTTCTTCCATATGCTACCTCTATAGCTTTTCTTCTTCCTTCCTAATTACAACCCTTAAATAGAATTTGTGCCTCATATCGAATTTACCGAGCATCATAATTCCTCCAGGTGGTAAAGATACCTCGAGACAAGTGCTGGGCATAGAAGCCACAGGGCATAAATCTGCAAAGAAGTAAGAAGCTAACCTTTTCAAACAATACGGCTTCTCTCTCACTTACCAACTTTACATTTCCCTGTATGGCCCTGGAAGATGACTGGTTAGCCAGAGACGGGTAAGATTCCTCAAGGGAGGAACAACCTAAGACAGGCACAGTCGCAGGGGGGCCATTAGGTGAGAAATCGGGCAACAACAGTGGTGAAGCTTAGAACCTCCCCCCACCCCGTTTTGAGAGAAAGCTTCTGCATCCGTGGATGTTTTATTGCCCTTGTCTAGCTTGGATTAGCACATAGTCTACAGGTACACACCTGATCATCTACAATTGCTCTCTTACAACACTAAACTATGTTTTCTACCTTTATCTTGCATCTACCTACCACTTCAGCATTTTATTAAAAATAAAAAAAATAATAATAATAAAGGGAGAAATGTGGGATCCACATATAAATCAAGTATAAAAATCAAACGAATATTCATATTTGACCTGATTGTTTATAGTTCATAATGCGTGATCAAAACCGAAAGTTTCTGTGATGACTGCCCTTGTACTGTTCACCATGTAACTTATTCACTATGTAAGAATTTGTTCACCATGTAAGAACTTGTTCGTTATCCTTCAGAAGATTGGAGACTGATGAGAATTAGGCTTGAGATGGATTAATGATTGTGCATTGAGCATTGACTCCCCTATACAGAATTTTATTGTTGTTAGCAACCATTTGATCAATAAATATGAGAGATGTCCTCTCAAAAAAAAAACAAAAAACAAACTTCATGTTTCACCACACTGAAAGCACAAAGTATAAAATGTTGGAAACTGATCCAGACTTAGGGGGAGTATGCCAATTTGCCAAGGCATAGAAAAGATGCTCTGTCTGTGTTACATGTTATATGATCAGAAAAAGCAATTGAGCACTGTTCAAACTACTCATGATAAGTAATTTATTTAAAAGTAAATAAATTTTTTTCCAAAGGGGAAAAAAAAGCACTTTAATTCTCAGCATTTCTAATGTTTTAAATTATGGTGCACTAAATAAGAATTAGTCTTAATTAAAAAAAAAATTCCCTACATACTTTTAACAGACAATAAAAGAGTGTTAAGTGTTTTGATGAAAACTTTACGGGTCATTGAATAATGGGAATAATTTTTCCCACTGGTTATTAAGGTTGCTTTACATAGTGTCAGCCTGTGTGGTCATTTTTCAGTCCTACCCTGCTGTATATACTGAGGACTGTATTTCAAATTCATGAAAAATATTGGGTAGGAAAAATAAAAAGTAGGACTAATGGGCCACAAATTTAAAACCTGTGCCAGGAACTAATGTCTTACTGGACATGCATCTGAGTAATTGCTGGAGAGAGTGGGTTGAAGAAATTCAAGGACTATAAATGACTTTCAAAATATGTATTTACCCAATATTCTGTCTAGGAAGCATATATTTAATTGTCTTATACTGCTCCCAACAGAGTGGGAAAAATAAAGTTGACAATTTATTTTTTTCTCCAAATAGCTTGGTTGAGAACTCCATGATACCAAACTGCGTGACCCCAGATTTAATGCAGCGTTAAATCTGGCTGTTAAACATTAAGCTTTCTCCAGCAAATGTACTCCTGTGCTAAACAATATGCAGAGAGAGAGAGATTACATAACAGCTAACATCAATACTGTGCATGTCCTCTGTTTCACGCGGATGACGCATAACATGCAACATTCTTGCCAAACTCCTTGTTCTGAGGGGATGCAAATACATCCCTGATCCCCTCCACTCCCAAGCTCTCCTACTCCTTTCTATAGTGCATCTCCTGTCAGCAGTCCAAAATTCTTTAAAAACAGAGGCCACATCTCATTCATTCCTCAATCCAAAGGCCAGCCCCCGAAGCCCTGGCTAGCTCTGCTCCAGTGTCCCTGTGGAGGAACTTGCCCGCTCCATCTGAAGCTCCTGCTCTTCCATAAGTCTTATATCTCTCAGAATCTGTTTCAATTCTGGAATTTTAGCATTCATTTATGTTTACTTATTGCCTATCTAGAACGTACACGGAATGGCAGCAGGAGTCAGGAATGCCTGGTAGCCAGCTGTGTCGTAGAAAAAACAACTGGTATTCTCCTGGGTGATGTTTCACCCCCACACACGGGAGATTCTCTGGGTTGTCTTCCTTCTCCTATGTTCTGCCCTTAGACCAATGGGAAGAGGAACGTTCTGGCGGGTGAGCTCCACAGGTCCAGCCTCCCATTGGCTCATCTGCACGATGGAGCAGTTGCACTCACTTCACAGCAGCATGTGTGAAAACAGCTTGGGAATTTTGTTGAGAATAAGCTCGAGATGAGTCGACAGAGAAATGCTGTCTCCATGAAACACATTTTATCTCGGAATGTGACTGTGTGTCTGGTGTTGAGCTGAGGGAGGTGATTTCTCACTCTGAACTTTGTTGGCAAGGCCCCTCGCGCAGTTTTCTGTCAACGTGGGAGCCACCAGGGGCAGCCTGTAGCACGTGCACAGAAGGGCTAAGCAGGGGTAAGGAAGATCAGAGACCATGGGAATAAGGAAACAAGGGTCAGCCTCGAAGCCATAGCATCAGAAAGGCTGTTGATGAGGAAGAGGCAGGTTAATTAATGGCCAGCAAATGGCAGAGCGTAATTTGAATCTAGCATGTGGGCTGGGGAGGGACACAGATCTGGGTCACTATTCCATGTCTACCACTGCTTTGCTACTTGACTTGGGGCACATAAACTCTCTGAATCTCAGTGACTTCATCTGCAGAATGGGTTATTGTCTATTCTGTTTAAACTGTATTTCAAGGTAACCCAACAGCTCCAGTGATGGAGTTTTTTCAAGTGTTCAAGCTCTAAAAGTGAAAGGAATAACAGATTTACCCAAGTCACCATTTTCTGATCATAATATAATCGTTCATACTTGCAAAAATTATTAATGGTGAGTTTAGGGCTTAGGTTAGGGGTTCTTAACCTGGGGCAGGGAGGAAGGGGGTCCTATGGGCACTTGGGGGAAGATGAATGGCTAGAGGGGGAAAACATGAAAATGAATAGGGAAAAAAGGTGCATATTCGTTTTCACTAACTTCTAACTGAAATTTTGCATCTCCTTAAATGATGAATGTAGGGAACACACCATAATAGTAACAGTAGCTCCAATGGTTCACAGTACAAATCACAGATCATTTTTAAAGTGATCACTTTATAATTGTTGTGGATATCTTAAAATATCATCAGTGCCACAACTACTCATCAATTCTATGAGAATCACAAAATTACAGTAATCATTATAGCTGCCATCAGTTCTTGTTATTTAATGTGTAATAAAGTGGTGCGTATTTTGCTAAACCACATATTTGCTCTTTAGTATTATTATAGCTGGTATTCAGTAACATCCATTTCCTTTGTATTTTTATATATTTCGTTCTCTCCATTTAAAAATATCACCAGGAGAAGAGGCTTCACCAACTGCATAAAGGGCCCACCTAACAAAAGGTAAAGAACTCCTGCTTTAGACAAAAGGTTGATGGAAAGTTTATAACGGAGAGGGTGTTACTACCTAAAGCTGCTGATCAATTTCAAGACCTTAAGAGTGGCACGTCCAGCTATTCTGCCTTCTTAAAAGACGTGATTTGAAAGACACAACACTTCCACAGTTGCTTGTATCCGAAAATAATCAATCCTTAGACCACACATTTCCTTAATCATAGACAGTCCTGTGCTTAGGCTACCCAGTGTGGCCATTGCAAGTGAGCAACTGATTTTTTTACTTGATTTTAATTTGAATTGAATTAATCTTTATTTAAACAGTCACAAGTAGCTACTATCCACATTACTAGACAACCCTCTTTAGAGCTAACGTACCACTTACAAAACAAAAAAGATAGAGAAACATGTTAAATAATGCCGAGGGAAAGTAAACAGACAAATCCAGAATAGAGAATGGTCTACAGGGCAACTGATTCAGTTAAAAAAAAAAAAAAGTCAGTGTCCTAAAAATATTGTACTAAAAGAATACTAGTATAAGTAACCAAAGAAAATGAGATTTTCTTTGGATTCTGATTCAAGCAATCAATGATAAAAAGATTTTGAAATAGCCACAGAAACTTGAAAATTACATTATATCAAGAAATTGCTATAAATGTGGTTAGGTGTGAAATGGTATTATAGTTCTATTTGGGAATGTCTATCATTATTAAAGATATGTAACAATGTATGTAGAGTTGAGACAAAACTGTTTCTAAGAACCTGCTTAATAAATTTTAGCAAAATGCAGTACATGTATCAAAAGCTCAATAAACACTGAATTTGGTTGAAGGTAAATGGGCATCCTTTATATTATTTTTGCTGCTTTTGAGTATTTTCAAATATCCCAAAATGATTTTTCAATGTAATGACGCTCTGGATATAGGGACTGACACAGCGTAAGCATTCAATTAATATTAAGTAGCAGCTATTGGCATCACCCTTATTAATCATGATCCCTAAAGTCAAACTATAGTCACCGAGTAGAAAGTACCACAGTCACCTTTGGGCTCAGTATAAGTTTTTAACAGGGAGAACTCTGTGAAGATGGATACACACCGCCTCCTGAGGTGGTGGCCCACGGAATACTTCTGGTAACAAAACAGCCACTGCTTACACTCACTGGCATATGGCAAAAGTATTTCCACATATTCCCTCATTGAATCTTCACAATGTGATAAAGGTAGCTACTCTTGCGTGCCCCACCGAAGACATGCCAGCAGAGATGGATCACGTGGTGAGGATGTTGCAGAGGCGGGTCAAGGGGAAATGGCTTTGCTAGTTGCCCTTTCCCATCCCTCAGCACCCTGAACTCTCCTGATGCAATGAACATGTCACTCAAATGAATTGTGCAGGCTGGCCAGCTGGCTGGCTTGCCCATAGACAGGAAACAGAGAGAAATCCCCCGTTTTACTTCCTGAAAGGTCTTTAAACATCACCTTTCCCTTTCAAGTGGGAGACCAGGATCCTACAAGAATTTAATTATTTGCAGGCAAGGGGACGATACAATCAAGAAAATGCTACATTTCAACCACTTCATTCATCCATTTCCCTATTTCCCATAAATTAGAGGGAAACATCTTCCGCAGGCTGCCATTTGACCAAGAAATGTCCGTGGTGTATCTTTGTCAACACGTTTCAGAATATAAATCCAGATTACAAAAACTAAAGTTGGTATAAAGGCTGTCGTCATATATTATATCATTTGGAAAGAAATATTGGTGACCTTATCCAGTATGACTGTTATAATAGTAATAAAATTGAATCTTGGAAGATTACACTTCTGGTCAAAGTAGTAAAATGTGACCTTATTCTATTCAACATTGACATTTATTATATTAATTTACATGTAAAAAACTGCATTAAAATGAGATTAAAGGGCTGATGGCAATGGGAATGTTTAAGAACTTCAGAAATAAGATTTAACTTTAGTTATTCATAGCATTGAGCCTTTTTGATACAAATCAACTAAATTTCCTCCACCAATCTCTGTCTCAGTGGTAACTATTATTACTGCCATCTCATTCATACACGATGCTTTTTTTTTTTTTTCCTCATGCCTCTCCAAACATTTTACAAACCTTAACTCATTTTCATCATGCTCTGGAGACAAAGATAACACAGGGCAATGAATACACAAACTTGACTCAGAGGATTAAACCATCTGCTCATGAAGAGAGATTCTCTTCACACAGATAAATTCATGCCTAGTGCCGAGTCCATATCAGTCACTGTGTGAGGTCCTAGAAAGCGCACCAAGGTCCAGGGGTGAGGGACCAGCGTCATACAGCTACGTGGAGTTTTCAGAATGGCAACATATGGAGAAACAGCATCATTCTGAGTATTGCACCAGCAAAGTGGTTTTGCTTTTGTTTTTAAGACGGCCAGTTTTACAGGAGGGTCCCTCCCTTTAATATGTCTTAGGTACTCTCAGTTTAGGGGTAGAACATGGAATAACAACACAATGCATTAAAAGCAAAGCCCAGGCACACCACACAAGCTTGTTTTCCCTTACGCCTTAGCCTAAGGTTCCAGGCTTGCCATGGAGGGTCTCAACTCTTCTCAACCTTGTTTTTCACCAATTCTCATGGATGCTTCCAGGCTCCTGCCAAACTTAACTTCCTCATACCTTAGTTAATATTGTTTTCTGCTCTTTCCCCTTTATAATACTAGATTAGGCTAAGTGCTGCTGTGATAAAGCAGCCCCCAAATTTCAGCAGCTTGTAACAACAAAGGTTTTCTTCTTTGCCGGATACTTTGTCCATTGCGGGCCAGCAGATGAGCTCTGCTCACCTTTGTTACCCAGGCACCCAGCTGATAGAACAACCACCAGTTCAAACATTGCTGGCAGCCATGCTGGGGGGAAAGAAACCTCTGTAAGGTCCTCCACCATAAGTTAGGTGCTTAGTACAAAAGGTGATACACTTCCTTGCCATAACTAATCACATGGTTCCCCTGAACCACAAGTGCAGTTCTACAACATGGCTGGACGGAAGGAGAGCTGACAATATTTGGCCAATATCTTCGATGGCTACTTATCTCCACATTTCCCAAATCTTGTCATTCTTTCAGATTCAAGATGGATTCCACCTCCTCAAAAACACAGCCCTGGTACTTCTGGCTAACAGGAAACTGCTCACACTTTTAACATACATAGCATGTTATTTTACCTCTTAAGGCCATTATGACTCTTAGAACAGTGTCTCCACTGGGATTCTGTACTCTCACAATGCCTTGCTAGATAAACATCGCTTGAATGACTGAATGAGATTTTCTGCATAATGAGAGCTTCACATGCAAAGACTTTAAATGCCCTAGAGGCCAGTAATACTTGGTAAGTAATAAAACTTTCTTTGATTTTTCTTCTTATTTACATTATAAAGACACTTAAAATAACATTAAAAAGATCATAAAGATGAAATAAAAAATGAACTCATAATCCCACCACTCTAAGCACACAACTGTTTTCATTTATTTTCCTTCTAGTTCTGTTTAAAGAGTAGACATGTCCTTTACATAGCAGCATTGAGGGTGCACGAAAACATATAGGGACAATTCTGAATAGAAGGTAAGTGACTGCCCAGACAACAGGCTTTTTACCCTTCCCCAAGGCAAGAACACACTGGGTCATACCTTAAGACTGATTAGCCATTTCTACAATATGAGTGGAAGCAATTTAAAGATCCAAGCTATTTAATACAGGCACCGTCATTCAGAAATAACAGATGTGCTTCACTGCCACTTCCACTCCTTGATCCAGCTCTAGAAGAAATTGCCTCTGGTGCAGGGAGCTTGGTTTCCATCATTTGAGGAAGGGGAGGAAGAAGAAGACTATGAACTAAATCTTGGGCAGTTTTGGAGGATTTTAGTAGAAGGAAAACTGCCGACCTTAGCATGACCGTGATGGGCTACCACCATTCAGCCACCATTATGAAAATTTTAGCTTTTGTTTTGAATTTACTTTTATTGTCCTTTGTTTTTTTATTTAACTTACTCACTTAATTTATTTTATATGTCAATGTTTCTAATGAAAAAGTAGACAACATGTAACAACAGATGGGGAAAGTAAGCAGAGTGTCTGGCGTTTTTAAGGTGGTGAAGTTATTTCAGCTGATACATTAATGGTGAATACCTAGCATTGGGCTGTTTTGTTTTATTTGTATTTTTTAATAAGTTCATACCCCTTTCACTCATTTCTTTGACCCCTCACTCTGCTACTTCTGGCAACCACCAACCTATTCTCTGTTTTATTTGTTTGTTTTTAGATTCTCTGTATAAGAGAGATCATATGGTATTTATCTTTATCAGACTTCTTTCACTTAGCATGATGCCCTCAAGGTCCATCTATGTTGTTGCAAATGGCAACATTTGGTTCTTTTTTATGACTGAGTAATATTCCACTACCTGTATATATACCACAGTTTATCAATTCACCCAGTGGTGGACACTTAGGTTGTTTTCATATCTTGGCTATTGTAAATAATGCTGCAGTGAACATGGGGTGCATGAATCGTTTCCAGCTAGTGTTTTCATTTTGTTCAGATAAATATCCGTAAGTGGAATTGCTAGATCATATGCTATATATTTAACTTTCTGAGGAACCCTCACACTGTTTTCCACAGTGGCTGCATCAATTTACATTCTCAGCAGTGCACAAAGGTTTTCTGCACGTCCTCACCAACACTTGTTTTTTCTTATCTTTTTGATACTAACCATTCTAACTCATGAAAGGTGATACTTCATTGTGATTTTGATTTTGTATTTCCCTGAAGATTAATGATGTTGAACATCTTTTCTTGTACCTGATGGCCATCTATATGTTTTGGAAAAATATTCAGATATTCCGTCCACTTTTAAATCAGACTTCTTTTTTTTTTTGTGGTGGAGTTGTATTTGTTCTTTGTATATTTTGGATAGTAGCCTCCTAAAGATAAATTATTGCAAAATTTCCTCCCATGCTGTAAGCTGCCTTTTGTTTTGCTGATGGCTTCCTTTGCTGTGCAGAAGGTTTTAGTTTGATGTAGTGCCACTTCTTTATTTTTGCTTTCATTGCTTTACTTTTCTGTCAGGTTAAAAAAAATCATTGCCAAGACCTATGTCAGGGAGCTTACCAACTATATTTCCTTCTTAGAATTTTACGGCTTTGGGTCTTATATTCAAATCTTTACTCCATTCTGAGTTAATGTTTGTGTATGGTATAAGAGAGTGGTCATGTTTCATTCTTCTGCATGTGACTGTCCAGTTTTCCCAGCACTGTTTACTGAAAAGACTGTCCATTTTCCATTATATTCTTGACTCCTTTGCTATAAATTAATTGACCATATAGATGTGGGATTACTTCTGGGCTCTTTATTCTGTTCCATTGATCTATGTGTCCATTTTTCTGCCAATACCATACAGTTCTGTTTCCTATAGGCTTTGTAATACAGCTTGAAATTAGGGAGCAGGATGCCTCCCACTTTGTTCTTCTTCCTCAATATTGCTCTGGTTATTCAAGGGTTTCTGTGGCTCCATAGAAATTTTAGGATTATTTGCTCTATTTCTTTCAAAAATGCCATGCAATTTTGATAAGGATTGCATCAAATCTGTAGATTGCTTTGGGTAGTATGGGCATTTTGACATTGATGTTTCCAGTCCATAAGATGGAATATGTTTCCATTTATTTGTGTCTTCTTTAATTTTTTTCCTTAATGTCTTATGGTTTTCACTATATAGGTCTCACACCTCCTTGCTTGAGTTTATTCTTAGGTATTTTATTCTTTTTGATACAATCGTAAGGAGGATTGTTTTCTTTCTCTTTCTGATAGTTCATTATTAGTATATAGAAATCCAACAGGTTCTTGAGTAAAGATTTTATATCCTGCAATTTTACTGCATTTATTATTAGTTCTAACAATTTCTTGATGGTCTTTAGGGTTTTTATATATTTTATCATGTCATCTGCAAATAATGACATTTCACTTCCTTTCCAATTCAGATGGTTTGTATTTCTTTTTTTCCCTAATTTCTCTAGCTAGGATTTCCAATTATATGTTGAATAAAAAATGACAAGAGTAGACTCCTTGTCTTGTTCCTGATTTTAGAATAAAAACATTTTGCTTTTCACTGCTGAGTATGATATTAACTGCGGGCTTGTTATTATGATATTAACTATGGCCTTTATTATATCGACTTAGATGCCCTTTATACCTAGTTTGTTGAGTGTTTTTATCATGAATGGATGTTGAATTTTTTCAATTTTTTTCTGCCTCTATTGAGATGATCATATGATTTTTATCCTTCATTTTGTTAATGTGGTTTCTCACATTGATTTATTGTATATCTTGAACCACACTTGCATCCCTGGAATAAATCACACCTCATTATGGTCTACAATTCTTTTTATGTATTTTTGAATTTGGTTCATGAATATCTTGTTGAGGATTTTAAAATTTATACTCCTCAGGGATACTGGCTTATAATTTTGTTTTCCTATGACTTCCTTGTCTGGTTATAGTATCAGGGTAATGCTTGCCTCACAAAATAGGTTTGGAAGAAGTCCTTTATCTCCTATTCTTTTTTGCAGAGTTTGCAAGTAAGTAGTTTTAATTCTCTGAATGTTTGGTAGATTTCACCAGTGAAGCCACCTTGCCTGGACTTTTTTGCTCTTGTTATTGGGAGGTTTTTGATTGTTGATTCAATCTTCTTATTAGGAATTGGTCTGTTGAGTTTTCTACTTCATCATGATTCAGTCTTGCTAGTTGCATATTTCTAAAAATTTATTCCAGGTTGTCTAATTTATTGTCTAATTTATTGTCATTTATAGTAGTCTCTTATAATCCTTTGTTTCTGTGGTACCAGTTGGAGATGCTACAACATCTCCTTTTTCATTTCTGATGTTATTTGAGTCCTCTCACTTTTTCTTCTTGGTTATTCTAGCTAAAGGCTTGGCAACTCTGTTTATCTTTTCGGAGAACCAGCTCTTAGTTTTACTGATCCTCTCTCTTGTCTTTTTAGTCCCTATTTCATATATTTCTGCTTTAATATTAAGTTTGGGCTCATTTGTTTTCCTACCTCCTTCAGATGTAAAGCTGTTTATTTGAGACTTGTCTTTTTTGTTGAGGTAGGCATTTATTGCTAAGAACTTTCTCCTTAAAACTTGCTTTTCTGCATCCCACACATTTTGGTATGTTATATGTCCATTTACATTTGTCTCAAGGTATTTTGTTACTTCTTATTTCTTCTTTGATCCATTGGTTGTTGGGTAGCATGTTGTTTGATCTCCATGTATTTGTGAATTTTCCAATTTTCTTTGTATAATTTATCTTATCATGTATTCTTCCTATTTATAGAAGCTGGGTTAAATGCTTTCTGGACAATGTATTTTATATTCCAGACTAGCAAATAGGCACTTGGAAATCTCACAAGAGTAGATGAACAGTCCAGATGGTTATTTAATCCATTTAGCTTACTTAAGATTAAGTCAGTCTCACAATTGTCCTCAGAACTACTTCTACACTAAGATGGAAATATCACCCAAACACTCTGCGATCTTATTAAATTTCAGAGTAATGATTTCTTGCCTATTCTATATTTTAATGGCTGATAGATTACTAGGTTTTCAAACTTTAATATTTTAAAATTTTATGTTCAGTTTTTCACCACTTTCACAAGCACACATAATTTATAGTCTTACATATTTGAAAGGGCTTATGATTTTATGTGCAATAATTATTGATCTGAATCAGATCTTTCTTACCTGATTCAACACAATATAGTGGGAATAAAATGTGACTATTTACAAATGTTAATCACAGTTATAAATAGGGAACCTGCCAAACCTACTATATAATAAATAATATTGTATTTTCTCTGAGAGTCTGACATTACCTACTTCAAATATAAACATTCTCTGAAAATTTGTCGAAGTAAATAAAGTACCCTTAAATAATGTTTTCAAATATGACTACAGACAAGATCCTAGTAATACTGTCCCAATATTCATGAAATGCTCAACAGTTCAACAGTTGTTTTCATGAGGTATGCCTTCATTAAAGTACAAAACATTAAACACCTGGAATGCCTGCCACTCAAACTATTCCTAAAGGAGAAGTCTTGGTTACAAATGAAAGGGACACATGTCTCAGCTGAAAGAGTCACTCACTGCTGATAAAGAATTTAGAGCAGAATGTTCCAATAGAGAAGAAAGCAATATGAAAAGAAAATTAATATTCATTGAGAAACAGGTACCATGGTTATGAAAGATCAAAAAGCCAAAACTGAACAATCAAATTTCTATGTGAAAAAAATGAACACACACAGTACTTATTATTCCAGTCACCTAGTGTTGTATAACAAAATACTCTAAAACTCAGAGACTTAAATAGCAGTCATTTTTTATTACTTCTCACGATTTTTGTGGGTCAGGAGTTTTGGAGCATCTCCACTAGGAATCTCTGTCTCTGGATCTCATATGAAATTATAGACAATGGCTGGGGCTGGGCCACATTGAAGGCTCTGTAGAAACATGGCTAGAAGCTGGGCTGGGAAGACTTAAACATTTAGGGACATCCCTCTCTAGCTTCATATGGCATTCTCATGCGGTCTGTGTAGAGCAGTATTTGTTTTTCTTTCCTGGGAACTTGAGCTTCCTTTTGGAATTTTGTTAGAACAAGCCTTAAGTAGAAAATGACAAAGCTTCAAAGCTGAACCAAATTACAACTGACTGGCCACTCAGTGAACAAATAAACGCTAGGTATCTACTATAAGCCAGATACTATCCTAGGCACTGGGGACACAACAATGAGCAATTAAGAAAAAAATCTCTGCCGGCATAAACAATATATTCTAACATTTAGTCAGTTCTCTGGTGGCCACAGAATATCATGTATGGTCTCGGGATCACCTATAGGATGGAACCAGGAGGCATGCCGACATTTGGCCAGTTGGTTTGAGAAACAGCCTTCAAAGGATACTGAAAAGGAGTTTCCTGGACATAAGAAAATAGAAGGAATGGGAGGTATTTGGAAAGTCAGGAGAAAAGTACATTTCCAGAAGACGGGATGGGTCGATTGTGTCAGACACGCTGAAGACTGGAGACAATGAACAAATAGAGCCTGGAAAACTCTACTTCAGGAAAGCCTGGAATAACTTAGCTGTCTCAAGCAGCCTCTACATGTGGGCAGATGCAGAGCTATTCTCTCAGCCTACAAGGCAGGCCTGTTACGTGAATGCTGCAAAATTTTAAATCACATTCTTTGTGGATAAAATGTTCCAGGGTGAATAAAATGTTCTTCACGGTGGTCTCACACAACCAAGTGATGCAGTTACATATAAGGCATACCTCAAGCTATGCAGAGAGAGAAGAAGGACAGAGATTCATCTGGACCTAAAACTTACACAGTGCCAGGCAATTCTGCCCACTACTTGGAGCATCCTACATGCTGATCTCTACCAGTGTGCATGTCAATGAACAAAGAATTCTGCAGTATGCCATCTGCCAGTACATGGCCCATAGTACGCATGAGAATACACTTAAACAACCATGTAAGTTAAGGAGAGAAAATTCACGCTCTCACACGGATGCCAAGAGGTAGTAGAAATAGTGATGAAGAGCCTGGCGCTGGCCACCCCCTGCTTTCTGGCTGTGTGACTTCAGGTAAGTATGATCAACTACTTCGTGTCTCAGTTTCACTAGCCACAGAGTGGGGATGATAACAGCATCAATCACATCCTGTTGTTGCAAAGATGTACCGAAGAAGTGGGTGTAAAGCTCTTTGCACTGTGCCTGGCACATAATAAACGATCAACAGGGCTACGCTGTTGCTCTCTGGTTGTTCAGTGGCTAATGGCTCAGTGTAACATGCTCTGGCCCGACTTCTCAACCTTCCTGGGCCACTAATAGTTCTGATTATCCTGAGGATACTTAGCCTCCTTGGGCTTGGTTTCCTTCCCTATAAGATTCAGAACATTCCACTATGCAGTGGATGTTGGTAAACTGTGTTCTAACAGTCTTAATCTGAGGATCTGAAGAAATAGGTAAGCCAGCAGGGATCTGGAAGCCTTTCTCCCTTCCTCAGAACTTCATTTTTCTCAGTATTATACGTTTGGCTTCGGCATAAGGTTGTGTTTGACCAAAGACTGTGTGAAGCAAACAGGAAATGTTTAGAAGCCAGTGGTTTGAATGGCATCCAATGCCCTAAACTTCCCCAAGTTGCAGTGATGGGACAAGAGTCCCTAGAGAATGCAGATGATCAAAACAGCTAATAAGGATACAATTGAGAACTTGTTCATGACTAATTCAAGATCTTCTGTATATTAAGTTTCACTAAATATCTCACTTTAATTCATTTTCTATTCCAACCCTGTTGTTATAATAGGAATATTTTAGTAGTAGCAAAAGCAAAGGACAGCCTTATCACCTGTTTGCTGGGTGAATTCAATACTCTTCAGCAAGTAAATGGTGGGCAAGACTGTGCCAGGCATGTTCATCTAGTGGAAGATCTTTGCACTAAATATACTGAGTTGAAAATATTAGCCATGTCACTCTGAGCATTTTAAGTTTTGCAAAGCATTTCGCCTCTCAGAGTTGATGTTTCCTCATTTGTGAGGTGGAAGAGATTATACAAATTCACAAATGTGTGCTAAGAGTTATTGCTCTGTTCGTTATTTAATTCAATCTGTAAATATTTATCGAGAACCCAATATATGCCAAGCGTGGTGAGCAAAAATGCCTACGATAATGAAACGATTCTCAAACAAATAATATACCTGCAACCATCAGTAGTTTTAAGATGACACATGGAAATGTATCTGCCAAACACCATGTCAGAACATGGAAGCTCCTAATATATGCTAATTGCCCTCTTTCTAAACTGTCCTTTCAAGGTAGCTGATCCAATAGCTAACACCTAGTCTGGGTGGAATGGAGCTACAGTCTGTTCACAGTGACACCCCCCTGCTCTGTTCACATGTACCCTCTCTCAGCCCACTCTCCACAGCCTGGCCCCTGGCTTCCTGGGGCTTCAAAATCTGAAAGTGGTTCCAAGGGCCCAGACAGAAGAAAGAATTAGGGAGCTAAGTCTACACTGCACAGTTTTGGGACTGGGGGACAGGATGCAAGGGGAAGAAATGCTGGGCTAAGCGAGAGCTAGAGGGAGGGACTGGGGAGTTGGCATCTGAGTGGCTCTGGAGTGGCAGCTCCGGGCACCCAAGGCTGGGGAGCGGAAAAAACACTGCTGACGGGGATGAGTTGGCTCCTGTTTCTTGGAGATACTCAAGTAAAGACCTAATTTCCTTTTAATTATCCTTAAGCATGTGAGCTGTACTTCTTAAACGTAACTCTGGGTAGGGCATGAACCATCCTAGGGCCTCACACTATTTGGAACACACAATATCAAGCCCATGGCTCCCCTGAAAGGTTGAGGGGGCGCTTACAAAGGACACAAGTGAGAAGCGACAAGTATGTGTCCAAAATCCTGCAGGATTTCTCTGAATACACAAGCTTCTGATGCATTAAAATTAAGTCACAAAACACGAAGTACCCATGGAACGGGTGTACTTTCACACACTGCACCTCCGAACCACGAGCCATCCTATTTGCAGCCCATGCCCCAACACCTGGCATGACTGCAGGGTGACGTCTCTGCAGCCTCATCTGCACAGGGGCCACACCTAACGCCCCGTGTGCCTCTGCTGCCTGGATGGCACGTCCTAGGGAGGAGAGGACAACCAGCTCAGACCTACTTTGATCCTCTTTATTTTGTCTCTTATGTTTTCCTTTAGGGCCACTGACTTCTTACAGACATTAATAATTTACTCTTCAGGGAAACCTCAAAGTGTAGTCATGCCTGGAATACTAATTACTGCCCTGTGAAAGAAACTCTGAAGTTAATTAGCTAGAGACCTGTTTACCTTTAAGCCAAGAAAAAAGCAGGGGACGCTGGATTCGAATTTGCCTTCAATTTATGGCCTTTTTGATTTCTGGCATCTCAATCAGTCTCTGTGACCCCGTTTCTGGCTTCTGACAACCCAGCAAGGACCAGTGTAGAGAAGCAGAAGGAAAGTTCACACAGCCGTGGTGGGGAAACTGAGAGCCAGTCAGGACACCCAGAGAGGAAACTTGGACTTTGATTGTTTTCTGTCATTATTACCCTAAAAACCAAGTTTTATTTATTAGTACATGAAATGGTATTTCTAACCTTCCCACAAGGCATAATTTGGAAGAAAGTTAGAGAGATGGACAGGGGTAAGAAACAAGATTTATTCACTCTTAACCAAAAATCTATGCAATATCATTTTTCTAAAAATATCTCATTTTTATCCTGATTCTTACTCCCATTTTTGAGAAATGTTTTATTTAGCTTTTTGGAAAGGTCCACATTTGAAAGAAGCATTTGATACAAATACCATGCCTTTGCTTACATGCTTTGACAATCACGCTGTTTTTCCATGTAACCCTCTCAAGGGAAAGCCCAGTTTAACCAGCCTACTTAAGATGCTACCAATGGAGGGTACAAACACACTGCTTGCATATGGCTGGGAGATATTTCTTCCAGGCTTACTCTGAACTCTTTGTGTCCGATCAGTCCCCCAGGAGAAGCATTTGAAATTTATCAGAAGCAGCTCCGTGTTATCAGTGGCTGAGCCCTCAGGTAGCGTGCTACAAATATACCTACATGGAATTAACATTCCTGAATGGAAAATGTAACCTCAAGCATGTTATTTTTTCTCTTTTTTCAATAGTCCTACTTTTAATACATCCTTTTTGGTATGTGGAATATATTTGTTTACCAGGGCTGCCACAACAAAGCGCCACAATTTGGGTGGCTGAAACCACAGAAATTTTAATACCTCCCAGAAGTCCAAAATCAACGTCTGGCAGGGTGGCTTCCTTCTGAGGACTCGGAAGGAACATGTCCTTGGCTTGTCGATGGCAGTCTTCACCCTGTGCCTCTTTACATCATCTTTTGCATGCAACTATCTCTGTGTTCAAATTTCCCTTTTGGTAAGGACACCAATCATCTCAGATTAGGGCCAACCCTAATGACCTCATTTTAACCGCATTCCCTCTGTAACGACCCCATTTCCGGAGACTGTCCCTTTCGGAAGTACTTGGGGTTTGGAGTCCAACATGCCTTCTGTGGAGGGAACACAATGAAACTCATAACAGGAACCAATTAAAAGTTCTGACTTTTAAAAGTTATTTGTCAAGGAGGAAAGATGCTATCATCACACATTTCTCTGTTTATTGCCGGAAGCATTTATTTTGTGCCAGGCCCTGTGCTATGCAGTGGGGGAAAGAGAAGCAAAAAGGAAATATCCATGCTCTTGAATCTACCTTCCCATTAAGCCAGCTCCTCCATCCTGGGGCAAGAGCACCAGACATCAGGTTGGGAAAATGCTGGCGCTTCTATTCCCTTGCCCCTTGCCCTGGGTGAAGACACTAGCAGTCCTGTGCTGCTGCGATAGAGAGACAGCAGGTTTGCGTAGAAGTGACCAGTCCGTTCTCACCAATTGCCCTGGGACATTAAGATCATGGAAATTATTCTAGCAGAATTTTATGTAAATGAATAATGATGGCAAACCACCCATCTTCTTGCCTAGTGGATAACAGGAAAAGTGACACCACTACCCAGTTCTTCCAATGTTTTCTTATTTTGTTGCGGGCACTATGCCAGATGCTTCCCAGGCACTATTTAATGCCATTTTCACAAGATGAGGCTGTTATTATTAGCTCCATTTTACAGATGAGAAAACAGGCTTGGAAAGATAAAGTACCTTGCTAAAGCCACTAGTTAGTACACAGTGAAGGTAAAATCTGAACTCGGAGCATCTGACCACACTCTTAAGCCCTATGCAATAATGCCTCACTAAACCTCAGAATTTCTATCAATTGTCCAGTATTGTGTATGTATACATATATATATATAAGACATATTCATGTATTCTGCATGTGCTATGTATGTATAGATGCAACATCTACTTTTACCTCCCCCAAAATCTATGACTAATGCTAGTCCTTTAGCTATAAACCTTGCCCTCACTAGAAAGAAACTTGTGGCTTTTTCTCACGTCTACACATGCAATATAACATATTCAACCAGAAGAAGTCTGAGCCAACTGATGAGTATTCGATGTGTTGAAAAGCCTAATGGTTTTTCATGTGAAACATCTGACAACGTGCAGCCCACTTAATTACTTGGTTGATTTTATAGCTTCAAAATAGTAAAACAGAATAATCCAAATTACTGGCCAATGTGGTGAGTGATGTTTTAACATCCGCTCCACCCTCAAACAGTGAAGCAAATGTACTTATTCAAAATCCAATACTTTCCGTTTTTTTTTCTTTTAACTGTATTAAGTCAAAACCAGCTAAATTGATTTTTTTTCCCATTGACTTCTGCTAAAAAGTTCATTCCCGAACAGATTACATGGGCTGCTTTGAAGCCCAGAGGAAACTGTACAGCCAAGTAAAACCCTAAAATCATAAAAACATGGCTTTATTCAAGAAGGTGGAAGGATTTGACAGATCTTTAATTATAACAGAACAAATAAGGCTTGATAGATGAGCTGCCTTTATGAGTCAGACTGCAGAGTTTTAAATCTTCAAGTGACCTTTACCCACTTGTATCATAGAATGTTTTGCGACAATGCCTTCCAACTCCTTTGTAGGAGACCATGGGAACTTCATTCAGTGGCTTTCGACATGCGTCCCTAAGGGCCAGCTCCCCCACAACATGGCAAAGCAAAGGTTATCGCCGGTCTTTTCTACTGCCAGCACACCATGGTTAAGTGTCTCAACAGTGTAAGTGATGACAAAATAGTGTAAGTACAGAAGAACAGGGGGAAGAGAAAGAAGAGGGGGAACAGCATCCTGCTGGAGGCCCAGAGAAATCGATCAAACAGATAAAAGCCAAGAGTTCATGTGCTGCAGGATTTTGCTGGCAAATGGACATGCTTAAAGAAGTGACAAAAATGAGCCTCAAATCCTCAGATCCTACTATTTCCCTCCAACAGGCTCTTTTCTAAGTGGTAAACTGGCAAAAACACACCACAGTGCCCAACCTAGATCACCTCCCCTTCTTTTTGGGTTGTTGAGATGAAGGGAGCACGAGACACTTGGTGAGAATACTAGAAGAGCCCCCCTCTGTGCCAAGCCCTGTGAACACTGCGCCTGTAAGGCCAGCCACAGAGAGACAGGCTCACTTAAAACTCATCACTTAGGAGTGTTCAAAACAAGCAAATGCTGATAAATTGAAATTACTCAGACCCAAAGTTTTATTTACTTACTGTTTGTCTACATTGGCCATTGACAAAAAAAAAAAAAAAAAGATGGGGAATTGTTGTTTAGTGCACATAGAATTGTAGTTGTGTGATATGAGAACTTTCAGGAATCTGTTGTACAATGTGAGTATATGTAACACTTCTCAATTATACACTTAAACATGGTTAAGATGACAAACTTTACACTGTTTTTACTACCGATAAACCTTTTTAAAAAGAAAAGAAAGAAGGTAAAACAACTCTCGTCACCCCCTCCTTCCCTCCATCCCTCTAGAGAAGACATGTGTCTTGGGGATGGAAAAAGTGGACGATAGGAGGACTATTTAGGAGGCAGAGCTGTAAGGATGCAGCGTATTGCTAAACATGGGGGCAAGCGGGGAGAGGCAATGGGTGACTTCCAAGTTTCTTGAAAAATTGAAATGGAGAATGGCTGAGAGGGAACATGTTAGGAGGACGGGGTTGGAAATGCATGTGGAGTTCATGAAAACAGAGATCACCGGCAAGCAGTTAGCTCTGTGGATCTGAAACTCAGGAAGAAGGGTTGGGGTGGATATTCCATGTGTTTCTACTGGAAACTCTAATTTTTGGTAACAGACCATCAGCCCTTCAAAAATCATTTTCTTCTACCCTTAGTAATGATAAACTTGCATTTGCAGAAGTATGCATGAATTTATCTTATGTTTCTCATCTAATATTTTATGAATATTGCTAAACCGTATGAATAATGCTAAATGGTCACTGGGTTGTTCGTGGAAATTAAGAACAAGTGTCTAACACACAGCAGAAACATTGAATGAAGTTGCTTTTCCTATGCTACATTTATTAGTTCCCAATGCCTTTTTTTTTTAA
This sequence comes from Manis javanica, assembly GCF_040802235.1. NCBI lineage: Eukaryota > Metazoa > Chordata > Mammalia > Pholidota > Manidae > Manis > Manis javanica. The sequence continues at coordinate 8,726,559 of NC_133158.1, forward strand.
GCTGTTACCATCTTTTACATGGCCAATGTGACCATTCCCCAGAATAAGATGCTGAATTTAGGCAAACCTGGGTGTTCCACAGACAGGTGGATTTCTAACAGAACACTGATCAGTGCACTGCCTGTGGTCAAGCCAGCTGTGTCTGCTGAGGCCATAAGGAGCACCTGGCAGCCCCGGCAGAGGCCGGCTGTCACTGCTGTGTACAAGCTGGATGTACACAGGAAGAGAGCTCAGCAAGCAGACCACAAAGGTTTCTAAAGTATATGTGACTGTCTAAAGTATGTATGACTGCCTCTAGGCAATCCATGCGCTCTCCACTTTCATGGACACTAGGACTTGTTCACAAATTTAGGGGGGAAATTTTTAAAAAGGCTAATCTAGTCTCTGGCTGAGAAAGGGTGCTGGAACGAGAAACATCCCCCTATGAGGAAGCAGAATTGGGGAGGGAGGGAACCACCAGGACAGTCATGATGTATGGGTAGCATTATTTGAGCTCCGAAAAACAGGCTTAGCAGCATTTTTTAAATCAGAGACACTCCTAAGAAATATGCAAAGAACTCAGACCCGGGTTTGTGATGCAACTTTCCCAAGGCCTATTACCATGCAGGGCTTAAGTACTTAAAATGGAACTTTGTGACTTGTGTATCTGACATAGTAACAGCTTTCTCAGATCCAACCAGCCCTTTTATGTATTACAAGATAACAAACGGTTATGTGATTTTAGGAAATTGAGCATTTACACAGGCATATTCTCAGCCTATCCAGTGAATATTAGGTGCCCACTTTATCTCCTACAGCTTGTGTGAAGGTGTGTGAAGGCAACCAACTTAAACACATTGAGGAGGTTGCATTCTCGCAGTGACATTTTGCTAAGAATTTGTTGTATTTGAAAATGCAAGCGTATCATAGTAATGTTGTCCCCCAACACACAGTAGTGGGTGAATAGCAGGGCTGCCTTCTGACTTGCAAAGGCTAATTCTGTCCTCAGTTCATTCCAGAGGAAAAACAATATCACAGATAGGACAAGATGGAATCCACCCAGTTACACTGCTGGTTCCTCCTGCAGCCGGTGGTTGTAGGTAAGGCTATAGAGATGGTTGTTCATTCTCATGTGTGTAACTGCTCCCGTTGGTTTCTCCCTGCTCCCAAATGCCCATTGTAACTACCCAGATCTGCAATGACCATGTTATTTCCAAAAAGAAAGCTCAAAACATATAGGCATCTCTCACTTTATCGAGTTTCACTTTCCTGTGCTTTATGGATACCGTGCTTTTTATAAATTGAAGGTTTGTGGCAACCCTGTTATCAAGCAAGTCTGACGGGGCTGTTTTTCCAACAGCATTGCCCACTTTGAGTCTCTGTGTCGCATGTTGATAACTCTTGTAATATTTCAAACTTTTTCATTATTATATTCATTAGGGTGAGCTGTGATCAGTGATTATGACTCACTGAAAATTCAGATGATTAACAGTTTTTAGCAAAAAAGTGTTTTTTAATTAAGGTAGGCATTTTTTGTCAACACAATGCTATTGCACACTTAATAGACTATGGTATGAACAGTCCTTTTTTATGCAGTGGGAAACCAAACAACTCATTCTGGACTTGCTTTATTATGATACTCATTTGATTGCAGTGGTCTGGAACTGAACCTGGGTTATCTCTGAGGTATGTCCCTATTATGCTCAATTTCTGAACTCAAGCACTTAATTCAAACTCATGCTTTTGCAGAATAAAGCACTGAAAACAAGGGGAACAGGTCACAGACTCATCTCTTTGTTTATGATTCTTAAGACTACCTGTGGAATGAGCTCACAGGTTAAGTCACCCTGGTTCTTGGGGTGCATTTGCTGTATGTGAGCAGTGAAATTGTGACAAGCAGAGCCATAATGGTCACGGTAAAAGCTACTAACACTTACACAGCGATTACTCCCATTCACGTGTGTAATTCTGAGACAGACACAGTAACCCTACGAGGCAGATCCAATTACTATTCCCCTTTCACAGGCAAGACAGTAACATGTTAACAGTCTCAGAACTGGTCATTTGCAGCCCAGAGTGAAAGCTGGTCCCACCTGACTCCAGAGTTCCTGCTCTTAATGCTGCACTGCCTCTGAAACTCTCTGTTGTATTTTGAAAAGCAGGTGTATTCGTTTGCTAGAGCTGCTATAACAAATACCATGGACAGGGTAGTTTAAATAGTGGGGATTAATTTTCTCGCAGTTCTGGAGACTAGAAGTTCAATGTCAAGGTATGGACAGGTTCGGTTCCTCCTGAGGCACGTCTCTGTGGCTTGCAAATGGCCTTCCCTCTAGGCGAGCACCTCCCTTGCATCTCTGTGGGTCCTAACCTCCTTTTCTTATAAGGACACCAGTCAGATTAGATTACGACTCATTCTGAGGTCCTCATTTTAACTTAGTTACCTGTTTAAATGTTTCATCTCCAAATATATTTCTATTCTAATATAGATTATAGGAGTTTAGGGCTTCAACATGAATATGGGAGAAACACAATTTATCTCTGAACAGCAGGCTTATTATAATAATGTTCCATGAAACACAACAGTGGATGCGTGAATGATAGCAGAGTCCTCTGACTTGTGAGGGTTTCATTTTACAGGGCTTCAGTTTGGATTTTCTATATTTAATAGGTTTGAAGAAGGTGATGTTTAGAGACTGTTTATCAGAGAAGTGGTGAGCCTTCAGGCAAATGTCCCCTGATTTCTTTCATAATGATGTCCTCTGACAGCACGCACTGTATCTTGTTGCCAGACAATGTGAGTTGACAGCATGATTCAGTTTTCTGTTTTAGAAGGAACTTCAACTGAGGTATTTGAATATGTGATCATCAAACCAGAATTCTGCATTAAGATAATTTTGCCACTGCTTTGAGCAGAGATAATTCTCAATGTGTTTAAAAGTTTTTAAAAAGACTATTATTTAGAGCCGTTTTAAGTTCACAACAAAATTGAGACGAAGGTACTGACATTTCCTACATACCCACCTGTCCCCACACATGCAGACTCCCCCCTATCAACATCATCGTCAAAGTGGTACACTTGTCCCCAGGGATGTATCTGCACTGACACATCATCAGCCCAGGTCCACAGTTCACATTAGGATTTGCTCCTGGGGGGGCACATTCTGTGGTTTGAAACAAACATATGACATATATCCATCATTATAATATCATACACAGTATTTTCAGTGCCCTAAAAATGCTGTGTGCTCTGCATCCTGATATTTATTATTATCAGACTTTCTAATTTTTTTTTTTTTGCCAATTTGCTACAAAGTAGTATCTCATTTTACAGTCACATCTCTGAGTACTGTGAACCGGCTAGCGTGCACCGTCTACTGCTTCTGGGAGTCAGGAAAATAGCAGACAAAACATGCAACATGCAAACCAAGGTGACTCATCTTTTACAAACACAAACACAAATCAGATCACACTATTTCCCCATTACAGGAGAAGTACACAGATACTCCTATATAATACACAGCATCCACTTAACTGACCCTCAGATAAACAGGTAGGTAGGTAGATTTGTTTTTAGTGTAAGTAGGCCACATGCAAGCTGTGGGTCATAATTATATGACGAAAGCATGTGTTGTGAATCTGAGAGTCCAATTTAACAGGGAGTCCTGCGTTTTTCTTTGCTAAATCTGCCAGCTCAACGCGCATACATGCAATCCTCCTGCGATCTGGCTCCCGTCTACATTTCCACCCTCATCTCATCTGGGTCCACACTCTGCCTGGCTTACCGTGCTTCAAGCCTGGCGACCTTCCAGGAAGCATGAGAACAAGCTAAGCTCTGCCCCTAAGCACCATGGTACAACATCTATTTGGAAGGCTCCTCACTCCACTCTTAGCCTGATTGGGTCCTTCTCCTTCAGCCCTCAGGTCAGAGGTCACCTCTTTAGAGAGACCTATCCCAACCACAACATCCTTTCATTTAGATACATATACGTGCCAGTCCATAATTACTCTATTTCTTTAACTGTCTCCATCACCCCAATGGCAGGGGCCCCCTGTGCCTTTGTACCTTTGTCCCCCAAGAATTTAGCTATCTGCCTGCCACATATGAGATCTCCAACAATCCCTTATCAAATAACAATACTTATGTTAGTATTGTCCCTGGTGTTTTCAAACCATGTCTTTTGTCTGCACATTATCATTCTTTAGATGTGTGCTGGTCAAGGCAAAACATGCTGCTTGCACAGAGAAAGCTCCCCAGGAGTTTAAGGCAAGACAAAAAGGACTACAAGGATGGAAGGGTGGTCAAGACCCTATCAACTTAATAAATATTATCTTAAGAAAAATCTCTCTAGGCAATGTGCAAAGTCGGACAGAAATCAGGTCTAAGATCTGATGATACGCTACCTTTTTTTTTTCTTTCCTAACAGTCACACTTAAGTTGTTTGGGCTGTGCTTCCTCAGCCTTATGCTTCATCTCCACTACTTTACCACCATCCCTTCACCTCCTCAAATAGTCCTTTCCTAATGTAACCTCTTAGGATGCTTACAAGGTAAAAAAGCCTACATATGAAATATACTTAAGAAAAAAACCTTTCCTCAAAAACAATACACACACATCTACACACATATACAATGAACTATTCTCTTTCAACACACTTCTCAGTATAAATGCATCAAATTAGATACTTTATACCTGTGAATCAGATACAATATACATTGTATTCTTCTAAGAGATTATTCTAAGGGAAGTACAAAATGCAACATTCACATATATCTACTGAGAGGAGAAGAAATGTAATGATTTTGTTCAATCACTGGAAAACTGTATAAACATGAGCGGTTGCAGGTGGTAAAATCAGTTTAACTTGATAATAACTCCACATATAAGTTATTAGCATTCTACTCACAACATTTACAAAAATTTTGGAATCGATTCAAATTTCTTTTCAGAATGCCATGACAAGTTTGCAAATAATTATGGAGAAAAAATAGGAACAGACAAAAGCAAAAGAAAAAAGAAAGGCTAAATAATATAAAATCACTTTAAATCCCAAACTTAAGAATAACTTCCAACACAGAACTTTTTATCTGTGTATTCAAAGTGTCGAGGTAAGATCAGAAAAAAAATATGTTTCTCCTGACAAATAAATGGAAGGACAAACGCAAATGCATCCCATGGCCCCATCACCAGCAGAGACACGTTGTCCTGCTACAGTCCCCACGCCCCCAGTCACCACTTCTCAATGAGCACCCTGGGTTTTAAATTCCTGGGAACTCCAGCATAGAGACACAGCGAGGTAGTCCATGCAGCATCTTGACAGCTGTACATTATATTCCCTAAAGATAATGCCGAGAAAGAAACATCAAAGCTTCTGCCTGCTCTGTTTGTTGATAATACCAAAAAAAAAATGCCTTTATTGAATGATTTCCGGGTGTCAGGTGCTTGCTGAGCCCAGGACAACCAGCCCACGAGGGCTACCCTGTTTTCTCTGTTGCTGTGATGGTGGTGGTTGTCGTTATTTGTGCCTTTAGTTCATTTTAAAAACACTAAATATGCGAAACTTTCTAAATTCCATCCTGAGCTGCTCCATCAATGACATTTCATATCACCTGCCACTGGTGAGAAATACTTGTTTTTTAATTAAGGAACCAATGAAGTGAGAATGCACGTCTTTGCTGCAACTCTGAGTTCCCACTGAAGGTAACATATGTATGTGTGTGTCTTTGGCCAGAGATGACAGTTGTCCACCCTCAGTTAGAACACGTATTCCGTCAAGACATGATTCTCTACAGAAGTAACAGTCCACAACCCCCACTGCAGAGTACAGCCTCCTATCTTTGTGCCACTCTCTTCATGCAAGGAGAGAGGTCCCCTTGACCATGTGGCACCTTCCTCTCCTGTGACACTGACACATTCCAAAACCAGAAGCACTGCACTGCCAGGTCCAGCCTGCAGGACAGGAAAGTGGCATCTCAAGTGGTCCTCTCCTTGTCACTTTCCCCATACTCTGGTGGACACAAAAATGCCTGTCAAATAGTTTCTAACACACACGGCTTCAAGGATAAGAAAAAAACGAAACAAAAAACACGTTCCTATGAAGGACTCTTAACTAGCAAAGGGAAAGAGATGCCAACCGCCAAACGCACAGTGGTATGCTTTCTTCTCCTTTCTAGTTCTCAGATTTATTCTGGAGGTTCCTGGCCAACTTCTATGTTGTAAAGATGGTGCTATGCAGAGCTCAAATGCTTCAGCATTTGCACCAAGAGAAGTTACACTGCAAACCACGAGACGAAAGAAGAGGGAAAATCAACATTTTGTGGGCCCTGGCTAAATGGCAAACACTGAGGAAAAGTTCTTTGATTTTGTGTAATTTGGAGACCAACATGTTGAAGAGGCAGGCTTATCCTCATTTTACAGGGAAGCCAACTGTAGCTCAGAGAGGTTTAAAGACTTGCCAGAGTTGCCCAGCTAGTACTTAGAGGAGCAGGAGGTATAACTCAGCCCCGATTCCAAAGCTTGCACTCGCCTCCACAGACCACAAACCTTCTCCGGGCAACTGTGAAGATACATCGGTGGGCCGACATGGATGTTTTGCATCATGTCCAGATACTTAATCAGCAACACGAGCTTTAACGTAAGGAGCTGCCCCAGGTACAGCCAACTCTCATTCATGTCCTCCAAAAAGATCCCAGGGCTGGTCCCCCTCAGGAGGCTTCCTGAGACTACATCTCTGCAGGCGCCAACAGCACTGTGGCACGTGGGCTTCCTGAGGCCGCGCGGGGTGGAAGGTCCGCGGGGCACGTCGGCTTCATTTCTGTGCGGTCAGCCTGGCTCTGACTCAGAGACACACAGAGAGAATGAATTCCACAGAGGACTTTCCCTAGGGATTAGAAAGCTCAGGTTGCTTCTGCTCCTATTACTTTTGATTTATTTGGAACTAAAAGATCTTCTGGCTGAAAGTAACCATTTAATAAATCGGTGCGGAGGAGATGAGAAGAAGAGGTGGTGCTCATTTTTTGCTATTCCCACCGTCCCACCCCACTTCTACTGTTGGCAGGGAGCTCTTGACCAGAAAGCCTTCTGCACTCCTTACTCGGTTGCAAGCTGTGATGTGCCCCAGCAACCACTAGCTGGATTCCAAGCGCATGCTTCCCATTGCAGTGCATTAACACAGGACAGGGTGTGTTTGGCTCCACTGGTTCATCCAGCCATCTCCTTTGCCTGCTGCTGTGGAAATGATCCCAAGGCAGCCTTGATGTCATGCAGAGCTTACACCCTGATGCCAGGAAAGCAGACGCCCTTCTCAAAGAGTCTGAGCTGTCTTGGCAGGGAGACCAAAATTGCCTTTTATCGAAATGAAAAAAAATTTTTCATGGGAAGCAGCAAAAGTAGTTTGAAAGAGGGGCAGACACTTTTTAACTTGGAAAAGGTGTTTTCAGCATGGCAGACAGAAAGGTATGATTTCCTTTATCCCCTGAGTTCAACCAGATCAACAAAGCCAGCCACCCCTGCTTCAGAAAATGAATACACTGAGTGGTCAAGGTCCCGGAGGCCAATCTTCGTGGCCAGACGATCTTGCCGTTTCCACCTGATAGTTCTCAGATGTCCTGTGTGCATGGGCCCCATTTTTTTTCTACACTACAAGAGAAACATACCCGCTATTAGGCACTTCATGCTTATCATGGGCGGTGGGGGGGGTGCTGGGAGTGGGAGAATGGCTGATAAGGGAGAAAGTGGGATTCACTTTCTGAAAACCTGCTATGTGCCAGGCCAGGCACATCTTCGGCATTATTTCATACAAACCTCAAAACAAACCTTTAAGAGGTAGTATTATGGTAGATGACAAAGAAGAGATTTAGGGGAGTTAACTAAAAGTGCACCCAAGGACATACTAGCGTAAGTGGAATGCTAGAAGGATCTGGAATATCATTACTGCGTGATCTGCTGCTTCCGAACCTTCCCATGGCACCAAGCTGCATTGCATGCCTTTCCTGCCCTACAGACTGTGGTTTGAAACGCTATTCCTTGAATGCGGAGAAAGGGAAACCCTCCCACACTGCCGGTAGGAATGTAAATTGGTTCAACCTCTGTGGAAAGCAATACGGAGGTTCCTCAAAAAACTAAAAATAGAAATACCATTTGACCTGGGAATTCCACTCCTAGGGCTTTACCTAAAGAAAACAAGATCCCTGATTCAAAAAGACAGATGCGCCCCTATGTTTATCACAGCACTTTTTACAATAGCCAAGATATGGAAGCAACATAAGTGTCCATCAGTAGATGAATGGATAAAGAAGACGTGGTACATATACACAATGGAATACTATTCAGCCATAAGAAAGAAACAAATCTTACCATTTGCAACAACATGGATGGAACTAGAGGGTATTTTGCTCAGTGAAATAAGCCAGGCAGAGAAAAACAAATACGAAATGATTTCTCTCATTTGTGGAATATAAAAACAAAGCAAAACTGAAGGAACCAAATAACATCAGACTCACAGACTCCAAGAAGGGACTAGTGGTTACCAAAGGGAAGGGGTTGGGGAGAGTGGGTGGGGAGGGAGGGAGATGTGGATTAAGGGGCAGTATAATTTGCAATCACAATATAGGTAGGTTACAGGGAAGGCAATACAGCACGGAGAAGAAAATTCATGACTCCATAGCATCTTACTATGCTGACAGTTACCACAATTGAGGGGGTGAGGACTTGATAATAGGAGACAATGTTGAAACCACTGTGTTGTTTTTGTGAAACCATTATAAGACTGTATATCAATGATACTTTAAAAAAACAATGCTATTCTTTGAATAAACAAAATGTGGCATATCCATACAATGGAATATTACTCTGCTTTAAAAAGGAATGGAATTCTGATACACATTATAACACAAACCTTGGAAACATTATTCTAAGTCAGACAAACCAGACATACAAGGACAGATATTGTATGGTCCCCTTCCATGGATACTCAGAATATTTTCATAGACATGGAAAGTACAGTAGATTATTACCAGTGGCTGCAAGGAGGAGGGTATGGGAAAGTACTGTTTAATGGGTACACAATTTCCTTTGGGAATGATGAAAATATTCTGGAAAAGGAGGGTGGGGAGGGTTGCACAACAAAGTGATTATACTCAATGCCACTGAATGCTACACTTAAAAATGGTTAAGACTGTAAATTTCCTTTATGTATATTTTATCACCATTAAAACAGTATTTTCTGCTTCTCTCTTTTATAGAAAGCACATCTGTCCTCATTTCAAAACTCTGTCTCAGAATTACACCTTCTTAGTGGTAAAGAGCCATAAAAGATCATCAACTCCAGGCCCCTGAGCTCTAATTCACTGATAGTGGCTGCTAAGAACGTTATGTTAAGGATTCTGAAGATGTTTCCAGACACAAGAGAGATAAATACCATAATTTGTGAAGCCCTCTCACCATTACACACAGAAACATCAGATAAGATACGATGAAATATTTTGACTTGCACTTGGTAATGTGAATAGGCAAACAGACCAAGTGGCAAGAGCTTAGACGGCGAGGTGACAGTAGAGACCACGATGGCCAGGTCCAAGCTGAGCTTCTGAAGGCACAGGAACCAAATAAGCAAGGTCATTTAGGCAGCTGGAAACTGGGGAACAGAAGAGAATTTTCTGGGACCAGGAAGTTCATGACTGAGGGCTGCCTAGGCCCTCCTCAGGTCTTGCTGTTTTCTCCTGCCAGGGCAGGACTCCATGTAGCCACGCTATACATCTCCCTTCCCTTATAAAATTTTAGTATTTATTCCTTAGATTTAAAATAGTCTAACTTCAACAGGGCTCCAGTGGGTAGGGTGGTCATACAATGTGTCATCTGCAGAGAACAATTTCAATTCAGACGCATTTTACTATGCTCTGTGAGTTTTTGGTGCTTTGATAGACAAAAAGCCCACATGCATGGAGTAAAATGGGTAGTCAGCCAGTTTCTTCTTACTGTCACTCCTCATGACAATAGGGAAGTGATATTTTTAACCCTGGGTTACCTCTGTAATTTGCTTTAACCATAAACAAAAATAAAGCATGTGCTGGAAATTATAATTAGCATTAAAAATTATGCTTGCTGAAACCCATCTTCACACTGCACCAAAAAAGTGTTTCTCTGGGGAAAAAAAAAGTCTACACAAAAATCAAGTTTCTAGCTATCTAAAAATCAAATTAAAATGAATTTATATCACAGAATCAATACTTGGGGACTAAGGATCATTAAATCTGTGTGACTGATTGCTTGAAAAAACTTTTTAACATGCATCACATAACACTGTCTTTATTTCTTAGAACTTCCCCTAAATCTTGCCAACATGCAGTTTATGTAATGATTAATCCTTTGCATTAACTGCTTTATATTTCAGAAATATTGGAATGCAAATGAACTGTTCTCAGTAAGCTGTTTCATATAGTTTCTCCTATAAAGTATATTGTCCACTTTGAATAAGTTATATGAAAACTGCTGCATATTTGGGAAAAAAATATAGCTTATTAGGAGAAAAATAAGATTCTGAATTATAAGAATTGACATATGGCTGTCTTGGTCATTTTCAAAGTTAAAAATTGTAGTACTATTCTTTGCCTCCTGTGTGATACAAAATCTTTTTTTTTCTGCTTTTTTTGTCTATTCTTTTTAATTTTTTTTAACTGAAGAGCACTTGTTGAGTTTAATCATAAACAAGACTCTTTTTTTAATTTTCTCTAACAATTGCTTCTTGGCAAAATGCATTGTGGCAAGCCTATTCAGGAGCGCAGAAACAAAAATGCTTTTCATTTTTCAAACTGCATTCAAGGGTGGGGCGAACGTGTGAAGGAGCTAAAATGTGGATAAATGAGAGCTTTTCTCTCTGATTCCAGGGAAGGGCCTTTCCCTATGCTGGAAATCAAGGGGCAAGCTATTTGCTGGTATCCATAATGCCTCAGTGTTGGCTGCCATGCGCCACTCAGATCCACGATCCCATTGAAACCAGTTGTTTTCAAGAGTGCATATAATAGGAGGGGAAAAGAGCACCAGAGTGGGACATTCTGTAGCAAGAGCCCAGTGGATTCCTACCTTTTATCTAAGAAACTTCAATGCTTTAAGAGCAGGTCCTTACGGTACACAGTGAAAGAACCTAGGCAAGATCCCAGGGCCTCTCTGCAGTGAGAGCAGAAATGAGCTGCTCCCAGACCCTGCCCTCCACCTCCAGCCCACATCACACGGCCTCGTTATGAAACTCGCTGAAAGGCCCCACCGTTTCCACTCTGGTTTGAGTCTTACTGTTGAAGATGAGGTTCGTAGAGGTGGACGTCCGACTAAGCTAGGTTTCCTTTTATATGCTTGCCTGAGCTCTCTCTCGAGAACAGAGGGTTTTTCACATTCCAAAATAAAATACAAACTGACAGCATTCTGTATTTTTGCATTTCGATTCCCCGTTTTGTCAGTGAGTAATTATAGCAAATAAAATATTGCAGCTGAATGTAAATTGTTAGACAACCAGATCACACCAGGATATTTTTCTTCCACAAGGTTTACATCATAGCATGTTAAATATTAAAATATTGCGAGTCAAGTAAACAGAGGGTTCTTCGTTCAAAGCATTAATTTTAAGCAAATATTTCACGGTTATTCAGATCAGATGCTAGGAAACCAATGATGTTTTCTTTCAAATAAGGCCACTATATCATCTGGAGGGAATGTAGACAATAGAATCACATAGAAATAAGGACACTCATGATGTGGAGATGAATTTCAGCCAGAATGGGAGAGAATTCACATGTAGGAAGAAAAAGAAAGACTTCCAAAAGGGAATTTGGAAAAGAGCAATAAATGAGAAAGACTGATTTATCCCTGGAAGAAAAAAATGAACATAAGGCTCATCTCAGAATACAGAGACCTGACTCAAAGTAAGGGAGGCAGAGAAGAAATTATACACTTTCTAATATAGTGAATTTCAATTTTTTTAGGTAGTTGTCAAGAAGGTAGAGGAAATTTCAGATCTATGAAAGATTACAGATCAATAAAATACCAATCGATAAGCACTGGCTGAGTACCTAACATGTGCTCAGCAACCAAACAGAAAATAGACATGGCCTTCTCATGAGACACTTTACCATGGAGTTGAGAAAAGGAAATGTTGCAACAGTGAACAATGAGAATGCGTGTATTCCACACCATGGAATCAACAAAACGTGTAACTCTGAAGTCAGTGATACTGATGAGGTGATGGGTTAGAGCCCCAGTCACAGCTCCATCAGTTTATGAGCATCTGCTTTCTAAACCCTGTGCAAGATGCCTGGCATTTATGCGGTCCAATGTTTAAAACACTCCACTAAGAATTATCCCCTTTAGATTACTGAAGAAAATAAGGTTCAAAAGCTAATTTGCTTATGCTATGCGGTGAGTGAACGGTAGGGCCTGACTGTAACCCCACGTGTCTGCCTCCCCAAAGGCCGGGTTCTTTCTTTTACTGAAGTGCTGGATTTATCCTAAGAAGGCCTTCCTCTATGCATCCATATAGCGAAATAACCATTTAAAACAGAAACAAAAACAAATGGAGAAGCAGCTTGGGAAAAATTCTTTGTAAAGGCGATTACTCCCCACAGGATTAAAGGAATTCGACTATAGTATATAGAGGCTTTCTTTTTTCTTTTAAAAATTTCCTTGGGATGATATAACATATTCACTTGAAAGGCAAGCCTTTTAAATGATCTCAGAGTTGAGGACTGGAAGGCATGGATGCTGGTGGCCGCAATGGCTTCACAGGAAGAGGCGAATCTCCTTCACATGCGAGGAGCAGTGAAGGGGTAAAGGGGAGGAAAGCCGACCTCTTACCTCTTCCAGTTTGCCACTAAACTACAAATATGCCTGGAAGAGGACTGCTACAGATACACGGGGACCACCGGTACATCACGTGAAGGGGCACAAAACACCAAGGGACACTTGGAGGGGGTGGAGCCAGAAAAATTCACAGGAAGGGTGGAGAGCTTCAATTCTCATGAACTCTGGAATCGGGGGTTCAAGTCAATTACAGTTACCTCTCCACAGTTCGAGGAGGCCTCTGCTGACATCTGGTTTAAAAATCAATTCTCTGATGATATGGTAATTGGGGGATAATTATTAGATGAGACTAAATACAAGCAAACAAACAGTAATTCTGTGTTTGAAGAAAATGACATATCCCAGATACAGCACCACACTGTATGGGTACTGCTAATTAGGAAAATAGTCCAGCCAGACTCACACTGGTTGAGGAGATCTAGTACCAGAACTTCCCCCCTCCCCCTGCCCCGGGTCCTGCAGCCCATCAGCCTCCCTTCTGGGCAAAAGCCTGGAGCAATTGCTAAATCAAATTGACCTGACAGACATGCCACAATTTTTTTAGGAAGGTAATGAGAGATAAGCAGAAGAATAGGGGGGAAGGATGAACAGATATTCCCCCTACCTGGCTGTTAACAGGGAAATTTTGGCATAAGCCTTCCTAGATGTTGGACATTTAGCAATGTTATCAGAATGGCAAATCCACACACCCTCCAACACAGCAAACTCACTGCTAAAATTTGCCCTACAGACCTACTTATAAGATGCCCAAGTAACGTGCAATAATATTCATGACGGTATCACATATAAAAGCAGAAAACTAGAAAGAACCGATATACCAAGTGAATAAAACATATTTTAGTTCATTAATACAAAGCAATATGTAAACTGCTAAGAACAATAAAGTAGGTCTGCTCTTTTAGACACAGAATGCTGCCACAGAGCCAGGTATGAATGGTGTATATAATATCATGCCATTTAAATAAAGTTTCAAAAGGTTGTGTGTATATCATTTTGTTTACATGTTGACATCCCTATAATTTCTTTTATGGAAAGTTATAGGAGGACCTTCACAGTGGTCACCTTCGGAAGAGAAAAGGTCAGTAGGTCAAAACAGGGGTGGAAAGGAGCCTCACTTTTCTTCTTGAATTTTTTAAAAACTATGTGGTATATGCTATTCTAAGATAAATAAACAATATTAATGGCACACGGAAGCATGGGGGTCCAGATTAGAGAGAGCTACCAGATGAACCAATAATACAGAGCTGAGGGCGCTAGAACTGACTTGAGTTCAGGAAGTGGACGTGTGTTCAGGCACAGAAGAGCACGTATGTATGCACACATGTACACACACACCGAGTGAGCGTGCAGGAGATCCGTGTGAGGGCGTACTAGTCAAAGTGTATTTAATATTTGTAAAATAATCCAGTTTTAGTTGATATTTGCATTTACTTTCCTTGTACTTTAACCATTTCCACAAATAGTCATCAATTACCTGAAACCTTGACAGATGGTACTGGGTTAGGTGCTTTGCATGTATTATCTCGTTTATTTCTCCTTGAAAAAGCCAATGGTTACTATTGTCATCTTCCCATTTCATATGAAGAAACTGACACTTTAAGACATCTGGTAACTTTCTCCATCTCACATATGTGACAAGTGGCAGAAGTGGGATTCAAATGTGAACACGCGGGCTTTGGGGGCCACTACAGCGCCCTGCCTTTGTTCCTGGATCCTGTCTCATTCTTGCACTTGAGGCTGTGCAGCAGAACACAGATCAGGCAGAAAGCGATCAATGCATAGGTGAGAGGACTTTCCAAACCCAAACTGCGAAGTTTTGAAAAGTGAGAACCATGAAAACATTTGTATTATATACATATGACCAGAATATGGACAAAGAATACATTAGAGTATGAAGCTGCTTTGCAAGCTATAAACCTCAGTGGTTAAGAAAGACACGTTCGGGGTCAGCCACCCTGGGATGAATCGTCACCTGGCTACCAAAACAATGGTAATTATCTCACCAAGAGACAGCTATTTAACTTGCCCCTAATCTCCTTCTTTCATCTCTAAACTGGACAGCATAATAATGCCTGCCTCACAGAAGGGTGATGAGGATTGAATGAGATCATGTATAAGATATTTAAAGTTCCTGGGACACAGGAACCCCTCAATAAATGCACTGTGTTTAATATCATAAAGTTCTTGATCATTACAAAAGTTCCTAAGAAATTCTAGAATGTTTTAACATGGCAACACCTTAAAATATAGATGGCTCCTAGGCAAGGCCTTGTTTTACACAGAAACAAAGTGAGACCTGATCAGAGAAAAGATAACACTCAAGTTAGACTTCGGAGTTTTTATTTCGTAGTGAACACCACCTCTCCCAAACCTCCAAGAGCAGGGTCTGTCGGTCAGCTTATCCACAGCTCATTTCCAACCCTTTCTCTCCTGCCTACCACCATCCCAGAGCAGACTAAATATGCACTCTCCCAGCCCCACTTGAAGCCACGTGTGGCTCCCACAGTATAGTTCTTACCACAGAGAGGTAAACATGTATATGCTGGGGCACTCTGGGAAAATGTATGCTTTCCCAATAAAAGATACAAACACTGAGCCTACTTGTGTAAATTTGATCAAGATGCCAGGAAATAGGGCAACAACCATCTTGAAAAAGAATAAAATAATCAAAATGAAAAAGATGAAAACATAGCAGACAGGACTATCCCCAGGAGGACTTCCTGGGACATGAGACACCCTATTTGTTTAACCCCCAGGCTGGCAGGGTTTCTGTTACACGCAGCTGAACTCATTCCTCATTCCTTTTCTTGTGGACAGTGACACACTCTGGGCTAAGGGGGTGGCAAGTATCAGTGCAAAAGCTCAGGACACTACCAGCTGTCTGAGGAAATCCCTAGGTGTGAGCAATCCATTTTTTCTTTTGTCTTGATTAAAATGGGAGCCAATTTCTGGCTTATTTTTGAAGCTTATTTCTTTTGCTTTCGTTTTTTGCCTTGATCCTCAGAAAGAATTTCCCAATGATACCCAAGAACTTCCCATTCCCAGGTTAACCCAGTGATTTCAGAGAATTTGGGTCTTACTGAAGTTTTTTTTTTTTTACTTATTGATGCTCTATTAATTAGAGCATTTTGTCACTATCTGTGTGCACGCATTATACTTTCATGTCCACAGTGCATGTCTGAAGTACAGGGATGATGGGATATAGATGTAGACTGTTTTGACTCTATAAATATCTCTGTCTTTTGAAATGCTTAGATAGCTTTTGGTCACAGAATGATATGCTGCCTTCTACTGTCAATTAGCCAATTTGTATAGGTCCAATTTTACTTTCTGACCAGATGACAAACCCATGGGTATTGACAAAGTGCTTAATATTTTTTCCCCTAGACATTCGCAGTGCTTGCCACAGTCGTAGGTGCTTCAAAAATTCTCATTAAGTGTTATAAAACAGATATCCTCCTCCCCCTCTGATAAGCACCTCCTACAAATAGACACAGAGCTAAAAGTGCCCAGCCCTGGTATCAACCTGTCCATGACTTTAAGTCTCTGATCATCTGTCCAGGTAATTTCAGTTACGAAGGTAGCGATGGAAAGGACCGGTTGTACATTAAGGGAAATGGATAAAACAATGGTACTGACAGGTACAGTTTGCTATACAGGCATCAAAGTTTATCCCAAGGCCTAGCATTATGGTGGCCAGGTAACAGCTTCCTAATAAACTGTTGTTGAAAGAACGAATAATGATGCACATGGCAGAACAACTCCCTATGAATGTGTTTTATTCTTTCTAAAAATAGTCTTCCTAAAATAGATGGACAGTCAAAACCCCATACTCTGACTTAACTGGGCAAAGACACAGAACAGAACTTTATTTCTCTCTGCTTCCCTCCTTATCTGACGTGCAAGGCAAAGGACTTGTTAGTCACATTTGTCAAGAGATCCCACAGGTACTATGTGGCTCATCACAGCTTCACTTACCAATCGCCTTTGTTGTTTGGTAGATATTGATCTGGGAACACCTCGTATCTTGGGGAAGTCACGGTACAGCCACTCCTCACTTTTGTTTTTAGCTGACATGAGAGCTCGAGTGCTGTGGGCTTTGGGAATTTCCCCCGACAGTCCCCTTCCATCATGAAACAGCCAGTCAAAGCTTGTTACCCAGACTAACGTTCCAATTGAGCCAGCGCATTCCTGCCCACACCTATCAGTGGAAGCAGATTCAGGCCAGCACTGTGAAGGGCACCAATGGGTGCAGAAAATGGTCTGAGGAACCACAAGTTTAGTCTTGTTTGTTTTTCTTTCATTCGTTCATTTGTTCATTCAACAAGATGCTTATTGACATGTCCCAGTGTCCATTTGCAAGCTGAAAATGTTGTCTGATTTCCTGAAAGGACATATATCTTCCCCAATTTTTCTCAACAGCACAGCATAAGTGATCTTGACTTTGCATCTGAAGTGCCCAATGTTGAGCTGGAGATGCTAAGAGTGGAACAGAGTAACAATAGTGACAGTAAAGAACTCCAGACACAAGGTGGCCCCACTGTTGTGTGGGCTGTACACTGCTCGAGGCCAGGAGGTACTGTTGCTGAGTCAGTAATATGGATGGTGTGGGAGTGGTAGGAACCCCACACAGATGGCAGTGCGGCAGGGTGACCCCGGCTGACAGCCGTCCCTACTCGAAGGGGTACAAAACCAAGATATTTAGAAATGAACTGGTTTTTGGTTTAGATAAAATAATTGACTCTACAATATATTTAAATTTTCTAGTTAAATTTACAAACAAGAAACTTCCAACTAAGATTTCTTGATAAAAACCAACTTTTCTATACCTGATTTTAGTAAAGAGGCAAAAGAAAGAAGAAAATGATTAAACAACAGAAATGCTATCCACTAAAAAAAAGTCAAAAGACCCAGGAATCTATGCTGAATACATCTGTTCATGTGGATAAGATACGGGTACAAAGATGTTTGTTGCAATGCTGTTATTAAATTGCTAAAACATAGGAGTGGCTAAGTAAATGATGGCATTTGCACACAGGAAATTCTGTGAGATTATTTAAAACATGGGTAGCCTTATAAATGCCCACACAAGGACACAGCTCCAAAACATACCCTTAAAGGGAAAAATGGAAATGAAACACTACCAATAAGGTGATCCTATTAGCATATTTCGTAAATTTATGTACACAGTGCGTGTAAAGGTATGAAGGGACAGAACAGGTCCTGGGAGGATGCACTCCAGTCCTCCCAAGAGTGGTGACCTCTGGGTGGGCGGAGGAGCACAGGTAATAGAAGAATTTCATTTTTTGTATTTGGATGTAAAATTTCTCATTATAATGAAGACATTTAAATGGTAATTGTGTTATTAAAATGCACAGTCTAAAATGACAGCAGGATACTTCCAGGGTCCTTTATGTATAGTTTAATCCCAGACTGTCGTAATTCATGACAAAACCTGGAATCATTTCAAGACAACATTCCTAACATCACCTCTCCACTTCAATTACTCACTCTGACAACACACCCTCACTGAGCATGTCCGTGGTGTAAACCGTGCTCTGAGTACTGGAAGCCCAGTAAAAAGCCAGGTGAGGCCCCTGCCCTTGTGAGGGTTTAGTCCAAACCAGTAAGAGAGGTTCTGTAAGAGAGGCATATGTATTAGAGAGATTTTCAGATAAACTGTTATTTTCCTATTAAATAATTCAATTAACTACCATATTCTGGGCCCTGTGGCTACGGGAAAGGTCTGCTGGGACTCCTTCTCAGAGACATGCTGGGCTGCACTGCTCATTCCCAGCCTATCAAATATTCATCGTCCTCACCCATCAATCAACTTTAGCTCCCTCAAACGGAATCCATAAAAGAGTAATACTTTTTATTTGGAGAGAGGTTGATACCTTTCCAAACACGTTCACACACATACTGTCTGAAGAGAGGGCTGATGGAGTGGAGGAGCAAGACAAGGCACATGTGTGATATAAAAACATCCGTCTGTCTGACACACTTTTCTGCCTCTGCTCTATCCTCACCCCACTTGTCCTTGACCTTCAGCTCACAGCTTAGGCATTACCTCTCCAGGTAGCATTCGTGGCTGTTTGGGGGGGGTCCCTCTTGCAGGCTTCCATTGTTTCCTGTTGCCTCCATCCCCCACCCTCAGCAGATGCCAAACATGCTCTCTTGTTATTGCCAACTTGGTGTCCCTGCCCATGGCACTGGACCCAGAATCACGTGCGAGGGGCCCTGGGTCTCACCCCTCCTTCAAAGACTGGCGCAGCAGGTAGGGGAGGGGCCGCCTTCCATAGTTTCACAACCTCTCCAGGTGTCCTGAGGCAGCTAATCCCAAGAAATTATAATGGCGGTGTCACTGCATCTGTCTCTACGTTACTCGCCATTGCAGCAAAGGCTTTGAACAGCGCCTGCTGCTATACTGCCAATGCTCAATAAAGAGTGGCTTCTTCACCTTCCAAGAAATTCTTCCTGAGCTCCTTCAGTGTGCCACACTTCTACTGAATGATGAGACGACATGAGCCAAGGTCACAATTATGGCCTCACTATTAAGATTTTCTTTTTTGAAGTTACCTGATACCTGAAGCTGTTACCAGAACTTAGTTGGCACACATGTCCCTGTGTCCTATGGCAAGTAGGTCACAGAACACCACCAAAGCCTTGG
This sequence comes from Manis javanica, assembly GCF_040802235.1. Lineage (NCBI taxonomy): Eukaryota > Metazoa > Chordata > Mammalia > Pholidota > Manidae > Manis > Manis javanica. The sequence goes on from NC_133158.1 coordinate 8,746,052, forward strand.
GGTCCTAAATGCCGATGCTCAGATACCCCTGGGAGGGCACAGGTAGGTACTAGGCTTCAGCTGCTCAGCCGTGTTGCGCGGTAAGATGCAAGCAGAGGGAGCCCACAGCAGGCCGAGAGGCGGGCACCCCTGCTCAGTGTAAGGGTGCAGTCAGTGACGCAGGAGGCACAAGAGCAGGGCTCCGTGAGGTTTCCTTCCTGACTTCACTCTGTGGGCTGTTAAAGTAAGTTCCTTAAAACTTTCCCTCAAGGTAGCCAGAAGGCGGTGTTCGTAGCTTCAGAGGGTCAGCTAAGATCTGCTGCTATGTGCCGTCTGCTGGGCGGGAACCAGAAGCAGGGCCTGCTGGTCCACCCGCGTGACGCAGAAAGACTGGTTACGCTTTACAAACTGCTTTTGCTCTGGGGTCGTCTTCACAGGAGAACTCCCCTGGGGAACTTCGCAGAGGCTTCATCAGGATCTGTTCAACCCTTTCTCATCTTTCACATCTGCTCCTGCTTACACGGCCCCAGCTCCATCCATTCCATTCTCTCCCTCGCTCACTACGTGCTGGCTCTCTGTCCAGCAGCAGAGCCGCTGACCACATGTGCTCCTGAGCACGGGAAGCGTGTGGCCAGCCCAACAGAGATGCGGTTACAGATGTGTAACATACGGACCTGACTTCAAAGACTTGGTACACGGAATCCCATTCGTAGTATTTTTACATGGATGATATGTTGAAATAAAACTATTTTGGCTTTATTGAGTTCCACAAAATACATGGTTGGAATTAATTTCACCTGCTTCTTTCACTGTTATTTTCTATTGCGGCTACTTTTATTTTTTTACTGCAGAAAAACTAAAATGACACATATGGCTGGCATGGGACAGACAACCTTTCTGTGCCGGCCTTTCTGTCCTTTATTGTGATGAGCATTCCCTCCACTGCTGCTTTGTGTGGGCTCTCGCCTGCCCCCAGAAGCCTGTGCCTACCCTTGGCATGCCTGACAGCTCTCCACTCTTCCAAACACAGCTTTGTAGCATCTCTGGAGTAAGGCTTTCCATGATCACTTATCTTATTTCTTAGTACAAAGTGTCTCGAGACGTGATGCTCCTTGGATTGCCTGCACCAGTACTTCCCATGAGCACGGTCTTCCGTGCAGGGCCCAGCACTATGCAGTCCCACTGAGTAAGGATCTTGGGGGACCTTCCCCAGACTCGGGATCTTAACCGGGCTCCCAGGCAACTCTGGGGCACATCAAAGTTTGAGAACCTTGAACTTCTGATGGCAGTGGTTTCCCTGACTCTCTTCAGGGTGAACCATTCTTGGGAGAAGGGTTAGGGGATGAGGATGGCATGGGGAGGTCAGAGTCCACTGCCTTCTAACACTGGGGAGACGTTAAAAATGGTTGGTGTTGTGGTACAGTCCTAACTGGGAGGTGAAACTTCCCCCTAGTAAGAGAGTGATGAGTTTGTAGGCAAAACTGGGTGGGAATATACACCTGCAAGAGGCATCCTGGCCTGAAAGCCAGCTCCCAGGGCCTGATGGGAAAACAAGGCAGAGAACAGGTTTCCTTCAGTTCTTGGGCCTCCATCCATCAGACATTTTGATGAGCATAATCTCTTCTGTTCTGTGGGGAATTTTACACATTTTCTATAAACACTTATGCTGCTGGTCTAGCAACTGAAACCAAGCCAGACGAGGCAACAGAGAGTCAGAAAACACAAAGGGTCTGCTTTGTTCTTCCTTGGCACAGAGCTCAGGGTTACTGAACACATTTCCACGAGGCACGTTCCTGTCCACTTAGCCACGGGACACTGAGATAGGGACAAAAGGGTACATCAGCCCGAGAAGGGCGGAAAACACACACTGAGAGGAAAGACAGCTATTTCTCGTATACCGATGACCATGGCTCAACAGTCAGGGAAAACAGGCCAGGGAGGGAAGTCTTCAAAGCTGACCCCATGAGAAAACCAAGCATAACCTGGATTCCCCATAACCCTGCGTTTCTCTGTGTGCTCAGAGAGCTTGGTCTCTTGTCTTCTGCAAAGCTCATACATTTCTGTCTTGTGAGTAAAACTATCACTGGCCTCCACCACTGCTGTACTTAATGATGAAATAATGGCAGCAGCTCATGCTGCACCCAACTTCTGCCATCCCAGGCACTGTCCCCAGGCTTCAGCTATCTGACCTTATTTGATCTTCACAGCAGCCAAGCAAGCTAAGTACTACTTTTACCCTGTTTTAAAGGTGGAGAATTTGAGATAAACTTCAGGTAAGTAAGGTGACTTGCCCCTGGTGACAAAGCCAGTGGGTGGGGTTGTGAAGGGTTCCTTATTAGCTGAGGAGTCCAGCTCTAGTTGCACTGTCTCAGGGACTCTGGAAAGGGCATTCAAGCATTCTGCCTTACCCCAATCCCACAAAGTAGAAGTATTTCTTTCTTTACGGAAGTAGCGACAGAGGCATACCAAGGTTAAGTCATGTGCCCAAGGTCACTCAGCTAGGAGGCCTGGGAGTCATGCCCTAAAGCCAGGTCCCCTGTGGCCCAGCACCTGGAATGTGCTTCATCGAGGGGCTCTGCAGAACGCAGGAGGAGATGCCCTCCAAGCTGGCACTGCACTGCCTCTGGGGCATGGAACAGGCAAACGCTGAGTGCCCAGGGCATCCTTCTTACTAACTCCCCCCACCCAAGGCAGCTGTTTCCCTCAGCCCGAGCACCCTCTGCCCCACTTTTGACTCTCATGCCCAGTTATCTAGTCAATTCCTACCCATGTTCTTGGGGGCAACTTAAGGGAAATGCCCACATGATACCCAAAAGCCATATCCTGCAAAAGGCCAGGGAAGAGGAGACAATGAAGGGTCTGCACCACTTTCATAAAAAAACACAAAACCAACCAACCCAACAATAACAAAACAGGAACACCTAAGAGTGCATGCACGATTATTTATGTGCCAGGTACTGTTCAGTTCCTTCTGTGTAGTGTTGGAGGAGGTCATCAAGAGGACCGACCTCCTGTTGACCCACAGGCTAGACCCAGGCAACTGGAGGCTCCTCACCACCCAGACCCCGTAGCAGCCCAGGCTTTGGAAGGTGCATTCTCCTTGCCTCTCCCTCACTAAACACCACCCCACGGTACAGCCTTGAGACGGTAAGGTGTTGTTGAGACCATCTGGATGGTATACATGCACCCAGTTAAGGATTCTATGTAAACTTTTAGGATTCTGGCAGAGTACAGACATCTTCTCAGCTTGTGGCCACCCACTGTAAGCCTCGTATGCAAGTTCCCTCGCTTATTAAACCTGCCACCTGCCAATCTGGAGTGGTCTGCCTCTCTCTTCAGTCTCACCTTGACTTTTGTGTATGGGAGCCAATTTCAGATTCCACCCAGAAAGCTCCAAAGGTTAGGAACCAACGTACACTGCTGATGTTTTCAGGAACCCTTGGAGGTAGCCAATATTATCCCCATTAAACAGCTGGAGACACAGAGAACCATAAAGGTCAGATGAGTTGACCAATGTCATAGCTATAATCAGTGGGTGAACTAGGATTTGAACTCACACCATCTATCTACGTTGTCCTCTTAACCCTTTCAGTATACACTGCTCTATATCTTCTGCGTCATCCTCTATCAACAGCTGGCAGGCTAGCATTCTACGGTCACAAGATGTAATGCTTTCTTAATAACTCATTATTTCATCCATGCATGCCTTGTCCTTCCAGCTCGACTGGTTGCTGTGTGAGGGGAGATATGCAACCATCCCCCCACAGCAACCTGTTATATTTGGGCCCCATTTCAACATGCTGTATTCTAAGCCCGTGGCCAGTCCACACCCAACAGATTACTGCATCATGCCACTAAATCCCAGGGAATAACAGTAGAGGTTGCAATTACTTATACAGTCATGGAAGAAAATCCCAACCCCAGTCACCCAGAGTTGAAACCAGGTCTTCCTTTCTTAGTGGAGGAAATTTCTGCAGGTGTGAGCAATTAAAAAATTAAACATTAATTAACAACTCAAGTGACTGACTGTGATAGTAAGTCGCTTGTTAACTACACAGGTAAATATTGTGCCCCCACCTAATGTTTAAAAATAAGGTCCCTTGAGCATATTAAGTAGTATGGGAGATCTTCTTAGATTCAAGGATTATTAGACACCCCTTCGATATAACACATTCACTCATTTGCATATGACAAAGCTATTGTGAGAGGGGATTGTCTTACTCATTGACCTTGTCTTATATCTTACAAAAGATCTTATATTGAATGAAGACGAGGATGACAGCTCTGTTTCCATCACATGTGACTCATTATCCTGGGACACCAAATAGCCCCAGAATTGCCCTTTGAATATAAACCCTCATAGCACATGTGTGTTCCTTCTCCTTTACTCTCTTACTTTGAAACCTGTTTTTCTTCCCTGCCCTTCATGTCTTCAAAAGAGATGTTGATACTAACTGCCTTTACTGCACTCTCTTTTTAGCCAATTACAATCTTGCTGCTGCTTTTATTCTTCTATTAATCTTGTTCCTCAAACAGTATCAAAATCATCCAACTGAGTAAATGTTTCTGGACAGGTATTCTTAGTTCCCATCTCCCTTGACTATCCTCAAGTAACAATGACTTGAGCAGACTTGAGTCACTGCAAGAACTCACTCCATGCTAATCTTCTGTGATTATTCTCTCTCCCCTGCAACCTTCATATCCCTTTTAGGGCCTGAATCCTGCTACTTATCAAAAGGTTATCTAGATAAACAAAATAATGCTCTATTCTCTAAAGGGGTAGATCAGATGGTTATTCAGGAAATACTCAATCTCTCTCCATTTTGCCTCTCTGGAAGAAGCATATTTCCACACTCTTTTACTATCAGGCTTGATTGGGCCAATGGGATGTCATGACATGTGACTTAAGCAGGAGCTTGAAATATGACTTGCATTCCTGCTTTTTGCCATGAGAAGAATATATCTTGGTTTCTGCTAGATCTTGGAGAATGAGACACACACAGACCTAACCTGAAGCCTTGGAGCCCAGCCCAGCCTAGCTGACCTACAGAGAGATAAGTTAGAATAAATGATTAGTGTTTCAAGATACCACGTTTTGGGATGGTTTGTTACACAGCAGTATTGAGAAGCAGCTAACTGATGCACCTATGAACAATAATAAACCATTGTTCCTATTTTTTCCCTTTTCCTGATTACCTCACTGGAAAGTTTTCATCGTTACTAAACTTCCAGTGTCACCTCTCCTAGGACACTTTTCTACCTTTGTGTCCTGTCTTCTCTCCCTTATTACACTGTAACGCCCTCTGAGGGTAAACATTTCTCATTCAGAGCATCAACAATTTTTACCCCTAGGCAGAACCAAACGAAGGTTTGTTCCTTCATTCACCCATTTAGCAAATGGCCACATTTTAGAAATAAACTCCATCTCAAAGTCATTTAGCACAATGCCTGACCCAGCTTCCTGAGGAAGACAACCATTATATTTGATGGGATGATGTTACTGCTTCTACTGTTCCTGATAATTATGTATAAGGAAAAAAAAATGGCATGCACTATAAGAACACTCTGTTCTTACTGGAACAAAGTACAAAAGTGTATTCTCTTGGTATGTATCCTTGCTACTACCTTCCTCATCTTTTCATTTCTGATATTCCATTAGCTCTTCCTTCTTATCAATTCCCACTTTCCCAGAAGACTTATCCCTGGGAAACTTTACTGCCCTCACCATTATGAATTTGAACGAGCTGCTTTATTTACTGAGGACACTGAATCTGTAGCATCTTAGAACACTGGACACATCCCCTCCCTGCCACTAGACCCAGGACATGAAAAAATGAAACTGAATGAGTGAGCAAGCATGAAGGCAGATGCAACCGAAGTTTATTTGGGTTGGATTCAAGAATTATGAGAACATACTAGCCAGTTTCAGCTCTTCTGAAATGCCACCATTTGGAATGACAAAAACCTTAATAGGATTTAGGATCAAAGTACCTATGACCAGAAACAGCTGGAGATATATTTGCATAGACAGGAAATAAAGGCACATCTTCAACTAGAGCTGATGGGCTGTCTGAAACAGCCGACTGCCTGTCAAAAGGACCAATGGAATAAAAAATCACTACTACATTTACAACGGGGGTTTCATGAACTGCTAGGCTGATGGGGTATGGGTATCAAGTAGACAGCTGTGAGCAAACAGTCCCCCAGCTGAGGTCCACAAATATGAGCAGGCACCAAGGTGAAGAGCACTCAACCAGGAGTCTAAAAAGAAAAGTAACATGACCTTGAACCAGCCACTCAAGAAATCTACAGCTGTATCATCTAAAAAATAATGCAATAAAGTTCCATGGAACTAATTACATTTAATTCTGTGCTATTCAAGTGCTTTTGTCAAAAATAACATTTCTCAAAGAAATGGCAAAATGAGTTTGGGAATCATGGGGTTAAAGAAGGTTAAACAGATTTCTTTACTAAGGAACTTTGCAGAGCCTTTAGCATTATAGCGTGAAGTGTGAAAGTCTAAGAACGGGTGGATATGTGGGGAGCGTTTTTCAAAGTAATCTGACCAAAGATCCCTTTCACTGGGGACCATCTCCTAGAATCATTGTTCTCTGTAACCCGTGACAATGTATCATATGAGACATGGAGAAGCTAAGAGAGTAGTCCCTTGGTTCCTGGTCCTGAGGCCTGCCCCACCCAGAAAGCACAGTTCATCGCCTTCCCTATGGTGAACGACACCCCCCCGAATCCTTATAATGATGTCGCCTTTCGTTCTTGAGCTAGCTTAAACTGTTGACTATCATTTGCAAGCAAATGTACCTTAACTAAGAAAAACGTATGTATAGGGGTTCTGAGGGAACAGTCCTGATTTGTTCATATCTGCAATGAAACAAACGTGCCAGGTAAACATAACAGTCCGTTTGTTGTGGGAGCCTCAGTCCTTGAGCTGAAATAGTTTCACACGTCCAGATGCAACCGTGTCACATAAAGAAAGCCATTCAAAAACACAATTACTACAGGAAACTAAGACCTTTTGCAGGGGAGCAGACGTCATGTTTTCCATTAAAAACTCTTCCCCTTTTCATGCTCACCTTCTCTCACTAAAAAATCAAAATGACTCCATTTCAAGTGACCTTTTAAAAAGTCCACACATCAAGCACCATAAATACTCAGACTATTCAGAATGAAGCCCACTACTGGAATATTAAATTGGATATGCCTGAAATTCAGAAAAGCCTATTGCTCACTCTTTAAATAGCCAACTCAGAAGATGATTCTTATTTTCTTCATGAACTGTATGTTACGTGTGAAGGAATGTTTATGAACTACCCCAACAGAGTGATAAGCTGAAGCAGAAGCTTTCAGAAAGACTTGGCCCTTTTCTTTTCTCAAACCTCCTTTTCTTTTAAAGAAGGAGCTTAAGACAGACTTTAATTAGCAATGCATGTCTGTACAGGGAGACACAGACAGATAAGGGGTGCTTACTACCTCTTGTCACCTAACAGGGTGATAATAATGACATGTTGGAATAGTGGTCCAGCCATTGAGGATTCCTAGCAGTAAAACATTTTTCAGAATTAGTTTTCAATAGAAAAAGGAAATAAACAAAGATGACTGAAAACACAAAAACAATCCTGATCAAGAGATCTGTGTTTTACTCCTAAGACAAGCAGAAAAAGAAAAATAGTCTCTGAAGTGATATTGGATCAAATGTGAGAAGAAAATTCAGTTTCTCCTCCCCTATGAAATAATAACTGAAGATGACTTAAGGCAAAATGTTGAACTGCTTTATCAGGGGGGTTGGGGCCATGCATTTATAGGCTGGTGATTTGTTTGTAATGAATAACTGGTTAAGAAAGATAAATAAAACTTAATAGACATAGAAATATATTTTTCCTAGCAGGAAAAATCAAACATTCGAAAGAGAAGTGTTGTTGAAAACAATGACAACCAAAAATCATTCAAGGACTCCAAAGTATCCACCTCAGGCAGAAGGAGTACCGAGGACGTACTATTGATGAAAACTAAACTATCACCATGAATTCTTAGTGTTTTAATATGTAAGCTTAAACAAAGATATAATGGAGTGTGTATATAAGTACCCATGCATACATTTCCTAGCTGTACCTACAGAGAGGCGGGGAAGCAGTGATATCCCGGTACAAATGAGCACACCTGACATCCAAATCTTATTTTATAAATATCACTCTTCAATAAAAGGAACCAGAGCTTCCTGGAGAAATGGATAATTCTAGGGATGGGACAGGGAAGAAACAATGAGTTGGAGGAATTGTTTGAGATTAAAGGACACTAGGAAACATACCAACTAAATGCAACGTGTGATCCTGGAATGGATCATGGGCCAGGAAGAAAAAAAAAGATATTGGCAAAAAACTCAGTAAGGTCCATGTATCAGATATGGTATATACAGTATGTATCAATAGTACGTATCAGTGTTAATTTCCTGGCTTGACAATGGTAGCATATTTTTCTAAGAGGATATACTTTTTAGAAATTGCACACTAAAGGATTTAGAAGCAAAGGGACATCACGTATGCAACTAATTTCAAAGAGTTCAGGGGAAAAAATACATATAGAGAGAATATGATGAAGCAAATACAATAAATATTAATATTCAGGGAATGCAAAGGAAGAATATAGAGAAATTCCCTATAAGGCATTGGCAACTATATTTGCAAATCTAAAATTATTTAAAAATTAAAAGCTGAAAAAGGAAAGAGACAGGCAGACGCACACCAAGACTTGAGTTCAAATCTCAGCTCTGTCACTTACAAGGATTCTTGAACAAATTACTTGGCCTCGTTGAGATTCAGCATCTCCTTTGCTCAGTGGAGATAATATGGCTTTGTGGTTTTTCTGTGAGGACCATCAAGATGCTTCAAAGCCCACAGCCTAAGACCTGGCTCACAAAGCCTTTAATAAGCATAGTTAATGATACATACATACATATATATATATATATTTTTTTCTAAATCTAAAAATAGAATGACACACTAGAGGGCGGTACTGTTTCAAAGGCAATTCAGGAACACAGGGGATTATGGGACGGCTGGAGGCACAATGCTACCGTATTAAGAACAGGGACACAGGACCACCTGCTTTTAAATGGGGCCTTTTATTTTTATTTTTAAAAATGTTTCTATACAATTGAAGATGTATTCTTTCATTACTCTTTCCAGAGTGGGAGGATGAAAGCAACTGTGGGTGGGGGCTTCTTTAGAAGAGGGATTGGTTTTTTGCTTTGAAAGCAGTCTCAGAATATTTAAAAAATAGTGATTCCTTTTGCCAAGCCCCCCTCTGCCCCCAGCTTCCGACAGCTGCTCTTTCTCGTGGCCTTTTCTTCTCCTTGCCCCCCTTCCCCATCTTTTTCCTCCCTCCATTTTGCTACTAGTCACCCGTGTGCCACCCCCTCCTGAGAACCTACCTTCTTCCCTCTTATTTTGTGTTTGCTTTTGTTTTGAAAAAATATTAATTCCAAATGAACAAAAAAGATGCGTGGGAAGAAAATGAATGGTGAGGTCTTAGTTACTTCACCAACTGCCAAATTTTAAGTTCACCCTCCAGCTTGCACTACCCTCCTGAAACCATAGTCCTTGCAGACAACTCTAACTGAAAAGCAGAAATGAATAAGCAGAAGGGGAGGCATTTAGATTATCCAGGAACTCTAAAACAAATGCCCAAGGATGTCAAACGGTTTTAGGCTAATTATTAAAAAGTTACAGTAAAGATGTGCTAATTATAGATACTTCCAACCCAATGTGTTTTAAACATCATAAACTATCACTTCCTGTGATTACTGTAATGATGGAGAATGTTTAGAACTCAGTCTGGGTTAATTCCCAAATGTATTATCTTGAAAAAGGGGGAATTTTTCTATTTTACTTCAAGTGATTTCCAATTATTTGACAGTTCAAAATATGGATCCAGAAAAAAAAAATTACTACTTTCATGGAGGGTTGAAATGTACCTCACAGGGTACATGACTCTCAAAACTCCTTTTCCTGAGATACCTCTGTGATCTTACCAATCCTGCAAATGATAGGAAAATCCAATGTTTTGTTTTACAATGCTTGTAATTAAGGACTGTTGCTGGGAATGGAAGCACATCGCCTAGGAGAGGAGAAGGCTGCCAGATAGAAGTTCAGATTTCATAGAAACAATTTAAAAATCAAGTCCCCAAATATGAACCCATTTCAGAGATGGAGAGACCTAGTTTCAGGTAAACAAAAAGAAAAAAAGAAAAAAAGAAAAAAGCATCTTCAGGGCCTTAGAACCCAAGTAGCTCTTAGTAACATTTCTGGAATCACTGTTCCTTCATTACCTTCAGGCATTGACTTTTCATGCTTTCTCTATTCTGATAAAGATGCAAATATTTACTGAGCACTTAGTTATCTACCAAACACCATGCTAGATACCATGCCTTGCCTCGCACACAGCCAGCCTGAGGCCACGGGGAGCTGCCAGGCTGCCTTAGTTTGTCTACATTTGCAGCAATGCAGGACAAGGGTGAGGATGAGCAACCTCACGTTTATTTGATGACAAGTTGGGCCTAGGTTGAATCCAGTGATTTTCTTAGATGCAAACATGTACACAGGGAGGAAGGGACAGAGAGAGCAAGCAAGAAATGCACCTGTGAAGGTGCCAGGACCAAGTGAGGAACAAAGGAGGGGACACGAGTTCCAGCCTCCTTCCTGGGAGCGGCCATCATCTGTATCTGTGTGCGTGCACTTGGGCACGGGAGCGCGGAAAACATGGAGAAGAGAGAGGACAGGTGGGGATGGGGTGAGGTGGAAATGCAAGACCAAACTCCAAGTCTGGTCCTGAATGTTCCCATCAGAACCACCTGACAGACTTATTTAAAATGCAGATTCCCAGCCCCAACCCACCTTTACTGAAACTGAACCTCTTGGGCTGGAATCCTGGGGTTTGCAGTTTTAAAAAGGCTCTGGGTGGTTTCATGTGTTAAAAAGTATAACACCCAGTACACTTAGAAAGCCTAAGGGCTCTATTTTAATGTCAAGTTGTCCAAAGCCCACAGTGAACTGACATGTCCAAACCTTGTCACACTCCACCTGCTTCTTTGCGTTCCTCTCCCTTTTGTTTCATAACAAAGCCACAGAGATCTGACGTCAGCTGAGACTTTGCAGTTCTGTCCCTCACTGGTAATAAGGCCTTAGAAACTATTAACTAATCATTTATACTTTTACCAAGATGCCAGCATACCCTATCCACATTTTAACTGGATGGATTCCAACCAAGAAATCCAAGACTTTGTAATTCACACACTCTGCAACTCGCTGAGTAATGGTAATAAATGTGGGCTATTAGTTAATTATGTCCTGGTTTATTAAGTATCTAGTAATAAACTAGGAAGACTCCATTTAAACCAACAGATGTGGGGAGTGTGTGCATATCCGGGCATTTTTTGAGAAATGTAGACAGGCTCTTAATTGGCGCAACTGCAGTAAAAACAAGCATAAACGCAAGGCATCTTCTCTTCTCCTTCTCCTTCCCAGTTACCTGGATGGCTTGTCAAAACTTGCCCAAAGAAGAAGGAAACTCAAGTATCCACAAACACTAAGTGATTTTAGCGTCTCTGCAACTTGGCCAAGTGTACTGCCTAGGCCTGGACACTGGGTCCTGGCCAGGTCATCAAGACGGAGACAGACAGGTTCCAAGCAGCCCATACTAGAGGTCAGCAAACTTTTTATTTAAGGGCCAGAAAGTAAATATTTTAGGCTTTGCAAAACATAGGGTCTCTGCCACACGAACTCAACTCTGCTATTAAAGCTGGAAAGCAGTCCAACAACATGGAAACAAATGTGTCTGGGTTCCAGTAAAGCTAGAAACACAGGCCAGATTTGGCCTAGAGGCTGTAGGTTGCTGACCGCAGCTCAAACTGCCCTGAGGCAAAAGCCAGGCGACTGCTAACATTAAGCAGGTCATGCTCTGTTGTACCAGTTATCAAGGGAAGGTCTCTGTGTCAAATTAACCCTTTGGCACTGTCTTCTAAAATAAATGGCGCATCAATGTGTTGACAAGAAAGATGTCCACAATATATTAGGTGGTAGGAAAAAATCACATGGTTTATAGCAATATGATTTTTTTTAAAAACCCCCAAAGAAACAAACTACAATCCTATGTGATCCATGTATAATGGTGCATAAGGACAGTAAGTCTCAGGACGGGTAGGACACTACTAGTTTCCCCTTCTCTGCAGGTTCACTTTCTGCAGCTTCAGTGACTCCAGTCAGCAGCACCAGGGAAGCAGCTGATCGTCCTTCCGGGTCAGTAGGAGCCTAACACTACGCCCCAGTGCCTACGTCATCCACCTCACTTCCCCCTCTCAGGCAGGCATCTCATCATCTCACATCGTCACAAGAAGGATGAGTACAGTACAGTATGTGATTTTGAGAGAGAGACTACCTTCACATAACTGTATTGCAGTGCATTGTTCCAATTGCCCTCTTTGATTATTAGTTCTCGCATTAATCTCTGGCTATGCCTAATTTACAAATTGAACTTTATCATAAGTATGTAGGTGTAGGAAAAAACATAGGACATACAGGGTTCAGTACAACCGCAGGTTTAGGCACCCACTGGGGGTCTTGGAATCTCTCCCCTACAGGTCTGGAGGGACTACTGTACTCAAACTTCAGAGGAGTAATTTCTGGGAAACAGCATCAGGAGTAAGAAGAGAAGACGACTCTGGGGCTCTACTCTGCCTTTGATACTTTCTAATCAGGTCGGGATTTTATAAAATGTTCAAAGACTCGTTAACCCATTTCTACTAGTTCTCACCTAAGCTTTACAAGGGTGCTAGGGCCAAGCATTCATTCATCCCACACATACACTATGCACCCATTACTCACCAGACATTAGACTAGGCAAGGAATTCATGGCGATTAGAGTCTAGGTTAGCAAACAGACATTAATCAAATAATTATACAAGTTAAAGTTAGAATTGGGGCAAATGATATGAAGGAGACATGGCATCATTCATTCCCTCACTGAACTACTTACTGAGCATCACAGTTCATGATCGCTGGACTATACAATTCACAGTGTCGGTGAGGGCAGAAAACAGACAGAGAAGGGGACAGGAAGGAGTAAACTCAGCACGTATGGCTGTTGTACCTAGCATGTCATCTGCTTATAATTTCCTTGAAATCACTATGACAATAGAATCATGCCAGCTGCCTTAAAGAACTGTAAACTGACAGTCAGAGACAAAAGCATTTCGAAGTCTTCTTTGGCTAACTTTCTGCGCTAATTTTGCCTGTCCTTAGAATCAGCGAGAGGCTAGATGTTCTGACCTGACCGATCCTCCAGTCAGTGCCTGTTAGCATTCTCTCTAAGGAGAGGCCAAAGTGGGGTCCATGTCTTCTCTTTTATGTGTTGGAGGCACAATCTTTTGACTGGTACACCCAGTGCCTTCAATGGAACTGGCGTGCCATTTCCAAGGGATGGATCCCTGCAGCCATGTTTGTGTGACATGACAACAGGTTCGGGCACCTGATCCCAGCTGGGCCAGAATCCCTTCCTTGGCCATTTAGGATAGGGACACAATAGAGCGGTCTGGATTCCAGCCTGCTAACTCAAGATCAGCGTAGGCCTCTGTGTGTCCTCCCATGTGGACACCAGAGTAGACAAAGGCCCTCAGAGAAAAGAGTGGCCCAGTTATGCAGGCAGAAGATGACCAAGGGCAGATCATTCCACCCAGATCCTGTAATTTTTTCATCTCCTGGTATTTCCAAAGGTCCCATGACATCCTTTGCTTGGGTCCAATAAGACACCATATTATACTTAAAGTGAATATTCCCTTTTCATGTGAGCAGTTACACATCAACAGAGCTTAACTCATTCATGTGTGCACATTCCAGAACAGTTCATACTGCTTTCTTGACAGTAAAGGTTTTTACTTGTTATGCTTCAAAGACAAAACAAATCCCAGGTTATTTTTTCTCCAGAATATTTTTCCAGAAAGTTCCCACCAGTTAGGTGGAAGTGGGAAGCTAGCCAGATGATGTCATTTCAGAAACTCATATAGTCTTTAAGACCCAGAAACATAACAATAGGGGAGCAGGGGAGGAGACGCTGCTTCAAAGTCCTTTAAACACCCCCTCCTTACCCTTCAGGCAAATATAGTTCACATATCAAACCTGCCAGTCACTGGCTGTGTGACCTTGGATAAGTTGCTCACCCTCTCTTGAGTTTCAGTTGCTTCATTTGTATACAGGCTGTCGGGAGGACACCCAAAAAACTGTTTGGAAAGTGCCTCATACATAGTAAGTTGCCAATTAAACGTTGCTCTTACTATGAGGTTTTACAATTAGAGGGAAGATCCTAAAAAGATCGTGTGGCAGAGTGGAAAGGGCAGCTGAATGTTAGGGGACCTTCATTCCAGTTCCCTGCCTGTCACTTACTAACTGCAAGCCCCCACGGGTTACTTCTTCCCCCAGGCCTGTAACTTCATGCATAAAATGATACTCGCATCACCTGAAGTGCTATCCACATTACCCTGTCCCAGAAACCCTGACTATAATCCACAAGAAGTCATGACTTCTTCAGAAACGCCTCCTTGGTTTCCAGGATCAGAGAAGGCCTCTCCTTCCTTTATATAAATGCACACTGGGCATGAGCCTCTCTTATAGGAATTATTAGGATCTGCCCTGCTTTACAGATGCAATCTGGTCCATTCTATTCTGTTTACTTTGTTTAAAGATAATACAGCTTTCAAAATTATTTAAGACCTACTTCAATGGATAAGGAACTTGGCTCAAAAGTACAACTGGTCATTCCATTTCCTGTGACGTGCTCCCACATGGAAAATTGCCTGGCACACAGTGGGTACTCAGGCCCACAGCAGGCACAGAAACCATTGCTGAATGAGTAAGTACTCAGACTTGATCAGGCAGAGTACATAAGGCAACCTTTTCAAGAGAATGTGTTCTCAGGCCAATTTAGGTTTGCCCAAATGTGTGCTTTGAGTTGCAAAGCAGGTGAGGATTTGTGAGAACGAATGGCCCAGGTGTGGAGGCAAGGCCATCATGGACTGTCACTTTGGGGATGGAGTCTGTTACTTGGTGGGGACAAACAACAGCTGGGTACACAGTCCCAGCTGGTTCCACAGAAGGCGATTTTCAGTACTGGGAGATTAGTTCAAGCATACCTTCTTATAAAGGTTCAGAATCAATCAGTGGTCTTAACATTAACACAAGTAATTACTCTGTTGACTTCATAACATATTTATTTTCTCTAGAGCAGTTAGCACAGTTTATACTAATTTTATTAATCCATTTGGTACCTTTTTTTTTTGGTTGTATCCCCAACAGACTATTAGCTCCATTCAAGTGACTCTGACCCACCGTTGTATGTCTGCTGCCTGACACAGACTTAATGAAGTTCAATAACTGTTGGACAAATCAATGTGTAGATGGCAGGCTGGATGGATGGTCAAGTGGATGGATGGAAGGAAGGAAGCCAGCTAGCCAGCCAGATGGCATTCTGGGTCACAAACCCAAATAATAAAACCAAGTTCAACAATCGCATTAGTCTTATTATATTATAGGAGGGTGAAAGGCTGACCCACCTATAGATGACAAGACAATAACAAAAACTGTGAGCTACAATAGTTGGAATAACAGTAATACCATCACTTATAGCAGCCAGCACTGGTACAGCACTTGCTGTGTGCTAGATGCAGTTCTAAATGCTTTATATATAAAAACTCTTAATTCTTAATGTGAAAAAAAGTATCTTTCTTGATCCAGAAATATGATTATATTTGTCAAATAGACACCCTGACCATGGCTACTCCACACCCCCCAACACACACACACACAACAATGGTTTACATGGCTTTGCAGCATTTAGTTCTAGAAGCAAATTTAAACCCTGAGTGCCTAACTACATGATTTTCCAGCCTGGAAATCTGAAGAGTCCATTTGCCATTTGTTTCCCGAAAAACTGTCATTGCCCCCTTCATAGCCATCACTGCAGAAATTCCTTTTCAACCCCTCCTACAGCTTGGGAATAACAAACAAACCCTAATGAGCTCAAAAGCCAGTAACAGTACTGCTCATTCGGTGGCTTGTTTGACAGCAAGTACATCTCTCTTCTCCAAAGGAAAAGTAGGATTGTCAAGAAAGCTAGAAGACTTTACACAATTGACGCGAAGAAAACGTAATCACCTTTGAAGTAGCACAATGTATAATACCTCTGCAGTGGCCTCTTTCTTCTGACACCCATAAGTAACTGAAGGGACAGCAGCCTCTTAGGCTGATCAATGAAGAGAAGATGACAACCCCCTCTCTGCTACCTACCACTAACCAGAGTGACATGCTGAGGTGTCATACAGTTGAGAGCTGACATGATATGGGGCATCTTTGATGGGCTCCTCCGATGCTCAGCTCAGCATGTACCTGCGACCCATCAGACCACACAGGCTTTGGGTAAAACATAGATCAGAGGAGACAAAAGTTACTGCTTCTTAGAAGCCAATGGCCTGAGGCCGTGTTACGGGAAGATCTGGTGTCTGAGTTTGAGATGAGGGTATAGTCCTCGGGGTAGAGGTAATGGGAACAGTGTGCAAAGCGAGATGCAGCAGGTACGAAACCCTGGATACTATTTCAGAATAGTAATCTCATCCCACTCATCCGTGACACCAGGTTAACCACGATGTTCAGACTGGTAATCAGCAGACTGTGGGCCTCCTGGCCGGTGCTCACTGACATGGAGGCAAAGGTATTGCTCTACTGCAGCTTATTTAATAAAGACATCTTTGCAAATGCAAATCATTCAGCTAAAACTGAGCTGACTCTCCCGAACCTTGGGAAGCAGGAATGATGGGGCAGGTGAGCGTTTTCATTCTCACCAGCTCACTGTGTTAAAGTCTGATCAGGAAGGTGGACCTGCAGTTAAGAAAAACGCTTTGAGGATAGACTTGTAGGAAGTAGGGGGTCTTTGGTTTGTTTACAAGAAAGCAAAATGCTTTCTGGACCTGTAGCCAAAATGTCACCTAAAATATCCCTGACCAGGTTCTAGAGCCTGCTGGCTAGTGAACAGTTGGCTGCCACCTATTGGCAGCTGGGGGCGGTCAGGGAGGTGATGGGAGTTCCGTGCTTTCTGGCACAGAGCATTCCTCAGCAGAACCTCTCCTATAAAGAAGAGAAGTAGGTTGGTGTGGGGCTACACCATGGCACCCCTGGTCTGCTAATCAGTGTCTGGTGACTGCCTCTGGTAGTTCTCCTCCACGGGCCCCATCACTTACGATTCATAAAAGAAAAACAAAAGTATTTTGTAAGGAAATACAGAGAAATAATCTACTCTAGATACACCTACAGCCAAATAACAGCCACTGTGCTCTGAAGCCATGCCTGGCATGTAGCGGACACTTAGTGCTACATAAATGAATCTGAACGAAAGAATGAATGAGAGGATGGTCATACCATATAGTTACTTCATAAATGCAATATGGCTTCACACTGATTGGACTATATCTGCTTGGTACCATTGAGAATCAACCTCATAAGGATCTTTAGCCTCCATGTGACATGGGCTGAGAACACGGTCAACTTCTTCACCCTGTTCTCAACTCCAGAAACAGTGAAGTGCCCCAGTGACAGAGGACAGACCGGCCACTGTACATGCAGAATGCAGTGTTATATCCATGCAGTACCTTAGGGATGATGAATTTCAAGGTTATTTTTTTCAACTAAACACAATTTCTAAATTCTATCCTATAAACCTAAAATCTATGTAAAACTTGGTAGCATTTCTCGATGGATTCGATCCAGGGTGGCGTTTCTTGATTCCAGACACATATTTCAGACAAAGAATGAGTAAAGTAAAAACAAAGACTTCAAGAAACTATCAGGAGAGGATCAAGAGGTGGAAGGACAGGAAAGTAGTGTGGAAGTGTGGAACACGGACACACTCATCCCAAGTCTAGCAAGACGGGCTGAGATGTCTTAGCTAGCTGAACAGCAAAATAATAATAAAAATGACAACAGCATTCACTGTGAGCAAAGAACCCTATAAAACAGAGAAAAAAATCTCAGGGGTGAAGGGAATTCAGAGCTGCATTTAGCTTTTTGTTTTTCGTGCAATATCAGGAAGGAGGAAGGAGAAAGCAGACTGCGCATCTTTTCAACCTGAACATAGTTAATGCTAGAATCTGCCCGGGGCCTGCCACAGAGAGGGGAGAATTTCAAATGGAAGAAAAGCTCTACTTTGTGCCCAAACATTATGAACCCAGGGAAGAAAAATGAGGAAGCAGTTGCCCCACTTACCAGGTACCGTATCGGTTTCCTGTGACGGCTGCACCAAACTACTACAAGTTCAGCAGCTTTGAACAATACAAATTATTCATCTTACTCTTCTGCAGGTTGGAACTCTGACATGGGTATCACAGGGTTAAAATGAAGGTGTAGACACAGCTGAATTTCCTTCTAGAGGCTTTGCTTCCAACGTCTGGAGGCTGCCTACCTCCATCTTCAAAGTCAGTCAAGTCCTGGCATCACTCTGCCCTTTCCCACCACCCTCTTCCACTTTCAGGACTCCGGCCATCACACCAGGCCCACTGAGACCACCTCCCCAGTCGAAGGTCAGCTATTTAGCTACCCCCAATTCCATCTGCAACCTGAATTCCCCAGCGCCATGCAATGAAATTTATTCAGCTTCCAGAGATGAGGGTATGGACACCTCTGGCGAGAGAGGGATAATCCATATCCTGCCTACTGAAGGTATCAGTGTTTCAAATTTACTTTTTCTTTTATCTGTCAAGTTTCAACTACCGGAGGATAAAAGGGGTCCCCTCGTTTGTATAAACTATGCAAAAGGCCTGAGAATCAGACCTTTCCTGCTAGATAGAATTGAATATATATGTGCTCTCAGCCAAGACTCAGAAAACCAAAAATAAACAGGATACAGGGTGTGCAAGCATCTGAATTTACCCTGCACAGCTTCACAGGGAATCCACCCCCTAACAGCCTTTCTCCATCTCAGGTTCTCTATTGTGTATTTGGTTACATCTCCCATATCTGGAGGATGACTTCTAATGAGTTCCGTTGCTATTATCAGTCTAGACATTTATGATAAATTAAAACCCCATTAAGTGTGAAGGTAGCAAAACAATAGGAGATCTGCCTTCGACTGAATGTATTTTAGGGTGACAGCTCGGCTTCCTCTGACTTCCTCAAGAACAGCTCATCAAACTCATAGTTCTAGGGCAGAGCACACCAGCACCTAAAAAAAAAAAAAAAAAGCCCATACAGGCAGTACATCTGGTACAGAAATAAAATTAAATACAACGATATTGAAGCTTCAGATACTCAGATCCATTTCATTGTTCCTCACCCAGAGACACCCTAATTGAAGGTGGCATTCTAAGGTTACACCCCAGTTCTGACGGCTTTTTTGTGTCAGACACCTGTCAAAGTGGAATAAGACACCTGTGAAAGGGAAGCCAACGCCAAAGCCACATCCTATTTCCCACATCGTGGTCCCTGACTTGGAGGATTCGTGCATCCACGCACACGGTGGGGGAGCTGGGTACCACTGGGGCTGCGCCATCATTTGCAGGCGAGGAAGAGAGAGAGAGAATGACGATAACCCCGGAAGGAAGCGCCGCAATGCTTTACGTTTAGCAAGTGATAATAAGCATAAAAGGACAGCTCTGAACGGGCTTCAATTTCAGGATTCAGCCCTAGAGTCTTGATCCCGGTTAGAGGCAGGGAATTATTTTTTAATATCTGTTTTACATAATTAAGGGGCAGTGGATTTCATGCAGATGAGTGCTTTGAATGTTCACAACCTCAAATGGACTTCATTAGCTTAGCTGGGCAATTATGAAGCAGGAAGTAAAAAGCAGAGATAAAGCCTTATCTTCAAAAAGGTCAGAGGCAGGGTGTGCTGGTGGTCAAGAGGCAGTAATGATGCATTTTGTACGTTTATTCGCTTGGAGGCTTCTATACCTCTTGATAGCTTTGAAAGCAGTTCATATGTCTCATTTAAACCCCTAATGAGAGAAACAGGTGGTGTGTTGAAGGCTTTGCAGAAAGTCTTGAAGTATTTCCCAAACATTTGTGGTTTTCACCACGCATTTCTTTCTCTGGTTTTTCTAAATGCTTTTTCTATTGTTTTCCAATCACTTTCCTCATTTCCCTCCCATGAGCATTTCAGAGGAGATTGGAGAGCTTAACATGTGGCTAAATATAACACCGCACTAAGCAAACAGCGGATACAACCTCATGAAATTATTTTAGATGCATATTCCTCCTCCTCTGATTAGGAAGCTGCAATAGCACAAATGAGTCTTGCTCAGGAGAAAGGCCATTTGTTCACAAGACAGCCAAGCACACAGAGGGAAAGCTCTCCCTGAAAGGACTGAATCCAATTCCTGGCTATTTCCATACAGATGTTTTGCTAGATAATCAGCCAGTTACACATGTTCAACAATCGGGTAAGTCAAAGCTCTGGGGCTGAGGAAGACAAAGCCACAGGCTGTCACACTCTGTGGAGGACCATCGAAGGCTGGTCTAATCTGATGCCACCACCTCATTTTAAAGGTAACCCTTTGAGTCTCACAAAGGGTTCCTGACTTTGTCCTGAGTATCACTGAGGCACCACCAGCTAGGCTTAAATCCCAGGGCCCCTCCTTCTCACCCTGGGCTCTAGGCATTCCTCCACACCACCCACCTGGCAGCCGGCCTCAGGAGAAGGGGAGTCGGAGAAAGACTAGGGGTCATGTATATACTGGGAAGGGGTCATCTGTTGTCAACTTGTTTTCTGTGCATCCTCTCTTCTCACAGACATTCAGAGGCAGATTTCTTTTTTGTTTTTGTGTGTTTCCCTCCCTGTCCCCTGGCACAAAGTGAAGCAGGTACACAGACTCAAAGAAATAGAGTTCTGGCTAAATACAGAGCACAAAGTGTTACAGCATGTATACAGAGCAAATGGTTTGAGGTCCTAAAGACTAGGAAAAACTGAGGCTGGGGTAGGGTCAAGAGGGCACGGGAGGGAGTAACTCTAGGTACAGAAGGAATAGAAGAGCATGCGTCTTTAAAGAGTTAGGGTCCCCACCTGGAGGACCAGGTGGCCGGGTGAAAGCTTCTCCCCTAAATATCAGGGGGTACTGTCACTGGCCAGTGCCCCCAGACCTCAGTCCATTTACCAGCCCCACCTGGACTGGCCCATTCCTTACAGATAACCCAAACTGAGGGTGGAGAACTTACATGGACCGGTAAGCAGGGGAACCTTTACTCCTTGACCTTCAGGATAGGTCTGAAGAGAATGACTGGGGACTTTCCCCAGAGCCCAGGGTTGCAGAGCAGAGGGCACCTCTTCTCTCACGTATGCCTCATTAATCTGGCATCTATGTTGCTCCTCAAGGAGATTCTCTGTTAGCTCAGAATACTGCTTGTCACCTCATCTGATCGTCCACTTGTCCTGACTTCTGTACGGAAAGGCTGGCCCCACGCCAGAGCAGGTTGTTGAGATTTGTCCGATGATCCTGGCATGCAAGGCCTCTCCAGGACCCTTCTTACCTCCTCTCTCCCTGGGTGCCCAAACCCAATACTCCAGCCAAATGGGAATCGTGCTGTGGCTGGAACATGCCTGCACTTGCTTTGACCGATCCCTGCTCGATCGGGCCTCCCTACCTGGAAGGCTCTCCCCCCACTTTTACCTCCTGATGATTTACTCATCCAGCAATTAAGAGGTTTTGGCATTGGAGACGATTCACCGATTAAACGGATGCGATGAGTCCCCATCACTGCATGTGGTCGAGGAGAAAAGTAAGATGACAACATGTTAAGATTATATCAGATAAAATTTGGGCTAAAACAATAAACATCATGATAGCTAACCAGGGTTGGGACTGGAATACCCTCACAGGCAGCCCAGGAGGGTGATCCAATGATCCTCATTTTACAGGAGAGGGCCAGGAAGGGAAAGGAACGTGCCGAGGGTCGCTCCACTTGGATTCAGACCGAAGTGGCAGCCTGTGAGAGCCTGCTGCGCGCACTGCTCCGTGCCTCTAACAGTCCCTCCATTGCTGAGATCCTGGCATTGGACGTCACTCTTCCTACTTGGAGCCCTCCCTGATTGCCTCAGTGTGTATAATCCCTCCTTCCTCTGCACACTCTCGACTCTTTTCTAGCAAGTATCTCATCAGCCTCACCCGATACAGCTGTGAGCCAACCTCATCTCTCCAGCGTGTAGGCCCCTCCGAGGCAGGAAGTCTGGCTGATTTGCCCACAGAGCGCTCACACTGCCTGAGACACAGCAGGTGCTTGACTTTTCTTTCTTGAACACCTCCCTCCGTGCTTCACACACCACTGCGCCCTACTAATGGGTACGTTGGTTGAAGATGACCGCTCAAACAGTTGTCAGGCATCAACATTTCTAACAGCAGCTGGTTGGAACCCCCTTTGTTTTGCTGGAGCGCTGCCCTGACCTTGACGAGCAGGCCCAACAGGACAGTCTGCTCCCACCAGCCTCTAGGCAGGACTGAAGCAGCCTTCTCTAGTCAGGAGGTGCTGTTACAAAATTCTTTGTGATTATTTGAAACCATTAAATTCTTCATCAGTGCCAAGGTGCAAACAAAATCATTTGCATTTGCATCTGGACAAGTCCAGAATTGTGTTACTTATAAAACCTATTTTTAGAAACCCTAAGTTGTTTTCCCTCCGCAGGCATGTTCGGGGGAGCCTTTCTGCCTTACCACATTGACCTTGACAGGTTCAAGTCCCTTCATTCCAGGATTCCCCTCTACTCTTACAACAGAAACATCAAACATCACTCCAACTGCTCTATCTTCAGGGAGAGGAAGTAAAGAAGACAAAGGTTAGCTGGGTATTGGGATGAATTCATTCCGCTTCTACTCATGGTAAAGTGATGACTTCCTTTTTTTTTTTTACCCCTAACCCTAGAAAGGTAGAGTCATGCTCAAGATACATGCCAATCAGACAAAATCAAAGCCAAGGCTGGCATCTCCTTGTTTCATTTAATTTTATTCTCCTATTAATTGCATATGTGACATCAAAGAACCACTTTCCCTTGGACAAAAGAGGTTACCCTCAAATAAAGCCATTCATGGCTAAGGTCCTGATGCTACAGGCTAGGAATTACACTAGTTCAAATTCCTGTGGATTCTATTTCCAAAATAAGGTCTGAGGCTATCCACTTCTTTCCGTCTCCAATCCGAGCAGCCCAGTCCAGCCCAGTGTCACCCCTCACTGGGGGAGTGCCGCACTCTCCTCCCCTCCCGGCCCTCCCAGCCTCACCTCTTGCTCTGCACATCCATTCGCCACAGAGCAACCAGGATGGCTTTCTACAAAAGTCACAGGTCATCCACGCTCTCTGCCCCAATGGCTTTCCAGTGCACTAGAATAACTGTAGGATGTGGTGTGGCATGTGTCCAGATGGCAGTGCCCACTGCGGGCCACTCCCCTGTACCCCTCTGAGGCTCCTGGCCCACCGGCCTCTTCTCACTGCTGAGCACTGGCTGTTCTGTAGGCCCGGGCTCTCTTCTCTCACCTGCCCACGGCTGGCTCCTGTCATTCTTCAGAGCTCAGCTAAGCGTCACCATCTCAGAACATCCTGAGTCCTCACTCTTTCTGCAAGGACGTCTGACTTTCCTCACTCTGCTCCTGCTATTTTCTATCACATTACATATGTTTTATTTTTTCCTTTCTGGTAAGTTTTACACAATCTGCAGCTATCTTCTTTATATATTTACTTATTCATTTTCAGTTTCCTTACTGGAATACAAGCTCCATGAGGACACAGAGCTGGCAGTCTTGTTTGGCATCGCACCGTCTGCTGCCCTGGAATACATTGCCTACAGTCCAACAGTAACCGTAGAACGAGGAGGCAACTGGACCCAAGTTCCATCACATTACGAGGTCTTTCATTATCTAGGCCCCTCCCAATTCGTACATCCTCGTCAACCAGCAGCCTCCCACATGGACCAATTATGCACAGCACACCAAGCTTCTTGTCCTTTCCTGAGCAAGTCACTCTTCTTGTCTCTGTAACTTTACAATGGCCATTGCCTCTTGCCAGGACATCCTTCATCCCTCTCCCACTTAAATCCTACTCTGCTCAAGGCTTAACTTCACTGCCACATCCTCTAGGATGTCAAATGAATCTTTGACTGCCACAAGGCAAAGTTACATGCAGCAATCATTTGTGAAAATAGCTGCTTTTCAGTGGGTGAGTCCCAGCAGCATATGAACCAAGGCTAAGTTAACCTCTGTCTTGACTGCAATGCCTGGCACAGCAGGTGTTCAATACATGTTAGACACACGAGCGAGTTCAATTTTAGTATCATTTATTGAGCATCTTCCATATCCTAACTGTTAGGCTCAGTGGAGGGTAATGCTGAGGGTTTCCAATGTTAGGAACAGAAAAGCCTGCATGTACAACTACACTGAATGGAAGATCATTTGTACAAAAGTAAAAAGTGTTGAGTGTGTAAAAGAGAGATGAATTCCAGATGAGAGAAGGAGCAAAGGGCAGGGTGACCCGGAGTGAATGAGCTAGCACTTTACTTTTACTTCTACCACTATGGAGACATTTAGTCCAAAACGGTCTGAGATTTATTATTTATATTTCTAGGACAGCCTACAGGTCACCTACAGGCATATAGGGTCACAGTTCACAACTTCCCATGAGGACTTAGAGTAAGAATTTTCAAATCCAAATTTGCTCACAGGCTCGTTAAGCTATTTTGGAAAATTAATGCTAAATGGTTAAGAAGCTTAAGAAAAAAGCTTTATGTGTAACAAAGCATCTCTTAGCGATAAAGGTCGCCTTTGTCAATAACATTCCCTTTGTAGAACTTCATTCCTTTTCCATTCTTAGGTTCATAAAGACCATTGTCACTAAGATCATTACAGGATTCAAGGGAGAATAAAATAAAAAGGATGTGCAGAATAAATTTTTTTTAATAAAGAGAAATAACACACCTACATACCAAATTTGACACATGACTCCTGTGTTAGATAAAGTCACAATTATAGTCAAGGATACATTGAACTGTTCATATGCGTCTTGCAGTTGAGAAGGTACTTTATGGGGCAACTGTCAAAAGTCAAACAATTCCCAAACTTTTTCTTTCTGAGCACATGAAGCAGGTGCATAGTCAGCTCTGCAGTATGAAAATTTGCCCATTGCTCTTTCTTAAGAGAAAGAAAGTTACAGAACAGATCTCCCAAGTTAGTCCAAAACACTCTTTTCTCCTCATTCTCTTTTCCAGGCAACTCTCTCCTGTCAGTTCCACCCAGAGTCATATATAAAAGGAAAGGCCGTGTTTCTAGAGCAGTAGATTTATTTTACTTGACAAATACATTGTATACATTTGCCCCTCTCCCAGCGGCAAGGTTTTCTTCCTGCTTTACTTGAATACTAACTTACAACCAGCTTTAATACCCCTACACAAGCACAATACTACTGCTTCTAAAAAGGACACCATTTTCCGAGTTAGAAGGCATATCAGGTGTTATATGTTAGAAGTTTCAAGTATTGCAGACACTTTTAGGCAGAGAGAAACCAATATCTGTGCATAAAGGAGCCTTTTATCAGATATGTGCTCATACTCATGTTTCAAATGGACATCCCTCGATCCCCAGATGGTTTTGCTGGGAGTCAGAAAGGTAGACTCTTTCCAACCACGCCAGAGTACAAAAATCAGAACTCATTTTGCAAAGAAAAAAAACAGTACCACCAAACCAGCCCTCTACGGGCTAAATATTGTGACACTAAAGTTGACTTTTCATTTGGTTTTCACCACTGAGAGGCTGTGTTGCCTGCAGAGTCACCTATGACCGACTGTCAACCGACTAGTGTTCATTAAGTGCCAATTCCGTGCTAGAACCTACTTGATATAAAGAAATCTATTAGGTGTATTCAGTGTCCTCATCAATGCCTTGGTTTTAAGCACCTTTGAAACGACCTTAATCATTCCAAATGACTATAAACAGCTTTATATCTAGAGTAGCCAAAGACCGACTTGAACACACAATGCAAAATTCCTGAGGCACATGACTCAAACTGTATTTTTACAACAGCTCTTGGCTTCCAGAAAAGAGAGAGGGCGATGTACCTCTATCACTGAGAATCCATAGTATTACTAAATGTAATGTGATCCACTGTAATACCAAAAGAACACTAAAAGATTAAGGATGAGACCATCAGAGAAAAATGACACTTAAGTAAAGCACAATTCAATTCATGATCTTTGACGATATGAGATCAGACAGAGAAACCTTGTTAGACTTCTGTGTAAGCTAGATGGAATTTTATTTTGTTATCCATAGTGAAAACCAGAGAAACCAGATACCTCACGAGAGTGACCTCATAGTTAGCCACCTAAGTCACCAAGAATCCACTGGATTTAGTTCTGGGGAACAGAACCTCCTCTTGAGAAAGGAGAGTGATATTTCTTTTAAATGCCACCCGCAGTAGGCCTCTAAATTCAAGATCAAAGTGTGTTGTTTAATTTCCCCTCTTAAAGCTCTTTCTGTCTTAGTGTATTTTAAACTAAAAACCTAGCAGTAAAACAGCTCAATTAAGCCTAATTTGTGTGCTTCAACATCTGGCTGGGTCACTGCTCCCCATACTTCACGCGTGCACAGGAAAGCACTTTGTTATTAAGCCCACTCATTCTCTTCCCCTGCATCAACCAATGATGAAGTTGTTGTTTGGGTGCAAAACTCTCCAGGAAAAGGCTTAATGTAACAGAGGAAAGTGCCAGGCACACGTTGGTTGAGTCTAGGCTGCTCCATCTGCCTTAAAGCCAACCTCAGCTTTATTTTAGAGATGCTAAGATTTCATCGCTACTGCACAGCACTTAGAGAGAAATGCATGTATACAATTTCTTAATAATCTGGCATACTGTAATATAATTTATACCTGAGAAATCACTACCAGAGAAACACTAATTTTTCCTTGGGATTGAGATATATGTGGCTACTCTAATTTGCTGGGATTTATATTTAAAATACCTTTCATGCCTGCTTTAGTGATCAGAGTAGAAACAGAATATGAGACTCCAAAGTTGTGCTTTCTGCTCTGCTACTGGTACCCATAAAGAGACATCTCTTAATTAGCTTTACCCTGAGCTAACATCCTCTGATCTGCCATGTATAATTAAATATGTTAGCAAGACAGAAATGTGAGATGCCACAGCTTTCACACCCAAATTTTCAACTCCCAAGTTATAAAAAGATAAATGTGGATTTTTTTTTAAGGTGAAAGCCCATCTTGAAGTATTTTATTTTCTCTTTAAAAACACTCAACATTATGTTAAAAGAAAAGAAAGACAGGGAAAGTAAAATTAGTAACAAGGGATGCATTTTTAGAAACAAGAATTCTAAAGCAAACTGACAGAATCTCAGGGACCCATCTAAGACAACAGTGTCACTCAGAAGGGACAAGAATCCTCAATACAGTCTATTCCTCAAAAGGTGCATGTGAACCCCGCCCCACTGGTCTCTAGCTCCTGGGAGGGGATCTGAATGCCATGATGTTAATGCAAAGCAGGAAACACCAGCACTTGGGCACGGAAGAACCTTGAAGGTAGCATCCAGTCCCGATCACAGAGCCTCTTTATGGCTAACTTAATAAAATTACATTCTATCCCTTTTAATTTGGAACACTTTAGAAATGTGAAACTTTGAGTGAAAATTGCTCTTTATATTAGGAAGTGAATTCATTTTGGAATATAGGCCTCTCCTACATTTATGTCTAAATATAATTAAGAAAGATGAGTGATAATTCACATTGGGTTTGTAAGTGAGTAAATCCTCAAAAAATCTGGGATCTTATATGCATTTGAAAATAAACCTGGGCAATATTTATAAACTTAGAAAAAGGCTTATTTGATAAAACAAATTTTGGAAGTCTTTAAAAGTCTTAATATGTTTTTTTCTCCTTTTTTACACAAACGATTCTGTGTGGTGGTTGAATCGATTTACACATGCAGAGCATACAGAGAGAACTCCACAGTAAACTATGTTGTTACAGATAGACTTTCTTATAGATAAAAACACAAATGTACAATACATACTCTCATCAGAATAACCTACCAAGAAGAAGATTAAAATACACTTTATATATGCAGATAGTTTTTCAATACAATCTTTCATAAATACCAGAAAGGTTTCTCCTCTGTGTTGACACTAAGTTTGTTTTGAAAAGCCAAAGTCTATTTGTCTAGACACATCAATTTCAATCACTGAATTAAAACACACACCTGCCCTGCATATACACACACACTATTCTGGGTGAATTTTGAAAGGCCATTTAAAGTAGCTAAGAGCTCTTTAAAAATTTCTCCAAGGTTTCATCTTTACCTATACACTACTTTGATTACCTTGACAGACCGCTCAATTGAACCTTAATTCAGGTTTATGTATTTGGAGACTAGTTTTGCCTGATGCTGACCGTATTTATCATGCCAGTAAAATAAGTTAAAAGCTATTTCAGTGAGTCCACTTTGGGGTTGTTTCCATAAAAAAGCATTATGTTTTTATTTGAGTTGTTTAAGGGAGTCCTTCTGAATTGACTAGACAGACCAGAGCCTTAGATGCACCTTAAGATTCTATACTGGACCCGGCAACTGTTTGACAGCTGTTTAAAACTAGTTCGCGGTTACTTGAAAAGTTGGTTCTCAGCAAGTTAAGCCAAGAGGTCAGTTAAGTAACTCCGGAAGGGAGCTGCTGTTTAGTTTCTGTGTGTATTTTTGTTTATTTTCTGCCTGTGCTCACCCTCCCTGTCCTGGTCATAATTTGCTGGACTTCTTACTGTGTGGACTGCTGGCTGGACACAAAGTACCTATTATCTTCCTTAACCAGGAGGGGGCAGCACTGAGGCTTCCTGGCCCAACTGATCTTGCTACAATTTGTTGTATTTCTCATTTCTTGGTCCTCAAACCTCTCTTGATTTCTATTTTCTAAGCTTTGTCTTTCAGTTACTTGCTCTCTCGTCAACCTAGTAATTCTCCCTTTCCTTTGGGATAACCAGACCTCTCTGCACAGTGCCAACTGAAAGCTTTGGGATTCCCAGAGCCTCACACCCTATTAACTCTGCTCTAGAGGCAGTAAAAAGGAGGAAGGGGAGACGAGACGGAGACTAAAATGACACAACGGAAACGCTGTTTTAGCCCGTGTGGTCCTTCTCCCCCACCTCATATATTATAATGGGCCTGATTTTCTAAGTTCGCAGAAGAGTCTGGGAAGAAATACTAGCTCTTCAGTTAATGTCATTCACACAAGGAATTTGTCAGCAGACTGCATTTGAACTTCTCCTGTCATCTCATGCAATCTCAGAGGGTATTAAGCTCCATAAAACACAATTTCAAAAGTGAAATTATTCCCCATTTTGACTCCGTGAGTGTTAGAGAATGAAAAGAGAAAAATCCACCTCTGGTCTATTTCTAAAGAGAGAATGAATAGAATAAAGAGAGAGGTTTCTTGGACCAAATCACTGGAAGGATTATAACACTTAAGGTTCCCATTCCAAAGTCCTCCAGATCCCAGCAGGCCTGGGAAAGCAGAACAGAGAAGGGGCTGGATATACATTATGAGAAAAATACAAGTGAGCAGTTAATGGTTTTCTTAAATGCAGCAGAAAATGGCTTGTGTGTAAATAAGTACCCAACAGTGTAAGACTGAGCGAGGGAAGAAAAGGGGAAAATGGAACTCGCGGGAGCTGGCGGCCCTGTTCTCAGCTCACCTGACTGCTTGCCTACGTGTGACCTTCCTGTGGGTGAGGCTTGTCCTTACAGCCTGGCGTCTCCTGCTCCTCACGGTCGGCTGCTAACCCATAGCAGTGGCCAGGAGTAAGCCAGTGCCATACAGCTGACCCCTGAGCACTGCAGTGGTTAGGGGCACTAACCCCCCTAGCCCCCCACCCTCAACAACACACACACACAGACACACACACACACACAGTTGAAAATCTAAGTATAATTTTTGATTCTCTAAAAACTTAGGTATTAAATAGCCTACTGTTTACTGGAAGCCAAACCAATAACAGGAATAGTCGATGAACACATATTTTGTAATAGGTATTCTATTCTGTATTCTTAAAATAAACTAGAGAAAGGAAAATGTTTTTTCCATCTGTCACAAGTCTCTAACAAAATTCTCCAATATATTTACTGAAGAAAAATCTGCATGTAAGTGAACCTATGCTCTTGAAACCCATGTTGTTCAAGGGTTGACTGTATTTACTGTACTCCCCCTGCCCTAATTTAATTAAATAAGACAGCAATTGCCCCAAATGGCATTTTAAGCTGACTGCTTTGATACCTGCTTCCTGAAAAACTACTGGGAATGTTGAAGGACTTCTGTTTCAGAGACTTTGATCACATACTTAATGATACACACAAATCAAATAGGCTAAAATTAGTACAATGTTATGGCTGTACCGGAAACAGAAAACCTGTATCCCAACAACAACCTTCTTGACCTTTCTGTTCTCAGTGGCCTCTCTTGTTTTTGAGGTGGTTGGGCTACCTCCATAGCATGATGAATCACATTTGTGGTCAAATAGATTTGGGATAAGCTATGTTGACCATCAGGACTTTTTTGAGCATGTAATTTACAAACATGCGGTGTCAATCTTTAACTGGGGAAGAGAGGTGGAGTAAGTCACAACCATCCAACTCACTGGATCATCTTCAAAACTGCTTCCCTGGAACACACAGATGAACTAAATGATCGCTATAGCCCCTTCTACCTTTGAATGCCATTTATGTTATTTTCTTATCGGGACAACAAGACTCAAAAGAATGACTGCAGGAAGTAAGAGAATCTTATTCCTAGGAGAATCCAAAGATCGTTAGACAGATACTACTGTGGGTGGCTCAGTGATGGAAGAAGGTGTGCTCTGGAGCCAAGCTGACTTGAGTTCAAATCCTGTTTCTGCTTTTTACTATCTGTGTGTTCTTGGCCAAGACACTTAATCACGCTGAGCCAGTTTCTTCTGTAAAATAGAGATACTAATATTAGTTCTAAGGGTGTATGAAATAAATTGTCCAAGATAGCAATCACCATGTCTTACATATAATATAGTGATTTTACTTCAGTTATTCATTCATTTCAACAATCATTGGCGCTGAACCTGGTCATGGTCCCTTGGTGAAAGAAGGGATTTTGACATAGAAATCACTCAAAATTTCTTTCCACTGTGGGATGGTATGATTGGTTTTGAGATTTGCTGAACTCTGTGCCTAAATGTACTTAGGAGCACATCTTGTGCTCCGTATACATCATGACATACTCTAATTCCTGCTAAGCTTTTCTGCACTCCGCTTGCCCCAGGAGACAGGCACCAAAGCCTAGGAGGGCCCCCCTAATGCAGCTTCTGAAGGAAGCTGGAAGTAGCTAACACATCCATTCTGTCAAAGGTGAGCTATGCTACATATCAATTGCCCTGAACAGTGGTCTGCTGTGCCAGGAAGAAAAAAAAGGGAATATAAATAGTTTCTCTACCAAAGAATGCCACGGAATATTGATTTTTCCAAGCTCTTAAATAGTCTGTGTTTAGAATTTAGATCAGTATTAGGACAATTTTCTAACAAATTCATGTAAACAAGGTTAAAGGCCTAGCTTAAAGCTAGAATAAGTAGAAGCAAAAAAAAAGAGAAGTTAAAAAAAGGTCCTCAGATGAGTATGTGCTCTTTAAGCAAGGGTGCATCTGAAGCACAATAGTACAAGTTGGTAGCTACGTCCTCCTGAACCTGTGCGTATGTCACAGCCTCCTGCTGAGCCCTGCAGAGATGCTATCAGCCCACGCAGATGAATTTGTCTTCCAGGAATAGGATTGACCATACCTTTGGGGCTATCATTCCTTTAATGGTCATTTGGGAAATACTTTAATTTATTTTGCATTTTGCACAAATAAAACATTCCTAAAGTCCTGTAAGTAGCTGTCCTTTAATTAATACTTTCAAATTTAGTGTTTTTGTCTAAAAAGAAAAGAAGCTGGTTTACAAAGAGGGTGGAATGCTTCCCAACTGAACTCACTAAGGAAATGAAAAAGGGGGTCCCTATTTCGGCTCTGCCACTAGGCGAGTTCTTGACCTGATGCAACTTTCTATCTACAGGAGCAGCTTTTCTGTTTGAGTTTAGACTTAAACAGCCACTACCACCCCCACTGCCCTTGTCTGTCACCCTCCTTGCTCCCACAAACATCTCTACCTTGACATCAAAACATCAGAGACACATCTCGAATAGCACCTGACTCTATGCCCCAAACAGCATGCCCAGGACCTCTAAGCTTTGTGCCTTTCATCTCTGAAGTCTGCATCTCTTAAAATCACTTGCAAGGAACAGAACACCCCAAGGAAAACTGGCCTGAACATAAAAGGGAAATTATGATCTCACACAATAAGATGATGCAATAAGTGGCTCCATGAAGCGATGTAGGATGGGCTTAGTTCTTTCTCTTTGCTGTTCAGAAACATCAGCACACCAGTTGGATTCACGCACAAGAAAAAGAACCCACTCTAGATATTTAAGCAGGAGGGATTTTACATGGGGAAGTTGGTGCTTTAAAAAAATCACTGGAAGCATTGAAGGAACAGGCCGTAGGCTGGGTCTCTGGAAAAAAATTCCAGAACAGTATCCCACTGACCACAGGGAAGTTACAGAGGGTCATCCCCTCTGTGGCCACCTGAGAACCATCATGAAATTGACACCTGCCACCATCACAGGGCTGGCCCTGGACGCGCTGGGAAAAACGAAGAAGAAAAAGTGACGTGCAACTTGCTTTTGTTGTTCAAAGTTCAGAAACCGGATCAGAGAGCTACCACCTCTGCTTCTGCTGCCCCAGTCAGTCCTTCCAACTCGGAAAGCTGGAGAATGGACACAGGGAGAGGACCACAAAAAATCCCCACACTCCACAGCCATTCTTTTCAGCAAAAGCTGTAAACGTCGTGTGAAAGAGGGCTTCTACCTCACTGCTAAGTATCACAGGAACCATTTTTCATACCTGGAACCTGACGAAGAGAGAATCTGGGAAGTGTGTCCCTTTTAGCTTCCCGGCAACTCTAACCTGAATGAGGATTGAATGGAAACTGCAAACTCAGCTAGAGGATGCAGACAAGTTAGCTTCCTGGGGTGGGTCCCCCTGCAGGAGCATGACGGAAGTCAGCAGCAGGGAAAGCTGTCTGAGCCTTGGGTGCAGATCAACAGCAGAGAGAAAACAATTTCTTCCCCAGTCATGATACATCAAGCATTCCCTTTGGTCTTAGTGGCCCACCTTAGGGCCACTTGCCAACTCTTGGTCTCCTAACAGGACCAGGCAATGCTATGGGCTAACTGGGTCAGATGGACATTGGTGGAAAATCAACCAGTGTCTCCTATAGGGTCATAGAATCTAATGGAGACCTTTCTTGCCCACTGTCTACAGCAGCCTCTCCCCCCGCCCCATGAATGCTGCGTCTGTTACCCTGTTGACAGATCTTCATGGTACTTACCACAATCTGAAGTCAATATGCCCATTTAATTCTTTGCTTGTGTGTTACTTCCTTTTCCTACCAGGATATAAATTCCATAACAGTAAAGATCTTGCCTGTTTTCATTTCTATATCCCGTTATCTATAATAATGTGAGACACATACTAGGCAAGTCTGACCTATACAATTAATCTATTAACTGGCTTAGTCTTTTGGGATTCTGAGTTTTGTCCTACTATGTGCCAGTCACTGCATCCTCCTATTAGCCATGCATAACCCAGGGTCCCTGGCCCTCATGAGCTCTAATGATACTCGAGGATGAAGAGTACACTACGGTAGCTGCAATGGAACCTAGCAGGATGGCTCCTCCAAAAATCAAAAAGAAGATTGGCACATATGACCCAGAACTTTCATTTTGGGGTATATACCCACAGGAATTGAAAGCAGGGTCTTGAAAAGATACTTAGGCACACATCTTAATAGTAGCATTATTCACAATAGTCAAAAGGTAGAAACAACCCAAATGTTCCTAACAGATGAATGGATAAACAAAACAAAGTATATACATACAATGGACTGTTATCCAGTCTTGTAAAAGAAGTAAATTCTGACACATGCTACATGAACCTTAAGGACATTATACTAAGTAAAATGAGCTAGGCACAAAATGACTGTACGTTTCCACTTGCGTAGGTATTCATAATGGCATGAAAGAGAAGGCGACTGTCAGCGGGGAGGGGAGGGGGAGAGGGGAGTTGTTGTTTTTAATGGGAAGAGACTTTGTTTTGTAAGAAGTGTTCTGGAGTTTGATTGCACAACAATGCAAGCGTACTTAACTGAATTAACTGTACACTTAAAAATGGTTGAGATAGTAAACTCTATGTTACGTGTATTTTCCCACAATGCGAAATTGTAAAAGTTAAAAAAAAGAATACATTACGAGCCAAGCACAACATTTTGTGTAAATTACTTCTTTAAGCTTCATAATTATACAAGGTAAGCCCTATGAATACCCCTCTTTTTAAAATTTTTAAATTCTGAGGTAGGAAGGTAAATTAGCTTGATCAAGTCCATAAGGGACAGGGCTGGGATCAGAATTTAAAAATCTCCTCTCCAAAAATCATATGCTGAAGGAGCACACAGACACACAAATAAGCAACTGTATCATGTTCTCAAATGGTCTGCTGCCATCCAACTTAACTGGTGAAATTTTCCCTTGTTTTGTGTAGACAGGCAATGAAGCGAACACACTAACACATATCAGTGGGCTCCTACATTAGATGAGAACAAAAAAAATTCGGTTAAGTATGCTTGCATTGTTGTGCAATCAAACTCCAGAACACTTCTTATAAAACAAAGTCTCTTGCACACATGGGCTAAACTTATTTAAAATTCTTAAAAATAAATGAAGGTAAAAAAAATAAATAAATAAATAAAAATAAAAGTAAAATAAAATAAATGAAGGTAACGGTAATAGTTGGAAGTATACCAATCCAAGAATAAGCGATGGACAAAAGAAAAAGGCCAGAAAGAGGTCATAGTGTGTATGAGTCACTGGTGACCAGGTGACAGTGCAAGTCCTACAAAAGAAAAGACAGAGCCACAGACAGTGGGGAAAACACTGGCTAAGTATTTACTGGAAATATGTTACATCTCTTTCTCCTGTCAAATGCTAAAATGAATCATACGTTCATTAATGAAATAAGGGCAGAAAATGGGGCTATCAAATAAGAAGACAGTATGTCTATGTATCTCAATGGGGAAAGACATTAAAATAAAGTGACAGAGAAAACATGATAAATATCACTACAGAAAATTAAAGCCTTCAGTTCCCAAGAACCATTAGAAACAAAATGAAGTGAAAAAAACAACATGGGGGAAATTTGAAATACATTTGAAAAATGTATTACAGACTAACAGCTAATATCTTTAGATAGAGGGCTATTACAAATTGGCAAGATGTATACACTTCATTAGAAAGCTAGATTAAAACCATGAATCGTTCACAAAATAATGTAAATGGAGAAGAACAATATGAAAAATGCTCAACATCACTATATTTAATTAACTACAATTTTAAACAACAGAACAGCATTTTTATTAGGAAAAAAGGCAAATGTCTTTCAATAAAAATATTTAGATCTGTAGAGGCTCTACGGAAGAAAACACATGTATACAGTAAGCGCAAACTGGCATATATATCAAACTGTTGATTCATAGGCCTCTAGAAATTTATGCCAATGCAATTATCAGAGAACCAAAGATTAGTTGTAAGACACCTGTCACAGTGTTATATAACAATAAAAGTATTTTTATAAAAATGAAATAAGAGAACCATTAAATTCTGATATGTAATGACTAATATTTGAAAGACATTAGGAAATCAGGTTTTCAAAGAATACTTAATGATGTGAAAAATATGTTGAAATAGCTAAGTGTGAAAAAAGCAAATGCAAATGTGCAAATACATAAGTACGTATGTAAATCTTATAACTATATACACGTGTAGGTATCTGCATGTAGCTGTGGGTAGAAAAAAAACACTACAAGGAACTCTACCCGTGTGTTAAGAATGGTTATATCTGAGAAGTAGAATTAGTGTTGACTTGATTTCTCTTCTTTCTGTATTTCTAGAATATTCTTTAATAGGTTAGAAGTATAATTAGAAAACATTCAATGAACTTATATGTACTCTCTAGATAAAGTAAATGTTAACATTTACTTTAGACCATTGCATTGTGCTATGGGACTATGACAGATGAAAAGCAGCAGGAGACACAGAGATCACTCCTGACACTACGGAATATTCCGGGGAAAGAGCACATGTTGGCATGAAGTTGTAATGTAAGTAATGTAGAAATAGAAGCATAAAGGCATGGATATTGATGCTGCAGTTGAGAGCCAGGAGGGCTTCTCAGAGATGACGGCATATAAGCTTTAGGTTAAATAGTTGGTGCCCCAGCTGGTGGAACAGTGGGAAAAGTTTTTCTCTACAATGGCTAGACTGGAGCCCCAGCCTCCAATAAAAATCATAAAGCCGGTCTTCAGCGCCTCCCTTGACTTGCCTCTCTGCCAGTTAATGATGTAGGGCCCTTCTTTCCCAGCCTCCTTCAGACACTGTTTACATAGGTGTGAGATGATGCGTGTTTTAGAGCCCATCGTGGACTATTACTTACTACTCCAAAAGAGACCTCCCATTCATTACACCGTACTACGTCTTAGGGCCCAAGAATTAACTTGTCCTTGGAATTTGTAATTACACAGTGTACCTGTTCTCTAGTGGTGAAAAAATAGGTGTTCCCAACCTTAAAGTAATTTCAACTATCAGGCAAGCAGGTAGGGAGGATTAGCCAAGAAGAGGGGGCAGAGCCATCAAAATCACATCATATGTCAAATGATGATTTGTTTACTTGAAAAGCTTTTGCTGTCATAGATAATTTTGATATGCTACCTACTTTTCACAAATAAAAAGATACAGAACTAAATTTATCTTCTATTTTTAAAAGAATTACTTACTACTAGCAATCTTCCTCTAGGGAAAAATTTACAACTAAAAAGTGTTATGAAAATATTGCACAAAATGCACCATGGGTTAAAGAAAATGAAGATTTAAATACAGGAAATAATCTTTGTTAAATATATCTTCTAGGGAGATCTACTATGTCCCAATCCTTAAATTAGGAAGTCAGCAAAAAGACGAACTGAATCCCAGATGTTAATTGCACAGGCTTACTGGATTAGAACTAGAGATAATTAATTGCTCAATTTTAATATGCATTGGACTAAATGGCTGATAGGATTTCAGTAGTCAGTTCTGAGATCTATCCAGAAGGGAAAAATTATTTCTTTACAGGGTTGGGAGCTCTAGGAGCCAGAGACATTTAAAATGTCTGTATTTACTGAATAAGAAGTTGGTAAATACTTTAGAAGAGGTTAGGGAATGGCGTAGATTTCCAGAAAGATAGCATGGAAGTTCAAGTTCAAATTACCTTTTCCTATTTGAAATTCAGAACGTAATTTTATATGGGAAAGAAAGTTTTAATTTTATTTCTCATTTTTATTGGAGCTTCCAGGATTAGCATTCCTGTGCTATAATGTCAACATTAAATCCAGAGAGATTCAAAGTCCATTACTTCCTATCTGCAAAAAATTAAAAATTAAAAAAAAATACTGTTTATTGCCTAGATAATTAAATTTTTTATGTTCTTAAGAATTCAGGAGCATGCTACGGTTAATTGGGAAAAGTGTGATTTATGTCTTAAGTTGAGCGCCTCCCCCCCTTTTTATTAGACTTGTAACAAAGCAAATGATGAAGACACACTTTGCCAATGCTGGTGTCAGGACAAAAATACGTTCAGAGAATTCACACTGGTTGATTCCATTGAAACGTTACCTGCAAAGGTAGATGAAGGCTGAGAAGATGTAGGGCTGGAGAGACCACCAGTGAACAGCAAAAAAAGCCTTTGCTGCCTCTGAAAAATATTCAGGCTCTTCGAATAGAAGGAAAGACAGCCAACTGCAGACCCCGATACCTTGGAACCCAAGCAAGGCTGACCAGGCACCCTGGAAGCAACCTCTGCTTGTGCTTCAGGATCAGTTGTGGCGCTTGTGAAAAAGATGAGATCCTGGACTCTAGGACTCTATTTCCCCCAAATCCTGATTCAAGAGGTGAAGGTGAGACCCAGCCTATTTTACATATTTCAACGAACTTTATAGTGAATATGGATATGCACTTAGGCTGAATAATTTCTTTTGATTTCTTAAATGTAACTTCTTAAAATTCAACTACAGGATGCATGTTGGTGATTAGTCATTTTAACTTGAATGATGCGACGTGCTTAGGGGTGAATGGCAGAACATGGTGACACCACCATCAAGTGCTTCCCGTCCTGCTGTTCTCATCAATGCCCTGTAGAATCTTTGGTCTCCCCAGAGGGCAAGTGGCTTTCCCAAGGTCACAGAGAGTTAGTATGCAAAGAGAGGTAGGAAATGAATTCTAATATTAGAAAGTATGTACCTGCTACAATTATTTGACGGTCCAATAAACTTGACATTATTAAATATTTATAACTGAAGGGTTACTGCAATATTACTAAAGATGCCTATTTTTACATTTTGAATGTAAGAAGAGATGCATCTTATGATTGATTTATGTGCTTAGCATGATGGCATTTCTTTTTACCAAATTATGAAATGGTTCTTATAACCATTTCTTATAATCACAGAATGGTGTTTTTATAACCAACAGCATCACAGAATCTAGAAAATCGAGTGTGTGTGTGTGTGTGTGTGTGGTATACACATGTATCATTTCTCTCATATGGCTATTAATGAATTATGTCTCCATGCAGTCATCCTGCTACTTCTTTTTCTAAAACCTGTGGTGGCTCCCCAGTGCTTCCAGAATCACACCCAGAGCCTCCAAAATGGCATTTGGGATCCTTGAAATCAGTCCCTTCCCTGTTCTTCTAGTCCCATCGTTGCCAAATACCTTCTCCCTGGTTATTCTGCCCAATCACTGTTTTTAACCCTTACAGCCTTTTTGCCATATTCCTACTGTTTGAAATTTCCAAGGTCTGGCTTAAAGGTCACATGGCCCATCAAACGTGTGCACTCCGCCCATCCAAATTCATTTCTCCCACCTCAGCGCTTTCTTCGCAGGGAGTATGAGCCACACAACACAGCCCACAGCCCTGCCACGTGGCGCCTGTTTATGCACAAAGAAGACAAGCTTGACAACAGAAACTAAGTGTTAATCATTTTTTAGTTTGCTCCACAAAGCTCGGCACAGAGCTCTGCACACAGCAGGCCTTTAGCAGGAGCACAATTGTTAACAAAGCCAGAACTGACTCTAAAGCCACGTGACCACAGGTTAACGGTGTTAGGAATAAAACGTCTTCAAACTTAAATGCTTGGTCCCACGCTGGCCACCTGCACATCTGTATTGGGTTCCACCACGGATGGCATAATTTTAGATAATATGCTGATGATGCCTGCTCTTTCCTCCCTCTCAATCTTGGCCAAACCCAGGGAAGCAATTTCCTGTTTGATTAAGAGTATGGCAGCAGCAATGCCCGGATTATTAAAATTTACTGTAAGGTTGGGAATGTAAGTCTAACTGCGGATCAAATGGGAAACATCCTAAATGGCATTTTTAAAGGCAATATTTGAACGGCCTATTTCAGAATATTCATTATTGTCTTCAGCCTTTCCCCGAGCTTCATTAATTTCCTACTTCCAGGGCTAACACTCATCCTCCAGTCAGCAGATCTGGAAAGGGGATGGTGGTACCCACCTGTTGTTCAAGTATCTCAGCTTATCAATTCTTGCCTTCATTAAATCTCAGCTAGGTGATTTTTTACCATTTGTTTACGTAACAGTGAACAACAAGCTTTACAGCATAGCAGTTTTCACACAGCAGTTCCCAAATTTTGCCTTTAGATTTATATTGTGTTTAATAAGAAGTTGTAAATGCAATTGCTTTCTCTTTGACACAGCAATATTCAGAAGCTTTTTACCTAAAATCCTGGGAGACCCTTTAGGGTTGCATCCTCTACTTCACTTCCAGAAATCCTCAAAGGGTATTAAGGAACCTTTTTTTTTTCTTTTATGGTTTGCATTATTATTTTTTTGTTTAACCAGTGATCATGTCTTCACTGCACCGAACTGCTTTAGAAGTGGGCAATTTAAAATACCCCTATAATGGTTCACGAGCCTCAGCAAGAACATTTGCAAGAAGGCAAAGGCCTTGTGTCCAACACTTTTAGGAGTAGCAATTATCTGTATTAATGTTACTAAATTAATTATATTAATGTGAAGTACACATACTTACTAACACATAATATGTATTAATAGACATTTTATAATTTAAAAAATAATAGCAGTTTTAGTCCTTGATCTTGGTCTAGCAATATTCTACATATTTAAAATGCATTTTTATTATATCCCCACAGCATTCCTGGGGATAAGCTTTACCTTCACCTCACAGATCAGGAAACTGAGACCAGGGTGGCAGAGGAGAAAAACAACAACATTAATGATGTCCCAGTGTGACGGCCTGCCATTTCACCCTCCATGTTAACCCATCCCCACTTGTGCCAAGGGACTCAGAAATAGTGCAAATCAGAGAGTTCATTTCATGACTCCATTTCATCTGGGTTACTTCCAGCCTGCTGAAAGAACACATCACTGCTGCCCCTCAGGGCTCCCATCTGAGGCACATGCGCTTTCTGAGCCCCAGCCCTGCTATGAAATACCTCATGTGGCCTGGAAGCTGCATTCCTCTCCACGCCTCTACCCTTAAAACTCTTATTTCATGGTTCTAATTTTGTGAAGTGCTTCACAGAAGGAACCCACCTTAAAATGGACTTCCCCCTCAAGCCCCAGGCCTTTCTCTCATTACTCCTCAAAAGTCTGATTTTGGTATCTACAGTCAACAAAGAGGTAATAATTTTTTAAAATCTGGTTTTATTTTACTAGTTACTCCCACCAAGAATCATTTATCACACCTGCTATGTGTCAGCTGCTTTCAAAGGTATTATGAGAAATATAAATCAGAGTACCTGAAGGACCTCAAGTTCTGAGAGGGGAAACAACAGAAATGCTCACAGAAAAGTTTTATTTCCAACTGTACCTAAAAAAGTAATATCACACACAGAGATAATACAAGAAACTCTATCCAGCAGCACACTAACTACTCCACAAAGAAACATTCACTCCAGGCAGGAAGAACGTACCCCTTCCAAGGCTCGTGCCAGAATTAGAGGCAAGATACATAAACCATCCAACATGCAGGAGCAACTCAGTAAATGGTCACTTTTATTATTATTATTTTAATAAAGAGAATACATCATACTGGCACGATGTCTACCATTTATAAAGAAAATTTGCTCACAGCTACTTCGTTGGATAAGAATTCTACGGCATGTGTTACCTGGGGGCAAAGCAGGAATTTGGGGAAATACAGAACAAGTCTGCTGAATTCATGCCCTCAAGGAACAAATGAATTCATGAAATAAAGCTCGGAATCATAAAGACTGCAAGATTTATGTCACCAGGAATATTGGATAGATTTAAGAAAAAACAGAAATGTCCTGCAACTCCGCCAGGAGGCTGGGTTAGAAATAAAGGGATTAGGGAAAAAGAGGTTGCAATAAGATCACAGGACAGGTTTACATATCTAAGAAGAGCATTTTATAGGAAAAAGCAGCTGTGCCTGAAAACAGTCAGTCTAGGACATAAAGGAGAGTAGGCGTCGATATTTAGGATCCTACGAGAAGGAATGATATGGTGGCACCTTTTCTCGAAATGGGGGCTCAAGAGAAGATGTTTACAAGCTATTGAGTTCAAGACTCACAGTGAAATCTGACAAGAAAGAGGCAACTGCCTGGAGTTTACACCAACAGAAAGTACTTAAACAGGAAGAGTAAATGTTAGTTAAACTTTAAGGATTAAATTACAAATTTACTCAAGTAATTTAAGCTTTTACTGCACAAGTAGCAATTTTAAGTCATAAGGGATCTGAAATGTTTCCAGAATTTTAAAATCAAGTGTTTCACGCTAGTGAAAAAAGAAAGATCTCTGCTTCCAGTACTGAGCATATAGCAAATCCTCTGCCTTGTCATGGGCGGGCATAATTGCAGAATTTCATGAAATAGTTTTATTGCTACTTTACTAGTTTTCTGTTCATTATCACTTCCGAGTAAGAAAAAAACCATTACTTTTAAAACCGACATTAAAGTGGGCTTATGCAAGCATGGAGAAGGGAGACAGCAAGAGAAAATATAAAAAGACGCTATTAATATTAACAGCTATCATTGGACACTTGTTCATTTAATAAATCTTTGCAATATTAGCAAGATGGATGAGTAGTAGTACAAATGAGAAGAACATGAGATAAGCGATCATTTGTTATCATTACTGAGATAGAAAGTATGATTCAGTGTTTCATAATGGATGTTAAATTTGATTTAACATATGGTTGGCTCATTTGCGAGAAACTATCCTTAAAGACATAAACTCATTCTAAAGTCAAAGCCATTGTCTTAATAACAGGCTTGGAATTATCTCTGCACGAAAGACTGAATAAACTCGGTAAATACAAGCTTGGGGAGAGGATGTGCAAAAGTGGTTTCTCAAAAGCAGAAACAAAAAATAAATGTGCCATATACCCAGACACACTGAGCTTATAGAAAATGCCATTTTCTATGCTTAAAGAGTAAAGAATTCGTGTATTTTAATTCCAATACAAAGCCTGTTGAAATGGATCTTCAACTGATCAGTAGAGAAACTGCCATTGTAACTGCTCCAGTAGCTACCTAAGGAATCCTCCTTTGTCAAGTTCATCTCTATAATCATGAAAGAAATGCCAGTTCCCACTTTAAGTTTCATGGACTAAGCAGATCATTGCAAGTGCTATTAAAATAATTTATAATCTATCATACTTCAGGAGTGATCCGTCCTGGAATGAGAGACACTTAGAGCATTTGTTACATGGGGGTAGTCATATGAGTCACTCAATTTTGTCTGAGTTCTCAAGTCTATCCAGAGAAATGCAATGAGATTTTTTTAACAATGTATCTACCCCTAAAGATACAAGACTGATTTGAAGACTGAGTATCTTTAGTAGTCCCTGTGTTAATCCTGTAGTTGAAGGCTTATTTCTTGAGCTAGGAGGTATCTAAAATCAGGTTCATTAATAAAATGTCTACTTTACAAACAAAACATGAATCATCTGTTACTGATGAATGTTGTCTTTCCACATCTTTGGTACCTATTCTCATAATCAGGCAGCACTCATCTGAAATAAGAGATTGCTAAGCAGCTCCGTTATCCCACCTTCGAAAATGACCTAAATGTGGGGAGCAAATGAATTCATGAAATAAAGCTAGGAATCATAAAGACGGCAAGATTTATGTCACCAGGAATGGTGGATGGACTTAGGAAAAAAACAGAAATCACCTTGTTTCATACATTAAATCAATATCTGTTGTGAGGCTGAATCTTCTCTCATCAAAGTGTCATCTAATTCACATTTAGCTATCACAAACACATCTACAAAAGAGCGCTTCAGCCAAATAAGCTTTATGCACCCATTCTTAGGTCGTACCCATCAGTGAGTACAGCTCTTATTTGGTATTGATTTTACTTATTCACACGAATACTGCATTTGACACCCACTAGCCTGTGATGCCGAACCAGTCACTGTCTCTCTGGGCTTCATTTCCCTCAGGTATAAAATAAGGAGTTCAATCTACAACAGCGATTCATGAAAAAAGAGCCCACTGCCAAGCTGGTTACAGTGTTCCCTGAGGACCGTGCGAAGGGTCCAACTCAATGGATTAGACCTGGCGGGACTCCCCAGAGTTCTGCCTTTCATTAACTTCCCAGATGATTCACACAGGTGTCCCCCTGGAGACCATGGGATGGACATAGCTAACACAACCTACAATATTATGTTCTGAATTCATTCAACCATTATGTGAAAAAAAAAAAAGAAAGGAAGGGCAGGCTGAGTCAGATCAATAACCCACGCTGCAGAGTTACCTAGCAGCCCATCCACGAAGCTCACCTAAAGGGCCACAGGACCCGGATGGGCTGACAGCAACAAAGAGACGGCAGGCACAGTTTAGAGTCTCCCCTCTGCTCTCTCCCAGAAATATTACTTGAGACACGTGTGTTAACTTCTCAAAACTTTGGGATACTCTGTAAAATGGGCATAACAAGACCCACTTTAGAGGAAAATTGTGCAAGCTAATTAAAAAAAATATGCACATAAAGTATTTTCAAAATGGAAGTATGATCGATATGTGGGAGGACAAAAATTGGGCTTCGTTCATTTTGGCATACTTTACAACACTTAGCATACAGTAGGTGCTAAGCAAACAGTGGTTTGAAGGATCAGAATTTAATCCAACTACCTGTGAGGTGTTATTCATTTCATATACTGTTACTGAAAGCCTACTAAGTGTGAGACTCTGTAATTGTCAGGTTGCCCCTTTAGAGCCATTGGCCCATTTGTTGCCTGTTCTCTGACCCTAAAGGCTGACCTTCACGAACT
Organism: Manis javanica; assembly: GCF_040802235.1. Taxonomy (NCBI): domain Eukaryota; kingdom Metazoa; phylum Chordata; class Mammalia; order Pholidota; family Manidae; genus Manis; species Manis javanica. Next base: position 8,790,583 of record NC_133158.1, read on the forward strand.
ACACAGATGGGCACCTTGCCTTCCGGCCATGTGCGGGTTCTAGCAGATCAGATGGAGACAAAAAAGGAAGGTCAAGTCCCCCATTCACAGAGATGCACTGTTTCTCCCAAAGCAGCTCATTCTCATTTGAATGTGCTCTCTGCTGCAGTTGGGAGCCCAATTCAAGTGCTGTGTTAGTTGAGGAATAAAGTAATAATTTTTTTAAAAAAAGGTTGTCATCTCTTGTCCTGATGGAGGGCTAGCCATGACTACTATCATAACAAAAATCAAATAAGTCGCTCCACTTATTGGACACACAACACACACCAAGCTCTACAGAAATTTTACTTCTGAAGTTGGTATAATTAGCTCTTTTTGCAAATCACCAGCGCTCAGAAATAGAAAGCCCGCATAAGTACTAAGCAAAGCAACTTGGACACAAGCCAGGGTTGCCCCAGTCCAGCTCACATCCTACTAAACACTGGGGTGTCACCGGATTTACCTCAACAACGCCCCTGCCAAATGGTGCTTCAGTGTGAGTAACGAGAAATTCCCTCCCACCCCTCTTCCCATGCCAAATCCAGCCATGTTCAGAAAGCCCAGTTGGAGAGTTCGGGAGAACTGACATCTACCTTCTTATCCCTCCCACGCATATGTTTGCTTCTGGGTTCCTTCCTCTGTGAGCTGACACGCGCCTCCAGGAAGATGCACTCGCCCATATCTAGCAGCCTTTATTCAAGCCACCAGTTCTGCCCTTTTCTTGCATGACTCAAGACAAAAGCAACAGAGGACACATGAATGCTCTTCTCCTGGGGGAGGATTCTGGGGCTTTGCAGCCCTGCATGGTGAGGTCAGGCACCTTCATAACTGACCTGCACATGTGCCGTCTCCCACTTGCCTGAGCCATCTCTCCGCATTTACAGGGGGACATCCTTCTGACTGGAGGCCAGGAACTCAGCTCATCTAATGATTTTAAAATAGACACCCCGAACCAGTCTGGGTTGACAGGCACACAGCTGCACCAACTTTATTAATTAGTACCCAGACCTTTTGAGAATTGATTTCCACTTTGATCCCAGTCTGTGCATTTCTCTCTTAGATATCTAAACGGCAAATCATGTTATCTTATAATTAAGTGATAATCTTCATGACAGAGAAGATGACAGCACTATAAATGGCTTATGCAAGTGATTAAAATAACTTCCTCCCTCTTCCCACCCAGCCCTGGAAATGTTCTTCAACTCTATGGAGCTATTAGTTGTTAATAAACTCTCCATGACATGAACCTCATTCCTATTTAATAAGATCACATATCCATTAAGTCACTCTCCAGAAACCACATACACTTTATTCTTTAGGCTTAAATAAGTACAACCTAATAGCCTTAGGAAGCCACACAAATTGAGCAAAACCGCTCACTTTAATACTTTGGGAGATATACACACATATGTACGTATATATAGGTTCAAAGTAACTTGAGGGCCACTGTTGATACAGCATTGAGCATTTAATACACAATAAGAATAAATACCTATAAAGAAGGTAAGTTGAACTTCAAGGAGTGAACTGAATATTTATTGAACATTTAGTATGTACTGAATACTGTGGTAGGTGCTCAGGATAGTGCACTAAACAAACACAAGCTCTGCCTTTCAGGCGCTGCGTGGTCAAGTTCAAGGAGGGCCAATAAGATTTATTCTACAGCCAACTGGTTGCCACAGTAATTCAGGATCAGGTGGAAGGAGTGCTGGGATTGGTTAGCCGTGGCTGTCATTAAGGCTGATCATGGCAACAGCACAGTCCATTCACATCCGCTGAATGAATGATGCACCAATGAACAAAGAGACGAATGAATATCATCTTTCTGATGCCTTTGGGGTCAGCTCCACGGTTATTTCATGTCCACAGCCCTCAAAGCCCCTAACACAGTTCTTTGTCCATAGGAGACATTCATTTTGCTGGACAAATGCCTGGATGACTGCTTTAGTTGGTTTCTGACATGAAAAATCTGTTGCTATTTTGGATATCTCATTGATTTTAAACCTTTCCTTCCCTGTTACTCTATCCTCTGTTCCTTCCCTTCTTAGTCTTCCTAAATACAGCATGAATTTCTAGAACCCTGATCCTGTTTCTAGATCCTCAGCTTCCTACAAAGAGAGCCTCCTCTGAATGAATTGAACAAGGATGTTAAGCACGTACGTATGTGTATGGCCCCTTGCTATCCACATGCCAAAGGCTTTTTTTAAGTCAGCTTGGAAACTTTCCCAGACTACATAACCCTGTTCACATTCCCAGTCTCTTAATAAAGCTGCATCTGATTCTTTTCTGAGTAATAAAACAAGCAAGTAAAGTTCTTGGAGATGTCCTAATTCTATTGTAAGCAGCAAATTTACTTTTAGCTTGGTACAAACAATCAGATTATTTTCCTAGGCATTTTAAATCCATGCTGTCTTTCTCATTCTTGTTTCTTCATGTTTAGGACACTTCAAAGGTAAAGCTGTTTTCTACTATGTATCACTCATTCTTGGGGAATTTTTTTCTCATTGCAAAACTTTGCACGATGTCATTATCAAATTATATCAGGTAAATAATCCTCTTGATTACAGCCCACTTTTGAATTTTGGGTCTTAGAAATGTATAATGTATTAGCATGTCTTTTACAGAATGCACTGAACTTTTAATTTTTTGTATGACTCATCTTCTGAATGATGCTTACCTTTCCATTCAACAGACACACCTTTTCTCACCCAGGCCACATTGTCCATGTCTCTCTGTCTTTCGTGGGTTCCGTATTTCTCTCTGAGATTCTCTGTCTCTCTGTATTGGGCTCTCTCTCACACACACACACACATTCAATATTCAAATGCACAGACTAAGCATTTTTGTGATCTGCCACTCCTCTTCAACCTTTGTTAAAGTTCTTTTTCCCCGGAATCAAATTCTAAGGGAAAAGGAGCAGTGCAGAGCAATCACTGGAGGTTCCAGAGAGAAAGTAGCTGGGCTGGGTGTGTCCCAAAGTAGCTGTGTGATGTCTGCCATGTGACCGCTGGCTTTGGTTTTCTCACCTATAAAACTGGAGAGTAAACTCAGACTGTATCTACAGTCTTTTCTAATTCTGAAATCCTAACAATTGTGAGTTGACATGTGTCATGCTCCGACGGGTACCAAGCATCAAGCTAAGTGTTGGAAAAGATTATCACTTGTGATGCTCACAGCTCTATAGAGCGGGCCCTGCTGTTGTTCCCATTTTATCACTGAGAAAACTGAGGCTCAGAAAAGTAAAGTGATTTCACAACTGGTAAGATACAGGTCTGAGGCTGGAAAGCAGGCAGCATGTTTCTCAAGTTACACACTGTGTATCGCATTCTCATATCAAGCGATCATCTGTATTTTTATACAATTGAAAAAATGAACACATTCAGCATGTCTTTCATAAATAATGAAATTTTATGCAGAAATAAGTAACACCTATATTGCTGAAAAACTGTTTTCTCTCCCAAATGACTTGAAAGGATACCAATAAACTCTAGCATGGTTTTCAAAATATAGTCTCACAGCATAAATGCATATACTTCATATGCATACTTTGAATCAACAGTCATATTCACACAAATAGACAGAACCTCACACTTAGGGGTAATACAGGCATTATTCTGCCATATCACATCACAAACTTGTCAAGAGAACTCCCTATGCTTTGTGTCCTTCACAAAAGGTTTCTACCCAGTAGGATGGTGACCACCCTGTCCCCCAACCCCATAAAACAGGCACCTACAGATGTGTCTCCTTCTTCATACCTCCTCTCACCTTTCAGTCCGGCTCCTGAGCCTCACCTCTTCAGCATCCCCTGGGGTTGCAATCCTAGGCATCTCTCCCCAGCACTGAGACACGACCTTAAGCCTGGGGAACTCACCTCCTCAGTCCCTTCCCCAGGCAGCAGCCCTGTTACCTTCTCTCCCAGAAAATCACACAGGCCACGCTTCACTTCTAACCCATTAGTGACACCCCACTGCACCTGAAATAAAATCCAAACCCCTTTCCATTGTCTTGGATGTTCGACTGCCCAGATCTCTACATTTATAATGTGCTGACTGGTCTCTTTGCCATTTGTCAAACAGGATGAGATTTGTTTATGTTTTTACCCTAACAGGACCTGTGCATATGGTAAAATATCTCCCTTCCTATCTATCTTCTACAGTTAGTCCTTCTCATCATTAGGGGTTAAAAAATCACCCCTTGTCCAGAGATCTTTTTTACATATGCCTTTTTTAAACTGACCCCAACTTTCCTGTTTCCTGTCTTCAGCCTTCACTTATCTATTTCACAATCCTTAAAATGACAGTTATTTTATTTATCTGTGTGAGTCTGTGTGAACTATCTTCCCTGACTCTGATTCGAACCTCGAGAGGGTTGGAAGCAGGCTGGCCTTTCTCACAGATACAAGTCCCCGTATTTAGCTCAGAGCCTAATACAGGTTAGATGGTCAATAATTATTTGTTAAAAAAATGAACATATTATCTCAGGTTTTTTTCACTTTAACAGCGAGAAACGTAAACCATTTGAAAAGCAGGGAAAGATGAAAAGGTTAGCAAAAGTTAATGGTTTTGGCAGACATTATTATGAACCCTTGAGAGTTGTTAAAAGAATGTAGACAGCCCTTAAATATATATCATATATCATCCCTACTTGGAAGGTAGTTTTAAAATTGTGTCTGTGTCCATTAGTTAGCGAGTAAGAATGTTTTGTCTGACCAGCAGGGTCTAAGGAATTGACAAGTATCTGTGAGATTTGCTGGCTGGGTGGAAATCTCTGGGCATTTTTCCCTCGTCTTCTGTCTTCCTGACTCATTTTTACACTGATTTTTATGGATCTGCAGTCAACAAAAGATGAGTGAAATGAAATGCTGGGAAATGTTAAAAGGCAGTAATACAGTGGACAGAAAATGTTTTTTTAAAATCAAAATTGCCATTACTAAGCCCTCCATCTAACACATTTTATTTTACATGAGTGACACTTACAAGAACATCACGCTTAAATTTGTTCCTGAGTTAGATTACTATAGACGAGTGAGATTCTGAAATAGTAACTAAAGGAGTTAATATACAAAGATTTATCCAACAGATAAATGTTTAAAATAGAAGTGATTTTGTACCTACTGAAATACAAGACTACAGGAGACAAGGATTTAATGTGGATTGACATTATAGAATCTAATAGAGCCTGGTAGTCCTTACTATTGGGATAGAACACATTTTATGGCTCTGAAAATGTCTAAGTGTTGCCTGCCAGGCTGGATAGAGAAAACACGAGGGCAGCACTGATCTGGGAGGGAGGGCATATGCCAAACCTGAGAAACTTAAAATCAGCTGTGCTCGCCCAAACTCCAAAGATCTCCATGTTTCTGCCCCACCCCACCCCACAAACTCCCACTCTTTCTTACTAATGAAATACTGGATGAAATGTAATAAAAGCAAATTCTAATGCCAGAACGTGTCCTGTCTTGAGCAAGGATGAACCAGGGGACGCATCCGTGCAAAGCAGGGATCTCTTTCCACACTGCAACTTGGAAACAATGGAGCCTGCGGCTCGGTGTCTTAAGCCTGTGTTCTATTGTCTGATGTGATAAAATTATAAAGAAGGGAGATGGGGTTATCTGCAGTTGGAAGGCTCCTTTGGCTTCCTTCTATAGCTCCTCTCCAGATCTGGAAGACTGTCTTGAGGGGACAGGGGTCAGAGTCATCGACGTGGCCTGCTGGGTAGCGGCTATGGCGGCTACAAAGGCCCATTCACACACTGGGCAGAGCCCGCCCAGCATTAACCACCACCACGGTTAATCCTGCCATATTTGTTTCTTAAGAGGAAGCATTGCAAATGACCTAAATCTAAAAATAGGATATTCTGTGCTCATGACAACTTAAAAAAGCATCAAATTTTTTTAAAAAGCCCCACATTTCCATTTTTGTGACTTCTCCACATCCCCTGAAAAATGAAAATACTGTAGCTTGATTGTCATTCCACCTAAAATCAGACTTTGTGCCAGCTGGAATCCTATGTCTTTTTATTACTGTGCACAGTTTTTACATTAACTATTTGTTAAAGACTGATTTTGCCACCACTGAGACACAATATAACTGAAGGTCTTTACCTGTTGTACCAGAAAGACTGATTCAAGGGGGACCATTCTGGGAGACTGCTAGGAAAAAGAGGTACACTCAGGAACCGATCCACCTGCAAGTCTGGAGAAATCAAGTTTACATGTAAGGAACTGCCTAATGGATTCGGGCCAAGATGGAGATAGGAAAATATCCATGAGATTTGCCATATTAGCCTAACAGGTTCATAAACACATTCACAGCATTTTATGATATGTAACATACCAGTCACTTAGTTTCAGAGGTACCTGAAAAAGGTAATTTAATAGGTACAAAATCTTATTCTCTACTTTAAAGAATTGTTCACATTTGTTTCTTATGAGAGGTCCAACTATAGTTGTTCTCTGCTCAGGCCATCATTCACCCACAAGCTCTTTAAAAAGTAGGGAATCAGAGTCTGGGCAGGGAGCCATATACCTTTACAAAATTTCATAGGTTTGTACCTACACAGCTCAGAGATCGCGCACAACAGACAACCCAATGACTGGGTTCCTGTACACACACATACGTGTGTATGCACACATACGTGCATATGCACAACCCCAACCAGGATTTACAGGTCATGAAGGTTTGACTTCTGAAGGAGTGGGTTCCTGCTCAGCCTCTGCTGCCAGTGAAGGAACAGATGGACAGACAAATAGACACACTCCTCCACCCATAAGCTATTCACCAAGTAGGCACTCAGTAAACGTGGCGTGGAGTAAATGAGAAGGAAAGGAACGGGGCAGAGCAGCTGGTGGGCAGCGAGGAGGAGGGAGGCGTGGACACCGCCTGGACGGAAGGAAAGGGGGCACTACCGAGAGAGTACACACCTACTGAGAGCAGAAGAGCAGGCCCAGGAAGAAGGGGGAAGTCGTCAGAGACACAAAAAGGGGAGGGGGCAGTGTCACAGGAGCCAAAGGTAAGATATTTTCAAAGGAGATGGAAAAACCCCGAAGACGGCCCCACTGCTGAAGTCTGCTCCTTGACAGGAGCACGAACGAACTCAGAACCTGGGGATCTGTTAATAAAGGGTCACATTCTTCAAACACCTTGTGGAAGCAGACAAATAGCATATAATATATATGATCACAGGTGCTTGAGCATCAAGCACAGCATCTATTTAAAGAGGGAAAGTGAGGCAGGTCAAACAGCTAACCCCAGATTCCGACCCTACCCCCTGGAGCCAGCAAATCAATTCAATTCAAATTTGTGTTGAAAACAATGGGATTTTCCAGGCAAACCTTTACCTGAGTAGCTGTAACTATTAGCTTCTTGCCTCATCACAGAGAAAAGAGCACATGCATTTCAACACTTGACAAGAGCAGAGGAGGTTTCACATCAAGTGGCCCAGCACTGACTTCTTTGTACTGGGAAAGGAAAAGCAACCGCCCCTGGCCTGCCAGGGCTTCTCGGCTGGGGCTCTAGCGGTCGGGTGAGGTCGGGCTCTACAGCAGGGTCTACACAGCCCCAGAGGAAGGGCCAGAGACCAACACTCCGGCTAAAGCAACTTCAAAATGTTGATCATCTCACATGTTGATGCTGAAACACTTTCGTTTTCAAATGAAAGACTCTGGAGACACAATGAATTTTGTTTCCTAGAATTTCTTTCATTGTGGAGTGGCTCAAAATCTACATTTATCTGAATTAGCAACCATGCCCACCCCCGTAATGCCCTCCTTGGATCTGGTACCTTTTTCACAGTACTTATCATCCCTAAAAACATATGTATTTGTGTTCCTTACTGTTCATCTTCTCCATGAAATTGTAAACTCCGCAAGGTGAAGGACAGAGTAAGATCTGCTCATCATGGACCTCCTGCATCACGTACACAGTCAGTGCAGAATATTTATTTTATTTGTTGGTTGCTTGCCTGGCAGGCAGCAGGAGCCGACAAATGTTACCCCTGGCTGCTAATTGTTTTGTTACCTCGACACACTGCCACCAGCACCAGGCAGGAGAAGAGGGAGGGAGACAATGGGGGAGCTCAATGTCGGGATTTCCAGAGCTGTCGTGTCTTTACATTTCCTGACTGCTGGAGGCATAGTGGTATCCAAACTAGCAGAGCCAAGGACTCTGCATTCTTCATCACGCATAACCAAGAAGTTAACAAAAAAATCTGTGGCATTATGCAAACTCAGTTTAATTTCAGATTCCAGAAGCACTTCACTTCTACCGGAAGTCCATTATCCCTCCGCCTTACACGTTGTACAACTTGGCGCAGAACTTGTTCCCCTTTCCATGGAAACCTTTCCACCAAACCTTCCCACAGCGCCATTCCCTGCAGGCTGAGGCTCTATCCAGTTTCTACGCTTACAAAGGGTGGGCTTTCAGAATGTCTTCACACAGCCTGAATGCCAAGTAGTGCAGCAATTACCTTACTGTTTAACTCACACATGACCTTGAGCATCTCGTTACCCACGGCTGTGTACAGACTGCGCACTACTGGCCCCTGTGCCTGAGGGTGGGACTGTGCTTCCCAAGAAGGAGACCGTTTGCTATTTTGTGCAAATGTGTCTTATGGGCTATAAATGTCTTAATGTTAGAAAAAAGAAAGGGTAAAACTTGTTTGAGTCTGGCAAGTAAAACCCAGTGATTTGATAAGATGCATCGTATCACCTCTGGTTTAATATTTCATCTCTTTCAAGTAGAAAAAAACATCCAGGGGGAAATATTTTTTAATATAGTATTTCTTAGCATTAGCATGCGTACCTCCAGGGAGCTATATTATTCAAACAATTTTCTGTTTCAAAATACACAGGTAGTGAGAAGTAACAAATTATTACATTTCCACTAAACGCACAGAAACAACAAAGTTAATTAAGAAAACAGTGAAGCAGCTTTCCCACATGGAATTCTGCCTCCCCCAGGGGCAGAACAATTTTCCTTTTAAGGACTCCTCACCTGATGGCAGTGCCACCTTGGATGGGTAATTAACGACGGTTTAAAAATTAAATTCACTTCTCATTTTTGGTTCACAATGCAGAGTGAAGGTGTTGAGGGGCAGGAGTCCGCCTGCAGCCCAAACGGCTTTTTTAACAAGAGCTTCTAAAACCCCACCTCAGTGAGAGAAAAGCATCTTCACACGTGAACAAAAATTTTAAAAATTATAATAGTTACAGTGCAAGTTCAAATACTGTGTGAACACACTACAGTTAAAACTCTGAGAAAACAGGGACAGGGTGGGTCCAAGTCACTGCCAGGGCAGGAGGTGTGGGCTCCAGAACAACCCACCATGAATGCTGCTACTTTTGTCAGCAACAGGAGGGCAAAACTTCAGGATGCCACCGACCAAACAATTCATATCAGAGGTATATCAGATGCAACTGTGAACAGAAATCAGAAAGTCGCTGTCACCTACACCTCTGGCTTTATAAGAAAGCCACAACAGCAAATAGATAGATGCCCCATGCTTGTGTTTTAATGGCCCCCAAAGTTAGGGACTAGATGCTAAGACACTGTTACCGGAAATCCAATGTTTTCTCCAAGAGTCTGGTCAGGAGAAACTGCAGAGGATAGAAAAAGACGTCCTCACCATACAACTCAACAGCACAAAAACAAGAAACCCCATTAAAAAGTGGGCAAAAGACCTACACAGACATTTTCCCAGAGAAGACAGACAAATGGCCAATGTACATGAAAAGGCGCTCAACATCACTAATTATCAAGGATCTGTAAATCGTGAGGTATCGCTCCAAACATATTGTCAAAAAGACAAGAGATAAATGTTGGCAAGGAGGTAGAGAAAAGGGAACCCTTGTTCACTGTTAGTGGGGATATAAACTGGTGCAGCCACTATGGAAAACAGTACGGAGGTTCCTCAAGAATTAAGTACAACTACGAGGTAATCCAGCAATCCCATTTATGGGTATTTATCCAAAGGAAACAAAACCTTTATCTTAAACAGATACCAGTAGTACTCCCACATTCACTGAAGCATTACCCACAATACCCAAGATAAGGAAATAACCTGTATCCATCAGTAGGTTAAAGGACCAAGAAAATGCAATACACATACGCACACACATGTACAAACATACATACAGTGGACTATTAATCGGCCTTGAGAAAAAGGAAATCTGTCTTTTTCAAAAAAGCCTGGATGAACCTGAAGGGCATATGCTGAGTGAGATAAGCCAGAGAAAGGCAAATACCACATGGCATCATTTATATGTGACATCTAAGAAGGAGAAAAAGAGAAAGTGAAACTCACAGAAACAGAGTATAAAAGTAGTTGTCAGGCACTGAGCATTGCCAGAAATATGGAAAGGTTCGAAAAGGGTACCAACTTGTAGTTATAAGATGAATGAGGTCCGAATATCTAATGAGTAACATGGTGACTACAGTTGATAACACTCTATTATACAATGAATATTTTGTAAGACAATAGAACTCAAATGTTCTCACCAAATTGGGGGGGATGGGGAGAGTTTATAAAAAGAAAACAAAGACGGCCTCAGTCTCTGTCCTGTGCTCCAAAACACATACATCTGCTTGGCAAGAAGAGGCTCGTATGCCCAGAACCCTGGCTATGAGGAAGTCTAGGGAATGCAGCTTTTGTCTTTCTTGAGGAAGGCCCATCAGGAGGTCAGAAAGGTTCCTCAGCCACAACACCATCTCTTTCCAGCAGACATGCCATCAATAGGTAACTTAGAATTAAAGGGAGTGGAAAGCAAAAAAAAAAAAGGCAAGGCCAAGTGTATGGGTAAAGGCTTGGCGAAGTGAGAGACGAAGAGGTAACTGGAGAACTGAAAAGGATTTAGCACGACTTAAGTGAAGGTACTTTTGGGAAGAAGGCAAGGGGTGAAGCTGGAGAGGCATAAAAAGCACCCGATCGTGAAGAGTCCGTCGTATCTGCTTAGAAGCATTCTCTTCTCATAATCGAGACATTCCTCCTGAGCTTCCAGGAAGACTTGAACAGTCCCCAACGACTACATTTACCACACTGAATTATAACCACTCATTTTCTTGTCTGCTGTACTACCTTTAAGAATTAGGGTGAAAGGTCAATGGCAAGGAGGAGCTCTGTCATTTAATATCTCAAGACACAGCATAGTCCTTAGCAGATAACAAAAGCTTAGTAGGTATATCTTGCAGGAATTATGTCCTAACCGAAGTCCTTTCCCAAATGAACGTTCCATTGATTCAAATATAATCAAATCATCCACTTAAAAAAGAGAAAATGCTCCCCTACCTTAAATACCTTTCATTATAAAACTTGGTTAATTGCAGATTACAGATTGGTAACACAACTAAAAATATATCCCTAAGACTATATTGTGAATCCATATATAGTAGATAATTGTTTTTGTGAACTGAGAAACCATTCCTCCATGTTCATAGTAGCACCTCAATTTTCCTGCAGGGAAGCACAGCTCCTTCCACTGGAGGAAGGAATTCAGGTGGGACACTTGACCTCAACTCTAGGGTTTCAGGTGGGCACATGATCTGGATGGACCAATGAGAGAGCTCTGTGGGATTCTTGTTAGGAGCTCTTGGGAAAAAGTTCTTTTTCTCCTGAGGTTGCCGTTAAGACAGCAGGTCCAAGGTATCTGATCAAGAAAGAAGCCAACATAACATAATCAGAACCTAAAGATGGAGAGATACAGATTCTTAACACATCACTTTGGGTACCTGAATCAAGGGTGCCTGCGCTACCACTGGTCAACAAGTCCCCTTTTGTTGTATTAAGATGTCAGGTATGAGGTCTGGTCAGTGCCACCAAAGGACGTCACTTTTTCTCATTTGCCATAGATATACTATTGGTTGAAGAAACGGTAGTTACTAAAGCCTTGGAAGAATGGAATTCATTTTAGGGGACATCAATCTGTTGGTCATCTGCCATGCAGCCATTTCAAGGGGAGACACAGACACGACTTTGCCTTTCTTAGAAGAATTAAGGAAAAACCCAGTAAACCCTTTACTTATCTCTATGCAGAGATGACGGATTAATAGACAACAATTATTATGAAAATGGCCTCAGAGTCCTTAAAGGTTTTGGAAATTTTACGATTTGAGGGAAGAATGCTTACTTCCCATTCCCCCCAAAGATGTGACTTGTATTGTAATGAATGATATTGAGACAGCATGATGCCCATTTCTAAAAAAAAATCACCGAAGACTTTCCAAATAATTTAGCCAAATGAGATATTAAAAGATCAAAGCAAGAAAGCATCATTACTGAAAGTATATAAAATACAAAAGAATCAGTAAAACACAGGCAGAGCCATTCTCATCTAAAATGGCCTTTGCTTATCATTCAAGCTCATATAAAATTCCTAAAATCTGTCAGTGTAGTGCTTTCTAAAAGATATGCCAACAAATATATTCACTGAGAATACTTATTCTGCCTAGAGCCAATGTTTTTATAAAAACATTCTAAAGAGTCAACTGTTAAATCAATAAAACGAATGTTTTGAGCAGGTGTTTGGAATTGTGCTGATTTATCCATGTTTTCCAGTTTAATTTCTGCATTTACCATCAAACTCCTGTAAGAAAACATAAAATGTACCTGGAAGTATTATGCTCACCATAAATATGAGGACAGTTGCACAAAACATATCTGTACTGGTAAGGGGGGGTGTTCATAAATCATTTTCATTTGTCTGAATTCTTCCAAGTTCCTGTTGAACCTGCACTGATTGGAATGCCAAGTATTACAAAGTTTAAATGGGATTTGTAAGCCATTAGCAGGTGACATTTTAATTAGGTATATTTATGACAGACAGAAGAAAGAAGAGGAGCAGGGAATGAAAGATGAAATGAAGACTCATGAGAAAAGGAAAGAATTACTATCCATTCCTTTTATCCTTTTCTTTTAGCATATGAAGCAGTGTAACTTAGTGGCCAAAACTGGAGATCAAAGCCAGCTTTCACCAGCTCAAAGCGCAGCTGTGGCATTTACCAGGTACAAGACCCTAAACGAGTTACGTAAACTGCACTGGGTTGGAAAGAGATACAGCCAGTACTGGTCCATCAAGTTGTTGAAGGCACAGAATTTGGTATCACTCAAGAAACATTTTGCATAAGGCCGAAGAGAAAGCAAGTGTTCAATAAAGGCTATTTCTATATTATTTGTAACCTTGCCTACTGGGTAAAGGGCAAAGAGTAGCTGGGAATTGTTTCCAATTTTATTTATATATTTATATTATTTCTTGCACCACAAGTAATACAAGACATTAAAGAAAGAGAGGGACAACAAGATAGCCCAACTTAAGAATCGAGGCTGAATGAATGAGTAAAACAAAAGTTCTGGACAAAATTAGAAGCAGGAACAAGACAAAGAATAACAATCACAGAAATATGGCTGCAATAATCAACTGCAAATTTGAGACTTTCTGGCATCCAACACAAGAAAGAAAACTAAGAATGCAAGACAATTTTCCATACCTGTGAGATTAAAGCATACTACATGCACAGTGATTTTGTGAGCAATAGCAAATACAGAGAACTAATGCCAGCAAATGGAAGGTAGCTTTGGGGAAGCACATAATTAAGAAGCATGGTAACAGCGTTGCTAGCTTCATCTTTTTACCCCTTCATGCATTCAATCCTTTGTCATAGCTTCTGGGTTTACATGTAGTGTCTTACTCCTTGACTTTTAACTTGGTCTTTTAAATTTAATTTCTTCCTTGCCAGCTCAAGTAGCTGACAGAGTTTGCACGTATATGATATGTAAATTCTATACAAGTTTCACCAGTTGGGCTTGTGTATTATCCAATGATTTTCACACAATTGCATGCAGATCACATATGATAATAACCAGCCATAAATCATTACAAATTAAATCAAACCTGCTGCACACTGAATATAGCATTTCTAATGCATTGTTCTTCAAATATAGTTCAGATGACTAATACAGGCCTCTGGGGCTGTTTGAAGGCACTAAATCCCTGCAAAACTATGCAATTCTCTGAGATAGGCATTCTGGTCTACTATACTTATCAGAAATTGAAGCAAAGTTAGAATTCACACAAAGTGATCAAAGAGATGGGTCTACATGACATAGCAGCTTGATTCAGCTAAGTACTGCTGGCAAAATGAGTAACTTCTTAACCACACTGGTCCCGATCAACTATTTCAGAAACAAAATAATGCACACCACTACCTCAAAACTCCAGGTGGCCCAGTTGGGGCTGATGTGTGGCATTTGACCATTTTCAGATACCAACAAGTCATCAGCCAGCTCACAAAATGCCTGAAAGTTTAACAAAAGGCTCTTGTGTGCTAATATGGACAAACTCCAGCACCCTACTAGATCTAGCACCCCAATGACTTCATGACTGTCTCCATCTCCCTTCTCTCCCTTCTGCTTCACACCACTTAGTTCCATTCTCAGCCTCATTCTCTATGGTGGCAAAGGTGGTGGCTGGGGAACTTGCTTGGAAGGGCTCTAAGCAGTTGGGCTTCTGACCTGCCCACTTAGAAGGAAACAGTATGGCCAGGAAATGAAGTATTGTGATCACCTGGTTTTGCAGCTAAAAAGAACGGGAATAGCCAACTTCACATCACTTGGATTCAGCAGGATTCACTGGAAATGGGAAAAGGTTAGTTCTCCTAAGAAACTGTGCAAATGAGAATCATGAAGACCATCTAAGTTTTAATAGGTTTAAGACTGAAACTTCAGCAAAAGTTTACTCTGTTTCTGTGTATGTAAAACAGCTAGAACCTGCCTTTTCAATGGAAACTTTGGGTGGCAAAAGCTTAAGATCCAAGAAAATAAAATGTCTTAAGAAAAAATATGCCCTTGTGACATAAGGAAGATTTCTTCAGTCATGGATAGATTACAAAATGTGAAGATATGTAATTGCCATATAAACTTATTAGTAGAAGTGCTAATGCCATAAATTTTACATCTCTATTTTGACACACACTATTTTATTTTCCTTTCAATGAGGAAAAAAAATAATAAAGGAGCGGAACTGGTAATATTGCTTGCAAATAAATTGGATTTTCCACCGGAGAAAGCTATTTAGGAAAAGCTATTTGAAAAAGCAAAGTGCTACTCACAAAAGGGAATTAATGAGTCCGACCAGGAAGAAATAGCCTCCAACAATACAAACAAATGTCTGCAAAACCTCTTTCAGGACTGGAAGCCAAAGGGATGCTTTGAACTCTCTATCTCTGCAAAATGATCTCACCTTCCAGCTGAGTAGGAGAGTCAGCAGAAACTTCAGAATAAGAACTCTGAACTCAATGCTATGAGCCTTACTGATGATGCAAGACACAAGAATTCAGCAGCTCTGGGTTTAGAAGAAATCTGAGATACCCTGCCCCCGAACTGGGAGGTTTTTGAGGAATAAGACACAGATTACACTGTGTGTTTGCACTTCCACCTTGTCTGCTATGCAAGTCATAACACAGAGGTGAGACTCAAATCCGAAACACAGATCAAGTGAACTCTGGCTTTATCCCAGATAGCTCTCTTTTCCTGGGCTGTCGGGGTTGGCTTGGTTTGTTTTTTTAATCTTATTGATTGATTGATTCTTTCTTTCTTTATTAACAAAAGGATAAGAAAATGGCAGGGAAAGAGCAAAAAAAAACTTGAGCTTTTTTCCCTGAGAAGAAAGGAGTAGAATTAGGCTACTTTCCCACAGTTTCTCTATACCAGTAAATCAATTTGGCTACAAGAACATGCCTGCTACAGCTTAATGTGCCGCGTAAGGGATGGAGCAGTTGGCAAATAACATTTGGAATGTTCTTTATCAGTTAGACAAATCTAGGCCCATTAATGCATTTTTTTCAGCCTCTCACCATGGTGCTCGGTGCCTAGCCGGCCTATGATGAGGCAGTGGGAGACCAGGGTGGAAGGCTCCGCTTAATTCAATTGTCACCAAATGTTTTCACTGATAAAGGGACTTCCTTGTAGGGATTCAATACTAAAACTAACCCTTGTATGTGGTGTGCCAGATTAATGAAGCACAAGGGACAGATGTTGTTTGCTGTGACCAAGAAGAGGGTCTTAAGATATTAACATTTTGCCGCCCGTGGTGAGATGTTCATGTACACAGCAATACATTTTAACCTCCAATTCCAGGGGCACACTGGGAGGAATGCTAAATGCCAATTCTCTTACCAATAAGCTATGATATTATCACATGTGTTAGTCAATCCAGGTCCCATACTATGCATGTCATATGGACAAATACATGGCATACGTGATAAGTAGTATTTTAAATAGGATCAAAGTTTCAACAGGTAAGGGATGAGGCAACTATTTGAAGACAGGTAGGAAAAAAACATCTTCTGGCATGACCTAGTCAAAAACAAATATTGCGTGTGGGACAGCTGGGGAGCACCTGCTCTGTAGTTCATTTTTATCCTCTTAAATTGCACATTACCTTTCTGTTAGAATTTCGCCTTTGGAAGGTTTGCTAATATTTTATCTCGTCTCGGTAGCATCTTTTACTTAAAATAACAAATATTGGGTGGAAACCTGTGTTGAGGTAATTTTATCGGACTGCTTCCTTGGGCAAGGTAATCAGATGTGGCATCTGAATTGTTGGACAGCTCATACCTGGTTGGAGCTAAAGACTGTGTATCCATCAGGGTCCTTGATAAGGAAAGATAAGTGAGATCAAGGGCTACCTTTTGTAGAATACAGACCTTGGGATTCTGTTAGAGCTGAATTTACATCCCTTTATCAGAAGAGAAAGA
Organism: Manis javanica; assembly: GCF_040802235.1. Classification (NCBI taxonomy): domain Eukaryota; kingdom Metazoa; phylum Chordata; class Mammalia; order Pholidota; family Manidae; genus Manis; species Manis javanica. The sequence continues at coordinate 8,807,349 of NC_133158.1, forward strand.
TGTGTTATTTAAGTGTACTGTACTTCCATTTACTCTTGGACATGGACTGTTTAATCAAAGCAGAACTTCTCACTTAAAAACACACTTAGCCCTCTCAAAGAGAGCTTAAACATGACACTAATTTTCATTCTGCCCCCTCATCTTCCCTGCTGCATTCATTAGCTGCTCTTCTCTGACCTGGGACATGTAACAGTAATCCTTAGGGTCACCTCTCCTCTACCACCAAGAAGAGGTTCCCTCCACGTTGGTAACATTTTATTGCGGTTGACATGCCAGGCAAGAAAATTTTCTTTGGATACTTCAACTCTTCTCAAAACCAGCTGCTTCAAACAACTCACCTAATAGGATCTTAACAATATTAAGCCGCGGCTCTGAGAATTTGAATACAGTTACATTGTTTCTTTGCCTTTTTCAGTGTTTCTTCCATTTCTTTTCCAGCATGTAGGCTTCTCAGGGCTTAAAGAGGATTGCTGTGAAAAAACGCAATGTCAGCTTCAACTTCCGAAAGGGAATTCTGTGTCTGGATCACAAGAACCCCTGGAAATAGAGTAATATTGGATATGTGCTTCAAAATGCTTTCTCGGGATCAACATTGGTGGGCTCCGTCGAAAATAAAAATGCATTTCTCCTACTGAGCTGTCATGAGAACTCCCATCTCAGACTCTCATTTCCATTGCCATGTATAGGACAAAACAAGTGAATAGAAGAAGATGTGCCATGTTATCAGAATATATCTGCCACTTCAGCCAGGGATCCAGAGCCCAGTGGTATCTGGAGCACAGCTCACAGAGGGCGGGCAGCCCGAGGAGACTATGGGACAATCACGAGGCAGCGAATATCTGCTGTTCCCCATCATCCTTTTTCCCTTTGCCCAGCAACAAGCCCAGCATCATCTGGGGATCCAGTCCTCCTGTAAGCAAGGGTCCATCCTTGCAGATGGAGGATGTGCCCCAGGCCAAGCCAACAGGCACGTCACGTTCCCCAGGCCACGGGGATGTGCTGAACGGAAGCCACACCACCTAATCCATTCCGATGAGAGGAACTCTGAGGAAGTCTACAGAGGCTACCATAAAAGAAGTGCGTTCTTGACTGCTGGAGCTTTTGCAGCCATAATGCCACCACCTGGTTAGGCCACAAAAAGTTCAGAGGCCTTCAAACATCAAAAGTAGCTTTAGGAATACAGCACTGGGATCTCCTTTTGGGGATAAAATATACTGGAGTCAATCTCTGCTGACTGTACCCTAACCAGAATATGGTAGTGTTTTAACACCTTAGGGCAAACCCCAGAAATCTACACCTCAGAATGCCATCTGGCTTTTGGTCATTGAGTATAATGTTCAGCTTAATAATATTTTTAAAAAAAACAGCATGAAGTGGTATTTACTACACAATAGAGTTAAAAAGTCTCAACAAGGCATAATAGGCTTAAAATGTCAGTATCAAGTTTTGTCATGTATAAAGTTGGATGAACTGGTAACTGGCATCTTTTCACTGTAAGAAACAATGTATCCAAAGATATTTGATGCAATAGATGGAGCATGAGAGTTAATACAGCTTCGTAATTCTGTCCATCCTCCGCCCATCTAGTCAGATTTAAGAATAGTATGGTCCTACCTAACCAAAAATTAGGTTCTGAAGTCAGCACACTAAATATACAATCATGTGGTATGCCTTCATCCTATTAGTTTACATTCCTAGAATACATAATATGGCCCAATGTCTTCAAGATATATCAAGATACGATCCCTTCTTGCCATCTCCACTCATCATATCCAAGCCACCACCACTACTTTTCTGAATTATTCCCAAAGCCTCCTAGCCAGTCTCTCTCCTTCCAAACTTATTTTCACATAATCCATCCTTCACAAAACACCAGAAAATTCTTAAAAAAAATATATCAGATCACAGCACTACTTCGCACTCCCCTATCTTCCCATTGCAAACTCCTTCTCATAGCCTACAAGGTCCTCTTCATTTAATCAGGCCATGCTTGCCCCACCCCACCTCAATTCCCACCATGCTCACAAAGCTTAAGCTCCACTGGCTTTTTTGCTGTTCCTCCTGAGAGTTTTCACACTGCTGGGATACCTTTATATTTCTGCCTGCAGCACTTTCCCCTTGATCTTTCTAGGGTATCCCCTTTGCTTCATGTAGTCACCGCTCAAACATTGTATCTTCAAAATGGATACCTTATCAAAGATAGCATCCCTTCCCAACACTCACTATCCCCTTGTTTTATTTTCTTCATAACACTTATCACTTCCAGCAACTATATCATTTCCTTGCTGACTTCTTGTTTATGTCTTCTCCACTGAAATGTAACCTCTCTGGGCTCAGGATTTTTGTGTGTCTTATTTGCTGCTGAATCATAGCACAAAGAAAGGAGTTTGACACATGCAAGTTGCTCTATAAATATGTGGTGAATAAATGAATGAATCAATGAATCAATGAATCAGTGAATGAATAAATTCTGCTTTAACATAATCCAAAGGCAAACCCAATGTTCACATACTACAAAATCTAATGACATGGATACAGAGGCAAGTATCCTTGGCTCTGCTTGATGAACAATCCGATCACCAGTGAAAGGCAAGCATGTTTGCATTTTTAAAAGTTTGTTGGCAAGATGATTTTATTTTGAGGCTGTGTAATAGGAAAAACCATCTCTTACTTGGCGGGAAGCATACACACACACATACACACACACACAAACTGCGCCGGTTTCTGATGTCTTAAATAATTTGATTACATTTTTGCTAGAAAATATTCTTTGGGGTATTAGCAATGCAATGCCTCAACAAAGGAAAAGAAACATGCTGAGCTTTCTCCGGGGAAGAGCCACTTCTGGAGGGCCAAACAATCAGATCAGGGCAGGTATGTATAAGACATATATGCGTGATTTTTCTGCCACAGGCAGTTTTGACATGATACACAAACAAAAAATAAACTAATAGGCTCCCAATCAAGAGAAGAACCAAAAAGTCTCAAAGAAATGCTCTGAACCTAAATGTAAGACAGTAAAAGATTTGAAAAGCCATCCAAGACAGTTCTTTAAAAACTCTGGCATGACTCCCCACCGAAATGAATTGTCTCTTCCACATTGCTTTGCCTAAAATCTGTACCTTATGGGCTTCCCATAGCCCACTGACAGGGCGACAAGGTGTGAGATGCCCATTAATTTTGACCGTCTCCTACGTGACCTATTATGACTTAGAACAATCATTTCCAAGTGGGTAGTTTAAAACACTGTATCTCACTGCTTTAATTTTGATGTCTTTAAATTGCTTAAGCCATGATCTCAGTATTCACTTATGCTCACTTCTGATTTCCAAAATAATAAAACAAAATTTTCTTAAGGCTCCACAGGAAGGCTAGGTGAAATCTTGGGTATGTGGCTTAATGAAGAAGTAAGAGCTCCTGCTTGCAGTTAACTGGGAGTCAACCCAGGTGGTCTCTGTGAAATTCTCTTCTACCACTTCTGTTTATTTTCCTCCTCAGCCAGCAAATGAATAATAGCAGTATCTTGCATTTGCTTTATGATTTACCAAGTGCATTTATTTATCTTCTTCAACTATCTTTACAACAATTCTGTAAGATGCATGACATAAATGTCTCTCTTTTCCAGATAAGATTCAGAAAACTGCTTTCCCTCAATTTCTCAGTAATTAAGTGGTAAAGCCTGGAACAGGAGCTGTATTGTCCAAAGGCCTGTTGAAAGCTTTCCACTCGGCATACTGTCCCAAGGTACACCAACGGAAAGGGCAAAATTCACCAGTAAAGAAAAGGAAAGGAAAATAAGCCCCTGTCCCCACAGTACTAACCCCCCACCCCCACCCTCATGGGCTCTAAACTGCAACTAAAATTACCTTCTGGTAACCTCAATGCTACACCCGGCTGAGCCTGCCTGTTTGATTTCGATGAGCTTTAACAAAAGTGCCTATTATTTTTCAAGGTTTATCATGAATGTTGGTTTCTACAAAATTCTTAATTAACAAGTGTTGGAAAACACAACTCTCACTCGATTATCATAGGACGTAATACCAAGGGACTGACTCTTTCCTATTCCTTGTTTTTTTTCCAGTTGCAGGGATACCAGTCTGGACTGAATTTACTTCAACTCTATTCTAAGGCCAAGGTTCTAGAACATAGACACCAAGAGTGATTTCAGGGTAAACTTCAGGTCTGGGATTTTATCCTTCTGCCCTGGCCCCAGGGGTTAAACTCTGCACAGAAAAATTATCATGGATTATCATGGGAACTCAGTCTCCCCAGGTTCTCCCAGCCAAGCCAGGATCCAGCCACCCATTCAGTGACTATTTCAGCCTGTCTGCATTGTGCTGGGTGCTGAAGATACAATGAAGAACAAACCAGATGACTTTGTTCTTCTTTAGAGATGACATCTCGTGAGGGAGACAGACAGAAGGCAAGCAGACGCAGGTATCATGGGTCCTGAGTGCTACAAGGAAATTCCCAGGGACGCTACTGCAGCCCAGTGAAGGTACCTTCTCTGGGGAGGGTGGGCAGGCAGGGACTCCCTGGAGAGGGTGTCAGTGACAGCCATGCCATCAGTGAGCATTCCTTACCTGGCCCACGCTTGCCTCATTTCACATTCTTTCCTCAGTGGCTGGCTGCCGAACAGGTCAAAAGTCAAACAGTCTGTGGTAGGGATGGTACCGGGCATGCTAAATATGTCTGCTTTAGAAATCAGTTTAAAGGGGTATTTTTGTTTAAAATAAAATCAACATATAAGAGCCAGAAACTCCAGTTGGTACAAAAATGGCCTCTTTATATCCCATCAAGGAATCATTTCTCTAAGATGACAAGAGGTATATTGCCAATAAATCCACAATTCTGTTTCCAATTAATGCAAACTTATAATATTCCAAGCTGTTATTAGATTTCAATTAATAACCTGTGATGCCTCATTAATGCAAATATGCTCCTACTGGTGCTAAACCTTCATTAGTGAAACAGGTCCAATGACATGAATGCTTCATATGATAATGGAACTATGATTAAAAGGCACAATTAATCATTTTCTGCTACCAAATGAGCTCTATGACAGTTTACTTATGCCTATATGAAACATTTGCTTCTTGCAAAAAGCCAATTTATATTTAAACTATTCAATAGCAAAAAGAAAAGCTGAAACATCACACTGAAAAAAATCTCTAATAGTGGAAGAGAATTCCAGAAACAAGTTAGCTTCTTCTAGAATGAGAAAGGCCACGAGGTGATACCATTCTCTGTTTCATGTGATATGTTGTGTGAAAGGATGAAGTGCAAAGCTACAAACCGCAGTCACACAGCTGAGTGACGGGACTCCAGTCCTCTTATCTGTGTACTTTCCCATTTCCTGGACTCTGAGTTGCTCCACCTGCAGATTCATGCCAGCCACAGACCCTGAGCACGGCATGGCAAGGGCCGGAGAAGCACAGCCCCACCACGCCCGCCTCTCCACCTGTGCCCCCACCACACCTCCACCTTACCACACACACCCCCACCTCACCACACCCCCCCACCTCCCCCACTATGCCCTACCTACCTAAAACACCCCCACCAGGCCCCACCTCCCCTGCAATGCCCCCACCTCCCCCACTACACCCTACCTACCTAAAACACCCCCACCACACCCCCACGTCCCCTGCTACACCCCACCTCCCCCACCACACAGTGCTCCACCGCGCTGAGCACTGAAATCACATGAAACCAAAATGCCTAGAATGGTCTCTGTTAACTACTTCCTGCCCAGCATTCTTACCCAGTTCCGACACTAATATCGTTTTTCTTTTGCAGAACCCTCTCTTCTATCTGTGTGGTCCTGGTTAGGTGGTCAAACACAACTCTTCCCTCAGGTAGGCAGAGGGGAGGGTCATGAGACAGGCTGGATTATCAGAATACCCCAGTGTTTAGCAAAGTGACTGATCCAGATGTAAGTTTCTGAACCCAGCAGTCTCTTGGGTATTTCCTGGGCTTCCTTAGCCTCTAATAAAGAATACCATTGGGGCTCCATGTTTTAGCTTTAGTTTGTTATTTACAATTTTTATAGAATCCCAGAAATGAAATGTAGGCAATTTAATAGACCCACCTGTCTCATCCCAACCATCAACCAGATAGTCTATCCCACTCTTATTCTCCCTCTGTCATCCCCAGTGTCATTTATTGCCAAGAGACATAAAGTGTGCAAAAGCCATGCATTTCTCCCTCTTAAGTAAATAGTAGCTGTAAAAATCTATTGAGGTTTCTTCTTAATTGTTGCTTAGTAACCATCACAAGATTAGAAGTATTTTCTAGCTTAAAAAATAACACTATAAGAAAGATCATGTACATATTCAAAATTAAGAAATTGTCTTACAATGGACATTAGACACACAATCCTAAACAATTAAAATAAAAGCTTTAGGGACTCCATTACAATAGTGTCCATTCTTCCTCAAAGTTTTCTACAATAATGGACAGTTTCTGACTCTATCCCCTTGGCAATAAGAGTAATACTGGGTGTTAATGTGCACCAATATGCAAGAAAAATTATACTTTTCATATAGAATTATATGAGATGTATATGATATAAGCATTAGATACAGCACTTATGATAAAAATCTCCGTACTTAAATAGCTGGGCCTTATTAAGAAATAGATATTGATTTATAAGATATACATGATGTAGTAGTGGCTTCAATGCATGTGCCAAGAGGATAGTGGGTATGGGGTGCTGAAGCTCTGGGCTGGGGATTACAAGGCTGAGACACTTGACAGGAAAGAACACAGTGGATGATTAGTTATGCCTGCCGAGGGTGCAGCCTCTGAAGTGGTAGGAGGCACACTAGGAGTCTCTTTATCCCTTGAAGTGTGGAGAAATCTGGTTGCTCTGCCAGTAGCTGCTTGACCCTTTGTGAAGTTGCAATTCTCTGGGTCCCAGTCTACTCATCTTTAAAATAAGGGTTTTGGTTGGATGACCTCTCAAGTCCCTTCAGTTTGAACTTCCTGTGATATTCTGAGAAAATAACAACAAGAGTCCTGTGATCAGCAGCCGGAGCAGTCGGGGGTGTGGACAGCTAACCGCAGGCAGCACAGTGAGGCCACATGTGACAGCTCCGAGGACAGGGGACAGAGGGAGGCCAGCCTCCACCGAGCGATTCCACAGTGACCCTGACCTGGTGAATGAGGCCTAAAGCACAACACTACCCCTTGAATAAACAGTCCACCACCTTCCCACATAAATATTGTCAAAAATTCTTCACAGAATTATTTTGCCAATGCACTTAAATGTCCATGGTTAAAAAACAAAACCAAAAACAGAGAAGTTTCCTTACATACAGCTTTTCAGACATGTCTGCACCTCGTCTATGGAAATGTGCAGGAGTCTTAGCTGGGATGTTTTCAGCTATAGCTGAAAGTTTCAGCTACCTAGACAGTCACTGTCTCAGAAAACAGGAAGTGCAGAGATCAGGCAGGCTCGGACTCACAATGCCATTGGAGGCCCCAGAGCTTGTGAGCGCTTGGCTCTACAGACCCGGTGAAAGCTTTGTCCTAAGCCAAGTTCCCCACGTGGTGTTTTCTATGATCAGAAGGCTGCCAAGAGCAACAGGTGCACTGAGCTTCCTTGTGCAGTTCCTGAAAAGGACTAGCTTTTTCTTCTTAGCAGCACAGGCAAGGTTCAGAGCAGCTCATCTTTGAATCAGTATCTGCCAAAGTTGATAGAATTACCCTGACTGGGGAAGGAGGGAGAGAGGGAGAAAAGGAGGTAGAAAGAGGAGGAGAGAGAGAGAAGGAGAGAAAGGGTCCCATCTGGACATAAGTCTGACGCTTACAGTGAGGCCTCTGTGTTAGAAGCTGGCCTGGCACTCACAGCTAGACCACGGTGTCCTCCTGCTGGACATAGTCAGTGTCACAGAACACCAGCAACTTGGGAAATGCCACTCAGTCAGATCAAGATAAAGACAGGACCACGTGATGGTTTTGTCTAGGCATAGACAAAAGCAATGTAACTGTACAATCCAGAAAATACTGAACCTCCTCCTCCTTTGGCTAATGTGGGTGACCACTGCTTCTCCATGAATTACAGTGTTAGCCTCACTCTGGTCCGCCTACCCCGTAGAGCAGATAGATATACTGAGACACCCAACTGTAGAATTGTGACAGCTCCCTAGCCAGCATGAAACTTCCTTCCCTGGGTGCTCCACGAATCACCAAACCAAAGTCCAAATCCTTTCTACGCACTCTTTCCTAGATACCCCTGGGTTCTCCCTCCTGCAATGAATAACAAAACGAACTTGTTCAACCCCAGTGTGTTTCTGGTGGTCTCTAGCTGGAGGGCATCAATATTGCTTTCTAAATAAGGTTCGCTAACTTTTTTTCTTGTTTATTTTCGTCCCACAAGTTTCTTTAGACACTTTTTCTTCCTTATTGTCCCCAACCCACAAAAAGTTAATACCACGAATGTGCTCAATATCAGCTTATGTACCACATACACATCTATGCTTTATAAATACAAAGAGTAAGATTCCCCCCAGTGTGCACGTGTGCACACACACACACACAATTTATCACATGGTTTAGATAAATTATGTAAGGGAAGAAAAGATGTTGGAGACTCCACTATGGTGTTTAAAAAAAAAACCCATATACTTCTTAGCAACACACCTTTTAACACTGTAATAAAACAGTTAATATATTTTAGAGCTTTCCATATAACAGGCACTGCTCTTATGCAGTGCATTGGTTTTTTTGCATCACTTTATCCCTCCAAAAACTTTTGTGTGATTGGTACTAGACTTATCCTCAGTTCAAAGTTGAGGAAACTGAAGCACAAATCAGTTAAGTATCATGCCCAAGGTCACGGGATTCATAAACAGCAGAGACACTTCAAGACTGGACCTCAGAGCCAAGAGGTTATACGCTTAACCTTGAGAATAGGCTGTCTCACACTCAACCACAGTACTTGATAAACACAAGAACAGATAAGCAAATACATGTTGTGATTTTCATGACAGTACTTCTGAACATTTATGAACAAGGCAGTAAAAAATTATGAACATAGGGTAAGACCTAAAAATAGGATGTCTGTTAAATATAAAAGCATTTTGGTGGAAACATCTCAGGGAAATTTTTTGCATTGTTTTGCACAATTGCCAAATGTTTCAGAAAACTAATCTCATTCTTAGTGTGTATCTGCTTCACTAGAAATATGCCCTGGTTGACAAAAGGAGCAAGAGAATTCACCAAGGAGGAGCAGGATACACATTCTTCTCAAGTATACATGGATCACATACTAGGCCACAAAAAGAGCCTCAATAATTAAAAAAGATTGAATTTGTGTCAAGCATCTTTTCAGACCACAATAGTATGAAACTACAAAGAAATTACACAAAGAAAACAAAAAATCCTACAAACACATGGAAACTAAACAACATGCTTCTAAATAATCACTGGATCAGTGACCATGTTGAAATAGAGATCAAGCAATATATGGAGATGAATGGAAACAACTCAACAGCCCAAAAATCTGTGGGATGCAGCAAAGGCAGTTCTGAGAGAAAAGTACATAGCAATACAGGTTTTCCTCAAGAAACAAGAACAATCCCAAATCAGTAGTCTAAGCTCACAGTTACAGAAACTAGGAAAAGAAGAACAAATGAAGCCCAAAATCAGTAGAAGGAGGGACATAATAAAGATCAAAGCAGAAATAAAATTGAGAAGAATAAAACAATAGAAAGAATCAATGAAACCAGGAGCTGGTTCTTTGAGAAAATAAATAAAATAGATTAACCCCTAGCCAGACTTACCAAGAAAAACAGACTGTACACACATAAACAGAATCAGAAATGAAAAAGGAATAATCGTAACGGACACCACAGAAATACAAATAATTATTAGAGAATATTATGAAAAAAATTATATGCCAATAAATTGGACAACCTAGAAAAAATGTACAACTTTCTAGAAAAATACAACCTTCCAAGACTGACCCAGGAAGAAACAGAATATTTGAACAGACCAGTTACCAGCAATGAAATTGAACTGGTAACCCAAAAACTCACTAAGAACAAAAGTCCTGACACAGATGGCTTCATGGCAGAATTTTATCAAACATTTAAAGAAGAGATAATATACAATCTTCTTAAGGTATTCCAAATAGAAGAGGAGGGAATACTTCCAAACTCATTCTATGAGGCCAACATCACTCTATTACTAAAACCAGGCAAAGACACCACAAAAAAAGAAAATTATACACCAGTATCCCTGATGAACACAGATGCAAAAGGCCTCAACAAAATATTAGCAAACCAAATTCAAAAATACATCAAAAAGATCATCTATCATGACTAAGTGGGATTTATTCCAGAGATGCAAGGATGGCACAATATTCATAAATCAATCAGTATCATACATCATATCAACAAAAAGGACAAAAATCACATAATCATCTCAATAGATGCTGAAAAAGCATTTGACAAAGTTCAAAATCCATTCATGATAAAAACTCTCAACAAAATGCGTATAGAGGGCAAGTAACTCAACATAATAAAGGAGTATATAACAAACCCACAGCTAACATCATACTTAATAGCGAAAAGTTGAAAGCTTTTCCTCTAACATCAGGAACAAGACAAGGATACCCACTCTCACCACTTTTATTCCACAGTACTGGAGGTCCTAGCCACAGCAGTCAGAAACAAAGAGAGATAAAAGGTATCCAGATTAGTAAGGAAGAAGGTAAACTGTCACTGTTTGCAGATGACATATTGACATAAAAAAAACCTTAAGAATCCACCCCCAAACTACTAGAACTAATAAGTGAATTCAGCAAAGGTGCAAGATAGAAAATTAATACACAGAAATCTGTTGCATTCCTATATACTAATGATGAGCTAAGAGAAAGAGAAATCAGGAGAACAATTCCATTCACAATTGCATCAAAAAGAATAAAATACCTAGGAATAAATCTAACCAAGGAGGTGAAAGACCTATACCCTGAAAACTACAAGACACTCATGAGAGAAATTAAAGAAGATACCAATAAATGGAAATATATTCCATGCTCATGGATAGGAAGAATTAACATTGTCAAAATGGCCATCTTGCCTATAGCCACCTACAGATTCAATGCAATCCCAATCAAAACACAAACAGCATTCTTTGATGAACTAGAACAAATAGTTCTAAAATTCATATGGAACTACAAAAGACTCCAAATAGCCAAAGCAATCCTGAGAAAGAAGAACAAAGCTGGGGGGAATATGCTCCCCAACTTCAAGCTCTACTACAAAGCAATAGTAATCAAAACAATTTGGTACTGGCACAAGAACAGACCCATAGACCAATGGAACAGAATAGAGAGCCCAGATATAAACCCACATGTATATGGTCAATTAATGTATGATAAAAGATCCATGAATATACAATGGGGAAAAGACAGCCTTTTCAACAACTGATGTTAGCAAAACTAAACAACTACATATAAGAGAATGAAACGGGATTGTTGTCTACATCCATACATAAAAGTAAACTTGAAATGGATCAAAGACCTGAATATAAGTCATGAAATCACAAAACTCTTAGAAGAAAACATAGGCAAAAATCTCTTGAATACAAACATGAGCAACTTTTTCCTGAAGACATCTCCTCAGGCAAGGGAAACAAAATTAAAAATGAACAGGTGGGACTATATCAAACTAAAAAGCTTCTGTACGGCAAAGGACACCATCAGCATAACAAAAGTCATCCTACAGTATGGGAGAATATATTTGTAAATGACTTAACCAATAAGGGGTTAACACCCAAAACATATAAAGAACTCAGACACCTCAACACCGAAAAAGCAAGTAATCTGATTAAAAAATGGGCAGAGGACCTGAAAAGACACTTCTCCAAAGAAGAAATACAAATGGCCAAGAGGCACATGAAAAGATGCTCCACATCGCTCATCATCAGAGAAATGCAAATTAAAACCACAATGAGATATCATCTCATACCTGTTAGGATGGCTAACATCCAAAAGACAAGAAACAACAAATGCTGGTGAGGAGGCAGAGAAAGGGGGACAAACCCTCCTACACTGTTGGGGGGAATGTAAATTGGCTCAACAGTTGTAGAAATCAATACGGCAGCTCCTCAGAAAACTAAAAATAGAAATTCCATTTGACTCAGTAATTCCACTCCTAGGAATTTACCCAAAAAAATCAAGATCTCTGATTCAAAAAGACATGTGCACCCCTCTGCTAACAGCTGCACTATTTGCAATAGCCAAGATACAGAAGCAACCTAAGTGTCCATCAATGGATGAATGGATAAAGATGTGGTACATATACACAATGTGTATTATTCAGCCATAAAAAGAAAAGACATTTGCAACAACATGGATGGATTTAGAGTTTATTATGCTCAGTGAAATTGGCCAGGCAGAAAGAGACAAGTACCAAATGATTTCATTCATTTGTGGAGAATAAAAATAAATCAAAGCAGAAGGAACAGAACAGCAGTGGAGTTACAGACACTGAGAAGGGACAAGTGGTTACGAAAAGGGAGGGGTTGGAGGGTGGGTGGGGAGGGACAAGGGGATTAAGGGACACCGTAATTCACAGTCACAATACAGGTAGGTCACAGGGATGGTAGTAAAGCACAGAGAATACAGTGAATGACCCTATAATGTCTTATTATGTGATGGACAGTGACCACACTGGAGGGGGTGAGGACTTGATAATATGGGTAGAAGTTGAACCACTGTGTGGTGTATTAGAAATCATCGTGGGATTATATATCAATGATACTGTAATTAAAAAAAAAGAAAAGGAGGGAGGGAGGGAGAAAAGGTTAGGTGGAATTTTTTTCCCTAAAAATTAGGAATTAAAAAGTGACAATGACATCATATGACTACCAGGGATGGTAAAGCCCTGCTTCCCCACCCTGGCCGTCAGGGGTCACTGTACCCAGCATTGCTGCCATGCATGACAAAGCCAAGGCCTCCTTTCCTGTCCTCCCCACGTGTCACCACGTTTTCTATATCTTCAGAGCTGGCTTCTCATGGAAGAAACCAGATTCACATTCTTCGTCTTTTTGTTTCCAACACTGCCAGAGAACTCAAGATCCTTAAAAAAAAAAAAAGGGAGGTCAATGGATCACCTCCCAGGGTTTCTGCTCAAGTTATAGCCTCTAGTTAAGCTGATTTTGCACAATCGGGTAGAGAAGGAAAATGGCGTTTGTGCGGAGCATCTGCTGTTTTGTTAAAAATGTGGTTAAAGACATTAGCAAAAGTGACATTACCAGCTGTTCTAATGTCAAGCAGCTTAGCTAAACTGTTTTTTATCAAATGACAACATATGACACCCAAATCAATTCCAAACCAATAACACATTGTTACTTGTAAAACAGAGTGAATGAGAGTGAGAGCAAGAGCCGTTAATTAAAATACAAATTCAAATTTCTACTGGAGTAGGGACAACGAACAGGGTACACTGATAATTCTCACAAGAATTTTTACCTCTATTTTAAACAAAACAAAAGACCATCATCCATTCTACATTCACAGAAACGCATGTCCTTTCTAACGTGCTTGCAATGACAAAAAGATACAACAGTGAGTTTCTGGCTGGTTAAATTCTAACTTGGCTTCCGCCCTTGAGCCACATACATCCTAAGGAATGTGACAATCAGGAGAGACTGTCTTGTGTGGCTATGTTTAGCTCCTCTATTTTTATCTGCCCATCATTTTTAATTATTGGGCCATTAAAAGGTGGCAGATCAGTGGTATTGCCAACTGTGTTGTCCTTATGGCTGGAAAGTCTGTGGCAGGTGACACAGTGAACATCCTCCCCATATTCATCACAGCGCTTGTAAAAGCAAAACTGCCTGCCACAGTCATGGCCACTCCTGAATAAATGTTTAATTATTTTGCCCAGGACCACGTAGGACCTGTGTTGTGTCCGGTGCTTGAAGTCTGTGGGCATTTCATACGCACAATTATTAGCAATGCATTCTCAGATGCCGAGGCCTGAGCTGAGAGCTGCTTCCGTAAGCACTGCCATGGCTTAGGCAACAGGAAAGACAACACTTCCAAGGGCATCATTCCTCCTGGAAGAAGAACAAAAGGGCATGCTTTGGGGAAGGGAAGCTTGCCAGCAACAGACGGGGCACGGCGCGTGGAGAGAGCTCCAAGACAGGTAACTCAGGAAGGACCTCCACTTGGGGAAAACCAGGCCAGAACCAACAGCAGAGGCCGAAATAAGCAAACAGCTGTGCGCACCTATTTCTACTAAATAGAAAGAAGACAGGGCTGAAAATCACAGTCGGCATATGGAGACACACAAAGAGGGAGCACCTGGGAAAATCAGTGTGCATCGGGCCCGGTCACCCCTGCTTCCCCGCGGATGTCACTGTGTTAGTCCAGGGGGGTAGACATTCATTCATCCCTTCAGTCGGCACACACGGGATGCACATCTCTGCTGAGAAGGAAGTAAAGGCCACACTGACAGCAAGCAGGATGTAAGCTTGGTGTTGGAAAGAACTTTGAACAGCAAAGCTTCAAACGAGCAAATTTCCACAGGGCAAGCATTCGGAGGAGGATACGGAAGAGTAAGAGGCCCTAAGAAAGGGCGAGAGCCCAGCTCTGTGAAGACACAGAAGGAGGGGCAGAACGACCTCTTCAAGCTCATGCAAACCCAGAGAAGAAAAGCTTACATGAAGGCACTGGATTTTAAATTTCCAATTGAAGAAATATCATGTGCACTATTTTTTTTAATTGGTTCATTGCTTTCTAGTAGTTTCCAGGTAGATCTCTGAATTTTACTTTTGAAACTAATTCTTACACTTTCTACAGCCACCTATCTGATTAAATCCTCTATGACTTGGGGGAGAGAATTTGGACCACACATCAGAAGCAGTGGTCAGTGATGAATATTCACATTTGCCGATTTAATCCTGAATTCATCTATTCACTCATTCATTTAACCAATTGGAGCTTGCAGTTCAGACTCAGTTTCCCTAAATATTTAAAAACTAGAATGACTATGGGATTCCTGGGAATGGGGAACCTGCTTACCCTCCCTGACAGCGCTAAGTTGTTGAGCTCTATAGCTGTCACATGCCCTGCTGCAGGGCACAGATACGATTTGATTTTGCCCTAACACTAAATTTATGAGATGTGCTTCATATGCCCCCTCTGTATCTATGGGGAATTTTCTAAAAGAAATCGCAATCAGTATGTCAGGATGGGAACCCAGGAATGCCTCAGAGCCAGGGCCATGAGCCAGTATGCTGTATTCTTCCCTATAGATTTCTAAACCATACTTCACAAGTAAATCCCTAAACTCGAATGTCCTCCTGTGGCTTCCCTAGGTCCTGGGAGACCTGAATTATGTTGGGGCTTTTCAACTAAGGTAAATATTTCACCCTTAAGACCCAGTAACGTCTTTCCTATGAGGGAAGGACTTGAGTTCACAACCACCTATCCATAGGGCAGGGCCCAGAGTGCTAAAAAGAAAACAAACAAACACTGTAATAAAGCGAATTCCAGTTTCTTATGCAGTTCCCTTGGTTTTGGCTGAGATCCTGTGGCTGGGTCAGGACTGAAGACAAGAGTGGAAAGTCCTGCAGGAGACACAGTACAGGCACTGTCTCCTGCTCCTCACGTTGGCTCTGCAAGGTGAGCATTATCCTCCTGACATGGAGGCCTGGGCAGGCCCAGCTGCATGGGAACAAAGCTGGGACTCAGACCCAGATGCATCAAGTTCCAAAATGTGTGCTCTTTTCTGTGACAAGTCCTACAACGTCACCTCCGAAGGTAGATGGGTATCTGCCTTTGCCCACCAGAGTTCCTAAACTCACCTTAGATCTCATCCCATGTTAGAAGCCTTCAGGACCTTCAGGGGCCTAAAGGGAGCTCTCCCCCGTGCACATGCCAGTTGGCTCTCTCCATGTCCACTATTCCCCAGCCACGGTGGCATCTTTCAGTTCCTCTAAGACCTCTGTCCCCTCCGTGTGCATGTGTCTCCTGTCTAGGACTCCTCCCTACCTGTCGGCACCACCTCAGTTCCTCCTGCCCATCCTTCCCAACTCCCTCAAGGGAGCCTCCTTGCCGGGCCGGGCTAGGCCAGTTCCCACCCTCCTGAGCCTAACCTCCCAGCCTAAGCAAGACTGCCATCTGGGGCCAGGTAATTCATTGGTGTGGAGTCTAGCCTGGGCACTGAAGGATGTTAGCCACATCGACCAGATCCTAGAAGCATCCACCTCTCCACCCAAGGACATCTCCAAAACATCACCAAATGACCTGGAAGGTGAAGTCATTCCTGGCAGAGACTCACTGGGGTATAGCCATTGGAAATGCCTTCCTTACCTTCAGAGCGCTGGCCCTGGTGCATCAATCTGTGCGTGCATATGTATTATTTGATCATTTCACTCGTGAGCCCACGAAGCAGGGATGCTGTCGGCTCTGCTCGTCCTGAACACCCGGCTCTCAGGTGCAATGCCTGGCTCACAGCAGGATTCCAAGAGAAACAAACCCCTTTTGAATTTGTACCTACAAAGGGCTTAGTCAGATAGCACATATTTAAGTCAGTACCTAATGGGAGAATGATGAAGCTTCCGTGAACAAGAAAAATAACGCCACCGTAGGGGCTCTGGGAAGAGTAATTGCTGGGCAGGGTGGATGTTAACCAAACCACCAGCACGTCAGGAAAACGTCCTGCTTAAGGACAAGGACAGGGCTTTTTAACAGTGGTCCTAACAGCACACAAGGACACCAGTGTGACATCCCAGCACAACAGCAGTGGGGGTTCTAATTAAAAGACCATCCCATTATTTGGCAAGTCTTGCCACACAGCCACGGCACTGCTAGGATGCGGCACGTGGTGCCAGCCTGGAAATACACACCATAACCGGGCTTCTCTGCCCAGCTGCACCGGCCCATGTTTCCTGGACAGAAACTGGAAAATAATGTAACCTCAGCTGACAGGTTTATTAAGACACAGAAGACATTACAAAGGCCCTTTTGACATTATAATCTCTAACTCAGTCAGGGGGAGACACCGACTTGCCATTGTTATTGAAAGTAATTGGCCAAAAAAAAGGGAAGAGAGAGAGAGAGAACGTTCCTGTAAAGCTGTCAAGTTAATGATTTGGGCTACAGGTATGCTCCGTGGTCTTGACTCACTGCCTACTGGGGGCCTTGCCAGCACTGAGTTGGGGTCCTTCTGCCACCCCATTCGCACCCTGACTCTGGGGCAGTTGCTTCTAAAGCTACAAGGGGGCATGTAAGGCCAACTTCTGTCTTTGCCAAGCTTTCTTTTTGCCCAGGTACATTTTCATGCTGGTCCAGCTCTTCCAACGTCCCCTCTTGTTGGGTCCCATTGGCATGTCACACTGCAGTTTCCCAAGCAGACGGCCCAGATAAATAACAACCAAGTCGTGTAAAATGCTGCACAGCATTGCGGCACAGAAGCAAGTTTTATTCAGACTGAATCCCAGTCCTTAGGAAGTTTCGGCCAGTGATCCGAAAGCCAGATATAGGCATGAGTCAGGCGGATGATCTAAACGAGTTTAGTAAACCAGATGGGAGTAAAAGGGGGTGAGGAATGCTACAAAAGGCAGAGGTGGCAGATCGGGGGCTCAGTGTTACCAGGAAAAACCCCCTCTGCCAGAGAAGCTGGCGATGCTCAGGACCCGGGATGCGGCTCACCAGGCAGAGCACACAATCAAGTAGAACTGACTGAATGAATGAATTTCCAGGCCCTGGGCTCAACACAACACTTTTGGGTATTCACTGACTCACTGAGAGCCTCCCATCACTGGTGCCTTCAGTACCACTGCCATTTGGAAAGTGCTGAAGCTACTCACGAATTTAAAAATGGAAACAAAGGGTGAGTCTGAGCCACTGATGCATGGAGAGGACACCATTAATGTCACTTCCAGAAATGCAGAATTCATACAGCCCGTTGTCATAAGTGATTTTATTTCTACCTTGTTAGAGGCTGGCATGATTTAGAGTAGCTTGGGAGAGCAAAATATTTTGCAAGAGGCTTGGTAACCTGTCAGATCTACAAAATGAAGA
The DNA here is from genome assembly GCF_040802235.1 of Manis javanica. Taxonomy (NCBI): domain Eukaryota; kingdom Metazoa; phylum Chordata; class Mammalia; order Pholidota; family Manidae; genus Manis; species Manis javanica. Next base: position 8,825,392 of record NC_133158.1, read on the forward strand.
CTAAAGATATGAAATGACATTAAAATGATACCTATCTTTTTCGAAATAAGAAAAGAAAAGCACTCTCCTATCTCCTTTCTACTTAAAGAAAGTAACTCCTCCACCCCCACTTGGCATGCAAGAGAACTAAATTATGAGGATGTATGCACACTCAGAAACCACAAAATGTGTGCTACAGGTAGAAAACCCAAAGAGTCCAGAAGAATATAGCAGACACTGCTCCTCAGAGATCTCCTCGGTGAACAAGGTCAGGCGGGTAGGGGTGTGTGAGTGTGTGTGTGTGACATAAACAGGATACTACCAGACTACCCTTTTCCTGCAGTATCTTGGGCATCTTTCCATGTCCAGGAATATATATCCACTCTGTTCTTTTTATCTACTGCTCAGTAAAATGCACAATGTACTTTGCAAGTACAGAAAGTCACTTTATCTCAATACTCATCATGGAAATGCTACTGTAATGTGGGCTCTTATTTTTCCAATAAGATGATGCTTCAACAAATCAGCAGAATCAACAGAAGGGGCAGACACTGGTTTCTGTTACAAGGATCCAGTTTTACTTAATTTGGTTTAAAACATGATTTAGAAATACCTGAGCATGAGGTAATAAGGAGAGACACATCCCAGAGGGCTGTGAGGAGTGGCCAACGCATTTCTGAGGCAACATGTGCGAAATGAGTCACAAATCCATATGGTTCAGACAGATAGGTACAAGGTAAATACTTTCTATCAATTATATAAGAATTGAAAATATACTCATCTTCAGATGCTGTTTCAAGCTTTCAGTGACACTGTCCTCAGTGTAAATAAATATCAAACCCATGTTCCGTGCCTGCATGGGAAGCACTGGGTACGCCCTGCCCATGGCCTGTCTCACCGAATCCTCCTCACACCTGCCTGAGAGGAAGGTCGTATTGTCCCCAGGCAAAGATGCGAAGTTACACAGAGACTGGTAAACAGCAAAACTGAAATGGAGCAGTCAGCCTCCAGGGCCGGATTCTATGCTTTGCACATCTCTCTTAAAATGTCAGCAACTTAGGGACAGAAATAACGGTGAGGCCTTCATGTCTTGAGTTCTACCCCAACGTAAAGACAAAAATGGCATTTTTGTTTTATCTCCGCCTAATTAGCTTTCTGCTTTATTTGGGGGTGCTCAAGGCAGTGCCTCCCCAACCTACACGCATTGAAAAGGAAGAGCAGGACGGAAGGACCTTTGGAAACTGTTTGCACCTGTCTCCCAAGAGGCGGGAGGTCAGCCTTGTCAGCGTGGCCTGGAGCCCTGCCACTCAATGAGTCCTCGGTTGAGCCCAGTCGCTGCTCCTCCCATTCGCTGACCACATCCCTACACTGGGGGTCGGTCCTCCTGCCTGGGAAGCGCCCCCAGTCGCTCCTGTGGGAGAGCCCTCACTTCTGCTGGACTGCTGCTCAAATGACCCCATCCCTTCCTTTCTAAAAGCGCACCCACTCATCACTGCTGTCCCCAAAGTTGCTCTGTGTTATTTTTACCATTTATGAATATCAGTAGCACATTCATTCAAGTGTTTGGGGACTACCTCCTAGAAGCCCTATCGTATCCCCAGCCCCTGAAACCCACGACTATGGGCTTAACAGGTACATGCTGAATGACAGAATAAACCGTGTGCCACTCTGTGTAGTGCACCTCTTTGATGTGTTCTAGTAGACAATCTCCAATCAGTGTATCTCTGTGTGTACAAACATACATGTGTATACATAAAAATACATACATATGTACATTTTTGCCTTTGCTGTTTAGACTCTTATTACCAATAGATGAGACTCAGTAATGGCCAACAGGTAATCAGCCAGAATAAGCCACTTGAATGACAGGCACAGGACCCATAAGGGCACTTGGCCACTGCAGTAGTTGTGAAGAAGGCCAGGAAGTGATTGCCTTGTGAGGAACAATTTTGTGTCCTTTTGTGAATGAACTGTGCAGTCTTTATGAACTTCATGGAAAATCCATTTTTCTCCTGTCGCATATTACGCCATGAAACTGGAGAATGGGTCAGAGTCCAACTCTAGCTATTAACATTTATAGAAGTTTAAATTTGTCATCAAGTCTTTCTGAGCTGATCAGAAAGGAATTACTTTCTCATTTTGGTCCCAGAGGCTCCAAAAATTCCTACTCAGTACTCATTGATGTTCAGGTGGGGGCCCGAAAATAAACACTTGAAAGAATCCCGTTGAAAAAATGAATGAGTCAAAAGACTGGCAGGTTTCATCTCTCCAGAGAGGTATCTTCCACCCCTCATCTATGCCTGTTGGGCTGATACAATTAACCTAACACATGGAGCATATTTTACCCTTCATTTTCAAGTACGTTGTCTATTAACAGTTTGCATGAGCACTCTGATTATGCAAGACTCTCGTCGATGGATCCCTGCCAATACCAACCAGCAAGCTAATGGCCTGTGCTTGCCAGCTCCAAGGTGAAGGTCCACTCGGGCATATCTCCCCAGGACTCAAACAAAAGTCCCCTCTGCAAGTGATCTTAGAGCGGCAGATGTCTACTACCTTCCTGCACAAGGCTGTCCCAGCTCAGGGTGGGAGGATTGAGGGAGGAGGAAAGAAACTCTAATTCATAGTGGTTTAGAATACTGACTTCACTCCCAAGGAAAATAAAATAAAAAGGAAGAGCCTTGTTTTTGAAAGGTGAGATTGGGAACATTATCCTGCATTTCATCAATGTCAGCTTTTCTAGGCTGGGTGACAGTATATATCCTGTGACTTATCAATGGTACCACACAGTGCCGCTAAGAGGTTGAAGGTTATTTCTGTAACAATTGATATCCTTTCTGCCATGGCAGTCGAGTCTCTGCAGATTCTCCCTTTCTCCTCTGCTCTGGTGAGTCCTGTTCAAAGCTCCTGGGTAAAAGAACCACACACCCCAGCAGGCATCAAACCCTCCACACTGACTTGGCATCTGGGGCTGCATGGGGCTATTCACTGCCCACCTTCAAGCCTCTCCAGGAGCACATGAAACATGGCTGAAGGGTTCTTTGAATGCAGGGTAAATTTGCCTGGGTGACCTATATTATCTCTAGCTTCACTTCAGCCAAATAAGAAAACTGCTTTGGGTCAGCGTACTTCCTCAGCTAATGGAAAAAGTGCCCAAATGATGTGGACCAGATTCATGGGAAAACGTGCAGATCACACAGCACACGGCTACCCACCAATGTGTTTTCCACAGTAGTTACATCATTCTATATTTTCTACCAGCTATGTGGCAAAGGTCCCATTTTCTCTATACCCTCATGAACTTGTATTGTTATCTATTGTTTTCATTATAACCATCCTAGTGGGTTTTGATGTGCACTTCTCTAACGGCTAATTATGCTAAGCATCTTTTCATGTTTGTTCACCATTTGTGTATCTTCTTGGGAGAAATGTCTATTTTAAGTCCTTTGCCTATTTGGGTTGCTTGTCTTCCTACTTTCGTATTGTATATATTCTGGATACAAGACTCTTGTCAGATATGTGATTTGTGACTACTTTCTCTCATTATGTACGCTGTGTTTCACTTTCTTGATGGTGTCTTGTGAAGCATGAAAGTTTTTAATTGTAATAAAGTCCAATTTATCTACTTTTGTTTTTGATGAAGATTTCCCCCATTTTCCTGTAAAAGGTGCTTGATTTCAGCTGTAATATTTGAGTCACTGATCCATTTTGAGTTAATTTTTGCATGTGGCATCAGGCATAAAAGTCCACACTTTTAACCACTAACCTACTTGAATAAGCTTCTCCCAGACCTGAAGAAAAAGTTATCTTTTGAAAATGAAAATGGAAAAAAACGAAATTAGCTCTATGTAGAAGCAGCCTAGATCTGTATAAAAGTGCGAGAAACATTCTAGTTCCTTTTAGAAAGAAGTAGGAGCTCAGGGTTTATGCACTGGTGGTGAGGGTTATATGTGGTCAACAGATGCGTTTCATGTGGCCAGCAGTATGTGCGAATATTTTAGATTACTTGCTAATATAAAGTGAGAAATTTTCACATAAAGACACAGACTTCCTGCTTTCTTTTGGAATATTAGAAATTCTGGCCCCAGTTTGCTGGAGCTAAGGAGGAAGGAGGGCGCTCTGAACTCCTGGAGGAACAGTCTTCTCAGTTCGTTCTCGAGTCTGCAGGCCTACTTAATTAATTTGTGTCACCCAATAGGCCCCTGTCCACATTTGGGTTGCAGCCTCTACCTATAAAGAAAGTCAGATTATATAGCCTCATCAGTCTTATAGATCCCTGTCTGAAGAAAGACAGTCATAGCAAGAAAAATCAAACGGTCAAAGCTGGAGGCCTCTAAGGGTAGGCCCATGAGACAGTAAATGATGTAGGTGTACTGGGTTGGTAGCACTCCCCACTAGGAGTACTGCTCTGTTGTGCCCACCGAGAGCTTGTAACGAGGCTTTATTTGACCAATGACTCCTCCTCCACATCTCAGCACAGATGTTAATTCCTTCAGGATGCCCCCCGAATCCACCACACCTAGATTAAGCCGATCTCCTACATCCTACTGCAACATTGTTCCAGCACCAACTACATAATTTGCAGGGCCCAGTACAAAATGAAAATGTGGGGTCTCTTGCTCAAATTATTAAGAATCTGGAGACAGTGGCAGCAGGGCATTTAAGCCAAACCAGGGACCCTGAGCAGCTGCAGTTTGCAGGCCTGTGGAACAGACCTGCGTTCTTCTCCTTCACGGTACTCACTTCCCTTTACTGTCATTGCTTCTTCTCGCCTCTGAATCACCCCAGCAGAAAACACAGTGCCTGGCATATAGTAAACCCGAAGAAATATGAGTTGACTGACTGAATGTGAGGATGGGCATAAAGGATGATTAAATCACCATAAAATTCTGAGCTACTGTTGTAACATCCATTGTGAGCAGCTCTACAAATGCTCCTTCAAATTTTATCTTCTGTAACAATGACACTATGTCAACCTATCCACAGAGCCTAGCAATGTTAACACCACATGTTAATAAAATCCCAGTCTTTTCCCACAGAGCTAGATATGTATTAACATGAAGCTTTAGAATCTAGATAATCGGAGCACAGTACACTGAATGCCTACGGACTGAAATTATGCAAAGCTAAGCTAGACACGTTGCTGTAATGAACATAAATCTAATGTTACCTGAGTGCCTGAAGAGGAGAATATGAAATTTTGAGTAGGGTCAGCTTCCTGCTATAAGCCTGGAAATGATCACTGGGTTCTGAGTCTTTGCTATGGGGCACCTCAGTGTCTGATAGAATAACATAATTAGACATTAGCTCTCCTTAGTCATAATACCTTAGAAGTAGGAAGATGCAGGCAGGAGAGGGGAAAAGATAATGCTAAACAGAAAGACCAAATTACTTTTACTCATTAGTATGGCTCTTTGGAAGGTCTAAATAATAGTATTGGCAACATTACAAAGCACACCTCAAAAGAAAGAGGTCAAACAGCAAACACAAACTTAGCAGCTTATTTTACATAATCCACAAAGGATAATAAAGATAAGAAATGTACAGTTTTCCAGAGTCAACAGGGTGAAGCCTGTACCTCCTTAGGGCATCACTAAATGCTGAAAGGAGTTCTTCAAGCCTTGGATTTAAGGACATTAGTTAATAACATGAAAATATATTACACAGTGATAAAGGTAAATATATAGTAAGAATCAGAATACTTTAATACTGTAATATGGTGGTGTGTTAACCACTTTAGTAAAAGGGTTAAAGGACAAATGTATTAAAAATTACTCTATCTACAATGATATTAATAAATTCAGAATATAAAAAGAGGTAAATACTGACATCAAAAACATGAAAGGAAGAGAGAAAAGGGTAGAGTTTTTGCATACAATTGAAGTTAAGCTGTTACCAGGATAAAAGTAGACTGTTACATGTGTAAGATGTTTTATACAAGTTTCAAGGTAACAATGAAGCAAAGACCTATAGTAGATACACAAAAGATAAAAAGAAGGGAATGAACACGTATCACTAAGGAAAATTATCAATTCACAAAGGAAGACAGGAAGAGAGGAAGAAAGGAACAAGAAAATTACAAAAGAGGCAAAAAACAATAAGATGACATTAGTACAAAACAAAGTATAGTTAATGTAAGAAGATTAAGATCATACCAAGTGTCTCCTTCCACCACAATGGTATGAAATAAGAAATCAACAAGAGAAAACTTAGTTCTTAGAGGGAGGTTTATAGTGATAAATGCATATATTAAGATAATACAAAGATATTAAATAAACAACCTAACTTTACACCTCAAGGAACTGGAAAAAGATCAAATGATGCACTTAGCAGAAGGAAGGAAAAAACAAAGATCAGAACAAAAATAAATGAAATAGAGACCTGGACAACAATAGAAGGATCAAGGAAACTAAGAACTGATTTTTTAAAAATATAAACAAAATTGACATACTTTTCACTAGACTAAGAAAAAAAGAAGACTCAAACTCAGAAATGAAAGAAGAAACATTAAAATGAATCAAACAGAAATACAGACGATCATAAAAGACTACTATGACCAATTACATGGCAACAAACCAGAAAGCCTAGAATAAATGGATCAACTCCGAGAAACATACAACCCACCCAGACTGAATCACAAAGAAATAGAAATTGTGAGCAGATTGATAATAAGTCAGGAAACTGAGTCAGTAATCATGAAACCTCATAACAGAGCCAATCCCAGGACCAGATGGCTTCCCTGATGCATTCTACCAAATTCCAAGGAGACTTAATTACAATCCTTTACAAACTCTTCAAAAAGATTGAAGAGGAGGGACCACTCCCCAGCACATTCCACAAGGCCAGCATTATCCTGGTACCAAATCCAGAGAAGACACCGCAAGAAAGGAAACTACAGACCGATATCCGTGATGCATACAAATGCCAGGATCCTCAACAATATGCTAGCAAACCAAATTCAACAACACACTGCAAGTATCATCCACCATAAGCATGTGGGCTTTATCCCTGGAATACATCCGTGCGTCCCTGGAAGTCCCGCGGTGGCCTTCGATGTCAGGCCATACAAGCTGTTCTTCAGCAATGGGATCCCCTCATGACGACGGAATGCTTTCTCTCGTTCCTCCAACGGGGGGAAAGAGGTCCCGGAAAGGAAGTGGGGGTGCAGAGCAGGCAGTAAGGCAGGGAACCCACAGGAGAAGACCAGAAACAGGAAAGCGGAGGAAAAATAAAACAGGAAAAGGAACACAAAATGCTCACATGGAGAAGGGATGCTCCGAGGGAAAAAAAAAAATTATGAAAAATCAGAAGGGAGACAGCATGCCCGAGGAGGTCGCCAGGACCTTCGCAAACTTACGTGCAAAAGTCACAGATTATATTACAAATTATACCCATGCTGCCTAGGACCTAGAAATACTATACATAAAACTAAATACTTGATGTTAATTATAAAGAGGGGAGGGAGAAGTGGGTCAGGAGAATGATACAATAAGCCAAGGTCCAAACAAAACAAAGCTAGGCAAATGTGACCTAGAATTTGATGGCAGCAAGTTACTTAATGCAAAGAAAATGAAAATGCCAGACAAATGTACTAGCGCAGCCAGCTGAGGCGAAACTCAGCATACTGACACAAATACTGGCAACTCAGAGGAATTTCTTATAATCAGTTTCCCCCTAACACTGTGGCTTCAAATTAAAGAACAAAAGTAAACAAAACCTTAAGTATAAGCTACACTTCTGGCTGCAGCCCCTCCACATAGCAGTGGGTCAAAACAGAACAGGCTTACCAGGCAGGGAAAGAAGACAAATTCTCTCTTGCAACACACCACGGAGGAAGGTGTTTATTGAAAGTTCCAGCTTCAACACTGTTGTTCTGCACTTTGGGGTGAGGGATTTTTGAATCCCGTCCTAAGGTATTAAATTACTATTAGTGTGCATTCAACAGTGTCGGCTGAGATATAATTATGCCCAGACAAGTGATACTCTCCTCTCTCTTGGGTTCAGGTGAAGACTTCTCCATCAAGACTTTTTCCCCCTGAAAAGGATTCCCATGAAAATACTGTCATTTCCTGTACGTTGTCACAATCACATTTGGGTATGGTACTGGGTCAGAGCGGTGCATCTGACAGATGTGCAATTAAAATCCCCAAGAATCTGTAGCTGCTGGAAACTAGGCAGGATTAATATCACAGAGGAAGGTGCATGGTGAGATTCAGGGCAGAGGTCACAGCTATGGAAATGGAGGCCTAGCATCATTTTCATACCAACTTGCAGCCTTGGAGCACCCAACTTACATGTGACATGAACTGCCTCAGTGACCTTTTTTATAGAACAGTGAATCAAGGAATTTCTGCTAAGGAAAGTTTTAAGGGAATTGAGGAAGGATTCAGGACTAATTAGTACCTGACACATGGCTTGATTCTTTTATGTACATCACTCTGCTGAAGTCACCTGTTTTCATTCTAGAACTTCCCAAATGCATTAGCAGGGAAAAGCCATCACCAGTGTGCGGAAGCACAGATACATCAAGTCAGATTCACGCATTATTGCTGAATATTAAGTAACACTTCATTCACTAGTAAACCTTCTCACCACCCAGTCCCCCTACCACACACACATACACACACACACACACACACACAATCTATTCCTCAGAGTTCTTGCCCTACGAGATGTACCTTGAAGAAGGGCTTGCACAGATCAAATAAGGTAGGACAATTTCTAACAAACGCTAAATTCCCTTCCTGGATGTTTACCATGGCAGGAGCGTCTTAAAGTCTCTGACAAGCTCCCAGGTAAGGAAATTTGCTTTTGCTCTAAGCATTCATTCTCCCAAAGTGTTTGGAACAAAAGTGGCTTGGTACCGCTTTTCCTTTGTTCTCTCTATAAAATCCCAACTATCATTGTGTATCCAGAGTCCCATAAAATAGACTTCAGGAAATACTGAGACCCTGTGAAGCTAATTATACTATAAAGCTTTTAACACATAATAAGCATGCAAAAAGAGGAGACCAAAAGTTCTCAGAATTAGCTTTTCCTGGGCAGGACAACGAAGGAGAGAGAACCAGCACTTACTGCCATCTGCTGTGTGGCGCCATTCCATCAGGAGCTTTTCAAACTCAGTGAATCGTCACCCTGCTGTGGTATGTGTCGCTATGCTTTACCACGCATGAGACGAAACCCAAGTGCAGGAATAGCACACGGCTCCTCCAGTATCGCGCGGTCAAGGGCGGGCAGGGGTCTGAAGGCCTGTGCTCTGCTCCTGTATCACACACACGTAGTCTTTCCACCCTACGCAGATTTCTGTGAAATTAAACCATTTGGAAGTATTCATCCCATGTGACACCACAATAGTGCTAATGTTTTCCCTCTTTTCCACTGTCTGCTTACTATAGTGAAATTAAATCACTCAAATGGAAATTCAACTTGTTCTGTGACCTTGTCTTTGTTAGAATATGCCGAAGTTGACCAACATGAGACTTTTGGAGGACACGCCATTTTTTAAAGAACAGGGCCTTTCTGCCAAGACAGAGAGCTCTTTGAAGGTTAAAATACGTAGCTGCAGAACTTTCGATATAGGGTTGTAGTACAGTTTTCTTTGGTGGAAAGAAATGGGCAACCGATCTCTTTAGATTGAAGAAACCCAGTGCCAGGCAAACAGGCAAGCTAGAACCAGAGTCTAGCACACTAAGAAAACCCAAGCCATCTTTCATCTCTTCCTGACATTTAATCACTCTGCACCAGTTTCCTGTTTTCCTTGGTACATGAAAAGCAACAGCTTCCAGTAACTCACCAGTAAATCTCCCTCCCTATTCATGCGACCAAGTATGTTCAAGATGGAATCCGAGGCACAGTTCGGCCTTTGGTGCAAGTCTTCCACCACATGCCCGTGGCCGGGGGAGATCTCACAATAGTTACTCATGTGGATCGGGGTAAAGCCACTTCCAGAGAGGGATGGGGTGCTGTTGAGGCAGCCACACTCCACACACTTGCCAAGAGGCACACGGAGCCCTTCAATAGCAAATGCACAGATGACATTCAAGTGGTTTCTAACTAGGAAGACTGGGGGAGGCGGGAATGAGTCAAGTTTTATATAAAAAGTAGAAAAATCTACTATGCTCTTGCAATAAATATAACCCAACTTGTGCTTATGCTGAAGTTATAAAAAGGAGGAAGGGAAAACTTTTCACACCTGCAGCAGAATCATTAAAACATGACAGAATGGTTTGGGCTTGTCAGAATTAAGAGTCACCTGCTGTGCCACATTTCACCCTCATCCCAATCTCAGTCCTTGACTAAAATTAAGAGGAAGCAGGGGGAATTTTCACTGAGACAAAATCAAGCACACACTGGGTCTACCAAAGGCTATTCTACTATTCTGCAAGAAAAATTCTGAAGTACTCTTCCTAGCAGCTTCTTTACTTTTTTTTTCATGATTTCAACTCCTTTTTTGTCTTAGGCATTCAGAATAATGTATATTTTCTGTTTTAATTCTGTTAGGAAAACAAGGCATATGATTTAAAATGAGGTCATTTCTCACTTAGTATTGATGCCCTTTCAGAAAAATGAATGAGCATGTATTTTTCAGAACCTAAATAAAAGACCAAAGATAGATTCTGGAATTCAAATAGGCCTCCAGGTAGACCAAGCAAAAGTTTCATAATCTCTTCTTAAATTACTAGATGGCAAGATTAAATATAGAGAAACAAGTACCCTGGTATTGCTTAATATATACTGCATTTACGAAATTTAAAGTAATCTACATATTTTGAACAAACTAAGCATATAGTTTTGATGGTTTGCATTTTATTTCCTATTTTCACATATGATTTAGGAAGAAAAATAAGCCTCTTTAAACTACCATGAATTATACTGCCACATTGCCGATGTTCCTTACCGAGCATCTATGTGAAACACAAAATAAAGAGCTCTATGAAGATTATGATTAATCTCTACAATGATTCTACAGAGTACAGATAATTATTTTCATCTTAAAGATGGAGAATGCCTAGAGGCAAGAGGCTGGGGTCCAAATCCCACTCTCAAACCAGTACCATCCCTGGAGTTATTTAAAGAAAAGAACAGAGTTTAGAGTATTGGTGAAAACATAGTAATAAGTATAAAGCTTCTTTGTAATAATGAGAATTGAACCTTGATACAGTTATGGTTTGGTCTCACATTAACAAGTTGAAATGCTCCAAAGCATTTCCTCAGCACATACTGACTTTAACTTGTTTCCCTAGCTCTTTACAGCCTATAAAGATTACCATGTGATCTCATTCTGACAGCTAGAGCCTTCATATTTTAATTAGTATTTATTAACTCATTCTATATCTCACTCCAACTGGAATTTGAACTGTTTTCTATCCTTGATGCATGGATTTTCATTGTTTTCTAGGTGCTGTTATTTACCTCTCATGTCTCAGTCTGAGCAACCCTACATGTCCATGCTGCAGCCCTCCTGTATCTACATATAAGGCAACACAAAATCCCCAGTGAAAAAGAATGTTTGGTTGAGTTGGGTTTCTCCAAGTTTCTAAGGTGGCCTCATCTGGGTCTCACAATACAAGCAAAGACAAGGATTCATGCTGCCGGGTCTGTGGGCACCTGCTAGCACCTCTAACCAGTGACAGACATGTCAGCAGATTGCTCTAGTTCATATTCAGCTGCACCTAATTACAACAGGCAAAATCTTGGTTGGCTTTCTTAAAACTTGCTCAGGAGAGTCATTAGGTCCTACTTTTTTTTTATTCATTTTTTATGAATGTGGGTGTGAGGAAGGGAGATAAAAAGCAGAAGATCAAAATCAAAGAAAATGTTGACCAGGGTTTTTCTCTTTCAAAAGAGATCCTATCAATGACAATTTTTCTTCCCATTTTAGGGAAAAAAGGAAGTAGTTCTGTCTCTCTCACAGCCTCTCACATGAAGTATCACCTTTAACACAGCCAGGTGAAAAGTAAGATACAAGAAAATTGGGGGAGGAGTGTATTTTGGAGGTGTTTTGTTGTGTTTGGGGTCAACACCATCACTAACAACTTTGACTAATTTTGTCCCTCCACCAAATCAGACACACCAACGCTCGCCGTGGACCTGACCAGAGCAATTCCCCTGGGAACTCAGCATTGGTCACATCCAAGGCTCAAGTGCCCCATGTCACGTTTTTTTCAAAACCTCATAACATCTAAGTTGCAAAACAACTGATGAAAACAATGCTAGCACTCCCCTGCCTCACCAACACTGCTTCAAAACCAAGTCCACCTCTGTCCAATCACTTTTATCAGAAGAAAACCTTTCCTTCTAGACCTCAGACCCTGATCCTAATAAACTGTTTTCAAAATTTTTTCAAACAAACTTTTAACTTTAGAATAATTTTAAACCTACAAAAAATGTGTGAAGATAGCACAGTTTCCAATGATCTATTTTTATGTAGTTTCCACTATTGTTAACATCTTATATTTGTATGGTGGAATTGTCACAGCTACTGAACTACCGCTGGTACATTATTATTAACTAAAATCTATACTTTATTCAGAGTTCCTTAGCTTTTAACTTGATGCCCTTTTCTGTTCCAGGATCCAATGCAGGAAACCACACATTTAGTGCTGACTTGTACGTCTCCTACGGCATCTGGTGGCTGTGACAGTTTGACTTTCCTTGTTTCTGATGGCCTTAAAGGTTCTGAAGGCGGTACAGGTTCTGAGGCCAGGTGTTTCGTACAATGTATTCCTCAACTGTGATCTGTCTGATGACTTTCTCATGATTAGACTAGGGTTATGGTGTTCTGGGAGGAAGACCACGGAGGCAGAATGCTGTATTCATCACTTCATCACCAAGGGTACAAACTGCAACATGGCCCACGACTGAGGGTAATCATGATCATCTGACTTAGGTCGTGTCCTTTAGGTTTCTTTGCTCTAAACTTATTCCTTTCCCCTCTTTCCAACTGTTCTCTTTGGACAATCACAATATGTGTAACCCATACTTGAGGGGCGGGGAGTTAGGTTCCACTTCACTGAAGGCTGAATATCTACATAAATGATCTAGAATTCTTCTGTACAGATCTCCCATGCTCTCCCACTTGTTCATTCAATCATCTACTTATGTATCTATTTATAGATCATTATTTTTACACTTTGGGTTATAATCCAAAACTACCTTATTTTATTGCTCAAAATGATCCACCTTTGGCTACTGGAGCTCTTCCAGACAGTTCCTGTGTTCCTTTGACATGCCCCAATTATTGTGGATTTATTTCGTTTGTTGAATACTTTCTCACTTCTTGGCATTATAAAATGATCTAAGGCTTATCTTTTGTATTTCTTGCCACTGTCCTAGAAGGAGACATTTTTTTTTTCAAGGAGCTCTGGTTCCTTTTATTGGAAAATGGCATTAAAAAAAAATCAAGAACTGGGAGTTGGGTCTACTGTTGCTCCCGGGGTGTCACTGCTTCCAGGGCCTCTCAGCTGGTTTTCTAACTGTGGTTTTCCTTCTTGTTAGGATTCTCGCTCTGTTGCAGGTAAGACCCAAGTCCTTTTTCAGATGGTATCTTCCATTCTCCCAGGCTACAGCTTGTCTCTTATTACTCTTTATAGTGTCTTTCACAGAGGAGAACTTTTGATTTTTCATAAAGCCCAACTAATCAATTTTTCTTTCGTGGATTCTGCTTTTGGTGTCTCATCTACAAACTCATCACCAAATCCAAGATCATACAGCTTTTTCTCCTATGTTTTCTTCTAGGAAATTCTATAGTTTTGCATTTTATATTTAGGTGTATTATCCACTTTGAGTTGATGTTTGTGACATGTGCAAAGTCTGTGTATAGGTTCATATTTTTGCATGTGCATGTCTATTTGTTCCAGCATCATTTTTTCACTAGACTATCCTCACTCCATTGAGCTGCCTTTGCACATTTATTCAATTTCAGTTGACTGAATTTGTATGGGTGGACTAACTGTTGAGAAATACTCAGCACTACTGAAAATCCAAGAAAGCAGGATTCACCATTAAGCCGAGAGCGCCTTGATAATGGCAGGTCAGACCAACAGTGCTGAACCGATCATGATGGAGCAAGCGTGCGCACAGCGTGCTCTGCATCTCCTCCATCACTTGTAATCACTGATTAATGCCCTGCTGGTATAGATGGGCCTTATTTTCTCTGGTAACAAGGAAAGAAGGTGAGAGATTGGTAATGCTACAGGTCAGGGAGAGACTTTAGAGAAGAGATATAAAAAGGGTGGGAAATGCCCTTCCCATGATTATAGATAGACTGAGTGATATTCTTTAAACAAATACAATCATTTCTTCCCTACATTCCATACTGCCTCAAATTAGTAAGCGTGAGATACCTGAATTCTAATGGGAGCTTTATGTTCTAGCACCTAAGGTGTTTCTGTCATTAAAGCTACGTGATCATTTTGTTCACTGAGTTCATGTCTGTGTAGAATTCAAGAGTACTTTATAAAAAAAAAAAAGAAAGAGGTCATGATTAGAGCCTGCTGAAAGCACGCAAAGCAAGACAAAAGTCAAAGCACCATGTTGTCTTGCAGAAGGGTCTGCAGAGGACCCAGTGGTGCAGACTAGGATGCATTTCTCAATTTCTTTTCCTGCACGTTTACCTATGAAGGCCAGGGGACACCAAACCAAAAGCCCCTCACTGGAGTCAGCCTGGAAAATGTGAAACCCCCTAATGTCAAACTGGAATCAACACATCAGAAGCATGTCATTAAATTGCCTCCGTGTAGTAAAAGCGAGACCAACGATGGATCAAATTTTCACAGGAAATACCAAATGAAGTGGATGAGGCTGATGTTCAGCTGAGACATTTTACTCTGAAGACCCAAGGCTATAAGTATTTTGGTAATTAGGTCACAGAAGAGAAGATTTTCAGATTATTCCATTGCTGGTGTCCTCAGAAGCCTTCATGGGTTCCCTGTGAGTCCCTGCAAAGTAAGCCAGTGAAAGCAGAAGCTGATCCCCCCTCAACGTTAAGTAGCCTTTGGTCTGTACAGCGCTTGTGACCACTTACAAAACGGCAGGCAGCCTGCTGAACCACCAGCGCTGACTATTCACCCTGCTCATGCGTGAAGCCAGAACCACCATTCGAAAGCAGCAAATAAATTTCGATAAACAGATTTATTGTCCTATTTTAATACAAATCACAGTCTATTAAGAATGATGCACATTAGTCCAGGTTCTGACAGTCAAAAATGCTGATTGAAGAAGAGATTTGTGTTCCTAATTTAACTCATTCATTTGCATGTCTCTCCTAAATCCAGTATAATTCAGGCTTACTGATCATAGACTGGTAATCCACTCCTTCGTTTTGTGGTTCAACTTGAGCTTTTTTCATCGCAATACTACTTATTTATTTAGGGATTTTTATAAGTTACGGGTCTCGGATGAATGTTTATGATAATAATGAAAAGAGAGGTTGTTTAAAGTGACCAGTGAAGTGATCCCATATATTTTCAAAGCGATGTACCTGAAGCGCATGGAGCATCGCAGAATCCAAGCACATTTTCCATACCTAATGACATGGCCTGGTTCATTTATATCTTTTGTCACACCATTTTCTAATTTCAACGTAGCACAACCTGCCAGATGTCAGAATGTAGCAGGCATCTATGGAGCTACAGGGGCTTGGCAATTTCATTTGATCTCATTACCTGAAAGGGAAACGACTCAGATCCTTCAAGTTAAGATATTTCCACCTTGTCTGCCAGCTCTCCCTTCTTCTACACCACTTTCTGACTTGGTAAAACTGAACACATTATACTGTAGATGCTGACAGTCTCCTATCACGTTAGGTTTTGGGACATTTATTTTTTAATTGAAAGATGGACTATTTCATAAACTTAGATGTGATGAGGAGTTTAAATCAGATTCAGTGTGTGTAGGTTTTCTTCTCAATGATTCCTTTTATTACATGCTTTCCCTCAAACCCTTTTGACATGACACAGATTTTTCAGTATCATTCGAACAGCCAAAGGGTGTCTTCATTAGCCCTCCAATTTTGATGACAACCATTTTTATAAAGAAATCAATTCAGCAGTTCCAAAAAATTTCTCAACTACATCACAGTAGTTACCAAACTAGGATGTAACACACCACATCTAATTCCATTAAAGACAAACACATGTTTTTCAGCTCAAGACCAAACTTCAACAGGGATGCCAACTTCTCAGAGAAAGAAGTCAGAGTAAGACATTTAGTGTTCTTGAGAATGCAGAACTTCAAAAGACTTTCCCAGGTTCCTCTCACAAAGCAAATTTTTTAGCTTCAGGGACCCCAGCAGATGTGAAAAACAGATTATGCTTCTATTCACCTAAAAGAAGGACAGTAATGTGAGTGCTGTAGCTTTCTGCATTTTGGTAAAAATCAGACACAATCTGCAGCCCAGTGAATAAAGTTGATTCCCTTACAGAATACCAGCATTTCTCTCCTAGCCTAGCTTTGGAAAGCCTGTGACGGAAACAGCCCCTGCCTACAAAACTGCGGAGGAATTACTCTCAATTACAGCTTTCTGTCTATTAAAACGCGGCGCTTGTGATCAGTTCTGACTTTTTTCCTCGAAGTCGAAGAAATGAAAGGAAAAAACAAAATCTGGCAGGTGTTCAGTTTAGAAGACGGAGGTTGGGGAGAGAAGGCAGAAAAGGGCAAGGAAAGTTCGCATCACCCAGTGGGTCTCAGCTTTTGTTGTGAGTCTTGTTTTGGGGGTTTTTTTTGTGTGTGTGTATTATTCATCTTATTTTTTTAATTCCATTTCAGGGAATGAATTATATATGGCAATGTAATTCTGCTTAAAGTCACTTGCTTCATGGTTTAATTGGAGAATCATTTACTGAAATCTTTGCACAGCCAATCATGGAGGGTTTTAGTTTCACACTTTGGGAAAATTTTGCAGAAAGCTATAATTCTGCGTGTCCACCTTCCCTTCCTTCTTGTCAGTAGGTTACAAATGACCACACAAGCATAACCTTTCTGAATCCCCACCATTGGATGCGTTATTGTAAGATGTGGCCTGTAAACACCAGTCTTGACATTTTTACCTATTTATGAAGTCATTACTGAATTGACTAGATTTTCATTGAGACTGGGGTTTAATGGAAGGTAAAATGTTTTAGAAATAACATGAGTCGTTTTCCAGCTCTGACATTTACCCACAGATTTTCCATTTCAAAAGAATAAGTACTTGGCTAAGGACTGAAAAAGTTGTTTGGATGCAAGTTAAACTCTGAAATATTCTGTATTCTTGGGAGCTGGTTAGTTAAGTTCCAGCACTTGGTTAGCAAAACTGCTAATTAGAGGTGGAAGATATGTGTACATCGAGCCACCCCCCTCTCCACACTTCAAAAAGCAAAGAAAGGACCAAAGGATGTGTTCTCCCCTCAGGAATCCATCTGACCCGCATCTGGGTCAGTTAATGACAGCTCCCACCTGGCTTTGAAACGTGTTCCTTTTAAGTCAGCTGCTTTTCAGTGGGAAGAAACTATTTTGAGAAGAATTAATGATTCCCAAACATCCTGCAGAAGCCAGCCAGTCAAAATACCACAATCCTAAACAGAGCTGCAAACACCACGTGGAAATGTTGATGGTGATGGACTGATGACATCACAGAACCAAAATAATGTCCTATATTCTCTTCTTGTCCTATTTTTGTTTCCTTTAGAACAGTCAGATCTGCTTTTCTGAGACGGGTGCAATCGTTTGCTCAGAAGTGACACATGGAAGTGGCTAATGGCCAGAAAGTGGGATTAAACTAGAGAGAAAGGAAACTCAAAGAACAAAGGTGGAAAGGGGGTATCAAAGGAGAGGAGCACATGACTCTAAAAACAGACAAAACATAGTAATAGTGCAAATACTAAGGAAGATTTTGAAGTTTCTTTTTTGCTCTTGTTGGGAGGCCCTTCCTTGGAAGCTAAGATCTCGTTGGGGATTTGTTTTGTTTCCTGGAATTAGGGTCTTCCTCATAGCTTTATTCTACCTTAAGTATCCTACAAGAAAAAAAAAATGCCTTCTCATGAAGAGTCAGACAGGGATAAACTCGAAAACAGCACGATGGCGTGCCCGGCAGAGCTCTGGCCCCAGGGCCAGGGAGCCAGAGTGACAGGGTGGAGCCCTACCGCAGGTGCCTCCTTAAACCATGCGCACACAGCCGTTTTACGGAAGGTCCTAGGAAAAGTGGGGCAGGTGAAATGCAACACCGACATTTTCTGGAGCTTGATAACCATCCGCTGATTTGGGAGGTAAGGAAACCTTGCGTCCCTACCTCCCAGATGGGTGCAGAATTGGCACTCTGTGACCCTACCTCTCTTCCGTGGATGGACACCTGGCCGCGGACAGACACCCCACCGTGCGTGATGGGCGCAGAGGCTGGGCTGGGTTATGCCCTCTGCGGGACATTCAGGAGAGAACAGGGAGACGACGTGGGGCTCGGAGCAGAACCAGCTAAGCAAGCGACCTTCTGGGTTCTCTGCCCCACACAGGAGAAGGCTGAGGCGGCCTGTGTGCACACGGCGAGGAGAGACAAGAAAACATGAGGGCATCTGGGCGTGGCAGGGCGGGAGGCCCCTCAGGCCCCCCCCAACACTCCCCCCAGCCCGGAACAGCTACCTGTGCTCCTGATAGGGTTCCGGACCTTGGCTCTAGTCCTTGTGGAGCCCGCCTTGAATTCTTGTGCTTGGACCCCTGAACATACCTCTGTGACCTAACAGCACATTCAGGGGAGGTGCCACTGGGGACTCTGTGGGCACTGGGGGAGGGGAGCTTTTAGGAGTACTGCCAGCCATTTAAGAATCCTAGACTTAATCTCTGACTAAATTAGGTTGATTGACTTTTTACTAATTGACTCCAATTTGAGACCTCTTGGGAGAGTTATCTATAGAGGTGACAATGAAGAATGCTCTGAGGATAGAGAGAGGCCTGAAATGCAGGAGCAGGTGGAAGAGAAGATGGCAAGTACCCTCCACACTTGCACACAGAGCCAAACAGGAGAGCACTGTGAGGAAACAGCGATGCCCAAACGATCTGGAGCCATTTGAAAATGGATGTGTAACAACAGGAGGTGCTCTGGCTCCTAAGAACTTCATGACTGTGTTTTTGACATGTAGCATCCCCCTGCTCGGGAGCTTACTCACCCCTGCCTCTCCTGCAGGTTCTGGCAGACCTGCTCCTTCAGTGGCCCTGGCCCCAGTGCGAAGGGCCCGGTGGAAATGGAAGACTGGTTTGAGAACAGTGCTGTTTGGTATTAGTGCCTTGACCAGATTTTCTCTCCTTGCTACTTAAAATGTGGTCCCCAGACCAGCAGTGTTGACATCATCTTAAAGCTGGTCAGAAATGCAGCATTGCAGGTTCCACACCAGGATGAAGTGAGCCAAACTGACCAGGCCTCTGACCACACCGCACATTTTGCCTTCTAGGATCTGTGTCCTCCTAATTCCCGCATGTCTTCCTAATACTTGACCCTTCAAACTGGAGAGCAACCTGCCTTCCACTTGCATGAGAGGCGCTGCCCTGAACCTCCATGCTTTCTGCTCCTGCCTCTTATTTTTTCTTATTCACACAAACAAAGGACCCAACAACAGCAACAGGTTTCAACTGAATGGTCGGCTTTGAGTTCAGAGGCTGCCTCTGTTGAGAGGATGCAAAGGCCCTGCACAAGGATGAGGCCCAATTTCCAAGTTTCCAAGTTCAATCAGCCAGTGGAAGTAGGGCCCTGGATCACATATTTGCCATCTTGATTCCACATGCTGCTTACTTAGGCAGGACCTCAATCTGGGTTTGTTTATCTCCATTCCCACACTATTCTGGAACCCTAAGTCCTACTCTCCTGCTGGATTCCACCACCACTCAGCAGTGTTAAACTGACCAGCACTACAAAGTGCAGGTGCTTGCCTCACCTTTACTTCTAACCACAATCAGCAAGGAGCTTTTTCAAAGGACTGCTTTTCTTTTGTGTGAACTCTGTAACACTGACCTACACAGATTCCTGCTGAAGCTGCTGCGAGAGAGCAACTCATATATGTTTTTAAATCACTCCGAAGTGACACTGGGGTAGGATGACAACAAGGTAAGCAAATGACATTCTGCGTAAAAGGTAGAATTACAAACAGCAGACTGCACTCAAGAGGAAAATGAACACTTCTTGAAGCATAAGATCCTTTAGGAGTATAAATAACAAAATATTCTTCAAAGGTATGAATACTCAGAATACTTTACAAGAATTACCATAATCCTGTTCAAACCCTAATTCAGCCCTGTGTACAATTAGTGAGCAGACAAGGGACCACCCCTGCTGAGACCAGGCCTTCCACAGGCCACACCCTGTGGACACAGCCAGGCTGGGGACCCTTTGGTCTCAGTGGGTCCTGAAACCCAATATTTATGCCACAGAGGCCCCAGACACTTGTCTTTCCAGTTTGATGGAGGAGTAGATGATGAGACTCCACATTAATTTCCTACTAATATTCTGCAAAGTGATAATACATATGTAAAATAGACCCCCCAAATAAAAAACACTAGTGGTATTTAGTTGGCTAAAGAGCTCACAAACATCAGGTCCAAAGAGGGCCTCAGATGACTTCAGAGAGTAAATGGACAACCCCGGGCCACAGGGTCATGGATGCTGTGGAAAAGGAACACCCGCACCTAGGACCATGCACCTGACAGGTCCCTTCATTAAAGAGTAGGACTGAGGTCTTGAGGAACTTAACACATCTAAAGACAAGCTCCATCGAGGGCTGGCAGCAGGGATGCAAAATCCCAGGCCTGCAAACTGTCTGGGGGGAGACAGGCTTCCATACACATGGTCATGTGACAGTAAGATAAATGCACTGTCGGAGGCCAGCACTGAGAACAGTGGGGCAGAGAAGGCAAGCAGTCATCCCTCATCCCGGCCAAGGCGGTTTAGGATGGTGTCCTAGGGAAAGAGCTGCTTGACTGGGGTGGGAAAGAACAGGCTCCTTCTCCAGCCTAACATGGTTGGAAATGATGCATTTTTCATTGTCCTATTGCTCGGGATGGGTGTATTGGACTTCTGTTGCTGCCACAAACTTACTAGCTTAAAAATAATACAAATTTTCACAGTTCCAGAGAAGTCCAAAATGAGTCTCACTGACTAAGGTAAGGTGTCAATGGGGCCGTGGTCCTTCTGGAGGCTGCAGGGGAAAATCCATTCTCTTGACTCACCCAGCCTCTCAGGGCCACCCACGTTCCTCAGCTCGTGCCCCCAGGCCTCTGTCTTCAAAGCCAACCACAGCATGCTGAGGCCTCCCCATGGCACGCCACCCTCATCGCCACTCCCATCGCGCGGCGCCTCTTTGTTCAGCCTCTTGCCACCCTCTTTCACTTCTAAGGAATTCTAATCCAGGTTAACCTTCCTGGCTCAAGATCCTAACAGAAACCACACCTGCTGAGTACCCTTTGCCCTATAAGGTACCCCTCCAAGGTTCTGCGGACCAGGCTGTGCCCATCTTTGGGGCACCATTATTCCATCTAGCACAATGGATTAGACATCACACACCAGCCCGAACTGCAGAAGGAGGAGGCAATGGCCTGGGGTACATGACCTTCAGGAGAGTCTCGTTTCTTAAACCAGGTGTTACAACTGGCCTGGTCTCAGCTATGAGGTGGACAGGAAGGAATTTAATCTCATTAACAATAGTGGCATCGTATATATAGTGCATATATATGAGTGCGCATGCACGGTATATATATATATATAGTACATACATGCTATATATACTAAACATTTTGTTTTTAAAAAATACATAAAGCAGGATTATATCAGCATCATTTCCCTTCAACTCTGCTATGCTTTTTTGTAAGCAATATATATACATATATATATATCTATTGTATGTATGTATATAGCTTATGTGCCAAGGGCCACAGTAAGCACCATCACCCACACCCACGCAGAGCCCAATGCCCAGGAGAGCCATCTGTCATGTATATTGCTGACAGCAAACAAACTTACTTAAGTCAGCATTTCTCATAGTATGATACATATTCCATTCATTAAACCACAATTTTAAAATTTGAAAATCAGTGTACTTATTTAGTGTGCATTTAAGGAAATATGACAGCATAGCAAAGTCATGATTCCATGAATGCCATACCTAATGCTGCTCTGCTCAGTACAGTGACCACTGGCTACATGAGACTCTTGAGGGCTTGAGATGTGACTCGTCCAAATTGAGATGTGCTGTAAGTACAAAATACACACAGGATCTCAAAGCATAGCAAGGAAAAAAGAATGTAAGATACCTCATTTAAAAATGTTTATATTGGTTACATCTTGAAATTATAATAGGATATATTGGGTTGAATAAAATATATTACTGCAATTAACTTCACCTGTTTATTTTTCCTCTCTACTGTGGCTACCAAAAAAATTCCATATTCGCCTCTCATTATACTTACACAGTGTTTAGAACAATGCCTTAGTCCTACATTAGTTAAAAGAAAGTGATTTGAGCTAAAGTGCATAACAGCAAAGTTAACTAAAGACATCACAAATATCTTGAAACCTGACAGGTAAATAAATGATTTTTGGCAACACTATACACAATCTCCCTAGAAAATCCAGTTTTTGAATATTTCTGGGAAAGAGATCTTAGTACTTCTGAGACTGTTTAGTCCAATGCCAGGTAGGGCCAAATGATAAAAAAAAAAAAAAATTGTCCTTGTACTGCCTGGAATTCTGTAGTTCTTTGTATATGTCTGTCCACTGACCGTTGTTCCAGCTGATGAATCAAAACACAAGCCTATTCTCTTCTACCCCCAACTAGCTCGTCTCAAGCTTTTGAACCTATAGTTTCAAGGCAAAAATCTCTTGTGTAAGTAACATAGCGGCATTGCAACTTTATAAACTTGAAAGGCTACACTGCTGGCTGAAGATTCTTCCTGCAGGCACTGGCCTTCCCCATTGATGAGCTCAAGTGAGTTCCTCTAAGGTTCTGTACACACTTTCTGAGGATGGATTAAACAAACAGGTAACGCCTCACAGGCACAGTACAAATTAAAAATACATTAGCTTGTTGCAACTTCAGATCTGGGATTGAGGAATGTTTGGATGATTTTTTTTTTTTTCAAATAAAGTTGAGATGAGGCAGGAATTCAGCAAAGAGTACAGTTCTGAGACACGCTGGGTCCAGTTGAGTACTTGGAGGGAAATCAAATACATTTTATCTAAGGTATGGCACTACCTTTCATCAAAAAATTATCATATGCTCAGTCACAAATGGTTATTGTAAAATCTTTATTAAGCTAAGTGCATATAAAAATTGTGAATTCCTCATACAAAGCAGTATTTGACTTTCAAATTTCATTTTAAGCTTGGCCTGTTCACTTGGAATGTGATTACAGAGTAAATTAAAAAGTAATCACATGTGAATTACACTTTCCTGTGAATGTAATGACTTCAGGAGGCTGATTAATGTTAAACAGTGCCTGTCCTACGGCATGCATACCTTCCCAGGTGAGATATGCAAGATCGCTGTCGTGAGTTGATTTAATTTTCTCTTACTGGTATTCCAGAGAGAATGCCTGTACATGTAACAGGCTTGGAATGTTCATTAGGACTGAGAATGTTCTTCCCCTTTGTCCAAGAACCACCTTCAAAACACCATCATTGTCAACCTATGATGATGAGAATTACCCAAGGGATGGGGCTCGGGTCTGGCGCCACTTCCTAACTAACCTACTAAATTTCTCCATCTCTTTTTTGTAACTTCTTGGCAAATTCTCCCCATTTGGATGGAAAAATTCAAGAGAATCGCTGAAAAATGAAGTTACACGGGTGTAAAGGTAACAAACTATCTCACAAAGAATGAAAGCTTTTTCATAAACTACAGCAGTCTTACTGCAGAGAACAAAAAAAACTATACATTTAAACCATGTGGAGCACAAGTTCATTAAAACAGTTCCCTCCTGGGTAATGGGGAATGTGGAAGTCGGAAATATTTACTTCTTTTCAGTAAGTTCAGGTTAACGCATTGCTTTCTAAAGGAGTTGGCAGTTGCTACTGTCAGCACGGAGAAGGCCTGGTGCTTCCTCTTTCCTAGTCTCACGGAGAGCAGGTCACTGGCCTGCAGCTGGTAGTGGGCCAAGGTGACCTAGATACAAGTTACTTCGGGTTAAGCGTTAATATTCATTCTGACTCACCACTCCATTGGACGGGAACGTGGACTAGCGCCACGTGGTTAGAAGGGCATTTTACATCCCCATCTAAGACACTTACGGAGAAGTGACATCATAATGTTTTTGTAAACCTGTATCTGCTCTTACTGTGCGTGATACTCTCTGACATCACCTATTTTCAGAATGCCCCTTTTTTTTTAAGTTAAGTGAGACACATTAAATTGAATTAATATCTCTGAATGAGTCCAGCAGCAACTGTAGACTTTCTGGATTCATGATCTCTGGGAACCATTGCAATGGAAAGATCACCCTCTCGTTTTATTGCCATTTAAGTGCGGGTCCTAAGAAGAGAGGACCCCAAATGTGCAAAGCTCCTAGACTTCAGAGGGGGGCAGGGAAAGTGGTGACAGGAAGAGAATTCATGTCAGAAAAGCAGGATAGGAAAGGCATATAGCTCTGCAATTTCTCCAAAGACTGGCCTTTGGGATTCCTTTTATTTGTTTGTTCTTTTTTAGGTTTTTGATTTTGCTCTGTTTTTGGCCTGATGTATGTGACTTCCTAAAACATTTCATGCAATTTCAAGAGCAGCAAAAGGACATTTAAGTATGAATTAAAAAACACTCAAGGATTAAGAAGAAATCTACGAGAACTCCAAGCAATAACTTATTCTTCCCCTGCATTAGGAAAAGAATAAATGTAAAGGTAATTATTCTTGTATTTTATATTGAGAATGCCAGACACCGGTGACTAAAAATGAGAAGCAACATACCAAGGGACAATCATTCGACACTGCTTTAATCTGGGTGAAGGATACTAAAACTCTTTTATTGTATGAAAGACTTTTTTCCCCACATCTATTTTTCCTAACTGAGCATCTTAAGCTCCTTACTAATATTTCCAGAATAGGGTGGCAAAGATAGTGAGTGAAACAGAAAACGCCTCATGGGTTAATGAATGAAAGAAGCAACTGGTCACATTTAACACAGACAAGGTGAGATGGGAGGCCTGGGAAGGGCTTAGGGACACAGGGGCTCCATCCGGGGGACAGTGCTGGGTCCAGGCCATGGAGACAGAAATACTGGATAGAGTACCCCTGAGATGCTAATGCGGGTCCATTACCGACAGCATTGCACTAATCAACACCCCTTCTCTATTCCCCATCTGCAAACTGAGGAATCATAGCTAAGTTCCCTAATATCTCAGGATGTTTGACAGCGGCCTAACCAGCTATATGAATTCCACCCTGTTCAATTTACAGTTGTAGGTGATATGGAACAGAACACAATACTCCCTAACATGTCACGATCTGCTTGTAGTCTCGCCATTCTCCAGGACCTATCACTGGAATTATGCTACACGTTACCAACACTGCTTCTACAAAATGGATTTTTATACAAAACGGACCCAGGACAAGTATATTTAATCATGAAAATGGGAAAATGATTTTCTAACAAGATTGTTATCTCTGTCTGGCATGCATAGTTTGAACTTCAAGGACAGCATTAAAGTGAAATACCAGTGTATTTCTTCTGGAATTAGAATCTTTTGCTGCCTTTTTTTTTTGGTCTGTCAATGAACTTTTAATTAGCTTCCAAAAATGTGACCTGAGACAATAATAGAATGACCTATTTTAATGCTACACTGCTAATGGTATTTGCTTAAAAATGGGCCAGGCTTTGAAATGCTCTGACATCTAATACGCTGAGGCTACTGATTGAGTTTTATTTCCTAAGATGCCTTTCTTTACCCCTTTGTCCATCCACTCATCTATTCAGTGAACAAAAGCACCTACTGCCAGGCACAGGGGAAAGAGCAGCAGCGAGAAGAAATTGGCCCCTGTCTTAGAGTGGAAAGAGCTATTTCCAGGGGAAAAATCCCTGAATTATAGTCAAGACTGTGTCACTAGTTATCTTTGTGCCTTTAAGGATATCAGTTCACTTTTCTGGACCACATTTACTTACAATAAAAACAAAGGAGTTGGACAAACGAGCTGAGGGCAGACTTCTGTCTCCTGTGGCCTGCAGTCAGGCCCTGGACGCCATTCATATGACAGTATTTGCAGGCTACATTTCCAGTAGGATTTAAGCAACGCTGCCTTCACTTTTCTGTCTCTGGTCAGGTTCTAGAGACCCCCCCAAGAGAATCTGTAAGAAGGACATGCTCCTGCGCAAGTAAACATTCTTTGTCATGGTGTGTGATCAGATGCTAGGTGCACTAATTTACTTATTCACAGTTGTACATGAGACATTACTTCTAAAGAGTAGCAAAGGTTATCTGATTATGGATATGTAGTTAATTTAGGTATAGGCTGCTATTAAATTACAATCCGACCTATCTCAGCAGGTGTCACTGTAGTCAGGAGAACACATCTTCCCACAAGTACTCAATTATTTGTTTTGTTTGCAAATAAGAGACACTTGCCGCTGGCCCAGTGTAAAACTGATAGACTCCATTTCTCATCAGAAGGCCAAGAATAGGCAACTGTGGTTCCTTGACAGTGCATTTTACATATGCCGCACCTTCCTGCAGGTCTGTGTGGAGCCGTCCCATCCTTGAAACACCTGATGTTTTTTCATCATTACGCAGAGAATGCCTTCTACAGGATCACACAGAAAACTGCCCTAATGCCCCTCTTTTTTTAAGACCTCGATTCCATCTACTGTCATTTATGAATCTGGACCTTAGAATTTAAATGACAGAAGAATTGGTTTCATGTATTAGAGTTAAAAGATAACCCAAACAGAACTACACACCAATGAGTTCTTGTAAGTGGTGAACTCAAAATAAGTTCTGCGGATTATACCAATGACAGTTCCCTCATTTCGGTTACCTCACTACAGTTCCGTGTGACACCAGTGCTGGAAGGTCTATGTGAGGCGCACGTGGGACCCCTCTGCTACATTTTTTCAACTCCTGTGAATCTACAATTACTTCAAAAGACAAAGAGAAGAAAACTGACAACCCCCAAATGGTAAAGAAACTCATACACTTTAAAATGAAATTCAAAAAGTAACTGGCGAGGTTCAGACATTGTGTAAATGAGAGGCTTCATCCTCACTAAATACTTTTTCCTACAAAAAAAAATTCTCATGATAATAAAGTTAATATTCTTCAATGAAGGCATGAAAGGCACCAATATTCACCTCCAAGAGGCAAAGACTAACTCTCTTAAAAATATTTCAAGAACCTGAAATGACCTTCCTGCCCCCAGATCACACCAATAGTTTTTATTACTGAAAGCTCTTCTTTGAATCTAGCGGTTTTGTCAAGGAAGACTTCAGTGACGTGCCTGTGCCTTTACATGCACAGCTCTCTGCAGCTATATGATGACTTACTTTTTCAACGTATGTCTGCTCATTTGAGAGAAAAGAATAAATATAACTCTACTTTTGTGGAACAATGACCAAGACGATCCCTCCACATATGCATTTGTAAACACACATACACATATATGTATAACACATAGCATACTGCAACATTAGCATGTTGAAAAATATGGAAGCATAGTCACAGGTCAGGACCTCCCAACATTTCAGCACAAGCAATGCAGAACAACTTTTATATGGCACATGGGGGTAAAAGGCTTGAGACTGCGCCCAGAGGATGGCCAGACCTGGGCAGCTCAAAGATTCAGCCACCTAAGAAGTCATATTGCACAGCAAATGGCAAATAGTAAAGGAGCTTGTTCCCTGAGGATAATCTGTGCCGGGCTGGTGGTGGTGGATGGCAAGGGCGGGGAGACTGGGAACGGACAGCACTGAGTGAACGCGGGGCAGGAAGGGACTGAAGGTCCAGAAATGCACACACACAGTTACACATAGGGGTGTGCGTGCATGTTTGTGTATGCATATGGATGCATGAACTGCATGATTTTACTTATGCATTTTTGGTGAAATTGTGCTTTTAAAACGTACGTCTTAAAAATAATACTTAGAAAGTGAGCCCAAGTAGATGATCCTTCAAGAACTTCTCCCTTGGATGTTTTTCTTGCTGTTGTTCAGATCAAGAGCACACAGCATTTCTCCTTGTTTGCTTCCAAGAACAGCGCTTCTGCTATAAAAACCATGCTCCCACGTGTTTTAGAGAAGTTGTACTGTAAGCTTCACAAGGAAAGTGGTTCTTTCAGACTCCAGAGCTACTCGAGTTTGTAAGTGGCCACCTGGCAAATCGAGGCAGGGTTGATGTTTCCCAGCAGGCCATGATTTATTGCCAAATGCACAATCTTTTTGCCTTTTGTTTTAACGTAACATGCCAGAAAAACAACCCAAGACTTTAAGAATTAAACCTAATCCATTATAGCTAAGCTCTCTCAGGAATAAAGGAGGCAAGGACTGAACAAAATGAATTTATCAATCAACCTCTTGTATGATTAGCATAATTCTTTAAAAGAACGCAGAACAGGTAGGCAGTTCTGCCATTAAATTATCCTGTTTAAGAGAAATGCAGGCTCGGTAAGCATTTCTAGGAGGACAGTTTAAGTTTCAGTGGGGTGCTTTATTAAATGTGTATAGTTGCGGGTGTGTGTAATAATAAATCCTTTAAGAATCCCCACAACATATACTGTGGTTAATTTAATTTGGAGTCTACTGAACCTTTAATAGTTCATTTCTGTTTCAATACCAGTTCCAGTTTAATTTCACATGTATTTTCATTATTTCATTGAAACTCTTACCTCAGTAAAGAGGAGGAAAACATCGCCGCTCTGAGACCCACCTCAACAGAGTATTTGTGTATTCCCCCCACAAACACATGCTCACAACCACACCACAAGTGACAGATAAATGACAAAAGCATTTTAAACAAATTAAAAATCCCAGAATACACCTAGGGAAGCCAGATGTACTTCCTTGTCCAGCGAAGTGCTATCTCAAATATGGTAGGTAAGCAGGGAGTATGTGTGTGTGTGTGTGTGAGAGAGAGAGGGCGTGTAAATAGATGTTTGTGTGCCTCTATACCAATAAATATCTATAAATAAAACAAACAAAAGAAAATCAATACAACAGTTTAGAAAATGTCAAACAGCTATGGAATGTATCCATGCATAAGTTCCATTCTTCAATGAAGGCATGAAAGGCCCCATAAAAAAAAATGTCTTTTTGATGCAGTGTTTTTCAGGCACTATGGTGGGAACATGTGAAAAACATTAGGCACACAAAAGATAAAAACTCAAGATGTTGGATGGTGTGGCTATTGTAAGGGTAATGACTTCTTAGAACAGAGGCTGCCCTCCTTTTGCAGAAAAAGTTGAAATTCTCAGTGCACAGCTGAGAGTGCACTCTCTTACTAGAGTCCATTTCACACCTGGGGGACGGCGAGGAGCTGGTCAGAACAAACTGCGTGAGACAACAGTATAAACGTCCGACAAACACGGAGGCAACCGACCAGAGCTGCTAAGTACTTGCCAATTCTGTTTTCATTAGAAATGCTTTACCTCTGCCATTGTACCAGCACTTTCTCTGGTCCTGGGATACATTTACATCTGTCATTTCAAATGCGTTTACACTTAATCTGGGTGCAGGATTGCTGACAAAGCCAAGCGTGACAGGTCACATGGACAATGTGTTAAACTGAGGAAATTCAAACTTCCCCAGGCAAATCCCTAACCTTAGGACACATTTTAATCACATTTTTTATTGGAAAAGCTTACTAAGATATACAGATTCTCAGAATTTGACTTTTCTTTATCCTTTGCCAGGGCTGAGGTGAACAAAATGTACTTTAAAATCACTTATCCCAAATTGTAAACTCATGTTCAGAAATTTCATGTTGACATTTAGGTATCATAAAAAAGTCAAGCTTTGCTAGGATGGTTAAGTAAAAAATCCTAAATGCTTACATTAGGGGAAAAGAAGCTGAGACAGAAGTCAATATGGTGAGTCAATCTAAAATTAACTTTAGCTTCTTTTCTGTATTAGTCACATGTTAAGAATAAACCCCTTCTTTTATATACAGTGTATGTATTTTCAATCTCTGTTAAGAAATAGTTCTCTATCTTCTCAAAGTATTGGTTATTATTTTCCACAAAAGCTTGGCTCCTCAATAGTATGATTCCATGTTTGTAGACTATAAAAGTATAGCTCTGAGAACACAAAAGAATATAATTGCTAGGGCAATGGATTTTTGTGTGTGCAAAAGTTTTAGACCTTTCTTTTAGCTGAATGGCATGAGAGAGCCATTTAGCTCTAAGTTTCCATGAGTGGCTGTAAAATGGAGATAGCATTCATTCATTCATCAGGAAAATATTAAGAGAAAAACAGCAATATTGCAGGCACAAAGCTAGGTAGTATTGAGGTGACAGGGAACACACTGATTCTAAGGTAATTTGCAACCTAGAGCTTTCCATCTACTTCAACTTGGAGACAAAGATTGTTTATAAAATATATTGAAATTCTCAGAATGAAGGCACTTTATGTAGAGCATTCAATATTCAAAATAGGACTCAAAAATACTAAAACGTTTATCCAGCTTATTCAGGCCTTATGAACCTAGTGATTCACGTATTTTTAAATATCTTATTTCAGCCACATTATAGCTAGCTTGTAAAAGAAAAAAGTTAGTTAACTATTAAGCCACAGTTAGTAGCACTGACCCAACCCAGTTTTTGCTAAGCGTTTACACAAGCGTGGTATGTGCAGGCACTGTGCTAGTGGCTAGGGACATGAATCACATTAGAACTCGGTGACCTTGAGAAGCTTATGGTAAGGAAAGGAAAACGGATGCATTGCCGGCAACCAGCTATCCATCCGTTTCTCTCCCTCCTTCTGTCTCTCTTATGTAACTATCTCTAATTTAGTCCAGGCAATCCATCCTTCCCCAGAGAGCCTTGGGCTTTTTGCTGAGCCAACAGCAGAAATCCCATACCTTTTGCATGGAGGGGATTAGTTTAGGAAAGGCATGTGATGTTGCACCGGGCAATAAAAGAAGTGAGCGAAAGTTGGTTAAATAGGTCTTCTACGAAAGTTTCTTCACTCTTTAAAAAGAGGTAGAAGATAAACCCAACTGAGTGTTTAATATATGCTAAACGTGGCATCCTCAAACTGTTCGAGAGAAAATGGAGTTTTTAACAGACACTGTTGGGATAAGCAGATAGTTACATGCAAAAAGATAAAACCAGGTCCATTCTTTACATTTTAAACAAGAAAAAAATTCCAAATGGATCAAATACTTACATATGAGCAATGAAATCAAATGCTAGAAGAAAGCATGGGCGAATTTCTCAATAACTTTCCTAACTATGGTTTAAAATCCAGAGGCAATAAGGGTGAAGCTGCCTGTGATTAATTAAACATTTGTATGGTAAAGGTTCATCAAAGCAGACTGTGCAAAGATATGTGTAACTTATGCTAGAAACAAAAGTCCCCAGTATATATAGGGCTTTAAAAATTAGGTAGAAAAGGTCAGCATACAGAAAAATGAGTTAGAGATATGAACTGACCAGTCACAGGAAAATAAATGCAAACAGATCTTAAACATATGAAAACTCATTCAACTTTCCTTTTAAGAAGAGAAATGCAAATTAGAAGTATGCTGAGATACCATTTCTTATCTACCAGACACACAGAACTTTCAGTTTGACAACATAGTATGTTGGCCAAACTTGGCAAAATAGAGACTCTCATACAGTTCTGATACAAATGCAAAGTGCCACATACAAACCCCATGGAAGGTAATGTGCCACTATCTAGCAAAATTACATAGGTATTTCTCCTTTGACACAGAAATTCCACTTTTGGGAATCTATCCAAAAGACTTACTTGCAAAGATCAAAAACATGCACACACAAAACTGTTCACTGCAGCATTATTTGTAACAGCAAAGGACTGGGAACAATCAAAATATCTATACATAGGGGATGAGTTGAATAAATGT
Organism: Manis javanica; assembly: GCF_040802235.1. Lineage (NCBI taxonomy): Eukaryota > Metazoa > Chordata > Mammalia > Pholidota > Manidae > Manis > Manis javanica. The sequence goes on from NC_133158.1 coordinate 8,857,381, forward strand.
CCCACAGTGGGGTGCTATGAAACTGTAAACAAGAAATCTCTCTAGAAAGTGCAGTGGAGTGCTATCCAATTTATTTTGGGAAGGAAAAACAAAGTCAGGGAAAACTGTACAGGGTATCCTAAACTTATTTAAAAAAACACAAAAAAAAACAAAAAGGATGGGACACAAATATGTATGTCCACTAGTATATGCACACATACATACACATACAACTCTGTGCATCTATTTGCTTGTGTTTTAAAAGTAGGCTAAGAAACTATTAAAAATTATGAGAGAAGGTGAAGGAAAGAGAACACAATTAGACTTCTTCAAATATACTTATTAGATTTCAGAATCATGTAAATATTCTACATAATTACAAGACAAAATTAAGTCTAAAAAAACAACCACTATAAATTTAAAGTGAGATAAGGCGAATGAACATAATTTTATATCCAGTTAGTGTTATAAGAATTCACAGAGGGGGAGGCGGAGCCAAGATGGCTGTGTGAGTAGGACAGAGGGAATCTCCCCCCAAAAACATATATATTTTTGAAATACAACAAATACAACTAATCCTAAAAGAGAGACCAGAAGACACAGGACAATAGCCAGACTACATCCACAACGTGTGAGAGCCCAGCGCTTGGTGAAAGGGGTAAGATACAAGCCCTGGCCCGGGGGGACCCAAGCACCCCTCACCCCAGCTCCTGGTAGGAGGAGAGGAGTCGGAGCAGGGAGGGAGAGGGAGCCCAGGACTGCTGAACACCCAGCCCCGGCCATCCAGACCAGAGCACAGACACAGTGCATGTGTGGGGTGCTGGAAACAAGGGAAACAGGACAGTAAGACCTATGAGTGGGTCCCAAAGCCGGTGCCCCTGTGACAAAGAAAAGCAAGTGCTTTTTGAAAGTCTTAAAGGGACAGAGACGCAACAGCTGGACGGAAACAACCCAGGTTACAGTCCAGCAGCTGGAAATTCCAAGGAAACCCAGGCGCACTAACCTCCTGGGCAACAGCTCTGAGACCCCTCACGGACGTAAACAGCCAAACAGCCCCCCATCCATTAACCCTCCGGGGCGCGGCCATAGCAGAGAAGCAGCCTAAGGCAGGCAACGCCCTCAAAAAGGGAGCTTCCTCCATACCGGCCAGGCAAGACACAAAGACCCAGTCTACACGCAATTGCCCAACACAAGCCACTAGGGGTCGCAGTTGTCCCAGTAAAGAAAGGCCAGGAGCAAGTGAAAAGTTTGGCCCTCCCAGCTGACAGTCAATAGCACCTGCCAACATGAAAAGGCAAAAAAGTATGATCCAGACAAGACTAACCCAGACAGCTTCGGCATCTACTGCATCTTCCCCTGAGAAGGAACCTGGGGAGATAGATTTAAGCAGTCTTCCTGAAAAAGAATTCAAAACAAAAGTCATCACCTTGCTGATGGACTTGCAGAGAAATATGCAAGAACTAAGGAAGGAGAATACAGAAATAAAAGAAGCTCTGGAAGGACTTCAAAACAGAATGGATGAGATGCAAGAGACCATTAATGGACTAGAAAACAGAGAACAGGAACGCAGAGAAGCTGACACAGAGAGAGATAAAAGGATCTCCAGGAATGAAAGAATTCTAAGAGAGCTCAGTGACCAATCGAAACGGAACAATATCCGCATTATAGGGGTACCAGAAGAAGAAGAGAGAGAAAAAGGAATAGAAAGTGTCTTTGAAGAAATAATTGCTGAAAACTTCCCCAAACTAGGGGAGGAAATGGCCTCTCAGACCACAGACGTACACAGAACTCCCATGACAAGGGATCCAAGGAGAGCAACACCAAGACACATAATAATTAAAATGGCAAAGATCAAAGACAAGGACAAAGTATTAAAGGCAGCCAGAGAGAAAAAAAAGGTTACCTACAAAGGAAAACCCATCAGGCTATCATCAGACTTCTCAACAGAAACCTTACAGGCCAGAAGAGAATGGCATGATATACTTAATGCAATGAAACAGAAGGGTCTCAAACCAAGACTAGTGTATCTAGCATGATTATCATTTAAATGTGAAGGAGGGATTAAACAATTCCCAGACAAGCAAAAGTTGAGGGAATTTGCCTCCCACAAACCACCTCTACAGGGCATCCTACAGGGACTGCTCTAGATGGGAGCACTCCTAAAAACAGCACAGAACAAAACACCCAACATATGAAGAAGGGAGGAGGAGGAATAAGAAGGGAGAGAAATAAAGAATCATCAGACCGTGTTTATAATAGCTCAATAAGTGAGTTAAGTTAGACAGTAAGATAGTAAAGAAGCTAACCCTGGACCTTTGGTAACCACAAACTTAAAGCCTGCAATGGTAATAAGTACATACCTTTCAATAATCACCCTAAATGTAAATGGACTGAATGCACCAATCAAAAGACACAGAGTAATAGAATGGATAAAAAGCAAGATCCATCCATATGCTGCTTAAAAGAGACTCACCTCAAACCCAAAGACATGCACAGACTTAAAGTCAAGGGATGGAAAAAGATATTTCATGCAAACAACAGAGAGAAAAAAGCAGGTGTTGCAATACTAGTATCAGACAAAACAGACTTCAAAATAAAGAAAGTAACAAAAGATACAGAAGGACATTACATAATGATACAGGGCTTAGTCCAACAAGAGGATATAACCATTATAAATATATATGCACCCAATACAGGAGCACCAACATATCTGAAACAAATACTAACAGAACTAAAGGAGGAAATAGAATGCAATGCATTCATTCTGGGAGACTTCAACACACCACGCACTCCAAAGGACAGATCCACCAGACAGAAAATAAGTAAGGACACAGAGGCACTGAACAACACACTAGAACAGATGGACCTAATAGTCATCTACAGAACTCTACATCCAAAAGCAACAGGATACACATTCTTCTCAAGTGCACATGGAACATTCTCCAGAATAGACCATATACTAGGCCACAAAAAGAGCCTCAGTAAATTCCAAAAGATTGAAATCCTACCAACCAAGTTTTCAGACCACAAAGGCATAAAACTAGAAATAAACTGTACAAAGAAAGCAAAAAGGCTCACAAACACATGGAGGCTTAACAAACACGCTCCTAAAAAATCAATGGATCAATGACCAAATCAAAATGGAGATCCAGCAATATATGGAAACAAACGACAACAACACAAAGCCCCAACTACTGTGGGACACAGCAAAAGCAGTCTTAAGAGGAAAGTATATAGCAATCCAGACATATGTAAAGAAGGAAGAACAATCCCAAATGAATGGTCTAATGTCACAATTATTGAAATTGGAAAAAGAAGAACAAATGAGGCCTAAGGTCAGCAGAAGGACGGACATAATAAAGATCAGAGAAGAAATAAATAAAATTGAGAAGAATAAAACAATAGCAAAAATCAATGAAACCAAGAGCTGGTTCTTCGAGAAAATAAACAAAATAGATAAGCCTCTAGCCAGACTTATTAAGAGGAAAAGAGAGTCAACACAAATCAACAGAATCAGAAATGAGAAAGGAAAAATCGTGACAGACCCCAGAGAAATACAAAGAATTATAGATTGTACTATGAAAACCTATATGATTACAAGCTGGGAAACCTAGGAGAAATGGACAACTTCCTAGGAAAATACAACCTTCCAAGACTGATCCAGAAAGAAACAGAAAATCTAAACAGACCAATTACCAGCAACGAAATTGAGGCGGTAATCAAAAAACTACCAAGGAACAAAACCACCGGGCCAGATGGATTCACCTTGGAATTTTATCAGACATACAGGGAAGACATAATACCCATTCTCCTTAAAGTTTTCCAAAAAAATAGAAGAGGAGGGAATACTCCCAAACTCATTCTATGAAGCCAACATCACCCTAATACCAAAACCAGGCAAAGACCCCAACAAAAAAGAAAACTACAGACCAATATCCCTGATGAACATAGATGCAAAAATACTCAACAAAATATTAGCAAACCGAATTCAAAAATACATCAAAAGGATCGTACACCATGACCAAGTGGGATTCATCCCAGGGATGCAAGGATGGTACAACATTTGAAAATCCATCAACATCATGCACCACATCAACAGAAAGAAAGACAAAAGCCACATGATCATCTCCATAGATGCTGAAAAAGCATTTGACAAAATTCAACATCCATTCATGATAAAAACTCTCAGCAAAATGGGAATAGAAGGCAAGTACCTCAACATAATAAAGGCCATATATGATAAACCCACAGCCAACATTATATTGAACAGAGAGAAGCTGAAAGCTTTCCCTCTGAGATGAGGAACTAGGCAGGGATGCCCACTCTCCCCACTGTTATTCAACATAATACTAGAGGTCCTAGCCATGGCAATCAGACAAAACAAAGAAATACAAGGAATCCAGATTGGTAAAGAAGAAGTCAAACTGTCACTATTTGCAAAAGACATGATATTATACATAAAAAACCCTAAAGACTCCACCCCAAAACTACTAGAACTGATATTTGAATACAGCAAAGTTGCAGGATACAAAATTAACACACAGAAATCTGTAGCTTTCCTATACACTAACAATGAACCAATAGAAAGATAAATCAGGAAAACAATTCCATTCACAATTGCATCAAAAAGAATAAAATACCTAGGAATAAACCTAACCAAAGAAGTGAAAGACTTATACTCTGAAAACTACAAGTCACTCTTAAGAGAAATTAAAGGGGACACTAACAAATGGAAACTCATCCCATGCGCATGGCTAGGAAGAATTAATATCATCAAAATAGCCATTCTGCCCAAAGCAATATACAGATTTGATGCAATCCCTATCAAATTACCAGCAACATTCTTCAATGAACTGGAACAAATAATTCAAAAATTCAGATGGAAACACCAAAGACCCTGAATAGCCAAAGCAATCCTGAGAAAGAAGAATAAAGTAGGGGGGAATCTCACTCCCCAACTTCAAGCTCTACTATAAAGCCATAGTAATCAAGATAATTTGGTACTGGCACAAGAACAGAGTCACAGACCAGTGGAACAGACTAGAGACTCCAGACAATAACCCAAACACATATGGTCAATTAATATTTGATAAAGGAGCCATGGACATACAATGGCAAAATGACAGTCTATTCAACAGATGGTTCTGGCAAAACTGGACAGCTATATGTAAGAGAATGAAACTGGATTACTGTCTAACCCCATACACAAAAGTAAATTCAAAATGGATCAAAGACCTGAATGTAAGTCATGAAACCATTAAACTCATGGAAAAAAACACAGGCAAAAACCTCTTAGACATAAACATGAGTGACCTCTTCTTGAACAATATCTCCCCGGGCAAGGAAAACAACAGCAAAAATGAACAAGTGGGACTATATTAAGCTGAAAAGCTTCTGTACAGCAAAAGACACCATCAATAGAACAAAAAGGAACTGTACAGTATGGGAGAATATATTTGTAAATAACAGATTCGATAAAGGCTTGACGTCCAAAATATATAAAGAGCTCACACGCCTCAACAAACAAAAACCAAATAATCCAATTAAAAAATGGGCAGAAGAACTGATCAGACAGTTCTCCAAAAAAGAAATACAGATGGCCAACAGACACATGAAAAGATGCTCCGCATCGCTAATTATCAGAGAAATGCAAATTAAAACCACAATGAGATATCATCTCACACCAGTAAGGATGGCTTCTCTCCAAAAGACAGACAACAACAAATGTTGGCGAGGCTGTGGAGAAAGGGGAAGCCTCCTACACTGCTGGTGGGAATGTAAATTAGTTCAACCATTGTGGAAAGCAATATGGAGGTTCCTCAAAATGCTCAAAACAGACTTACCATTTCACCCAGGAATTCCACTCCTAGGAATTTACCCTAAGAATGCAGCAATCAAGTTTGAAAAAGACAGATACACCCCTATGTTTATTGAAGCACTATTTACAATAGCCAAGAATTGGAAGCAACCAAAATGCCCATCGGTAGATGAATGGATAAAGAAGATGTGGTACATATACACAATGGAATACTACTCAGCCATAAGAAGAGGGCAAATCCTACCATTTGCAGCAACATGGATGGAGCTGGAGGGTATTATGCTCAGTGAAATAAGCCAGGTAGAGAAAGAGAAATACCAAATGATTTCACTCATCTGTGGAGTATAAGAACAAAGGAAAAACTGAAGGAACAAAACAGCAGTGGAATCACAGAACCCAAGAAGGGATTAACAGGTACCAAAGGGAAAGGGACTGGGGAGGATGGGTGGGTAGGGAGGGATAAGGGGGGGAGAAGAAGGGGGGTATTAAGATTAGCATGCATGTGGGGGGAGGAGAAAGGGGAGGGCTGTACAACACAGAGAAGACAAGTAGTGATTCTACAACATTTTGCTATGCTTATGGATAGTGACCATAAAGGGGTTTATAGGGGGGACCTGGTATAGGGGAGAGCCTAGTAAACATAATATTCTTCATGTAAGTGTAGATTAATGATAACAAAAAAAAAAAAGCAGTTCCTGTGTGGTGACCTCCAATGAGTTCTATGCAATGATATAAAGGGCATATCAAAGTGTGGGCAAAGGGTCTGTTTGTGTTTATACAAAAGACCAAAGCCTAATTGGACTACCCAGAAAATGAACTAAGATACGATATGAAGAAGAACTTCCAACATCATCACTCTCTGGAAGAGTCATACCAGAAGATGATCATCAAAAAACCTCAACAAAGATCCAGAGGATGCTGTAGTTGTAGCTGCATTCATCCCACTGGTTCCTGGACTTGCCATGGGAATGAAGAAGGAGATATCTAAGCTGGCCTGTGCATACAGTAAAACAACAAATTTGACTGGATCCATACTGTTGGAACTCAACCAAGAATTAGGAGAAGTGCAAGTTCAAGCGCTCCAAAATCTTACGACTACAGACTATCTACTGTTAAAAGAACATATGGGATGTGAACAGTTCCCAGGAATGGGTCGTTTTAACTTGTCTGATTTCTCTCAGACTGTTCAAGTTCAGTTGGACAGTATCCATCATATCATCGATAAATTCTCACAAATGCTTAGGGTGCTTAACTGGTTTTTCTTGGCATCACTGGAGATGGTTGGTAATTACAGGTCTGCTTTGGTTATGTAACTGTATTCATATTATGTTAATGCGTGTGTGCAATTTAATTAGTAGTTTAAAACCTATACATGCTTAAGTTACTCTACAAGAAGGTATGTCAAAGAATCAATCTTCCCATGTTTTCTTCTGTCTGCTACTTCTATAGCTTTTCTTCTTCCTTCCTAATTACAACCCTTAAATAGAATTCGTGCCTCATATTGAATTTATCGAGTATCATAATTCTTCCAAGTGGTAAAGATACCTCAAGACAAATGCTGGGCATAGAAGCTACAGGGCATAAATCTGCAAAGAAGTAAAAAGCTAACCTTCTCAAACAATATTGCTTCTCTCTCACTTACCAACTTTACATTTCCGTGTAAGGCCCTAGAAGATGACTGGTTAGCCAGAGATGGGTAAGATTCCTCAAGGGAGGAACAACCTAAGACAGGCACAGTCACAGGGCGGCCATCAGGTGAGAAATTGGGGATCAACAGAGGTGAGGCTTAGAACCTCACCCCCCCTGTTTTGAGAGAAATCTTCTCCATCCGTGGATGTTTTATTGCCCTTGTCTAGCTTGGATTAACACATAGTCTACAGGCACACACCTGATCATCTACATTTGCTCTCTTACAACACTAAACTGTTTTCTACCTACCACTTCAGCATTTTATTAAATAATAATAATAATAATAATAATAATAAGGGGGAAATGTGGGATTCACATATAAATCGAGTATAAAAATCAAGTGAATATTCATATTTGACCTGATTGTTTATAGTTCATAATGTGTGATCAAAACCGAAAGTTTCTGTGATGACTGCCCTTGTAGTGTTCACCATGTAAGAACTTATTCACTATGTAAGAATTTGTTCACCATGTAAGAACTTGTTCATTATGCTTCAGAAGATTGGAGACTGACAAGAATTAGGCTTGGGGTGGATTAATGATTGTGCATTGAGCACTGAGTCCCCTATAGAGAATTTTATTGTTGTTAACAACCATTTGATCAATAAATATGAGAGATGCTCTCTCAAAAAAAAAAAAAAGAGAATTCACAGAGGGACTATTTCAAGGGTCATAAGAATTCACAGAGGGACTATTTCAAATGACTTTATTTAAAAGCACGGTGATTCGGAGAAAAATTCCTATACTATTCACGGTAATTATGTTATTCATGGTAAGATTGGCATTGTTATTCTGAGCCTTTTGTACATGTACTGTGGATAAATCAAAGTAATTATAATGGCATCACTAGCAACTGAGATTTTTAGAGGGGTGTGGTCAGAAAGCAATAAAGATTTAAGACAAATGAGGTTAAGGCATTCTGACTAGAGAAACCCATATTCCTAAAGACTATTCTACAAACTGTCTTAGTTTCTTCCACAAACTTTTACATCTCATATTCTTGTCAGGACCTCTACCCTTGAGCTGATACTCATCTTTCATATGATGAGGCCAAAATATGTATTTACAAGCATAAAAGTATATTTAATAAGTATATGCACATATACACACACTTATTTAGAGAACATGCTCTCATGTGCTCATTACATTTTTGCTTTGACGAAACAGCAGACTGGCTTAGCCCTTCCAAGCTGAGTGTGGGAGTCTGCTCTGTCCAGCATCACACCTCACTTTCCTCCCCACCTACCTGTCCTAAGCTGTCCTGGCAGTCACTAGGCAGAAAGCCTTTCTCCTCAAACTTGTGCCCATCTTTCTAGCTTACATTCATCAACTGGGGTTTTGGGGTCACCACGAGAAACCAGTTTAAGGTATGAGGTATATTTTTACAACCAGCCATAGGCAGGCCTCCAGCCACACCTTGGTATTCAGAAAAGGAGACTCCGAACTCTGAAGGACTTACAGCCAAGAAGCCACTTGGTATTTATCAGCAAGAAGGACTAAAGGCAGCTTAGTGTAAAACAACGTTTGGACTTTGTCTTGGATTTAAATAGTTGGGCCCATGTACATTATAGCAGACCTCTAAGTATTACCTCTTGACCATAATAGCAGATGTATAAATGGAAATATCACTGAAGCCAATTAAGTATCTTCCAAGAAGTAAAAGAAAAAAAAAACTAATGAACCACTAAGAATGGGAGGAAAAAACACCATGTGAAGAGTAATTGTAACTATTTAGTTTGGGAAAATAAATAGGGTCTTGAACATACTGGGGCAGGGGCTAAAAAGGATCATATAAGAAACTAGGTTGAAATGGAAGACATGCAAATCTAGAAAAGACCTGAGGGAAAAGGAAGTGGTGGAGCAATCCTGAACATGAATGATTTTCCAAGGAAATAGGATGTAGTATGTGCTTGGCAACTCTGCAGAGCAGGGCACTTGCCCATCCAAAGGCATGTCTCTATCCCAATAAGCCCTTAGACTGGTGTTCGGTGAACACTTGCGTAATGCTCTGAGATACTTCACCAACCCCCAAGCAAAACAAAAAAGAAAGATCTGTCCCTCTCAGAGTACACAGCACTTTGTATACCAGCTCTCTATTCTTCAGTGGTTTCTTGTGTTTTTTATTCAAGAGCCCTTGGTTGCAGATGGCACAAAAGTAAATCACACTGGCTTCAAGAAGAGAATAGGTCATTCACAAGTAGGCATTAAAAGCTGGAATGTCAAGCCAATCCAGGTCAAGGTGCACACCTTTCTTATTCTCTCTCCCCCATCTCCTCTTTCCATCTCTAAACTGTTTGTCTCTGATTATCTTTGATGTTTGCTTCTTATTCTTCCACAAGTAAGCTCCGAAACCCCAAATCAACAGCTTTTTATTTTGAGCCTTCTCTCTTCATTTATCAAATCTCATGGAAAGATTCTGATTAGTCTTACTTAGGAACGTGCAAGCAGTAGCATGGATCAATCACTAGGGCATCTGGATGTGAAACCAAAATTGGCCAGGTCCAAGTCAAGTACCCATCCCATGTAGACAGAACTCTGAGCCTGTCAGTTCCACCAGAAGCATGTGGGATGGGGAAGGACCCGTTTTCCAATAGATCCCAACAGATGCTTCCCTCTCTCTTCCAATAAGACTGTCAGCCCTCTGAGGGCAGGGTTATCTCAAACACTTTTGACATTCTTTACCCTTAACCACGGCACCGCCCTAATGCATGTCTTATAAGAAAGCATCCATGAACCAGATTTTTTTAATGTAGGCATCATCATGGAATTATTCCTGCTCTTTGCAGACACATCCCCTTAAGAGTCCATTAGCTGACTGGGATCGCCTAACTAGCATATGAGTACTGCTCAGTCAACCAGGCGCATAGAGAATCAAACACGTGCCAACTTGAAAATACCATCATTCAAAAGCATGTCTACCCACATTCCCTTTTAAGCTATTAATTGAAAGCATTTAAAATATAAAGATTTTTAGAGTTGAAAAATTGGATGGCTCATGTAATCCAGGGATTTTTGCAACTGTAGTATGTGGGACACAGGTGTTGTGCAGAATTATCTCAAGGAGTGAGAGGTTCAAAGGGCGGTGGTGGGTAGGAAGACAAGGTGGACTAAGCAGGTGAAACTCCAGGCCCTATCCTCACTACAAAGAGATGGCCAGAGATTGCCACGTCCATCTTTTCCTTATGTGGCAAAGTCACATCAGGTTTGGTTTGAAAAGGGATTTAAAAAGAATCAAACAATAGCCAACAACATAAAAGCTCCTAAACTACTAAAAATTATAGTAGTCTGACTTACCTCACTTCACTGAAGATGAAATAGCTCCTAAACTGTGGCCTGGGCTGAACTTGGAAATCATTCACACCTCAGCCCAGCTTTGCTTCCCTAATCTGATTTTGCAAGGATTAAAAAAAAAAAAAAATCATAGTACCCTATGCTTGAGTTCTTAAACCGTATATAAACATTTCACCTGTGCTTATCAGAATTCTAGAATTCTGACAAGTCTGCCTGACCTCACAAAGCTTCTAAAAGCAGCACCACGGTCAAATACGGACATAAGAAGCAAGAAACATCTGCCTTCCCCATCTACTGAAGTATTGATGACTCTATTTAGTAAATGCCTGCAATAGGCTGTTCAATTAAAATGAACCATTCTAGCAATCATGTTGGGTGGCAACATTTAGAAACAGGAGTAAATAATATTTAAAGATTATTCCACAATACTTCTCTTCCATTTGCACACATACACCATGTCTGGACTTGGTCATAAAAAAAAAAAAACCCCGGTAATCTTTAAGAAAACATTTAAAGACTTAACAATTAAAAAGAATAATTTTTGGAGTCACTCTGAATCGATTTTCTAAAACGAAATGACTTTTTAAAGGCTGAGTTAATTACCAGGATAAATAAAGACGTACGCTGCCAGTACTTGGCACGTGTAATCTTGTAAAATGACCAGAACACGTACCATGTTAAGCACATCTCTGTAAGCCAAGATAGCAATAAGAAATTATTTCCCGTGTGGGGTACACAGTGATCAAAGAGAGGTCAAGACTAAAACAGTATGTCAGAATGCCAACTGAAAGCTTAGACCATAAAAAGGAGAAAATACTGATCAGTTGCCCAGGAGATCACCTACTATATTAGGTTTTAATACGTGATAAAAACACGAGATTTTTCTATCTGAACTGTTGACAATTTGAAGAAAGTTTTGGAACAATCTGAGAAGACCATCCTACAGGACCTCTTCAGGACAGCTACGTTCCATTCTTTGTAAGAGTAAACTCTCTTTGCCTGCTTGTTAACTGTATAGCTCAGAGATAAAAAATCAAACCTTCATACAAGTAAGAGTGCAGACTAAAACACTAGTTCAATGAAAAGCTAGAGCTCTGAAGACCTATTTCATTTCATCACATGTCTGATATTCTTTTTAACAGTGATAGGTTCTCACTGGAGGTAAGATATAATACTTCTGTGTCCCAAATATATTAGAGTCATACAGCAAAAACTTCTACAAACCATTTCTAAAACTACTCAATGTACTGCTTGTCTATATAATACTAGGCTGAAATACACTGATCAGAGCATGTTTACCATCTGCTAATCCTATGATTTGTACTTAAACAAGACTGGCTGGATAGATAATCCAGACAAATGCAGGATTCCGTAACACAAAGCATTTTTTAATGTCGTAGGCTATCACCTAAGCCACAGCCAAATTGATTTTTCCAGACATGTTCCAGTGTCTGCTCACACTTTCCTGCTACCAACTGTCATCTCACTCCCCTGATAAAACTCTCGACATGTTTGCAGCATCCTCTACTCCCTGCCCATTCCAAACAGCTGTCTTCCCTTCCTGGCAGAAACGGTCCAACATCTGGATGCTCAAGATGGCTACTGTTATGATGGACAGATTCCATTTTATCCAAGCGCACAGCTTTGAGAATATTAAATGAGCAACAGGGGGACCATACAAGCATTGCCTGCTAAACAAATATTAGTTCAAGGAATGGCTGTACCAAACCTTAAAATTTAGAATACTTTCTCTTAAAAGTGTAATTTGGGGATATCTGTAAGATGGTTCAGGGTATACAAATTCCATGATCCTGAAAGAATGAATGATGACCTGCTGCCTAAGTTTCTACTCAGGTGGTGATAACAAATCTAAACCCCCTAACTCCAATGCAGAATTTCTGCTTCATGGCCTAATTTTTTTTTTCCTCCAGTAGATTTATGAAAAAAAATGTGTGTTAGATAAAAGTGGATGACTTGAAGAAAAATAAAACATAAATCACTTTCCTTGAGCTCACTGCCCATACCCAATCACCAATTCTACTTTATACAGCTTCATAAATATATATCATCTTGCATATTTTACTACAATGTTTTTTTAAAACTGGTCTCCCATATCCATTCTTCACAATACATCAGTCTATTTTGCATAAGCAACTAGAGCAATATTTTTAAAAAGTGCAAACTGGGTCATGCCATCTACACTATTCCCTTCCTACATCCCATTAATGACTCCCCTTCTCACAGACTGAAACACACACTTCTCTGCGTGGACACCGAAGCTTCGCATGCCCCTGGCCCCAGCCTCTCTCTCCAGCCTCACCAGGAGCCCCTTGACCACTCACCCAATGTACTGAAGCCATACTGGCCTGCCTTCCATCATGCAAACATGTACAGCAAATGGCCTCCATGCTGAAGGCCTTCCTACATTCTATTTCCTTTTCCTGGTTCCCTCCCGCTCCTGTTCGAACCTCGATTCATGTGTCACTTCCTAAGAGAATTATTCTTCGTTGACCTGGAATATGTTCCGTATCCTTTTATACATCTCATGGGATCACATAATTTTTCTTTGTGGCAGTTTTTAGAACCGTATTTAGTTTTTTAAATGTTATGTTAATGTGCGATAGGTTTGTTACCGTCATTTTTATATGATTAGTATTGTAAACATTTCTTGGTTTTTCCTTCTATTACAGTAAATATCAAGAGACACAATAATATGAACAAAATCCTTAGGGTCTTCAATAATTTTTAACAGTAAAAAGAGTCTTGAGACCAAAAAATTAAGAGCCACTGCATAAGAAATTATCATAGGGCTTTAGAAATAACAAGATATTATATTGATTTAAAATCTTTCAGAAATACTTATTTTAAATTTTACTTAAATGCATTTAGGTGAGGAAAAAAATGCTTTCATGTAATGTTGCTAACTTAGAAAGAAAATGCTCAAGTCTGCCATACTGCAAAGTGACTTGAAACAGGACTGGTTAGGTGGGGCCCGAGGCAATGTGTTCATTATAGCCGAGTTGATAAGAAAATTCTGATTCCTACGACATAGCTTAACAGCTTTAAATAAACAATTTTCTCCTTTAAAAGTATTATAACAAATGCCACCTTCAATAACAAACACATAAAGCGTCAAACTTTTGAGGCAAAGATGCTTGCAAATCACAATTAAAACAGACCTTCTGAGATCACAGAAAAGTTAACAGAAGAACCAATATTTAAATGACAAGATAAAAAGTACATGTTTGATAGTAACTACTGTGTTATCACAATAGCAACAGACCCATATATAAGTACCGTTCTAAAAGCTTCACAATTTTTAACTTACTAAATCCTCACAACAACCTTAGATACTATTATTTTCATCCCTAGGATATGTGTCTTGTCCCAGGTCCCCACCGCTAAGTGGAGTGCAAAAAATCTGCATTTGAATCTAGGGTCTGAACTCTTAACAGCACACTGCCTCTGTGTACACAGAAAGTGACCTTCTTTCTTACTTTGCTTGTAAATAAAAGTAAACGCTAACCCTGTCAAGGTTTTCTGTCCACCAAATACTCATTCTGACAGCTTCACGGGCCCTCCTGAAGCACTGAAACCAGCAGTTTCTGATTTTACTATAATTTTAACCAAAGCTGAATCAAACAATTTGGAGCTTAATATCGTTTATTTACTTCGAGTCTTTCTATCCATTTTGCTGTTTTATTTTACAAACAGCTATCCAATTTCCCATTACCTCTTGCTTTCTCTATTTAGGTCTTCACTGCTCCTGAAGATTATTCAGGCAATGCTGGGCTTCTGCCCATCCCTGGTCCTTTCAGTGGGTGTTTAATAGAAAATACTAATGGTCCTTGGCTTCAGACTACTGAAAAGCTAATAATGTAAAAATCTTTGCCTCCTGAAAGGTCCTATTCTTTGTTCAATATCTGTTTCATTTGTTTGTGTAACCAGACTGTAAGTAAGCAGAGTTTGGAGTCTCCAGTAATTGAAAGAAAATTCTATCCAAGGTTAGTGTATTTATGTTAGACAGAAGGCAGTTCATATTCTTCATATTCTAAATTGAGTTATTCGGCCTGACATCTCCCCATTAAAACAGCAAACTCTGTATCATGTATGTATGAAACCTTGAAAGTAACCAAAATTTAAGGGAAATACCACTTAAAAATATATAAACAGAGGGCTTTAAGACCATGGGAGAGAATATTGTTATGATCTCTGTTAAAATGTCAGTGTAAGGGATACCTCCATACCCCTTAATGAATTTCTGGGGAACAAACTATGCTTTTCTCCTCTGAGTTTTTTCCCCTTCATTCCATTTCTTCCTCACTCAGAAGCTGATGAAGCTGAGACCTCAGGGTCACTCACTTTAAGGCTCTTTCCAAGACCATGTATCTAATTGCGCAGTTTTAATTTTGCATGTCTTAAGGAGGGCTCTAAAAATTGCCTAAGCCTCAGATCCTACCAAACCTGGATAGTCCTTTGTCAAAGTTATAGATATTTCAGTGAACCCACAGTTACTGAATGTATCTGCTCATCATTTGGTTTCTTTCAGATCTCTGTTGCACACTCGCACCCAGAGAAAACCCTTTGCCATGATTCGGAATGATTCATGGATCTCAGTCCCTCCCCTATAGAAGCTTACTTCAGCAAGAAAATAGCAAAGGTGATGAACACGAATTTTAGATAGAAATAAATGTCTATCAATAGGTGAATATATCAAAAACAAGGTAAATAAATATCAGAGACAAAATGGGTACTTCTCGCCCTAATTAGGTCTACGCAATTTAAAAACATCATTGAAAAATTGTAGGATTTCACATAAAAATCCCAACATCAATCTTCCTTTGAAAAGTCAGAAAGTCTGGCAAAACTAGTTATAAATGCTTGGCCTGAGCATATCCTTACCCACTGCCCTGCACTCATTTCAACAGCTGGGCTATTTGGGTTTGCCAACCTCAAACTACATGAAAAATGTCCAAGAGATACTATTTCAAATAAATGTATACTGGATATAAATTGAAAAAAATCAATTGGCAGAATAGCACTCATTGTATACTTCAGTTTTTATTTTAAATGATTCCTATGATAAATTATAAGATAAACCGACACAATCTGTAACTTTATCATGGTATGTAACTTTTTTAATATTCAGAGAGAAAAGTAAAAATACACATTGCTTGATCAATACTAGATTATTATTATTTTTTAAACAGAAGAGTATTTCCCACCACATTTAAATGCAATATTTGTTTTCCAGGTCAGCACACAGATTAGGGAAGCACAGATTAAACACTGAGAGGCGGCACTTTCTTCCCAGCAGTATCAGAAAAGAGGAGCCACAGAGGATGTCATTTCTATCTGGCTGCCCCCAGGCCTGTCTGTATCCCAAGTAGTATCCAATCACCCAATACCACTAGAGCAACTTATGTGAATTGTTTTAATACATATTCACAGCATGTGGCATTATGGCTTCTGGCTGCTCTTAGAAGGGTGGGCTAGCAACATTAATTAACAATAACACATGTGGTATATTATGGCTCCATAATGCTAAAAGCATTTAGCTGGTCTCCTTATTATTCTTAATGTCCCCCCACGGCTCAGGAGAACCACGTAACTGTGGATTCAACTGGTCCCAAAGGCAAAATGGAAAGCAAAGTACCTCCTAAAAGTAGTTTAAACACTCCATCTACCCTTCTCCCTTTCTCACCAACGAATGCAGTGTGTATTATGACGAACAGAGTATTCTTTGTTTTGGACAAGCAGAGGAATTCTTAAGTAAGAATAGTGAGAATTCTGGGTGGGGAAAAACAACTTCATCCCCGGGAGAACAGCAGTTCGATATGAAAGGAGAGGCAGTGTCCCCCATCGTCGCCCTCTGGGGCACCGCAGGACACTCCAGGAGCAGGTGTGCCCGCCTCTCCCGGCTTCCCTACAGCCCACTCGCTACTCAGCAGCTTCAGGCAGCTATGAGCACAGCAGATCTCATCACACCATTGCTCCGCTCCGCTTAAAATCCTCCAGTGGCTTCCACGTGCATTTAGAATTAAGGGCAAATGTCTGGACAACACCAGCGAGGCTCCTTCCCCATCTTACCATCAACTTAACCCAGCAACTTGTTTTGGACCACTTCCATTACTAAACCTAAAACATACCACATCACTGCCATGCCACACTCTTCATATTTGATGCTCCCAGAGCCTCAAATATTTCCCCTAGATCTTTTGGGTGGCCAGTTCCCTTTCCCCTTCGGATTTTAGATTGAATGTCACCTTCTCAGAGACTATCCTACCTAGAATAGCCATTTTTCCCATTCATTATCATTTTGCCTTGGTTAAGCTTTTCATTGTACTTGGTATATGAAATTTCTTTTTTGTGTGTGTTTTCTTATTGACGGACTGTCCCTATACAAAGCACATGCATGCATATATCACACACAGACATATTTACATTCCATCTTCCAGGACAGTGGCCCTGTCTCACTTGCCTACGATTGCTTCCCCGTGCCTGGAGCAGAATCCCATAGTCAGTAAGCGCTCAAAAAAAAACCTGGCAAGAAAGAAATGAACCTGCTAGTTTAGGAGTTGCACCCAGAGGGTAATCAAGGGAGCCAGTTCAATGAATATGTAAGAACCAGCTGGTTGAAGTTTCATCTAACAACACGAGAAATACTAACCCTCTTTCCCAGAAAATACCCAGTCCTGGTCCCTCTTCCTAGGGTGGGAAAAATACAAGCTCTCAGGAAGAAAATGTATTTCTTCACACCCCTCTGCATGTTCCCCACACTTCAGTCATTCACCTGTTCTGCATAGTCTGTGCCATTTCTGAGTACCTCATGTACCAATTAGTTACTCAATCGCTTTTACATTTTTTACTCTATCCTCACATTAAGCAGCAATATCTGTGAAATACTGGGTTTCCTGGGATTGATATGACATATATATTGATATATCTCCAAATCACATTACAGTTAACCCTTGACTTTTAAAACACACACAGACATACACAGACACACACACACACAGTAATTTTTTTCTCCACTTGGGGAAACAATGCATTACAAATGAAGGGAGCCCATTTTCCAGGGGTCTGAGCTCCCAGCCCCCCTCATCCCTGGCAGGCTTACCACTGCAGTGTCCCGAGGAGACCTGACATTTACTATGCACTCAGTCTGTGAAAGGCCGGTGACAGGCCCACTTCATTTATTATCACATCCCTTTTGAGGGGGTTACTCATATTACCTGTTCTGCAGGGGAGGATTTATGTGTGGATAACTTAAATATATGCTTAAGGTCACTGCTATGGAATGAATGTTTGTGTTCCCCCCAAATCTGTATGGTATCTGGAGGCAGCCCCTTCAGGAGGCAGAGGGGTTAGTTTAGATCATGAGGGTGGGGCTCTGCTGGTGGGTTTAGCGCACCTATGAAAAGAAGAGCAGACAGGTGATCTCACTCTCTGTCAGGTGAGGGCCGTGTGCAAACCAGGAAGAGGGCCCTCACCAGAATGCAGCCATGCTGACACAATCGTATGGGGTTTCCCAGCCTCCAGAATTGTGAGAAATAAATGTCTACTTGAGCTACCTGGTCCATGGCATTTTATTATAACAGCCCAAGCTAAGAAGTTCTACAGCTAATAAACAGAAGTAGTAGTAGTAGGGTTCGAATTCAGCTGTTTGGCCCAGATCCATTCTCTTAACCCCTGTGTCATAAGTGCTTATGCAATGCATAGTCATTCGGGCCTGTTTCACAATAAACACACTTCTTCCCTAAGGTACTAATGGAAGAGCTTTTATTTACCTATTTTATTTACTAATATAAAAGCTGCCCGATCCAGCTGGCATCCTCGGCTACCCCAAAGCAATGAGCTTGTGGAGAGACTCCACTAAAAACAAGCTCAGCCGTGCTTTCACTTCTCAGTCATTTTAAGGGTTGCTGATCTAATCACTGTCTTGGCCACTATTAGACTCTAATTTCCATAAATACAGGCTGCCAGGGGCTTCTTCCAAAGCCCCTACTAGGTCCACCTCAGATACAGGTGCAAACTGCTTTCTTAGCACCACGGGGTATCCTCTGAGAAATGCCTGGACCTTCGGATCTCACTCCCTAGAAGAGACCTCTGGGTTTCTCGTCCCTTCGGCAGCCCGTGGCAGAGCAGTCAGCGCTGATGCAGGCCAGCCCCCCCCCGGATGCAGCTCCTCACTCTCCAAGCCAAGGGAAGCCAGAGCCCTTTCTCCAGGCTTGGGTGGCAGTCTAAACACCACTTAAGCTTAGGAATCATTAGTCAGACTTACAGAAGTGTGTTTTCCTGTCCTTCATAGTATGAATACATATATAAATTATATATACATATATATATATATATATATATATACACACATACATATATGTATATATTTATAAAAAACAGCTTATCTTTACTGAGTTCCCATCGAATATCATGCTAAGGCTTTTCACATTTGAAAGAAAGAGAGAGAGAGAGAGAGAGAGAGAAGGGAAGAGAAAGAGAGAGAAAGGAAAGAAGACGATCTTTGTAGAATAATTAATTTTATCCCCATGTTACAAACAAGAAAATTGAGGTTTATAGAGGTTGTGTAGCATGCCCAGACTCAGGCTGAGAGGATATTCCAAGCTCCCTGGGCCCCAAGCCCCCATCCTGAAGAGCTTCTCTATACTGTCAGCAGCAAGTACAGATAAAAGGTAGATTAATTTATCTGTAGAAGGAAAAGCAAAAGATAATTGGCATAAGCACAGATAAGAATTTGTTTCTTGAAGAAAGGGGACACTTTCTTTTCCTTCAATACCTATAATCCATTCCTGTAGGTGTCTTCACTTATTTTTTGAGTATCTTCGGAAATGGTCCCTTCACAAATCCCCTCCCTGTATTATATCCCTAGTAGGTTATAATCAAGGCGCCCCTGAAGTCCCAGGTTACCCCAGCTGTTCTGGCACCCTTAGTACCACTCTCTGAAGTGTCCTCTTTGGGGAGGTAATTATTTGTCTCCCCTAACCACAAACTCCTGAGGGCAGGCTGTGCCTTACTTCTCTTTGTATCTTTCACCAACGTTTTCCTACTTCAAATCAATATGAGTAATGCTTGTGAAACAGTCCTCTCCCCCAGCTAGGAGAAGTATCTCCTTCACCAGACCTTCCCCAGCACTCTGCTCATGTCCCCCTTCCAGGAATTACTACATGCTGAGCTTAAGCATTCACACACCATGCCCTGCTCCACTGTGGCAGGCCTGGGTCCCACATTACCTTTTATCACTGGGCATCTGGTAAGATTGCTTTGTCTGGTGATGGGTTTAACTACATATGGACACACTGAGCTCAGTAATCTTTAAACGTCCCACCTTAGTTAATTCTTTCATGCAAACACTTGCTAAGGGCTTGCACTGTACCACCAGACAGTAGGGAAACAAAATGGAAAGGCATGTGCCTCCTTTTAAATAATGTACAATCCAATGGAGCACCACAGATGCAACGGAAAATCGGTAGCAGTGAGATAAGGGGCGCACAGAGTATTGGAAGCAATCAGACCGAATGCCTATCTCTGCCATGGGAGCCAGGCAGAAGTTCAGAAAGAGTGCTAAAGGAATAGGGTCCTGGGGACTGGGGACAGGAGAGAGTTGGAGACACCCTCCTGGGCACTGAGAACAGAAAGGGCACATACATAGGGGAAGCATGCAGTGCTGCATGAGCACGTCACACAGCTCCTGATGGCGGAGTTTGACATGCCAGGGGAGATAAGGAGCAGAAGCAGACAGGCTTACCTCCCAAAGAGCTACTCTGTTAAATACCATAGAAATAATTTATAAGCATTGAATGCATAATTTGTCTCCTTTCAATGCAGTGATTTTGGGATCAAAATCAAGTTGTGACTAGGGACAATGGCAGGACAGGAGGAAGGGACAGATGACCTCTGAACAGCTTACTCTGGCCTAAGACAGACTAAAACCTTCGCAGTCTCCACTTTTTTACTTCCACTGACAGGACTAGCAGAGGACAAAACCCTGCTTAGGAATCTGATTATGTTAAGGGAAAAACAGTCATGTCAACACTTCTGTGAGTCCGCTGTGCCGAAGGGACCCAGAGAGGCTTGGTCCTCTGTGTATAAAATATAATATTGGATCATGGGATGAGGCTGGTCAGCAGACAGGAGATGGGATGACTCCCAAGAAGAAAAAAGTTGGAGGAGTTATTAGCAACTGGCCTCAGGGGACTAACCCTGTTACACAATCTAGGAGAAATGCCCAGCACTATGAAATGATCAATGGATTTGTACAGAGAGCTGTCCCCTGCTCAGTTACAAAGTAATGCCTGAAGTGTGCTAACATGCTCTACAACCCTCTTCCTTTAGCCTAAGCCTTCAGTGTGTCTCCTATACTCAACGACAGGTAAAAGTACTTTGAGGAAAAAAACAAAAAGCCAGGCAATGTACAGTTGGAAGGAAGCAAAGAGGGAAGCCATAGTGCATTGTCACCAAGGCTACACATAGAAGAGGGGGAGCAGTCATGAGGGGGGCTTGGGGAGCGTGTGTTTGTGCACAGAGATGAGAATGAGAAGCAGCCATCATGTAACAGCCCTTCCCCTTTGGGAGGCGCTGGTTTCAGAGCAGGCTTCCCTCTGTGAAGACAGAGGTCCCACCTCCTTTCTACGGTCATCTGCCCTCCATGTGGATGTAAGTCTTTATCCTCTCCTCTGGCAAGAACATCTATCTATCTAATGTGGTAATTGAATCAGATTTAATTTAAAGAAAAAAATCAAAAGTCCTTTCCATGCATCCACAGAAGAAAGCACTTAATCTCAATAAACTAGCAGTTAGGATGATGAGAAAATCTACAAGAGCTCAGAGATACGTAGCAAATAAAAATTCTCTCCATTTGGATAAAGGAATAAAGCCAAAATAAGCTTTCTCCTCGGCCTAAACCACATAACATAACATATATTAGAAAAATGGGTTGGGGCATTGAGCTGTGACTGCGGGTGATTCAGAGGAATCCCCAAACACTCCCCTCCAGCCTCCCAGAACTACACACGCCCCAGAAAATGGCATTTACTGAGATTCTAATAAAATGAACACGTTTGGCTGCTTCATATGCTGGTGGATTTTTTGGCATACATTTCATAACTCAGATACCTTAAGTCTGCCTGTGAGCAAGACGGGGATCCCCACAGGACCAGCCTCCCACCCCTGGAAATATTTTCATTACCCAAGCCAGGGGAAGTGAGGAAACCGTAGTTTCCTGACTCTTGCCAGGTAGAAGGCTTAACTCAAAAGCGTTATGGTTTCATTATTTGCATTTCCCTTGGAATGGGAGGGCTGTCTTCAAATCTTGGGGCCCCTGTTTTTGACCTGCCTTTGTTCGAGGGTTTTCTGGAAGAAGGAAGAACATGGCTTACCGGAATGATGACTGGGGCCCTGCTTTCATACATACCATAGTTAGCCTCAATGAAGTCAACTGTGGATCGCTGTTCAAAACTATTCTTACAAGGACCTTGTATAAAGCAAGTAGACAGCAGCTAGTTCTCTGAGGTAGGGTGAGCCGCTATGGCCTCTGGCCTTAATGTGCCTCGTACACAGGATGCAGCTGACCCCCGATATGCCATCCAGCCGAGTCTGTGGAGCCGGGCGGCGACGCTCGTACAGCCCTGCGTTGGCTTCATTTACTGAGTAGTCCCTCTTTTGGCCTCCTCTTCTTGATCATTTTTTTCTTTCAAAACGGGAACTGGTTTGTAAATCAATTATGAAATCACTTTTAAGAACTGTTGAGGGTGTAGAGACGGTTGCAAGAGGAAGACCAATTAGTTTTTTAAGTTTTATTGTTTTTATCATCCTCAGTGGGTGTGAATTAATCATCTGTACCTTTTGCCTTACAAACCACAAACAGATGGCCATGCCACTGCGGACTGCACTTCATAGTGGCAATGACAACAATGACAGCACAAGCTTTTCTTTTCAAACTCCTACTATGTGGCCAACCTTTCCTGCAAGCAGTATAGTATAAGGCTTAAAACCTCTGGCCCTGAAATATTATATGACTCCTTTATATGAAATACCCAGGATGCATAAATCCATAGAGACAGCAGGGAGATTAGTGGCGGCCAGGGACTACGGGTGTTCGGTGGGGGTGGGGTGGTGATTGCTAGTGGGTATGGGGTTTCCTTCAGTGATGAAGATGTTCTAGAACTAGACAGTCGTGGTGGTAGTTGCAAAATCTTGCAAATATACGATGTCATGGAATTGTACTCTCAAAGGGTCAATTTTTTGGTGTATGAATTACAACTTAACTAAAAAAATACAATTAAAAAATAAATAAAACGAAGCAACCTATTGTCCTGGATATAGACGCCCCAGGTTCAAATTCGAATCCCAGTCCTACTGTTTACCAGCTCTTCCAAAGCCAACTTCGCTCATATGTGAAATGGGGAAAAATACACCACAGGAGGACTGGAAGACCACGTGAGACCCTTCAGGAGTTCAGGGGCCGAGCCCCATCTAGAGCATGGCATAAACGCTCCATAAATTTTCCTTTAACTTAATCTTTATTGCAATTTCCTATTATTTAATCATTATAACAATTTCATAAGGTGAACATTCCTGATTTTGATCAGCAACGAGGAAACATCTGCAAAGGGTGAGGAAGCTGCTCCAGTCGCAAAGCCACTAAGTGACAGAAGAGGGGACCTTAGACCCGACCCTGTGCTCCAGAACGACGCATTGCCCCCTTGCAAGGCGCCTGTTAACAGCCTAGCCTGTGCATGAACTGCTTGCTGACTTCCTACTGCGAGCCAGAATCGTGGGGACACAATCCTCAAGACAACTGTTACCTCTGGTGGGGGGAGAAAGGACAGCACCCAGAGCTTATGAAAATGAAGGAACAGAAGAAATGGCACAAACACAAAAGAATCTGTTTTTGCCACATAATTCAGGACCATGAGGCCTGCTTCTGTCTTTACAAGGGGACGTTTCCAGAGACCAGAGGAACTGGGCTAAGAAAAACACAAAGTAGATGTACTTTTGAGAAGTTCTGTGAAAACAAGTACAATCAACAACTAACCTCAGTCAAAACAGTATTTTACTTAGATTTCAAACTCGTTGTCCAACATTGTAGCCTCTAGCCAGATGTGGCTACTTAAGTTTAAATCAATTACAATTAAATAATATTAAAACTCTGAATCTTCCACTCACTAGGCACATTTTAAGTGTGCAATAGCCACATCTGGCTAGAGGCTGCCATACTGGACAGCACACATTATAAAACATGTCTACATTGGAGAAAGACTTATTGAACAGTGCTGACCTAAAATATTAAATCACATCATCAACAATAAAACATTAAAGGGCAATATAACATTTAATAGCCTAAAAATGGGCTTTTATGCCCCAGCAAATATCTAGGAATATAAATGTAAAATGATCCTCACTTACACTGTTAACTAATAGTCTCAGATCATATTACTCTGGTTCAGACATTGTATTTTTTTCAGGAAAAAAACTGCTCTCCTAAGCCTGTCTTATCATAAAAAAGAAAGTGCAGGTGGCATAAGACAAACAGATAATGAGCATGAGAGCTCATCGCATCTCAGTTTTGAAAGAAATACAATTTTGAAAGAAATACAATTCTTTGGTCTTGTAAAGAAATTCCAGGACATGGGGGTAAAGGCAATTGCTCTGGTCCCTGAGTTAAAAGCCTTGTGAGTAGAATGCCTTTTTGATCAAAAGAATTCTCAAAATTTTTGATAACCATTCCAGTTTCAACACACACACACACACACACACACACACACACAGTCCACATATAACACATACAACAAGGTTATCCATCCAAAATGCTGGGATCTATTATCTAATTGTATTTAAATTTTTAAGTATAACTGTCATACCTATACATAAAAATGCAGTGAATTTTTCCAATCTGACCATTTCCATGTAACCAACACCCAGATTAAGAAACAGAATATTATCAGCACCCCATATTCCACCTCATTCAACTTCCCAGAAACCACCCTTTCAAGGGTAGCCAGCATCCTGTCTTCTAACAGCACTGGTTAATTCTGTTTTTGTGTCTTACATGCATGACGTTCCTTTATGTCTAGCTTCTATCACTCAGTAAGATACTATCTGGTTTTCACAGGTCCTCCATGTTTTTATAAAGTGGCCATTTAATGCTTTCCCACCCAACAGTACAGAACTAATCCTTATTAAGCAAGTACTATGTATCAAGTACTGGGCTAAGGGCTTTATAATCCTTAATTCATTTAACTCCCCAAACAAGCTTACCAAGAAGGTATTACCCTTATTAAATTGTTGAGGACACTGATGTGTCAACTTGGCTAGACTACAGTCCCCACTTACTCAATTTAACACTAATCTAAGTGCCGCTCTGAAGGGATTTTGCAGAAGTAATTCAAATCCCTCATCAGTAGCTTTACATCAGGTAGTGTATTCTGGATGGGCCTGATTTAGTTAACTGGAAGACCTTAAAAGCAGGGCTGAGGTTTCCCAGAGAGAGGCAAAGGAAAAGGAGGAAATGAGGTTCTTTTTCTGGAACAGATAGCAATGAACAATAATCATATTCTAATTAATACATGCTAATAACAGATGTAAACCAAGTCAAAGGCCAGGGTTCACAGGTCACTCTTGAATAGGAAGCAATGGTAGAAATGGTAGGCATCAGGGTGATAAAGAAGGTTTCTAGTTTTTTTTCCAAGCCAGCCCTGATGTCATATATTTTTACATACTGTCCTTGCAAACACACTCTGAATTTTCAAATCTATGGTCAGATTTCAGGTTCATAAAGTAAGGTCACTGTACTGTGCTAGGCGGGTGAAGGGAAATGTCTGGACAGTCAGACTTCTGAGCCTTGTTACCACCTTTCAAAGCAATCTCAGTGAAATGCTTTCCCTGTGTGAACGTGAATGGATCTCAAGTAAACCTTTCAGGTTTTTAAGAACACACGTTGTTTCTTCCATTACCATATTCCCCTTAACATATACCATTTAGCGGCACTGACAGTAAGTTTCAGTAAATATGGGAACATAATACATTTTGTCTTCCCTTTCTATTTAAGACTGACTTAAAAATTGTTTTCCACATTCACATGAAAACAGAGTCCCTAGTTCTTCCTTCTAAACCTGTTTACCCTCAAATCGGTTCTGCCTCCCAGAATATTCTAAAGCTGGCCACTTTTCTCCATGTCTCTTCATAAGCACTGTGTTCATGCCACACTGAAGCCGGACAAGGGGTCCACTGGTGGTCTCCAGCTTTGACAGAGCCCTGCTGTACACACCAGGGTACTCTTTTAAAATTGTAAATTAGGTAGTGTCACTCTCCTACTTAAAATTCTGAGACTGGGTATTTGATGATACTAAAGAATTAGTGAAAAGTTAGAGGTGTGATAATGGTATGGTAGATATGGTTTTTTAAAAAAAGAATTTTTATGTTTTAGAGCTAGGTAGTGTGATAGTCACAACTGAAATGACAGGCTGCTTGCTTCAAAATAATGAGTGTGGTTGGGGAGAGGGCATTAGATGAAACAAGCTTGACCACAAGTTGATAATGATTGAAGCTGGGTAATGGGTACATGGGGAGTCATTATACTTTTCCATTTTTGTGTATGTAAATTTTTGTAATGAAAGCTTTAAAAATCTCCAGTAGCTCCTGAGTGCACTTAGAGTAAAATTCGAAGAACTTACCTCTTTCTAAAAGACCCCTATGACCTGACACCTGCTTACCACTCTCCTCCAGTATCCAGCTCTGCCCATTAACTCTTTCTACCGGAGAACTACAAGGGCTCCCCTTGGGCCTCCGTCAGGCGGAGCTCCCGGTAGCTCCAGAACCTTTGCACATGCTCTTCCCTCAGCCTCGTGGGCTTCCACCCTGGATATTCTCCCAGGGGCTCCTCCTCCTGGGGTGTCATCACTCCTCAGGAGAACCCCTCACACCCTGCTAGCCGAAGGCCTCTTCCCTCCCTGCCATTCGCCTAGCCGCTTTCGATACAACCCCGCCCCCAACCTCTTTTTCCTCCCATTCTCATGTTTTACTTGCTTCATAATGCTTACCATTTCTTGAAATTATCTTATTTCTTAAATAAGTTGTTGTAAAAATAAGGCATTTGTTGTCAGGGTCTCCTACACCGTTAGAATACGTGCTCAGACAAAATTGTGGCCTTATCTGCCTAGTTCCCTCGGACACTCCCTGTTCCTGAAACAGTGCCCATCCCCAGAGTAGGATCCCAGTGAAGACGCGTTAATGGCCTGTCTGGTAGACCTGACCATTAAAGCTGCAGACATACCACATGACCATTGAGCAGAATGACTCTCTTAAAACATTAAATTGTCCTTACATGTTTATTTATATAGTATTAATGAAGAGTTAATATCCTGAAATTCCTTTGAATGTATGTGAATATAATGAACAATTAAACACTTACACAAATATATACAATGAATAAATAATTAGTGCTGGTGGGTTTCCTTTGAATTATACATCATACATCCACTTACACGCATACACACACATACACAATTATTATTCTGATACCAAACATACAGGATCATTATTAGTTGAAACAAGAAAGAATATAAGTTTATGACTGTTACATTTCTAGCAAGAAATTTTGCTCAATGTATTGTTGGCAGACCTCAGACTTTAAAATTCATTTCTAAGATTCTTAGCTGGTGTTAAACAATGTCAGCATAATAAGCAAGGTTTGATTTCCTTTCAGATGTTTCTGGCTGCTGAAAAAATTGATTTTTAAGATTTTTCCCATTGACCTATAAGGCTGTGAAGAAGAGATAGCTCTTCTTAATCTCAAAGATCCAAGCTGAGCCTAAATTCCCTGGCCATTGTTCAGATGTCACCTTCAGAGCTCTGCTCCTTTATGTATCACTGGAGAAACACAAATGTATCAGTGATAGGACACAGACTGGTAGGTTTTAAACCCTCTTTGAAATGTTGTTTTAACAATGATATGGCTCAGCATCATTCATTCGAGGAAATTGTACCCAGTTATCACAGACAGTATAGAACATATTTTTAATTTTAATATGCCTACCTTCTGAAGTATAAATTGATTCTGGGGCTGTATAGGGAAGCTGAGAGCACCAGAAACAGTGTTAAATGTGGCTTCCTAGTTGGTAAACCAAAGGCATAGACAGTTCTAAAACACAGACAAACTAAACTGCGTTTAAAGCAGTTTGGCTTTGTAACTGGTAAACCCTAACAAAGCAGGAACAGGAACAAAAGGAAGCCACAGCATCTCAAGTCCACCTGGGTCCCTAAAACCAGACTAGCAGGTAGGTTCTAGTCATCTAGTAACCTCCAAAGGCCCTTCCCCATCTTCCTCACTCCCAGAACAATTAAAACATTACATATTGATCCTGATCAAGATGGCAGATTGGGAGGATTTTGAGTTCACCTCTGCCCACAGACACACCAAAACCGCAGCTACATTAGAGCAATTGTCTCTGGGGAAGACCTGAAGACTAACAGAGCAGCTCTTCCACAGCTAAAGATATAAAGAAAAAGCCACATGAACAAGGACAGGAGGGATGGAGATGTGGTCTGATAGGGACCAACACATCCCTGACCTGCTACTGATAGGCATGGGAGTCCACCCTGAGAAGCAAGGGGTCCAAGCCCTACATCTGGGACCCCCCACCCTGGAGTTCTGCACTGGGAAGATGAGCTCCCATAACAGGCTTTGAAAATCCACAGTTTTAACTCCAGAAGAGCTGGAGGGCTCTGGGAAACCGAGACTCTGCTCTTAGAGCCCCATGAACAAACTCCCTCACTCCAACACCCCACATAAAAGCCGCAGTCTGAAAAGTGTGGCCACACGTGCATGAGATCTACCGACCACATATAAGGGTGTGCTAAGTGGCAGGACCCTGTAGAAACTTCTCTGAGAATGGAAGCACTGGAAGGTGTCATTTTTCCTGCCTTCCTTTTTGCCCAGCTGGCACCACATGGGTGGGGACCAGTTCTGATACTCTCCTTCTAAGTTGCTATCACTGCTTTAACACCCCTCCCCACCACTGCAGTTGCCCCTCCAATGTGACTCCACCCTACCATACCCGGTGGACAGCCCAAGCTGGGCCCAGAACTGCCCCACTGTACTCTGCAGGCAGTCTCGGCCAAGACTGTCACCCCTCCACAGCAGCCCCTGCCCCAGTGGAGGGTGGGCAGCTCTGCCCACCAGTGTGCCTCAAACTGTCATAGTTGGCTCTCACAGCCAGACAAAGTGGGGGCTAGCCCTGCCTACCAGTGTACTCACAGCAGCCACAGCCTGGTCTCTAACCCCAGCCATGTGGGGAGCGGCCCTGCCCACCACTGTACCCTCAGAAGCCACAGCTGGCACAGTAGACCGATGTGCCTGGGCCCGGCCCCACCCACCAGTGTGCCCACAATAGTCACGGTTCAGCCACAACAGGGTGTACCCAGCCCCTGCATGGGACGCGTCCAGAGCATCTGGATCTGATCACCAGGGGAAACCGCACTTCTAGGATCCACACGATGCCTTCGACGTAGGGCCACTCCTTCAAGGCCAGAAGACATTACTGATCTACTTAATGCATAGAAACAAAGAGAATCAAGCAAAACAAGGAGACAAAGGAAAATGTTCCAAACAAAAGAACAAAACAGAAACTGAGAAAAAGAATAAAACAGAGATATGCCATCTATGTGACAAAGACTCCAAAGCAATGGTCACAAGGACGCCCACTGACCTTCTGGGAGAAGAATATGTGAACACAGTGAGAACTTCAACAAAGACTTAGAAAATATAAAAAAGAAAAAAATCAGAGCTGAAGAATACAATAACTCAAATGAAAAATATACTCAAGGGAAACATAAGCAGGTCAGAGGACGCAGAAGAACAGATCAGCGACCTGGAAGACAGGATAGTATAAATACCCAAGATGAACAGCAAAAAGGAAAAAACTTGAAAAATGAGGACAGTTTAAGGGAGCCATAAGGCAACATCAAGCATAATAATGTTTACACTACATAAGGTCCCAGAAGGAAAAGAGGTAAAGAAAGGAACAGAAATATTATTTGAAGAAATAATACCTGGGTGTTTTTTTTCTTCCTCATTGGGGAAGGAAAAAAAAACACCCAAATCCAGGAAGCACAGAGAGCCACAAAAGAAGATGAATATAAAAAGATCCACAGAAGGACACATAATAGTTAAAATATCCAAAGTTAAAGATTAAAAGAGAATCTCTGAAAGGATAATCAAAATTGATAAATCTTCAGTTAAACTCATCAAGAAACAGAGGAGTCAAATAAATTAAATCAGAAATTAAAGAGAAGTTACAACTGACACCACAGAAATACCAAGGATTATAAGAGATTTCTACAAACAATTATATGCAAATTGGACAACCTAGAAGAAATAGATAAATTCCTGGAGATATAATATTCAAACACTGAATCAAGAAGAAATAGAAAAGCTGAACAGAATGATTACTAGTAATGAAATTGAATCAGCAATCAAAGAGCTCCCAAAAAACAAAATCTATTTCAGGACCAGACACCTTTACAGGTTAATTCTACCAAACATTTAAATAATTAATACCTATCTTTTGCAAACTATTCCAAAACACTGAAGAACACTTGCAAATCCATTCTATGAGACCAGCATGATTCTGACACCAAAAGCAGATAAAGACAAAAAAATAAAATTACATTCCAGTATCCCTGATGAACACAGATACAAAAATTCTCAACAAAGTATCAGCAAACCAAATTCAATGATACATTCAAAGGATCATACACATCTCAATCAAGTGGGATTTATTCCAGAGATGCCAGGGTGGTTCAATATCCACAAATCAGTCAATATGAAACACCTCATTAATTAAATGAATGATAAAAATTGTATCTCAGTGGATGCAGAAAAATAATTGGACCAAATTCAAAATCCACTCATGATAAAAACTCTCAACAAAATAGTTATGGCAGAAACGTACTTCAACATAATAAAGGCCATATATGACAAACCCTCTGGTAACATCATACTCAATGGTGAAAAACTTAAAATATTTTCTTCTAAAATCAGGAACAAGACAAGGATTCCTACTCTTGCCACTTTTATTCAACATAGCACCAAAGTCCTACCCTCAACAATCAAACAAGAAAAAGAAATAAAAGGCAACCAAATTGGTAAGGCAGAAGTAAAAGTGTCAATATTTGCAGAGGACATGATACTGCACATAGAAAATGCTAGACTCCACACATGCATAAACATACACACACTAATGCACACTATTAGAATGAACAAATTTAGTGAAGTTTCAGTATACAAAATTGATACATCAAAATCTTTTGTATTTCAATGCACTAAAACAAACTATCAGAAGAGAAGTTAGGGAAAACAATCCCAGTTACAATTGCATCAAAAATAATAAAATAGCTAGGAATAAATTTAATCCAAGGAGGTGAAAGACCTGTACTCTGAAAACTATAAGACATGGTGAAAGAAACTGAAGATGACACAAATTAATGTAAAAATATAACATGCTCGGAGGCGGAGCCAAGATGGCGGCGTGAGTAGAGCAGTGGAAATCTCCTCCCAAAAACACATAGAGCTATGAAAATATAACAAAGAAAAATCTTCCTAAAATAGAGACCACAGGACACAGGACAACATCCAGACCACATCCACACCTGCAAGAACCCAGCGCCTTGTGAAGGGGGTAAGATACAAGCCCCAGCACGGCGGGACCCGAGCGCCCCTCCCCCCGGCTCCCGGCGGGTGGAGAGAAACCGGAGCGGTTTTTTTTTTTTTTTTTTTTTTGGCGAGCGCTTTTTGGAAGCCTTAGAGGGACGAGCCCCCGTTGCTGAGGAGGCAGGGTGGCGGGACCGGTGAGGAGGTGCCTGGGAACGGCGCCGGAGGACAAAGAATATCCCGCGTTTCTCCCTGCGAGACCTGGGGGCGGGTGCCTGAGACCGGTGCCTGAGGACGGAGGAGGTCGCGCGTTTTTCCCCCTTTTTTTTTTCTCTTTTTGGCGAGCGCTTTTTGGAAGCCTTGAAGGGACGGGGACCCCAGTGCTAGGGAGGCACGGTGGCGGGACTGGTGAGAGGGTGGCTGGGACCGGCGCCTGAGGACAAAGAATATCCCCCGTTTTTCCCTGCGGGACCGGTGGGCGGGTGCCTGAGACCGGCACTTGAGGACAGAGGAAATCGCGCGTTTTTCCCCTTTTTTTTTTTTCTCTTTTCTGCGAGTGCTTTTTGGAAGCCTAAAAGGGACAGGGACCCCAGTGCTAGGGAGGCAGGGCGGCGGGACTGGTGAGCGGGTGCCTGGGACTGGCACCTGAGGACAAAGAATATCCCGCATTTTTCCCTGTGGGACCGGTGGGTGGGTGCCTGAGACCAGCACCTGAGGACGGAAGAAATCGCGCGTTTTTCCCCTTTTTTTTCTCTCTTTTTGCCGAGTGCTTTTTGGAAGCCTTGAAGGGACAGGGACCCCGGTGCTAGGGAGGCAGGGAGGTGGGACTGGTGAGCGGGTGCGTGGGACCAGTGCCTGAGGACAAAGAATATTGAGCGTTCCTTCCCTGCGGGACCGGTGGGTGGGTGCTTTTTGGAAGCCTTGAAAGGACAGGGACCCTGGTGCTAGGGAGACAGGGCAGCAGGACCAGTGAGCGGGTGCCTGGGACCGGCACCTGAGGACAAAAAAAAAAAAAAAAATCGCTTGTTTTTTTCCTTTTTTTTCCTTTTTTTTTTCTCTTTCTTTCTGTTCCCTCTCTCATTGTTGCTGTTGTTGTTTTGGTTTGGAGAGTGCTTTTTGGAAATCTTAAAGGGGCAGGACAGGTCACTTAGACCAGAAGCAGGGAATCTGGGGACCTCTGGGCACTCTAACCCCCTGGGCAGCAGGGAGCACAGAGGCCCCTTACGGAGATAAATAGTCTCCTGGCTGCTCCCCCTCCAACGGGGCTCCACCATTTTGGAGGAACAGCCCCAGCCAGGCCAAGCCCACAGCAACAGTGGAGATAAACCCCAAAGCAACTGGGCAGGAAGCAGAAGCCCTGTCTGCGCACAGCTGCCCAGCACAAGCCACTAGAGGTCGCTATTCTCCCAGGAAAAGGCTACAAACCAACAAGAAGGGAAGCTCTTCCAGCAGTCACTTGTACCAGCTCTGCAAACTATCTCTATCACCATGAAAAGGCAAAACTACAGGCAGACAAAGATCACAGAGACAACACCTGAGAAGGAGACAGACCTAACTAGTCCTCCTGAAAAAGAATTCAAAATAAAAATCATGAACATGCTGACAGAGATGCAGAAAAAAATGCAAGAGCAATGGGATGAGATGCAGAGAAAAATGCAAGAGCAGTGGGATGAAGTCCGGAAGGAGATCACAGATGTCAGGAAAGAGATCACAGAAGTGAAACAATCCCTGGAAGGATTTATAAGCAGAATGGATAAGATGCAAGAGGCCATTGAAGGAATAGAAGCCAGAGAACAGGAACGTATAGAAGCTGACATAGAGAGAGATAAAAGGATCTCCAGGAATGAAACAACACTAAGAGAAATATGTGACCAATACAAAAGGAAAAACATTCGTATTATAGGGATACCAGAAGAGGAAGAAAGAGGAAAAGGGATAGAAAGTGTCTTTGAAGAAATAATTGCTGAAAACTTCCCCAAACTGGGGGAGGAAATAATCGAACAGACCATGGAATTATACAGAACCCCCAACAGAAAGGATCCAAGGAGGACAACACCAAGACACATAATAATTAAAATGGCAAGGATCAAGGACAAGGAAAGAGTTTTAAAGGCAGCTAGAGAGAAAAAGTTCACCTATAAAGGAAAACCAATCAGGCTAACATCAGACTTCTCAACAGAAACCCTACAGGCCAGAAGAGAATGGCATGATATACTTCATGCAATGAAACAGAAGGGCCTTGAACCAAGGATACTGTATCCAGCACGACTATCATTTAAATATGATGGTGGGATCAAACAATTCCCAGACAAGCAAAAGCTGAGGGAATTTGCTTCCCACAAACCACCTCTACAGGGCATCCTACAGGGACTGCTCTAGATGGGAGCACCCCTAAAAAGAGCACAGAACAAAACACACAACATTTGAAGAATGGAGGAGGAGGAATAAGAAGGGAGAGAAGAAAAGACTCTCCAGACAGTGTATATAACAGCTCAATAAGTGAGCTAAGTTAGGCAGTAAGATACTAAAGAAGCTAACCTTGAACCTTTGGTAACCACGAATCTAAAGCCTGCAATGGCAATAAGTACATATCTTTCAATAGTCACCCTAAATGTAAATGGACTTAATGCACCAATCAAAAGACATAGAATAATAGAATGGATAAAAAAGCAAGACCCATCTATATGCTGCTTACAAGAAACTCACCTTAAACCCAAAGATAAGCACAGACTAAAAGTCAAGGGATGGAAAAACATATTTCAGGCAAACAACAGTGAGAAGAAAGCAGGGGTTGCAGTACTAATATCAGACAAAATAGACTTCAAAACAAAGAAAGTAACAAGAGATAAAGAAGGCCACTACATAATGATAAAGGGCTCAGTCCAACAAGAGGATATAACCATTCTAAATATATATGCACCCAATACAGGAGCACCAGCATATGTGAAGCAAATACTAACAGAACTAAAGAGGGAAATAGACTGCAATGCATTCATTGTAGGAGACTTCAACACACCACTCACCCCAAAGGATAGATCCACCGGGCAGAAAATAAGTAAAGACACACAGGCACTGAACAACACACTAGAACAGATGGACCTAATAGACATCTATAGAACTTTACATCCAAAAGCAACAGGATATACATTCTTCTCAAGTGCACATGGAACATTCTCCAGAATACACCACATACTAGCTCACAAAAAGAGCCTCAGTAAATTCCACAATATTGAAATTCTATCAACCAATTTTTCAGACCACAAAGGTATGAAAGTAGAAATAAATTCTACAAAGAAAACAAAAAGGCTCACAAACACATGGAGGCTTAACAACATGCTACTAAATAATCAATGGATCAATGAACAAATCAAAATAGAGATCAAGGAATATATAGAAACAAATGACAACAACAACACAAAGCCCCAACTTCTGTGGGATGCAGCGAAAGCAGTCTTAAGAGGAAAGTATATAGCAATCCAGGCACACTTGAAGAAGGAAGAACAATCCCAAATGAATAGTCTAACATCACAACTATTAAAACTGGAAAAAGAAGAACAAATGAGGCCTAAAGTCAGCAGAAGGAGGGACATAATAAAGATCAGAGAAGAAATAAACAAAATTGAGAAGAATAAAACAATAGCAAAAATCAACGAAACCAAGAGCTGGTTCTTTGAGAAAATAAACAAAATAGATAAGCCTCTAGCCCAACTTATTAAGAGAAAAAGAGAGTCAACACAAATCAACATAATCAGAAATGAGAATGGAAAAATCACGACAGACTCCACAGAAATACAAAGAATTATTAAAGACTACTATGAAAACCTATATGCCAACAAGCTGGAAAACCTAGAAGAAATGGACAACTTCCTAGAAAAATACAACCTCCCAAGACTGACCAAGGAAGAAACACAAAAGTTAAACAAACCAATTACAAGCAAAGAAATTGAAACAGTAATCAAAAAACTACCCAAGAACAAAACCCCGGGGCCGGACGGATTTACCTCGGAATTTTATCAGACACACAGAGAAGACATAATACCCATTCTCCTTAAAGTGTTCCACAAAATAGAAGAAGAGGGAATACTCCCAAACTCATTCTATGAAGCCAACATCACCCTAATACCAAAACCAGGCAAAGACCCCACCAAAAAAGAAAATTACAGACCAATATCCCTGATGAATGTAGATGCAAAAATACTCAATAAAATATTAGCAAACAGAATTCAACAGTATATCAAAAGGATCATACACCATGACCAAGTGGGGTTCATCCCAGGGATGCAAGGATGGTACAACATTCGAAAATCCATCAACATCATCCACCACATCAACAAAAAGAAAGACAAAAACCACATGATCATCTCCATAGATGCTGAAAAAGCATTTGACAAAATTCAACATCCATTCATGATAAAAACTCTCAGCAAAATGGGAATAGAGGGCAAGTACCTCAACATAATAAAGGCCATATATGATAAACCCACAGCCAGCATTATACTGAACAGCGAGAAGCTGAAAGCATTTCCACTGAGATCGGGAACCAGACAGGGATGTCCACTCTCCCCACTGTTATTTAACATAGTACTGGAGGTCCTAGCCACGGCAATCAGACAAAACAAAGAAATACAAGGAATCCAGATTGGTAAAGAAGAAGTTAAACTGTCACTATTTGCAGATGATATGATACTGTACATAAAAAACCCTAAAGACTCCACTCCAAAACTACTAGAACTGATATTTGAATACAGCAAAGTTGCAGGATACAAAATCAACACACAGAAATCTGTAGCTTTCCTATACACTAACAACGAATCAATAGAAAGAGAAATCAGGAAAACAATTCCATTCACCATTGCATCAAAAAGAATAAAATACCTAGGAATAAACCTAACCAAGGAAGTGAAAGACTTATACTCTGAAAACTACAAGTCACTCTTAAGAGAAATTAAAGGGGACACTAATAAATGGAAACTCATCCCATGCTCATGGCTAGGAAGAATTAATATCGTCAAAATGGCCATCCTGCCGAAAGCAATATACAAATTTGATGCAATCCCTCTCAAATTACCAGCAACATTCTTCAATGAATTGGAACAAATAATTCAAAAATTCATATGGAAACACCAAAGACCCCGAATAGCCAAAGCAATCCTGAAAAAGAAGAATAAAGTAGGGGGGATCTCACTCCCCAACTTCAAGCTCTACTACAAAGCCATAGTAATCAAGACAATTTGGTACTGGCACAAGAACAGAGCCACAGACCAGTGGAACAGATTAGAGACCCCAGAAATTAACCCAAACATATATGGTCAATTAATATTTGATAAAGGAGCCATGGACATACAATGGCAAAATGACAGTCTCTTCAACAGATGGTGCTGGCAAAACTGGACAGCTACATGTAGGAGAATGAAACTGGACCATTGTCTAACCCCATATACAAAGGTAAACTCAAAATGGATCAAAGACCTGAATGTAAGTCACGAAACCATTAAACTCTTGGAAAAAAACATAGGCAAAAACCTCTTAGACATAAACATGAGTGACCTCTTCTTGAACATATCTCCCCGGGCAAGGAAAACAACAGCAAAAATGAGCAAGTGGGACTACATTAAGCTGAAAAGCTTCTGTACAGCGAAAGACACCATCAATAGAACAAAAAGGAACCCTACAGTATGGGAGAATATATTTGAAAATGACAGATCTGATAAAGGCTTGACGTCCAGAATATATAAAGAGCTCACACGCCTCAACAAACAAAAAACAAATAACCCAATTAAAAAATGGGCAGAGGAACTGAACAGACAGTTCTCCAAAAAAGAAATACAGATGGCCAACAGACACATGAAAAGATGCTCCACATCGCTAATTATCAGAGAAATGCAAATTAAAACTACAATGAGGTATCACCTCACACCAGTAAGGATAGCTGCCATCCAAAAGACAAACAACAACAAATGTTGGCGAGGCTGTGGAGAAAGGGGAACCCTCCTACACTGCTGGTGGGAATGTAAATTAGTTCAACCATTGTGGAAAGCAGTATGGAGGTGCGTCAAAATGCTCAAAACAGACCTACCATTTGACCCAGGAATTCCACTCCTAGGAATTTACCCTAAGAACGCAGCAATCAAGTTTGAGAAAGACAGATGCACTCCTATGTTTATCGCAGCACTATTTACAATAGCCAAGAATTGGAAGCAACCTAAATGTCCATCTGTAGATGAATGGATAAAGAAGATGTGGTACATATACACAATGGAATACTACTCAGCCATAAGAAGTGGAAAAATCCAACCATTTGCAGCAACATGGATGGAGCTGGAGAGTATTATGCTCAGTGAAATAAGCCAAGCGGAGAAAGAGAAATACCAAATGATTTCACTCATCTGAGGAGTATAGGAACAAAGGAAAAACTGAAGGAACAAAACAGCAGCAGAATTACAGAACCCAAAAATGGACTAACAGGTACCAAAGGGAAAGGAAGGGTGGGCAGGGAGGGATAAGGGGGGAAAGAAGAAGGGGGGTATTAAGATTAGCATGCATGGGGGGGAGGGAGAAAGGGGAGGGTGGGCTGCACAACACAGAGAGGACAAGTAGTGACTCTACCACATTTTGCTAAGCTGATGGACAGTAACCGTAATGTGGTTGTTAGGGGGGACCTGATATAGGGGAGAGCATAGTAAACATAGTATTCTTCAGGTAAGTGTAGATTAAAAATTTAAAAAAAAAAAGAAAGAAAGAAAGAAAAGGGGGATTACTCCTTAACAGGATAAAACTATTGGTAAATCAAAGATCAACGCATGCTTTAAATATCCTTAATGTTGATCACTTAAAGGGTGTCAGATGATCAGCTATGGAGGTACTCTTTTCTGATAATATTCCTTTCTCTTAATTAAAAAAAAAAAAAAAAAAAAGCAGTTACTGTGTGCTGACCTCCAATGAGTTCTGCACAGTGGTATAGAGGGCATGTCAAAGTGTGGGCAAAGGGTCTGTTTGTTTCTACGCAGAAGATCAAGGCCTAGCTTGGATACCCAGAAAATGAACTAAGATACGATATGAGGAGGAGCTTCCGGCATCAGCACTCTCTGGAGGACTCGTGCCGGGGGACGATCATCAAAAAGCCTCCACAGGGATCCGGACGATGCTGCGGTTGTGGCTGCATCCAGCCCACCATCTCCTGGACTTGCCATAAGAAGGAGGAGGGAGATGTCTAGGCTGGCATGTGCATACAGTGAGACAACGAATTTGACTGGATCTGTACTGTTGGAACTCAACCAGGAGTTGGGAGGGGTGCAAGTTGTAACACCCCAAAATCTCATGACTATAGACTATCTATGGTTAAAAGAACATATGGGATGTGAACAGATCCCAGAAATGGGCTGCTTTAATTTGTCTGATGGTTCAAGTACAGTTGGAAAATATCCATCATATCATAGATAAATTTTCACAAATGCCTAGGGTGCCTAAATGGTTTTCTTGGCTTCACTGGAGATGGCTGGTAATTATAGATTTGCTTTGTTTATGTCACCGTATTCCTATTATGTTAATATGTGTGTGCAAATTAGTTAGTAGTTTAAAACCTATACATACTTAAGGTACTATACAAGAAGATATGTCAAAGAAATAATCAATCCTCCCATGTTTCCTTCATATGCTACATCTATAGCTTTTCTTCTTCCTTCCTAATTACAAACCTTAAATAGAATTCGTGCCTCATATCGAATTTACCGAGTATCATAATTCCTCCAGGTGGTAAAGATACCTCAAGACAAGTGCTGGGCATAGAAGCCACAGGGCATAAATCTGCAAAGAAGTAAAAAGCTAACCTTTGCAAACAATATGGCTTCTCTCTCACTTACCAACTTTACATTTCCCTGTATGGCCCTGGAAGATGACTGGTTAGCCAGAGACGGGTAAGATTCCTCAAGGGAGGAACAACCTAAGACAGGCACAGTCGCAGGGGGGCCATCAGGTGAGAATTTGGGGATCAACAGAGGTGAGGCTCAGAACCTCACCCCCCCTGCTTTGAGAGAAATCTTCTGCATCCGTGGATGTCTTGATGCCCTTGTCTAGCCTGGATTAATACTTAGTCCATAGGCACACACCTGATCATCTGATCATCTACATTTGCCTTCTTACAGCACTAAACTATGTTTTCTACCTTTATCTTGCATCTACCTACCACTTCAGCATTTTATTAAAAATAAAAATAATAATAATAATAGGAGAAATGTGGGATCAACATATAAATCAAGTACAAAAATCAAATGAATATTCATATTTGACCTGATGGTTTATAGGTCATATTGCATGATCAAAACCGAAAGTTTCTGTGATGAATGCCCTTGTACTGTTCACCATGTAAGAATTTATTCACTCTGTAAGAATTCGTTCACCATGTAAGAACTTGTTCGTTATGCTTCAGAAGATTGGAGACTGACGAGAATTAGGCTTGAGATGGATTAATGATTGTACATTGAGCATTGACCCCCCTATACTGAATTTTATTGTTGTTAACAACCATTTGATCAATAAATATGACAGATGCCCTCTCAAAAAAAAAAAATAAAAAATAAAAAAAAAAAATAAAACTTCTTTAGTTATTAAAAAAATATATGTATATAACATGCTCATGGATTGGAAGAATTAATATTGTTAAAATGTCCATATTATTCAAAACAATCTACAAATTTCACACAATCCCTATCAAAATACCAATAGCACTTTTTAAAGAACTAAAACAAAAAATCCTAAAATTTGTATGGAATCACAAAAGACTCCAAATAGCCAAAGCAATCTTGAGAAAGGAGAACAAAGCTGGAGGTAACACACTCTCAAATTTCAAACACTACAAAGGTCTACTAATCAAAACAGTATTCACTGGAACAAAACCAAATTTACAGATCAATGGAAAAGAATACAGTGCCCAGGAATAAACCTGCATTTATATGGCCAATTAATTTGTGACAAAGGAGGCAAGAATATATAATGGGGGAGAAAAAAAGAAAATCTCTTCAACAAATGGTGATGGGAAAACTAGACAGCCACATGCAAAAGAATGAAACTTGCCCACTATCTTACAACATACACAAAAATTATCTCTAAGTGGATTGAAGACTTGAATATAAGACCAGAAGCTATAAAACTCCTAGAAGAAAACCCAGGTGGTAAGCTCCTTGACATAGGTCTTCGTGATTATTTTTTGAATCTGACACCAAAAGCAAAATCAACAAAAACAAAAATAAACAAGTGGGATGACATCAAACTAAAATGCTTCAACACAGGATACCTTCAAAAAAACAAAAAAGCAACCTATGGAATGGGAGAAAATATTTGCAAATGCTATATCTGACAAGAAGCTAAAATTCAAAATATATAAAGAACTCGGACAACTTAACAAAAATAAAAGCAATCGCATTCAAAAATGGGCAGAGGACCTAAATAGACGCTTCTCCAAAGAAGACATACAGATAACCAAAAGACACATGAAAAGATGCTCAACATCATTAATCATCAAGGAAACGGAAATCAAGACCATGATGAGATATGCCCTCACACCTGTCGGAATGACTAGTAAGTATTAACAAAGATGAGAAAAAACAAGTGTTGAGGAGTATGTGGAGAAAAGCAAACTCTCACCCACTGTTTGGAGGAGTATAAATTGTTTTCTAGCCATTCTGGAAAACAATATGGAGGTTCCTACCAAAATTTAAAATAGAAATACCATACAATCCAACATTTCCACTTCTGGTTATTTAGCCAAAGAAAACAAAAACACTACTTTGAGAGGATATATGCACCCCTATGTTCAATCCATCATTATTTACAATAGCTAAGATAACTTAACTGTTCATCAGTAGGTGAAAAGATAAAAAAGATTTTAT
Organism: Manis javanica; assembly: GCF_040802235.1. NCBI lineage: Eukaryota > Metazoa > Chordata > Mammalia > Pholidota > Manidae > Manis > Manis javanica. Next base: position 8,898,707 of record NC_133158.1, read on the forward strand.
GTGTGTATGTGTATGTGTATATGTATAGTGTGTATACATATATATGTGTGTGTGTATACATATATGTGTGTGTGTATATATATACACACACACACACACTAGATTATATAAAATATATTATAACTATATAATGGAATATTACACAGCCATACAAAAGAATGAAAGTTTTTGCCATTTGTGACAACATGAATTGACCTAGAGGGTATTATGCTAAATGAAAAAATTCAGATAAAGACAGATACTGTATAATCTCACTTGTACATGGGATCTAAAAGTACAAAAGAAACAAACAAAACAAAATAGAAGCAGACTCACAGATGCAGAAAACAAACTGGGGATTGCCAGAGGGGATGGGTAGGAATAGGTAAAAACGTGGAGACAAACTTCCAGTTAGAAAATAAGTCACAGGATGTAAAGAAAAACATAGGGAATATAGTCAATCATATTGTAATAACTTTGTATGATGACAGATGATAGGAGACTTATTGAAGTGAGCATTTTGTAATGTATGTAATTGTTGAATCACCATGTTGTACACCTGAAACTAAGGTAATATTGTATGTTGACTATACATCATTTTGAAAAATCACATATTTAACTTTAAACCAAGACCCTTCCTGGGTAAGCCATTTTTAAATGTATATGCTATTAAACATTGTTTTCTTTCCCAACCATCTGAAAAACTCAAGAAGAGAACACTGTATACAGTCAAACTTAACCTCCAAGTTCACATACATGGCAACACTCTTGACAATCTATAATCAATGATTTAAATGGCAGTGGTGGCCCAGTCTGATGCCACTCTCATAAGGAAAAGCATGGAAAACATCACGACAGGAAGTAGTTACTCTTACTTGGACTAAATAGGATGCAGTATGTTTTCTATGGTTCCAATGGGAAGTTACAGTAAATAGAATCAAAAAAGCAAAGCTTCCTACAGAGATCCCCTCAGTGTTTGGTTACAAAAGCAAATCGCTCTATCACTGGAGTCTCATTTGCTGTACTGCTCATAGAGTCATGCTCAACCAGAACTTCTGTGGCTCAGACACCCACAGGACCCGCTGCATTTTGTCTCTAGCAAGCCCAGCTGGCATAAAACTTCTCAAACATCCCCTCCTGCTGCACACATCTGTCCTCACATGCAGAAGCTTGCTATCTGCCCTAACACATCCTGCTTATTTTAAAACCTAAGTTGAAGGAGGCCTCCTTCAGAGAGCCTTCCTGCCTAGTATCTCATTTCAAGTAAATCCTACCCTTCTAGATGCTTTATTCTTACTGACCTCATGCTTTAATTGCTGATATCTTCACAGTAAATTGTAGGGCCTCGAGGGCACACACGGTGCCTTACTTGGGTCTGTGTCTCCAGAGGCTTGCTTGGCGCCTGGCACAAAGTGCTGCCTCAGAAAACACTAGGTCAAATACAAGAATGAACGGGGAGTGAATGAACGAAGCAAGCCAATAGGTGTCTTTTTCACCTCCTAATTTGCTTGCCCACCACTACCCTTCCACTTCATGCCCAGTAGAATTTATCATCTACTTACCATTTCAGTTTTAGACAATATTAAAAGTTGAAGTTCATTATTACTAAAGGCTGGGGAAGTGTCCTGGCAAGATGGGTTTACAGAGGAGTAATTTATCGTTGCAGCTTCCTTAAGGAATGGCTCCTATTTATACATATTTTAATCACTAGATACCTTTCCTTGTGAAAGGAGATTCCCGTGTATCCATCAATTAGATGCCTACTGGTTTTGTAAAGTGAGTGTTTTTCTTTCTTTCTTTTGTTCTTAGTTATATATACAAGTAATAAGAACATGGGCATATACCCTCATTGTAAAACCTCAAGCAGAGAAAACCTGAAATCTCACGCTTACTACTGTACCTACATCCCTCCCCAGAGACAACCTTTATTGTCAATTTCAGACCCTTTGCAATCAGCTACATGCATCAATATACACATTTTATGTTGTTTGGGTAGGAGTCTTGCACATATGTGTGATGAAAGGTTTTGCAAACTTCTCTGTTTAGTTGACAATATGTCTCAGACATACTCTCCTGTTAGAAACATACCTCGTACTTTTCACTACTAGCATTCCATACTTTGGGCATACCATGATTTATCTGACCATTCCTATGTTGACCAATATATAAGCTTTTCAACTGTTCAAACTTAAAAAAGCCCCTGAACTCGTCTCTTTATATAAAGATGTCAGAAATTACTAGGTTAAAGATTACACATAGACAAACTTATCAGAGTATGAGACTCTTTCTCAACATCCTTGCAAATACAGTGGATAATTAACAGTTTTTGTTTGATTTTTGGTAGTAGGAAAAATCAGATTGACCCAATTTTCCATGACTTAGCCCAGTGTGGAAAGGCCTATGTTCACACCCACTGGGGTGCATTGCATTGGCACAGTTTCAATTGCGACACACCACCCAGACATTAAAGGGCTCCTATTTAACTCTTCAGCTCTCACACCATTAACACAAACGTGGATTCAAAGTCTGTTCATGTTTAAACGTCACAAGGGGAAGCCTGTGGTAAGTGTCCTTAACTATCTTATTTCATCCTCTTAGCATGCTGTGAGATTGAATATCATATCCCTGTTCCCAAGGATCCCAAGCTCTATGCCATAATACTAAGTGCTAAATAGACTAAGAATTATGATATTGCACCAGGGTTATATTCAGTTTCAACTCTTCTGTCGTTATTCTCCTTTGGTGCCTACAATCCTCATTTTGAGTATCATTATCCACATCAAAAGTGAAAATGCCTCCACCTATTAGTTTAACAAATACTGTGTCCTTAGAAACACTTTTAGCAGGATAGACGCAAGAAGAAAAATATTTATACAGCAGCAACAAAAATGATCTTCACTGGATACCCACTATTTTTTAAACGTGTTCCTCAGGTTTCTCAGAGCTATCATTCCAAGACATGAAATGAAAGATAGAAATGATTCTTGTGAAGTATACAGAAATGGGTATTGCACTTATTGAAAATTCTATCCTGGCCAAAAATAAACAAAATGAGAGAACCCACAGTTCTACTGTTCATTTAAGAAGAAATTTGCCCTAATACTACAAACGAAAATCTGTACTGGATAAAAACAAATTACCTTTCACTTGACAAGTTCTATGAGGAAGGAAAAAAAGAAAAATCATGTCTTTAATCATGAAATGAAATGAACAGAAATATGCTTTCTAAAATCTTGAAAAGCATGAAATGAAAGGTTAAAATATTTCACTCTGCATATGTTATGCTGGAACCTTGAAGCTATCGCCTCCATGAGAATGGGACTTTAAAGATTGCTTGGATGTGTTTTCTGAAAGTCTGGAACGATCAATTCATTTTGAAAAGCCTTAATGGAGGGGCGCCCTCACTTTGCCTGGCAGATGACAAGCTCGAGAAAGGCAAAGATCAGAGCTGCGGGAACAAGAGAAGAAAAGTTGGCACCAGATTCACTTCCCCTTCGTGGGGAAGTTTCTTCTCTCTTATCGCATAACAGAGCAAAAAGGAAAGGATTGAATATGAGAACCAGAAAAGATTCCCCACGACTGAGCCCTGGCAAATCTAAACGCATTCGTAATACAGCTGAGGCCTGTGACCTTTTCAATTATAATAATCCCTCAAAGAAAATTAGAATCATTTTCTAGAACATGGTCCAAGGAGTTCCAGAAATTACTGAAGAAAACCTTCAGGAACATCCCTGGCATTTTTCTAAGTATGTACCTACTTAACACACGTCTGTTCTACTCTCCAGCCTCCCCCAGGCATATGCTTATTTGTGTGCCAGAGGTCAACGTAACTGGTGAGACATTTTTTAAAAGTTGTAGATTTTTGCCAAAGTTTCTGCCATTTTTTCTCTTGTTTACATATTCACATGTTGAAATGGAAAGATCTAAAAAAAGAACTATATACTTGTTTCTCGATGTTAGTCAAATGAGCATGGGTACTCATTCTGCATGTACCCTTTTGTGCTGCATATGACAAACACATGAAGTGGCTTTGGAGTCCCTGGGGTTTCCACTGGATTTCTAGTGAGCCAAAATTTCCCCAAAGCATGGAAAAACATACAGAATTAACTTCATGTACTTAAAGTAAAAGATTCACAAAGCTCACTCTTGCCCAATTCCAACTTAATGAATAAACAGACTGAAAATGTAAGGACATCAAAGATCACCTCACTGCTGGATTGGAATAAGTTGGTTTGATTTTAGAGCCCAGAAGCCTACAGATACAATATCCAATAAGCTGGGGCCTTGGCCGTTTACTCCACTCTGCCTTTTATTGGACTTAACGGTGATCAGCGAGGCAGTTAACCAATCTGAGCCTCCGTTTTTCATGGGGAAAAATGGGGATATCGGCATGTGATGCAGCAGAGTCACAGTATTGCTAATACAAGGACTACGTAAAACAATAGCTATGATAAGGTTTTGAAAATGATATATTCCGTAAACAAGCAAATGGTATTATGATTACCAGTTCTAGTTTATGAAGTTAGATTTTTGGTATCAATAAGCATTTATTATACACCATAGCAGGTCAGATCAAGTTCTACTGCACTGGGAACAAAATTCATTCTGATCAACAGAAGCCAGTCTCTTGCTTTCTGATTCTTCTGAGAGAAAAATCAGAGCCATAATTGGAAAGAAGGGGGGGGGAAAGGTGTTTATATCTTATATTTCTGTTGCTTTGTATTTATATTTTATATTATATACAAAATTTATACTTTATATTTCTGGAAAAAGGAAAGAAGGAAGGAAAGGAGGGAGGGAAGAAAAATATAAATTTATATTTCTTTCAAATTTATATTTCTGTTGCTGATATAAGAACTAGTTATGTGGCTCTTTAAGCTACATTGGCAATTTTAAAAAATAAATAAATAATCCCTTTAAATTCCAACATCAGAACAGAAGACGTGTCTAAAACACATGCTCCAAAGGATGCGAAATGGCTAATGAAGACTTCAGTGTCAGGATCATGACCTTACTATCAGTCGGAATGTCTTCTGTTGTTAGAGCTCGGGCATAATGAGAGACGCCATCATGGCAGCACAAATAAGCCGCCCATACAAGAGCGCTTTGCCTTGGCTCATGTATAATTTCACTTTCATCCAATTCCAACTGAACAAAGAACTAGAAGGAAGGATGATGAAAGCAGAGCATGTGGGAGAGAAGCTGGCTTGCATTACAGAGATGGAGAAGGGTGGCCGGCCTGCGCTCCTTGGTTGGCGGAAACACAGTCCCAAAAGCTGGCAGGAAGTAGAGGGAAGGATAAGGCCTTTGCAATTGACTAAAACTATGAGTGGCCCTGAGATTTAAGAGTTGTAACTCCCTGGAAGTAAACAGTGGGAAACAAGGAATAAGTCATCTCTTTTGGAGAAAAAATTAGTTTAAAAGGGTTAAAATATGCCATTTTCTCACACAGGAGGAATCTAGGACACTATTTCAGGATGCACGGGGACCTCTTACTACAAAGCCGACTTATCTGTACGACTCTAGAAGCCAACAGTCCTTTGTGCAAACTTATCACAGCAAGTACTTTTTAACACGGAAGCTAGTCACGCACTTTAACCCATTTTTAGGGAAATGAAGGGGTCGGAGGTCACCTCACCAAGAGTATTTAAATGCACATTTGTCTATGCCTGCTGTTTCTTAAAGGACTTTCTTGCAACTTCTAAATGCTGTGTGATCATCCCCAAAGTTAGTATCAGTGGGATTCTCATTCTGGATTGGATGCTGAGGAAACATAACAGGGTTCAGATATTAGGAAATGCATCGAATTATAAGATTGGACACGAAGCCCCATTCTACAGAGCATTCCTTCTCCCCCCACCCCCCAGCCTTTATTACTTTTGTCCAACAAATGGTGCACAATGGTAAGAACAATCTGTTCACACGTTAGCCTCTGCCAGGAGCTCATTATTTTCCACTTAGGTCTCCTGTATCAACACTGTGCCTCAGACACAGAAAAAAGCTCTATCCATGCTGGTTATTTTTGTTATTTTCATTAAGATTACCTCGGTATTACTTTTCATTACCTTTATATTGAAAACCTTTGATTTTCTAGGAATTCAAAATTCTCTCCTCAAAATTTTCCAATAATAAGTAGAATAAAGAATTTATATAAATTTATTACAGAGGGGCCAAGAAAATATTTCTACTTTGAGGTCCTGTTTTCCTCCTTATCTACAGCATTTTGCCTTTTCTATAAGGGAAAGTAGAAACAGTAGATCATGAGCGGGAGGAGTGCAGGCAGACGGGAGATGGTAGAGAGACAAGCCCCCAAACATCCGGGTGTGGCCTGGAAAGTACCGAACACGCCAATTCCTCGGACTCATCACCAGACAGGCTCCCCTTATGCCTAACCAATGAAGGGGAAGAGATGAGTTGCAAATATTCATGGCTAGGTAGGAGCTAGTTTTCCTTGTTTTTGTTTTTAAATTTTATTTTCGGAACAAAAGGCATTATTATAAAAGGGAAAGAAGTGGGGCTGTACGGTAATTATGTTTTATTACTCTCTTGATCACTATCACCTCCCATAATTTCACAATTCATTCCTGTTATTTACCTAAGTTTGCCAAGGATTTTAATATGTTCCTTTGCTTCTAGGTAGAGAAGAATTTTGGTAATGCAATTATTGGATAAGAAAATGGAACTCACAGTGTAACAGTGTAATCATTATAAAAGGAGGGTATGTAATTACACTGAAACTTCATTGAATTGTGAGTGTTATTAATATTGGGAAACAACTAAAAAATAAACATGTATTCATTTCACATTTCCTTATCCACATTTTCTGTCCTCTCTCTTTCCCTAACATGAATAAGAACGCATGTAAGAGGCTATTACCCAAAATAAAACCTTGTAGCATCGTGTGGTAGATTTTTCCTATCTGTAATACAGTATTTCAACTAAAATCAATATTTTATTTATTTTCACAATAACTTTATTTAACATCTTACACTGTTTCCTGTTGTCTTGGACTTCTGCGTTTCACTCCTAAATCATTTCTCAGTACTGAAATGTTTCCATTTAAAATTTCATAGAAACTATATTGAATGTGTGTTTTTCTGCAAAGTATATATTACTGCCAGGCAGGTGATATGTTCACGGGTGTGTCTGCTGGCCTGTTCCCAACCCACGTGAGCTTGACAAGAAGAAGGAAACCGCTTTCATCACTGATGTCACTTCAACATCGAGAACAATGCCTCACAGAACAGCTACCAGTAGCCGGGTTGGCTGTTAGATAATGCCAACTGGCGGTAGGTAAACCCCGCTATCTCCTTAGCAGTTCTATTCTTGATTTTTAGCTGGGTGTATAGCTGCCTGAAACAGAGACCACATCTTTCAGTCATAAGCCAACTGCTTTTTCCATTTCAGTTCTCTTTCCTTCTGCCTGCCAGCTAAAATGTGCTCATAATGGCTAAAAAGTCCTATGGGACAGCACTGTATTAGATGGTTCCTCCTAGTGCAGGCTCGTGTGTTCACATATACACATTTCCCACAGACATGCACACACACAAGCAACCACACCTTCCCCTGCTCCATCTCCTTTTTGCTCAACCAATTGACAGACTGGGATACACGGACCTGAATCTACTCCCTAAGCTGATGCATCTTTCCCTGAATCAGTAAGTGCATTTTCAAGGGAACCACATGGCCTTGAATCAACGTTCTCATGCTATCACCACGATGATGGTACTTGGTCAAAAACTAAAAACTTAGCGCTTGGGCACTCATATGTAGCACTGCATATAAAGCTGACTTGTTTAGATGCCATCTTTTTTCTGTACATTTAGCTTTGTGTGTTATTGTTCAAACAGACAGGATTATCTCTAAGCATTGTGATTTTGCCCATGTGAATGACTAAATGGTTAAATGGCACCCACAGGACACTGAAAAGAGTAACACTCAATGCTGGTCAATCATTCAGCAGCTGACTAAAACTGACACAGACCCTGCCCTCATAAAGCTACATCCTCATGGGGCAAAACAGACAAAAATACAATATATATTTTCTTCACAGAATTCGGTAGCAGCGGAAAATAAATGGTACAGTCAAGAACCCCTGGTGGGTGGCGGAGAAAGTGAGAGATGGTACCTGGCCTGTGCTTGCAGATTCTAAAGACTAAGGTTAAAATTATCATTTGTCTGTAAGCTCAATAAATAGCTGTCTTTTGATCAAATTCCATCTGATTTTCTAAGCTATTCTACTTCTTTAGAAGATGAGACAACATTTCCTATTTAATCTACAAACACCAGTTCAATGACAGGAAGTGTTATCTTGAACAGGGTTACATCTATAACTCTGAGGAATGATACCCACCTACTCTCTAAAGGTGTAACCTTACAACAGTGGCAGGTGATACTTTGCATTCTTTTTAATTATTATTCTACCACCCAGTTCTACAATAAACTTACACTTTTTCTTTTTTTTTTTTTAAGCCAGGAGAGATAAAGAATCCATGAGATGTCAACACAGAGCAGATACAAAGGACCAGATGCAGCCTCTAAATAATGTTCTACAGGAGTCAGCACGGAGGGTGGAAAGAAATCAGTCTGGGGATCCCGACAGTCACCATCATCTGCACTCTGTTAAATGGTTTGCATTGTTCAATAACTTACACCATTCCCCTTTACTTCCTCCACTCAGGGAAATCCAATCAAAGGCAAAAAATTAAACATAGGAGTTCTTGGCAAGTCAAGATCCTGAAGGTGGCTTTTCCCATCTCACCAATTCTCAGAAAGTTCAGGAGTGACGCAGTTGGAAGTGATGATTTTAGGTAGTGATAACCTACAGATAGAATGTGATACAGTCTCAGCTGTTCACTCTAATGCTCAAGGCTTCAAATTCCACCCTATAAAACAGCAGGGAGGATATACTGCTCATAGGATATAGCTGCTGATGTGTGTATACATGTAAATATATACACATTTGTGAGTGTACATACACATATTCATGTATCTTTGTATACACACACACACACACACATATGGAGAAAGAGAGCTTTCCTAAAAAATGAGGAGATGAGAAAAAAGGTCACAAAGTTAGTTTCTAAAAATAATTTCCCAGAATCTGTAATACTCAAAGCTGTGCTGAATTATTCACTTAATATTAAAACTAGAAATTTAACTAATACCTCTGAATATAACTCATTATAAACTTACAAGATAATCATGAACCCATCACAAAATTCATGATGATAAACTGTAAGTAACTTTTGGACTGACTGCCTGATTTCTGTTTATGAATAGCAGCATCACCCAAACAAACTATGTTCAAAAAAAAAAAAAAAAGCCACAAAATTCTAAAGCAATTCCTTTCTGAAATGAGGCCTCAATGAAAAGTTTAATCTTTAGGATCATCTGTAGTGTTTTGAATTGTTTATACCAGTATTTACTACACAAGTTGCTTGTTTACAAGACAGACTACAAACACCATCTTGAATGAGAGTTTGATTTAAAATTCTGTGTATTTCACATATATTTTTTTAAAGCAAAAGATCTTGTATTTGATCAGCTTGGCTTTTAATTTTAATTATCCTTATTTTAAAACATGCTAAGATATTCCTGACATCTCAAAAGAACAAATTATTACTGTCTGTCAACTCATTTTTAGGAAAGCTATATCATAAAAAATGTATAGCTTCATATAATTAAAAAAATTCAAGCAGTGTGCACTGACTAAAGTAATATGGACTATTAAATAATTCAAAATTGTGTTTAGCGGCAGCAGCTGTTTAATTAAAAGGTAAAAACTGCAACTAATCCACTCTGGTTGACAGAAATACAGCCTCTATCAGTAGTGAGATCCCCTAGGATAGAGAATATGGATATGAATTAAAGAAGTCATGAGCTTCATTTAATGAATATAATGAAAATAACCACAATAAATCTGTACAGAAACATATTTTACATGAAAGAGTTTCAGAATGTTGCCTCACTTTTAATTTCCTTGAGGCTAATAATTTTGCATTTCAATGTAGCAAAAAATCCTTTAATGTGCATATTGTTAACCATCAATGCACACAGCTTGTATTAGAGGGCCCAGAGCTTAAGCTTAACTCACAAGGAAACTAGAAAAAATCTCAGAACCAGTTGATTCCTCCCAAGTTCTGAATGCCAGGCTCAACATTCAACATATTTGTTTGTAATTTTCCTTTAAACTGGAAAAATACAAATGACTAGTAGATGAATAAAGTTAACCAATCTCACCAACAACTAATTAATTGAACTTCCCAACTTCATTGAGATTTTTTTTTTCCATCTACTAGATTAGGGGAAAGAAGTCTTTGGTAATTGAAGAAAGAAATTAGCAGTAAGACAATATAATTATTTACAAAAATAAGCAATATGCATAAAGGCCCCATTCCTTGACACAGAATTTTCAATTCCAGTCAATATTCTCCTGAAACAGTAACATTTTTGGGCATAACTTCATTTACAAAGAAGTTTATTACATACATTTTTTAATATAAGGAAAAATTAGAAAAAATACAATCTCATTATTGGAAAGTCATGCAGAAATTATGTCAAAAATCACACAATGAAGTATTATATGCCCATAAAGAAGAATTAGGCAAAACTGTTTATATTAGATTCTACATGACAAAGAAAGGAAACTATTAGAGAATAAATGCATGCTCATGAAACAAAGTATAAGAGCAAAAGACAAAAATAAAAATTATTTTCTTAACTTTGCTTATGTTCATGCTAAAATAAATTGCATTTGTAATTTTGTGCTTAAATATGCCCATTTTTACACTGTAAGTTTCCCAGTTTTCTCTGGCTGTACATTAGAAAACAGGGTGGGAAGTACAGACTCAGGCAGACCAATTAAAAAAAGGTCCTCCTAAAATGGCAGTGGACAGACAGAAGTGTCCCTCTTATACTTTACAAATGAGAAAAATAAACAGTTCACAGGTTTTTTTAACATTCTTAGCAAATGTCTGCGGATGTTGTTTATTTGTACATTATGGGGCCACAAAGCAGAAAATGGGACTCCTTAATTAGGCAGAGCTGGAGGCTGGGAGCCACAAGGCGAATATGGTCACCTCTCTGTCCAGTGCCAAAAATATGGTTTTGAACTACAGAAAGCATTTGGAGGCTGACAGAGTTAACTGTCTCCAAGTAGTCATCTTCCGAGTGGAATTCAAGCTCCGTGACCAGGTTTGCTAAATAACATTCACCATATTTCATATGATTTGGTTTGCTCTTCAGTCTCAGTTGGAATTTACCAACTCATCTATAAATTACTGAGATTCTTCACAAAGCCTATGACCCTCTTTGCTGCAGTTGAGACAAATTATTGACTGGCTAAATGGTCCTTTTCCCCTTACTGGGATTCAGAAATGATTCTCCTAAATAGTTGAGTATTATCAAGTTAGACTGACTTGATATATGGCATAAAAATCCATATATAGGTGGAACACCAGAATTATCAGAGAAATAAAACTACTCTGCATGGTACTGTAATGATGGGTGCTTCTGTCCAAACACACAGAATGTATTTCAACACCAAAAGTGGACCCTAAGACAAACTATGGCCTCTGGTAGATTATGATGTGTCCACGTAGATTCATCTATTTTAACAAATTTACCGTTCTAGCGGAGGGAGGTTACACATGTGTAGGGTCAGGAGATACATGGAAAATCTCTAGACCTTCTGCTCAATTTTGCTGTGAGCCTAAAACTGCTCGAAAAAATTAAAGTGCATTGAAATACTTATAGAGTGATTTATTAAAACTTTTCTGGCATGAAAAGACTTGAGTTTACAAAATCAATACTTTGGCATACATGCCTAAAAATGGCTGCCATCTTATTGTAAACTTCACGATAACCATTTATCCCCAAACTCTGATTTTCAGTTGCACAGCTCTGTAACATCTGGGTAAATTTTTACTCATTGAATAAAGATCATATTAATAGAGTTAATCCCCAAGTGCCATAACTTACTGGCTGTTTACCTTGGGCAAATTCTATAATATCCTGTACCTCAATTTCCTCATCGATGAAACAGGAGAAATAATGGTACCTACTTTAGTGGGTTGTTAGGAAAATTAAATAAAAGAATGTAGGGGTATCTGTGAAGAGCGTAGCACATAAAATGGATTTAAGAAATGTTAGTTCCTTTCATTATTACTTACCACAACTTAATGTCAATACATTTCCTTTATTTTTACTAATATCACATAGAGTGATCAGGGGAGAAAACTGGTGACTTGAAATGAATGTTTGAAATTCATTATTTCAGTGTAGAAGTTTTGCTGGCTTTTAGAATTGTGGTCAGATTTATTCATCGTAATAAGCCACTAGGTGAATCACTTATAACCGTATCTGGAAATGGTAATTCTCCAATGTTTGGTTGGTTCTTCATCTGTATTGGAAGCTATCTCAAAAATGCAAAATAACTTTTTTTTTATGTAAAAATTCCTCAAAATAATTTTAGTTTTTTCCCCTAAGAGTTCAAAATCTACTCCCAGGTTTATTCTTTGATACAGGAAACTTTCAAAAGCTGATTTGCTGATGATAACACATTTATTTTCAGGAATAAGATTCCATTCCTGATCTAATATGACATAATAAATAATTCAGAAGTTTCACATTATCAGGGAATTACATTTAGGAGATCAACTGGGGATCTCTGTAATGAAAAGCATTCACCTTGCTAGAGGAATGCTACTCTGTATTTAATCTTATAATATTCCCTTCAGGGTGTGCAAGACAGCTTGTTGGAAAATAAAATAATTCTTGGCTCTATTCAGAAAGAGAACAAAAGAGAAAAGGCAGGTAAAGGACACTGCACCATGGAAATGACATTTAGGTTCTATCTGAATTCTAAAGTATTGAACTTTTTAAAATCTTCATTTGATGAAATTCTGAGCAATTTCGTCCAGAGCAGGTATAAACTATGATACAGCCTACCACTGAAGGTAAGGTGCCACAGATCCTCAGCAACTGTTCAGTCTAAATGGCTGGCTTTTAGGTGTTCATTTTGCTCTTCTTGCAGCTTTCCTGTGTGTGACAAATTTTATAACAAAAAGTTAGAGCATCTGTTGCTCAAAAGTTGGGAAAACAAAATTCTGTGCAGTTCTCTCACTTGACATACTGAGCATCTGTTTACTGGTCTCTTGAGACTAGCATCCTTTCCTCCCCCACAAAACCCATGTGCTCTGGAGGAGGCCGATTCCACCACTTGGGCCTCCAGAGCTCTCCCCCCTAGGACCATCAGCAGAATTCTGTCCCCCTGGCCAGCATGACTGGCTCAGGGACAGGCAAGAGACTGAAGCTGGACCAAGCAGCTTGAAGCCCAGGGTTTTTGTTCAATAGTTATGGGAAAGAGCCTCTCCTCTCTCCTGCAGAGCAGGAATGGAGACAAGAGGAAGATGGCCCATAACTGAGAGTAACCATGTAAGGACCATGGTCAGGGAGTTTTGTAGAGACTGAACTCAGTATCAGGGAAATAGAGGTGAGAGACAGAGACAGAGACAGAGAGAGATAGCTACATAGAGCTCCACCCAAAACCACATCTCGCATGGTACATTTTAATTACTTGAGCCAATAAATTCCATTGCATGTTTAAGCTCGAATGGGTCCTTTTTTGGTTGCTTGCAAGTGAAATTATCCTAACCTACTAATATGTGAGACAAAAACAGTCTGAGCCACGACTGAAGGAGCCCATCTTTTACCTCACATACTGACACTCCAAGAGCATCACAGTGTCATTTGCTGCCGAATGGAGGGGAAAGCTGGCTCCTAAGAACCCCCTCAGCCACAACAAGCAGAAAACATCTGCTGAAGTCATGAGTGACTTGTTAGAGAAGTTTAGCAGCAGGAAAGTCTTCTAAAAAACAGACCTTTTCTCACCAGTGGGTATTTATATAATTAGGGTCGATTACAATTTAGCATTTCTGGGACATAGGGCTAAATTACAGTGACATTTAAGAACCCTGCTAAATCTTCTCATTCATCTTGAAGATTTCTGGAGTAACTACGTTGTAATTAAGTAATTTTCTTCTTTTCATTTTTTATTATAATTTCCTTCTTCAGGCTTGGCAATTACCCACTACTCCAGAGTACCTTCCTTTAGGGGGGTGGGGGAAAGACCACCCAATTTTCAACCAATGTTAGAGGACGTTTTGCTTCCTGCTGTGTGATGAATGCTGATGTGTACAGCAACCTCTAAATGAGTTGCTCCAACAGATTCTTTAAACGCCGCCCTCCCAACCCCACAGTTCTCCCAGAAAACTATTAAATTGTCTGAGTGGGTAATGAAAAACAAAACAAAAAGTGAAATCTGACGTTATAATTATTCAGCATCTTTTTGCACAGGACAAGTGTTTTAAGTAGCCCCTGGGAAATGTGCAAGCAAAGCGTATTACTTGCCTGTGGGTTTTACATATGCCTCACGAGTACAGAATTCATGAAAACATACCTTTTGAGCTTTATGCAAAATAGAGGGAAGACAGCTCCCATTGGATCAAGCTACTGCAATTGCGTTTACTTCTAGAAACAGAGCACATCACACCCACAAAACACAGCCAGAGGCTTTTACATTTTAGGTCAATAGCGCTTGACTATTAGATGTTCCTAAGAAGCTGTGGCAGGTTGAGCTGATGTTACGGAATATTCGGCTCCCTCCACAGAAGCAGCAGGAAGGGAATGAGGATCCTGATAATACAACGGTCATCAGCCACCACAAAGCGAGGACTTATTCCCTCAGGACACCCCATCCCTTGAGGAGAGGTGTTAACGGCACCACTTTATTTTTTTAAATGAGCAAACACTAAAAAGTTGTCTGCTGTATAATCATCCAACCCAGGAGTGAAAGAACCAAGATTGAAATCCCATCTCTCTGATCTTTAGCACTGCATTCTAAACCCTATGTAAGCTTTTAACCTGGACATGAGAGTAGTTATTCTAGACTCTGACTCCAGAGAAAACATAACCCGGGTATGTTGCAGGCTTCTCTAAAACTACCCTTGATCAAGCTCAGATATTTCTAGATAGACGTTCCTTCATCTAATCTCATCTTGCCCACCCTTTGGGTCATTGCTCATGCCATGTCTTCTGCATGTTTTACACTTCTTCCCTTTTTTTTTTTTTTTTTTTTACCTACAGAAAACTTACTTCGAAGTCCTCTTACTCCTTCACTGCACAAGTGTTTATTAGATGTCAACTATGTGTCAGGCCCCACACACACTGTAGTAACTGACACAGATATGGCTCCTTTCCTACACGCCCTATAATAAAACAGGACCCATGATAGTGTTTTCAAGTGTATGAGGGTCTCCAATGCATTCTGATGTAACCAAAATTCAGAGTAACTCCAGAAAATGCATGCCAACAATAACCAACCAAAATAAAGGGGGGAACTTTCATTTCACGAGTGCCAAACACATGCCAGCTAGTTCCACAGGCACCTAGTTTAATCATCAGCTTCATGCCAACATTTGAATGTCAGCATATTAATTTATTCACTCAAAAATATTTTTCTAACAGCTACACTGTTTAAGATGCTGTAGTAGACACTCCAGGCAACACAAAGATTAATCCAACCAAGGAAATAAACTGCACAATGGTGTGATCAATGGCAGTTCTTTATCAGCCAAGGGTATTTTGATGGCATGTCCTTCCGGATAGTAAGGAGAGATGCCTCCTAAGGATTCCTTCAGCCTTGAAAAGCCCGCATCTGGTGAAGTTTTGAAGCGCCTTCCCCTAGGATAGGGTTTGGATGGTGGTGGACATCTTTTTGCCAACAGCTTATGCTGCACCTGGGAAGCAGCAGCTTCTGAATCAATAATTGAATAAGATGTACAGACTGTGGCTTCATGGACTTTCTAGTGTAGCATGTAAAGCAGTGCAGAATGTTGAAGTATTCTAACCAATTATACTTCTAAGTTTTTATTTCCATTCTATAATCAATTTAGCAAGTTAAAAAACCTACTCCCCCCAGAAAACTTAACCATCATTAATACAAATTTTGCTTGCACTGAAGGCTATCACCAGCAAATCGTCAATGAATGTCAGAGAAGGAAGACTGGTCATGGTATCCTGAATATATATTATGAGAAGAACAAAGAATGTGGATGAAAAATACTTCAGCCTGTTTCCAGTTAGAACAAGTGTTTTGAAAGGCAGTTTGGAATGGTGTGAAATAAGACAAAGGGCATTACTCATTACAGGCAGTGTGGCAATCCGTTGGCAACAATCTGAAAAAGCACAGCTTTAAGGATGCAATACCAGCTATCTGTAGAGTCAACATTGTAGACAGCATGGAAAAAGCTAAGTAACAGCAGAATGTACTGGAATCATCACCACTTTCTGTTTCACAATCTCTGACTTTCTCCTTTGCCTTCTCCAATACTGTGAGCCCCCCAGGACAGAGGCTCTGATGGTCATCACTAGATCTCTAGACAAAAGCCCACTGTCCAGTACCCAGTGTGTGACTATTATCTATGGAAATAAGGAAGGAACAACATCACAATTTCATCCTGACAATTAACGTAGCACTAAACCCAAATCCATTCTTATCAACCAATATGTTCTCCCTCAAGGAGCGCCAGTGGAAGAACTAGCAAAATAAAAGTGTAGGACAAACCATGACAAATTCACGTAGAGAGCACAAGGAAATTAGGAATATTGCCAATAGTTTAAAATATTTGACTGGCATATATCCCTAAACTGGTCAACTTTCACTTGTGATTGACTAATCTGATTTCAACTGCTGTTCTCTTTACTGCTTTTTACTTTCAGATGGTTCAAACTCATAGTAAGTTGTAAAAATAGTACAAGAAATACCAAGAAATACCTGTATACCATCAATCGTTCACATTTTGTCATATCTGCTTTTTCTCTCTCAACACGCACACATGCATACACACACCACACTGACCGTCGCTATCAGCATCATCTGTCCAGCTGCTCCTGATGGAAGCATGGCGTGTGGGCATTCTGGGAAAGAGGAAAGGCCTTATCACCCCTGCAGAACAGAGTGAGACCTAACCCTTGGCTAAGGTGTATTGAGTTCTTGAGTAAGTAACATAACCTCCCTGAAGTGAAGAGTTGAATACAGGGCACAGCGTTTCCCACTGTCCAGTTATCCCCCCATATAACTAGGAGGAATTGAAGATTTTCAGTAGGTTTGTGACCAAGTAAAAATGATATTTTCCCAAGATAGTTTGGGGATGATATACTGAAAACATAGCAGAAACAACAACACTGAGAGAACAATCAGGTGAGTCCCAAATGCAGGGTGTTAGCAAAAATATAGCAAAACTACGTATGTTCTATTCCTATAACGAAAGGCATCTAAAGAGTTTTAAAAAGTCATTGACCAACAATACTTAATATACTCAAATAGCATAGCATATATTTCAATTAATTAGGTTTCTAGAGGAGTAATGTGGTATTTGGAGTTGGACATTAAATCAATAACGGCTTACAGACATCCCCATGTTCCTCAGCCTTCCACTCCAATTCCTGCCACCACCACCCCCAAATCAATACAAAAACCTTCTATCAGCCGAAAGGTACTATACCATATTTAAGTGGAAACAGCAATCTATACTGCAATTATAAAGGTCTAAAGCTTGTCTAAAATCTGGAGATTTTCCTAATGGGAATATTAGATGTCACTTTTTGTTATTCTTACGGTTGTGTTCATGAGCACATCGCAAAGGTGGTTTAAAGGCCTAAGTGCCATAAATTAGATTTTCTTTAAGAAATCATGTCCTTGACATGTTTTTTTTCATTATCTGAGAAGAATGAAACAGATTTTTCGGTTAATTAACGCTAAGGCATGTATTTTGCATTAGCATTAAGTTTACCAAAATGGCTTTAAAAACTTGAACAGATGGCAGAATTATAATAACTTTTCCTTATGATTTAGGTTAAGAATGAGGTGTCATGAGAATTCTCCTCCCGCCTAACTTTTTGATAGAGTTAACGCATTTAATAGATATGATGTATTGTTTTTTCCTGTTGAGGTGTAAACAACCCTGTCTCACCTTAGATGAATATAATGAGCCGTGGGAATGCATTTCAGTACTATCTATCTATAGTAAAAGGGATTTTCCAGGGTTTAAACACTAAACCGCATACAGACAACTCCAAACCCTGGACAATAATTGTAGAATGGAGCAGGATTTGCAAAGACAGATGTCCATGGAGGCCTGGCAGGTAAGGCAAACAGTCACGTTGCCTTCTTCGCTCTAAGGGAATGGGAATAACTGTGACAAACTGGACAGAGTGGGCTGGGCCTCTCACCAACCGCTCCCAGGCAGGGAATACGCACCCTGTGCCAGCAGAGTAGCCCATTTTTCAAAAGTGATACAAAAACTCTACATTTTTGTATATGAAATCTCTGTTACAATTTTGGCAGCTATTTCATATTTCCTTTAAAAAAAAAAGTCCTGGAGGACGGAGGAAAAGAATCTGTGGCCTCTAGCTGGCCACGGAGTCATCGGTGTGCAGCTGTGGGCCAGGGAGGGGGTGCCTGTAATTGGAGTTCATGGTCAGTGGCATGGCTTCTTTCCCAGCCTGGCCTTGCAGGACCTCAGCTCCCAAGCAGAAGTATTTTAAGATTGTATATAACTTACTTAAGTTCATAGCCTGGTTTTCAAAAATGAATTGTGGTGAAACTGCAGGAATCCTAACTAGCAGGACACGGGGCCTACAGGGGATGGTCGTGAACTCCGTGAGCTGCACGGGGCTTGCCAGTAGGCAGCCAGCGCTTATGCCGTTTCTTTCTTCTTGACTCTCTCTAATTTCCTGTCATGCCTGTTCCAAACTCTCACACCATGCCTCTTTGAAGTCATTAGTAACTGAAATTAGCCAATTAGGACAGCTGGTGTCTTTACTCAGCCTTGATCTGCTTTAATTTCACACAAGCATTGAGGTCTCATCTTCCTACATCTCTCATCATCAAAATCAAGCTCCCCAAGTTTCCCTGAGCCACTAAATCTACCCTTCTTTCTTGACCCTTTTCCTCCTGACCTCGGTGACATTTTCTTGGTTAACTTCCTGTCTCTCAGACTCTTCCTACATCAGTCCCTCCTTACCGTGGGACTTGGTGATAAAGGGTAATAAAGCACTATCCATCCCCCAATCTTTTATTCACTTCCTCTTACCAACTAAATGGGATCTTCTAGCCATAGGCCCTTTTACTGAGGTGATGATTCCACTGATTCTTTGGTATTCACTCTCAACTATATTCAGAATGAGTCCCAATCAATGCTAAAATTCAGCTTGTCCAGCTCTGGGCTTGCAAAGCTAAATAAATAAATAATAAATAATAAAATAAAATACAAGAGGAAGTGGAGGTAGAATAATAGTAACAATAGCAACTAAATTTACTGACCTTTTGCTATGAGCCAACCTGACTTAATACACACTATCTTATTTAATTTTCACCACACTGAAGGCAAACAGTCAAGTTGCCTTCTATGCTCTAAGGGGATGGGAGGATAGATGATACTTTTATGACATTTTATGGTTGAGCAAATTCAGTCTGAGAGAATCAAAACCTCTCTCCCAGTTATGTGAAGTCACACAAGTACGTAGAACCAGAGTCTAAAAACTGGTCCAGTCTTAGCTGCTAGGCTCTCCTTGGATCCCATTTCCAATCAGTTGATGTAGCGGTAGACCCCTCCTCATCCTGGTAACGTGCTTCTCCCACTTTGATTTATCCAAGCACCATCACCCGAGTCACACCCTCAGGACCCCCTCCTTTGGACACTGTAATAATCTCCTAAATGTTCTTAATGCTTCTAATTTGTTTCTTTCAAATCCAAGTTTTCATACTGTTAAGATCTTACTAACATCCAGCTTCTAACATATCCTGTAAAAAAAAAAAAGTGCTTCAGCAGACAACTAGGCATTGTCTATCTCTGCTCATCATTTGAGCTATTTAAAACTATGTAAGCTATAGGTAAATGAAAATATAGCAAAACATTGGACATGAAAATTATTTCCTCTCTGGTAGAAGTTTAATGGCCTTCCTCTCTCCCCACCCCTCCCACCTGCAGAAAAATTAGTTTTTTTTCCATTTGCATTCATCTCAATATTCGTGTTCTATAAATGTAAATGTTTTTGGGTTCTCTTTGTAACCAACTAAAACATCTGCAGTTTTCCTCATGAATTAACTAAAATCTTGAACACATTCTTCATTGTTATATCTGCATGAGACTCATGACTTTACCTATTACTGGAAATTATTATTTTTTTTAATACAGCCAGCTCCTAACTAACTGGTCCATCACTTAGTCAAAAGATTACAATGGCCACCACTTGCCAAATGAATTAAGTATAGACACCCACTCACCCTGTAGTTTAAACCCAATTATTATCAAACCTTCTCTTCTCTGTTGTACATTCATTCCACTTTTCACTCATTCATATTCTACATATAAGTCAAAAGGAACTTCTCTGGTCCCAGATACACATTTCACTCTCCCAATTGTCTTCCTATGCTAATATTAATCCTTCCACCTGGAATGTGGCTGTTTATACAGTATTCAGATAAATAGCTGCTATGCATACTATGGAAGCTTCAAGCCCATGCTTCTCAAACCTTTCTATGAAAATAACACAAGTAAAGAGAATTATTATGGACTTTACAAGAGTGCAAGAAAGGGGAGGAGAAGGAAATACAGTGAATTACTAGAAGGTGAAATTTTATAAAGTCTCATGTTTTATATTAAGCATATGTAGATTTTTAAAATCCATTCCATGATATGTCATGGACCTTCATGAAGACAGTATCTGCATCTACTAATAGTGTAGTAAAATTGACATTCCAGGAAATTGACTCTCCTAACCTGTTGACCTTCACCCAGCTCTGTACTCCCAAAACCAGGGCTGGTGAAGAGACAGCCCCCTGTCCTTTTATGAAACATCCCATCCACCTTCTGGGTTTCGTCAGGATGCCCTTGCTTACCTGCCTCTATAAAACCCCGTGGCCCCTTCCTTTTTTTCTGAGAAGTTCTTCACTAATGAATGTTTGCCCTGTTACAACAGTCTGAATACAACTATTTTCTTACTTGTCCAGTACATTATGTATTTGATGTATGATATTCCAAGGAATACACCCCACTTTGAAAAGCCCATAACTCTGTGGTACTTTTCAGAACTATAACTGTGGAATCTTTGAATTATAATACTAGGGAAGGGTCAAGGCAGCCAAACCTGTGTTTCTGAAAATCTTTTTCTCATCTCTGTCTCCACTCAAATGAATAAAATTGAAATTGGATCCTTATCTTATATCATACACAAAATCAACTCAAAATGTCTTTAAAGACTTAAATGTTTTACCTGAAACCATAAAATTCCTACAAGAAAACGCAGGATAAAACTCTGTGACCTTGGTCTTGGCAATGACTTTTTGGATATGACATTAAAAGCACAGGCAACAAAAGCAAAAATAGACAAGTGAGACTTCAGCAAATTAAAACTTTCTGGTTAGCAAACCAACAAAATGAACCAGCAGCCTACAGAATGAGAGAAAATATTTGCAAATCTTTTACCTGATAAGGAGTTAGTATCCAAGCTATAAAAGGAACTATAGAACTCAACAGCAAAATAACAATGCAATTAAGAACGGGGCAAGGGATCTGAAGAGACATCTTTCCAAAGAAGTCATACAAATGGCCAATAAGTATATGAAAAGGTGCTCAACATCACTAATCATTTAATGCACATCAAAACCACAGTGTGTTATCACCTCACATCTATTAGGATGGCAAATATCAAAAAGTCAAAAGATAGTAAGTGTTGGTGAGAATGTGGAGAAAGGGAACCCTTGTCTGCTGGTGGGGACATAAACTGGGGGGTCCACAATGGGAAACAATATGAAGTTTCCAAAAAATAAAAGGTAACTATCTATGTAAGGTGATGAACGTATTAATTAGCCTGATTATGGTAATCATCTCACCATCTATATCAAAATGTCATGCTGTATACTTAAAACATACAGTATTATACATTTTAAAAAATTATCAATTATATCTCAATAAAGCTGAGGAAAAAAAATGACTACCAACGTTGTAAACATAGAACTACATAGGAATCAGTGCAGTGGGCCAGGCATTGCCGAGCCGGGGGGATCAGGGGACAGGCATAGTTCCTTCCTGACAGCCTGGGGATTTCCGGAAATTATAACTACTAGAAATGGACACTAGTCTTCATTCCTTCTTTCAGCATACAGTGTTAGGACATAGCTGGGAAATGGAGATATAATTTGTTCAAGGGAAAGCTATGGAATCTTGATTAAAACTTTGAAATTCAAACCAAAGATAAGGTTCAAAGGATGAAGATGAATGGGGAATGGGGTGTGGGCAGACGCTTCAGGGCTGCCACAAAACATCAAAACATTTTGAGTACAAGATGGGAAGAGTTTAAGTTATGGAAACAGCAAATAATAAGGGCTTGCCAAAAAAAAAAAAAAAAGTTGAATGTTAAAATATGCAGAGACTAAGCTAAGTAATTTACATTCATTACCCCACTAAATCCCTTAAAGTAATTCCAGGAGCTAAGCACTATTATTATCCCCACTTAACATAAAAAGTAATACCGCCTCAAAGAGGTTAATTAACTTGCCCAGGGTCTGGTAGACAGTAAGTAGCTGGGCTGTCCAACTCAAACCCATGTCATGATAATGCCTCCCAACCGCTGGTCCCACAGGGCTTCAGGAAGGGTACCCAATGTAAACTGGAATCTGGAGAAGGGCAGGGGAGAAAAAATGAACAGGGTGTCAGACCTCCTATGTCAAGCCAGGGAGTGTATACGTTATCCTGAGGCCATGGGAAGACAAGGAAGGACTTCAAGGGGAGGCGAAGGGTGAGGCGGGACCTAGCAATGGGTACCCCAGTACTGGGAAGACGAACCACAGTGCCCCAGCAGAACACTGGAATGAATGAGAACAGAGAAGAATACAACCACAGGCTACATCTCTTTCATAAGAACAAAATAAAAGATTTACTTTGAGGGGTACCAGAATATGCCACCCCAAAACACGCCTCATTGACATGGACTATTTGGAGCTAAACTTCATTGAGAACCAGCAGACACAGGAAATGCTCTAAAAACAGAGTACCAATTTTCCTTTGGTAAAGGAGATTTCCGTTTGTCAAAGTGTCGCTCCCATACCAGGAAGAGTGGGACTAATGGAGAAAGCACAAACTTAAATGTTCAACCATCCTGAAGTCAACAACCTTTGTTTACTGTACCTTTCCTACTTACCTTCCTGTAACTTGTCTTCTCCTCCAAAAAGCCCCAAACCCCTATTCCTTCAGCCTAAGATGACATACAAGCCTAAGTTCCAATCATCCATTTGAGTTCTTGTCTGTGTAGCAAACCAGCAAAATGAAAAGGCAACCTACAGAATGGGAGAAAATACTTGCAAACCATTTATCTGATAAAGGGTTAGTATCCAGGCTGTAAAAGGAACTATACAACTCAGTAGCAAAATAACAAATAACCCAATTAAGACCTGGACAAAGGATCTGAAGGGACATTTTTCCAAAGAAGGCATACAAATGGCCAACAGGAATATGAAAAGGCGTAATTATCTCTGCGCACTAGGCGTTACGTGAGAGATACACATGTTGATAAACTTCCGTTTGTTTTTCTCTTGCTGATCTTTCTTTGAACAGCCTCATTTACAGAGTCCCAACTGGAGAAATTAAGATGAGTAAAAGAAATGATGTTTTCTCTCCTAAGCTCTAAGATAAGACAGTACTTAAAACATCTTTAAATACCTGTGAAAACTCAGGTCTGAATTCTGTACATCTACTACTATAGTTAAGAGAGAAAACAATAGCGTTGCTAGGGAGACCTAGCAAAGCCAACCTGTCAGCTCTAAGGACCACGGAGGTGTGGAAGGTTGGTTCACACTTCAGCATGTGCGGGTTAAACAGAACGACTACTGGAAACTAGCCCGTAAGGCAGTGAGATATTTAAATACCTCAGTTACCAGGTTACTGCCCCTGCGGGAGACTTCTCCCCTACTAAGAAAAAATTAAATGTGGTGCCAGGAGAGCCAAAGTATAAAATAAAGGAATTACTTTTCTTCCTCCAAGGTTGGAATATTGAGGAACTTGGTGTATTCACTTCTATTTAGAAATCTAAAAACTTTTAACAAATGAATAGACTACCAATTACTACAGCTTTAAGTTTAAACACAATGTTTTATAAACAAGTGGTTCTGGGACCTTAAAAATTCTAATAAAATTGTTAATTTTTAGCCACGTTTTTCATATGTCCATGACGCAGAACAGGAAAAGGTATATGCATATATATGTCATATTGCATCCCCTCGAAGATGGCACCAGTTGCAAGGAACATAGTTATTCAAAGAGGCTAAATAAGAAAAATGTGCACCTTAGAATCAACAAGATACAATACGATGATCACAGTCATGAATCTTGCTGATGAGGAAGCTCTTTCACTGTCATAAAAAGTAGGAATTTTTAGTCTATTTATATATAAGAGACCATGCTGATATTTCCGGAGTCAAGCAAGAACAAATTTCAAGTCATAGAGAAAAGAAACCAGCCTGGTAGCAGATATTCTTCAGCAAGAATACTGCCCTCCTGATAAATTAAACGGAGGAGATCCTCTAAGGGACAAGTCTGGCCTTGTAAATTTGCCTATGTGACTAATATGTATCATATACCCAAAATCTAAGGCATATCCAAGTATAATTTTCAACAAGTTAAGAACATTGTTTTTATACAAATACAGAATGAACATGTATTGCAAATTAACTTTATTTATTTACAAGGAAACCAGACAGACGGCAAGGGGTACCAGAATACACTATCTCAAAATAGAACTCTTTGGCATGTGGATTATCTGGAGCAAAGGCTGATAAAAAAACAGCAGATTCAGAAAAAGCTCTAAAACGAGGACACAACTTTTCCTTTTATTAAGGAAATTTGCATTTGTCAAGGCATCTCCTCCTCCCATACCGGAGGAGTAGGACTCTTAACAACTCGTATCAATGGAGAAGGTACTGGCTTCAATATGCATAACAAACCTCATTAAACAACTCTTGCCTACCATGTGTTTCCTGGCCATTTTCCCATAATTTGCCTCCCAGGTCCAAAAGTGCAAAATCCCCTCTTGTTTGTTTTAACCCAAGACATATGTAAACTCAAGTATAAGCATCCCTTTGGGTAATTCATCCCTGGATACAGGCTGCATAATTTCATTTATATTAAATTCTAAAAGAACCAAACTTAAACTATAGTTATAGAAAGTAAATCAATGAATGGCTGACATTATGGGTGGTAGGGAGGAGATTTTATTTATATTAAATTCTAAAAGAACCAAACAAACTATAGTTATAGAAAGAAAGTCAATGAATGGCTGACATTATGGGTGGTAGGGAGGAGATTGATTGCAAAATGATAGGGAGAAACTATTTGACTCAATGGAACTAATGTATAGCTGTGTCATTACACAGGTGCATATGTTTATCAAAACTGAAGACATGGTGCACTTAAAATGAGTGTATTTTCTTGTACACATATTGTATCAAAAAATAAAAACTGAAGAAATAAAGTGCTTGGCTTTAACACATTTTCTAACATGCTCTTCCTTTACAATGTAGCTCATCACACTGAAAAAAATGTGAAGCCTCCCAGGTAACTAGTCTGGGAGAAATTGAAAGCTTTTTTTTCCCCTTTTTTGTAATTGAAGGCATTTTAGATTTATTTTGGGAAACTCCACCAATTATCTGAAATATGTTTCTTTTGGATCATTCTGACCTGTTGAAATTAAACTCGTTCTGTCCTGAGGTGGCTGGCTAAGAATACCACCCAACAAAATATGTGTCAGCCTCTTCCACTGTGTTCACCAAAGTGGGGTGAGAAATAATAGAGATGGATTCAAAGAGAAAGCTTTGCACCCAAACCTCCATTCACCCTTACTTTTCAGTACTCAAATTCTTGCAAATGTTCTCCAAGTCCACTCTGTAGGGAGTGGCACCCTGGCAAAGGAAAATATAACATTCCTATTTCTGTACAGATATGATAAAGCAGCAAGATCAAAAGCATGGGCAGAGTCAAGTGGTAAAGGGTTTTTCAATCCATTTAACTGTGTAACAACTAAGAAAGCCTTTCTACCAATAACTGTCCACATTAGATGTGTCAAAACCAGTGGACAGGAAACGTATAGTCTCTCTCCCCGACCAAAAAAAAATACAATAGTAGAGGGTCACCATAAAGGACATTGAAGTTAAGAAAAGATTTGAAAACCTCCCGTGTACATAGCACACCTCCCTCTAAGATGCAGTCTCTATTGTCTTATTTAATCCTCACAAAACCAATGACAAATTTATTAAAATATATTGACAGGTAGCTTGTATAAAAGCACAAAGGAGCAAACACTGCAGCAGGTGAACCTTTCAGAATTCCTTGCAAGGCCTTCACGAGGAATGGCTTCAATACCCAGGAGGTTGGATAGACTCCCCTTCCCTCCCTTCCTTTGTTTAGGTGGTTTTCAATGTTCAAGAGCACAAGAACTACTATATAGTGTCATCTATCAAAGCTATGCATATGTCACGGGCCACTTACATGCTTTCCAAGGAAATTTTGAAGTGTGATTATCACCTAACCTACTCCTCCTCAACCTTTCTTCCCATTATTGTCTCCAGTGAGCATTTTTAGACATTATTTTCCTAATTGCTTACCTACAGTTTTAATATCTGTGTGTCTGTTTATATACTGTGTATATATCCATACTTCATATATGAAAAGTGATTTTTATTGTTCTCAAGAACCAATTTTTACCCATTCAGAGGCAATGCACCACCCCTGAGAATGCATGCCCTAACCTGACCTCTAGCTTAATATGTGCCTTCCTTGTACATCTTTCCTGGCTTTTTTCAATGAAGTCTATTTCCAAGTAGAGTTTATCTACTAAAGTTTGTTTTCTTTACCCCAAATCTTTGTAAACTTTGGTACTAAAGCACATATAGTGAAGAAGGAATGCACACTCTGAAGATGAAAACCACATATGTACATACTCGGTGAAGGAGGGAGTGTATTAGAGCTTTGATAGATTAAACATTATATGAATTGGGAGAGAATAGTCTTTTTAACAATGGCCCTGCAACAAGTGGATATCCACATCTAAAAGAATGAAGTCAGGTCCCTTCCTCACACCACACACAAAAAGTAACTCAAAATGAATCAACGATCTAAATGCAAGAGTTTAAATTGTAAACTTTAGGAGAAAACATAGGTGTAAATCTTTATGGCCACAGATTAGGCAATTGTTTCTTAATTTGTACATCAAAGACATTATCCAGAAAGTGAAAAACCAACGAAGGGAATGGGAGAAAAATCCTCACAAAGCATGTATTTGATAAACAACTTCAATGTAGTATATACAAAGCTTTTTCAACTCAGTAAACCGACAGCCCAGTCAAAAAATAGAAAATAGGTAAAGGGTCTAAACAGACATTTCTCCAAACAAAATAAACAAATGGCCAGCAAGTACATGGAAAGATCTTTAGTTATAAGAGAACTGCACATCAAAACTCCAGTGAGATACCACCTCACACCCACAATGGCTATAACCAAAGACACAGTTAATAACAAGTGGCGACAGTAGGTAGAAATTAGAATGCTCACATACTGCAGTTGGTAATGTAAAATGATGCAGTCACTTTGGGAAACATTTGGGCATTTCTTCAAAAGGTTAAACATAGAGTTACTACGTAACCCAGTAATTCCACTCCTAGGTACATATGCAGGAGAGAAAAAAACGTATGTCCACACAAAAACTTGGACATGAATGTTTATAACAGCATTATTCATAGTTGCCCCAGGGGAGAAAGAACTCAAATATCCATCAATAAAAAGACAAACAAAATGGAATATGGAGCCAAAAAAAGAAATGAAGTCTGATATGTACTACAACTTAATCTTAAAAGCATGATGCTAACTAAAAGAATCCAGCACAGAAGACCACATGTTGTATGATCTGAAATGTCCAGAATAGGCCAGAATAGAGAGACACAAAGTAGTTGGTTGTCTGGGCCTTGGGGGTGGGGGCGGGGGAGTAGTTTGAAATGGCGAGTTAATACTAATGAGTATGGGGTTTCTTTGGGGGATGATGGAAATGTTCTAAAATTGATTGTGGTACGGATTGCACAATTCCATGAACATACTAAAATCTAAGGAATTGTACACATTAAATGGGCAAATGATATGACATATGAGTTATAGCTCAATACACCTATTACCAAAAAACAAAACAAAAAAGTACAAACAAAGGAAAAACAAACAGTCAGATCCCAGATCCTCTCTCCTACTCCCTAGAGCCAAGGACAATGCCTGGCTTCTACCCTGGCCAAGCACCTGGTCTTTGTTCCTTACAGGGTGAAACAGAGGCTCCCTGGACATGGGGTTAAAGAAGGCAAAGTTGAGAGCAAGGCTCCAGGGGAGACTTCAGGACGTTGAAATGGATAGAACACCAGAAACATGTAAACGTCTTGGAAGGTATTGAGACAACTGGTAAAGAGTTTGGGGCTGAGATAGTGACACATATTTAGAAAACCAAACAAATAAAAGGAACAGGACAATTATTACTTTCAGAGAAAACAACAGTTAGGCAGGAGAGAAACTGAATTCCATAGTTTAGAGGGTATGCAAATAGTATACTAATATAAATACTGATTTCAAGAAAATCAGCGTAAAACTATACTGGGATGAAGAGGGAGGGAAGGGAACTGTGGGCAGTGCAAGTGGAGAGATGCTGGATAATAAAGTTCTCTGCTTCCAAAATGGAAAATCAACAGAAAAAAGCTTGAAATTTAAAAGTACTGGTATAAAGACATTTTTGAGAGCTATGCAGGTCAATACCAAAATCAGTTTAAAAAGGGGATATGGAGGAAGAGGGCAGAGAGATACTGTACAGCTTGTTTTCTGTAATTACAAACCTCATAGAGTTCTTTCATTTTACACACCATCAATGAGAAACACTTGCAAGTTGTATAATTGAAATATTTTAAATGTGTACTAAAAGAAAAAAATGTCATTAGAAAAATGTGAATTTTGTTCTCAATAATATGATTTTTTTTTCATAATATGAATGTGTTTTTAGTTACCCAGCAGGTAAAATAAACATTGAACTTAGTTCTCTCCAATATTTAAGTAAAATTCCATTTTGAGAATATGTGTAGTGTTCATCCTATGTCTCCAAGGGCCTCTTAAAACAGTACCAGTTACCCTGCAAAATCCCAGTTTGAGAAGCACAAGGGCTTAACTACATCTGACAATTCTTGTATGCTTAGTACTTTGTACCTTATATATCGTTAATTCATTCAGCAAATATTTAAGAGTTTAGTAGTAGTCAAATCAGGTGAAACAAAAACACCTGGCCTAGAGTTGCTCCTAACACATAATTTTTATGCCATTTTTTTTCTAGATTGCCAATCACTATGAACATATGGGTACAAACCCACTTACTAAGGCTGAGTTTGATATTTAACATAAGTTCTGTAAAACTTGGACTTGATATTCTATGAAGCTATTATATGCACGCATATTTGAAGGGCATTTTAAAAAGTGCTAAACTATAAATATTCTGATTCACTGCTCTTTCACACGTACTAAAAATGACTTGGTGCAATCGCTAACCAGGAGGAAGGTTTTGTATCTCTCACTGAAAATGTCACTTAATAAATAACCTTCAAATTTAAATGCCAACTGTGGATATCATTCATAGGTCCTCAAACTTGTCCTTGAAGTCCAAGTGGGCAAAGAAGGTAACTGAAAAAAAAAAAAAAAAAGATTTTCTCCCATTAACACTCTATTTGCTTCTTGAAAATGAGTCCAAACTTGGCAGTTTTTAGCATAATATTCTTATGTTCAAGAATCTGTATCTCTTGTAAGCTTTCAGACTGAGGATTTTAAACATAGTCCAACTTTGGGATTATTGGCAATTTTCACCTCTCATTCTCAGAGTAGATCACTAATAGGAATTAGGGTAAATTGCTTTGTTTCATTATTTATAGTAATATATTCATTTGTCTAATCAAAAAGTGATGGTTTGTTTACAGCAATATATCCAAGCATAATGGGTATACGTCTTGACACACACTGGATTCTTGAGAGCGCCACCCTCAAGTTATGGCCAGGAAACATTACCTGGGACTGGCACAGTTAGAGACCAAGAGGCTGGACATTTAAGGGGTGAAGGAAATTTTGAGACAGAAAATTTGCCACCAGATATGATTTAGATTATCCAGAGTTGGCTTTGTCATTAGCTAGTAGACCTCCTTGCTTATAATACATTTTTTACCTTTGTATCTTCCATAGTACCTAACTATACCCACAACAGGTGTGATGTGCAGAATAATGGCCCCCTAAAGACGTGTACTTCCTAATCTCTGGAAACTTTGTATATTCTACCTTACATGGCAGAGGGATATTGAGTTTGCAGGTGAAATGAAGCATGCTGATCAGCCGACCTTAAATTAGGGAGATTATACGAGATCAGCTAGGTGGACCCTGTGTGATCACAAGGATCCTTGAAAGATGGATGAGGGAATCTGAAGAGGTCACAGTGATGACAGGTGAGAAGGACCTGACCTGCCTTTGCTGTTGTTGAAGATGGTTGAAGGAGCCACGAGCCAAGGAATGCTAGAAGTTTCTGGAAACTAGATAAACCAAAGACATGGATTCCTCAAGCCTCCCTAACTAAACACAGCCCTGCCAAAGCCCAAGGAGACCTGGTTCAGACACCAGAATGATAAAATAATAATTTTTGTTGCCTTAAATCACAAAGTTTTGAGTAATCTGTTATAGCAGCAATAGATAACTGAGTTTCAATAAATACTTCTGAGATAAAAATAATAACTAAAAAGGAACACCGAACAAGTATGAGCATCCATGGTATTCTCAGTTTCCCAAATCATCAACTTTTTTGAAACCTTAAGTTGGTATATTCAATCACTGGAATTTGACCGTCCACTAATTCGAAATATGGAACTTCTCAGAACTGGCAACAGCTGTCTTCCACCGACCAGCAGCCTCGCTGCTGGGATCGCTCCCTGGCTGTCCTGTGGGGAATCTGGGGGGGTCTCCTGTGCACTGAGGCTGCATTGTGAGCAGTGCATCTCAACAATACAAAAGTTGCTTTGGCTCATCACTGTAGGCAGACATTTTGATCAAAGCAGATTTACAAATGTGGGAACCCAAAGAGATCTCTTGAGATAAACAATTTTTTATTTATTCACTTGACCAGCATTTACTCAACAGTTACAATATGCTATCATTGTGCCAGGCATTGGGAATCTGAAGATTGAGTAATACATGTTCCCTGTGCACAAGAATCTCAAAGTCTAGTGAAGGAGACAGAAATGTGTCAAGACAAAATAAGAGATTAAAAGAGGAATCCACAAAGTGTTATGGTAACTCAAACAGACAAACGACTAACTTCATTTAAAATTTTTTATTTCAAGTCATAAAAAATAAGGAGCTCCCTATTTGTGGATAAACATATTCTAAACTTGCAAATTAGTTATAAATATGCAGATGGATTAGAAGAGTCTTTTGAACGCCTCTACTGGCCTGTATGATTCTTCTGAAAATGACCCCTGTCCTCGGCCCCACACACATCCAGAAGTGAAATGACAGCACGGACACCTCACCCACACTGGGACAGTCTGTCAGATTCTCTCCACCTAGAGGATTCACAATTCCTTCCAAGGGATGAATTTACTAGTGCTGACCAGGGAAGTCAGAAGAGAGAGACTCAGTAGCCTTCAAGGTCATGTCATAGGCATCTGGGGCCTCCAGGCAAGGAGAAACAGAGAAAGCTGGCACACAAAGAAAAAGGACAGTGAGAAAGAGATGCAGACCATGACCCCTGACCATACTGCTGTCCTGCCTTTCCTTCTGGCGCCCTGCTTCATCCTGTTTCGGTTACGGTGAGACAGATGTGTCCTTAACATAAAGTCCTCATTTTGGTTGACATTGCCTTGAGTGAGTGTCTGCTGCTTGCACAGTGAGCGAGTTCTACCTTCATGAGACAGATTCTAGGTTTTTCACTAGCCCAGGCATTTGCCTCGATGACCTCAGCTGCAATATGGGGAGAGCAGAGCAGTTTCCCTTTACAGGGAACAGGCACCGGAATTCATAACACATGTGCAAGTGTAAAGGTATCTGGACTATAAATTATCACATAAATGCACACCTTTGAAAACTGTAACTGGTCATGAAATATTAGACATACAATGACCCTTATTAAAAGCCAAATGGAAGGACTGTTTGGTAAACATGAGGTAGGGAGAAGATCAACTTAAAATGGGCTGTGATGCAAAGCAGGGCTCTATATTCTCCTGCAGAAATTCTTTTGGCTTTGGCCATTTCGAAGTGTGGAAGAGAGACAGGAGAGAAGGAGGTGGTGATGGAAAGAGAAAGAATCCATACAGAAGCATGGGGACACACACTGGAAAGGGCGTTATCTTCTCAGAGAAACCCTATCTTGCTCTTAAGCCACGTTATATGTTAAGACTGTCTTTTGATGCCTTGAAAGATAATTGTTTGTACATTCTTCAGAAATCCCCAACTAGACAAAGCAGAGAGCTCTCTCAAAATCAGCAGAAAAGGATTCTTGCCTGATTTTTGGGGTATTTTCTTCCTGTTGTCTAATATCAAGAGTCTACAGAATGTGACAGTAGACAATTGCTCTTTGGGAGCTACCTTCTGCTGCTCATTTTTAAGGTCACTGATAGGTTATTAGCACTGACAAGTGAGCATAGATGAGAAAGACAAAGAAGAACAACCTTAGTTTATGTTATTCCCTGTTAGCATCTCTGATAATAAGCTTCTTCATCAAGAGTTAGAGATTGGCTAGAGATTAGAAAGATCTAAAACTAATTTTACTTATTGATGTTAGAATCCAAGTCCATATGCATTTATCAGTGCTTAGTAAACATCGAGATCAAAGATACTCATTTTACGGTACATCTGCTCTTCCTGGCCGTGGAATAAACCTCACCACATCACTGGTGCAAAGAAGTCCTAGGCTAACCCACACTGAGCTTCTGTTGCTGGTGTTGAGCCTTGTTCTTCCAAGCTATGAAGATATTTAGCATTCCGTTTTGCAATCTCAACACTTAGCACAGTGCCTAGCATAGAGCTGATGCTCAAACAACATCTGTGAATGCACCCAAGAGTAGACAGCAATGCTCAGGCTACACGTACATTCTGAATTCCTGTCCAGCATGCCTGTAACAATTTCTTCCTGTTACCTACTTGCACACGTACTCATCTCAAGGGGTAGCAGGAGTACTTTATGGGCATTGTGTCATGAAATCCTCACAACATCCTAATGAAGAAACTGAGGCGCAGAAACTACCTCAAGTTCATAATGGCTGCTGATTGGTGAAGTTGAAATCTAAATCCAGTCAGCCTAGCTCCAGACTCCAGAGCCAAGCTCCACACCACCCTGCAGTACTGCTGTTGACAATGGAGTCAACTCAAGGATGTTTTGCTGATGGTCTAGCAGATGCTCAGTGTTCTGACAGACAAAAAAAAAAAAAAAAAGATTGTAACCTGGCTCTCAAGGAGACAAGGAGATAAAGTGGTATTTATACAATTAATTCTTTTATGAGACAAAATCTGACAGATACTACTAGAAATAAGGCTCAAGGTACAAAAGACAAGAGAACAACTCTTAGCTAGGGTGGGAGAATCAAAGAAGGCTGCATGGACCAGGGTCACACAAGCTTGGCCTTATATCATAAAGATTTGCAAAGACTTGCAGAGATGGGGGACCAAATAATGTTCACCCAAATCATCACACATCTGGAGAAGCAGTGTGTCTGAGGTTACCTGGGGCATGGGCACCTGAAGGTAATGAGGAGTTATCTTTTCTTCATACTCTACCAATTCTCCCAAAGTGCACTCAGCAAATCCTAAGATGCAGAGATGTTGACTGACTGAGGACTCCCTAAACTAAAGTACATTCTCAAGTTCTGACCTTCAGAGAGGATGAGGATGTCACTAATTGATCACTTTTCTACAAACTGAGTCTGAGGTTATAAAGACAGATGCATTAGAACTACAGTCCCTAAGCTCAGTAGAGAGGGAGGTGGATGGACCTACAAATGAGGACAAAGTATTTGCAATTGCAAACGCCTCAGTGGATATTTACTTCCACTATGTCAAGGGGAAACAAGCAGTGATTTTGAGGATGGACGTCTAGAGCTCTGTACATTTATGATTAACAAAAGCAGATGATTAACAATGATGGTAAATCATGTGGTATCCTTTGAATTGGACCACGGAAGAACTATCAAAATAACCAGTGGCTAAGAATTCAGTGTGAGTTTATCTGACTCACATCTATGTAACTAATCTGCCCAAGTTCTCTCCTAAGATATGTAAAATTTATACATATCAGACCTAATAAGACACTGCAGTCAAGATGCAAGATTTCTGTAAAGGACTTTGGTGGTGACAAATACTTTACTTACACAGGAAATTTCATGATTGCCTTTCAGTTAGTTGGAAAATACAGATTTAGAGACTTGGAGATTTCTCTGATGTTCTATATAAGCTCTGGATACAATTTAAAAACTCAGATTTCTTTGAATTAATATCCAATTCTCATTTAGAAGAAATTTTATTAAGTTAGAAGTATAATTCTCTTTAAAAGAAAAGTCTCCCCAGTATATAGCACAGAGAAGACAAGTAGTGATTCTGTAGCATCTTACAATGCTGATGGACAGTGACTGTAATCGGGTGCGGGGGACTCGATAATATGGGTGAATGTAGTAACCACAATGTTCCTCATGTGACACCTTCACAAGATTATATATCAATGATATCTTAATAAGAAAAAAAAGAGAAAAGTCTCACTATTCTGTCTGATAATTACACAACTAGTGTGATTTTAGTCACTGCCAATATACAGAATGACTAAATAACCATTTCAAGGAAGCAGTTAACATAATGGAGTTGTAAGTCCTAAGTTCTAGGTTTGTCTATTTGATGTGTAAGTACTGTTTCCATTGGCAAGTACACAGCTAACAGCTCAGTCTTTATGAAAAGCATGATAAAAGATCTCGCACAAATGTTTAAAATCACAAGAAGAGCAATGTTTTGAAACATTTACAGAACTAAAAGCCTTTCATTTTTGTATAAGTTACATATTAAAAAGTACTCATGTAACTTTCATTAAAATAATTAACATTTAAAAAGACAGTTTAAAGAACACTACTATGGCAAATTACACTTTGGCCATCTTGACAGACCCTTGAATTCTGGCTCCTCCTTCCTTAGCGTTCTGACAGGTGTGCTCTCCGACCTCCAGCACTCTGTGCATCTTTATCATCTATTCCTTCCCATCTCCACATCCTTCTTCCACTCTCGGTTCAACTGTCATCTCCTTACTAAAAACCTTTCTTCATCTGGTATATTATTCTGATTGTATGCTTTTATAAAATCAGAACACTATTTTCCATAACACTTCATCAGAGTTCCAATAATAAACACACATATTTCTTTCATGGCTCAGCATGTTTCTCCCTCACTAGATCATGAGCTTCCTGAGGGCAGGCATTAGTTCCACTCTTCTCCAATAGCTGATGTAATATTGAAGAACAAAACTGTAGGACTGACTCAACTGACTCAACTTGTCAGTAATCAAGACAGCATTGTATTGCTGAAAGAAGAGAGAGATCAATGGGACAAAAAAGAGAACCCAGAAATAAACATACACCAACACTGTCAATCTATTTTTGACAAAGGAACAAAGCCAATTCAATTAAGAAAAGAGAAAATGATCAACGGGAACAACCGAACATCCATGTGCAAGAAAAGAATCTAGGTACAGACCCCACACCTTTAAAAAAATTAACTCCAAATATATATATGGAATTAAATGTAACATGTAAAACTTCATGAAGATAACACAAAAGGTATTCTAGGCTTGGTTTGACAATGAATTTACAGACAGAGCACCAAAGAATAATCCATCAAAGAACAAAATGGGTAATTCTGACTTTTTTAAAATTAAAATCTTCTGCTCTGCAAAAAAACATGGTTAAGAGAATGAAAAGACGAGCCTCAGACTGGGAGAAAATATCTGCAAAACACATACCTGATAAAGGACTTATATCTAAATTATATGAAAAACTTTTAAAACCTAACAATAGGAAACAACTCAAAAAATGGGCAAAAATTTGAACAGACACCTTTGCAAAGAAAATATTCAGAGGGGAAGTATTCATAGGAAAAGATGCTCAGCATCGTATGTCATTAGGGAATTGAAAACTAAAACAACAACGAAGTACCAATTATTAGACAACTACTAGAATGGCTAAAATTGAGAAAAAACTGACACCCCCAAACACTGTCAAGGAAGTAGGGTGACAGGAACTCTCATCCATTGCTGGTGGGAATGAAAAATGGTACAGATGCTTGGGAAGATAGTTTCTCATAAGCCTAAACATAATCCACCCTAGAATCCAGAAATCACACTCCCAGGCATTGGTCCAATTGAGCTGAAAGCTCTGTCCACATAAAACCTACTCAGAAATGTTTATAGCAAATTGATTCATAATTGCTCAAAACTGGAAGCAACCAAGCTGTCCTTCAACTGGTGAATGCACAAACTGTGGC
Source organism: Manis javanica (assembly GCF_040802235.1). Taxonomy (NCBI): domain Eukaryota; kingdom Metazoa; phylum Chordata; class Mammalia; order Pholidota; family Manidae; genus Manis; species Manis javanica. Next base: position 8,935,357 of record NC_133158.1, read on the forward strand.
ACGTCACAGAATGGAGTATTACTCTGTGATAAAAATAAAGGAGCTATCAAGTCACAGACAAACATGAAGGACCCTTAAATGCACATTGATGAGTCAAGGAAGGCGGGCTGAAAAGGCTACAGATTTCATGACTTCAGCTATGTGGCATTCTGGAAAACCCTAAACTATGCAGACAATAAGAAGATCATGGTTATTAGGGGCTCAGGGGAAAGGAGAAAGAGATGAAAAAATAAAATACAGGGAATCTTTAGGATGGTAAAACTGTCTTGGATGATACTATGATGGTTGAATACATGACAATATACTTTTCAAAATTTTTGAAAATCTGCACTACTACTGTACAACATGAAGAGTGAATCTTAATGTAAACTATACATTTTAGTTAATAATATTTTTGTCACACAATTTAAAACAATAATAAAAGAGACTGTACATACATGGCAGGGGTATAGAGAACTCTGTATTATTCAATTTTGATGTATATCTAAAACTGTTCTAAATATAAAGTTAGTTTTAAAGAGGAGGAACAGAGAGAGGGAGGGAGGGAGAGAGAGAGAGAGAGAGAGAGAGAAGGGAAAGAGGGAGACAGGGGCAGAAAGAAAACAGAGAAAAAAGAAAGGGAAGGGAGAAAAAAACTAAAAAAATAGTATTACTGGGAATGCTCTCTGGAAGTGGGATCCAGAAACCAGAATCCACTATATATATGAACTAGCTAGGAAGCTTCTTATGGCTTTTAAAATTTTAATAAAAAATTTAGCTTTAGTCAGAGCTTCAAGGTGAACACAACAATCACTCTGACATAGGTTTAGTTCCAAAAACAGGGTTTGAACTGCAAAGAACTGAGAACAGCAGGCTAGCCATTGAGAGGCAGTGAATGACAGAGTGAAATTCTCAGCATCAAGCCATCCTCAATAAAGAAAAACTTCAAAAAGCACACACTCATGTAAATACTGCCTTAGATTAGGTTTTTCAGCAACAAAGAGATGTACAGAGAGGATGGCTCTCACTACCAAGCCAAAATTCCCTTCACTAGAGGTATGGAAGAATTTATTTATGTGAGTGAATAATAGGGAAAGAGAGAGAGTGTGTGTATGTGTGTGTGTGTGTGTGTGTGTGTGTGTGTGTGCATACATGTGTATGCATGTGTGTATTGTTAGAACATGCTCGACTTTGCTCGCTCAATTCATCTGGTTCCAATATTTTTACTGAGACACACAGATATATATAAAAGTCACAAACCACAAAATTTACCCTAAAGGTAATGTCAAAACTCACTTGTTTTAGTATATTCACAAAGTCACCTCTCTATCACCACAAATTTCAAAATCCACATTTTTAACATGCCTCAAATTCAGAGTAACAAAAGGACTGATCGACTAGCCATATGCTATATAAGAAGACTCCCTGATTTTTAAAAAACATTTATTTATTCTGCACATAAATAAGTCTATATACTTTCAATATTTAGGAAAGTTTTCTTTCTTTCTTTCCAGTAATCATGTAAGTTGATGCTTATTAAAGTTTTCAAACAGTATCATCCTGACCTAGAAAAAAATTAAGTGTGGAAATGTATATAGTTGGACTAAATATGAAAAATAGGGTGCCAAGTGCACTGGAAGACACACAAAAAAGGAGACAATGGGCCAAAGGTATATAACAGGGAATAAAAAGAAGTTTCTAGGGCACTGCAGAAAGACAATGTATTCTAGTGATCACCTTTATTAGCCTCTATTGAATCAGGAGCCAATTCATTACACATTAATGGCAGGGGAATGCCATCCATATATTATAAAGAGCCATTAAGTTTAGATAGACAGCTCAGCACAGGGTCAGTATGAATTAATAAAAAAACTGAAGCTGGCATTTCAGAATCATAAAAAGATAGATTTAGTAGAAAATATTCAGTAAGAATAAAGAGGAAGAGTGTATATTACACTATTGGTCTGAAGAAAAAACTAAAAATGAGAACGACTTTTCCAAAAAATTAAAAACACCCTTCATGATGAAACACTTATTTCTTGAAAATGGGTGTCAATTACATTTAAGAATCTTAGTTTAATGTATGACATTGGCAAATTGTAAGTACAAAGACAAGTAGATGTTCTGGTAGAAATTAGACAAAATGTTAATGAAATCAGAATTATCTCACTGAATATAGTTCTAAGTATATATGACAGCAGCAGAATTGAGATCACTTTTAGCAAATAATGTCTAATGTCAAATTTCTCTATTGGGTTAATTCTGAAATCTATCCCACTTGACTGTATTTCCAAGGCAGATCATCTACAAAGTAACCATAATTTCATAAGCTTTACTATCAATTTTCACTGTTATAAATTGAAACCATGTAATAAAAATTATAGTATTGACAGATAATTACATAAATAACTACATTTTTACAACTCCTTTTTCTCAACCTTCTTTGCTAATTTATACCCATTTTTTTTTCAGAATAATTTGAAGAAAGAATTAAGAGACTCACATATGACCTTTTTGATAGGGGATAAAGCACATGGACTTTGGTAAGCATTTCACTGTGGCACCTCTTATGGTCCTTGTTAAAAAAAATTCTCATAAACTTGGAAAGAAGGCCAGGACAGTGGCGGTGGTGTATGTGGCAGCTCCTTTCAAAATACTGCTAGAATATTAAGCCTACCTGATGCTTTAACTAAGAGAACGTACCTGTGCCTGACTTTGCTTTGTACTTTTGATTTTTGTATAGCTTCTGTAAAAGCTGCAGGTTAAATTGTAAATTTTTGTCTAATATAAACTATAGCCACAAATGTTGTGGTTTTATTGCTCTGTAGGATATTAACCAGTCTTGTACCTAATCTAGCAATCTCATTCAAATATTCTCCTCTACTCTTTTTTTTTTTTTTAACAAAAACCTACAAGTGCCCAAGTACCCAGTTCCTCAAAATGGTCCTGCATTACGCTGGTTTCCTCATTAAAGACATTAAACCTTTATACATATTTATTCAGCATATGTACTATAGTTATATTTTTAAGTCTTTGAAAATAATACTTTGCCTTCCATCAAGAACCTGCACAAGATTTTTTAAAAAAATAGGCCACCTGCTCTCGGGAGTCCGCCCAAGCTAAGGCTTATATGAATTACCTTGTGACAGTGAAGCTGGGCTAGAAACAAAAGCAGATAACAATATTTATTGATAAATCAAAAGCCTTTTAACTTTATGTAAGGGCTTTCATTGAAAAAATAATTTTAGACATATGGGAAATCAAATGTAATAACTTGTACAAAGTCCACTGCCAATGTTTAGAGCAGTAAATTAACAAAAGCAAGATATCATTAACAATGTCAAAAAGGTTTATAACCCATGAGTTATTATTCCAAGGGTCTCCTACCCTTCCTAGAACTGTATCTTTTAGTTACATTACAGAATGAGAGGTATATACCCAGTGCAATATAAACACAGGTTAGATATTTCCAAATTGTGACATTTTCATGGTGCTGGTGGTTATTAATGGGCCAACTTAGCTAAACTGAATTACAGTCTTCAGTTATTTAATCACTAATCTAGATGCTACAGTGAAGGGATTTTGCAGATGTAATTAAAGTCTCTAATCACTTGCTTAGTTTGGGGAGATTATGTTGGATGGTCTAATATAACTAGTTAGAAGTTTTTAACAGAAAACTGAGGACAATGCACAGCTGATGCCGGATTCCTGCTGGGACTCTGGCTGGGGTTATCAGCTACAGCACTTACACTGCATGGCTGGCCTCTCCACATGGTTAGGGTTTCCTCTCAACATGGTGGTCAGACCCCAGGGACTGCATCCTAAGGGGGAGGGGAAAGGAGGGGGAGAGCACCCCACACTAGATGCACCCTATTCCTATGGCAGGTACAAAGTCCCATCTAGGTAGAAGAGAAGGAAAAATAGACTCCACATCTTGATGAGGCATAACAAGATTCTGGTAGAACACGTAAGACTGGAAATATAATTATGGCCATTTTTGGAAAAGATAATAAACAACAATGTTCACTGGCTTTTTTTTCCATGGGATCATTGATCAGTTTTGAGTGACTCCTAGACGTTTTCAATAAATTAGGGAAATTAGCTATATGAATGTGATGAGTCACAAATATTTTTCTCTCAAACCAATATATATCATTGTTATTATTTTTATGTATCTTCCTCTTTTCTGAGTCCCTTGATAGTATGCACATTTTGTTGAGTGGAATTGAATTTTTAAAGGAAGCACTTATAAAGGACATTTTCAATATGAGTGCATATCAGCCACGTAATTTACTGTAATTCTCACAGGACCCAAATCTGTCTCTCAAATTAACTGATATTTACAAGCTCAAATATATTTTGTCTAGAGTTTTCCTTCTCACCAGCAGTACAATCTACTATAGAAACAATAATGAAAATGTTATTTAAAAGTCAGAACAGGGCAAGTCAGTGTTTGGTATTTAAATTACATTTTTATATCAACAGGCTTTGAACACTTGGGAGATATACCATTTCATTTGCCTTTATTTCATTTTAATGTCACCAGAAGGTCAAGGGATAATCCAGAGATCAATTTACCATCCGCTGCACATTTCTTGCCCCCAATTTGAAGATAAATTCAAATGTAAAATGTTCTTTACCCAAGTTCTTCCAAAAAAAAAAAAAAAAGGTAAGGGCCTCAGATTATCTTCCTATCTAAGCAAGAAAAGAAGGCATTACCTCAAATAAATGCTGTATAAATTAGCCCAGTGACTCTTCTTTCATCTTTCAATACTTTTATATCAGCAGGATAGAAGATTAACTCAAATCAGAAGCAGGTTTTAATTTTGCTTCTAACAAAAAAAAACCCACATTGTTTCAACAAGTCTTTTTAACACTGAACTCGATCAAGTCATCTATAAGGTGGGGACATGTCACCTCCTTATCTGCCTGCCAAGGTCACTGTGAAGATCAAATGGAATTCCATTTACTTCCTGTCACATCAGCCTGGTGAGAGTGTGACATACAAGAGCATTATTGGGATTGATTTCGATCCCAATTTAGAACCCTGTTTAGAACACATATTAAGTGTTTAATAAATTTTATCTGGTGTTTTTGTTACACTCTTGAATTTCCTTTTAAGAAGTTAAGGGAAGCAAGTGAGTAAATAGATTACCCATGACCTCATCAGTTGCCACATACCGTGTAAATGTGGTGTGTGAGAGCAGGAGAGAAGGAAACGGAGGGCGGGGGATACAGGGTGTGTGAGTGTAAGGACACTGCTGTCCAGTTAAGCTGAGGAAAATACACTCCATCGGCGGCAGCTGGGTTTCCGGCTGCCTCTGCCGTGTACTAGTCTTACGACCCTGGGGAAGTCACATAAGCCCTGGGCATCTGTTACCTACTGTTACTTAATGAACTATCCCCAAAACTCAGGGGCTGAAAAGAACGATACACGATGATCACCTAAGAAGGGTTCTGTGAGCCCGGGATTCTGGAAGGAGCTTAGCTCAGTGGTTCTGACTCAGGATCTCTCTGGAAGTAGGAGCCAAAATGTTCCCCAGGTCTGGAAAAATCTGTAGGCTTGACTGGAGCTGGAAGATCCATTTCAAAGATGGCTCGCTTACAAGGCGGAGGAGTCGGTGTTGGCTGGAAGGAGACCTCATTCTTTACTACATAGGGCTGCTTAAGTGTTCTTATAATACGGTGACTAGCTTCCCCCAAAGGGAGGGGTTTTTTTCCGACCATCAGAAGTCACACACCCTGGTTTCACTCTATGATACTGGTCAGCGAGATCAACCTGATACAGAGTAGGTGGGGACTTCTCAAGGGGGTGAGTACACAAAGGTGAGGATCATTGGAGATCCTCTCAAAGGGTGGTCACCACGCCCTCTAACTCTCTGATCCAGTACGCATAAAATGCTGATAATAATGACATTTACCTCTCAAGGCGGGTGGAATGGTTAAGGGACACCATCTATTCAAAGTGCCTATTATCCGGCATTTGATCAATGTACCCCAGGTCTCCTTGTTTATTCTATATGCCTTCTAGGTTCTAGCACAAAGTGTGTGTGTGCATGTGCGTGTGTGTGTGCATGTGCGTGTGTGTGTGCATGTGCGTGTGTGTGTGTGCATGTGCGTGTGTGTGTGTGCATGTGTGTACCTGGACTCCGTTGGTCATCTGATGGATATGAAACCTATGTACTGCTTCTAAAAATACTATTCTGATAACATTTTACATAGTACTACAGAAAATACAAATTAAACTGAAAAACAGCTATCAAATATTTTAAAATATGTCTGTGACATTGTACTACATAGTTCTTTATTAAGATGCTTAAAATGAGACCAAATCACAGGGCTAATAACTACTGTATTTTCAAAGAATTGATAAGGCAAATGATATTTGAGATATCTGTGATAACTATATGTGACTAAATAATATCTGTGATTTCTACTGGTGACAAAGCCACAAGTTCTGCCAGTGTTCCTGTGGTCTTAGAAAGAAATGCTAAATTCTAGTCAGAGGTTAGGGTAAATATAGAATTTCTTTTTCTCATCTCAGTTCACAATGAACATTATCCAGAGACCCAACAGGAGTCACTGGACCCTGGACTAAACTTCTAACTATCCTTATACTTAAAAAAATAAGAAGATAGTTCTAACGTTTAATATTCTCTCCAAATAAAATAATTTTGTTCCTATTAAATCGCCCACTATATACAGGAGTATCTCATGTCTTCCATGACATTCTCATTTCAAAATGATCACCCCTTGAATTGGATATATACCTATATAATGCTTTCATTTAAATGGATTTTAATGAATTTTTAGACCTAGATAAATGGATTTACAGAAGTGGTACATTAAAAGGCCATTTTAAGTTTTGGATCGAAAGGACCTTTAATTTATAGCTCCAGAAAATATCCATTCTACTGCTCAAAGATCCTTGTGGATTATAAAAGAGGAAACGACTAACAGAAAAGGAATTATTCACCACATTATTAAACATGACAAAAAGCTTCTGAATTGGAGCTTAAAACAGGCTATTTAAGATTCCAGCAAACCCTGGGTCTTTGGCAACAAAAATGTTCAAAAGCCTTTTATAGTTGCTGTCAGATTTCTGTAAGGCATTTGAGATTCCTGTGAATTTATTTATATAACAAGCTAAAACCTGAAGCCGACTTGAAAGTCTTTCTATTCTAATTATGTGGAATTGGAAATGCCTAGAAATGATGTTCGGTGTGCTCCCAAGAATATGCTCCTGATATGGTAGTTTTGGAATTGGGTGTTTAGACCCAGGAGTAGGAGTGTAGCTGCTATGGCTTATAACAAGGAGCAGTTACGGCAGATATACAAACTGTAGTTTGGTAAAGTGGTTTCGAGGAACTGCCATTTAGCAATTCTCTCTGCAGAGGCACATTCTAAATGACTGCTCATATTGCTCCCTCCTGGCCTACTACAGTGGCTTATTTCTGAAGCTCTATAGTTCATGTGTAATCATGTAGCAAAATAATTTAGGAGATAATGACCCACCAGGACATCAGCGGACCGAGGTTCTTATCACGATACTGTTTCTGATGCTCTGTGCGGCTTCCCAAGCCAACTCTTTAACCTCTTATGCTGCAGTGTTCCAGATGACTTCTGCCCCTCTGTGCTCAGAAGATATGGCAGGAGGTAAGAGTCAGCACATAGCCTGGGCTACAAATAAGAGATGAGACTCCAAAGAAAAACAGTAAAATGAGTTTCAGGGGAGAATACTGCACTTGGCAGCTTCTAAAATGGCTCCTAGTCATTCCACTTGATGGAATTCACACCCTATGTAGTCCTTTCTCCTCTAAGTTTGGGCTGGAACTAGTGGCTTCTTTTTGAATGTGACATGGTATCGGTACGGTAACTGGGATTAGTTTATAAAAACTCCATCTTTCTCGATCTCTTCCTCTGGCTCTGCTCACTTGCTGCATCGGATGAAGCAAGCTGCCCCACAGAGGGTCCAGTGTGCAAGGAGCTGAGGCCAACAGGCCACGACCCAAGAAGAACTGAATCCTGCCAACCACCGTATGACTGAGCTTGGGAGGAGGTCTCCAGTTCTCACAACAAGATACAGACACCAACAGAATTTAAATGACTTGCTTGCACCTCATACCTAGCAAGGGAAGGTCTAGAATGGGAAAATGAAACCAGCCTTCCAGCATCAAAGGCTGCACTTCATTCATTGCATTACATACATGGCCTCTCCAAACAAGCTCTGTTGCAAGTATCAATTGTATACTGTCTGTTTGGAAGTTAGACCACATTTCCCTAGAGATGAAATGTTGTGACGGAAATAAACAGGGTTCTACCAATAGTAGAAAGGGGAAGGCAGAGGAGATGCAGGGGTGGGGAGAAGAGATGAGCCACTGACTCAGGAGAGGAGGGATTCCTGACAGCAGTCTGGTCCAGGGAATTGCCAGGAAGCGGAGAAGCCGAGGCAAGTACAATGCCTAATGGTCCTGAGAAAATCCGGCGGCCTTGTTCCACACTTCCTGATTGACAGTTAGCTTTGGCTTGATCGTAGGGTCTTTGGGGACAGGATTAATTAAGGAGATCAAGATGAAATCTTCCAGGATTTAGGGTGGGCCACAAATCTCATGACTGGTGTTTTTATAGGACAGAGGAAGAGGAAATTGGATACAGAGACATGAAAGAGAAGACAGGCAAAGATGGGAGGTTGGATGTCACAAGCCAAGGACAGCACGAGCCATCAGAAATTGGAAGAAACAAAGGAATAGTTTCCCCTGTGGTCTTCAGAGACCTTATGGCCCTGCTCATGCCTTGAGTTTGCCCCCTAGAACAATTCCTTTTGTTTTAATTCCTGAAGTTGGGGTAATTAGTATGGCAGTCCTGGGAAACTAATAATAAGCACAAGTCACATTAATGCCCAGCTAGAAACAAGAGCCACTCTTTGAAGTTGCCATACCTGCCTCCCCAGGTCAGCCAGTGTTTGGCCAAGTTAGGACCCAGGTGGTAATAAGTGCCACACAGAACACTGGCTGCAGCAGTAACCAAAACACCACCTGCACCTTCAAACCAAAAGACTGCCAAAGTCGATGGGTGAAAAAAATCTCTACAAGGTTATTGTGAGAGACTTAATTACAAATAATAAGTATTAACCAAGATGTATACTATAGGGCAGTTGAATAGCGCCTCTCCATTAGCATAGTGCCAGGCATGACGCAGCTCTCTGGCAGCTGGGGATCCCTTCCCTTCAGGAATGAAAGTTGAGGAGCCTGAGAAAATCAGGTGGCCCCATCCCATCTTGGCTGTTAATTGCTGTTCAAATGCTCTTGAAATTTATTTTATTTAAAAAAGTTTTAAGACCAATCCTTTATAATAGGTTCTACTCTAAGGAAGCCTTGGAAGATAGTAGAAGGCCTTATCATACTCAGAACAAAATGGTGTTGATTAGAATAAGATCATTATATCTGTGACTTGATAATCAGATGTAATTAAATTGCTGGCCCAGCTACCCCACCTGGAGGCTTATAAATACCAGCTAATAAAGGCAAGAAATCAAAGGCTGAATACTGAATGATATGAGTAGACAAATCAAAAACATTATGAAAAAATGTTCTATGCAGAAAAAAAGCATGAAACTCTTTTAAAATGTTTTCTCTTACATAGTAGAAAAGTGATACTGAAATGTATATTTTTTTTCTTATTGGCTTTGTTTCAAATGGCTATTATTGCATCTTGATAGTCATTTAAGACAAATTCACCAAACTAGAAATCTGTCAAAGTATATATGCATATGCATGCATAAATTACAAACTATTGAATGGAAACATTAAAATATTCTCCAGAGCAACCCCAAATCAAACTGATGCCAATTCCACTGATGCCAATACATAAAGTACATTAAACTCATAGCTTTCAAAGAATAAAAATGCCTTTGAACATAAGTAATATAGAAATGATGTTCAAATATACTATAATATGCACTTTAGTTTACAGTTATTATTTCTTTCCCAAGATTACATTTCTATGAGAAAACAGCAATCTAAATAGGAATTTGGGTCATTAGTCATAAAAGTAGAAAGAGAAATTTTGACTTTGCATATTCTGACTATTGAGGCTTCTATGCCCGTAGTGATAGATTACTTACATCTAATTTGCACTTCTCCCAAACAATTCAAGTCAAAGACCACGGGATTTATAAACTACAAAAGTTAAGGAGGAAGGAACTGGTTCTATCCAAGATCCTAGCCTTTGACTTCAAAGTCACTGATTTCCACAAAACTAAAGCATGCATACACTTTATCAACCTTGTCCAAGAGCAGTGTTTATTTAATAAGAGTCTGTTAATGGAAAAAGAGGTCAAGTATACATCTCAAAGTCATCTAACTAGAGTTTTCTTCCCAATATTACAGGGCACCAGGAAAGAGATTAATATAGGCCTGCTCTTTGACATTGGACATGATGCATAGTCCCACGTGTAATGTCATGCAAACCAACACCTGAGAAAGGGTAGCTCTCAGCTCCCCTCCCAGGTTTTAGGGAAAATCAGCAGTGAGCGCTGGACTGAACCAGTTTAGTTACAGAGTGATGGAGGGTTTAAGGTTTACAAAATACACTTAAAAGTTCAGAGATAGGGCTTTCAAATCACAACAACAAAGTTTTACATGAATTAAAACCTATCTAGACCTAGGATCCATCAGTAGGTGATGAAAATCAAAATTCAAAAAAAAAGTTCATAATGTGAACTATCCCTCTGGTGGTGCCACAGAATTCACTAAAGATAAAACCATTGCAAATTACATTTTAAAAACAATCTCAGGAATATGTTCTCCCCTGAAACACACCACATCTCTTTTAACCAACATTCATTATGAATCCTTTGCAACATCTCCCCATGAGCTACACAAAGCCACGTCTTCAGAGGTACAAGAGGGGATCAACAGTACTTAAAGAACCACAGGGTAGAGAATTTGAGGTCTTAGCCTCTGTTACTATTGAAAAGAAATGCTGGCAAATTCCATGTATTAAAACATCCCATGCAAAACATGCATGATGAAATAGATAAATGACCTAACAGATGAAGTGTTGCATGTCCGAGTGCACTTTTGAGATGCTGAAATGCATCTGATGCATTGAAACATGAAGCCATCATAGTCGACAGTTAGAAAGGATCTCAGAACTAAATCACTCCAAAGCCCTGCAGAGGAGCTGAAGTTCCAGCACACATGAAGCATGTGACCAAAGTCACAAGTTACTTGGCAACAGAATTGGACCAGAATACACGTCTCATTTCATTATCTCACGCTTCCAGTTTCCAAACACCGATGGGCATGAATGCAAAAGTGATGACGATGTTCATACGGTGTGCCTGAGATAACAATTACAAAAATAACCCCGCAGCCACAGTTCAATTATTCAGCTTTGTGGGTTTTTTCCCAAGAACATTTCCATTACTCCAGATCCCCTATTTTACCTCTTTGTGGCCAAACCCATTTCCCTACCCATCCTCAACCGCTGGCAACCACTGATCCGTTCTCCAGATTTTTACTTTCACTATTTTAAGAATGTTATATAAACAGAATCACACAACATGTAACGATCTGAAATTGGCATTTTTCACTCAGCATAGCCCCCTGAAGATTCATGCAAGATTGTGTGTGTATAAATAGTTGACTCTTTTGAAGGCTGAATAATCTGTGTGATGTGATGTATCCCATTTCCTTTAACCATTCACCTGCTGAAAGATATCTAGGTTTTCAGTTTGGGGCTATCACAAATAAAGCTGTTATCAACGTTCATATATGGGTTTTTGTAGATCCAAGTTTTCATTTCTTTGGAATAAATGCCCAAGAGTGCAAGTGCTTGGTTTCAGGGTAGTTGCATGTTTAGGTTTTAAGAAACCACTAAACTGTTTTCCAGACCTACTGTACCTCTGTGTCACATTCTCACCAGCAAAGCTACAAAAATCAGACAATACAGGAAGGATAGATTTTTTCCAACAAATGGTGCTGGAGCAATGGGACAATTCATAGGAAAATGAAAACAAAACAAAAACACAAACCCACACCCCACAATTTGTATAAAAATTAACTCAAAATGGATGATGTGATCCATTGTCTCATATCTTTGCCAGCAATATATCCACCATTTTTTATTTTACGCATTCCGATAAGTGTGTGGAGATAGTTCCTTGTGGTTTTATTTGGCATTTTTCTTATGGGTAATGATGCAGAGGATCTTTTCATGTGTTTATCTGATGAAAAGTCTGTCCGTGTTTTTTGCCAGCTTTCTAATTGGAATTGTTGGTCATTTTTGTCCTGTTGAGTTTTGGGAATTCCTTATAAATTCTTGTCCTTTGTAGGCTCTGTGGTTAGCAAATACTTTCTTCCAGTTCAGAGCTTGTCTTTCCAGACACTTAACAGGGTGTTTCATAGAGCAAAGGTTTTACATTTTGATCAAGGCCAATTATCAAATTGTTTTATGGCTCATAATTGTGTTAAGTCTAAGAACTCTTTGCCTAGATGTAGATCCCAAAGACTTTTTATTTTTCTTCCAAAAGTTTCATAGCTTTACATTTAAGTCCATGATCCATTTGGAATTAATTTTTATTCAATGTGTGTGACTTAGGTCAGTCTGGCACTTAAACATTCCGTCAGTCTTGGCCAATTTTTCTGTAAGCTGGAGACAATACCTGCCTGGACATCCTTCCACAGTTTCCATCAGGATAAGATGACAAGAGGATATGGGGTGCTACTCTGTTAATGTGCAGTCAAAGCACAAATAAAAGGCACGTTATTACATTCTGATGATGAATTCTCTGCTGCTGCCCATCCTGCTCCCACACAATAGGTCCATTTCAGTTTTTCCCATTTTTTAGCACAGATCCAGCCACTAGTGATTCACTAATTAGAAACATGTGAAGCATTTTGGATCTCTCTGACTCCCCGACTCTCCACCAGTCTAAGAAGATCACAATCCTGCTGTTGTCCAACTGTATATCACTCATATCTGTTCTCTTTACTTGATTCACCCTAGATCCAGCCCCCATTCTCTCTAATCTCTATCACTATAATAATTATCATAATGACTGTACTGATTTCCCTGGTTTTTCGAACTCTTCTGTAAACACCAGCCAGAAACCATCTTTCCATTACCCAGATCAGATCTCCCCAACTCATTCTGGATTCTCCAGGGTTCCTCAGACCCCTGGATCCCAATTAAGCCTCCCCTCTCTTAAGACTATGATTTGTTCATCCATTCAAGACACTGATTGAAAAACGCACATCCCTTTAAATGATGTATTCTAAAATGAAAATCTAAGACACTAGTCTAACTTTTTAATAGCTTTATGATCAACAAAATAAAATAAATATCAGTGTTTTAAAATAGCAAAGTAACTCGGTGGCATATGGCATTAGCACTGGTTCCTAAGGACAAGAAGAAAAATTGGAAATGTACAGTAATTCCAGTATGTGTCACCAGGAGAGAGTTACATGTGTCTCACTTGAGGATGAAAATAGCAACTGTAACTTGCTAATTTGCTCTATGACTCACAAAACAGATAAGCTGTACTGAACCAAGCCATGATTACAAACTTAAACTCTTATCACTAATTCATTCAGAGCCATGCATTTTCCTCACACTCATGAACTGTGACTCTTCCAGAAACTTTCTAGTTGACATATTCTTACCAATACTTAATAAGATCACCCATGGCTAATTCCAGCCACCTGCAAAACTATCCAGTACCCCTTCCCAAATTCTTCTTTTGACACACCTCACAGTTCATGGTTGCTGCAGCAGGATAACAAATCTACCTGGGAATTCAAATATGTTCTTGATAATCTTTAATCACTAGGTTTTATTTAGCAAAATAAACACGTAGGAAAAGGTATCAAAAAATTCATACCTAACTTTTAACACTTATTACCTCTTCTTAGAGGATAAGGATGGAGAAGGACAGTGGGATGCAGATTACTCTATTTTTCTGTAGTTCCTGAATAGTAAACAATGAAAATGCATTTGAGTATTACCTCTGCGGGTTTGAAAACATACATTCAATGATAAATACAGGTCTTGTCACTTAAAGACCATGATTACTCTTATAAAACAAAAACGCTTGCTCTCAGGACATGAATACCTACATTAGTGGAATGTCTTTAACACAGTATGATCAATGTCAACTAATTTTTTGCATCTGTTTTGTTTCTTGAAAGAAGTGTCAAGAGGTTCCAATAAGAAATTAACTGATGGCCACTTTGAATCAATAAACTATGGGAATTACATGATGCTGTTTTTGTGTTTTCCTTTTTGAAGATAGTGGTTATTTCTTCTAATCACTAAGAATTCAAGGAAAGCTTTGTATTTATTGAAAGAGGCAAGAAAACCACCTTCTAACTAAAAGTCTATAGCATTAGTGTGGGATGCTCTTCATTCTCTTTCTCCTCTTGGAATATTTAATCAATGGAATTTCACTGATTTTCTTTTTTTTTTACCTCCTACAGCAGGTCTACTGCAACCCTGAGTGATTTCTCCCGGCTTAGTTCTTCTGACGTTTTATCCTGAAAAACACAGCTAAGTACTTGATTATATATTTTACCATGCTTTTCTCTTTCTCTAGCACCTCAGTTTTTATTTTTAGAAAATACCTCTATTTTAATTTAATGTTCATCAGAATGTCTAGCACCATGCCATGATCAAACAGCTATTCAAAAGAAAACAAAACAACAAAAATTGTGTTGATTGGGATCGGTATGAGCAGCAACATTGTGGAAGAATTCTGAAATGTAATTCTCATTTCAGAAGGTTTTTCTTCACTATTCTCCAGGCTTCCGAGAAACATATTTCACAGATGTCTAACTCACATCCCTGACGTGAGAACATTTTGAGGCTGTGTCCCTTCATCAAAGGTAATTGGGAGAAAGTGTCACCCACCAGAAAATTCCATCTAAGTGGGAACTGAACTGAAATGGCCAGGCTCAAAATGGGGGCTGGTGGAGATTTCTCATCAAGCAGCAGCCTAACATATCACAGGCAAGATTGCCTTGAGCTAGAAAAGGCTTTGATGCCATCAGTTTTACACCAGGATCAAAAAACAATTTTGAACTTTACTGCAAGCTTTGTTAATAAGTTTCTCTCTTTTGTCACAGTTATGAAAAACTTCTAATATTTTATGTTGCATAGGAATAAAAGCTAGGGAAGGCTTAACTTTCAGGCAAATTGAAGATACACTTTTAAAATGCTTTCATCAATATTGATCACTGGTATACCTGGAAACTGCCTTCCCCCAGATTAAACAGAGCCTGGAATGATGGTAAATCCAAAACAGTAGATAAGCCTGTGATTGATACTATTGTAAGAATCTATTTCTACTTGTTTCTGCAATACTAATCACTAGGTGTGACTTCCAAATTCCCACTGCATGGGTGTTTATGCCAGCCTATGAGAACAGTGATAGCTTTCAGCACTTCTGCCACCCTTGATTGCCCTCTACTGCCTGTTCACACAATGAAGAGGAATTCTGAAGTTGCTTCTGGGCTTTGACTAAGAGAATAGCACAATCAATCAGTGACATCTGGTCCTGTGGCAATTTAGTGCTAATTGTTTTGAGTCCTCTCTCAGCACGTGCATTTCTGGACCTGAGGAAAGCTATGTTTCAGAACCTCTTTGCAGTGGACAGGGCCACATGACCAGTTCTAGCCCACAGGCTGTGATCAGTGGTAATGGGCGCCACGTAAAGGCCCCTGTGCCCTCATCCATGCCTCCCTTCTGCAACTGTGGTAAGCCCTGAAGTCTTAAAATAAAGGTGCCACAGGACAGTGGTGGACTAAAGTGATAAGCCACCCCTTGGAGAAAAGAGACTTGGGAAGTCCCTGGAATCACTGTGGGCTTTGCAAAGATGAGAATTAAGTCACAGTTAGCTAATCCATACAGATTTCAGTATCATTTGTCATTGCATTATAACTCAGCTTATTCTGACTTCCAGAATAGGGACAGGAGGAAAGGTGCCCAGTACTTGACATTTCTTAGAGGATCACAAATTAATAATTCATAACACTAGTTGATCTGACATTTAAAATACATGCCAACACTGTTGGGAATTTTTCTATGTGGTGTAATGGGAATTCCTGTGCCCTCACACTGCTTACCTTCATTTTCATTCCTACAGACCGTGCCTGCCACTGCAGCTCTTACCTGTCTCCTTCATCCTTTCTCTACTTACTTAAACCCATATATTGTCCGGAGCAGGTGCTGCGTCTTCATAATAAATACAGACAGTGTCCCCACAGAGAGCAAAAGGCAAGGTTGCCTGTGTTGTAGCTCTTTTCAATGCCTGAGAACCCTCTAGGACATTAAACTTCCAAGCATTTCAGTCCAGGGGTCACTTAGGCCAAACTGTATTTTTGCAGATGAACTATACTTGCTCTCAATTGCATTAGAAAAATCCTTTGACATTTGCACAGATCTGTATCACCAAGATCTCAGCAGAAAAGGTGTCTAACGTTGGAACAAACAGCCACAGCCTTAGGAACAGAAGCTTATGTTTCCGCAGGGCTTTCTGGCTGTCAGGAGCTATTCCATGAGCTTTGTTCATATCAATGTGTTTAATCCTCCCAACAGCCTTGAGAGATCACCGCTATTTTTAATGCCACTTTACAGATGAGACAAGTAGTGTGTTAGTTTACATGCTTAACAGAAAGCACTAATCTTTAATCATAAACTAGAACAGAGTTCCCAAATAAAACAGGATGACAAGTTGAATATCAGAGAAAAAACAAGAAAACAACTTTTAGTGTTAAGTATGTGCCACATATCACATGGGACATATTTATATTGAAATTTCTTTTCACTGTTTATCTGAAATTCAAATTTAACAGGGCCCAGGTAGTCTTATTTGCTAAATCTGACAACTTTCAGTTAGAAAATCTTAAATTTTCATCAATACTTAATATTTTTAACTTTATTATGCAATGAAGCTAAGCTGATCGTGCATGTCTCTATCAAGGTTAAAGGAGATACAGGAGGGAGAAAAAAAACCTTTAAGTCTAGTCTACAATAAAAATAAAACGGCAAAAAATATTTCATTACAAAAAAATTTTGCTTTTCCTTTCTTACACACAGCCTCTGGCATTTGAAAAGGATCCATATGTTGATACATTGACTCTTCCAGTTGTCACATTTTATATCTAAATGGGTGAAAATCCTACCTGTTAGTCTCCAAGGCATTCACTTTGTTTGGATTTGGGAACAGGGCTTGCAAGAAAACGCTGAATCATTTTTTTTTATAACTTCTACAACCTGAAGCCTGTTAAAATAGCATCATGAATATTCTAACTCATGCAGAGATCAAAAAACATAATAAATAGGAAACCCTGCTCTCCCACTGTATTCCTGAAAAAGTCCTTGTCAATCATATTCAATAAAGTGAATTGAAAATAATGCTTACCGTGCCATGAGTTTAACATGCTGCGGGCAAACCACGCAATAGAGTGCAGAGTGAGACGAATAAAATGTTCAAATGTATATTTTAAATCTGAGGAATAAAGTGCTTACAGAGACTCAATAACATCATTTTAAACTCCTGGTCACTCTCTGAGGTTCTGTTCCATGTAGGCCATGAGTTATTGCCAAGAAGCTAATATCTACTCTCAGCTCAAGAAGAGTATGCCTCCAATTGCCATTCATCAAGAACTTCAAAACAATGTGTTTATCTCTCAGCTTGTTGTGAATATTAATAAATTAAGATCTTTATCTAGAAAGAAGTAAGAAATAACTGCTAAGAGCTTGGATGCAGATGATATATTTACATACATTAGAGAAGTACCATTAACAGTAATTAATGGTGCTTTTACATCTCAAAATGCATCGCAATTGACTGTCTATTTGTTTTGGAGATGTCTGCAATCATAAAATAAATCTCATTCTAAATGGATACTTAGTAATTTTTAATAATTTTAAACTCTGATGCACTGTTTAATGATTTGGCAAAAACATACTGTTTTATGAAGACAGTTTTTTAAATTTAGAATTTTTATTGGACTTTATTAAAGCTAATGAGACTGCATTGCTTACGTTCTGCATTAATTCAGAATGTTTATAAAGGTCACAAAGGCTAATTTAAGAATTTGTATTTTGGAAAAAGCAAATTTAGTCAGTTAATGACTATACAATTAAAACACCAGTCTCTAAAGGAACCCATATTTAGTACTGTGGTAGATATTCATGAGAGGCTTTAAAAAAATTCAAAGTTTAGGACATATCACTGCTGTGAAGCAGAAAAGTCACAAATGTAGAGGAGAATTTAAATAACTCCTGATTCTCTTCTTGACTCAGTGTGACTTGTGGCCAGAACTATATAGTACTCAGAACCTGGCACATTACAGCGAAGAATATTTATATCAACTGACCTTCTGAAGAATTTAAAAATGAGGAAAAACATCTCCCCTAAGTCAATACATTCTGCAATATCTCACTGGTGACCTCAGTTCCACTTTGCTTTGAGAAAACTAAGAGTAAAATAGAAAATATATTTGCTTTGAGTGTGTCAAGGCTATGTGGAATGAAAATTTGAGCTAAAATACTTAACCCAGTCTGCCGGTTTTCCACGAAGGATAAAAATTGTAAAACCAGATTTGGGGGGAATCCTGATATGGGTTATTAAACTATTTTTGGTGCCTCTTAAATGTCTCTGGACTGAGAGGTTCCCCAGCTCCTCTTTCTTTCAGTCCACTTTATTTCCACTAGGAACAACTGTGCAAACCTTTGATAGATCTTCATAACAATTCCTCACAACAATATGTGTGCAAAATTAAATTGAGTCTCTTTGTACTGTTCACAGTATGGTAAGAGAGTTTATAAGGCAACAGTTCTAAATATACAACTAAAACCAAATGTTTCATGATTTTAGAGATTTTAAGGAAATATGCAGGAGAGGTACTAAACACACTTGGCATTTTTAAAAATATACTTGGTGCTTATCAGCTCTCAAAGAGTATAGACATATTGTTTGCATTATCAGTAATAACAAGAAAATCATGGAGAATTGATCATAGGATTATTTTCCTTCATCCTAATCACAATAAGACGTACGTGTTGCATTTTTTTGTGATTAGGCAAAAGTTTCATACATGAATCCCATGAAGGCAAAGCTAGTCATTTTTATGTGTTGTTAAAGAATTCCAAATCAAGAAATCACTCCCCCCACCCCCCGACATGAGTATGTCCTTCATCCCCCCACACAACAAAGATGAGAGCGCAAGGAGAAATCAGATACTTGAGTAAGTGAATGTAGACGTGCTGCATCCAGTAAGGCTCTCATCTCAGAGAGACCTCATCAGCATAGAATTGTGTCTCCAGTAAAGTATCTACTAAAAGATTTCTATCTTCCTTAACATCTACAGAGGACACTTATTTTAAAATCAGTCACTAAACTCCCCAGCCACAGACCTTTTTGTCATTTGCCCTTTGATTTCTATTGCCCAGCACTCCCTAATTCCAAAAGACAAGATTCATAGGAAGGCCTCTAACACCTCATTTCTCAAAGCAAAATAGTGAGATAATATCCATTACAAATCATAAACATTTAAAATCCATTTTCACTGATACAAGGGAATATGAGCTCCAGGAAGGACTGAATGCCACAGTCAGATTTTTGCCATCAAGGAAAATCTACTTTAGCACTAATGTGTTGTATGACACATATATTGACTTTGAGTCTATTTTTAAAATGCTACGAGCATCTTGGACCCATGCATGAGCAGCACCTCTTCACAGAGAAAACAATAAAGGCACAGGGATTACCTGGCCAAAGGTCACTGAGAGTTGAATTCATATCCATACATTTCCTGAGCTCATGCTGTTTATCACCAAAGTGTCAGCTATGTAAGGAGTCAGACATGCAGTCCCAGTTCAGTCTCTTACTATAACCTTGGGCAAGTCACTTACATTCACAAAATCTCAGTTTCTTTACTTGTAATGTGTGGATTATAGAAGTATCAACCTCACAGACATCAGATAAATCATTTAAAACTTGGAAACAGGCAAATGAGATTACTGGATTCCTTTGGTATAATGTTCCCACTACAACTCTGATGAGAGAGTAACCTGTGTGACCTATTATGGACCAGCAGGACATGCTGTTGTGTATCCAACCCAACAATCTATCAACTGAAAAAATATATATGTTCAAACCTCTGATTGTAGGTGAAAGGAGATTACATATATGTGTGTGTGTGTGTGTGTGGATATGTATATATTTGTATATATGTATGTATATGTGTGTATATAAATGTGTGTGTGCATATATACACACATATATATATATATAACCTGAAATAATCTTTATATTTAACATCTTACTAGGTACCTCATCAATTAATAAGCTAGGATTTTGGAACTGTGTTTATTTTATATCTGTACAAGAGTCATAAATCGACTTTCTGTAAATTTTTTTCTTTTTTACATCACCTTGTTTCAAGAATTGAGATGATGCATATGAAATGTTCAGATAGGGTCTGTCACATAAGATTCAAGAATTCTCATCCATTGCATCTTTGCTATGATTATCTCAATAATTATTATAACTACTACCATAAAATTACAATTCTAAATGTTAGGAATGGTTGCTTTTGTTTACTCATATACAAATATTAACAGGGAAGAGTTAACCATTAGTTGTGAGAAGAGTTCTAAAAACCACACAGGTACCCATAGCCGAGTCCACTTTAAAATCTGGCCTTGCGAAGAGTTAACTCACAAATCACAGACTCATACAGAAATGGAGTTTTTAAGGGATCCACTTTCTATGCGCAGAAGGTGGTCCATCAGTCCGGCTGCTGTCACCTCTGTTAAACAGGATTCATTAGAGTGATAATTGACAGTCGTTTCCCTTTCTAAAGTGATCGCTCTGTAGTTCCATTATGTTCTGTCAAGGAAGAGCTAGTAATTAATTACCAATAAACTAAACACCAACTTTACTTGCAGTGAAAGGTTTGAAACCATTTATCTTGAGGTGGGAGGAGGTGGCAGGGAAGGCACAGCAGGAAGATGCCTTTACAGGCATGGGTGGGGATGGACAGAGCTTCTGGAAGATGAGAGACACCTCTACTTCCACTCTGAGGCTCCTGGGTCTCAAACCAGTGGTTCAGAAAGTATAATCTATTCCTTTTTTTTTTTTTTTGAGGACATTTGGAATGCTGAAAAATAATACCAGACCTAATTATTTTTTTTAATTCCAAGTACATGGCAGGTGAGTGCTCAGGTGGTGTGACAGAGAGCCTTTGACATTCTCGCTGCATTTCCTTAACTCTTGTCTTTTGTTAATAGTCTGAAGTCTAATTTGAGGCTTGTTGTAAAGACCGCAGCCTGAGGCCCAGGGCTGAGTCCTCCTCCCCGCACTGCTCAGGCTCTGAGATCTGATTTCCAGCCAATCAGCTCACTTCCTGTGTCTTGGTTGCTGCTCCTCTCCTGCCTTTTTTTTTTTTTTTCCTGTCACTACGGAGATTAGGAGGCTCTTTCTACAGTTCCTGTGAGGCAGCCCACCGCTCCCCAACTCCTTCCATCAGTTCACGCTGCCCCCACAGCCACAGTGGCCTCTCGGCTCCCCACATTCCTACCATGCATTACTTACTGCCATTTTTTAAATGCATTTAATCCAACAAGCTTTCAGTTGCTTTCACATTCACGTGTTTCACCTCATCAGTAAACTGCAGCTCCTTGAGGTCAAGGCCATGTCTTCCAAGGATAATTAACAGTTACAGAGGGCTGCTGCTTTAGAAGCTGGGCGTGGGGACCCTCGGCAGAGCAGACAAGCCAGCAAGAACTACCTGTTCCTCCAGCAATCCCCTGCCACAGGAAAGAAGACCACTACTTTTTACTTTTTTGTAAGTTATTCTGTGCATTTCTGGCTTCAGTAGAGCCCAAGATCTATCACGTAAGGGCTCTGGACTCCCGGGTATGTCCAAACATCTGTTAGTACCTGAATTTCTATGTTACAGAGGTTCATGAGGTGTTTTGCAGGGTCAAAAGAAAGTGTTGATCTCTCAAGGAGACTGGTACTGAAAGATGTGAGGGTTTGGGTAGTGGGGCAAGAAGCAGGACAAGACCTGGGTAGAGGTCAAGGTCAGCCAGAGGCCAAGTGAGAAACACAGTCAGAACCAAAGGAGCCTGCTAGGCAATAATAAAGTCGGGCACTGCTCTATGAGTAGGTATGAGAGAAGACAGGTCAAGATGCTCAAGGGACAGGGCAGGGAGTGGACACTTGGGCCTCTCCTATCAGCTTATGAGGAAGTTAACAGCTCTCAGAAAACTAGAAAATGACAGAGCCTCCCATCCAACCTAACTTGGCCTTAAAAGGGCACAACCCCCAGGGCAAAAACACGTGGAAACACGAAGGGACACAATTAGAAGAGAAAGAAAAAAGGGGCTCATTTAAAAATGTTTTAAATTGGAATTAATTTCAAATGTATCCATAAATGCCAAAAACTAGAATAGTATAGGATGACCTGTGTATACCCCCAGATTCATCTGTTAATATTTTACCCATTTGCTTATTATTTGCACTCCCCCATATACACACTATTTCCTACCTTTATTTTGCGAATAAGTTGCTATCCATGCCTATCTCTTAAGAAATAGGTATTGCTCTCTTATCACAACACAGTAGCCAACTTTAGTAAATGTTACATTGGTACAGTGTTTTATTCACTCTACCATCTGCTGTTTCCCAGTTTTGTCAAATAACCCAAGGATGTCCTGAAGGCACTGCCCCTCCAGGGTAAGCTCCGGTGTAGGATTTTATTTAGTGTTCATGTCTCTTATCTCCTTTAATCTCAATATCCGTCTTTGAGTTCTTCTGTTTAACAATATATCCCCAACCCTACACTCACCCACACATTTTTTAATAGATATTTAAAAATAATATTTAATTCCTTATTTGGGCTTTTTCTGATGCATCCTGGAGATAAGCTTCATGTTAAACATTCCTGGCCCAAAAGCCATACTGGTCATGTTGTGTCCCTGTCAGGGCATCACACTAGAAGGGACACAATGTCCCTTCGTCCTTCACTGGCGATGTCAGTTCTGATCACTGACAAAGATGTTGTCAGGTTTCTGCACTGTACACTTCCTATTTTTTCAAAACGGAATACTGCTGGGCATTCGGATTCTGTATTAGGCAGGAAGAGGATTTTGTTCATTATGGTTTAGTTACATACTGGCAAATATGCACATTTTAAAAAGCTTATAATGTGTTCTGTTTGTTTTTAATAATTACGCGGGTTTAGGACCTACACACAATTTTTCACTTTGTGGTATCAACAAGCTCTCATGATAGAAAAGCTGCGGTCTGTGAGCCATTATTTGCCTGTGTTCCTTCAGGGCCTCTCAATGAAACAACACATACAATAACCAATCACCATGCCCTTTCTTAAATGTGGTCCAAAGGTAGATTTTCACATGTCAAAGAGCAGCTCAGGCTGTTCAAGCTGAGAGACATTTGAAATCAATTGGTCCAATTCACAAGTTTTTACATTGGAGAACATCAAGGCCTGGGGAGGAGAAAGACGACTTGCCCAAGGTCATGTAACACAACAGTTCTTTACAAGAGATTATAAAATCAATTCAGAGGGCTGTGACTTCCAGGCTTTTAACTGAAAAAGAAAAAAAAATCTGAGTAGTGAGCATATGGCAAAGGTAAATATTGTTTGGTGGAACTTTTGTTTTAATTATGTGTGTTGATGAGTGTGTATGCTCCCCTCTACTGGATAATGGCATAAAATGTGTTTCTTACTGAAAGTCGTGGCTAAAATCATGAAATAAATAAATAAACCAAGAAATAAGGACTTCCAACTCAAAAAGCTAGTAGTTATTCAACTAGAAAAGTGCTTCTTAAACTTTACTGTGAAAACAAAGGCTGACATGCAATTTCTGATTTAATAGGTCTGGGATGGGACCCGAGAATCCACGTTTTGGACAAGTTTGTGGGTGCTCTCCAAACTGCCAGTGCTGGCCTGCGGACACCTTTAAGAAACAGGATGAAAACTCTACATCTCAGCAAGAACCTAGCTTATTGTGAAAGATATCTACATAAGATAGGTATCAAATATATATATATACATATATATAAATTTTTTTATTTGCTAACAATTTGAATATGAACTAATTCTTAGAAGTGTTTCAACCAAACCAAAATGAAAATGATGCATAGAGAATTGGCTTAATTCACAGCAGAGAAAAACGTGCTAATTCTGAGTCCTAAGAATACTGGGATTTCCTAGTATTCATTGATGTGCCATACATGAGACCTGATCATTAATCCTGAAGGCAGAGATTATTTCCCCAAAATTACAGATAAGCAAACAGATTCAAACATCTTATTATGCACAAGGTCATACTGTTTGAGAATAGAGGGACATGGACGAGAATACAGCCAATCCCTAAAGTCATGCCTCTTTCATACTGACTCACATGTGTGGACTATTCACACATATATACACATGCTTTAGATACTGCATTTAAATGAATATGTATAAAGAGATGTACATCAGCACCCTCCTTGGCATCCGTTTTTATAAACAGTCTACAATATTCAAGAGTCGGGATGAGTGAGAGGGAACGAAGGTGTCGAAATCAAACTCTCTAGAATTATGTGCCTTCTAAAGTGGCTCAAGCAATATTTATATTGCTAAATTAAAAGGATCTCTTAACAGTCACATTAGAAGATTGGGGGGCTGAGCTAGAAGCTGGCGGGAAAGAGGGTGAGCAGCAAATGAGTAGTAGTACAAACAAGATTTCATCATTTATAACTTAGACTTCACGTGGTATATTTAATTCAAACCCTGGCACTTTACACAAATAGGTTGTCACATAAAGTGCAAACAACTCTCTTTTGACAAAGTGATACTGCTATGGGGCTGGGCTGACGGCTTTATATACCACAAAGCTCTGTAAGTGACAAATGAAAGCACACACTTGAAATAGTAGGGATATGGAATTACCACATAAATCCTGTCTCATTCTCAAGGGGAGCCAAAGGATCACATTCTGCAATTAATTAAGAAGAAAATCTGAGAGGGTGAGGTTAGAGCTTTGTCATACTGACTCTCTCAAGTGGACTTCATAGTTAGTGGCAAAAAATTGAGATATGGGTCCCCAAAGTTCTTCAAGTGAGATGTGCAATGTTGTTTAAAGATCTGGCTGAAATGCTGCTCTTAACCCAAATGATGCCAGGCGTGGGTACTGTAATTACCTCTTCCAGAGATAAATGGGGCACTGATGTGGAAACCTTTTGATCTGTTTGATAATGCAGCTATTTGTGTACACGCACTGCTTTCCCAAGCTGTCGGCATCAGTGGCATGTTCGAGTGAAGCGGAATAGTTTAAAAGGCTTTGCTTTCATGCCAGCTTTATTTAGCTAAAATAAACATTCCCAGTCAATCTCATATAAAACCTCACTGCATAAATGCAGCCATCTTGCTCTCAACTCTTAATAAGGATTTTTATAAAGAGATCTGTTGGGCAACACATTTCTGATAGATGATTAATAAGAGATATAGGATTTCTATTTTAAAAGCTGCACTTCGTCTAGAAGAGGGCAAATTCATTATCCATAAATCAAAAGGAGCAAAGGATTTCACTTGTATCCAAAGCCTTATCTGACTTCAATCTGACAGTTAACTCTCAGCGTAAATGATTAAATAAAAGTCTAAGTTCAACCAAGCCTGGAAAAACTAAAAGTCAAAGCCCAGAAACTTCAAATAAAATAAGAAAAAGTCACAGAATTTTCAACCTCAAAAAGCAATGGAGAACAGGAGATGTGCGCTCTGATAGAAACCGAGTTCAAATGGAGGGTTTCTTTTGTTGTTTGTGTTTTTTCAGAACTAGATTCAAATTTTACAATACCTCCAATAGAGAAGAAAGTTCTGAGAGTAATGGGACTGATTTTTACCTTTTTAAAAGGACTTTTTAATTGAAATATATATATATATACATATGTGGTGTGGCAAAGCACAGATGCCTACAAAGTCTTCACCATTCCTTCCCCTGAGACGTGGGGGTCTGTGCTCCCTTCTCCTAGAGTCTGGTGGCCTTGTAAGTATGTTCGACAATAGAATTCAGCAGAACTCACTATAATGTCCCGGTCTTCAAAATCTGGTGTTTCCCCTGACTCTCTTAAAACACCAGTTCTTAAAGTCATGAATTGCTGTTAGGTCAGAAGGCTGACCACCCTGAGACCACCATGTTTCAAAGAAGTCCAAGGCAGCCATGAGGACAGGGAGAGAGAGAGATGACCAACCAACTCCCAGCCATTAAAGTCACGCCGGCCGAGGTCCCAGACATTACTGAACTGAGATAAGCTGGCCAGCCCTGTAATGCCCAGTGTGAATCCCTGAACTTCAACCTTGTGAGGTTTATTAATCAATTGCTTTCAGCTGTTGTCTGAGTCGTTTACTACACAGTAACGTGTACCCAGAACACCGGAGAGTGGGATAATCTCAAGCACATCCCTCTGCATCTTTGCATGTGTATGCACACACGTGACCCCCGTCCAGGTTGTGATAGGCAATGTTTCTGTTACTAGAAGAGACTCCCCCTGCACCTGCCTGGACAGTACCTTCAATAAACGGTGCCCCTACCACACACGCGCTCACACACACAGAGGAAACCACTAATAACTTCCATCATCATAAATTAGTTTTGTCAGTTCTTAAACTTTATGATACTGTACATCATCTAGTATATACTCGTTAGTATCCAGCTTCATTCATTCAGCTATCTCTGAGATTAATTAGTGTTGCTGCAGGAGTCAGTAGACGGTTTGTTTTTATTGCTGTGAAGTATTCCATTTTATAAGCCTGCCAGATTCATCCCTTCGGTGCTTGATGGACATCTGGGTTGCTTCTACTTTCAGGCTTTTAGAAAGAAAACTGTTATGAACCTTCCTGCACAGGCTTTTCATGGGTAAATGCCCTCATTTCTCTTGGATACAAACCTAGCAGAAGGGCTGCTCGGTCCCAAGATAGGGCATATGTTTGTTAAAGTATGAGTTCAGATTCTGACTCTCTATGGGCTTGCTCATCAGGGCTATTCTGTACAATATTTTTATCCCTCTATCTAGCAAATATTGAGAACTAATCGTGTTGAGCATTAAATTAAGCTATTTATGATTTGTCCCTCCATATCTGACCTTTCCTGACTAACTGCACAATAGTATTGTTTTCAACAGTGTCTACTGTCATGAAAATGACACCGTTCTTGGAAAAATCCTATCAGGCAAAGTCAACTTTTAAAATAGCATTGTAATAAATATGCAGAAATGTCACTTTCTGCATTAGCCCAAAGGTTTTGTATAGCTTAAGGATATGTGCAGGAAGCTAACTATAAAAATAGAAACTTGACAGTGGGGATGTATGTGTATGTCAAAATAATATTACTCTTTCAGGGAGCATGGTAGAAAAAATGACACTATATCCACCAGCGTGATTTTTATAGATCTGCCTCTTTGCCAGATGTCACCTTTTAAAAACTGCTTTATAAAAACATAACAGTATAAATGCAATAGGGTGTTTATTGCTTGATAACCTTTGGTAATCAACTCAGGATTGGTTGAAAATTAAAGCTTTAGAGCCTATTCATTAAGCATTTAGGGCAAGTAAATAAGTAAAAAAAATGCCAACTATTCGATGCTCAATGTATGCTGATCAGGCTACTGGCAGCAAGCACTATTTCTCAGTCTCTATGTCGTATGGAAATACCTGCCGGTCTCCTGCCAGTGAGCTAAGTGCATTACAGCTACACCTAAAGGATACTGTTTGCATTGTTACAAATTTGAGTGGAATCCAGAGCCTTATAGTTACTTACTCAAAACAAAGTGAGCCTTTTCCAAAAGCGTTCTGTAATTTAGCACAGCACATTTTACATTTGGCAAACAGTGCTTCAGACAACTACTTCTCTGAAAAGACTTTAAAGAGGTTCTTAAAATAATTAGGTAGCTCACACTCACTATTTTCATTATTGATGAACCATATACAGCAATGTTCTTGAAGTATAGCCTAAGGATTTCTGAATTATCTGCAGTACCTCTTAAAAAACAGACATTCCATAGTCCTCTCTTAACTGACTGAAACAAAATCTCTGAGGTAAGGGGCCCAAGAACTAATATTTTATTAAGTAACTCCAAAGGATTAATATTTTATTAAGTAACTCCAAAGGATTCTTATTCACAGTAAAATCTGTGAATCACAGGTGAAGAGATATCTAATAATCATCAATGTCAGGACAAAATATATTGTCCCAGCTATGGTTAATTTTAAGTGGCTAATATATGTTCTTACATTCTTGGGTTCAATTTGTTACTCAACTTTCTATTTAAGAAAATCAAGTAACTTGTATCAATTTAAATTTCTCTTCTTTTCTTATACAAAAAAGAAAGTCTTGTTAAAATTTTTTGAAAATCAATCCCCATAAAAAATGCATAACCTAAGTTTTCTGTGGATTCTGTTTATCCCAGGACAGACTTTTGTAATCTTTGTAATGGGTAAACATGAAAAACAGCCGTTATCAAAATGAAACAGTCCCTTTACCAGATGGTCTGTTAGAGGTCCTCTGATGCTGGATAGCTTTTTCTATTGCTTGTTATTCACAGTGAATCCCACCCATACCGAACTATCACTGACTATTGCCATAGTTAACCAACACAAAGGTACCAACATGAAGTGTGGGAAGGAACCTCATGAAAATGCTCATAAAATATTAAAATAATATTTTACCATGAACAAATCACTGTAGCAATGTGGCAACTAATACAGAGAAGGAACTGCCCAAGCTGCAGAGGCGATACAGAACATTAGTACTGGAAATTTCTACTCCAAGATTCCATTTCAGGTTTCTAAAAAGGCTCAACGCGTCATGATACAATGGGGCGATAAAGCAGTGTAGGATTTTTTGGACGTGAGAGTTATTGAAAATAAGCCCCAAAATTCACAGGAAGGAGCAAAGAGTGCCTGCCTTTTTCCTTTTAAGTTAAGAGAATGAACTTGCAAAGGCAAGTCAAGTTCAATTTCAGATAGCTTTATTTTTCTTCTCTGAAAGTAACAGCCCTGAATCGAGAGTGGAATAGAAATCAGAAAAAGAAACTATGGGAAAAGTTGCAGAGAAAGATGGAGGGGGCGGGGAGGGAAATGTTCCTTCGCAGAAATAAGTCAGTTGTCGGTTATTGCTGTTCCTTAAACACCTTAAGAAAACAGAGAAACAGGTCAGGCAAATCTTATCCACCAGATCACTGTGCCTCTGGGCCTTGTCACAACACAGACACCTCATCACAAGGGTCAAGACCACACTCACTGGCATCTGAGCACGTGAGGTTGCTGAGGAGAATCAGACTCCCAGTCAGTACAACTGGAGACCAGTCGACTTCAGGGCCCAGGAACAGACATTTTAAAAGTTCATGAATCTCTTGTGTCAAGGCTTCACTGTTGCTGTAACAAGTCGTATAAACTTTGGGGTTTAAGATAACCCAAATGTATGCTCCTGTTACAGTTCTGGAGGCCAGACATCCACAGTCAGGTTCACTGAGCGAAGTCAAGGTAGGCTGATTTCTTCTGGATTTCTTTAAAGGGAGAATCTACTTCCATGTATTTTCAGCCCCTCTTGGCTGCCAGTAGGCCTTAGTTCGTGGCCCCTTGCCCAGTCTTCAAGCTGTCTTCCTCCAGTCTCTGCTTCCCTTGTCGCCCTGCCCTTCCCTTTGATGCCGACTCCTCCTGCCTCTTACAAAGCCCTGTGACTTCATGGGGCCCACCCGGGGAATCCAGGAAAACCACCTCATCTCAACCTCCTTAATTTTATCACATCTACAAAGACCTTCCTGCCACATAAGGTGAAACTGACATGCTCCAAGAATGAGGCTGTAGACATATTTGGACCTACTTTGCCATCTTTCAGCCTACCACAATTGAGTTTTCTTTTTTAAATTTTAAAGCTAATTCATTCGCTCATGCTCTCATTCACTTGCCCACCCCCTGCACTCCACAGGAGCTTGGTCAGGGCTTCCTCAACAGGATGGCGAGCAAACTGGCCTGCCATGGACCTTCTAAAGATGTGCTGACAAATTCTGATCAATACATAAAGTTGATTTCTGCTACAACTGCATATACATTCTGACAGGGTGATGTTTCTCAGGGAAAAAAAGTCACACACACTGAGTAGAGTAGGTGATGGAGCACTGTATAGATTGGGTAACGAGCTGCCAGTAAAAGGGCAGACTCAGTGCTTAACATTAAAGTGGTACTAGAGAAATGTAACCAATTTTCTGGAAGCTGCAGAGCTGTGTTTACAGGAAGATACAGGAATTTGCCTTGTGAGCACATATAAGACCATGGCAAGGGCAGTGAATGATCCAACTCAAACTGCAGCAACGCCACAGTGAGAACAAATGAATGAAGTGATTAATCGTGGAAGCTTCCAGAGATGCTGTGGGAAGCTGTTCCTCTCTACTTGCACTGTAATTACCATTACTTGTTTCGGGTTGCTGATTTTCGGTCTTCATGTCAGGACGGACCCCTGGTTCTGGGAATGGAGTTATCTTCCCATCAGCCTTTGGGGGCAGGGTGGATGCTACACAAAATAGGATTGTGTTGGGAAGAAAAACAGGGAACCTAAGTTGGGTAAACCACTCAAAGGGTGCACCACACCACATCTTCCCAAATGAACCCCATCACTTGGGGTTTTAGAACCTCAGTTTAAAGCGCTCCACAGGATGGCAACTTACATCTGAATTTCTCCCACACAAGGTCTTCCTAATGTAACTTTTTGTATACACCACCAGTCCATATTTTAAGTTGAACCATTTAAAATAAACTTTTTAAATTCAGTGACAATCTTCCATCCATGTTTTTATATCGTTTAAACATAGGTGAAAATCAATTACTGCTTTAAACTTGCCCTTCCGTTTAATTTTGTTTCTCCTTGTCTAAGATTCTAGAAACAAGCATGTTCACTGAAGGTGAAGAAGGGCTGACAGTGGAGGGGGGTTAGAGGCAGTGATGGTATTACTACAACTGGGTGGGGGGTAAGAAAATGTTCTCAGGACCAAACCTCTAAATAAGATTTGAGTAAATTGAAAAGAAGAAAACAAGTGACAAAAATGGTTAACGGGAGTGAAATTTGTTTTTCTAGAATTTTAGTCATATCATAACGTCTCCAATAAAGGAGCATTTTAACAGGTACACACTAAAACTTAAACTTTTGACTCAGATTTAAATTCAGGTGGTGAGTCCTGTCCAATCACTGTAAAGAGAAAGACTGTATATTCTGAATGTTACATTTGAATTAGGTGACAATTAACTTCCTGATTTCATTTTCAGACATTCATATAAATCTTTAAAGAATGATACAGTCACTGACCTGAAAACAGCCAATCAAATGAGCCACACACACCTGTGTAAAACTTGTGCTATAAATTTTAAATTACAAGTAACATAAAGGAAAGATGTGTAATTTTAATTACGGAGATATAAATTTGAAATACAGGAACACAGTAATATTTTAATCTTACTGATAATTCTTTAAAATTACCTAACATTTTTATGTCAGCAAATATTGCCTCAAGGACTCAACTGAAACCTAAATCATAATGATCATCCATTAACTAATGTATTAAATAAAACACGTTCGACTGTGCACTAAATCTAATGAGATGGCCAGAATGAAGGCAGAGCTACAAATTTTGGTAAGAATTATGACAATTACTAGAGGTCTTTTAACTTGTTCTCTGTGTCAGCAGGGATACCCCAAAACAAGATTGCTCCTCTCCTTTCTTCAGGCTTATGGCCTTACCAAACAAAAATAGTAGTTACATTTTTGTAACAAAAGTAATAGTTAGCATTTGCTAAGTGGTATTCACCTTGCAAGGAATGGGCAGCTATCTCCCTTAATACTTAGAGCAACTTGAAAGAAAGGCGCCACTGTCCCCATTTAAGAGATGAGAAATCAAGTGTTGAGGAATTAAATAACTTGTCCAAAATT
The DNA here is from genome assembly GCF_040802235.1 of Manis javanica. NCBI lineage: Eukaryota > Metazoa > Chordata > Mammalia > Pholidota > Manidae > Manis > Manis javanica. The sequence continues at coordinate 8,967,331 of NC_133158.1, forward strand.
ACAGAACTGATGTGTGACAGAAGAACCCTAAAGTCTATGGGGAAATTGCTGGAATCCAGAGACTTCCTATATGTAAGTTATCCATCACTGCTTTTCACACAAATTCTAGATCAGCATTTCCCATGGAATTTTTTTTAGAAACATAATTGTCCAGGGACAACCCACAGAAATACCGTGAGGCCAATGTACTGTTTTTATTATACATTTCCAGGTAATTATTATGCCTACTCAATGTTCACAACTGGTCTCTGTATTTCAAGAGATCCTTGAGTATATTAGCACAAAACATTCTTTTTTAAAAACAGCACATCCTATTAGTACCATAAATATATAAAATAGATGACATACCTGTAATAGTAAGGTGCTTTTTATACATTATTACATGTGAAGCCACATTAACTTGGAGAGGGTGACAGAGATGATTATTAAACCCAATTAAGGTTTTAGCCAAAGGCACAAATCATCTATCCCTCGGACCCTGGAGGCAACTCAAGAGATTACAGTCCCCAGTTCTCTGGTTCATTAATAAGTGTATAAGGCCCAGAGAGGTACACTGACTGTTCTAAGATCACTCAGCTAGAAAACAAGGGTAGTAAATGAAATTCAGCTCCTACAATTACGATGTAATGTGTTACTTCCAGTGGCCCACTGGGCCTGCTTCCAGCCTTCTTTCTTTACAGTCAGCACCATTTTCCCATTACTTTCACCTTGCCAATCCCATGGATAATAAAGAGAGGATGACAGGGTGGAGCTGAAAGATTCCTACTGGGCAATTTTGAGTACTTCCTGAGAGCAAGACACTGTCACACGCCATCTTATTGGACCTCAGTGAGCTCTCTCCCCAAAGATGCTGACAATGAGGTTCAGATAGGTTATGTGACTCGCTCCAGGTCACACTGCCAGCTGGAAGCAAGGACAGGACTCTGAGGTCTGCAGACTCCACATCAGGAGGCTGGGCTCACTTGGAACAGCTGCCCAAGTAGTCAAGCTCATGATTTTGGTCATATCCTGTGCTTCCTGTACTACCCTTCATAGTCTATTTTCTTTACCTCTGCTCCATGTGTCCTTAAATTATTTTAATTTAAAATGAAAATGGTCCATCTCTACTATAACCAGCAAGCTGGTCCTCACTTACCAGAGACAGTTACCCTGTTAACCTTAAAACAAAAGGGATATCAAACTCTGCCTGGAAGGGCTGCTGCCTGAGGCTCTGAGCCTGGGGCCTGTGTATACTCTTTTAAGAGGAAGATTAGCCAATGTTAGAAAGATAAACTTTCCCTCTGGGCTAATGAGAAGGGCTTAAAGAAGTGAAAGGGAGTCACTCCCAAACCTGCCAGAAATGCCAGCTGAGAATTAGTGGTTTCCAAGCTTGCTTGGAGCCACAGAACCCTTCCGTCAGATAAAATCTTAGTAACAATAAACAACAACAATATGATGCTGATAATTAATACTACTTGCATCAGATTTTTCAAGCCTCCAAATACAAGCAAAGTCAGTGTTTACAAATTTTAACTCATTTCCTTTCACAACCTGCTTGGCATGGAGAGGCTAAGTAACTTGCTGGAGGTCTCCCTGCTAATTAAAAACAGCCCAGGATTTGATTCCCAGAGGTCTGACTGGAGTTCCTGCTCCTACCAGATCGCCACCCAGAGGCCTGGTTATCTACAGTGGAAGGGGATCAAGGAGCTGAAGAGCCCCTCCTTTCCTCTTTCCAAAAAGGCTCTCCTAACACAGTTACAAATAAAAAACAAATGGCAGAAGAAAGGCAAATGCGTCCACTCTACGGCTCGATCTGATTACTTGAGGCTGATTCATTACTTTATTTAACTTTCTGCTTCCTTTCAGGTCATCCTTTTTAATGCTCTTCTTGTTTAACTTGACCAATGATATCTTGGTGCTTTCTTTTCTTTGCAAAACATGCTGCTGGTTCGAGGACCTCCAACACATTAAAATCCTTTGGAGAGTAAGGTTTTCCCTTTTTTCTTGGAATAGATGGCATCAATGAGGTGCATCTGATGATCGTGAGCATTCTAGGTCTTTCTGAACTCACACCACAGCTCATTATAAAGGCAACTGGACTATTCCCACTGTGTTACTGTGTCCCTCTAATTCTTCATATTTACCAAAGAACATGTCAGCATTTTATATGCAGAGAGTGAGATAGCAAAGTGGAGTTTTTTCCACATTATTCTGATATGTATTTTTATAGATGATTACAGAAAGAAAAACACTGTGATGTAGAAATATAAAGGCACATTACATATATTATGATTACATTTTACTAAATTCTGTTAAGTGACCAGGGGGTTTTTAGAAGGCAAAGATCCTTCCAAATTAAATTATTATTATTAAACCCCTAAGCCTCATATTGAGTTTCGACTGTCACTAGAAATGTTTGATAAATTAAATAATATGCAGTGAAGAAGCATTAGACATAGTTTAATGTATTTAAAATAGATTCCCTACAATAAGTGCAAACTAAGACCTGGAATGCTTGAAATACATTTTTCCTCTAGCGAAAGTGTTTTGTTTTATATTTGTTTTTTAGAAATCTAATTAATCAAAGCTACAGAGCAATAATCTAGCATATAGAAACACCTTGAGAGTTGGGTTTAATGCTTACCTCTCTAAATTTATTCTGTTGCTAAAGTTTTTTTATTTCGCATCTAATAGGATTTAGTGAATAGAATAATAATGTAGATATGCAGCTCAATTTCCAACAGTAGAAGAAATTTCAAATGTAATAAACCAAACCAAAAGGGAATTAATAATACAGAGTCAAAGTATAATGGCCACTTCAGAATAAAATTGAATCAGCGTCCGTTCGCCTGCAAAGAGGGCATCTGGAGCGGAGGGGTCAGGAGGAAGATGAGATTTACAGAAAAATCATGTTATGTGACACTTTCACTGGTGCATTTACATCTTGGACTGTACAATTGTTCTTGAAATGTTTCCAAATGTATGTAGTCATCAGCTGTATACATGTAAGATTAAGGATGTTGGTGAATTTATTTCTAGCTAACCATCAAATTCTTAGTTGTTTTAAGTGATATGAAGTGTCCATACTAGATATATTTGTATCCTGTTCCCCTATGTTTGGGTAGATTTCTACCTAAATTTTGCAATCATAGGTGAACAGGATACCAATATTTCTGGTGTGGTACTTCATATCACTTAAAACAAAACAACTAAGAACTTGATGGTTAGCTAATAATATATTCACCAATATCCTAAATCTTACATGCACCCCATCCCATCTCAGTAATTGGTGATTACTGTGTATTGAAATCCCTCACTAGAATTCTCTGCCTTTGCCAAGGTTACCAGTAAACGTGACCATCCACTGAGGGATAGAGTAAAACATATTCCCGCACTGTGACGCACACTGAAAGAGGAACAAAGAAAATGAGGAATTTGCTCCTGTTCCAATTAGGAGTACATTCACACAGATCTGTAGTGGAAAGTATCAAGACCTACAATATACTACTTTCTTCAGAGGCCAAAGCTCAAAATATCAGAACCAACTGGGATCTTCCTTAAGATGCAGATTCTCGGGACTCACTGCAGACTTACCAGAAGAATCTCCTAAGGGTTAGAGACCAGGAATATTGACTTTTAAGCACACCCAAGTCTACTATGTCCTGGTTGAATGACCTGTGGGCTGTAGTAAGGTCCCAGAGGAAACAGATGCTTCCAACACAGATGATTCATATCATAAAATACCAAAGAGACTGTGACAAAAGGATTATTAACAGAAGGGCAGGTGGGGAAAGGAACCAACAAGGTAGGTGGAGGTGCTTAGAGTGCAGCAACACCAGGAAGCCACAGCATCCTGGGGCCTTGGAGGGGTGGGGGAGCTGCGGTGATGCCACAGCCTGGTGAGGACTGGAGCACCGAGAAAGGGCAGCCAGGAAGGGGAGCCATTGCTGACCGCAGTGCTCTAGCAGGGAGGAAGGAGGAAAGAGAGCCCCAACTGCTTTCTGCTCCAAGCCTGATTTCCTGCCTAGCTGTGATGTCAGTCAAGCCCAGATCCCATCCATAAAGGAGCCTGGGCAGCGGAGTCCACAGGACAGAAAAGGGCAGAGACTGCACACAGAGTAAGGCAGAAGGGTCAGAGCAGGGAGGTGGGCAAGCATGGCACGGTAACCAACACAGTGACCCGGTACAATCACCACAAAATCGCCCCGTCGCAGTACAGATATGAACATCCCGAGTTCCATACGCTACGTGAAGTAGACTACGAAAAGACACTCGTAATCAGGATGTTCCCCAGAGGTGCACAACGACCCTTACCAAGCCAAAACTTTGTCTTGATTTATGCTGTGGTCCTGTCTAGGCCCAGCTTCACCACCCAGGTCACAGTCTTCAAAAAAACTGGAACCAATGGTACCCCTAGAGTCAGCAATAAGCGAAAATGGTGTCTTTGACTTCAAATTATAAGGTAACACGCTAATGAATAACCATGGTGTGATCAGTCGATTCAGGACCTCAATGTAGAATAGAAGAATCCATCCATTATCTGCTCAACGTAATTCTTTCATCCCAGCAACTTTAAAAATAGCGGAAGAAAATTACTGTCCCTTGGTAAAAGCCTTTTGAATTTCATATGCATGTAATTAGGTAACTGCCAGCTCAAGGACTAGAACCATGACAAATAGTTGTTCTTTTCATATTAGAAGAATAGACTGTTCAATGAGCAATATTGATGTTTCCCACACCTATTTATGCAGTTTTCCTACTTTTTTTTTTTAGTTTAACCATTTTAACATTTAATGATGCCTTTGTGACCACTGTTCTACAGCTGGGAGTTTTAGCCATTTGCTTTTAAAAACAGCTAGGAACAACCTACCTGTGTGCAATAAAACATACCTTGCTCCTCACCACAAGCCCTTGGCGATCCGCACCGCCACCAGAGGATTTTAACCAGACCATCTTTACGAGCGAACAGAAAAGCAAACAGAGAATATGAATTCACCGGGCAATACATCTACTAATCATGACTGGTCTGCCTTAACCTATAGCAATGATCTTAGCTCAGCTGCTCAGAGCTCATTTCTTTGTAACTAAGGGAGAACCTGAAGCACAGAACTGGGTTAGGACTTAGGGACGGGTTTGGATGGGTAACTAGCAGCAGAAAGCGCAGAACCGTGAGACTACACAGCTGTTCCATGTGCATGCCTGCCTTTTCTAAAGGGTGCATCCAGCAAATGAGCAGCAAGAACAAAGAAGGCCCAAACCATTCATTCACTTGTGCTTCCCTCTGACCTAGCCATGCTTCAGCATGTCTGATGCCTCCTGCCCCTCCACACACAGCTGCAGAAACTTAGATGAGACAAGCACTTCATACCTATTAGCAAACAATGTGTATGTTTTTTACACTTCTAATGATCCTTAAAAATGTTCACATATTTGGTAAGCAAACATTCCCACCACAGAGAAGCCACAAAAGTGAAAGGCAAAACCCTTTTATTTGGTATGATCAAAATTCAAATATCATTGCCTCGTAATTTCAAATAATAATTTACAGCTGAAGGTGGTGAGCTACCATATCGCATGTAGACTGCGAGGTTCACATTTGGCAAACCTGGCTGTGGAATGCGGCAATAAATTATTTCCAATCTCTCGGTCTTTTTGGTAATTCACTCTGTGTTTTACAAACAATCAGGCTCCCAGGTTTCCAAGGGATTCTAAGCACATCGCTCAGACTGACAGAGCAAGTATTCCAGACAATTGGTTCCCTGAGGGTCAAGACAGCGATGCTCGATCAGGATTCAAACGGGTCATAAACCCTTCATGGATCTCTCTCAAGTGGGTGGCGATGTCTCCCTAGGGCCCCTCATCATCTGCTGCTACAGTCAAGCACTTGTCATTATAGACAAACACCCCGTCAGTCTTAGGTACTCATCCAATCAAGTCTTCCTACAACCAGGGAAGAGAACCAGTGGTACAAAGAAATCTAGAGAGAAAAATTGGGCATGCGTGCCTATCCAGGCACAGCTGCTCACTGCACACTTTATTTCTATATCTGTGCTTGCAGCATTGCCACCAAACTCAGCACCTGTTTATCTACCATGATTGCAGGCATCCATATCATTCTGGGACCACATACGTCAAAGCCCTAAAAAGTCAAACCCATTTCTAAGAATTTATCCTAAGGAAATAATTGGGCAAGTGCCTGAGAGATGTATGTACAAGGTTGTTCGCTGCTGTGTTCTTTACAGAAGAGGTTGGAAACACATCAATCTCAGTTTCGTTGTCCGCCGAGTTGGATTGCAAAATCTTATTTACACCTGTTACAATTACATCTTGCCACCTATCACCAGGAGCAGACTGTACACGTGGTTTCACCTAAAGGAGCATCACAGTCCTGAGTGCACAGATTTTAAAGCAGAAGCTCTAGTCCAGTCTTGCCCACGCCTTTCAGTTCCTGAAAGGCAGCCAGACCTCAGTTTTCTTGTACAAGCATGACCCCAACCTCTCCTTATACAAAACTCTTGGAAGGCTTCCTACTATCCCCTGGACCCTTCTGAGCACCTTAGCATGGATTTGAAGGCCCTGCCTCGTCCCCCAGCTCACCTGGTGCCACCCTTCTCACCTTCCTGTGCTCCGCCACGCGGGGTTTCACCCTCACCGTTGGACCTTTGCACACTGTGTTCATTCATTTCCTTACTCATTGGCCCAGCTAGCTCCAGCTTGCCCTGCATCTCTCAGAGACCTGTCCTGATTTCTCTCCCATTCTTTCCATGGTAGATTCCAGCGCCCCACCCTGATGAATCCCCACCTTAAGCACCTTGGGGGCAGGGACTATGGCTTGTTCATATTTTAGATGACAACGAATAAATGAAGCATGCCCTAAGAGCTACAGCTCCTGATTCTCTGAATCACTTACCCCTCGTCACTACTTCTGTATATTATGTACACACAAATAAGGGGTGCATCCAAGAGATATGCAGAGCAGGACAAGTGCCATGACGTTTTTTCATGCTTTAATGCTTAGTAGGCATTACACTTCCTGAGCGTAAATGCGTATCTATACCTACTGTATGCTAAATGCTCCATGTATGTGATACAGATTCACTCTGTGCTGAGCAAAGTGGCCTTTCCAATACACCCGCAGTGACTGAGACCTGGCCTAAGTAAGGAACATGATTTCGACCATCTGAGCAATGGAAGAAGGCAGGGGAACAGATGGATACTTTGGACCAGAAACTGATCAAGATGTAAGTAGGGGCCAAACTAGCTGAGGGCTGCATCACTCTCCTGCACGAGCTGGACGTGGTGTTAACAGGCACACCACTTCTGGGTCTTGTGTACACTGTAGAAGTCTTTGGGGGGCCTCCCCGAGCCTGGGGCGATGGCCAGGCCACTGGCTGCATGACTTTCCTCTTAATTGCTATCACTCTGGGAGCTCCCCTGGTGGGCAAAGTCAACTATTTTGGGGAGAATCACTTTGAACAAAACAAGGCTTTATATATCCAGCTTCTACCCCTCTTCCATCCCTTGACTCCCCCCACCTCCAACACAGCCAGGAATTTGCTCTCCAGAAACAAAGATGACAGAAATAAAGTTAGAGACATGGAGATGCTATCACAGCCCACTCAGAGAAACATTTTTACCCTTCCTTATCTCAACCCTGGCTTGGCCGACATTGTGTCTGCTCCTAGACATCACTTAACAGAAGACGTTCAAAACTTTGGAAACAATTTATTTAAAGAAAACTCCATTTCCAGGATCCATGACTGTATTCAAAGGTAATAAAATATAAATGAGAAAAAAAAAAACCTAATAAACTGAATCGAAGGCTACATTTCAATAATAAGGTTTGGGAGGCATTTACTAGCCACGTGCATCTCACTCTCCAGACTTCTAACATGGGCTGAATTGCTGCACGGAAAGGAAAGCTCGGATTGCTTCTGTTATCCAGTGCAGGTGCTTTTTGGAGCTGAACGGTGTGACTTTTGCTTCAGAGCACTTGTATCCAATCAATACATAATGCTAAATGTCATTTAAAATCAATTTAATTGTACTCTTCCTCCCCCACGAGTCAAGGGGGGAACAAAGGTAACATTTGAGATATGAAACCATTCAGCCATTTCCCAAAGGTGACCCAGATCCCCTGCTTCTAATGGTGTAGAAAGGTAAACACCGTTGGTTCATACTATAAACTTCACATCAGAAAAAAACATTCTGCTGACACAGCTAAGATATCATGCCCTAGAAGGGATGTTTGAACCTCGGTTCTTTTATTTCAAACCACTAACTATTAAAAGCTTCTTCACTTGTTATAAATTTTTTTCCAAATTATGGGATATTTGAAAAGAACATAAATACACATAATATATGTTTTTAATTTTCTGTAGATTGTATATTCCTAAATATATGTATTACTATATGCAGTATTTGCTATCATACATATTTTTAATATATAATTTGTAGCAATTACACACACACACACACACACACACACACACACAGAGCTAACCTTGAGTGTTCACACAATGGTCTAGACTCGGTGCTACCCACAGCTTCCATCCATGTGACCAACAGTTCCCAACTCTGTGCCAGGTTATATTATTTACTCTCAAGGAAAATAAGGCTCAGAGAGCTTTTAAAAGCAGCAAATTCAGGACTCAAATATCTGAATTCAGTAGAATTTGGAAACTTTATATAAGGATATTTAAGCAATTCCAAAAGAACTACGTTTCACCTGGATTCTCCTAGCTCAAGTGTCCTACTTATAAAAAGTACATTTTTATTAAACCAGTTGACATTTGTGGTTCACATAGATATAGGATGTAATAGCATTTTTTGCTGTCTACATTCAAGTAACTGTGCAGTTACAGTATATAAGCAACATAATTTTTAAGGCCTTTTCTAATAGCAACTGAAAATAGCCCTATGCAGCATACCCATGCAAAATACAAGTTCTTTAAAAACTTGAATTTGATTTATAGAATTACAAAATAAAGTTTTATTAAAAAGACCATCTATATATAGTATCAGTTAAATATAATGAGGGTAGAATGTTTGTTTTTTTAAATAAAAAGATTGGGTTATACCACAACATAATCTGATTTGTAAAGTTAAAAAAAATAGTAGTTCACAAGAAAATTCTCGATTTTATGGCTCATGTGCTAGAATAGAGACAAAATGACAAAACTTCTCCAATCTTAGAAGTAAAAATGTCTGAAGTTGTGACAATCTGAGCAAGAAAACTGAGTCAGTTTGATGCACCAAAAGTGTCTTCAGAAATGTTAAGACATAAGTGTATGCATACAAATGGTTCCATATTGTTTTATCTTTGTGTTTCCTCTGGATCAAAGTTTCGGAGTAAATTGTATTGATGACAGGAAATGGGAGTAGATGAATGGATTATCTCTGCTTGGTATTTGATAATTCTTCATTTACGTCTCACAGGTTCAAACGTGGTTCACTATACCCTGAATAAGGTTCTAGGGTTGTGCTGACCAGTATGGTAGCCACCAGCCACATGTCATTATTGAGCAAGTGCTATTTGCTAGTCTATTTCACCTGCTACAAGTGTACAACACACACGGGATTTCAAAGACTCATCACAGAAAAAAGAATACAAAACAGCTCATTAATTTTTCATACTGATTGCATATTTAAATATCTTAGATGTATTAGGTTGACTTAATTATATTAAAATTAATTTTACCTATTCTGCTTTTTTTTTTTTTTACTTTTTAACTTCTTTAATGTGGCTACTAGAAAATGTAAATATCACACTTGCGGCTTGCATTTTATTTCCATTGGGCAGTACTAATTTGGGGTGGGTTAGGGAAGATGATATGCTCCCATTTCTGACTAAGAACCTTTTTTTTAATATGTTAAATTACCAATTATATTTTTTTAGAGAAAGCACACACATTTTTACATAGAACATATTCTGACAGATGTGACAGGAAACATGAAAAACGCTTGCTTTGTATCATAATGATTATATTCCTAATAGCAACAGCTGCTAGTCCGTACAAGCAAGAGACTGTTTCTCCACATACCACAAGAGCTAACATTCAATCATGAAAGAAAACTAATTCTCCCTGGGCTTTCTCCACATGCTTTACATCAGTAGCAAGCTGTACATTCGCACGTACTCTGAAAATATGAACCAAGTCGTAGTTCCTTCCTGGCTGACTGCTTTGCTTTGCCACTTCTCCCTTAATATGGCAAAACAAAGTGCTCACATTGGGCTGATTCAGAAGCAAGTGATCATTCAAGACCTGTACAAAACCCAGCCAAAAGGAAACCCAGCCAGGTGAGCATTTCTGGTTTTCCTTAGTTACAGAGGCCATCAGAAGACATCAGTTTCTTGAAGGACAAGGAGAAACCTTGGTTAAAATTCAGCTGTTACAGAACATGTTCTTTGTTTTATGACACTTGAGAATGGCTTCAAGGTCTCTCACAGATTTCAAGATTCAACTATCACATTTTGTGGTTAAGAACTACACCTCACTTATCAAAACTTAATTTGATCTGTGCTGTCCAGAATCAAAGCCAACAGCTCCAGGTGGTTATTTACTATAACATTTATAAATATAAAGCAACTAAACTTAAATATTCCATTCCTCAAGCCTCAGGAACCACATTTCAGGTGCCCCATCAGCACTTGTGGCTACCATACAAGGCATTGCAGGGCATTGTGATCGCGGTAGATCATTCTATGGGACAGCACTGAATCAGATTTTTTAAAAATGCACGAAATGAGCAATCTGGAAAAACTTAAGGAAGAAAAGGAGCAAGTGGGCTAGAGAAAGGCGTGTGAGTGGAATGCACATGAAGGGACTGCTTCAAAACACATCACATCGGTGCACTTAACATTATGTCACACCAAAGAAAAGGAAGTTCCCATCATTAGTTTGGCGAGCTTATGTGTTATGCTTAGAGATGAAGACTGAATGTAAAAGAGCGGACTGAATTTCACTTCTCTATACCGATTTGATGGTGGGCATGGCCACACAGACTAAGACTCAAGCAAAAATTCAGCCACTGATGAATTATGGTTTTGCATTTTTACAAGAGGTAGCTAGGCTCCCTGGCATTTCCTCTTGGCCTGAGTTCACAATGTAGAGACACTGGTTCTCTCCTTAATGTGCTAAATTTGGGTGCTCTACATTAGAGAACAAATACTTTTTTATCAAAGGGTAGATAAAAAAATCACAATACATGCATTTTCTATTGCTTCTCCCCCAGTAAGAAGAGATGAAGCAATACTGGAGTTAAAATAGTCAAGCAATGGTTAAGAGCCTGCCTCTGGAATACTAAAGACTGCTTTTCTGTGGCTTTCCTACTTTCTAGGTAGGCAAGCATGAGCTCTGCCTCAGTCTCCCATCTGCAAAGCCTGTGTGAGACAAAGCCTGAATAATTCGGGGTACACCAAGGAGGTTAGAAGGATACACAAGTTCTGACTAGAGGAGTGCTTAACAAAGGCAATCATTCTTTCTCTGCTGCTAATTATTCATGTTTAAAATGCAGACCACACTTTTGCCGTAGTGAATACAAATAAGTATACCTTAAATAGCTTATATACTTCAATACTACACACCGATGGTGAAATACCACAAACTGTTCCCTGAGCCTCACAGGCTGTCTTAGTGGCACAGAAGATACTCACATGGTACTGTACACATGGCCAGCATGGTGAGCTGCTCTGTAGCACCTGGTGGTGGGACTGGACAAGAGCCAGAAATGCGACTAAACACTTTGTCGGAAGACCAAGTGAGATACGGGATCACTCAGGTCCAGAGAGAGCAGCGATGAGACGTGGAGAGTGCGTGAGGCCCTGCACAGCCTAAGGGCCCCAAAAAGGAAACCAGGTACATTCCTGGGCACTGGCACAACCAAACTTAAAGGACTCTGTAAGGACACTGGCATGCACCCCAAAATATATAAGTGCATATTCCTTCAAGCTCAACCATTGCCAAAAATTTGAAAAGTCATATATCCAAGTTGCCATCTATAAAAAAAAAAAAAAAAAAAAACGTATTTTTTTTTCCGTTTACCCAGAGACTTCAAGAAAAGTGTCAAACCCAATAAGCAAGCATGTGGCAAGATGGCATAAGTTTTCCAGAGAAGCTTCCACAAACAGAACATAAGTATGTCCTGCATCACTGAGATTAATCATAGGAAATGGCCCAAATTCCAACACATTCCACTTCAAGACTACAGCTTTCCCATTAAAGGCTACTACCCTGGAGACTCCCTAACACTGCAACAGTGCGTGATAGACCGCATGCACTCGGCGTTCCCCAACAGTCTGAACCGCCAAACACTCTGTCTCCATAAATCATCACCATATGGAAAAATTCCAATAGGTTAAATCCAAAGTATATATACCATGCTGTTTGTTCTTCCTGGCATTGATAGAACAATCCTTCATCATCCTGTCTTCCAAATACTGAGTTCGGAAACAACAGTAAAGATTTCTAGTTACTGGTCTCCTTAGACGGTGCTGAAGGAAGAAATGGTGCATGCCGTTTCCACGTGAAATGACATATCTGAACAGCTCCCGTGAATACAGGACACCCTGGCGCACCATGGCAGCACTGTCGTGGGGACTGAGTTGTGTGTTTATTAGAGTGTACAAATCAGCAACTGGCATTTAAAGTACCAAGTGCAAAGTCAGCCTTCCCTCAGAGAAAGAGAGGACCGGAGGGGGTGGAAGGGACATATCACTTTGGGAGGCACAGTTGCCTGCTTCAAACCCTGGCACGCCACTTAACAGCTGCATGGCCTCAGTTTCCTCAACACACAGAGAGAGAACAAGGCCTCCTTCCCAGACTTCATGTGGGAAGCGAAGCAGCGCCCAGCCCGAGAACGGCAGGCACCATGTGGCGTACAGCTTACAAAGGAATTACGGACCCTGTCTTCCACAACACCTGCCAGCCTCCACATTTGCTATTTGTTATGTATATGTGAGTGTACACATTTATGTATTTCCATTATGACAGATATATGTGGCTAGTATATCCAAACAGGAATACATACGGGTATATGCCTCTGTGCATTGTATGTAAATGGGTGATGTTTTTGCTTTTTGATCTTCAGATATTTACTGAACGTCACCTCTTCTTTTCCTTTCTGGATTTCAATCCCAGAATCTAAAAATTACCTAGCTGCCCCAGATCTCTTCAGTATTTTTAAATGGCGAATTATCCGTTTTGAGCCAACATGTTATGTTTCTTATCTGTATCTTAAAATGAAGGAAAATGTATGAAAGTAATACTCTTATTTCCAATTCCCACCTAATACATCCACAGAAGATAAGAAAGCTAACTTATCAGACATCAGTCATTTCTTGGAATTCTGCACTCACAGCGCTCAGCACACATAGCCATTCTGTTGACAGTCAGCTCTCAACACCTCAGGTTCATGACCATAGGGAACCAGCCCATCAGTTACCCAAGCTCCTTACTTAATTCTCATTTACCCTCTTGAATATCATTTTCTCCCTCAGATAGAAGAATCCCATCTGCCAGAAGGAAATATTTGTAGCCAACATCACAAAAGTGGAATCCCTACTTTATAACAGCTGTGAATCAAAACACGAGTGACTGAAATTAACTACATTGTGCCTGAGAGCAGATGTGCACCCAAAACCGACTCAAGCCTTTTTGTTCCAAGGCACTATGTGTAAATTATCCATGGACAACAGGATGGGCCACATTCTCACCTCTTTTTCAGGTTGATGCTTAACATTCCCCTGAACTGTTGCAGATGTTGAAGTTACATATTAAAATACAGTTTAGGATCTTTCTTTTTTCCACAAGAGGAGATTCTGAAAGTTGTCAATCACTCACTAGAAGCTCTGACTACACAGATGGGTTTTGGTAACTCTGGTTTGATTTTTAAATACAAACATGTCAATTTATGCTCAGGCACAGGTTCTTCTGTCTCAAAATCTTTTTTGGGGCGTGTAATTTTTTTCAAGCTTTGTTCCTTGAACTTGGTTGTTCCTACGTGAAAAATTAAGCCCGGAGAGAGATGATATTACAGAAACAGCTCTATAAATGGTATATTTTAATACAGTAGTCTTAACTAATTTTAAATCATTGCTAAAAACTCTACAAAATGAATTCTGAATCAGAAGAGAGACCCACAACTGAAGTTACATATATGTATGAACATAAAGGTACTCAAAAAAATTGTGCTTTCTTTCTTGGTGACTCTTTCCATAATCAATAAACATGTATTATGTTGCCATAGGCAGAACTAGCAAGTAAAGGGCATGCTACCTCCACCCTTGGTGCTTGTGCCAATGACAGACATTAGGGATCTTCTGCGGCACTTTAGCCATTCTTGCCCTACAGATGCAATGACTCTACTAGCTGCTGTTAGGAGATGCACACCAAAGACAGACCTTACCATCAAAGAGTTACCTGTTTAGAGAGATGAAAAGTACACACATGAAATTACTTGGGAATATTTTAAGCAAAATGACAAAATATGTGAGAAGAGTGACTGTAGGATAATTATCCAGTATTTGAGAGAAAACAGTTGTTTTATTCCACCATGGAGTTGTGCTGTGTTGAGTTGGTTATGTCTGCATGGCGCTTTAGTATTGGTAATTCTATATTAAGCTTTTTTAGGGGCTATAATATGTTGACTTTATTATCATTTTATTTTAAGGGACTAAATAAGCAGTGCAATTTTAAAATGGTGAAATTAAAACCTGTTGAATTACAGCACTGTCTTTTGAATGCACAGATATGTAAACTCTACAGAAGCCTGAAGAATCGGGACCACATGAAAGCAAGGCCACAGAGAAAGGGGAAAAATTTTTCTACCACAAACCATAAATATTTGTATAACATCTTCTTTAGTGCAACTCTAAGGTCTTTACTAGAATCCATGCCGTGAAACTAACATGCTATTTATTGTTTCTCTTCCTCTCTCTCAAGACATCTTTCTCATAGACTGAAGGTAGAAAATGCCATGTGCTTATCTCTGGGAAGATGCCTCTATCCAGCTCTTGCTGCTTTATAATTAGTACCATTCTTTCCCGAAGTCTACAGTTAGGTGGACTTGCGTCTTCATTATGGCTCTAGTAATATGTTCTTTCTGTGTCTTCACGGATATTTTAGGATGCATGCTGGGCTGCCAAGGAAATGGTCAGAGCACCTGGTCAGCACCCTATATGCAGCACAGGCTTAGCAAGTAGTTACTGAATGAACTACCTGAGCAGTTTCCAGAGCAGATGTAGCTTGTGGCAGAATAGAGCAGGCAGCTGATCATTTGGCATGATTTGAAAGGCACTAGAAAGAAGGACTTGGTCCCTTAATCCAGTAGATACTTGAGAATACCTGGGATTCTCACTCTATGAATATTTTGTGTTAGAGCACTGTAGGCTGGTTTTATTTACTTTTTTATTGTGGTCAAATACACATAACACGAAATTCATCATTTCAGCCATTCAGTGGCATTATATATATTCACATTACTGAGAAACTTACAAAAATAGGGTATCCTTTTCTTCTCATCAATAGCAAAATAATTTACATAACCCTTTACAACTTTGAGTTGTACACTTTCTCCGAATAAAACATAAAGACTTAAAATTAACAAGGTACACAGTGAGAGAATAACTTCAAGACAGACAAGATTTTGGCTTTGAATGAGGAGCCAAAAATTTGGCTAACCTCAGACTTAAAGGATGAAAAAGCATTGTCTGGGGGCATGGAAAGTTGAGAATTAGACTGGAGGGGAAACTGGGAATCAGCTTATATTTGTTGGCTTTTTAAGCAATTGCTGTCATAGAAGAGCCCTCATTCAAACTTCTCAATCACCAGCCCTATTTTATAGCTAATTTTGACATAGAAAAGGCATATCACATGCCCAGCACAAATAAGGTCAAAAGCCTAACCTCAAGCCCATACTGGTAGACTCCAACTTTTATGCTTGTTGAACGCTGCTCTATTGCATTTCCACATAAAGACAAGAGTGATATTCTCTAAGTAACAACCGGCAGTCACTCCGGGACTCCTCCATCCTTGTTTGTCCTGTTTCTCACTCAGGTAGTTGGACCCCTCTGCACTTATTTCCTCTGGGGAGGACTGTGACAGAACAGAAAGCTGGGGGGAAATGGGAAGTCTCTCTGGCTTTTGTGTCTCAATTCCTGAGATTTGTGGAAAGAAATTGGATTACTAAAAAACAAAACAAAACAGTAAATATACAGGAAGACATCGTGGCTCAGAGCACGGCTTCTTCCTAGCCAACCCTCAACAGCGTCCCCTCCATGAAGACAATCTGGGTTGGAAGTAAGGAGAAGCACAGAGGGAAATCAGACAGCAAAGACCCAGCTCCCCCAGGATTCCCGGCCCTGCCTGGGGATGGCTACAACTTCAGCTGGCTTCCAGGGACCCCAGGGTAGCAGCGAGAGCTGCCCTCTTTCTACAGGGGAAAACCCCAGGGGAACAACCCGGCTCTCCTTTTGGCCTTTTCCTTTCAGGATTTTATATACTTCATATTCCCACCCAGTGGGAAGTTGACCAGCACGGTATGCAAGAAAAGGAACCCCGTGCCCCAGTGAGGGTAGTGAGCGGGACAGAAACCTGGGGACCCGACACCATACACAGCAGCCGCACACGGGTGCACGGCGATCCCGCAGACAGCACAGGGAGGACCATGTAGGACAAGGGGTGTCTTGTCTCCTTGGATGTCAGAGTGGACAGGTGACATCGGGGACCAGATGGAACCCTGCCCTATTCCCAGAACATGGATACGATCCAGGGAAGGAGAACCCCTAACACTCTGTCATTTCTTCCTATCTACCTGGTAGAATGGGTATTTGAAATAAAAATTAAGGTACAGAAAATGGTTATATTTTTGCATATTTTAGTTTTTGTAATGAATTATATCTTGTCTTTCAAAATGCAACTCAATATACTGAAAAAACTACATAATATCAGCATAAATTGTTAGTTTTATTGTTATACTAGCATCACTATGGTTAGTTGATGCCCTTTCTTTCCCCCCATCCATGTTTTCATCCACCGTAGACAGAACTGTCTACAACAATAGAAAAACTTTCCTTTTCTATCTTAATGCCCCCTTTAACAGCCTTCGATTCTGTTAATTTTAGACAGAAAATAACTCCTATCCTCAGAACAGTGGACAAACTAGCATTCCAAAGAGAATGCTTTTGGTGACTCATGTTTATAAAATCGTGTATCACTTATTCTTGTAACCTGTCATTAAATGTGACATAGTTTAATGTGACAGCTCAAATTTTAAGAATGGCATTTTGCACTTTGCTTTTAAACTTTATGACAACAGTTACCCAACAGTAGCGGGCTGACCTCAGTGGAACAGACAGGGAACTGTTAACAAGTTGCCGACTTTAAATTACTACTGAGTAGCTTAGCATATCTCTAGAATAATTCTTTGAAAAAGCAATTAATCGTCATTTCAAAAAGTCCACAGTGAGGTGTATTTTCTGTCTTTCCCTTATGGGAGGCGTTTTATTGAAAACTGCCTTCTCAAGCTCGTAGAGAGAGAGAAATCATTAAGATTTCAGGAATGCAAGCAAGGTGGAAGACTTGTGGACTAGACAACTGTGGACCAGGTCAAGGATCTAGAAGATCTACAAAATCAAGCTGAAGACTAAAAGAGGGCATTGTCCTTTCTGCCAAAATCATGAGAGTAAATTGTTGTCTAAAGACAGCAACACCATCTTTACTGTCCACTGCAGACCCTTTAACAGGAATGGAACAACACAATCCCAATCTCGGTAGTTTAGTGAATCTAGACAACATCAATGGTAAGCTCTGCCGTTATTTTATATAATTTAAGAAATATACCTTTTTTTAAAACTATGACATGCTATTCATTCTAGTAAAGACCTGATTTCACAAACATAACACACAAATACATTTTATTAATTTTTTTAAGATAATATTTATCACTTGAAGTTGTATCAATAATGGTTTGACAGGGAAATCACTTCTAAAACTGAGGCCAGTTTTTCATTTTGTTGGTGTGAAAAGCTTGCTATTCTCTCTTCTCCCTTTTATATTTCATGCCCACCAAATCAACTCCCAGGGAAATGAATTTAAAGCAATAGAGAAAGCCCTGGCTCAAGTAGAGATACCTATTCTCTGCCAACATGGCTTTTGTACCAAAACCTAGAGTGACTCCTTCGAGAGGTCCCCAGAAAATGTTCATCAGTTAATATTTTTATTCCTAGAGGCTGGTGTTCATGAAGGCTATGGAGACCTAGAAATTGTGCCATCTTAGCCAGGCTTGGATACACAAAGTAGTAGTAGCAAATAACCGATTGGTAATTCTACCTTGTTCTGATGAGACTAGCCATAAAACTACAAAACTACTCAATCACCAATGTGAAAGTAATAATCACAGCTCTTGTCAACTGAATATTATAATACTTTACTGAAGAAATTTGGGATTCTAAGGTGGAATTGGTAGTTGCAATTAGGCTCCACTAAAACAGGATGGACAAGAGCATTTTGATAAGGCAGAAAATCAAAGCCTATAATGAGGTCAGACTGAAAAGGACTTGAATTTAGTTATTTGACACAATCCATTGTGTGGATGTTGCTTTCTCCTAAAATTTTTAAAAAGAGGTTTTCCCCCCACATTTTTCTTCTCTATTTACAGAGAAGCAATTTTTCTCCATCTGTCAGTCATATGAATACCGAATTTCTTCAGTGAGGTATACCATCTTGAAACATAATGCCTGCACTGGGAAGACATTATCTTATGAGTTGATAAAAAATAGCTGGAGTTGCAAATATGCTTTTATGATGTTTTTCTTTTTTTTTCTTTTTTTTTTTTTTTTTGTTATTAACGCAGATTCCCAATCCGCCTACCAATTGAACTGTTTTGGTCATGAAACATTACCTTCTCAGCATGTGGTATGGCCACCAGCAAGAAAGTACTAAAGAAGAACAGACTAACTTTATTTATTACATTTGCACTGCCTACAAAACCATTTACTTAATGGATGAGTCTCATTAGCAGTCCAACCACAATATAAAGAATACAATGATGTGTTTCATAGGTTCATTAAAATAATATTTCAAAGGAGTCATTAGAAAAAAAGAAGCTAAAGATTCAACAGACAGTAAGTTGTCTGCAAAGAAATGAGATGGAACCAACATGTTTTCAAGTAAGTTAAGAAACATGTTTACAAATATATTACAGCCATTAAAAAAGGAAGCATCAACTTAGCGAGTGCTGGGGGGACAGTTACTCATGCAATTTACTGAAACAAAACTGTAACACTTTTACAGCAACATTTATTGTGGCTGCAAATGGCTGTAGGTATTAAAAAAATGTGTCTTAAAAAAGGAATATTCGTTCTACTGCCCCAAGATAATTCTCTGGTTTGAAGCAAAATTTAGAACAGTCAATCCTGTTTTCAGATCACTATGTTTTATATACACCTTTTTGTTATTTACCATTTATCTGCCTATCTGTTATTATTTATGTCTATCCTTTCACTTCAAAAGAAAAATCATGATCAATTAGCAAAATGAATAGCTCCAAAAAGACAGAATTTACACCAAGAAAAGCTTTGCCATTTATACCTTTACATTCAAAATACAAAGTTTTACAAAACTTTTATTATTCTTTAACTGTACCTAAGGGCTGACAAATGTTTGTTCAAGAAATGAATGGATGGATGAATGAATGAAGAAAATATTTCTTAACCAAGGGGAGTTTTAAGGTTAGGTTGTTAATTACTGTTACATTCTCAGTTTTTTTTAACCTTGTATTTCCAGGTTTAAGCAAAATAATAGAGTTTTGTGAAGGGTATTTCCAATAATGTTGAAGGCTTTTCTCATTTAATAGTGTCAAATTTTCACCAAGAAACCAGCATCTATATTATACCAAGCATTTCATAGGAATTCATTTTTGAATTTTTTTTCATAAAGAAAACTAACACGTACACTAAAAACCACTAAATAAAAAAAAAGGATTACACTTACTTATTAACTATAAGTCTTTGAAAATAAGGTGGAATAGGGACATGGGACAAGCATCATGATTAAGTTTTCCTGATGATGCTAAAAAATGCCAAGATATAAATGGTCAGAACAGGAGGGACTCCATCTTAAGGCTAAGATTCCATTTTGAAAACAAGGGAGTTAGGAGCTAAGATTCCTAACATATCTTATGATAATTAGTCAACAACTGTTTATGTGATGGGAGGGCGAGCAGTCCTAAGCTTGAGGATAACCACTGTCTTGGAGAACAGGATCAAGAAATTCTTTGTGTTAAGTTTATCTTACAAAATACACAGAGGACTGATGATGGATGATGACACAGTATCTCTCACCATAGACAGACATCAGGAGACCATGTCAAGCCTCTCCCACTTCCCCTGCCCTTTGCCCCATCTTTGGAATCCTTAAAAGACAAGAAGAAACCCAAGCCTTTAGGCATGCCCACGTTCCCCTTCCTTTGAGAGTGGCCTTCTTGCTGTTCAACTTAGTGTGTGGTGTCTCTGTGCCCTTCCAAGCCTCTCAGGAGGTGAATGAGAGGCCCCTTTCCCCAGTAGTAAGTGTCTTTGTTACTTCGCTATTTCATTCAGTTTTCTTGCTTCAATCTCTCTGATCTCCTTCAGACAAGTAGGGAAGGGCTACTAATATCTCTAGTTTGGGCCTGCAAGTTCCCGTCGCCTGGGTGACCCAGACGGGCTTGCGGCTGTACGATCATGCTCTTCAGTAGCCTGCCTGAAAATCTCCTTTCTTTGCCTTTGGGAAGTTCTCCGAACATAATCTCACTCCATCCAGCGCTCTGCGGCTCCCCAAGTCCTGGGGTGGTGGGGGCTTAGTTCCCACGCAGTGCAGATTCAAGCGGACACTGGACACCAGGTGACCCTGGCTTCAGGAGCTGGCAAGGATTTGCCCTGTGCCGAGCAGCTCGAATCCTCCGTCTGCTCTTCCTCACACTCTGCTGCCTGCACGGCTGCTGCCAATCTCTCCTCACTCTTTCATGAATTCCTTCCTTGCCTGCACTGTCGGAGCTGTTCGTGACTTCTTTCTCCATCAGAGTCAGAAACCCTTTCCGGTCCACGCTGAGGTTTCAGCTAGTGCACAGGGAGAGACCTCCCCAGACGCAGCTGCCTGGCAACAAAGGGGTTAAGTTTTATAGATCTAAAAAAGGCCAAGAAGGTAGCCACACCCAGTGAAAGTACATGTAGGATTTTTAAACAAGTCATGGGCGCTAAGAGTGTAGCCCTTGTGGCAGACAGCAAGGGTGACCCATGTGATTTTGCAGTGAACTTCCCACTGCGCGTTAGGCCTCACCCTGGGCGCTCGGCTCAGCCATGTGGCTGGATTTAGTCAGTGGAATATTAGCCAGTGTGACTCAGAAACAGGCTTGAGAAGCACTTGCATCTCTCTGCTTGCGCTCCTTCCCACTGCCATCAGCCTGAGAACATGCCTGGGCTAGCCAACTGGAGAATGAGAAATATTTAGAGCAAAGCTGAGTTATTCTAGTCACGGACAACCTACATGAGTCTAGATCATCTCACAGCCAGCCATCCCCTAGACATATGCGTGAACATAATCCAAGTTCAGCAGAGTTGTCTAGGTAGCCGCCGCTGACTGCAGACTGCAGATGTATGAGCAATAAACACGACCATCACACGGCACTACGTGGCATCCAACATACTCATGCAAGGTCTTTGTAAGTAAGATTTACCCACCCAGAAAAGCAGCCAGGTTTCATAAAGTCCAATTAGTATTGTGTTTCATTAAAATAAAATAAATCATTATTCATTTGGGTTTTTTTTTAAAGAGAAAAGGTTAAGGCTTGTATGTAAAGAGTCAATTTTTAAGTGTCGGAAGTTAATTCATCCAAACCCCTCACTTGCTGAATTTAACGTATAAGCAACCATATTCCAAGGGACTGCAAGGGATTTTTCTAGGGATATTGAAATCCAAAAATACAAATGTCTTTCAGCAGAGTTTGCTCATTAACTGAAGATTTCAGCAAATACAGCTTCTTGAGGAAAACCAAAACATAATTCAAAGATCAGTTCTTTTCTTTTAAACTTTATTTTACAACTCGGACAATGTTTTCAAAAGAAATAGCAGCAAATACGTATATCCATATTCCAAAGCAAGTACAATCACTAAATGGGTAAGATACCGTGTCGCGAGTCATATGTTACTGCCATATTTATGTGTAATGTCACATCTTCCCTTCTGGATTGTCAGCCCCCAGAGAGTAAGACCTGGTCATGCTGACGTCTGTACTCTCAAGTAGTTACAATTCCCTGATTCATTCTTTCCATTCATGTGGCTGCAGCAACTAAAATGAAAGCAACGGAAACCATCATTGTGATAAAACAACAGGAAAGAGTTGGTATCAGTGTGGTAGCCACTCACCTAAAAACACTCTAAGTAATAATTATGTTCTATAGAAATAAAATTAATAGACTATTGCCGCGCATACTCCTGTACCTACAGCAGGGGTGGAGTGATCAAGGACCACAGTAAAACTAACAATGCTACCTGGGACCAGGTAGCCACTGCTCACAGGGAGGGCTTTCTCAAATGCCTGAAGGGGGCCAGAGAAGGTATGGCAAACAAGCAGAACAGGCCCTGACCTCAGGGCACGTGTGTACTCAGTTTCTGTGTAGCAAAGATTTCAGCAAACTCAACTAAAAAATCTTGGCTTTCTGCTACTAAGTGCTAGCCAATTTTTCCATGCAGGAAGGTAGAGTCCCAAGTTACTAGAGCTTCCTATGTTCAAAAATGGAATGACAAATAGAAATTTTTACACATTATATCCACAATTTTAAATGTCACAGGTTTTTAAAACAGTTGTGTAGGACAAATAAAACACATGTTTCAGCATCTGTGCTCTCCAAAAGATGGTGTCATCTTGGTTCCTGGCCAAGGAAGCTAAAAGGAAACAAGAGATAGTTCTTCCTCTCCCTTCTCCCTCCCTGTGTTCCACCAGCGGTGCCTCTTGAAGTGTGGCTAAGGAATACTGGCATTCTCCTCAGCCTACTTATTTTTGGCCTCAGAAGAGACAAGAAGCGCAGACAGGTAACCTCCACGATCCTGCCTGCTGCACTCATGCCCTTGAATAGCCTCCTGCCTCCCCTGGGTGCCAGGGGGGTGGGGAGCCTGGGACTTGCTTCTTACCAACAGAACACGCAAAAACGACATGATGTCACTCCCGTGCTTACTGTGTGTCATGTACAAGGCTGCCTTGCTGCCAGACTCTCCGGTGCCTGTCTCTCCCACGTTGGCTTGGAAGCAGCAAGCTGCCCTCACTCCTCGAGCCATACGGAAACAGATTCCAACCGCAATCTGACGGAGTTTGGAAGTGGATCCTTTCCAAGTCCTGCGGCTCATGTGCCCATGGCCCTGACTGAAACCTGGATGCAGCCTGGTGAGATTCTGAAGCAGAAAACAAATCCAAAGCCGCGTCTGAGCTTCTGACCCACATGAACTGAGATAATAAACGTGTTATTTTGGACCACCAAGTTTGGCATAATTTGTGGTGTAGTAACAGGAAAGGAATACAAGAGTTTGGCCTCAAATGTTAAACAACTACCTCACTAAGCACATTGTTTCATTTGGCTGGCATTTACTTCTCATATGAACACTTCCTCAGTGAAGGAAGGGAAGCATTCAGTTACATTCAGGACGAAGCTCCTTATCTCACAGCAGACCAGTACTCTGAGCTCTACCCTACAGTTCCGCGCATGGCAGGAGACAGGTCCAGAGTCTAACTGTATAAGAACAAAAGGAGAAAATGGCATTTTTCTTTTGCTACTTTGCCTAATAATATGTGCAACAGGGGTGGAGATAGGATGGGTCAGGAAAATAGGGACTGAGGAGGAGCAGTTTTTACCATCCATCAGCCTTCCAAGTACATCATAAATATTTCTTATTACCATAATTAACAGTGATGGATGAGCTAACTGATACTACTTGTAATAAGCTAATAACAACTGAATGATGTGATAAGGGTAGCAACATGGAAACTCCTACAGAATTCTCCTAATACCACTCTCCCTGGGGCATCTGAAAATCTAGAGAATTTAATAGTACCCATATTGGCGAGGAAACTGATCAGTCATCCCTGTCATTCCCTGCTCACATTTTATTTCTTAACACAACAAAATCATTTTTAGATTCTGGCAAAAACTACGCATTTCCTCGACTTCTCAGTCCTAGCTTTGGCTAACCTGTATGACTAAAGATGTAACGATGTAGCCCTTACTCTGAGAAGCCTTCCGTGATACCTCAGTCCCTCCTCATTACTTCCCGAATACCCTGTGCGCCCTCTACCATTTCACTTCCTCCCTTGTACTTGAATTGCCTCTTCAGGCGACTGTGCTATGCACTGGAGTGATTCCTATTTGAGATCAGGGATCTGGACTCCCACTTTTGTGTTTTTAGCATACGGGAGAATGCCTTGTCAATAGTAGGTGCTCAGGAAATACTCCGTGAAGGGAAAATAAATGAATGGTGCTACTACCCAAAGCTGTACAAGCACCAAGAGGAGCACTTTAATTCTAACAGGGCAACAGTAAGCTTGGATAATGCAGGCAAAAATATGCTGTGAGCTTTGCAACATGAGATCTGTTAGCGGTGAGCCTGAGGCAGGGGTCTTCAAAGGCAAAAGATTTATTTAAAACAATAGGCAACTAAGAATGTTACAGCCCAACACATGTTTAAAATGGGAGAAACGTCATAGGTACCCACTACATCAGATGTTGTTGTTTTTTTTCATGATCTTGCTTCAAGCAGTATATGCATATTATTAACTTGTTTCAAACATAAAGAACCAGGATTTTCTAAAAGTACTTCTTCAGGGGGTGCTACTCAGCTAGTTGTCTCAGGTACCAGGAAATGAGAGAGCTTCCTCTGGCCAGAAGGGCCCTGCAACTCAGCCGGGAAGATGAAGGGCCCTCCTCACGCCTCCCTTGGAAATCAAGTCCATAAAACACAACAGCCTAAATTTTCAGCTGAATAACTTTGATCTTTACAGAGGCCAGTTCTTCACATTCATGGCAATGGTTTCACAGGATAAACCTGAAATCGTTCCTCCTGCAGAAACTTCAAGGTTATCTTACTATTATCCAACCACTCCTGGACGACACCTTCCTCAGAGACTTTATCTGTTCCTTCTGAAGTGTGATGAACACTCAGGTCCATGGACTAAGAAACGGAATCCTTTCCCCCTTTGTACATCCATCCCCTCCGTCAGTTCCTAAACATTCAATATTGGTTCTCCCTACCTTTTTTTTTTTCTCCTCCAGATGCCTTAGGGCTCAGTCAGGAAAGGACTACTTGCTTGAATGATTATTATGAACCATCCAAAGTATACTGTGAGTTAGCTACTTGACAAAAAATGGCAGGTCTTAAGATGGAAACCTGTCACAGGGAGTTCTTTCCCTCCCCCCACAGTGCACAGGACATGCACATTAATGGCACACATTCCCTCCACATCCTTGTGCTGGTGAGCGTAAGTCTGCATCACTCTTCCTGCCGTTAATTTAAAAAGTAAATTATTAAGCATCAGTATGCTTGGCATAATAGTTTTGATCACACAAAAAAGAAACCAGTCTTTCGTTTTACAAACTTGACATTTTGCAAACATAAGAGCTGTAATAAAAAGTTTACAAATTCTTCATAATAATAAAAAAGCCAACTCTTTAGAAATGAGATGGGCAAAGAAAACAAAGAGGTGCTTCACGGAAAAAAAAAAAATATTCAAGCAGCTAAAACACAAATGAAGAGGAAAACAAAAATTCAAATTAAAAGAAAGCATTATATTCATTGCTAAATTGCAAAGATTTACAAAATTATAATGAGAAATGTTTAAGGACATGGACATGCATACAGGGAGTGGTGGGCCTGACAGCTTTCCTGGAGAAAAAACTGGAAGTATGCATCAAAAGCCTTAAATTTTATACATCTACCCTAAATAACTATTCTACCTCTTGGAACTCTAGGAAAACAGTCAGATGCCCAGAGAGTTATGTACCAGACTTTCTCTATCACGATAATGGATTTGGATAATGTGTTCCATAATTAAGAATTGTTAATGTTAAATACAGTAAATTAATAAAGTTTTTTAAATGACCTATGACATGCTCAAGACATATTAAGTGGAAAAGAAGCAGGTGCCATTGTTTAAAATACAATTACCATTTTATTTTTTAAATGTATAAATTCATAGCAAAAAAAAAAAAAGGATGCACATTAAAAAGGTATTAGTAGCTATCTGTGAAAACAGACCTACCACTGACTTACTTTTTTACTTTCAACTTTTCCTACCTATGTAAGTAAGACCCATCAGAGCCATAAAAATGATAAAAGTCCAAGTCATAGGATTAGAAGGCATAAAGTTTCTATACCCTGCTCAGTACAGACCCAGTTTTAATAGTATCTCCTTAGGTTCTGATATAGGATGATTCTCCATGAAGCCCCAGGACAACCCAATCTCAATAACATTTCATGCTATTGAGAATAAATTAAGATGTTTTCACTCAGGATGTGAAGAAACAAAGAATAGTTATCAAAACAATAATTCACTATCAGTTACTTTTACCAAATTTAATTCTAACAGGTCCGTGTTAAAGAGCAAAGGTTCAAGTCATTTAGCATTAGTTAGTGGATTCACTCATTGAGAATATGAAAAACAATTCTAAATTAAAGCCAAAAAATTTAATCTGGTTTTTAAATATCAGCAGATATGGGTTCCCTCAAACTAACCAGGTCCAACTGTTTGCACCTCATTCTGTTCAACTCTACTAAATACATATCATTATTATAAGAGAGTCACCAGTGTACTTTATTCTTGTTATTCTTTGATATTTTGTTAATGATCATAAATTGGGTTCAATTTTGATGGTGGCACTGGTAAGGTAAGGACAGGCCCCAGTATCCCTTTCACTCCTAGAAGCCCAGGATTGGTTATCATTATGAATATCCACTCACAGTATGTTTTAAATTACTAATCTATAGACATGGACTTTAAGGAATCTTGAAGCATAGATCTTTTCAATCTACAATGAATTAGATAATATTTGTTAATAACTCAGCCAAACAAAATAATGGTAAATTAGTCATGTTGTGTATCAGATTGAACTCATACATATACACAGAGCAAATGATTTTTTGTTCTCAGGGGATTATATCTCGATTCACTTGTCATGTAACACTGGAACAAAATGGTTACACTAATTATCCCAAATCAAGTTTCACTTCTCAATTTACAAGCTTTCCGTTTTATTCTATAAACTCTTAGCTGTCATGGAGTCAGAAAATTATGACTGTCGTCAATAGGAAGATTGTTTTAGTGGTGCAGATGGCCATCCTTTTATAGGCCAACTTAATGACTTGTTCTTATCTAATCTGTCATCTGTTATTTAGTTGTCATTATGAACTTTCTGGGTTTCATATCAATCAATTTTCCATGTTTACTAAACAGATGGCTTTATTTAAAAAAAAAGAAAAGAAAATGACATTAAATGATAAAAAAAAACCTACAAAGGCTACATACAGTTTTTAGTGAGCCTAAATGCAATAAAAAACTGCCATTTAAAAAAGTAAATTTGAAGCCAAAGTGAAACAGATTTTAAAACTCAATGGACATACAAAGAAACAATCAGTAGCAGCTGTCTACAAGTAGAATGAATTACTTGAAAATAGGGATAGATATTTTTCCCTAATTTTTATCACACACATACACAAATTCCATTCTGACAGAGATGACAAATGTCAAGTGATGTAAATCATCAGTTCAGAAGCTCTTTATGTTGTGATTCAGAGGTGTACCTCACTTGTCTGTTGTTTGTAATCTTTGTAGAGGATAGGTAATTACATAAATACTTTCATTTAGTGAAAATTGCTCCTTATCATTGTCATCCATAAGATGCCTTTGTTTAATCACTAGATAATCATCAAACCGACACCCAAATTCAAGGAGCTGAATGGTAAACTTAAATGACTTACATCAGTGAGATTGCAGCTCAGAAAATAAGTGGCATGGTGCCATGGAAGAGCCCTGTAGTTCATGCTTTAGTAGAGAAAGAACTGAACAATTATAAGACACTAAAATAAATTAGAGTGAAATAATCTTACATTTGTGACAGTGTATTTAAGATGGTATGTATTCAGGGCGGATATTCATCAACCAACTTGAATACTGCTTTAGCAGTAAAGTGGAGGAAGATAATACAAACACAACAGGCCAGGTCTACATTGCCTGGTGCTCATTTACTACTCTGCCAGTTCCGTGCATTTACGGCACAGCAATCAAGAGCAGGTCCTCACTAGTTTTAGGTCCTTGGGGAAACCAGTCATCTCCCTTGTGTCTGAATGTCCCATGTCTGCAAAATGGAATGTAATAATTAACTCATAGAATTGATGAAAGATTTAAACTAAATAATGTGTGCTGTAAATGCTATGTGGTAAGTATTTTTCATTTGTTTGATTGTAACAAGTTGCAGAAGACCAAGGCACAACAGCCACTATATTTAAGGGGTTTGCAGTCTGCCTGTCCAAGCTAGAGGACATAAAACAAAAGTTCTCTAAGTTTAAGATAGGATGTAGGATGCTACCAGCGCTTACCCAGCATATACTCAGTAAATGCAGGCCAAATAAGGATTATGCCACAGTACCAAGAACACTCCCTCACCAAAGAGCCATGGTTGAAAATTACACAATAGAAACTTTACCACATCACAGAACTGAGTAGACTGGCTTGATTTCATGATACCTGGATGACAAAGCTAAAAAATGTACATTACCCAAAATCATTATTGCTTTAAACTATAAAATATCTTTTCCTATGGTTGACAATTATCCCTGCCCTCTCATTTTCAAGTCCTATGTAACTCCCACCCTCTGAGTGTGGGCTGGACTCAGTGACTCACTTCTAACGAATAAAAGGCAGCAAGAATGAGGACATGCTACTTCCAAAATTAGGTCACAAGAAAGTCTACAGCTTCTCTCTCTCTCTCACTCAGAAGCAAGCTGCCATGTTTAGCACTGTATAGAGGTCCATATAACAAGGAACTGATGTAGCCAGCCAACAGCCAGCAAAGACCTAAGGACCTAAGGTGAAGTCTTAACAGACGCCCCTACCAGAAGCCAATCATATCCTTAATTGGATATTGATTAGGATATAATAGCTATAAAAAACATTTGGGGGCCAACTGGGAGATCTGAATATTAATGGTTAGATAAATATAAAATTAACAAAATACCAAGATAGGGACCATTGACTAAAAAAAGGTAGGTTCAAAATAGTATGTTCATTATGATCTCATTTTGCTAAAAAAAAAAAAAAGTACATATTCACTTGTGTGTGGGTGTGTGCACATAAACAAGATATAGCAATTGCAGCAATAACCCAGCAATTCCATTTCTAAATGTGTATATGTGTATATATATATATATATATATATATATATATATACACAAACACACCCAAGGTATTTATATAAATACATATCCAAGTTATATATGTATATACATATAATGTACACCCGAGACATATATATCCAAGAAAAATGTCTACCACAAAGCACATTTGCAAGAGTGTCCACAGCAATTTTATTCATTGCAGACCAAATTGGAATCATCCTAAATATTCATCAACAGGAAAATGACTAAACAAACGATGGCATATTCTAACAATGAAAGACTACACAGCAATTAAAAAGAGCTAACTGGTGCCAAATGCAACACGGATGAATCTCAGAAACACAATGCTGTGGGACAGAAGCCAGGACAAGAGCACATGCTGTGCCATCCTCCTTAAATGCACTTCAACAATAGACACATCTAATCTCTGGTGACAAGAATCTGAAGAGCTGTTACCATGAGCAACAGAATATAAACTGTGAAGGAGCGTGAGGAAAACCTCCAGGGTGAGGGTAATACAGACCTTGAATTAGATGTGGTTACACAGATACAGATGTATGGCTGTATAGGGAAAAAAATCAGAGTTGTACAGTCACTGTGTGTGCATTTTACACCACTGAGTTATATCTCAATTATTTTCCCATGGTGATGAGAAATACAGGATGTCACAGAGATCTTCTAAGGCAAGTAGCAGAGAGAGGGGCTCCAGGGCCATCAGGCAAACACCCACACATACAAGGCTCTTTCCCTCTGAAGCAATGGCGGATCCCTGCTTTGGACAAATATTATGTTCAGGTTTTAAACCTTTTCACTATTAGCATCAATTCTATTTGGATTTTGGGCCCATTAGGGTTTGTTTTAGATTTTGCAACTAAATATTCATGGCCACTCCTTAACATATTAAATAAATCAATATACCAAATACTAGAAGAATCTAAGGGCTGAGCAGGGGTTGGGCAAGAAGCAATCATGGAGGGGCTTTTTGAGAAGGTACGAATTTGCTGGGCCCACAAGAGACACAGGCAATTTCTCAAGGTTGAAGAAAAAAGGGAATGAATGCTAAAAAAGGGACAATGTGATAGAAATCCCTGGGGCCATGGTGAGCAGAGTTCAGATCTGAACCTGAATGGGGAAGTGATCAATTTGGTCTAGAAGGCTCTTACGGTAGAATAATAAAACCCAGGTCTTTGCAGCCTGGGAGCACTGAGTTTAAGTTGTCTCTTTGTACCTTTGGCAGGACACATGATCTCATTTTGAGCACCCAGAAATGAGGGCAACAATATTTATCAGATGAAGTAGGCAAAGAAGAAATAACAGTAACACTGAATCTGAAAACTCATTCTCTCCTCTTCCACTTGTCAGAACAGAGGTCTGTTGTTTGCCTCAAAATCAACATGGCCAAAAACAAATTCAAAATTTTTTCTTATAAGCTTCCCGTCTCAACCTGCCCAGTCTTATCAATCAGGCCACCTTGTGTCCATTGACCCAAGCTTAGAATGTCTGACTGATAGCTCACCTTCAAAATAAATGCCCAGGCAAATTATATCTCCCCAAACGATTCATTCCCATCTCTTTATCTGTATTTTGTCAGCCACAACCCAAATCTAAGTCTTAACTACTGCAGATGCCTTCCATCTGGTCTTTGTGATTATGAGTTTTCCTCCCATCAGTTCATCCTTATACCCCTCCCTGGGTTATCTTTTTAGAATAATGACAAAGTGACCCTATAGTGGGTTCTTGTTTCCTACTATTCAGTTATTCACTCATTTGTTCTTTCAATGAACAGTACTGGATACCCATCAAAAACCAAGTACTATGCTATGCAATGGAGATGCAAAAATGAATAAATTATGCTCTTGAGAGTCCAGTGGGAAGCAGTAAACAAACAGTTAATAACCCAATGCTATGAACAAGAAACAGATGTGTGGAAACTAACTTTGTAGGATGAATAGAACAAAATCTTAGAGGGATGATACTGTATCTGAGCAGGATCTCAAGGGAGAAGTGTTTGTCCAGCAAAAAAGTGAAGAAAGCCACACTTTTCCTCTTCAGTGGTACAAAACTCAAGAAGCAAACCCTGTGTTTTGCACACAGGAGACCGCCATGCGTGGAGGTGAGATGTAGTCACCGCTGCAGTCAGTGTGTGCCTGAGTAATCGGGATACACAGAGATTCCCCGTTTGGCCAAGCAGGTAAAACAAAGAAGAGATTCTTCCCAGAAGACGCAATGGCAATGGCCAGGAATTCCTTTGGGCAACTACTGGGTCAGACATCAAAGCTAGAAAGAAGAGATTTGAGGATCAAATAGAAAAGAGACAATGAAAGCAACACAATATTATAGACCGTGGCTTTCACTGGCCAGTAAAAAAATGAGAGTGGGCATGGGGAGGGGGATGGTGGTTTTTGCCTCAAGGACAGTGAACAAAGAACTTATTACATCTGAAATAAATATTCTTATCACAACATCTCCTGACCCTCATAAACACTAAGGGGCAGCAGCAGGATACATCCTTTTGAGGGCAGTGAGCTTTCATGTCACCCCATACCTAATTTTACCTGGGTCCATTCATGGGAAAGTCAAATGCTGAGGCCTAGTTCATTCCAGAACTTTTTAATGGCTTCCCTCCATCCTAAATGCAAGCTACACAGGTCAGCCCAAGATGTGCAGTGTCTCCACCACCTTGGGTACAAGTGTCCTGACACAGGCATCCTAAATCCCTGGTTGAAGTTGAGATTTAACACTTAGAAGATCAACACATGTCAAATATGAAAGCTTTTCTGTTTGGAATTTTTGGGTGGGGGTGGGCAACCAAATACTTAATTTTGATCTCATTTTCAGATCGAATTGATCTTCTCTGACCAGATTTTTTGTTTCTAGTACTAATGATACTACCAGATGTGTGCTGTGAGCTCATCACAGACAGGAACAGGGTCTTCATTATCTCTGTTATCCCACTACCTGCACAGTGTCTGGCATTTAAGCATTAAACTGATTAATCATGGGAGAGAACAGTAAATGACATACATATTCTACATGAATATACTGCCATCCCCTAGGTGAATGAGATTGAACACCTTCCCTATTCAATGGTACATCTTGTTTTCTTAAGTCTTCTGAGACTCGGTTTCTTTATCAATAAAACGTGGATCACACTGCCCTACGTGTAACGTGGGATAAGCAGGCTAAGGCACACACAAGCCTAATGAGCCTTTAATAAATGCTGTACAATTCTAAGCAGAAGCAAAATGCAACCCACCCAATCCCAACCCAAAACAACACTCTTTGTTGAGAAATCACAAGTTAAACAACCGTGATGATAACTACAGGTAACAGAGCCTCCAGGGGCACCCCAGCCTCTCAGGAATCTCCTCAACTTACTCCTGTTGGGTACCCCAGGGAATGAAAAGAAAAGTAGTTACCATTTTGTCCAAATGTAGTTGATGGTTAAAAATCAAAGTAAGTAGCATGTACAAGTCTTCAGGGAAGGCAGTATGAAGGACACAAGTGGGAACTCCAAATTCTACTTGCCCAGGACAAAAGACCCACTTTTCTGGGAGACAGTGCAGGAAGGAGATGGGAGGGAGGGAAGAGAGCAGGTTAAGATGCTAACTGCTCTAGTTCCTTCCTAGGCGGTCTTGCTCAACTACAGCTGACTGTCCTCTCAAGGCAGGCTCTCGCCCATGCGCCTCTCCTTGGTGAGTTCAAGCTCCCTACCCTGTTGCTTTAGGTCAAGGGTGGGTGACAGCTGTACTGTTACTAATCCCAGTTTATACAACATTCATTCTTTAGTTCCACTACACCAGGCCAACAATTTGGTGGACAATCTCACTGTAAACAGTCTTCAACTTACTTCCGATTTGAATGTGCCATCTGTTTCCTGTTGAGACCCTGACTGATGTAGCCTTTCAAATAGTGTTTTTGGTCTAAGAGCACCAGAATACCTCCAGGCATTCCATGCTGTTCTACAACTCTGTGCCTCTTCCCTCCATGCTGCTTCTAAGTGGAAGACCTTCCCACTCTCTCTGCTGGGGACTCCAGTCATCCATTATGACTTTTCAAGGCAGTTCTTTTAATCAAACCTCTTGATGCCACCACAGGTAGAATTAGGGGCTCCTTCTGTCATATTCTACAGGCATCTACAACTTTGACCATACGTTATATTATATCCATGTACGGAGTGGCCAAGTTGCAACATCTAATGCCGTACCAGGTGCCCAGTAGATAAAAACAAATGGGCACCGAATGCTTGAATGAACATACTGCTGTGTTACATACAGTCTTTATTCTCTTCTATCCATCAAATCAACTGGTATTGGCATTCCATTTGGCACCATGGAAGACCACACATCATTTCTAACCAAAGCATGAAGAACTGAGAGCTCTGAAGCTGGGATCTTTCTGGGAAGTCAAAATCCAACATACAGTCGAGATTTCTTTATCATAAAACACATGGTAGGGGGAGGCAGAAAAGAAGATATATTTTGAATCTAAGCCTGTGGTTAACATGTTTACTTTAATAACTAGATTTATTGAAAAAAATTCATGTGAAGTCTTTGAAAAATGAAGGTTATGTTTTCATTAATTCAGTATATGCTTACCGAGTTTGATATTCTAACACATTTCACTTTAAAAAGCATAGATTCTAGAATCATGCATATTTAATACATTAAAATAATAACTTACTTGAACTCACCTAAGAGAGGAACTTTCTTTTCTGTCAAGTAATAATATAGTTTTTCTCCCACGCATAATTCATTTCTCATCTAGTTATTTCCAAAGGAGGCTTCATTACTGTGATAGACCCCCTCTATTCTTAGTGGTTTGGAGGTCATTTCTTGCAGAACAAAATATCTAACACTTAATATAAAAACTTACAAAGATTTAACACAATCCTGTGCTCTTAAGATTTATTCTTATAGTTGCTCAGAAAAGCAACAACTAGTCAATGTTTAAATGCTTTGACTCTTTGGATGTGTATAAACTTTAGCTCTCAATCACTCCGTGGAACTTTACTCCTCCTCTCATGAAAATGCATAACAATGAAACACCCCTGATTAACAGCTTAGTCCATGCAGCATGCAACATTCATAGATGCTAATGCCTCTTTGAAGGGTACTTAGTATTTACAAATCATTTTACTTTCATTTAATGGCCAAAACATTGGTGTTTTAAATAAAACATACACACTAATATGGCAACTATTTACTTGCCAGTGAATGGCTATTGCTTGCCATTATTTATGTCCATTTCAGAAAATGAGTCCTTAAGAAGCCCTGTAAATCACTTTCTTGTATAGAGGTGAATTTTTGTAAGAGGAAAGGGCTACTCTCAGTTAACATACCACACACTACGCACTTTGTATATGATGTGTCATCCTGCAACAACCCTAGGAGACAAAGTCATTAATACTTAATAACTGCTAATATGCAGTTAATTAATGACAGTTGATACGCAGCTGAGTCTCTGGTGCCCAGTCTCAGGTGTTTCCCATTATGTCATGTTGTGTACCCATGTTGGCCAAGGCTACATATATGCCAAGTGAAAATATTCACATCATACATTCATCCCCTTTTCTATTTGCCCTCTGAGAAAAGTGAGGGAGAAGAAAAGGAGGCATTTTCCTGTTAGTCCATCATCACGGATCCTCATCACTAGAGAACTCCTCTGTAAAGTAAACTCAGCCTTCCCCCCTGCCCCCTGCAGTGTTCCACGCTGGTAGATCCTGGATGGGCCCTTTCAATTCTATTCTCAGAGGATCAGTGTTCTCAGTGTTGTATCATCAATTCTTTTCAATTAAGTCAGGTCCTATCCCTGCCTGGACACTCAGCTCCCAGATAAATGGCTTCAATTATCTAGGGTCTGTTTCTCAATCAGTAGCCAATTCCCTGGATAAAATAGCTATAGTTCCTCAGTGTCCCTCCAGAGTATTTTTTGCAAAGAATTCAAAGAATATCCCACTTCAGTGAATTATCTAGAGAATAAATAAATCGTTTTTATTGGAGGGAAATTTTGCTAATTCTGCTCCATTATAAAGACACTAGAAATTCTAAGCAAGCCCTTATCCTCAAAAACCATGAAATCTAGGAAAAAATCCAAACCAAACCATAGAACAATGAACTCGCCTAGACTATATTCTTAGCCAAAATGCATTTTATGAATTTGAAAAACCTGATGCATTCATGAGCAGGCTTACCTCGACGTACTGTGTAAAATCACAAATTAGCAATATGAGTTATTTCACTGCATTGTTTTGAAAAGTCCAATCTTTAAAATAATTGAAGTAAAAGTTACATACAGTGAAACAGATTTTATAATGATTGAGTTTTGACAAATGTGTATTTGTCAAAATATACCAGTCAAGTCCCATCATTTCCAAAGGAACTGCTGATCTGATTTCTATCATTTTGGGTAAGTTTTGCCTGTTCTTAAAAATGGCATAAATGTAATCACACAATATGTACTCATTTGTTTCCGGCTTCTTTCAACTGTTTAAGATTTATCCATGCTTCTGTGTGTTTCAGTAGTTGTACTTTGTATAGCTGAATAATATTCAGCCAACTGAATGCCCAACAATTTATTTATTCTCTTGAAGGACTTTTGAGTTATTTCCATTTTAGGGTCTTTATGAATAAATTTCCTATGAACATTTATGTACAAATTTTTTTGTGGGTATGTTTTCATTTTTGGGGGGGTAAATATGTTGAGAGTAACATTGCTGGGTAAATGAGGTATATGTTTAACTGTATGAGAAATTAAACAACTATTTTCCAAAGTGGTGGTTTCATTTTATATTACCACCAGCAATGTATAAGAGTTTCTGTTAGGTCATATTCTTACTCACCACAGATTTTTTAATTATGATTTTTCAAGTAAGTATAAAGAGGTCTCTTATTCTGTTAAATTTTTTCTTTCTTTTTAATATTCATAACTAATGAAATTAAGCAACTTTTAATGGGATTATTGGTCATATATAAGTATATATATTTATATTTATACATTTGGGTAATGTCTGTTGAAAAATATTTTGCCCTTTACATAAATTGGGCCGTTTGTTTCTTTGTTACTGAAGTGTTTGAGTTTGTTTTCTTAAAAAAATATATTCTGTATATATGTCCTGTGTTAGATATATGTATAATTATTGCCTTCCAGACAGTAGCTAAGCTTTTCATTTTCTTAAGTGAGTCTTTTGACAAGCAGCAGCTTTTAATTTTAATGAAATCTAATTTATCAACTTTTTTCTTTTACAGTTGGTGGTTTTGTTTGCTAAGAAATCTGTGGCTATCCCAAGGTCTCTGAGATATATTTCTACATTTTGTTATGGAAGCTTATAGTTTTAGCTTTTACATTCAAGTTGATGACCAACCTCAAAATACTTCATCATTTTTTTCTGTAGTGCTTTCTCTTGGGTGATTTTTATTTTGTAGCTTTTAGTGCACTAACTTTTTAACATGCATAATCTAATTGGCTTTTGATCCCATGTAGCACATTTCTCATTTCAGCCATTGTACTGTTCAATTCTAGAACTTCCATTTGGTTTTTTTTTAGTTACTGTTTCTTGGCCAAAATTCCCCATCTGTTCAGGTAAATGCCCAACTTTTCCTTTAAATCCTTGAACATCA
The DNA here is from genome assembly GCF_040802235.1 of Manis javanica. Lineage (NCBI taxonomy): Eukaryota > Metazoa > Chordata > Mammalia > Pholidota > Manidae > Manis > Manis javanica. The sequence continues at coordinate 9,004,340 of NC_133158.1, forward strand.
TTATTATAGCTATGCTAACTCCAAAATCTTCTCATGTCGGCATCTGTTTTCAGTGACTGCTTATCTTCTTAATTGGAATCACATCTGCCTGTATCTCCTCATGTATCATAACTACATAATGCTATACTGCAAGGGATCTAGATTACCTTTTATTCCTACATAGATATTAAGGATTATTCTGGCAGTTATTAAATTGTTGGCAGATCTTTTTGATCCTGCCAGGCTTGTTTTTATACTCTGGTAGTGTGGACCTATTTGATTTTATTCTTAGTTCCAAGTACATGGCCCTCATTCTAGATTGTGTTTCTCATTGGGTGTGGCTTTTCTATATCCTCAATGGATTTCCTAGACTGTCCAACAAAATCTTCCCATTCTGGTAAGGCCAGAATTCTAACATCTCTCAATTTATAACTTCTTGTATCTCTGTTATGCATTCAGCCCTGCAGAAGTCACCTTCTGCTGGGTCCTATAAAGTCCCACTCTGTGCATGCACAGCATGGTCCTTGGCTAATGATGCACAAGAAAATCCCATGCACCCCACTTCTGTACTCTTCAAAGCTTCCTTCTCACCCGTGTCATGACTGCCAAATTTAAGAAACTTCAGCAGCTCTGCACTTCAAACTCAAATGACCACCTCAGTTAAGCAAGACCACCGCCCTCTGCTGTGGCTTCTCTTCCCTATATGAATATCAGAAAATCTCATGTGTTTCCCTTTTTTTCAAGGGTCATGACTATACTGTCCTTCAATGTCTCAAATCACTTGTCATATATACTTTGTCCAGTTTTATAGTTCCTTACTGTGGTATGGTAAGTTATTCCATTATTCTGTCATGGTCGAGAGGAAAGTTGATATTCCCTCTTAACATTACATTGGCAGGCAGTAGACCACCTACACATGCTTATTTCAACTGATGACCTTAGACAGAACACTGCTCAAGTGAAATTCGAATCAAGGTAATCAATACAAAGACAGGCTCAAGCATACTGTATAGAACATCTTTAAGCCATAGAAAAAAGCCAGGATTAACCAGGTTGGCAATAATTTCTAAACTACATAAAAAAGGTGTTTGTAATAAATCTATATTATTCTAATAAGGAAAAGTGTTTTTATAGCAGTAAGTGATTCACTGACTATGTCAGAGAGCTTCGGAACCTTCGTTCTTTATACATAATGCCATTTTTTTCATCATATATAAGAGGAAGAGCGACTAGAAAAACTTGGGTCATAAGCATTAAGTTTATGGATATATGCTTGAATTAACAACATATTTGGCCACAATTCAAAATGACTTCATGTTTTCTGAGGAACAATTCAGTTAGAACTTGAGGTCAAGCAAAGAGATCAGGTGACATAAAAGCTGACATAAAAATAGATTTCCTCTCCGTACTCTCTCAGGTACTCATTAATATTGGTTGGAATGCTCTCTTCTTCCAACTCCTGACCTTGTGCCCCAATGAAATTATCTCCACCCAGGTCTCTCACTGGTATCAGTTCCCTGAAGATGCCCAAATCAACATCCTAAGGCCAAACCTCCCCCTAAGTTTAAATACCCACCTGGACATCTACCTTGAACTCAACACCTCCAAAACAGAATTCCTTCTCTTCCCACAAAAATTGTACCTTCTCCTGCATCTCCATCCTGGCTGCACCGTGTTCCTAAATCGCCTGGAAGAGGACTCTTACCTCTCCTCTCAGTAACTCTCTCATCTATCCATTCATCTCTATGCCTCAATAGTTTCCAACTCTAATTATATCTCCTTTGTCCCCTTGTTTCCATCCACGCTCTACTGCATACTTTTGTTCCATCATTCACTCAATTCCATGGCCTTCAAACTGGTCTCTTCCCTCCAGTCTATCCACAGCTTGACTCTTGAGTCACCAATGTGACCACCTCTCTACCTATTTTAAAATCCACCAAATACTCCCAAATCGCTCCAGAATAAAGTTCACACGGCTTTTGCTGCTTCCCACCTCTCCTGCCTTTAGTCCCGTATCTCCTCCTTGGTAATTTACACTCCAACCACACCAAAATGGTTGAAAATGCTTTGAATGAATGATAGAGTTTCAGGACGTCAACTCTTTGCACCAGCCAGGCGATCTGCCTGAGATCAAATTCCTCCCCATTCCTGGGACTCAGACATGTCCTTCTCTGAGCTCCTGAGGTAGAGCAGACTATTTCATTCTGAACCATTTCTTTCACTAGATTACATTTGAAACGTTCTGCTGGCCCCCTACTAGATTATAAATGCCTTATGGAAGGGAAGTGTAACAAATGCATCTTTACTCAACCACCATCTACCACGACGCTTCACCCACAGGGCACATCCCATAATTGTCGAGTGACAGACAGATGAGTTACTAAAAAACATCCACTTCTACTATAGCAGAGGGAACACTGCAACTGCGATAAACCAAATTTTGAAGTGTGGGGTGTTGCCTGGCGGCTGTGGCTGAAGCTCTTGAGATCAACATCAGTATGAGAACTGGCTCTTTATAATACAGAAGAAGCATCTTATTGCTGTCATGCCAGCCACTGCCTGTATTTTCTTTCTTTCTTTAAGATATATGACAGGAGTAGTTTTCGAATATATGTAAGATAGAGATATATACGCACTATACATATATGCACTGTGTGTGTGTGTGTGTAGTCATACATATTTTAGAAACAATTCAGAAGCAAGAGGTGTTAGGTTTTTTTTCCTACCTTGCAATGACCCTTTGGTAATTTTTATTTTTGCAATAATGAAGAAGAGGAAATCAAATAGATGCTATTCTATGTAACCAGAAGTACAGAGACTATGTCCTCATCAGTGGCAGGTTTTAACTAAGATGATGTAACAATCGCCACATAACGAATGCTACAAGGCCCTTCCTTTTATTCAATATTACTGGAATGAAAAGCAATAATAATTTCTAATATTAAAGTTGTCATTCCTCTCTACAATGTAATTTAGAAAATATAATAAAATTGCAAAACTATTTCTGGAAGACATACAAAAATATACATCCAGATAAATGAACGTTCACACATTATTTCATGGCCATTTGCAAAGGCAGACAGAGGAAGCAGGTCAGAGGAGTGATGAAGGAGTGAGAACACCGACTGGTAACTTATTCTTGCTTTAGCAGATTTTTTTCTTTTAACTCAATTTTTTTGCCTAACAGGTAACTTAAAAGTACATTTCTGTACCTATCCCATTAAATTTCTAATTTATTTTCACAATGGGAACCTCATGATTATGCAAAAATTGGCAAGGCCCTGCTAGTGACAATCTCTGTATTTCTGCACCACGAGGCCTTGCAGTTTACAGAAGAGTTGCCAAGAGGTGGCATCTTCATTATGTAAATTGCTGTCTGGTGGAAGTATCTAGAATGGCTTAAATGATTCGTCTAGTTTATCTGAATGGTATCTCAACAGAAGTATTAGTAGAGATGTCAGTGCTTAGGACCTGGAAATGGTGTTTTCCAGCCCAGCTACACTGGGAAATGCTAAATAGTCTACCTTCTTCTCTGAGAAGTCAGAAAATGAAGAGACCTGTTAACCTTTATTTAAACCAACTTTACCCAAACTTACCTAAGCAAAGACCACCGCTCCTTCATTACCAGCTTTTTCTTCCCCTCAGAAATACCTATTAACACTCCGTAGAACATTTGTGGGAGACTAATCTATGATTGTCGCACATCCCTAACTTAGCTGCTTAGAATATTCTGTTAAAGGATAGGTGTAATGTCACGATTCCTTTTGCTTATCCCCAGTCCCATTTTACTTCTCTCTCTTCTTCCGTCTCCTTTCCCTCCTCCACCTCCACCAAATGCCAACACTTGGATTCTAAATTATTGGTCCTAGACCAAGAGAGTCCCAAGTACCAATTCAGGTCCATCTATTTCAATGAACAAATAACCCAAACTTGTGACAATCTGACAGCAAAATTATGTGAAATTAGTGACATCTACTTCAATTTACATTAACCTCTTTTTAGTAAGCTGTCTCTTTTATCTTCAGATCTCAATATGCTTTAGGATGTCTTTTATTTCTTTCTTAATCTTAGCTCCTACTTTCCCCCAGACTTAAAAAAATACTTATGTTTGGTGGCTGATATGATCAGTGCAGCTCCTATGAAATAAAAGTTAGTTTCTTCCTTTCTTCCTCTCTCTTTCTTTCTTTCTTTATTTCTTTTTTTCTTTGATATTGAATTCAGTACATTTAGAATGGAACTAAAGTGACCTAGGCTGGTTACAAAGATTTAAATCAATAGTGAGGAATGTAATTTGCTGGTATGGGTTTCATGATCAAATAGAGAAGGACCTGTTTCTGTTCTACAATCTATCAAATGGAAATTTCAAAGTATCTACAAAATTGTATTAAGTTTATGTATTCAACAAATATCAATAAATGCCTTTTATGAGCTAAGCACAGCTTTGGGTACTGGGGTACTGATATCACCTGGTCAGACTTTGCCACTGCCTTCAAGAGCTCCTAGTCTAGCAGGGAAACTAGGTATGAATTTTATAAATAAGTTTGTAGTGTTCTGATTACAACTGTGGTCATGGCAAGGAGGCAAATGAATGAGCTGATCTAGCTTAGTCTGTGGGTGGGGAGATGGGTGAGGAGGGGATCAGAGAAGAATGGCCTGAGAAAGTGGCATTTAAGCTAAGGCTGAAAGAATAAGGAAAATTCAGTGAACTTCTAGACAGACAGAACCACATCAGATGGTTAGAACCTTGCCATCTTTGAGAATAGAGAGGGCCAGTGTGGTTGTCATACCGAGAGCAAGACAAAACGGTGTGGGATTAGTCAGAAAATAAGTAGGGTGACCATCATAGGAGCTCTGAGGCCAGTTTAGTATTTATGCTAAAAGCAATGGGAAGCCATCAAATGTTTTAAAAGCAGGAGTGGATATGATCAGATTAGATATGAAAAGTAACAGAGGGAAACCTCTTTGACAATGTGTCAGGAGGTCAGCAAGGGGGGCGCTCAAGCCCCAATTCTTTTGCAATTGTGGGCCCCACTGGAAGAAGGGGATACCTTGCAAGTCATATGGTTAAGCTACTTTAAGACCCAATAGGAAGAGGGAAGGTTTCTATCTCCCTGGCAACAGCCCAGCCAATGAGAGACCATCAGGACTCACCCAATGACAAGTCATAATATAGGGACACTCAATGCACTGTGGGACACTCAATGCACTGTGTCGGATTTTTGCTTCGAACAGCCCTCCCAACTCAGCCCTTTTCCTCTAGAAAAGAGCGGTCCAGGTGTCCTTTGTTCTCCGGACTTGCAAATGGCTTTGTTGCAGCTTATTTGTCCTGTATTGTGATTCTGTTATTCCGAATAAACCCATTTTTGCTGGCAAAATAACTGATAGTTTTGTTTTTAAGATTAACAATGTTCTAACAGATCCCCTGACTCCATAAAGAGAACCAGCATTTCTTGATGACAGTGGGGAGGGCAGGGATTATATTCATATTACCCTCTAGTTACTGGGGAAAAAAAACACTAAAGAAGTAATCTAAGGAAAGTGGACTGCACCTTCAAAGAACTCGTCCAGCTTCTAACCTCTAATCAAATCACCATTCCTAAATCTCTGTTGCAAGCTGCTGGTACAAACAGCTCTGGCAGCCATTTGAGAACAGATTAAAGGCAGTAGGAATGGAAACACAAAGCCTGGCTAGCAGGTTACTGTCTAGGCAAGTGAGCATGATGATTCAATAATAACAAAAGGACAATAAATTCAATAACAATAAAAGGAGAAAAAGAAAAGGATATGAGCCACAAAGAAGGTAAAATCTATTGTACTTGGTAAATCTCCTTGTTGGGAGTATTACATATAACTTTTGAAAAATTAATCGCTTGTGATTCCTCTGGAAATATATGTAATATGGGAATATTATCATAAATACCATTATTTTTTCATATATAAAACATAAATAAAACTTGACCTGATCAAATGCTTAAAACAGACTAATTAAGCCAATCAATATTTCAATCTCAAATACTTTAGAAACTTAACAAAGACAACTCACAGTTTGATTAAAAACTAGTATGACCTAATAATTTAAAAAGACCAATTAAGAATGTGTACCAGGCAACATGCTCTAGATTTATTTTTTGCAATTGAAAATAGTAAGTTCCTATTTCTTCAACAATATTTGCTCACTTAGGCTTCTACTGATTCAAAATTAATTTCCTCCCCTAATTCATTAAGATTTTACTCAATTTTGCTCTACCTACTTAGAATGCACTAAAAGCAGTACATTTAATGATAGCACATTTTTTACAAAAAAAAATGCCTCTGTGAGTTATTATAATAGAGTTTAGAGACTGAAAGGTATGGCCAGTGAGGTCTTGCATCCCAGCTTCTTACCTCCAATGTGCTACAGAAATGAAACACAAACAAATCCCACTGCCTCGACTGCACACAACACAGCCTCTTCGGTAAAGCAATAACATTTATATAAAAATAATTCCTGTGTGGAGCTGATGAATATGCATATCGAAGTAACAATTTGATTTTAAAATCTGTGGAGGCCCAAGTCAAGACCAAATGGTATAATCAATTTTCCCATAAGCATTTAAGATGTTTCCTTAATGTTAGGCTGTGACAATGGTTATGTGCCAATGTCTATCTGAAGAAGTCTAATAAGGAGGAGAGACTGCCACTCCCTGAATCAGCTCTTGCAGATCAGATCTCTTCATTGTACAAAGAGACAATAGGATATCAGAAAAAAAATGACAAAAATGAGAAACAGGACAAATGAATGCACCTGATGAAGAGCCAAGTTAGAGCAGGTTTGTCAGATGTTTGGGATTCTGGGAGAGGAAAGGAGAGGGTCTTTAAGAGTAGCAGGGTGTGTAGTAGTGAGAGAAGGGAGAGAAAAATGGTACAAGATTTCATTTTATGCGATGCAAGAATTCTTCCTTTGCTCTTTTTATGCAACACAACAACAGCAAAACCCTAGTAAAGATTTTTAAATGATTTTGTAATTATTTTGGATGCCAGATTCATTATTATTTGAACACCGTCCTTTAGCAGAAGCTCAATAGGACCCGGTTTTATGCGGTACACTAATTTTGAGAGTATCAGTACTATTACACCATCTTAAAATAGGCATGCGTGGAACGCAGTGACACCAGTCTGTGAACACGGCAGCTCGGGTTTAATTCAGGTCACTTCCATATGCTAGAGCTTTCCTCTGCTAAGACTGTTCTCCCTTTTATCTCAAATTTTCACTGGATCATTGCCTGCTCAGGTATCATATTCAAGCTTAAACATTTGTTCTACAGAGAGATTCTCTCAGAATTTATAGCTGCAATGCTGTCTAAGAGAAGTCTCTGCAATGGTGGAAGTGTTCTAGATCTGTGTTGTCCAATGTGGTAGCCACATGTGCCCACTAAGCACTTGAAATATGGTAGTATGACTGAGGGAGTGTATTTTTTATGTTATTAACTTTAATTAAACTTAAATTTAAATTAAAAATAAAGTATAAATAAAACAGGTGGCTGGTGGTTGCTATATAAAATTGTAGCAAGACAAAGCCTCTGTTCTTTTATTTCCTTAGTATTCTGTGTGTCTCCTTTATAGCACTTGGCTTATTTACATTTACAAAGTGTTATAATTATTTGTTTAATGACCATCTCCCCCTGATCAAGATTGTTGTTACCCCACAACTGACACACGGTGCCCACTCAAAGAGCTACTGAATGAAGGACTTACCATTTAAATAAAACCTTTCATTGTTTCAATCACATAATATCAGATGTTAATCTGTGTGTAACGTGAATACCAAAGATTGATGAAAGGAAATTGAAACACTAGCTGTTTACAAGGTGCGCACTTTCTGTTAAAGTCCAGAAAATGCTACCAACAATTATCAAAATCTGTGGGAAAATGTGTTTACCAGATGTTTCCTAAACACACATACACACACACACGGTATATATGCGCGCACGCACACTCACACACACACACACACAGCTGTCTTCAGAAAAGAGCCCTTCTGTTTTGCTTTAAAATATACTTTGGTTGTGAAAATAATGACACTCCTCTGCAAAATAAAAAAGCCAGTGCAAAACACACTCACAATTTAGCTCAGGCGGGTATGATAAAGTTGACACAAAGAAACTGCCCCTCCCTAATTTAAATGAACATTGCATCTTTAGATCATGGTAGCTTATTTTCTTAAATCTTTTTAAATATGTTCACTCCTCCAGATGCAAATGCTCAATAGTTATTCTTTGTCATCTTTGAAAATGAAAGAAAAATATAATAGTTTAATACATACACAATATAGACATTTTAATATTCCCAGTGGGAATGGAGACAGATAGCTGGACAGCATATGGGAAGATATGAATTCCAGAGAAGAGCGGTGGTTGTAATTCACTGGAAAATACACTTAGTTTGATCATTCTTCGGCTGGTTTGTTCATGCATCCATTTATGCGTCTCTCCACACACATGTGCATCCTTTACACTTAGAGTATCTTTCATCACGGAATGTACAGTCTGCGTTCAAAGTTGAAAACATACTCTGGCAACTGAAATCCGAGGCCTTAGGAGAGCAGCGCCCAGGAAGATCACACAGCTCTGCACGGAGGCACCGTGAGGGTGGGGACAGTTGAAACGCACGCAACAGAACCACAGCACATTGTGATTTTTAAATAGACACTGGCAAGAACGCTTCCCTCTAATCCCAAAATTCAACTGACTGAGACTCCATCTACAAAACCATGGGGTGGGGATGGGGGAACACATAGAAACTGACCAATGCATGTGTTACATAAATTCATGGATTCATGGTGAAAACAATTTGTGAATGGTTTAAAGATACAAGAGGACAGCTCACTGCATCAACATTTTAAAACAAATAAAGTGATGTGAAGACCCTTATTATAAAAACCCCCCGTCTTGACCTGAATAAGCATATTATGAAGGTCATTATGAAAAGCATACAATTTTAACTTGTGTCTAAATTTTCCTCTGTGTGCCTATCTTTTCAGGAGGCCTACCAGGAGAGGCTTACAAGCCAAGCCCATCGGAGCCCACTAGCACAGGCATGTCTCTCCTCAGGATAGGTCTGGAGACATTTAAATTCACCACTCTGAGTTGAAATAGTAGAAATTTCTGCCAAGTCCTATGATTATCGAGCAATAATTTAAGCAAGGGAAGTGTTTGTCAGTAGTACAGAACAACCTCCACAGACTTAATACCTCAAGCTAACATGGTAACATTATTTTACTATAAGGTAATTATAAGATGGGGGTGATACTTTGCTTTTTTGTCTTTTTCTAAAAGATGAAAAGTGCCTTTGGATATTGTTAGCAATGCCTGACCTTCAGACACTGGCTATGCAAGAAATGCAGAGATCATGGTGATTATTATATGAATCTGAACCTTAAGGCCCCAGACCACAAAGTTCATTTCATTGTCACACAGCAGCTTGGAAGTAGATTCAACATGGATTCATAAAAATAAAGCATTAGCAGGAAGGAGACCACAATAATCTATTGAAAGCACTACAAATCAAGTAAGTGGTACATATCCCCAGTACCTGGGGACCGCTCATATGCCCTGGCTAAAATAGGTCTTGCAGAATTTGACTTTTGTCTTGGTTGTACAATGGTAAATAAGCCATTTAATCCCACAACAGGGAAAATGACAGCATATTGCTGCTATGGGGTGAACTGTTAAAGGTTAATTGAGTTTTAGATACTTATCCCTAATTGTTCAAGATTTTATTCTAATATCAATTTCTGCATTAATGCATAGGCATCCTGGGTCCAGAAGGAACAGATTTCATTTGAAATTTAAATACATCCTACCACCAGAAAAGAGAAGCTTTTTTCCCCCAGACAATCCTCATATTCAGAATCTAGCTTCCTAGATGAAATAGGTCAAGTTAATCAAACCTCCCCCAAAATATTGCTTGAAGTGAGTCAATGACTGAGTTAATCCAAACATACAGATACTCAATGAAGATGATGGGACATTAATTAAATATGAAAATACATGGCATGCAATCTTTCATAGGGAGCTATATCTTAATAATATTAACACTTCAGCTTAGTAAGTTAAAGATACTTTTCTCATAACTAGAAAACAGAGTAACAGTTGGTTCAACAAGAGTAGTTTGCACTGCCATATATTCCAGTATTCAGGGCAGGTCATCAGTAAAAAAAAAAAAAAAAAAAATATATATATATATATATATATCATGAGTATTTTTAAGTCATTACAGCACAATTTTGTAAAATTGGACAATATCTTAAAAGATATGCCTATTTATTGTCACAACAAACCATCTGGTAAGTTTTAGAGAGCGATTTCTGAAAGGTAAGGATGTGCCCAGCTTGCAGAATACCTGGCACTGAAGCAAATGAAATTAAGGGGGATTGAATCACATTGCAACAGAATTCCAGGCTGGGAGAGGGTAGGGGAAACAATACCTATGTAAATATTCCCTTACCAGTAGCATTTCTAGCCCTTTGTATATTTGTATTTATGATATTGTATTTTATTTAGTATATAACCTTTAAAATATACAACAGTAGCAGTATCAATAACAATAGCTACACTTTATGAAGCAATTCATGTGGTCTATACACTATGCTCCTGTATACATTTATTATCTTAGGCCTCAGAGCACTCCTAAGGCTTCTGTGTTCTCATTATTTTTGTTTCACAGTGAGAACACTGAGACTCAGAGTAACTTCCCAAGGTTGCACAACCTTGTTGGAAAAAGAGGAAGAAGAAAAAAAAAAATTAAGTCAAATTTTAAAAGGCTTACGAGGAGCATTACGTGAACATCTACGTGTTTCATACATGTCTAAGTTTGTCTTATGCACAAGTACTTTCCATATTTTCTGACAGGTATTAGAAATAAAAACCAAGTATCAGTTATTAGCACCACCAGTTTCTTTGAGCCTCTGTGCTGATAATAAGGCAGAGGTGGAGGGATGTTCCTTAGGTGATTTCATTCATCATATGATGTCCACCAGAGAACAGGGGCTGGCAATGTCTTGGTCCAAGCATGACTGGAAGCTTCATAAACTCAAAAGCATTTATAAACTCCAGTTACTTCCCCATTCCACCATGCCAAGGAGGGTGGCAACTACATGACAAAACAGCCACACAGAACGGTTCCTGGGGCTTATTGTCCTAACCCAAGCAAGGACCCTGCATCCTCTGAAACTCCGTGACATAACCGAACAGTTGGTGGATGGCAACTTAGGGCTTCAACTCATACATAAATGATTCTACATAATCCAAATATTCTACTCCTGTGCTTAGCCAACCTGACTCTTACCCAACCTAGCAGAAGTGTGCTAAATTGCTTAGTGGAGAATATAAGGGGAAAAACTACTAGTACAGACAAAACAACAAAAAACCCATAGAGATATTCTGTTGCATGGATATAATTTCAAAGAACAAGAAAGAGAGCCAATTTAATACTATTTGTCTACACTCACTCAACTTTCTATAGAAGAGACACCTCTTTTTAATTAGGCTTCTGTAAGTGAGACTTCTGCAAACCTTGATTTAGTAAGATTGCTGGCATATACACCATTATTCTTTTTCTCCAAGTGGACAGACTAAAGCTTTTAGGCTGTGATAACTGCTCTGCAGTTGTGGACACTGTTGAGAAGGCCCAGGGTGACCGTAATGTCAGGTCCAAAAACGTGTCTCAGAAAATGTTTCTCAAGGTCATAGAGCTGTGCTATCCAGTATCATACCTAGTAGACTACAAGCAGCTCTTTACCTTTAAATGTAATTAAGTAATTAAATTTGATTAAATTTAAAAATCCATTCTTTGGTCACACTAGCAATATGTCAAGTTTTCAGTAGCCACATGTGGCTTCATAGCTGCAACATTGGACATCACAAATACAGGTCTATAGGACAGTTCTGGCCTACAGTAACAACTCCTAATTCGTTACCTTGGCCAGGGTTTAAAGACCAGTCAATGGGCTGGGGCCACATGCCAACACTGGACAATTTAGACTGGCTCTCTGAGGTAGCCTAGAATAGTGATGTCTCTCTGGGATGTAGGCACTAGTAGCCACATATGCCAAATAAGGCTCCTAAGACAGTCTATCAGCATTAATATAAAACTGCCAAATGTCTAAAACACAAGTACCACATCTCCAAAATCAGCCATGTCCTTCCATGTGCCATTTCAAAACAGACATGAAAGAAGTGCTCCCCCCACCCTAGGTACTCAGAGTTAAATGAAATCTTAAATCCCATCCCTAATCACAGCCTGGATCTGGCCCAAACAGACCATTCTTAGTAATTCAGTCAGAAAACTTCCTACACATCAGTAATGCCCACAACACTGATAGAATTTTTAAAATGCTTATTTACCTACATGAAAATCTTATCTTCCGAATAGCATTCTTCTTCTTTAAACAATTGTGCCACTGTTAACAGCTCCCATCTACCGTCCATATTCTTCCCGGATGGAGCTCAATAATCTCATCATTTTTCCCCTCACTTAGAAATCATCTGGGAGACTCTGACTCCAGCAGGCCTTTCGTAAACTAACCAGAACTGTAGAAAATATATCAAACGCAGCATCTGGTCTAGTCTACATTTCTAACTGACAAGTGCATCAGACACAACATGCTTTTGGAATCAGGCAGAGAATGAGAAATCAAGCCTCCAGCTATCATTAGCAATCATCTTCCCCCGGCTGCCTCCACTCCCAGATACACCACCTTTCACCCTCCACAGACCTCTTGCTGATGTCATAATTAGCTTGTCAAACCAAACTCCGCAGCGCACAAGCATCTATAGTGACACTGCTCCTTTTGCATTTTCATTCACTAGGAAGAAATGAACTCTACTTAGCAGGTAGACCATCCATTATCTGCTGCAATTCTAACCCATTTGAGTTGCATTACTAAAATGAATTGGCCCTGAAAACAGAGTAATAGGAATGCATATTGATAGAAAAGTAGACAGGGACTAGGAGTCTCGTATGTTTGCTCTGCAGTGCAGTCCTAGGGCTTCCACGGGGTCACAGGGATGCACTTTATTTCACCTCTGGCCACTGGGCCAGAGCTCATCCGATAATGGTCTGGATGGTTGGCTACATCCATGTTTTGTGATTGGCAGTAAAACATAAATCACTGGAAATCTGACTGAGACATTCCTACCCCCAAATGTCTAGAGCAGTGGTTCACAACCAAGGGGCAATTTTGCCCCCACCCCAGCTCCTCAGGGGTATTTGACAATGTCTACTGACACTTCAGACTTTTATAACTTGGGATGAGAGTGCTACCTGCATCTAACGGGTAGAGACCAGGAACCCTGCTAAACCCCTACAATGTGCAGGATGGCCCCTCACAGCACATCCTGCCCCAAATGTCGATAATGCAGAGTTTGGAAATCATTCCCTGAAGTTACGTAGGATCACTATCACTTACTTGATTATTCAGGGATTTACAATTTGCATGGACATGAGCTGTTTGCAAAGATAAAAAAAGACTCTTCTGTCCCTTCACACATTTCAAGGCTCTGTTACCATTTAAAAGGTGAGAGGTACAAATATCAGTAAAAACAGTGTTTTCAACATAGGTTATTTTGTAATTTGTTCAACCCTTTTTCATCTAGTCTCCCTAATCAGTAGGGTAATTTTACTTTTAATCTACCATCAGCATCTACATATTGTTGGATCAAGTTCTCACTGTCAAAAAGACATCAATTCCAAAAAAGCAGAATATGACCACCTTTACAGGACTATTTTCTGGAATAGCCTTATGTCAAAATTGCCTTACAACTTTAGAGACAGCTTTTAAAATATTTCTACAGGTACTATTACTTGTTTGGTAACTTTCAGGGTTATTACAGAGAGAGTTCACCGCAGAAGCGATGGCATGAAGTAGAATCGAGTGGTGCTAAGGTGCTCCTTCCCCATCTCTAAGGGCATCGAGTTACAGTTGAGGGTTTGGTACATCTGCCCAAGCGAGAGAATGGCAATGCATTGTTCTTGCACACACACTACCGTAGAGGAAAAGCAAGCACACAGGAATTAACCCCCATACTTCATTAGTCCCGTTCTTGCTTCATTACCACGTAACGCTCAGTTGGGTATAGCATGTGTACAAAGGATGGGAATCAATACTCATCAGCATTTTCCACCATTGAAGGCATATTTTAAAACCTCACAAAATACAGTACCCACCTGTTACTTTCTTTTCTTCAAGTCTTTATTAACATTACCAGTAAAAGAAAGGGTGAAGGACCGCTGCTTTCGTTGCAGAATAAAAAGCCTGGCTTTGAAGGTAGGTGCCACAGAATGAAGAATAGTAGAATGTATGTATGATCTACTATACTACTAAGAAAATAAGTGACAACATGTGAGGATGTAAGTGTTGTCACTTCTAACATGCTGCCCTGTTTCTGAATTTTCAAAATGAATTATTTCATAAAATGTTAGTCTCCACTGAATAAATAGGGGCGATCCGAAAGTCCACCTGATTCAGGAGTTGTGCTGTGTAGGATATGATACATTTCTATTCTGAAAGTATGAATTGAATGTTTCAGAAGGAATTTTGAGCTTCCAATTTGGGAAAGTAAAAAGGACCCATCACGCTTGGATTCTGATGTTGTAGCAGGTTTTAACAAAACACGCAAGGGTGAAGCAGGCTTTTACTCCCATAGAAGTTGCCAAGGGCTGGCTCCATTTTGAATTACTCTGTAACACAGAATAGAAAAAAATCTAAAAAGGAAAAGCAAAACTACCACCACCACCACCACCACCACCAACACCTCTTTGACCCACAGTAACCCCTCAGCACACTGAACAGATACACAATTGTTTAAAAAAATGGAATAAACTGTTATTCATTCCCACAAAGTACACACAAAGTTTTAAGACAAACACTCTATGAGAGATGAACAAAGCCAGAAGGTATTTTGTACACTAGCCCAAAAAAAAAAATCCCAGAAATCATTTAAATTAAAGACTTGTTGGAAGTCTAATTATGCTCAAAGCTTTTCCCTCCTTTGAAATGCTCATCTTGGTCTAATTGCTCAGTAATGGACAAAGACTTCTAAGCACAAACCTATTATTAAGGAAAATTAAAATAAACCGAGAAGTTGCTATCATACAGATTCTCAGATCAATTAAGAAGAAAAAGAAATGCATGCCAAATAACATTTGGTGTATATACCCATCACCCCAGTGTGCTACAGTGGGCCCTACTTCATTTTGCAACTTAAGATGCTCAAAAGGAAGAAGTATATACTCTGTGAATTAAAAATTATAAGACAGCAGTTAAGTTTTCTGACCAGCTGTCCACCAGGGGTATCCACTGTGGATGAAGCTCTCAAGTCCTCAGTAATTCTTGAGCCCTAGCTGTCTCAGGCTAACTATGTGGCAGGTGAGGCTCTGAGTGCCATTCACACATTAGCACATCCATATGCTACCCATGAGGGAACCGAGTCATGGAGCAAGTAACCTGGCCAGAGGCGCCGAGCAAGTGTGTGGCGGAGACGAGATTCAAGCCCAGGCAGGGTGAGTGCAGAGACCGTGTTTACTGCTCTCTTCTCCCTCCAGATTAATTCCTTCCTCGCCGCCTTCTGGCTCCCGCATCCTCCCAATCTCCGCTTTCTACCCACTAGCCAGGACCAGAAGCCAGAGATACATAACCTCCCTGTGTGGGCTGCACATTTGTGAGGAATCACATTTCTGGAAGAATTTTGAGGGCTTCAAGGACTGAGGACGCCAGGAAACAATTCAACAATAATGAGGAGGCATTACTGACAAGGTAGCCCTCCTGAAGTGCAACCTCACCTTACAGCTGTCCTTAAAAGCACGCACAGTGTTGTCCTACCATCATCCATTTGTCCTCTTTCCTGGGCTCTGTCACAGTTTCCACAGAAACCAGTGACTTCCCCACTAGCTCTCTCATACACCCAGGAACAAGGTTTATGCACGTTCTGGTAAACAGGGACCTACCTTCCAGCATAACCTCACATTCCACTTCCTACCTCTTCTCTGAGCAATTTCTTCTTCTCTACACGCTGCTATACTCATGTACCCATGACTGAAAACCACTCGCCTAAAAGCCAGTACTCTACTCACAAAAGAATAGCAGCCAACAAGCCAGTCAGTCCACGCCCTCATTAATGAAGGGCTTACTATGTGTGCCAGGCAAGAAATGACACATGCTGAGTGCTTTCCGTGCACCAACAGCCCTTTAAAGCAGAAACACCTCCATGACATGCATGAGCACACTGAGGGTCCATGGAAGACAAGCAACGTGTCCAAGATCTTATGACTAGTTAAGAGTTGAAGGCAGAATGCTAAGCACGTCTGTTCTAGGAAGTCCATACTTACTATTTTTCTTCCCCCTCCTTTGCCTAAGGATATCTTACTTATTATATTCTCCAACTTCTCTCCACCAGTCTGCACTCTGATGGGGGGCAGGGACTATGCTTTGGGCACCCTCATTTCTATTATACATCCTAAGAAATGGGTGCTCAGAACTTCCTGAATTAGTCAAAATATGAGAGAATAGCACCTAGCACCAAATAGGCACCTAAGTGGTTTGGAAGACTTGGGTACACAGAGGAACACTATTACATTTGTTAGCAGGACTGGCTTTAACATACTTCAGAAGCATTTAGATCCAAGAGCCATGAATTCCCAGTTCTCCCTCATGTTTCTGTCTCTTCCCTCTCCCTTCTCCCTCCCTGTTTCTCCTTTCTAACCATTTCTGTCTCTGTCCACGGCTCACACCTGACCACAGTCACCACGAGTCACTGCGGCTAGTGCATCCGTCAACACATCAGACACGTGGTCAGCAACCTCATGGGAAATACTCCTCAGCACATTGGAGAGACATCCTAAATCTGTGCACTCATGGTACTGATATGACAAAGAACTCGCCTCACCTGTAACTTGGGTACCTCTCTGCACAAGGCACGTGTCCTACATAAGTAGCACCGAACCTGACATCCAGGCCTGAGAAGACAAGTGATATGCTTCAACCCCTCCCATAAATATTGCTATGGGCTCAATGTGCCCCCACTAAATTCATACACTGTATACTCATGTACATCGTACACTCATGATAGTGTTAGAAAGCAGAGACTTGGGAAGTGATTAGCACTTTTATAAAAGCAATTCCACAGAGCTCGCTGCTCCCCCCACCCAGCTAAGATACAAAAGTCTGCACCCCAAAAGAGGGCCATCACCCAACCATGTTGCCCCTTTATGACTGCAAGCCTCCAGAACTGTGAGAAACCAGTTTCATTTACAAGCTACCTTTTCTTCTGTGAAATTTTGTTATAGCAGCCCAACAGACTAAGACATATATGCACTCATTTATAATTACTTACATTTGCCGTATTACCAGCTTCTCCATATACTGATATAACCCTCCCTACATGCCAGCTCTCATGCTAAAAGTTCCTCAAGCCTCCTCTCAACGAATCTGTGCACCACTCCATGATACAGGGATTTCTGTCATCTGCACTGGGCAGGTGAGGAGGCTGAGACACAGAAGGGCTCAGTAGCTTGCCTAAATCCACAAACTAAGCAAATGGAAAATAATCCTAGAATGCATATTCTCTGAACACAAAGCCTACCTCCCACCCTCACCCTACACCACTCAAGTAGCTTCCACGAAGCCTGGTAGTTTTTGGGTGGCAGGAAGTTCCTGAGATTTACTCCAATTTCTACTGCACCAGAATGGTACCCTCCTTGCAAAGGTGCTCAGTTAATTCATTTGCATTCACTAATTGGTTTCCTAGGTGTGTGGTTGGCAGCGTGTGATCCCTAGACTAGCAGCCTCAGGATCACTGGGGAGTGTGTTAGAAATGCACACCCTCAGCCCCCATCCCCGACCTCCTGCATCACAAACTCTGGACCTGGGGCCCAACTGCCTGGGATTTTATAAACCTCGAAGGCTCTGAATCATGTAAAGTTGGAGAATTACCACTGTACCTGATATTTACTGCAAGTTTTAGGTAATAGTCCCTTTGAAGACACGCTGTCAGAAATGAAGATAGAAAATGCATGGCAAGGCATCTTTCTTCACCCAAGGGCACACTCTGTCTACAATTTCTCACACTGTCATCTGTCCTCACAGAGGCTTTCTGTTCATAATTTCCAAATTACAACTACCCAACAGTTTCTAAAATGACTGTATGGCTTGGCATATTTTAAGGTGCTAGGAGAGTAAGTGTCTTTATTCTGGATTGAACTTGTCCATTGCAAACAAGAGAGGCAGGGCCACAGGTGACCTATCTCTCCACCTCTGAGAGCAAATTAATTACCCCTCAACAGAAGTGTATTTATATGCCAAGTGTGGCCTATAATGAGGTCTTTACCATGCAACCATATTTCAAACGCTTGTTTAGTTAAGTAACCATATTTAATTACCGTCATTTCTTTCTTTCATTGTTTATTCCCTAGCATACAATACACCTCTCAGAAGAAACACTTCTTGTTTGATTGTCAACTCCTTCCCTTTTGCCAGGATCCTGTGTACACCACCACCACCACCCCCACCTCCGCTGCTCCCTTAATGGAAGTCATGTGGGTTCTCGGGGGTCCGGAGCCGAGTGGAATGGCTGACCAGACTGAAAGGTCGGCACAGCCTGCCCTCACCCCCAAGAACACTTTCCACACGGTCCCACAGTATAACTGTCCGCTGCAATTAGGGTGTTGCCAGGCTGTTGATAAGGTGACAACTGCTCTAAGCATTGTCACTTTGAAGAATACCCAAGAAGGAAAACGAAAATCAATGTAATCACCAGTTATCAGCTTCAAATTTCATTTACTTACTTGCTTAAAACTGACAAATGAAACAATTTCGGTTTACCTGAGTAATAATATGTGGATATTCATTTTTTTTTAAACAGCTCAATTTCAAATCTGAGTTTCTAGTCTTAGAGAGAGGAAAAGTGCTTGGTCCACTTTTCTCTACTGAGAGAATGCTCACCCTTCACAAAACACTCGTGGCTGAGAGGTCGCCTGGGAATTCATTATAGTAAGTACTGAAATGTGTGTTTTAAGCCAAATGCTTTTTAACTCTTGACTGCTGCCTTATCTGGATGGTCACCTTATAAAAATTCTAACCACTCTTTGAGACAAAAGGTGGTACCCAAATGAGGTATCATTTATGATCAATTCAGTACAATGCATACTTTCATTACTTGATGTTTAAGATGATTCCACTACTCTCAAATTTTCTGCACTAGCTATTATGAAAAAAGGATAGTTTTACAAAAGAAACAATTGAGGGTTAGTTTTTTTCCATGCAACTGTGGAAACTCTGGCCACAAAAGATAATTCCTTCTAGGAGAAAGTATGAGCAACTTTCAGTTGATGAACGGGGACAATACTCTCCTTAGGAGAAGTCAAAAGTTTGTGGCTGCCCCTGGAAAAATTTTGTTTGCCTCTGGTAGTTTTTTTTTTTTTTATAATTCAGTTGTCAACTTAGAAAATAGAGCAGACAGTACTTAAATATTTAGATTTATTATCACCACTTGAGAAATGGAGCTTCCTGTTAACAGGAGGCTCTTAATTCCACATGGCCGTGAGTGGCTGACTTCACTGCACTAGCTTCGTGCCCTGGCTCCTGTGGACCCCTGAGTCAGCACCTCTGCCTTGCGTTCTCTGGTAGATAGAGGAAAGCTCTCTTGTGACCAGCCTGCAGTCATATATGAAGATACGTGAAGGAGGTGGGACAGAGGCTGCTCTCTGGAGAACGGACAGGAGAGAAAGCATAGGAGGAGGTCTCTTAGGGTACAGTTTTGGTGAGGGCAAAGCTTCAGGAGTGAAGGTGGGGAGGGATGTGTAAGACAAGGTAACCTGTGAGTGGACTGGTCCAACCTGCTCAGAGGAGAAGGGATGGGAACTGGGTGAGAAAGGCTTGAGAAGCTGAAGGGAGAGTGAGGGAAGAGAGCCTTGAATGCCAGCTCAAGGAGACTCTGGGACATCATCCAAGCTACAGTGCTTAGCCTCCTTTTGAGAAACACATCAACCCACTCTACATGCAATTCCAGTGTATTTACATACCCACTTAAGCCTGGGCACCATTCCCTACCTCCCAACACCCAATCCTTTCCACCAAGTAACCACGTTTATTAATATTATAGCAACCTGGCAGTGATGGCGCCCGACTCAGGACGAGTGGCAGTGGAAGCAGGAACACATTTTGGCAACGAAGGGGAACGACTAGGGAAGCAGGGGACATTTGTTCAGCACACAGACACTTGAGCCACACAGGCTGAGTTCAAATTCTGATGCTGCCAGTGTAAATATCGTGGTCTTCTGCAGGGCACTCGGTATCTCTGAGCCTCAGTTTTTTCATCTCTGATGGAGGAAATCCTACTTATGTCAGAAGGCTATTATGAGGAGTAAGTGAGGTGATACATGGTGCATATGGTTATAATAGGCCCTGGCACAAAGGAAGAGATCAATGAATGTCAGCTGTGGTATCACCAGCACAGCCATGGTCACTTCACCTCTTCAGTTTGTGAAGCAGTATTGAATCCTGCAGGCTGCCTGAGATTTGATCTGGGGCTCTAGACCTAGAAATGGAACCAAGCAGATGACAAGAAAGGTTGTGAGATAAGGAAATGTAGGACTGGGTTATCTGAGAAATGTGGGAAAGAGCTATTGAGAAGTATTCAAACATCACTGCGTGAACCTGAAGTGCAGTGATAGTAAAAGACAACAGAGATGGAGAAGGTCAAAAAAGGAATCTGATCCATGAAGAAGTCACATTTAAGATGCCAGCAAAACAATGGAGTGAAACTATTCAGAAAACAGTTGAAAAGGCACAAGTAGAATCCAAAAGAAAGAGGTCTGAGCCAAGATGGAGATCTGACAGCTGGTTAATATTTAGGGAAATTACTTTCTACAAGGTAAAGGAATTAGGAGCATAGATAAACCACGTCAGCACGATCATTACTAGATAACATCCACTATGTGCCAGGACCTGTCCTGAGCTGTTCACATGGTCTATCTCTTTAAGTTTTCAGTATAACTACCTCTTTATTTTATAGATGAAGACATTGAGGATTAGAGAAGCTAAAATCCTTGTTTGAAAGGCACCCAGCCTTTAGGCAGTATGGATTAAAAGCAGATTAAAAGCAGTCACTACTCTTAACCACTTACTACACTCTTTCCAATAAAAGGAAAGAGAAATCTATGTTTGTTTGTTTGTTTATAACCAAAGAGAAAGAGGAAGATATAAGATGTCAAGAGGCGAAAGCTAATGAGCATGCCTCTGAAGAAAAAGGCGGTAATGGGTTTATGAGCAGAGCAGAGAAGCCACCACAGGCTAAACTGTGCCGTGAACACAGAGGGGAAAAAAGGGTGGTGGCAGGGGAGGTAGATTAATGGCAAAAAAATAACCTTGGTAAGTTAACTACTACTAAGAAAACAACACATCCCAAGATAAGTGCCAATTTCCGCTGGAATGTAGGACAGGCAGCAGGATTTCATTTGTTCTGTCTCACCAAAGAAATGGGAACCAGAATTCCGATTTCACATTCATTTACAATAGAGTTTGGGAATGAACTGGTGTCCTTTTCTCCACCCTGGGCAGAGTTATTATATTTGTTTGGAAGGTTGTCAGTACTTAGGTTTCATTATTATAAAGACACTGACTCCAGAGATACGCGTCATGCTCTAGGACATAACATCGCCCCCACACCAACTACCGCAACCACGCCACGGCTGCGGCCACAGAGAGCAGCTGCCAGCAGCCGACGCATGGCTGGGCACCGCGCCACCCAGCGCCAATACCCCATGGTACTTAACGTTCAGAATGCACCCATGGGACCAATTATCAGACTTGCCATTTTAGCCAGATTTACAGGTGATAATCTAATGTTGAGTGAGTCCTTGGCCAAGCCAAGTTCAGTCTTTAAAATGAGTCTGCTGGTCTATCTCTGTTACCCTTTCTGACCTTCGTCTTGATATCTGGGTAAATGCCCTGGAACTTGAAACATCTGTTTGTTCCATCAGAAAATGAAGAAGTTATTCATAGCCACTGCAGCATGACGCTAAGTCCATGGTCACTGTGCACATGCTCTCTGTGTCTGTCACGTAGGGATCTAGGGAACGCAGCTACCTGATGGAGGGGAAGGAGTAAGCCCCGTTGCTTCCTGGCAAAGTTTGTGAGGGTGTGACAAGAAAAAAAAAAAAAAGAACAAGGACAATGAGGTTTCTTCGTATGCTTTGGAAGAAAACAGTGCTGGAAAAAAAAATCGCTGTTGTGCAGGGTGAAATGATTGTGACTGCCAAGGACATTTTTGATTAGGAAATCAACAAAAGATTAAATTAGGTGCTAAGCTAAAGAAGGCAGACACAAGGTTACATATTGTATGATCCCATTCATATGTATCCACAATAGATAAACTGACAGAGAACACAGATTAGCACTTACCAGGGCTTGGGAGGGAGGGAGAGTGGGGAGAAACTGCCTGATGAGGAAGGGGTCTGGGCTGGAGTGACGGGATGATTTGGAACTAGATGGGCGGTGACAGCAAGACACTGAATGTGCTGAATGCAACTGCACTGTTCACTTCAGTGTGATTACCTTTATGTGAATTTTATCTCAATAAATTCTTTTTTAAATGAAAAAAAGAAAAAAGGTTTAATTCTAGGGTATAAACTGAGAAAGGGATCTTCTCTTTTTCTCCGGAACATTTTACTGTCCCGATGTCATTATGAAAGATGGAAACATTATCTTTGCCGTGTTTGGGTTTAATTTAATTTGGGACAAAGGAGACAGGCTTTTTCTCTTCTTTCTTTCTTTCTTTTTCTCTTCCTTCTCCCAAAAAGTCACTTCTAAACATGTACCAGGGCAACAGTGAAACTCCTTTCCTATGGGTTACAGCCACTACAGTGTAAGTCCACAGAAGATGAACCATGTGGATAAACAAATCCCAATAAAGGTTTGATCCTTGAGCCAGACTTGCAGTGAATGAACCTCACATCACATCCGGGTCTGTGCTGCTACGCTATGCATTCATTCGCTGCTACACCAAGCGTGGCCTCAGCGTGCCACAGTGGTGGATCCCAAACAGCAGCAGTTGAGTCCTTCGGTTAAATATGCTCTGCAACAAAAGATGTGAGTGCACATTTCCGTAGGACCACAGACTTTCACTCCTCGCTTCGTTTATTTGGCTGTGAACTAGCTCTCTACCTCTCCAGCAGTGAAGCACAGGAAGGTGTGACTAGCTGGAATCTGACAATGACATCCAACTTTATTTTAAGCAAGAGTTTCTGCAGCTTCTCCCCACTAACCCTATGAGACATATTGCTAGGGAGGGAGGGGAAAGGAAACACACAGCAGTGATACCGCAGAAGTCCACATTCTGAGCAAAATTCTAGCCAGCAAAGAAACTAAATGAATGGACAAGAGAACACCAAGGGTATAATCCACAAATGGCAAGTCAGATCCTGCGCATCAAGTATGACAGTTAATTAACGTTAATTGGAAATTTTACAAAGAAATACAGATTTTTGTCCTTTTAAACCATATGGGGAACAGGGTCTCTCGCTTATTCACAGAAGTATTAGCACTCCCCCACCCCAACCAGTGAGCAATAAACCTGTTCTGATACAGAAACATGAGCCGTCAAAGTAAGTGGTGGAAATCTCACTGCGCGTGGAGGCAGGAAGCCCTGAAAGGGGAGCTCTCCGCACCTGCCACTCGGGGTAGCGGGCATACCGGCCAGGAGGAGGAAGGGGACTTGCCTATGGCTTGCCATAGTTCGCTTGTCCTGAATTGCAATTCCTCGGCTATTCCTGAATAAACTCATTTTGCTGGTAAAATAACTATGTTAAAGCATTTTTTAGCATATAACCATCAGTTCTGTAGATGTCATTTTTGTGTGACATCTACCGAGTTACTTAGTAAATTACACAGTTGATACGTTCAAAAATATTAACATTACTATATGACCCAATAAATCAAATTACATGGGAGAAGGGACCTGGAATGGATCTATTTGATTTCACTAGAACCAAATAAACACATTATTTATATACCAGAGGGGTGGAAACAAAATCTATGTTTTCAGGAAAAAACAAAGTCTTGAAGTGTTACAAGGCTTTAAAACAATAACAAAAACATTTGTATATGTAGTTACACACATATATAATTTTTAAAGTAAGGATTTGAAGAGGGAAAGGCTATGAATAGGAATGAAATTTTATCACATTCTGAGAAGTAAATGTTGTGCTTAACATAGTTTTTTTGTTTGTTAGTTTGTTTGTTTTTAACTAATACTAATGTGTCTCTTTTGGGCCAGATTATCATCTGCCTCCTTTAGAATATAATGCACTTTCTGTCAGCTTTTTGGTCCTTCCAGCATCAGTTTGCTAATGAGGAACTAACTAAACCATGTACAAGAGTCCATCCTAAGGTATTTCATTTAAATCCTATGAAACACTTCCTCTTGTTGCAATACCTAGTTGATTAACTTTGAAAGTTTCTGAATAATGTTCTTAAATTTTTTTTCACAATGGATTTTTGTTTCTGTTTTCTAGTTCTAAAGTGAATAAGCCATTTTCTCCCACGTTTAACCGTCAGGAGAGAGGAAGCAGGATCCTCCAGCATTTTGTGAAGACAGACTCCTTTACCGGAAAGTCCAAGTCAAGGAGTTAAGACACCCACAATATGAACGGCCGGCGACGTCTGCTCTCTCCCACAATGACCACGTGGCAGAGCCAGGACGCTCACCAGGAAGGACCACACGCTCTCCGCCTCTCACCCCTGTGCGGACTGGTTTCACCTGGAAACTGGAAGCCAGAAACACCTCCTTCATGATCAGAAGGCAGTCTAACAGTCACCCACACAATGGAGCAATCAAAAACGTGAGCAGGTGAATATTCCCTTTCAGAGGATAAATTATCTTTTCCTGGAAAATGATTATTGGCTGACAATAAGGTGGTAGTTTACTTCTCTCCAGCCTATACTAAACAAAAATACAAAGTAGGGTACCATTTGCAATAACTATGTATGTGATTATAATCACCTTTTAGCCTTTGTCCAAAACAGTTCCTATCTCATCAGCTATGATACACAATTTATTTATTTATTTTTTTGGATTTTAATGCCTTCTAAAAGAAAAGCTTTTCTGTGTCTCAGTTTGGCAAGCCGTCCCTAGTGCCTCCTGCTACAAACTTTACAGAGCTTGAGATTTCTTATAACATAAACCCTGCTTCTTAATTCGGAGAGCCCTTGTTCCCTTGCCTTCGGGAAAGAGTCGGAGGCAGGCGGTTCTATTATGGGAAGAGGAACAGAAGTGGGTCATGTAAGTCCGCAATAACTGAGCTGATTGTTCTAGGAGGATGGTGGCATTCAAGGGGGAGAAATAAATGCTCTTCGAGGAGGATGTCTGTTTCAGTGGGTCTCTTAGGTCATGTAAGAGCCTAGCTTGTGGTAGGAAAGGTACAAGGAAGAGCATGACTGCATGTGGAACATGTAGCACAGGAAGGTGAGAATGTGTCTAGGTGTCATAGTAAAGTAGGGGACAGGATGGGACAGCGCAACTCTGGGACCTGGAAAAGAGAGGAGGTGGAAGAGGCTCTGGAATAGGACACGAGGGATGGAAGACCCTGTCAGCGGCCTGGGGCCTAAGAAGGACGGAAAAGCTCCGTGTAAGAGGGTGGCCAAGCTTGCGGAGAAACTTTGCATTGGAAGTGGATTCCTGCTTTGTCACAGAATGAGCTCTGTTATGTCCACACCTCCAGAAAAAGTCTGTTAGAAACAACCACCTTGGGTTAGCAGTGCTCTGGGGCTTGGAGGGATACATAAGAGAGGTCTGTTTGTCACCAAAAGCAAGAAGCTGAGAGGAGACACTAGCGTGCACGCTAAAGCAAAAATCAGAGCAAGAGATGACAGGACCTAACAGAGCCTCACAAATGTTTGCAAAACTGAGGGTGGGGAGTAGTCTCGTAAGGATTACGCCCTTCCCTCTGGAACAATAGATAGGGAACCTCGAAGACTAAAGAATTTAGGGGCCATTAGACTTCAATGAGAGGATTTTGTTGGCCTCACTTGAGGTCCCTAAAAATACCAAAACAGAATTAGTCGTCAACATTTTTAAATGAGACAATTTCTTTTTCTCTTCCTTTCTTTAATCTGGCTATATGGCTTCTTTGGTTGAGAGAGAGACAGAGAGGCAATCTGAAAACAGCAGGCTTGAATTCCATGGCACTGCGTAGCAACTACTGCCTGTAGAGAGAGCAAGAGCTTAGGGGATCATCACAGACCCAGCACACACGGCTTCCTACCACCCAGCCCATTTCACTCACGGACATGGCCCACCTGTCCCAGGGGGCCCTGGTTCTGCAACCCCTGACAGTACAGAATTTGAAGGATCCACCCACGAGGAACTGTACTTGCTATGCATTTGAAATGGTTATTTTTGCCTTGTCCACGCAGGCTGCTCAACACATTTGTGGTCAATTCCTTAGCTCTGTACTTTGAGGGGAGAGGCAAGTTAATCTGCCAGTGTACACATGATCTGCGTACTGGTTTCATGTCAATGGAAGGCAGGAGTGCCTGCGAGTCTCCATTGGCCCCTACATCCATTCTCTGCTCTTCCCGCCCTGTGTCCCCACAAGTTCGTTTTGATGTATCTTTCAAACTCATTTATCCTCTGACTCCTGGTTAGGTTTGGCCAATGAGAATTGTGAGCAAAACAGTGGCATCTGGGAAGGGAGAGAAGATGGGGTATTTAACACCCCCCCCCATTCTCATCATGCTTCTGTAACCTCCCCTGAGCCTCTTGCATAGGACGGGCTCTTGGGCAGCTCTCCCATGCATTTGCCCCTCCAGACTTAGAGGTGAGGTGGTACTGGTACCGGCTGCCCTCCATGGCCAGTCCCTGGGGCTCCTCCACACTTTTCTATTCCCTGAGTCCTTCCCATATCTTATAAATAGTCCCTTTACCAAAATTCCTCCTATTATATCCTCTGATTGTGCCATCTGTTCCCTGCTGGCACATGATAGATCAGATGTGAGCATTCCAAATTCGGGTCCAAAGGCAGTTGAACAGAAAAAAAAAAACAAAAAACAAAAGGAGGTAGAGAGAGAATATGAGTAGATTTGAAATGAGTCTTGAAAAAAAATCTGGACTAGTGCAGTCTTGCAGTTTGGTCTCTATAAGGCTTGCCTGCCTCAATCAGATACTGAAATGGCTGAATGTTCTAGGTCATTTCTTCTGTGAGGCCTTTCATTTTGTGTGTAATTACAAACACGTCAGCATGTAATGACAGCAGCCTTCAGAATGGTCAGTCTGTCACTTCCACATCCCTAAGGCAAGACACAAAAGCCTGCCTGATTACTAAGAGTCTTATTAAGAGACTATTGTTTTTTCCTCCCTGCCAACTCCTCCTATCTCCTGATCTTTATCATCTTGCATTCTACTTAAAGAAGGGTTTACAAAGAAAAAAGAAAACCCCGCAGACACCCACATCAGACTGTATTCATAACCGAGGTAAAGTGCATCTGGTCTTGTCACTCACAGTTTTTGTTTTCCTGTCTAAATCTAAGAATAACCTGCAGTCAGATGCAAAACAGGAAGGACATTTTCCAAGGAACACATGGGTGGCAGAAGTCACCCGTGATGGAAATTCAAACCTCAAGAGTCTAGTTGGATTCCATGGTTGCTGATACTTAACTTTTCCAACTTCTTTGGTCATGATATTTAGGGTCAAAAACTTTAAGTATAGCTGCTATCATTTGTATGACTAATCAGTTCTGAAACTGCTTACTTTCTCTATTGGCTGAGATAGAGAAAAATAAGCTTCATTTTTTACAAGTGATTACTTGTATTCATTTTTTAAAAACTTATTACTGCAACAATATATATTAGATTTCTGACAGATACCTGTTTTGAAATTATCTAAGTTTCAAAGCCTGAAACTAAGAAAGCCTGATGCTGCTTTAGAAAATACAATATTTTGCCTATAATAAAGAAGTGTTAGCACTGAGGGTTAGAAATAGTCCAAAATGGAACATGACAGACATTTAGCTCCTTGAGGGTTTAGAATATTAGTCACTGTATCTTCATCAACACACACAGTACCTGGCACAAAGTAGATCCTCCATCAACACGTATTGAATTAAAAAAATGCCTTTGTGGCCAACAGTTCTGGCAGACTTCACCCACTCTCATTCCAACACGTGGAACAAGTGTCTACACTCAAGGACCACATTTTTGTAATGATGCTCATACCCAGAATACAATTCTTGTTCTCCAGAAAGAGAGTATTGTACAGGAGTTTTGACTGGTCCTCAGCTTTAGCATACAAAACATACACTCCAGCCCGCAGAGAGGATAATGGGCGCAAGCAATCCCAGTCTGGCTCAAGTGGTACTTACTTCCTCTGAAATAAATACCCAGATAGACAAAGACAGGAAAAGCAGCCCTGAAATGGCCAGTGCGAGAAAGCAGGAGTGTAATGAGAGCTGGGTAAAGAAGCAATTAGTAGGTTTGCCTTTATGCAGCTTCAAGAGTACTGGCTGTTAGAATTATCTCAGGAGCTGTGGCATTTGGGTTTGCTTTCAACAGACCTCGAACTACGAAGCCTTTAACCTCCTTTCCTGAGACCCGTCCAGTGACATCAATAGGAGTAGATGTGCACTTTACCTAGACTACTGTGGTCCGTAGTTCCTGGGCATGACAATGTGGTGCTGAAAAGGGGAACTGGCGGTGAGGCGCAGTTCGTCACACAAACTCTCCTCGGGTAGTGAGGACAAAGGCTTATGCTGGTAGATCTACTTGATGACATTGAATCCATTAACAGTTACACTTGAAAATGTGTATGAAATATCTACCCCATGCAAGAACAACAAGTACATATATATCATGAATCACAGTGAATGAAAATTACCGTCCAATAGCTTAATGTACAATGAAAAAATAATGTGCCCTTCCATAAAGATTTGTTATGACTACGTCAAAGAGGGGGAGGCGTCTTTGGGTGCAACGTTTTCTTGGACATCAACTTGTCTCTAAGTAGTTGACCTCCCTTTTAGAAGAGGCAGGCTTGTGTACCTTAGAGCTCGCCCTTCAGCAGCAGCAAGAAACCCTGGGGCCATGAAACCAAGACCGGCCCAGGGGGCAAAGAGGCTCTCCGACAAGGGAGGCTGGCAGGGAGGATTCACAATCACAGATCTCCGGCCTGACTGCAGAGGCTATTCTTCGCCTAACAACAACAACAAAGAGCACTTTAAACTGAACCCCACAAAAATGAGAACCTATCACTTCAGGCCACTAGGGTCAGACTAGTGGTTGTTTCCGGAGGTGGCAGTAATAACCAAGATCCTCTTCCTGACTTGGGGAAAACTCATTCATTCTTCAGGACAAGGTTTGAAGTCCCTCCCCTGGAGGCATTCCCTGAGCCCAGGCAGACGCCCCTTTCACTGGTGTGTGAAGACAGCCCTCCTTCCTCTCCCCAGCATAGCACTTGTACTGCACTGCTATTTTATTTCTCTTTAATGAGACCTAAGGCTCCAAGAGCTGGGACCATGTCCTCTGAATGCCCAGTACTTGCAACTACGACTGGCCTCTAGGGACACCTAAGGACCGGCCCTTGGGTTCGTTGCTGTGGATCGTTAACTCCCAGGACCATGCTGCACATGCCCTGTACTAGAAGCCTGAATGTTTGAGGAGGTCCCAGGATGATGGGCCCCACTTGCCAAAGCAGAAGAAAGAACTCACGCTCCCAGGCTCCCTCCCAGTCAGCGAGGGCAGTCGTGTGACACAGGCCATGCTTGGGAGGGACTCGGAAAGCACAGGCCTGCAGCAGGAGCCACCCCGGCAATCCAGCTCCCGGCTAAGCGCCACGAGAAGCCATCCAGGGCTCAAGGGCGGCAGCGGCAGAGATGCTGCAGTATATTTTTTTCATCAAACCAGCTACACCAGTGGTTCTCAACTAGGTATGATTCTGTGGTTTTTATCACCCCATCCTGGGCTTTTTGGTACTTTTTAGAGATTTTTTTGTTGTTGTCACAATTGGGAGGATACCACTGACATTTAGGAAGGAAAGGCCAAGAATGGCTCTCAATGTCACGCAGCACACAGGACAGAGCCCCACAAAAATGTCGGCAGTGCAGAGGTTGGGAAACCCTGAGCAAGGCTGATTTTGGTTGTCTGCAACTAAAGACGACTATCTCTGCCATTGTAAGCCTCGATTTCCTCATCAGTAACAGCCAATAATAAGCAACTTCCCAAGTGTTAAGTGGCAGAACCTGGCAGGTACCAAGCGTTTAATTATTATCAGATATTTGTAGTAACTATTATAACAAAAGCCAACACTCCTTCTGTATTCATGTCAGGGATTGTATGAAGTATCTTGAAAATGGAAATAATGTCATAGCCCCCAGTGCTTGGTAAAGTGATAAATGCTGATATATGATTGTTTATTAAATGGACACATATACAACGTACATATATAAGACAAAAAATGTTGATTAGAACACAATGCAAAAAACAGCACATTAAATTACTCTTATTCCATTAAGAATGCTATAAGGTTTCTAATCTTAAGAACCAGGAAATCTTACCCACAACTCAAAACTGTTTTATCCTTCAGACAAAATACAATCAAATGAGGAGTGGCTGAAACCTATTACTGTCCGCCTGGCGGGCGGCTGGAGCCACGACTGCCACTGATTCTGTCCTGCTACATGCAGGAAAGTGAAAGAGACACGAGGCGTTTCAAATAAATCAATTTCCTTTATTAGCTTCCTTTCTTTATTGTTTGCTTTGGCTATATGTTTTGTGGATCAAGTTAATCATTTTCATATAAAGATCAATCTCAGTATGTGCTTTCACTTGGAAGTTGTTGTCAGATTTTGTAGAGAAGCCAAATTCTGGAGAAGGTTAGGAAATTATACACTAGATTTCTGTTCATTCCAGCAGCCTAATCATTCCATGGCATTTGGATAACAGCAAATAGCAAAAATCATATGCTGCACTGTTGGCAACTGTTAGTGAAGACGTGCCCTTGCCAAGGTCTGGTGCGTACCCCAGTTTAGACCACTTGGATACACTCTCTTTGAAAATCTGAATCTTGACTATAGTAACAAAAGGACCCAAGAGAACCAGAAATTTTTCTTGCAATGGTGTTGTCCCATAGGTCCGGGAGTATACCTGCTGTCCGTATCCCCAAATCCACCTGGCTTCCTGTCCCTTCCCAAATCTCACGTTCCCATCTTCTATAATCTGTACTATGAACTACCCCCAAGAGACTACCAAAAAATTCATTTTTGCTTACACTAACTAGAATCTACTTCTGTTTGCTTATAATCAAGGCAACGTTGTTACTGGTAAATACACCGGATTACTTAGGACATTATACTCTACTGATATGTGTGGATAGAGAGGCAGGGTAGGATAATTCTATGCCTCAGTCATTTAATCTCTTACTCATCTTGTGCCACAGTTAGTAAGTCTGCGAAATAAACAAACAAAATAGTGAGGAAACCTAAAAACTGGAGATGCTTGGCAAGTCAGGAGGGTTTCTACTACGACGGTTCCTTTAGATCAGGTTACCTGACATGATAAAACAGTGACTAAATCTTTTTAAATCCCTTGAAATTTGTCTAGATCAGACACTTTCTTCAGGACTCAGGCAACTTCTAAATTCAGAAAAATATCCAAGTTTAGATAATATTCAAGGATAACATACACATTTAGATAGTGGTATATATGTTTAAATAAACACATACACATGTATTTTAGTAATACTTCTGCAATTCT
Organism: Manis javanica; assembly: GCF_040802235.1. Lineage (NCBI taxonomy): Eukaryota > Metazoa > Chordata > Mammalia > Pholidota > Manidae > Manis > Manis javanica. The sequence goes on from NC_133158.1 coordinate 9,036,094, forward strand.
TTTCCCTTGGAAGAATTATTCATCCATAATGAGGAAAGTCTCATATAACCACTACTAGAACCTGAGGAAGCCACTAACAATGAAAGTTATTTCACTTTTCCAGTATTAGTTACACATTAAACGCAGGCTCTGAAGACAGCACATGCCTCATTTTGAAGGTATCTGAGAGAACATTCTTCATATTTCTTCAATCAGTGCCTGTTAAGTAACCTTTTGTAAACAAAGGCAAGTGTGTATGCATGTATATCTGTATAGACATATACAGGGACATTTATGCTGTAAATGTTCATTTCAAATAAGCTGCACTGGTAACAGCTTAGCTTACAATGCCAAGCTGATTAAATTTACATTGGACACCATGTCAGGTTTCAACACATTTCTTCAAAGTGAGACTTGAGCTGAAAATTGGGGGTAAACTGGACTTCCAGACTTAGCCCTGAACATTTCATTTAAATAAATCCCATCCTAGGTCTCCCTCCCACAACTCTCAATCCACATTTGCCTACTGGGCATCCCCTCTAACAACAGCTATGTCCATAACATTTAAAAGAATATGGATATCCCAGAATTTCACTGCATATAAATCCGATGCGGCAGGAAATCATAGTCAAAAGGAGTGAATGAGAAGAATGAGATTTGAGGATCTTTAAAGACAGGTAACAGAAAATGAAGAAGAAGAGAAGATCATACAGGGCAGGGAAAAGTCATGGGAAGACTGAAATCAGGGTGATGAATAGAGGCAAGGAGAGAAAAGGGACGCAGAGGGTTGAGATGAGGAATGACTGACATTAGAAAATAAACATGAACAGTTTGGACGAAGTGTATCATCTACTAAGCAATTTAATATTTCCTGGGATATAATGGTGTGATAGATACTACAGAAATTGGCAAAAAAAAAAAAAAGTAAGCTTTGCTACTGATGAAGCTCTATCTTGGCACCTGGAAAGATCAACTCCCATTATCAGGGATGGACTTTTTTTTTGTTTTAATTCCAAATGACATTCCTGAGAGTATTTGGAAGAGTTACCTGCCATAAACTAAAGAATGCACATCCTTTAGGGGATGGTAAGAGGAGCTACCCAGCAGAGAGGTTAAGGATATGGGTCTCCAGCCTAAAGTCAGACTCTGTGATCTCAAAACTCAGCACTGCCACTTATGAGCTGGGTGACTTCTGCGAATTCTCTAGTCCACCCCCTGTCCCTTAATAAGAGCCTTAGTTTCCTCCTTTGCAAAACAGAAGCATGCCTACTTTACTGGATTCTTACAAAGACTAAATATGATAGTGTATATTGGAAAATTAAACCATAAGCCCCAAGATTTTTTAGTCTGCCTTGATTAAAATTGTAATTAAAATCATTGGCCATTAATTTGAGAGCAGTTAGTAAAAAGTTCTAGGTAAAGAAATTGTTGACTCAAGGGCATTGCAAATATAAGTCCTACATTAATCATAACCTTTTATTTAGAGAGAAAGAAGTCTAAAGACAAGACAAATTTGTACTTTCCAAGTTCTTTTAAGGTTGAATATTTGCATAATGCAGTTTATCAAAGGTGGCAATGACCTATGTACAAATTAAAAGACTTGCTTCAAAGAACCAAGGCAGTCAATCTGTAACCTTGGACTCTGGGTACTTATGAGAAACTACATTTTTTGGAATGTTTGTATTATCTCTTTTTTCCACAAGGATTTGTATTACTATCTAATCTTGTAATAACCACCAAGGCCTCAATGATCTAGTTATAATCTACTCAAGCAGCATAAAAAGCAGAACATTTTCTTGCTGTTAGTAAAACATCTAACGTCATTCTTCCTTGGAAGAACAAGTTATTTTGTAATTAAAATAAATAAGAAAAGAACAGCTTATCATCAAAAAAACAATGAAAACATCTCTATTGTTCACAACAATATAATTCATTTAACAATCCTAAATAGTCCTATGCAACATTAAACTACTTTAGGTTTTTCCCTGGATCTATCTTTGAAGAAGTATGAGGAGTATTTACAATGTTCCAAAAAGCAAATAGATAGGCATCCCATCTGTTCAAAAGCTTATAGGGCATTATAGATGAAGAGAGTTAAGAAAAGCTTTCAACTTTCATAATAAAAAACATTCAACTTTAAAAAATGTAAAAATTGAGCAAAAACAAAACCTTAACAACATTAATACCATTTTAATATTCAGTCATTCTAACAAGAAGTACAAACTTCAGGGAACAGAAGGGAAATACAGAATAATTCAGTATACAAGAATCTGTTATTATTTAGCTTAAATGCTTAAGTAAAATTAAATAGAAAAAGTCATGTCAAATTTTAATGTGGTTGCTTACTAGCTGCATCTAAAAAAAAAGGCAAGCAGATATTGGGCATTTCTGCTAATCTAGGTAAGGCTCTCGACCACTGAGAAGAAAATAGAAATAAATGGTTGCTCAGATGGTTCAAGATAGCAGGTAATTTTGTATCATTGTACGCCGCTCTGGAGTTCAACAGAGTACTGAAGAAGAGAAAGCCTACATCTAAGGGTGAGAAAGGAAGACAAGCCAGTTGGTATGTGGACATTTATAGTTATAAGAATGACACAGGTTAATTTCATCCTCACCAAGAAATCATCAATAGATTCTCACAAGGTCTTACTGTATATAAAAGTATTGCAAGAGTAAACTCATAGACACGGGAAGTGACTGGTGGTTACCATGGAGGAGACACTGAGATGAGTGGGTAGGAAGGGGGAGGGGGATAATGGGGCACAGAAATTCTCAATCATAATATAAGCTGGTCATAGGGATACTAGTACAGCTTGGAGAATATAGCCAATGACTCTGTAACATCTTTCTATGTTGACAGATAGTAACTATGCTTGTTGGGGGTGAGTATTTAATGATGTGGGTAACTGGTGAACCACTGTGCTGTATACTTGAAACTAATATAAAATTGTATATCAACCATATTTCAATTCAAAAAGAAAAAAGTACTGCAAGAACTTATTTAAAATTAATTAGCAAGAGATAAATTTATAGTGTTCAAATTGCTTTTTTAGTATGAAAATAATTGTCGCAAGCAGATAAAAGCTATCAACAACTACTTAAAATGCATACTAGTTACTTTTCACAAAAAGCATTAAAAAACTATTACAAGTAATGCTTTCACAAAAAGTATTAAAAACCAAAGTTTAATTTCCATATATAGGATAAACAGTATATATCTTTCATTTTAAAAATGCAAGAGTTAATGAGTCAATTTTCCTGAAAAACCACTGAGGACAGAAGCTTCATGATCCTGAAATTATTATTTCAAATGTCATTTAAGAGGCTTATATAATGAATTCAATAATACATTAAAAGGATCAGACACTACAATCAAGAGGGATTTATTCCAGGGATGCAAGGATGGTGCAACATCCATAAATCAACGTGATACATCACTTAAACAAAATGAATGATAAAAAACATATGATCATTTCAATAGATGCAGAAGCAGCATTTGAAAAAATTCAACCCATTTATGATAGAAACTCTGAACAAAACAATCCCATTTACAACTGTATCAAAAAGAACAAAATTGCTAGGAATAAATTTAACCAAGGAAGTGAAAAACCTGTATATTGAAAACTCAAAAACATGAATGAAAAAAACTAAAGACAGAAATAAATGAAAAGATATCCCATGCTCATAGATGGGAAGAATCAATATTATTAAAATATTCATATGACCCAAAGCGCTGAACAGATTTGATGCAATCCCTATCAAAATTCTAATGGCATTTTTCATAAAACTAGAACAGGGGAACCACAAAAAAGGCTGAAGAGCCAAAGCAATATTGAGAAAGAACAATGTTGGTAAAGAAAGCTAGAGGCATCACTGATTCAAAGTACATTTCAAAGCTATAGTAATTAAAACAAAATGGTACTGGCATAAAAAGAGACATATAGATCAATGAAACAGAATTGAGGGTTCAGAAATAAATCCATACATATATGGTCAATTAACTTATAGCACAGGAGACAAGAATATGCACTGGGGAAAGACAGTCTCTTCAATACACAGTATTGGGAAAACTGGAGAGACGCAAGCAGAATGAAACTTGAGCACTGTCTTAACACCATACACAATAATTAACTAAAAATGGATTAAGGACTTGAATATAAGACCTGAAACCACAAAACTCCTAGAAGAAAATATAAGTAGTAAGCTCCTTGTATAAGTGTTAGTGATGATTTTTTTTAAATCTGACACTGAAAGCAAAACAAAAGCAAAAATAAACAAGTGGGACTACATCCAGCTAAAAAGCTTCTGCACAGCAAAGGACACCATCAACAAAATGAAAAGGCAACTTACAGAATGGGAGGAAATATTAGCAAATCATATAGTTAATAAGAAGCCAATATCCAAAATACATAAAGAATTCATACAATTCAAGAGCAAAAAAAAAAAAAAACAATCCAGTTAAAGAACGGATTGAATATCAGAATTTACATTTTTCCAAAGAAGACATACAGATTGCCAAGAGGGACAGGAAAAGATGCTCAACATCATTAATTATCAGGAAAATGAAAGTCAAAACCACAATGAGATATCACCTTATACCTGTCAGAATGGTTATTATCAAAATGACAAGAAATGACAACTGTTGATGAAGATGTGGAAAACAGGGAACCCTTGTGTACTGTTGGTGAGGATGTAAATTGGTACAGCCACTATGGAAAACAGAATGCAGTTTCTTCAAAAAATTAAAAACTACCATATGATAGCAACTCCACTCCTGGATATTTATTCAAAGAAAACAGAGACACTAACTCAGAAAGATAGCTGCCCCCTCATGTTCACTAAAGCATTATTTAGAATCGCTAAGCTATGGCAACAACCTAAGTGTCCATCAATGGATGAACAAATAAAGAAATTGTGGTATGTATATGCAATGGGATATTATTCAGACAAAAAATAAGAAATCTTGTCATTTGTGAAGACATGGCTGGACCTTGACGGCATTACACTAAATGTATTAGACAAAGAAAGGCAAATACCATATGATCTCTCTATATGTGGAATATAAAAACAAAAAGCAAGCTCACAGATAAAGAAAATAGATTGGTTGGAGGTGGGGGGAAGGAGGTCAAAAGGTGAAAAAAAACAGAGGTTCTCCACATGCAGGCTAACTTCTCAAAAGCACTCTGTTTTACTTAGTGACTCTCTCAAAATACGTACAATCTAAGATTTTTTATTGTCTTATATGGAGTAAGGAGGCAAAATTTAAAGTTTAGTCTTTGCAAAATAAATCCAACCACAGATTCTAGGATCTTGCACAAGCGTGAAACCTTAAGCAGTGTGCCAAAGTCCAATTTAGGGAGAAAAATTTGAGAGGCGCTGGTGAAGCATTAACTCCTCCTAAGATGTTACGTCATAAACACGTACAGGAACGCACAGGATTTCAGTCTGAACCAATGGACAAGGCTCTAAATTCCAAAGTACTGTGGATAACATGATGCTAATGCCAATATTCTTTACACATCAGGAAATTCTTAAATTTGTTCTTAAGTCTGATGAATTGATTCTCCCCAGTCTATTCGATAGGACATTTTACCTCCTGTTAAGAAGGAAAGCTTTTCTTTTTCTTATTTCAACTTGGCAATTATCAAAGAAAACAGCATCTGCTGCAGGGGGAAAAAATGGCACATTATTGTTCATGACCTCCCCTCCTCTTATTAAGAAAATAATCCACTTAATGTATCCGAAAGGACAATAATCCTACCACTCTGCTAGGGAAGCACAGACTCCCAGGGATCCGAGCCATTGATAAAAACACCGGGGAAAGTGCCAAATGGCCACTACTAATGACTGTATTTACTGTGTTTCTGGATCTACTGGCCATATTTTGGCTGATCTTTCTGGATTGTGTCTTTGCAGCTGAATGTTCTTTACTTCCCACGTAATGCAAATGACAGGGAGGATGTTTGTCTATTTTGTGATTGGCAAGGTAAAAACTTAAAATCATGTTTTTGCTTAGGTCACCACAAAATGGGCCAGATGGTGGTTATGAAAAAGAAAAGGCTTTCAACAAACCTTACACATAATTTTGGGTAAATTACAAAAAAAAAAAGAAATGTCCCAACACAAATGTGGGCTGGAGCCACCTGAAAATGCTAAAACTCTGGTGGAAAGAGGTCTCAAAGAGGTGAGCATCTGAATTTTCCCTTTGGAAAACTGCTGACTCCTTAGAAGAGTTAAGTTGGATCATATGTTTTATATATTTCACTAACGTACCATTATATTTATTATTGGGGGGGGAACCTGTTCACCTGTGTTACCTTAACTTTCAGGATTTTAGCCTGGAATGTTTATCAAAATAAAATAAGGGGAGTTCACCATCATTTATTCAAGGAGAATCCTGAAGTGGGAAACCGGGGCACGCATTAGCGTGCATTCCTCATGACCCAACAGAAGGTACTTTTCTCAGAGGTGTATGAGGACAAAAAATAAGACCAACTTCACACTTCAGCCCCTAACACATTCTCAGTCTCATCTCCCTTCTCTCTGCCAAGATTTAAGTTTTATTCTGAACGCGCCTTCCGTTGCAAATCTCCCTCCCTCTGCAGCTGCCCTGGTCTCTCCCGACGTCACAGGAACCGTACCCACTCTGTCAGTTTTGAGTGCTGTACGCTAAGCACCAATCGTGACCTAGGGACTGGGCAACCTCGCTCCATTCTCAGAGCCAGGCCAGGAGGCAGCTGTTTCTATCTCCATTTCACAGATGGGCAAACTCTAGCTCAGGGAAGCTAAGAATCTGGCTCACGTTTTCTCAGCTAAGAAGGGACAAAGCTGAGGTTCCCATTCACATCTACCTCTCAGGCCTGTGTTGGTGATAACAGAAGGAAAAAGAGCCCGTTTTCAGAAGAGAGGAAGTTCTCTTCCTTACATGCAGTGAGTGATTTCCACTAGCTCTTAACTGAATACCTACAGCACTGATCACAGGGGAAGCCTGTGATTTAGTCGAAGGCACAGCCATCAAGAAATTAGCACATTTAAAAACTATTCAAGTGAGCCAGGCATGGGAGAGAGGGCAAGACGTGGGGTAGGGAGTTAGGAAGGAGTGGGAGAAACGTACTGAGGGAACGTAAGGCAGCCCCTATGAAATAGCTTCCCTGACTTTAACAAGGCGAGAGAGTAGCTCAGAAATGGGAGTCCCTAGACCAACAGGTAAAGGTCTTAGTCCAGGACCAGGCAGACGCCATTCCTAGCTGCGTCCCCCATGTGCCATATATTGAGCTCATATTAAGTGAATTTGAACACTCTCTCACTCTTTCCTAAAATTGAAACATCTACAATGGTAAAGACATTGCCATGGATCTGAAAGCTGCAGAGAAAGCGGCCTGCAGGGAGCAGAGAGAGAGAGAGAGAGAGAGAGAGAGAGGGAGAGAGTGTGTAGCTTATAAATTATTCTTGTAAACTGATTACAAATTAGTTATGAGACTGGTACTGTGTGGTTGTCTACATCAATAACAAAAGAGCAAACAGGCAAAAAAAATGCAGATCAGAAGAAATACAACCTCAGTCACTTCATATTAAGTGATCATTCACTCATCCATTTGCTTCAATATTTATTTAATATCTACCACATGCCAGGCATTGTGCTATAGGCTAGGGGATAGACCGATGAACAGAATAGGTATGGTTTTAGCAATTACAGATCTTATGATCTAGTTGGGGAAACAGATGATATTCAAGTAAAACAGAAATAAATACATAACTACAAATCATGACAGGGTGAGAAGGAAACAAACTGCAGGCAGTGATAAAAACTGGCAAGACAGGTAGGTGGGCAAGGAGAGCGATGTTCACATCAGGTGGTCAGGAAAGGCCTCCAGGAGTCTGAGCTCCGTAAAGCAGCCGCTTCTCACACTTGAGCAGGCATCAGAATCACACGGAAGTCCTGCTAAGCACCTCGCTGAGCCCCACCCCTTCTTCACAGCTTGTTTCAGTAACTGCGGAGAATTCCTATTGCTAATACGTTCCCGGGTGATGCTGCCTCTGATGCCACTGGTCTGGGGAACATCAGTTCAGAACTGGTCTAGAGCACGGTGCCTGAGGGGCAGAGCTACAAGACCTGACTGGGAGATGAAGCAAGGAAGGTGTAGGCATCCTTACAAATGATTGGTGATGGTATCGGTGCTAAATCAAAACCAGTCTAGGACAAAGATTCACTCTAGAGTATCCAGACAATCGTTGCTGTTTTCTTTCCTTACCCTCCTGTAGGTTAAGAACCTGTAAGAAATTTGATCAAGGAATACAAGGAACCTACTCCAAAATCAAACAATGCATTTTCCTAGGTATTCCTGAATTCACACAGCACCTGGCATACAAAGAACTTGATGTTGTCAGGGTATATTTAATAGAGAAGCATTCAAAGGTTGGTAGCTGTCTTCACACATGTGACCATTGAAAGATTATGGCAAGAAGGCATTTCTGTTAATAGAAGAGGCTACAATTACTGTAGGTGGAATCTAAACTGTTTACAAAGAAATGTACTTGACTTCATAAGGTTTGACATATTTAACTGGCTTCCAAAGGAGGATAATCTTTATTAGTATTTTCAAAGATAGGAAGACAACAGAATTTTGAGGATCTTGTGGCTCTCAAACTTTAGTCTGCCCAAAGATCATCTGGGATCTTAAAAGTGTAGATCCCCCGGGCTACCTTCAGGATTGTGATTCAGATTATGTGATGTGATGCCCAGGAATCTGCATTTCAACAGACGTTCTGAGGCATTCTGGGTTGGTTGACTGAGGACCGCAGTTTGAGAATGACCTACTGAAGGCCTGGTTCCCCATTAAGGGGGACACCCAGATGGATAACCTCTCAAGCATTTGACTGAGATGCAACTTTTACTGAAGGATTATTAGGTGCCAGGTACTATGCTGGGCACTCCTCAAAAGCATCTCCTTTAGTCTTGAATAATGTTAACATTCATATTTAAGCAATGAGAAAAATGGGACCTAGCAAGGCAACATAATCTGTCCAGGGTCATGCAGCATATAAATGAGAGGGCCAGAATGTAAACTGAGAGGGTTTTGCCTCCAATCACAGATCTCCTTCAGTTACACTGAGCTCATGATTACCAACCTCTTTGAAGCTTCAACGATCATTAAGTGATTCCCTGGCAATCCCAAGTTTTCCTCAAGTATAAGGTAACATACACTTCTAAATTAAACAGAAGCAAAGTTGAACTATGTCTTGAGACTTGGGAAGATCTTGAGCTACTTGAAAGTATTAACAGGTGCTGGACAATCAAGGGCATGGCTCAAGGACAGAGTCCCTAACTTAAAGACTTAAAGTTGTTTTCCATTAATAGAAAGCTTGACACATTTTTCCTTCACGGGTCACAGACAGAATCTTTACCAATGTAGGGCAGAGAATGGAGACAAAGGCCTTCATTTAAAAAAAAAATATCCGCCACAGTAAATCTGGGGAAAGGAAATCCTGGGGCAAAATACCTCTAAAAACCAATATCAGTCAAAGGGAGAAATAAAGTTGAAAATCCATTTATTGCTTACAAACTGCAGTCCGGGGCCTTCTCTCTTTCCTGCTCCAGCAAAAATAAAACCGGCCCTTCCCTCATCTCTCAGGTACAGAGAAGCCCTCCTGTTGCCCCGGTAATTACCCACTGAAGTGGAGATGAGCTTCTCTCCCCCTGAGAAATGATGCAAATGAACTAAAGCCATACTTTTCTCCACCTCTGAATACCTACTGATAAGCAGATGTACTAAAGCCAGGGGAGATATTCTGGAAATACTACAATTTTACCCACAACCACTTTCATGGATTAGCTGTGTTAATATCAGTAAGTGACTTAACCTCTCTTATCCTTACTTTCCTCACCTATAAAATGACATAATATTAATACTTACCTCAGGGTCACTGTGTGCTTATGTCAAGTAACTTTTGATATATTTAGCATAGCCCTTAGAACATAGTGGTTGTTCGTAGATGTAACTATTCTCATTTCTTGTTTATTAAATGATCACCTTTAAGGGGCATGCCATGCCATTATAAAAATTGAGGGGAAAACCCCACAAAGGGCCAAGAATCATATGAAAGATGGCCAACTGCATTAGAAGTAGGACAAGGCAAAAAGCAATTACAGCATTCAGCTGTTCATTTGTAACAAATTATTTTTCATGTTGTAATACAGAAATTCTATTTCTTCTTATTATCTTAGAAGTCAGTAAACTTTTTCTATAAGGGGACAAATAGTAAATACTTTAGGCTTTGTGAATCTTAAAGTCTAGTCTCTCTGGAAAAACTCAATTTAACTGTTGTAGAAAAGCAGCCACAGACAATACATAACTGAATGGACATGGCTGTGTTCCAGTGAAATTTTATTTATAGATGCTGATATTAGAATTTCACATAATGTCTCATGTCAAGAATTCTCTTTCTTTTTTCTTTCCAACCATTTAAAAATGTGAAAACAATTCTTAGCTTGTGGGCCACACAAAACAGCGTGGGCTGGGCTTGGCTGACTGCTGGTCACAGTTGCCAACCCCTGCCTTACAGTAATCTTCACACACGCACACAGGCACGGACAGACACAGCTACTCATTAAAGCTGTGAAAACCTGAAAACGACCATCAGCTCAATGAGGAAATGCCTAAATAAACAAACCTTGGTAGATCTGTAATCTGGAACACTATGACAGTAAAAAAGGGTAAAGTCATTCTAAGATACTACTAATAAAAGACACTCCATAAACTGTTTATTGAAAAAGCTCCGGTTCTACAGGTACAATATGAGTCCATTAGCAAAAACAAAAGCAAAAAAATTCCAATTTAACACTGCTCTGTTTTCTTCTGAAATTTTTACTGACATGCAAATACACATCTTTCAAAAGTTTAGAGGAATGAGCACAAACTGATCGCAAAGGTTTAGAGGGTTATGAGTGTAAAAGGATAAGGTTTATCTGTATCATTTCCATTTTGTCCAAGGAGACTGGATTCATGGGGAAACAGCTGAAAAGCTGAACTGCGACTCAGAACACAAAGGCTTCAGGCCTCGCATGACTGTAGCCCTGAGAAGATGTGAAAGAGGAGGAGGTGGGCCACTTTGGTCTAGCGTTCTGTGATCCCAGGCCCGCAAGCAGTCCATTTGCTGAGACTGCGTTACCTGCTATTTACAATGTTAGGATTTCTGTCTCAAAAACCAACCAGCACACAGATAGAATGAGAAAGGATAAAGAATAAAGCCAAGGAACATGCATTCTTTAAGAGCACACCTGGGGACCTCCCAGCAGATTCCTTATGTATTCTTATTGTGAATGTCACTGTTCTCAGTGATCAAGAGACTGATGACAGCATCGGAAAAATACGATGCAGAGTCACATTTCAGAGAGAGAGAGAGAGAGAGAGAGAGTGTGTGTGTGTGTGTGTGTGTGTATGTGACAGGGGCGGGCTCTGACCACATCAGCTTGCCTAACCAAATCAGAGAAGGCAGTGGTCACAGCAGATACCCTGTCTCAGTTCATTACTCGACACCTGTTAAATGTGATTAACAGCCCTGGCTAATTATGTGTTAAGAGCATCTCAGGCTGTAATGGATCCCTAAGGTCTGTGAAGTTGACTTCATTTACATGTTTGTCTCCTTCCACAAGGTCTCAGCCAAACATCACAAAAATCTACTGAGCATTTTATGAACTCCCATGTGATCACCTCCGAGTTTCAAATATGCCAGCGTCTTCTGATGAAGGACAGCAAGTGCCTGAGATGTATATTTGTTCAATAAATAAAACAGGCAAGGTTTGTATTTTATGGGGGCACAAATGGGCCTCTTGTTGCAATTAATATTATAAAAGGCTGCCAGCCTGTGTGCATTGTATTAATCATGTCATTGTGTGATCTCAGCTAGAAGACTGCACGGCATTTAGGTGGCAGAATGCTCTCAGAGTCTCTTCTCTCTCACCTTAAATAAGGCAAAACTGCAAAAATCACAGATCAACAAGGCTTCAAGAGAGAGATTTTTGCTTATTTCAAATATACATTAAAACATCAGTATATTATGTCATACAATTATTTACATATAATATACATAATTGTTACATTAGTATATATTAAATAGTAAATACATAAGTATTCAATATATATTAAATACTAAACACACAGAAGTATCTCAGACTACTAGACAGCACAGTTATCAAGGTATATTTCTTGCTTCTCTTAAATGGTATGGAACCTAAAGAATTTAGATTCCTCCTAAGGTAAAGTCAGCTAACTAGCCCTCCTTTTCTTTTTTGGCAGTGGGAGTAGAGTTGGAGGCAGAATTAATTCCTTCTTCATTCCTATTTGCTTAGTATAGCAAAATGATGGCCCAGAAGTAACTCTACCAACAGTTGCACGTGACAGAATATTACACAGCAGATAAAAACACTGAAGAGTATACAAAATACAAATATAGAATTTCTGTATTATAACATCAAAAATAGTACTGACACAAAGACAGTCTGATCCACAGAGCAGGAAAAAGTAAGCTGTGAGTGTATAGCATACAGTGATCTAATTTTGTAAAAATACCAAAGTCCACATCTTTGCAGGCATTGTAGATGTGCGTATACACAAGCAAGGATCTGAAAACATGCATGACAACAAGGTCTTACAAGCAAACTCATTTTGCCTCCTTCAGCCCTAGCGTGTGTCTCAAAAGACCTGTAGGGTTTTCACAACCAGAAAGGGGCTTTCAGGGTCCCTTCTTGCCCAGCAACAGCACGGTGCTGCAGATCATGTGCTCTGGAGCCGGGCAGCTGCCCCTTAAATCTCACATCTGCCCCGTCCTGGCCTGCGCATCTGGGGCAAGTTAGTACATTCCCTCTGCCTGGGCCTTTGCCTCAGTTGCACAGTGGAGCTAATGGTGCCTTCCTCAGCGAGTTGCTGGGAGGGTTGAATGATCTAATAACTGCGCAGCTCTTGGTTCAGCAAGTGCCTCCAACGGTCATTTCTCTGTCATCATTAGCTGGCATCGTCATCTTGTCTCAGTCCGAATGGGAAAGTCGTTTAATCGCTACTTTTCCTAATTTGCCGTGTGTAAAACAGGGCTGAGAGTCAGCAGTGTCTCCGTGTCCCTTCCAGCAGCCCCCATTACCTGACCCAACAAATAAAATCACTAGTTCTTACATTCCTGAAACCACTTCACCCTGTTATTACAGATCAAGATGATCCACCTTGTTTCTAAGCTGAGTTAATTTGGGGTGCAGTCTGAAGGTGATGGGTGGGCTGGACTGACAGCTTTTCCTGGTGGCTGGCAGTTATGTTAGCACATCTGTGCTTTTTATTCCCTCCAATGTTCTTTTTACTAGAAGTTTCCTCCTCCTCTAGTTTCTTACCATCAGTTGCTGTTTCCTATTGTCTGCAACTTTCTGTCATCTTTGTGAAACCTAGGGTTCAGTCGCATCTCCACTTGCATTAAGTGAATCTCAGCAAAGGTACTGTCATCAGCGGGGTTCAGTTTCCTTAGGAGTAAAATGGGGATAAACACCATCTACTTTTTTCCTGTTACTTTTGAAATAACTTTGATTTTTACCAATTTCAGAATTCATGCCCATTTTAGAAAACAAAGAAAGAAAACAACAGAAGAGAATAAAAACCATCCATAATCCCATTACCAGTTTCAAAAGTCTGTTGTATTTCCTTTTAATCCTTATAAATCTTAAGTTTGGGATCAGGTGGTTTAGAGAATTCTGAATTCTTACTTTTCTTTTCTTTCTTATTCTCTCTTTCCAGATCACTTTCAATATTCACTTTCAGTCTGATATGTTTAAAGGAACACCCTTCACTGTGCTTCCCGTATACCCACGATCAGAATCATAAAAGCTGTTTTGTTTTTACACACACACAAAAAAAGCTTTACATATTACCTGCAACTTGCTTTGCTAATTTTACAGTATATCATGGGCAAATCTCCACATCAAATATACATTCTCACTTTTAATTTCATAATAATCCACAGCATAGCTCCACCACAGTCTATTCAGCCCATCTCCTAACCATCAAAATTAATTTTGTTTCACATTTTTGCCACTATGGACAATGCTGCAAAATAACCTTTTGTGTCTGTGTATGTATATAAAATGCAAAATAGATTCATAAAGGTGAGACCACTGTGTCAATGGCAAGGTTCATTTTTAATGTAAAATGATATGGCCAAACTGCTAAACAATGTATACTGCCCCCAGCATTTCTTTCTGACTAGCTGGAATGTTATATATTTTTAAGTTTTGTGCAAATCATAGGTGAAAAATCTTGTTGTTTTACTAAGCAGTCCTTTGAGATTAATTCTTCCCTTTTACTGGTCATTTGGATTTTTCTCTTGGTCAAACAAATACAGGTTGTTTAGGGGAACACACACTCTAATGCATCTTTGTTTCCATCTTGCCTTACAACTGCTTTGCACATCAGGGTTAATCCCTTCATCCCATGTTTTATTACCATCATATCTCTTCCTTGTCCCTTTTGCTTTGGAAGCTCTAACTTTTCTTCTCGATTTCTTGCTCTGCTGTCATCACAATTACCTCCAGAAAGAACTAAGTTTTCTACCCGCCCCCAGTCTTTTTTTTTTTTTTCCAAGAGAGAATAAAGTTTTGAACAAAGACAGTTTTGATGAGATGGCTAGAAACACTACTTTTCTTCATTGGCATTTTGGAAATATTGCTCAGTGGTTTGGGACCTATTTATTTCTACTGTCTCCATCTATCTTTGCTTTATGGCTTTTGACTTTTGCTGCTTTAACTTCACATTCTGTTTTGCTCCACTTCTCCTGTTTAGCTGCCAGGTTTGGTCTGCTTTCACTGATTTACTGTATCTAACCTCATTCCCTCTCTGGATTCTGAATCCCATCTTACAAAAGGCTGCTTTCAGCTCACAGACTCCCTCTTATTGACTGAATGAAGTTTAGTTCAATCAATAAGCATTTTAGCATAAGTGGGTTCAATTCCAATAGCACAGATGTTTTCATATAGTTTCAGATGATGGGACCGAGAAAATTTAATTATTTTTGTAAAACACTGTTAAATAGTGACATATTAAAATTCATCCTATAATCTAGACACAGTTCAAGTTAGGAGAAAATCATGATTCAGATATGCATAACTACGTAATAAAGCATTATTGTATTCATTTTTATTATTCCATTTCTACAGAGGTAGTGTGCTATTTATTACTATTGAAGCATTATAATAATATACCAGCCCAGAAAAATGAAGTTTTTGAATATTTTCTAATTTTCCTCATATAATATCAACTTGCTAGGTTTTGCTTATTTGGGAGCTAACAGCAAATGTTTAAGAAAAGAGTAAGTTCAAATAACTAGAAATGGAGGACCTTATGTTAAATTATTTCCTGCCTTTGAGAAAGCACAACTTCTCCCCATGGGGATGGGAAGCCCCAAAGGCAGCAGAGACGCTAGTTCAGAGGCTGTAGCCAAACTTCACTGTTAAGATGTTTATAGCCTAGAGCAAGGTAGTGGCAGGAAGGAAAGAGATTAGAGATCCATTTTAAAGGATGAACTAATAGGATTTGCTACAGAGTTTTTAGGCAGTGTGAGGGCATATTTTGACATTTTAAAAGCCTGTACCTTTTAAAATTTCTGACCAACTGCCAATCAAAATCTCAGCTTGGTTACCCTTGCTTATATGTGGTATCATTTGTCTTTGACCGGACTACACAATTACAACTCCAGCTTGCAGTTTTCAAGTACTTCTCATTCTTTATGGTATGTCCTAAAGTCCAATCTCAGACAGTGTGGAAATATTCCAAAGATGTACGGGCAGAAGCCTGACTTATGAGGAGCTAGCAGGCAATAGATCTGTTACCTCTGGAGCAGTTTTGCTAAAGAATCAATTGCACAGCTAGCACCACAAAGCTCGGGGGCCAGCAGTACTCAGGTGAAATGTCCAGGGGTCCCCAACTACAGTGTGTCCTTTAAAGGGGCTCCCTTTTATAACTAAGGTTTTTGAAGCTCTTCTCATATCTTACCATGTGTTAAATATCTTAAAGAATCAACATTTGTTCTTCACGACCTTTATTTTTGTTGTTGTTACTATTGTTGAAGGACAATCAATTGTGATTTGCATAAACTCAAGGGCAGTCTACAAGACGCTGGCAGTAACTCAGATGGAAAAGTGCATGTCTTCTCCTGGTGAGGTGTTAGACATAAAAATGGCTTTCATTTCCTAATGGAGAAAAAGACCTACGTCTTTCTGGACACAAAGTCTACCCTCTCCTCTTGACCCCAAACAGCAGCCTGAATGGTCCTATAAGAATGCTATCATGTACCTGGACGCAGGGGACCCTCCTCCACGGTTTTCCACTGCCCCAAGGCACGAGGCTCTCTGGGCTCTCAACCCCAGGTGACCCAGCCCAGTTTTTAATATAAATATTTTATAATGCCCTCTTCCCCTTCCTGAAATGACAACTACCATTCAAATAATTTACCTACAGTCCTTGGGGTAGTGCCATGACTTGACAGTCATTATAATGCCTCAGCTTCACTATAAAGGAAGAAATATTAGGATGGAATAAAGTATGTCAACAGAAGCTCTCATTCCCCCAGACATACACAGGGGAACGTGCGGGCTCCATTTCTCCAGCCAGCATCCCGTACCTACAGAAGGAGCATGAGATGAAACACCTCAGGCGGCAGAGCAGAGGGGCGGAGAGAATCCAGGTTCATGTGATTTCAAAGAGCTGCTGAATCACCCAATCCTGAAGCCCATCCTATGTTCAGATTTTCCAATGACCCAAGCCAATAAAGTACTTTAATGTTGAACTTTCTGCATTGGGCTTTCTGCCTAGGTCATCAGACGTTATAACCAATACATCCAGCAACGAGCCCAGAGCATGAGCGACAGCACCAACTCTCACAGACTGTCTCAAGCAGGCTTTATGTGATCACCCAAGGAAAACATGAAAGTCACTGCTTCTTTCTGATCTCTCAGTGAGAGAGATTACAGACTTCGTAGGAATGATGTGTTACCACAACAGCCTAATCTAAGTGTTTAGAAACATGTTTCCACAGAATAATCCCCAAAGAGTAAACTGCAAGCTTTCTGATTTCTTATGTGCTTTGACTTGAGTATTGCATAGTTGTCAGGGCTGGAAGGCAGTGCTACAAATAGTAATCCACTGTTATTACGGCTGGTCACCCATACCTCCTCCTCCCAGCCCTGGAGCAGCTAACTAAGGCAGATGAACAATAACAGCAAACCCGAAACCCGCACTTATGTGGCTTTTCACCAGCATGGGGAGAAAACTAAAAGCCCATAGTGAACTTCTTTTAAGTCAGTACTTCCTTTTTTTTCCCCTAGTATCATAATAAAATCATTTCCCCCATCCTTTTTCCTCATTCTTTCCAAAAAGTAAAATAACTACTGAAATAAACTGACAGTGTAACCATTTATGTTGTACTCTCTCCTCATCTCACTTTTATTTAATTATAATTGTACTACAGTAAGTACAGAAATAAGAGCAACCACTGGTCTGGAGCCATCGGTATACTGGGCCTCTATTCTAAACACTTTCAAAACACCAACTCCGTTAATCCCATAGTAACCCTAGAAGGGTCATCACAATTTTTTTTATCACCAGTTAACAGCTGAGAACCCCGAGGCTTAGGGAGGTTAAGTCACCCCAAAGCCAAAAAGCTGTAAACCAAGAGCTGAAGGGAGGGAGGGTCGGTGCTCTAACTCGTAGGCTCCGCCGTCTCTCGATACAGAGCGTGCTGAGCAAAGACTGGCTGATACTGGAAAACATGTCTTGAGATGATTTGAAAATGAACTTGCAGGCATCTCAACGCTTTTAGATGCAGGAGGATAAATACTATTTTAACAAGGGAACAAATGTAAACACGAGGTATTCTTGAAGAGCTTACAAAGCTAAACTTAGAAACTCACCCCTACCCTGTTCTAGGTGGTCATCTTTAAGCTTCCACATACTGAAGCTTTGGTTTCAAGTCACATTCTCATCTCTCTGATGTACTCACACCTACACACTCACCCCTGTGCATGTGCACACACACAACACATGCCAAATTAATGGGAGAAAAATAAAACAACATTGGCCTTCTCCTCTCTGCTTTTGATCAAACGCAGCTACAGAGGCAGCAGGGGATAACTATATTGATGTTTACTCCACGTATAAGTGCTTTGACGAAAAACATGCAGGACTAACTTTTTATGTAGTATTCTGAAGGAAAAAAGATGCTGGAAAAAAATCCAGCCCCGCCGGGGAGCGGCACGTCTAGCAATGAAGTGTTCTTTATCTGTAGTGCATCTAGGTGATCAAACCAAAAATAACTGGTCCACAGGCTCTGAAGTTTTCATCAGTAATCTACCTTTTGCATTCATAAATAAATCAAAAAGTAATTTTAATCCTACTTCCCTCTAACTTCTAACATCACAGCAAATACCTTTATAATAAGCAAGGGGCAAATGAGGCGACTTTCTCAGATGCAGGTGGGCAAGGAAGAAAGCTTAGCTGAATTTGCCTGCTTCTGCGGGAGAAGCACATGGTTGAAGGAAGAATGGCCTGAACGCATTTCCACGAGGGCCAACAGCAGCTTTGCGAAGCAACCACATGCACAGGGGATGGAAAATGTTATCCTGCAGTAAAGGTGAATAGAGGGCTGAGCGTGGAGATGGACACGGACAATAAGCTCAGTTATGAATTGTGGCTGACACTGATAGGAAAGCCAATCTTGTTTAATTCCTTAAACCAGAAAATACCATAAAGGATGCAAAATAATGTCAAGACCACTGCCAAAGACGAATGAGCTTTCACCCCAGTGTTCAGTAACATCGACTCAGCCCCATGGTGCTCTCTATGCTGTGCCTCCGTTATTCAGAGAGCAAAACACAAGAAGCCAATAGGCGATTGTCTCTTCTCCTTGACTGAAAATAGTTCCCTATGATATACTCATTCACTTTTTTTGTAATTAGGTAAAATCTATTATAAAGCAAGAAACTTCTCCAAGAGGTCACAGATTTATCATGTTAAAATTCATGAAATTAGTTACAGGCTAAGTAGTTAAATCTGAATTATACACCACCCCATTAATTTATAATCAATAGAGATTAAAGGAAATGAAGAAGTAAATGATAAGATCAAATAAACACATATTCATTAGCATCTATTATGTTTAAGATGCCATAAAGGAGAGGCAGTATGGTGCTATGTTCTGTGCCTTCCAGGAACTTACTCTCTGGCTTGGGGAATCGATATGCAGCCTGGGAAAGTGTTCCCGCACGGCAATAACAACACAAGGGGTGTCACAAGCAATGCACGACAGAAGCAGGTAGAAAAGTATGTCTGCAATAGTGTGTGGATTCCAGAGTCTGACTCACGGGGTTTGAATCCTAACTCTACTGCTGGGCCAGCTCACTGACCTTGGACCCGTTATTAGTCTTTCAGTGCCTCGGACCCCTAAAATAATGGGGATAAACCAGCACCTATCTCCATGATGACTGTAAAAATTAAATGAGTTAATACTTGCCAAATTGCCAAGTGCTTACAAATAAGGCCTGGCACATAGTAAGTGCCACACACCTGTTAAATAAGGAAATACTATTGTCAGGGGCAAGACCTCTGTCACTCTGAAGTTTCTTCAAGTGCTGGTAGAATTTAAAAGGGGTCAAAGGGTATCACGTTAATTCGTCCCTTACCACTGATTCTTTCCCTATTGCTACAAACATTCTAAGGTCTCAACTCTAAAAATTAAAACTGATAAATGGTCCTCTGCTTTTTAACTCCCTGCAAAATCTCCTCTCTCCTTCCCTTCACTGAAAAACTTTGAAGACTCGTCTGCATGTGCACCTATCTACTTGGTCATGATCATTAATTCTCCTGCCCCTTAACACCAGAGAACTACAGTTAGCCCGATGCCTAAATTCAACATCCTGTTTCCATCAGTCAGTGTCCTCCCATCTTTCTAGAACATTAAAAGTGATTCATGCACAGTCATCATAATTTTTACCTTTCTAGGCTTGTCACTGTCATTAGACTTGATTTCTAGAGAACCAAAGGACTTCCTTCCTCATGTCTACATCTCGTGGTACTCAGTGGTAACACCAAAAATTACATTACTTTGCTCAACTCTGCTAAGGAGACTTCTGAAATGGCCCCCAAGATTTCCGCTCTGGTGTATAACCCTTCTAATTCCCTCTTCTTAATCACTGGCAGGAATTTGAAAGGATGGAGTTCACTCCTGTGACTAGGTTACATTATGGGACAGAGGGATCTCGCAGAGCAGATGAAATTAAGACCCCCAGATCAGCTGACTTTGAGTTAATGACAGGAGAGTTTTTCCTGGGTGGACCTGACTTTGTCAAGTGAGTCCTTGAAAGAGACTGGGCCCTTCCAGACAGAAGAAATTCAAAGCCTAAAAAAAATTTAGCTGTAGCCCATGAGAAAGTAAGCCCCAGGTTATGAAAGGGCTTGAGGAGGCGGCCGTGTGGCCAGGGCGTGCAGGCATTTCCCAGGCTAAGAGTTGTCATTGACCAACAGCTTCCAAGATAATGGGGCCCTCAGTCCTACAATTGCAAGGAAATAAATTTGCCAACAGGGAGTTTGGAAGTGAACCTTTCCCTAGTCAGATAAGACACAGACAGCTGACACCAGAAAACCCAGGTAATATGTGACCAGTTCTGGCTCCAGGAAACTGTGAGGTAATAAATTTGGGTTCTTTTAAATCACTAAGGTTGTGGCAATTTGTTATGCAGCAATAGAAATGTCACATACACTGTCGCTGCTTCCCTCTGCTGCCTTCTCTTCTGGCTCTGTTGTCTTCACTTTCCACCTAAAGTGTAAAGTACGTAGTTCTTCTGTGTCACCACTCTCCAAAGTGATGTCCAGTTGAATCAGTTTAATAAGCATCCATATGTGGCTCTCTGGACTATTCTTCCCTCTTACATCCATGTCCTATTTTTCTTACTGCGTGATGATCCACTCTGTGTGAGCACCGTCAAACCCCTCATTTGAGGAATCCCAAACCTACCTTGATATCATCCCTCCTACCTTTTGCTCAAAGTAGTGCCCCCTTCAGCAGGGCCAGTCCTGTGCACAACATCTCCATTTTCCCAGCATCTAATTTGCAGGCCTCACGAGGAGACTCACCCTCTCCCCTTTACGGGTTTAGAATGAGCAATAACAAATCCTGTTGGCTTTCAACACTGCAGTTCACATTCATGTACTGTTTAATTCCCAATGGAATTTAGACCTTTATTACAACTAGCCCAGCCTTCTTCTATTTATGAAAATCCTATTTCAAAATCTCTACTTGTTTACAAGTAGGTCTTACAAAAGGCAATGGGACTAACATACCTCAAAAGGGCTCTCAGGTCCACACAGGTTAAGTTTTAAGTCTGAGCCCTGTCACTTAATTGCAATGGCCCTGATTTTTATGGCTCTGGGCCTTAGTTTCCTATCTGATTTTTGGAGACTATTTCCTATTTGATTATTAGTTATATAAATACCTGAATATTTATCTTACAGGATTATTGTGAGGATTACACGAACAGAGGTACAGTAAATGCTGGCCTAATTATTACCTGTAACATTGGCAGCAGAACCAGTTTCGCTGTCAGCCTGGCAAGTTTAATAAGGCCTCCAAGTCCTCTTTCTATACCCCCTTACTGAACTATCAGGATGACCTTGACCAATGCCTTTCATGGGAACCTCATCAGGGCCTGTTTTGGGTCTCCATTCAGCTGGTAAATTCTTGTAGAATATTAACAATATTGCTTGTTGATCCCTGTCTCCCTGAGCATTGACTACCAATTGCTGAAGAAAAATTGAGAAGTGGTTACAATGGAAAGTTTGGAGTTTGAGGGGAGGAGGACAGAGGAGGGGTGAATGCAATGGGCAAGCTCTACCTCAGCTGCAATCAAAACGAAGCAAAGACGCCCCTTGTGCTGAGATGTCTCTGAATGAGCAACCCCCTCGGGCATATGTGCTATTGTGAGATCGGTTCTTCTTCTGGATGGTTATGATTTTCCATGGGAGGCGGAGGCAGCCTGCTGTTGCTCAACTAGATACATGCAACGCAAAGAAAACAACCAATACCAATGGAATGATGTAACTGGTAAGCTTGACAAAGGTGTACAGTTAAAATTCTAGCTTTTTCCTACAGCAGCTGAAAATATCTCTGTGTAACAGGAAAAAGTTCAAATCATGTTGCTCAAGAGGGAACAGCACTGAAATCTATGACGGTGTCTCTTAGTAAAGTAAGCAGGCTACTACACTGAGTATGGAACAGGGACACAACTTTATTTCCTGCCAAACATTGGGGACACAATATTCAGAAAAATTCTGGTTCAAATATATACCAGAAGGCATCTGTTAAAAATTTTTTATAAATACCTTCTCTTAAGAGGCTTAAAAAGCTTTCACTGTTTCCTTCCACCCATCGTGGTCAGAGAATCGGAAAGAGAAAATAAAAAGCCCTAAAAGTGGATAGGTTCTGGTCAATTTTTGAATAGGTAAAAGCTTATAAAACTTGTAGGAAGAAATCTAAGAGAGAAGGAGCTGAATATGCAGATACAATTCAAAGAAACCCAAGCAAGGAGGAGGCGGAACTCAGAAATTTCACAAACAGTACGACTTCAGATCGTTTAGGGGATGAGGAAACAAGAGAGGTGGAGATTTTGGTCAGCTTGCCAGGCTGGTGTGTTTCATGCACATGATGGCTAATGTTCTTCAGGGTTGTGGGGAGGGCAGGAGAGAACTTACAGGCAAGATGTGATCCCCTCAACTAAGGTAATCATTATACAATTATACCCATTGCACAGGTGTGGGAATACAGGCACCAAGAGGGTAAGTGAGAAGGGAAATTCGGGTACTGTTGAGCAAGCATTTCCTTCCTATCCCTGACATCCATGGGTAAAGCACACACACACACACACACACACACATCTTTGATGTTGCACTTGGTCATGTCACTTGCATGGTACTGAATGGAAAACAGTGAACCAGTTCTAAGACTACATTTTAAGACAGTTCTGCTTGGCCCCTCTGGGAGCTTCTGACTACCATAAGAACGTACCACGAGACATAACCACGAAGCCCTCCTGGGCACCAAGGTGAGACGTGTGGAGAGAGCCCACCTGCGGGCTTGCAGTAGCAGAAAGAGGTCCACAGAGCAGTGAGGGCGCAGCGACACTGCTGCATCCCACCGACTGATGCCGTGAACAGCTTATTGAGATGTCTAAACATTTTTTTCATTAATTGCCACTTATTAATTAGCGCTTGTCACCGTGAAACACAGAAGCCATTTTCTAAACAAATGTTAGTTTTCTTCTTGCTCAGAAAAGGTCAAGAGAAGTTTAATACAGAAACCTATTTCTGATTTCCACCTCGAATTCTAAATATAGCACACTTCTTTGTCTGCCTTGATTTTACCCATTTTACTTTGGTTCCTTGTGGCTTACAGGCTGTTTGGGGTTTCTCCCCTCCTTTGGCACTGTTATTTTTATAAAACACATTTAAAGAGTTTGCATTTTATTCTTTTACATCATCATCTCCTCCATCACTGTGCTTTATTTACTCTTCACCACATTCTCATCAATCTCAGCTGGAAGTTCCAATGGTCCTGCTTCCTGACTTAGCTCCATTGGGTTTATGTAATAGTCACTGGCTCCTTGATGACGGGAAGCTCTGACTGAGCACTGTGAGATCACATCCCTGAAAGGCTGTGATGTACTGTGCTACTTAAAGATCTCTTTCTCCCACTTCCACAAGTTTTCATCCTTGGAGATTCAGCCAATAACTTCCAGGACCGTGAGCTCCAGGGCAGTGATAACCCCTGAGTACTCTAAAGCTGCTCTCTTTTCTTGATGTTGGTTTTCCTGAGTATTTTTCCCTTTTTTATTTTACTTCATAATTAAAAATAGATCCCCATTAACTTCATTCTGTCCCCTGCATCCAACATTCTTGCTTCATAACATCCTTTTGAGATGTTGGCTAGATAACTTGGTATTTAGGTTTTCCTGACAAAGTAATTAACAGTTAACACATTATAAGAGGGTGGATGCTCTCTCGACCTAAAAAACGGCTGCTGACTCCCCCTCCCCTGCCCAGTGAATTCCAGCCCCCTTGGCATGGCACGCGGGCTCCTCAGTGCCTCTTGTGCCGGCCTCATCCTTTGCCAGCAGCCCCTCGAACTCTTTCCCCACTTCCCACAACACTTCCTTACACATGAATTAACACCTTATACTTGCAGTATCTATGTTAATTATTTCAGACCACTTATTATCCTAGTAGTGAAGGGAGGAGGCTCCACAAAATAAAATATCCTGCCTGAGGCCACACACCTTCCATGGCACAGCTGCCGTTTCAAAGTCCTGCTTGCATTTCCTCAGCTCTCTGCGCATACCCAGTGCCTTTGCTCAACCTTTGCCTAGAGCTCCACTCACACTCAGCTTTGCAGTGGCACTTCCCACTTTCCTCAGGCCAGCTCTTCTCTTCTCTGTTCTCTGTCAGGAACACCCTGAGATAAAATTAACGGCTGCTCCATTTGTACCCATGGCCCCTTGCCTACTTTTATCAGGGACAGAGAAAAACCGTGCATTTATACCTTTATTTACCCCATAGCCACACAGCTCCCTGAAAGCAGGAGCCTTATTTTCCATTGTCAGAGCTGAGCTTAGTTCTTGGCACATTGTAGCTGCCCAAGGAATGAGTGCTGAGCCTAATTCTACATGATTATGACAGCTATCCAAATTTTCCTCCATCGTCAGACAAAAGGAACAAGTAGGGAAAACTGTATGTGAATATGCATCCATTTTGGTGGTCTCTAATACAGATGGGACATATATAATAATACATGGGCTATCTAATAGCCATTCAGTTAATGGTAATATAGAGATAACCCATAAGGATCATTTGTGGTGATGGAATAATGATAAAACAGTGCAAAGTAAAATAGTGGCCAAGTATCTCTATGCCCTGGCCGTCTTGACACAGAGAGCCTTTGAAACGCCTTTGAGGATGGCTTATCAATATTTCACAAGCAAGAGACAACAAGAGAGCAGGTCACTTGGCAAATAAACATGACTTCTGATTTTCACAGCTGAATAGTTCAGAAGGGTCCCTGGATCCTAAAGAGGTATTTTTTTAAGAACAGGGTCCCCTAGCTCACAGAACTCCGGTACCTCCACTCGGGGTAGAACTTGTAATAGGCATAAAGTTAACCTATTGCCACATGAGACAGTGTGCCTTCTTGGATTTTGCCACCTGCTATTCATTTGTGTTTGATGATGTTTTTAACAAACATCCTTCACCTTGGCTTTTCACTTAACAAAATAAGGTCAAGAGGGATCACAACACTTGCTGGAAGAACTGTCAGCCAACTGCTTCCACGACAGCTGGTGGTTCCTGCCCACCTCATTTGTATCCTCTACCTCTCTCGACATTTCCTTTTCCCTTTGGATTCTTTCAGAGTTGTGTCCCACCGCCTGCCTATTGACAGCAAAATATTATATTCTATGTGCTTATAGTCATTTTGAAAGAGTGGGCAAGTTAAATACTCAGCAGGAATCAAAGGTCCCCAAAACTGTCTTTCTCTTTTAGACATGGTTTCTTCCCTTCCTTCTTCACCCTGTGGGGTGAGGGCTGGTAGGGGTGCGTATGGGATCATTTTAAGGTGCACATCAACCTGACCCACCAGCATGAGAATTATTTTTGCCATCCTGGCCCTCCACAGGGCTCTCCAGAGAAATATTGTTGCATTTATCTGTGGCAGAAAATACTTCCTGAATGTACATTACCTTGTCTCTATTTCAGGTTTTTAATAATAAATTCAAACTGTCTTTTCAAACCATTTTCTTTAATGCTTTGACAGACTTATACTAGCGTTACTCTCGATAAATGCTTGCTTCATCCCAAAGAGATATCAGAGAGAATAATTTCTCTTCAATTTACTCCTGCATTTTGCCTGTTAATTATTTTGAAACATTTTGCAGTAGATTCTTCAGCCCCATAAAATAAAAATTCCATCTTAAATTCTGCACCCACCCCTACCTCCCCCGCCCCCATCATAATTTTTATGCTTTGCGGTGTCATTTTTGAAATACCATTTTACTAACTGCAACATTCATAGTTAAACCAAGGGGAAGAGGTATCTTTTGTAACGATGTTGTTCTCATCTGTAACATACAGCAGTGAATTCCGTTTTCAGTTTCTTTTGCATGGCCTCCAAACAAATCAATCTGGGGTGAAAATAGCACCCCTTGCTTTCTAGGCTATGCAATGACACAGGTAATCTACACAGTGCATGACTACGCTGTACTGTCTGGACAGAATCAATGGCACAGGAGGAAAATTCAGCAGTGCGTCCCGGGACCACCCCTTATCTATCAGTCGGCAGCAAAGATGGCTGTGTGCGCCAGTGCCAAGTCAGAAGCACGCTCACAGGCTCCTCTGGGACCTGTGCAGAAAGATGGGCTATCCAGTTCAGACCAGTCTTTAGCCAAAGCCCCCTGGGAAGGAACTGCAAACCATAAACTTCCTGTCATTTAAAAACATTCTTAATGGATGAAGTATGCAAATAGAACCACCAACATTTCCAGGGAGTCTAAGTTATAAATGACTGAGTGTTATTGGAGTTGATTTTTAAATGAAAAATTCAGATATGATGGTAAGGCAGTTTTTCACAATCTCCTGATGTGATCTGGGAGTTGATGTAGTATTGGGGAATTATATACTTCATGATGCAATAATAAGAAGAAAAAAAAACATGAATTTTTTACCGGCAACTTGGTTTATGGAGATTAGTGCACATGCATGATGAAATATCAAAGTAGACATTTCATTTACATAGGTGAGGAGGAGAGAAGGCCAATCTTTCATGGGCATATAAAAGCCTAGAATTTCTTTTGTTCCATTTCACAGAGGAGGCAAATGTCAGATTGAGTTTTCTATTCAACTACCTAATCAACAAATGTATGGTTGTATCACATATATGTCAGGCACTGTCCATGTGCCAGACGCTGGGAAGACAGAAGTGAACAAAACAGATCAAAAAATCCTATCCTCATGGAATACATTCTAATCAATGTATTTTGTTCACCTTTATAGGTCTGAGTCAAGAGACAGACATTTTTATTTCTAAAGTATTTTATACTGAAATTAACTCAGTTCAAAGTGTATTCCTTTTCCTAGAGAGTATGAATTTTTAAAAAGCCATCATCTTCAGAAGATGTTTGATGCCTAGGAAAAGCATTTTCGATCTGAGATTCCTTTACTTGTCTGTATCACAGAATGGTCTGCTGTGAAGGAAACTGCACAGACTATTGGGAAAGAAAAAAAAATGTCAAAATAAAGTAGAGCATCTATTGTGTACCTCCTATTTTGTACTTTCCTACTTGATTTTTTTATAACATATCCATCTTTGCCCCAAGTTCACAGAAGAGGCCCATTAAAACCTCAAGTTCAGTGCAGCTTTCTTGGAAATTTGGGAAGAGCAAACAAACAGAGAAGACCATCTGCCTTAAAAACCCATCACTGATGCCCTTGATCAATAGCTGGCATCAATAAATCTTAGATAGACATGTGGGTAAGACTGTTGGAGCCAGGCAAGGATTTTTCTTAATGTGGATACTGATGTCATTTTGGCAGAGAGAAGCTGGGCAGATTTGCAATAAAGGGGAAGTGATTATGTAATACATACAACCATAAATAAATACTCTATGAAGTTATAAAATACTGTTTCTTTATAGGGACTTAAGTTAGAGGAAAAAAGGAAACACTATTAATCATTCATTTGGCCAGAATCTGCTGAATCCCCTGCTCTATGTCCTACACAACACACCACCATCATCCCTACCTTGTGTTGTGTTTACTGTGTTCCAAGCACTGAGCTCACTGATTATATTCCTCATCTTATTTAATCAATGAGCAACCCTGTAAGTGGACTAGAATTTTTATCCTTATTTTAGCTGAGTAAATGAGTAAATGATACTCAGAGAGGTTGTTTTCTGCTGCGGTCAACAAACTAAACAATCAGGCACCAAATGAGGGTGTGTCCATGTCCTAAGTTCATGGTCTCCCTCTAACACCGCCCCATCCCATCCCACTCTACTGAGATATAATTGGCACATAAAGTTGTGAAAAATTAAGGTGTACAAAAAGTGTGATACTTACATATTGCAAAATTATTGCCACTGTAGGTTTAGCTACTACCTTCATCATGTCACATGTAATAATCATTTCTTTTTTGTGATAAGAACATTTAAGATCTACTCTCTTAGTAACTTTCAAGGATATAACACAGAGGTATCAACTATAATCACCATATTGTACATTAGATCTCCAGCAAGTTATTCATCTTACAACTGAAGCTTTTTACTTTGGCCAACATCTCCCCTTTTCCCCTCCCTGCTCCCAGCCCCTGGCAATCACCATTCTAGCCTCTGTTTCTATGAGTTTAGATTTTTTAGACTCCACATATAAGTGACACAGAGAACAGCTGACATTTGAATAACACAGGTTTGAACTGCAGGGGTTCACGTAGACACATATTTCTTTTCCATAAATATTAGAAAAATTTTTGGAGATATGCAACAATTTGAAAGAAACTCAGACAAACCACCAAGCCTAGAAATATCATAAAATTAAGAAAAACTTGGGTATGTCCAATACTATATTATAAATATGACTCTAATACTGTATGTCATAAAAATTTTATAACGATTCTTTCATTAGTGTTTAGGCGAGGCTATGGTGAAGCAATCACATCAGTTATACTAGGTCACCATAATCAATGCATGAATCATTATACTTGTAAACAAATATGAATTTCTTCTCCACATTACATTTTTCATTTTTGATGTCTGGTGTTACTAATTGTAACATCTACAGTGTCTTCTAGCATATACGACAATATTGATATAGGTTCTGAGAGATAGACAATTCCTCTCAGAAGCAGATGATGTAAACTTACTGTATCAATAAATATAGTACAGTATTGTAAATATACTTTCTCTTAAGATTTTCATAACATTTTCTTTTCTTGTATTTCACTGTTTTAAGAATACAGTATTTAAGACAAGTAACATACAAAATGTGTGTTCATCAACTGTTCATGTTATTGGTGAGGTACAGTCCACAGTAGGCTATTAGTGAAGGTTTAAGGGAGTCAAAAGTTATACATGGGTTTTTTAATGCCACATGGGTTGGCGTCTCAAACCCCAACATTTTTCAAGGGCCAACTGTATGTATCTTTCTCTTATTTCATTTAGCATAAGGCCTTCAAGGTCCACCAGGTTGTCTCAAATGACAAGATTTCCTTCTTTCTCGTGGCTGAATAATTTTCCATCACATATACATACCACCTCTTCATTTATTCATTTGCTGATGGACAGTTAGCTTATTTCCATATCTCAGTAACTGTGACTAATGCTGCAATGAATTTGTGTGTAAGTATCTTTGAGATCATGTTTTCATTTCCTTCGGCTATATACCTAGAAGGGGGATTGGTGGATCCTATGGAGGTTGTATTTTTAATTTTTTTTTTAGGAACTTGCTTTTGCATGATGGTTGTACCACTTTACGTTCCCACCAGTACACACCAGGGTTCCCATTTCCCCATATTGTTGCCAACACTTCTCATCTCTTGCCTTTTGGACGGCAGCCATCCCAACAGGTATGAGGTGGCATCTCATTGTGCTTTTCATTTGTATTTCCCTAATGAGTAGCAACTTTTCCATGTACCTGATGACCATTTGTATGGCTTTTTGGAAAAATGTCTATTCACTGACTTTGTGCATTTTTTAATTAGGCTTTTTTTCCTATTGAGTTTTATGCATTGAGTTCTTTGTATTTTTTGGATATCAACCTCCTATCAGATATGATTGTAAATATTTTCTTTCATTCAGTAGGTTGACCTTTCATTTTGTTGATGATATCCTTTGCCATACGGATGCTTTTTAGTTAGACATAGTCCCACCCGGTGATTTCTTCTTTTTATGTTTGCACTTTGGGTGTCAAATTCAAAAAATCATTGCCAAGACCAATGTTACTGGACTTACCCCCTATTTTTCTTCTAAGAGTTTTATGGTTTCAGGTCTTATGTTCAAGTCTTTAGTCCATTTTAAGTTGATTTTTATGTATGGTGCAAGATAAGAGGTATGGTTTTAACTACTCCATTTTACTGTTTCCAAATCAGTTGCTTAATATGTGAGGTCATTTGCAATACAGGTCTAGCATCTGAGTTGAAAAGACCTTAACCATTATCTAATGAATCATACACTTCAAAAGTTTAACCCATTTCCAAGGATTACATGGCTCATTCAAAAGTCTCCTCTTTATCCCGCTGCTTTGTGGACAAGGGACTCACATACTCGTCTTAATGCACCAAAGCCATGTTCACATTCAAGCTGCCTTCCACCACATGTTCAGTGCTTTACTCCTTCCCGTCACTTACTGCCTTACATCTGCAGTCCCACAACTGTTCACACTCAGTCACAGCCTTGCAAGTTCTGGCTTGACCTTGCCCCTTGACTCTCCTTATACAGAGGCAGCAGAACTGACTGCATTACCAATTGGTGAGTCAAAAATTTCTTAAATGACCAGATAAGCTTCTCTAAGTGGATTCAGGGAGAACTCACTGCCCCAAGTCTGCTTCTCCTCCCCATTCAAATTCCAGACTAGGAGTTCATGTCTCCCAGCCATCAATTCCCAAGACTAGGTTTTCTTCCATTTAGGGGGAAACGGAGTTTGCTAGATTTCTAAATCATTTGATTCCACATGTCCTACTGCCTATCTCTGCTTAGGAGATGACATATAATTGAAATCACTGGTACAACTGTTATTCTAATTTTTAAAAGAAATTTTAGACATTTAAGTCAAGCATACATCAAACAACAAAAATACCCTGAATAAAAATAGAGAACACATACTGGGAGTTTAGAATGCACCAAGTACTACGCCTCGAACCTTATCTGCATTATCATTTAATACTGTCAGCATTCCTATGAGGAATGTGCTATTACTATCCCAGCACAAGAAAGCTCAGAATAAAAAAAAATGCCCATAGTCATAAAGAACATGAATTCATTTAGGTCAAATTCCTACATCAAACTATAAAGCTCAAAGATCCTCCAAACATAACTTTATAAACAAAACTGATACATATCTATAGTAGTTTCTCTCTTGACTTCCATCCTGTTTTTATAATATTCCATTGGGCAGCAAATCTCTAGAATGTCTCCTCTCATATTTCCCGTAAAGCAGGCTCTCTCATACAAACACTATATGGCATCTCTCTCCAGTTGCTCAACTTGGTAGAACTGAACCTCACTGAAAATAAAATAGGGCAGACCATCTTATGTAGCATTTATGATGCTTTGGTATTTACAATGGGATATGAGTTCTGATACTCTAGATAATTGCAACCTATCAAGTGCAATGTATCATGAGGTGCTTAGATGTAATAACCAGTTACGGGAAGTTACCCTTCATTGGAAATTTGCAAGTTCACCCCTTTTGTTTGTTCTTAGAATTATTTCAAAGTCAAATACAGTAGACATCACCATCTTCACCCGATGGAGCAGGTAGAAAAGCAGAAAAATGAGAAAAAAAGGCAATTTTACACCAAAAGTACCTAACTCTGAACACTTCAACATTTGATTAGTCACTGATGAGCCCTGGCTTTACCCTCTTCTGATTCATTTTTGATTGTGCTACCAGTAAGTTTGACCAAGTCCCTGCCTACTAATAAAATGTCAAGAGAAGAACCTCATGATACACTGCACTTGACAGATTGCAATTATCTAGAGTATCAGACTCATATCCCATTGTAAATACCAAAGCACCATAAATGCTAAATAAGATGGTTTGCCCTATATTATTTGCAATGACGTTCAGTTTCACCAAGACTACAGGTGATGGCAAATGCTCCTTTGAGGACCCCACTTTGAAAACCACTCTAGAGCAGTGGGATTCCAGAGCACTCGGGGTGCGCTGTACCACTTACTCGGCATCTAAAATTCTGTTCTTGGATTATCTTAGTCTGCAGTTTTAAAAAGCACTTGCTCTTCAAAGAAAACACACTGCTCTAATAGGAGGCTACCCTCTTTGGTTGGGAAAAAAGAAACTTAAAATAATGGCTCTTCACTTAAAAGAGAAAGCAAGCTGACTCTGGTTTACAAAAGCCTGTCTCATTCCTGATCCTTTTATCATTTGCAGGAGATGTGAGCAGTCTATGTCAAAAACGTACATTGCACATTCCCAGAAAGCCACTCACAGGGCCAACTCTAATTTTATTTAAGCCTGTCTGAACTTGCTGTTATTTTTTTTTCCCTGTACGCCCTCTTTTTTGTTGCCGTTGCAAGAACGAACTTAAAGACAAAGACACAGATATGACTTCACCAAATGAGTAAACTATAAAGCAAAAATTGATAAATAAAAATCAAGCATTTTAGTTTATATCAAGATTCCCTCTATAGCCCATCTACCCATCCTCCTATGCAAAGAGAAGACCCTAATAGCCATCCTTCAAAAACTATTAGATAAAAATCATCCAAAAGCCAGATTGTTGGCAACATTCTCATACCTTTTGTGTGCAGATCCATGTGGTAGTGGTTGGAAGATCAATATCTAAGTAAAAGACTTATTTCTTACTACATATAAAGCAGCAGTTGCACATTCAAATGCCTACAGCGTAAATAGTGCAACTGTGGACCCAGCCAGAGGGAAGGTGAGAGAAAGGAGAGGAGACAATGGGAACTTGCGAGTCCTCGCCTTACCTCACGAGAGTGGCTACTAATTAGTTCCAGGCCAAAGTCCAATTCTGCTAATGTCAATAACTGGACCATTTTTAGGAGTGTTTCTGTGTTCTGTTTTTTGCTCCTAGTCCTGTTTCTTGGTATGCCCAGTGATTTTTACATTAGTGATGCTATAATGGGTGATGTTAATTTCCTCAAAGAATGTTCATCCTACGTATCTAGTAGGCAGCCTGGGATGGGGCAGGACAGCTTTACCCAATTTAGGACTGAATGGACTCAACGCTGGCTGGCATTTTGCAAGACTATGTCCGCTCACATTTTTGGATGTGGTTTCAAAGCTTCTGGTGTTTACCAGCATCCCTCATCCTTCATGGGTATGGAACTCCAATTAGCTCACCCTCAGTGCAGTGTAACTGTCAAAATCTCTGCTTTTGAAAACTGAAGGAACAAAACAGCAGCAGATTCACAGACTCCAAGAAGGTCACCAAAGGACAGGGGGTGGGGGAGGATGGGAAGGGAAAGAGGGAGAAGGGGATTAAGGGGTATTATGATTAGCGCACATGATGTAGGGGGTCACGGGGAAGGCAACATAGCACAGAGAAGACACGTAGTGACTCTATAGCATCTTATTACACCGATGGACAGTGACTGTAATGGGGTGTGGGGGGGGGACTTGATAATATGGGTGAATGTAATAACCACAATGTAGCTCATGTGAATCCTTCAGAAGATTGTATATTAATGATACCTTAATAAAAAAAAAATCTGTTTGCTTTTTTAGTGATTAGTTTCTTAGCTTCCTCAGCCTCATACCCTACAGGCCTAAGAATTAGGCAAATGCCTCAAGGGTCAAGACTGCCCAGGATGAGGCTGACACCCAGTACCTGTCTTCTTGCTGAGATCTTGGCCTCTCAAGGTCTAGCTGCTTCAGCTGTCCAAACTTCAGTGTTTGTCTCTTCAGCCTTGTGCGACTACTAAAAATTCTTCTGCCTTCTCTGCTTTCTTGGCATGATCTTTTACCTGGTTTCTCAGCTTTTCATCCCAGGCCAAAACCTGGCAAGGTCCCTGAAGGGAACAGCGGGTCTGTAGGGCGCTGGCTCACCATCGGTAGTTCTTCCTGCTCTGGCGATCGTAGTTTTCTTGGCAGCTCTTTGCTGTCTTCAAACTAGGTATGTTTCAGATTTTGGGTAATTTAGCTTTTCTATTGTTTTTGAAGAAGTACTGGTTTGTTACAAGCCACTCTAACTTAGCTAGAGGCAGAAGTCCCCAAGTTAATTTAATACATTTATAAGTGCTTCCCCAAGAAACAATATATATGTTTTGAAATTTGGGGATTAACTTCTAATTTAAACACCTAATCCAAATGAGCTATCTAGGAATTATTTTGGTAAGAATCGACTACAAATGTGATTTCATATATCTATATAAATATATTCCATTTCAAAGAAGACATCAACTAATACTTTCGGTTCAGTGAACTCTTTTAAGACAGATATGTCAAGCAATTTTTGTATTATGTCAGAAGTCTTAAAAAAAACTTCAAATAACCACAAATCATTGTTACGGTTTGCAGTACTTGAGACACTTGATAAATATTTGATGACAGATGGGCAGTAGGAAGAATAATGGTTTCATCTAATACAGTAATAGAAAAAAAGTGACAAACACCAACCCATGCTTATCAGGGAACAAGACAGGAACACTACAGGCAGAATATCATTCTCCTAGTTGCCAGTAATTGGCCCCATTTGATGTGGCATCCCCAAAAGAGAGATTTAAATGGGGACACTGTCTGACTTAGGCTGTTCTGTATAATATAGTGCTCTGGACGAAGATGGACATAGGACGGATGGTGAAATAACCCAGTGATTCCCATTGCCCCGTGGCATCTCCGGCTGTGGCTTCCTGAGAAGTCATCTGCAGATGAAAGTAACAGAGCAAGAAAGAGCACATTCTCTTTATCAAGTGTTGAAGGCTCTTTGAGATTCTTGCCACACAGACATCTAGCCTAGGAATAAACAGCTCTCCGGCAGGTGGGTAGCTTGAGTACCGGGCAGCAGCCGTGGCACGGGACTGCCCCTTGGAGCACTGACTTCAGTCCTCTCAAACGGTAACTGAGCACATGGTGAGTCCCTGCTGAAAGGGCTCTTGTCCCTTCCATAGCACGCCTGTGTGATTAGTTAAGAGCAAATACCCAGGCATCTGAAATCACGGAGATGCGGAAAGCCAAAAAAACATGGTACATATCCTAAACTAACTGCTGCTTGATTTTTATCATTATCTAGTTTAAGTCAACAACCACACACAAAAAAAAAAAAACAATTTAGGCCTAATAACAAACAAAAATAAATAAAAATGACTTTAACTTGGTGTATGGTATCAACTGATGGAAAAAAAAAGAGTATTATCTGTATGTGTCAGGCACTGTGCTGAGGATATTACATCAAATCTGTTCATCATTACAACTCTCAAGGTAAAAACTTTCGTAATCCTCATTTTTACAAGGTAGGAAAATGAATCACAGAGCAGTTTAGTAATTTACTCAAGGTAGTAAGTTGTAGAGAGTCAACCCGAAACTAGGTCTCTGGAAGCCACACCACAAGCCCGTAACCACATCACTTTAACGGCCTCCTGGACTGCATTGATCATCTTAATGTTGAGGTGAGTATTTCCTGTACTTTAATAATGTGACTAAGGATTGCAGACAGGTGCCTTTTCTAGCCGTCCTTAAATTCTGAGCTAAATATAAAATTAATGACCTTCTGGGAGCTGTGATTCTTCCCTAGAACATTTTGCTAGGAACATAGTTTATGAAATCTTTTTTTCTAGTTGAAATGTGTTTACTAAGTCTTTCCAGGAAGTTCATTCAATGGAGCTATCACTCATGGGTGATGTAAATTGTTCTAAGGGCTAGGAAGCCTTCATTCCAACCAGCCCTTTTCCTCCAAATAATAAGTAATTTAGCAGATTTGGAAAATGAAGCACCTGATCTATTCCCTTTCACAAGTTACTGGGCCTACATAAAGATCAGTCTTTTTGTACAAAGACAGTGGGAAAATTCCTTGTCTGGCCCATGGAGTTTGTCTCTCTCAATGCTGTTGCAAACTACACATGAGTGTTTAGACCCGGTATCTCTGAAGAGGCACAACCTGCTTTGATTGCCTAGAAATCCACATGGCAAATCTGCATTTCAATGAGCATTTACTAAGTAGTAGACAAAAGAGAACTAATGCCCCAGTGTGCAGGCCAACATCCTGTTCCTGCCTTTCTGTCTAATAGCCACACAACCATGAGCAAGTCACACTATGAGCTTCAGTTTCCTCTTCAACAAATGGAAAGGTACCAACTTGCCTCATGATGTCCTTGTAAAAGAGGGACCTGGGGAAGCACTTTAAATACTGCTCAAACATAAGATCGTACACATGATACACACACACACAGCACCAAGGGCTAAGCTGTGCATACTTCTAGATGCCAAGCACTATGTGAACAACAAGGCAGCAGAGAGCAGACAGGAAAAGTCCACCGCGCTACCCCAGAGGAAGTGAGCCCGAGCGGCAATGCCGGGATTCCTTGGTGATGGGAAGGCCCGAGCAGTCCAGGCACAGGCCAGGGAGGGAGAGGAGTACACAGGTTGGCTGCTGGCATGGGTCCTGAGGGGCCCACTAAGGAGCACTGATCAGTGTGGCATTCTGGGAAGGAACAGCAGCAGACAAGGACTCACTTGTTCATAGAAAATAACCTGATATAGAGAAGCTGTGCCAGGCACACCATAAACCAAAAATACTGACACGCAGGATCCTGCTTGATCCTGGTAACAAGCCAGTGGAGGTAGGCCACCATCTACTCAGTAGAGGGAGCAGAGGTTTTGAGCAATTTATTAATTGTCTGCTCCATATAGACAGTAAGTGGTCGAGGCCAGGTTCAAACAGGGGTCTGAACCTTCTTGGCCACCTTGCACATTGTTTCTTTTTATACCACGTCAGGATACAAACCAGCCCTTCTATTGGGCTATATTTCTATAGGTTGGAACAACTTTCTGCTGAAATACATGGGGGAAAAAGTCAGGTATGATACACACTCAAATGTTTCCAGCACTGTTTCTATGCAGTGGGATCTCAGATGAGTTTCTCAACACTCTTAAATATTATCTCACTTCTGTAATCAAAAAGAGAAAATTAAAAAATTAAAATGCATCTATGTTTTCCTCCTTTAAAGACAACTGTTATTTCTAAATGTTTCTGAACATCTGTGCAAAAAAAAAAAACAGAATCAAACAGGAGAGTTTATTATTTAGGGTTACATAATATAAATTTTACTTTAAT
This sequence comes from Manis javanica, assembly GCF_040802235.1. Classification (NCBI taxonomy): domain Eukaryota; kingdom Metazoa; phylum Chordata; class Mammalia; order Pholidota; family Manidae; genus Manis; species Manis javanica. The sequence goes on from NC_133158.1 coordinate 9,073,159, forward strand.
ATTAAGTATCTGTGAAATATTAGGAAGCAGCTGAAAACATTTGAGTGAACCTTGTCTAGCAAGAGAGGCTAAGCTTGAGGTTCATGACTGCAGGGGGTGGGCACCCTCAGGGGTGTATTACGTGGTTTCCACATGTAGCTCCAGGCGGAGGGGGTTCCCAGCTCTGAGCAAGTTCACTATGGACTCGATGAGACCAAATGATAACAGAACGTTGAGAGTAAAAAGGGGCTCAGACCAAGCTTAATTCTCACAGTGGTCACCCAGCTGCCTACAAGTGGCAAGTCCATCTCTGACCCTGCCCCCAGTCCAGCCTCTGCTCCCATCTCTCCTGCTTCCCTCCGCTCTTAGCACGGGGTAGAAGTCTCTTAAAGAAACACCAGCTATAAATAGCTTATTGCCAATGAGTATACAAGTATATGCCTGTGCAGTAGGCTAAACATTACTTCATCACACATATACAATGGGTGAGATTAGGATTAGGTGAGAATCCTGGCCATGGGATTCCATTTTCCCTACACCACCCCAAGACTTTTCAGAGAGAACTCTGGTGAGAAATACTAGTGTAGGATCCACTATGTTGGCTTAGAAAAAGGCCAAGAATCACCTATATGCAAAGAGGTAATAGAGATCTATGCAATTAGATAAGACAGCATTGAGAGAAGATAAAAGAAAAGCAGAAAGCTCCAGACAGACAAAGAGGAGCGCCATATCTGAAGTCAAGAAAGAAGAAACAGAGAAATAAAGTCATGCAAGAGCAGAGTGAATCAAGGTGAGGGTGGGTCGGAGGGTATTACCAAGAAAATTCTAATAGAAATGCTTTCTTATAATGGAAAAAAGCTTTAAAATGTAAAACACTACTACTTTCAAAATAAAAGTTTCATGAAATATGAAATCTGTACCTGAATTAATAGAGAAACCGGAGAAGCTGGTTTCCATTTGCAATACGAGGAACATCATAAACTGTTCTTTGACTCGGAGGAAACCACAGAGGCTATTTCAGTGAGATTTATAAGCAGATAAACCTTTGTTCAAATTAACTTTTCAAATGGTATTGAGTTAAAATGGATACTTGTAATTAGTAGAATGAAAACTTATTTTTAGGAGTTCTTAAGCCATCTAAGAAGGCAATTACAATATTGAAATGCTTTAAATTAAGTATTAGCAAAATAGCCATTAATTAAAAGCCCAATACAGTTTTATTACTATATTTAAAAATTATTTTCATAAAGTTTTATCTATCTAGACATGTTGAACTTAACCTGAGCCCTGTGCTCCCACGGAACAGCCATGGTTAAGAAATGCCCACCCTTCAGATTTGGGAAATACTGCAAACCACAAGAACCAACCTGCGCTTAAACAACATGAGTTTAGACTCATTATTACTCAACAACTCCCTTGTTTCATAAATCCCCCACTTTTCTTCTCCTTTGAGGAGATGTCCTCCTCATTAATGAACACCCTCCCATTGAAAGAACCTGGATAAAATCACCTCCTTAATTGTCTGGAACATCTTGTCTTTAACATATTCAACTGTTCAGAGTTTTCCAGAAAAATGTAGCAAGGAATAAATGAGACCTTATTACACATACTTTTTCTGTGCCTTCTTTCTCAAGGTACATGAACGTAAAACATCAGGTAAATAAAATTTCACGAAGGATATTTAGTGTCAGCTGATAATCCTACTGCTATGATTTCAAGAAAAATATGATAATCTATGTAAAAATCTCACTTAGTGTGAAGATAAACTAGTACAGCTGAAAATTATTTGGAATTTCTTATTTTAATACCAGGAAGACAATATTAAGAAAGGAAACTTGACTCCCCAACAAGAGAACATTTCCAAACTTCACATAACCCCACAGGTAGCACTGGGCATTTCCTAAGAGACAAAAGTTTTGACCAGTTCTAGCAATGTGAGAAGAGAGAAAATCACAGCTTTGGTAAAGGAACAAGGCCCTAACCATGGCAATGACTTATAGGTAAAGACTTCAGGCCCACCTCAGACTCACAGACCTTTCACTTCCAAATTTCAGCAGCTTCCAGTATTGCAAATCCCAGGCACAATTCAGTGGAGCAACTCCAATTCGTGTTTTAATATCTGCAATTTTCTACAAGTTTATTTTCCTCAGAGGGAAGTCATGACATACACCGCATTTTATTTCTATACTTCTGTAAGACTTCTCATATAAATAAATGCCCAAACCTGGTGGGGTGGTGGGTGGGGATAATCTGACCACACATTATTTGAGGTTCTGCTGTAGGGACCAAGGGCAGGCCACCTCAAGATGTGCCATTGTGACATGCAGACTATTTTGAGCTGAAACCATTATGGCCCAAAAGACTCAGGAAGATACTTTGACACCCCCCACAAAACCCCCAACTGTGTAAAAAGAATTTAGACAGAGGAAGTGCTCCAGGAGCATAGTTTGCACCATAGACAGCTACATTATAATGTAAACTAGGGGTGACAGACCGGAAGGAATGTGACAAAGCCTGTTTGTTACTGTTTCTCTCTGAGCCCCATTATTTCTGTGTGGCCCACCAAGTATTTTGTTCACCGAACATTTACTCTCTTCATATTCCTGTGATTAATTCCCTTTTTCTTTGAAGTCTCAGGTCCCTCACCCCCTCCTTGGTTCAGGATGACATAAATACCTCATAATCCTTGAATGTGTTTGGAACTGGTACCTATGGCTTTCCCGCATGTAAATGACTAAACTTTGGTATTTTCTCCTGTTAATCTGTCTCCTGTCAGTTTGATTCTTAGAAGGGCTAGAAGAACCTCGGGGAGTAGCAGAAATGTCTTCCTCCCCAAAAATGCATATGTGCATTTTCACTGTAGCTGTAAGGCAAAAAAGTCTGCAGCAGAAACAATCACACTTGGTAACAAAAGCCTTAATTTTCACTATTAATTAGCCACCTATTTCCTAAGCACTACACCAAATGACAAATACACTTTATTTCATTTAAGTCTTGAAAAACCCTGTAAGTTTCCACTTGACAGACTTGTATTGTGCCCAAGGTAACTAAGTTGGTGTAAAGTAAGTGGTAAATACCGATTATTAAGGAAAGATTCAACATGCAGCATTATTTTAGCCAAATGACATTGGTATTTATACAGATAACAGAATATGGCCCAATAAAGGTATTTAAAGTGACCAGGTGTAATGAATTCAAAACAGTGATTAGTAATTAACACATCAATCTTTTGAATGTCAATTGATAGTTCTAAAGGGCTGGAAAAAATTTAAATAAACTGCTAGAGACTGCTTGAAATCTTTCTTAAATTGATTAAATAGTCTCTCCAAAATCTTGTTTGCATCATTAATTTGCTCAGTAACTCTCTGTCTTCAGAGAAGTATAAATTTCCACCTGGTCCCTTAAGAGTTAGAAGAAACTTTTAATTAAAATGGTCTTGAGTAAATTGAGTTGTTATTCTTACAGGTTATATTACTAATAGTATTAACTATTAACTCAGAAAGATAGAAGGTTAAAAAACAGGGCACATTAAAAATACATAAATCTAAATGCCTTGAACATTGGGAGATATAACTAAATTGCATATAAAGATCTGACTCCAAATTGTAAAAAAGGGAAAGTGAGTAATTTCTATAGGTTTTATGAATGATTCACAATGAGAATGAACGTAAAGATGTGTCAAAAGTTTCTAAGTTCAAAGTACAATCTGAATGTTTCCTTTTTGAAAAGCTAAGACAAAATTAAACATCATTAGAAAGATTTTGACACTTTTCTCTCTTATGATCCAAAATACAGTAACAGAGTTGTGTATGTAATAATGCAATTATATGCTGTCATAAACAGCTTAATTATTATATGCTTGAGATTTTTTTTTTTTAAATCAAGTGCCCTATAGAACTTCCACACTTGAACGCACACTGTGACCTGGCTTTCCCGTTTTTTTCACTATACATAATGTACTATGGACACAGAGGAGTGGTCTTTAATTTAAAATGATTCTGTTATAATTCTTTCACTTGACTTTTAAGCTCTTAAAGGGTAAGTACCATTTTCTCAGCATTCAGAATGCAGAGGAATTGAATTCATTCCTGCTTTGCAATGTTTGAATGCCTCCTGCATTCCCGGTACCAGGCTAGGGTGTAAGGCAGACATCTGCAGGAGGACATGGGATCCTACTGATAAACACAAACAGGGAACTGTGGGACAGAGAGGAAGCTTTCAATGGGTAGTGCCTATGCTCTCAGGTTCCACAGTCACAACTGTTTAAATCCTTAGGTGTAACGTTAGGTAAGATACTTAAGCTCTCTAACTCAACCTCTTCCTCATCTGGAAATGGGGGCAATGAAAGTTTCCACCTTAGAGCTGTTGGGAGGACTAACTGAGATGAATACCTGGCACATAGTATAAGCTCAATGAATATTAGCTGTTGTGAGGGTGAGAGTTACATTATTATTACATTTTGCATAGTAACAAGCCCCATGGTGAGCTATGTAAAGGTGTTAATAAGAGCACCAAGGAAGAACAATAAATCTTCCTGGAGTAGCTCAGGCTGAATGGACAGAATTGCAGAGGAAAAAATTCTGAGTAATGGGTCTTTGATATCCATGAGAAAAAAATAATAACCTGAGTGTTGTTCAAGAAAAACTTTCAGGCAAAGATGTTGCGCTCTTTTACATGACGATTTCCTCTTAAACGCGTCATCTGCGGCCACCGATCAAACCATAGCCCTACCCGTGGTGCTGATGACCATCATCACCCATACATTCATTTGCGGTGTCATGTCTTGGCATATGGATGTGCATTTGTTACAATTATCCCTTCAGTTTGGCACTGAAAGAAAGCAACCATAAAGTGACTTCTATTATCCTGGGAAGCGCCTCCAAATAATTGAAATTCTGTAAGTCCTCCTCAAGCTGAAAGCAGATCAGACCCTCATGGAGGGCACGTGCTGCTAAGTAAGCAGGCTCATGTTTGTTGTTCTTCTGGAAGGCCTTAAGCTTACAAATACCACAGCACTGCAAGTCATTATTTTTTCACCTAATTTAGTTTCAAAGTCCAAAATCCATCTTCTAGAAAGATGCACCATTTCCTGCACATGTGCGAGGCCCTTTCTAGGTACTGGCTGTTATGCGAAGGTTATTACATACACCACCATCTCACCTCCCACAGCCCTTCTGTGGACTGACATGCTACTACTACTCAGGTTTTAAAATAAAGAAACAGAAGCACAGAAAGGTAAGGACATTCACCCAAGTGTCATCAGCTCATTAGTTAGCCACCCTTTTTCTATTAGGCTTTGAGGTCTTTTTTTTTTCCCCTATTTCTGAGCTTCAGACCAGCAATCTTTGCATGGGCCTTTGCAAGGTGAGTAGCTAGTCTAACTTATAAAACAAGATGAAAGCAACTTATCTACATGCAAATCTCTAGAACCAACCAACTGCACCAATTTTAAAGATTAAAATAAGATGACGTTTCCTATAGCACAGTGCCAGGCACAAAGTGGGGACTTAACATAGGTTCCTTCCGACTATTAATTACAGATATCTTTATGGATATTATGGTTCCTGAGGACAGTCATTTAACTAGTATGACATAAGGAGTCATAAGAAATACAAATTTGGTCTTCAGCCACAGTTCCTGAAAACACTGCAGAGCCTTAAAGGTGAATTGGGTGTCTGGCCATGTTAATGAGAGATTTTTAGACCCTACCCAAGGGCAGGGGCTGGAGGCTGAATCAGCCAATGGCCAATAACTTAGTCAATCATGATGCAATGTAGCCCTCACAAAAACCCCTGAGAAGAGCTTATTGCTCTCCTGCATTCTGCTTCTCAGTCGGAAAGACCTTCTGTGGTTGGGGAACCAGAAGTCTCCATGTGCCACGGAGCCAGGCCCCAAGCTCCACGAAGACAGAGCTCTTTCATTTGGGACCTTGCTCTAAGTATCCCTTCATCTGGCTGTTAACTTGTATCCTGTATTAAACTGGTGAATGCGTTTTCCTGAGTTTTGTGAGCCGCTCTCACAAATCAATCAAACATTGTGGGGAGATCATGGGAACATCTAATCTGTAGCCGGTAGGTCGGCAGCACAGGGAACTGCCTGGGGATTGCGGCCGGCACGTGGAATAGTGGGTGGAGGGTGGTCTTGTAGGATGGAGCCCTTCACCTGGGTAATCTGGTTCTGTCTCTAGGCATCAAAATTGAGTTGAGTTCTCTGACACCCTACTGGTGTTCAAGAATTGCTTGGTGTCATGTATGGGAAGATTCCCTCCCACATACTTATGCACCCATAGGAATCAGGTCTGAGAACCTGAATGGAGTTATACTATTACTGCTGTGTGTAATATTATTATTGTTGTTGTATATGACAGAACATACTGCAACTAGTGTAGGAGCACTAGCCTATACTAGAACCCTTCTCTGGAGATTATGCAACCCACATGGAAGAAATAACTAAAACAAATGAACAGCTCCTACAAATGAGGAGTCCTGCAAATGACTGCTCTGTTTGACTTGTGGAGCCACACACTCAACTGGAGGAAAACTACTGTAATATAAGTTTGTCAAAGGGAGAAATGGACCAGGACTGGGCTGGCATCAGACAAAGAAAATTCATAAAGAGAAAACAAACACACACACAATCATTCTATTTTAAAAGAACAAAATCCATTATTAGGCAAAGTTGCTTACTAAATACAGATCCAACTAATACCATTAACAATGAAGTAAACTGAGTCCAACAGCAACTGGACTCATGTCATGAACTGATTAATTTAACCAGTCAATTAATCCAAAAGATGTCCAATCCATGTGCATAAAGACTCAATTAACTCCCATTTGATCAGACACCCCCAGGTAATGTTGGCTCACAGCTGGATTTGTAAAACACAAAATGCAAAGTTGCATTTAAATATTTATAAGCATAAATATTTAAAAGGGTGTGTATTGTCTACTTACCATAGAGCTCAGAGAAAAAAGAATGGCTGCACAACTCTTGGGCACTTTAGAGAAGGGTGGCCCCAAGTCTTCAGTGAAGTTGAACGTCAGGTTATTTCACACCTACTCTGCCACGCTCACCCCTGCCTGCTTCCCAAGACCAGAACTGACTTGATATTTCTCTTCCGTGCTGACTTGAGATGATACCTGTCAGTTCTGCAAAGTCACACTTTGGACAACACTATTGTCCCTCCTTAAAGACAACACTAATTGTGGAACTCACGTGTTTAGTCTCTTGCCCAAAGATTTTTGCGTGTAACTCGGCTTCCCTATAATTCACTGTACTAGGCTTGTTCCTTTGATTAGACCAGACCATGGAAGCTGTAGCCATCCACCAGCCGATTAAGGGCTCCCTTTTCATTGGCATCAGCATTTTAGATTGAAAGGCCACGCATGTTGACATCTTGTCCAGATCCATCTGGGAAGTTTACACTGAAGTTATTCTTGAAAAAGATTTTTAATACAGCAAGAGGATCCTATGGATCAGCAGGCATGAAGGTACCCTTATACATTTCAGGCAGAGGGACCAAGCAGGTTTATGCATATTGGCCTCAACACATCCTGACTGCCACCAGCCACCTCCAGGTGCCAATGACGGACGCAGGGAAATCAGTGGATGCTACAGGGCCTTCAGGGTCACAAAACATTCAACTATGTTCTTCAGAATTTGGGGGCTAGTTTGCACTTTATTACATTTTAATCTTCAGTGGGGGAAAAAAAGCATTTCTTACTATGTATTTATCAGTCATTTCCAAATCTGGCTTCATCAAAGTCACTTGGAGTTTTTATATTAAAAAGTCTTAAAAGCACCTTTCCAAGTCTCCCCCAGAGCTAACGAGCCAAGGAATCTGTAATTTCCCAAAGCTCCCTATGTGGTTCTAAAAATGACCCAGATCAAGTAATCATTGGCATATGTCCGTACAAAGGTATAAGAAAGTGAATAAATAACATGCAAATTAGTTACATGGAAGTAAATAAGTTGCACGAAGTAAACAGATAACAAATGCTCACTTAACTTTAACAGTGAATAGGTTGTGAAAGTCAGGCTGCCTGGTATTAAAATTTCTATAACAGCTAACAGTGTATATAAATTATGGAACTTCTCTGAGTCTCAATTTTCCTCACTTTAACAATGGAATAATACATTCCAGAGCTACATGTATGAAAACACTTAGCATTTGGCCAGAACCACCATAAGCCACCCAAAAATATGAGTGATTATGATTTTTTAAACCAGATTCCAGAAATTCTACAAAACCAAGTTCACTATATAGTAGTAAGCAAGTTTCCACAGAACAGAGTAGTCCTTTTTCTCTCATTCAATTATTTACACTTAATATTGTACTTCCTGCAGATTAGGCTGAACATAATGAATACATTAGAATTAAAAGGTACATTACTTAATAATTTACTTCATTCTAAGGCACCATCAGTTCACTAATAGCTTTCCTGGAATTAAAGAAAGGACACACATATGTGATGGTTACAAACTGCATCTCAATAGCATTCATGTTAAACTTCACGTGGGTGAGGTGAGACGGGAGAATCTGAGGAATTACAGAATCCAGCAGAGTCTGTATTACTCAGGCCGCGTATGCCAAGCGTACGTGAAGTCCTTCTCTCGACGTGCAATCAGCAGAACAAGAGTCCTACAAAATATCCCAAAGTCATCTAAGATTTCGGAATCACTGCCTATTCTTGTCCACCTCTCATACCTTATTTTCCTAGATTCATGATGTATATCCACCTATTAAAAAAAATCTGAACGTTGAGAAATCTTTCAAAAGATACATCTGTTGAACCTGGCTTAAACTTTCGTACTTACCTTTGGGGGATAAACCTTATCAGGACATATTTTGAGAAACATTATAATAAAGCAAACTTTCTTGGCTACATTATGAAAATCTTTGTCCAAATATCCTGTTTTGTTAGAATGAGACATGCACGGAGAATAGAGCTCCATGTTTTCAGACTAAGCACAGGAATAATAGCTTCTTTCCAAAGGTATTAAGATCTGATTTTGCTAAGGCTTATTGGACTTCTTTTTTTAATGAATCATAAGAAAACAACAGGGAAAGCCATTACTTTTTCTGAGAAAACTTCTAAGATGAGACATTATTAAGCATTTATAATATATAATAATTTGACAAATAGGAATTTTTATAGTTTTTAATTATCCCAATGATAAGATTAAGACTCTGGGAACTGCTTATGCAGATCCACCTTTGTAAAATAAACAGATTCAATAAACAGAATACAGACAGTTTTAATTTTACATGGGCCAGGAGGATCCATTTCTCCCCAAACATGTCTCATCCCATATGTGCTATGATTCACAATCCCTAAAGCATTAAAGTTAGAATTGTGAATCTACTGTTTTGGATTCATTGGAATTCTGATCTGATAGTCACTCTGAAATAGATGCAGCCTCAAAGAAAATTCTCCACATTTTAAAGCCAGATGGCCTAGATCAGTTAAATATTTTTTCATTACTTGTTCAGAAGAAAATTCATGTTGGTAGTAGTGAATTAATTTAAGTACACAGGAATTTAAGGGATCCTTAGTCATCAATCCCAAACTTAGGACTCTATTTAAAGACATACGTATTCTTTAATTAAGTTAAAAAATAACAAAACAATATGCATGTAACAACCCTGGCACAGGGAAGTCTTCTCAAGAAAACTCCCTTAATATTACCAAACAATACAAAACATTTCCTCCCCATTATATTGTGTGATCAAATAAATAAAAACTTTTCTTCACACTAAAAAATGACATCTCTACTTGAACTCCTCTGGAAACACCTAAAAAAGGTCTGATTATTTCATCAAATTGATGTGAAATGTGTTATTCAATTGTGAACCTTAATCACAATTCTTCTTTGATTAAAAAAAAAATCCAGTTATCCAGTTCTCCCAAAAAATCCAGTCTAATCTTAGACTAGTAGAAACTCAGGACTTGGACTGGGTTATAGTTAAGATAATACAGCATTCTTAAACAAATCTGCTTCTTGGGATTCTCCCCTATAGATGCGAATATATACATATATGAACGTAGAAAAAGTCCACGGCAGCCCACAGAGACACTGCCATACAGAGTGATTCAGCTAAATGGTATGAAAAAACAAATAAAAAGGATTGCAACTCTGTTCTCTTCATCATACTAAACATCTCCTTTCTTTAAGATGAAAGGAGGCATCTATGCAGTACCCTTAAAAATGTCATAGTGGAATCTTCTCTCCAGCACTGTAAGAGCTGTTTAGCTCTATGACATGACCACTTCACATTATTCCTTATTTGAGGTAAAAAGGTTGCAGGCTTTTTTCTCCTCCAGCCTACCTCCCTGTCTGCTCATCAAACATTCAAAGTCAGTCTCTCACCTAACAGTCTTAGAAAACAGACCATAATTTTTGTCTAGGACAAATGCCTTCAGGGTCAGTCAGAGGCAGGCTAAGGATGGCAGGTCCCAAAAAAACCATCCTCTGCCCACCTAGAGCATCTCTACTTGGAATTTATTTGATAAACTGAGTGCCCACATAAGATTATAAATGATTTTTTTTTTTAAGAAATGGAATGTGCAGCTTAAAAATTAAAATCTGAAGACCACTAGTTTAGGGAAGTGAGTCACCCATGCAAGGCAAGACTCGCCCTAGCAGCAGGGTCAGGATACTGGATGGAAGGCCACATTGGCTGAGACTGTCCTTGTACCTAACAGCCCAGAACAGAGGGCCACGTTATAGAGAGCGCCCTGACTGCCAGAGGAGGATTAGCACCATCTCCGTGCTAAGAGCACATCTCTAAATCCAGTTCTGACTCATATTGATGCAGAGGTTGAAGTGTTCACAGTTTTCCATCACAGTGCTGACCTACAGTAAAAACAACACGCCAAATGGGTGCCTGTAATGGGCTGAGCATTATGCCTGGAGCAGGAAGACATTGGTGAACAGTCATAGCCACTGTCTGCCTGGAGTTCAAGTCTCATGGAAGAAGGATGGTCATTAATCAAATAAAAAGAGCCTCCAGGTAATTAGTCCCTTCTGTGTATAAGGCTCCAATCCTCACCACACTTCTGTGTAGAAGAGGGTCTACACAGAGGTCAAGTGACCTGTGGGGAGGTGAGCATGCTGAGCGTGGAGGACTCAAACCCAGCCCATCAGGACCCAGAGTGTGGACAGCGCGGTGAGCAACGGGATGGTGGACGGCAGGAGACCAGAGAAGAAAGGCATGTCGGGGCCATGCTGGTAGGGACCTGTCGGCCAGTGTGACGAGTACTGCTTTTATCCCAAGACTGGTGGGAAGTCACTGCAGGGAGATGACTTGGCCATACATGTTTTCAAAAGTCCTCTCTGAGTAAATCGCCACAGGTACAAAGGGAACCTTCTGACCACGTCAGGACTGACACGGCACAGTCTCCCACACAGTGGCCAACACAGAGCCAGCCCCTGCTGTGGAACATCATTCTGCATGTTCCCCGCGTGTCCCCACAGCCCGCCACGGGCTGGCCGTCGGGGCCCTGCACCTGAATGTTCCAGCTACTTTCTGCCCAAGTGTCATCTTGTGGGCTAATACATCCCAAGTGTCATCTTGTGGGCTAATACATCCCCTCCTTAGACTTCAGTACTGAAGGGGACTTTGAGAATAGAAACGTTTAAAAATTATGCTATTCTCTCCAAAATCCTTTCTTAATTTATGGGTGGTAGAAGGAGACAGATATTATATCACATTATTGAATACCATGGGACATTTGTTCACACTTAAAATTATTTAGGTGTTATTTCATGTAAATGTTGAGAAGGAAAAAAAATCCTGTTTTTCTTATCTCTTGGGAATCAGGTTTGGTTTTTTCAAAAAAAAAAATTCTGCAAATTGACAGAAATGATATATCTATATTTATTGCTCTGAAAAGAAAATAATTTGTCTTCTTTCAGTGTATTAGGATTTAATGACACTTATGAGGATTTAATCACATAAGATCAACCATTAAATCCTGACCAAGGGCAGAACTCGGTGGGACTCAGTCTTTCAACCCAGAACTACTGGCCCTGAAACTGGTATTCCATTGATAGTGATTAAATATACATGACTCCACCCTCCCTCGGTTCCACCCTCTCGGAAGAAAGGAAGGGAATGTTCACTCAGTCCATTCTTTATTAGGAGAAAAAAAAAGGCATGAAATTCTGAATTCCCATAACTATGATCTTGCAAAGCTGTCCATGCAGAAGTTACAGCCTATCTGGAGGGATATGGACATGGCCTTTAATCAAAGAACCTGGGCTCCAGTCAAAGTTCTGGCTTTGGGCAATTTACTTAACCCTGTGGGCTTCATTGTCTGCACATGTAAAATGAAGAAGGTAACGGCATCTACTTTACACTCTGGTGGTAAGATTAAATATTTAGCACAGGCCTGGCACAATAATGGGTAGTGAGGCCAACTTTAATTATTATCCACAAATCAGTATAATTTATCTAAGAAAATAACATTTACTTTGGGCTGAATCCACAGCTCTGCTGTAAAGAAGGAAGTCATGAGCTCCTCTTGTGGAAGAACTTATCATTTGCCCTTTATGTACACAGTTCGGGAATATCACCACAACATCTTAATTTCCCCTTAAATCCTTTGAAGGAGCGGAAGTAAACAGAAGGAAAACCACCTACTTAATAAGCAACACTATGGCTTATTTTAGAATTGAGCCAAATGAAAGATCCTCTTGTCTCTTGCTCAAAAAGGCATGACCCAAGGGAGCTAAAATAGATCTTTTCGGGTTCCCCTACATTCTTGACATAAATAAAAAGCTTCCAAGCTAAGACCCTGCTACTGAACCTTACACTGGTAGATTAGAAAATAAGCAGTCATATTTCAAATCAAGGGTTTAATTTTTTTTGGTATTAATCATATTTTACTAACTTAAGCTAATTTTATACCAAGGTGGCATCTTAAGACTTCACCTTTTAAACAAATTGTTCATAGGCTCATTTATTTCTTCAATCTAAATTCCCATTTTTCATGCTACAAAGTTTTGTACAATCCTTGGTTTTAAAAGCAGTCTAATCTTCACTGTCTTTCAATTCTACATTCTTTGTTTTCTTAGACAGAACATAAAAATATTCATAATCTTCCAAGAACTTCTGACAGGATAAGAAAATACCTTATGTGTCCAAAACCCCAATCCCCAAGACATCTAAGCAAATTAAGTTGGGGGAAAAATTTAAATAGCAGTAATTATCATATCTCAAATTGCAAGAAAAACAAATGCTTCAAATACCATTATTCATTTAAGTTTTCTGACAACCCAACATTTATCTCCTTTGCTGTTATATTATAGAAATGTCTCTTATTACATTCATTTTACAGAGACTAAGTACTTTTAATACTAATGAGATGCATGTCCCAGAGTTGATCCTTTTCGTCAGTAAAAGTTTGAAAAAGCTAAAGCTATTATGTGGATTATAAACCAAAGTGTGTTACAGTAATGATGCAGACAAAATTTAACAAATAGGTGTATGCCTTTGAAAGTGGTACTTCTCTGCTCAAGGTGGTTGTAAAATACGCACCATCGCTGAAAACAAGCATCCCCACATAGATAACTAGTTTCTTCCATAAAGTTCAATTCAAATCAAACAATAATTAAAGCACTTAATTTGTATGGACACTGTTCCAAGATTAAGAGTTCCAGCTGAAGGGAGCTGGAGGCAGGCAGGTCAGTTAGGGACCTATTAAACTATTCCAGAAGAGAGAGGGGGTGACAATCCCAAACTTGGAATTCAGAAGTGAAAACACACAAGGAGGACGGGACAGACATTCCTAAGAGGGAACGAAAAGGATCTGGAAAGACAACATGGAGAGGGGAGAAGAGTATTTCAAGGCTTCAAAAATGTGACAAGGGAAAAGCCAGTATCTAACAGAACAAAGGGAGGAGGTAGTAGTTTGGTGGGAAATAATGTTCTTTTAGAAATACTGAGTTTGAGGCACTTCCCCATGAAACCTAACCCCACAGATTTGCCAATAACAACACTGGGAGACATATCAGAGGTAGAGACATTATTTACAGAATCTGATGCTCACAACTAGACAAAGACATGTCCATAAATCCCCATGCATTCTTCTCCTTCACCCCGGCAGTGACGGAGTCAGAGCGAGCGCCATGGCTGCGCACCCAGCAATCGAGAGACACGAAGTAGGCGAGGCCAGCAGCCAGCAGAGCGGCCAGTCCTGATAACTCCAACCCCAAAGGCGAGATTGGCTTCTGGGAGAGGAATCCTAAATGCTTTTCATCATTAAGCTTATTTTTCATCCAGGGAGAAATGAACATGTGTTCACATTATAATAATTTCAAAAATTCAGAATCAATGAAAAAATAAGTCTTGGAATCTTAAATCAACTGAACACAGCAACAGAGAATAGATGAAGCCCCACAGGGCTTCTGTCACACTCATATATAATGAAAACACCAGCCATGTTTATAGACCAGTTTTATAGGGCTAAATTAATGTGTAGTTTTGGAGTGTTCTGGAAATTCCACAATACTCATTTTTATATTACAGTTTTTGCATGTATTAATGATTAGATAAGAAAATCATTAACTACATCTTCAGAACAGGAGGTGTAGGAGGCCCAATTTCATATGTGCATTTCTCTCAACAATATACAAGTCTAAGTTTTACATAGATTTAAATAGCAAACACAAGTGACTGCTGTAATAAATGAACATTGGGTTATCTGCCACTTCCCACCTATAGAATTTGCTTGTGTCAGAAGAAACTATATTCCTTCGATATAAAACACTCACTTGGGGAAAACCGAACAACAAAAAAATAACAACAACTGAGGAGGTGTTCATTATGTGCCACTGGGCCAGAGACTCTCTGTTCACTACCTTTTTAAACTTTAAATCATTGCTATCAATTAGGTATCTTGTGATGTCCACTGAACAGACGAGGAAATTAAAGGTCAGGGGAGTTACAGTTACTTAAATATTTTTCTCTTTGGCTAAAATGATGCATGCCATGGGGTGTGAAAAGCATTATTTTCCTAGTCAGTCATTTATTTATGTAAGAAACAGCAAATAAACACTGAATTCAACATAAATAGAAAATAGATTTAATACTGCAGTTATTACTTTAAATAGAAAGCTCCACCCTCCCAGAAACCCACATCAGTAAAGCATCCAGGGGCTGATGGAGCTGGGGGAGCATTTGTGCACCCAGAGCTCCGGAAGGCATTGCAGGAACTACTGGGGATGTAGCCAGGACCCCAGGGGGTTGGCAAAAATCAGAAGGTGAAGGGTACCAGTTTTGTGGTCATTTAGATGCAAACGTAGACACTTACCAACTTCACGGGCTGGGACGGATCAGTTAACCTGCCCCAACCTCATGTTCCTCTAACATAAACAAAATGGGGATACTAATGGCCTCGACCTCCCAGCACTGCTGTCAACATTGTATGGCAAACCAGACACAAAGCTCTTAGCATAAGAACTAGCATACAGTTCACTCAACAGTAGGGTTGTCGTCCTCATCAGTCCTGTTTTCAGTGGTAACCATGACCTCGGGTTGTTAACAGAGGCAGGGGTAGCAGAAAAGCAGAGCTATAAAATCAGTCCCAGCAGGCTTCAAATTCCGTCTCTCATTTTGGGCATGTGTATCGTTTGCAAAGTTATTTAACATGCCTGAACTTCATTGTTCTAGGGGGTGAAATATAAATAAAAATACTCCCCTTGTACGAGGCAGAAAAATAGAGCTAATGTGTCAAAATACCATATGTAAAGCCTGGAACATAGGCAGTTTCTATGGCTTTTAGTATGAAGATGCTT
Organism: Manis javanica; assembly: GCF_040802235.1. Lineage (NCBI taxonomy): Eukaryota > Metazoa > Chordata > Mammalia > Pholidota > Manidae > Manis > Manis javanica. Next base: position 9,088,939 of record NC_133158.1, read on the forward strand.
TAAATGCTGAAATCATGCAACATTTACAGGCCATAGGGGGAATAAATGCAAATGTCCCATAAAAACAAATCCAGCCTTAGATAAGGAGAGACTCTAGTTGAAAAAAGTGATTGCAATAAGGGGAGGAGGACTATTATTACAGGAAGAGGGAGACTTGCAATAGGGAGACAGCTCTGACCTTGAGATATCAAAACATCTCAAAGGCCAGGCAGACAGGAGTTTTCCTTTCTTGGGGGGGGGTAAACAAAGCTAGAAAGAACCAGGTGTAGGGGGAAGTGGGATGAGCAAGTGCCTGACCAGACAACTGATCAGCAAAGTTTATCCCTGAGGTCAACCAGTTCTCAGGAGGGGGATTTAAAGATGGGCTCCGATGTCCCAAGGGTTGTCCCAAGTTCATGGGCCTGGCAAAGGGGAGAAGCTTGAATAAATGTAGGTCATTTTAAATTAGCAAGTATTTGGACAGAGGGAACAAACAGTCAGGCAAAGGAGGAGGAGGGCAGTACGGAGGGTCTGGACCGGCTTTGCCATAAGCGCACAAGCGGGGATCATCCGTTAGGCTTACAGCAGCCACCTGGGCAAGAGTGGTTTTTTTGCAAGCGCTTTTCCTGAGCACAAGGATAGGGGAGTTCTTAATCTATTTCACAGAATGCAGGACTCAGGCAAAGATTAATATTACCATGAACAAAACTATATATATGTAGCTCAGTCCTTTTAAGGAAAGAATTTATTGTGATATCATTGCCAAACAATCACCTTTGTTTTTTGTCCCTATAACAATAAGAAATATGTAGGAGGTTAAGAGAAAGTCTGCCATTAACCCAGAAAGGGGGAAGAAACAATTTTAACTGCTGGAGGATTATAGATTATATTTAATATATATTTTCTCAGTTCTTTTTTTAATGCAGTTTCTTTGGTAAGAATATTTTACACACAACCTTAAACATAACAAAAACCAGAAAAATGGCTGGTGCACAAAATGAAGACTACTAATAGAATTAGGAAATATTTCATTGCTTTCCAGTTATTATCCATTCCTTTTCTTTGAAAAGAGATGCAGAGTGGGAATTTGAGTATTTAGGCTTATCTTTGGGTTTCTAACAGAGTTAGGTCTTCTAGTAAGTCTTCCTTGATATCACTGTTATTAGCTTGTGCATCCTGAATATGAACTATCTTGCCAGGTATCCACTAACCACATTATGTGGTAATTACTAGAGATCTCTGCACAGCCCAATGAGGTTGGTACTATTAAAATATTTCATATAATTTTTCTCATTTTAGAACTACTGCTAAGAATCATTCATTATTATTCTGGTAGAAATATTTCATGTCAAAGATTAACTGAGTTTTCTATTTATAAACATGCATTTATATAAAACAAACAAATTTATATGGAACATAAACTTGCATGTTTCAGAAATCAAGTACAGGACATAGTAAACACTTTTATTTTGGTAGGCATGAGGCTCAGAGTTTGATTTAATCATCAGTCTAGAACCTATAATGATTTCACCTAAACTGTTCTCATAAGACTAAGGAGCAATGGTCTTCTACTCTGTTGATGCAAAAATGAAAGTTGAATTATCTTGTTCTGGTTTGAGTGCTGCTTGCTCAAGTTGAAAGGGCATAGCATAGAGAAGCACAGAGATTCTTAGCCGGGAAACAGGCAAAATATTGATCCTCACTGTAGAAATAACAGCACCAGCAGCAGCAAAGTGATAACAAATAATAGTAAGAGCAACAATAAAAACCATAGATTCATTGTGCTGATTGCTCATGACCTACCAGGCAGCGGGTGAGCCACTGATTCCACTATCAGTTTTAATCATCCCAACAAGCATTAGTCTTATGATCCCCATTTAGAGATGAAGAAATGAGATAATTGAGGTTACACAGCTCCCAAGAATGGGAACAAGGAACTGACCGCAGGAAGCCTGACTGCAGAACCAAGCCCCTTCACAGGAACAGGGTTTAATGATCTAGGCCCTGTCCTGGTCAATATACCAGAGCATAATCTTAGTCAGCAAATTCTAGGGTAAGGAAGTCAAGCAAATTAGAATGAACTTCATTTACTGAAAACATATTAGGCTGTGATATGATGCTGTCACCTCGAAACCAGTTACTTGGCCATGAGCATCTCAGCTGTTAGCGCCTCTTTCAACAAAGATATTGTATTCCATATAAACAAAAGAAAAAGATCTGGTTAAAAAAGAAAAACATTATAAGACTGATGATGGTGATGTAGCTCCAGGAAGAGCAGCAGGGATGCCATTAAAACTACCACCATTGATGTGCCAGACCCTATGCTTCAGGCATTACACAGAACCTTTTTTTACTACTATGTTGCATTTTTCTTTACTTCCCTGGCAAAATGTTTTATAAATAACAGGCACTCCATATTTTTCCATTAATAAGTGAATAAGCAAATAAAACAGAGCATACAGAAGGTATAGAGAAATTATTCATAAGACATGCTCAAAATTCCCAGTGGCAGATTCCCAATCGCACCACATATCAAATCCAAGCCACATACCATGAAGTGTGCTATTGAAATGAAATGCAGTATAACTGTCACTTTGGGAATAACAGACAGGATCCAGTGAAAGACACTATATTAATGATATTGTTTTCCATGGAACTTTTCTAAGGTTGGCCAGGACAGCAAGACTGTAGAACATTCATGAGGAAACTGTCAAAGAGGACTAGACTTGAGGGACCGCTGGGAGAAAAGAGATTTGAAAATAATGTACTGCCTGCCTGTGGTTCAGATGTACCTGTCTCTGCAAGTATGACCACATTATTGATTCTCCAAGGAAGAAAGGAAATATGACTTTGTCCCTTAACTGACATCCAAGTTATAGTGCTGTGCAACAATGCCCAAAAGCATTTGCAAATAATTTTTATTCAGATACAAAGTCTGAGTGTCCTAGGAGAACATAATGCCAATCTATACAAAATGCAAGGGTCAGAAGGCAATGAAAACTGGGCGAAGGAGAGCAGAAGGGCTAGTAAATATTTGAAGTAGACAAGCCCCTAGTATCAAAGGCCTTGAAATTATCTGAAAAATGAGGTACTCATAGATTTTTCACCTTTTCATATACAGACTGCAAACAGTGGTGGGAAATGACAGTGAAATCACAGAAAAATAAATAATAAAATTCTTCTCTGAGCTGAAGATACAGTTATTCCAAAGAACAGTTTCCCTTTCATTAGTTATTTGTCTGCAACTTATTGACCATGTGAAATAGCATAGTAGAGGACACACTGCTGTGAGCCACCAGAGAGTGTCTTCATTACACCGGCTGTCTCTACAGACGGATACATGCTGTCAACGCTAATGGGACCTGAAAAGAGTACAATTTCCCAAGTATGACAGAAGGGACAGCAAATATTTACAGAATATGTACAATGAGAGTATATATAAACAAAAACAGAAAGTAGGTGATTAAGGCTAAAATTTCCTAATAGGGAGTTTAATTTGTTTGTCTTTTAATTAGAGAGAGGAAGAAAGACCAAGTTGTAAGTCAGATGCAGTTTTGTTTCTTAAAAGCTTAATCGAATCATAAAATAGAGGGTCACAAAGATTTGAAGCAGAACTGATCATAAAAAAGCATGTATTTCCTTCCGTGTACTAAAATCAACCATAATCCTTTGCACAATTCCCCCACAGCTGCCTAACATCAAACATCAGTCAGCCAGTTGAGGATCCATCAGCAATTTTAGGACGCCTGCAAAGGGGCCTAGCAAGGAAAGCACCGTGTACTGTCAATTTTCACTGATGACTAAAGATCTATAGGTCAGAGAGGGGCAGGCTCTGATGTCTTCTCCATTAATTATTTAAGGTAATATTCTGGTTGCTAGTAAATCCCAACAACTTCAAATATAAACCCTGTTATGCTTCAAAGATGTGCTTCCAATAAACAAACCCAAAACACTTCTAAGTGGCTAAAAAGGGATCTTACACTGAATATTTTATCTTCCAATGCATCCTTTTATCAATAAATTTGGATTTAATCATATATTTGGGATCAACTTACAATAACAGATGGGAACTCTTCTCTCATTTATTATACACTTTCTCCTCCTGTTAGCCATCAGCCAGTATACCCACGTAATCAACCCTGGTTACTTAGAGCTGATACAGAGCTTGTGATAAATATGTTCACCATAACTAGTAAAAATAACTGAGTTTCAAGGTTCTCTGACCTAGTTTTTTTTTTTAATGGTGAATTTCAAGCATATACAGAAAAAGAATACTAAAGTGTAGCTTGACATATTTACAACCTGTAAAAATGATCAGTTTGTGGCCAATTTTGTTCATAGCTAATCTTACTCAAATTCACCCCTCAATCCCATGTTATTCGGAAGCAAATGACAGTCGTATAATTTCAATTTACATATGTCTATATGTACCTCTCTGAAAAATAAGGACTTATGGAAAAACTTAAAAAAAAACCTAAAAAGTTAACAAATTAACAATATTAAATATTTTAAAAAATATGTAAAAACTAACGACAAAAATTAGCAATGCTAATTACCAAGTAAATGTTCAAGTTTCCAATTGTCTCCTGAATATCTTGAATACCCACCTAGGTTTTAAACAACTGTTAGTTTTGCTAGGTGTTTTCTTAAGCTACAACTTCTCAAAAACAAAATTACTTTAAATGTGCTTTGAAACCACAGCTCTACTGTTCTTTGAGAGAGAGATCACAAAACGCAACTACAGACCGTCAATTTTTCAGACACCTTGGGAGTGACTGATTTAGACAAACTAACTCAATAACTCCATCACAAGCAAACTGGCTTGCCATCAACATCAGGCCTATGATAAATAGGAACTAATATTTGCTAAGGACTTTGTGTGCCAGATCCTTGCTAATCTCTTTTTATTTGACTTCATTGAATCCACATAACAACCCCTGGGAAGGTTTGATGACTTGGACAAGGGCACCCAGCTAATCAGAGACTGAATAAGAGACATAACGAGGAAAGTCAAACCACCCAAGTACACTCCCATCACTGACACAGGACACAGAACTTGGGGAGATAAGTATAAGAGCTCCATTCAAGAAGGCATAAGCCAGAAGACCATTCTGAGCAGGTCACAGAAGCCCCTTGAAGTAGAATGAGGGACTGATTCTCCCTGGCTCCTGTGATATCATAATTACCTTTTTTTTTTCTTTTTAAGTTTAATTACTGCTCAGAGTCAGAAACATCAAAATGAGAAATATTGTCCAAGTAGGGGATGCACCCATGAAAACAACAGTTGAGAGAAATCTAAGTTCTGGCATAAGACCCTGGGAATGTCCTATGTCACATTCCTCCGACAGTTTGACAAGAATGCATATATCAAGCAGAGCAAACAATAGGTACAGTCATTACCTTCTATAGGCTACAAGCAATTGATCTTGAACTTGCCACTCAACTACTTCACACTTGGGGTTTTCTGTAGTGCCCTATATCTCAAACTTGCTAATGGACAGAAAGAAACCAATCATAAATTCAGAACACTTTATCATCACGTTTTATTGTACAAAACAGTGAGTCTGAAGTTTAGCTCATTTTCTGACAAGTCCGAGATGATGAAGTCTTTAATGCCAAGCCATTTTAACAGCAATCTCTCTTCCTAGTTCCATCTCTCCCCTTTTCTAAAGTTGAAGTTCATTCCCCAGAGAGGCTAATTTTTTGCCAATGCAAAAGGTATTTGCATGGACCTTCTAACTGCTTATTAAAAATACTAAGTGACTAGAGAGTCTTCATTATTTGCAAGACCCCTGGGAAGCCAACACTGTAACCCAAACGCAAATGTTCTGTGAAGGGAGGAAAGGCTAGAAAGAAACCCTGACAAGGCCGTGCAGAAAGCATGAGGGGAAGCGCAAGGCTCCTGAACAAGATGTGCAGCTGTGTTAAGGGATCAGGAAACCAAAACAGTGGGAGCCTTCCTGAGCCATCACGTAGTTCGCCTGAGCTAAAAGATTATATTTGAGATGCTCGGTCCATAAACATACTTATTCAGTCCTTGCCATGTTCTTGGCAGGATTTTAGGCACTGTGCTGGGTCCTAGGCTAGCTCTTGATTTGTTGTTTACTTTTGATTATGCAGCTTAGAGACCCACATAAAGAGATTTAAAGATACTTTTGCCTTGTATCTGATTCCAAGTACAGGCGTACCTTGTAGATATTGTAGGTTCCATTCCAGATCACCACAATCAAGTGAGTCAAGTGAGTTGTTAGGTTTCCCAATGTATATAAAAGTTACGTTTACACTACACCATAGACTACAGACTGTGCGACAGCATTATATGTCTGAAAAAACAAATGAATATCCCTTAATTAAAAAAGACTTTATTGCTAAAAAATGCTAACCATCATCTGAGCTATCAAGAGTTGTAATCACTTTTCACAGATCACCATAACAAAACAAAATAATGACAAAGTCTGAAATATTGCGAGAATTGCCAAAATGTGACAAAGCACACAAAATAAGCAAATACTGTTGGAAAAATGGCACCGATGGACTTGTTCAATGCAGGGTTGCCACAAGCCTTCAATTTTTAAAAAATCCAGTATCTGAGAAGCAAAATAAACTGAAGCACAATAAAACAAGGTATGTCTGTAACCTATATTTATTCAAACAACATTCATCAAAGGACTATTCAAAGATAACATTCAAGAGAGGGCAGGACACCGAGAAGCTAATGTCCTTTGGAGTGGGTTGTTGGGGGCCCTCTGTGGGGCTGGGGTTTAACTCTCTGATTGCTGGAGCCTGTGAAGGTCTGGGGAGAAACAGGACAGCCAGGATGACAGGGCCGCAGGCGTTCCTGGAAACTCGGGGCTATAGCTATACAACAGAAATATTTTGTTATTTTAATAACCAGAACGACTAAGCCAGCATTTATGAATAAACAGAGTCTCAGCAGCTCTGTGCAGTCTAGTACTGTACAGATAAACAAGTCCAAGCCCCGTATTCAGGCAGCTCTCCAGCCATACAATATTGTATATAACAAATACCAAGTAGGTTTTACATCAACAGAAATGACAAGTTACCTTGGACTTCTCAAAAGCTTTCATCAAAAACACAGCAAATAGCTAATGTGTAAAATCCTAAAAATGTTACATAAACCATGGAACTATAAAGATTCTCCTGAATCATCTGAATGACTGCATATAACACCTATTCTGACTTCAGTAGTCCCTATGCCATTTTAACTCATGTATCCCACACTTTCTGCTACATTGAGGATTTCCATGGTAGGTTAGGGGTTGAACCCAATGTTTATTGGCATGGGGTTTCCAGGAGAGTATGAAGAGTGCTGAGAGGTACTAGAAAAAAATTAAAATGTCATAATGTATAATACATAACAAATAACATTTGTTAGAAAAAAATGGATATTATCTTCCTTTAAGTAAATGCCATTTGTAATAATTTCCCTCCAGAACAGGAACCACGTCCTACTATAATACCATGTATGCATTTTACCTCTTTTGCTCAGAGATATGGGTGATTGGAAAAATCTGGAAAAATCAAACTCATGCTGCCGTTGAGATAGGTAGCAAATCACATTCAGAAGGCACAGAAAAGCACATATGATCTCATTAGAAAGCATGTGGTTGTACTTTTAATTTCTTAGAACTCAATGAAAACCTTGGCTTCCAACACTGTCCAATGGAGCATTAAGCTGCCTTTATCAGTGTTTGAATTTTGAAAAACACACTGAATTAAACAGGACATCAAGACTCAGATCAAGTTGGACTTTTTGTGAAACTAGCTTACACCCGTTTAGCCCAGACAATATGTAACCGTGACCCCACACACGTTAACTAAAGCCTCTTGTGCCACCTGCTAATCACTCCCACCTGCTTCCACAATTCTGCACCTAAGATACCGACCAGGGCATCTGCTGGCTTAAGATAAAGATTCTGCACACATCTAAATTACCTAATAGGCTTTTAAACTATTATTGCAAAAGTAGAAGCAGTCAGTATGCTAATTTTTAAGGCTTTCTGCCTAATTTTCATTAGCTTACCCTAATTTCTTTTTCATCTTTGGAAAAAGGGCCTCTGCTTATTTTTCATCGCCAAAGGATGGACATGCTCGCACACAGCCAGAGAGTTTGGAGAATTCCTTCTATTTCAAGTTTCCCAGGCATAAAACAGAAGGCATCAAACCAATGTTATCTGCCTCGAATTTTCATTACCCTGAGCAAGCTTTGTTATATATTGGGCCTTGGTGTTCTTCACTATTGAATGAGAGGCAGTAAGTGACCTTCCAACTTTAACATTTAGTAAGTACTTTTGACCAAAATAGTCGATGAATTTCAAATGTAGGGACATAGTCAAGTTCTAAAACATTGAAATCAACAAATCAACACAAGACAATATTCTACTAGCAATTAGATAATCAGATAGGCTAAGATGATCAATATTCATAATGCTTTTGTGAGCCACAGATACGATTTTAGCCAATCTTACTTGGCATTATGTATAAAGCCAAAATAAAAGGAGGTAATTTTACATTCTCCTAATATCTGGTAGTTAAAGGGAGCTAAATGTTAAAACCATTACTGCTCCCCAAAAAATCTCATTTAAATAGATAACAAAAAGTGATATATACATACCATAAGAAGAGCCAGCAGCAGTTGAATTCAAATTGTGTGCCAGATGTATATTTGATTTTCAAATAAAGAGAAACATTTATTTCTAACAACCCATTGTTTATTGACCATAATTATCCCCATTTTAGAGAAGTCTAAACTAAGTCTTACAGAGCTGAATTTATTTTCCTCAAGGTCAAAACCATTAATACTCAAGCCCAGGTGTCTCTCTACAACCTCAACCTCTCTCTCAACAGACTTGAAAACAGGAAATTCAAGGAGTGATTTTAATCATGAATCACTTGATTTGTAAAAAAAAAAAAAAATGTGATTAAAGTTTCACTTCTTTTCTTACTAATGTGGGGATTAATACAAGCTACTATTTACTGCTACTTTTACTATTTTCTTTTCTTTTTTTTTTTTTTTTTTTGCTCTAAGCACTTCACATGATTTAACTAATTCTCAAAACACCTCTACAGGGTAGCTATTATCATTACGCTGTATCACAGGTAAGGATACAGGTACCAAGATGTTAAACAACTTATTCAGGTGGCAAATTCAGGTCCCCTAACTGAGTCATTCTGGCTCCAGTGCCCATGTTTTGCCCTCTGTGTTACACTGCCCTCAACCTCTGAAAAGAACAAAATTGCAAAACAAAGGAAAAGTAGTGAGATATGCATGCAGAGAAGCAATGAACTCTCTTAGCCTGAAAAGGTCAACTTGCACTCGAGCCCTCCTTGCATTTCCAATCTTAGATCCCTATTGATTTCAAAGCACAAGGCAACCTTGTGAGTCAGCAGTAAGTGGATGATACCAAACTGTGTCGAGGTGTTCATTAGAAATACATTACAAGACTTATTAAATCAGCTCAGATCTGAGAGGCAAACAATGACCTACCAAAATATGATCTTAGAATTGAGTAATAACAAACTAGAGTATATTTACATTTCAAGAAATAAAAGAAATAATTCATTAGTAAGACAAAATAGTCAGCCCAATGGCCAGTTTCTTGTCTCTATGTACATACGCTCCTCTCTCTCTCAACTAGGAGCCTGACAAAAGGCAAGTTTATAATAAAAATGCTGACACAACCAACCTTATAATGTTTCATACCCAAAGCTGTAATTATATTTTCTAATTGTATACTGGACGAATGAAATGCCAACCAAAATAAAAACATAACTAGCTAGAAACATTCCATCAGAATTCTTGGATTACAGAAAATGCATATGAAACACTATTATCTTCAGCCACAGCCAGAAGATGTCAGACAATCAATTCATATAAGATGCCAGCTTAATAAAATCTGCATACAAAATTTATGAATGCAGTAATATTCCTTTTTATCACAAGTTATTAATGGTCAATTTAATGAACATCTACAGCTGGAGTGCTGTGGTTCTGTATGATATTTTAATCATCTGTAGTCATGGATTTAAATACATTTCATTTTATAACCATCAGCTATTTGAGATAAGAAAGTCTTTACATAGAAGTACTGAGATATGTGGGGTAGGCTACCAATTTCATCTTTACGCTGTTAGTGATTTCCTTAAAATTTATTACAATAGAAACAGAACTAAATGTTCTATTGCAGTATTTGCTTTAATGTCTGTAACAGAACACAAAAGGGTTCTTGAAATTGTATCACATGTTCAGTTAGTTGCAAGCCTCCTTTTCATGCCCTTTCCAATAAAGAACTTTTCAATCCTGTTTACACAAAACAATCTTCCATAAAGTTATTATCTTCCTGAAAGAATCCTGCTGGAATGTTGACATCTCTGACATAAATATTCCTGGAAATTAATATGTCATATTCCCTAAAGGTAAACGTCTTATTTCTGTTCATTGGTTGACATACACTTTTAATAACCTATTGTGTTTGAGTCTATATTTCCCACAGATTCTTGTCTAACACTAAATTTTACCACATGGTGCATACATGGAGGGAACAGACAAAAGAAAACAGAAAAACAACAGTAGATATATGGGAACATAAACACCAGTTTAACATGTTATCTATATGGCCACAAAGTCAAATAACTAAGTCATTCTCACACTTTAGCATTTGAGGCCTGATATAAAAACTACACTCATTTCTAGAAGTCATCTCAATGATTTGGATATGTAGCAAAAAGTTTAGCAATCTAGGTAATAATCTTAGGGTCAAGAATTGGCTGGATAAACCAGTAAATGCACAACGTCACTATTAGAGAATGAATGATGGCAATTTTTAGATTAACTATCTACAGCCTTATGTGTCTTTTTTCATCCACTTAACCTTCTGTTCCTTCAATAATTTCTTTTTGACATCCTGTCAGTTAATCTGTGCTTGCTCTGGAGGAATAATTCCTGATCATAAGAACCTAATTAAAATGGAACACAGTATATGTATACACACAGTTGTAAAACAAGGTAAAATGGATAAGAGCTAGAAGAAATACAAACTGAGAAATCATTGGAGATTGTTGCTACTCTATAGAGAAGAGGACAAGTGAAGACTTTCTAAAGGACAGGTGGAGGCTCATGGAGTGGAGGAAATTGATATTTTTAGGTAAAGGGAACAATATAAAATTAACTTCAGGACAACATACATAAAGGCAAAAAGTACCTATGGTGTGAATTTTAGATTTAAAATACTGACTTTCAATGATGCATCTATCAGTAGATGGCAGGTATTTTCCAAACTTCTCTAATAAGTAAGACACACATATATCTGGGAAGATCATAAGTCATTAAATTTCATTGTAAGCTTCTTGAATCTGCCTAAATTTTTTCATCTTATCAGGCAAGCCAATATATGCTTACACTGTGAGGTTAAAGCAATGAGCTTGTGAAGAGAACCTGTCAAATCACATTATCAATGAGAAATAGTCCTACTATTGGGGAGTATCTAAACCTCAATGTCAATTTTAAAGAAGTACGCTTACATTTGCATTTTAATTAGGTCACACTTCCAACATCACCATATTAATTTTGGTTTAATGCTTTATTTTATTGTCATTTCCAAAATGACATTTTAAAATGTGGGCCTAAAGAAAAAAACTGCTTTTACTTTGACAACTCACAAATATTGAATTTCAAGTAGTATGAACAGCAAAATGACTGTGTCTAAAATTCTAAATATTTATAATAAAAATATGGCAGAAAATACAAAAATATAAATTAGTGTATTAGGAAACAATGGGCCAATGGAAAAATGGGCAAAGAGTACATATAGACAAATGACAAAAAGGGACAGATATCCAGAGAACAAATGAAAAATATGTTTATCCCCAGTGATATTCAGGGAAATGAAAATTAAAACAAGCATGAGATAACATTTAATACTAACCAGAGTAGCAAACATTTCAATAGCATACTAATACAAGTGTTGATAAGGACATGGGAAACCTGAATCCTCGCACACCGCTATAGGATGTTGATTGATACAATCACTTAATTGGTTTGCCAAACTGGGCTTTGCCAATTGGGATTGCCAAACTGCTCCCCAAAGGTGAAGAAATGCATTCCTTCCAACATGGGAATTCCACTGTAAGGTATTAGTCTACAGAGACTCACTCACCAATGCACAAGGACATACATTCAAAGATATTCATTTTACATTGTCTTCATGGAAAAAAAAAATTTTTTAATCTAAATAAAGGAAATAGGAAACTAACCCATCATAAAGTCACAGAAAGGAATACAATACAGTAGGGAAAAGTGAAATGATTAGATCTTCATTTCTCAACATGGTTATACCTCAAAAACAATGCTCAAAGAAATTATGTACGGAAGGGCAGCCTATGAAAACATTAGACAAGCAACATTATTTGATAGAGGCACCCGTAAGAAACACAATTCTTAGCAAGTAAGAAACATACAACCTGAAATTAATGGATACCGCTAAAGCAGTAGTTCACAAAAGGGGACGATTTTACCCCCTGAGGACATTTGATAATATGGAGACATTTCTGGTTGTCATAAGTAGGACAGAGCATACCACTGCATCTAGTATGTAGGGGCCAGAGTTGCTGCCATCCATCCTACAGTACACAGGACAGCCCTCCGCAAGAACTATCTGGCCCCTAACGTCAATGGTGCCAGGCTTGAGAAGCCCGGCTCTACAGAGAGGAAAGACAGTAAGATGAAAGTTGGTCAACATGGGGTGTAGCTCTAATTTTTTATCTTAAAAAATATCTGAAGCACATAGGGAAATAGGCTAAATGTTTTAAAATTCTGTGTAGCGTGCAGGTGTTTGCCACTGTATTCCCTGTACATATTTTCTATTTGAAATATCTCTCATAAATTCAAAAACATTCAATAATTCAACAAATAAACACAATTTTCTAAATCTGATGGCAGTTATGCAATTCGCTTATTAGCATATTTCTGGAAATATATTTTTGGAAAAATATTCTCACACTCATGTTCAAATTTTATTTGCAACTTTTTTCTGGTGTTTGTTCTACACAGAGCTCTGTAAGCAAGGCTGTGGGGGAATTCAGGATATATATCAGTTTCAGGCAAGAACATTCTAAAAGCATCTCAGAGAAAGCTATTTTAGCCCTTTCCCATGTTTACAGCATACTGTAGCAAGTCTAGTCAATTTTCTCAAGAAGCTGGTGGTCTGGAATAGTGGACCCATGTCACACATGCCAATATGCTTCTTTTAACAAGACGGCTTCTGATATGAATTTCCCCCATCTGACATTCTGGGAGTTCCTTGAAAATGCTTTGCATAGTTTTATTCTGTTTTTATTCATTTATTTCCTTAGCTCAAGGATTAGTAAACTTTTTCTATAAAGGGCCAAGTACTAATGTTCCAGGCTTTGCACGCCGTGTGATATCTGTCACAATTACTCAATTCTGCTACTGTTGTATGGAAGCAGCCATAGACACACATACAGGACTGAGCGTGGCTTTTGTTTCAATAAAATTTAGTTACAAAAACAGACAGGGTGGAATTTGGCTCCAGGTCATAGTTTACACAGACCTAGAGGTCAGCAAAAGCAATACTACTTTAAAATCTACTTTAACTATAAGGTACCTCTCAAATCTTCTCTGGAAGTATAGTCTTGCGTGTATTTTAATTGTTATAGAAATTTTAAATAACTAAAAATAAATTCATAAATATGAAACAACTATTCAATTATAAAAATGTTCATTTTTTAGATGTATAATATACCAACATCTTTCTGGAAGTATGTTCCATGATCTGATTTCCTAAATCACTAATCATAATTGGTTCCATTTGTTTAAATTATGCTATAAATGATTCTTTGTAGTAAAATAAATATACATATCTTATCTTTAATTTGACTAGAGGGTTGGAATGACAAGGATGGTGAAACTATACTCCCAGCGCAAATAACAGCTTTCTATTACATTTGCCATTTCACCTGAATAATTCCTTATAATCATGAATAATGATGTTATTCGACAACCTAATGATATCATGGTATGTAGCTTCAATTCATCTGTCTCTGTCAAGAAGGTCAAATATTTGTATTCTGCTGCAATAGGCAAAGTTGAGCAAACACTTAAACAATATCATGCCCCTTAATTATTTCTCTAAATGAAACCAGCAACTACCATTTCACATTCTAGGGCTTATGTAATAGAAATCTACTTCAGAGACATTTAACACCTACTCATTTTTTTAACAAAGGTGATGCCCAACTTAAGAAAAAAAAAGTTTAAACTCAAAGAAAAAGCCCCAAGATTGTCTGTGGGTATTCTTAATTGATTGTTTGTTGCAGGAAACTTACTCTACAGAGATCTGTAACTATCAAAATATTCCAGGAACTTTCATATTGCACAGTGATCTGAAATACTCAGTGTTATCTTAAAACTAGCAAGGAAGCTATGAAACAAAACGATGTATGACAAATCTGAAATACGGCATCAATAAGGAAATGCTTGATTGTATTTGGAGAATCTTAGAGAATTTATCAATGACTTGTGGAAAACAAGGCAAATTGCTGATAAAGTGGACATGCCTCATTCACTGTTGTTTCATGGCCTGTATGAGACCTTAAGCCCCTGGGGATGGAAGATGGGGATAGCAAGGTATGATGTTGGGACTCCTAAATGACAGTGCAGCAAAGGAAACCATATATATATATTACCAAGATATATATCATCTTCTCCCTCCCTTCTTTAAATTCCACCAGAGCCTTCTCACTGGCACATAATTGGAACTAAATGATTATTATGTGATAAATGAACACATTCATTCATTCACAATAGACAACCATGTGTCTAACCATGTGAGATCAGCAAACTGTGGCCCAAATGGCCAACTGCCTGACACTGGTTTTTATAGTTAAAAGTTTTATTGTAACACAGCCATCCTCATCCATTTACCTATTGTTCATGGCAGCTTTCACACTACATAACAGTTGACTAATAGTTGCAACAGAGACCTTATTGCCCAGAAAAAATTTACTATCTGTTCCTTTGCAAAGAAAGTTTGCCAACTCCTGGTCTAGTGCATATGTTCTGAATACAAAAAGTTATAAAGTACTTTCCTTGCCTTTAAAGGGGTCATATATAGCCCACTCCATATTTTTATTCAAATGCTTTTGAATTAAAATCCAAAGCTCCTTCAAAGCAGTAATTGTCACCTAACAAGAGTTGTGTTGGCGCTCTGTTTATAGATCGGTTAACTGAAACCTTAGCCAAGGGGCCCTAAAGCAGTGATGTCAATAAAAGCAATGGTGAACAGCCTGCTCCGGAGCTTCACTATTTAACACAGCAGCCACTATTTAAATTAACCTGTAGATATTAAACTAATTAGGTGAAAAATTCAGGTTCTCATTCACACCAGACACATTCTGAGTGCTCAAAAGCCACATGTGGGGATGACACTGGATAGAGCAGATTTGTAAAAATTTTCCATCATGACAGAAAGTTCTAGTGGACACAGCTGGTCTCGAGGTGGAAAAACATACATCCAGCAAGTTCAGGGGCAGCCCGAGTTCCTTGGAGGCTGCAAGGACAGCCAGGGATCACAGGTACCCCTCTCCTGAGGAACTTAGCCCCCAACAGTGCCAATCAAAATGGAACTTTTTTTTTTTTTTAAGTATTCTGATTTAAGTATTTAAGTATTTTTAAGCACTCTGCTCCACAGAGACACTTCCAAGAGAATAAGCCATTGCCTACCTGTTCATCATTATGACTTTGAGGTTAAGAGTACGGACCCCCAGGACCAGGTTGCTTGAGTTATATCCTGGTTCCACCTCAGGCAAAAACGTAACCTCCCCAATCTAGTCCCTTACTGGTATGATAAGGGCAATAACTGAAACAGGTTTTGTGAGAATTAGGCCAAAAAGCTCTACAGTTAGTGAACCTAAGGTCAGTACATAGGGTACGAATACCACCTGGTAAGTACTATACAAGCTGGCCCTTTTTTTTTTTTTAATGTCATTCCCAGCAGCCAGCACAGGACTAGGGACATGGCAGGTAACATTCAAGATTCACTGAACTGAAAGTGAATATACGTAAACCAGACTCTGAGCCAGAGATAATAGGCCACTTTATGAATTACTGGGCAGAGAAGGGACGCACTCATCAGAAAACCAGCCATTCTGGAACACAGGCTGGTTCCTGAGAAAGCATTTCTCATCCCCACTGATGACTAGGTAATCTGATCCAAGGAGCCAGATTTCAATATACATTTAACATGTTTTGAAAACTTTTTATAGATAGCCACTATTTATCTTGAGTTACAAAGATGCATAAACACAAAATTTAAACAATTCAACCTATAGCCTTCTAGAAGTGCCATACTATCCTGTAATACTCTGTTTTAAAGATATCTTTTAATTAAGAGATCTCAACTAACACACATTTTTACCACGTCTCTCAGTCACGATTAACTTCCGCATATTGCATCTCTAAACCTTGGGTGTTAGGCAACCATGGCTTCTCAAAGTTGGTTCACGGATATGCATTGCAAGTATCAGGGATGATTTGTTTCAAATTCAAATTCCTGGTTTCTACATTCACCTAATTCAGGATGGAGGCATCAGAGCACAGCCCAGGAAATCTGCTTTTTAATCAACATTTCAGGTGATTTTTAAACCTCCTGGAATCTCAGTTACTTTGGATCAAGATTTTGTATATCTACGATTAGAAGAAACATCTAGCAGCTAAATACTTTCGGAATCACTGCTTTTCTCTTCCAGAAAGGTAAAGTAATAATATATGCTTTACTCACAGGTACTCATACAGCTGTATATGATGTGTACACACACATCATACATACAGGTGCCAATATTCAAAGAAAACCTAAAATGCAGCCTCTCTGTCATCAAGGGGTTTCTTGGATAAGAAGCGTTCACAGAAATGATGTAAACAAACGTTATGATGACACATGATTGAGAGCTCACAGAGTAGACGTGTAATGAGGTTTCAGAGGAAGAAACAATCAAGCTGGTCTAGGTTGTCAGCAATGTGAAAAATGGCCTTCCTTGGATGGGTTGCTGGGGCAGGCAGGAAAAAAGTGATAGTTAGATATTAAACTCAGCAGGTCTCCCAGGACTTTGTTCTTCTCTCAGTTAAAGGCTTCAGTCCTAGAACACAAGAAGACTGAAGCCACAACCACGGCCTTCCTACTTGTTGACCTAAATAGCTGAGAAAGATTACAAAGGCTTCAGGAGGTGGCCCCGAGGAGGTGAGTCCCAGTGGTCCCTGAGGAATGACAATGTGGGGCACCGAGAACTGACCCAGCGCACAGCCCCTGCATCTGAGCAGCTGTCCTGGAAGACCTTGGACAGCACAGCCTGCTCTTATCTTCCTGTGGCATCGGTAATAAAAATCATTGGCTGGTCTTCTCCTCTGACATCTAATCAAATACTTCATCCTGAAGTTACTTTCCTCATGGTTTAGCTCTTAACCTTCAATGATCCTGTAACCTTCTGGAGAGACAGTTATGCTTATTTCTCGGCAACTTTCCCTGCGCCTAGCACAGAACACCATGCATCAAGGAAAGGTCTTGAATTGATCATTTAAAAACCCTTATGCTGCAGCACCTACTATGTGCCAGACACGATGTTAGGCACTAAACAGAATTACTAGCTGCACAACAACCTTGTGATGTCGCAAAAACCACTGAACTGTACACTTTGAATTGGTGAATTGTATGGTATATGGGTTATATATCAATAAAATTGTAATAAGTAAATAATGGCAGAAGTCTACTATGTTGATATTTAGGAAAAAATACATCCATAGCCTAGTCAATCCTATTTAGACTGTGCTATGCTGATAAGCCTTGATGGCACTGTGCCTAAATATTAAAAATGCAATGATTCTAAAAAGCAACAAGACAACAAAACTAAATCTTTGCAATAAGCATTAGAATCAGAAAAACATGGGGCTGATTCTTGGTCCTCTTCCTTACTTGTGTGATTGTGATAAAATTCTTTAGCCTACCTGACTCTCAATTTCCTCACCAGTAAAGTTGGGATAAACTTATAAAAAATGTTGCCATAATATATTGCTAGTAATCAAGCAAATGAAAATTAACATGACATTATTCTCACTTATAAAACAAGCATGTATGTTGAATCTCATTACTCTTCAACATACATGCAATAGCAAAATGTTTTCCTACTCTACTCGTGGATAATAAATTTTACAATGTTTGCAGCATGACTTAGACTAGTGAAAACTCAGAAACAACCTAAACATTTAAACCAGTCAACAGGTACCAGTGGGGGAAGGGGAAGAGCTTGCTCCCCACTCCCCGTCCCCCCCAAGATGTTTACAGTTTGAGTAGTCCTTGGACAATTGTTGAGGGTATTTCCACCCAGTTAGATCCTGAGCTGTAAAGCCAGTGGGGGTGGGGAGGGGAGGAACACCAATAGGCAGAAATCCATCTGAAATCCATGACGTCCATGACGTTTTTTTCTTTTTAGGTAAGTAAAGGGCTAAACCAGGTCAGCTCTAGAAGAAGGCTTGTTTCAGACCTCTGACAAGGTCAAGCAGGTAAGGAAATGAGTTTTGCAATGAGAGTGGCTTTGTTCATTTCAGGACTCCACTAGCTGGATTTGGACAGGTTACTTCCCTAAGGCTAGATTTCTTGCTGAATATATGCAAAGTCCAGTTAAGTGAATGAGACAGCTTTCAGTAAGTGGTACCTGTAATAATTACTGAATATAACAGATTCATAGAAAAAGTATATGCCCAATATTATGAGAAATAAAATTTTCCCTAAAACCCCTTTTAAAATGTTTTACATCAAAGTTGCACAAAAATTTTTAGCTGCTTCTAACTAATACAGGTTCACATTCTCTCTTACATTTATACTTTTCACGTTCACTTCCTTTCTGGATGAGATCATCTGTCAAGGTTTATCCAGCTCTATCATTCCATGAAAATCATACTAGATGGGGAAACATTATTTGGGCTTTGTTTTTGATTGCTGTTTTTCCTGTGGTACATCTTAGGGAGCTGCCCAAATCCCCTGCTGATTGTCCTGGACAAGATGCTGATAAACTCTAAGATTTGTGCCATCCGATGGCATTTGCCTACATGGACAAAGAGCTCTTTTCCTATTATGAAAACTTCCATATCATATTCCTTCTTTTAAGGTCGACAAATTTTAATTTGTTGACATTAACCCCAAGGTCACCAAGGGTGGTCTTCTCTTACCAATCCTTCCCAGCTTTTTGTTGAAGTGGCCATTAGGCCACTCCACAAGAGTCAGGTTTGATTACTTTTCATTTTCAGCCAATTTTGTAACTATTACCAAATTTATCCTTAGTCTTATTTTCCTACAATTAATCAACAAAGCCATAAGATAAACATGAAAGTTGATGGCATTTTCTAATTATAATATTCTTCACAGTGAACAGAATTGGGCTTTACATATCATTTTATAGCTTCTTTTATATGATGAACATCACTGAAGTGGTCCATTAATATTTGTTAAATGATACACATGATTGATGTCTTTTTTCCCCATGGTACTTTTTTAAGGCATGAAAGGGGAAGGTGACAGGGATGGATATATTCCACAGGATCTGTAGCAACAAGACTAAAGCTCATCTCATTATGACAACATCAACTCTTCAATATTGGCCACCTGGGAGGAACTATTTATGATATATTTCCTACAGTATAGAGGCTCTTTGTGTTCAGCAAATCCATGGCTTTAGAATCAGTATTGGAAATAGATATTCCTTAAAGTCTCAAGCTAGTTGATTTATCATCTATGGTAGATGGCAGTATTTACAAATACCCATTCTCCCCTCTTTGCATGCTGTGGGAGGAGCACACCTCTCTGCCCCACTGATAACAGGATGGCCACATGACTTGCTTTGGCAAATGGAACATGAGGGGATATAACACGTAGCCTTTCTGAATAAAAGCTTTAAATACGTACATGTAGCTTAAGCTCCTGCCTTCTACTAGGATAGCAACATGTTCCAGATGGTGGCTGCCTCTTCAGCATGGGCAGAGAAGGTGACAACAGGCGGGGAGACTCAAGCCCAGCTGAGTCGGGACAAACCTAACAGAGCCACCACTGATCTACAGACCTGCGAGCAAGAAATTAATTGTTGTGAGCCACCAAGATTCCAGGGTTGTCCACTGCCCTATAAAAGCTGACTGACACACTATCTCTAAATCTTAGTTACTTCAGTAGATAAGTAATTATGGAGTGCTTACTATGTGTGAAACACCATGCTAAGGTTACCACAACAAGAAAAAACATATATGGTCCCTTCTCCATAGTCTAGGAGCAGCGGATGAGAATTACCTGGTCATCCTAACATGTCCAATTACAAACAGGTAAATGCTATGGCGGAAGAGAACAGTTTCATTAAAGCGCATCATGAAGGAAGGTGACCAGAGATAATGTGTCAGAAAGTGTATCTAAAAGAAGGGATATGTGAGCTGCCACTAAAAGAGGCAGGTGTTACTGAAGTGAAGAGTCAGTGGACGCACATTCCAGTGAAAGGAGACAAAGTATGAAAGTCTCAAAGCTGAAGGAATGGTCTGGAGGACGAACAGAAGAGGCCGGCATGGCTGGGGTATGGAAGGTGCAGAGAGGTTCGGCAGGAGATGAGATGAGAGAGAAAGATGGAGCAAAAGCACAGTCCTTGAAGGCCGTGTTTAGAGCTACTGAGTCCTTACCCTGCGCACACAAAGAAGCCACCAAAGGCTTGTTGATGGGGATGAAGTGGAGGATTCTGTGATCAGGTTTGCGTTTTGTAAGACGACTGCATGAGATTGCGCTGAACAGAAGGCAGAGTGAATGCAATGAAAGAGTCCAGGTGAGAAAGGCTGGTAGCTCAGGTCAGGATGCTGGCATTGGAAATGAGAGAAACACAATGGATTTCTGAAATTTAGGAAGTTAAACTAACAAGTCCAGTCCTATATGTCAAGTTTTGGATGTGGGTGGAGGAGGGATACGCTGAGGTATCACCATCTTTGAAGAGACATCTTATTAAGAGGGAATGAATCTAAGAAACAATGTTTCTGGGCTATGAGTTTGACTTAGTTTACTAATTGTGACCACCTTAAAATAACCCAAAAGGGTTGGTAAATTAAATTCCCTGCCACCACAGTTATAGACAGAAAATTGTATTACTGAACAATGTTGTACACATAAATCACATTTGTAACACTTGTGCATCTTAAGAAGGGACTTCAGATAAGTACATAACTATCAACATAGGTTTATTTAGAACTTTCAGTTGAGTTTTCTCCTTTCATGTAATTTGTACCATCTTCTTAGAAAAGATGAAAAAAATATATAACTATATAGACATAATGATGATAATCATCTCAATAGTGCCATATTGTACTTCAACATGCCAAAAGCTCTACCTGCTGTATTAGCTCAAATTCTATTCCTGTTATGTGAGATTTGGAAAATATTAAGGAGGATTTTTTTTGGGGGGGTGAGAGGGTATCCTAAGAGTTCAAAGAGGAGTTTCAACAATCCCTGGAGTAATGGCTCATGGGATCACAGTTTAGTTTCTGATGCAGACAACGATAAAGCACAGCTGCCATTCTGTCTACATTTTTATGTATTTGTTGGGGTTTTTTTAAATCTAAATTCCACCCCTGACTCAGAAAGTAGAGAAGGATGTCATGATGGAATGTGTACACACACACACACACCCTGGGTTCAAGTTTCCCTCCCCAGACCCACAGAGCAGACATCTGTGATATCTCCCCCCGCCTCCCCCCCCATTTCTGCAACCAAGATGTCGAGAGCTGCCCTCATTTCATATATTACCAAGGCCTGCTACTGTTCTGCTCTCCCTCTGGACCCTATAGCCTGCTGCCCGTAGCTTTCTAGTCCACTGCTTTTACACAGTGGAAGCTGAGTCTGATAACTAAATTGCCAAAAGTCACACAGATAAGACGGTTGCATTGGGATTCACATTTCTGTTGGTCTAATCCCAGATTCATGACCTAATACATTCACTATACTGCTTCCTACTATCATATTTCAAATGGAATTTGTAAAAAACCCAGTAACATTTGTTTATTGCCCTAGTGCACCATTTAGGACTTACAATGAAATGTAAACTACGTCTGCTGTTCGGTTAGTTGTAAGTGATGGATGAATTAAAAAGCATGTCCACTTCAGTCCCTTTGTGTTTTCATATTACCTTCAGACGACTCTTCTGTGATCCGGAATGGCCTTGTACCTGCGCTGATTATGATCTGTTTCATTTTCAGAGAAAACTACCCAACAAGCCCCTTTAACATGGACAGAGTTTTCCTTTGGAGGCAGAGGTGGAGCAGATGTGGTTTGGTTTGATTTGATTTTCCTTTTTTTTTTTTTTACATTTTCTTCTTTCACTGAATACCCCACATGCCTGCTTAGAAGGCCCTGCTACAAATTCAACCCCTTCCAACATTACCTTTCACAGAGATGCCACTGAGACAAATCCCAACAGCATCAGGCTACAGCCTGGTGAGGTTGGCTACAAAAAGCACTCACCCCCAGAGTCACCAGCGCACTTATTCTTTACACCTTTGTTTCCTGACAGTGAATGCAATGACAGCGTTGGTAGAAAAATATTGTGGAACTCATAAAGCCAAGGTGAGGAATGAACAAGCAGGAGACTGAAGCTACCAAAGGGAAATCAGATGCCTGAGCAGGCCATCTTCCTGCACAGAGGGGAAGAGTGCAGTCAGCAGTGAAAACCAAGCTCACTTAAGCCATGATCTATGAGCAATGTCTGCAATCTATAATTCATCTGAAATTCAAATCCAGTTTCACATATTCTGCAAGTCCAAAGTAGTCCAACTGACATTACTTTTCTCTAAGATTTTAGTTAAAACAACTATTCTTCATTTTCATTCTCCTTCCAGGAATTTCAAGACCCCTAGGATGAGATCTCTCTTCTACGTATTATTTTTATTCCTTGAATTTAAATAGAGTATCTGCTCAGTACAAATGCACCATTTTGGCCTTTTATCTCTCTTGCTTTTTGTAAAGCCAGTGGATTACTTACCCTTCCACTCCAGTCAGTACCAATGAACTAGACTGGAAGAATTTCTTTTGAAAAGTGATCTCAAAGGAGACAGTAAGGAACAAGCTTCTAAAACAAGGATACCTGGGTTAAGCTCTAGTACTTACTGGCTAAAAGGCTTTGGGTAATCACATTACCTTTCTGAACCTGTTTACCTCACAATGTGGATAGTAATACCTATTAAGCATGATTGCTTTAAGGATTCAAAATAAATTTAAGGCTTTATTTAGCACAATGTCTGGCACGTAGGCATCATGACTATACTGCCATTATTAAAAGTCCATTGGGTACATTCATGCACCATGTACTGTATCTGTGCTGCAGGTCCAACAGTAAACAATAG
The DNA here is from genome assembly GCF_040802235.1 of Manis javanica. NCBI lineage: Eukaryota > Metazoa > Chordata > Mammalia > Pholidota > Manidae > Manis > Manis javanica. Next base: position 9,112,361 of record NC_133158.1, read on the forward strand.
TAACGATGGTCACTAACCTCTTAGGTCATACATCAAATGTGACAGAGCAAGAAGCATTTACAGTAAGAGATGAAGTGTTCTGATGCAGAAAAGTGTTCAAGTAGTTATTTGTAATTAAAATTTTAAGACACATACATAACATCTTACCACAGAGGTTAAGAATCTGGACTCTTTCATCAGACTGTATGGGCTGGAATCCCATTTCTGTGCATTACCATCAAGTGTGACTTTGCATAAAGGTTTTCATTGGTGAAATTAAAAAAGATATTGGTAACTATCTGAAAGTGTTTTCAATGAGGATTAACCAAAAAACATGCAAAGTATGAGAACAGAGCTGGACATACAGCAATCCATCAATAAATGTTAACTATAATTACTAGCACTACACAATCTCATCAATAACCAACTTTACAGGAATGGTTTTCACCCTTCAAAATATCTTCTTCTGAGCATTTGAACATTGCTTTCTGTATTTTGAGTCAATTAAGCTGGAACTGGAACAAAAACCTAAGGTACCGCTAAAGATACTTTCAACTCAGACCACTCCTCGTTGGGTCAGAAGTTTACAAATGTTGGTGTCTCATTTCTGAAATTATTTTTGAGTGTTCTGTAAGACTGAAGAACAAGTGAGAGAGAAGGAAAATAGAAATATGAAATGGAGGAACATGAGGAACATGGCTGGATTTCAGTGGAGGTATCAGTATGAACCTATGATTTAGAATGTATGCATGCATTCATTTCCATTTTCTAGTCCTCTCCACAGAAGAGCCTAGAAATAATCTCACCTTCCTACCAATGAGCACACCTAGCACCTAGATATTGGTTTCTAAATATAATTTTCTACTAAAATGAGCCACGGCTCTGGAAATTGCTAATTCCAGAGCTGGAACAGGAAAAATATAAAATGAACTTGGAACATCTTCAGCCAGAAATTGAGGAAGCGTTCAAAGACTAAAAGAGTTATGGCCAAAGGACATGGCAAAGCCAATCTGTACAAAGGGAACCTGCTGCCAATGTGGGCAAATTTATGCATCAAAATGATCTAATGGCAACAGATTTTAATATTCTGAATTAAAAATAATCTGAGTTGACCAGAGGAGAGAAACAGACAGAAGGAGTTAAAAAACAAAAAACAAAAAAGAGGCAAGTTCCTTACAGAAGAATGTCAATTAATAAATGTAGAAGAAATGCTATAACTAGATAGCTCACATGTTGTAAGCCCCATATTATAAATGACTCAGGCCAAGACCCCCAAGGAAGGCTAAAACCGCTGGGATAAATATTATTGGGGAACAAGATATTCAGATGAGAATTAAGGTTGCCCTAAGCCTAAGAAATGACAGACTGTTCTGTAGCCATAGTAACAAGCAGCTTCCAGAACCACACTGAAGCCTGTTCAATTGACACTCTTTTGCTTGTCAACCAGTGACAACCTTTAGGTGTTGAAAGTCAGCAAATCAGACACAACTCACATCTCCAAGTACCAACTAATCAACATAATTTCCCCCTCACTTGAGTAAACATGCTTCCATATATCATGGCAACCCACTTACACCTCCAAAAATGTGCCAATCCCTGACTCTACAAATTTGCAGTCTAATCTGCTCATAGACTGTGACTGGCCAGCCCAGCTCTCCCTTATAAATACAGTTTTGTCTTTTTATTTCAGGTAATGAGTGATCTTAACATTACCCCACTATGTGCTAACTAAAAAGAAAAAAATGTGTCTTTCATAACAGGACAATCTGACAGTCACCATCTTTCCAAGAGGTCAACTTGGCAGCACCACTAGTGATTCAGATGGCCAGACATGATGGACTCTGGTATGATGCAGTGGTAAGCAGAAAACCTCATCTATTTAGCATCCTTGACAGAAATGTTTGCTCTCATCTGGATCTTAAGAAAATAGTCATCTGCAAATAGGGACTCTGTGGCATCTTACTGCACTGATGGACAGTGACTGCAAGAGGGTGTGGAGGGGGGACTTGATGGTGGGAGTGAATGTGGTGACCACATTGTTTTTCTTTTGAAGCCTTCATAAGAGTATATATCAATGATACCTTAATAAGAAAAAAAAAAAGAAAATTGTCATCTGAATCAAGAAAACAGAATGTTAAAAGGCACAACTGGCCTAGAGTATTCGAATGATTTAATGCCTCAAAGAACCAAGAGGGGAGTTCTGGAATATGTTAAAGCGGATTTAATAACCAACTGCTATGTATGAACTTTAACTGGATGTTGTATCATAGAGGAAAAGAAGCCAACTGAGGAAATGTGAGCAGGGACAGTATGATGATACCACTGAATTGATGTGGGTTTTCTTGGGAGCAGCAACGGAGGTGAGGTTGTGCAGGAGGGCGCCCTTACTCTTAGAAGACGCTTGCCCAATTACCTAGGAGTGAGATGTCGTGATGCCTGCATAAGGGACATTGGGAAATGTCTGAGGAACATGGCATAGGTACAGTAAGGAGTTAAAGTTGAATTCTTGGTGAAAGACACAGGTTGATCTCTGAACTTTTCAACTTTTCTATGAGTTTCCAACTTTTTTAACCTTATTTTTACGTTGAAAATTATATTTACATAGTACCTTCACAATATCCCAGATTTTACCTCTGCACCAATTTCTCACTTACAATCAAAATAAATCTGTTGTACTGTATTTTTCTATGTCACCTCATATCTTTCTTGGCAGAAGGAATGACCCAAATAAGCAAAAGAAGTTCAAAATACTTAATTTGCAAAATGATTTTCCTCCCACCTTTAAAAAAAAAAAAAAAGACAAATGTTTTCCAGTTAAGAATAGCCAAGATAAGACTCCCTTTGGAGTTTAAAAATCCTCCAGTCTTTATCAGAAGGTATTTTATCTCCAATGTCAGTAAGACAGCTTGGAAATCTGTAAGAGAAGCATCTGCCAGGGTCCATCGGGAGAAGCGGAGGCTGCCTGAAAGATGCTGGAGGCAGTGGTGGACTCAGATTCCTCCCTCTGCCTCCCACACTGACACTAGTCTTCGGTGTCTCATCTGAGGAGTCCCTGTGGGGCCTTAATCTGTCAGAAGAGCATATGAACAGAGGCCACCTGGCTGGAGAAAATGCAGCTGGTTATATCCTGGGGGACAGCGAAGTGCGGCAGACGAGGTAAAAGAAGGCAGCAGAGAGGGTGCTCGTGACAGATGATCAGGCACGCCAGCAGTGCCTGCAGAAAGCCCTTTGACCAGGAGTACGGGACTGCAGCTTGAAATACAAGCTTGTAGGCAAGGGTAACATGATCCTATGTGAGCTGAAGCCATGAAGAAAACCAGCCGTGGTCCCAGGAGTTGGAGGGCTGGGGGTGTTGTCACGGTGCCACAGAGCCTTCTCCATGGACCCTGGTACAGAATACAAACAGCGACCCTTGACATGGTGGAGAGAGGAGGAAGGAAAATCTATACATTTACGGGATGTGAATTACAAACAATTGAGGGAGTTCAGTGAGGGAGGAGAGATGATAGCTTTAGTATTTATGGATTTACAGGAAGAGAAACACACTCTGATAGCAACCCTACCCCAAAGGGAACCAACCACACAATTAAAAAAGAAAAAAAGAAAGACATATTGATAGAACCAGTCTTGCTAAGAAAAACAAACTAGAAAGGGAAGCTTAGTCTTTAAGAATAAAATGTTCACAGAAAGGAGGAGAAACATTTTAAGAAAACTCATGCAACACAAAATAACATTCAACTCCTCTAGAACTCTCTGAACTGCATAGGAACTTAATAACAATATAGCTAATATGTGACCCCTTCTTTACATGCCAGGGTCAGTTTAAACACTTTACATATTATGTTAACTCATATAATGTAATGCTCATAACAAGTCCATGAGGTAGATACTATTAGCCCATTTTAAATATGTGGTAACTAAAGGGAAGACATATTAAGTATCTCCTGCAGCCTGCTCCCAGAACAAGCTGCGCTCCCACCCACACCCAGGCATGGCCTGAAAAGCTGACGGTCCTCAGCCCCAAGCTTCCGCCTCTCAGGGTCCCAAACCACCTGTGATTTTAGGATATTAATGTCACATCTTTGCTCTTTTTCTCATTGAGAATTAGAGCAGGAATAGTGAGAAAAACAGAAAAGCTAGAGTTGAAGGCAAAGGGAAAGAATAACTATAGGATTCGGAGGAGCCACCCACAAACTTTTTGGTCTCCATTCCTCTTAAAACTGTTGAAGATTACTGATGACACCAAAGAGCTTGTGTTTATGTAGATTATAGCTATTGATATTTCATTAGAAATTAGAACTGAGAAAAACTTTAAATGTTGGTTACTTAAATAATAAACCCACAACACATTACTGTAAACACTATTTATTTTATAATAATAAAGTTATATTCAATCTGCTGGGCTATGTCTTTTGGCTAAAGTGTAGGTAGAAAAGCTGGTCTCAGACAGATAATGTAGTTGGAAAATGGAACATTTCACAGCTGCCCTGAAGGGCCTCTGGGTTTAGAGGATGGTCTCTGGCATTAGCCCATTTGGGTTTAAAACTTGCTGTGCCAATTTTAAGATGTTAGATCTCATCAATTAAGCTCTGAGTACTTACTCTTTCATCTATAAAATGGAGGTACTAATAGTACCTGTGTCATAAGATTGCTTATAAGTATTACACTGATATTTATCAAATGCTTAGAGAAATTTCATGGTGTATATAAATGCTATGTAATGTTAAATAAATAAATAAAGTAAATGAACACTTGGTTTTGCAGGCAGAATCTACGTCGTGGCATAACTTCTTTATACTAAATTTTGTGTTCTCACCCCTGGGACAATAGGGATGAACAGTTACATCCATGTTATAATAAGGAGAGTTATAATAGGGGCTCTAGCAAATTGAGAATTCAACTGAGATCATAGCTGAGATTCAGAAAAAACATCCTTAGAATCTCTACTCCACAGAGGATGAGTAACAGCATCCCACGTTCAAAACCCTTTCATGTTAAAAGTCACGTCAGACAGTGGGGATTCTTTAATGCAATTGCGTTGAGTGTTGGCTATGAAAACATGTCAGGAAGTTAAGCTGACGGATTCAAACATTTTATTTAAAGAAAAAAAGTGGTAAAAAGCTATGAATGATAATTAATACTAAAAATAAATGTTAAAAGTTCTCATCACAAGAAAAAAATTGTAACTACACGTGGTGACATATGTTAACTAAACTTACAGTGGTAATCACTTTGCAGTAAACATGTACCTGTAAAAATCATTATGTTGCATATCTAAAACTAATATACTGTTATGTATCACTTACAGCTCAATTTTTTTAAAAGGTCAATGCTATATCAAGTTTAGGTTAAATGTATTTCTGTTTGGGTAAATTTTTATTAATTTAATCTCTAAAAAATGATAGAGGTCATTCAGGAGGTAGTCTAAGAACTGAAGACAGAATGGAGAATTTGTTAAAGACATCTTTTCCTAATTATATTACCTCTCTATCTGATGTAATTTTGACTAAATGTATAATTCTTCCATTCAATCCCCCCAAACCTCCCACATCTTTGCAGACTTACTCCGCCTCCATTAAAGGTCATGTTTTCTTCCAAAGACCATGAAAATCATAAGTAAAGGACCATCTCCCTTCTGCTGCAGCCTCCCTTCCTAGGGCCACAGGCAGATGGCCTACTGATACTGCTGTGGAGTGGTTTTTTTTGTTGTACTTCATCAACACTCAAAGGATGTCTTCAGCTTAAGGGAATAATCTGGCTAACTGGGAAGTGTCAGATGTGGTTTATTATTTTCAAGGAATTATTACAGGTTGCACTGAGATAATAATCACATTAAATATGCTCTTGAATGTAAAACAACACAATCATATGGAACATAGTATTTCAGTGATGATTCACTGAAGATGCATTACAAAACGGTCCCATTTCCCAAGATGTACCTTTTCAGTATCATCTTTATGTAGGAGATATGTAAAACTGGCAATTAATAATAGACCAACTTATGAGTTTAATAAAGAAGTTTACATGTTTATTATTTTTAGACTGTGAATGCACGTTCTACTTCTAGAACATGAATATCTGGGTCATTGCTATACGTCCAGTCTCTTTATTTATAACTTGGGAAAAGCATTCTTACTTCCTTCAAAAGGCTGCTGGGAAGATAAAGTGAATTTTTAAAGTATGCCTATGCAGTGCTATGAGCTTCTCAATGATAGTAGAATAAAGAAAAAGAAAAATCTTAAATAAAAAAACCCACAAGAAAACATAGTAAATATTTAACTGACCTCAGGAAAGACTTCATAAGCATGAAAGAACTGTAAAAACTCACAAATGGCAGTCAATAATCTTAACTACAAAAAAGATGACAATTTCTATTCTTACTAACATCATAAGCAAACTGAAGAAGATTGGGTCAAAACAGGAATAATATTCACAACAAATGGGACAGGCAGACAGTTAATTCCTAGAAGATATCTAACAATCAAGTTTTAATAAATACTCTAATAGAAAAAGGAGCAAAGGAAATTAACAGATAATTAACTGATAAAAATAATTCATAAGTACATTGAAAAGTTCACGCTAGTATCAGTTAGGTAATAAAAATGAAAACAAGGACATAGGTAAAACCTATCAACTTGGCAAAGGTTAGGACAAACCTAAAAATCTTACATTCTTGAAGTTAATAAGGGTATAATGAAATGTGTTTTCATTTATTGGTGGTGTAAAAATCTGGGGAATATTTATCAATTGAAATAATGCATAACATTTTAGCAAATAATTTCACTTTAAGTAGTTTATCAGGAATATGACAAGAGATTCTTTCATAAAAATTCATCACCTATAGCTTAGATAGTGAAATACTAAATCATATTAGATCCAAATGGTATACAATTAGTTCATCATTAAAAATCTCAGCATTAAGTACATATTAAAGCATAAACAATGAAATAGTTTTAAAAAAAGGTTATAAAAGTTTCTCTTTTCTAGAGAAACATGAAGGAAGTAGAAAAAATTGAAACAAATTTTAGCAGGGGTTATTTCTGGGTAATGAGATTATAGATGGTTCTTATTTTATATAATGGGCAGATATTCTAATAATTAGAAAAAATAAATGCAAGACTTAAAAAACTTATTTCACTTGATACAAACTAGATTGCTTCCACATAAACAATATTTAAACAAAACATCTATTTAGTCAAGTAACTCATTAGCTGTTTACTAAAAGATTGCATTAAGGATACCAAATGCTTTCAATATGCATAACTCCTTTTGTGCATAACATTACAGTAGGTTCAGAGCTACATTAGTGGTGAGTACTTATTCTGTACTGATTCTTATATCAGGAAGCTGAGATGCAGGAGAAAAAAAGAGAAGATGAAAGAAAGAGGGAAAAAAAAGGAGTAGCTTTATTTGAAACTGAATAAAAGAGAAGCCTACAGTCCAGGCAGTGAGTCAGTCCCAGCCCAAACCTGTCCAGCACGTGCAGGTGGAGCACAGCAAAATGAAGGCCTATGGCTCGTCGCCCTGAGGATAGCACAGAGATGCCCCATTAAAGAAAGAAAAAAAAAGTCCATTAAAATTAGTTCGGAGAGCAAGACACAGAGGGTCATTTTTCAGTGCTGTGTGTGGGTGAAGAGACACGTACAGTGACTCCCATTACAGCTAATGAGAGTTGAGCATTTAGACTAATCTGAATCCCCTGAGGATGCAGTTTAAAACCACCCTGGCAAAGCAGCTCTCAGCCCTGAATGCTCCGCAGGATTATTCACTTACCTACTCTTTCCAGGCACTAAAAACAGTAGAAAATAATATACTTTTTTTTTTAACCATGCCTCACAGGAAAAAAAAAAAAGGAAGAAGGCGGCTCATAGAACATCAAATTCTCATGAATTGAAAGGTTTGTTTTAAATACTAGGTGTTATTCTAACGCTGTATTTAATTGAGTAGTTTAAAATGGGGCATGGGTTACTCCAGTTGCTATATGGTATCATATAGAAATCCAGTAAGTTTAAGTCCGATTGCACAAAGTCAAGGCCACAATTACATGGCACCACCTTACCCAAAGCCAAGCCCTTTGACCAGCCTTAAAGTATCAGGACCTTGGACAACGAGAAAAGTATGATTATTTTGCCACGCTCTCACAAGCCAGATCCACCCATTCTTCTGACTTCCAACATCCATCACCTGGATTTAGTTCTTGAAATACTCCAGGAGGTGGGTGAGGGTAGTATCTTTACTTTCAGATAAGGAAGTAAAACAGGTTAAGTGCCCTGACGAGGGTCCTGTGTTTGGCACTAACATTTAACATCCAGTTCTCCAGCTCCCAGCCAAAGCTCACGGGCAGTTTCCACAAGTACAGCTGGTGCTGTGCTCAGAGAGTAAGGGAAGCAGTGGACCCGGTGGCAGGCGGAGCTCCTCCTCCTCCATGCATGGTCACCAGAGTCAGCAACAGGACAGGAAGAGAGCATCACCAAACATCGCCATCACCGCTGCCCTGGTTTGAGCTCTGCGGTGGGGCCAGGGACGGCCTTTGTGTGGGAAGACAAGAACCGGAGCTGGAAAGATGAGAACTGGGGCAGCAGGTAAGGCTGGAAGGCAGCGCATCTAGGCAGAGACAGCAGCTGGTGCAAGGGTCCAACAGGAGGAACAAGCTCACTGAGGCAGGGCCCAGGAATCCACGAGGTCAAGGTGAAGACTGGAGATGTCATTCTAATTGAAGGAAAACACCAGTACAAGTTCTTAGAGTGAGGGAATATGCCTGCTGCTACGTGAGGTTAGATGGAAGGGCAGGGGAGGGAAGTGGCTGGGAGACACTGTAAGCGAGGAAACCAGAGAGATGATGGGCTCCGTCCAGACAGGATTTGGAAGGCGTGGTGAGATGGCGAGTTGTAGACTGAGGGCATACTGCCCAGGGCGAGCCTCCGTACATACTGCAGGGAGGCTGTGACACTGCCGTTCATTTCTTATTTTGGCATCATTCTTGAGGAAGGATCTGAAAAAAATATGACTTTGATTTCTGGTGTTGGTCGTATTTCTGCATTTCCTGAACAATCAACTTTTTTCTACTTCAAGGACAGATGATCTTTCATTCCTTAGGTTGGTGCTAGAAAGTTCAGGGCCACCTTTGTGACCCATCTCTAACAAATGCGTGGACATTTTTTATCTATTTTACGGGCTAACTTCATTTTGGGCTCCATCTGACATTCCTTTACTTACTCTTTCGTTGACTTGTTTGCTCTTATTTTAAAGCTCTTAATCTTACTGTGCTTTATTAGTCAACATAAGTCATTTTTTTAAACACTCCAGGAAATAAATAGACAAAATATCTTGGTGATATCTCGGTTATTGTACAAATAATAAATTTAAAGAAGGTTTAAGGAAATTTAAAGGGATTAATCAGAAAAATATTGAGATTTATATATGTGTATATAACATGTATGCATGAGAAGCCAAGAAGATGGCCTTAAGAGACTCTCTGGGACTGAAGAAATTGCATACAGACCTGCTCTAGATCCTCTGAGGAGGCAAGACAGTAACAAAATCTAGGGAAATCAAAGCTCACCAGCTGATAGAATATCAAACCCTGTGTTAATTTATGACATTTAGGGGCATATAAAATACACCTCAGCCAGAGGGCTGAGCTAAGAAAGATAGGATTCCACCAGCCTGACTGGAATCCACCTGGAAATCTAAGACAACTATGCTGTGGTGAGTGAGGGGGAAGATATGTTTTAATGCTCAAACCCCGTTACTTCTCTCTTCAGAGGAGGCCACTTTGGAAGGACACCTATTAATTATGCATACAAGTGTGAATGTGTGCATGTGAGCAGGTGTGTAAAAATCCAGGTTGCCAATATCTTAACCACTGTGTTGCACTACGTGGTATAAGAATTTATCAAATCTCTCTACTTGTTAAGTAAGGACACTGGGGGTTTTTGTTTTAAAATTTAAAGCTAAAAAAAATGTCCAGCTGGTCAACCAGGCCTACTTATTTAACAAATATTCACTGAATTCCTGCAATATGAGAAGGACAGTCCCAGGCTGTTGGGGGGTACATGCAGCGATCCCCACCCTCGTGGACATCCCATTTCTGTCAGCATGAGACACAAACAAAAAGTTATACAGTGAGTTAGAATATTAATGCTACAACACAAAATAAAGCAGCAAAGGTGCTGCAGTCTTAAATAACGAGGTGACATTTGTGTACAATTTGTATAAAGGCTTGAAAAAGCATGGCATATATACATCGGGGGACCAGCACTCCAAGAGAAGGAATAGCTGGTTCAAGGGCAGTGAGACAGAAGTCCGCTTAGAATGCTTAGTGAGCAATAAGAAAGTAGGTGTGGTAGGAACAGAGCTAGTGTGGAGACTGTTTCAGTTTCCTGTGGCTGCTGTAACAAACTGCCAGAGATTGGTTCCTTAAAATAACAGAAATTGATCTCTGGCTTGGGAGTCAGAATTCTAAACTCAAGGCATTGGCAGGGCTATACTCGCTCCTGAGGCTGTGGGGGAGAATCTGCTCTTCGTGTCTTCCAGCTTCTGGCGGCTTGGTATTCCTTGATTAATGGCCATATCACTCTAATCTCCACCTCTGGCCATATCACCGGTGCTGCTTCCCTGTGTAATCACCTCTGGCTCACTCTTATAAGGTTACTTGCCATTGGATTTAGGGTCCACCCAGCCAATCCAGGGTGACTGCATCATCTCAAGATCCTTCATTATATCTGCAAAGACCCTTTTCCAAGTAAGGTAACCATCATAGGTTTCAGGAATTCAGACTCAGACATCTATTTGGGCATCACCATTAAACCCACTACAGGGATGAGAGTAGATGAGATCAGAAAGAGCGATGGCTGGTGGCGGGCGGACAGATGGAGGAGTTCATGTAGGAATCTTGCAGGTCACTGTAATAACTTGGCTTTCCTTTGGGAAAAATAGGAAGACATTATGGAGATATAAGCCTACAAATGAAATGACTCAACATGTTTAATAGGATCACTCTGGCTGCCATCATGCAAAAAAAATCCAATAGCATTCAACACTCACATTGGGAGAAAAGCATGCCAATTAAGATTAGAATTAGAAAGGAACAGAGAAGAACCTGGCACACATATAGGCCATTCCAAAAATCCTCTCCCCATCTTATCAGACATATCTGCTGAATAAGTAAGTGTTCCTTTATCTAACCACCCAATGTGAACCAAAATTAAATTTACCCCATACATATTTACCAACCATCTACTATACTCAAGATTCTGTTCTTAGGAATTAAAGTAACCAACCAATCACATCCTGCTATTAAACATGGTATTAAGGGACAAGCCATTTTTCTCTTTATGTCATCAATTTGCTTGTATGAACAGTCATTCAAGAATCTCGACTCAGTGAGGATGAAATCATGTTGCAGTTGTATTCTTGGCTGTTGCTTTTCCAGTTATGTTATGTTGAATCCCTTCCTAGGCCCTTTAACCACATCTTGGGCAGAATCTATAACTTTGTAGTCACTTTTATTATTAAAAACATGTTCATTTTAACAGTCCAGTCCCAGATTAAACTCTCATATCCTCTAGCACAGGCTTGATTGAGATTCAACCCTGAGTCTCTGCCAACTTCTTCCCCAGCCTGCAGCTCAGCTGCTCTGGTGTTCGAGACAGAGTAGGCTTAGGTAACTGGTTGTCTCTCACCAGGTGAAACACAGGGGTCCCTGGCATAGCTCCAGTTCCATCTGCTGACGGTGTCTGCAAACATGGTAGCTTCTGCATAGTTCAGAGTTGACAGATGAGGTTTTTTCTAGCAAGGTAGTAAAGCTTCACCCTCACTCTCTGCTCCTGAAGATCCATTCACAAAAGGATAGTCACGTCTCCCTTTCCCACTCCATCAATGGTCTGTGACCCACCCACCTTTCTGGTAGGCTAGTCCTCAGTTGGACCATGATCTACCTGAGCAGCCCCATGGCACCTGCCCACTACTCTGACATTTACAGGGACCAGGCAACTAGTTGAGGTGCTTGTGTGTTTCCTCCAAGGGCTACAGAAAATTTGGATGGGGTAGAAAAGCCGTTTCCATCTTCTCGGGAACATTCTTCCTCAGTCCCTTTTTGCCTTGCAATTACAGGCCAGTCCAAAAAACCACTCCCCATTCTCTCTTTTCAGAAATAGACCAATCAGAAGCACACACTGGCCTGTGCATACATGCAATCCCAAATTCTAAGCTCTCCTAAGGAACGGGATGTAAACGGGAAACTGTCCTAAGGTGCTTGTACAGTCCCACACTCCCACCTGAGAGCAGTACGTGCAGAGCCTGCAGGTCTCACAGCCTAGTCAGCAGCAAGCCAGGCAACAAGAAGCCAGCGTCCTTTGTTGAAGTCACCTTTCTCAAGGCTTTGAGCCACCGTCCGCCCATGACCTTCAGATGTAGGAGTAATCACTCCAAAAGGAAGGCAAGGCAGAGCCTCTCAGCAGCTCTCATTCCACCTGTCTCTCCTCCCCCTCACCAGTTCTCCCCCGACATAGTTGGGGGGCACAGAGGTGCTGTTCAACTGGGTGGGAATGGTTCTGGTTCTCCCGCTGAGTAGAGTGAGTAGGGGTCTCTCCAGCATGCGGGCATCTCTCCACAAGAGTTGTGAATCTTTCTGTTTAGGCCCTAGTTACTCACATTCCAGAGCAATATGTCTATTCTATTCTTGAATTTCCGTTACAACATTACATTATTACAGATACAGCCCCAGAAGAAAAAGCTTCTAGGGGTCCTTTGGTCCCTAAACAGAGTAGAAAAATACTAACTAGTAGTCTAGACGTCTGCATGGCAAACACTCTGAAGGTTGTAATGCAATTTCTGTTGATTTATTTTATCCTGACACATCTTATTTAACAAATTTTAAAGCAATCATCTTTGGTAAATGGAAGGGGATTGTAGTTTACTGTTAAAGTATTAGCACTCAGCAGATAATTCTTAGTTCCAACAAATCTCTTGAACTAGAAATAAATCTTGAAGATGAAAAGATCTCTAGATAACTATAGCCATTTCAAAACGTATTCGAAAAGAGAAAAATTAGGGAGCCAGATGAATTTTGTTTCTCCTGGACTCATTTTACCTTGGAGCAAATGATGCTACCAGCCCAGCTAAACCGCTTAGCCCTACACTCACAGCCTGGCAGAGTCAGGCTCAGGCCTTTCTGACTTTCAGGAGTCACCAAGGTTGGTCCAATGTTTGAATGATAATGATGAGTACAGCAAAACAACAAAGCCACCAACAAGTCAATGAAACATATAAATGGCAGCACACAGACTTACGATATAGCCCTGGAAAGCAGAATAAGGAAGGGTTAAGAGTCTAGGGAAAGAACTCCTCTGAGCACCTAACCTATGCTACAAAGGTTTGCTGCAGCTGGGGCAGAAACTTGAGGAGGTAGAAAGAACGACGCAATGAGGATCAAGAGTTCTGGGTCACGTCCCGACTCCCATGAGGTGGGGCCATCACCGCCCTGAGCCCAGCTTTCCCATTTCAGCAGCTCATCGGTCAGGGAGGACAAAACAAGACAGTGACCCGAACACTACACTGCTCATTATAAAATACTTCAATTAATTTGCGTTCTTTCTAAACTAGTATTTTCAAGAAAACAACATCAGTAGGTTCCAGCTGTACATATACACTTCCACACACACCACACGCATCCATGCACGCGGGAACAAGAATGCCTCAGTCTTCTGCTACAGTTAAGCTTTCCCCTAATCTGGTGTTAGGCAGCTACCAGCTCACTGTGGGGAAGAGGGCCGCTGGAAACAAAGAAATAACTCTTGTTTTAATTCCTTGGTGAATCTACTATTCTGCCAGACTCAGTGGTGCTGGAGCATAAATACTAGGCTGGAGCCCAAGGATATGGTGGCAGCTTCCTCATGTCAGTCTTTATGTCACTTAAACCAGGGTTGTTACTGAACTGGCACGTTCATTCCTGTTACTGAAATCCTTCTGTACTGACTGCCCCCTAAGTGCTACTCACTCCTCTCTGCCACCTCCCCTGGGACCCTGCAGACACCCCCACAATTCAGAAATTAACAGGCTGATGTCTGCTACAAGAGAGAGCTTCCAGGAATTTCCCTGACATCGGTCAATGGCGTGTGTCATACTAGTTGCTACATATAAAAAATAACTCCTCTGCCTAAGACATATCCACCCACATCCTGAGCCCCAACTAGGCACAACGAAGCCAATCCAAGATTTCTGAAGCATATTTAAAGCCTGGAGCAGAAATCCCAAGAAAATAATTTAGATCATAAAACTAGTTTGGATATCAAGCACTGGAGAGAGCTTTCAGGATAAGGCCAATTTAGAATTTGTTCCCAAGAGCTATTTGCAAATTTATAGTTATTTTTTTCAGTCAATTAGTTTTAGAAAGGAAATAGGAGCTAAGTAAATAAATTAGGTCATTAATTTGCAATAAATATAAATTAATTATGCTAATTCTAAGAATTGAATGTATATAAAACCATGTTTATATAATAAACAAGGAATATACATAAGGCTCTATTAGTAAAAAGAAAAAGTCATCTTGACTTATTGTGCTGTAGAGAAAATCCATGTATATTCATTCAATAGATTTTAACAGTTTTGATATGTGTATGAAAATATAGGATAAACATTAACTGCCTACTGATGTTCTAACAAATCTATTTTCATTGCAAATGGAAATTAGAATATATTTTGCATTATTTGAGCTAATTATATGCCATTTCTTATGAATAATGATGTATTAGTTCATTCATTACTTGTAATTATGTTCCGTTACAAGCACAAGGTTGGCAACACCATGAGCAGCCTTCTCCTATCCCTCACAATCTGATGACCTGCATGGAAAGCAGGTCAGAAATATGCTCAGAATATAATGAACAGAGTTCAGTAACTGTTAACCATGACAGTTTAAAGTTACCTGAGTAAAATTTCGGGTAGGAATAAATAGAAACGCGGAATGGCTTTCCAGGTTGCAGGGTATTCATTTTTGCAATTAATATGAGAAATATTCAGAGTGTTATTTTTGATACATGTAATTATCATCTACCATTTGCTAGAGCTGGAGAGAGAGCACCCCTAATATCAATGCCCTCCCCCGACAACAATCACACACACTGACATAGTTCTGTTCTGTATAGATCGGCAGATGGCAAAGGTATCTTTTTCTGGTTGTGAATGTGATTATTCCACAGGCTTTGTGCAATTCTGAGAGAAGGAAGGAACTTTGTTAAGAGCTCTGATAAAAAAAAAAAAAAAGCCAGTTGCATTTTCCTCCTCTAATGCATGACCCTGGTCAGGCCAGCCTATTTCACACCATTGACAGCTGGGCTTGAAGCTAGAAGGTAAATCCTATTATGGGGAAGAGGTCCAGGTCAAGGAAAAACCGTCAAGGCTAAGTAATTAAGCACAGGAGCAAAGCAAGCCACAAGGCCACCACACATATCCTCACAAGCCAGCAGTCGACACGGAACCAGAGAGAGACAGTGGATAATAGAAAGCAGCCCAGATGAGGTCTAGAGGCCGTGTGTACATGCTCCAGGCACAGTGTTTCATGGGTAAGGCACCTTTATGTGAAGGGGCCAGGGCAAAGTATATAAAATCCACACATTTTTCTCCATCCAATTTCAGATACTCCTTGCACACATACAAAGTGTCTATTAATTTGTTCAGTGTCAGGTGCTGACAATCCATCATTCCATCTATAATAAAAACAAGGACGCCAGTCTCAGCAACAGGATCAAAAAATAAACCTGGGAGAGGGAGAGCCTGGCAAAAAGGGCTTGTCTTCCTTCTCTGGTACCTATGACTTAAGTGTCTGCTGTCCTTGCATGCAGCCTCAGAATCCTTCTCAACACTGTAAGCTTGCTACTGACAGAAGAATTAGCATTTGAGATAAAATGTATTAATTTGCTCTCTGTGAAGTAATTCTTCAGATGGTAAAGTCAAGATTAATGATGGTCACATGAGGTTTGTCTTGCAATGGGGGTTTGCAGGATCTGCTGTGGCAGGTTCTAGACACTGAAAAAGATGTCAGCCAACCTAGTGAGTGATAAGGGACCCCGATATCTTCATTAGTTCCTGCTGACCAATGCCGCTGGTTCTAGCTGGTAGCAGTGTACTCTACTAACCCAAAGGTAGGTACACTTTTATTTTAGAAATCTTTACCAGAGAAACAGGATAAAGAATGCTCTGACTGAGCCATCACTTCTACATACAGATCTTTTGAACCCAATAATCTGCCAAGTCAAGTCAAGAAAATCAACTTGTGCCACTAAAGCTCCTGATAAAGGACAGCAATATAGCCTTTAAACCTCCCCCAAAGAGTATTTTAAGCTAATTACAACAGGCATGCACAGGGTGAAAAAGAAGACATATGCTTAGGGAAATTTGAAGAGTGAAAATCTATCTTTGGTAATAAAGATACTAAAATTGTGCTTGCATTCATTTTACTTGCACAGGAAGGTTTAAAAAGAAACTCTTTTGAAAAACGAAAGATCGTCAGATCACTGATAACTGCAGTTTCCTGAACAATTAAAGAAATTCACAAGATTACAACCTACTCAGGAAATGACAAATATTTCTGATTTTTTACGGAAGGACTAAAAGGGCACTTTTATCTATAGCATCTCTTCCATAAGAAGTACTGTTCAGAGATGAAGCTATTTTTATTATGTGTTCATTTATTTCAGGAGTGCACAACATGGCAATGATCTGAAAATGGAGAAAACTTAACATTGCTCATTTGCAAAGGTAAAATTTTGTGCTAAAAGGCATTCACCAGAGTTTTCTTTTTTAATCTCTGAAGTTGGATTTTAGAGCACAATTTCCATTGTACCAAACTTTTGTTTCTAATGCGTCAGCAGAAATGTCCTTGAAGTTACTTAGTCTAATTCTTCACAAACACACTTTGTAAGGTTGTTCTCAATGCATCATCCTAACATTGTTTAGCTCTGACAACATTCTTTGGGCAATGCTCCTGTTTGGAAAAATCTGCTTTTTAATAACTGATTCAAAAAAACTGTTGACATATTATTTGTATAATGTATGGCCAGCAAGCAAGGTTTATCTCTGTCATTACACACTGCATTCAACCCATCCACAAATGTTGCTATGTTCCCCTTATGTTAGAGCTCCTCAAGCCATTCTGCATGGCCATCCAAAGATCAATACACTGTCTGCTGAAAATGACAGGACATAACAAATGAATAATCTTATTTACCATAAAAGCCCCAGTCCCCAAATGGATTCCGCTAATGTTCAAAATCATTTTTCATGCTCAACTCAAGATGAGAGGTATACACAGCAAGCACGATGCAAGGAGACTGGGTAGGGAGAAGGATTCGCTATACTGGTTCAAATGTATTTAAGCCATGAACAATAGCTGGGCTGCACTGAGGTACATAAATAAAATGTTCACTGCAGAATTTGGAAGATGCAATCTCCAAAATGCTTCTGTTCTCTCACTAAGACAGTCTGAAGAGCGCTTTTCAGTAACAAAAAATTAATGGATTAAAGGCATTCTGACATATTCCTCTGGAGTGCTGCACCACAGAGGCCAAACCCTATTCAATTGGCTTTAAGCACTGTTTGCAACGAACGTAAGTGTTTGCTTTAGGTGGGGATGAGGAGAGATTCAAGTGGCTCTTTTAAGAATGAAGCAAATACTCTTGCTTCAAAAGTTTATCTGCGGCCCCTGATCTGACAGTCCTTTATCTCCTCCAAAAGGTATGAAGAAGTCATTGAACAAAGTCGTAAGAAAAAAGGGTTGGGGGGTGGGCAACAAAATGTTCGAGAGGAACCAGTTCAGAGATGACATTTACAAACCTCTCATGAATGGCATATTCCTCAAAGGCCTCCTGAGTACTCATTTTTAAAGGAAATCATTAAAAATATAAAATAAAATTTTCTAGTTCATATAAAGATGCCAATATACTGCCTCTAAAATACAGTGATGTCCACTGACAAATTAACATAAAATAAAAAAGGAAAATAATTTTTTTCCATCTGCCATCAATGCATTCACTGCTTTTAGACTTAACTCGGTACACTCCTAACACAGAAATGTACACAAGAATGTAACTGAGAAAGCAAGGAGGGAAAATTGGGAAAATACAGCTTGAACATGATACTAAAAATTCTGCACTAAGATGGTGTCAAGACTTGGCTTTGTGCATGGCATCCAGTAAAGGCCAGTTTTCAGCAGACCCTGATTGTCCCATTCCATTAATTAAAACTATCCATATGCTCCTGATGTTTATCGTTTCACTGTAAATTCAGTCAATGCAGTCCTTTTGGCTGGTAAGAAAAGGAGATGCGCAAGAGCAGGTCCTGGCCCCACTCCTTCCCAGGAACCAGTGACTCAGCGGCGAGAGAAAGAGGAATGCGCACAGTTGTGACACGATGAGGCGGGTGCTTGGCGTGGCGCCTAGGACACAGTAGGAGATCCATAATAAAGTGCTGAATGAATCAACACGCGAATAAGGAACCGAGTGCCACAAAAAGGAAGAAAATTTTTTTCCCAAAGAGGACAGGACAGGTATTAAGCACTTTAGTCAAAATTAAAAGGATGGGAAGAATCTCAGGGTGAAGAAAAGTCGGGCAAAGGGCAGGCGGAAGCATGTGTAAAGGGAAATACAACATCTGTTTAGGAAGTAGTGGAAAGGGACTGAGTCAGATAACAAAAACCTTCTACAGCTATGCTAAGGAGTCTGGAGTTAATTCTCAAAAAAAAAAAAAAAAAAGCAGAGTAAAAGAGAGAGAAGAGGAGAGAGGAAAGAAAGAGAGGAGAAAAGAAAAGTAAAAGATTGATTAGATTCATTAGTGGTTTGTTTGCAAGGGGACAGGAGAGGGATCTGACCAGATCTGTGGTTTACAGTGAGATGTAGGCTAGGCTGGAAAACTCAGGGGCAGGGAGTGTGCAAAGAGCTAGAGGCCCCTCCTTATCTACGGCAGACAGAACACAACACTGGGGGACAGTGAACGTCCACTGCAGACATCTCAGTATTTGCATCATCAAAGTGGGCAGGGCTTCAATTATGCTATCTAGGGCTTCAATTCCCAACCACAGGACAAACAAATATCAATGTGCGCAAGTGAATGATTGACTTACAGAGATTCTTCTCACAGGGGTCACCTAACAGAGTTTACAAAAATAAAGGAAAAGAAAAGATTCCAAAATCATTATAGAAAAAGGATTGTCTTGAAAACATCTTCTGGCTCTCAGACTGCTTTAAACACTGCAGATGTGAAATTGCCTTACAAAGCACACAGATTACACAAACGTTCCGGTTTCTTACTATTCTCATCCTCAGGAAGGGCTGGGTCCTTCTTGGTATCTTCCAAACAAGCCGAGGTTGGTTAATTTTAATAAAATCTTCCCATTTCCTTAGCATTTACTTAAAGATGTGGGAACAGACCAGCGCTCATTTCCAGTGTTACCTGGAACAAAACTATTCTTCATTCACTCAATGTTCACCACTCAGGATAGATGTTTCCCTGGAGGCACACATCTCAACTCATCTTGAGTTAAACACATATTATGACCCAGGTCTTACACATCACACTTTCAGAGTTGATTAAAAAGGCCATGAAAAAATAAGATCGAGATAAGATCTTATCAAGAGGGAGGAAAAAAAATCACAAAGTTCAGTCCATTATTAACTATTTAAAATGCAATGCAATTTTACCACCTCACATTTTCTCAGTCCAACACATTAAGATTTGCTCATCTAATTTCACATTTACATCCCAGGTTTCCTTAGTTCTTCGATAAAAGTCAAGCAAAGCCAGCACCCATAGCACCCATAGAAAGACGACATTTAAGCCATGTTCTTTTAGCACCAGAATTCTCAGACATTTTACTTCAAGAACACTCCTCAAAGGAAAATACAACCATAAACTTGCAGCAGAATCAAATGAAAAAAATAAAATGCTTCTGTTATTTCAAGAACTTCAAGGTCTTTTAGAAGAACTCAGTAGAAAACTGGTATACAACTTAAATATTGTTCTGTTTTATAGGACCTTTCTAAATCATTCCAGTTTTTACTTCTTTTAATTCAATAAATAGAAGAATGTAATTTCCTTATGTTGAGTATTTATAATTTAGACTATTTTATAAAGAGTTAAATATTATCAGGAAAAAATTTACATAATATTATTTGCTAGTTTATTGCTTGATCATTAGTTCCATAAACTTACAAAAGTTATTTAAAGTTTGGATTCAAGGAATTTGGAAGACTACCACAAACTCAATTATCTCTTGATGTGTGTTTTCTTATGTGCCTTTTTTTCAATACACATTAGTTACATGGCCAAGAAAGAAGATTAGTCATAGACTCCTCAAGCACTTTGAAAATTCCCACTGGAAAAAAAAATAACTTATTTTGGAAAATAATCTTGACATATTCAGAAATTCAGAAATACTGAGAATTTCATTTCCAAGTTAAGTCATGGCTCAGGGTGGAAAATGGTTATCTTAAAATATGAAATGTTATACTTTGTTGCCCTCTGCATAGCAGAGTTAGGGGGAAAAAGAGAAAAAAATCTGAAGTCAATACAAAAGTCATACACACAGTCAGGAGTGACACTTCCAACAACATATACACAGCTTCCCAGAGCATCTCGCCGAAGCCTGCTACTCCCACTGCAAAGAATAAGCTCCTACTGAGGTCAGTAGGTGGGGTAAGAGGAAGGTCTCCTCGGTGGTCAGAGGAAAATAAAACACATCTACCACCAATAACACCGGACAATGATACAGAAGCTGGGATGTCTTCCAAGAGAAAATACTGTTTCAGACCCTAATATGAAATAAAATACTTTGTAAATATATTTATGTGTATGTCCACGAAGAAGTCAGTCTCAAATCTTCCTGTGCCATCCATTCTCGATTTTACTATTAAAATTCACAATTGATAACTGAAAACAAAGTACCCGTGATAGTCATTGGGCCTGTTTTAGAAGCACCTATTTACACAGCTACGATAGTGAAAAGGTCAAGGGAAAACTCACCTCCAGAGCCACAGTTGCTAAGCAACTCTTCTCAGAAGCTCTACAGCATTGATCAAGCATATTGCTGGTGCCAACTGGATTCAGAATAAATGTAACATCTTACCTGGTTTCTCCAAAGCGGAAGGTCAGGTGGATTCTTTGCTTACCTTTTTGATGGACATTGGAGGCCAATCCTGTATTCTGTGGTGTGTTAGGTTTAGAAGCTTTTTAGTTTCCCATTTTTAGAAAGAAAAAAGGATACGTCCTGGTACCACAGGCTTCCTGTTCACGAGCGCATAGGACAGCTCAGTTTTGAGGAAGACCACAGAGGGCTTGACGAGATGTTGGCCGAATCTGAATGACATTTCTTCACAGTTGAAATCTGAAAGAGAAGATGATTTAGGAAATGGGCATTTATGAAATTCATGAGACTCAGATCACATACAACTTTAAAGAAAACAAAGTGCATTAGTACAGATTATTTCTTGCAAAGAATACATCATTTAAGCTGTTCCCCATTTAATGTCCACTAAGATATATTCTGGGTAATACTCTACTCTCTCTGCCAGTATAGCTCACACTTTCAAGCACAAGCTCCCTCATGGACAACAGAGCCATTTTCTTAAATCCCTTCTCTGCACTGCAGGCTGCTACCTCACCCCAAATCCCCTAGGTCCCACCTGTCATGTACTCTTTATATTTATTCACCCATCTCAACATCTTTGCTAAGCTGAAAATGTCCATTGTTAAGCACTGACTGTAAACCGGTCTTAAATGCTTTTATCTTTATTTATATAAAGGCAATTTTAGAAAGGGTACTAACGCAGTTTAACTTATAACTACACAAACATATGAGCACTCCCAGACAACTACAAGAGTAAAATTTCCAAATTTTGAGAAAAAGAAGGAAGGGGCAAAAGAGAATTCAAGATGGGAACAACTCCTGACTGATACAGAGCCAGGATAGAGCAAAGTATGAGAAATGTTTCATATCCTGTTTTGGGATGTGAGTTGGGGGGTGAAGTAAGATTTGGCACTGGGCATCTAGTTATCAAGGAATGATTTTCCATCAGTTGGATGCCTATATGTGGCAGTTACTTTCTCAACGACTGATATACACCACCACCCTTGGGAGCCTCTCTTTTTTCTAATTCAGGAACCACCCTGCCACAGAACTGAAGAAAATAGATCAACCAGTGGAGAAAACAGAACAGGATTATAAAAAGGATGATATCACAAAACGGGGTTGGCTATTCCGGGTCCCTTTCCTCTCCCACCACAGGGCTACATTTTTTCATTAGTAATGTTGTGTTTATAATATTCATTGCATGTTTATAAATATTAATGTCAAAAATATTCAGTTCTTATACATGATTTTAAAATGTGTATGTAATTTGTATCAGCTTTAAATTGCATTCTGCCTTTTTCTCTCAGCATTGTCTTGGAGACCCATCTATGTTGCCATAAACAGAATGCAATTCTTTCCTTTTCCCTGCTTATTCCCTCTCTCAATATTCTACTTTTGAATTTTCCTTGTCCATCCCTCTAGTGCTGAAGAGCTACCTTGTCTTCAGTCATTTACCACAAATAACACTATGATAACTATCATGACATATATTTTCCTGAGTTTCTATGCTAGATTCCCATTACATAGGTTTATTTAATACTTAGGTTTTCTAAAACATATGCACCAGTTTGCATTCCCAGAAATAATACCAACAGACTTGTACTTTCCCACATCCTTGTTAGCACTTGAGAATATCTGATATCCTAGTTTTACTGCAAGGATAGGCAAAATGGCATCTTAGTTTTAACTCATCTCCATTTGCGTATTTCTCATTCTATGAATTGCCAATTCATCTTGCCCTCTTTTGTATTGGTTTTCTCCCTTCCATTTTCTGATCTTTCAGAGTCCCTTGCATATTTAAATATTGATCTTGGTCTATTAAACATGACAATTATATTTTTGCCATCTGTTAGTTTTCCTGTTGGTACCCTCCATTGAACAAAAAGCAGTCATTTTGATGTATTCATCAATTTTCATTTTATGGTTTATGCTTTGTGAATCTTATGTAATAAACTCTTCTCTCCCATAAGGTTAAAAAATATATTCTTAAATTTTCATTTATCAGCTTTGTATTTTCATTCTTAACCGTTAGGTATTTAATCTACTTGGATCTTCATTTATGGTATGAAGTATGGAAATGGTTTAATTTTTTCCTTTTGTGAGCCAGTTTTCCTAGTACCAGTTGCTGGGAATGATTATACCAAGTTCCCATACGGACACACAGGAATGAGACTGTGTTATGTTCTGAGTCTATGCCAGATGCTGAAGAACAGGGGGCGCCAAATTTTTTCTCGAACAGGCCAGATTCAACAGACCACACAGTCTGTTGTAACCACTCAACCTGTCATGGCAGCATGAAAGCTGCCATAAATGAATGGATGTGGCTGTGTCCCAATAAAACTTTATCCTAAGAAGAGACAACAGCCTGGATTTGGCTTGTGGGCTGAAGTTTGCCAACTCCTGCTGTATAATGTTAATGCCTTGTAAGGAGAGGATCCCTTTGTCCCTATTTATTATCCCACATATAGTTTAGATGTAACTCTGCCCCTTCAAAATACTTCTAGCTCAGATGTTGACGGGAATTGCACTGAATTTAAATTTTAATAGGTAAAGTATGGTATCTTCACAATATTCAATCAGTCCATTTATGAATGCTGCATTTATGCTCTGTAATACCATAATAAAACTCTGGTAATAGGGTTTTAAATTTCCTTTATATGTTTTATGAATTCTTAGATTTATTCCTAGATAATTTTTAGTTTATGCCACTATTATACATGGTATATTATTATCATCATAGTTTATAATTGGTTATTCCCAATATAGAGGAAAACTACTGATTTTTTTATGTTGCTCTTATAAGCTGGAAACCTAGCTGAACTTTCTGGTGCAGCTAACAGTTCCAGTTGGTTTAATCTCGTTTCCTATATAAATGGTTTTACTTAGAAATAATGGCAGTTATCTCTCTCATTTCAACTTTTCTACTTTGGTTGGTTTAACTGCATTGGTTAGGTACCTGTTAAGGTGTCAAGAAGTGACACCGGCACCCCTGTGTTGTTTCCAACCTTAAAGGAAAAAACTGAAAAGTTGTTTTTCCAGCAAGAATGATATCTGCCATAGGTTTAGTAGAAAGCTTTAAGCTATAAAAAAAAAAAAAAAATTCCCCATTTCAAGTTTGCTAAGGGTTGGTTCAATTTGTAAAAGAAAAAATTGTTTATTAAATGCTTTTTCTTTATCATTGATCAGACCATTTCTTGTTCTTTGCCATTGATGTGTGAGATTATAGTAATAGGATGTTTTTTAAAAACAATCTTTTACTATGGTTAATTGAAGTTAGTTATAATAATTATTTTTTAATACACTGCTAAATTTGAATTCTTAATGTTAATTCTCAATGTCATAAGAAAGTTGGTCAATTTATTTTTTAACCTGATTTTTATTTTCAAAATCAAACTTAATAGGTTGGCTTTTTTCTTTATTCTATAGGAACTCTTATGAACAAGGATTTTCCATTCATTGAGAGTTAAAGAGAATTACTGTCTAGGCCTCTTTTTGTATGACAAGGAGGATTAAATTTTGATAATCATTATCATGTATTTAATGGTTGCTGATTAAGTTTCTTTTCTGGCATCAATTTTTTAGTCATACATCCTTTTCACCTAAATTTTCATCTACACTGGTAAAAAAAAAAAAAATCACATTCTTTTTAATGGAATAAAAGTGAATAATTATTTCTTTTACCTATTTTGTATTTTGCTTGTTTATTATGTTTTTTCCTTCATCAATCTTGTAGGAATTATATCTACTTTTCCAAGGAACCATGTTTTGGCTCTTGCTTTTATTATTTCTACTTTATTTTCCCCATTTACATTTGATTTGCCGTATTATTTTTCTTGTCTCATATTTACCATATGGCAGTTTTTCTAATTGTTTGAGTCCAACTTTGAACTTACTGGGGTCTTTCTACTTTTCTCCTGGGTAACAAAAGCTATACAGTGCTTTCAAAGTACTCCATTAGCGATCTCTTTCAAATCTTGATGTATTGTGCTTTTATTATCACTCAGCTTTAAAATTTTGCTATTCTTGTTAATTTCTATCTAACTTCAGGGTTATTTCAGAGTAGAGTCAACCTTTTTGTTTTCAGACATATGGGATGTTTTGGCTATCTTTGTTAATGATGATTGATTTGAAAGCACTGTAGTTAAAGCATTACTCTACACATGCCCCCAAAATAAAATGTATCCTGTACTTGCTGCAGAAGAAGTTCTATGGGCATGGTAGATCAAATTCATTGTTATCCATGTCATCTTTCTGTTTATTGTCTTACTGTTCCATCAGTTTCTGAAAAGACTGTACTTTTTGTAACTACAATTACTTAACCCATACCCAATGCCATAAATTTCAGCTTTCTCTATTGTTGCATGTTGTGTATGTTCCTGTTTTACTCTCTTGAGCTACTGCTCTTTTTTTCTTTTTGTATTTGACATGGGTAACTTTTTCCAGCCCCTTATATTCAGCCTGGGTTCTTTTAAATATATTTTATAAATAATTTATTATAACATTCTGTTCTATCCATTGGACAATCTGTCTTGATTAGTTTAACCCCACACATTTATCCCAAATATTCTGTCAGCTTAATCTGAACATCCTATCTCTTTCCCTTTTTTCTCCTTCCTACCTTCTACTGGCTAGGATCAACTTTTTTCTTGTGGGTATGAAAATTCTACAGTCCACTTTAATTTCACTCATGGTTATTCTTATTACAATCCATACTAATGCTCAATTGCCGCACCGTAAAAGCAGTCACTCTCTACGTCCTTAGCATAACCTCACCACCGTGGATCTCTTTCAGATCTCATCCTCCATCCTCTCCAGCTGCTAATGTGTTGAAATATTGCATTAACATTTCAAATAGTTATTGATATGCTGGCTTTGTTTCGTTTTGTTTCCTTTTCTTTTGGACGCTGCTTACTCTGGTGAGCTTGTTTTTCATTTACGTTATTTACAAAGGTCTATACACACATGCTCCTCATCCCAGGCACGAGTGGGTTCAGCAGAACTTCCTCTTCTGAATTTTGCCTTCCTCTTTGGTCTTTGGCCCCTCTTCCTTTCTTTTCCCAAAGCTCAACTATGCCTTTGAAGGAATATTTGTATATCCTACACAGAATTTCAAATTACTTTTCAGTGGGCAATTTTATGATTATCTACCCTATCTTGCTCCTAGAAATGAAAGTTGTCAATGTTCATACAAAAATCACTAAATTCCCCACTTGCTGTAATTTCCCACAATTTACTACTTCTTCCCGTTTTGCCTTTTTTTTTTTTTTTTTGGCACAAAAGTACATTCTCTACAAATATTTTCAGAGAGGGTCTATATGTGGCAAACGGAGATTTTAGACAGGATGATATTTTTATTTTACCCTCCCACTTATATAAAGTAACCAGAAATAAAACTGTAAGCTTCACACTTGCTTGTTTCAACATTTGGAAAGTGTTATTTCTTTGCCCTCTCACATTCTGGTGTTGCTATGGAGGAAAAGTCCAATGCTGGTAAGATTCCTGTTCACTGGAGGGTGTTCTAGCTTTCATCTCATAAACGTTAGAGCTTTGCTAAATGGTCTGAGTGTATAGTTACGTATAACTGTCCCAAGGCTCAGTCACAAATGATCAAACTGGGTGGCTTCAAACAACTGAAATTTTCACATAGTTCTGGAGACTAGAAGTCTGAAATAGTCAAGGTGCCAGGAGGGCCATGCTCCCACTGGAGATTATAGAGGAGAGTTTTTCCTCGCTTTCTCCTAGCTTCTGGTGGATGGCAACAATCCCGGGCATTCCTTGGCTTATAGATGCATCACACTAATCTTTGCCTCCATCTTCACACAGCTCTCTTCTGTGTGTCCTCTCTCCTTTTTATAAAGACACAAGCCATTGGATTCAGGATTGCCAATACAGCTTATCTTAACCATCATCTGCAAAGATCCCATTTCCAAATAAGGTTCAGTTCTGAGGTTCCTTTCTTGGTGGGGGAGACATTATTCAACCCACAATAGAGTACTTTCTTCATTTCTCCTATTTGGTGGTCTGTTACCTTTTTCCATATGAGATATTCAGTTTTCATTTCATTCTTTATATTCTTGGTCATTGTTTCTTCAAATATTCCCTGACCTCAGTTTACTTCTCAGCCTTTTAGGAATTCCATCTTACATCTCTATTCATTCCCTCCTTTGTAATTCTTTCAACAGTTTTCCCATCTTTTTATTTCTTCCTCATGCCTTTTGGGAGACAGCCTCAATCCATCTGACCACTGATCATACGCACTCTGCTATTCATCCATCACGCATATTTCTAGTGGTACATTTTTATCATTTCCCATTTCTCCTCTACCTGAGGCTATCCTGACCCTCATTTCTCTTCTTCTGAGGTACCACTCTTGTCAATAAGCTCGTGTGTTTCTACTACATTTCTTCACATGAGTTTAGCCTGCCAACAATTTGAAACGTTGACTGCCCTTGACGTCTTCACTGTTCCTTCCCCTTTGATGTCGCCATGCAATTCACAAACTACCTTTTATTAAAAGGAAGCATGAAGAGGTGGAATGGGAGTTCAAAGCACACATGAAGAGTGGCTCTGCCACGCCCTGACCTTCAGCAATTCCTTGAAATTCACATGCTCAGATATGTCACATGAAAAAACTGCATGATAGAGTATGAAGCACATCCTATGTTGTCCAATGAAATACTACCAAAACTGGCAATATTCTTTTATCTCTCTTTGCTCAACTCCATTTATCCTGCTTCTTTAATTGTGATAAAATCCTGCCCATTTGTTCTGCTAACAGACAATATCCCTCAACTTTTAATTTCAATGGTGTAGAAAAATACTCTAGGAACTATAAAAGAAAAACAAGTAGAGGAAGGCCCAAGAGCCAACATTATGTGATGGGAAGAGTTCTGCACATCTAGGATTTGGAACTGTCTGCAAGGCTGAGACAAATATTAAACACTTTCCTCTCACATGAAAATGGCAGAAAGCAGTTTCATTTTAAGCTAAAGTAAAATTGCTGATTTTTTAAAAAACAAAGAAGGCTGGGTGTACCTATATTCTATTGAATTCTCAGGGAGAAATCATCTCTTGGGATCTGTTCCTCAATAAATATGGAGATGACGGCTTCTGGCACCTAGAGAATCAAGTACTGGGTTAGGGACTTAAGTCTAAGATTTAGGCCCTTAGATTTACAGTGAGCTTCAGCTAAAACAGAAATACAGGGACTAAGCACACTCTAAAAACAGTGACTGAGGCCTAACATGTCTCCTTATAAACAACAGAAATATATCAATGAAAGCCAAAGTCTTATATTTTTAGCCAACTAATTTTTAAATGTGTATTCCTTACTAATAACTTATTTTATTTTTAACTAAAAATATGTGACTTCAAGGTATTTAATGAGTCTCCATTACCCATCTTTTCAGCTATGGAAGTTGTACTCCTCTCTCGGCCTTTCTACCATCTATGCCCTCTCTCTCTCTCTAGTCTGTCTCCTATCTCCTATAACCAATCTGTACCTTTCCTTACCCTCTAATTCTCATTAACTAATAGCACCACATCATTTTTAGAACATTGTCCTCCAAGTTTAGAACAGAAAGGATGTAATTAAGTTCTGTAGTAGTCACATTTAATTTTGTGACAGTGAACGTAATCAGTCATTTACTGACAGGGATGGATAGACAGCCTAACTTGTCACAGAATAAGGTTCAACAGCCACAAAAGCAAATGCCCCAAAATGTGAAATTTCCTAACCATTAACAACGGGATGACAACAGCTCATTTCAGGGTATATCAGGTTTTCTCCTGGCTTGCTTTCAAATGTTACGTTAATGTCCAACTAAGATAACCGTCATATGCTTCTAAACCTGTCACCCAGAATTAAAAATCAACTCTGGAATTTGAGCAGAAATGGACCTAGGAGATCACTTTGGCCCAGCCCTCTCATTTAAGAGATGTGGAGTAAGCTTAACAAGTCAAGTGGCTTACTCAGATTCACTTGGAACCTTTAAAGGGTCTCCTTTAGAGGTTATCATGTATAGAGGATACTATTCAAGGGTTCTTCAAACTTGGAAATATAGAACTTCACAGACCTCACTTTCAGAAACTAAAGATAAATGTCACTGTAGGGGATCCCTTGGTGATAAGACCACACGCCAGTACTCTAAGACAGTCACCTCTCACCTCTGATTCAGAATATATGCCTATCTCTATTTTTTCCATATTATTGCATAGAAAGGAAAACATAAAGTATAAACTCCTTTTTGAGAATGTGAGGGCCTTCCAAACCCAGCAAGCCAAGTTTGAGATACTCAGGACTTCAGCAAATGCACCTGACCGGCTACGCTTATGCAGATGCAAAATCCTAATCAACAGGCTACCAAGACCCCATTTCATGATTACACTCTTTTCCCTACAGCACAATTTCTTTGGGATAAATGAAAAGTCTACATATCCCTACCAGCAACACAGTAACTGGCTTAAAATGTAGTCTGCTGAACAATGACATGTTCGTCACCTGAGAGTAGTTAGCAATGCAAACTGCTAGGCTCCATCACAAATCTGCAACAATTTGTATTTTAACAAGATTCCTATTTGTGTTGTGTGCATATCCAAGCTTGAAAAGTATGTGTCCAGATCACTAGATCCAACTGAAACCATCTTGGGAGCTCTCTAACACAGATCCATAAGCTCCATCCTAGGCTGACCCCCGCAGAACCTCTCGGATGGTGAGTTAGGAACACAGCTCCAAGGTCACGTATGAGCAGGAACAGTAACAGTACCTCTTCTCAAGGACACACATAAAGCACAAAACTAAGTATGTGATAAAGCTGGTCACCATATTGTTGACAGCATTTTACCCAGTCAAAAAACAACGTCAAATTTTTTCAAAGGAACAATTGTTAACTGACAGCTAACACATAATTCAGTATTGGTAAGTTGCTTAGACTAGTACTTTCCTATAAACCGTATGAAATTGTTAAAAAATAAAACCATGTATTTGACACTGCACTACATTAGGTGACTTCTAACCTCTCTGTATTACAGGTAGAACAGTGTCTGGTAAAAAGTAGCTCCTGACTGAATAACAGAAATGTAGAAATGACAGCTAACACTTACTCAGTACTTTTATTCTAAGCAATTTCTATATAAATACTTAGTAATCCTCCTGACAGCCCTATGAGGAAGATCCTTCATTCATCAATGTTTACACATCTCTTTGATTGCTTTACAGGCATCAGTTCTTAGATTTGAAAATCACTGTGCCAGAGGCTACGGAACCTCCAAGGCTATTGATATGTGCTGCTAAATATCTCTCAGGAAATATTTCTAAAAACCTACATCTAAAGTAATAAAAGGAGAAGGCCCATTTCCCCATAACTTTATCAGCACTGGGTTTTCTGACTCTCCAGAGCTTTAATAAAGTTTGTTATTACTTAGGACTATAATGTAAGAGGAAATGACTTCTTCTAACTGTCCTAGCTAAAACAGTCTGCTATGAAAACGGACATCTCTGAGGCAACCAAGAAGCCAGACATGATGACAAAGAAATACTGTTCTTTTAATTAAGATAATTAAAAACATTTTCTTTTACCTTGAAAAAATAAATGGGTTATTTCATTATGCCTGGGGTGATAGGATTTTCTTAAAAAATAATCTGCCGTTTTTATATCCTGACATGCAGGAGTCTAGACCAACCCTAGAAGACAGGACCAGCCCTCTCCAGGGGCCACCATAAGAACCATGCTGCAAATAATTCCAGGCTCTTCTACTAACTGAGAAGTAGGTTTCTATTTCAATTCACTTCATTTAAAAACTGGGGGCTCAAATGGCAACCAAAAATGTAAATGAGCTTGAAAAACTGTTGGCTAATGGATGTCAAGGCTAACTTTAACAGGAAAAATGGCCTGTCAACACACTGTGGAAGAACATATGTTCGGCTGGCGAGGCTCTCAAACACATTTTATCGATGACTTGGAAAATAATCAAGTTACATAAATGGATAGCTGGAGACATGCATTTAAGTTTAGGTTATTTATAAAATATTATAAACTTACAGGCATATGTCAAAATTCCACAAGAGACAGTGTAGGAATATCCCATGAGACAAAAAGAATGAGAAAGAGGATGGCCTGAAGTATCTCTGAATTCAAACAAAAGTGTACCTGTAATATTTTTACAGAAAGACAAAAAAAGTAATTTTCACTAAAGTATATTAAGTCATCAACCTATGGTATCACTAAAGAAAAAAATTTCAATTGTTAACAAGTCAAAAAAAGTACTCAGCTATTTATAAAAAGGGAACACATAGGTATTTCAAAATGCCAACTGCTTTCTCAAGATCTCACTTCTTTACCTCCCTTGCCTTCTCCCCCATCCTGTTAATATTTTGTAGCTTTTGCTTGTTCATCATCTGTAATCTCACTCTCACTAGTTTTCCCCCTTATCTTACAAAGATATCCAGGCATTGCCCCACTGAAATCATCTTTCCTTGAACTGGTTCCTCAATCTCGACTCATTTATTCATTCATCAAATATTATATACTTGCCATATTCTAAATGCTCTTCTAGTAGTGAACATGCCAGAAAAAGCTCCTACTCCCACAGAATATTCTAGATATAAGGTGAGAAGAACAATAAATGGTGGAGACCACAAACCAATCAACAAGCAAAAATATTTCTGATTGTGATTTGAGGGAAAAAATAATACAGAATATTCTAGATACAAGGTGATAAGGACAACAAATGGTGGAGACCACAAACCAATCAACAAGCAAAAATATTTCTGATTGTGATTTGAAGGAAAAAATTAGTATGCAAAAATAGTGACTTGGAGGAAGTGGAAGTAACTGGTTCAGTGTTTCAGGAAAGGGAACCTACCATTTGATCTGGGACTTAAATGATAAGGAGCCCACTATATGTGAGCATCTGGGAACAGAAGGTTCCCCACAGAAGAAACACGGAGGGCCAAGGCAGGAATGAGCTCCAGGCCTTGAGGAATGGAAGGAACCCGGATGGAGGCATCTGAGAACAGGAAGCAGAACAAAGATGTGAGGAGACGGGTTTGAAAAGTAGGCAGGGTTCAGCTCATGGAAGATTTTGGTGTTTCGTTCAGTGAGTCAAGAGAAGCTCATGATGACAAAGATTTAAGTTATAGGGTGTTCCGTTTTCAAATTTCATTTTTAAAAATGATTTTTTACATTAAAATCATCTCAGGAGCTTAAAAAAAAAGTCCCCAGGCCCAGTTACTTTTTCCTAAGATTTTTGAAAACTGAAATACAAGGCATACACTATTAAGTTCACTCTTTTAAAACGTACAATTCAGTGGTTTTCAGTATAGTTCAGGTTGTACAACTATCACCACTTTCTAATTCCAGAATATTCTCATCACCCCCAAAAGAACCCCCACACCCACTGGCAGTTGCTCCACATTTCCTTCTCCCCACAGCCGCTGGCAGCCATTTAATCTCCTTTTGGCTCTAAGAATTTGCCTATTCTGGAAATTTCGTATATATGAAGTCGTGCAATATGTAGCCTTTTGTGTTTGGCTTCCTTCACATAGCATAAAGCTTTCAGTGTTTAACCATGTTGTAGCATGGATCAGTACTGCATTTCTTTTAAAGGCTGAATAATATCCCATTGTATGTATATGACACTTTTTTAATGCCTGAATCAATTGATGGACATTTAGATTATTTCTACTTTTTGGCTATTTATGAATAGTGCTGCTTTGAACATGCTAAGTTTTTGTATTGACATACGTTTTCAGTTCTCTTGGGTAAATACCTGGGAGTGAAACTGGTCATATGGAAACTCTATATTTAACTTGGAGGAACTGCCAAATCGTTTTCCTTAGCAATTCCCCCATTTTACATTCCTAGCATAAAGGAATGAAGGTTCTAATTTCTCAGTGTCCTCACCAGCGGCCCTCTCCCAGGTATTTCAGTGTAATTGTTCTGGCTGAGACGTGGGCATCAGGGTCTCTGGGGGTTTTTTAGTTGTTTTGTTATGGTTTTAAGAGCTCCCATTTTCATTCTAATGTGCAGAAGGGCCCAGAACCCCTTACCCTGCCTGATCACAGCCAACTTTCTGACAAGAACTTAGACCCACTCCCGGTACTGTCCAGAGCTCTTTGGACCTGTTATACCTGCTATACCCCTGCCACCACCCCATTCTTCCATAATGATGTCTGCTTTGTAGCATATTTACCCAAAGAGTGAAGTACAAGTACAGAAGACATAGCCTTATGTTTATAATATACATAACATTTTATTTATATAATTATATATAACTTTGTACTTATATATAGTTTTATATTTATACTACATAACTATGCGATTGATTTTCAAAGAATAGTGGGTACACACAAAATATTTTCATATCATTTGTGTGCATGTACATGTACATAGGAGAAAATCTGGAAATCAAGTGTACTTTTCCTCTAGAAAAATGGGTTTGGAATCAATTCTAATGTCTTTTCTGTGTACTTTTATTTTCTACCAGGACCACACACTGGAGAAGCTATTTGAAGGGATTATTTTGAAGTATCCTTGGGGAATGTGAATTGTCAATCCCCTACTCCCTCTGATCGGCCAGAGATCTGTTCTTCAAAAAGAGCCCACTATAAAAAAAAAACATTTGTTCCTGCAAGTACTTTTCATCTGGTAAAGAAATATATAGGGAATGAATGGGTGACTTCTATGTGTTTTTACACTTCAACCTGATATTGAGTATTAAACACAGTACCATATGTGCAAAAATGTATAAAATTTTAAAATACTTTTGTCATTTAAAAAAATGTTCCCTGCCAAACCAAACACAGGTGGAGAAGGACTATAACAAGCAGCATCAAGGCCCAGAGCCATTTGAAAATCAACAGCCTGTGTTTGTAGATAACCAGCTCAGGTGGGAAAGACAGAAGTTTGAATAAAAAGGAGGCAGATTTCTAAGAAGTATACAGGCTAAGATTCATCTTAGTGGTAAAAATAACCCAAACCATATCTTTATATGACTGCAATAGAGGGGAACTACAGGTTATGGTATTAAAATGCTTAAAGAAGAGAATTACATATTGAAAAATCACCTTTATGTTGTATATACTTCTGCAGTAACCAAAATTTCTACTACATTTCCACTCATACTGTACTCTTTACTTAGTCATAAAGATTCATAGGAGTTCATCTCCATGGGCTGGATGATAGCATGACCTAAATCAACTGTCATCTTCCAGAGACAGGAATCACCTGTTAGCATCCCTATGTGAGAGCAAAGGCCTCTCTTTAAGACTTTCTGCATGTTAAAAATTTGTAATGTCAAAGCAAAATGACCCAAAAGGTGGTATATTTTGAATATTAACATTGAACAAATTAAAGCTTCCAACATAAATAAATATAAGACAATGACAATGATCTCTTCAAACAAGAAAATGATTCCACCACTTTTTATCCAGTGTGAAATGACTGGATTTTTGTGTGAAGCAATGCCACTCTCAGGTTTCTGCTAAAATGGAAGAGTAAGGCTAATTATGGTGTCAATTATAGCTATGTGTCACTTATAATCTATAGATGGAACATACTTCTATTTAAGAGTTCTACCATATTCAGCAATTTCTAATTGTGCTATTCAGAAGATAATTGCATGGCTGATAAAATCTATCACTTAACAGTCTACTACAAATGGTATGATCTAGTAAGGGTACAAGTTTAGAACTATATGAAGATGATCTTCCTCCAGTCCTGTTCAAGAGCATGTAGAAAAATCACTTGACTGCCTGAACCATCCATTCACTGGCTTCTCCCAGATCCTCAGATGTTGGTAAATGAAATCACGAAAAGTCAACCCATAGCCTCTACCTTATGTCCTCAGTGGGTCGAGCATGGTTACCTTACTGCAACTCATCACTAAGGCAGGGTCTCTCCCACGGAGTCTCAAAACAGTGCTCCCCACCCTCCCCGACTTCTCATTACTAAATCAACATTAATTTGAGGTCAGTACAAGTCCGACCCTTCTTGCTCCGTCACGGATTCTGCAGCACGGCTTTACCCAGGACTCCACAGGAGTTTCCCTTTTCTTGGCCTGACAGACACCTTCCCCTTTCCCTGTGCCATAGACAAGTAGGCATCTCTCCGCCATCTCTTGGGTGACAGTGGTGTTTTCTTCATTTCCTCGTCCTCTCCTTGTGACAGGCGCTCGTCAGGGCTCTGCATTCCTACCCATCTCATTACCTCTTCATCCTGTTTGTCACCAGTAGGAAATTCAGAACTCTGAAGCATTAGCTCACTCTCATGAACAGCAACGAGGCCTCGGCTGCCTACTGGGGAGCATCTTGGAGGGCTAATGAGCACGCAGACTGAGACCCACCCCTGAATCCCCTCACGCGGCTCTACTGCTCAGGCCAGGCGGGATGTTTCTGTCTACAGGCAAGCTTCGGCAGGAGAGCTGGAGTGCGCAGGGTGGCTACTAGGCATTCACTTTGGTCTTAGGATTCACACGGACTCCAAATAGCTTTCCTGTGTGGCCATACTCATTTATGTACTATTTCTTCCCTTACACCAATACGTCACTGTTTCATTTTTCCTTGACCTCCTCTCCACTTGTATGAGAGTTTACTGGGGCTGAGGGTTCTCAAACGGGAGACAAACTGGTCTCTTTCTTACTGCTACTTTTGATCTCCTCCTGACCTCAAATGAAAAATGAGGCTCTTAAAAGCATCTGGGCGATCTGTCTCTGCACAGACCTTCTTTGACATCTCCCACAGTGTCCAGCATGGTACCTCAAACACGGAAAGTGCTGGATAAATATTAACTGACATCTGTACAGGCTTCAGAGCACCTAGGAAAGACGGGCCCAGATCCGTAGGGGTCAGAAAGGTAAAGAAAGGTAAAGGATGCAGAATGAGCTGCTCCCCCCTGAAGCTATGATAAAGATGCCTCTGTAGTTAATGAGGGAAATGGGACTGATTCAAAAATCCACCTCTTCCTGGATTTCATGTCCTTTCGTAGCAGCATGAGCCCTGAGCCAGTGACAGGAAACGAAGGCGGACTGAACACTCCTGTGTGCCACGGTCGACGTTAGGCACTTGGCCCGCATTACCTCATTTAAACCCCAGCAACCTGTATAGTAAATACCGAGAAAACAAAATCCAGAAGTCAAATGACTTGGTCAAGGATGCCTATTAGCTAAAAGCTCAAAGATCTTCTTAGTAAGCCAAGGTGGCTACCAAGCACCGCTCAGAGAAAGACGGGGCAAGATGAAGGTCTGGGGTGGGTTTAGGAAAATGGCAACACACGGAAGACGACGGAGGCCAGCATCGGAGGTGAGCAGCAGGGGCCTCACTCAGGTGTGAAGCTATCTGTGTCTGTGCAGCTGCTTCCTCATATCCACACTGAGCGCCGTGCTGGACACTGTCTAACCCTCTGCACAGGGGTAAGAATGTTCTTCTTTTTACAGCTTTATGAAGCTAAGAAAAGCCATTTCTGAAAATAGTGCTTGGGGTCAGCTTTTCTACATAGGGTGCCAGCAAGAACATCTCTCTTACTCATGTAGAGACAGAAAACATGGGCAGCTAACTTATTTAAAATTGGCATTTGTTAATCATACTAATAACAAGAGCTAATAGTCCTACAGCCTTTGCTATAAACCAGGCATTATGTTAAATGCTTTATGTAAATATCTCACTTCATCCTCTCAATAGCCTTGCAAGGCATTTTCATTACCCTGATTTTACCAGAAAATCCTCTGCTCCTCGCTGGCGATACTAAGAAGATTCCCCGCCCGTGTCACATCCCTTGCCATGCTTTCCTTTAGTGGCAACGGTCCTTGAAAACGTCCCCACCCAGGTGGGTGAGAAGAGGCGGTAACAGGAAGAACACCGGAAAAGATGTGCTAAGGAAAGGAATTAAGTTTCAAGTGCACAACTGCGGCTGCCTACAGAGTCAGTCTGTGGTTGTTCCACGGGTTGGAGACGATGACTCAGAGGCTATAGGGGGGGGCCGGGCCAGGCCGGGCCATGGGTGTTACCGCCTCTCTCCGGTTCTCCCATGGCTGTGCCTCCTCTGCTCACCCAGTTCACCCATGACAAGAGAGAACCAGGTAGCGTTAGGGGCAACTGTACTTCGAGCGTGTGCTGTCCTAAGGGTAATTTATGGCAACTTTCACTGCGAAGTCCGATGAGAAGCACAACACAATAATCAAAAGGCTGACAAGCAATCACTAATTAAGTGTATCTGCATGTGGGTCCTAGGAAAATGCCAGTGCTCTCCCAGAGTGGCATCTCTAGAGTTCTGTGGTCTTAAAAGCTCTTTAAAACAGCACTTCAAATGCCAGCTTGTAGTACCCTATATATATTTGTACCTCGGTTTAGTGACCTGTGAGAAAAGGCTGTTCATTTCCAAAGTGCAACAAATAGAATGTTTTTAAAATTTTTCTCCTGGAAAGTTTTATCATAGCTTCAAGTGATCTTGTTCGGATGCTCCGCACTCCAAGAACCTGCCAGGACACAGGCTCTGTTGGCACAACCTAACCTCCATCTTTATAGTCCTGGCCTTTGTGTACCACAGCATGGACCGTTACCAACCACACCACACGGCTGCTGGCAAGACAGCCGTGTGTGCTCTAGACCCTGTCTTCTCTTCTCTAATGGCAAACAAACTCTCAGCCGCTCAGCCTCCTGTGATCTCCCCAGCCTGCTATCCTCCCTGGTACATGCAGACGGCCACAGGAAGCCACTTCATGTCAGAGCTTCATTCAATAAGCTCTTGAGTTCCAGGAGGGCATTATTTGCTCCTCCTGACACTGTCCAGGAAGAACATTTTTCCCACTAAACACAGATTCCCAAGAACTCTGATCCCTGGCCACTACCTGGTTTCATCTTTATCAGGAAGGCCATGCCTGGCCCTCACGCTACAGCTTCCTCTTACAGCTTTGACATGTTCTCCTGCAGCATCTTAACAGAATGTTCCAGATAGTCATTACAATCAACTGGAGTCGTGGCACAACATGGCAAGCCTATTTTTTCATTCCAGTTTTACACTTCGGACTAGTGATCCAGAGAAAGCTTTCATGGCACCCTGACCCATTTCAGGCTAAGGATGTGATAGCTGCATATCTCCCAGAATCTTAGCTCTTTGAATTAGGAACATGAATAATAAACTTCTAGCCCTGAAATAACATGTCCTATGGTAATCCTCTGACTACTCATCTTGTTAATAAATAGCTAAAGACCACATTTTCTCTGGGCTTCCAGCTTCCATGGGAACATTCTGACGGTGACATCATTTTTAAATTAGGTTTACTCATAGTTTTGTATTAGTAAATGTCAAGCTTCTTTCTAATTAGCAAATTCCATAAATCCATGGTAGTATTAATTTTCAACTGTACAGGGAATTAATGAGCTTAAAAAAAAAAAGGAATACAGACAATGAAAGACTCCCTAGGGATACTTATTTCCATGAAATTCAGTACAAAATCAGAAAACATGAACCCGTTTTGAGGGTGCATTTAGAAGGGATTACAAAAGCTGTGTCACTGTCACCGAGAAGGAGTGAAGGGCGCATTTACTGTGGAGCACTCTCCATTACAGCTAAATTCTCTGATGACATTTTCTCAGGTTGCTGCTGCTGAGATTTCCTTTCTTGAGTTCTATTTTGTTAAATGCACTTCTCGGAAGTTTCTTTTTCATATGGTTATTTTATTTCTTCATTGACGATTCCTCTCAAATTGCTGGGGCACTTTCTCTGGCTTTAGAGGAGAATGTACAGTATAATGTTTGGCTCTTCAAGACTTGCCCACCAAGAGGATTCTTGCCCACCAAGAGGATTCTTGCCCACCAAGTGCTTGTGAATATCAATCTCACTTTCTCCACAAATTCAGAGAGGGTGGAAAACATGCATATCTTCGTGTGGCTGTTTAACCTCCCAGCTCTAGAAAATGGAAGAAAGCATGCTCCTCCTGTGGGTACTTAAGCCATTTCTTTACAAAGCTAACCTAGGAACACAGTTAAAGAAGCCTGCCTGTTTTCCCAACTCTCCTTCAATTGCTTAAGTTAAGATGTTCAAGTCTTCCGATGTTGGTAGCCGTGGAAACCACCTGTGTTTATCATGCCATGAGGTCTTTGTTCCTCTGGGCACATGGGGCTGCCGGGGACAGGCCAGAGCCCTATGTTTGGAGAAGCACAGATATTTCAGGATGATGGTTCCAAAGATTTCAGATTACAGTTAATAATACCAAAACTAAACTAACATGGTATGCTCTGACGGGCGAGCTACAGTTTCAAAGTACACACACATGACAGATCAGACAACTGCAGCTCACATTTGGGGGCAAATTATTCTATTGTCATGGCTATCAATGATGCAGTCTGTTACAGAAGAATAAGGGCTTCACCAATTAGTCTAATCCATAAAGAAGGGCCTTTCCTACTA
Source organism: Manis javanica (assembly GCF_040802235.1). Lineage (NCBI taxonomy): Eukaryota > Metazoa > Chordata > Mammalia > Pholidota > Manidae > Manis > Manis javanica. The sequence continues at coordinate 9,151,865 of NC_133158.1, forward strand.
TTCTGTCTTATTGATAGTATCTGTGACACACTCCTAGTATAGTACCCCTCACACACACTATAACTATGCATGTAATTCTCCGTCTCACCTACTAGATCATGATCTCCTTGAAGACAGGGAATAATGTCTGAGGTCAGACACCCTCCCCAAGCAGACCCAGAAGCCACTTAGGGGGGCAATAACTGCTTTATGGATGATGGCTGGGCAGTTCGTAGTTGTCTGTGGATTCTAGAAGTAAACCTTAAATAACTTGCTTCAGGCCAGAAACCAAACGGATTCTCCTACTTCCTCACCCCAGAACCCTGGGCTCACAGTGCTGGTATGATCTGATTCCTCGCCCACGGTTGAAAGTGGTAACTGGGATGAATCAGACAGCCTGTTTGGGAATGCAGACCGGCGAGAGCAACATTCATAGCTGCAGGCAAGTCCGAGACAAAGAGAGTGGGGTGGAGCCCCTTTTCTTTTACATAACAAACTCTATCTCCCTAGCATATCTGCCACAACCCAACAGGTGCCAGGCGGCCTCCAGGCAGGGTAGCTTTTCCGGATACAAAGAGTGAATGCGTGGGTGTATTTAGGAGAGGGATGGGGGCAGGAAGCCAGCGACTAGAGAGAAAAGTCCCTCCCCAAAAACGAAACAAGATCTTCATTTAACACTTCCATATAGATAGTAACAAGCACAGTGCCTGACAAATGGTGGATAACCAATAAACATCGGTTGAATAATGGACACTTTTTACTATCTCTTTCTCTAGGGTTTAACGTATCCTGCAAGCCTGTTTCAGACCAAACCAACACAGTACAAGTCCCTGAAGAACTGACATGTCTAGTAATTACACACGTTCCAAATCACATAGATTCCGAGGCTGGACCTATGTAAAAGCCAATTCCATTTTGGAAATGATGCCGGGGTTCTTGTTTGCGGAGCTGAAGAATGAATATAGGCAACACCCAAGGTAGGAGAGCCAGGGAAAGGCTTTTATTTAGAGACACAGTGAGAGGACAGAGGTGCTGGCTCACACCAGGAGGGGACGAGAGAACTCCAGGTGGTGCTTGTCTAGGGGATTTATAGGCAGCTGAGGATTTGGGGAACTGATAAAGGGCTTAGGGTGTGGACTTGTAAAAGTGGTCTTAGGATGTTTGTCCTTGATGAGACATTAAGTCCCTTTTAGCATGCTAAAGTGAATCTGATACGATTACAAACGAATAGCATAATAAAAACATGGGCTACTTTCCTTTATTTGGGGAGCATCAACTGATCTCCCTGAAGAATGACTCCAGAGCTTAATGTTCAACACAGAGTTTTGGTAGGGGGTTTCCTTGCATGTAGTTACATCGCTCTGACCATAAATATCCTGCCTTGCTTTTTCTGGAGGCCCTCACCCTACTCTGAGTACACCCACGATCCCTGTCTCAGAAACAAAGAACTAAGCCAATGTACAAGGCCAAGCTCTCTGTATAGCTGTTCCTCCAAATCACCTGGGCCACCAGACACACTCTCAGCAAAATGTAGTTCATCCCTTCTCCCCCTCTTCTTCTCTATTTGAGCCACTGACAGTCCAGTTACCCACATGGCATCCTCTCCACCTCTATGGATGGAAAAAGAGCTAATCAAAGAATGTTTGAGCCATTTTCCTTGGCCTAAGGTGATGATGAAATGGGAAAAAAATAAAAAGCCTCCATCAAAGATGTGGAAATAAGCACATGTGCAGTGGCCATGTGGGCAGAGGACAGGCCAACAGCCCAAATGTCACAGATGAGAATGACATTGAGAATGACAATGAGAATGGCTCAGGCCATTATCCACTGCAACTTAAAAGGCAACTCAGGGACCCGGCTTTGTGGTTCTGGTATCATTCTCATCAAAATGAGAGAGAGAAGGACTGATAGCTCTCAGGAATGTTTGTGCCTGTGTTCAGAAATGTCGGTGGACAAGGGCTTCCCATTACAAGGTACAATCTTTGGCAGCCACAGATGATAGAATACGCTCTGCACCTCCACCCCCCACCACAAGCGCCTCCCAAAAGGCCTGTTGTCAACTGGTTAGGCACCAGTCTTCATATCAAATCACTCTTCACTTCTTATTGCCCTGACTACAGGAGTCTGGAAATTAGTATCTTATTTAAAAAATAAATACAAATTTAAAAAGACTGGGAGAGCATAGAGATGCTCCTGACCGCATTTAAGTAATGTGACACCTGCCACTGAACTTGGCCCACTAGTTATTACTCTAAAACATGCCTTCCCTACCTTTAACTTGAGTTCTCATTCACTTATTCAGGACCTGCCATGCCCCAGGCCCTATGTTAGGAGGTGTGGGGATAACGATCAACAGAAAAGAAATGGCCCCATCATCACGGAACTGACGGTCAAACTGTCTTAGAGTAACTACTCCAAATTATTTTACTAGTGGCTACATAGAGTAAGCAGTGCCCTTTATGGTCATGGGGCTACAGCTGGGAACAAGGGGACAAGCTCCCTTCTCTGATCAGGAGAAAGTAAAATAAGATTTTTGGATAGTTATGAGAGCTGGGAAAAAATAATAGAATAGGGTAATGGAGCTGAGAGGAAGGAAGGGCCAGTGGGATCACTGCCTGAGACTGAACGGCCAGGTGGGCTCCCTGTGAGAAGCAGTCTTGAGACTTGGGTGAGTGAAGAAGCCAGCCAGCCAGGCAGGGCAGTTAGCATGGCCTGCTTTTACCCACTCCCGGGTTTTGAGGGGAGCCTAGCACTGAACGTTTCATAAGAGTATGTTAGTCATCCTCACTGGGAGGTTCAATACCAGCCAGCCCCTTAACACTCTAGGTGTGTCTAAGGAGGAGCAGCGGCTCATGCCAGGGGCTTGTTAGGAATGCAGTCTTGGCTCCACTCCAAACCTTCTAGATCAAAATTTGCATTTAACCTGAGCCCTTGGTCATTCATATGTATATCAAGACACAGAATTCCTGAGCTAGCCACCTTGGGTAAGATCTAAAGCTCCTTCTACCAAGCTGGTCTCTCAGCCATTCCTGTGTTTGTTTCACAGTTTACTGGAGAAATTTAGGGACCAGAGCAGGGAAGAGTGCTGCTATTTATTGGGAGCCCTCAAGACTTTCTAATTAAAGAGAAGAACAAACACAGAGGCCCGATGTGGGCCAAGTTGAATTATGAGTGAAACATAAAGATGGCCAGCAAGGCTGCAGAACTGGTGAAGCAGGGGAACAGGATCAAGATGAAGAAGGGAGACAGACAGACAGCTGTTCCAGAATGTGCAACGCCAGGCTACACCCTTTCGACCAGGTTCATACTGAAATGGATAGCCTTTGGGGGTTTTCAACAAGGGAGTAGTAATATCATCTAATTTAAAAGTTTAAAAGAACAGCTCAGACAGGTAAGAGGGTATACATGTAAGCCAAGGGGTAAACGGCCAAGCTTGAACTAGTGAAACAGCAGTGGCAGAGGGACAAGTGGTCGTGTTCTGGACGTGTTTTAGAAGAGCTAATGGTACTACTTAGTGATGGGTGGAAGCAAGGAGGAGCCGCTGAGGAAAGGGAGGAAACAGCAGTGGGTGCCGCTATGAGGCCCCTGGTGGGTGCACTACCCCAACAGCCCACGCCACATGGAGACGGCCTGATAATCAGTAACCATCAGCGGCAACTGGAAAAGATAGACAATTCAAACTATTCAGTTGACAGAGAATGCCAGAGCACCCAGTTCATCTCGCTGTGCCTCACTATTGGATTCTAACAGGCACGGCTTCTTCCTTGAAAAATGTCACGCCAGTGGATTTCATTGAGGGAAATTAATACTAATTTTAAAACGAAACAAACAATTCAGGCTAATACCTGGGCAAGTTTACAGACAAAGCCAGGTGTTTTGGTGTTTTTTTAAAAATCCTGAGTAGTTCAGCTAATTCACTTACAGTTGACGTTTGGCAAAAGAAATCGATTGCAAATTGCTTGTCTTCTCAATACCTTAGGAGATAGTTGGCACCTAACTGCTAAAACAAAACGAACTGAACTCGGCCCCGGAACTCAACCTTTAAGCCTCTAGAAAGGCCACGTTTAATGAGCTCCTTCTCAGCGCTAAGCTGAGCTCATCTTTCTGAACCAAAAAGGGAGCACACGGGAAAAGCAGCAGCAGCCAGGGAGAGGTCAGCAGCGATCATCTCTGCATACTGAAGACAAAGCCTTTCTCTTGGAAAAGTTGTCGTGCTAATCTAGGGACGTACACTTTCTTTCTAGAAACCTCATTTATGACAATTCATTATGTTTTTGTGCTTTTCATGTTTTCTTGGGACTATTACAAACAGGCCTTCCGGTCAAGTTTGGCTTCTTATCCCCCATTACAGCCAAAACCCAAATATTTCTATTATAGTTGAACTAATTTTATGAACATTTTGTACCCACATTCGGTAGAGGGTTGACAAAGAGCAAGGTAACATTCCAGGCAGTAGCTTTTAAATAGAATTCTATTTTCAGGTACCAGGATGTGGAACAGTTGGTTTGGAATTTATAACTTTGATACCAGCATGCCCCTCTTTCAGTGTGCTTCTGAGGATGCCTCCCAGTCACCAAAGAAGGTTGGCTCAGCTCATTTCAGTCCTGTGATAAAGGGATTGAGAATTTTATTCCCAAGAGAGGCTAGTTCTTTATCTTTCCCTGACGCCAATTATTTTGCAAATTAGATCCACTGCTTACATAACATGACATGTTGAAGGTGTGTGGCAAGATGGGAGCAAATCTGTCACATTTCTCCAAGTCTATGTCTGTTGAGTCATGGGTTAGCTAAGTCACCTTCATGTCTGAACACAGAAAGATGGTGTAGTTGGAAGGATGTACATGCTGGTCACAGAACTGCCTGAGTTCTCATCCTGTCCTGGCTAGCTGTGAAAGTTTGGGCAAGTTATTTAGTTTCTCTAGATCTCAGTTTCCCCATTAGCTTTACACCACTGTCACCTAGGATTTCCTTTTTTTAAATGTAAGAGCTGTATTGAGATATAACTTATATGCCATATAATTCACTCATGGAAAGTATGCAATTTAATAGTTTTTAATCTATCCAGTATTGTACAACCATCATCACAATCAATTTAAGGCCATTTTTGTCACCATATAGGGATCTTTTAGAAATCCCCAAACCCAGGCTATGCCCAGATCAATAAAATCACAGTCTCTGGGGCCACAACACAGTCAGCAGCAATTTGTGAAGCTACCAAGGTGATTCCAACATGCCGACAAGTGGGGAAAGTGAGGCTTCATGGAGTCACTGGTAGGATGATGTGGAAATAAAGAAATGGTAGCTTCTCAGCACAGAAGCTGACCCATAATAAGCACTAAAGAGGTGGTAGGAATAATCCCACTGAGGAAGATGATAATGTGAAGGACCATTTAAAGAGTTACACTGGAATTTATATAATCTGGACTGAAACAGGGCATTTTTATTTGTAACACATTTGATTATAATACATTTCCATGTATGGCATCTCCTGAGAGAATATCTAACTCAGGAATAAGAATTTTGGTGGTGGGACAGAGACCATGAAGGGATGGGCATCTACAACGTCTTCCACTTAAGTAATTACCAAGCCTCTTGGCCTTCTCAAAAGATCCTGCTTAGCCTTCCAGACTCCATTCAAGTCCTACCCCCTTTGCAAAGGCTTTTCCAGTTAATTTCCTCCTTTTTGTGTCTTAGCACGCTGCGTACCACATACTTCAGCACTTACTGCCCTGTGTTGTATTTCTTTAGAAGCTGGTCTTCCTCACCAAGAGGGTGGATCCTTACAGGAAGCAACAATACCAAATACATTAAAAAATTCATCTCCAGAGTACAGTGCATGTTTTGACACTGAGCCTACAAATGTTTGTTGGACTGAACCACAGTGAATTCCTATCCAATACTGCCAACCCAGGAATGAAGGGAAGAGGGCACTTGTCCCAACGTTCTCAGAACACTTAGTGGCCACTGAAGCTCACAGGAGACTGGCACACCAGACCTGCAATTTTGCTCCATAAAGCATATCCTGAGGGGTGCTGCTTTGAGTCCTTAGTAATTCCAGTGAATAAATGGCACAACCACAGGCTGTTATTAAGAATACTGAATAATGTATTACCAACACTGGGATCAGGAAAAAAATTGTCATCGAGGGGAAAGAGATTAATTAATATCAATTAATTTTCTCTTTGAGTAGCAGATTATGCAGAAGTCTTTTGGCTTCTGAGGAGAATTTGAGAAAAATTTTACAGTACATAGGAATTTGCATAAACTCTGGGAGTAAAAAGTGGGTCCCCAGATCTGTTGATCGGGTAACATTCATGACGAACAAAAGACAGTGGCATTTTGTTCATGTAGAGTCGTGGGGGTGGGAATAAAGGTAGGCAGGCTTTAGAGGGAATAGAGAAAGCTTACAGATTCAAGAGAAATGAAATTATAATTACAATAAGCGCTTAAATGGTTACACAATAAGTTCTTTGAAAACCAAAATGCACACGGCAAGTTAACAAAAGCTATTAGGTAAAGTCCATCAGAGGAAGAATTCCTTTTCATGAGTATCTTCCTTCAAGTACAAGATAATAATGTTTGAATTGCAGCACAGGAATAGAGTAGGAAAGATTCACCAGAGAGTAAACTTAAGCGAGTCATCTCTTCGGCCTTCGCTTTTCACTTCAAAAATGAAGGCTTGGATCAAGACAGAGTTTCCCCAGATTTGTTCTGGAAGATTTACCAGATATTACGTGAAGAAAATGCTCTGAGTTCAAGTAGGTTTGGAAAAGGTTTGAATAATCCAGCTACACAGGCTTTTTCCTTTCAGGACTTGGCAGAAGCGTCACTGTAATGCTGGCTCTGGCAGGGGACTATATATAATCTGCAGCACTTCCCCCACGGAACTCTTTTGGGACAGAACTTATCCAGTGACTAATGTTTTACTGAACTGGTATTAGGTAATTTTGGATTATAAAGATTTTGCTGGTTCCATTTTTGGTTGGACGTCTATGAATTCTAAATCACACTAACTTGAAACTAATAGTGCAAGATAACCCATCAATAGCCAACTGACAAAGGTAATGATTAGTATTTGGGCAGGAATTTGATGCAGAATCTCCAGCTGTAAAGCAGCACAAAGGAGCAGTAAGTGGCATTCTCTGCACATCCACAAAGAATCCCTTCCTTTTCTTTTAACTACTCCATGCTGAGCATCACTGGGCCAGATTCACTCTGTATTTAATATTTATTCTATTTATTGAATATGCCCAGCCCATCCGAGCCCCTATGTATGTTTACAAATAACAAAGGGGCAGAAAAAACAGGTTGTTGGTACTACAATGTTTTAAAAGTCCACAACAAACATTTTCAAGAAGACCACACTCACTCACTCTCCCCCTGCCCCACCCCCTGAGCCCTCCTATCCCATGGTGAGGCCCCTAAGTGTTCTCTGTGTCACCCATGCCCTGCTGTTCCTCTTCCTACCCCAAACACAGCTGTAACCACCCCCAGTCCTTAACACTATACAGAACAAAAAACATTTAACCCACAGAGAGGACAGAAGCCTTTAAATGGGAGAGAAAGACCCACCACATTTCTTTTGACCTGAATCAAAAGTCCTTCCAATCACGTGGTAAATAAATTGCCTAATGCTGGCCAGAGAAATGTAAAAGGGAAAGAGTGGGAGCAGGTGTCTGAGACCAGCTGGTCAGCAACTAAGGGAGGTATGTGATCACCACCGCCATCAAGTTGCTCCACCTGCAGCATTTCATTTCATTCTCTCCACGTTCCCACAAGGTAGCTGCTGTTACTCCCACTTTTTGGTCGATAAAGCTAAGGCTCAAAGAAGTGAAATCATTTGCCCAAGTCCCACGGCTACTGAGTGTCGTGCACAGGACCCGACCTCAGCTCTGCCCAGGGACACCGTGCAAGCTCTTCCCCGGAACTGCCTGACTTTGCGCCTGCCAGGAAAAGCGGACTCAGGAAGATTGTTACTCACCCCGTTGCCCAGGGCTCATCGGGCCCCGACGGATGCAGATCCTGAAGCTACCACAGGGCGTTGCCCAGAATTATGACCGTTTCCCTCAACCTTCATTGCCCCGCACAACTGCCCATCTCCTTTTGGATTTGAATTTCTACAGAAAATTAGGTATTTGCTCACAAATGTCCCCAGCCACATCCCAGTCCCAACTCCTGCACTTCTCACCTCAAATCCCCAAACTAAATATCCACAAGGGGGTTAGAAGGAGAGACTGCAGAGCCACAAAAATCCACGTGAAAGACACATGTCCCTTCCAACAGCCTCCAGTGTGGACTTCTGTTCCCTAGAAATCTGTGCCCACCCTTCCCAAGCCAAGGACAGACCTGCAGGATTGGGAGCAGCTCCCCGGAGCAGGAGAGGACACAGAACGCACGCAGCTCTCTTCGGCAGGTTTCCCGGAAGAGAAGGGAGGGCAGCTGCTCCCAATTTAAGGCTCGAGTAGGTGCGGGTCAAAGCACTCTCATCGCCAGGATTCTGACCTTGCTCCCACTAGCCAGAGAACTGATGACAATTCATTGTATGTTTACTCATGTTTTGCATGCTTTTCAGGGTGGTGTTCTACTTACCAATTAAAAAAAAATGATGTGGGAGTGCCAGAAAGGGCCGGGAGTCCAGGCAGACACCTGTCAACACTTCTGACTCTCCCCTGTTCTCCTACCTTCGGCTTGATCACTTTCTGCCTTTCCTTGCACAACAAGGGAAGCAACTTCAGCGAAGCCACGTACGTCTGAGATTTATCCCACAAATTGTCAGCTGCCACCTAGTTATCTCCTCCATCTTCAGTTTTGTATCTTAGTTTTGTTTTTTTTTTAAGCTTTTTTAAAACCATTCCTCTTCCTACAGACTTTGGGCATCGTCAGAGTAACACTAACTAGTGCTACCCTGGCTTAAAACAGCACCACCTGTACCCCATCTGGTAATGGAGCGCAGCTGCCGCAGACGTTAAGCTGTTGGAAAAGCAGTCAGCCACAGCGGACAACGATGTGCTGTGGAGCTCCCGTGAGGTCCATGCTCCCCTCCAGCCCCCCAAGAATCACAGCCTAGGAATGGAAGTGACTTGAACAATTATCTCTACCTTGGTCCAGTTGATCACTTAAGAACAAAAGGCTCACTTAAGTATGTAGCCCTGCATACCCCTTGTGGATAAAATGAAAGTTCCTGTGGCCAGGATTCTCACCTGGCCCTGGTTGGCTAGCTCACTACACAGGTGTGGGCAATGCGTCATTATGACTAAAGAGCTCCGCCCAGTGCTCTGGGCGACACGGTGGAGTGGCTGCAAGGCTGCAGGAGAGCAGAGCAGAGGCTGGAGTGGTGGCAGCACCGAGGACAGAGACCCAGAGGACGGCTGTGCGGGCAGAGAGGCCCAGAAGCAGAGAACGGCTTGCTGCATGCAGACTCGCTCTGAGTGAACGAGATTTTAGTGACTGACCTGCCACCACGAAAATAAAGTTGGGTAGAACCCTTTCACCCCAAGAACGTTCTACTGTCATTTTTTGGTCACATTAAATCCATAGTGGACTTGACTGGAGCTGAAACCCATTGGAAAGACACCCCTGTTCCTGAGTTAAAATCGAAACTCCTTCAGTGAACACAGAGTGCCCCATGCTCATCTCCTCTCATTCCTTCCACCTGTCAGGGCCAGAAAACCAGGGCAGACATCCCAGCCTCCCCAGCCCACCTCTTTCTGGAGAGAGTGAGTGGCTGCCTTCTCTCTGCTTTAAAGCAGCCCTTGTCACACTGTGTCCTCCTCACTTAAGTGCCTGTCTCCCCAGTTGACTGTGAGTTTCTTGAGGGTGGGAGCATTGCTTATCTCATCCTGATCCCAAGAATATATATGATCGACTACAGTCTTTGAAGGAGTGAAGAGTTAGTCATGAAGAGCAAAAGTTTTAAAAATCTAGCTCACCAAAGAGTTTACCTTCTAGTAGATAAGAAAAGATAAACAGTGAAAGACCTGAGACAAGGCAGTTACATGATAAAAGTCAGAATGAGAAGTAAAGGAGAAAGGGCCCTCTGGCCTTAGCTAAGAAGGTGATGGCAAGCTAGTGGGAATGAGAGTACGTACCAGATGTGCACAGCTACAGAAACAGGCATGCGGAGGTTGTCACTGGGGGGAAGCAAGGTCTAGGTCCAGGGTCTGCTGAGATAAGGGGATCGGAAAGGTAAGCCGAGATCTAGATGCCTGAAGATTTTCAATACCAAACAAAATATTCTATTGTCTTTTTTTCATTAGACATTAGAGAGGGGTGTACAAGTAATATTAATCTTGTTATCTGTCCAGGAGTACACGGAAGACTGGAAGTAGTGGCAGGGAGACCCTTCAGAGGTAGAAACTGACAGCAGCAGGGGAAACCCTTATTTTAATCAAACCAGGTTTTCATTTGAAAGAATAGAAGAGTTAAGAAGACCACAGCACAAGTGAGAAAAATTAACTTTAACAGAGAACAACTGGCATCAGAGACGGAGACTTTATGGGTCCATGAGAACTAATGAATGTGAATTCTAATTCTAATTCTCAGAGATTAAAGACCATTCTGCACCTGTAGGTTCAGAACAGGTTGTTTATCCAACAGGAAACAGAATTCATTCCTGACGGCTCTTGCAAAGAGTCTTGAATAAAGGTGTGGGCAACGTTTAAAAAAAAGCCAATGGTGGGGTGCTGGAGACTAGCCACAGGAGGCCGTCATTACCGCCCTCCTGCTGAAGGACAGGGGAGAGACGGTGCTGTCCGCAGCCGGCCAGCACCACCCAGGGACGCTGCCCAGAGGGAGCAGCAGCAGCAGGACACATCCATGCCAAGAGACGAGGCTGCAGGGTAAAGGAGAGGGGCTGTGAAATGTCCTCACTTCGCTGTCAGCTCACCCTCCCAGCCTGTCCTGATGCCCCCCACTGCACAGACGAGCAGGGGACCCCGGGGCAGGCAGGACAGGGCAGACTGGACGACGGACCTTGGTGAAACAAAGCTTAACCAAGACAAGGTGCTGTGAAAAAGGACAAGGCCCAGTGTAAGAGGCAACAGGGTCACTGGAAGTTAAGCATGCGATTGGCAGAATGAAACTTAAAAAAACAAAAGAAACAAGAAGTGGAAGGCAAGATATGGAAAATTTCATAGGGCTAAAGGATAAGGAGATGCAAAAATATGAGAGAAAAGTCAGGAAGCATGGAAGAGGCGTCCCAGAGAGAGCGCCGTGACTACTAAATGCCAAGGGTATGGTGTCTGGGAACCCTCGCGGGGGAAACACAAGCAGAAGAGAAGAAATGAAACCTGATCTTTCTTTAGGATTCAATAACATGTAGCAATAAAACAGCTCCTTTGCCTGAGTCCTTGGCACATAAAGAAATCTGGGACGATCTTTTCCCTTTCCACATCAGAAAAGCAGCTTTTTGTTTCCAAAGGTCTGTGGTGAAACACAACTCCGTGACGTTAATCAATTTATTTCAATGGAGAGTGAAACATAAATGAAAGGTCTCCGTTTCAGAAAAGGCCATGAAAATGTGAAGACGTTATTTCCAACCTGAGAGGGGAGGTGAGATTCTCTGCCTGGCACATTTCAGAAAGGTTCAATCAGCCAGGGCAGGGGAATAGATTTTAAATAGAAAAGTAATGGGAAAAGGGCTTTCCATATAACAGAGATGGTGCCTCATGAAAATCATCCCTCAGGAGCCAACTCTATTAACACCCATTCTGCCAGGCAGTTTGAAAAGTTTGAAAACCTACGTAATCCTCATTTCCTACAGCTTCTGAGTCTAATTACATATTTGTACCCATATGTAGATTTATATACATACACACACACTTACTTACTCAACTTGTATATTCTGCATATTCAACTTGTAGATCACCATCTTAAAACAAAGATCTAAATATGGAACTGTATGCTGGTTTTCAAAGAAATAAAAAGGAGAATATCGGTCAAAAATTATAATACCCAACTCATTTATTCATTCATTTAGTCAACAGGTATGCACTGGGCATTTACCCTATCACAAGCACAGGGCTGAGCCCTGCGTGGTCTGACCCTCTCAAATGAACAACGAGCCAGTTCAGGGAACAAGATTTCATATACCAAATTTCAGAGCTGCATTTCAGCAGCAATTTGAAAAATCAAGTGTGTAGTCTTTCCAGATTTCTAGAAGCTACCCAGATTCCCCACCTGTTAATTTATCCCCTTACTATTAGGTGCCCCCACTCTTCTGTAGGTCAGAAATAAACAGGACAATTTAGGGCCTTATGACTACCTATTAAATATCTAAATTATGAGTATTCAGATGGAAGCTGCAGTAGTATTTCAATAAAAGTACACTAAAGAAGTCAGCAGGTAATAAATAAGTCTCTTAATGAAAGTGTAGTCAATGGTGCATTTTATTTGATGGCAGAGTCCACTTCCAAATAGTCTAAAAATTGGGTTTTGTAAGAAAACATATGCAGAGTCTACCTCTCTCACACTGTTCTTAAGAAATGTATTTGCACACTTAGAAGACATCAATGCTAAGAGGCTTTCTTGCATACTTGAGTTTGGTAGGAAGGCTTTGTTATTTATTTCAATTAAATGAGTACATATAATTGTCCAGCTACCCGAGGACATTTACGAAAACAAGATGCTCCATCTTCATGGGGTTAGCTTTAGAGTGACATGTGAATCATTAGATGCTTCATTAGCTGCTATGAAAACAGACTGTAAACTTCTGCTTTCCCTTTTCTAATATTAGCTAACAATAATTCAATCGCTTCAGTAACTCCACGTGACTCCAATTCATAGCCAGCTCTTTGAAGGGCTGGAGGGAGCACTTTAAGTTACCAAAGACTTAAGACTAAGTGTGTTTAAATCACTGTGTGGCTTCAGCCGGCATCACGCACTAAGGGAGGAAGATGATGAAAAAGCACCAACGTACCTTCCCAAATCTGTTTCTGAACACAGGGAACAGAAATTGAAACACACAGAAAGGGATAGAGAACTACAATCCTTTTAAGTATCTAGTTGATAAATCCTTTGTTATCCAGTCTATGGTTTAAAATGGAAAGGAGAAATCTTATTCTTATAAATTACCTGTGTGATTTTATTAGCTGGAAATTGGCTGGTTTAATTTCTATCATATGTACAACATGTTCTTTTCATGAGGCAGATATTTTAATAATAAGTTAAAAGAAAACAAGCCCAAAAGTTAATATAAAATGCAGTAGTTGCCTCCAAAGAGAAGATAGGTCTTATTGAGCCGCATGTTCATATTCTAGAATAAATGAAAATTTTAATGAGGAGAGTCATACTCCATCACTGCTGAAGGAAGTCACAAAAAATACATGGATGTGCCTGTATTTATTTCTACAGACACAGTCCCACACTTCCTGTTTGATTATTGGGGAGGGCTAATTCCTAAACACATTTCCTAGATATCTTCTTCCATATACCACGCCCTTGGGTATTACATTAATTCCAGACAAAGATAAAATGCTCAAAAAAGGAAAGTAGTTTTATGACCTGACCTTTAATGTTATTTCAAGAGACACTGTCCCAGATCCTTGGTTCTGGTGTCTACGTACCTGAAATTATCCTTGCACTCATCTCGTGGAAGAGGGTCAAACACACTTGTATACGGAATACTTCCAAATCATACAAATGATGTGTATATTGACTAAGTTAAAGCACTGGGGAAGAATTATTGTTTCCTGGAAATTCTGAAGCCAGTGACTACAGTTTGGTTAAAATTAAATGACATACATATACATATGCACCTATTTATATTCACACATACATATACTACATACATATCCACTACATGTGCTACATAAACATACTTGTGAATACAAATGTACATACATATATATATATATACACATAGATACATATATAAGTAGGTTTTTCTTTTTGTTAGACTCTGTCTTACATTACCTAAACTACTATTACAGCTAGGAATAAACCTGAAATGTGAAAATTTCAGAATTTCTTGTTTCATTTTGAGCAGGGGAGATTTTGGCACATTCTCCGGAGTAGAGTAAGAAACCTCTCCATGTCAGCCAGATGCTTCAGAGGAACATTAACATTTTGAGATTTTTAGCAAATTAACGGCCCAGGTAACAAAATTCAAGGCACTCTGGCCAGTCACTTCCTCGGTCGGATCTGGCCACTTCCCCGTGTATTCCCACCACACTAAATGGAGCATGAGTCATTTGAGTAATGAGTCAGAAAATGTTTAGCAGCCTCAGTGCAACAGCAGACATGATGCTTAAGATAAATTTCAGAGGTATTAGAATGGTGTTTTCATTTCTGCTCTAGGCAGACCGTATCTCTTGATGGTAATAAACAAAATTCTTCCCTCCTTCCCAGGAGACAGGGCTGGATCATATGCTATCTCAAGGCTTACCCCAGCCCTAAGATGTAAGATTTCAAGCACAAATAATTGTAAGAGGGAAAGGCGGTGTATAAATGTCCTCAATGCATGCCCTATTCCAAGTTAGTTTTGTGAAATGCTATTTGATGGATTCAGGGGTCAGTGTAATGTTTTCACCCTCGAGTATTAACAAGCTTTTGTTTAAGAAAAATGCATAAATGAAAAAAAAAGTTTTGAAACAAAATTAATTTTGGAATTCAATGGAACTGATCATCACAGATTTTTGAAAATCACAATGGCCAGATGATTATGATAGGGGTTATTTACCATTAGGCTTTGGGTTTTAATCACAGTAACACTGTTAGCTGATTTTAACCTATTTCTTGTTGACTTCTGTTTTAACAATGAATCCTATTTTACCTTTCTGGTTAATTTGCATTTCCTTTTTTCACCTTCCAGTGTAGCACAAAGCCAGCATACAGTAGTTGTGTGTTGCTGAATGACATCACGGAGGCAGTGTAAAATGACACACAGTAGCATGGGTTTGAAGACCAAAAGCCCCAATCTTGAGTACTGCTTTGGCACTTCACTGCCTTTCTAGCTCAAGCAAGGCACCACGTCCATGCAAAAAGTTCCTTCGGCTATAGGTTTTGTCTTGCACAGCAATGCCCATCAGCTAGTTGAGGCTGCCTGGAGTGCAGGTAGACCGCTGAGGGACGGAGTACCATACTTGATGAGTGGTACCTGCCAAGGGTGTATTACAGGGAAGTGGCAATTTTGCCCTCCATATGTCATCCATTGACTGGAGTAGTGCTTCTCAAATGTGCACACAGATCACCAGAATCTTTTCAAAATGCAGAGTGATACAGCAAGTCTGGGTGGTGGCTGGAATTCCACATTTCTAACTGAATCCCACGGAAATTGCTGCTGCTGGTAAGGTCTCTTGGAGCCCTGACTGAACATATACTCTCTCTCTCCCCTCCCCTCACACTTTCTTCCTATTTGAAGTAGTGACAAGGTGCTGATCTTATGCCAGGAATAGTGGTAAGCAATGTGCTTACTCGTGATTTCACTTAATTCTCAACCACCACCACTTCTCCTTCTCCGCTGTCACATGCACACACAAAAGGTAGCTGAAAGTTTCCAGGCAAGGGAATGAAAATTTAAAGAGGGTCACTAATTTGCCTAACATCACCTAGCAGATAGGGGGTCTAGATGAGATCTGAAACTGAGGAGACTAACGCCAGCTTGTTCTTGACCTCCACTACGTGTGGCCCCAGTATCACAGCACTGGAGGGCTTTTGGCACAGGCCGCTAGGCAGTTTTACACATATCACCACCTCTCCTGTTCTTAACAACCTTAAGAGATGGGTAGTATCATTATATTTATTTTACAAATAACAAAATTAATTAACCTTCCGTCAACTGCCTCAAGCTCAGGGAAAATACCGTAATTTTTATTTAAGTAAGAGATTAGATCTATAAAATATCTCTAATGAACTAAACACAAGGAACAGTACACTGATGAAAATTTAGCAGCATGCATATTCATCAGGCTACAAAAAAGGCATAAGACTATCGGTGACTGTATCGAAACTACTTTCTTACCAATTCATGCTGTGTAAATGCGTTTTTGACAGAGGAGCCCAAATGCCTCTGTAGCTCAGTCATGAGGTTACCAAAGTCCAGCTGTTTATTGGTCTCAAACAGAACCCAGCAGCGGGATTTACAGTTGGAGAAGTAGCACGATCTCATTTCTTACCAAACCTCTTCTGCTACCTAAAAGATCCTTCTTTATGAACAAGCTAATGAAGCAAGATTGCATCGGTCAGTTTCTCTGGCGATGAGGCTCCACACAAACAGTTGACAATGGCGGCTGGGCTTGTACGTGCTTAAGAGCAAACACCAGAGTAACGCGAGGGCAGGCTTTTTTCTTTACTTTGTTTAGAAACAAGTTTGTTTAAAGACCTAAGGCTTTGAAGCAGTGATACTCAACCCTGGCAGGAGGCTGCACTTTGGAAGTAAGTGTGTGGAGGAGACTTAAAAAAAAATACTTATGCCTAGTATCTACTCCCAAAGATCCTGATATAATTGTACTGAGGTGCAACCTAGGCATCAGGATATTTGACAGTTAGTTAGTTTTCTACTGTGCAACATAGGTTGAGAATTACTTGATTAAAACAATGTCTGCACCACAGTTGGGGAAGTGGGCAAAAAGTTGTCAAAGAAATTAATGTCTAATTGGCGAATGCCATCATCAGAGTACATTTTGGAGGTACTGAAACAGTAGGGGTGTCTTTCTTCCCTGAAGGATTGCTTAAATTTCATAAGTAGATACTCAATAACACAACAGAATTTTACCAAAAAGGTTTTCAACTGTCAAAATGATTTTCTCTCCTAACCAGAATCACTTCCATTGGAGGACAGTCTCCTCTTGAGAAGAAATGAATGGGGGCCACTCAACCTTCTTACCAGACTAAAGCTTAAAATATTGGCTGAGGCTGTAACACTTATGTGGGTTTCATTTCAAGACAATTTCCAGGAGATTGAGTATTTGGGGTGAAAAGAATTTGTATTATATTTCAAGATGCTGCAAAATTAAATATTTATTTCTGTCTGCTAAACCTAAGAGGATAAAAGCTTAACCCAAAAGATAAATATGCCCATGTGTAGAGGGCCCTGAGGTGTACAAATATAATAATAACAGCAAAAACAAATAAAAGTAAAATTTATTATATGCTTACTATGGGTCAGATTCTATGCTCAGCAATTTAAATATTTCACTTAATTCTCAGAACAATATTTTATACATGAGAAAACTGAAGATGTGAACTGTTAAAAGGAATTTGTCCGAGACCATACATCAAATAAGAGTCTGTGCCAGGACTGGACCCCATCCATCTGACTGCACAGCCAGCCCTGTAACCACAATCATACTCAGTTACTGAGTAGGAAGCAAGACGGTCCCTATGCATCCAGAGACCATCTACTTTAGAACACATCGCCACAAGAAAGCACAGACTTCTTTATGTCAGGTTATAAAAGAAACAGAAAGGAGATCATTCAGGCAAACAGAGAAATTCCTATTCTCCTTATTGTTTTCGTATACTAAGAATTTTTACAACATGTATATGGTTTTCTTCATTTCCCTATGCAACTTCTTTCAATGCCATTAAGGATGAGTTTGGCGTTCCTATTGTTATATCTTTGGTCACTGTACAGAACCTTGAACTGGGTGGTCACATTTCCTCAGAGATTTATTTCCTAGGTCAGGGGCTGGCAAATGTTTCATGGAAAGGGCCAGACAGTAAATATTTTTGGCTCTGTGAGCCCCACAGTCTCCACTGCAGCTGCTCAGCTCTGCTGGTGTGGCCAGCAATGACACAATGACACAGATGAGAGATGATACGAAAGAAAGGGTGAGACAGTGTTCCGACAGGGCTTTATTTACGGGCACTGAAACTATCATTTTCATGTGTCACAGATTCTTCTTCTTTTGATTTTTTTTCAACTATTCAAAAATGTAAAAACCATCCTTAGCTCATGAGCCACACAAAATCAGGCAGAGGTCTGGATTCGGATGATGAACTGAAATTGGCCAACCCCTGTCCTGGATGGTAAGGTGTCCTGTGTTAAAGGCATTGGCCACAAGTCACAGCCTTTGCCATATTCAAAAAGCAAAAGTACCAATGTGTCAGAATCCCTTGCCTCCCCTAAAACCACTTTTTAATATTAGACACAATTTCTCTCTGCATTTAAACATTTACCAGTTAAATCACCAGCCCTGGGAAATACTAACAACAACAAATAATATCAATATCAACTTTAAAACAGCTCCTCACACTCAATCACGATGCATTCATCATAAATGCACTTCTTGAGTCAAGAGTATATAGTTGGCTGTGGAGGCATCTAGAGATCTAGAGGCCAGTCGTTTCCAAAGGCATTCTCCAGAGCAGTCAAGTGCCTGACAGTGTTTGCAGAACAACCCCACAAAATGATCAAGGGGGAAGGAATGTAGCAGAGGTACGCTGGAGCCAGCTCCCACTGGGGCTCATGAGAGCTACTGAATTTTCCAGATTTTGTGAGCCACTTGATATCAGGTTGACAACCTGAAATTTCTCATGGAACTTACACCACAGAAATCTCCAAACCTGCCACTGCTGCATATCAAGATTTTTTTTTTTTCTGAGAGCCAACTGTTACTGACCAGCATGTACCACCCATTACCCTCTTCCAACAAAGAAGCTCTTCGTAGATCTGGTTTACACATAGACACATGTGCGCTCACTCAGTCACAAACTAGGGAGGGCACAGTGGGTCCAGAGGAACGTAGGCACTGCCCCAAACCATAGACAAGTGGGCATAGGATCATCACTGTTTGTATCATCCATAAGCCACTGCTGCCTTTGGAATCCTGAATGCTCTCATTTTATATTAAATACGGTAAACTAGAGACTAAGGAAGTCAAACATTTTGCCTAGGACCAAAATTTTACTAGAACCTATTATCTCTTCTAATTACATGTGCTCACCTAACATGGGAAAAAGCAAAGAAAGAAATTACAAAGGACCTCACTCCACTGTATAACTGTGATCCAAATGTGCCATTTCCACTTCTGCCTAATCTAGCCAATTACCCACGAAGCTCCAGCCCATTTCCTTTTACCCTTACTTTTGCTGTGCTGAATGAAGATCCCTACAGTGTAATGTGTAGCAATGCCCTGATGTTTGTTTTTAGTCAAGAGGTTCTCTGATGATTTCTTGTTTCTGGTCTCACCCCACTAAACCTCATGAGCCTATAAACCTAATCTAAACAAATCATATTGAATTTATTTTTTTTCTACATTTGTTGCCTTCGTCTTAGTTTTGCATCACTTCAGGCATCAACAAAATCATTTCAGTAGAACCCTTTCCCTTTAACTTAGCAAGATGAGGAAATAAAGAAAAGAACATTTACAGCTAACTAGTTGAGCTGGAATATCTATAAGGGGATTATATCCCAACTGGTCAGTAAATACGGTATCAGTTCACATAAGAGTAGGCTGAGCCGAGCAGTCTACACCTAATTCTGAAACAAATTTCCCTCTAAGCCTTAGGAAAGAACATCCGGGACTCAAATGCTCCTGAAAGTTTGCAACACACATATTCATGCAAAATCAGAAATGTGTAGGCTCTAATAAGACTACCTCTCTAATCTTCAGAAAGCAATTATTGGAGCCAGACACAGATGTATTTTGTTGGAGTTCAACTGAAACTCTTTACATTACATGGCCTTGGTGAATAACCTGGGGGTTATTCATACACAATTTTAATTATTTATTTATGGTCTCCCACGGTGTTATTTTTCACTTAGATCTAGAGCTAGTTACACATTCTACACAAAATATTTAAATGATATTCTGAGACTCACAAAGTCTTGCAGCAAGGGCAAGAAAGATCTATTGATACCCTGTGAGCCAATAGAGGGCACCTACAGATTAGACCAGGCTGAGCACTCACACGCACAGCTCGTCATCAAGTTAGCACTCCCATATGTCAACTTTAACCCCAGCGGCTTTTCAAGACGAACCTTCCAGCAGCCTATGTTTTCCTTCTTCTCTGACTGGCTCACAAGTTACAGAGCAGAATTAATATCTTAGAGCTTTCTCAGAGTCTATGAAAATAATTTCTAATCTAAGTTCTATGGAGAACTATTATTAGAGATATTAGAGTTGACTGACCATTTAAAAAAAAGTTCCAAGTTTGAGTAAGTCTGGCAGATGCTGGGTTTAACCAGTTTTCCTTCCTTGGAGAGGTCTCAGGGCCTTTCATATGCTCAAGAGCACTGCGATTCTCCAAGGAACCCATTCTAGTGTACAGCATTTTCCACATATTTCAGATCAAAAGAACTTTCTTCCCATGGTGTACCTCAAAAGATAAGCATCCCAGGAAACACACTTTGAAGAATGCTGGTTCATAGGACTGAGCTGAGAAGTGAACATGCAGTCAACACCAGAGCAAAAGGGAGAGGAGAGAATCATCTGCGATTCCTCTTACATGAGCTCGCTGGCGGCAGGAAGATGATACAATCAGAGAAACAAAGGGTGATAAACAGAGACTGAATTCTTCCTCGCCCATTTCCAGATCCTATCAAAAGAAGTAAATAAGGCGGACAGGATGGGAGGCCAGGCATCCTGTAAGATGACCCGCTCCCAATCTATTTGACAGTTCTCATGACTTACTATTTACAGACAAAATACTCAGATGTGTTCTATTTCATCAAACTTCAAAGCTAGGAATGTTTAAAAAAGGAACTGAATATCAACTGCAGCTATGGAGAGAGGACTCAGACCAAGCAATGCAAGTATCTTGCCTAGGAGCACAAATGTAGAGAAAAGAACTCCATCCATTTAAGCTCTACACAAGAAAAGGAATTTTTCTTTAGGATAAATAAAGGAGTTTTAAGAAACATTTTGTTTTGTCCCTCGAGTTTAAAGGGTAAACAACAGTGGAGATGAACAGGTCCTTCAAAGCCATGCAGTTCAACTTTCTCCCATCACAAGCAGGAAAACTGAGGCTCAAGGAATTTAATGGTTTTGTCAAGGTCAGGCAAGGCACTAACTAGTGGCAGACTTGGGACTGCTCTCTTGTCAGATCTCTTGACTAATGGGTCCACTGGACTAAAGAAGTGGCTGACAAGCCCATGTGATTTTCTCTGCGTCTATTTCCTGCTGCTTTATTAAAACAATTGGCCACCATTTACTGAGCTTCAGATAAATGCCAGCCACTGTGCTAAGCTGTCTACATATGACCTCTCATTTTCTCTTCTCCCCATAGTAATAAGGTCAGTTTTATCCTTGTTTCACACCCGTGACACAGAGAAGTCCCACACCATGCCCAGCCTCACAAAGCTTGCCAAGGGTAGACACTGTAGGCAAGTCAGCTTGACTTCAAAGCCCAGGCATCTTTCTTCCTATTCCAGCCCTCTCCTGCCATTCCTGTCCTTCCTATTTCCATTTAAAAGCAATCGTGATTAAAAGCAAAGGCCAGCTGCCCATAACTTAACTCAACATTCTTTCTTGCTTGCTTTTAAAGACACATCACTACCTTCCATCATCCAGGTGGACCAGGAAGAGACGACACCGCATAAAATAAGTTGGGTCTCATTACAAGCCGAGCACCTGGGAGGAGGCACTCTTTTAGCCCTCCAGGAAGCTGAATTTGGTCATATTTCCTTTCACCCCACATTTTACAGAATGGATGAAGCTGCTAATAGTTCACTACTGATTTCTTTAAAATATGTGTCATCAGTAAAGGAGGCACACAGTCAAATGACTGGAATCGAAGGACAGGATTTAAAAAATATCATTCTCGAAATGTCTCAGACAGAAGGGAGGGAGGGGTGTACAGATTACCTGCATCAAATACCCTGGAGGCTGGGGCTTTCTGGCCACATCCCAGACTATGAATCTCTGGGCCGGGACCTACGACTCTGCATTTGAGCAAGTTCACCTGGTGATTATAATTCACGCCAAAGTCAACCTAACCTAAGAAGTGACTTGTAAGTGTGTTGCTTATGGGACTCAGATGATTCCCAAGTTTTCTACAAGAAACTGGAGTTCAGCTATAGGAAGAACGCCAAAGTCAACCTAACCTAAGAAGTGACTTGTAAGTGTGTTGCTTATGGGACTCAGATGGTTCCCAAGTTTTCTACAAGAAACTAGAGTTCAGCTATAGGAAGAACTGGTCAGCAATATAATGATGCAGTATTCAGGAGACAAGGTCTATGTGAGTCCACAAAAGGAGGCAAACATTCTCCTGGGAGTGGGTGGGATCTGCTCAGCAAGAGACGGTCAGGAATAATGCAAGGCCACAGGACCACCCTCCTCGGTGCTAAATTTAAGCTCAAACACTCAACAAGAAATTATCTGAAAATCATTTTAACTTTTTTGTTTCATAGAAAACATAATAAGGCAGACACAGGGTAACACAGTCAAACGGATGCAAAGCACTTACAGTGAAAAATGAGTTTTCTGGCCACCCACCCTTCCTGCATTTCAGAAACACACTTTGCTGAGTAACACATGGATGTGTGTATTCCTTTCTGTTAATACAATGGGATGAAGCCCCTTAAACATCCAGGGCTGTAGCTTTTATTTTCACCTCAATAACACATCTTGGAGACCATTCTCCACATTACATATACGTCTTCATAATTCTTTTCAGCAGCAGCACAGTTTTACAACATATAGATAAACCACAAATCATCTGACCAATTCACTTTGGAGAGATATTTAGATTTCCATTCCTTTAATGATGGCACAAGGAACACTCTTATTTACATGTCTTTGCCCACATGTGGGGATTTATCTTCAGGATAAATTTATAGAAGTGAAATTGCAAGGGCAAAGGACATATGCATGTTTATTTGAGATATTGCCAAGTTTTCCCTCCAAAGAGGTTGTAGCGACTTAGAAACTTCTATTAATAGAATACAATACTGCTTGTCTCTCCCACACCCTCACAATGCAGTGTGTTTTGGGTTGTAACTTAATTTGCCTCTGAGAATTTTACTGGAGAAAGTGCTGACCAGATACCATGAATATAACTTGGCAGCTATATTTCTCCTGGAGAATGAACACATTGGCATTCTAATATATCATTTTCTTATGAGCTGGGTAAGTATGAGTCAGTGGCCTTGACCCTCCTCAACTCTGAGTAAATGTGCAAACTTGAGTTTCTGGATTTGCAACCCTAGATAAATAGGGATGCATCAAGAAACTATATACCTACAAGGTTGTTGAAAGGAGTCCTCTCATAATTTGACCTTTGAAAATTTAGAAATAAGTTGCAAAAATAGAATATTTCTTGCAATCAATGACTCATTTAAAATGGAAGTAAACTCAAAAAATTTTAAGTGACTATGAAAATGAAATTTTCCTTGCTCAAGTCTGCAAGATGGGGGAGGGGGGAAACTTGGCCCGATGCTTTGGCCCAAACCTCCTTAACAGACAACAGGGATTCTCCTTCAAACGGAATCTTCCCACAGACTCAGCGCTCCACTTCATGGATTCAAAAGTCGGTCAAAATTCATACTGCAGACGCTGTCACTGATTGTCACAAGGGGAAATCAGAAGGCCTCCTCAACCATCACGCCTATACTCTGCCTCCAGGGAGTAACAGACAACATGCGGTTTCTTCCAGTAATTCTCAGGATGTTATCGATTTATTGTTTATTTTTCACTGAGTCTGTGCACTTAGGAGGAAACAGGGTGTAACAGATATGCACTTTCAGAAAACTGCTTTAAGGTTGTAAATAATATTCCAAACCATTAATGAGCCTTTCAGAGGGGCCTGCTTTGCAACAGAGAATCACTTAAGCATTGGAAAGCTAGATAACAAATATTTACTTTGCAGCTTCTATGCACATGCCTAAAAATTTTATCCCATAAGTAAAATAGGTTCCTCTAGAAAAATACATTAATTCAACACGTATTTCCTGAGTATTCACTATCAGCCAGGCACTGAGCTGGCACCATAGCTCTCAAAGGGAAAAAGGCAGAGCTCCTGCCCTCAGTTGGGAACAGCCAGATAGAGACAAGTCAACAGATGACTTAGACACAGGATACAGTAGGAGCACAGGAAAAGGGCTCCTAAGCAAGCCTTGAGGCAATCAGGGAAGAGTTTTAGGAGGAAGCAATCTAATATGATTCCTAAGTAGTGTTCAGCCAAGGGAAAATAATGAACAGAATGGGGGAAATATTATTGCCTAGTAACCTAAACCCCCTGAAAGTTGACAATGGAAAAGTACCACCCTGTAGGATCCTGAGCCAGGGTTCGAATATGCGCCCTAGTGGCATAAAACAAATCCCTAAAAAGTTTTCTGAAAGTCTAAAGCCCCAAATAAGAATAAAAGAAAAGCTTTTTTTATGCAAACTAAACACATTTTCCATTGCAAATACCTATATTTTCATCAACTCTGGAAAAGCGAGTGGACATTTTACAGACTCTAGAAGAATTTGCGCCCTAATTCCTTACTCACACCTTCATCCCCCAATAACTATGGCATGAACCTCTGGTTCTGAGGCCCACCTTCTCCGCAGTTAAAACTTCCAGAACCTAATTAGAGATAGTCATAAGGAAGATGATGGGCTTGACAGACGGGAACATATTGCCTTCCCTAGTGTTTATATTATTTTGACAGCAAGGAGGCCACAAGTGGGAACTGGTTCCCGGTAAATTCCCCAAAGACTATCCAAAAGGAAAAGCAGCTACTGAGCTGTAGAAATCCACTTGCCACCAACTTCTACACACACAATAACCAGCATACGAAGCTTAATCCTTCCAGGAAAACAATCCACAATCCAGGTACTCTCATCTGGCCCTCCCACAATATGGAGGACCAGAGGCAGCAGCTCTTCAACATGCTATGCTAGGAAACACGATGAAAATGGCAAACAGGAAAATGAAATGAGCCATCTGAGATTCTTTCTTTAGTTTGTGCATTCAAATAAACAGCAGAAGAGAGTGCCTCCCATACAGAGATTATTCAGTTTTGAACAGTGTAGCTTGTGCTGTTTGGAGAAAAATTGCCTGGCTCTCCCCAGTAGCAGACATTTCCAAGAGCCCCAAATTATGGGGCTTTGTGAGAAGAAAGAGTCTGGGGAGGTGGGGACAAGGAACATTTAGTGCTGCCAGACTGAAGTGATTTAGGAGGAAGCAATTCGGGTCTGTGCAGTCGCTCTGGTTGTGCGGTCTGTGGGTCAGTCACAACAACTTCCACTGTGTTCCTTTCAGAAGTGAAGGGGAGAAAAAGGGAAGGAAAATCAGATTTCAAACCTGTCCTTTAATGAAAAGTTGTTAAACTGATTTATCTTAACTAAGTGACCTTCAAATTAGAAGCTATATCTATTTTTTCTTTTTAGGTTTTTTTTTTTTTGGCTGAAGTACAGTTGACATAAAATACTGTATTAGTTTCAGGTGTGCACCATAATGATTTGACATTTATATACATTATGAAATGATTACCACAATAAGCCTAGCTACCATCTGTCATCATACAAAGTTATTATAGTATTATTGATTATATTTCCTATGCTGTAATTTATATTCCTGTGGTTTATTTATTTTATAACTGGAAGTTTGTGCTTCTTAATCCATATGTATCCTTACAACATTTTGAAGTCCACATATCCTCTCAAAATTAAAAAGAAAATATTTGTACATATAATATAAACTCATTTATATTATATGTAACACTATAAATATCTTACAGATCTGCCATGTATTTGTGGCACAGTAATTTACTGAGATACTAAAGGAGATGCAGAGAAAAATACACATAGTCTATTGGTTAGAAATTAGGTGTAACTGTATATGTATAGCTATACACACAGTCCAAAATAACAGTTGTTTACACAAACTTGGCTTTATTCTCCCATGAGGCTCTCCAGACCAGCAGACCTGAACTGGTCTGGCCGTTAGCACTTCAGTCATCTAAAACTCAGGCTACTTTCAGACTACTCTTCTGCTACCCCGAAGGTATGGTCCTTATCTCCTGGCCCAAGATGGCCCTCCAGCCCTCCCATCCACTGTCTGGGAAGCAAAACGGAGGAGGGGCAGGCCTCCAACCTGTAGGACATGTTCTGGCTGTATGTATCGCATCTCCTCACTCCCACTTGCCAGAATGTAGTTACACAGCCACGCTTCGAAGCAAGGAGGGTTGGAAATATTCTCTCTCCCCTAGGCAGCATGTAGTCTCACAGAAGCAAAACAACTTCTGTGGATCATTCCAGAAGGGAAATCATCACGTACAGAAGGAGAGTGGCCTGAGTCCGGAAAGAGTGAGTAAAGGTTCCCTAAGGGGATCCTGTCCTCTTCCAGCAACCAGCATTAGCAGGACTCGGAGTCGCCCCTGTGTCCATGCCTGGCAGTCCTCGCTGCCCTGACGGCTGCCGCAAAGGTCTCAGGGGCTGTGCTTGGCATGAAAGAAGTAAAAGGCAGCAATGGCCAGGGTTGACCCTGAGTGGATGGGTCAGCCTGGGACAATGAGCAGCTTGCCTGTCCCCAGGGTATCCTGAGGACCAGCACCTTTCTCCAAGTTCTGGGAGACACGTACGCTTTCATTAAATAGGCAGTGCCTGCACACTTTCATTTTTACCAGGACACACTCTGGTACTAACCTACAGTGGGTCAAGCTTAGTCGTACTCTCTCACTCTGCACCCCTGAGACCACAGGCAAAGGCTGTTTTTGATCGGGGAGGAGGATAGGAAACTTTTTTGGCCTTAGGGTACCAACTAGCCCAAGAAGAGTATTGCTTTAGACTAATCCTACATTACAGTATAATAAACAACAGCACTGACCCAGGTGATGTGGCACTTCTCTAATCATTTTCACTGGCATGTTAATGTACACATGCATGTCACTGAAGAAAAGACTGGTCTTTTCTTGGAGGTGTTTCTACCAGAACAACAGACATGAAATTTGTGCTGAAAAATATTCACAGCCATAACTCCCCTCATCCCCAACCTCTTGGTTATCTATTTTATCTTTTTACACTAGTGACTTTTAATTTTTGCTGCTCAGTGAAAATAATAAACAGCTTAGTGATTAGAAAACATATATTTGGAGTACATTGTAGCTCTGTATTAACTGGGAATGACTGCCATGTCCATTGTGCGACACCATGTTGGGCTTTCTGTCACTCCATTTTGCTGACCTCCCCTATAAACAAAGCAAAGGAATTTCCAAGTGCATCTTTTTGTAGGAGCACATTGCCCTTTCTTTGAGCTGACATCTCCAGAATGAAGAACCGAGGGCCAGCCAATGTGCAAAGGACATCTCCCAGGTGCCACGTTCTTAGGTGGGTCACCAAGTCAATCAAGTTGCACTTCACAAATAAAACTAATTCCTATAATATGAGATAGGAGGCTGAATTAATATTTCCAAGACCAAATCGTCTCCCTCAAGTAATATAAATTTATAGCTATGACTTTCCCCAATGCTCTATCGACTGTTCATGGTATATGAAAGTAATTAGGCTTCTCTGAAACCCACAGCTGCATTGAGAACTATATTTGAGTAAACACAAAAGAAAAAGCAATTTGAGTGTGACTTTGAATGCTTCTATAAAAGCTAACATCTATAAAAATACTGTTTCCACTTTCTGTAGAAGAGCCAGCCCTCTTAGTTACTGAAAGGGGATGTGTGAAAGTCTGTGGAAACAGAGTGTACTGGGCACACTGCCACCTTGAATAGTGCAGAATTCTGTTATAATTCAGATTTGGCCAGGCCACAAGTCAAAGCATGTCCTGCAAAACATAATATATATACATACAGAAAAAATGACCTCTGTAACTCTGGCCTGTGAGAGACTGAACAGAGAAGGGGTAATGGCCAGACTGTATATAAAAACAGAACTCTGACCTATAATCTGCAGTGACCAGTCTGGGAAGCCAAACCACAGCCTCTATAGCTATTGGGCCTAACTGGTCAAGACTTAATCAGTAATTGCCAGTTTCCCCAATTTTGTCACTGGCTTCCAACTGTAGACCAACCAGAGAAAGCTAAATAAGCTCCCTAACCAGCCACGTGGGTTGCCCTGCATCTCCTAGGCCTGGCCTCGGCCTCCCCAAGGCAACAGCCTCTGGTCAGGGCCCAACGGAAGCCTTCACTTTTTCCTCTATTAAACTTCCACTCCCATGGTTGCCGTGGAGTCACTGCCAAATGTAAGTGAGAGTGACCGACTCCCTTGCCCTAACAAGCTCTGAATCACTAGCCTTTGCTTTTCTCCTCTGAGTGGTCCTCCTTCACTACCAAGCCCAGCCCTCCCTGGTGCCCTCTGCCTGCCAAGCCTCCTGCGAGGAAAGCCCTCAGCTTTCTCCTTCCATTTCATTTCCTCTTCACTGTCTTTCCGGAGATGAGCTGCTCCTCCCTACTCCAGGCAGACTCCTCCAGCGGTGCTCTGTTTCAATACTTCTCCTCATTCCTGGACCTTCTGTTACCATCTATTGTGTGCTTTCCTGTGTCCCAGAGATGCCCCCATGACAGTCACAGGGCGTCATCGGGCTAAGCACGGTGGGACTACTGTGAGGACAGGATAAGAAGAATCAAGACCTCGGTCCTGCCAAGAAAAGGGACTGTTACAGACCAATGCACATGCATTAAACTGTGAGCCCAAACTGGGGAGTCAAGATCTGGAAGCTTAGACAACAGGAAAAACCTGGAGCCAGCAGCAGCCAATTGACGGGGTCAACAGTGGCCAGCACCCAGCAAGCAGAGTGGACAAAAGCGAGCCCAGAGCTGAGGAATCGGAGGAAAGTGAACCCTCTGTCGGGGGACCACAGCTGTTCGGATGAAGCCGAGGACACCGTGCTGACCGCTGTATCCTTATGCTGAGCTCTGGCAAACCTCAGTAAGCCACACCTTCAAGGGAAAGGATATGGACGGTCACCAAGCATTTCTGTCCAAATCTTATTTTCCTTGGCAATACAATCCACACTTACACACTCAAATCCCGCACAAAGAATAATAAAACACTTTTCACCAACTTCCTCCTCTTGGGCTCAGAAAAACGATCTTCTTTCCCCTCTGTCTTCAGTCTCCCCCTTTCCAGTAATTCTTTGACTAATTCTTGTTTCCTCTTACAAATTAAAGTGTGTTCAACCATAGTAAACCCTTAAACTACCAAAGACTTTTTCTCCTGTTATTAACCACACAAGTTCTTGACAGATTCTCCTCAACACCCAGTCTCTACTGTCTCCCCAGGCAAATAGGATAACGGCTTCCCCCTCTGCCGTCCTAACAGAACTGCTCCCCTACGCCCCTCACGGCCGCCTCCCGACCCTCAAGCCTTCCTTCAGTCCTCGGGCTGCTCTCTCTCCCGGCCCATCGGACGCTCCCCGCCTTGGCCTCTCTCGGGGCCACCCTGCTTCGGGGCTGCTCTTTCTTATTCCTGCACTACCACACAGGACCCTTTTCCCATCCCTCAGTCTCCACTGCAACAGACATTTGATTTAGTCTCCAAACCCTCTCGGATTGCCGTTTCCTCCCAGCTTTCAGGAACAGACAAGATAAGAGTTGATGTGGGGTTTTTTGCGGATTTTTCTTTGCTAGGCTTTGTTGTTCTCGGGGTCTGAATCTATCAGTCCCGCGGCAGTTTCCTCTGCAGCCCTGGAGTAAAGGGATCTGCACCCCTGTACTCTACTTTTCCCGTAGTCTGTAAGCAACTTGTTGGTCAAGACTAAAACTTATATATTGTTGTATCTCCAGGTCAAAGAGTAGAACCAGAGGCGTACAGGTGCAAGGCTCTGGGGTCCGGCCGCCTCGAGATGGATCGTAACAGCTGCTGCCTCAGAGCACACTGCCCCGCATTCTGGCTGTTACCATCATCATCATCAAGAGATGAGAATTAAATTCTATTGAAACTAATCATGTGAAGACAAGACGTCAGTATGGTTCCCCTGTGAATTTTCTGCGGTATTTGATTTCATATAGTTCAGTTTAAAAATGTGCTTTTAATTAACTGGAACACATTGAAACTCAAATTTACCAGATATTCTTAGTGTTCTCAGTTTTATAAAAACATACTGTTTCTTAAATTATTTTATACAGAACCATTCCTGCTTCATTTCCTCTTCTCCTGGACAAGGGAGGAATGTAGAACCACAGTACATTTATTTATTCTGGAAGGAAAGGGGAAGAAATACTAAGGTAAAGAAGGAAAAATAGGGACAGGTACACAGAAAACAGTCAAAGTCAACTTCAGACAGCATTGATATGGGGGAGGATGGGTAGAAAGGCTTTTCTCATAATCCTGCACCCTAGAACTCTTTTCCAATAATAGTGAGAATTTTGTTATAAAATTATTTTATAGCAGCTAACAAGCATTCAATGTTCAATCATTATCACATCTATAGGAGACAATATTGTTACTTTATATGTAAGAAACTGGGGCCCAGAGAGGTGCAATATCTTGCTGAAAGTTTTGCAGCTGGAAAGTAATAAAGTCAGAACCTGAACTCTGGTCTTTCAAACTCAAGACCCTTAACCACTTTTAATCCTACCTACACCACCTCTTTGTAACAGTCATGTAAGGAAATAATTAATCACTACCCAAAGAAATTAGCCAGTTCTTCCTTCATGACAAACATGTGTTTAGATTCTACGAGGCTCCAAGTGAAGTTTTAGCCAGAGCCTCAGTCTCCAATCCCAAGAAAATGAGAGAACTTGAGACCATCAGTGGCTATGTAAGGATAATTCTTCAGCTCCTCTTTAATCAAGTCTAAAGGTAAGCTAACCAAAACCTATGTTATCAACCTAAGCTTTATTCTTTTTGCCTTATCTGGACCCTGTCTTGTAGTTCCAAATAAACAAGCTCTGCAATCTATAAGTGGAGAAGCTAAAACAACCAAGAGGCTTTGAGCAAAGAGCCCCAGTCCAGTAGCTGAAAAAGAAAACACCACCAGAGTGTCAGATAGAAAGAAAGAAGGAAATAAAGGAGTGTTCACAGCCGTGGGCATCAAGACGGCTTCACAGAGCAATTGGCATGAGAGCTAAAGATGTTTAGATTGTATGTTTTCATTTTTAAACTGTAAAAAGATAAACAAGATAAACCATGATAAGCACTTATCATTCAAGTTACACAGGAAAATTTTCATTTCAGTCTTCTTATTGCAAAGCAATATGCAGTTAAATAGAAACCTAATACTCAGAAACAATTAGATGTGTGTTTTTTTAAAATAATTTAGAGAGAGGACATTTTCCAGATTAATGGGTAGCAACTGAGTAAATGTATTCTTTGCTTAGAAATCCCAGAAATAATTATTGTCATGAATGGTAACCATCAAGCAAAATGTCAACGATTTTTCAAGTTGTGTTTTCTCCCCTCTCAGAGTTATTAATAAACTTACCAGATTTGGGGTAAAATATTCATTCACAGGGAATATTTATTTTCCCAATGTGAATAGGGTTATAATATTTAAAAATGTATTTCACCAACAGAAATTAATTTGAGTTGAGGGTTTTTTGTATTTTTTTTTAGCACAGATAATTCCACTGGGCAATAAAAGTCACTTAATCTTCCATCTTGTCACAGGAGCAAAGAAAAGCAACTGCATTTTAAATGTTTAATTAGGAGTAAAATCAAGTTTGTAATGATAAACCACATTGCTACCAAGTAATAAAGATAAACATCTTTGCACATTATCAACACTGAGAAACACTGTCAAATTGTACTTGTTTACAGATCACAGAAAGAAATTCCTATAGTATTAAATGACTTTCCAGATACCACTTGTGAGTTTGGTGTTTCTTTTTTTTCTTCTAGGAACTTGTGATTGATACAATTTGAGGCATTAGAGTTTTGACAGTGACATTTCCATGTAATTGAGAGAAGTTGGTGAGGTTCAGACATGATTGTGTTTGCCTTTAGCAAACACACTCTTCACATTTTGAGGAAAACTGCTGATACAGTCTAATGAAACTCTTCCGGCCCTGCCAAATCACCAACAGATGTGTGTGTCTGCCAAGGGATTTCCCTAGGAATGGTCTAATTTCCTTCTGTCTGTTTAGAGAAAGTTCATTTAAAACCTGTTAAAATGTATTAAAGCACTGTTGCATATATCTTGCTGCTGGCATACTGGCAAAAGAGAAGTTATATAAAGGCTGGCACTGGGGTCTCTACTCAGAACTTAAGAGACCCCATCCCAAACTGAAACCTTCCCTGCCCTCAGCCTTCCAGAAGGGAGGGATCGTCCAGTCTACATAGCTTACACTGTACAATTTCATAAGAGTTAGAACAGAAAGGGGCCCATCTATAGCTCCAAATGCACTTAAAAATATATCTGTTGTTGACACAGAAGTCTAGAGAGATTACATAACTTGTCCACTGTCATAAAGTCAGGTGCCCAGTGACAATGAGACCACCTGCAAACATCAATTTGATGGAGAAACAAAAGGTAGTTCTTACCCATTAGTTTTGCACAAAGGATGTGAGGCTCAAAGATAATCCTTTGAGTATGGAGCTAAAACTTCTATTTATTATCAAATCAATGTTGTCTATAGTTCCTCTGGTAAACTGTTACAGAGAAATCTGATTTCAGATACCTCATTAGAGTTACAGACAACCTTAACCACTCAGGGAGGATTAGCATGGCTTTCTGTAGTGAATTAAAATTGACTTTTGGGAGTTGGTGCAAGGGTGAAGCATTATCACAATGACTATACTTCGAAGAAAGTAAAACGTTTAATT
The DNA here is from genome assembly GCF_040802235.1 of Manis javanica. Lineage (NCBI taxonomy): Eukaryota > Metazoa > Chordata > Mammalia > Pholidota > Manidae > Manis > Manis javanica. The sequence continues at coordinate 9,184,426 of NC_133158.1, forward strand.
CTTCAGTTTAAAAAGACCAGTTTGAATAAAAAGAAGGTAATACTCAATATCTGATGTCTGAATGAAACAAATACACATACCCACTCATTCCTGTTACTGTGACTGCTCATCTGCCAAAAGCTATTGTTCGTGTCTATCTCACCCCCCTTCCTAGGAGGCAGGATTTCTCCACCCCTGTACTGCTGACATTCTGGATCAGGTAATTCTTCTCCATGGAGTGCTGGCCTGCACACTGTAGATGTTGATGTCCTCTAACTGTGAGATACCAATAGCTTCACCTCCCCGTTACGACAACCAAAAATGTCTCCAGACATTGCTAAATGTCTCCAGGCGGTGAGGTGGGGATAGCGGACAGACAGGCAGAAACCCACCCCCTGCTGAGAATCACCACATTAAGGTGCTGCCCTGGTGGGTCTGCCATTAACGTCATGTGTCCAGTAGGTACTCAGAGCTCAGGAATCTCATGGCCAGGGCCTTGCCAATGTCCACCAGTCCATCCTGCTGAGGACACCTGTTGCTAGATCCTCTCCAGGACTTTCTCTTTAATTCTATATATTACCCAGCATCCTCCCAAACCTCACTTTTTTTTTTCCTGCCTAAGTTATTCAAAATATACAACTGCTTACGACCAAGGAAATCTACCCAGTAAGCAGCTAAGCAGAAAACAATCACCATAGAAGAATTATGTTTTCCTTTCTTCTTTCCTTCTTCCTTTTCTTTCTGTTCTACCTGTATCAGAAAGATGGATGTTAGCTGAACCTATTGCGATAATCTTTTGACAATATATGTAAATCAAACCACCATGCTGTATGCCTTAAACTTGTACAGTGATGTATGCCAATCATTTCTCAATAAAGCTGGACAAAATTCAATACAAAAAAAATAATTGTTTTCATTCATGTCAGTAAAAAAATTACAAATTTTTGTATACTAATAGTAAAGCAAGGCAGAACATAGAATCACACCTTCCCAATAACAAACCAACAAAAACTAGTAAGGAAAATGATAAGCATTTTTAAAGGCTAAAGTTTGACCAGCATCTATAAAACCCTCAAAGTGGTATGAGATTATATAAGAAATTTTTAAACTATAAGCTAAGAAAAAAAAAATGAAGATTCTGGTAAGGTCAACCTCATTAACTCTCCCAACCCCAGCCTTACACACTCCCAGAAATGGCCCTAAGGAAAGAAAGGAAATAGACAGAATACTGAGAATTCTTCAAAAGTAGGGACTAAAGGACAGGAAATGATTAGACAAGCCTGGATAAATTCAATGAATATAGCTTTCTACAGAAGCTCCTACATATCATTTTAAGACCTTATCAGGACTGCCAGCACACACTATAGATGTTCCCTATATGAAAAGATGTCTCCTCTGGAAATATCAATTAGGAATGTCATCCCCTCCTCTGGCCTGACAGAGCCCTGCACCAGGCATGCTTTATGTGCTCACACTTCAGGAGAAGAGGGTGGTTTGGATTTTAGTCCCTATTCAATCCCCTTCAGCCAGGGGTCCCTATACAAGGACAACCAGACAATAGTTCATCACAGCCCTGCCAACGGAGGCAGGAAGGGCAACCAGAACCTGCTGATTTCCAAAGCAACATACCCCCAAAGGGGAGGAATGTTTTAGAGCCCAAAGGAGTAGAATAATCCTAGTTGAGGAATGGGCCCAGGTTATTTAATAGGATCTCAGAAGATAGTGCAGGGCCCAGGTCCCCCATCTGGGCTGCACTCGGCTTCACCACAGCTTTTGATTCTCACATCTTCACAATGTCTACTGCAGTGGCTTTTAAATTTTAAGATGCACCAGAATTACTTTGAAGGCTCATGAAAATAGACAGTTGGGCCCCATCTCCGGAGTTTCTGACTTAATAAGGGTGAGGTGGGATCCAACAATTTCCTTGATTCACCAATCCTGCTGGCTCCTGGACCATGTTCTGAAGATCAGTAATTAGAAAAGTAGGTAGAAAACAATATCCTTTTCTCAAACTATGGCTCAGAACAGGGAAGACAAACTAGTTTCAAATAATCTGAAAGGCATCAAGGGAGATCCACTCACACCAGTTCAGAAAAAGAAGAGAAACATCCAATCTGGATGAAGAGAGAAGAGTGACTACCATGCAGACATACTACCTGCAGTGGGGAATGGACAGGCAGAGAGAGGAGAACATAATGCAAAGGAGAGAGGAAGAACTCAGCTTGAAGAGAATATGACCCAAAGAACAGAAACAAATTCCACATAGGTGTTTTTTTATACTAAAGAACATAATTAGAATATTTAATAATAGTTCAAAGTTTAGAGGATGAAAGGAAATTCAGAGCTAAGGAAATACTCTGAAAAATAATACATACAACTGAAGATGTAATAAATACATTACTAACAGACATAGTAAGAATCAAAACTAAAACCAAATTAAAAGAATGATGGAGAAACTCAAAATAATAATAATGAATACATAAGGAAAAGGTGAGGAACTTGTTAAAGCCATCAGAAACCAGAGCATTAATTATGATGAAGTAGCCCAACAAAAGAATAATCGGTGTCCCCTGAAAAAGTAGACCAGGCATAAAAACTGAGTTATCACTCAGAAGCACTGCCATAAAGGAGAAAGAACTGAATCTTTAGATTGAAATGACACATCATATTGAGAAAAAATGTAACAAACAGCATGAAGACATTCTAACTGACCTATCCGATATCAAGGATGAAACTAGAGTGACTCAGGCTCCCAAGAAGAAGGCAGCAAGTCAACTCCAACAGGGAAAAAGGAATCAGAAAAACAATCACACTTTTATTGCAACACCTGAAAGTCATGTAGCTTAATCTGTAAACTTCAGAGGAAATAAAAAGTGACCCAAGAATATCCTATCAACCAAGGTGCTGTTCAAGCATAAAGGTAATAGGTAGATATTCTCAATAGTGAAACGTTCAGAAAATACAACCCTCATAACTTTCTTGGAAAAAAAAAATCTTGATAATAAAATATACAACCAACAGTAAGTCAAAATAAATAATCCTAGAATGTACACATAATTGCAAAAAGACTAGTTAAGAGTGGTGGGTCCAAATGAAAATAGAACCAGAGCTAAACAAATGAAAGAATTACATTTGCAAAACAGAATGAGGATGTTATAAACCTGTCAGAATAAATATAATGCAAAGAACAAAGTTGGAAGGTAGTGATAAAGGATGTTGAAAGAAATGAGAGAATGCATCATGTAATCTTTCCCAGTAATCGATAATGTCTAAAGTTGACATAGTTAAGGAGTCATAAGGACTCCACGTTTTAAATAATTTCTGGTTGTTTTCCTTAACCTACAGAAGGCTGTTTTAGGGGAAAAAAATATCTTTATAGTAAACAAATGCATATCTGAAGTTCAATAAATCCTCGAGTTTCAATTCAGTTTATGTTTATTCTGTTAAATTCAAGTAAAATTAAATTTAATGCCTCTATTTCTAAAGAAGGTATATTATTGTCTTTGTGTTAGTCCCATTCTTACAAGGTTATTCTTACTATCTATTTTTCTAACTTTCTATCTTTATATACACAGTAAGATGCTTAAAATGATGCTCTTCAAGTTCACAGTGGATATTTCTGGTTGGGATTTGGGGTGATGTTTTACTTCTTCTTTGTAATTTATTGTATTGTTTACCTTTTAATAATGAGTATAAATCACTTGTAAAAATATAATCCTCACCCTAAATGAATACATAGAATATGACACTACTTTTCTGACATCGTAACTGAGTATTAGTGTTCTGTTTCATTGTTTTATTTTTTAATGACCGACCATGTAGGAGGACCTCTGGATGAGGCATCATTCTGAAAATACATCTTCGATGTCAAGTACCCTGGAAGGGGATTGTATCTGAGAATGAACAGAATGGAGCCAAGGCAGTTACCCTGGAAGGTGCCATGTTTCATTTTCTTAAATAAATCTCCAGCTTCTGCTCCATTAATTAGCAGTAGCTAACATTTATTGAGTGCCTATGATGTATTAGGTGACATGCTAACATACTTTATAAGTTTTTTTATTATTTAATGTTCAGAATAACTGTAAAGGATACTAGTAATAATGAGAATGAGAATCACATAGCTTAGATTTGATGAGCGCCTACTACGGGCTAGAAGTACTGTTTCAAGTGATTTATATGCAATAACACTTTTCAGTGGGAGGTCCTGATCACAATGGGAGTCCGCTGTGGAGTAACAGAGAAAGCCATCAGGATGAGCTTTCAGAAATACAGATTTTCATTAGTTACAAGAGAAACCTCACAGGTGAGCCTGACCTTGTGTGGAGAGAGACTGTGAGGAAAGAAAGTGAGCGGAATTAGGGAACTCATGGAATCTTTGACCACAAACGTGAGAGGAATCAAGACTATAGCAGAACTCTGACCATGTAGATATAAAGACCTTGGTCAACTTATGGTTGTCCTGGAAACAGAATTGCAACTGTTATAATGAGATAAGACTACATGCTAATAAAGAAAACAATAATTAGTGTTGGGACTGAACACGGAGCTTAACTCCATCTTGAGAGATGATCTAGGAGCAGCGTGAGATATATTTTTGTCACAATTAAGTCCTGAAGGGGATGGATTTTGGTGTAAATATGAAAGGGTCAGGTTGAATGAACTACAATGCTCAGGAGGAGTGCTATAGTGAGGGTTGCTTCTCCTGGCGGCTCGGACCAAGATGGTGTCGGCAGCGAATTATACAGGCGCACATGGCCCTGCTGCACTCACCGGCTCCTGTGCGGGAAACTGCATAAGGTAGGAACTGAAGAGGTGCATGCTCTTATTAGCCATGGGATTGAAGAGATCTCTGCTCACTCTTCCTCCCCCTACTGCCCAGGAGATCTGGATCTATGCAGAGTGGAGAGTAAACTAAGAACCAGAAAGTTCATCTAATCTTCACAACCTTCCAAATAACATTCTGTGATTATCATCCCCATTGCACAGTCTATTGGTGTTCAGAGGGTAAGTAACCTATCCACAGCCTGTTTCACACAAGGGCTTTCTGACTTCATTCAGACTCTCTCCTGTTTGCTTTTGATTTCTCCTCTAAAACATTCTAATTTTGTTTTGTTTTTTTAGTATTTCTATGGTTCTGTACATACCTTAGGTCATATCTGAATTAAGGGCTCTTTACTAAATACACAAACACACACACACACACACACACACACATTAAGCAGTAAAGGAAGATGGTTTTCTGCTATAAGTTAGTATGGTTTGGTTTGTTCGGTTCTACAGAGCTGGCTTTGTAAATTAAAGGTGTGATCCCTTGAAACCACTGTGATAAAAGTGATTTGAAATCATTCTATTGACAGTCACAATAGAAACAAATGCCTACTTACCACTCACAACTCAGCTCTGGTGAGAACAAATCAATAGAGTAAAATGCTTTCAGCTTCTCAGAGAAAGGTTCCACCTGACAGAGAGACCTGGAGATCAAATAGTCACACCACTTAGGACCAAGGAGTTTATGGATTAGGATGTATTTGAAAAAGCAGTGACAGAAGGTGCTGGTATAGGACCCAACCCCAAGAGGCTTCTGGTCACTATTCCTGTATTTATCTTTTAATTTGTTCCTCCTCTCTCTCTGCTGTGTGTTAAAACTAGAGTAATAAAAGACAACTTTCCTGCATCAAGGAGCTCTTGGTCCAGTGGTGGAAACAATTAATATAATCTATGATTTTGATCTATATTCTGCTAGAGCTGTGCACAGGGGTTGCTGTGGAACACAAAGAGGGAGAAACTATCACAGGGATTGGAAAGGAGAAGAGAGAAAATCATAAGGTATCCCAAGACTGTGGGCATGTGAACTTTTTATATGATATAGTATCTGGTCACATTATCACATATTAAAAACTTCCAAAGAGAAGCCAATCCCAGATATCATCTAAGAAACCAGCGGCTGTTACTAGGCACCTTTACCTGGCTGCCTTTAAGGAGGCCCACCCGAGCCTTCATCTCTTAGGGATAATATTTTTCTTGCCCATCAGTGTTACTGAAGCCAGAAGGACCGAGTCTTTCTGCCTAATTTCCTGCCCAATGAAGAATCCTCCTTTTTGATGTTCCTAATGGATATTCAGCCAATTTCTGTAGTAGGCATCACTTGTGAATTTTTGGCTCCTCAGCCCATATTGCCTTTTTGTAATAGCATCCTGGTTCCCTCAGGGGCATTTCCCCCTATAGTAGGCAGTCTTCGCAGGTTAGTTATTGGAAGCCCTACTCTGCTAGAGAATTTGAAGAGATCCCTGGGGACCTCTGGTAGATGTTCCACTGTCCGCACTCTATATGGACAAAGGATGAGCGTGTAACCTAAGCTCATCCAACTGACCCTTTTCTTCCAGGCCTTTAAATCCTAAACAGGGTGACATACCACTTAGTCTCTCATTCATTACTACTGTGGGGCCTCAATAGCCAAGTAGACCCCATCTTGATTCCTTTCCTGTTTCTAAGCCGGGTCCTCCTGCCCCCACCTTGATTCTATTAATTCCCCGAGTCTTCTGATAAACTCCTTTCTTATGTTAGCCCAAGTTGGTCTGTTACTAAAGTCCACCTGAATCCTTCCACTAATGGAACTATCACTACTTTGTGGGACTGGTCGTTCCACTAGAAGACCTCGGAATTTGCCACAGAGTTATTAATTCAAGTTAAAATCAGCTTCTCTATTACTACGGGCCATCGTCAGGAGGCAGAAAGGATACATTCTAGTCCCTGTTCTGTATGACAGCCACTTTAATATCTGAGGACAGTCAAAGAGCCACCAATAACCACACCACAAGACCCAAGTCAACCAACCCTTTCTCAAGTTGGAAACCACTAGCTTCTTTTCTAACATGACATAAATTCCCAGACAGAAATAAGAGACCTGGACTCTTGATGGATATCTTAATAATATTTTTATGGAGACTCAGAGAAGTCAGAAGGCACTTCCTCAGTATGTCTTTTTGGGGGAGAGCACGTTCATGTTTATTGTCTGCAAAGGTTGGTGAATGGAGGAGTTCATTTATGATACATGCAGAAAGCCCTCTTATCATATACCTGTTAGGTATCTCTGTACTGTCCTCCCGTCTGTCCTCAATTAAAAGTATATTATTTTCTCAAGCCGGCAAGATTGGTATAATTGGTGGTTATTTTCAGAGCAACTCATCAGGATGATAGAGATTGACTATTTTTAATTGAGGTAGCGGAGGTGTTGCGCATTCATTGGGCACTGAGTAAATGTTGCTAGGATTGCAGTTTCCCAAACCACATGTCTGATAAACATCATGTCTTCGACATTTGCAAACGATCCAGAGTCACTCCCCTTGACGTTTCATTTTTCCTTCTTTTCATTCGAATATCCAGTCTAACTACAAGTTTATTATTCTGTACTCATTTCATTAATTTAGAGAAAACACCTATCTGGAAAATATACCTATTCTTGAGCAATACGTCAGAAATCTGAGTTCCTGTGCAAATCAGAGGAGAAGCAGAACAGAAAGACAGAGAAAAGGACAAGTAACTCCCCCGTGCCAGAGGAAAGGTGCTCCATTTAGGGTGCCCTGCTCCCTGTCACAGAGCTCCCAGAGGCGCACGGGGTGGTGTCCATCTCCTTGCTTGTCTGCCCATGCAGACGGTGGGATTCGCCCGCTCCTGCTCTCTCCCTCTCAGTCCTTCAGTTCGGTGGCTCTGAGCCCCAAGTATAATGCCCCAACCTGAGCAGCTCTGAGGCAAGCAGCCTGACCAGCAACAACCAGGGGCAAACACACTCTCTTGCTGTCGTGTCCGCTTCCTCCAGGGCTGTGGGTGTTCTGGGTTGGCGGCCTCTCCCACTGCTCAGGTGAGAGTTGGTGCTCAGTTCCAGGTGAGGAGAAAGGGACAGGCTGCTCTGGATCCAGGCTCATGAAGCTACTTTAATGCAGGCAAAGCCGCCCACCAAAGATTCAGTCCAACTCACTGGGGTTCTACTTGGGTGTGAAGGTCCAAAGAGCTAGCTAATAATAAAGGATGACTCAGCTTTCCTTTGGTCTCACATGTGTGTGTGCGCGTGCGCATGCACACGTGTGTTTTCCAGAAAAGGAGTTTGACCAAATAGAAACTGGATCCAATATCATCATAACAATGTCACAAGTTCATGCTACATCCCGATGCCACATACAAGATTTATTTTTAGGCTAATGAAAAATACATACATCGTACAAAAAGAAAAAATAAATACTAAATGAATATATCCTTATTTGGTTTGTAATTCCATCAGAATCACATCAACAGAGACCAAGGCTGAGTATTTGGACGACTTACGAATACATGAGACTCTAAAGGAATGGGCTGATGCTAAAGCTGTAAAAACCATAACATGAAAGTTTGTTTTCCTTTTAACTCTGAACTAGCCATTTTTCTTCACATTTATTATTCCATAAATGAGAATTTTTCTCAAGTGATGTGCATAGTTAATGAAGAGGGTATTTTTTAATGCTCCAATAACTCTTATTAATTGTTGACATATTGTATAAATCACCTTATCTTGGAACTAATGAAACTCACTAAATTCAGTCCTTTGACCTCTGGACCAGAGACCAGTATGACAAAAAGCCATCAGGGAAGCCCCCACAGGTTCAAAATATTTTTCCTGCTCCTGATAAAATTTTCTGACACATGGTTTTGAAAAGATGCTCCTTACACCCTTTGAGGGAAAGGAATGTCCTGACTGAAAAATAGGGTAGATAAAGTACGCTGGAGTTTCTCCCCTTCCGCATCTCCTTACAAACGGCGAGCGTCTCTGTGGAGGAGAGGGCAGCACCGAGGCCTCTGGGGCAGGCTTCCTCCTGAGGGAGGGAAGGAGGAGAAGTGGGAAGCAAACCCCCAGGTGGGACCCTCGGAAGTAACCAGACTCCCCAGCCCAGCAGCTCTGGGCTGGAGCAGGTATTTTCTCGTGTCACCTTTAAAATATTCCTGTGAGCTGGCTAAGAGAAGGTAAAAGCTAGACATAAGGCGGCTAGTGAACAGTGGGTTTTAAACAGGCGCCTTACCCTTCTACCGCCAGCCCAGGGCTGGTCAGATGGGGCTGCACCCCTGGGGGACACGTGGAAGGGGTGCTGAACAGAGGCGGCCTTAAATGGTGCTGAGTCACATGGTGATGAATTGCTGAGTACATTCCTTTTCAGTCTTTTTATTACATCAAGGAGAAAGCCCCAGTGTGGTACCACAAGTCTCAATCAGCTGCCTAATACTTGGGAATCTCCCCTCTTAACAAAGAGAGAAGCCTCAGGTTTAGAGGATATCAGGACACAGCATCTACCTTCAATGAATTTGTGATCATTTACTTTCACTGAGGATTTTTGTTTCCCTTGTCATCAAGGTAGCTGGTATGATTTTCCCATTTAAAATGGGGGCAGAGTTTCCTTTAAAAGCAAATGTATGTTTTAAATGTGATTCAATTCAGAGAAATATTAAATATATATATATTTATATTGAACATATTAATACCATATACAGGGGGTGCACAGATGGAACAAAACTGGGTAAGAGACACATCAATAACCATCATTCCACTTTGGAGATTGATACATGTTGCTTCTAACCTCCTCGAAAGAAAACAGCATTCCCCTCACAGGTGTGTGAACTCAAGCCTTTCCCATGTATGACAAGCATTAATATGTCCATCATTGGTAATCAAAAAATAATAATAATAAAGCCATCAGGACTGTTTTTTTTCCTGGTACTGCCTGTGGCTCCCTATTCCTTTGCTTGGAGTTCAATCTTTTGCTTTTCATGGAAAAACACTTATCAAGATTCTGTCCACTGAGCTCAGGCAGGTACCACCCTGCCCCACATTGAGCACACCCTCTCATTGCTACATGTATTCCCTTATGCGGTACCCCTCTCTGGAATGCACATCAAAAATCTCATCTCTTAGGTGCTAAAGCAAGGAAAACTTTCAACTTTCTTTGTATCAAGCCTAGAGTTCTTATTACCCTAACAATATGCTACATACTCAAAGCATATTTACAGAATTAAGAACTTTATTCCAAGACTTTGTTTGCAGAAGGAAGACTAGGCTGATTGAATACATTGTTCTATACTGATTTTAATTGTTGCTATAATCTAATCAGTTTCTAACCAGCTAATAGGTATTTAATCAGTTTGAATTTTATTACAAAGCAACTAGAATGCAGCTGTAGGTAGACACCACACAAGTAAATAAAATGCACTATTATTTTTATTATATTTATGTATATGAATTTTATACTAATTGTGTCAAAACTATACTCACTTCCACTCCCTACTAATTTGTTTGTATTAAAGCATTGTTGTGTATTTGCAAGGTGAGAACAGTTGGAACTGTTTATTGCCAAGTGTAAGTTACATAAGTTTCTAGATGTACCCACCTTCATTTGCCAAATAATTTTGTGATTCACTTAAATATTTGTACAGTACTTCAATTACTGACATTGTTTCTATTAATTAATGATATTGGAGTTCAGTTATAAGGAATACACAAATACCGAAGTAGAAACAACATAACAAATTCACGCAGAGTCTGACTTGAACACCCTGAAATATAATCCCATGCTAGAGTTTCCACACAATTCCCCAGAGAATGAGGCATAGCAGTAGTAAAATTCTGAGTGTTTTATGAGACTTAAAACATGGCACAAGGTATTCCAAAGTCCCATGCAAATATGTGAACAATTTGACCTTATTTCAGTTTCTTGAGAGATTAGGGACAACCACAGAATCAACATAGAAATCATTAAGGACCCATGAGGTGCCTGCCCTAAAGGGCTCAGATAACTACAGTAAACGTAAAAAAAAAACCCTAATCATACAATCAAAACACCTCAAGGCTACTCTTCGGAGCATTTACAGACTCACAACATGACCTCAGGCCACTTCTCTTAAGCCTCAATTTCCTCACCTATTAAAAAGGAATCATTACAGTTACTCTTACATTAGTATGAAGATTTAAAAAGACAAAGGCTCCAGCGAAGGGTCTGACTGCTCCTTCGGCTACAGGGATCTCGGAGGCTTATTTAGCGCCGCCAGAGCTGCTCACTTCAAGATCTCCTCATCCTGCTGGGATTCACTGATTCAACAGATGCTCCCTGAATACCTACAGTGGGCGAGGCCTGGGGCTAGGCACCCAAACACGACACTGAAGGGCCGGTTTGAGACAAAGTCAAAGTCATTTGTTCAATGAGAAAGAGGATGAGTAGATTTGCCCTTAAACAAAACACGCCCAGGTAGGTATTTACATTAAAACAAAGATCAAGCCAAGTCTCATGGAAATATACAATGGGGTGTTAAGGAAGGAATGGCCACTTAGTCCAAGTTTCTCTTTGTAAGGATGAGGAAAGAAACTGTTGTTTACTTTCTGAAGTTATTATCAGAATAACTATTGTTTATTGTCAGAATAATACTTGTTATTTATATGGTATATTGGCAGTTCTGAAACATTTTTATGTATACTAGGACAAGGATCTTCTTTTGGGCCCATTGTAGACTAGGTTGAAAGATCTACTGGCCTGAATATGATGACCCCATCACTGTACACCTGAGTCCATTTCCCAGGAAGAACAGAAGATGGCTAACAAAGATACCTGCAGAGAATGAACTTGGTTTCATCTTGTCCTGTGTCTTTAAACTGGTTCTGTTCACACCACAGAGACGACAGTCAGCGAGAGCTAGCTGCAGATGCACAGTGGTGTAAAGGGCACTCCAGCTCTGTTGTAGGCAGTTGCATAAGAACAAGGCTAAAGAAAATGAACTGGTGTGGTAGTGAGGGATCGTTACATTCCAGAAAATTGCTCCTGCATAGGGTTCTGATACCATCAGTGCTCCTGTTCTGCCTGCCTTCAAAGCTCGTGGCAAGATGCCCCACCATTCCTTTACTTACCTTACCCCTCATTTGTTCTACTAATGACTCTAACCCACTGAATGGCGTTCAGAAACACCTGCCAGTCACAGCTCCATACCCGAACCTTGGATTTCTTCTCTGACTGGCAGCAGGAGAGCTCTCCGTGGCCTTCAGAGAGAAGTGGCCAAAGAGTAGAGGGATCAAAAAGAAAGGTCAATTCTTTATGCAAAAGAAAGATGAGGTATGAACTAACTTTGAAAACCTGAATAGGCCACATACTCTCTGATCTTCATTCTGCAAATCATATGCCTTGAAAGGCATCTTAACTGCCTTACATACATATGAAAATACATATATACACACATCATTAACAGCAAACCTGTCTATTATAAAAGCCAAAGGAATCTCCTCACCTTATCCAATTATCCCAAATCGGATTCTCCATCAAAAGATACTTGACCTTGCTGAAACAAACAAACAAAAAGAAAAAATATCCTCTCATTCTGTTATCAAGAACCATATGTTTTGCTTTAACAGCAAAGGGTATACATTTGGTTATTGGATAATTTTTGGTATAGGGACAAATGTATATCTGTTGCTTATTAACATCTGTACCTCTCTTATAACTAGGTTACCTGTCTATGCCAAGGCTAAAGAAAATGAATTGGTGTGGTACTGAAGGATCATTACATTCCAGAAATTTCTGAAGGGAAACCACTCCTCTCTGGCTAGATAAATCTCTAAAATATCTTAAAAAATACCAAATGCTCTTATAAAAACTTTGACTAGATGAACAAATGCCTGGCACACAGATGGGCACTCCATATCCTCATGCTATAGCAGACATTATTAATCAATCACAGAACTTTTTTGACTCTATCTATACAAAATCTTCAATGCTTCTCAATAGCATCTCATGTAAATGTTGGTAACAAATCATTCTTGGCATGAATGATAAAAGTATTCAGAATCCCTGCTTTATGGAACTGAGTATACCACCCTCACTATATTTTGAGTATTAAGAATCAATTAAGAATATCAAAATGCCATCACTTACATAACATAGAAAGAGGAGTTTGCCTGCAGGAACATGGCTCCAAATATTGTAGGAGATTTCAACCCTGCAGGTTTCCATAAGTTTCTTATCACTTTAATGTCTGCCATTTGCTTCCCTTGTACCCTTCCCCCTTTATAAGGTATAAAGGCCACTTCTAGGTCAGAAGAGTCCTCAGGTTAAGTTCTGGACAAAATTTATAGCATCTTAGTAGAGTCTCATGCTTCACAGGATATATGTAATTGTGAGAGCTAGTTGGGAATGACGGTGAGAGAAAAGCAAGGACCGCCCACACTTCTGAGCTTGGAATGCAGATGTGGTGATACGTAGGAAGGGTGGGGAGCTGGCCTTGCAAGGTGAGCAACAGTGGGGTCAAGAGGACAGAGTCAGACCTCAAAGACATAAAATGAATGAAGACTGAGATTTAGCAGATAAACATGAAAACGCTCTTTCTTGAATGAGGAGTGCCATTTCATGGAGCCTGGAGTGTCTTTCCTGGCTATAAAGACCTTTCCTGTCTCTCCCCATAGCACTTCCCTCCTCCCTGAAATGCCCACCCTGTTTTCCCTTCATCTTCCTCCCCTTTCCTTCTCATCCCCTCATTTTAACCTCCCTTTCTTCCTTCCTTTTGCTCTCTTTCATCGTTCCCTCTTCCTTTTCCCTCTTATTTTTGCTTTGTCCAAGCTTTAGACAACCTGCCCACCTGCCCCTAATGCTAAAGCTCTCAAGACTATGGTGCTAGTAGCTCTTTCCCCTGCAGCACAACACAGAGGGGACTTGAGGGAACAGAAGGCAGTTGGGGACTCCTGGATGCTAAACAGCAGAGGTGAGAGCAGGTCCCCTGAGGGAAGGAGGCAATGAGGGAGTAAGTGGAGATGGAGAAAGTGTGTGCATGTCCACAAGTAGATATCAACAAAGTCCACGGACCATGTTGCAATAAGGTTGGCAGAAAACACCATCCAGCAGGAAGTAGTGAAGGCTGCAAAGAGAGAGAGTTTGGAGTAAGAGGTAAGGAAGGAAAGCAGAAGTATGACTGGAACAGAACAGTGGAACAGACATTAACAAGTAGGCGCACACCAAGCATGAGGAGCAAAACTGGGAGCGACCAACTGGGGCTTTGTAACACTTGACACAAAGGAAAAGGGTGTGCCAATTAAATGGTGGCACAACATGAGGAATTCAGTAGATATTTCATGGTTTTATTTGAATTTTTATGTTAACATCACTTTGGAAACAGAATTGTCCTGAGACTTTAGAATAACCTAAATCAGTTTGGGAGCCCAAGCAAAACTAAATACCTATTCTATTCAGACTGAAATATGACTGACAGCCCAGAAATTCTTTGCTAAACCCACGTACTGACGTGAGGTCAACCCTGTCATAATGGGGTGTGTTAGAGAGTCATTCCTTCTAACTAGTTACCGATTTGTAAGAAATCATGAGTGTCTTATATCAAATGACTGTACCTGAATTGTTACCTTGGATTAACACAGTAAATATTGGCATTTTCATGTGGCAATCTGCTATTTGGGAATAATCTAGCCTTCCTGGAGGGATGGAAATAAAGCACATAACAGTCATTTGCCATTCATATAATATTAGACACCAGTAATTTGTCATTCACTGTAGTGTACTAAAACCATTAGAGGAGACATTCATCTGCTCTCAGACATTCCAGGTACGGTCACGTCAGAAACGTGATTCTGCAGGCTGAATGCACTAAGTCCACACTAACGTTTTGTGACTCTAGAATGGAAGTTAATGACCAGTGCAAACCACCAGGCTACTACAGTGAACGAGCAGCAGTAAAAAGGGCCTAATAAATCAGAAATTCAAACAAGACACTCATTTTAGTTACAGTCATTAGTCAGAGTAAAGTGATGGCCCAATTTACCTACACAGTAACTTACATTGATGATAACAGCATTTTAAGTAATATTAACCATTGATTAATTAAGCAAATATTTGATTAGTACCTACTACGTGCAGGACACTCTGCTAGATGCCACAAAGCATATTCAGGCATAAAAGAAATAATCTCTACTTTTACAAAGCTTGTAATCCAACAGGAGAAAAAGACATTTTGCAGAACTCTCATACAAAGTCCAAAATGATGACATAATAAAAAAGATGTATACAAAAAGAATGCTTCAAGAGTACAGAAGAAGTACCTTTGATATTGTCACTTTATAGGAGAAGTCAGGTAAGGCTGTATATAAACAAATCATCTGCACATGTATTTAAAAAAAAAATCAGACTTGGAAGAAGCCAAATTTCAGGGAAAGAATGTCCCACGTATAAAAATAAGTAACATTCCTGTTGGATGACCTATTGTCAAAGCTGAATCACTAACTCCTTCCCAGCAATCTCTACTGCGAAGCTGAGAGCAGGGACTACATTTCCCCGAACACTCTTTCCTGAATGGGTCCAAGTGGAGTTGGCCAACGAGAAAGCAGTGAAAGCAGAAGGAGAAGCCATCTTTCAGAAGTCAGAGAGGTGTGCACAGATGAGATCTTCCTTGTTGTATATTGAGAGAGTCAGTGAGAGCAGAATGGTAAATCCCACGTGGCCCTGCTTTCTGCACTGAAACTATGATGAGTCTCTGAATAACTAACCCTTGTCATTGAATCGCAACTGTCAGAAACAACATTGACCAAATTCTTCTTTTTCTCATGCTTTGTTTGCATGCCAGTTGGCTTAAATATTTATATAATATATTGTCACCTCTTTGGATGTCTACAGGACCTATTTATACTACACTGGATATAAACTCAACCCAGATGTGTTGGTGTTGGTTCAGTTTAACTTATCATTGAATCTGTACTTGCAAATATAAGCAGAAGCCATTCTAAGCCTCTATGGGATATTATTCCCAAAGCCCATTACCTGGTATCAAAATATTTCATCATATTTAATGATTATGATGTGTTTAAATGTGCTGTATCAGTTTTCTCCTCCATCCCCTTTGATTTCTTAAAATAATGTTTTACAAGTAATATTCTCCTAGAACTAATAAGCAATTATAACAGGGTTGCAGAATATCAGGTTAATATACAAAAGTTAATTGCTTTTTATGTACCAGAATTTGAAATTCAAAAACACAATAGATCTATATTAACACCAAAATACAAAATACTTAGGTACAAAGCAAACAAAATATGTCCAAGATTCACATGAGGAAAACTAACAAAAGTGATGAAAGAAATAAAAAGAGATCTAAAAAGACGTATTTCATGTAAATGGATAGGAAGACTTAATAGTGTCAAGATGTCAGTTCTTCCTAACTTAATCTACAGATTCAATGCAACCCCAATAAAAACCCCAGCAACTTTTTTGTAGATATTAACAAACTGATTCTGAAGTTCATAAAGGTTACATGTCTAAAAGATCCAGAATATCTAACACAATACTGAAGAAGAAGAACAAAGTTGGAAGACAGGCACTCCTGAACTTAAAGACTTTCCAAGCTTCTGTAACCAAGACAAAAAAAAAAATTTGTCAAAAGAACAGAGAAATAGATCAATGGAAGGGAATAGAGAGCCTAAAAATAGAACCACAGAAATACAGTAAAATCATTTTTGACAAAAGAGCAAGGCAATTAAAGGGAGAAGATACTCTTTTCAACAAATGGTGCTGGAACAACTGGACATCCACATGCAAAAAGAAAAAAAAAATCAACACAGACACAGACTTTATACCCTGCACAAAAATTAGCTGAAAATGGATTATAGACATAAATGTAAAATGTAAAATTATTAAATTCCTGAAGAAAAACATGAGAATATCTAGATGACCTTGGATGAAGCAATGAGTTTTTAAATAGAACACCAAAGGCACAATCCATGAAAGAAATAATTGATAAGCTGGACTTCATTGAAATTTAAAGCTACTGCTCTGTGAAAGGCACTGTCAAGAGATTGAGAAGATAAACCACAGACTGGGAGAAAATATTTGCAAAAGACAAATCTGATGAAGAACTATTATCCAAAATGTACAAAGAACTCTTAAAACTCAACAATAAGGAAATGAGCAACCCAACGAAAAAATGGACAGAACATTTATACAGACACCTCACCAAATGATACACAGTGGCAAATAAGCATATGAAAAGATAAATTTTTAGTGAATTGCAAATTAAAATAATAATGAGATACCACTACACATCTGTTAGAATGGTGAAAATCCAAAACGTTAAAATCACCAAATGCTAAGAGGATGTGGAGCAACAGGAATTCTCATCCATTGTTGGTGGGAATGTATAATGCTTCAGCCACTTTAAAAGACAATTCAGCAGTTTCTTTCAAACTAAACGTACTCTTACTAAAGGACCAACAATCCTATCCCTTAGTATTTACCCAAAGGAGTTGAAAATGTATGCCTACACAAAATCTGCACAGAAATGTTTAAAGCAGCTTTATTCATAATTGCCAAAACTTGGAAGCAACTAAGATATTCTTCAATAGGTAAATGGATAAACAAACCATGCTACATCCAGGTGATGAAATATGATTCAGCACTAAAAAGAAATGAGCTATAAAGGCCTGAAAAGACATGGGGGAAATTTAAATGTATATAGCTAAGGGAAAAAGCCAGTCTGAAAAGTCTATATATTATATGACTCCAACTCTATGTCATATTGGAAAAGGCAAAACTCTGGAGACAGCGGAAAGATTGGTGATTGTCAGGGGCTTGGGGGTGGAAGGGAAGGATGAATAGGTGGAGCACGGGGGCTTTTAGGGCAGTAAAACTATGGTGTGTGATACTGTAGAGTTGGATACGTGCCATTGAACATTTGTCAAAACCCACAGAATGTACGATGCCAAGAGTGAGCCCTAATGTAAACTACAGACCTTAGTGAATAATAATGTAACACCCTTGACTTCTCAGTTGTAATAAATGCACATACCATGCTACTGCAGGATGTTCACAACAGGGGAGCCTGGGGAGAATGATGGGGTACATGGGAACTCTGTATTTTTGCTCAATTTTTTTGTAAACCTAACACTGCTCCCAAAAAGAGTCTATTAATTTAAAAAAATTTGAAGCAATACATGAATGCATTCTTGTTGCAAAAATCTCAAACCATTCAGAAGCCTACAGATTAAAATATTTAAGTCCCAAGTGATTCTCCCATACCAATTCCTCTTTCATATCCAGGGTAGATGATATTAATAATTTGGTATGCATGCTTCCAGTCTGCTTTTTAATATACTTTCTTATATATGGGTACATGTCTACTAAGTCTTTTGAACATATATGAACCATTTTATACATATTATTCTGAGATTTGCCCAGTTCTTTAAAGTATCCATTAGAGGTCATGCAGAGCATTATGTGAAAAAATAGACAGAAAATACATTTCCATGGTTGGCACTCTGTCTGAAACTTCTTTGTCTTCCAGAGCATTGCACAGTGATGGACACTTTGGCAATGCTTAAGAACTGTGGGCAATTGATTAAGCCAAGATGAAAAGGAATTAGGCCTTTAAAATACGGCTGCATGGTCTGGCAGCTAAATTTCAGAGGGAGTCTACCCTTTGACAACACAGCCAGTGTGACAATGGAGTGCCCAGTGGATATGGAGAATAACCCTTTTCCTTGTTGGTGATGATTTTATTCCTCAGAGCTATACACAGTGTAGAGGTGTTATCCCCACATCAGAGGTGAGAATAGTGAGGCTCAGGGAAGTTAAACAATTTTCTGAAAATGACTTGACTGGGTGGCAACAGAGCTGAGATTCAAAAGCCAGTCAAGCCTCCAAGTCTCATGGTACCAATCCAGAGTACCTTTTAAAGGTAACAAGCACCTCCCCTAACCTGGCGGAAAGGGCGCATTTGTATGCAACAAGAACAGGCTCATCTCCACATCTCATTCAATATCATGGCCCTATTTTTCCTTTTTCTGACAGTGAACCACATTTGATCGTGCAGAATTTTTGAAGGTAGAATTCTAGAGACGGTGTTTACACGATCTGGTGCTCAGTTACTTAGGAAACTGCTTTTGTCATTAGGTGGGCAGGACTAACATACTGTTGAGAGGAAGGCAGAGGGGAATATATAGTAAATCTGGTATTTATATGAATCTCATCCACAGGGAATATAGCAAAACAATCACAACTCAAGGGAAAAAGGAGCTTTTGAGTGGGTTGTGAAATAAGCTATTAAGTCATGCAAATAAATCCAGTGTCAACACCTGAACCTGGGCTGGTTGGATTCATGTGTTGGAACTCACACTTCATGAGGATTTAAAGCCCCTGATGTTCTCAGGGCTTTGGTTATCCTTCACTTGATTGTCTGCTTTTTGTGTTTTCTGGTGAGGCACTCCTAGGGAAGGCAGGCCCGCTCTAAATGGGAAGACTGTGGGAACGGAGTCTGGGTCCTGCAAGGGTTGGAAAAGTACGTTATTCCAAGACCTCATCCTGCATGGCAGCCTCTGCCACATCTCTGAGCTCTGTGCTCTGCAGGATCCTCTCTTCTTCCATCTAACTGCCTCACGAGGCACCTCTCCCCCATCAGGCAGGTATCCAACATCCAGATCATTCAGAGGTTGCTCCTACCTGTGGCTTGGAGTTGTTGCTGTGAACAGTCACACATGTGACCCCGAGTGTAGCTGCAGACAGCCTCCCCCCTAGGAAGCCTATCTTCACGGGCACTGGGAGACTTTGCCTATCTTGTTTGAGGCCATATACACAGCACTTAGCCCAGCACCTGGCACACATAGTAGACACACACACATATTCTCTAATTTGTTTCATGAACAAGAAATAATCTATTTTATATGTGTGGCTGGATTTTTTCTAGATATGTTAAAAGCACAAACAACAAAAGAAAAAACAGATGAATTGGATATCATTGAAATTAAAACTTTTATGTTTCAAAAGATTCTATCAAGAAAGTGAAAAGATCCATGGTTGGATCTATTTGATACCAAAGTTAAGCCTCCCCTTAATACTCCCAGGGCCAAGCACAAGTCCTCCTGGCTCAAGAAATAATATGTGCTACATAAATGTACTATGTAAGCAGTATACCCTACATTTTACATCCCATCACATTGAATTCCTTGTAATTCTTGTGTAAATATATTCCCATTTTACAGATGAGAAATCAGGGCTTTAGAAAATTAAATAATGTAGCTACAATTTCAAAGCAAATAAATGACAGAACCAAGATTTAGATCCCACTCTGTTTTAGCTACAAAAATACGTGTCCTTTGATTCTGTGTTAGGCTGTGTTCTTCCTAAAATGAAGTACTGTGTACTTCATCACTTGACTGAAGATACCAATGTTTAAGTTCTGCACCTTTAAGACTTACGAAGGGCTACCATGTGGACAACACTGGGTGGGGTGACCCATAGACTCAGTTAAACCAGAACAGAAAAAGCAGGCATGAAGATGTAACATTAGTGAATACAAACTGAACAGTATTTAGAAATGGATTGTCATGGTGGTAAAACCCTGGAAAGAGCAAGTATGTCTTCATTTTGGAGTATCTTCAGGTAAACCTTGGTCTTTAACTTGCCTGAAACCAGGTAGAGGGAATGGAAGGTTTCTCTCAGGGCCAATGTCTCCCTTTCTGCCCGCTTCCCTCCCCTCTTCCTTCAGTATCTCCTATGTACCAGGCAGTGTGCTGTACAATAAGGAGTGAAATACAGCCTTTGCTTAAAAAAAAAAAATCCTGCAACACATAAAAAGACACTTACGACAAAACACAGTTAGTGCAACATTAGAGTAACCGAGAGGGAAACTGACTCAGCCACAGAAGAGCAGAAGACAAGCTGTGCCTTAGTGGCATCAGATGGCTGAGTGTTTGATGAGATCATTCCAAGGAGAGGGAATGGTGTGGGTAGCAGGGCGGACGCAAAACCCAGCATGTGTTTGCAGAGACCTTCATGCAGTTCAGTGCCACAAGAATGCAGAGCGAGAAGCAAGGAGTGGGGAGACGTGAGCAGGGAAGGTTTGCTCACTTCCTCGGTGAGCCATGCCGACAAGCCTGGGCCTCATCTTGACAGTGATAGATACATATTTGGAGAGCTGAGGCAGAGGACTGACAAAGTTGGATATGAAGTTTAGAAAAATTGCTACAGCTGCTGTAGATTTGAATGGAACTGGACAGAAGACTAGAAGGCATACTTGGGAAGCTAGTGCAGTTACCGAAAATACAGGAACGTTAACAAGAACAGAGGAAGTAGGAATGGATAGAGGAGATGGATTTGACAATAATTCAGAGACTTAAATATTTCTGTATGGCACAGAGTTTGTCATGGAGAAAAAGAATAAACTACCAAAAAGTCAGAACAAAACTGGAAGTAAAGAACACTAAGGAAATTACTGAACAATGTTAATACTTTCGTGTATGCCTGTGGTATACATTACTACCTATCGCTCTCCATTTTCCAATCTGTGGGCTTTTTTGACTAGCTTCTTTCTCTTAGCATAATGATGTCAACGTTCATCTGTGTTGCAGCATGCATCAGTACTTCATTTCTTTTCATTGCCAAATAATATTCCATTGAAGGGATATATCAGATATATCACATTACCTTACGTAGAAAGTCATCACTTGATGGACATGAGTTGTTTCGACTATTTAGCAAGTATATTGCTGTGAACATTTGTGTACAAGTTTTTGTGTGGACACATGTTTTCATATCTCTTGAGCATATATGTGGAAGTAGAATTGTTGAATTATGTAGTGACACTATGTTTAACCTTTTGAGTAACTGTTTTCCAAAATGTCTCTACATTTTACATTCCCAACAGCAGTGTATAAGGAGTCCAATTTCTCAACATACTTCTTGTTATTACAGCCATCCCAGTGGGTATGATATAGTTTCTCACTTTGGTCTTGATTTAAATTTCCCTGATTGCTAATGATCATGGGCTTATTGGATATATGCATGTGCTTTGGGCGTAAATATCTATTCAGATCCCTTGCCATTTTTAATTGGGTTGTCTTTAAATGATTGAGTTATTGTGTGTGTGTGTGTGTGTGTGTGTGTGTATACACAACCCCCTTACCAAATACTCAAACACATGATTTACAAATATTTTTCCTATTCTGTGGGTAGTCTTTTCACTTTCTTGAGAGAATCCTTTGAAAGATTAAAGTTTTAATTCCAATGATATCCACTTCATCTATTTTTTCTTTTGCTGTTTGTACTGTTAACATATCTAAAAAAAATCATTGCTTAATCCAAGGCCCAGAAGATTTGTGCTTATGTTTTCTTCTAAGAGTTTTATAGTTTTAACTCTTACATTTTGGTCTTTGATCAATTTGAGGTAATTTTTGAATATGGTGTGAGGTAGGGCTCCAACGTCATTCTTTTGCTTATGGGTTTCCACTTGTCTCAAATTATTTGTTGAGAAGATTTTTCTTTCTCTACTCAACTGTTTTGGCAGCCTTGTTGAAAATCACTGACAGGAAATAAAAAGGTTTATTTTTGGACTATTAAATCCACTCCACTGAACTGTATGTCTATTTTTATGCTAGTACCACACTATCTTTATTATTATAGATTTGTGAGGCTTGAAATCAGGAAGTCCTACAACTTTGTACTTCTTTTTCAAGATTATTTTGACTATTCTGGGTCCTCTGAGTTCCACAGTATTTTAGGATCATCTTGTCAATTCTGTAAAGAAGCCAACTGAGACTCTGATAGAGATTGCATTCATTCTGTAGGTCATTTCAGGAAGTATTACTATCTTAACAGTATTGTCTTCTGATCCAGACACACAAAATATATATACATTTACTTAGGTCTTATTTAATTTCTTTCAACAATGTTTTGCAAAGGTAAGTTTTGCTCTTCTTTTATTAAATTTATTCCTAAGTATTTTATTCTTTTTGAATTGTTTTCTTGATTTCTTTTTCTGATTGTTCATTGACAGGAGTTTGAAATAACAATTGTTTTTTGTATACTCATATTGAATCCTGCAAACTTACTGAACTTATTATTTCTAATACAGGCATACCTCATTTTATTGTGATTCACTTTATTGTGCTTCACAGCTATTATGGTTTACACAAATTGAAGCTTTGTGGCGTCCCTGCATCAGGGAAGCCTATTAGCACTATTTTTCAACAGCATTTGCTCACTTTATATCTCCATGTCACATTTTGGTAATTCTCACAATATTTCAAACTTTTTCATTATTCTTTTATTTGTTACAGGGAAATGTGGTCAGTGATTATGACTTGCTGAAAGTTCATATGATGATTTAGCATTTTTAAGCAATCAAATATGTTTGGATTGAAGCATGTACATTTTTGAAAGATGCAAGGCTATTGCACACTTAATAGACTATAGTGTAGTGTAAACAGAAGTTTCATACACATTGGGAATCAAAACAAAATTTGTTCGACTCACTTTATTGCAATATTTGCTTTACTGCAGTGGTTAGGAACCAAACCTGCCATATCTCCAGGGTATGCCTAAAGGTTTTTAGGCAATTCCTTAAGATTTACCAAGTGTAAGATCATATCATTTGCAAATGGAGATAGCGTTTATTCTTCATTCCAAATTTGGATGACTTTTATTTCTTTTTTCTTGCCTAGATTACTCTAGCTGTAACTCCCAGTAAAATATTGAGTGGAAGTAGGGAGAGCAGAGAGCCTTATCTCCGTCCGTACCTTAGGGAAAAAGCATTCAGTCTTTCACTACTGAGTATGATATTCACTGTGGGTTTTTAATATATGCTCTTTATCAGGTTGAGGAAGTTCCCTACTATCTTAGTTGTTGAGTGTTTTTATTATGAAGCAGTACTGAATTTTCTCAAATTTATTCTTCATGTACTCAGATGATCATGTGGTTTTTGTCTTTTATTCTATTAATATGGTATATTACATTAATTGGTCTTCAGATATTTAACCAACCTTGCTTAAATCTCTCTTGGCCATGAGGTATAATTAATTTCATATGTAGCTGGATTTGATTTGCTAGTATTTTGTTGAGGATTTTTGCAACTACCTTCTTTTGAAGTATTAATCTGTAGTTTTCTTTTCCTGTTATGTCTTTGTCTGGTTTTGGTATCAGAGTACCGGTGGCCTCATAAAATGAATTTTTGAACAGTTTATGAAGAATTGATATTAATTCTTCATTTCCATTTATAACAAAGGTGTTTTTGTTTTTTTGTTGTTGTTGTCATTTCTCTTGTGATTTCTTCCTTGGCCCATTGGTTATTTAGGAGTGTGTGGTTTAATCTCCACCGTTTTGTGAATTTCCCAATTTTCCCTTATTGTTTTGTAAACCTACTGGCATAGCCACAGAACATACTTTACATGATTTCAATCCTTTAAAAAATTTTGAGATTTGATTTATGGTGTATCTGGAGAACATTCCATGTACACTGGAGAAGAGTGTGTATTCAAGGGCCTCTTTGTCTTCTCCCCTGATCTGTTAAGATGCCTGCATCATTCATTATCACATCCAGCTCTTAGGCTTCACTAATTTCACCTGATTATTCTATTGTTTTTGAAAGGGGGAAATGTGCATAAATTGCTCCAAAGTTTGATCTACTTCAATCCAGGCTCCTTTGCAGGGGTAGTTTTTAAGGTCGGTTCTTTAGTCCATGAGATACCACATCCCTTGGGATCTGAAGGAAAAATACATTCTAACTTCTTAGCCACATCTGCCCAGAGTGGAGCCTTCTAGCTGGCTGGACTGGGTGGAATGGGATAGGGGTTAGGGGGAGCAAGTTATAGCTCAAGTGCCACAGACCCTTATTGTTCTTACCACAATTTAGTAGATTAAATATTTCTTCCTTTGCTGTATACAGTTGGGACAATTCCAGAGAGTTGAAATGGTTGGGTTTCTTTTTATCATGTTCACCATTTATGGATGTTTTGCTGGGGATCCTCACACTGCTATTCCAGAAATGGAACTCCAATACAATTCTCTTTAAGCCGCCAAGACTTAGAGGTTGCTTATTATCACATCAGAGCCTAGCTTGGCATGACCAAGGCAATGCCTCATATTAAGGCAGAACTAAAGTGGACTCAAGGGAGAAAAAATAAAACGACTGGTTTTCCAGCTCCTCGTTTTTCTGATAAGTTCTTGTTCCTTACAGCTAAGTAGTTTTCACTGGTCAGATTCCAGAATAATGCCTTTCCTGTTTTTCCTTTGTTCTCTCTGTGACCTCAGCTGATTGCTCTAATGTGTCTATGCTTACTGCATCCCTCTGATGAGAAGTTTCCAGTTACTTTGGGGTCCTTACACTTTTTAAAACACAGTACCCATTTAATGACGACAGCACAACCAACATGAGGGCAGGTATACAACCTATTTTATTCACTGAGTATTCTCACATCCTTAAACAGTACCTGGCTTGCCAGACACATGGCAGCTGCTCTCAAAACATATTTTTTGAATGAATGATGCTATCAGGAGCCTACTCCTGTTCCTCTGTCATACTGGCTGCCCTGGGGATGAGAGTGATGAGAGGGTAGTTAGTTTTATAGCATCCTTCTGCGAGTATCCTCCCAGAGAGAGTGGTTCAAACTGGGTTCCCATCTGACACCTATGTCCTACAGGACTGTGTATCAATAAAATACCCCAAGAGTCTTTTAGCCAAGAGGTCTGGCCTCATTTTCAATGATCTCAGGAAACCCAAGGGGTATATTCTGGTATCTGCAACTGACATAATAGGACAAAGACCGACCTTGTAAGTTTTGAAACGCAGTGTAAGGAAGTTGATTCCAAAAGAAGATGCTGTTGAAAAAAAGGAAAATGATTCAAAATAATCAGCCTACACCAAGTCCATGGGAAGGCCTAAATGCCAAAAATGTTTTGTAAAAATCCAGCTATACCCTGGATGATCGCAGAGGATCTAGGCTTGTTGTCTTACTTAGAACTGAATCAAGCCTCTTTCCAAAGCAATCAGAACCCTGCCTTAAGATGAACAGGTCTAGAAGCCTAGAAAATTCTTGAACTCCTAAGGATAAGAAAACAGCCACTGAACTACCACAGCAAGCCTGTCTGGGAACTAATAGTGCTCTGAACCTAAGGTTCTGGCTCCGTGAATCTTACGTAGGACCTTGGCACAAATGGCCACCTACTTAGTGAGTGGCATGCCACCCTTGCCTGTAGACTCTACCAGGCCCCCTGCCCACTTGCCCAACTCTGTCAGTCAAGCTTTGCCAAGACCTTCACCTCATCTAGCTCTCTGGCTTTCTGATCCTCTCTCTCACCCATGATTTAACCCACCCCTCTTCCTATCTCAACTTCACTATGCTTTATGCAGAGTAATTAATTCATTGGCTAATTGGTCAGGTTCAATTAATTCATCAATCTTCAGCTTGAGTCCATGTTGGGATTCTGTGACTCTGTGTCTTTAACCTTATTGGAAAATAGCCACATCTCAGATTTTACCCTCACTCCTTCTCAGGTCATAACAGAAAAAGGAGCCCAGAAAGAACCTGGTAAAAAGCAGCTCTCAGTCTTTGCCCTTTTAGTATCAGCTCTGAGACACCTGGCCAAGTACAGCCTGTGCTAAGTTTCAAAGAAAAGGCGGATAACTTTGAAGATTTTATTTCACAGGGACAAAAGATAAAAGTCTCTGTCAAGTTGTCATTGAATGCTTAATGCTATTCGTGGTGGGGTGCTGGAGGCTCTCCTCCCCCTGTGTAGACCTCTAGCAGATTAGGTTTCAGGGCTTTAATTTGAGGGAGGATTTACAGCTGTGAAGAGGCATAATATCATTTTGATTTGGGTTGTACTAGGCTGGGGAAGCCAGATTACATTTGTATGAAACTGCATTAGAAGATATGACTGAAACCGCCAAAATCAAATAAAGGGAAAAATTTCCAGGGAGCCTAAAAATAGGGGCCTGCTCTCCCAACACCCATCCGTTGTTTTGCTAACTATTCTTCTGATTGACAGCAGGAGGATCCAAGCACAGACACAAACGGCAGATGGCAAAAATACTTGAGTTTGCTGGACCTGTCCTTTCATCCCCTGAGTCTGTCTGTCATCAGCCTAATACAGAAGTGGGTTCCCTGGGTAAGGACAGAATTTAATTAATCCTAAGAGAAGGGGGGAAGTTAGCAGGAGAGAAAAGTTCGTGAATAATACCCTGCTTTCATCTCCTGGGGGCACTGTCTAATTCGGAATCTCAGAGAAATCCATCAAACAGTCTCTGAAGTTTTGCTGGGCCTCATCCACCCACTGCTGCCATATGCCACCATGTGCGTGTGTCACACAGCATTCCAGATAATGACTTACACAGACCGTGTGCTTTTCGTCCAGAACAGTCTTAAAACTACTTGAGAACCCAACTCTTCTCATTCACGCAGCAAACAATAAATTGCTTTGAGTATGCAAAAACTCAGTTTCCTCTGAGATGAAGCATGGAAAGGTGTCAGCTGTTGCTTGTAATTGTTTGTACCAACAGGCCACACAGAACTGGGCAGATTACCAGCAACTTCTAGTAGGATTTAGAGATGAGTAAATGCAATGCTATGGCGAGAACTCCTAAAATTGAAATGATTGTGCCAAAGCCTCTGATTTCAACTGCAATGTGTTGTTCACAGTCGGGGAGAACTGGGGTAAGCAAGGCCGCTTTTTATCATCAGAGAAGAACTGTTAACTTCCCAAAATGGGGGAAACATATGAAGACAGCCACAGATATCTTCAAGGGTTACTCAGATCTTAAGAACTACTGGTTCCTCTAAGAGTGGTTAGCAGTGAGAGAAAACGATATATGGGAATGATTTTTCTGATTTCTTCCAGGAGTTCTGATCTCAATTACCACAGGGGATGGAAGGACCAGGGTTTCCCCTGGGAACCACTTCTAGCGCATGTTTTTTCCACCTGCACATCCACTCTGACAAATGAAATAAAACAACCACCTTAGTTAGCTCCAAAGTTCAAGTTGGCTGAGCTCCTAACCAGAGAGCTCAAAGTCTCGTTTTTCTAGTCACAGACAACCTGATTAATTTGAGTACAAAAGAGGTGTTGTGGGAAGGTGCCTCTTCTCCAAATGTGGGGCACAAACACGGTTTCCTCGGGGTCATAAAGTGGTGACAAAAGCACAAGATAAACTTCAAGTCCTGAATCCCAGGTCTGGTTTACAAATACAACTAATTAGATAAAAATGGGTCCAAAGTCCTTCCGATTGCTCAAAAGAATTCTTGGGGTTAGTTTACAATATACTCTACAAGAAGCTAATAACATATACTTCTAAAGAAACTTCTTAGTGTCTTTATCTTATTCGCAAATGCTCAACAAACCTTAATGTAAATAAGTCTTATTTCTAACATTTAGTGTCTTTGAGGAAAGAGTTAAAAGCCAAAGTTCTCTTTCTTTTATGAATTCTTTTAATTCCTTCATCACCTTTGCAGACGGTGGAACAGAGGTTCCTTCTAGACTCTGAGAAAACCAAGAAGCGTAGCTTTGTTAGCCTTTGGGGCACTAAATAAGTTATCAATAACACAGCACTTTGAGATCTGACACTGAACTCCTGAAATGGGTGTCTTGTAAGCTAAGGACAAGGAGGGAAGGGGAGGGGGTGAGATTGCCCAGCCACCCTGCTGACATCTTACTTCTCTGGGCTTCAGTTTCTTCTTCTGGAAAATGCATTTGTAGATTGAGACAAGCCAGAAAGAAAAGTCAATCTCTAAGTTAAAAATAAATAAAAAGGCCTCTAGACGCATAGGAAGAAAAATGTGCTCAAAATATACCCATAGTTTATTAACCTGCACCAAGAAGGTAGTGGGTGATTAGAAACATGAGGTATGAGTAACGCCACCAGAATCTACATGCTGGTCACAGTGTTGACTACTTGTGTAATCTTGAGCAAATTATTTAACCTCTCCAAGTCTCAGTTTTTCTATCTATATAAGAGAAATGATCAAAGCTCCTATAACACAGGACTATTACAAGGATTAAATCAAATAATTCATGTTAAAGCTGTTGGCACAATGCCCAACCACACAGGAAACACACAATAAACATGTTATCATTATTAGAAATACAATTAGTAGTGATTCTATAAATATAAAAAAATTGTATTTTCATACTTGGAACATTCTGAGCATCTGTAAAATCAAGTACCACATGCAGTTATAGGCAAGGTGGCATTAGAGGACTTCCTTTGGATTAATAAAAGTTGCCAAATAAAGCAATCCAAATTTAGAAAAATCGTTTGAGCCTATTCTGCAGTGACGGAGACTGCAGTCACTAGGGAAGGGGCACTACACGCTCCCTGCATTCTGGAGAGCTGTTCAGAACTGCTAGCTGACCCAG
Source organism: Manis javanica (assembly GCF_040802235.1). Lineage (NCBI taxonomy): Eukaryota > Metazoa > Chordata > Mammalia > Pholidota > Manidae > Manis > Manis javanica. Next base: position 9,213,573 of record NC_133158.1, read on the forward strand.
CACACTTTCGGCCTCCCAGGAACACAGGCAGCTTAATTTAAGCAAAGGAAGGAGAAAGCGTGAACCCAGCCCGGACGCTGCCCGGTTTCCGTCGGTGCTGTTTAACCGCAAGCCACAGCTCGCCTCAGCGGACCAAGCCCAGCTGCCAGGGAAGCATTTCAGACCTGCAGTGATGGGCCAGAGATTTCCAGTTCAGTGGAAAGCTGGGGAAGGCGTGGTCCCACGGCACAAGATTTCCTCCTATTTCAAGAGCATCCCCACTTTAAACAATTTTAACCTTCCTTCGGGGTGGGCACAGAGACTGCTGTGCTTTAAGTGGAAATCACTACACTTTGATTAGCTTGATGTTGTTTTACATCCAATTAGCACTGTGATGTTGGCCAAGTCCTGACTTCTCTGAGCTTCACTCTCCTTATCTATAAAATGGGCCAAAGCTAGACTAACTTCAGAGTGTTCTGGGGAGACGGTTCTGGGGAGATGTGTACATTCCACACAAATGCCTAGAAACTGGTGTTCATTTTTAAGTTTCCACCCATTTTCTGTTCAGAACTGAAACAGGCTATCAATCTACTGTGTATCTATCTACACAGCTCTCTAATTAAAAAATAAGTTTCTAAAAGCTAACAAAAATGTAAGAAGACTAAGAAAGAAAATTTGCCACCATATAGGCTGGCTAGGGGCTAAGCAACAAGCTCCTTGGACAGTGTGGTTGGTGTCCCATAATTTATTCTTTAATAACTTCCACTGTAAGATGTCTGGGGCACATCAAGGGACAATCCTAATACCAGAAGCCCAGAAAGTGGGCCATTATAACTCACTGTAAAGGCTGTTTGTAAACATCTGCTTTGATGTGTGTTTTAAAAGTCACTGGGATTAGTTTTGACTTGGTCATTCTAGCACTCCCCAGTGTAAAACATTTTGATTTTAAAGAATGTTCTTAACGAGCACCCTAACAGCGGGATAATCCAGGGGTACTGCAGCAGACCCTAGTAACACAGGGTGAAAGATTAGTTAGTAGGCAGCCACAGGTTCTTTCTTTTATATCATCTATAAAGCAATTATTAGAGCCAAAAATATAAAATTCCTTACAGATTTTTTTTTCTTTTTGGCCTAACTATAGGATTCATTTCCTTCAAAGGAGCCTTCTAGATTCTTTAAAAAGCCAAAATCACCATGTAGCTCCCCTTTATTATGAATATATAAAGGTTAGAGGCTATTCCCACATCCTTAGTACAGGTCATCAACACACCTCATCCAGCCAAAACTAGTGGCCAATTTCCGACCTCCCTTCACTTCACCACTTAGCAGCATTTGACAGCTGGCCACTCCTTGAACCACATTTTTTTTTAACACACAACCCCCCCGCACCCACACTACTGTATCCCTCCATTACTACCCTGTTCGAACTGTCTTCTTCATGGTTTCATCAAGATTTAGAAGCACCTCATGCACTTTTGTGTCTGTTCTCTGACTTCATCACTTGTGCCTAAGAAGGAAGTTCCTTGGCACATCACAGACGCCCCATACACACTTAGCATGTGACTGACTCTGAGCATTTCCTTGTCACAGGTAAAAAGACTAGAGCTCAGAGGAGTAAAGCAGTGCCTCCCACTACACAGTGGGCAGAGCCGGAACCGGAACCCAAGGTCTTCGGACAGACAACCCATCCTCACGACAGTGTACCGAGCAAAGGAAGCCTCCGCTAAAGGCCCGAGAGCAGGGCTGGTCGACTCTAAAGGGGCTGTTTGGGGGCTTTGTGTTTTGGATCTAGGACTCTGTGTAGGATCAGTTAAGATTTGTGGGATGAATGAGTTTTACCTCTTGACAGCAAGACCTTTAAGGGTGAAGGTGAGAAGTAGGTACTTCCTGCAGCTAAAACAGTCCACTTGCCACAATAGGGAGCTTGAATAGTTCCTGTGCATCGGTACATTTACTCAGAGGAGGCAGAAGCTCAGGCAATTACAATTCAGTCATAAGTGAAAAAAGATAAGGAATGGCAAGGAGTTAAAGAAATCCCATCTGTTTCTCTTTCCAATTGAGAGGCTCTCTCCACTGGGAGAAAAGCATCACCTGAGGCAGGCGAGGAGGGTGAGGACTGCGCTCACCTTGCGGGCGTCTGCACGCCTGCTTTGCGGAGCAGGTCTTTTGGCTTCTGCACAACAAGCCAAAGAGTGACTCCTTTGCAAATGAGAACACTTTCAGCTGTAGGACAGGAGGAGGCTTTCTCTTGGTCTTTTATTCAGCCACTTATAGAAAGGACATCCTGTGACTTCATTTTCACTCTGAATAGGAGAGAGCCAAGCAGCTTCCCTCCTCTGGGCTCTGTGGGAAGGCCCCCTTTGATGGCACCTTTCCACTGATACCAGGTCACAGGGAAGGGCACCTTCCATCTCCAGGATGGGTGGATTTCCTTGGGAATCATGCAGCACCATGGAAAAAGGCAGCAGAAGGAAGAGAAGCCCCAATTTCAATCCTCTGAGTCACTGCAAATGACTCTCCTTCATTAAAAATACTTCTCATCCAGGGACAGATGCTGAGGGTAAAAAATACCATGACTCAGAAACAGGAGTGGGACACTTGCATACAAGCCATTTCAATATGGCCACTCTGATGGCACAGTTTTGAGGCAGTCATTGTGATGGTGGTATGAAACTACGTGGAAATTTAATCCTAAACCTAGAGAAGTACCTAAGTGAACAATGTTGGATTAGTAATTATAATTGATATTTGCTAATTTACTTGTTTTTGCCTTTCCCCTTGAACACAATGACTATACCTGGCTTAATTACCATTGCATCCCTTAGTGCCCAGAATGGCACCTCACAGATAATTTATTGAAAAACAAATGACTACAAAGACTGCTATGATGACTTCTACTCCTGCTACCATTACTACTCCCTCCTATGGCCAATGCTCATACACAGCAGGTATCTAAAACTTGTTGAAAGAATGAACTGTTACCATCACTACTACCATATGGCTATTTAGCTCATACTTCCATCACCACTACCAAGTACTTGTTTTGTTACCTATTAAAAAGCCAATGGGGCAAGCATTATTCCTGGATCATTTCAATCACCATCCCCATTTCTCAGATGAAAACATGGGCACAGAGAAGTTAAAGACCCTCAGTCAAACATGCAACATGTGAGAGAACTGGAGTAATGGTGTTAATACCACCTTTGGCCAAATAAACTGAAGGTAAAGAGGAACTGGCTGAGGGTTAAATACAGGGTTGTACTTAGTGCCTCTAGTTTGGTCTCTTAAACACTTCTTTTCATTGAAAGGAACCAGGGATCATTAGAGAAATGGCCAATTCCAGACCTGAGGCAGGAAATGGTCATGAAGTCTGTCACAGGAAGCCATCAAAGCCCGCTGGAGTCATGTCCAAAGGAGCCGGAGCCAACCTGAAAGAAGATCCCCACTGGCCGAAGATCAATCAATCCCAACATCAACAAGAGCAGTGAATGTGGTCAAATGACATATCTAATGCATAAAAATCCATGAGCTCCATAATGGTATTTTTATAAAAATCATTAGTCACCTTTAAAAGTTGTTAGGGTGCCAACTCATAATTCAGAAAATACATAAATAAAGGGAAAGCAGTAAGCATTCGCCCTACCTTTCCTGTATGGACTGCATTTCAAGGTAACCAAATAGGAACTGAAAATCCTTTATAGAGAAATCACTGCTAATAAGAGCAAGAGGAATGACTGAATTAGATAATCACCATTTGCAACTCTTAATGAAATGATGGGTCTAGACAACTACCAAAATGTTGGCTTAGAGCCTGATGGAAAACTTGGTATCGAAGGAATAAGATGACAACACCTGAATCAATGAATCAATCCTAAATTAACCAGATGACCAGACGCTGTATCAGTATTTTCCAAACTTCACTGCACATTAGAATTACCTGGGCAGAGATGGTGTGTGTGTGTGTGTGTGTGTGTGTGTGTGTCTGTGTGTGTGTGTGTGTCTGTGTGTGTAGAGGCAGGCTTTTAAAAAATCCCAGTGTTTGCGTCATGTCCCTTACCAATTAAATCAGCATGTCTGAGATAGGAATCATGCATCCGTAGCTTTTATGTTTGTTTGCGTGAGTTTTGCTTTTTAAAAGATTTACCAGGTCATCCTAATGTGAAGCAACTTTGGAGAAAAGTGCATTTTTTGGCTCATGTAGGGATGCAGTAGGAATACACAGGCTCCTGAAGATGTGTTATTACCTAATAACCTCTAAATCTAACAAAATATCTACTAGAAATATGGGGAACAGAGAAATATATTAAACAATGCCACTACAAGGAAATCATCAGAAATACAAAATGTAGGGCATTGAATGGGGGGGAAAATGGCCCGTTTTTTCAACAAATAAATGCATCCTTAAAATTGGTAGTGATGGGGGCTTTCTTAAAATGTAGCTGGTAGAGTTAAGCTTCTGGCTCTGAAAAAATGACCTGTATCAGACTAATCCTCCCACAGAAAACAATTACAATGCTGCATGGAGTTAAAAAAAAAAAAAAAGACCCACTGTTTGAAAGCACTGCAGAACCACTAAAGCAGCCAGGATCCAAGCAGCCTAGATTCTGCAGAGAAAGAAAGCCCACTGAGGTGAGCTCTGTGTACAGCAGCTATTTGTCTTCAGAGCATCTTCTAACTTGCACTGTGGGGATGCGTACCAACAGGAAGTGGCAGCCTACCACTAAAGAGAGACAATTTGAAGTGAAGGGCTGCAGAAGAGGCAGCTAGAGTTTGAGGGCCTAAGATTTCTGAGAAAGAGGGACCATAGAGAAGTGAGCACAACATTCCCATTGCAATTTCCTCTCTAGGCAGCTGCACATGTGTGGAGTAAAAGGCCAAAAAAAAAAAAAAACCTAAGTAAAAATCGGTTGCTAAAAGCTGAAATAGCTAAGGAGAAATTTTGTCAGTCTACCAGTGTTGGGGAGACAAAAGTTGGAATTTAGAACCTGCTAAGGACATGGACCATGTAAATACTCTAAATGTCCAGGTGAGAAACTCTAAGGGCTTGAGTTGTTAGGACAAGCAGGAAATAGACAAGCCACAACTTTGAAAAAATCTCATTTCTTGATTAGATGAACATGACCTTCTCATACTGTATCCACCTGCCAGACTATTAACATCTCTCTGGAAGAAGGTAACAAAATCTACATGAAAGGAGACACTAAAAGGAACTAGAGGGAGTTACTTGGGCAGAAGAAAACATTTACAAATGAAAGCACAGAATTTAGGATGCAATGAGGAGCACCAGATTGGGTAAATACATAGGTAAAATCTACATAAATATTTATTGTTAAAACTAATGAAAATATCCTTAGCATGGGTTGAATTACATTGCAACAGTAACACAGGAGAGGTGACAGCCGTGGTGGCAAATGGATGTGTTATAGGTTTCCCACATCCAAAACAAATGTTTAGAAGACAAGTTGTCAGACTGTGTTAGTAAAACTTAAGAGTCAAACCTTAAATACAAATAAGAAACAAAGAAAAACAGTCTTTATTTACAGATGACAAGATCATGTATGTAGAAAAGCTTAGGTAACTGCAAAAAAGCTGCGAGAGCTAAAAAATGTCTTTAGCAAGTCAAAGGAATGCAAAGGCAACATACAAAAATCAATACTATTTCTAATACAAGCAATGAACAACTGGAAAATAAAAGGAACATAAAAGCACAACTCCATTTACTATGCCATCTCAAAATATGAAATGCCTGCAAGACCTCTGTACTAAAACCTACACAGCATTGTAGAAAGGAATTAAAGAGGAACTAAATTAAAGGAAAGATAGAGCATATTCAGAGACTGAAAGATTCATCATTGCCAAAATGGCATTTCTCTCAAAAATCAATCTAAAGATTTGATGTAATCCCAAACAAAATTGCAGCAGAACTTTTTGTAGAAACTGATAAACTGATTCTAAAATTTATATGAAGTGCAAGTGAGCTAAAATAGCAATGTCATTTTCATAAAGAAGTACAGAGTTGGAGAACACACACTACTTGGTTTTAAGACTGACTATATAGCCACACTAATCAAGACAGTGTGAATTAGGAAAAGGTAGAGAAGCTAGTCACAGGGCAGACAGAGAGTCCAGGAGATTCACACATAAATGATCAATCAACCAAGGCAATTCAATGGTGGAACAGAAACTTTTCAACAAACAGAGCTAGAATTAGATATCCATGCAGGGGTAGGGTTGACATGGGGGAAGACCACTGACTCTTACTTTATACCACACACCAATATTACCTCAAAGATCACAGACCAAACTTCTAAAAGAAATCATAGGGAAAAAAATCTTTGCAACCTTAGAGTAGACTAAGATAAACCAAAATTTAAAACTTCCACTTCTTAAAAGCAGTCAAGCAACAGAAGAAAATATCTGCAACATACATATCTGCCAAAGCACTTGTATCCAGAATCTATAAAGAACTACAACTCAACAAGAAAAAAAAAAGAAACCTAAGCATCTTAAGACACTTCACAAAAGAAATTATATAGATGGCAAATAAGTATATGAAAAGGTGTTCAACATCATTAGCCATCAGGAATTACAAATTACAAAGAGATACCAGTACACACCATTAAAACAACTAAAATTTAAAAAGTAAACCTCTTGGAGGTTGGAAAGAATGTAGAGCAACTGGAATGAAACGGAGAATAAAAAACAGCACAACCCTTTTGGAAAACAGATAGTTTCATGAAATTTCATTATAAATTTCAATAATATGTAACTCAGATGGTTTACTCTAAGTATTTATTTATCCAAGAGAAAGGGAAATATATCCATACAAATATCTTTACACAAGCAACTTATTATTCATAATAATCCAAAGCGGCAAACAACCCATGTGTAAACCAACAATGAATATACCAAATGAATGAATGAATACACAAAATGTGGAATGCCCATATAGTAGAATACTACTGAGCAATTAAAAGCAATAAACAACTAATACACTCAACCTCATAGACGAATCTCCAAATCATTCTCATTGAAGGAAGACAGACATAGAAGAGTACATATTATTATGCTTTAATTTATTGAAAATTCTAGAATGTGCAAAATAATCTCTAGTGACAGAAAAAAAACTAATGGATGCCTGAAAGCTGGGACTGGTAGGAGGGAATGACTACCATCTGGCCTGAGTTAACTTCTCCGGGTGATAGAAATGTTCTGTTTCTTCATGGTGGTGGTGGTTTCACCGGTGCATAGCTCTTTAAGTGTATACTTTAAGTGGACACAATTTATTACATATAAATTATACCTCTGATTTTTCACAAAGTGGTTGAATTTCCCCAGAAAGCATCTAGATGAAAAGGATGCCATGCTATATGATTCCATTTACATAAAGTGAAAAAGTGGTCAGAACCAATCTATGTTCAGAGCACAGTGGCTCTCTTGGAAGGCAAGTGTACACATAATTACCAGGAAATTTCTGGCACTCTAGGGATGTTCTCTCTCTTCACCTGAGTAGCAATTACATGGGCTGATCATTTTTTAAGCATTCATTGAGCACTTAATTTGTGCACTTTTACTGTACTTTTGCTCTAATTTTCTTTTAAAAAGTGGGGGACATTTAGAAATTAAAAGAAACTTAAGAGACCTAACCACCAAGTGCAATGTGAGGGTGCTGTATGGCCTGTGATTTGAAAAACTTGACTGAAAAAAACTTTTTGAGGAAAATTGAACATGGATTGTGTATTAGATATTAATGAATCATTGTTCATTTCATTGCATATGTACTATAGTTACTTTTACATTTCTTATTTGTTAAAGAGATATAAAAAGTATAGGTCAAATGATATGGTGAGTAGGATTCATTACAAAATATAACAGAAAAAAATGCATGTGTGCTACAAGATAGGATGTTGATCATGGAACCTAGATGGCAGGCTTGTGGGAGTCCATTATACTATTCCCTCAACTTTTAGATAGGAAGGTAGATAGATAGATAGATAGATAGATAGATAGATAGATAGATAGATAGATAGATAGGTAGGTAGATAGATAGATGATAGATAGATATTTGTGTGCATGTTTGAGTATTTTCATTTTTTTAAAAGTAAAAACAAAAATCAAAAGCAAGGGTGAAGTTCAGGAATGGGGCAGAGGGTCAGAGAGGGTGTGGAGATGTCTGCTGTGCCTGTAACCAACATCCTATTCTTTGCACTCTAAAGATCAAAATAACTATGGCATCAAAATGTCCTGCTTCAGAACACACATAGCAAGAAATTTCTCAGGGGCCCAGAAAATGACAAGCAGGAACAGAGTGAAATTTAAGAGTCCAATTAGCTCCGGAATGACAGCTGGCAGATACATGATGACAAACTGTCCTTCCTGCCTCCAGAGCACGGTCTATTTTGAGCCCAAAGTGAAAGTGAGCACATAATATCTGGGGGATCTCACGTTATTCTGACCCCCATTTTCTCAGTCTGAAGCCTACCCAGGTAGTGGAGGGCTAGAATGAACCAGGTAGCCAAAACCAAATTCTGACCGCATTAGTCGGGATCATGACAGGAAGTCACACCCTCCACAATACTCTGAAGAGAATTCAATGAAGGAACTGCTTTCAGACGTACAGGCAGGGTTACAAGGTGAGGCTGCTGCGACTCCCAGAACAAGCCGCTGCAGGATGCCTTCACCTCCCTGGGCCTGGAAGAGCAAAGGGAGGGGATGTGTGTTTCCAGAGCCCAGCGAGATAAGGGAGGCGCCGGCCACCGAGCTGGAACCATGGAGTGAAGTAAACCTTGCAAGAAATACAATGAGAAAGGCAGGCTGCAGAGGCTGCCTAAATCTTGAATTAGCTGGATTATGGTTTCAGATTCTTAGTTAAAATGGGACTGAATATTTCTACGCCACCAAATATCCTAAGCAGCCTCTTTTGCTTTGCCTTCCAGACTTCCTACAGTGAGTCAGACCCTGATGCTTGGGCCACTCTAAATTCCTCAGGCTAGATTCAGGCATCAGGTCCGGGTCCTCCAACTGCAGGGAACACAATTCAGAGCTCTCTAACTAGTCCTTTTGATGACCCCTCTCTGGGCTTAAGGTTACAAGACAGTACTTAACCACTGTTTCTCCTCAAGGGAGGGCGACAGCTCATTGCATGGGCATACCTCTCTCCAAAGAAAGTTCTTCCCTTACCTCCCCTTGACTCTTATATATTCAAAAGCCATGAAGCAGGCTCATGACATTCTACATACAGAATAGGTGGTCTTTTGATGGCTATAATATAGGTGCCTCACTGAAAACTGAGACAAGAAGAGGCCCATTCTCACATCCTGTTCTCTATATCCCACATGCACACGTGTATGCATATATTTTATATGCAGTTTCTATAACAACATCAGCTATCCAAGAGTGATATAAGTACCTTAGCACTCCCTAATTCAATAATAATTTTCAACTCTCACCCATCACTGTTGATTTGGATGGTGGTCATCATTATAAACAACTTTATAACCAAAAGATTACCTTGAGAATTTTCTCAATTGCTATCTTCTCAAATTAAAATAAAACCTACTTGAAATTTGTGACATTAAAATAGATTTCGAACATATTCCTCACATGTTAAATTACTCTCAAATTACTAGCTATTGCTGACATTCCGGATAGTGTCCAAGATTTTTCAACTTTTGCAAAAGCCCAGATGACCAAAAGAAAGAACTTTGCCAAATTCATATCATTGTTTTTAATGGGATGATTTTAAAAATTCTTTTACCAATCAGCTCAGAATTGTATTTAAAGAAAGCTACTTACCAGTATTTGCAATTAAGAAGGTAGGTAATTACAAGAATAAGCTAGCAAATTCCTAGTGCATATAATCTAAATTGAGAAATAAGGTAGAGACAGGAACATAGAAAGTCACATACATATATTTTAATATATTTTTAAATTACAAAGTGAGAAAAACTGTAATAAATTAGTTACTTCAGCCCATGTCCATCTAAAAGAAATCTGTAAATTGCCTAAGTTAAAAAGAATTCTCTTAAGAGTTGTATTAGATATCTAATATCATTCTTTATCTCAGGCTGTCAGAAAATAAAACACTTTAGATCTATTCACCATAAAATATAAGACACTTTCAGATTCAATTCCTTACAATCTTTTTTCATCTATTTTTGCTCAAGGATCTACAATGATGGGATTAATCAGCCAAAAGTATATTTTAAAGTACATTCTCTAACTAAGAGAACTTTATAAAAAATAAGAGTATGATTATTTTTTGGGAAAAACTTTAACATAGAGGGAATTGGAAAAAATTAAATCAGGAAAAATATTTAGTATTTTTTTAAAGGAAAAGAACATCACCAATGATCTAAGAAGATGGGGGGTGAAATTATTTAATTACTCAGGATATAAAGCTAGCAGGGCAAAGGCGGGTGGAAAGCTCTAAAATAACCACTGATTTCACTCTAAGCCTTAAATCAAATCAGAACCCTTCTTCCCCTGCATTACTCCAATTTACCAGAAAAAGGACAAAAAATAGAGAAAACTATGTATTCTTTAAGTAACCCAGAACACCTACTGTATAGCAAAATCTGCAAAGTTATAATTTAGTAATGATGATGCTCTAGTTTATTTTTAAAGCAGCTCAGAATTGCGCATAATCATGAAGTGGTCCTAGACATGGCAAGAGCTCTTCATTAATGCAATACTGATTTTTCCCAGCAGCTTTCCTCTGCCCCCTCATGTCTTTCTTTCATAAGCCTACATGGTCAGCTACAGAAATCACCTTCAGCAGTGAACACCCAGGGAAACACACCCCTGTGGAAAGGCACGTAACAGAGTCCACTATCTTTACTTTCTGCAGAACGAAGCAGAAAATACACTTTCAGGACAGTCATCCAATCAATACCCGAGTGTTTTGAATACTTGGCAGCAGGTAATTTAATTTGATTTTAGGAAGGATTAAAGTTAAATGCAAAACAATGAGTAGTAATGAGTCTGAGGCTAGAGCTTTCTCCAAAGTTAGAGCCTTCAGGTATAAACTCTTTAAATTGGGAAGGACCTCAGCAATGAGGAAGTCATGCTGCAGAAGAAGGAAGTGAGAGTCAGAGATGGGAAGTGAGCTGTCCAAGGCCTCCTGGAAGGAAAGAGACTGGACTCTGGTTCTCTATCTGTCCCAAGACAAGGGCCCTTCCCACCACCCCACTTGCTCCGTTGCCCTCTCCTTCTGCCCCTGAGCTCTCTGACAAATGCTCAAGGCCTCACCTAAAACAGTCCCTTACTCAAAATAACAAGGGCTTGCCGAAGGAAGAAAAAGTTTGAGACATAGATTCTAATTAACTGCCTGATTGCTAACTCGAGTCTCCCAGAAACTGATTCCAGCAGTATGTGTTATTTATTTATATCCAACCCTTGTTCCCAAAATAACTTGATATGTTTTGCAGAAATACATAGAATACAACCAGCTAAAAATAAATACAATGGGGAAGTTACTGCAAAGGGGAAAAAAGGGATAGAAAATCTAGCCTACTGAAAGCACCCGTGTTTCGGATCTCATTGAAAGGACAAGGAAGTATCGATATTCTGAAAGAAATCTCCTGTAGAAACTGTCATACATCAGAAAGCAATTTATATAACTGGTGGCTTAACAGCAAATACTATAAACAATGCAATAATAGTAACCCATCAGAAATAAGTTGTGGATTGAAATGAAATGTTAATAGAGTTTGTAGGGAGGGATGAGGCTTGAAATTTCCTATTAATGGCCTAATACGCAGGGTTTGGATTTCTGAAGCAAGACATTCCTAAACCATGCAAGGTTAAGATGAAAAAAAAAAAAAAGAGAGAAGTGAGAGGAAAAAGGAGAAGCTGCGGAATATGGGGAGGCAAAGGGAACCATGACAGGTTGATGTCAACCTAGGTATCATTTATTAAAAAACAGAAAATAATTTATTGTGTAATTGGAGGCTCAAATTCATGCATCACCTTGACTCAATTGCACTGTTGTTACGTTATAATGCAATATAGCCTAAATCAATTGGCTCAGATTTTAAAATTAGAGCCCAATTACCTGTGTAAGGGATTCATAAATCCAACTCGTATTTTTCTAACAGGGTTAACAATTCATGATGCCAGCTTACACTCGGAAAAATCAATTTTCTCAGCTAAAGAACAATTGCGCATGTTATTTTATCACCCTGGTCTAACGCACCAGGTTGAAAGACTGGGGGTGGTGGGGTGCAGTGTTTGGGGAAGGGAGGAAGCCTAAGGCACAACAAACACACACACAACATTGAATGCAGCTCAAAACGCCCAGTGTGTGCGTGCCAGTAAGCCGGAATACTGACGGTAATAGGCAAACTCCGGACACCCACTATTTGGTGAAGGAATAAAGGCAAACACCTCCCTCTGCTTTTCTTGTTCACAAAAATTCCCCTGGAGCCAAAGAAGGGAGATGAGGTGCTAAATGAGGGGGCAGCCTGAGCTCCCCTTTAGAGCTCACCGAAAGCAGGCAGCCGTGAGTGAGGTCACACCTGCTTGAAGACAGAGACGCCCTTCGCAGGCGCAGTTGGGTGACCTCCTCTCACCGGGAGCCGCTCAGTGAAGACGGCGGGTGTGGTGGGATAAAACCGAGGTACAAATGGCACAACCTTTATGGAGGACAGGTTAGCACGGCATATGCCCACGGATACACACATATTTTACATTTTTGACGTTGAAACTCCATTTTCATGAAATTCTGCTTAACAAATAATTGAACAAGGGTGCAAATATATACATGCATTTTTCCTCACTGCAGCATTGCTTCTAAGAGCCAAAGCTGGAAGCAAACTAAAAGCCCATCAAAGGTGATGATTTAAGGAATCTCTATTTCACCCATGCAGACATGATGATGTAGAATTCTATGTTCGTGGCACATTGTAAGATAAAAATGTATTGGATGTATTGAATGTGTGTGTGTGTGTGTGTGTGTGTGTGTGTGTGTGTGTACCTGTGCAGGCGCACGCGCACACAGGTGAAGAGGTCTGGGAGACACTGCCCCCACATACTAATCAAGGTCACTGCTTTATGTGATAAGTGATAGTTGCTTTACTAGAATTCTTTTTCTGTGGTATTGCATTTTTGAATTTTAATTTTATAACATAGGCAGGCATTTCTTTTATAATCTGAAAAAAATATACAGCAATTTCGATTTGGGGTCTTTTTAAGGTAGGAAGGATAGCAGGAGGAGCAGCAATACACAGAAAAAGTAGAGGCCAAGTAGGGCCCACGGGGCTACCAGTGCACAAAGCCCCAACACCCATTCCAAAGGGTTTCTGTTTTTACACATAATTTCACTCACTGGTACATTTTATTGAAACAAATGGACCAAAATGAATCATTTGTCTGCCTTTATGTTTTCTGGATTGAAAAAACGTCGTTACTGTGCTTCTAAGAGCAAATACTATCCCTTCCAGACCTAAAATACAGCTAGAAATGTCAGAAACTGTGCCTTCCATGCTGTGCTTGTTGATGTCTCTGTTTTTTTCAATCAAATGGATAAGTAAAACTGTTGCTTCACAAAGTCAGCCTCCTCTTTCTAAAGCACAGAAATTGCCACCAAAATACACTATTAGAACTCATGCTTCTCACGGAATCACTCTGTATCTTAGTTTCATCTGGTCTCTGCCAGGGTAAGATATTTGCCAAGTCAGAGCCAAAAACCTACAAGAACCTTAAAGATCATCCAATTCAATGCTCTCATTTTTCACATGAGAAAACTCACCAAGTGAGCCAACCAGGCCTAAAACCCAGGTGCTGACTGCCAGTCCGCTGCTTATCATTTTGTCTCTAACTACATTCAGAGATGCAACTGTAATTTCCCCTTTCTAGAGAATTTGAATATTTCTTTCACTAATGTTGACATAAATCAGACTTTGGAATCAGGTGTGAGAGAGAGAAATAGAGCAAAAAGCAGCAAATCTAACATAATACACCTTAGCTTTTCCAGATGCATCTGAGAGATACTTTCAATAATGGAAAGCACTTCATACACTACTTTATACAGTACACTCTTGATTCTGTGACAGAAAAGGTAAAAAGTTCAGGGGAAAAAAGCCAGATGGGTAATTTGGTGACATTTTTAAAAATCTTAACTTTAAGAAGCACATAATTTAAAGTGTTTTTCCTTTTCTTCTTTCCTATCAAAACTAGGCATATCCACTATAAAACATCTGGAAAATAAAATGTTCATAAGCAGAACAAGATAACATCTCATACAATACAACCAACAAGAGGCAACCACAGTTTAAGCTTTAGTATAGTTCCTTCCAGGATTTTTTTTTCCTTTTAGAATGCTTGAGACCTTAATAAATACACCATTTCCAGAATTTCTCTTCACCTAAATTACACTAAGCACTTACCAAGTCATCAAAAACTATAAACATCAGGTCACAGTCAAAATAGTGTTCCATGGATGGATGTGCCAACTTTTTGTTTAATTTTTCTTATGCATGTCATTTAAGGTTTTCCTATAATACATAATGTTATAAAGAACATTTTGAGAAATAAACCTTGATCTTAATTTCTGATTATCTTCTTCAATTCCTATAATGGAGAATCACTAGGTTAAATATTATAAGCATTTTAATGTACCTGGAAGTTTGTACCAAATTTTCCTCTTCCTAACTAAAGTATAGAAAAGTATATATCTTACAGTTTTTTTCAGTACTTACCATATCTTAAAATCTTTGTTAACTTCATAGATACACAGAGGATTTTAATTTGAATCTCTCTGTCATTGACTAGTTTTGCATAACCATTGGATATTGCATTTCTCCTTGGGCACGTCCAACTCTTGAGGTGTTTGCCCATTTATAAACTGAGAAAGAAGGGAAATGTTTTCATTGAGGACACGCAGTCATGTTTTATTCAACAAATAAAATAAAAATAGGACTTTTAAACGAGTTATAGAGCCTTGTTAAATTCACAAAAAATACACAGTACAACTACAAGCCTTGAAAAACTTGAAGATATGAATAAGGCACACACTCAGGTAAAGCAAGTGGACATCAGAAATTCCAGTAGAGAAAAATACAAGTAACTTTATGAGAGAGACTTGAAATACATGTTACACGCACTAAAAGATGGAAGGTCTTGACAAAAATGACAAAGGAAGAGGATCCATTTGACCCTGACTCTGTGGCACAATCTCTTTCAAGTATCACAAGAGCTGTGACACTGTACATAGAAACCACCCTGGTTTTCTGTAAATAATCTAGCAAAACCTTAATTACACAAATCCTTTTTATTATTTTCAATGTCGGAAAAATCACAAGGAAAGACCTCTCTGGTGACAGAGCAAATGTAAATTAAACTTGACAATGCAGAAATGCTGGGATAGCTGACTGAGAAGGGCAGGTGGACGAGGAAGAAGAACATATCTCGTGGGTGGTGAGGAGGTGAGAGATGCTGCCTAGACTGGTGGGCCACTGAGAGGGGTTTAAATATGATTTGGAAGTGGCAAGACCAATGGAATAATGTCATGTTATAGAGGCAGAATGTGCAAAGGTAACTGGAAGTAAGGTAAATCCTTCTCTTCCTTAAAAGAAAATCGGTAGATACTGTATAAAATGGATAACATATTAAGTAGCAATGTGGAGATACACCAGGAATGGTCTACAGCAGCTGCATTTGGGAAGTACAGCTAGATGCAGGAATTATTACTATTTATTGTAAGTATTTCTAGGTTATCTGTAAATATGTGGCACTTACTGCTTTCATTAGACACTTACAAAAAGAGCCAGTGCATTGTGACACACTCTTTTATTAAAAACAAAAATAACTGAGCCTGGATGAAAAAATGCCTTCTGAGTCTCTGGGCAACTCTGGAGAAATAGTGAATTTCATACAACTGGATTTATTCATAACAGGAAGGGAGCAAATTTGGTGTGTGGAAATGAGACACGTCGTTTTCTCCCAACAGAACAATAAAACTTTCATTAGTACTTAATGACAGGATGACATTCTGGGGTTTGCAGGGTAAGCACATCCCCTTCATTGTCAAAGTAAAAATTATCCAGTCTCAAGAGGAACCCTTTGTCTTGGATTCTCACCACACACAACACCCGACAAGCCCCTCATGACCACAGACTAAGATGGACATTGAATATAAAGTTCCCTAGTGCTAACTGCATGTCTCTCATTTCCTCAAGATAGTTGCCTCCTAGCCATTTTATATTAATATCCCCCAAAATGGACAAGTGCACATTTGAATCCCAGCTGTGTACATTTCCCAGAATGTAATTTTGAATGGGCTGGTTGTTGGGAGGCTGGCAAGACACTAGTCCACGGTGGTTGGGCTGCCCCGCCCATCTGGAAGGCCTGGCGTCCACGTTATTTCGATCAGCCTGCGTACACTTACTACTGCACCCTGTGTTCACAGAGAAGGTTAGTTCTTGTTCAATTACAACCCCTAGCCGTTTAAACGATAGCTGCTGTGCTGGAATCTAAAATAAATTGCTTTTCTCAAGAACCCTTGGTGCTGCAACTTAGCAGAGCTCCTGGTTTCACCTCATCTGAAATTCAAGCAGGGTACCAAAGCTGGCCTCTGAACTCCTGTTTCCACACCCAGACCTACACTTCTAGGGCTCTTTGTTCACCCAGATTCCTATCCTGCAACTGGATTGATGGGAAAGCAATGCTGTGTTTCCATTTTTTTATACAAATCACTGTTTTGCTTTTGTTTTTATTTTTCTATGCAAGCCTCTCACTTTGCCTGTGCTTTTTGGACATCACTATGTCACTGGAGGCAAGATTCTTTCTCCCTTTTCTCATAGTTAGCTTTTCTGCCACCAGGGGCCAAGACAAGTGTGAAAACATCTTGCATTCGGGCGCACAAATTTATCCGGGTACCTCTGCAACTCTATTCAAATTCACCTCCTTCCCCTCTCTCCACAGGGGAAAGGAGGAAAAGGAAAGAAACTGGGCCAGTGCTCAAAACCTGAAGTGGAAATTCTCTCTTTCCTCACCACTCACCACCGCAGGAATTATTCCTCAGATTGCCCACAGGCTGAAGCTCACAGCGTCCTCTGAGCACACCCAGACTCACTCGGGACGGGCACACCTGTCTGACTGCCTCTCTGGCAGGGACAGCATCTGATCCCTTAGACGCCTTCCCACAAAGGCAATCAGAAAGGTTTCCAATGTTCACTATCTTCTTTCAGATTTAACAAGACAACATAATTAATGCTGATGTTTTTCTGCTGGTCAACAAGAAAAATTGCTCTTCCAAGAGATTTTTCACATTCTCAAAAATAATGAATGAACACTTTTCCCTTTCTGATATTTTTCTTTTTATTGAGATTGAAAGAGATTGTTTTGGGGTGTGTTATATAGCGGTATGTGCTCAGCAGTATTTATCTGAAAGGGGACACTGCTTTATGCTCATCAAAAAAGAACAAAAAAGCAAAATGAACATTTGAGATCAACTGAAACTCAAACTCAGAGCCCCCAGGCTAGCAGGGAAGCCCTGCCTCTTTCTATCATGAGCGTGCAGCCATGCCAAGCGGAAGAGGGACTATTTCTCTGGACTCAGGTGGATCCTGCAGTTCTGCTGCAGGAGTTCTTTGATCTTTGGTAGCCAGAGAGTCCAGTGCACCGGTTCTTGACTAGGTCTTTAGGGGGATCTAGGAAATTGGGGAGGGAAGGGATTCTCCAATGTCCCAGTAATTGGGAAGGGGCAATGGGGAGACATTCTAAATGTTGCTGAACATTCTGCAGTGCATCCCCTCACAACGAAGAAGTGTCCCACCCAGAATGCAAAGAGATGCCCCTTGGGAAACACAGACTTCAGTTGGAAGAAAGTCACCTCTGCGATAAAGCAAAATGAGTTCGTTGCCTTGGGTCCCTCATTTTCTCATTTTGCAAGCCCTGGGCTGCTGGCAGATAGTGACTGAAGGAATCATCTAGCGGTTTAAATAAATCACTTACTGATTCAACAAATATGTATTACGTTCCTCCTATGTACAGGTCAGTTAATACTACACACATATCAAATCACAATCTCCTCTTAGGAAGCTTAAAATGCCAGCTTCTCCATAAAGCCCTTCCTAATGTCTTCAGCTACAAATAATCTGTAGGTAAAGAGAAACAATAGCCTTTTACTTCAGGCTATGGATACTGGAGCCAAACATTCTTGGGTTCTAATCCAGGTTCCGCCACTTACTAGGCTTGCAACCTTGGGCTGGTTGCTTAATTTCACTGTGTCTTGGTTTCCTCATTGGAAAATGGGGATAATAATACTGCCTACCTCATAAAGTAGTTTTGAGCACATTAAATGGAGTTACTGCTATAAAGTCATTAGTACAGCACATGGTGCACAGTAAGTGCTCAGAAAGTGAGATATATATATGTATGTATGTATATATATATCTCACTTTTGATATATACATGTATGTACATATATGTATACACACATGTATCTCAAAAGTATAAATATATCATATATTAGATATATAATTTTTAGAAGTGTTTTATATATGTATAATTTTCACTGAAATCATTATTGAGATAATTGTAGAGTCACGTGAGTGTAACAATGTGCATAATAATGCATAGAAATAATACAGAGAGATCCCGAGTACACTTTATCTAGTTTCCCCTGGTGGTAACACTGCAAAACCATAGTCTAATAGTACAACTAGGATACTGACACTGACACATTGACACGATACACCATCTTATTCAGAGTTCTCCCAAATCCCAGTTTTACTTATACTCATTTCAGAAAGAGAGAGAATGTGTGTGTATTAAATTCCATTTTATAATCTGCTCATGTATCCATCATCTGTCAAGATAGTGAACAGTTCTATCACTACAAGGATCCCCCATGTTGTGCTTTTATTATCACAAGCACCTTTCTCTGCCACCTCCATCTCTAAACTCCAGCAATCATTAATCTAATATTTTGTCATTTCAAAATGTTACATAAATGAAATCATAAACTACATAATTTACTGGGATTTTTTTAACTCAACATAATTCTATCAAGAATCACCCCAAGTTGTTGATTATACAAATAGTTCATCCTTTTGATTGCTGAATAGAATTCCGTTGGTACCACCATTTATTCAACCACTCATCTGTTGAAAACATCTGGGCTATTTCCACATTTTGGCTATTATGAATAAAGCTGCTATGAACATTTATGTACAAGTTTTTATGTGAACATGAATTTTCATTTCACAGAGATAAATGCTCCAAAGTGTAATTGCTGGGTCATATGGTAGTTACATGTTTAATTTTATAAGAAACTGCCAGCCTGTTTCCCAGAGTGACTGTATCATTTTACATTCCCATTAACAATGTACGAGTGATGAGTTTCCTGTGTCTTCACCAATATTTGCTGTTGCCATTATTTTTTATTTTAGCCATTCTAACAAATGTGTAGTGTTATCTCATTATGATTTTAATTTCCATTTCTGTGATGATAATGCTGTGCAACACCTTTTACTGTGCTTATTTGACATTTGTACATCTTCTTTGATGAAATGTCTGTATGTAACTGTCCATTTTCTAACTGGATTATTTGTTTTTTTCCTATTGAGTTTTAGAAGTTCTTTATATATTTTAGATACTAGTCCTTTGTAAAATATATGGCTTTAAAATATTTTCTTCCAGCCTACAGATTGTCTTTTTGTTCTCTTCACAGGCTCTTTCACAGAGAAAAACAAAATTTGTGTGTCAAGTCTAAGACCTCTTTGCCTAGTCTTAGATCCCAACAATTTTGTTTATTTTTGTAGAAGTTTTATAATTTTACATTTAAGTCTCTATCCATTTTAATTAATTTTTATGTGAGATCTGAGGTTCAGATTAATGTTCTTTTTTTTTTTTTTGCCAATGGATATTGAAAACTCTACTACCACTTGTTGAAAGGCCAGGCTTCCTTCAGTGAACTGCTTTTCCACCTTTGTCAAAAATCATTTGAGCATATCTATAAGGGTCTACTTCTGGTCCTCAACTCTGTTCCATTGTGTCCTCTGCCAGTACCACACTGGCTTGATCACTATACCTATATATTTAGCTTTACTATTGGGTAGAGTGATTCCTCCCACTTTATTATTCTATGCTATGACTGCTTTGACTATTATATTTGCCATACATATAAACTTTAGAATAAGCTTGCTGGAATTTTGTCATGATTTGTATTAAACTTATAGATTAACTTGGGGAGAACTAACATCTTTACTGTGTTAAGACTTTTAAGTCTTTCCATTTATTTAAGTCTTGATTTCTTTTATCAATAATTTGTAATATTCAGCATATAAATCTTATAATATTTTGTTAAGTTTATATCTAAGTATTTCATTTTCTTTGGAACTATTGTAAATGGTATTATGTTTTAAATTTTGGTTTCTGCATGTTCATTATTAGCATATAGTAATACAATTGATTTTTTCAGTGTATTCTGTGTCCTTGCTGAACTCCTTATTTCTGGGAGACTTTGTTGTGTAGATTCCTAGGGATTTTCTAGGTAGAGAATCCTGCCATTTGCAAATAGAGATAATTTTATTTCATCCCTTTCCAAGCTGCCTGTTTTCTTTTCTTGCCATACTGCAATGACTAGAATTTACAGTACTATGTTGATAAAGGTGGTAAAAGCAAACATGCTTGCCTCATTCTCAATCTTAGGGATTCTCTTTATAAAGTTAAGGTAATTCACCTCTATTCTGAAGTTGCCAACACTTTTTATTATGAATGGATGCTGGATTTTTTCAAATGCTTTCTTTTTTGTGGGGGGAGCGGTCAATTCATTTAATTCTTTTTTCTTATTTAGCTTGCTAATTTGGTGGATTACATTGATTCATTATAAAGTACTGAACCATCCTTGAATACCT
Source organism: Manis javanica (assembly GCF_040802235.1). Classification (NCBI taxonomy): domain Eukaryota; kingdom Metazoa; phylum Chordata; class Mammalia; order Pholidota; family Manidae; genus Manis; species Manis javanica. The sequence continues at coordinate 9,234,413 of NC_133158.1, forward strand.
GGACTAAATCACATTTGTTCATACTATATAATTGATTTTATACATTGTTGGATTCAATTTGCTAGTATTTTTGAATATTTCTACATAAAGTTCACAAGAAATACTGGGCTATAATTGTTTTTCTTTGTTTTTTGGGGGGGTGTCTTTGTCTTAGTATCATGATAATATTAACCTCATCAAATGAGTTGGGAAGTATTTCTGCCTCTCATATTTTCTAGGGCAGATTGTATAAAACTGGTGTTAATTCTTCCTTAAATATTTGGTAGACTTCCCTAGTGAAACCATGGGGGCTTGGAGAGTTTGTTTGGGAGAGATTTTTAGGTACTAACTAAATTTCTTTAATGTCCAATAGGACTATTCAGACTGTCCATTTCATCTTGGCTGAGTTTTAGGTAACTTACGGTTTCAAATAATTAGTTCATTTCTTCTTAGTAGCTGAATATATGAAATGAAATTGTTCATAGCATATCCTTATTATCTTTTAATAATTGTAAGATTTGCATTAATATTCTCTATTTCATTCTGATATTGCTAATTTGTTACTGTCAGAATTTCAAGTCATTTATCAATTTCATTTTTTAGAATACTTTCTTGTTTCATTTGTTTTATTTTTTTTCTATTTTAAATTTCATTTATTCATTCTTTTACCTCTCTTATTTCCTTCTGTTTGTATGTTTTTGGTTTATTTTTCTTTCCCTTTTCCACTTGCTTAAGGAAGGAATATAAGTTACTGCTTTGAGGGCTTTCCTCATTTTTAATATAAGCATTTAGTGGTATAAATTTCCTTCACAGCACTGCTTTGAAGGAGCCTAGATATTTTGATATATTGTGCCTTCATTTTCATTCAGTTTTATATATTTTTAAATTTAAGACTTCCTCTTTGACCTGTAGATAATGTAGAAACATGTTCCTTAATTTTCCATGTTTAGACCTTTTTCTGTTGTCTTTGCGTAATGGGTTTCTAGTTATATTATGCTGTAATAAGAGAACATATTCTGTATGATTTAATTTTAAAAACTTTGTTAATGGTTTTTTGGTGACCCAAGATATGGTCTATTTTGGTAAATATTGCGTAAGTACTTGAAAAAATGTGTATTCTGTTGTTATTAAATACAGCATCCTATATATGTCAATTGGCTTATTGTGAGATTCAGAGTTCTATATTCTACAGCATCCTCTCTGGCCAATTATTTTTGGTGAGGCTTTGATAAATCCCTGTTGCTAGTGGTATCAGGCTTGTCTGATGTTGCTTGTACTTCCATTTGAGAGAGGGCACTGAAGTCTCTATAAATGCCAATTTCCCTATTTCTCCTTCAGCTCTATTAATTTTCGGTTCACGTTAGTTAAAGTCATGTTAGTTTAAGACTTTATCATCTGGTATGCATATATTTAGGATCAATAAGTCTTCTGGATGGGGTGCTTATATCATTAAATAATATTTTTATCTCTAGATATTTCTTTGTTCTTAAGTCTGTGTCATCACATATTAATATAGTCATTCCTGCTTTTTAAAAAATTACTATTTATATAGTATATCTTTTTCCATTCTTTTATTTTCAACTTAATTATTAACTTTGAAGCAAATTCATTCTAAGCATATAGTTGGATTTTATTCTTTTATCCACTCTGCCAATCTCTGTTTTTTGATGGGTGATTTCTCTGATTTACATTTAGGATTACTTATTGGTATACTTGCACTTTAGTCTACCATCTTATTACTTGTTTTTTACTTCAGTATTCTGACCCTCATTTCTCTGTTTCTCTTTTCTTGACTTCCTGTGAATTACTTGTACATTTTTAAGGATTCCATCTTGATTTACAGTGGTTTTGGATGCACTTTTTTGTATAGTTCTCATGGTGGTTGCTCTGGTTATTACAATTTCATATGTAACTTGCTGCGGTCTACTATTACCAGTATTTTACTGTGCTGAGTGAAGCATGGAAACTTTATTTCCATTTCAGTCCCTTTCTCTTATCCACTTTTAAATATCTTTGATATGAGTACCTGATGCTATTGTAATTTTTGTTTCAATCATCAAGTATGGTTTATATAACTCATAAGGAAAAGTTACAATTAAATCTATTATTTTAGCAGGAAATCACCCTGTTAAATTATTCATGTGGGTCTTGGCTACTTTTATGGGCTGTGGTTCCAGTGGCACTGTAATTCTCACAGTCTTTCAGATGTTATTTTGGTCTGCCTGATTTATCTGGTGTCACTGGAACTCCTCCCACTGGTCCCTTTATACATTCCATTGCCTGAGGGGATAGGAGAGATTTCTCCAGACTGAGCCTCAGTTGTTTCTCAGTGGGGAGGGATGCAGTGGGAACCTCCTGCTGGTGTCACCAGCTGTCTTGCTGTCTCTGGGCAAGAGAGGAACATTACAGGATTTGTGACAAAGAGGCTTCCTGGAATGGGCCACCTACTGTGGTTGCATATCCTTTCCTGGTTTCTCCCTTTGTTTCAATGTCTTTGGGCATCTGAGGTCTGTAGAGAAAAAGTATCTTCTTGGATTTGTCCATTTGCTGTTGCTGGGTTTCTCTTGCTATTCGGCCTGCCAGCCTCAGTATTTCTTGTTAGAAAGGATAGAGTCTCAGGCCCAATGGGGAAAGACAGCACCGGCTCTGGCCAATTATTTTTGGTGAGGCTTTGATAAATCCCCCCTGCTGGGGCTGTCAAGCTTGTCTGATGTTGCAGAGAGACTCCTCAAACAAGGAAAGAATCACCCTTCTTGGGCTTCATCACTGGGCTGGGAGTTGGAAAATACCTGGTTTAGGTGGCTTTACCTTTTGCCAGGGAGACACTAAACAACCTGCTACTATGCTGTTCTTATCTCAAACCAACTCACCTTCTGACCTCTTCTCAGAGTTCTCTTTTGGTTGTCTCTTGCTTTATTTCCAGAGTACATCATTGTGTTTAGAGGGAGAAGCAGGAAAAAATGGGGCCTGAGCTATCTTTACTGGGCCAGAAGTATCTGTCTATATTTCTCAATGTATATTTCCATTCAAGTTCCTTATGACACTTAACCCTTTTTGACCTTATACTTATTTGTGTACATCCACAAATGCTAAGATTTGAAACTTCTTGAGAAGTTCTCTGTATATTTCACAGGGCCGTGAACATAGTAGGTTCTCCCTAAATAGCTCTCACGGATGAATGACTGATTGAATGAATATTTATGTAGACTTTCTGTAGAGCTGTACAATGGAGCAAGACCAACCTATTAAGAAGGTGGTTGTTGGCAGAATGTAAGCATGACATATAAATGCCCACGCCTGTAAATGTGCACAGGAGTAACAGTGAGAAGCTTGCTCAATGTGATTTACTAAAGGTTGGCTCAGAACACACGCTCATTTCATCATGAGCTGCATCGGGTCATCATACTCATTTTCCCACTTCCAGCAGATCAGAAAATGTGGTATTGCTGGGACAGACCTCCTCACCCTCATTTCCTACATTACTCCCTTCCAGCCTATACCTTTTCACACACACACACACACACACAAGTACTAAATTTTCCAAAGAAGGTAAGAAGTTCAAAAGGGGAACATGTTAAATTTTCTTTCTAGAAATGAAACCACCACATCTACCATAAAAATTGAGTCTGAAACACCAATGTTCAATAACAAATGGTGCAGAATGATATTGCTGGGAGACTCTATGTTTTCAGAGCTCATAGAAACATCACCAAAGATTGCGTGGAAGTGCAGGAGGGCCCCAGGCAGAGAATGTTAAGGCCAGGCCCTGCTCAGCCTCAGAAGTAGGAGTGACAGAGTAACAAGCAGGAAGAGACTGAGCAACTGAGTTCTCCTGCTGCACAGAAAAGGACTGGAAGTGAAGACTTTAGGATGGAAAAGGCTGGATACCTGCCCTCTCATACTATTAGAATCATGCAGTTTTTATCAAATGGTGTGAGCTCTTGGTCTTTTAAGGTCCCTAGCCACATGGCCTCATATCTGCTGCACATACTTATTTCCATTTGGGTTTTTGTTTTTTGACAAACATAAGTTTTAATTTTTAATGGAATCAGACCTACTACTCTTTCCTTTCACGATCTTTTCTTTTTTGCCCTTATGAGGTCCCCTTTTAGTCTGGTTTTCTAAAAGTTGATTTTATACATTTATTGTTTTATAATCCAGCTGGAATTAATTTTAAGGTATGATATAAGGAAAACTATAATTCTTCCAAATTGAATACATCCTTGATAAGTAAAAGCAAGGTTTCCCACAGTAGAAAACAGCCTAGACACATGCTGTTCAATTTTCTGAGGCAGGAATGGAATGAATGAGGCACTTATCTCAAATACCTCAAAACCTCATCCTATTTCATTTGGGACTTAAGACAACATTGTTGCCTTATTTCTTAGGGCCTCTTTTCTTTTCTGTAGAGTAAGGATACAAATATCATCCACTGTAGCCCCAAGAATAAGGCAATTTCTTAAGCTCATCTAGTCTTCTGAGCACTTTTGTGTAGAACATTTTCCATTACTGGTTACAATGCATATACAGGTTCCTCCTGAAGAATGTGACCAGTAGAAACAGAACTTCAGAAAACATGAAATGAGGTATCAAGGGCTTCCTTCTTTTAGGGATGAACAAGAGGAAAAATAAATCTTGGTATTTAGAACATATTAGATGTCATATCTCAGACTCCAAAGTTCACTTCAAACTTTATCTTTTAATTTAAAATGAAGCAATGGTTCAGTGTGGTATTTCTGAGTTGTGAGATGTCAAGTGGTAAAAGTTGGATGGAGCAGGGGGAGTTTATGCCCTTATTCTATTTAATAAATGGCCTTGGGAATTCTGGAACTAAAATAGTTCCATTATAAGTTGGTTATTAACATAGTGAAGAACCAGGGGAGAACTGTCCAACTTGTGCCATATTCCCACAGGTGGGTCCACAAAATACAGTATTATTTTCAGAATAAACAGTTTGCCTACCTGCATTCATATCTCAAAGTATACTGATTGCTCTCTGGGGCCTGGACCTGAAGGGAATTCACAATGAAGGATGGTCCCTGTCCTCCCAGCAGCCACCCAAAATGGGTACATGCACTTGGAGCTATCAAGGAACACACTGTCTAATTTCTAGGTTACGTTATACTAGATTGGGAGGCTGGATTCCCTCAGAATGTTCCTGAATGAAAGTTGTCAACATTTTTCTTTTAGCCACAAAACTGTATCATCACATAAAAAATATATAGAAGCCAAACATATAATATAGAATAAAAGACAAAAGCATATATTTTCTGGTCAAATGGGTGTAGTGTTCCTAGAGCCCTGCCCTCCTCTAAATCAGACACACAAACACATACATACATACGTGCATACACACACTTCCTGGAGTTTCACAGAGCAGTTTCAGAACCACTATATTTGATGAATTGTTGGATAGAAAGAAGGAGGGACAGATAGAAAGTGATAAAGCGAGCATAGTAACATAATAATGGCAGAATCCAGGTGGTGGGGATATAGGGAGATCACAGTAAAATTCTTTCAGCTTTTCTGTATGTTTCAGTTTATTTTTTAATAATATAATGTTGTGGGAGAAACCTGCCTTTGCTTCCGGTATTTTGAAGTTTTGTTATTAGTGGTGTAAACATTTATTCTTCTTATATGTCCCTGATAAATTGAGCCCTTTATCATTAGGAAATGCTGCTCTTTATCTTTGGCAAACTTCCTTGTCTTTAAATCTACTTTGATTAATGTAGCCACACTGGCTTCTAAAAATTAACATTTGCATAACATACACTTTCATTCCTTTTACTTTCAACTCTGTGCCTTCATATTTAAATTGCATATGTTGTAGTCAGCATTAGTTACGTCTTTTTCAAAAAATACTCATACTGACAATCTGACTTTTAATTGGGGTAAAAAGTCCATTAAAATTTAATGTAATGATGGGGTTGGATTTTAATTCTACCATCTGGATATTCATTTAAAATTTGTGCCAAGTATTTTCCACCTATTCATCCTTGCCTTACTTCTTTCTAGCAAAATGAATATTTTTTCAATTTCTATCTTATTGCCACTGTTAGCTTTTTAATTATATCTATTTTTAGTGTGTGTGTGTGTTTGCTCTAGGACTAACATTATGCATCTTTATCTTATCAGAGTCTACCTAAAATTAATATAATACCATTTCATGTAAAAATAAAATAATCTTGCAACAGTATAATTCCATTTACTACTATTCTGTCCATTGTACTCTTGCTGTCATGCGATTTATAAACCCCAGAGTACAATGTTGTTATTATTGCTTTAAACAATAAGTTGGCTTCCCTTTAATAAATTAAGAAGAGTTACAACAGGGTTTTTAAAACACAAATATTATGCCACTTACTTCTTATTTCTAATATTCTTTATTCATTCCTATTTAAGATCCAAATTTCCCCTTGGTATCACTTTCCTAAATTTAGCTTGAAGAACTCCATTTAACACTTCTTGTAGTTCAAATTGGCTAGTAGTACATTTTCTTAGATTTTGTTTATCTGGAAACAGATAATTTCATGTTCGTTACTGAAATAATTCTATATTCACTGGATATAGAAATCTAGGTTGACTTTTTTTTCTTTCTCCATGCTATTCCATTGTCTTCTGGCTTGAATGGTTTCTGTTTAGAAACTTGGGCTAATTCTTCCTGTTGTTTCTGTATAATATGTCACCCCCGCCCCCACCCCCAGCCCTGCTTCTGAAATCTTTTCCTTTACTTTTATGTTTTAGCAGTTTGCCGATGGAATGCTTAGGTGTGGTTTCCTTTGTATTTTACCCTGCTTTTATTTGCCAAAGACCTTAAAACTTGTAGGTTAAGTTTTTCCAGCAAAGTTAGGGGAATTCAGGCTATTATTGCCTTAAATATTGCTTTTTCTTCCTTATTCTCTCTTCCCTCTTTTCTGTGACTCCAGTTATACAAATATTAGACTGCTTGCTTTTGTCCCACAGTCTCTGAAACATTTCTATTCATCTGTCTTAGGTTTACTGACTCTTTCTCTGGTTCCTAATCTGCCATACAGGCCATTCAGTGAATTCTTCATTTCATAAGTTGTTATTTGCATTTATAGAATATCTATTTTGTTCCTTTTTATATTTTAAATTTATTTCTCTGAGATTTCCCATATTTTCATTCATCTTATGTCTCTACTTTATATTCTTTAAATTCTTGAACATGTTCTTCATAGCTCTTTCAAAACTTTATCTTCTAATATGTAGGTTAATTCAGGGTCTGTTTCATTTTGATTGCTTTTTTCTTGTTAATAGGTTTCCCTCTTCACCTGTTCAGTAGTTTTTCATTGTGTGCTAGACATTGAATGGTACATTTAGGGAATCTGCATTGCATTGTCTTCCTTAAAGGGTGGCGATTTTTGTTTGGGCAGGCAATTATATTACTAAGAGATCCTCTTTATCCTTGCACTGTTAGGGCTGGTTTATTTTGATTCTGTCCTTAGCCCTAAAACATAGCCTTACTCTTAAACATGTTTCTCACTCCTAAGGCTGGTCTTTCTGGGCTCTCAGTTGAATGTCCAGGTGCTCAGTTAAGTCTCTCCTCTCAGGCTACATCAGAATCCAAACATCTCCCAGCTCTGGTATCTTTGTTTGGCTCTGGACCCACAGGAGCCACCTTCTGTTAGGCCTCAAGAACTTATGCCATCTTATGTACAGTCAGTACCTCAGACAAGGAACTACCATGGAACCTCCATGCACACTTCAAGGTACCCTTTCCCATGCATCTATTTCTACAATACCCTGTGCTGCTAATCCTAGCCACCATGAAGCCTCCAACAAGAAACCCTGCCTCCTCAGCTCACTGAAACCACCAACGATCCCTGGATCCACCTGCCTTCCTTTCTGACCCAGTGAATGCACCTCAAGGCATCTAACCAAGGTGAACACAAGGCTTACCTCAAGTGTTTACCTCCTCTCAAGGATCAGAGTCCTATACTGCCTGCTAGCCAATTCCTGAAAATAGTTGCCACATACATTTTATCCAGCTTTATAGTTCTTCATGAAAGTAGGTCAAGACACTTTACTGTGGCTGGCAGCAGAAGTCCCTAATTTTCTAAAACCACTGCCCTGGAAGACAAAAATGCAAAATGCTTTAATATGTCTCTTCACTACCATCACCAACACCTGAAATTACAAGCAATCTTATTTCTCTGACCACCCACTACCATATATTGCACATGAATAATGGAAAATACTTATCAAATGAATTATCCAAGCTTCCTGTTCTTACTTTTCCTCCTATGTTCTTGAGTAGCTTGACTGACAGACAATGTCTGCCCCAGGAACAGAGGAGACCAGATGAAGAGAGACCAGAAGCTCAAGTTATTTCATAATTTTTCTTTTCAAAAGCTTTGAAGATCAATTGGGTTGGAGAACAGTTTTACAGTGATGTTTGGAGATTACATGAAAATTTCCATTGGTCTAACCTACCAACTTCCAGCATCATCACCAGAACTAGTCCTTCCCCAGAGGTAATTATATGTTGGGGTACCTTATACCTAAGCAGTAGTTTACACTTGTTTAACAATAAATCACACATGTGTCTATGATAGAATCTGACCTCACCTTGTCAAAGAGCTTATCAAGACCACCAGCACTTAGTAATGACACTGGCTTCCAAATGCCTCCAGTTTGGAATACACTTTCTTTGTACCATTTTTAGCTTCTACCCATTTGAATAAATGTAAACAAGCAGCTAACTGAACTGTCAGTAAGAAGTCGCAAATAAGTTAAGATTAAGCAGTATTCCATTTCAGAAGTAGGGGAGGGTATATTCTTAAGTATGCTCAAGGATTCATTTATTTTTCTTTTTTTACTTAGTCGATTTTTATCTTAAAGGCAAAATCCAATACCCAGCTAGGATTTAAATACAGATCAACAATCTAAACATACTGCAACAAAGTATGCCATTCTTCAAAGATCACCTCAGAAAAGAGAAGGTAGCCCACAACTGAAATACATTAAGAGAAGCAAATGTGAACAGCAGTTGAGGATGGGGAGCAGGGGGAGAGGGAGTAGATCCATTAGATGCTCCCTTCCAGTTTGCTGAGATGTTTCCAAATGGTTTGTTTATCTATGTGACCAAAGAGGTATAGTTTATTTTCTTAGATTTATCAATCCCTCTGTGTATTAGTAGATCATAACTTCACCTCAAGTTTATTTTTACCATGTATATTTGCCAATACCTCAGTCTTACAGAATTTCAGCGACCACTTTCCAAAGCAAGGAAACAAAGGTTGACACTTTGTGTCAGCAGAAACCATGAGAGAACAGCAACCTTGAAAAATGGATGATGGATGGATGGGTGGATGGATGGATGGATGGATGGATGGATGGAAGGATGGATGGATGGATGGATGGATGGATGGATGGATGGATGGATGAATGGATGAATGGATGGATGGACGGATGGACAGATGGATAAGACAACTACTAGATTCATTCTGTCTTTATTTGTTCAACATATTTTTGTTGAGTATTATCAGGCTTGGGTATGGAGGTGAACAAGTTAGAAGCAGTAGCATTACGGAGCTTGCATAAATGAGGGACTCCAGATAGGCAAACATATCTAATGTGTCACCTGTTGAAGTAACTGAAATGAGTTATCCAACAAATTAACATGGCTGCTACCTGCAGTTATAGCCAAGCCAGGTAAGATGATAAAAGGCCCACAACTTCTCTCCCCCAACTTTGGAGAACAAAAAGCTTTTGATCATGACCATTCCCTATAAATCCCTATCTATACTCTCCAAATGCAAGAAGGAACCAGGAAATATCACTACCACAAATCTCCCATCAAGAACCCATTAATGACATCCAAACAGATGGAAACCGTCTTATGCTTGTTTTTGCCTTTTTTTTTAGTTGTTTAGAAAAGACCTAAATCAGATACAAATTCACTATATTTCCCTTCAAAAACACTTATCATAAAAGCTACTAATGTACACTTTTTGGCACAGAAAGTTACATTTGCTAAATTTTTTGTCTTGTTTTAAACACAATTCTATTTTCATCTGGCAAGTGCATATTATCATGGATGCCAATCTATTTGGCAATAAAACTAAGAGAAAAGAAACATTTACCACAGAATCATAGGTATATTACATAATATATCACCATTCAATGGAATGCAAAATTAGCAATACAGCCCTGCAGCTTGACTGGCTATGTAACTGACAGATTTTCCTGTAAGTAATTTTCAAAAATACCATCAAAATCTGGAGTTTAACAATTTCTCAGCCCTTATCCTTCCCTTCCCACTGCAAGTTGCTCACATGGAATCACTTATCCACAAGAAACACCAGGGTTGGGGAAAGGAGCTAAATAAGATTATGACCCTAATTGCAGAAGATTTACAGTTTCCAAGTGTCCCTGATTCTAACCAAATAGTGACCACAGCTTGTGCATAATGGCTATCTGTAATGGAGACAAACTACCCTTTCTTTTTAAGAACAAGATTAACCATTTGTGTCCTTTGCTCTTGCCTTAAACTCTTCCTGTCTCAGACATAGCGGTAACACAATAAATACCATCTTGTTTTCTGTCTTTATGACTTCTGTATTTGTAGGTAACATGAAAACCTGTTTTTAGTAGTAAAAAATAAATGATTTTCAAATTTTCATCCAAAATATACAATACAGCTATCATCAGCCAATGATAATGACAATGATCAGATACTAACTTGTTTCAGGAACTGTGTTGGGCTCTTTTCATTCATTATCTCATTTAATCCTCACAATTCCCATATGATTTAGGTTAATTCCTGCAGCCCCTTTAAGCACTTTGATATTGAAATCCACCCTAGAATTTCAAGCATGGGCAAAAGTTGGCAATATAGCAACAGGCAAAGGTATGAGTCTGTCCAGTTGGACATAACTTCTGGAATTCAATCTAACCTCTCTTTTCACAGTCTAGATTAGATTTAATATTATAAAATTTCACAGAAAACACAGAAACCTTGTAACAGGCCTATTTACAAATCCTTCCCCATTCAAGTTGTCATTTGATTGTAAACCCCACAAGACGTTATTATTTTTTTTATTAAAATAAACTTACGCATCTTAAGGAAATTAAAAGAAAAAAAGGGGCTTTATCTTTACCCTACTACTCATAATGTCTAATGTTCTTCATTCATACCTAAGGAGCCAAATTTCTATCTATTATTTCTTCTCACCCTGAAAAACTTCCTTTAGCATTTCTTGTAATAAAAATTGTTCTGATGGCAATAAATTTTCTGTTTATCTGAATGATACTTTATTTTGCCTCCATTCTTAAAGTATAGTTTCATTGGATATGGAACTCTGAGTTTATAATTTCTTTTTCTTTCAGCACATTAAGGATATTGCTGCACTGTCTTTTAGCTTTTATAGTTTCTGAAGATAGGTGGGCAGTGTTTCAAAATGTAGTTCCCTTGTATACACTATGTTGTTTTACTCTGATGGATTTCAAGAATTCTCATCAGATTCATCTTAGATTCTCATCAGATTCATCATGATAAGACTAAGCATTTCAATTATGTAAGTGTATCTCTTCTACTAAATTTGGGAAGTTTGGGGCCATTATTTCTTCAAGAATTTTTATGCCCCTTTTTCTATGTCCCTTTCTTCTAGGACATCAGTTACCTGTATGTTAAGATTTGTGCTATTATCCCACACACCCTGAGACTCTAGTTGGGGTTTTTTAATCTTTTTTTTCCCCTCTTCTCTTCATAGAGAAAATTTATATTGATCTATCTTCAAATTAACTGACGGCTTGTGTTTGCCATCAGTGTACATGTCTCAAGGGTCAGTCGATGATTTTTTTGGGTAACCTTATATTTGTGGTTTTCCCTCTCTGGCTCTCTCCTTTCACAATCCAGAAGATGCTTATAAAGCCCCTTGAGAAATCCTATTTGGATTTTGAATGTGATAATATAGTTTCCACTAGGGAACATGGTATTTTTTCCTGATTTATTTAGGTTTCCTTTTAAGCTGTTTGGTAAAGCTCAACATTTTTTATATACTTCTGTATAGTGCATTTTAGTTTATTTATGAATCCTACAGTTTTGTCATTCTTATAAATGTATAAGGACTCTGCTGATATTTAAATGGAATCTTACTTACAGATACTTATTGAACTCTACTTTAATGGTTTTCAGTTTTAATGGTATATCTCTTCTCAATACCTGTGGTTAGACTTTGCTTTTTTAGCTGAAATGGAGAGTCCCTTTGTACTTTAATAAACTAGTTTAAGAGAATCAGCATCACAAAATGCTTTCCCATTTACCTTTGTCCTTTTCAACATTTAGTTGAGTTTGGAACAGATAATTATATCTTTTCAAAAATAATACTAGTTTATCTGTTCTTTCCAATATTTATACATCATGGTTAATCTTATTATTCTATTCCTTTGGTTAGGATCATGAATATAATGGCTAGTACAATGTTGAAATAGTTACGTATTAGCAAGCACACTCATCTCATGAGCGGCAGTAAGGGGAATATTCCCAATGTTAACATTAAATGCTGTAACTTGCTACAGGTTTCCAAAAGGTATATTGTAATATACTATGTAAGTTCATTCTGTTAACTTATTAAATGAATATTGTTCATTGGTTTGTTTAATAAAGAAGAATCTATATTTATTAATTCATTTCTTTTATTTTCTGCAGACTGAATTTGTTACTCTCTTTTTATAATGAAATCTTTAGGTGCTATTAATTTTCTGCTAAATACAGCTTTGGCCATTTAAAACGTGGATACATAGAGTTCTCATTTTTCTAACACTTTATTATACTAGATTTGATTTCCTATTTGAACCTTGAGTTCTTTAGGGGAAAGTTTTGTTTTTCCTGTTGGTATTATGGCTTTCCAAGTTCTTTAACTTTGCATTTAAACTTTTGTTATTAATTTTTAGTTTTATTTCACTGTAGACAGAGCATGTAGCCTGTAAGCATTTTATGTTCTGTAATTTAATATGGTTTTCTTTGCAGTGTATAATCAATTTTTTCTAAATGCTTCATGGCTCCTTAAAGTGTGCCTTTTATTTCTAGAGAACAAAATTCAATAAATATTTATTAAATAAACTTTATTAGATTATTAAAATACTCTTTGTACTCTGTGTTTATCTGTCCCATAGAAGATCAATAGAAGTGTATTAAAGTCTCATACAATTGTATTTCAATCAATTTTTTCCTTATACTTCTAAGAGCCTTTATTTCATATATTTTGAGGTTGTTAATCATATCAATGAAAATTCATGACTGTCTTATTGTCATTGTGAAGTCCAACTAATTGAAAGTAACCTTCCTGATCATGTTGAATATTGTTATGGTCTTTTAATCTATTTTGTCTAAATATTGCCAAGATTATTTTTGTTTTATTTTGCTCTTGCCTGATAAATCTTGTCCAGCCATTGTTTTTTTCTAATCATAATAAGCCACTTTGTTTTAGGTGTATCTCTTCTCAGGAACCCATGGTTATTAGCTTTTTAGCTGAAATGGGGAGTCCTTTTGTGCTGTAATAAACCAGTTCAATATTGTTTTATAATGAGAATCAGCATCACAAATGCTTTCCCATGCACATCTGTTCTTTTTAGCATGGAAGATACATGGGAAATGTCATTCCTATTTTACACATAAGAAAAATCAAAACCAAATAGGCTAAATATATTTTCCAAGGTCATTCAGGTAATAAGTGGCAGTAATAAGACTTAACCAAAGGATGCTAATACTAAAACCCTGGCTTTTTACGAATTTATAATACTTGTGCTGAACAGCAATATTCAGAAGGACTGATTAGCTGAACAATCTACCTTTTTTTGCATTAGGAGAGCTTCTACTATATATTTGTGTTGACATACAGGATATGTTTGGCTATACTTCTATGTTACTTTATATTTATACTTCATGTGGTTTATGTTTCACTGTTAATTTCTCGGCCTTGTAACTCAGTAATTTAGAACAGTCTGTACATTCTTTTCTCTCTCTATTGATTTGAAGGTCACATACCCTACTTTTACTTCTGATAAGGTGATCCACTAAATAATGATATTAATATTTATTGGATGAATAAGTAAACTTTAAAGCTTTCAAATACTTGAAATTGCTTAGGCTACCCATAGAAAAATGAAGATTTATTAGTTTATTTCTGGGCTCTGTAAAAATGATGTTGGGTATTGTTATTACTTATTTTTAAGCATTTAAATATTAAGTACTTAATATTGTTAAAGCATTAGTTTATATTACATATTTAATTTTCAAAAGTATAGTTTTACATTTGTATTCAGTGTTATAATCAAAGTTATAATTGTTTAACTATCACTTGATGTTTATTTGATTTCATCATTAATGTCAGTGTCTTAATACCATTTATTTCCCCATTATGGAATTCTAAAATTTGATTTCTTTCTCAGTTACCCAGACCACTGCTTCCTAAATCTTAGTGTATGACAGAAAGTCCTACAAAGAATATTAATACACAGATCGCTGCATTCCGTCCTCAGAGATTTTGCTTTAGGAGATCCAGGGTAAACCTGAGAATCTGTTCTATTTTTCCAAATAACACTGATATTATTGGCCTTTGAACTTCACTTTGAGAAACACTGACCTGGGCTTCACCCTAAAGCCATTTCCCTAGTACAGAGGGTTATGTTTGCTTTTCTCCTGCATATTTGAGAAACGCTTTCTGTTACTTTTACAAGTGAGAGACAACTTGACTGTATTGACGTTTCTTGGATACACTCCCACGAAGTGTTTCAAGCAAATTTTCATAAATTTTATAGCAACAGTGCCTATCATATAGTGTAACAGAGAGAAAAAAAATGCCAGTGTGATCATCGCTCCTTCCTAAGGTCAACTGTTTTCTTTGCCAGTGTACTTGAAGGACTTTTTTCTTTATTCTTGTAATTATAAAAAAAAAATTGCCAAGTTGCAATAGTATGGAACCCTTTTCCTTAATGTCGCCCGGAGTGTGGAAAGCTCTTTTGATTTGCACGCTGAAGCCTTTTGTTTTTGTTTTTAACTCAGAAGAGCTTATATTAATTTTTTATTACTACTTGTGCTCCAATTGTTTCTGCCTCAAGAATATTGGTAATTCTTAGATTTGGTCTAATATTTAAGTCTAGGATCTTTGTTGTCTATATTTTTAATCTTCTCTATTTCATTAGTTTTTTAACAATCCTTTCTTCATGTTAACAAACCTTATACGTTTTTCTTCTTTTTTAAAAAAGCGCTGATTTATTTTCAGCTTCTAATGCAGATTTTCATTCTGTTTTGGCTGTCTGGTATCTTTAGCAGTAGTTTTCCTGATTAACCTGTCTCCTTTTCCAAACCATCCTACTTTCTTTTAGTCTAAGCTTATTCTTTCATTTCTCTTTCCACTTCCTGAGGTTATTGAGTATGCCAAACTTCTAAAAAATTCTTTCATATTTCTGTGGCAAATCATCCTGTCAGTCAACTGTTACTCTGAGTCTTTAAGATAGTGTTCCTTTTTCCTTACCCATGGTGTGTTTTTCTAAAAAATTTTTAGTTTATCATGAAAAAGCCAATGTTTGCCTAGAAAGAGATGATGATTACCTTTACTTATGTGCCCTATGAATCTCCTATAATTGGATCATAAGCTGGTTTATAGAACTTATATCCCAATTCCTGGCCCCTAGCAGGTTTCCCATTAGTAGAGCTCTTTGGGTTGGTGTAGTATCTTTTGGCACCACTGCCTGGATCTATGTCCAATAAAAATATGAAAAATAACAATCTCCAGCCAACACTCTTAATTTCACCTTGCCCTGAAAACTTTCTGTGGAGGAGATAAAGGGCCAAAGCACAATATGGTTTAATGAATGGCATAAATCCTTTCATAATTAATGGATAAACCCATTCATAATTAATAGCTGTGGTTCTTTAACTAAGACAGATTTTTACAAATATAGTTCCAAAAATTACGGTTTCATGTAGCAGGCAAAATAATTACACCCTCCACAAAACATGTTAATCCCTAGTATCTGTGAATACATTAGGTTACATGTCTCTACCCTAATCCCCAGAATCTGTGAATATATCAGGTTACATGCCAAAGGAGAATTAAATGAACAGATGGAATTATGTTGCTGATCATCTGAGCTTAAAATAGGAAGTTTATCTGCTGTTACTCAAGGGGACCCGGTGTAATCATAGGGTCCTTAACTATGAAGAGAGGTAGAAGAGTCAGGGTCAGAGTGACACAAAGTGAGGAATAAAAGGTTTGACTGGCGTTGAACATGGAAGAGGGCCACAGCCAAGGAATGAGGGCTACTCATGGCAGCTGGAAAAGGCAAGGAAGTGGATCTTCCCCTCGGGACTCCAGAAAGAAATTCAGCCTGACCGACACCTTGATTTTATTCCAGTGAAATTTATTTCAGACTTCTGACCTCCAGAACTTTAAAAGAATAAATCTGAGCTGTATTGAGCCATATGTTTATGGTAACCTATTAGAGCAGCCATAGGAAACTAATGCCTTACCATCTCTTTGGCCAAGCAGTATGTGCACGCTCTACCTGAATGTAGAAGTACAGTCTGCATGACAATAGCGTGTTTCAAAAAAAGCCCTCATATCACGCACGATTTCTTGCTTGCTTTTGTAATTAGTCTCTGCATGTTTCTGGACCAGGGGAAAGAGAACTGTCAGAGGATTAAATGTCTTTCTTTTTCTACCCACAGCACAAAGGAACCATCATTCGAAATTGTTCATTCTAGTTCCGCCACACTTCTAGTTAGTAGAATCGTCATAGAAATTTAGAATAGGTGGACTGTAAGAACCAGTTTGGGGTGGTAGAAACACACGTGACATACATGTTACACAGGTGTAGCATGTATGTATTGTGTATGTCATGTTGTATATGTGTTGTATATATTATACATGTGTCACAATACACATGTTACATGTACCTCATATATGTTATGTACTACATGTGTGATATATGTTGCATATATGTGTTGCTGGCATATATTGTATATATTTTATATATATGTATCTTCTTGGGGTTATTTATATAGCAAATTGGAAGCAGTTGTATTAGTGGTTGCTATGCAGGCATCTATTTGATTTCATGTATTCTTTAATCCTTTCCTTGGTGAAGTGCTGATTCTCTTAACTTACTCTTCTGTGTGAATGCAAACTCAAGAAATTGTAACTTCATATAAAGTGGGCATTATTTTTCTGACTATAAGAATTATTTTTCCTTTAAACAGGTAGAACTATGGCCTATCATAATTTTGTGCAGCATTCCTTTTCCTTGGAGAAGGAATAAAATATCACATTTTTAAATGTTTCTCTCTATCTGCATAGGAGGCTAGTAGGAGCAAGATTTCCATATGTTCTGATTTGCCCGAGTATTTCTCCACTCACTCATCTCTGGGAATCACCGTGTGTACCCAAGATTTAACTCAAGAGGCTAAAGTCATGGGTAAATATTAAGAGAGAATTGACAAAAGCAAATTAAGTTCTAAAGAATGTACTGAGCTTTCCTAAAAAAAACACATTACTTCGGAGTTAACACAGCACTGCTTTTTGCCTTGCCAGTACTGAAGACCTCATGGCAGCCAATACTCTTCAAATGATCTTGCCCTACAAACTTTCTGCAAAGCAGATAAAGGGCCAAAGCACAGTTTAATGAATAGCATAAATTCATTCATCTCTATGCACTAGGTCTTAGGCCATCATGCTTTACAGGGGTCCTACTATAAGAATTATCTTATGCTTGCAAACTGAACACAGATTTTCCAGATGTATAATCCCTTACCTGGACCAGCACTGAACGGGGAGAAGGGTTCTCTACTATTAGCCTGCAATAGGGTTCAACATTTCCACCATTACAACCATCAAACAATATAAAGACTTAAGTCAAAACATAGATAGGTTGCCCTAGGAGTAGAGCCATTAGTGTTTGTCAGATCAGTATGATTACTTGATGGCATTGCTTAGTAGAGATGCAAAGTATATTAAGTAACTTGAGCAGGTTAATTTGGGAATAACCAGAAGGCAAATTTGAGAACCATAGGACATGTGCAGGGACACTAAGATGTTGCACTTCCTCTGGGCATGATCCTGCCCTGGTAGAACTAACTGGTGTGCTCTTCAGAATAAAGATATTCACTTGATAGTGTTAATCAATGTGAACCCCACATGAAAGAAAATGAAAAGCATCATAATTCTTTAAAAACAAACATATTTTCATTTTTATGAGACCCTCTGAAACAAGTGGTTAGAGGCATGGATTCTGAAATCAAACTGTGAAGGTTCAAAACCTTCCCCCTCATAGGAATGCTACGAAACTTCTTTATGCCTCATTTCCTGCATCTGTAAACTGGGGATAACACTCTTACCTCACTTGTTAGTTTGAGAGCATCAGGTATGGTAACATATGTAAAGCTCCTCCTAGCACAGAAAAGTTGAATGTAAGTGCTATTGCTAATGGGGAAAGACTGCAAAGCTCTGGGTAATAACAACAACTCTGGAACAAGACTGCCCTGGCTGCCATTTAATAGCTGTGTGTTTTTAAACAACTTAATTAACTTCTCTGTGCCTCAATTTGCTCATCTGCAAAATAAGAATAAAGGTATCAGGGCTATTTTGAAGATTAAGTCAGTTAATGTTTGTCAAGTGCTTAGAAAAGTGTTTGGTACATAATATGTTTGATAAATTACTCAACTCTCCTCAGTTTCAAAAGTGTGATCATAGAAAACCAGGTGCTCTGTAGTGGTATTTTTGGGGTTCATGTGATGAAGTGAAGATGAGGAAAGTATGGCACAGCGCCATGCTGTATTCAGAGTAACTCCATTTCACATATTGAGATTTTTGGAAAAACTTTCTCTGAGACAAGGGTCTGGTTGTTTTAAAAGGAAAAAGGGTTGGAGGGCAAGAGGGACAGAGAGAAGGGGGCCAGGAAGCAGGCAGAAAATGAAAGAAGGAAACACACCCTGGTTCTTAAACCAACATGCCCTCATATAAAATCTCTATATTTGCCTGTTTTTTTACAAAATATTGAATGTTTTTATAAACATTATCTAGAAGATTTATCCAGATGATTTTTAAGTTTCCTTATAGATAGAAAATTCTGTTTATCTCTTAAAAAGTGAATTCAGTAAATTCAAATTTTAAAGATGCAACTTCCCAAACTTCTGTAGAGTACACAAAATTCTCAATAATTCTAATTTAACATGTAAATCATAAATATTCACCACAGTCAAATAAATAATAAATCACCCCTGAGTTCAATGCTTGCCATGCAAAATTGCCTATTTCCTAGAACATTCAGAAATCTGTTTCTAAATTGCTTTTTATTATTTTGCTCTTGTGATGGTTGCTCTTCAAAGCAATTTGGAAAATGTGCAATCTTCAGCATTAAGGGGAAAGAGGAGAAGTGAAGAAAGCAAAATATGATGCTATTAACAGAAGGAAAAAGAGTCCATGGCTCAGAGGACTGGGGTCTGGAAGACATTTTTTAAATGTCACCAGATAAAATTTATGATATGAAATGTAATGTTCCTTAGTCATTCTGAGTATTGCTATCTACATGAATAATAAATCAAAAGGCTCTTTACCCATTTATGGCTGAACATTATGACCTTAGACAGATTGCCAATGTGATTTACTCCACTGACATCAATGAAACTGAAACCTAGTGAAAATACCACTGGATTGGCCCCACATCCTGGAAAATCAATGAAGCTTGGGAGAATAAACATATTGAGGGGAGAGCATAAAAAATGAAAATATTTATGGTACTATTACATCAGTGAACTCATTAGGATTTCTTTTAGATAACTACTCCCCATCTGGCTTTGCTTACATAGAAAACCCAACTACATTCAAGCTTAACAGAATTGTCTTGTTCATAATTTGATGGAGAGACATTATTAGTATTTGTCCCCAAATTGGACTAAGTTATTAATATCTTACCTTTAAAAATGCACACAGTGTGATTCCATTTACAAAATTTTAACTATGCAACTAGAATTTAAAACATGTTTCTATATGAGAATTTTAAATATGTGATATTGTATAAAATTTAAAAATGTGATTAGAAGAATGTACATTGATGATAACAATTATGAAGAAATGCAAAATGATTATCTTAAAGGACAGGATAGTGGTCAGTAAGAGGTTAAGATGACGGTGATTTTCAAGGGACTCTTGGGGCCCTGGAAACACTCTATGTATTGATCTGGGTAAACTATGACACAGGTGATCATTTATAATTATTCATTAAACTGCACATACATGTCTTATGCATTTTTCTTGCAGTAATTATATTTCACAATTTTACTTAAGAAGGGTATTCTATTCTAAGGCGCTTTTCCAGTCTGTTATATTCTGTCTGTCATACTTACACTGAAAAAGTATTCATTGTTTATCTGAAATTCAAATTTAACTGGGCATCCTTAATTTTATCTAGTAACTTTATCCCAATCAGAACAGCATAGTTAGATTACAAATACTGAGAAAATAAAATAAAACAAACCACAGATAAAATGTATTGTTTTCTTATAGACTACTAACATGATAAATTTGTGTTTCAAAGTTTGTGACATGCCCCTTCTTTTTTCCAGGGACTATGAACAAAAGTAGGTTACATAGATGCAAATTATGATTTGCTTGTAGGAAGGCAAAGATGCTGACCTTTATAAACACAGCTATGCCTAAGAAAGGAGACCTTCAACTAAAACACAAATTTGAAAAAAAAATTGTTTTTTTTAAGCAGTGATTTGCCTTTTATTATGTGTATTCATTTGCACAGGAAAGGAAAAGACAATCAAATAGGTAAAATGAATGCTGTATTGCTCCCTTATACATGAAGAATTACACATCTGTCTAACAATACTAACTATTCTGAAAGATAATTATGGATCAATGCTTTAAAAAATATCCTGAATTGCCTGCAGAAATGGCAAGGGGAATTCAATTCAATTATTTGTAAAAGCCAGAGTCTTTTTTCCTATCCATCTGCTACTTGAAATAGGATGACCTTTCAAATGGTGCTTACCGTTCTCAAAGCAAACTCTAAATAAAAAAGTGGAGTGTGGCTTCCCCCACCCCTTCACAACCAGGTTTAGTATAGACAGAGCATTTGTACTGACATTCTACACCGCTCAAAAGAATGCAGATTTGGCTTCTAGAACATACAAGAGGCATTTTAGGAATATCAATCAGCTTCTGTCCCACGCCTTCAGTCATGACATTTGCCTTATATCAGAAAGGTGTGCTGCTTTTGAGATAACTGCTTGGGAACAGGCTACATGAAGTGATTTACTCCCTTGAGAAAAATGGGAAACGTCACCCCCAAATAAATGGGATAAAGAAAACAGTTTAGTGAAAAATCCCTTGTTAAGCTTGCCTACAACAGGAGAGCTCATTCAAAAAGGTCAGATATTTAAGTGATAATACACTGAAAAACCGACCCTCCAAAGCCTCTCCACAACCTTATACTATCAACTAACGGCTTGTACTGAGGCAATTAAGAGCAATGCTTTCTGCACTAAGTCTATATACTTTTTAGCTTATTTCACTTTTCCGCCTTAATTTTTATATTTCCAATTTGGTCTTTTGCATCTTTTTAAAAAAATCAAGATGCTTTTAAAGGATACAATCTATTTTTCTGATAAAGGTACAGCAAGCACATTTCAAAAAGTTCAGGAAATACACAAACACATAAAAGATAATATATTACCACATCACCCAGGGAAAACTACCACTGATAGTCGGGTTTGTTTACGTCCAATATTTTAATACATAAATATATCACAAAATTGTATATGTGTGTCTGTGCATAATTGCAATATAACTGTAAGTGGATTTATCTAAATATTCAACTATTTGTGATTATAGAGGTTTACGGCTTTTGTTCATTATTATTAACAAAGCTGTGATAAACATCCATCTGTACATCTTTGCAATTACTTCCTTAGCATTACTTTTTAGAAGTAGTATGGCTGAACAGGAAAGTATGACCATTACCAAAGTTTTTAAGTTAATATTGCCAAACTGCCCTCCAAAAAGTTCACCAAGTGATGTATGCACTCTGTATAATACCCTAAGCTCTAGCATATTGAGAAGTATCGATTTTTTTAACACTTACCAGCATGAGCAAAATCTCATTTTTACTATGATTATCATTGCTTTGATAACTAATCAGGCTGAAAGTTTCAGTATTTTATATCTCCTTCTTTGTGAATACACCTCAAATATTTTTCCCATTTTTAAATGAGATGAAAGCATTATCTTAGAATACAATACCATTAGGATAAGATAAATACATATACATATAAAATCAGAAAATATGCTATATAAAAGGTACTTTAATTTTTTAAATATGTATGCTCAGTATAACAAACTAAACAAACTTATGCATATGTACTCAACAAATATGTTTCTGTTTGACAAATTAAAAATACACACACACATAAACATACCACATGCAGGCACACAAAATAAATCAATACTTTCACCAGCCCTATTTCCAATTCCATTTTCCCCTGGTAGCTAATAAAAAACCAAAACCAAAATAGAAACAATGACTTATTTATCCTCACACATCTTTCTCTAGCTTCATACAAATAGATACAAACACACATTTTATATATTGTATGTAAAGCCATTATATATAGGTTGTATATAGAGCCATTCTTTCGTCATTTTAATGACTCCATATTTTGTCAATTACTCAACCAAATGATTATTCACTTACTTTCGCATAGACATGTTGGACATCACATACAGATCTGCCTAATTATTTTTATTCATTGCCTAATATTCTACAGTATAGTTATAAATATATTCAAAAATTTCCCTGTTAATAAAGCTATTTTCAGTTAACATTTTGTCTTGCTCTGTTTCGTTTTTGCCAGTTCAAGCAATACAGCACTCATCCTTGAATACACATTTATATGACAGATTAAAGATTCCTAATAATAGAGCTACAGTGTCAAAGAGCAGGTACACTATTAATTTGATAGATATTTGCAGGCTTATCAGGGTATGAAAACTTTCTACTTCCTCATTATGATTTGAATTTATATTTCCATGACTGCTAGTGAGACTGAGCAGATTTTTATAAGTCCGTTGGTTATTTAAGTTTTCTCTTTTGTGAATGGCCAATTAATATCTTCAGCTACTTATTTCAATATGATGTATAACTTTATCTCATCAGTGTACAGGAATTCTTAGTTTTCTAATATTTATATTGTTTAATGTTGTGAATTTATACCTTAAGTTCATTTGAAATGTATTACCCTTTTTTATATGGTGAGAAATAGGGGACTATAATTTATAACTTACACATGAAAAGTCAGTTTTTATATCATTTTTTATATAAACATACATTTCCCATTGTATTTAAAAGCCACTTTGACTAAACTCATTATATAATTGGATCTGTTTCTGACTCTATTTTCTATTCATTGATCAATCTTTCTCATGACCAATAACATACCATTTTAATAACAGCAACTTTATATTAAGTTTTAGTGTCTAGGAGGAAGAGTAAAAATAAAAGCCTATTGCCATTCTGACCGAAATACCATTAAAGTGTACTATTTTAGGAAGGAATTGCATATATTAGGAAATATAATATGACTATTTTCTTTCTTATTAGATTTATTACTAAAGACATTATATTTTTTGTTCACATAATTGAAATTTTTTTCTGTTACTAGGTAACTGGTTACTAAAGGTGTAAGAAGCTGAGATTCTTATATATTTACCTTATGGCCATCTAATTTACATGTTTTCTTAGTAATGTCTGTAACACAGTCTTAAGTTTCTAGGAATATAATCACATCATCTGTAAAAGGAGATAATTTTATTTTTTTCCAATATTTATAATGCTTAATTTTATTGTTATTTATATAACATAGAACCCACAACAAACACACTGTTAAGTAACAGCATTGACAGCAAATATCCTTCTGCATTGTCCTGGTCTTAACAGGAATGGCTTTTATGTTTCATTGTTTACAGTAATGTAACGGTGGTTTTCATAAATATTCTTCATTACATTTAATTAACTTCCTTTTACGCCCAGATTGTTTACATAGTTATTAGAAATTTCTAATATTTATCAAACTGCTTTTTTGCCACATGTACTGGGATGAATAGAGTTCCTCCAAAATCTATGGCCACTGGAGCCTCAGGTGACTTTATTTTGAAAAAGGGTTTTTGCAGATCAAATTAGTTAAGCAAGATGAAGATTCGGACAGACCATAATCCAATGAGTAGTGTCCTCAAAAGAAAAGAAAATAGAGATACAAACACAGGGAGAACTCCATGTGATGACAAAGGCAGAGATTGGAGTGATGTGTCTGAATGCCAAGGACGGCCGGCAACGACTAGAAGTTAGGAACTCGCAAGGAAGCATCATCCCTTGGAGTCTTCAGAGAAAACATGATCCTATGGGCACCTCACTTTCAGACCCCTGGCATCCAGAAGTGAAAGATAAAAAATTCTGTTGTATTAAGCCACCCAGTTTGGAAATTTATTACAACAGCCCTAAGAAACAGATATAGAATGTATTAATATAATCATATTATTTTTATTTTTTAATTTGCTGATGTGTTGAATGGTGTGGATAAATTTCCAATTTGGAACCAACTCATAGTTTTTGAAATAAACCCTATATCAAACATATTATTATATTTTCATAAGCAGATGGACTTAAGTTGCTATTTCTTTAATTATATACTTCTACATATAATAATGAAATTGGTATAAATATCATTTCACAGCTATCTATATCACATTTTGATATGAAGTTATGTTAGATTTGTACATGACTTTAGGCTCCTTCCTCTTTCTTTATAGTTTTGAATTATGTGATAACGATAGGAAGTATCTATTTTTAAAGCTGAGATCTAAGTTAGCTGTAAAACCATCTGGGCCTGGTGACTTTTTTGATGGCCCATTTAACAATCTTCCACTTTCTTCTATGATTATTGGCATTACAATATTTTATCTTTTCTTATGTAATATTGATAATGTGTATGCTCTTAAAGAATCACTACTTTTTTTCTAGATTTCTCAAATGAATGGCTATAGAATTTCTTCAAAAATCTAGGGCCAGTATTGATTAGTAGAGTTGACTACAAAGCTAAGAGGGTGCATATCTCTTTCCTCTCATACTATTTCATGTGGATTGAATCAAAAGAATCAAAAGAAGACAAGCCTCAAAGAAAGAAAAGGATTATTCTATGGTCAAGGGTATAGAAGTAGCCCTCATCCCTTGCTAGAACCTCTAAAGAAACCCATAGGGAATGTTTTCATCTGAATCATCAGGACTGTGTCACAATAAAACCTAGATAGTTGGATTTCAGGTCATTGGTACTCTCCTGGAGTCTTAGTAAAATTATGCAGAAAAATTCTAGAACTTTCCATTGAGCTATAATAAAGCTCCTATTTTTTAAAACACTTGACAAAATAAAAATTTTTTAAAGAATTATTCTTCCCTCACACCTGCACACATTTAAAAATATTTGCCCAACTTTTCTCAGAAACAATTTTCTTTACAACTCTCCCAGATTTCATACTCATATCCTTTTATTCATAGCAGATGGAAGAAATTAGGGGAACATATTTGCTCTAAAATCATTAGTGTTGCATCAGCACTTCCAACCTAAATGGCATTTCAAGGGGTTATTGTTACGTGGATCAAGAGTTTGCTCTAGGCACAAAGAGACATAAATGCAACTTTGAAACTTCTTTTTTTTTTGCAATTAGCTTTGCATCTGAATATCTCCAACATCATTCTAGCTGGATTTTAAACATAAATCAAATGGTAGAACAGAGAGGTCCAACTAAGTCATGGGTCACATTTTGTTCACCATCCAGTCCTCTGATAAATCATTATAACTGCTTCTTATAAACAGTGTTTTCAAATCTGAGCATCAAGTGCTGGGTTATACGGAATTCTGGAATATATTGTTACCTCTTAGATATCAGCCCGGCCTTAAGTCTTCTGAAATGCCTAAAAGTGAACTATTTGGGTGGTGAGCTTCATATGACTGCCACTCTGTCCAAAAGCTAAACCATCCCCAGCTTAAGAATGAACCAGTCCAAGAGTGTTTCTTTAGTACATACGGTATATTAAGTCCACTGTGGATTGTTTTTTAAGTTTAAGATACTTTACACTTAATGCAATCTTATCTAGACATAAGAGTAGTCACAGAGAATGATACCACATAGCAACAGTCATAGTTTATATTTCTATACCACATCACAATTTTCACACTACTTTAATGACACTTTTTTATATTTTATCCTCACAGTAAATATATAACAAATGCAGGATAAAAGAGGAAAGCAGCATAAACATAGACCTCTAGAGAGGAAAGTGACAATAAAGATCATCAATGACTCTTTTACAGAAATGAAAATGGATACCAAAGGGAAAGAGGACCTTTGCCTTTTTTGCACAGCCAGGCTACAAGGCTAATAAAGTGAAAGCTGTTCACCACAAAAGTTACAAAAAGAATCACAAAATAAGATAAGAAAGAAACATAATGGGAGTAAAGGACACTAATTCTGGTTTAATGTGTTTTTAAGATCAATTCTATTGAAAGAGTTTGAAATTCAATATTGGTCTGTAAGGACCACTTGGCTGTAGTGTTTTTATACCATTACTGAATCCCTTGGAGAGAAATACAGTTTTGAAATTCATAGTTTCTAGGAAATATGTGCAAGTGTTTGATGAACATATTCATGCAGTTGTAAATGGTACACACGTCTACACAAAACCTTAAAATTCAACAGATACCTATTGAAAGGAGTCGAAGCATTTTGCAGCTCAGTTAAGAAGCTACTCATGCATTTCCTCCACATTCACCATCAACCTCTACTTTCCCACCCCAGCCATCACTGGCTAATTATCTTAATATTTGACCACTCTATTATATGATAAAGTTTGAAAATAGTCTTTCGTTTAAATGAGAATATATTAGAAGTATATATTTTCTGTTAAAGCATTCTCAAAAATATATCTCAACAATGCACAGGCCAATGTCCTGGTATCTTTTAATCAATAGACAATAGCTATTTTCCATGACCCAAGCCAGAATAAATTTTTTAAATTTGTATCTGGAATATCATTATAATTCTAATATGAAACTGCACTATGTAAAAGCACAAAGTGATAACATTAAAAGTGGAACCATTATTTTTAAAAGAAGAAACTCACAGTATTTATAAAGGATCATGTTAGGGTTAAAGGACAAAACTCTGTGTTAGAATAAACACTTAATGCATTGTCAGAATGCACAATAATAATCCCCAAATTTGAAAGTATTTTTTGTCCCATTTTAAACTTCTGGGAATAGAGAATGTAGAACACAGTGTCTGATGCACCATGGAAAGTTTTATGATTCCCCTCAAAAAAGGAAAACAAATATCTCTATTTCCATCCCGGATCTGCAAAATATATTCTTGCATCCTATTTACTCTGATTCATTTACATTTTGCTGAGTTCTGTTTTTGTCCATTTTCATCATTCAAAGACAAAAAAAAAAATCAATAACAACAGAGATCTCAAAAGATGTTTTTAGATGAAATCACAAAGAAAATGAGTACATGAATTAGTGAAGCAACATGTGGAAGTTGCATCTTTTCTTATCTTGTCAGAGAAATAATTGCACTGCTGAAATGAGATACTCAGCCTGCTCCACATAGACCACAGTCCAAGCCGGAAGCAAACTCTCTGAATAACACCACCACCTTCTGATTCTTTTCACATGGTTACATTTTTGACACTTCCTTCAATATTCTACCCAGTTGCAATATGACTATGACAAAAGATTTCTGCAGGCATGACTGGCACATCTGTGGTGAGTGGCAGGGAATGGAAACAGGCAACAAATCCCTTTAGAGGCTCCAGAAAAAAAAAGCCCAAAGGCATTTTGCAACCCTTTTGCATACATGCTCTAAGTAAAGGGTATAAAAAATGGAAACCATGATGACAATTTTAATCACTTTTCTGACAATTCTATGATCCACTAATACTTTATAATGGCAAAACCTCTGACACTCAGGAGACTGACAGGCATATATTCTCTCTTTGCCTCCCAGTCTCTTTAAATGTTTATATGAGGGTTTTACACATAGATGGAGATGACCTTAGAGTAGTATTTATTTAATCTAGCCAAGGACAAATTGCAAATGGCTAACTTTGATTAATGTGGTATTTTCTTAGTTATTTTAATTTGACTCAAATCACCTCTCTGGGCTCTAGAACTTTCTGCCAGAGCCTGGGAGATTTCATGTGTCAGTAATCAGAGTAAGCCCATCCGTAGTCAGTGCTGCCCAAAGTTTTGTCTACAAGGTAGCAATTAGAGTCAAATCTTTTCTGGAAATGCCAATTACTGTGCTTTGTCTTCCCTGTGGAGTGCCTCCTTAATATAAGAATGACATATCATTTTACCCTATCAAATTGGAAAAAATATTACTTAAAATAACACTCATAGTTGGCAAGTTTGCAGTGAAAGAAGCAAGCCCAAAGATGCTGGTAGGAAGGTAAACTGGAAAAATATTTTTAGAAAACAATCTAAACAACATATATATCATGAAGTTTCTACCCTTCTGTACTCATTGATATTATGTTGGAGAAATTGTTCTGTATCTTTAGTCTTAAAATTAGATTTTTAAATGTCTGTATAGCATTTTTTACATGAATATACTATAATTTTTCATTGTTTCTACATGTGCCAACATTTTCATTGTTTTCTATGTTGGTTATTATAAATAACTATACAGAATACTTTTATAAGTGGATTTTTAAGTTGCATTCTTTTTATTCTTTAGGATAGATTCCTAGAAGTGGAAATACAGCTGTTAGCAAGGCTTATCTTCAAGTGTAATTTTGTCTTAGCAGCTAAGGAATTGCAATCAGCAAACCAATTCCTAAACTAGAATTCAAGTGGATCATCATTTACTAGGAGAAATATACATGGTGTTAAAACTGACCCTGTTTATTTACACAGTGATAATGGGTAATTCCCCTTAAGGAAACCAAATCAGATAGCATATATGATTGAGCCACCACCAACTCAAAAAGGACAAATCAGATCTTACAAAAAGGACATTCATTTCAAGCAAAGGCACAGATTGCTGAGTTAATTGCCTTCTGTCCTAGAGCAAAGATCCTCTAAAGTCCATTAATGTGTAAGACCCATGAACACATTTTTGCCGTCACTGGTTGGCATTAATTTGCCTGCCTTTCAAGTCCAATAAACAACCAAGTTTAAAACTGAAAAGCCAGAACACAGTAAAATATTCTGTAGTTGCCAAACTCAACCTCCCCAGTGGCATGGTAGAGAAGTTAGTGTCTGGAGGCTATGCTAAAGGAAAAATATTACTGACCTTTAAATAAAACTTCCAGATTTTAGAAGCCAATGAATAATAACATACCACTTTTTAACCTGTCATATTGGAAATGATTTAAAATTATAACATTCACTATTGGCAAAGGAACAATATTTCCCACAGTTATCCCATAGAAAACAGATTTTAATGATCAAATGAATTTAGGAAAGAGTGAGAGCTGAACAAAGTTCAAGTGAACCTTTAATGTTCAATTATAAACTGAGAATTTCTGTATGGGGCTGTTGCTAAAGGCATTCCTAAACTTATCTAACAACCAAAATCTTCCTGCTTTATGCTGCCTTTGGTTTTTCGCTTCTGGGCTTCTGTTGAGGATCTCAAGAGAGAGCATTCTGTGGAATATCTTTGTAAATGTTTCTCTAGGCCAGCAGTTCTCAAGCATTTAGGTCTCAAGACCATTCACATTCTTAAAAATTATTAAAGTCCCAAAGAGCTTTTTCTGATGTATATTATTTGCCATGTGAGAAATAAAACCAGAAAAGTTTGAAAACACTATTAATTCATTCTAAAATGACAAATAAAAGAAAAAAACTATTACATGTTATCATACATAATATATTTTCCAAAGCAAACAAAAGTATTAGCTCACAGTTTTGAAAATCTTTTTAATGTTTGGCTTAATAGAAGACCAGTGGATTGTCATATCTGCTTCTGTATTGTGTCAAGATATATTGTTTTGACTGAAGTATGTCAAGAAAAATGAGGAGGAGTATTTTCATAGCTTTCTCAAATAAGTGTGATTATTTTTCCTGGATACTGCATGAAAACTTGACAAATCGAAGTAACATCACCAAGATGGTAACATAGGTAATTTCTGACTTCACTCCCCCTCACAAGAAGAAAAATTAAAGTCTAAAAGACACTGCTGAGAGAATCCTAGAACACAGTGAGTAAGGATAAAGCACTCTGCACCACAGAGACCAAGACAGAGCACATTAGAAGAGTAAGTGAAGTGTTTACATGCTGACTGGCATCCCAGGCCAGTGCAGCATCACAAGGAGACATCTCCCCTGAGCTTCTGCGCTACCCCAGTGGGAAGAGAGAGCCCAGGGCTTTGGGTGGGGGAATCACCATCCTAAGCACTGAGGTTGCTTTGTGGGAGTTTCTACTCTGATCTTGCACCAGTGGGAATGTAACTGACAGAGAAGTAGGGAGGGGCTTGCAAGAACCAGCACAAGAATCTTGGCAGACAATTAAGTTGTAACTAAAGAAATTAGGAAAACAATGAACAAACAAAATGAGAAGTTTGACAAGAAAATAGAAACTATCAAAAAAACAAAACAAAACAAAACAGAAATCCTGGAGTTGAAAACTACAATAAGTGAACTGAAGAATTCAGTAGAGAGCTTCAAATGTAGACTTGAACATGCAGAATAAAGAATTAGCAACTTGGAGGACAGGATGTTGGGAATTACTCAGGCAGAGGAGCAAAGAGAAAAAAGAATGAAAAAGTAAAAAACGCCTATAGCAATTATAAAACACACTGAAAAGAAACATTATTTGCATTATGGGAATGCTAAAAGGAGAAGGAAAAAAGAAAGGCATACAAAGTATATTTAAAGCAATAGTGGCTGATAACTTCTTGAATCCAGGGAGAGAAATGTATATTCATATCCATGAGGCCCAAAGGATCCCAAATAGCTTGAACTTGAAAAGGGCTACACCAAACACATTACAATTAAATTGTCAAAATTCAAAGACAAGGAATTTTAAGAGCATCAAGAGAAAAGAGAGAAGTTACATACAAGGGAACTCCCATAGATAGGATTATTTGAAGATTTCTCAACAGAATCCTTTTAGGCCAGATGATAATGGGATGACATATTCAACTTACTGAAGGAAAATAATTGTCAACTAAGAATTCTATACCAGGTAAAGATGTCCTTTAGAAATGAAGGCTGGATAAAGATTTCTCTGAACAAACAAAGCTGAGGGAGTTCATTGGTACCAGACCTACCTTACAAGAAATGCCAAAGGGGTTTTTTTGAGTGGAAGTAAAAGAACACTAAGTAACATCTTAAGAACACACCAAGGTGGCATAAATCTCTCTGGTAATGTTAACTATACAGTCATAGATTCTGCAGTATGGTACAGTGGTACATAACTCAATTACACCTTCTAGTTTTTAATAAAATGAACATAGCAAAAATAACCATAAATAAAATAGGCTGTTATTAGTTACACAATATTTTTAAAATGTGCAAATTGTAACAGCAACAACCTAAAATGTGAGGGGGAGGAGAGTTAAAGGTATAAACTATATGAATTTTATTGAAGCTAAACTGTCATCAGTTTGAAGTAGGGTGTTATAAATGTAAGATATTTTATGTAAGCCTCATGGTAACCACAAGGGAAAAATCTAGTAATAATTATACAAAAGAACACAGTTATAAAGTCAAAGCCTTTTGATACCAAAATACACAAAAAAAATACAGCAGGATAAGAAACGAGGCACAATGGATCTAGAAAACAATCAGGAAATCACAAAAAGGCAATATAAGTCCCTATCTATCAATAATTGCTTTAAACATAAATGGATTAAATTCTCCAATCAGGACATCAAATGATTGAATTAAGACAAGAAAAGGCAAAAGATCCAACAACATGCTACCTGCAACAGACTCACTTTATCCTCAGAGACACACAATTGAGAATGAACAGATATAAAAATAATTTCAAGCAAATGGTAACCTAAAAAAAGCAAGAGTAACTACGCTTCCATCAGACAAAAATAGATTTTAAACTAGAGATTGTAAAAGAGACAAAGAAGACAATTATATAATGATAAAGGGGTTTTACTACATCAAGAAGCTATAACAATTGTAAATATTTATGTACCCATCAGACATCAGAGCATCTAAATATATAAAGCAAAAACTAACAGAACTAAAAAGAAAAATCAGCAATAATACAATAATAATTGGGGACTTTAATACTCCACTCTCAACAATAGATAGATATCCAGACAGATAATCAATAAAGAAACAGCAGATTTGAACAACACTGTAGACCAAATGGTCCTAAAAGACATACGCAGAAAATTCTACCCTACAGCGTAATACACATTCTTCTCAAATTCACATGGAGCATTTTTTAGGGTAGACCATACGTTAAACCACAAAACAATCTTAGCAAATTCAGTAAGTTGGAACGCATACCAAGTATCTTCTCTGACCACAATGACGTGAAACTAGAAATCAATCATATGAGAAAAACTGGAAAACTCATGAATACACGGAAACTAAACCACATTCTCCTGAGCAACCTATATAGCAAAGAAGAAATTAAAGGAAAAATAAAGTTTATTAAACCAAACAAAAATAAAAATCAACACACCAGAAACTTATGGGATGCAACAGAAGCAGTTCTTCATAATAACTTGCCCCCATTAAGAAGCAAAAAAGATGCCAAATAAATAAGCCAACTCTACACCTTCAGGAACTACAAACAGAATAAATGGAGGCCAAAGTTATCAGGTGAAAAGAAATAACAAAGATTAGAGCAGAAATAAATGAAATAGATAAAAATAGTAAAAATAAATGAAATAGAAAAGATTAACCAAATTAAGAGTTGATTCGTTGAAAAGATAAACAAAATTGACAAACCCTTAACTAGACTAACCAAGGTAAAAATAGAAAGGACCCAAATCAATAAAATTATAAAAGAAAAAGGAGACATTACAGCTGATACCACATAAATTTGAATGCTCATAAGAGGCTACTTTGAAAAACTAAATACCCACAAACTGGACAACCTAGAGGAAATAGAAAAACTCTTAGAAACATACAACTTACTGAGACTAAATCAGGAAGTAATAGAAAATCTGGATGTACCAATTATTAGTAAGGAGGTTTAACTAGTAATAAAAAATCTCCCAGCAAAGAAAATTCCAGGATCAGATGGCTTCACTAGTGAATTTTACCAAAAATTTAAAGTAGAATTAACACTAATCCTTATGAAACACTTCCAAAAATCAAAGAGGAAGTAACACACCCGAACTCATTTGATGAGGCCAGCATTATCCTGTTGCCTAAACCAGAAAAGGATACTACTAGGAAAGAAAACTACAGGCCAGTATTCCTGATGAATATAGATGAAAAAGTTCTCAATAAAATAGTAGCAAATGGAACTCAATAGCACGTTAAAATGATCATTCCCCATGATCTAGTGAGGTTTATCCCTAGGATGCAAGGGTAATACAACATATCCATATTAAGCAATGTAATACATCACATTAATAGAATGAAAGAAAAAAATTATATGATCATCGCACTAGGCACAGAAAAAGCATTCAACATTAATTCATGTTAAAAGCTCTTAAATTAGACATACAAGGACAAATACATCTGAATATAAAAAAGTCCATATATTACATGCCCAAGGCAAACATCATATTCAATGTCAAAAAGATAAAAGCTTTTCCTCTAAGATCAGGAAGAAGACAAAGACGTCCGTTCTCACCATTTATATTCAACATACTAGTAGAAGTCCTTGCTAGAGCAATCAGACAAGACATAAAGAAAGAAAAAGTATCAAAACTGAAAAGGAAGAAGTAAGAGTGTCTATTTGCAGACATGATTTTTATATGTAGAAAATCCTAAAGACTCAACCAAAAAACTTTGGTATCTAATCAATGAATTCAGTACAGTTACAGGATAAACAAGTAACATACAAAAGTCAGTAGTGTTTCTATACACTAACAGTGAAATTTCTTAAAAAGACATTAAGAAATTGATCCCATTTATAATGCTATCAAAAACAATAAAACACTTTGAAATAAATTTAAGGATGTGAAAGTTCTCTAGGATGAAAAAATACAAAATATTGATGAAGAGAACCAAAGACAAAAAATAACTATCTTGTGTTCATATATTAGAAGATTAATATAGCTAAAATGTCATTACTACCAAAAGCCATCTATAGATTCAATGCAATCCCTATCAATATTCCAATAACATTTTTTTACAGTAGTAAAAAAAAAAAAAACTCCTAAGATTTATATGGAACCACAAAAGACCTGATTAGCCAAAGAAATCCTGAGAAAAAACAGCAAAGCAATAGGCATCACACTTCTGATTTCAAGCTATACTGTAGTCATCAACATGTAACTGACAAACAGACCAGTGGAACAGAATCAAGACCCCAAGATAAACCCAAACACATACAGTCAACTAACATTTGACAAGGGAGCCAAAAATACTCAGTGAAGAAAAGATAAGCTCTTCAATAAATGGTACTTGGATAATTGGATATTCACATGTAAAAGAATGAAATTAGACCCCTATCTTATACTACTCACAAAAATTAACTCAAAATGGATTAAAGACTTAAATGTAAGACCGGAAACCATGAAACTCTTAGAAGAAAACATAGGAACAAAGCTTCTTCACATGGGTCTTAATAATGATTTTTTTTGGACATGACACCTTCAGTACAAGCAAAACAATAAAAAAATAAACAAGTGGCTCTACATGAAACTAAAAAAGTTTCTGCACAACAAAAGAGATCATCAACAAAGTGAAAAGAAAATACAGAATGAGAAAAAATATTTTCAAGTAATATTGGTGGTTAATATCTAACTCAATATAACTCAAACAACTTAATAGCAAAAAAACAAATTAGCCAATTAAAAAATAAGCAAAGGACCTGAATAGACATTTATCCAAAGAAGGCCAACAGGTACATAGAAAGATGCTCAACATCACTAGTCACTAGGGAAATACAAAGTGAAAAACAATGAGATGTCACCTTATGCCTATTAGAATGTTTATCATCAGAAAATAAGGGATAACAAATGCTGGCATGGATATGGAGGAAAGGGAATCCTTGTGCACTGTTGATGGGATTGTAAATTGGTGTGCAGCCACTGTAGAAAATAGTATGGGGGATTCTCAAAAAACTAAAAATGGCATTACCACATGGCCCATGAATTCCACTTCTGGAAATATATCCAAAGGTAATGAAAACACTAACTTGAAAATTTATCTACACCCCCATATTCATAGCACCATTATTTATAATAGCCAAGGCATGGAAACAACCTAAGTGGTGGATGAGTGAATAAAGAAACTGTAGTATACACCCATACACACACAATGGAATCACAATGGAATATTATTTGGCCTTAAAAAATGAGAAAATACTACCATTTGCAACAGCATAGACTTGGAGGGCATTATAAGAAGTGAAATAAGTCAGACAGAGAAAGAAATATCATATGATCTCACTTATATGTAGAATCCAAAAAACAAACGAACAAACAAATCCAAAGCATAAGATATCAAACTTGCAGTTCTCAGAGGCAGGTGACGGGGCAAGGAGAATTGGAGGAAGATGGTCAAGAGGAATAACTTTCAGATACAAGATAAGTAAGTACTACAGATTAATGCACACCATGACGAATATAGCTAGCACTCCTTATGACAGTTGTCAAGAGAGTAAATCCTAAAAGTTCTTATCACGAGAATTTTTTTCTTTACTCTTTACTTCTTTCTTCTCTCTTTATTGTATCCATATGAGAAGATGGATGTTAGCCGAATCTATTGCTGGAATCATTTCACAATATATGTGAATTAAATCATCAAACTGTATGCTTTACACTTACACAGTGATACATGTTTATTATTTTTCAATAAAACTAGGAAATAATGTTAAATATGTGATTTTTAAAACTACTAATATTTTTTAAGGAAAATTTATCCTAACCAACATCATTCCTGCCTTTACCAATGTTTTTGTATGTAACTAGACTAGAAAAGTCATTAGCTCAGATCCAAGTATACGTGTAGGCTTATTTATTAACAAAAATTCATATGAAACATACCAAATTAATAAGAGAAGAGAGCCATAGAGAATTAGAACTAAAAGACAAAAAGAGATCTTGTAATGCAGAATTGGATGAAAAAAAAGAGATTAGAAAAGGGAAGGAGAGGGAAATAAAAGCTACACTTAAACTAAATACAAAATTTGATCTAAAGTTAACATATTACCTGGTATTATAATCAACTAATATTGGATGAACAGTGGTTTTTCTTTGTCTTCTCTGAATTGTCAAGTGTTTATTAGAGGAATGATTTGGCAATGCCAGTGTTTTAAAGTTGTATGGCCCCTGCAGTCTTGAAAGGGCTCATACTGATCCCTCTGTAGGAGTGAAGGTACTCTTGAATTTAAGAGGAAAACAACCCTCATAAAATATTTCATAAAGGAAAAGGGAGATGGTTTTAGTCTATGATCCATTGAAAAGTCTAAACTCCAAATCCAAAAACTATTCTCTTCCACACTGTCGCATCTAGCATCAGTCCACAGACTGCTTTTGGTTGCTAGCGAGGAAAGTAATTATCTTAAACTAATTGTCACTTAAAATAAAGGAGGTATTCATCACAACATAATGTAGTTGTATCAATTGTGTAATGGGCTGAGACTTTGGGGACGTTGGGATGGCATGAATGCATCTTGCTTATCATCTTAGAGACCAGAGGTTAAAGTCTGATAAGCAAATATAATGTCCCAACCCCAAAGATACCCGTGTCTTAATCCCTGAAACTGTGACTACGGTACACTACGTGCCCAGATGATCTCATGCTAGAGGTAGGGCAACAGAGTTTTGCATTAAGAAAAATCTCATTCACTTTTTCAGGAGTCTGAATTTCACTTCAAATTCCCAAGGATTTTCCTGCCCAATTCTGTCTCTATTTATGATTACAGTCTCTCAAAGCTCTGGAAATGTGTCCTATGAAACAGAGACTCCTGGGGCTCTGGACTACATTCTAACATATAGCACAATCATTGGCTTATGGAATGAAACTAATAAATATTCATTGAATAAAAATAAGGTTAAGAAAAGGACTTGTATGTATAATCAGCCATAAAGTTCTGGAAACCATATCTCTCTTCCACTCCTTCTCCAAGAAGAAATGAAAAACTTATTTCTACAAATTCTATATAAAACCATTCAACCTTCTATCCATCCATGTCCCCATCTATTCAGTCATCCACCCATGGATTTCATTCAGTCACATATTCAACAAACATTGATTGGGTATTTATTTACTACTGTGTTAGATTCTGGGGAATGTATGAAAAAGGACACAATTCTGCCTTGAGAAGCTCAAAGTCTAGTTAAGAAGAGAGATAGACAATCACAATGAAATGTAAAGATTCGGTGACAGATATGCTCTAGGGGTATTATAATGTTACTAAGGAGAAGGTAATCAAAACCTGAATTTTCAAGGCTGGTAATGAAGGATTTGAAAGAGAAGTAGACTCCTACTAGGTAAAGTAAGTGAGAAAACAGCATTCTAGGAAGATGGGAAATCATGTGTACAGATAGCTTTTGACATTCGGAGGCTTATAACATCTAATTATCATGTCTGGGGTATGAAGTGTAGAGTATAACAAATGGAGTTGGCCCAAAAGGAGTTTTGCTCTTTGTCTTTAGGTCCCAGAAGGTTTCTAAGAAATAGTAGAAATCTGTCTCCCACTTATTCTTTCTGAAAGACTCTAGAAATGTGCCCATGGTATTTGTGCAACATGTGGCTTCCTATGTCAACATGACTTTACTGTGTGTTCCAAGAAATTCTTGCCCAGGAAGAAAAGAATGGAACCAATACATACGTGTACTACGTGCCTCGAGAAATTTTTGAAAACCAATTTATCTGACCAAATATACATTCTTTGTATGGGTAATAGGACACTAGACTGCTTACCTGGGCAAACACCTTTATGAACAAACAACTGTTTACATATCAAGGCTCATTTCAAATCCCTCACCTCACTGTGTCCACCAATTCTAAAACAGTCCATCATGAATTTAGCCCCGTCCCAGCTGGAGCGCCACATTGAAAGATCTGCCTTAAGCCACATGAGCCCACACCAAAAACTCATATAAATACCTGTTCCTGACTTGAGCTTTCTGAGACATATTAAGTAAATGTGTTCTCCATTACTGCAGCAGGTTTAATACAGCTTTGCCTGATAAATGGGTGATTTGGTGGAATTTGGGGAGCAGTTATGAGACAGTTGACATTGAAAATGTCAGAGAATAAAGGAAAAGGAAGAAAGGAGATTAAGGTAATCCCCTGTGGGTCAACTGTAGTTATGGGTTGGAACAGAGTTGGGAGTGGGCAAATAATTTATTGATTTAGTAGATTAAACCTACTTAAAAGAGGGCAATGTAAATACAGACACTAAATGTTACAGGAAATAAAGATGCTTCAAATATTTATAACCTATTTGAATGCCTAACAGCAAATAATTGAAAGTACATCCTGGAAAATATCTTCACAGTGTTTCTCAGAATATCAGGTAGCTGCCACTGCTATTTATTTTCCAACTTTATTTGCAAAACAGATTAAGTTATTTTTCTTTTCCATTACTTGTTTCAAATTTGTACTTTATACAATGTAGTAAATATTTATTCTGGATATTGGTGAAAAATATCTGAGGGGTTAGGAAGGGTTAATCAAATATTTTCAGGATTTTCATTCAAAAAATATATATGCAATTTGAGGTCAGGCTGCTAATATTGTTAAATTCTGAAAAAAATCCATTTCCACTTCTGGTCTAACTGAAAAACATGAAATACAATTGCCATTGATGTTGCTAAGCATAAAAAAAAAAGCACCTGATAAACACTAGTTTCTTTAATAGTTGCAGTATGGAATATGGAAAAAGATATTAATATAGTTTCACTGCTCTACTACATGGTCTATGTTGTACTTTAAACGGATTCATTCTCCATGCAAAATTTTGTAAATACATGCATTGCTCCTGTCAAAAATATTGGCTTGCTGAATTATACAGATCTCCCAAATGATGACACATTTCATTAATATGCTTATGAAAAAGATGATTATATGATTCATAAAAAATAATCACATTTGTTAATGTTACCATTGATCCCATCAGAAGAGTCTTTTAAGTACTGGGAAGCTGTCAAACTCATGGTAGCAGGTACAAATTTTCCAAAATTCTAATTTTTACTTGAAGACTTAAATTTTATCACTAACAACAAATACTGTCCAATGGTTTACTTGAAGTGGCAGGCTCAGTTTATGCATTTTTGAGAAAATGCCCAACAAATATTGAAACTTGAATAACCATATTTCATCTGTCAATAGTTCTTTCAAATAAAAAAAAGGTGTTTCAAATAAAAGTGGATTGTTCAGCTCTCAACTGAAACAGACACAAGTGCTTTTTCTCAAACAACTAGGACACTTCATCATGTAACAGCATTTCTTTATACTGACTTTCTATTTCAGCACAGAAAACTAAAAAAAGTGTGTGAGTCAAAACTTAATAAAATTAATAATTTTCACCATTTCATCAAGCAGCAGCTGAGGAATGCTGTGACTTGCCTACAGAAAAGATGTACAGAAGATATTTGATCTGTCTGCAGCCTGGTAGCACCAAAGCCTGCATAGTCGCCCAGATCTGTCGTGTAAGGAAGGCATGGCCAACCTACACTAACCTGCCAGGATCTTTATCTGAATGGGTAGCCTATGGCCCTATTTAATACACCATCCAAAGAACCTGTCTATTTTGAATCATGTTTCTAGAGCAATGATTCTCAAAATATGATTCTTGAATCACTTTTCATAAGAATCATGTGGAGTGCTTGCTAAAAATACACAATCCTGAAATCCACACGGGCCTCCTAAAGCAGAATACCTGAGGGTGAGAAAGGGCCATCTGAACATCAGAGTAGGTTGTATACTGCACATCTTCCATAAAGGTATAGTTGTTGAAGGTTGCAGCTTAGAATCTGCAATTTTAATAAACTGTGTGAATTTTGGATATGAAAGAACTTGAGAGAATATTCTAGAGCAGTTTTCTCAAACTTCACTTTATCTCAGAATTTCCTGTCTTGGGGCTGAAAATACATTTTATGTGCCATGTTAGGTCTACCTAATTAGCATTTCTTGGGAAGAAGCCTGGGCATCTATATTTTCAGGGAGTTTCATAGCCAATTCTGCTGCCTACCATAATGTAAAACTATTTTTCTAGACTAAGGATGCTATAGTGTCTACAAAAAACCAGTTCTATGAAAACTGAAGATGAAACACTGACTATTTAGTAAACTCTGGTATCATTAAGACAGTCTATTTAGTAGCCCTAAATTCATCTTTTAAAATACCCAATAACTTTTTTTTAAATCCATCTTTCCATCCTCCTCTGTTACATTTATTTTCATTCTTGGTGTACTGGACCTCACCTTTGTATGTTTTTTCACCAACATCTTGAAGTTCATTTAGCCAGAATTTTCTGGTTTCATGTGATACTAATTATACGTAGTCTGATTTTTTTTAAAAAAGGCTTTCTTTATATTATGAAAGGTCCTTAGATCCTTCATGCTAAAAGACAAAGTGTTCTCTTTCAAATTACCAAATTAACTCATATTTTTAAAAACCATTTGAGTTTCATGTTATGTACTTAACATTAAAAAAAAAAAAGACTAAATGTAAATGCCGTATCTGGCAATGGTCCTGTTCCTAGGCTCTTTATATGAAACAGAGTGGGAAGGAAGATTCTATCGCTGCCAAAATAAAATTAAACAAGTGGAAACAAAGAAAAGAAACAAAAGCACAACTTGCCCCTTCCAGACAACACAGAAACATGCAGATAAGTCAATGATTTCCTTCCAACTAACCCTGAAGTAAAAACATGTCGTTTCAACAGATGCAAAAGAACCTGGCTTATGTAAAAGCAAAGTAAAAACTAGGCGATTCTGTTGTCCTAGATGCCAAAAGTCCAAATCTGCCAGTGATCAAGAAAAGCACCCAGGTCTAGTCAACCGACACCGATACTGCTATACTGGAAGACTACAGTTTCCTGTGAGTACAGAACACAGAGTTCATTTCATAAACTCCACCAGACAGAACAACTATTTAATGGGACGTCAAGATTCAGGAGAGAGAAGAGAGTTGGTGGTAACTTCAAGGTCAAATTAGTTTGGAAAACCACTGAGTTACACCAAGTTGGACAAATTCTTTTTCCGTGGGACTTCTCAGAGCCCTTTGGTGTGTGTGTGTTTCTACCTTGCCAAAGAGGAGAGGAACACTTCTCCAAATGTTTGACACTTTCTCCCTCATTTAGTTTCTTACTAGGCTAGCAGGCCATAGGACACATTCACGAAATACTGACAACAGATCAGGCAGTTAAGGCAAATGCTCGAGTATATACCTGAACTGTGACAGAAGAATCTAGATGCCACAGACACGGTGAAGGCATGCCTAGCATTCAACCCCATCACATCACATCCCTTAGCCTCTCTTCTTTGGCTTCCTCAGCTCTGAAAGAAAGATGATGCTTATTAGTAAAGTGCCTTGGGATGATTGGACAGGAAGCACTAAATAAGAGCCAATTATTGCCCTCATTACAGAGTAGATGATCTAATAAACCATCCCTATTACTTAAAAAGTTCTGAGCCCTAGTCTGTTTTTTCCTTTTAACTGCACTTCAATTTGACCTAAGAGAGCTGTACTAAAATGAACAAACAAAATAACCACAGGAAATACATCCAGAACCATAATATAAGCTTCCTGATTGGACCCTTCTCTGCTTACAGATTTTCAATGGCCTCCAACTGTCTACAGATAATACCCCAAAATTTTAGCTTGGTATATAACCTTCCCAGGTTGTCTACAACAGCTCCATCTGCCAGTAGCCATAACATTTATAGAGAATATCATAAAGAAGATCTGGTGTTTGCAGTGGCCAGATACGGTGAAAAGCACAGGCATCACTCCACCACATCATAAATTATTTTATTTCTCTAAGTCCTTGGTTCTCAAAGTGGAGTCCACAGACCAGCAGCATCAGCATCATTTGGAGTTTCTCAGGCAGAACAGCAGGTCCCACTGCAAACCCAGTGACTCAGAATCTGCATTTTAACGAGATCACAGGTGATCCCGGAATGCATTGAAGTTTAAGAAGCACTGTTCTACATCTCATCAGCTCACCTGAAAATTAGGGGGACAATAGTAAATAAGAGTAAAATTGGAGAAGACATTCATTTTCCTCTCCTGCCCCTTTGAATCCCTCTCCAAATCCTGAGGACTTCACCATCTAAGTATCATTCAAGTATGCCCACCTCGCTCTTTCCCTTCACTACCTTAGTCCAAGTCCTCTTTCTGTCCAGATCTACTGCAGTGGTGACCCAAGTCATTACAATGACTTTTGACACAAATCATTACATCCACTTTTGTTTCTCTCTTACCTACTGCAATCAGAGACCTGCTGGGAAATGCAAATGAAATCAGAGCACAATGAAGGCTGAGAGCCTTGACCAGAGACCAGACCTACAGCCTCTGTGTTTGATCTTGCATCATGTTCCCCTGGCTGCCTCTACTCCAGAAGCCCTGGTTTTTGTTCAGCTTCTTGAACTAGCCATCAGAGGCGACAGGACATTTACAAAAGCCATCCTCCCTGCCTGTAGAGCAGGCACTCCCCTCTTGGCCTGGCTAACAGCCCCTCAGTCTTTAAATGTCAGCTCAAAGGTCATCAACCCTGAAAGGATTCCCAGGCCCTCCTCCAACGACCAACCCACTACCTGGCCCATCGGATGAGCCCCATACATGTTGGTTAAATAAACAACTATATGCGTTAATGCATGCTCAGTCATATGGTTACTGTGACAGCCAGAGTGATGCCTGTGAAGAACTTAGTACAGTGCCTGGTACAGAGCCAGAGCAAGAGCTCAGTGCTGTACCACTTGTCGAGTGTTTTGAATATTAGCCCTGCTAAAAACTAGACACCAAGCAGGTTCAATGTGGCTAACAAGTAGATCGCCTGGGATATTTTTAAACTTCTAAGCTTTTTCAATGGCCAGGCTCTGCCCAAGGCCAAGTAAATCAGAATCTTGTGGTGGAACCCAAGAATCTGAGAGTTTTTAAAGCTCCAGAAGGGATTACAACTTGCTGCCGTGATGGAGAACAACTGCCTTATCCGTCTTCTACTGTGGCCTCCGAGCCTTGCAGAGGAGTGCACGCTGAGTGACAAGAAGAGTCCTCATTATTCATGGCATGAGTCCATGGCCTCATTTCTCCCATGGATAGGAACAACAATAAGAATCCATGTAGCCCAAGTCCAGCAACTCATTTCCCTTGGGCCCCTTGACAGCAGCCAGATGGAAACTCTGTGCATCACCTAAGCCAAACTGAAACCCTTCCAGGGAAATCCAAGTTGCCTGAACTATCGCTGAGGCGAGTGACATGAGAAGATGATTCTGGCCCTGAGGGTTAAGTGCTGATTTAACAAAACTCATCAGGATTCCATTAAAAACGTGTCATAATTGTTTCACTGAAGCAATTGCTTTATGGAAGCAATTAATTTCAATTGCTTAAAATAAGTTAGACCTCCCAAGTGTTCAGCAGTGCTACAAGAAATAGGTGGGCTGGGGACCACCTGAACTTACCTCCTGCCACTTTCACTACTGAGGCATCCGAAGCATCAAGAGACCAAACTGTAGTTTGACAGGCCTCCTCTTCCTAATGACCGACCTCCATGTATGTAAATGCACATTTACGTACAGATACATTGCACTATGGGTTTCACTCATTTTGAACTTTTCAAAATGTGATGTGAGTGATGGGGATGTATTCATAGACACTTTTTCTCTTTTAAAGCCTTAAAACACATGCGCACTGGACCAAAACACCTTACTTTGGTCAGAAAAGCAGAATGCAGGCCTCAAACAATCTTAGCAACATTTAAAGTTAGAGTCAAAACCTACCAAGTCAGAGCTAATGCTAAGCCAACACAAAGGCCATAGAATTGTTATAAAAGGCACAGGATTGCTTTCTGGAAATAATATCCCAGCTAGCTAAATTCCTCCTCCTGTTTCTCCACGAGGGTAAATTGCAAAAAAAAAAAAACATGATTCATGAATACAAATTTTTCTTGGCTTTTTAAATCATACATTGGCATATTCCTCCTCAAACTTTTGCCAGATGAGAAAATGACATAGAGAATGACAATTTAAAAATATGTGTTCTAGGATGCAGACTTTTCAAGATCCTCAAATGAAAGGCACTATAAAAAGAGTATTATTATTATTATTATTATTATTATTATTATTATTATTATTTCAAGCACCCAGAAAAACCACAATCAATGATTAGCCATAACAATTAAACTAACAATAATACCTCTGTAATAAGCTCCACGATAATACGTACTTCATACTTAAAAGCTCATATTCAGTCTGATGGC
This sequence comes from Manis javanica, assembly GCF_040802235.1. Taxonomy (NCBI): domain Eukaryota; kingdom Metazoa; phylum Chordata; class Mammalia; order Pholidota; family Manidae; genus Manis; species Manis javanica. The sequence continues at coordinate 9,278,998 of NC_133158.1, forward strand.
ATTAGATATACCAGGAGTTGAAGAGCAACAAAATTCACATTATCTTCCGCTTCAAAAGACATGAAAGGAGAAGGAAGAAAATGGGGCTATAAACAGCACTGGTAAATAGAAAGGGCTCTTAGAGGAAATGGTCAAGAATAACTCTCAGCTACTGGGAACTCAACAATGAAAACATGATGACTGGTATTTCTATCCTCACACATTCCTTCGGAGTCAGTGACTGGTCAACAACCATCGGAGGCCACAGATCTGAAGCCCTAAACTCAAGGCCACTTTACTCAGAGAAGGGGTATAATGCCCTGCCATGGCAACTTTTACTGGTATATGCAGAATAAAGGAAAGATTATAATTTTCAGGTTACAAATTTTAAAAAATAAAGGAGCGTGCATGTTGGGGTCGGCATAAGAGGTGGGGAGTTATCACCTGAATACCTCACTTGTCTCAGTCCACCCTGCAGATGAATAGATAACCATCAGAGGCTATGCTGTCCCCTATAAATATTCCCTAAGGCAGTTTCTCAGCTTCAACACTGTTGACATTTTGGTCTGGGTAAGTTTTTGTTGTGAAGGACTGTCCTAAATTGTAGGGTGTTTAGCAGCATCCTAGCCTTCACTCTGTATATGCTCATTGTGACAACTGAAAATGTTTCCAGACACGGCCAACTGTCCCCTGGGGACAGAATAACCCTGACTGAGAATTGTTAAATCTAAGGCTTTAATTCATCTCTTTCTGAGCAGCCAGGGGAAAAAAATGAGTTAAGAGTACAGACCAACCTCTAGGCTCTTCTTCCTCATTAGAAAAGGCCATGCATTCCGTTGCCAGACGGGTGCAAGGCAACAATCTTCCCACGGCACAAAACTCTTCTTCATAATACTTTTTGCACAAGCAGGTTTGTCATAAATCACACAGAAATTCTGAACCAGGCATCTGTCCATGCATTGTGCAGAACAGAGTTAATACAGCAGACTTGACACAGTCTATCCTTAGAAAGGCCGGTTTGCAAGGCTAGCATCTGGAAACTTGGGCTGGTAAACAGTTTCCTACACTGATATAAAATTTCCCTAAATAAGAGGAATAGCTACTGTGTCTTAACTGTTTGCACAAATAATGTGCTTTATGCCAAACACCTGCTTTCCTTCTGGAAATAGGGAATTTGGTGATGGACAATGTAGATGCGCCCTCAGCAGAAATTGATGCCATCTTTAATGTTTCCTTGGTAAACCATACTTGATGTTGCAGCTCATTGCTTACAGCCTGTCTAAGTCCACTGGAAGAGGACTCTTGGAAGCATGCACCTGATTTCCTCCAGACTTCAAACCAGACCTTTTAACTACACTGATTTTACTTAGTATTCTTTCACCTAGGTTCACCATAATCATGAGTACAACAATTTCTATGAATTCTATGAGTTTTTCCAGAGAATTAGGGAACCAGAGGGTAGTACTGGAGACCACCAACACATGCATTGAGATATATTTTATTGCATGCATCCATATATCAAGGAATTAAACTAAATCTCAGTCCTCATAGAATTTATGTGGTAGTGGCCAGGGAAGCAATTATTCTAGCATATGTCAAGCTTCTTCAAAGAAATCAAGCCTTGTGGCATGTCTTTCTTATTTTTATAATAGCTTTTTCTCAGACATTATTCATACACCATATAATTAACCCACCAAAATTGCATAATTCAATGGATTTAGACAACATGTGGCCTTTGGGACTGCCTTCTTTCATTTAGTATAATGTTTTCCAGGTTCATGTACTGTGTAGCCTATTACCAGTATTTCACTGCTTTTTATTGCTGAACAATACCCCATTGTATGGATATACCACATTTTATTTATCAAGTCAGCAGTAGATGGACATTTGGGTCATGCCCACTTTTTGGCTGATATGAATAATCCTGCTGTGAGCAGTTGTGTACACATTTTTGTGTGCATATATGCTTTCATTTCCCATGGACAGATGCCTAGGAGTGGAATTGCTGGTTATATTTATGTTAAACCATTTAAGAAATTTCCAACTGTTTTCAGAATCAGAAGCACCATTTTATTTCCCACTATGAGAGTTACAATTTTTGCACATCCTCACTAATCCTCGCTACCTGTCTTTTTGGTTAAAGCCATCAAGTGCATGGGAGGTAGTGCCTCACTGTGGTTTTGATTTGCATTTCCCTGCTGGCTCATGATGCTGAGAATCTTTTCATGGCTTATCATCCATTTGTATATCTTCTTTGGACAAATGTCTATTCAAATCCTTTACCCCTTTTTAATTGGGCTATTTGTCTTTTCATTATTAAGATTTAAGAGTTCTTTATATATTTTGGATACAAGTCCCTTATCAGATATTTGATTTGCAAAAAAATTTCTCCCATTCTGTGTTGTTGTTTATTTTCCTGATTATTTCATCTGAAGCATGAAAGTTTTAGTTTTGTGATGTCCACTTTACTTATTTTTTCTCACACTGCTGTACTTTGAATCTTATATCTAAGAAACCACTGCCTAACCCAAGGTCATGTAGACTTAAGCTTATGGTTTTATCAAAGAGTTTTATAGTTTTAGCTTTTCCATTTAGGTCTTTATTCCATTTCAAGTTATTCTGTGGATGGTGTGAGATAGGGATCTGACTTAATTCTTTTTGTATTGGATATCCAATTGTCCTGTGGCATCTTTTGAATCACCTACAAAGACATTTTCCTGTAATTTGTAGCTACACAATTATTAAACAGGTACCACTATATGGAATCTGGGTGTATGACCAAGAACCTGAGAACCTGTTTTAAATCTTTTGCATTTGGTCTTTGTTTCTACATTAGGAGTATGCTTAAGATTTTGCTATTTCAGGAGGCAGCTCTACTATTGTTTGCTGATTAGTACTACTATTATTAACTCATATAGTACTACTATTAATAGTAACTAGCAGCTATTTAGTGCTTAGTGTGCACTAGGAACTATTAACATGCATTAACTCATAAGCCCTTTACATGCTTTAACTTATATGACCTTTCCACCAACACCTCGAGGTAGGCAGAGCTCCAACTTGTAGATGATGAGACTGGGGGTGAGGATCACCAATGTAATCTTCCTCGGGTCACAGAGCCAGTAGGAAAAAGGGCAAGAAACTGATGGAAGGAGCAGCAAAAGTGGAAGAAGGTTTACTAATTTCTAACAAATAGTAGGTAGGCACATATATGCAAAATATCAACAACAACAAAAAAACAAACAAGCCAAAATGCAGCACTGGTCAGACACTGCCATTTCTGGCCAGGGAGCTGAAAACAAAGGGCTGGTCACCTTTTCTAATCCAGCAAAGGGCTAGAAACCTCTTCACTCAAGATGTCACTCAAGATTGATCTCCTTTGTCAACACTCCAGAAATGGCATTGATGGAGTGATTGATGAAGTGAGTCGATTAGAACTGTATGGGAAATCCAGATATTAAGTCAATCCCTTCCAATCTGAGAATTAGGAATTCATTAGCTAATAATATAATAGATAGTATCAATTTTCAAAACTATCCTTTCCCTGTTTGTCTATATAGGGCAAAATGCAAATACAAATAGCTTTGAACAGGCTGAATCTGCACAGCAACTTCATCTGGGGAACATTCTCTCAGAGGTGTGAAATTTTTGCTTTCACTAACTCACTTTGTTCCCAGACCTGGATGTCTGGTAGGGTGATTCTGGTCAGTTTTCAGGGAAGTTTTCACTCTTCCAACTTCAAATGGCTTTACAGAAGAAAATCCAGATTTCCTCACTTCAAGTCTAATTCTCTTTCCCTATACCGAGTCCTTAATAATAAACACAATGATAATAGCTAACCTTTATTAAGTCTTACATTATACAGCACTCCATCTAAGCACCTGAAAGATGACAAGTAATCTCTTTAATCTGAAGTGTATCAGTTAGGCACTAACATTATTCCCATTTTGCATAGGAGGGAAAGAAGATGCTAGAATGTTAATTAACCTGCATAAGAAGTGGAATGAGGTCTTGAACCCTGCAGTCTTTGACCTCTTAATACTGTCTCTAGTTGTTTCAGCAGAGAAGCAACTAGACATAAAAGGGTTAATAAGCCTGGCTAGATCAACCCCAAGTTGAGTTTTTTGTTTTTTTTTTTACGCTAGGCAAACTGTCTTCAATATACTTATAATAACTTTATATACCAAATAACATTTTGAAGTTTATTTCCTCCCTACACAGAAACATCACTGCAGCTCCCCTGGGATATTCAGCACTGTCTGTTTCAGAACTGGTCTGGCTTAGCAAGTATTGCTTTATCATTCTTAAATAAGAACCATTATAGAGAATGCAGAAAACAATTTCCCTTTCAGTTTCCCCACTTCTACCTGTATGGAGAAAGATGGATCCTTAAAGTGTTGAAGGAAAGCTCATAATATAATAAAAACTCAGCCTCAGAAATGTTTGAAGTCCCTCTGCTCTCTCCCTATATTTAGGAAACTACAGTTTAATATAGGGCTCAACCCCCCAGAGAATCCAATGTATCGAACTATTAATACATTCTTATATATTTTAACTAAAATCAACAAGAAAGAAATAGAGAAGCCAGGGGAGCTATGTCAAAGACATAATTATGATAAGACTTAATCCAGCCAACAGCAATGGAAGCAGACAGTGACTCTACAGCAATGTTGTTGTGTCGTCTGTATGGTCAGAAAACTACATCAATATAAATTGGGAATGAGGGAGGAGCCCCATTATAGGAAAGCAAAGATGACTTACTATGTGACTCCAGAAAATAAAGCTCTCCAGGAAATCAAAGAACATTTATCCTATCATTAAAATATTATCCAAATTTATTTTATAAATTGGAACCTGGATCAAATCATTGATAAATGAAAGAGTAATTTAAAAAAAGAGTACATTATGTCCACAACCAAATGGACAAAGAAATCTAAATTTTGTTTTCCAAAGCAGAGCTTAAACCTAGTGGCAAACCTGTAAAATTCTGTAGATAATTTTTAAATTCCCCTACCAGCTCTAAATTCATGGTTGTGTGATCAGCCATGTCATATTTCTAAGTCCTGAACACAAAAAAACCTTAAGATACATATACATTGCTGAAATACTCTATTTCTCAAGCTTTATCTTCACTAGTAGCCCTGTCAAAAAAGGAAGATTACTCTGGTCACTTCATTTTTGACAAATTCACATTAACTCATTTCTTCAAATGCTCATTAACATTTCTATTAACAATACTTCTGACCCTCAACACCCACCCTTTCAGACAGGTCAAAACTAAATTCTGCAGTTTGCCATTTAAGCTTTTCCCTCAAGTCTTTGCACATAAAATCTCATAAAAACAATAGTTTCTATTCCACTGAGATGAGACTGCTCTAACATTCACTATACTCTTCTAGATAAACTCTACATGTTACTTTTGCTAATCCCAGAAGCAGGAGGAATGCAAACTCAAATGTCTACTGCACTGGGCTGTACTATAAATAAATGAGTAAAAGCAATCTAGGTATGAGAAAAATAGACACCAAAACAGTTGACTGCATATGAAACATAATATCTCCTGTCCCTTTTTTGTAAAGGAGACTCCTCAAAGTTTATTTTCATTTTCCAAACTTTGCCAGAGACAGGTATAAAGAAATAGTCCCAAGACTGCAATCATGATGCTACATGGCAAACTGACCTTTGACCTCAGCGTTAGGAGACTTCAGGGAGAGGTGGAGATTGTGGCAAACTATTTCTGCTGTGGCAAATGCCACTCACCTCTAGCCTTTCATTGCCAACTAGGTATTTAGGGTCAATGTTGTGAGATCTTTCCACTTTTATAGGAAAGTTAGAAAACTTGGAGAGTTTACAAAAAATGCAGCGTTTTTTAAAATTATTTTCTAATTCCTGCATGAAATCTTCCATTTCTCCAATATATTCTATTTTTATATTCTAGGGTAGTAGACATCTAGGGTTTCTTGTTTGCTTCTTTTTTGCCAGTGAGCAAATAGACTGAGACGTCTGTTTTATGCCATCCCATAACCATGGTTTTACTTTTTTCACCAATACCCCTGACCCCAGCCACCAATCCTTTTTACCAATTCATGTCCATCACCTCCTTCAAGACTTTGGTCAAGAAAATACATCCTCCACAAATCTTCCCTATACAACTCCACTCTTCATTCCTCATTATCAAACTGTTTTATTCCTTCAGCCTTTATATGCACACTCTGTGCTTCATTTGTAAGCCTTCTGGCTCCTTCTCTTATTATACATAGACTACAAACCTCTAAAGCTGAGGACCCCATCTCCTATCACCTTCATATCCCTATGGACTTAGCAGAGTGTTATATATCCTGGAGGCATTACATGTATACTTTGAGTGAATAAACAGTCCATTTGTCTAATCTTACTGGGGCTTGTTGAGCTTACTCTTATACTTGGTGCATTTCTGTATCAAAACAATTGTCTAAGTCAAATCTTCACAGTTAAGGCAGTCTTGAAAATCCACTTAGCTGTACAGGCAAGGCAAAAGTGTTTATCCGGGCAATGAAAGAAGAAGCCATCTGTTGTTCTGAAGCATCAAGGCAACAGCCCCAATCCTGCAAACATTCAGTGTTGGAACATAGCTTCCAGATGTAAGCAGAGGAAAAACATGATTCAAATGCCATCTCTTCCATGTCCTGGGTCTGTGACAGACATCATTAACTGATGACAACTTTCTTTTAAGTTGATTCTGAATGCACCTTGAAAAACCTTTTTAATAGCACTTTAAATGGATCTTGTCTAAGAAACAGAGTTGGTATGTGAATGGAAAACACTGTAATATGGATGATATGCATCAATTTTATGCATCAAAAGAGAAAATGTAATACATAACTTCTGTTGCTTCTCAATTTCTTTGTGTTTTAGAAGCTGGATGATTTCGAATGGGAAAGTTAGGTACCTAACTTTGAAGAATTAAGTAAGAGCTAAAGAAGAAAAACTATTTCTAATTTAATGATCATTCCAGATTTACCTTACACATTACATTTTAATCCTGTATGAAAAATTTATTATGTGATGAAGCTGCTTCTGTTGTGTCTTGAAAAACATGCTAAAATATATAAAAGAATTGCTAACTTAAATAAATAAACAACAATGTTTATATTTATTCAAGGGGCTGTTTGTTTCACAAACATTGAACCAAAGCAACTTCAAACAGCTCAGATACAAAATGGCCAGCATCAAGAATTACAACGAAAAGCCAATTACCTTTAACTAAAGCAACCTTATTAGAATGTATTAAAACAAATGATCCCTCAATACCACAGGAAATGTGCTTGGATGATTAATCTTTCCACATAGGAAATTACCTTTCAGAGACTCTGTGCCTTTTAAGTCACATCCACAGACAATAAGAAACCAGTAAATGACAAATCAAGGCCCAAGGAAAAGACACACTAGCACAGCAAACATCTGTGACTTTTGTTTGCCCCAGAATGCATTTCTCATTATGCCAGTGTCAGCAGTCTTACTTTCCTTTGGGGAACCTCCTCTCCCCAGCTCTCAGGCCAAATGGCACTGATAGAGCTAAATTACTCCCCACCACCAAGACTGAGCAAGTGACAAACAGTGTACTTCATCTGATGAATGATTCAGGGAGCCAATCACTGATTCAAGTCAGTCCAATGCTACTGAATCCTGAAATTTGGCTGGGAGCTATTGAGAAAGAGGATTATTGTTTTGTTTTCTTAATTCTGCTGGCAAACTCAGCTGGCAAATTACAAACTTTGAGCTTCTGGTGGCCATCCAACCATCATAAAAAGAGGCTCTGCCTAAGCATGACACCAACCTGATGGAAGCAGAATTAGAAGACAGGAAGAAATTTCTGATGCCACCTTTGAGCAGCTAGATCCAGCCATTCCTGAAGGCAAAAGCTCTTTCAGATAAGTAAGCCAAAATCCTCTTACTTTATTAAGCCACAGTTAGAGCTGAGTTTCTGCAATTTGCAAATAAAAGATTCATAACTAAAATACATTTAGCTTATCTCTTATTTGGTGCTGAACCTCTAAGCTTTTGCATCACTGAGAAAACATAAATTCCAGTACTGATATGCTATTACCACATGCAGCAACCCTCCATTCCTCTCAGTATCTTTGTTTTGTCATTTATAATATAGGGGTTAAAATAGAGTAGACCACAGAGAGGATATACAAATGGCCAATTAGCACATGAAAAGGTGTTCAACAGTACTAGTCATTAGGGAAATGCAAACCAACTCTACAAGAGACACCATTTCACACCCACTAGGATAGCTCTCATCAAAAGGATAGACAATAGTGAGTGTTTCATAGAATGTGAACATTTTTGAAACCTCACACACTGCTGATGGGAAGGTAAAACAATGCTTTGGAGAACAGTTTTGCAACTCCTCAAAAAGATAAACATAAGAGTTACCATAGGACACAACAACTGCACTCCTGGGTATATGCAACAGTGAAAGTGTGTGTGTGTGTGTACACACAAAAATTTGTATACAAATGTTTGGTATACATTATTCATAATGGCCAAAAAGTGGAAACAACCTAAATGTCCATCTACTAATGAACGGATAAATGAAATGTAGTATATCCATATAACAGGATATTATTTAGCAATAAAAAGAAACTGAAATACTGATACATTCTACAACATGCAGGAACCTTGAAAACATTTGGCTAAGTCAAAGAAGCCGGTCACAAAAGACCATATACTGTGTGGTTTCATTTATGAAATGTCCACAATAGGGAAACCCATACAGACAGAAAATATGTTAGTGGTTGCCAGGGGCTAGTGACTACTAATGGGTATAGGGCTTCTTTGCAGGGTGATGAAAATGTTCCTGATTTAATTAGAAATGTTCTGGATTTAATTAATCTGAAATTAATTAGAAAGTGGTTATGGTTTCACAACTTGGTGAATATACTAAAACCACAGAAATGTATACTTTAAAGGGGTTAATATTATGGTATAGTAATTATATCTCAATTTTAAAAATAGTGGAAAAGACGGTAACCTATTCTGATTCTTACAATGGCCGTTATAAGAAATCCATGATGATCATTATAAAAATGACCATTTGGGGAAAAACTAAGAAAAAGAAATCCATACAAATGTAAAGGTCTATTGTTTTTAAAACTTCAGCAAATGTTTAGAGAATGGGAAAACAAAATTACCACACAGATTCTCTCAGGTGACTTGGATTCCTTTGTATCAAGAAATGGTCAAGAAATACATAGCAGGCACACATAAAAGCTATTTGGAGACCTCGTGAGGTTAACAGCATGCAGCATATTGTCACTGCCCAAGCCTGAACAGGAATATCGTTTATACCACCCTTTCATAGGTGTATCAGTCCCCCTTTAAATATTCAGAGTTTCCTTGTTAATAAACTACATTATGAGCTACATGCATTGTCTGGATAAACTGCATTGTCCAAAATGCTGCCCCATTATTACAGAAAATGCAGAATGTAATTAGTATTCCTCTTTGCATAAGCCACAGCTTCCCAAATTGGTGCCATATAAAGCCTTAATTAATAAACAAGAGCTGGGCCATGACCGGTTACACTTATCTGAATTTTACATTGTGAAGAAAGGGCACTATTCAAAATCCGTTTACAAATATCTAAATTCTGGCTAGCCTACAAGAAGACAATCTAAACAGAAAGCTTGAGAATTCTGTGTTGCTAATAACATTATGTTGGTACGCTAACAATAGCCAACTATTAACTGCTGGGATATAAAGCATCCTGATAAATGCTCAGAGTGGAATGATGATAACATTGTATTTCAGCTGTATTATATGGTACAATTCTTCTATTTGTTCATATGCATTTCCCATTTAATGGATGGGGGAGCCAGGGTGGCTTTTCATATCACTGTGAAGCTCTAAATGTTACAGAAGAAAAAAAAAAAGGGTGAGCTGGGAAAAAAACAAAAACAAAAAGGTTACATATGAGGTGGTGCTGGGTGGGACCAGGGTACATCATGATGGAATATAAGTACACAGTTCCTTTCTGCATTTCCAGCTGCTTGTTATTGATTTTCCACCAACATAACCCCAAAGGAGAGCCATTTATATAAGCCATGTGCATTGAACTAATATTTGGACCACAATCCTGGGTAGCCCAGTTTATGAGCCTCAGCTAAAGCGGCATTCGCATTAAACTGCACTCACCTGATTAAAATCCATCAGCTCTATCATCTTGAGGATCATACAGCACCTGCAGACTCAGCTGCAGGTTCTCTGCACACTAAGACTGACCATAATCAGAGGGCAGCAAGGAGTCAGGCTGGGAGAGGAAAGGGAGGGGCAGAGCGTGTGATGTGCGTTGAAGAGCAGATCGTATTAAACAGCACCAGTGCTCAAATCTGAAAAGAGTCCTAAGCCTACTGCAAATACAGAGCTGTGTGAACATGATAGTTCTTCCAACAAAGTCTGTAATATGGCTTCCAGGGGTGCTGTGAAAACAGGGTGGCTGAGAGAGCATTACAGTTCAACGAAGAAGGACTGGCCCTGCAATGGAGCGTGGCATCCCCAGGAAGCCGGGGAAATGGTCCCTGCTTCCACAGAACCAGCAGGGGCTCGTGGAGACTGAGCCTGGGGGCTTTCAGCAGCCTGAAAAAGCTGTCTAGGATCACTGCCCTTTCCATCAGTTCCAGGGGCAGGCACAGGCTCCGGGTGCTATCGGTCTGGGCAGGACCTGCTCACCGTGAGCACGAAGACGGTATCTGATTCAGTAATGGGCTGTCAGAGGCCACTTTCATGCATGTGAAGGCCTCCACCCGAGACACTGGGCCAAGCCCTAGATCTATACCATCGAGCTGTGTGATCTTGGACAAACAGGCTTACTCATTTTTCAGTCAGAAGGTGGAGTCAGGCAATAAGCATACATGAAATGAATGTATGGGAGAATGAGTGCATGAAACCCCTAAAACACAGTTTCTCAACCTCAGCACCACTGACACTTAAACCAGATAAATCTTTTGTGTTGGTGTCTGTCCTGTATGTTGTAGGAAGAGCAGGGGAGGAAATTTTTTCCTTTCTCTCCTTCTAGGTTCTGTGGCTGGTCTAAGAATTAAATTGACATAAGACAGATTAACAAGAGGACAAAAATCTTAATTACCTATGTATATAGGGGAGCCCCTCAAAGTTACGAGACTCAAAAGGCCAGATGATTGGGGCTGAGATACACTCAGAGCTAAGGAAAGGAATGGAGGGCTGGGGCTTCAAAGGGGGAAGGCAATCATGAGAAGCTGGGAAACGGAGGTGTTTGGTAAACCCTGCCATGAAGATGAGCCTCTTAGGGGAAAAGTGATCTCTGGTAACAGCTCTCTTCCTGGTGCAGGCCCCCTTTCTAATGTAAATATCCTTTGCAAAAAGGGTAACTTCTACTCTGTTTTCAGAGCTCCTGCTGTGTCTGCAGGTTCCCAAAATAATCGGACCAAAATTGTCATACTTTGGTCTGGCATATTCTGCTGCCCTTCAGACGTTTTCAGCATTGGTAGCCTTTACCAACTGGATTGGAAGAATGCACCCCCTCTCAGTTATGACAACAAAATAAGTCTCCAAACATTGCCAAAAATCTCCTTTGGACAACACCACTCCTGGGTGAGAATCACCCAGAATGTATCTAATGTATCTTCCAGAATTTAGGTTCCAAGAGTTAAATTAATACACCATTCAATGACATCGTGTCCCCTCATTATTAGGAAAACTTACACTAAGACTTTCCATATGACTGGAAGTTCATTTGGACACAAATTTTATTGAGCACCTATTATGAGCCAAATAGAAATATGAATTCTTTCCAATAAATAACAGAATATCCTTGCTATGTAATTAGATAGTTATGCTGTAAAGACAGACAAGAAGTCAAGAGAGTTGCTGTCATTTGACAAGGTATTTTTTGGTCATTTTGACTCTTTTCAGTTGTTTGCTGTGGGTGTCTATTGGTAGGCAGGGGAGCCTCCGACTGAAAGGACTGCCTTTATGGTGGTTTAGCCTGAGCATAGCCAACACAGACAGTTCTAGAATGGCACTGCCACTCACATGCTGTAAATATTGCAAATTGGGTGACCCCTGGTGATTCATTAACTCTCCAATCCTTAAGTTCTTTTCTAAGAAAAGGGGACATTATAGAGGTTAGCACAATATCTGCTATAAAACGAAAACTAAAAACAACAGCTGTTAGCATTGTGACTGATATTGCTGTTTCTCTATTTTATTATGGACTGATAATTCTCTTTTTATTGTAATAAAATACATAGAAATTACCAGTTACCATTTTAACCATTTTTAAGTGTACAATTCAATGGCATTAAGTACATTCACACTGCTGGGCAACCATCACCACCATCCATTTCCAGAATTTCTCTCATCCTCCCAAACAGAAACTCCCCACTCCTCCCACCCTACGGTGTTTTTTTTTTTTTAAACAAGTTCTTATCCAGCAAAATGCCTTCTGGAGAAATGAGGCCTGCCTCTTGTATGACAAAGACCCTCTCCTTGACTAATCCTCAGCCAAGCTCCCTTCATCCCTCTAGGCCTCAGCCTTGGCTTCACTGTCAGGTCCGCACAGCCTGGCTGTAGCAAGATTCGGTTTGGGAGGTTACATAAGTATAGGACAAAGATCTACTCTCAGTATCTGTCATTGTATCTGATCAAATTTCTCATTCCCTACCCTTGGTATCTGATCACCCTGGCCTGCTTCCAGCAAGAGTACTATTAGGTGAGTTAGTGGGAACGCCCAGCCCCCTTAGGAACCCCCACCCACTGACCCACTCTGCTCCCAGGCTGTAAATCCACACTTGGCTGTGCTTCATTCGGAATCCAACCCAGGTCTATACTGGGTTTCTTTCACCTGCTGCGAGAGCTGAATAAAATCTTTCTTTTTTACATCTTTGCCTACTGTTAGGCTTGGGTTTTCTTTAACAGGTATGTGGAATTAAAGGCAATTCAAATCCTCAGTACCCTGAAAACTGAATAGAAACAGTGCATCAAATGGCCATTTGGGGTTGTGGTGATGAGTATAGTTCCATCAACCAGCTCCTAGGAGTAACACGCAAGTAATTCATGGTATCTTGAGGCAATGAAGAGAGGATTCAAATATTAGTACAGTGGCTCCTGGCTGTGGATCCCTCTCATCATATTTACTATGAAAAAAAGTATACTCATTGCCCTTCCCACTTCATTGAGGACTGGAACATCTAATCAATATTATTCCAGAAGGAGCTCCTTGGACATATTTATTTGGTAACCTGGAATAGGTGGGAAAAGACTAGCTGTTGGGTTTAAACTATCAAAGGCATTCACTTTTCCACAGAAAGTGAAGAATGTCCTTCATCAGGAATCCATGTGTTATTGCATAAGCATTCTAGGGGAGAAACTTCTGGAAGACAGCCAGTGCTTCAAAATAGCTAAAGAGCTCCCTGATTTCACCTCAGACCTCTGCTTCAGCCCGCACTGTGCTTTGCCAAGTAGTTTTCTACCCACTGCCATTCCTGATTCTATCACAATTGAGTTGAAGGCCATGCAGACAGGAACCCTATCCGAGCTGCCAGCACCTTGCCGGATCATCTTCCAGCAAGTGGCCATGCAGCTCAGGATGCCCTGAAGCAGACTGCCGAGGAAACAAGCCAATGACATGAGCATTCTGTGCTCCACAGCCAAAGCCAGTTGTCAGTGGGACTCCCAAGACCATCACCACGTGGACTCTGCTGATAACATACATGGTACATCTGTCACCATCTGTCCAGCCATATTGACCTTGTAACATTCCCCAGGCAACTTCAATCCAGTGGCAGTTCTATGATAGCACCTGTGGATCCCTGTGCCTTGATGCTCTTTCCCTCTCCCCTTCTGATTCGTTCATTAGGACCCAGCAAAATATTACATCCTTTGAAAAGCCTTTATTGTAGCCCCCAAAGCAAAAGTGAAGATGGCTGAGTTGAATAGGAAACAAAAAAAAGGAACTATTGAAATCTCTAAGCTGAATCGTACTGCCCCGGCTTTGGGGGCAGTGTGGCCTGAGTTAGAATCCACCGATCAGCTGAGTAAACTGGCCTGGGGCCCCTCTTTTTAGGCTCTGAGCTTCTGCCTCTACTTGTGAAATGGGGATAATAAACATATGCAGCTTCTAAAGTCACGGTGAAAAATAAATTTTATGGAAAGCACTTAATATGTGCACAATAAAAAATAGTTGATACTATAGTTGTTGTTGTATTTTATTATTGTTATTAATATCAAGAGAAGATCAGCAAGTATGAGTCTCCCATGATGTCAGTCAAGACATATGGTATTGAGCTTGCACTGCGCTGGGTCTTGGGGACATAGGTGCAAGCAGGATAGTCACAGTCGGTACCTCATGAAGTTCACTGTCAAGCTCCGAGGTGCAGAAGTGTATGTATGTGTATGTGTGATGTGTTAGAGAGACAAAGACAGTGTGTGAGTGTGTGTGAGAGCATGTGTGTGAGTCTGTTTTAACCTGCACATTGTTTATAAATAAAACATGTAGCGAGCATATTAAAATTGGGTAACTACATACAGAAGTCCAAATTTCTGGCTTCTTTCTGAAAACATCAGAAAATCTGGGAAGAAGCAAGATCTTTCCCCACAGGCCAGCCTGCTCCAGAGAGCCCGCACAAGTCCCAAAACACAGCGCTGGCCCTCCGCCTGCGAGTGCCCACTGGCTTCTCTGTTAAAGAGACATCTCCCTCTGGCTGCACATGGTGGGGAGCCTGGGGGAAGTATGAGAGATAAGGAAACTGAGGGCACAGACCTAGAGGGCCAGGACTGAAGTGAGGAAGGAGAAAGACCTGCTCTGTCACAGGGTTTATTTGTCTGTCATCTCAGTTCACTTTGTTTGACTGGGCACAGAAAACCCTAGAGGGGAATTCTGATTCCAACGTGCTCTTTGCACAGCTAATTATTCAGGGCTCCCAGAAGGCCCCCAGAAGAGAACAATGACTTCCCCAGCAACTGCAGTTGGACTAGCTTAGTTCCTTTTCTTCACCCCAGGGGTCAGACACCGCAGACGGGGGAGCTATTTGTTTCTGTCTTAAACCAAATCTGCCCCCTAGTCACAGACAGTTGTTCTGACCTGACAGCCATTGCCATGCCCAGCAAAATTCCCCTCTCTTACCTTCCCGGGCAGCCTAGAGACCCAAAACATGTACTTTCCCTGCTGAAACCATTTACTTCTCTCCTTTGCAAATAGGAAGTAACATTCAGAAAAAAAACAAAAAAAACACTCTATGCCGAAGAATGGCATTCCTCTTCCAAGTGAGGTATTTCACGTTTCCTAGGTAGATAGGATAAAGACAAGCGGGGAGCTAACTGGGATGGAGCAGTGAAACCGCCAAAGCTCATTTGTACACAACTTGCTAATAAGTACCTGCAACTTCATTCTAATGGGGAATGTATGGCAAATCCCTTCAAAACAAGGAAACAGAAGAAAAAATACATATGCTCCATATAAACCCAATAACAGCAAGGAAAAAGCTTCCAGCAGCCCCAGAGAGACTGTTCCTACATCCACAGAACTACCATCGCCACTGGGGTCCCTCATTTTGAACAGAAGGCAATGGATGCAGTTGGCTGCTACAAGCGGCTGCTACTACCTTTTGTGTGTCTGAGTACATTTTCACTCTTGGCTGTTTCAATAGAAAGACTCACTGCGGTTTCTAATCAGCTAGATAAATCCCTCAAAGACAAAGGAAGGCCCATTTTCTGGTTACTTATAGTCAATTTCATTTATTCATCCAGTCATGCAAGGCTTATTTATTGAGCTCCTCCCTCAGAGCCAGGCACTGTGTGAGGTGCTGGAGATAGAAGGTGAGTCAAAACAAAGAGAGGCACTGCCCCAAGGAATCCAGGGGCAGGGAGACAATAATCCCAAGACCTCACAGAGAAAACCAACCCTCTGAAAGGTGTATTAGGAATCGGAGGGGAATTTGATACGAGGAGGATCTGTAAGAAAGAGATAGTCCAGCTAGGGAGAATAGAGGCAAAGTATCCCAGGAGAAATAACACTTGAGCTGAGATTTAAAGGCTGTGGTAACCAGATGTGCAAAGGCCCTGTAGTGAGACTGAGAAAATGAATAGAGGGGCTAAATAAAGGCCACTGTCACTGGAGGTGAGAATCCAAGGGACAGAGGGATAAGGATAGTGTGGTTAGTGGGGCCTCTGCATACCTTTTGGGCTACTTCAAGGATCCCGAGCAATGGGATGCCATTTAGAAGTTTTCGAGCAGGGTGCAATAGTAGTTGTTAATATGATCACATTTACACCTTGAAAAAAATTAGATTTGGTAAGGGGATGCAGAGTGGGTCCAGCTAGGCCACATAGCCTAGACCTCCTAGATCACAGAAGTTTAAGGTGAATAGTGATTTATTTAACTTGGATGGTATGGTGTTAAGAGTGAGGGAGAGAAGTTGATACATTCTAACAATATCTGCTGTGGTACCAACTCAATATGCCAGAGGCATTTCAACAGCCTGAGACTGAGACCAACTCTGATTCCTGGTTCTATGCAGCTGAGCAAAGACGTTTAGAAATACCAAAACCAACAAGACCCGAGCATGTCTATGCCCCCTCCAAGCCAGCAGCAGAGTACTACTGTGACTGAGTGATCACAGCTCTGGATTTGAATTTTCAAATTCTGGGAAAGATTCCACAGGAAAACCAATTAAGCAGGCAGGGGGAAAAAAAAGCTTACCCCTAAGAACTGAAAGGAAAGAGGAAAACAAGCAGGTTTCACTGGAAGTTAGTGAAATGTTGAATTCCATTCTAGTGTCATTAGCACTGCTCCAGGTTTTTAAAAAAATATCTTGGTTAATCAAAACTACAGGTCAATCAACTGTTCCCTAATGACAGCTCCTGTAGTCATGCATCTTTGCTGTCGCCTGCAGCTGATATGGTCTCAGACCACGGGAGAGTAAACAGTGCAAGACAAATGTTTCTCTTCATTTCCCCCAAAGGGAGTTAAGCAATGAGTAATAAAAGGATATAAATTATTCACAATGCCTGTAGAAGTTTATGATTCAAGGGTTGGGAGAAATAATGGGGGAGAGGGGGCAAATCCAGAATAAATTATTTTTTGAAAAGGAAAGGATGAGCTTCTGCGGTAGAGCTAGCTCTCCACAGCCAGGGCCTCAGGACTGTCAGCCGTGGCCTCTGGCTCTTCCACAGAATGGGTCACTCACTCCTCACCCGGGTGTTTACACAACCATTAGTACCCTGGGGTTCAGGTTCTGCCCATCGGTTCTCTAGACTTTTATGAAAATGGAGAGGGGGAGAGCGAGACGGAGAGGAGGGATGGGGAGAGGTCAAGTCCAGATGTGCAGGGCAGGGCAGCAGGGCCGGAGAAGAGGAAGGGGAGTGACACAGTGTGTCAGCTGGTGGAAGAAGGAGAAACCCTCTTGTGCAGGGCACACGTGGCCTATAAGATGTCTCTCAAATCTTTACTCTCTGGGAAATTGGCTATTGATTTATCTCCCAATTCTATCACCCAGAGGAGGGCAAAAGGTGACAAAACAAAGCCCACAGAGTTTAATTCAGAAAGACACATGCTTTAGTAGTTATTCTGAAAAATTAAAAACCCTACTAGGTCACTTTAGAAATTTCAAAATAGAGATCTCCATGCATCCCGTTAGGCATCTGTCATGCTCCCAATAATATTACTTGTGACAGCTTGAAGGGAAGCAAATATACGTCAGCCTCCTGGGTCTTCAAGAATGTGCAACTTAATCCATCTGGAAGTAGTTGTGCTGTTGACTCCAGGATTCTTTATATTAGAACAAATCCAGAAACAATGCTGGGACAGTTCTGGAATATTAGATGAGGGTGAATTACAGGCAGGCACACAACCCAGCACTGTCCTTTAGAGCGTTTTTATGAGGCAGCGCCAAAGGCTGGCAAACCTCTCTTTCACCACAGAGGAAATCTAGGCTAAAAAGGAAAATAAGAAATTTATGAACTATTAAAAAAATAAAGCTGTAGAGTTAGAGAATTATGGATTAAGTTCCGATACATTAATTCTTTTATTCTCTGACTTAAAGCTGGCTGAAGACGTGTGGCCCTCTGGTGGGTGACAGCCACACTCCCATGCAGAACGCACTGAAAAGGGGAGAGAAATGGCTGGCAGAGTGGGGGTGAACCTACTCGTTCAGATGTTAATTTATACAGGAATCTGGAATTCAATAATCTTACATCCCCCAGGTAAGGGAAGGATCTGCTCCCCAATTTCATTTGGGAGTTCTATTACATTAAGCAATATTCTGTTTGGCTAGACATGCCACTCTTCTCCGGAAGGAAATTAATTTCTTGATTCTTTCAGCTAATATAATCCCAATTCAGTGCTTAAAGTTTTCTCAGGGCACTACTAGATGAAATAAAGCCTAAAGTTCCTCTTGGGGGGACTCACAGGATACAGATGGAAATAACAGAGAAAAGTCAAGTTGAAAGGGGACAGGGAAGGGGAGATGAGGTGGTGACCTTCCCTCTTACAGGCCACATCTGTGATTTGTTAAGAGTGTTCTATATTCTTAACTCTTCAGTGAGTAGGGTTTTTCCATAGGAAATTTATTTTTAAGCACATAAGGCCGCTAAACAGAATAAATAAAAGATTATAAGAAAAAGAAACAGTGATTTCTGGTTGTTCAAAAGGCAACTCAAAAAGCCTTTACCCGCAAAAGGAAAGGTCAGGATCAATAAAAGGGCCTTTCCTTTGGAAAGAGATCTGTTTTCAATTTAACACCCAGAAATCCTTATGGTGGGCCTTCTGAAGACCAAGAAACATTGACTATACAAGCAATCTAGTCTTGCCAGGAAAATAAAACTTCTCCATCTGAAATTCCCCAACATCAAAATAAAACAAAACAAAGCAAACCGTACCCACTGTGCCCTCTTCCTCAGCTCTCTGCTGGACGGGAAAAAGTAAGTTACCCTGAAAAACTGAAACCAGTCTTCAAATATAAAGATGGTATACTCACAGATGCAATTGCATGCCAGTAGCGGCTTTTTGGAGACATCATTTGAAGGATGATGGTGACAAGGGAAATCCCACGTGTATAGGGAGGCTGGTTTGGAAATACTGTGGGATACTGACTGTCATGGATGACAGAACCCCTCCCCTTGAAGTAATCTTCATCAAATACACCGCCTCTTGCTTTCTTTTTATAGAACCAGTTGCCTTTGTAAAATACTGGCTCAACTACTAAGAAGAGATATTTTTACTATCTTTGGGGAAATATAAAATGAGTGGCATTTTTCTCAGCCCATTTTCTTTAATAAATCTGAATGCTTGCTGCTTGCACAGTTGTTCTGAACATCTATCCCTTCCATACACACATACAAACACACACACACATGCACCACACACCAGCCACACACACAAATTAATTGATGGATTCATAAGCCTGCCAGTTGCCCACTGTTGCAAACTTATTTATGCCCAGTTCCTAGCTCTTACTAGTTACACTTTCTCCCCTTTTCCCTTCCTGTCAAAAAAGCGTATCAGACTGCAAGGCTGTAAGGAAGTAAGAATCTTAACCTTAAATCTGTTCTCACTTATAAGGAGAAAATAAGTCATCTACATCCTTCAGCAGTTTCAATATTATTAGAGAAATACTACTGGGGCTGTATCTTCTAAACCAGCGCTACCCACTGGTGGGACTGAGCATCAAAGTTCATTTTCTGCGTGGGATGACCTCTTCCACCCCATACACACAATTCTTCAACTGTTTAAATCCTACCAGCATCTCAAGGTCTACCTACTCTTTAAGTGAAAATCCTTCAACCTCCCCTCTCTACACTCCACCAGAGCTTGCAAACTCAAGTTTTCCAGGATGCAGGGGGGGTAATGTGCAAGCAGCAAGCCGATTTTCAGTCACATGCTTTCACTGCAGAGGAGTGGAGACTCGGCAACTAGAGGGTACATGTCCCTCCTGAAGCACCAGTCAGCACCACCCCAGTGCTGCCACCTGGGAATGCAAGGCCATGACCACAGGTTTTCCAGTGTTTTGAGAGAAGTCAAATATCTGCATTTTGTATAAAATATCCCAATTTGAAATGTTGGACCAATTAAGAAAGTTAAGACAATAACAACTCTTGTGATATGCTTTGTACCTATGGAACCTCTAATTTGCAAGCTTTATCCCTATTATCAATGGATGCTTTAATGTGACAGGACATGTGCAAAGAAGTGTGATGTGTGTGTGTCTTAGACCATGAATTAGGCTGTTCTGTCTCAGAGACAATAAATTTATATGTATGTGTAACTTGAAAAGAAAGCAGGGCTTTACCTAGTTATCTTCAACTCCAGCATATTTTAAGTTGTAAATAATGTGTAAGAGGGGCCTGAGATATTTATAGTTAGAGAGGAGGGGCACTGGTCAAAGAAGTTAAGGAATACTGAGCCTTACAGTGAGGCCTGGAAGGGCAGGGATAGACCCGTATCTATTTTAGTCAGCATGCATCAAGAGAATGAGGTAAGCATATACATGTCTACGGAACCGATCTGCATCCTTCAAGGAACCTAACTCCACACAACCATTTCATGCATCAGAAATTTCATTTTGCCAGATTGCAGCTATAGCACCAATAAATTTCCAAACCGTCAGCGGAGTATCACATTGTCGGGTCAGATCTTAGTGAAAGGTGACTGCACCTTAATATTTTTACTTTACAATCTTAATAATTCTAAATTTACCTGAAAGAGTAAAGAAAAGTTCCTGGCACAGGCAGTGCATTCAAAGCATACTGGTTACACTTAACTAAGAAAAGAGCAAAGTAAAGAGAATACCCTGCAAGCTTGTGCTTCTTTTATCAAAAGCATATCCATACCTTTTTGTCAGATAAACGTATTTGGTTTTCCTTGTGTAATGGAGTGAGTATTGTACAAGTTTCAATGCCTATTTTTTCCAACTCAAATTGTCCCTTAGAGGCTCGAAGTACTAACAAAGTACTTTGCAGCATGAAAGTGCTGTCTGCATTTGTCTGGCAAATATGAGGCCAACTGAAAAGCCTGATGTATCTGTAATTTGTCATGGGCACAGTCGAGCTTCAGGCTCCTTCCACCAGAGAGCAAATTCAACTTTATAAAAAGAAGTGTGGACAGGACAGACTTCCAGCAGCATTCCCAACAACCAGCATATGGACATGAGATTCAAAGAGTAATGAGCCCTGACTGTGGAGAAGGTATTGACGAAGCAGCAGCCTAAGGACGGAAGAAGAGGATTTGAGTGTGTTTTTTGCATTGCAGGGAAAATGATGTGCACAGAGAGAAGAGGAAGATGTCCTTCATCACCTGCAACTCTGCAACAACTCCAGAAACTAGGCCACATCATCCTAGTTTCTCCAGATGCAGAAACAGCCTCAGAAAGACTGAGTAACTGGTCCTTACCCAGCAAGCCAGTGGCTTCACTGCAGTCTGGCCAGGTCTTTCTGGATCTAAAGCTCAAGGATAGTCACGACACAATGCCAACATCCAATAAGTCACCCACACAGCCAATGGCATGCAATTAATTATGCAGTGAAACTAGAGACTGGGGACATGGTGTTGTTCCTTTTTTAGCTTAATTTTATTAAAAACATAATAGACCAACCACAGAAACAATCTGCTAAGCTTTAGAAAATCAGTCCTGTTGCTAATAAATGTATTTTATTCAAATACATAGTAAGCATTTATCAATACAGATAAGGTCCCACAGATACTAGGGATAGAAAATAAAATACATTCAAGATAACTCAAGATGACCTTTTTTTTTTTTCATCACTACATAAATGGAAAGAGATTTTCATTGAAAAAAATGTGTGTACATTCAATCACCAAATATTTATTGAGAAACCACCTGGGTCAGAAATCGTGCCGGACTGTGAGGATTAGAGAGGGTACAAGACAGAGAAGGGCGATGCCTGGAAGAAACCTGCTCGCTTTGTTTAGAGTCACATTAAACAAAGCAAAGGAGAGGAGGAGAGGGGGCAATTATGGTATGTGATCAATGCTGGGTTGTAAATATTGGGGTGTCTGATAAAGAATAAATGGGAGACAGACTTTATGTGGGGAGGACAGGGAGGGCCTCCTTAAGGTGATGATGTTTAAAGGATACGATTTAAACTGTGAGAAGGGATCAGCAGTATAAGGGTTGAGAGAAGGTTGCTCCAGACAGACGGGTATAAGTATGCGAAGAGCCAGACCATGAGCTTCTTGTGCATGCTGGGTGTCCACCTAACCAAAGGCTGCGGGGCCCGCCCAATGGCCTCTGCCTGGCGGCCTCACTCCACCTTTCCTCAGGGTTCTGCCACCCTTCCCTTCCACCTCACCTTCCCTCTCCTGTCTTCAGGCTGCTACTAGCCTCAGGGTCTGCACTCAAGGCCCTGTGCTTTGAAAATGATACCTTTATTAAACTCTAGTCAAATTACCCAGTTTGTATATGGCATCTGTTTCCTGCTGGGTTCCTTAATGATACAGGAAGAAAGAGGCAAGATTGGATTGTAAAGAGTTCATTTATTGTGATCCTTAACTAATGTTCTGCTCTGCTGATGCTTTGTGCTTGTGATGTAAGGGTCACAAACCCAAAAACATCAGCAAGATACCGCCAACTTCTTTATTTTATAGGAGAACCAACACCCTAAATTGACCAAAGAGATAAAATGATGAATTCATAGGCATGCAGGTTCAGTAAACAAAATAAGAATTCATGGTCACCAGTATTTGATATCAGCCAATTGCCAAGAGCTCTTGCTGAAATATTTAGATTTACAGTTCTCATTCAGTTTTTCAGTTTTTCAATCAGTGTTTATTGAGTGCCTACTACTTGCAAGGCACTAATTTAGGCACTAAGGATAGCAGAGAGCAAATCAAAATGCCTATTTTCTTACACCTTATACTCTAGAGGGGAGTCAGAAAATAAATCCACAGTATTTTAACATGATCATAAAAAACAGTGAAGGAAAATAGAAAGTAGGAGATTTATATAAAAGAGAGAGAATACTGCCTCTCTAAAAGGCACTACTTGAAAAGAGACTAAAGGAAGGGATGAAACCAGCAAGGTACTATCCAGGCAAGCTCCATGCAGGGGAAGAACCACTTGAGGCTGACGCAGGAAGTGCTGGGCACCGCTGAGTAAAGGTGAAAGGCCAGTGGCTGGGGCAGCGGCATGGGAACAGAGGTTAGACCCATGCATCCAGGGAGACCAGCAGGGCAAGGCCACTGGCCCTCTGTAAAACTCTGGCCTCGGTCTTGAAGCAATAGGCCATTAGGGCTTTAAGCAGAGTAATGAGAGAAATTGATTTAGTTTTAAGAGTATCATTCTAGCTGCTGTGGCAGAGAAAAAAAGAGGAACACACTCAGGCAAAAGATAGGGCAGAGGCGCTGGTGGCTTGGAGCAGGGCGGCAGCATTTCTGTTTGATGAACCTTTCTGAGAGCCTAGCAGAGGTGAGTAGCCATTGGCTGTACCCTCAAAGTCTGGAGCTGAGAGAAGGGGTCTGAGCTGGAGATAAGGATTTATAAACATCAGTGTGCAGCCATGGGCCTGAACTGACACCTTCTAGGGAGTGAAGACAGGGTGGGGTGAGGGGAGGGAGAAGGTCTAAGGACTGAACCCTGAGGCACGGTAGGCTGACAGGTCAGAAAGAGGGGGAAGAGCCAGCAAAGGAGACTGCAAAGAAGGGGCCAGAAGGGTAGGAGGAAAAATCGAGAGTGTAGTGTCCTAAAACAAAGTACTTCAAGGAGAAAGTGATCAGCTGGTCACGTGTGGTTCCATCAAGTCAGAAGGGAGCTGTCGCGGGGCAAAGGTTGAAAGTCTGATGGTGAGGGCACGGGTGACGCCTCTGCTGATGTTCTTTGGTGTCAGTGCGGCACAGAGAAAGGTCTGGTAGCCAGAGGAGGTAAGGAGGTTTTCTTCTTTTTTTCTTTTGTATTAAATTTGGAGATATTACAACATTTTTGAATGTTGCTGGGAACTACCCTGTAGGAAAAGGAACCCAGATGATGCAGGAGAGAGAGCAGATGATTGCAGGGGCAAGAGGGGCTGGGGCCCAGGGCACCATCAAGGCCGTGGGTGAGAGCAGAGCAGCTCCCGCTGTGTGAGGGCGCATCCGGTCTAGGTGCACGTAGGCTGGTGAGAGCATGTGGGGTCTCCTCCTGACTGAGCTGTTCTCAGCAAAACCAGAAGTCAGATCCACCACATAGCATGAGAAGCAGGGAGGAGCCACTAGAGGTCTGAGGAGACGAGAGATTGCCATCGTCATCCAGGGCAACAGGGTGGAGTAGAGACAGGTAGCAGGTAGTGTGCTGAGCTCTAAACTGCCTTTGATGTGAATCCATAAATCCCAATAATATTAATCTAAGGTAGAGAAAAAAATAAGATATTCATGTATGGAGAATAAGGAAGATAATGGTGATCGGAATCTATGAGAATTCCAAATGTTGTGTTTGGTCATGTTCTCCTAAAGTTACCACAGGAGACACTCATTCCTGCCTGGGTAAGGAGGCTGTGTAGGACAGCTGAGGTGACTGAAAGGGAACTAAAGGGAATGTGGGGATCCCCACTTGCCCCAACAGATGTGAGCGAGTCAACTAGCACAACATTCAAATATGTGGAAATGACCTTTATTTTAGATTGCTTCTCATTTAGCTCCTCCAGCTCTGGGAATGTGAAAAATAAATCCGAAACGCTACGTTTAAAAGCTTTCTTGTAAATTATCCTTGGTATGCAAAAGCCTCAGTCCTAGATATAACCACCACAACCCCCCCCCCACACACACAAAAAGAAAGACTAATGACTCCTGACATTAGAATTGTAAATCTCCTACATGCAAATCCACTTTTCCTTCACTCTTCTGTAATACAATAAGCAGGGAAAATCAAAATTGCAAAAATGCCAAAAGAGCTACATGAAAATTATACAACAAAGTAGTTTCACAGTGATATTGAGAAAGGAATATGAAATGAATACAAGATTACATAGATAGATAGAATCTGGTGTTATATATGTATAAGTGAGTCTGTGTATGTGCACATATGTGTCTGGGAGAGAACCAAGACAAAAAAATTATCTATTTCTTTGCTTTGTTCTCCCTGAGCAAAATATTTTTAAAAAGTAGACATTGCTTTGGTCATATTTCAATAATGTGACACATGGTTCCTATTTTAAGTCCAAATGATTTTTCACTAAAGGGTTTTTGAAATATTTACTTGTACACAGAAGGGAGACCCTTTGGTTATCTGATTTTAAAATATAACAAAACCAAGCAATTATCAAAATAGACTTTCCAATACTCTCTGATGCTATTTCTTCCAATTATTCTTTCTTAAGTTCCTAGGCATCACAGAAATCCAACGCTCCAGATGTTTCTCTTGGAGCTTCAGTTAAGCACTTGGACAGTGACAAGGAAAGTGAAGTAGACTGTTTCCGGCCCCATTGGCAGAACACGTTTGATGACATCAACACATTTTGAGAAATCATTTGATCCATATGATCAGGTGCACGGACATTTACTGCTGCCTGACCCTTCTCCTTGCCCCTTGCCCTTATTTTCCTTTCTGTACCATTCCCATCCTCATAATGAAAGGAAGAGAGGGTTCTCTACTTGGGCCATGAAGAGATAGAAAAGAAAAGCCAACAGCTAACAAATCTCTCCTTACTTTTCTACCTGCTTCCATCAAATCTAAGGTAATTTCATATAGATCATGAGCTCACAGATCCAAAGAGAACTGACCGATTAATTCAGAGGGCAGTCCAACCAGTGGTAGACATGTCCGTGTGCTTCTGGTGAGCAATCTGGTGTGATACACAGAGTAAATGATGTGGCAGTGAAACACCTGGTGTGGAAGACACCACCTCTTGCCTACTCGGTGTCTGTTGCTACTAAAAGAACTCTATTTTTCCCTCTTTTTAGTAGTCTAGATAAAAACTTAGCTTCAGAATTCTTTGCAAATAGGAGTGATCAAAAAGATATCAATTGACCAATACAGTTAATAATAGCTTGCTTGGTGGGGCTTCCAGGAAAGTGTTGAAAAGGGAAGACTCAGATGACAAGAACTGTTTGTGAGCTGCACCTTTGCCCATCGCCCTTCCTTCTCGCTCCTGCCTGTGATAGCCAAAGATGGAGCAGCCAGTTTACAATGAGAGTACAATACCCCATGGCAAGACCAGAGCAAATATCAAGACAGAAGGAGAGGGGTCCTGATGGTGCTCTAAGGCATCCGTATATAAGGCATCCTTGGAGAAAAAAAAAAACTTTTTTGGTCAAGCCACTTGAGATGGTTACATTTATGTGTCAAGTTGGCTTGGCACATATTCCCCAGAAATTTGCTCAAACATATCTGGATGGTGCTTTTTAGGTGAGATTAACCTTTAAATAAGAAGACGTTGAGTAAAGCACATTATCCTTTATATTGTGTGTGGGCCTCATCCATCAGCTGAAGGCCTTAAGAAAAAGACTGACCTCCCTGAGACAGAAAGAATTCTGCCCACAAACTATCTTCAGGTATGAGCTGCAATATCAACTCTTCTCTGGGTCTCCAGCCTGCCAGCCTACCCTGCAAATTTTGGACCTGCCAGCCTGCACAACTGTATTAGCCAATTCCTTAAAATCAATCTCTCTCTCTCTCTCTTATATGCGTACATGCAACATTATGTGTTGCATATATATGAGAGAGACTTCACTCCGTGGATGTGTTTCTCCGGAGCCGACTGCTCCCTATCCCTGGGTGTCTGTTCACTACCGCTGAATGCTCTGACACACCTGAGCTCTACTACTTTGTGAGCCAAATAACTATGTACATGCCCTTGTGGCCCTCAGCCTACACATCTATGGGATGGGAATATGAATAGTACTGACTCCATGGGCTGGTTTTAAGGGATGCATGAGACAGCATGTGTGAAAGTGCTTTGTAAGTCATAAATCTCAATGGAAACATTAGGAAGCACAGTCATGACAGGTTCACTGTGCCAGTTCGCAACCATAATTCCTCATACATGGTTATAGTCATTTCAAATAATTACCTTTATTTCTGACCATTAAAAATCCATTATATTATATGTTAATTATATCTCAATAAAACTAGGAAAAAGTCATTATGGAACATTTGAAAGTTCAGTAAAGCACATGGAAGAAAACGTTCAACCACACCAACCCCATAGCTCCTGTTTACTTAGTAATAAATCTCACTTATTGAGTTCTTATTATGTCCCAGGCAGTGTGTGAAGCATTTTAATGCATTATCTCTACTTTATGGAGGTAGGTACTATTTCGATGCCCATTTTGTAGATGACAAAATTAAGGATTAGAGTGAATAAATAACTTGTCCCAGGACATATGGCTAGTAAGTGACAAAACAAGGATTCAAACCTAGTTCTGAATGATGCCAAATCCTATGTGCTTAACCTCTGAGTCACAGGGAAGGTGAAGGGTCACCTTCTTTAATAATGTATTTGCTAACACAGAGGTGGAAAGTGATTGGGTAATGCTTAGGTGAGTAAAAGCAGTATATGCCCACAGCTCAGCATAGTTACAGGGCCACTAGCTCTCTTGCCTACAATAGCATTTTAATGTGAAATAAAGTGAAAGACTTCTAACACTGCCTTTTGCTTCAGATAAAGATATCTCTTCTGTCAAGCACCCTAAAGTTTATCTATAGAAGGCTGGGCTTATCCATTTCAAATGGCCCACACATCTATAATCTCACTTTATTTTCCATATGGCCCTCTGAATCAAGAAGGACAAGTGTTATTAACTCCATTTTCCAGGTGCAAGAACTGACCCCTGGAGAGGTTAGGTAAGTCGCCCAAGGTCACAGAGCAAATTAGTGGTACAAGAAGGATTGGAAAGCCTATCTCCTGACATCCAACCCAGCTCATTTTCCATTATGCTTCGTTCCTGTATCTGTCACTTCCATCATTCCTGAGGGGCTCAGAGTTGATGGGGCATGCTATCAATTCCTCAGAGTAAAACTGTCCAATCTGGGTAGGTAAATGTGTGTGCATGCACACACACACACACACGTACACACACAATAATTGCACACACTGTAATTGCACCTGTCAGCATGGTTTTATAAATAGTCCAGTCATAGATACAGAAAAGTCCCAGGCTGCCTTTCAGAAAGAACCCAGAGGGTCAATTTCATCATGAAACAGGATTTCCTCAGTTGTGCGTAGATGGGTGGGTGGGTAAGTGGATGAACTGCATTAATAATGGCACAGTGGACTGCAGGGTAAAAGTGTGTTTAAGTTTCATTGCTATTAAGCAGTGACAGTGCAAATCTAGACTAGGGCACTGACAGGCCCAAGAAGGGATATGGAGAAAAGTTTCACCTTAACCGTCTGTAATTTGATATTTCTAAATTGCAGAGTATTAATATAACTCTTTGGGAATAACAAATACTTTGACTCATTCTGTATGATATTTATAAAACTAAACAGCAAGGGGGTATTAAGAAAAGAAAACCCCAGGTTAGGATTATGGTCATACTCAGTATTACCTGAAATCAAAGAAGTAAAAATGGAGGTAACATACTACAGGAAATCTTGGCATCAACACCAGGATTTCCAGATGGAAAAGTTGGTCTCTCATAAGCTAGGCAAGCAGTCAGATGTCTGCCTCAGTGGCACGGACCCTGAAAAAGGAGAAGTTAGCTTCTCTCCTCTCAGTTGGTTAGATAGATGGATATAATTAGGCAAAAAGCAAGAACTGCAAGATCCGAAGCTCAAAGACAAGACTGGCACTAGGAATGGAAGCTCCTACGACACTGAAACAAGGTTTCTAAATACGCTGTCAAACCAGTGCCAGGGAGCTCTCCTCAGGTGAGGGGCAGCACAAGAGCTGTGCCACCTGGATGATTCACCTTAAAACCATCACAAAATCTCAAGGGTCTTCTTTTCTGCTGCTGTGGCGAAGGAAGCTTAGGTGCCAGGAGACGGCTCGCCTTCTCAAGAATAAATGTGCCACAGACTCACAGATACTCAAAATATGGAAGAAGTTTCTTTTCAAATAAGAATTACTACCAGTTAATTAGTACTTTAAGAAGAGAGATAAGTTTCATCTAAAATGATATGAAGCCTACCAATTTGGATTGGGGAATGAGGATAGTGGGAAAAGTTGAAGGAAAAGCCAGTAAAAAGCATGAATCAAAGGAACCTTCACTAAAAATCCTGGGATCCATGTGATCCAGTCATGGTACCACCATATCACAGGGAGACCAATGCAATCTAGGATCCAGAAAGCTCTTCACATTTTCACTTACACAACGTAACAAAGTGTAAAAAGCATGGGATGGAGGTGGGGGGAGGTAGTCCATTTTTAATGACGAGAAAACACCATAAAATTGTTCTTTCTTCTTGCTGCCTTTCTCGAGATTCTTTACGTGGTTGGCAACTGGCTCAAGAACACTCTCCCTCTTAGTCCGCCGAGGCAGCCGGTCCTACTCACGCTCTTCATCTCTCAACACACCTCTCAACTTCTTTTATTTCTTAGTTTTGAGAGGACCTGGGAGTTTACCAAGAGAACAGAGATTCTTCCTGTATAAAAGCTAGGGAGACGATCATGAATATCCACTCATTAATCATTTTATCCTATAACACGTTATTACATTTTTGTCCCTTAGAATTTCACTGTCTCCAACAAACTCAAAAGCTAGCTCTTAAACAGAGCAACCTTTTCAAATGGCGGGCCAGTAAATCAACACTCCAACACGATATCCGAGAGACTCCAGTATGATTCCAGATATCACAGTCTTCCTACAACATCAAAGAAAACCATAGAAACTAGGTTGACAAGAAGCATTTTTCCCCACATCATTTTGATCCAGTTAATAAATGCTACTATATGTCATCAAAGGCAGTGTTTCTCGCTCAAACTATATGCTTCAAAATGCAAGTGGCTCTTGTAAAAAAGGGTTCCATGGCTCACATACTTGAGGAAATGTGGCATACTCAATACCCTTTTGGGTATTTTTCATACCCATCCTAATCCTGAATTAAAGAAACTTTATGTCTTTACTCCAGCATTTCCCAAATTTAATTCATCACTGAGCCTTCTAAAACACACATCTTGAGAAGAGCTTACAAATGTTAACATAAAGAAATTCTATATTTGGTGCAAACAAACAAATAATGGATATTTCTAAGATAAAATATGGACAATGAAAGTATTTTCATATAAAATACATTATATTTCCACCAAAAAGGCAAGTGGATCTAACTGTTGTCCAGACTGAGAACATCTCTGCCCTCTTGCTGCCAGGAGAAAGTGAGCTGTGAGAACAGACAGGCTGTGTGTGGGTATCCGTTTTCCTTGCGTGGGCCATGGGAGAGGTGTCCAGCGTTCAGAGATACCACGAGTAACGGTAGTAAAATCAAATCCTTGGTATCCACAGGACTTAGAGTCAGGGCAGCTTTCTGGCATCTAGTGAAGACCACTCCCTGACCAGGAAGGTCCGTGGCATGGCTCTTCGGCCAGCTGCCACCTCGAGGGCTCTCTCATCGGGCAGTTGGCAGTATGATTTGGGGCATTGTTCCCGTAACCTTAGCTTCAAACCTGTTGCTCTGAGACTCTCACTGATTCTTTGAAATACTTCATATCCTTGAATAATTCCTTTCCTATTTAAATTAGCCAGAGTAGACTCTGGTGTTTGCAACTAACCCTGTTGACCATATTTTCCTTCTACCATTTCCAGTATCCAGAAGTCATTGTTTTAGCCATTTACAACCTGGCATTTCCCTCTCAGGAAACTCTAACCTAACACTATTTTTCTGTGGAAAATTCCACTGCTCCTCTTTACTTCCAAGCCACAAATTGTCAGTGAGACTGACTCCTAGTTCTAGAATCCCATCTGCATTACTTTTCGAACTCAATCTTCTTTTTTAGCCTAAGGCTGACTCTTTATTGTATGAAGTATACTTTTCTGTCAGTCAACATGGCAACATCTTGGGTTAAAAGCCTCACTCTTCATTTATCTTTCAGTTGTAAGCACGTCCGTGAACAAACCGGTGGTTTGAACCCAATATTCATCTATCTATCCCATTCTTAAACTGGGATTTTGGCTGCCTTTCTTGGGTTACACTTTGCATAGCTCTTCCCAGGTGTTAAAGAAATTTGTCAGAGTAATTTCAAAACAGGAGCTAAGTGGTCTGTGTGTTAAAGCAGGCAACAATGCTAGGAATCTTCCCATTTCCCAGCTTGCTGAGTGACTCTGAAACTCAGGCAAATTGTAGGGGCCTCCAGAGCACCCCATCCCCAAGAGTAAGGTTTCAGGGCCCTGTCAGGCTTCTAGTTTAAGAACACAAAGTCAGACTAGGCCACTGAAGAAGGCTGCTTCAAAAGGGCTAGAGGAAAATAATTAGTCATTTTATGAGAAGATAAAAGCACATTTCTTGATGCAGTAATCTAAAACAGATTTAGATCCAGTGTGTGAATTCCCATAGAATTCTACTTAGCTCCCTTATCTGTGTCAAAGCAAACTTAGTCTCACATCACTGGTATTTCTCATTTATCTTAACACTAAGGATTTATTTCTTATGCAAAATCGTTCATTTTTACCAGCTTGGAATTTAAAAAAAGAAATCGCATTCTCTTCTTCAAGAATTTTCATTAATCCAAGGTGTCATCAAGCTGAAAATCTGCAGACACAACTTTGGCTTTTTTCAGCAAAAAGCTCAGAAGAGTGCCCAATCCAGGCAACAGCGGATTAGTTTGGGCACTGTTAACAGATTCTTAACAGTTGGAAAGAGAAAAGCATAGGTGGGATGGAGGGATTTACAAAGATCTGCTCTAAACTAAAGTTGAACCCCTAAGTTTTTCTAGACTCCCCTATGACTGTCTAAGGCCTGGAAGCTGCATTTGTCAGGGGAAAAAAAAAAAGTTACAGTTGAAATTCAGAGTGATCTTGTCCCCATACTGTGTACACAGGACCTGGGTCAGTAATCTGGTACACAGAAGCATGCAGATGATCATTGAGATCAAAATTAAATACAAAGAAGCCAGGCTACATGGATTGATCACATCTCATTTGTATTTATTTATTTATTTATTTATTTATTTAGGCATCCAAGAATCATAATCAGAATGGGAGTAGTAAAGTCACTAACCATAACATAATTATCGAGCCACCTATTACAGAGTGTCATAGGAAAATAATGAGAGGATTTCAAGGAAAGAGAGTCAAACTTTAATCAAATAATTCAGGAAAAAGTTAAACATTAACAGTTATGATCTGTACAAAAGAGTCAAAGAAAGGTCAAAAACTCAATAAATCCAAGGTCAAAAGCCGGAATTCCTAGTTTATGAATGCACTCCCTAGCTCTGTGTCCAATTAAGTCCAACACCTCCTTAGTCTTAATCCCCATGATCATATGGGTGTTTAATATCTGTCAATACACTCCTTGTTCATTCCCTTCATCTTTATAATCACTATATTAATACAATCTGCCTACAATTAATACTGTTTTCCCTCTGCTACCATTTGTGTACCATTTCAGCATTTCTATTTTCCCTAAATCTCAGCCCTTAGATGTCAGTGGCCATTTGGCAGTTTTTTTCTTTTCTCTCATAAATTAAACCATACCAACATCTTACAGATGACCAGGCAACTGCTTTAAGACTTTAGGTGTAACTTGAGCTTCCTACCAAGCTCTCTAATTAAGCTACCATATCATTGCTCCTCTAGTTTACAAGATACTCATCTAGTTCCCTTTTGTTAAACTATTCAGCCTTTGGTCTTACGGTTTATTCACTTGGGAACTAGATTGCAGCCTCCCAGATTAAAGCTACAGTGGAATTATTGTGACTTGTTACAAGTTTAATTAATGTCAAACAATGCCAATTTCTGGCTTAATACCATCTCCTTTCATATAGCTACACCCTCATTTTGCTTTCAATAACCTTCTTTATTAGTGTTTTTCTAAGTGTTTCTAAACTATGTCTTCCTGTTGAATTGAAACATTCCTACTAGATTGTGGCTGCTCAATTTTAAGAGTCTAAAATATTCAATTTGGGTTTGCAGTTACAAGTTTGGTGAATGAGCTTAAGAAAAAAATGGAAATTATCTTCATAATGACATCATAATTGATAGAACCAAGTATATTTTATAAAATTCTTTCACTACTTATTTCGGAGAGCTGGGCAGAGCCATATATCACTATATCCATTTTATTGATCACTGGCTTCCAAACCATATCAGTGCATACCAGGCCCATAATACTGTTTCAATCAACATGGTTCCTTTTATTTCCTTTTATTTTTTTAGGAATCTAAATAAGACTATTGTTTGAACAAAGGGTATCCTGGCTTTTAAATAAGGGAAGTTTGAAAAACCTCTGTTAGAGAGGAAGGACTTGAAACTCAGCACAGAAGTGAGTTTACCAACATCAAACAGCGAATAATCGAAAAAGCAGGGGTAACAACTCTGGTTTCCTACTTCCAAGGACCAACACTTGTTTCCAATGCATTCACAGTCCCTGAGAAGTAGAATGCCAAGAGAATAGAGTACTTGTGAGCCCATGGTCATCAGTTTAACTTTTTTTTTAAATTGTCTTCTTGTTGACTGTTGAGATTTAGACTCTAGACAAGTTAGACTTTCTTAGTGATTCGGTAAGTCATTAAGCTGACCCTATGCCAACCACTGTGCTACCCTGGGACCCACAGGCACACAGAAGAACTGGAAGACTGCCTCTGCCCTGGTCAAGAAGCACACCAAAGGAACATCCAGGAAGGATTTAAAGACCCAGAGAAAGTCATTAAAATGTAGAACAAATGGCATGTAAATCCTAAGGAAAGAGACTAGTCAGGAGGTTAATGCTAAACAAGGAGAAAGAAAAGAAAAGGTGGGGGAAGAAGGAATCATCAGAAACAGGGCCCATCAACCTATAGTTCCTCACTTTTTTTCAGCTTAAAATGGAGACAAATTTATAGCCACTTGACCTCTCTCAGGTCCAATCTCCTCATGTGCAAAGTTCCTATGGTACTGCCAGTTCTCTCTGCTTTGCAACATCTATTGTGAAAATACCACAACATAAACTACTTTGATGGCTTTTAGGAAAACATAAAGTAATAGGAAAGGGTACTGCTTGGCTGAATGATGAAAGATGTAAGAAAGTGTGGTAAACAACTTGTATGACTTTGTCCAAAAGTCATTTTATAATATTTTAAAGGCATTATCCTTTTTTAAAAATAAGAATACTCCAAGATAAACCCAATCATAAAAACTGGCCCCAAAGTTCAAGAACACAGCCAAAGGAAAACCTTAGGATTCTATGCATAGGGATCCATCACTGGTTCTAGACCTCAAGCAGAAGTATGAGGGGAGCTTAAGTTCAATCACTCGAATGTATTGACTAAGAACCTACTGTGTGCCATGTTCTATGCTAAGTTCTGGGGAGAAGTTGCTGAGCAAGAAAGGTATGGCCGCTGCCCTCACGGAACATAGTTCTACAGGTGGCGAGTAAAGGAAGGGGTCAGGGAGATACCAATAAAGAAATACACACGTGAGCATAACTTTAGTATATCAGTATGAAATCCATAAAGCAAATGATGGAACTTTAGACACACTTCTGGGCCCTTCAACAGGTCATTAGAGGATCAAGAATGGCTTCAGGGATATAATATGGTCATAGTCCAAAAAGGCCAAGGAATAAGGCTTTAGAGGTTAACAGTGTGTTCAGTCGATGGAGATCAGGTGACTCCAGGACTGGGTCCACCCAGAAGGTGCCTGGGCTGCTTGGCTGTGTCCACCCTCTGAAAGTGCTGCATGCTCTCAGGTGGCTGCTCTGCCAGACCTCTCCTAGGTTCTTATGACTTCTTCCTCCCCCCATCCCTTCATGCCTGGCTGGGGGAGGGGTGTGAGCCTGGTTATCACACTCTCCCCTGCACTTCTGCTAGGAAGATGGGAATCTATGCAGAGGCTAGACATGGTGCTGGAGTGGACTCTTAGATCACTGAAGCTGATTTCTGCATGAAGTTTCTAGAAAACACACCATCAAGAAACAAGAGCAGCGACTGATGATAAACGTTAAGAAGTTCCCAAAGAAGGAGGGAAAAAAGACCAAAAACTGGGACAGAGAAATAACAGAAAGATAAGAAGCAGAAGCAGAGACAGTGTACTATCCAGAAGCCAAAAGGAGCACTTTAAGAAGGACTAAGTCCGAGAGGGATGACTGAGAGCAGCCCCTGAATGTGGAGATGGAGACCTTCAGTGCAGGGGGAGAAGTAAGGAGGAGGGGCCTGTGGAGTGACGGAGCCTGGAGGCTGCTGGCAGTCCATGAGCCCATTTCCTGCACCACAGGCAGGGCCCGTCCATTAGATCCTCAAGGCGGGAAGTGC
Source organism: Manis javanica (assembly GCF_040802235.1). Classification (NCBI taxonomy): domain Eukaryota; kingdom Metazoa; phylum Chordata; class Mammalia; order Pholidota; family Manidae; genus Manis; species Manis javanica. Next base: position 9,314,306 of record NC_133158.1, read on the forward strand.
CTCTTTGACTCATCCTGCCAGCATTCACTGTGCTTCTGATATGAGCAAAGAACTGGCAGAGAATTGATTCACTGCTTCAGCTTTGCTCCCTGCTGCATCGGAGGGCTGACCTTGGTGTCCTCTGAGTTTCATCCCAAAGAAAAGCTCAGCAATTGAGCAATTTCCCAGGCACAGGGCGACGTAATTTGAGAATGACAGAAAAACAGAATTCCCTTCCTTCTTTGGGCCTCTGAGGTTGTGTTACTACATCCCTTTGTTGTGGAAGGGGTATGATGGGCAGGAGGTGATTTCAGTTCAATTTAAAGCAACAAGTATTTGTTGAGAATTTACCATATGCTTAGGAAGGAGACAGGTGCTATGGGAGACAGAATAAAATGAATTTTTCCCTTCTCTCCAGAAGCTAACAGCTTCATGCTAGAAACAAAACCGAAGCACAAGCAACAGGAAACACACACATACACACCACACACAGCACTTCACATGATTATGACAAAGTATGTGATTATCTATGGGGATAGAGACATAAGAAGAATTCAATGTCTATTTTTATTGTGTTGTTCATATATATGTGTGTCTAACATGTCTACATTCACCATGAATTAGTATTGAAATCAGGGGGAAAAAAAGCAATCGTTTTTTTTTTTTTAATAGCTCCTTTTTAGAAGAAGAGCTTCGTAGTAAAAAATAACAGCCCTGGGCTGAATCCTAGGCATGGTTCTTCCTAACAACTTGACCTTGGGCAAGCTCTTTAACCACTAGGTGCCCAAATTTCTCATCTATAAAATCTTGTAGATGGATGTTCTCTGGTAAGAAATCAAGGAACAGGAACATAATCCACAAGTAATTTATGGGAATAAAAACCATTCTTAAATTTTATAAGCTTAGTTTAGTTGGCATATGAAACTAAAATTCTTAAAGTCACTAAGTTACTCATGAGGATTTCAGGAAGTAATACAGTGCAATATTCTTAAGAATTGAGATGGTTCAAATGCTATCTCTGCTGCTTATTAATAACTGACCTCAAATATGTTATTTTACCTTCTTGAGTCTCAGTTAATTCACCTAAAAAAGGAATAACAGAAACTACCTCACAGGAACATTGTGAAAATAATGCATGCCAAATGCTATCCTGGCCCTTGAGAGAGAAAAAGTGCCTAATTAATGTTTATATGTAATTATAATTACCATCTGAAAAGGTTCATGCTATTTCAGACTAATCTGAGAGAAGAGAGGCATGAAGAGTTACATGTCTTTTTCATCTTTATATCATCACTGCCTTACACAGAGACTATCTCAAAATAGAAGTTTGATAAATAGTTGTGAATGGAGAAAGAATGAATGAATAAATAGTTGTGAATGGAGAAAGAATGAATGAATGGGCTGATTTTCTCATCTCAACAAGGGCCACATCTATATATGCTAAATTGTCCTAGACAAACAAAAAAGATACAGTTTTAAGTGTTTCGATTCAGTTCAATGAGTTTAAAAATTAATGCATTTCTACAAGTTCTCTGAGTTAATTCAATAACAGGTAGGAGAACCAGCGGCCTTTTTACATCTTAAAAATACTACCTGGTTATTCAACTTCCAATGAGAAGTTAAACCTAGGGGAAGAATCGGGGGGTTTCTTTCATCTCATTATCAGAATCCTGGTAATCATCTTTAAAGGAGAAGTTAGTTTGAAAAAAAAGAAAGCAGGGAGGAAATGAGGGAGGAGGGAAGGAAACAAGAAAAAAGAGAAGAAAAAATAAAAGAGAAGAAAAAGGGTCTCTTCATCCTAGAGACATATTTAGTACCCGCAACTGCATGTTTGTGATATGCTATTTTATCAGCACATTCTAGCTACAGTTCCCAACGAAGAGACAGAATAAGAGCTTCCAAGTGATGACCCACGTGGGAGAAATCTTCTCACCAGAGTAAAGGTAAATACTTTCTTATATTGGAAAGCATATAAATGCCCCCAACTACACTTAGAAGAGCAAAGTATCAGAAAATGTGAACTAGCATACAATCCCTACTATAGCTTATTAAACATATTAATGTTTTCTTGCATATTTATCCATCCTGCTGAGCACTGCTTAAATGATACTTCCTCAGAGAAGCCCTCCTTCACTCCTCAAATTGGCCTGGGTACTTTGTTACAGGCTCTAGTAGCATCTGGGATCCTTCCACTAGAGTGGTTACCACTGTTGTAATTAGGTAATTATTTAGATAATTAATTGTTTAATATCTATTTCTCCTGCCAGGCTACATTCCACTTCAAAGAAGGCAAGTGTTTCTATTTGCCTATTCACCCTGAAATCACCCCAACTTGCATATGCCTTGTAATGAAATAGATAAGCAAATACATACATGCACAGTGGATTCTCATTTGTGGATTCTGTATTTGTGAAATGCCGACTCAGTCACATTTCTCTGTAACTCCAGAATCAATGCTCACAGCAATGCTCACTTTTGTGGTCCTCTGTGGGCATGTGCAGAGTGGTAGAAAATGCATCACCAGACACACATTCCCCATTGAGGCTGAACAAGGTGACCCTCAGCCTTCTTGTTCCAGCTCTCATCCTCTCAACGATGCCCTATTCTTGGTCTGTATAGTACCATATTTTCCACATTTTTATGTTTTTACTGGTGATTTCACTGTTTAAAATGGCCCCCAGGTGTAGTGGCAAAATGCTAATGTCCCTAAGTACAAGAAGGCTGTGATGTGGCCTTACAGAGAACACACAAGCATTAGATAATCTACCTGTGGACATGAGTTACAGTGCTGTTGGCCGTGAGTTCAGTGATACTGAATCAACAATATAAATTAAGTGTCCTTAAACAAAAACAAACATAAAGCATGGTTATGTATTGATAGTTAACAAAAATGTTGTGGCCAGAGGCACTCAGGAACCTAACCCTGAATTTCCTCAAGAGCAGTGGTTCACTACTCACTAATTCAATGTTTGCAACCACTTTACAGAACATGACTACTGTGAAAACTGAGTATCAACTACCTGTATATTGAAAATATATATACATATGTATATGTATTTAATAAGTTTGTGTGTGTGTGTGTATATACATGTGTGTTTTAGTAGTTCCTAACCATTCTGGCATTATACAACATGTCTGAAACATTCAGAGGGGTGTGGATATTGAGGGACGAGGGGCAGCATGAGGGGAGGTATGTCCATGTGTAGGGCCCTATGCTGCGTGGTTCCAGAGTAGGGGCGGAGGATGTGGGCATTCACACTACAGTCCGACGGAATGTGCTTACTCTCTGGAGTTGTTCACTATGGTGACACTTCACATAGATAAACACACACACATTTGCATATGATTCTGGGTATTCAGTGGCTTCCTATTATGTACTTCCTGGTAAAACTCTGAGACATCAATATCGAGAGATAGGGGATAGAATATATGGACAAATACATATATATCTCATATACGGTACCTTCAATTTTACTTCAAATTTGTTATATTGGTTAAGATTTAAATTATTTGCATTTTGTTCACTAATAACAAACACTTGACAATTCCAAATTATATGTATCCCCAGAAGAAGGAGAACTTGTTATGATGCACTGACTTAAGACATTTCCCTAAGGTGAACTAAACATAGTCAGAAAACCAAGAGCTAAATAAATATATATTCAATTATTACAATAAGAATATTGATGTTAACCTTCCTCTCTGCTTTCCTAAGATTCTCTGGATTCTCAGATCTGTATGGTAGGCAATAATATAAATTTAAGCTTCTTTGCTATAAAGGCTCTTTGGAGATGGTGACTACTAAGCATCTGACTCTGTGTCCCTTGAATAAGAGATCATATTTCTTAGTAAAGCTAAGAAAGTTTACTGAAGCTCCCAGTTCGATTTGTTAGTTGAAGATGAAAATAGAAAGAAAGAAAAAAAAAATCCCTGCAAATGGTTCTGTGGAAATTCCAACAGTAACTGGAACAATTATACAATTAATAATTCAATGTTGGCTGAAAACTATACAATTGTGCATGATTTATACAGACCAGCATTGGCATATGTTATACCGCAGGTGGATACGAGGTCACCAAGAAACCACTCCACAATTTTCCCAGAAGTGTAGAGTCAAAAAGGTCACTTGTGGTAAAAGATCTTTTGGATTAGTCTTTTAAATCAATGCATGAATTAAAGACAATTTACATATAAATAGGCTAATACTCTGGCTTTGAAATTAAATGAATTTTTAAAAGATTTAAGTAACACAGAAAAGGTCAGTTAGGCATTAAGTACACATAATGTGATTTTTGAAAACTGCTTGTCTTATTGGTTTATTAATATTTGGTATTCATTGTCAGCGTCATTCTAAAAACTGCGTGCATAATTAGCAATGCACCAAAGTCAATGACAAGCCCCAAAACTAAGGAAAATATACTTTGCAAACCAGTATCTGGAAGGACAGGTCTAGAATCTGGACACAAAAATAGGCAAAATTAACCTTTGCCCACCTATTAATGCACATTAGATTCAAATATATCACAACAAATTGTAAATAAGCATGACATGGCTCCAGTGAAGTTTACGTTGACATTTAGCTTCACTGATAAATTACAGCTCTTCCAAAACACAAAAGCCATAGGTGGTCAGCTGAGCCCTCAGAGGAGGGCCACAGGGATAGTCTCTGATCCCAGTTTGCCTCTTTGGGAGTGTGAACCTGGAGGTCTTTCCAACTGTGGTGAAGAGACACAGCAGGACTTTTGTAGTATCAGACCTGGTCCCTGCTACCACCACTCTTATTGACATTAGCATACCTTAAAAAAAGTTGGACACCAAGATGAGCAGGCAGAACACAGGGCATTTTTAGGGTAGTGAAGCTATTCTGCATGTCACTATAATGGCATATATGTGACAACTGTTATTTGTCAAAAGACATAGAACCATACAACACAAACAGTGAATCCTAATGCAAACTAGAGAATTTGGTGGATAATCATGTATCCATATTGATTCATTTATTATAAGAAATGTACCACACCAATGAAAGATGCTAATAATGGGGGTAACTGGGCAAGGGGAGATGGGTATATGGGCACTTTGTACTTTCTGCTCCATCTTTTGGTAAACCTAAAACTGTTCTAAAAAACAATGTACGCTTTTAAATGGTGAACCAAATGTGAAAATATACTCAAAGACACTGTCTTTAGATAAAAGGCTTACAATCTTTACTCAGAGAAGCCTTCTCAGTCCTAGGAGATGATTCACTGACCACTTGGTTCCGGGATATTTGGAGAAATGGGGTAGAAGACAAGAGGGAGCAATGACAAGGAAGCTGCTCAAGCTGGGTCCTAAACTTCTACGCATTTCAAACAGAACTCTGCTTTCATCTATCGGACATACTGTTTCTCCACATTGGAATCCATTAAAGAAAAGGCTGCTCAGCTAAAGAAAATAAAAGGCATGAAAACCACAGATAAAAACCCAACAACAAAATACCTAGCTAATAACCCCATACACTGATACTCGGAGCTACTGAATAAATAAGTAAATAATTAACTCAAAGTTCCCACCTGACCATTATCATAACCTGTGACTGAGCTAAGCAGAAGCTAAGTGAATGAATACCTTGGAAGAAGGCCAAAGGATCAGTACTTACTGAGCACTAACCATGCACTCAGTACTCCGCTAGGATATGCAACATACTTTGGAGGTATGAGTGAAACACAAAGCACAGTTCCACTCCTCAAGAAGCTTACAGTCTTACAGGCAAGATAAAACTAATACCCATAGCAAAATATGAAAACTATAGAACATGCTTTAGGTGCTCAGTGCCCAATTTAATAAGCTAAAAACAGATTTCAGGTCTTCTGTCAAGTATCAATAGATCACCAGCCCTCAACAGTGTGAGGGCATGTACAAATGAGAACATCCCAATGCCTGGTTAAGCATCATTTCCCCAAATCTCTGTCTCCCTTTAAAAAGGAAAATCGAATGCTAACAAAGTCCATTAACAGTGGAGAGCATCCTCATTAAAGACATACACAGAAAGGAACAGAAGCAGAATGTAAGCCATGTGTTCTCTTCAATTGCACACACACCTCTTCCCACAATCGTGTCTTCCGTCCCTTACTCACTAACGAGTCAGTTCCCAGGCTCTTGTCAGTTGGTGGGCTGGTTCCAAACAAAGGCATGGTGGGCCAGATGATTTGGCTGGACGACTCTCTCAAGGACTTGTGGGAGAAGCCCTGACAGCAGCAGCCTCCAATCGGAATGGCTTCCTGCCCAAGACCTCCTCACCCTATTTCTTCAGAAATAATCACCTAGATGCCGCTTTTCCCTCTAATATCCAGCACTACACTACACAGAAAACATTCGGCTGTTTCTGACAGGAACAGAGCTTTTTGAAAGCCTGTATGTGTGTTATGCTATAAATTACCCTGTCTGTGGGTGTGAGAATAAATACCCATGTATATAGATGTGTGTACACACACACACACACACACACACACACACACACACACACACACACAGAGTATGGTACAGTTAAACCATGCTGTCAACAGCCACTCAAATCCGGAAAAATGTATGGCTCTAAATGCAGGCACACATTCAGGATAAAGACAGGAGGATTATAAATACTTCGACAATTACCAGAATAAATAAACTGCCTGAGGAGCATGAACATTTGCAAAGTAGCCTTGCTCATTCACACTGATGACCAGCAGACTTGTTGCAAATGAGCAACTAGGGCATCAGACATGCTTGAAAACGCAAAGATGCTGTGCCCAAATGGCATGTGCTTTATTTGACAATGAACTCTGTATTTCCAGGCACCAATGCAATTCATGAGCAGTGTTTTTTGGTAATTCACTTGCCCATGGAGGCCCACTACTGAGAAATCATAAGACAGGACCCTCTTAACATAGGCAGAGTTCTTTAGAGCCATTAGTAATCCCATCTTGAGACTATCCTTCAATAACACAATGCCTTTTCTTTTTTTTTTTTCACTGAGAATTGATAGTTTGTGTTTTACCAAGATGAGACCCATAAGTTTTCAGGAACCTGCATAATACATTAGCTATGAGAACTTAAAAGTGGTCTTTAAGCATGTACAGGAAAATGAACAGCTGTGCCAAAGTGGGTGGGCAGCTATCCTTTTATTGAAACCGCAGTAATAGAGGATGAAGTCAGGTTAAAAAAAATAAATAAAAATCAAAGATTCTAGTGTCTATAAGACACAAGAAGGTCCAGTGGAAGGAGGCCGGTCCTCATTTCCTTGCTGTCTCAATATAATTTGATTCTACTGTTATTTCTTATATGTACACACACACACACATACATAGGACATTTAAAGATTTCTTAAAAAAAATGTATAAATTCAAAGTAGAACATAAATGTCTCAGGTCTAGAAGCAGATTCTGAGAATAGGACTAATGACAAGTGATTTATTAAGGAAGGGCTTCCAAAAGAAACTTCTGAGGAAGGGCAAGAAAGCGGACAGGGAAAGGCCAGAAGCCACACGAGGGTGGGCCTTGGGACAGTCCTATGAAGCGGGTGCTCGTGCCAGGGCCACTGGGCTTTCACTGTCCCTCACTGGCACCACTGGCTGAGCACTGCCTGCAAGGTCCCAGCAGGCCACCTGAGCCCATAGCTCCAGGAGGTCTGGCAATGATGGGCTCAGGTACAGCCACTGAAAGGAATTAGGCTGGGGTGGTGCTCACAAAAATGGGGAAAAATACCTGAGGGGATCTGGGTGGCTCTCCGGTAGTTTATGTACACAAAGCATTAAATGACCCATATTTCCCTGGCAGGGAAACTCCTGATTTTTTAAGATAAAGGCAAGGGTAGAATAAGGCTAGAGAATTCAAATAGTACAGACAGAAAGCAGGAAAACTTCCCTTCTCTCACCCCTCCCTTCTTTCCAAAGGTGATCCTTATTTAGTTTTCTAAAAATCCTTTTAAGGAACCACACACACACACACACACACACACACACACACACACACACACACAATGTATCTATTTAAACATTTTTTAACACATCGATTGGACTACTGTATACAAACTGTTCCACTTCTTGCTTTATTTCACCTAAGTATATAATATCATGGGTATATTCTAGATAATTGGTGATAGATTAGATAGATAATAGACAGGTAGGTAGATAGCTGGAAAGTGAATATAAAGGAAAGGAAGGAAAAATGAACAAAAGGATAGAGGGATGAAAGGATGATGGATACTGTACTTCACTGATTCTGAGATAAATCGTTTGTCACATTTTAACATTTCTGAAATCAGAATTCCTTACAATCAACAGCATTTGGGATTGATATAATGCAGCAGACAGACTGTAGTTACACATGGATGACAGCAGAGCACACACAGCTCTACCACTTGAGAGGCGATGTAGGGTAGTGGCTAGGAGTATGTTATTACATTGCCTATTATCGCAACACCCTTGTATTCTGAGAATAAACACCCTATTTATTCTTTTAATAATAAGATGAATTATATTCACTCACATGTATTGTAAGTTTCGTAGTGAGTCCAGGAACGAACTGGTTTATAAATTTCTCTTTTATGCTAGGTTTGTCAGAGTTACCGAAGTCTATGTTATGCTGGCTTTATAAAAACACATTAGCAGCTTTCTTTCTTTGCATGATGGACAATTTATTTCTATAATTCCTTGACAAGTTTATAATTCTTTGAAATAGAGTATCAAATTTAAGAAGCATAAAAGTACGTACAAAAAGTATATGCCTTTCACTTAAATCTGAGGGTGTAATAAAAATATTCTGAAAAAAAAAGTATATGCCTCCAACCTGTCTTCCAGCCTGCCTAGCTCCTCTCCTCAGAGGCAAACATTGTTACAGTTGCTTTTGTTTTCCTTTACAGACATCACACACGTGTGTGCATAGTGATCTGCTTCTTGCTTTTTCTCCATATTAATATGTTTTGGACTGTCCCATAGCCATACACAGAACCTCTGCATCCTATCTAATGACTTCACAGTATTCCATTAGGCAGAGAGAAAATTAACCATACCAATTCCCATTTTAAATAGTATTATCATTATCTGTTCCTTGAAAGTTCAAATTAACTTGTTTCTGAAAGCATAAAGACCTGGGGCTTTTTCAGATCTGTAATAACTTCCTCAGATTTTTCCAATGTTTTTTTCTCCTCTTTTTTCTTGGGTAACTTTGAGTGACTTATTTACCTATTTAAAAAAAATCCATCCCATCAAGATTTTCAAGGATAAATGCAAATCATTTTGCAAAGTCTCTCCTTTGATTCTTCTAATTTCTCAGCCACGGCTCCTTTCCCACCTTTCATTTCTAATGTTGTGTTTTTGTATTCCCTGCCTTTTCCTTGATTAGGCTAGTGGATGGATTATTTCATTGCCTAACATTCTTTTCAAAGAAACTGGGGTTTATTCATGATATTTACCACATCTGCGTTTAAATTAGAAAACTGAATTTTTTACTTTGTCTTATTACTGGGTTCTTTCTGCAGTCCTTACATGTATCTTGCTGTTCTTTCCTTCAGGTTGATGTATAATTCCTTTATCTTATGAATATGTCCCTGCAAAATTCATATGTTGAAATCTTATCCCCAAGAAGACATAGGTGGAAATTCGGGGAGGTGATTAGGTCATGACAGCAGAGCCTCATGTGTGGGATTAGTGTCCTTATTTAAAAAGACCGCACAGAGCTCTCTCATCCCTTCCTCCAAGTGCGGACACAGCTAGAAGACCTCCTCTGCGAACCAGGAAGTGGGCCCTGGCCAGGGCACCGAATCAGCTGCCGCCTTGATCTTGGGCTTTCCAACCTCCAGAACTAGGAGAAATGAATATTTGTTGTTGATGACACCTAGTCTGTGGTGTTTTGTTATAGCAACCCAAATGGGCTAAGACACTTCATTTTTTGTTCTTTTTTTATTATATGGGCATTCTTTATGGCTATACATTTTCTTCCAAGCACAGGATCAGCTACAGCCTATAACTTTACAAATGTTATACTTTCATTATCAGTGATGTCTAGGTATTTTTCAACTTGGTTTTTTAAATGCTTATTTGAGTTAAGAGTTGCTTATCAAAGCATTTTTAAATGTCCAGGTTGTAAGAATTTGAGAAGAAATTTCTAGTTTATTCCACTGTTATCAGGTGATGGGAACTTTACTATTTCATCCTTTCAAAATTCTGTGATTTCTTTGTAACCTATAAAGGCCATGTACTGCAAATTTCCTAAAGGCCCATAGAAACAAGACCTAGTCTCTATTATCAGGATCTAAATTTAGATATTATTATCTAGTTCATCTAGTTCATCGTGATCAATTATTTTGTTCAGATAATTTTTACATACTTCATTTTCCATAGATTGAGGTTAAAATCCTCAATCATAACATTTCTGTTTATTTCTCCATGCATTTCTATCATATGAACATTACATATTGTATTACTCTAACATGCGATATAACCTGAACCCCACTCTTTAGAGGGCCTCCATTTCACAAATCTATCCCCACCAAAAATGATTAGAGAACATATTGGAGCCTCGGTTACTCAGGATTTGATGCTTGGCTCTTGCACAGCACAACTAGTAACTTGTATTCTTGTGTCTAATGACATCTGTGCTCCAGGAAAATGCTTCTCTATTTCTCTTGTTCGATGTCAGTGAAGCAAAGGTGACTGAGTTTGAATGTGGGGAAGGGTTGTGGGTTAGTAGTGCAACTGCAAAGGTGCAGACAACAGAGATGCACACTGCCGTGTGATGTGCACAGAATTTAAGCAGTAGAAAGGTTTAAATGAGAAAAAGACTAATTAATTTGTCAGATCTGTCCTCTTAGACAGCATGAGTGCAATAGACTCTTGCATAAAAACATCTCTGTTCCCAGTAGTGCTGCACATCTATTTTTTCTCATCAGAATGTTCTGGTGCCGTTTTATTGTTTCAGAGATGTCACAAAGTCCAGCAGCATTCACACTTGTGGCACTAGTGGCTCAAGCACATTCTGCAATATTAAGTAATGCATGCATTCCTAAAACTTGAACATATGTAGGTCACAACATAACATGCATGAAATGAGATGTCAGTCTTTTACACTGACAGGTAGGCATTAAACACAAAAACTGGAAATCATTTTATTTTTATAATAATATTTAATAAGATTTAATTAAGATGTCAAAAACTGAAAAAATTTTAAATCGAGCATATTTAAATTGACTCAGAATTTTTATATTTATATTAGTTAATATATCTTACATTTTGCCTCTTAATTCTAATAAATCATCTTTAATATTTTATATGAAATGTAACCTTTTTCAAAATATTAAAAAAGTAATTTAATCTCTCTAATTTTTATAATCAGTTTAGATGCTTCATGAAAACATATTCAAATCTTATACACTGTGACAGCAAATGCAGCTTAGTTTTTAATTCTTTAGATCAGGGGTCAGCAAATTTTTCTGAGAGACCAAATAGTAGTAAACATTTAGGGCTGTTGCAACTCCTCATTTCTGCCACTATGGCACAAAAGAAACTATAGACAATGTGTATATAAATCAGTGTGGTTGAACTTGGTCCCCAGGCCTTAGCAGCAGATCCCTGCTTTGGGTCATTACTGCCACAGACAAAAATTATGTTAAAAATGGAAACAAAACAAAACAAAAAAAACACCTGAATTATAGCATCATATTTATTTTACTAAAATGAAGATTTAAAAGATAACTTTGGAAACACCAAAGACCCCGAATAGCCAAAGCAATCCTGAGAAAGAAGAATAAAGTGGGGGGGATCTCACACCCCAACTTCAAGCTCTACTACAAAGCCATAGTAATCAAGACAATTTGGTACTGGCACAAAAACAGAGCCACAGACCAATGGAACAGATTAGAGACTCCAGAAATTAACCCAAACATATATGGTCAATTAATATTTGATAAGGAGCCATGGACATACAATGGGGAAATGACAGTCTCTTCAACAGATGGTGCTGGCAAAACTGGACAGCTACATGTAAGAGAATGAAACTGGCCCATTGTCTAACCCCATACACAAAAGTAAATTCCAAATGGATCAAAGACCTGAATGTAAGTCATGAAACCATAAAACTCTTAGAAAAAAACATAGGCAAAAATCTCTTAGACATAAACATGAGTGACCTCTTCTTGAACATATCTCCCTGGGCAAGGAAAACAACAGCAAAAATGAACAAGTGGGACTATATCAAGTTGAAAATCTTCTGTACAGCAAAAGACACCATCAATAGAACAAAAAGGTACCCTACAGTATGGAGAATATATTTGTAAATGACAGATCCAATAAAGGCTTGACATCCAAAATATATAAAGAGCTCACTCACCTCAACAAACAAAGAACAAATAATCTAATTAAAAAATGGGCAGAGGAGCTGAACAGACAGTTCTCCAAAAAAGAAACACAGATGGCCAACAGACACATGAAAAGATGCTCCACATCACTAGTTATCAGAGAAATGCAAATTAAAACCACAATGAGATATCACCTTGCACCAGTAAGGATGGCTACCATCCAAAAGACAAACAACAACAAATGTTGGTGAGGTTGTGGAGAAAGGGGAACCCTCCTACACTGCTGGTGGGAATGTAAATTAGTTCAACCATTATGGAAAGCAGTATGGAGGTTCCTCAAAATGCTCAAAATAGACTTACCATTTGACCCAGGAATTCCACTCCTAAGAATTTACCCTAAGAATGCAGCACTCCAGTTTGAAAAAGACAGATGCACCCCCATGTTTATCACAGCACTATTTACAATAGCCAAGAATTGGAAGCAACCTAAGTGTCCATCAGTAGATGAATGGATAAAGAAGATGTGGTACATATACACAATGGAACATTATTCAGCCATAAGAAGAAAACAAATCCTACCATTTGCAACAACATGGATGGAACTAGAGGGTATTATGCTCAGTGAAATAAGCCAAGCGGAGAAAGAGAAATACCAAATGATTTCACTCATCTGTGGAGTATAAGAACAAAGGAAAAACTGAAGGAATAAAACAGCAGCAGAATCACAGAACCCAAAAATGGACTAACAGTTACCAAAGGAAAAGGGAGTGGGGAGGATGGGTGGGTAGGGAGGGATAAGGGGAGGGGGAGAAGAAAGGGGGTATTATGATTAGCATGCATAATGTGGGGGGTGGGAGAAAGGGGAGGGCTGTGCAATACAGAGAAGTCAAGTAGTGATTCTACAACATTTTGCTATGCTGATGGACAGTGACTGTAATGGGGTTTGTGGGGGTGACTTGGTGTAGGGGAGAGCCTAGTAAACATAATATTCTTCATGTAATTGTAGATTAATGATAACAAAAAAAGGGGGGGGATTACTCCCTGATAGGATAAAACTAACTGCAAATCAACGTTTAATGCATGCTTTACATATCTTTAATTTTGATCTTTTAAAGGGTGTCACATGATCAACTATGGAAGTACATTTTTCTGATAATATTCCTTTCTCTTAAAAAAAAAAAAAGCAGTTCCTGTGTGGTGATCTCCAATAGGTTCTTCACAATGGTATAAAGGTCATATCAAAGTGTGGGCAAAGGGTTTGTTTGTGTTTATACAGAGGATCAAAGCCTAATTTGGCTACCCAGAAAACGAATTAAGATACAATATGAAGAAGAACTTCCAACATCAACATCCTCTGGAAGAGTCATTCCAGAAGATGATCATCAAAAAACCTCAACAAAGATCCTGGCACTGTTGCAGTTGTAGCTGCATTCATCCCACCGGTTCCTGGACTTGCCATGGGAATGAAGGAGATGTCTAAGCTGGCCTGTGCATACAGTAAAACAACAAATTTGACTGGATCTATAGTGTCGGAACTCAACCAAGAACTAGCAGAAGTGCAAGTTGCAGTGCTCCAAAATCGTGCGACTATAGACTATCTACTGTTAAAAGAACATATTGGATGTGAACCATTCCCAGGAATGTATTGTTTTAATTTGTCTGATTTTTCTCAAACTATTCAAATTCAGTTAGACAATATCCATCATATCATTGATAAGTTTTCACAAAGGCCTAGGGTACCTAACTGGTTTTCCTGGTTTCACTGGATATGGCTGGTAATTGTAGGTCTGCTTTGTTATGTATCTGTAGTCCTATTATGTTAATGTGTGTACTCAATTTAATTAGTAGTTTGTTAAAACCTATACATGCTTATGTTACTCTACAAGAAGATATGTCAAAGAAATAATCAATCTTCCCTTGTTTTCTTCCGTCTGCTACTTCTATAGCTTTTCTTCTTCCTTCCTAATTATAACCCTTTAGTAGAATTCGTGCCTCACATAGAAAATTACTGAGTATAATAATTCTTCCAAGTGGTAAAGATACCTCAAGACAAATGCTGGGCATAGAAGCCACAGGGCATAAATCTGCAAAGAAGTAAAAAGCTAACCTTTTCAAAGAATATTGCTTCTCTCTTACTTACCAACTTTACATTTCCCTGTATGGCCTTGGAAGATGACTGGATAGACAGAGATGGGTAAGATTCCTCAAGGGAGGAACAACCTAAGACAGGCACAGTCGCAGGGGGGCCATCAGGTGAGAAATTGGGGATCAACAGAGGTGAGGCTTAGAACCTCACCCCCCCTGTTTTGAGAGAAATCTTCTGCATCCGTGGATGTTTTGTTGCCCTTGTCCAGCTTGGATTAATACTTAGTCTATAGGCACAGACCTGATCATTTACATTTGCCCTCTTACAGCACTAAATTATGTTTTCTACCTTTATCTTGCATCTACCTACCACTTCAGCATTTTATTAAAAATAATGATAATAATAATAAGGGAGAAATGTGGATTCACAATATAAATCAAGTATAAAAATCAAATGAATAATCATATCTGACTTGTTTGTTTATAGTTCATGATGCGTGATCAAAACCAAAAGTTTCTGTGATGACTGCCCTTGCACTGTTCACCATGTAAGAACTTATTCACTATGTAAGAACTTGTTCACCATGTAAGAACTTGTTCGTTATGCTTCAGAAGATTGGAGACTGCTGAGAATTAGACTTGGGGTTGATGAATGATTGTGCATTGAGTCCCCTATACAGAATTTTATTGTTGTTAACGACCATTTTATCAATAAATATGAGAGATGCCCTCTCAAAAAGAAAGAAAATAACTTATTTGAAATAAGTATGTGATTTATAAATTTTTTTTTAAAAACTCATCCAAATATCACCCCTAATAACAGAACATGTGCAATAATCAATGTGAGTCATCTTTGGTATTTTGCCAATTTTCAGTCATGAAAGTCATACTTATGGATTTTGTTGTTAAAGAGTTACATTGTCATGGTTGAAAGATAAAAAAACATGTCTTATAATAATTCATTACCTGGATTTATAACTTCTTCATATTAGACAGATGGTATGTGACCTCCATTTGTACTGCTGCCCTGGGTCCCACAATAGTGATGAAGAGAGTAAGTGCTGAATTAAGTTCTAGTAACTTCTAGTTCCCATCTATTGACTCTGTTGTAGACCAGGGGTTCATCATTCCTCACATGGACTACTGCAAAAGTCTTTATATTGTTCTCCCACATCTCTTCTCATTTCCCTCCCCAATCCATTTTCCACACAACAGAATCATATTTTAAAACCATGAATTGGAAACCATCACTTCTGCACTTAAAAGTCCTTCAATGGCTTTCCATTACATTCAGGATAAAATAACATACCATACTCTCTAAAACCCTGCTCATCCCTACCTTCCAACTTTATTTTGTGCACTCCCTTCCTTCTCTAGTTCTAGTTTACACTGGTCTTTGGTTGTACCTCTAGGTATTTCTTGCCTTAGGACCTTCATATGTGCCATCCCTGTGGCTGCCATGTTGCTCCTTGTCCCACCCCCTTTGCAGGGCTGACTTCTTTCCACACTTTAGAGATCTGCTTACACATCACCTTCTTAGGAATGACCTCCTGGTCCACCTGAGCTCACATATGTGACCCTTGTTATTTTCTGTCACTGCACCCTGTTCATTTCCTTCAGAGCCTTAGGAAAAACACCTGTAACTGTATGTGTTTATGTTTACTTGTGTATTCACTATGCTGAAAGTTCTTTGAGACCCAGGACAATTTCTATTTTGTTTGTCACTTACAGCGCCCTTAGTGAGGCCTGAAATTGGTAATTATTGAGAGATATTTGTGGAACAAACAGAAGCACCCCCTGGACATATCCCACCCCTTTAGCCTGAGGTCTGTATTGCCACAGGAATGGCAATGCCTGAACTAATGGTTCTCAAGAGCACTCAGAGCCTTTACTCAGCTGTCTCTCCACGCTGGATTTCCCTTCACTGCCTCCAAAATGTTTCTCATGCATTCAAGTCACTTCCTGCAACAAGTCTTTGATCCCCCTCTAGTAGGTCTCTCAACTTCTTCATTTATTATCCGAATCATTCACTTTAGAATAATCTTACAGTGCCTAATTCTTTCTAAAGCTAAGTTCCCTCAATAGGGCACTTAACAGGGGCCATGGGCACCTAACCCAGCAGACAGCATCCGGTGAAGCCTCGGAACATACTGATATTCACCGTGGTGAGCTGGGTACCCACCGCCACCACCATCCCATCTCAGAAAGCACAGTCTAAGACAAAAACTTAAAGGCAGGTGAAAGGACCCTAGGAAATAGGATTGGGGGACTAGAGAGAAACAGGAGAAAAGGGTATCTTAATTCAGGCTCCCTAGAAGTAAAGCCTAAAATGAGCATACCTGAGCAAGCACCCGCCCTCAGGAGAAAGCTATAAGGCAATGAGGAGGTGCATGCGCCAGAGAAGAAGCCAAGAAATCTATGGCTTCACCTGAAATCTAGCCTCATCCTGATCCCACAGGAAGCTCTGGGGTATGAATGGCACCACAGAGTCATCTCACCTTGACAGGTTCAGCTAGTCACTGGCTCTGGAATGCTCTTGGTCCAAAGTAGGGAAATTTAGCAGGTATTCTGGGGAAGGAGGCTCCCCTCAACTGAGGATAATTCTCTTGAGAAGGGTTCATCTGTGAGACCTTAGCATCCGACACTCTAGCAGCTGAGATGGGGCATGCGGAGCCAGTAAAGTTGATCCTGGTGGAGCAGAAGCAGCATCCTCTGCGGAGGAAAACCCAATGTAAGGGTGTATTTGCAAGCTCATGGCCACTGGGCAGCTGGGGCTCAGTCTTGCTGGGACTCTCTGAGAAACCTTATGTGTCTCAGATGTACATGCATATGTATAATGTGCTTCAGAATTCTTTGAACAAGATGTGGAAGAGAAGAGCATTTATTCAGCAGTTTCCATGTCCCACTTGTCAGGAGTTAGTACAAAGCGCATTAACCCATCTGTACTTCCAGGCTTCCAGTCCCACATCAATGTGTTAGAAAAGCTCGAAGGCAGAAGACGGGGACACCCAATGCAGCTTAGGCAAGAGGCTTTGGGTCACACCTTCCCCAAGCTGATTTCCACAGCAACGGCCCAAGTAAAAAGCAAGACAAGAAGTGGACCACAAGAAGCATCCAGTATATTAATTGGTTTCCCTAGATCTTGGGAAAATATGGCTAATGTGTCCTATTTCTGTACAGAGGTCCTGCAAAGAATTTTCACAAAACTTAAGCTGTCCCTCCCTCCCACTGCTCCTCTTACATCTCTTGGACTAGCTGCCTGATAGGCATTTTCAGTTAGGCTGGTCATGTGACCGTACAGATCAAGTCTGAGTTAAGAGAAAAATTGTAATTAAATTATCAGTATCACGGCAGTATTGGGCTCTCTATATTTTTCCTAATCACTGGCATTGATAGTATTACTTCATTCTTTGGTGATGACTGTATGTGAAATATTTCATTGAAAACTTCAGGCATTGTCTATAATAAGAGCAAAGACGAATTCTACCAGGCTCTACATATATTGGTGTTGCTCATAATGTGTGCATATTGCAAAATGGTTCCTGAGCACTACTTTTAATGGCAAACAGTGATTCCTTCCCCCAACAAGTTAAACAAAAATGGTAAGTTCCCACACTGAAATAAATCTGCAAGAAAGCACATTTCTTTCAATTCACACAGTCATTAAGAAGTATTGTCATGAGGGTTAGAAACATATAATATCCAACCTTCCTGTTTAACAGAGCCCAGCAAGGACTCAAATGAACAGATCATTATTGTCATTATGAAAGAATTTCTGCCAACAAGTTATGGTCAGGTTACTATCATTCAATCATGCTGCTAATAGGAATAATTTCATGGTAATTGGCGTATTCTAGACAAGAGAAGAACGCAAATGGCTGCCAGAATCATTAATGATTTGTGCTGACTTTCATGGTAAAAATGACAATATATTAGTTTACCAGATGCTGGATCAAGCCATGGGCCATTAACAGGAGGGTGTTCTCGGAATGTTTTCAGAACAAATACCAGCTGGTTTATTTTCAGCTTGCAGACATAATCACATGCATCCCATATCAGATCCACCACAACGCTGTCATAAATTAAAGGCTCCATGGGCTTATTATCAGATCCTATTCTTAAAAGCAACACATAGTCCTGCCGATACCCAAAATATTAAATGAGTATTTAAGGAAACTGTAAAATGCACTGCCTTGAAAACATAAAATTCCCCTTAAAATAATTTATAGTACTTAAGTATTCAAAATGTCCTTCATTGTCAATTTTGCCTCACTTAAAAAAAAAATCCTGTACCATCAGGAAGATTTTCAGGCTGAGTCTCTTAGAAATGGGGTGTCAGTTTATTAGTAAACTTAATACCCTGCATTTGGAAGAGAAGAGACGCTGGCATCAAATAAACAGGAAAAAAAAAACTCCAGGAAATTTAATGTACACTACATTAGTAACCAGGACGACCCATATCTCTCAGCAATCTGCTACACAAATACATTCATATGACAAAATGCTTCCATCTTTCCTGGATCCTCAGAAAAAATGTAAAGCTTATTTAAATTCTTTTTTGCCCTGCCTACTTACTACAAGGCTCCTCTCCCAATACTGAGAAATGTTATTTGAAAACAGAGATGTTTGCAACCCCCCACCACCAAATAAATACATAACTGGACGTTTCCTGTTTTCAATTGCTGATTGCATCACATAGTTGCCATTTCTCATAATCAAATCATCCACCTGCTAAGTGTTAAGAAAATAATCTTCCAACCAGCACTTAGCGGGCCAAGGGCTGAGTTTCAAGAATCAAAACCTTGATCAGTAGGATCGCTCTTAATGTGAAAAAGCGCCATGTTAAGGTGACCAGGGCCCGTGTGTGTAGCGCATTCTATTTCCACAAGCTGTATGCGCCGCACAACTCCTGGTAATTATTGCCTATATGTACGATAATTGTTAATTAGCCACATTTGAAGCCACCCGCCGCCAAAAACAGGACAGCATTCTTACATCGTGATTAGGGGTTTTGTGAGCATTTTGGGGTGGGGGACACTTTCTCACTGCAGACTCTTCCGCCCCATTCACGCTCATTCAGCTCTTTCTGGGGGAAGTTAAAAGCTGCAGTGATAATCCCTTAAGTATGAGTTGGAAGAGTATAAAAGGTGCAGTGTATAAGCAATTGGATGAGGAAGCCTTTTATGTAGAAAGTCACTGAATGGGTGGCTGAGGACAGCGTGAGTGGGGAGAGAGGGGCACTTTCTAAAGTGGTGAGGGAAGTGGGGACCCCATGGCAGTTCACTTCCCTTTAATCAGTCCATCATTGTGCGCGCCTGGCCCTTGTTTCACCTTGTTTCTCAGTGCCAACCAGCTCCTCGCTGCCATTTTGCTCCCAAAGGGGGAGGTGGGAGCAATGCGATTTTTGGTAGGGACCCAGTTTCTTGCCGAATGCCAGCTCAGCCAGCTGGCACCGAACAGGCCAACCCTTCTTCAGAGGGGGTTAGCAAAACCCAAATTAGCATGCTTCATTTTAAAAACTTGCTTTTATTTAAAGACTAATTCATGACACACAGTGGCTCCCCCACTGAGGTCTGGCGCCCTGGGGGTTGGCACCCAACCAGACACATGGAACTAATTGCCACCCTCCGATGACACGCAACTAACAAGCTCCATTTTGAGGCAGCAGATTCACTAAGAATGTAACCCCGGAAGGCAGCGGATGCAAAAAAAGCTCCTTTCATAACCCTGTCCTAGGCTAACCATGGCAGCAAAGCGCCTGAAAAACACTTTTGTTTCCCTGAACCAACGATTTATCTCCATAATGGCTGCAAACATGGCTAACTGAGAGGAAGATGGCCGCGGGTACTGTGACGCCCCCTGCCATGGCTATCAGAGGCAAGGGCTGTGCCCTCCTCTTTGCCCAAGGATACAGAACAAGGTGCCCACTTTCCCAAAGCCTGCATCTTGCCCCATTTGCAAATCAGTCCACACACACCCTGTACTTCCCCTCATACTTTGGTTTTGATGCTCAGGCCTCCTTTACATAAGCAAGGACTCTGGAGCCAGGGTGCTTAGCTTCAAATCCCTGCTCCACAATTTACAAGTAACTGGCAAGTGTTTAAACCCACCCGTGCCTCAGTTTCCCCAATAATTAACCTGGGATAATATTAGTCTTACTTAGTAGGGTTACAATGAGTTAATGTAAGGATGTTCATAAACCAGTGCCTGGCATCTCATCACTCCTTCGTGAAAGAAGCCCTCTGAGTCTGACATGACTCAGCCTTCCAAAGGAAAATTTTACTTCGTGGAAGTCTTTTCTCAATGAGCAGAAGCCTGCTAATCTTTGCTTCTTGAGGTGAGTCCCTGAGTTCAGGTCCTGATTGTATTCGTTTGAATTCAGCCAGTGGCAGCAGACATGGCACTCAAATATACAACTTTTATTTAGATGTATTTCTGTCAAAGTGCACATCTCCCTATAAACCTGCCCAAGGTTTCTACCTCTAAGCCTCTGCTCACCATTCCTTCCCCTCTTCAACTTTCCTTCCCCACTGCCCTACTCTGCCTGACCAAATCCCACCTACCCTCCAAAGCCTTCCTTCAAGGCCCCCTCTAGGAGTCGTCCCTGCATCCCAGCTGCAGCGAATCTTCCACTCTTCGCATACCCACAGCATTTGTACAAATGACAGGATTTTATGTGCCTCCTGTATTTCTGCTTCTAGACTGACAGCCCCTTCTGAGCATAATCTGTGAGTAACTGGTACATAACAGGCACTCAAAGAATATTTGTGAGATAACTAGGTGGTTAAATGAAAAAATTGTCCTACACAAATAAGCAGCTTCACACTATGGTTATGCGGCCACTATTTAATGAGAAGGACAGGAAGGTAATTTTTTAAGGACTTTCATAGTTGCTCTGGACCAAATTAAGAATTTTATTTAACTTGTCATTGACAGGCTCACAAATCATACCCACTGGGGAGATTTGCCAATAACTATATGGTCTTTCAGGGCTGTCATAACAAAATGCCACAGACTGAATGGCTTAGACAACAGGAATGTATTTCTTAGCAGTTCTGGAGGCTGAAAGTCTGAGATCAAGGTGTCTGCAGATTTGTTCCCTTGCCTTCTCACCTTGGCTTGCAAAATGCCCCCTCCTGGCTGTGCTCAGCGTCTCTTCTCTATGTGCGTGCGTCCCTAGTGTCCTTTCCTGTTTCTATAATGACACCAGTTATACTGGATTAGGGCCCCACCCTTATGACCTCACTAGAACTTAATTAGCTCTTTGAATATCTCCAAATACAGTCACATTGGAGGTTAGGTTTCAACATAATGACTTTTGGAGGGACTAAATTCAGTCCATAATAATAATATGTGCAAATATTCAAAACATGCATATTCTGGAAGTTACTTAAATCCACAGGGGAAGGCGTGGGAGCAGAAGCCTGCTAATCCTTTGCTTCTTGAGGTGAGCCCTTGAATTCAGGCCCTGATTCTATTAGAGTGAATTCAGCGAGTGGAAGCAGATCTGGCATTCAAATATACGACTTTTATTTCAGTGAAAAATCCACCTCTCTTCAGAATTTGTGGGACTCAGGTGGGAGCTCAGCCACTTCTTCCTTAGAGACAGAAGAGCATGAGCACCCCAACAGCAACTGCAGTCACACCGGTTCCTGTGAAAGCCACACCCTCTCCCAAGAACGAGTGGAAATTTCAATCTAAACCCCTGCACGCTTTCTAGGACGAGGCTCAGCTCAGACCTTCTAGGATATAATTCACCTGAATCTTGTCTTACTGATACAGACCTGGAGCTTTATGCAGCCCGGAAAATCCTGAACAGGTTCTCATGCCAGCATTCCTTTCCGAGCCATTTTGTGATTCTAACTGCTGTTACCAGCATACACGGTCGGTACTAGATGGTCTGACTTTCTCACACTGTTTCAAATCACTAATTCCCAATTAGGCAGATTTCACACATCCATCCATAAGCTAATGGCTCCCATAGTATCTGTTCATATCTTAAAGACACTTAACACTTTTTACCTGGTAGAATAATGACTTACAGGCGTATGTGTCCCTTGCTAGATTTTTGAACTACTTACAGTTAGGACTGTGTTGGATCCATTTCTGTGTCCCACCCAGTGTCTAATATGACGTGGCACACAGCAGGTCACAGTAGAAGTTTCCACAGACCTTGCCAGGAATCCAGTAGCAGCCCTGAGCTTCGCAAACAGCACAGCACAAGTCACCCAGCTCCACTGCAGCGGAGGCCACCACCTCACAAAGATCAAATACCTCCCTCCATTTGTCACCTGAAGCTCCTAGACAGCTGACGCCAAAACACCCCACACCTCCACGATGACTTACCGATTAGTCTGAAATAATAAAGAGGAAAAAAAGAGGCTATTAGCTCCACTTCCACTCTCTAGTCAATCATCATTCTAAAGTATTAATCAGTTGACATATTGCCAAGACATTTCCAGGCCTCTCTCCAAAAGTATAAAGACTTTATTCATCTAAAAGTCACAGAATTTATGGAAAACCTGGTTCTTTTGGCTTTTTTTTTTTCTTTTTTGATGCTGGGGGAGGTAAGAGAGAGCTATATGAAACTTGGAAATAGCTTCCCTCCCATCAGCCATTTATTACTGATTTGGCGTTAGAGAACCTTAAGTTTAAATACGATGTCCTAAAACATTTCCTGACCAGTTAAGTATTTGCAACATTGTTCTTCATAGCATGACACTCCTGATTGATCATGGCTGACAAGGACAAAATGATCAGTTGTCATCCTTTCGTTCCCATGATTTGGTAAAATACAGTCATAGCTCCTACTTTCTTTGAGCTCACATTCTAGGAGAGGTGACAGTCAAAAAGGAAGGTAAACTGACAAATAAAACAGCTGTGGTACATTTTACAAAAGAAATTTCAAAACAAGCTAATAAGAGAGGAACATGTACCTGAAGTTAGATGTCAGTACCAGGAATCATAAGATATAGAGCAGAAGAATCCTGAAACTGGTGACCTATATGCAATCAAATCCCACATATGAATATGACCTGGAAAATTCAAAAAATTCGCTCTAATTATCAGCTGATCTCCAAATTTCCACGGCATCTACTTCTGACTTTTATTGTAGTCATGTGTTATTCACTACTATTATAGTAATTTCTTTGGGGTAATTTTCTGAGCAAGAGGCATAGTGTGCAATTTGCCTTGACAGTCTTGTTTGATGCTCATTAACCAACCCAACTTTTATGTAAGTAATGCAGTTTTAAAGGTAATATAATGTGTTGCTAAAAATATTAGTTTTTTTTCCTTTATTGTTTGGCTTTCTTTTTTTTTAGAGGAAGGAAGGTAAGAAAAAATGTTAAGTTTAGTTTCAACTGCACTTTTAAAAGACTAGTTAGGCATATTTTGATAGCTTTACCAATGAGAAATGAGCCCAGGACGATTAAATATCCTTTAATTTTGAAGTATATACAAAATTAGCAAATCTTGAAGTACACTGACATGATCTTCCTCAGCCCTTGGCACATTTTCTTTGGGAGGCTCAACCCCATATCATATCATATGTATTATACTAAACAATTGTTGGGTATGAAATTTCTGAAAATATTTTTATACTTTTTCATTTAAAATGATTTGGTTGCATATACTGCAGTTTATTTGATTTTAAAATTGGCTAGAATTTCCCAGCAATCATAATGCATTTTCAGAAATTATTAAGTAAAATAAGTTAATTCATAAATTATCTCAAGTGTAGACCTTCTATAATCACTAAATTTAGTAATTAATATAAATAAAATGTTCAATTTTGTTGAAATTTCATTATATATCTAAGTGTACTGATTCTGTAATTTCTCCATACATTGAAACCAAACTAATTTTCCTTTCTTTTTTAGTTCTCTTAATAGGCTCTTAAAAAATGCGTCGGCCCTAGTCATTAGGCCTAGGTATCTAAAGGTTATAAAAGCAATGGAATGTGTGTATATTCCTGGGTTTCCTATGGTAGTAGATGGTATGTGAGTGGTAGGGGTTCCCCCAAAATAAAGCCGATGCTATTATAACCACGCAGGATCCCAGTTAGCCCAGACGAATGTACCAAAATCTCTACTGTTAAAAACAAAACAAAGCAGAAAACCCTGCCCTGATTTTACTGTAATTGTGCACTTGCTTCTGAAGTTCCACTCATCTTCAATTACAAAGATCATCTTGCTTCTCTAGCAAATTCTCAAACCTTAATAAATAAGATTCATTTAGCATTCTTCTTAAAAATGGAGATTCCTAAAAAAAAATATCTTCAATAGATGGAAGTGGATCCCATAAATCAGGGTTTTTAATCTTCTGAAAAGGTCTCAACCTAAAACCCTTTAGGTTTTACAGCCCTTTAGGAAATTGGTTGATGCTGTGGCGTTGATGATAACAGCTGCTGAATTAGTCATGACTTGCAATTCTGCACAACTTGAGTCAAATTGGTCCAATCTCTCGCAACCCTGGCTCCTTTTAGACTCATCTGGCAAGCTTTTAAAAACAGTTATCCCCAAAGATTCTGCTTTATTTGGTCCAGGATGGAGCTTTGGTATTTTTTAAAGCTACCATATATACAAATCAAGTATCACTGATAGGCTAAGGGCGTTAGCTCTCAGAAAGGATTAACCTACCCACGGAGGTAATGATAAGGCCTAAAATGAAAACACTGCCACAGACGCAATCACAGTGCAAGTTGGTCACAGTGACAGTGCAGCATGGAGAACAGAGTCAATGATTCCGTAACATCTTTCTACGTTGATACATAGCAACCACACTAGAGGGAGTGAGGATTTGACAATGTGGGTAACTGTTGAACCACTGTGTTGTTCATTTGAAACCAAAATAAGATTGTATATCAACGATACTTCAATAAAAAAAAACAAAGAAAGAAAACACTGCCACAGAGACTTAGCAAAGCTAAAACCCATCCCAATCTCTTATTCTCAATTTGTTTCAGTCCCAACACACCCAAGTGGGCTCTTACTGTTATAGCACAAAATATCAAGCCCTTCCCTTTGGTTTTCATCTGGATGATTTAGTAGTTCTATTACAAAAGCAACTCCATTTTAATTACAGTATTTGAATCATAAACAAAACCAAAAAAGATGCAGAAGGAATAGTCCTTTAATCAAAACTGTAAAATGGAACAGTTTCTGGCTGCAGATGAAAGCCAACTGAAATATTAAGAGTAAGCTCTCCAAACCTTTGATCCCTGCCTCTTTACCATAAGAGCGGCACTGCACGCTTTTTCAATCAAGCAGTTTGACAACCTGAGGAAACCCAGAGAGCATGACTTAATGAGCATATACTTCAGGCACGGTGCTCCGCAGGCTGACAGTTTGCTCGTTTCAAGCTGATGAGAGAGCACTACACATTAGTGAAAAGTTTTTTGGGTCTCTTTTCATTAAATAAGCTTTAGAGTTGGGGAACATTCCAACTGTATTGGCAAAGCTGTCACTGGGGGTCCCAGTGTGACCTCACTCTCTGTCTTTCTCCAAGTCCTCAAATACTAATGAAGAGGTTACTTTTTAAAAACAAAGCACAAATGTGCAATATAAACATTACAAGGTTCTCCCTGATGTTGCCGGGGATGACGGAGCTTCAGAGTCGTGGCTCCGCTGGGGAACTCCCATGAATTCTAACCCTGTATGTGCCAGTTCTTCATGATGACCACTTTATAAACTGGAATGTTTCTTGGATAGAATGTCAAAGCTGTTAAATTATTCAGTATTTTAGACACAGTGTAGTGTACTGAAAAAAACCCAGGCTTTGGTGACAGAGAAACAAGGATTTGGATTTTGACTTAAATTCTTATATGTGGCCTTGGTCAGGTGACATCACTGCTCTGGGGATCAGTTTCCTAATTTATGGAACAGGGGCAATAACATCTATTTTGTACAGAGAAGACTGTAAAATGTTTCTCACAGCTGCTGACAGCAAAGGGGAGCTTGAATAAGTAGTCACTACATAACCCACAGAAGGGCAACCGGACTCTCCTAAGATTTCTACCATGCGCCTGTCTTGAGGTTATATAAGGACAACAGGAAACTAACTTTTATGCACCAGTGTGGCCTCAATTTCATCAACTTTCTGAAAGGTAGGTATTAGTGCCCCATTTTTATAAAAATTGTAAAAACAACAAAGGATCTTAGATATCATGTGAAGTTTCTGACATGTAATTTTGTTGATAATAAAATATGAAAAGTCCTGTGCTTCTCCCTCTGCCCTGCCTGCAGAAAAATCAGAGTGAGCATTTGTGCTCAATGTATATTTGCAACTCTATTAGCAGTAGTGGTTAGTGGATTTGTTTCCTAATTTTCTGTTTATTTTATTAATCATATTTTAAATTGGCTATAAGCCACCAGTTCTTAGCTGGCTAGTAACAGCAATGGCCAGGATTCATGTCACCTGATTCCAGATTAGGGAGCGTCACACTCATTACAGAAATGGCATATAATTCTCACAAGAAAATACAGTGAAGCCATAACTTATTGCACAGGTCCTATGTCAAGGAAAGGAGCAAACATATTAGCCTTCTATTTGAGAGGACAGAATACAGAAGAATTAGTGCCCCTATTTCTAAAATGGGGACAATATCTATGTCTTAACATTGTTATGAAGATTCAGAGAAAATATTTGACAAAAGTATTCAAGAATATTTGAAAACTCTGAAATACTGACCCATGAAGATATAAGTGCAATTCTATTAACCAGAAGTAACAAAACTCAAATGCATAACTCATAGACAAGATTTGGAAATCACTTATCCCTCTAACCCTATGCACTGATGTAAAATTCTGCTCCACGCCGAGCCAGGGTATACACTCACTGCCCTTCTTTCATGTCACTGGGCAGATGGAAATATGGCAAACTAGTCAACGATCTCTAAATTCTTACTGTAAGCATGTCTACTGCAAATACAGAACTCTATCAGGAGCACATGCATATGAAGATTTCAGGTTCAGTAAACTGATACACTAGCCTACCCAGAGAACTATAACAAAATCACATGTCTGTTGTAAAACAGCAAGCTTCCCCATGTTTCATAGGCACCAGTGTGGCATCCAGAATGTAGCCAGATAAAGCATAAAATGTTCATTGGTCCTCAAGGGTGTCCAGGAATGCGCACTGTAGATCCCCATAAGCATACCCTAAGAACAATGGATCAGAGATATTTCCTTGGAAGAAATGGTGCAGTACAGAGGGGGAAGCTTTGGAAAGAGACTAGGATTTGAAGGCTAGCCCCACCATTTACCAATTATATTACATGGGGCAACATACTGAACATCTGAAACACATATGCTTCTGCTGACAAATGAGGGAAATACTTCTAATTTATATGAGCGTTGTAAGCAGGGGTAATATTCAGACAACTGTCATTAAATATGGTTGGGCACCAAATAGAAAGGACTTAATAGCTATTCTGGTGCTATAGCAATTAAATATAACCCTGTTTGAGGGATTAAATTATGAGGGTGCCTAGCTTGATCCTGGATCATGGGAAGTGCTCAAACATATAAAATGCATTAAATGAAGCAAACATACATTGCACAACAATGTGTAATGAACAACTTATAAGCAGTTAGGCATCAAATATCTACACTCTCCAACTATGCTCTTTCACTTGTGTTGAGCTTGGAGTCCAATGCTTATTAAATGGCTGTTAGATGAACGTGATGACTCACAAGTTCATAGTCCTCAAAAAATTCTAGACTCAAAAATACTTAAAGTGATCTTTCTAGGAATTTTATTATGCATATAGTTATTTATAATTTTTATGTCATCTTAATGTAATGATATGTTTACTACTATGAAATATTCTTCTTTATCTCTTGTAATACTTTTGTCTTAAAGTTTAATTTGTCTAATATTAACATAGCCACTCTAAACTTACACTGTTTCCATGGCATATCTTTTTCGATCAATTTATTAAAACTTAATCTGTATTTATATTAAAGATTATCTCTTAACAGAATATAGTTGTTCTGTTTTTAATTCATTCTGACAAATTCTGCTTTTTAATTAAAGTATTTAGTCCATTAACATTTAATGTAATTATTGATATGGTCAAGTTTTGAGCTACAATTTTATTATTTGTTTTCTGCTTGTCCCCTCTCTGCCTTGCCCTCTGATACTTCTTTCCTGCATTCTTTTAGGATCATTTTAAATATTTTTAAGATTCCAATTTATCTGTTGTATTTTCATGGGTAGTTCTAAGCATTAAAATACACATTTTTGACCTGTATTTAAGAATTAGCCACCCTGAGAAATTTTATTTTCATACCCCCTAATATGTAATTTGAAAACCACTCAACTGTGTGAGTTTATTTACCATGCCTCCCCATTATTTATGCTGTATTTGCCATATGTACTACAACTATACCCAGCACATTATAAACACCACAAAGTAGTCTTATAATTTTGGCTTTAAAAAGTTCTATGCCTTTTAAGATACCAAAATGAAAATATACTCTCTTATATTTACTATTTCTAATATACATGGATTTCTGGATTAACAGTTTGTTTTTTTCCCCAAACTTTAAAAATGTCTTTTTACTTTTTCCAGCCTTGGTAGTTACTGATGAAAAATCAGTGCTTATTTAAAGCATTGTTCCCTAGAAGGTAATGTGTCATTTTTCTCTGGATACTGTCAAGATTTTCTCTTTATTGTCAGAGTATAACAGTTTGAAAAAGATGTACCTAGACATGGTTTTATTCAAATTTATCCTATTTGGGGCTTGCTGGAGTTTCTTGATCTGTAAATGTATGCATTTCACCAAACTTGAAAATTTGGAGCTGTGATCTTTTCAAATATGTTTCTCCTGTTCTCTTCCTCTGCTCCTCTGAGACTCCAATTACACATATGTTAGGCATTTTTATTTTTGTCACACAGGTCCCTCAGGTTCTGTTCATTTTTTTCTATTCAGTTTTTTTCTTAAATATTTTTTTGTCTGTTCTTCAGAAAGAAAATTTCTATTGATTTATCTTTAGGTTCACTGACACCTTCCTCTGTTACTTCCAATGGATGTAAGCTCACATAGTGAATTTTTATTTCAAATACTGTATTTTTCAGTTCTAGAATGTCCATTTGGTTCTTTTTCTTTAGTTTCTTCCTACTATATTTTTATTCATTGCAAGTATATTTTTCTGTCCTTCACTGAGTATGGTTAAAATAGCTGCTTTAAAATCTTTGCTAATTCCTTTATCCGGATCATCTTGTAATTAGTCTCAGATGATTGCCTTTTCTCTTCAGAAGGGGTTATAGTGTCTTGGTTCCTCATATGATTTGTAACTTCGGGTTGCATCATGTGAATGCATGAATATGAATGTTATGGTGTAAAGACTTTGAAATCAGAGTTCTTTGAAAACCACTGATTTGTTTGTTTTAACAGGCAATTAATTTGGTTATACTCAAATTGAAAAATATTTCTTGGGTGGCAGCTCAAATCTCAGTTCTGTTCTTTTATCTTTAGCTGTGCTGTTTTGTGTCTGCCACAGGCATGTGTGGTTCAGGGGTCAGTCAAAAATCTGGATAGTGCTTATGCACAGAATTGGGAGTTTCCCCAGTCTGCCTCTTTCCTTTGCAGGATTCTAGCTTCATTTTTCCAGTGGGTTGTGGTTGCCCTGACTCTTTTCTTTAAAAAGACTGTGGTTTTTCAATTAGAATCAGCCACCCCAGGTAACATTAACTTAAGTATGCCTTAAAAATTCTTAAAACAAACTCACTCTACACTCTGTCCCTGTTTCCAAGTTTTGAATCTCAATTACCCTCCAAAATCTGCCTGGTTATTTTTATTCTCTAGGGCCTTCCATGTAAATTTTTTCTCCCTTACTTAATAGTTGTTATGTGTGAGAATTTCAGATCCAGTTGATTTTACTTAACCTCACTAGAAGTGAAAACAAGTAAAAACATTTAGAAAATATTCCTTTGCATTTCCTAGTTGCTCTCCTCAAAATACTTAACCTCAACTCATTACCTCATCTAGTGATCTCTGGTTTTGATTTTAAGTAGAAACATAAATCAGACTCAGAGCTTCCTTGATCATTTTGCCAAGTACATGAGAAGATTTGGAATGAAAGCACAGCATAAAGTTAAATGATAAAATGATAAAACATCAATCAGATCTGGCTCTTAGTGGCAGCATTTAATCTCAAAGCAATGAGGCTTAGACAGGATCTGACTACCAAAGATTTTCTACATGCCTTTGTCACATTATTTACATTACCTTATTTTTTTATTTGTTTCAGATATTTCTATATTTGCCTCACTGAAAACAGCAATAGGTAATATCCTAAAAGAAACAGAATATTAAAAAATAATATCCTTAAATACCTACCCAAGATTGGTAAGTGCACATATCCATCTAATAATAATCTGTATTTCTTGAGAGCTTCTGCATGCCAGGCACCTTGCTAATCATTTTATATAAATTGTTATTTAATCCTTCATAACCATTCTATGAGGTAGTTCCTATAATTAGCCTCATTTTATGGAGAAGAAACCAGAGTTCAGAGAGGTTAAGTGAATTAAGTGAGATCACACAGCAAACAGCAGAAATCTGAATTAGTCCTCTTTAAGAGGAGAAACAGCAGACAGTAGGTATTTGGAGTCATGAAGCATGTACCCTTTACAATTAGGCAAGAAAAGTCTTTCTAGTCAAAGAGGAATAAGTGGAGATTCTAAAATTCCACTTACAGTTATAGTCTACCATTCCTCTTTTCACTAACTACTAATACTGAAATTCCCCTCGTTCAGATATGTAAGTGTGTGTATGTGCATATTATATTGACAGCTTTCCTGTTAAAGAAAGACTTAGTTCAGGGTTTAAAATCATTAACCAGAACAATAACACAAGGATCAAATAATTCCATGCAAAGACCCACGGTAAAGAAGGACATATTACCAGTGCTCCACTTTACCTTATTCATTTAGTGTCCTCAAACCTTCTCTATTTTTGAGGTGAACTCTCTAGAGAGGCAGGTGATTCACCAGAGAGAAATCAGGCACGCTAAGAATTGAAGATGCCTGCTTTGTCCCACCACAAGCTGCATTTGGCGAGGACTTCCAGAGACATAGAAATGAATGTGTCATTGTCCTACAAATTTTAGGAGCAATCCTGCCCAATTTTGTAAACTTTGCATAAACCCACGAGTTCCAAGAGACTGTAGAATGAAAAACGAAGGCAGGGCCAACGGTAAGTGGGCAGATGACATGTGGAAACAGGAGACTGGCCTTGACTGGAGCAAGAAAGGGAGTACAGTACCTCTGAGTTCTGGTACATGGGGCTATTCAGTATTTTTATTTATAACACATGCTAAATTGTGTGCTGGAACCTCAGAATGGGACATATGGTTAAGGGAGTAAAGATGAGATGGAGTGATTGGAAAGGAGAGGAGTATATACGTGAGTTCTAGGGACGGGTTAAAGGAACACAGTCCACTGACAACATGCTGGGGAAATTTTGCCACATTAACACATTTATCTTCCTTTATTGCTGTTTTTCTTAATGCATATTCAACTTATCCAGTGAAACCACTCAAAGGCATATAAAGCAAGTGATTATTCTGCCCTCTCTTCCAGTGTTTTTATAAGAATTGCCCTTCACTGTCCCAAGGTTTGCCACTAGGACTTCCTATGGCCAAGAACAATCCCATGTCATTTTAGGAAATATGCTGCATATCAGAAACATCCTCCTGCTGCTATTAATTTCATTTCAATTCCACAATCATTCTCAAAGCCATGCAAAGCATAACAACTTGACTTTGTAACTGTTTAACCTTACTTTTTATCCATAAAAATGATTAAATATGTGTAACTGTCTGGTGAGGGGAGAATCCTATAATAGCATGTCAATCAGGAAGAGTTAAGCTGAATTTCATGGAGAGGAAAGGTAACGCTTTCTTCAAAAAAGTGAAGTCATCACTCCTTTATCTAACTGACATAATATTTATACCTAGTTTTAAAATGGCAGCCACAAATAGAAGTTGAAAGAGGGTAAAGTCTCCAAGGGAAACAAGCCCTGAAATTTGACCATTAAAAAAGTTCTATTTAATATACATAGGAATGTTACTACTATTATAAGGATGTCCATAGCAGATCAATTATATCTAAATCTATTAAAAAAAAGGAGGGAAACATCACCTCTCCAACTACCGCTACCTCCGCAGAGTGATCAGTGGCAGGACGCACAGAGCTTTTACAGAGGGTCTAGGCAGGCAGGTAACCTTGGATACCTACATCATGAACAAGAAATTCAGATGATCATTTCAGCACTGACTTTAGCGGCTTCTAGGCACAACTTCACCCCATTACAGCTCTAATACTTAAATATCATCCTTTGTGTGTCATCCCACAGATGAGTTTTGGGTTGGTTTCTAACAATAAAACACACAAACAAGGTAGAAAGGGAATGTTATGGTAGAAAGTGGATGTTATGAATACCACTGTAAATGTGTTATACAGTGTCTTTGAATTTAGGTGATAATAAACATGACTCTACACACGGAAGTTAGACTTTTCAGAGCCACTAAACTGAATTATCTAATTCGCCTAAGTTTATAATAATGTAGCTGCTCTGCACTGCAATAAACACTGGATTTTCAAATGAACAAATGAAGTACTTGATAATTCCTTATAAATGAAACTGAAGCAAAGGGCATTCAACAAGGAGGCTGTGACCCAAAGAGGATGGGTGAAATATCATCCCCCTCCAATCCCCTAAAAATGAAAAGACAGAATCAGATGGCCTCTGGTTCTACATTTTCTGCTTATGGCTGGAAACGCAGCTGAAGCCTCACAATGAAATTAAAGGGGACTGTTGCTAATTTGGGTTGTGACAAAGTAACTTATCATACTGTTCAGGCCACATGAGGACACTATCATTTTGTTCCTCTAGATAGTAAACCTGAGGATGTAGCCAAATAGTATAGGGAGACAATTTTGCATAGCAGTTCAGAACGTATGTTTGAATCCTGGGCTTTACCAACCAAACGAGTATATAATCTACCCTAGCCATCCATCTTTATGCTCATTCTCTTCATTGGTAAAAATGGGGATAACTTTGCCTTCCTCATAGAGTTATGAGGGAATCAGTTTACTTAAAGGACCTGGCACATAGTCACAATTCAATAAAGAAGTTACCATTACCTTTTAAAAAAAACATTATTATTGTGTTTACCAGCAATCTCATTTTCATTCAAAGTAAAAATGATAGTCACTACATTGTTTGGTAATTACTTTCATTTACTTAAACTATTTACTGAGAATGTAATAAGTTCCAGGTACAAGAATGGGGGCTGGGATACTAAAGTAATCAAAATCAAACACTATCTATGCCTTCTTGAAGCTATTAGGGAAACAGACACGAGTCAAAGATGCCTACTGTTAGTATTATCTTTTACAGCTGAGGGAAGGGCACTAAAGGAAAGGAGTTTATTCTAAGAGATACTAAAACAAAAGAAGTGAATTAAACCTGAGACCTGACGGATGAGATGGGTTAAACAAGGGTCGAAGGATGGCTTTGTAGGAAGAGAGAAACAACGTTTGAAGGCATAGAGTATAGACTGTCTTCATTATTATTGAAAGTTTGTGCAAAACTGTCCATTGAAGAGTTCAGTCTAATTGAACAACTATGCATCCAATGCCTATTGCGAGCCAGGCCCTGTGCCGAGCCCTGGCCACAACAGTAAGCAAGGCAGATACAATCCATGCCCTTACCCTTACCTCCCAATATTTACTCTTTGTTTGAAAAACACACTAAAGTCAAAATTTGCTTTGTAATCAATAAATTCCTCCTTTATTATTTTCATCCCAAAGAGACTCCACCAGCATGGAAAAATCATAGTGCTTTCTCTGGTCAGACAAGAGATGCTCCATAGGCCAAATAATTCCCTTTCTGCCTTACAGGCCAGGAAACCTACAACCAAATTTAGTACATTCCATGGCCCTACCAACTTATACTAGGATATATGGTCATGTTTCTGTTTTATGGTTAATTGTCCTATTACTTGCACACTACCTTTAATGTAGTAAACAGCCTCAAATTCTTTGGGAAGTTGGTAGAAGAGGGAAAGAAAGTGAAAGTAAAAGGAACATAAGGGCAAGTTTCTTGAGGTCCAGGAATTGTCCAGTGCCCCTTCGGAAGTGTTCATGGTACCTAACACAGGAGCTGAATGGAAAGCATTTAATAACTTCTGACTGGTGAATGGATAATAGAATAATACAAAGCTTTTCTGGCTTTGGATTCAGCTATGGGAGAAACAGTGAAACTTGCTGCCTTCACTCTAATCTCTAGTTTGAGAAAGAGAGCTCAAAAAAGTAGTTGAAAGTTGAGCTATAAAGTAGCTCAGTAACCAAACAGAAGAATCATGAAGCCCTCAAGAAGAGAGAGGCAGAAGGGCTTGAGGGAATCCTTAGAGATTAATTTCAAGGAATGAGGCCCTTTTAGGAGAACATTTCTCTTTCTTACTCCTGCGCTAGACAAAACAAGAGAAATGTCAGAGTTTTAACTGATGTCTATATAACAGAGAAAAATATTAAGCATCTTTATGAAAAAATGGAAATAAATTTGCATCTCTATTTCCTGATGTTTTCTCAGTTATTTGGATAAGAACTGTTGGTCCTTTTGTTTAAAAACTCCATGTTGGGAAAACCAAACTATAATATAATCTATGTGGTTAACTACCAGAAGAGGGGGAATAAATTTAGAAGTTTAGAAGACACTTTATGAATATTAGACCCTATAGAGTTATGTCTTGTCCATTGTCAGATCTATCCAATTCACAAAATAACAACAGATGTTACATTTAAGGAGGTATTAAAACATTTCATCCTTGTCATTAGCTCAGACTTCCTGAATTAATCTCCAATTATGAACTGTCTGTTGACATGCTAAGACAGCAGTAAATAATGTACAGCTTGCTTCCAGTAGCTAGGTAAGACTAGTTTCATGATATTGCAGTTCTTTGACAGGTACAAAATTACTTCTGCAATTTCCTAAGATTAAATCATTTCTCTATTCCTAAGAAACTCTTCAGTGCTAATAAGTATATCACTTCCCCAACTAGTGCATATACTAAAAAGAAAATAATATTAAGTATTAAGCGATGGTACTTGAGGAAATAGTTAAAAAGGAAAACTCAGAAAATGAAATTGTATAGATAGATAGAGATTTTCAAAACTGTGGTGAGAGAAGGAAGGAGTTGCAGCTGAATAACTTTGTGTTTTTAAAAGGTGATTTTTTAAAAGTGATTCCTTTAAACAATTAACAAAATGTGAGAGTTCCTCTCATGGTTCTCAACTTTATACAGTAATAATTTCTTATAACATAAGACTAGGAGAGCCAATTTCTTCAGCACCAAGATACATCCTGAATCTCCAGATGTGGCAGTTCAAAAAACTCTTGGAAAGTGTTCTTATACAATCTTCACTAATTACTCCGGTGTTATAAATGTAGACTCTGAAAGGAAGAATGAAAACTAACCAATTACAGAGCAAAGTAGAGAAGAGGGAGCACTGAATAAAAAGACCCAGCAGAGTTCCACTGTATCCCCACCACATAACTGGCTCTGAGACTTAGACCATATTTATAATAAAAATAATAACCATAAAAAAATAACCATTACATAGCACTTAGCACGCCAAGGGCTCTCCATACATTATCTAATGTAATCCTTGTCACAGCCTGTGAAGGTGACACTCGTGTGATGCCATGCTGGAGAACACAGTTCAGGAGCTTGTCTGAGACCACTCAGCTGCCCTGAGCAGTGGGGTCGGGATTCAAACACAAGACTCTTCAACACCAGAGCCCAGCTCACCCACTCTGCAGATAAGTTCAGTAACTTCCTAGGATGATCTAAAAGACTAAAGCACTAGTGTGCTAAGATTATAAAGCAAGATAGGATAATGGAAAAAGTTCAGGTTTTGAAGTGACTTTGTGGTCCAGGAGAGCAGCTTCTCTAAGCCTCAGATTCTCAGTAACACTACTTACTTACAGGCAGTCCTAAGGGCTGGAGGCACTAGAGCCTCCTGCCAAGAGTAACAACATTCACACAATGCTTACTATGTGTCAGCACTAAGCATTTTCACATGTTAAAATCATGCAATCTTCACAATGACCTTAAGAATACTATTATTTTTAAACCCATTTTACAGATGAAACAGAGGCAAAGAAAATTACTAGACTTAAATCACAGAGCTACCCAATCTGGGATTCCAATTCGGATGATCTGACTCACTCCACAAACCATACGTATTGGACACAAACTTATGCATGAAGGACCTCTGCTCTTTCCTAAAGGCTATGTCAGTCTCTCACCCAGACTTTAAGATAAACTCAGCAGATGAAACAATCCATACGTATATTCTGAAGGCCGGTCCACTTCTGGCATTCAGTAACTTCTATAGGAACTAGTTAGAGAGATATATACATCCCATAGTTCATATATAAATGGCTAGAACTTTCTTTTTCCTCTGTTTCCTGGCTGATTGCTCCCTTCCTGTTAATACCATGTTACTTCACATTTACTAATAAAAACACTGAGTCTCCATACAACTTGCTTTTCCTGATTTCAATCTCAGAGAAATTCAGTCCTTCATTCATTTCTTAAATTATTTCAAAAATTTATTTAATTCAATATGTAAAAATATTATCTCAATGTAATAAATATTAATAAGCTATTTTGCATTTTTATATGAAGTACTCAAAATTCTCAATATGTTTTACATTTATGGCCCATCTCAAATCAGACTAATTTCTGATTAGTGCTTAGTAGCCACATGTTGCTAGTGGCTACCATATGGGACAACACAGACCCAGAGTGACTGGCTTGTGGGAAGTCCTCATTGTTGGTATTTCTAGGTCTCTTTCCTTGGGCTAGTCAAATTACCCAGAATCCAATCTCCTGCCTCAGGTGTATAAACCTGGCTGTCATTGTTCTAGGATCTAAGTGAGAAAGAATGGGGGCCCCAATATGTAGACTTTGACTTAATCCCCGTTTTCATCATCACATCCCTGTCCTCAGCCATGCCTAGTGACCCTCATCACAGATCCTGTGATTCACCCCCACCAGTCTTCCTCTTGGTGGGGTACAGGTGGAGGGAGGATTAGAGGGGCAGCTCCCAGGCTATGCAGGGTATGCAAAGACTCTAGGGATCTAATAAGTATTTATTATTTTTTCAACATTTTAAAAATATTCACTCACTCTCACTCTCATAGACTTACAGTGCCACTATTCCTGACCCTTTTTGGAATCTTGGTTTAGAAACCGCCTTGTCTTCTTTTTGTCTCTCTTCTAAACCAGCCTCTGGCTTTTTAAGGCAACTTCTATAATTTATAATTATATCCTGTTGTCTTCTCTATTGTTTTTGTTCACAATTCCTCTCCTTTCTTAAGTTAAACTTTTTATTTTGAGAAAATTGTAGATTCACATGCAAGTTAGAAAAAATACAGAGATATTCCATATACCTTTTACCTATTTCCCCCCAATGGTAATAATATCTTGCAAATATATTGTACAATAACACAACTGGGATACTGATATTGATACAGTCAGAGACAATATTTTCATCACCCCAAGGATACCCTAACTGCACTTTCATAGCCACACCCATTTTCCTCCCACCCTACCCTTCCTTCACCCTTGACAATCCCAAATCTGTACTCCATTTCTATATTTTGTCATTTCAAGATTGTTCTATAAATGGAATCATGCAGTATGTAATCTTTTGGGATTGACTTTTTTTTTTCTTTCCTCAGCCTAAATCCCTAAAGATTCAGCCAAGTAGGTTGTATGTAGCTGATTAGTAGTCCATTGTGAATATACCACAGTTTGTTTAACCATTCATTCAATGAAGGACATGTAGGTTGTTTCCAGTTTGTGGTTATTATGAATAAAGCTGCCATGAACATTCATGTACAGATTTTTTGTGCAAACATAAATTTTCATTTCTTGGGATAAATGCCCAAGAGTACGATAAGTGCATGCTTAATTTTCTAAGAAACTGCCAAACTACTTTCCAGAGTGACTGTATCATTTTATATTCCCACCAGCAATATATGAGTAATCTAGCTTCTCTGCATCTTTACCAGCATTTGTTGTTACCACTATTTTTTATTTCAGCCGTCCTAATAGGCACATAGTGATATATCACTGTGGTTTTCATTTGCATTCCCCTGATAGTTTATAACGTTGAACATCTTTTCATGTGCTTATTTGCCATCTGTATAACCTCTTCAGTGAAACGTCTGTTTGTGACTTTTGCTAATTTTTTAATTGGATTGTTTGAAAGATCGTTATATATTCTGAATGCCAGTCCTTTCTCAGATATGTGGTTTTCAAATATTGTCTACCAGTTTGTCTACCAGCTTGTCTTTTCATCTTAATAGAATCCTTACAAGAGCAAAATTTTAAATCTGATGAAGTCCAATATATCATTTTCTTCCTTTAAGGGATTGTGTTTCATTGTCAAGTCTAAGAATTATGCCTAGTCCCAGATCCCAAACTAAAAGCATTATAGTTTTATAGTGTGTTTGTTTTACATTGTTTGTATGAGTTAACTTTTATATAAGGTGTGAGACTTGTTTTAGGTTCACTTTTTGCCAACTGTTCCTTGACCACTTCTTGATCTTTTCTCCAAAACAGTTCAATTTTGGGGGTTCCCTATCCTGATCAATTGATGCATCAAACTTCATGAATATCCCACACAGTAGCTTTTTATTTTGATTTATTTTTATTATTTACTACATAATAAGTCTTAAAATCAGGTAAACTGATTCCTCCCACTCTATTTTTCTTTTTCAGTATTGTTTTATGTGCTCTAGTTCCCCTGTTTCCATGTAAATTTTAGAATAATCATGTCTACAGAAGAAAAATCATGCTGGGATTTTGGTAGAAGCTGCAGAAAATCTGTACATCAGTTTGGGGAGATTTGGTATCCTGACGATGCTGAGACTTCCAAATCATGAACACAGTATGTCTTTCCACTTACTTAGATTTTCTTCAGTTTCTTCCATTAACATTCTGTCATTTTAGGCATACAAGTTCTGCAAATGTTTTATCAGATTTATACCTAAGTATTTCATAATTTTGAGCCACTATAAATTGTATTTTTAATTATGGTGTCCATATGTTCATTGCTAGTATACTGAAATATAATTGATTTTTAAGTCAATTATCTTATATTCTACAACTTGTTTAACTCACGTATTAGTTTTAAGAAGCTTTTTTTAGATCACTTAGGATTTTCAAAGTAGAAGATCATGTCATCAACAGTAGTGACAGTTTTCTTTCTTCCTTTCTCTCTGTATGTCTTTTATTTCCTTTTATTACCTATTGAATTGACAAGGATTTCTTGCGCTATGTTGAATAGCAGTGGCGATAATAAACAGCCCTGCCTTATTTAACAAACTCAGGAAGAAAGCATTTAGTCATTCATCATTAAGTATGCTGTTAGCTGTGGGTAATAAAAAATGTTCTTTATCAAGTTGAGGAAGCTCCCCTCTATTTCCATTTTTCTAAGAGTTTTTATCATAAATCAATGTTGAATTTTGTCAAATGCTTTTTCTGCATCAATTGATAGAACCATGTGATTTTTACCCCTCTTTAGTCTTTTAAAATGGTGGATTACATTGACTGGCTTTTTAATATTGAACTGGCCTTACATCCCTGGAATAGACTCCATTTGGTTATAATGTATAAATATTTTTTTCTTTCATTTGCTAATAGTCTATTTGCTAATATTTTGTTAAGGATGTCTGTGTCTATATTCATGAGCATTATTGGTCTATAATTTTCTTTTTTGTATTGTTTTTGTCTGGCTTTGGTATGTGGTAATACTAACTTCACAAAATTAATTGAGAGTGTCCACTTGCACTTCCTGGAAAGCTCTGTGTAAAACTGATATTAATTCTTCTTTAAATGTTTGGTAGAATTGTCCGGTAAAATTATCTGGGATTGGAAATTTCTTTAGTGGCATTATATATTCATAACCTATAAATATAAGATGACTCGTGCCATTTTACCAGTTTGAGTAAAATATATATCCCTTTAAAATATATGTCCATTTAATATCTCACTTTGGGTTCCTTTAAATCTCCCACTTACAGTATAATTAGTTTAAGTATATCCATCATTTGCATCCACATTAGCAAGTATTGTAATTTTTCCCTCAATCTTCAAACAGTTTAGAAAACTCAAGAGGAAAAGGGAACCCTGTTGTATTTACCAACAGTTTCACTTGCTATGATTTTTCTTCCTTTCTAATATTCCAAGGTTCTTTTCTTTTTTTTAATCATTTCCTTTCTGTTAGCCATTCTTTTGGAGTAGGTTTACTGGTGACAAACTCTCTTAGTTTTCCTTCAACTGAGAGTATCGTGACTCCCCCTTCATCCCTGAAAGGTGTTTTCATAGGCTTCTGGGCTGATTCTTGGTTGACTGTTATTTTCATGCAGTGCTTGTCTTCAGTTCCTGAGTGTCAGCAGAAACTCAAAAATGAGACATGATTTGAAAGAGCTAAAAAACAACCAGCTGGATCCTACTGAGTTGAAATATCACCAGGCTACAAGAAACTCTGATTCTGGCAG
This sequence comes from Manis javanica, assembly GCF_040802235.1. NCBI lineage: Eukaryota > Metazoa > Chordata > Mammalia > Pholidota > Manidae > Manis > Manis javanica. The sequence goes on from NC_133158.1 coordinate 9,355,270, forward strand.
GAATAATGGATGTGTAATAAATAATTACAATTACATGCCCATGTGCAAACATGCAGGTATGAAATGGTCATTGAGCTGAAACACAGAGAGAGAACAGCACTGCTTGGAGCAATCAGCAGACGCCTTCCAGAAGAGATGTGTGAGCTGGATTCTGAAGGTTGGATACCTAAAGGGATTCTCAAGTAAAGAGGAAAGCATGTACCAAAGCCCTGAGAGAGGTGACAATGACACATGTGGAAAATGATATGAACTAATGCCCGCTGAAGTACAGCCCATCTGTAAGAACCAGAGGAGAGGAAGTGAGCCGCACACGTATGGGGGAGACGCCAGGAGCTCTTATTCTCTACTAAGAAATGTAGACTTGATCCTATGGCCCTCTGGGAGCTGCCAAACAGATGAAAGTGGTGAAGATAATATTCAACACTACTTTGAATAAGTGAATATAATATTCAGTTGCTACTACCCTTTTACAAGTAGCTTTGCAATGAATCATTAACATAATCTATATCCTCATATGTATCAAAATTTAGTTGATGTAGTGGTAGAAAGTGTTAATGGCAATAAAAACAGAAACTCAGCTGAGTCCCTGCCTTCTACACCATTTTAAACATGCTCCATCCTGCCTGCAGAGTGATTTCAGTGTCTCTGCCATCAATGAACGAAGCAGCATGGAATGAGATCATGGCTACATGGCAGCACATTAAGTGAAGTGTTCTAGCTTTCCTGTAGCTTTGAATTACCTGCCTTTTGTCAGTTTTTGTCAAAACATTAACATTACTTAACGTATATTTTGCATTATTTACTAAATGAAAAATTTCCAGTGCTAGAGGCTGAGAAAAAAATAACAGATTTACGTACAGAGGCTGTCAAGCTCACACTCTGAGCTCCAGAAAAGTCCACAGTTCTTCAGAGAAAGGGACTATTCCACTGCCTCCATCCCATTTATTATTCTGACCCTTGCACAGCCACATAATGCTCCATACCTGCTATGAGCACTAGGAGTCTGTTATAGAATTGAGAGGGAATTCCTTTCAGGCTTTACATAGATGAGTATCATGGTTATGATTGCTATCATACTTTTGGTGAAAAATAATTTCAGAAAGGGTATAACAAAAGCAGAATGAAGCATCTCTATGTCATAAAGTAAGTGCTTATTTAGGCACGGTCTTATTTCCTGTTCAGCCCAATTATTAAAAAGGGATATCATATTTAATGCTACTGAATAATATACTTAAAAATGGTTAAAATGGCAAACTTTGTGTTATTTCAATTTTTCCACAATAAAAAAAAGATACTGTCAAATCTATAAAAAAAAAAGAAGAGAAAAGAAAAGAAATGAGAGCCACATTTGTGCTGTTTCTCAGAGGCAGACATTGTCCCTGCCTTGGAGGTAAGGAAGGTGACACTCATCTGGGTACGTGATCTGCATTAGACTTGATAGTGAGGAGTCTCCAGTTGTGTATGTGGAACTCTTTAGCATTTACTCATCTTTAAAGGAAAGAAATCTTTAGAGTCCGATGACCTTGAAAGAAATGTCACTTTTTTAAAACAAAAAGAGTGTATGAAAGTCTCCCATTGGAAATGACAAAGTGAACTAGAATATTCACAGTGAGTAAAGAGATATAACTCACCAAGCTGTTTGGTTGATGCACTTCAAAATGGGGAGACATTTGTTTCTATTCCTTTGCCATTAAAGATAATTTTCTTTTAATTCCCATTTCTTTTGTGGTGTGTCTACTATTTTCTGTTTTGCCTCTATGGGTGCTTTTCTAAAATAAGTTAAATTTACGAGGATAAACTAAAATAGGCATATGTTCCAGCTCCATACTCTATGATGAACTTAATGGTTTGAATGGATTGATTCTTCAGAAACAGCAAATTATTCCCACAAAATTCTCATCTTGTGAGAAAATGTCCCATTCAGTAACACTTTCTAATCTTCATAAGAACTGAAATCCTTCATACCTGAAGGCTTGTTAATTAAATTTCAAAGGTTATTATGTCAAGGGAGAACAACACAAACCAAACTTGAAACCTGCTTTTCTGAAATATGCAGAGTGGCAGTTATTTATTTAGAATTGGTCTGCACGATGCCCTCCATTCTTTACACATATTTTTATTTCCTCCCATATCTTTCTTGACTTCTTTTTCACACTGCCTTGAGGCCTTTCTCTTGCAGTTATGCAACAAACTATATCTGAATCATGTTCAAATAAGCAGACTGGCATTTTCAATAGAAAACATATGGCCTATCAGAAGTGATATCCTGATTTTTTTACCCCTACTTATGACATGAGTTTCCTGAGGACACCATCTCATACATGCAACATGCAATATGATATCCAACAGATGTGTGAAAAAATGCCTAAACTCAAGTAAACACAATTACATGAGTTAGTATCATATTTTCATGCACTCAACACTGGATAATTTAAAAAAAGGACAAGTCCATTACCTTCATTGCAAATTTGTTAGTGATTTTTACTTAAACTCTACTGGTCTTTACCATCTTCTGTTTTCAGTCATTATTTTATCTAAAAAAAAAAATACCCATTTCTTCATCCATACATACTATATGAAACCTAGATTCTCTTAACAATCCAACAGATTTTTGGATACTTAACTATCCTATTTTAAGTCGTCCTGTTTAGGAGAAATGAAAGTTAAGAATGTGGCCATAAAGGACAAGCTGTCAGTCAATTAAATAAATTCCTTTTGAAAAAATAACTTAATGCATTGAATATTAACATTATTTATTAGAATGCTTAGAAAGCATCTTTGTTGTCTTTTAATTAGATTAGTCCTTGTTCTGGTAATTACATAGCCTAGGGAGAATGACAATTTCAGGATTCCACTGTTGGAAACCTGGCCGGGCTGGGCCACCTCTGGCCTCAAGTGACACAGAAATTGCTTCACTCCCTTGCAAAATGCCAACAAATCACCACAAATGAAGGATTTAAGATTCCATGCGGAGCAGCACAGCCAGGAGTCTGAATGTCTGAAAGGGAGGAGACAAGATTTTTAAGTTCTGATCCTAGGTGAGGAATCATCAACTTACTCAATTAAAAAATATATTCAAATAGATGAAAAATTCTTATAAATGAGAAGACTACTGAATATAGGAATATGAATCATTTGTGACATTTCTATGCATGCGATATTATTTGCAGAAATTAATGGGAAAGCTGTATGACAAGGAAGATACTGGCTTTCAGGGATGGGCTGAAGCCTTTAGATGTGAGTTACAGTACGGTCTCTGGTTGTATGTTTTAGAGACCACAGGCAAGTCAGATGCTGCAAGGCCTCTCTCATGCTGTACATAACTACCACTGGGCATGCTAGGAAATCCTAGACAGCAGCTCCCAGGACAGCTAGGATTCAGAATCTTTTAAAAGATCATGACTTGTCATATCCTATCCTCAAGGATAACCCCACAGTTGAGTGGGATTATGCTGGGATACACAGAGTTGACACCAGTGAATCTAAGTTCTCTGTAATAACAGGCACCACAAATATCCTACGAGCAGCCAGGATTACAGGAATTCAGCCCTACTGTTGACCAAGTCTGCCTTAGTCAATGCAAAGTTGTAATGAGACCATGTCTAGACAGTATTGATCTCCTACTAGAAAAAAAAAATTCAGAGTGTGACTTTTCTAGCTTAATCCAAATGACACCCAATTCGAGATCTTTCATTCACACATTGCTAACACTCTTCCTAACCACAGACATTTTATCAACTAGGCAGACAAGGGAGAACATAGGCTTCTTTTCAAGGTATATATGAAATTTTTGATATTCCAAAAGTCTTCAACATTCAAATAGCAAATAAGTAAGTTACCTAAGCCCATTAAAGAATCCAGAGAAATTAAATGAGTTTTTATGTACCTTTTTTACCTTGCTAGGCAAAGGAGACAGATCTTTATAAAATGAAAGTAGAAATTAAATGCATTTTATGTGTCTTTTTAACCTTGCTAGACAAAGGAGACACATCTTCAAAAAAATGAGAGTGCACATAATCTGAAAGAATGAAAACTCAAACTAATGTGGGCAAAATATCTAAAGGGGAAATGATTCGCCTAAGCCATCTGAAAGATTTCCCATGCATTCTGATGGTTTAGGAGAAGAGAAACATCCTTGCAACCTTGCTGTCTGTTCCAGCTGCAAAGACATGGTTTCCTTAAAGCACTTCTTTAAATTGTCAGAAGTGCTACTAAGAATATACAGTTCCCATTACTCTTATCTCTTGACTGGTCACATCTGTGAGGCAGAATACTACCCAAGAGGCACCACAGATTAGCATTTGAGTGCTCTCTGGCCAGGCACCCCAAAGCCAGGCTGCGAATCAGATCTGCTCCCACTAAGTCAGGGAGGAACAGAGTACGGTTTGAAATACATGTCAGAAAAGAGTTCAAAACTCCTCAGGCAATGTAATGATGAACTAGGATTGGAAACCTCAGGCTGAAAGGGGGACCTGAAAGATTTCCCTCTGACTTAGGGGGCTGAAATGAAGCCATGACTCTGAGACATTCAGGCGGTTCAGAGGGTAGGAAGTACTATAAGGTAGGTTTGGTGCCTCACTATCGAAAAATGAAACAACCACCTTATTATGTTGGAGCAGAAACAAGGTACAAATCTGTCCTGTGGAATAATGTTCAATAAAAACACATTCCGAAGAGACTTCTGCCACTATAAATAGTTCCTTATAAATGCCACCAAGACACAGAATTATCATTTCTGTGTTCCTAACCAAAACAGCTTTCTTTGCAAGTCTTAGAAACACTTTGCCCTTTACAGCAACCAAAAGAAAGTTCCTTCAGTCTACGAGTTCTTGCAGTGATGGGTTTTGAAGCTTTTGAGCATTTACTCACCAAACTGAAATTCAGATGGCTAACACAATGATACTTGGATAACTAGAAACCCTATCTATTGATAGCACAGGCTATTTCCCCAAATGAACTAAACATAATTTCTTACAAGCTTAGTAAAACTCCTCCATTTATCTGAAATCAAATGAAGGAAAGCCAATCATGATTTCTCTTTCTCTGTGTTAATGAAAGACACAAGCACACTATGATAAGCCAATAAGAATGACATAGCACACAAGGGTTCTAGGTTGGAGTATGCCATTGTGGCATATTTCCATGACATATGGTTCATTTACAGGCTACCTCAATCCTCACACAATGGGGTTAAGGCAAGTAAGTATGTATATCTTCCCAGTTATCAAAGAGGGAAAGATAGAGGTAAAAAAAAAATAAAATTTGGATATGTAATTTGAAAGATGTCCTACTTCTTTCAAAATAAGGCAAGAGTAGTTATAATTTAGGGCAATATTGTTGGAGAAACTTAACTCTCTCTAAGGAAATATGGATCCTACTAAACACTAATAATTTACATAAAGATATAGCATTTGGTAGAATCTTATTCAACCATTCTGATTTGACCAAATGTTAAATTAACCAGGCATAATGGGAGAAAAATTTCTCTATTGATTGGGTGATTGATTTAAAATATTCATGAACTTAGCAGAAGCCTAAGTAGTAAATTCCAGGAACAAGAAATAAATCACATATATCCACAAAAACATTCTGTGCAGTCTTGGGGAATATTTTTTAAAATAAAATCATTGACACCAGGGCAGGAAAAACCCTAATTCCTAAACCCAGAGCATTCTTATTCCTGCCTCTATGGTTACAAAAGCCCAAAGATGAAACCTATCTCTTAAGACTTCCCCAGAATGTGATTCAAAACATTATCTATTTAAAAAATGTTTTCTGCCGTTTAATGCCATGTAACAGTTTTTTCCCAATGAGTAACCAAATATGCTTCAGTATTAAATAAATCAGTTCTGTCTTAATGCCTCAAGCAGAGACAGACAGCTAACTATAAGTTACCATCTTCTCTTATAAAAATCCCACTCCAGCTTTATCTTTTTCAAATGTGATTAATCTTATCTGGGACTGTCTTCCAAACTTATCTGAAATTTTCCTGAATTCTTCAAAATCAGTACAAGCAGTGGAAAATGCATTTCCAGGATGAATATGAAAGAGAAAATATTGCCATTTCTCTTATTTCTGAGTTCAGCTTGGTCTTCATTAGTGCTGCACAGCCACCTTATTATTTGATGTCCTCTGTGACCCTCTGATCATTTTGCCCTAAGGGTGAATATTTGTCCACTAACTATATCACAGTCTTATGATCTGCTGGATCTTCTCCGGTATTCTACTCAACATTTGTCCTAAACTATAACTCCATTCTTCTTGGCTTCTACTTTTCCAATTTATTGAGCTCACTCTGAACATGATGTTTATTTTCAAAAGGAGTCATAATACTTTATTATCAGCTTGGTATTAAAAATGAATTTAATAAGCAATGTATTTAATCAGTTTTTTAAAGTAAACTGAAGACAAATTTTGTTAAAATGTTAGTGTTCCAAGCATTCCATTCCCCAAGAAAATTAATTTATTTTGTGTAGACTTTCTTTTCACCCACTTTCTAAGAAAAGAATCAATTTTTTTTTCTGTGGTGGAGAATTATGTGAATGATAACAAAAATGGAGCTGTCAAATTGGGATAAAATAAGAGAAAAAAATCTAAGTTTGTAGCCTTAATAGAAGTAGTATAGTTATTTGATAGTAAAAAGAAGAAAGACAATGAATTCATAGCTCCTGAACAGTGCAAAATGAAAGATCACTGGAAAGAGGAGGATTGGGGGGGATTTAAGAACAGCTAACATGCATAGTGAATAAAACAAACTTCCAAGTTCTTAGACAGACTGTATAAAATCTAGCATTATTTTCAATGAGTTCATTTGCAATACCATTTTGAGACAGAACCACATGGGACCCTAGTACTTACTTAGGTTACACAACTAACCTCAAATTGTTGATGTTTATTCATTTTATCTAAACTTTGGTTTCCTTTGTATGTCACGAACATATACCAAAAATAAACTTGATCATTCCAGAAATTTTCAAGAGCTTTCACCTGGCATTTAGTGAAGTTCTATGTGTTAATTCCCAGGTGATTGTCTCAAACAACCTAAAGAACACTTGACGAATTAACAAATTTACATGAAAACATACTGAAAATAAAGGTGTCTACTTGTTAGTGTCAAATACATAAAAGACACACAGGGAGGCAGTGGGTACCACTTAGCTCTGCAGTTTTAAAATACTAGCAATATATCTAAAACAAAGGTATAAGAAGAAAATTAAGGATCAACCTTGTAAATTGTATGGTAAGCTTCTTACATAAGCACTCATGGCTTTCCTTCTTTGCAATACAGATCACGCAACAGAAAGTGAACATAACCTCAACTGTAATATGGGGGTCTGCCTCACTTTTTTTAATTGAACTATATTATTAAAAATCAATATGGCATAACATAGTATTTACTATTCTCAAAGAACTACATAAGAACCTAAAGTAAAATTAAAAGTTTAAGCCCACTAAAAAAACAAGACCCATCTATATGCTGCCTACAAGAGACTCACTTCAAATGCAAAGATATACACAGACTGAAAGTAAAGGAATGGAAAAAGATACTTCATGCAACTAATAGAGAGAAAAAAGCAGGAGTTGTAGTACTTGTATCAGACAAAATAGACTTCAAAACAAAGAAAGTAATAAAGACAAAGAAGGACATTACATAATGATAAACGGGTCAGTCCAACAAGAGGATAAAACTATTATAAATATCTATGCACCCAACACAGGATCACCTACATATGTGAAACAAATACTAACAGAATTAAAGGGGAAAATACAATGCAATGCATTCATTTTAGGAGACTTCAACACACCACTCACTCCAAAGGACGGATCAACCAGACAGAAAATAAGTAAAGAGACAGAAGCACTGAACAACATACTAGAACAGATGGACCTAATGGACAGCTACAGAACACTCCATCCAAAAGCAAAGGAAAACACATTCTTTTCAAATGCACATGGAATATTTTCAAGGATAGATCATATGCTAGGCCACAAAAAGAGCCTCAGGAATTTTTAAAATATTGAAATTGTACCAACCAGCCTCTCAGACCATAAAGGTATAAAACTAGAAATTAATTACACAAAGAAAACTAAAAACCCACAAACACATGGAGGATTAATAACATAATCCTAAATAATCAATGGATCAATGACAAAATAAAAACAGACATCAAGCAATATATGGAGACAATGACAACAATAATTCAACACCACAAAATCTGTGATGCACTGAGAAGACTGTGCTAAGAGGGAAGTATATTGCAATACAGCCCTACCTCAGGAAAGAAGAACAAACCCATATGAACAGTCTACACTCACAATTAACAAAACTAGATAAAGAAGAACAAATGAGACCCAAAGTTAGTAGAAGGAGGGACATAATAAATATTAGAGAAGAAATAAATAAAATTGAGAATAATAAAACAATAGAAAGAATCAATGAAGGCAGGAGCTGGTTCTTTGAGAAAATAAACAAAATAGATAAACCCCTAGCCAGAATTATCAAGACAAGAAGAGTCTACACACATAAACAGAATTAGAAATGAGAATGGAAAAATCATTACCAACACCATAGAAAACAAAGAATTATGAAAGAATACTATGAAAATTTATATGCTGGCAAACTGGATAACCTAGAAGAAATGGATAACTTCCTAGGAAAATACAACCTTCCAAGGCTGACCCAGGAAGAAACAGAAAATCTGAACAGATCAATTACAAGGAAGGAAATTAAATTAGTAATCAAAAAACTACCTAAGAACAATCCCTGGACCAGATGGTTTCACTGCTGAATTTTATCAAACATTTAGTGAAGACCTAATACCAATCCTCTTTAAAGTTTTCCAAAAAGTAGAAGAGGAGGTAATACTACCAAACTCATTCTACAAGGCCAGCATCTCTCTAGTACCAAAACTAGGCAAAGACACCAAAAAAAAAAAGAAAGAAAAGAAAATTACAGACCAATATCCCTGATGAACATGGATGCAAAAATATTCAACACAATATTAGCAAACCAAATTGAAAAATACATCATAAAGATCATCCATAATGATCAAGTAGGATTTTTTTCAAGGGATGGAAGGATGGTGCAACATTCAAAACTCCATCAACATTATCCACCAGATCAACAAAAAGGACAAAAAACACATGATCATCACCATAGATGCTGAAAAAGCATTCAACAAAATTCAACATCCATTCATGATAAGAACTCTCAATAAAATGGGTATAGAGGGCAAGTACCTCAACATATAAAGGCCATATATGACAAACCCACAGCCAACATAATACTTAACAGCAAGAAGCTGGAAGCTTTTCCTTTAAGATCAAGAACAAGACAAGGATGCCCACTCTCCCTACTTTTATTCAACATAGTACTGGAGGTCCTAGCCATGGCAATCAGACAACATAAAGAAATAAAAAGCATTCAGATTGGTAATGAAGAAATCAAAGTGTCCCTGTTTGCAGATGACATGATATTGTACATAAAAAACCCTAAACAGTCCACTCCAAAACTACTAGATCTAGTATCTGAATTCAGGAAAGTTGCAGGTTACAAAATTAATACACAGAAATCTGTTGCACTCCTATACACTAATGATGAACTAGCAGAAAGCAAAATCAGGAAAACAATTCCATTCATAATTCCATCAAAAAGAAGGAAAAACCTAGGAATAAACCTAACCAAGGAAGTGAAAGCCCTATACTCTGAAAACTACAAGACACTCATGAGTGAAATTAAAGAGGATACAAATAAATGGGAATACATCCCATGCTTATGGATAGGAACAATTAATATTGTCAAAATGGCCATCCTGCCTAAATCAGTCTACAGATTCAGTGCAATCCCTATCAAAACACCAACAGCATTCTTCAAAAAACTACAGCAAATAGTTCTAAAATTCATATGAAACCACAAAAGACCCTGAATAGCCAAAGCAATCCTGAGAAGGAAGAGTAAAGTGGGGGGATTACACTCCCTGACTTCAAGCTCTACTACAAAGCCACAGTAATCAAGATAATTTGGTACTGGCACAAGAACAGACTCACAGACTAAAGGAACAGAATAGAGAGACCAGATATAAACCCAACCATATATGGTCAATTAATATATGATAAAGGAGCCATGGACATACAATGGGGAAATTTCAGCCCCTTCAACAACTGATGTTGGCAAAACTGGACAGTTACATGCAAAATAATGAAACTGGATTATTGTATAACTCCATACACAAAAGTAAACTCAAAATGGATCAAAGACCTGAATGTAAGTCATGAAACCATAAACTCTTACAAGAAAACATAGGCAAAAATCTCTTGAATATAAGCAAGAGCAACTTTTTCCTGAATGCTTTTCCTAGGGCAAGGAAAATGAAATAAAAAATGAACAAATGGGACTACATGATGCTAAAAAGCATCTGTACAGCAAAGGACACCATCAGCAGAACAAAAAGGCATCCTATAGTATGGGAGAATATATTTGTAAATGACATATCCGACAAGGGGTTAATATCCAAAATATATAAAGAACTCACACGCCTCAACACACAAAAAGCAAATAACCCTATTAATAAATGGGCAGAGGATATGAACAGACTCTTCTCCAAAGAAGAAATACAGATGGCCAACAGGCACATGAAAAGATGCTCCACATCACTAATTATCAGGGAAATGCAAATTAAAACCACAATGAGATATCACCTCATACCAGTTAGGATGACCAACATAGAAAAGACTAGGAACAACAAATGCTGGCGAGGATGTGGAGAAAGGGAAACCTTCCTACACTACTGGTGGGAACATAAACTAGTTGAACCACTGTGGAAAGCAGTATGGAGGTTCCGCAAAAAACTCAAAATAGAAATACCATTTGACCAAGGAATTCCACTCCTAGGAATTTACCCTAAGAATGCAGGAGCCCAGTTTGAAAAAGACAGATGCACCCTGATGTTTATTGCAGCACTATTTACAATAGCCAAGAAATGGAAGCAACCTAAGTGCCCATCAGTAGATGAATGGATAAAGAAGATGTGGTACATATACACAATGGAATATTATTCAGCCATAAGAAGAAAACAAATCCTACCATTTGCAACAACATAGATGGAGCTAGAGGGTATTATGCTCAGTGAAATAAGCCAGGTGGAGAAAGAGATGTACCAAATGATTTCACTCATCTGTGGAGTATAAAAACAAAGCAAAAACTGAAGGAACAAAACAGCAGCAGACTCATAGAACCCAAGAATGGACTAACAGCTACCAAAGGGAAAGGGACTGGGGAGGGTGCATGGGAAGGGAGGGAGAATGGGAATAAGAGGCACTATGATTAGCACACATAACATTGGTGGGGACATGGAGAAGGCAGTATATCACAGAGAAGACAAGTAGTGACTCTACAGCATCTTACTACACTGATGGACAGTGACTGTAATGGGGTATGTGAGGGGGGGGACTTGATAATGTGGGGAATCTAGTAACCACAATGTTGCTCATGTGATTTTATATTAATGATACCAAAAGAAAATAATGAATCAAATAAATAAATAAATAAAAAGTTTAAGCCCCCTGAGACCAACATGTTATGTATTTGTATATTAAAACTCACCAATAAAGATGTACCAAATAGCAAGGGTTTGCATGAAAAAGTAAAAACAGAGGTTTCAGAATCATATACACATGAACAGTAAATGAAAACTCAAAGGTATTCCCAAGGAGCTAAATATACTATACACAAATATAGTAAAGTCATATTTTATAGGAGAAGACTTGAGTTCTAAAACCAGCACCTAAGGCAAATGTTGCATGTAGTCCATTCTAACACTGAGGATCATTTTAACCACCTATAGGTGCAAGTTATATTGCTTTGTGTATTCAAGCATGACAGTAAATATTTGAGAACAAACTGAGCAAGGCTAAAGAAAGGAAGCAAAGAAAAGTCTACCTACAGTTATCTGGTTATTTATCATACCTTGTCTTTAAGGTATTACCAAATTTCCACCAATGAATCTTTATCAGATATGTGATGAACTTGTAAACTGTCCAATAGAGTTTATTCCACTATTTTAATATTAACATTTTATAATTTTAATATATTAATATATATATATGTCATTGTTAAAATTAAATAAGGTAATGAATACAAAAGCACTGGACACAGGGGCTGGCACAGAGCAGATACTGAATGAATATGCTGAGTGTAATCTAAGTCTTCTTTCATTTGGCCCGCAAACACGCACTTCTCTTTGAAATCTTGTAAAAATGAACATGGTAACTGCCTCTTTTCTTCCAAGCTGGCAGTTGCAACTGGAGCCTCCATCATCAGCTATCACTTGCACACTTGAGGCACTGAGTGGAGAAGATCTTACCCTGGCACTGGGCTCTAAGTGGGCAGAAGGCAAAGCCACTGCACGCAGGGAGCACTTCTTTATGCTTGGTTCACATCTCCTTCGCTGGGCTTGCTCCTTCTAAAGCTACAACACAACGCATAGGCTCAAGCCACAGGACAAGCAAACACGGATGGTCCATTTCTTCCCCAAAAAGGCATTCCTATCAATTCTAGCAGGAAAGCACATGAACCAAGAAGTCCATCTTTTCAAATCTTAGAATATAACCATCCATGAGTCTCTTTTACAATGGGATGCCACCAAAATCTACACACCGGATTTCTTTTTCCTTCCTTCTCCTGTCCTCCTTTCCTTCTTTTCTTCCTTCAAATTTCTTCCTAGGGTAAAACCACAGGAAGAGAGAAACCAAATGGATTTTGCTATTAGTGCACATGCCTGTGATATACTCATTTCGCTGGCCTTCATAGGTATGCCCTTCAGCACGCTCCTTTATGGGAATAAGATATGCCAGTGAAATAGAGAACTCCCAGTACAATTCCACCCTTGACGTATGAAGAGAGAATATTTTTTCCCTGGATTTATGGTGTAATGCAACTCAGACTCTTCATTTCCCTCTTTTCCCTAGGTGTACTTCCTACTTATTGCCGTACACCATTGTTGCCATCACCATAAATTCATAGAGTGCCAATGGCTGTGGCCTCTGGGTAGCGCCCAAATGATCTAATCCAGAGATCCTTGTCTCTAGCTCCCCTTCGGCATAAGTCTATTTTCCATTCCTCTTCCTTATTGAGATCTGCTTCCGATTGTTTTTCATGTGATATTTATTGTTTCTTTCCCTACAGTTGAATGTCTTTTGTTTCTTCCTCTCATGTTCATGCTCTCCTAGTCCCTAAGCGCAGGCCCTCTACATTTACATCCAAATTTAGAAACTCTTAAGAACTTTACTATCAAACTGCCTTTTCAAAGGTAATTTTTAGCAATGTTAACGAAAAGGACACCTTTAGACTGGAATTCCAGGGCACCAGGTCTCAGATCTCAGCACTATTTATACCACATTGCATGATGACTAGAGTTACAGCACTTTCTTTGAACCCAAGCCAAACTCTTCACAGAAGGCCACTTCTCAACCCTCTAAGAATCTGTGTGGGCTTCTTAAAGAGACTGGACATGCGGGCTTTAGAGTTAGACAGACAAACATTCTAATCTACCCTCTGGCACTTAATTTGGTTACAACCTTTCTGAGCTTTAATTTCCTTGACTGAACAATAAGAATACAAGTATCTATCTAATGGGATTATTGTGAGGTTGAAATGAGGTAGTCTTTTGTAAAATACACACAATGTCTGGAAGGTAGTAAGCATTCAGACTTGGAAGCTGCTGTTTTTATTTTTACGAGTTAAAATGTTGGATTAAATGGATTTTTTTTTTCAAGGAAACTCACAAAGCTGACCTTAAAGCAGACATTAATACATTATTTAGTAGACCCCAGTCCCAAATGCCACTCAGTTCAGTGTCTTCACATTTGGGAAGTCAATAAATATTTTTAATGGAAATTGGGGACAAACAGGGAGTTAGGATTTGGAAACAAAGAATGAACCAGCCATAAATTTGGATGTATCACTAAAACGTTCTAGTCTCTGAAAGTACATCTCTTTTAAAATATATTTACTACAGTCACCCATGGAGACTGAATATTTTTATCACCAGTTGCAAAACTGTCTCCTGAAAGGGAAAACTGTGTAATTATAATTAGAGCAGACTTCACAGGTTAACCTTTTATAGAAGGGAAGAACAAAAAGCAGATGATCAGCAAAGGGCTGGTAAAGAGAGAGACGGGGGAAAGAGCAGGAAAAGAGGGTGAGAAACAGAGAGATGAGAATGAAAGCAAAAGGATTAATGAGGAATACTATTTGGCTTTTGGCCCTTCTCTATACCAGCATAGATAGGATGATCACACCATTTATGATTACTGCAATTTTCTCCATGGAAACTGAACAATGGGACATCATCCATCTCTCAACACAGAGCAAAATTGTCAGTTCCTTAACATGACTTTTGCCTGAATGAAATATACACATAGACACACATAGACACACACACACACACACACACACACACACGTATATTTGTATATTTAAATTATGATTCAGAATATAAAGCTAAATGTCCAAATTCAATGATGAAATTTATTGGGCCCAATCCACCAGAGTAAATGAGGTTTTTAGTCTGGCAGTTGAGTAAATTCTTTCAGGGCACAAGAATGAAAAATTCACTGATTGAATCTGATCTGTAAAAAGAATAGTCTGTTCTGCTTTTATATCAAACAGACCTGCCTTTAAGTGATATTTCTACCACTTGCTTGTTGGGCAAGTTACTCATCCTTTATGTGCTTGACTTCTTGATAACTAAAATAGATATGAAAATATCTGTAAGGAGGAGGGTACAGGACTTGCTACTATTTCTCTCCCTGTATGTCCACATCCGTCCAAGGAGTCATTCCTAATCTGCATGGCCTAATTCAAGCATATTGAGGCTCCCCAAAGGGCAGGGCCACTGTACAGCAAAGGTTCCTTCCCATTTCCATTTTCTCTAAGTGAGGAAACGTCTGATTCCTCAGAGAAGGCTAACCATTCTCTTCTCTCTCTCCTTCCTTCTTTCCAACACTAGGCGATAACAGCCATGAGCCAAAGTGAAGTCCAGGACCCTGGCTCTTGCCCAAACCTTTTCATGCTTCCCCACTCCCCCACCTGCCCCCGCCCAGAATTCTTGAGCATGCTGTTGATTTGAGGGTGCTAAATAGTGGGAGGAAGTCTCACTTAGAGCTCCTTCTGGGTTCTAGCTGGTAGGTCTTGGCCACTGGCTCAGCCTATAACACAGTGGCACTTTGTTACCATTTGTGTGTTAGGGCCTTCACATGTGTTCTCCCCTCTTTCTGGAATGCTTTGCACCTTTTAATCATGGATCTTTAAGTCATTCAGATCTCAGTTCAAATACGAATTCTTCAGGGAGGCCTTCCCTGACCACGCAATCTAAAGTAGGATCCTCACTACCAAGGAACTCTATTTATCATGTTGTAACATTTGTAAATAAAATTAACCTTTTATTTTGTTAATGGTTCTCATCACCTTTCATTACTTTCTTCATTTATTTGCTTGATGCCCATCCTTACCTCCTTTCCACACATACACATACACATTAAAAGGTAGGTGCGAGAAGCTATAGATCTTGTCTTATCTACCACCTGCTTATCCAGAGCCAGGTGTCCATCACAAAGTAGATGCTCAGTAAATTACAGCTATCGATATAAGGGGCACAGTTTAGTGAATGCCCCCACATGCCAAGGAGAGAGTGGCAGATGTTTTTTCTTTCCCATAAATACAGTCCTAAAGAAGCTCTTTTATATCTGCTCTCCAGCCCCATGTACATATGCACACAGTGGAAAAATTATAATTCAGATAATTTCCAGCAGGGAGGGATGGGAAATACCTAAAAGGAGCAAACCTAAGACTATAATGCTCTTGAACATTCTGCCACTTAACATTTCCTCTTCAGAAAGACTCAAACCCAGCAGCACCAAAGATAACTCAGTGGTATCTTAAATTGGGGAGAGTTTTTGAGCTGGAGCTTAGAGAGTCTCTTAAAAATCTCTTCAATTCTCCACAAAATAAAATATGGCACAACCTCTCAGGAGGTCTAATAGAGGCTTCCCTCTAGCATTAGGACAGAAAGCTATTTCTTTGGCTGAAGATGAGATGAAATCATTAGCATGAGTTTACTGGTCATATGTATTTTTTTTTCATGCATAACAGAATATGTCAGTACTGGAATCACACTCAGACCTAGGAGTGTGCTTATACTAGGAGATTAAGAAGACCAACTCTCAGCTCCTAGCTCACATTTACTAAGAAGCATATATCCACTGAGGGGAATGTCTAACAGAATTAACTATATTATTTAAATTGGTATTGTTTTCTCTTTTTTGCCAGTTCTGTATGACTCAATTGGCAAAATTCAGTGTACACAAGAGGCAACTCCACTGTATTCAAGATCACTCATCTTCATGCCATGTCCTTGTATTAAAAATCAAAAGATGTTAGCTAGCCCTGCAGAACTTTATCATGTCACCTGGACCCCATTTGCCCATTTGCCCATTTCACAAAGAACGTAGAGAGATACCGTAATGAGCAAAGGTCCCCAAAGAAATCTCCATGCCGGTTTAATTAAAACACACACACCTGTACCTTTGTATAGTATAGTGAACCTAACAATAGTTTATACATTTCTTTCTTGGAAGTAGGCTTGCTATAGATTCTAAAAAAAAAAGAGTAAAACCAATATTTCCATAGTGTTGTGAGGATTAATATTTTGTATCAGCCTGACTGAGCCACAGGTGCTCAAATGTTGGGCCAGACCTTATTCTGGGTATGTCTGTGAAAATATTTTGGATGAATTTAACACCTAAATTGAAAGGCTGAGTAAAGTAGATTGCCCTTCCCAATGTAGGTGGGGCCTCTTCCCATTAGCGAAATTCTCAATAGAACACAATGTCGACCTTCCCCTAAAATCAGAGAATTCCTCCTGACCGACTGACTTTAAGCTGGGACACTGGTTTTTTCCAACCCTCAGAACTCAAACTGAAACATGAGCTCTTCCTGAGTCTTGAGCCTACCTACCTTTAGACTGGAAATACATCAGTTCTATTGGTTCTCAGGCCTTGGACTCAGACGGGAACTATATCAGCAATCACGGATTTCCAGCTTGCTAACTACAGATGTTGGAATGTGTCAGCCTCTATAATTACATGAGCCAATTCCTTATAATATATATTATTATACATACACACACACAGAGATGTGTGTATGCATACATATACATATATTCTATTGGTTCTGTTTCTCTAGAGAACTCTGCTACAAGTATTACCGTCAAAACCAAAGATTAATAACTTTCTTTACCAGTTCAGCACCTAACTGCATGTCTCTTTATGAACTACATAAAATTTTTCATGAGCTACCATATGGCCCTCCATCACTCACTCTAGAATTCTCTTTAGGTGTTTAAAATTTCTTATATTAAAATGTAAAGCATAAAGGAAGGATGTAGTGAGACTAAATGGGAGGAGTAGTTGATGATGCCAAATATTCATTTTCTCAATGAAAAGATTAAAAATATCCAAAAGGGAGGATGGCCAACTTGTACATATAAACATGTAGGCATATATAAAAAGATACTTCAAACATCTGCTTATACTTTTTATTTCATTAATTTAAATGGATGCTTAAAAACACATTTTAGTCAAGCTCTGGCAAGAGTGTCTATGACACAGAATAGCTGCCTTCTTTAGAGCACATCTTCGCTTGCTTTAAGACATGGCACTCCTTGAATCACGTGTGATACTGCCTCTGAAAGTAGTCTCTGAAGACACAAGTACCCATTTATGTAAGCAGCTTTTTCTTTTAAATTAAAATTCATCCTCCTACAGATAATATATTTTGAAGTCCGTAATATGCCCATCTCTTGTATTGCTTTGTAAAGTGATTTCACAAGGTCTACTTAGAACAACATCCAATACTTGTCATTGTGAAGTCACAGCTCCCAGAATCATAACTAACTGTTTATTCAATTTCTTTGCTCCTTGTTTATTGATCCCAACAGATGACCTTCAAAAGCACTGGAAACGAACATTGGGTGAGGCCATCTCAACCTATTTTGACTTCCCAAAGCAGCACTTCAAAGGACACAAATATAAAGCAACATCTCTTCTTTAGGAATAATTTGGGAGAAAAGCAAATGCCACCCCTGAATTTGAGCATATGTGGTGTATTTTAGTGCAACTTTGTCTTTAAAATGCCAAATGATTTAATGACAGTTCTGATTCTGTGCTTCATTTCATCTTGCATCTATTTACCTGCTAGTTAATAAACTTGAACTTCCTGAAAGACAAAGAAGTACTTTTTGGCTTTTGAATGCAATCAATGACAGTTAAAGACTTATTTTTGCATTAATGTCCACCTGCAATGTACAGTATTTATCTGCTACATGTACAAACAAGCACCTGGTTCCCACCTCCTAAATTTGTTAAGCATCATCTCTTCACTGTCCTCAATAATACAGCAAAGACAACTTCATGTGAAACGTAGTTTGGGGCCTAATTGCCTAGAGTGGAAAAGCCTAAACACCAAACAAAAGCAAACACAGTATCTAAATAATTTTTTTAAATAATAATAATAACACCCAGGTTGAAAGAAGTGTAATTCAGCAATGGGATCAGAACATACACTCCTTGTGTTTCAATTTCTGTGAGTCATCTGGCCACTGGAGTATCACATCCCACAAAGCATATGCTAACACTACTAGGACTGCCTAACAGAATGACTAAGCTCAAAGTGTCAGAACACTGGGGTGTTTCATAATCACGTCAGGCTGGATATGTTTTTCATTTCTCCTCTATTCCTAACTTTTCTCATACAAAACGTTTTAGATGTTCCTTGGCAGGTAGTAACACTGACTAATGAGTTTTCACTCCCCTGTTCCATGCTTCTGGGTTTGGAGGGGTACCAGCAAGGGTTGCTCCAGCTGCATGTACTGGCTACCTGACCAGCAGCCAACAGCGATTTAAATCCACAGAGCATTCTGTTCTGTTACTTTTTTTTTTTCTTTAATATGTAACAGGATGTCTGAAGATAAGCAGTTTGGCACTAAGACCATGCCTCACAGTGCCATTAATGTCACAGGCTTCTTGCACCTTTTGGCTCTGCCATCCCTGGGTGGCACTTTTCCTTGCATTGTTGTAGATGGCTGCTGCTCCTTTGGCACGGCATCCCCATTCTAGGCAAGAAGGGAGCTGAGGGCAAAGGGCAAAACACAAAGGGAGTTTGCCAGTTGGGTTAGTTCCTTCCTAACAGCTTTCCAGGAAGTTCCACCCAGTGACTTCCACGCACCTCTCTCTGGCCAGAAACCGGTACCATGGCCTCTCCTAATTATAAGGGAGTATAAAAAACTGGGCATTTGAGCATGACCTGCTGCTCCAAATGAAATCAGATTTCTGTTGGGAAGGAAGGGAGGGGAAATATATCTTAGGAAGGGAACTTCCAATGTCTGCACGAACAAGTGTGTGGGATGAGTAGAAACGGCTAAGTGACTCTTGATATCTGGGAGGGTTTAAGGGAATTACTCTAGATAGATTTTGCACCAGTGAACTAGAGAGCTAGTCACCTCATTTCCTACTATTTCCTCATCTCTGAAAGTCCCTGCTATAGACTTCCTCTTAGATCCTCACTTGGATCATTTCTTAACCATATGTGCAAAACATGTTCTCCTTCTCTAATAACAGAAACCAAATGTTGATGGACAGCAATGTGCCCGGCTTCAGATAATGGATAATGATTGGTCTGAGCCAATAGTGCTAACACTATTTCCTTTTGCCATGACAGATCTTAATAGTAGGCATGTGATCTAGTTCTAACCAATGAGTGGAAATAGACTAGGCCTTCCATGAAAGATTTTAACTTTTGATAAAAAGTTAGAGTTGCATGAGGAGAAAGCCTTCTTTTCATCTGCCTCTGCTCCCCTGTTTTGGATGCTGTCATGTGAAAATTTTATTCTTAGAGCTGCACCAACCATCTTTTGACCATGAGGCAATAAGCCAAGAACTGAAAGAACCTGATGACGAAAGGCACTAGGTCATTCATTAAATCACTGAGCTACTAAACCATCCCTGAGACCCTCTACCTCCTGTGTTCTTCTAAGTAAATAAATATCCTTATAGGTTTAACCAATATTTCTTGGTTTAATATTGGTTTAATCAATATTTGCTTTTCACAGAAAGCATTCATAATTCATATACCACCCTAACATCAATCTCCATTCATTAAGGGGCAAAAGTAACTACAAGCATTGTTTTATCCTGTGACACTGCACCCCTCCCCCTGAGTTCTGGTGCTCAGTGGTATATATTTCATAGCTTAGAAGGCTACATGTTCCCTCTCTCCAGCCCTAAGGAACTCTTCATGTAAGACTGACAAGAAGAATGAGCTAGAATAAAGATGAAACCAATCTAAAAGAAATAAAAGCAAGCAAGAAAAGCAAAGAATCATATAAACATCTATGCTAGGTAATATGAGGGTATAAGCTTTAAGAAACAAATTATTTTAAGGGCAAGACACATCACCTTTGCTCAAACAAGAGAAATTCAATTGTAATTATGAGGGTGTGTGTCAGTTAAAGTATTTGATGGAAAGGAAAAGGAGAGTGTCCTCAATATCTAATTTGGCAGAGGATATGCACAGGGGAATCCTGCAATGGAAAAGGTTTAGAGGCCATCAACCAAGATGGCAATGCATTCAAGACAGATCAGATCTTCTGAGTTGACTGAGGTAGAAGAGTGGTGATACAGTTGATGTCCTCAAATTACTAAAGGCACAGATATGGGAAATAAGGGGCGACTGACTCATCAGACTAAGAAGAGCAGAATTATAACCCCAGCACAAGATGTCCAACTTATTTCTCAGCTTCCAATTTTCCTCAGTTTAACCCCTTCTCCGTACTGCAGCCAAAGTGATCTTTTTAAAAATCCAAATAACTTCCTACCCTTCCTCTGCCTGAAGAGCTTCAACAGCTCATGACTGCTTCTGTGATAAAAACCCCAAACCTTACCACTCTCCACTATCCACAGGCCTTTCCTGATCTGCCCCTGCCTGTCCACCACACTGTCCTCTCTGTGCTCCCACCTGCCATCTTCCTTCAGTGCATACACCCTACCACACTCTCTGAGGCCTCAAGGCCATGCAACATCGTGGACACCCTGTTCACCCATCTTATGCCTACTCATACTTAGCTGGAGGTCCTCCCTAGTCATGCTTCACTCCATGACCAACATGGTTCACCTCCCATAGCACTTGCTTCCTCCCCTTTATTAATACTCATCACACTGTGACCAATTGGTTAATGACTGTCTTCTCCTCTAAACTATAAAGTCCAAGAAGGTCAGCATCATGCTTGTGATTCTGGCATATTATAAGCTTCATGTATATCCATGGAATGACCCATTGTAACTTACCATTATGCTGACACTGTCTTGGGAGGGAGGACATTTAAAAGTTGGAGGACACATGAAAAAACAGATTCAAAACAAATTAATAAGAATACAAAAAAAAATTATCAAGGGTGGTTTTAATGACTGGGCTGTACATTTTACTATATATTAAGGAAAAAAATCAGTGTCCTTCCTAACATGCCCTATGGTTCTATTTTAGTGGCAAAAAAATAGAGATTTTTTGAGAAGTTTGTGCTATGACATGGTCAAAGCAGAAGCTCATGATGAAGGCAGGAGCATTCAGAACCGTCACATCTGTGACCAGCTTTCAGACCCTGAAGAAGTTGGGAAGAACATTCCAGGAAACAGCTGCTGTTCATTCTAAAAGAAGATTCTGAACTCTATTCACAGCTCTCACCCGCCCATATTGCTTTGTGTACCAGTGTGGCCTTTATAAAGTGGGGGCTTCTGTTCTCTCTTCCATCTTGATCCAGGACAGTAAAACCCCAAGTGACTCCCAGCCCTGAAAGGAAGCTTTGGTGGATGCCTTATTAGAGCTGTG
Source organism: Manis javanica (assembly GCF_040802235.1). Classification (NCBI taxonomy): domain Eukaryota; kingdom Metazoa; phylum Chordata; class Mammalia; order Pholidota; family Manidae; genus Manis; species Manis javanica. The sequence goes on from NC_133158.1 coordinate 9,377,207, forward strand.
ACATGTGACACAAGGCCCACCACTAATATGAGAAGGATAAGAATAAACTACCCAAATAGGACAGAAAAGCCATTCACTGCAGAAAGGCCTCCTCGCTTGAAACTCTGTGGCACTGAAACCATTTAAAGTTTGCTGTCAAGATTCCTAACAGTGCTCATTACCTCGGCCAGCAATCCCCCTGGAGTACTAAAGACTTATATGAAATATATATATAATTATGGGCTGCAATGCCTAAGTGCGACAGGATGATTTAAAAGCAGTACAATAGCCTTCACCCATGATATTCATCTCTTCCTGTCTATTCTTTTGTGATTGAGATAAAAACTTGGAATGCACTCTGTATATTGATATTCCCTCAAAAGGATTTCAGCAGCTCTTTAGGAAAGATTGTTTAAGCAGTTGTAGAAGCGTTGAACATTCTGCATTAATGATGCTTACGGGTACAGTTTCTAGTTCATAAAAATGAAGCCCCACTAAGAGTAGTATTCAGTTCCTCCCCAGCTACAGTACAGAGTAAGCACATGTACTCTGGATTGAGAAAGACCTGGGTTCACCTCACAGACTTTGCATGTATTAGGCCAGGAATTCAACCTTTCTGAGCCTCAGTCACACCATCAGGCAAATGGTGTTACGCAAGCCCAGCATGAAAGAGCTTAACAGGTGTTAAATGCTGTTGGTATTAATGCTGTTTCTGCTGCTGGTAGCAACTCTCTTCAGACAGAGACCACCTTATTCACCCAGGCACACAACTGGACCATATTCCCCAGCTCCAACAGTTAGGTGAGTCCAAATAACTGAGTTCTGACCGATGGAAGGTGGCAAAAGAGAGATATACCGCTCCCTGGATGGGCCTGGAAAGCCTCCAAGCTCTACGCCTAACCCTTTCCTCTTCCTTCCTCAGTTATCTTGATGGCTATTTGTTGAAGAAGTTAGAACTAGAAAATGGAAGGAACATGGATCCCACCCAAGACCCTCCCAGGCAAGCTACCCTTCAGAAACATTTGCAAAGGATTCTGAATGAGTAAGAAATAAGCCTTTTTTCTCTGTTGGTCACTGAGGTTTGATGTTGCTCATTACAGCAGACAGCCTACCTCAGGGTTTCTCAACCTGGGCAGTACGTTAGACTACCTAATTCTTTGTTATGGGGCTGCCCTACACGTTATAGGATAGGCAGCAGCACTCCTAGCCTGTACCCACTAGATGCCAGTTGTACCTTCCCCCCAATCAGGACAATCCAAACTGCCTTCAGACATCGCCAACTGCCACCTGGCCAGCAAGACTGCCCTTGACTGCAAACCACTGGCCTACCCTGACCAAGCCACCATGATCACTACTGTCATCACCTCGTCACCACCATGATCACTACTGTCATCACCTCGTCACCACTCCTCGTTAGTTCCTCATGATCCATTAGTAACCACTGCCCCAAAGCTCCAAATAGAGGTCCAGGAAATGCTTTTAGGAGAAAAGGTTAAACGGCACAAAAACTTAAAAGATGTTAGGGTTCAGGTGGTAAGCCCAGAGTTACAAAGACTCAAAAAACAAAGTAAAAAACAAACAAACATAATAATTCTTTTTGAAAAATGCTTGTTTGGCCATTTTAGTAACCTGGAACTAAATTATCTTTTTAAAAAAGAAAACTAAATATTTGGGTCTAGGAAATTCAATATGTTTAACAAATACTTATGGAATACTATGAGATGGGCACTGGGCTGAATATAAAGTGATGACTATAACAGATAAAATCCTTGCCGTCAATGAGATGAAAGGTAATTAAAAATATGGTGATTTTTCTATCAGCATAAACATAGCTATATTAATTGGCCATCGTGATAGGCAAAATTCTAAAGATGTCCCTGCAAGCTTTCTATCCCCTGATTATTCTAATCTACGTACTACTATGATGGGACTTTACAGTGTAATTAATTTAAGGTAACTAGTCAGCTGGCTTTATAATTGGGAGAGCATCCTAGATTATCTGAGTCTGTCCAGTGTAGTCATATGAAGCCTTGAAAGTGTAAGTGGAAAGTAGAAGAGTCAGTTGGAGAGGGTTGGCAGAAGAGGATGCAGCCGGTATGTGGCAGACAGGAAATGAGAGAGATTCCAAGCAGGAGAAATTAGATATGTCATTAGTGGTCCTGAGGTGTAAGAGCTTCATGTGAAGAGAGGCCAGTAGGAGTTAAGGAAGTCCCCAGCCAATAGCCAGCAAGAAAACAAGGACTTCAGTCCTACAACCACAAAGAGCTGAATTCTGCCAGTAACTTGAGCTTGGAAATGGATTCTCCCTGGGCCCTCCAGAAAGGAACACGACCCCGCTGACACCTTGATTTTAGCCCAATAGGACCTGTGTTGGGCTTCTGACCTACAGAAACTGTGAGATAGCAAATGCATGTTCCTTTAGGTCATTAAGGCCATTTCTAAAGTTAATTAGCATTAAAAACTAATAAACCATTGTGCCTTAAATATCATAGAAGAGAAAGGTTTAAAGAAAATGGATATTAAAATGTCTTAATACTTCATCAATCTCAGGTGTGCTAAGAATTTGAAAGATGCTCATTTGTGGAATAAATGAATTCATTCATATATTCATTCATTTTAAAATATGTATTGAACATGTCCTCTTTGTTGGTCTCTAGGCAACGTGCTGAGGATACAATAATCAAAGTGATGTTATTCCCTACCTCTAATTATTCATAATGGAAGTGGAAGATAAAAACATGTATACCTAACAATAATGCAGAGAATGTAATAAGAACCTTAATACAACCTTAATATAAATATGAATAAAAGTATGAACAAAGATCAAGGAAGCACAGAATAAAAATCATAGCTAACATTTATTGAGCACTTATCCCACTCCTCTGTTCAACAATGAGGTAAAACTATAATCCTTCCCACTTTGCAGATGAGGAAGCTGAGGGACAGGCAGGTGAAGAAACCAGCCCGAAATCACAGTCACTAAGTGGTAGAGCTGGGTTTTTAACCCAGGTAGTCTAACTCCAGAGCCCTTTGATATTCTACATTATATTATATACTACGCTTTTGTATTATGCACTTCACTGTGCTCTCTCTTATTGAAGAAGAGTGGGGACGCTTCAGAGAGAAGAAGGAGCAACAGAAAGAAAGAATATTAGCAAACCAGAGATTCAGGAGGAAGGAGCTTGGCACAGCATATTCAGGGAAGCAAGGAGGGCCCTGTATAAGGATGAAGGAGGGCTGAAGGCCAATGAGGTTGAAGCATAAGTTGTCCTAATTTGAAGAAGGTCTTGAACCAATCAGTTGTTTGATTTCATTCTGAAGTTATCCAAAGAACCTATTCGAGAGCATAACACAAATGGTGTCCAGCAATTTGCATATGATTTTTGACATTGTTTCAGGGGATGTTAGTGGATGTCATTAGGCACCCAATATATGGCCATCAACTGTAATGATATTTATTAATACAACTTGGAAAAATAACTTTGAAAATAGAGCAAAACCCTAAAGGATTCTACTGACTCCCACAAAACTAGGATAAAGTGCAGGTGGATGCAGATTCCAGCTCTATCTTCCATCTATAAAGCTCTTCATATCTAAACACAGATCCTGCTCAGCTTCTCAATTACCTTAGTTCACAATAAAATAGGCAGTAAATCTGTATGCGGACTTTGAGAAAATCCTCAATAGCAACAACCAACTGCTCAAATAAGTACCACCCAAAATAAATGATAAATTTGGTATATGGAAGTGAAGACAAGTGTTATTCAAAAAACTCAAAAATTCTTCCTTTTTTTTTTTTTCCCTGATATAGAGAGTCATCATATGCATTAGACATCCAAATCTGTGCTGGTTAATGTGGTAGCCAATAATCATATGTGCCTATTTAAATATAAATAAAGCAAAATTAAACTAAATTCCATTCCTCAGTCCCACTAGCCTCTTTTCAAATGCTGAATAGTCATATGAGGCTACTGGCCATTGTAGGCTACTGGTCAGCATACATACAAATATTTAGATCATTGCAGAAATTTCCATTGGAAAAAATAAGTATTTATTTAGATAAAAGTAATGATATATTAAACACAAATAATATAATTCAGGTTATTAGAAGTTTATGTAATTAAATTCACCTATTGTAGGGGTTTTACGAGGCTCTGAATTTTTTATTTTAATCATTTATATGTATACCATTTCTCTTAATATCCAGCAATTCTATAGCAAGAGACTCAATGGAGTCAAGACCAAGCATTTATTAGGCCTCTGCTTCATTATTAGGTTCTTTTTCAAGCTCTGTGTTAGACATTTTCACACCTTTATGTCACTTAGGTCTCATGACTCCCTGGGACAAGGCATTGTTATCCCCATTTTACAGACAAGAAAGCTGAGGAAAGGAGTGAGCACCACATCTTCTCACAAACAAAACTTAAGAAATACTTATTTCTTCCCAGATAGCTCCACTGCTTCTAGCACAAATAGGGTACACAGACTGAACAGCTTAAGCTTTCCACAGATGAGGTTTACTTAGAGGGAAATCAGAGGTTTTTTTCATATAATTGTAGATTTTCATTGTCAAAATCATCCTGCTTTGTGGAGAAAGACAAATATCAAATGATTTCACTCATTTGTGGAGTATAAGAACGAAGGAAAAACTGAAGGAACAAAATAGCAGCAGACTCACAGAACCCAAGAATGGACTAACAGTTACCAAAGGGAAAGAGACTGGGGAGAATGGGGGGGTAGGGAGGGATAAGGGTGGGGAAGAAGAAAGGGGGCATTATGATTAGCATGTATAATGTGCAGGGGGGGCATGGGGAGCGCTGTGCAACACAGAGAAGACAAGTAGTGATTCTACAACATCTTACTATGCTGATGAACAGTGACTATAATGGGGTTTGTTGGGGGGACTTGGGGTAGGGGAGAGCATAGTAAACATAATGTTCTTCATGTAACTGTAGATTAATGATAACAAAATAAATAAATAAATAAATAAATAAATAAAAATCAAAAAGTCATCCTGCTTTGGCAGTGGCTAAGAAGTGACTCAGAGACGAATAGAGGAAGGAGAAAGGAGGAAGTCTGCCCAGCTGGATGCACCGAGCCAACTCTGTGCATCATCAGTTCCCAAGGCTCATCCTCCTACCACAGATACACCCAGTTACTTTTTACAACTTCTCCCCTCCAGTCTCTGGAAGGAATGTACTTGATATTCATTTTTAATCTGATTCTCTCTTCAGAAAAGTGTGGGTGTGAAACCCAGTCTCCAAGATGAGCCCTGATGATTTTTGCCTCCACGCGGTCACCTCCCATATGAAATAGGGATGCCCTGTACAGCCGATAAGATGCGCCAAAACGATGGTGTGACTCTCTGAGTCTAGGTCATAAGGTACAGGAACACTTTCACTCTGTTCCGGCTCTGGGGGAAGCCAGTCATCACATGGTGAAGATACTCAAGTGACCTGTGGTGAGGCCCCCATGGGGAGGAACTGAGGCTTCAGTCTAACAACTACCACCAACCTGCAGACATGTGAGTGAGACAACCTGGAAGTGGATCCTCTAGTCCCACTCAAGCCTTCAGATGACTGTAGATGACATATAAAAGACTGAAAACAAAACCATCCAGCTAAACTTGTCCTTAACCCCTGACCCACAGAAATAGCATGAGATAATAAATATTTACTGCAGTTTTAAAGAATTATATTTCAGCATAATGTGTTAGGCACAATAGATAACCAACATAGAAGGTTTCTCAAGCTTTGTCTAGCGGCAACTCTACAGGTAAAATGCCTCGCATGCTGCTGCATGTATCTAGCTCTCTCTCTACCACTGTCTTATTTTAGCACCCAGGCTGTAAGTTTTTTCAGGCAAGCACCAAGCCTTATCCATTGTTGTATTCTCCTTTCTCATACTTGTTCATTAAATGGATTCCTGTGATTTTCCTTTTTCCCCTTTGATTATGGAAGTCATTTTTCTCAACTCTTGAGTCTTTTCTCTTTGGATTTCCTCCTTTTTTGTTCCTAGCTGAGCAAAAGCCAGAAAAATTGAAAGTGTTCTGTCACAAAGTATGCATGGCCCTCAGCAACAACAGACCTCAATCATCTTTTAAATGACCAGGAAAGATTGCAAGGACTCTTGATTAATTTATTATGAACATGTCCTCCCATAAGGAAGCCACTATGCATGCTGGAATAGATTAAAATTTAGCACATTTTCTTATTATGTATTCCCCACCATTTGAAAACTTGCTGTACCTATAAACTATATTCATTCCACACTCACTGTACATGAAAGCCACTTATAGGTAGTATAAAAACTATATATTATCTGTTTTCAAGGAGCTCATAATCAAATACAGCAGATTTGTCATCAAGATGCAAATATTTATTCATATTGACATATATGCATAAGCAGTATATTTACATATCAAAGGGAGTGAAAGCTAAGGGCCAAATGAATAGTATACATGAGTGTTAACACATCTTCAAAGCAAGAGGGTATTGCTGTGAGCCTTACTGATCAGGGCTGGCTTTATGGAGGAAAAAAGAATTAAGAAAGTTTGACTGTGATAAATGTTATTATTGATACACAAGTTTTATTCAGTTTTCCTTTGTCCCTTGGCATAGAAATGCCTGCACATCTCAGCCTCTTGTGCTTGGCCAGACTAGCTCTACCCAATGGGGTGTGAAAAAAAGTAACATTTAATTTCAGGGTTAAATGAGGGAAGATTCAATGTTTAATTCTTCAGTCTCTCTTCCTGAAGAAGGTAGTATGTCCTGGTTGGTGCAGCCACAGGACATTAGCGGCTCCACCAGTTTGGGTCCCTGAATGACTACACTTAGCAGAGCTTCCTGACATATATATTGTGTTGGATGTATACTCTGAACAAGAAATAACACTTCCTTTATGTTATGATCCTGGAATTTGGGGATTAATTTGTTATCACAGCATAATCTATCCTCTCCTAACTAAAACAGAAAGATTGCAAAAGGTGGAGAAATGCAGAAAATGACAGAAGTAGCTTATGTGTCATGTGTTACATGACCTGTCTCAATGACAAACCTATGTGCATACGAGGACATAGATTGTCATGACATATCTTAATAAGATTGAAGGTTTTTAAATAAAAATATAAAGAGGATTGGAATGGCAGCAGGAGATTGAACTACTGCCCTTGGGTGATCATTACAGATCTCAGAGTAACAGGATTATTGATGCCATGGCCAAGAGCACTCCTTTTTCTTCACTTTCTTCATTCCTTTTCTTTCAATTTCTTTGAAATTACAAGCCATATATTTCCATTTGGAAAACAGTATTTCATAACATCTAAACCTAACATGAGTCCTGTGAAACCCTAGTCTACAGTTGAATGGCCAAAAATAAAGACTTGGAATTCCTGCAAAGCTATCCCATTTTATACAGCAACGCTTGCTTTCTCTACCAAGGAAGTGTTCCTGCGTGATGGATTCTCCTCTCTTGCTATATATTACACTTACTGCTCTATGCCTGTCACTCCCTATTCTCTTTCCAGTTGTTTGTGCCTTATTAAATTCACCACTTTGAAGCAACCAATAAGAAGCAGAGAGCCTCAAGAAGCTCTTACAATCAGAGCCCCCTTTTTCCTAGGAACAAATGACATTTTCCAATCAATTCATGAGTGGAATTCATTGGCAATTTACTTTCTTTGTAACATATCGTTCCTCCATGAGTAGCAAATGGTCTTCAATGAACGAGCTAAATTTTTTCATAGCAACATTATCTCCCATGTTACCTCCTCAAATCAAACCTCTTTGAAGTTGATTTGCAAATAGAATTTAAGAGTCTAAAGGTACAATCAAATAGCCTAGCCATTCTTGCCTTTTATTCCCAAAGCTAAGCTTCAGGCTGCTCATCTCAGGATATTCATTACAACATGAAGTAGAAATCCAGACACCCATCTAAGCTTCAAATATCTTTGCATATTGTGTGCTTGGCAGTGGGTGTGGAGAGTGAGGAAGGAGAAGAGGATACTTCTGAGAAATTTATTTTAATTCTGTACATTTTAGAGTTTCTCAGTCTTTGGCCTTTAAACATTCTACTAGAGTCGAGCCTCTATCATTTTGAAGGGATTTCCCAGGTTAATCAAGTCCAAAGGAATTGACCTCAGAATGGTTCCTTATCTAAGTAAAGGTTCTATCAACTAAATAGGAAGGATTTGCAAAGTTTTACTAGAGATTCAAAAATGTCCTTAAAATACCAGTTTGAAGATAATACCTATTTCACCTAAATCCTATAACACCTTGTGGAATATCAATTCTTATTTTTGAGGAATATTGTTCTGAATATTTTTCTGTGTTGTTGGTTTTCAGTGTCTCTTTTGTTCTAAGTCACAGAAACCAAGTCAGAATAAAGTGGATTGGGGGTTAGTAATAGAAGGGCACAAGAGTGTCCCTAAAACTAAGAGGCAGAGATGTAGCCAGTTCCCCCAAAGCCAGGATATGAAACACAGGCATGAACCCAGGGAATATACTCTCCTTCTTTCTCTGCCCTTGATCCTATAGAGAAATATGACCACCCTCAGATCTCAGGTTTACCTGCCACAGTTGCAGCATCATAGAGAGAACTGACTGCCTGTATCTGAATCCTAAATTCCAGGAAGACAGACCATGGGGACCCAAGCTTGGGTTAGCTATCTGATTCTAAAGGAGAGAACTTCTGCCAGGAAACCATGTGGTGACCCAATACGGTTGCTAACGCTCAGCAGACCACTATTAATAGAGAGGGAAAGAGTCTTCTGAAAAGAAGAGATGGTTTGTAGGCTCCACAGCCACCCAGAAATGCCAGTATACGCAAATGGGGGTGCCAGTTTAAGCAAGGGCCACCACGACTGCAAGCTCTCCCATCTGCTTTCTCCTACTGCAAGAGTTGGTATGATTTCAAGAACTCACATCTGCGAGCAACAAAGAAAGATGTCTCTAAGTGCTGTCTTAGCCTCACCTCCTGGAAGGCCCCCAGTATTTTGCCCTGTCATTCAGTGTGGGCTCTGACAAAAGCCCAAAGGAAGCAACTTTGATTCTATTCTTTTTTTCTTATAATGAAAGTTATCATGGGCACCTGGATCACTACACCACAGTACACACATTCTCTGCTGACTTACCTCATATCCCATTTCCTTATTTGGTCTTATTTTTAAATTCACCTGGTTCATCAACTCTGTCACCTGCTGTTTTCAGTATACATGAGCAATAGTAAAGTGTATGCCCACAAGAACTTACAAATGAGAAAATTAATACTGCTCTGTTATATACATAATGAATCAATACAGAGATATTTAATCACCTAGAAGGAAACAGGTCAGCAGAACTTGACTTTCAACTCATATAAGATATTAACACATTTAAAGCGGGGGGCGGGGGAGTGATCAGCCATGGAAAACCAGACAAACATAGAGAAAGATGTTGACAGCGGCCTTTTAAGACTTCTTTTAAGGACAAGAGGTCTTCAGCTAAGGGCCATTTGGTATTTTTATTAGGGAGCAGGGCACCCCTGATCTGGAGAGAGATGCAGGAGGCTATAGGCAGTTGAAGCCTTGGAGTTTCAGTTCCATAGGCAATAGCACTGCAAGTAGCAGCATATGTCACCCCAGAATATTGGCATATTGATTATTCTGAGATACGGACACTCAAAAAAAAAAAACAACAAACACAGGGAGAGACTTTGCCTGAACCCCCTTACTGCCTAAAGACAAATCCTCCAAAAGGAGCTCAGTTGTCATAAATCACCCCCCTGGAAGTTTCATCAACCAGGGAACACTGGCTCTTGTCAGTGGAAAGGACACTAGGAGTTGTCACCACACCCAGATACATTTTGTCACAAAGTATCATACCTCCCGTCTATTCCTCTATGGGTCCATTCACCTACCTAAAAATCATTTCCTCTCCCCTAAAAGTAATACACCCCTCCCTTCCTTTCCCCTACTAAGATGACACTTAAGTGTGAATTCTAACTTACCTCAAAAAATTACTCCTTTTCCCCTAGGTATCTCCCACACATACATTAGGTGCACATAATAAACTTCCATTTTCTCCATTAATCTTTTAATACAGGTTGTAACTAAGAACTCAAAAAGGCAGAGGAAAAACTGTATTTCCTCCCCTCCACCTCTCTCACCATCATGTTCTGGTATTAAGCTATCTATAGCCTGACAGTCATGTCATATGTCACGTCATATGGAAACAAAGCCATGCCACTCAGCTCCTTTTGCTCTTTTTTCACTCAAAACGGGCAACTTTCTGAGGCTTTTCCTGCGCACATTGTTCAGACCTTCATAGAGGACAGGAAGCATTATGCGTGAACTGACCCAACACTCTGTGCAGCAGTCCAGCCACTCCCTGTAAAATCACAAGGGGGCATTCAGGGCTAGTGCTCAGCCTCACCAGCTCGGGGGATGTGAGTCTACCTCGAAGAGAAGACTCTTCATGGTTTAGGCCACAGACCACAGTAAATGAGTGTTCCCTCCACCCTCACCCCTGCAACAGAGCCGCCAGAGAAGGAGTCACTTGGCCTGCTCTCATGATGATGGCCAGGCCTTGCCAACACGGCCCCACTGGAGCATTTTCTTATTAATTTACACGTGTGCCAGCTTGCTCTTATAAGATTTTCTGAAAAAGCGGCACAAAGCAACATTAATGACATGGTTCTTAAAAAGAAAGAATCCCATGTAAACCTGTTTTCACTTGTGATTCTTGCCTTCTGATCCTTTTCCATATGCCTGCACACCCTGTATATTCTGCAAATCTTGCACAGCTGCCATTTTGTATTTTCTTCTTTTACATTATATCAGAACCATTTTAATAAATTATATCAGAATCATTTTGCATATTTTATCATCGATCTCACAATGAAATTACGGGCAGCATGATGAAGGCACTGTGATGAATATTCTGTTTAGCTTTTGTCACATTACCACCTTAGGAAAAGTCCCCTAGAATTTCTGTGTCGGAGGATCATCTCTCCTGATGAGGCCGTCAAACTGTCCAGCAAAAGTAAGTCACACACCCATTACGGCACCAGACGACTAACAGCGTAGCTGTTTCATCGTAATGTTCTCAGCACTAAATATTTTCATTTTTTTTAAATAGTGAGTTTTTTAGATCGTAGTGATATTTTCAAAATGCCATTCTGTTCTTAAAGAGCTCTACATAAATTAGGAAGGTGTCTAGAAATGGTGATGTATTTGACATGTAATGCAGGAAATTAAGTATCCTATTACATTTTTTAAAAGGATTATTCCAAGGCAAATACAAATGGAGTTGAAACGATTAGAGAAAACATCTTTAGTGATATAAGCAGGCAAACACACTGTGCAAAATCATGCTGAAAGGGACTATTTACCTTACCTATTGTGTGTCCCCAAGGGTGACACACTCCTGAAAAGGGCTTTAGTTTGCTGCTATAACTGCCTGCTTTGTTTCGTTGGTTGTATGAATTCCCTGCTATAAAGAAATGCTTTTAGTTGTCTCTGTATCTCATGAGTACCTGTTGCAAAAAACATTTGTAGGAAGTAAACAACTCCACACAGTATTAAAAACTTGTAGCAGGAAGGCAGGAAGCTAATTTTCTGACATGAATTGTGTTTCTCAGGGGCCTATAACCCTGTAATTTAGTGTAATAATCATTCTACTCTGACTCCAGTAAATACATACTGTCTGGGAGATACCATGGACAGAGATTTCAAGTCAGTGACATGTCTTTCTTCCTTTGTCCCCCTACCTGCTATCCTCTTTTTCTCTTTAATTCTTCTACCCAGAGAAATTATCAAGGAGTGAAAATATAGCCCTCTCCACAATTTTTTATGAGCTGGCCAGTTTTGCTTTCAGGTTTCTTAAGTTTCTGAACAGAAAATTATGTCTCAAAAATAATCCTATGCCATTCTCAAAAATCATTTTCCTTAATCATTATCCCAGAACACCCATTTTCATTTTGAAAACAGAACAAAAAGTAATGATCTTTTTTGGAGACAAACCTTCACTCAGAATGATTCAAAGAGAATACAAATTTAATGATCAACCTGAGAGCCCAAGTAATACATCTCAGGAAATAATAATAAAATTTATGATGGCCTTAAAATTGCTTAACTCCTTTCAGGAATGTCTGAATTATAGGGTGACAATATAACCAAGGACCAGCAGCAACTCACAGAAGTTCAAAAGAGTCTTGTCTTCGAGTCTGTAGACAAAGACACTTATATTATTCTCCTTCAAAAAATAAAGATTATTTTTTATTTACCTTCCTGATCATTGGACACTCCTATAATATGCCTATAACTCTTGTGTCCTCAGACTTGAGATTTAAGGTCTCTGAACGCAGGGAAAACCACTATGGTCACAAGCCGACCACCTTGTTTCTTATTTGTTTGTTGTCTTTGTTTGGAAGAAGAGAAAAAGGGAAGTGGAGAGAGAGAGAGAGAGGAAGGAAGGAAGTAAAAAAGGAAGACGGGAAAGAGGAAAGAAAGAGAGGAGGAAAGCAAGCAAGCAGGCCTCCCAAAAGCTTCATAAAGAAATCTGCAGAACAGAACTGAAGTAGATGAATCAGAATGCAGCACGATACAATTTTTCTCTAGATGATTATTGCTAAGTGGAAGAAAGATTTGAAACCGTTGAATGACTTTTCTGATAACCACCTATGGCTCTCTCCAAAGATACACATGTAAAGTTGGGCAAGTTGTTTTCTGTCTTGTCAGGGAAATATTTAGTAACCACCTTGTAAAAGTAAGTGTTCACAGCTTCCCTGAAGAGCTGGGGATTTACTTTGTAGTGGTGTTTCTTTCAACAAGTTTCTCTGTTGCTTTGTGTGGCCCAGCCATCTTCTACAGATGGATTCACCATTTTCTCTGTGTGAAGCCTGTCTGAACATACAGAAAGCCCTCCAAGCTGGCTCTAGCCAATAGTCCTGGCACATGCAGGGTCCTAATAGTGACCCCCAGGACCAGGATGGGAGTGGAGAAATTCATACTGCCTGACCCCATAGGGGTGTGGTGAAGCTTAGTTGCTGTAAAGTCCTCTGAAAAAGAGCAAAGTTTAAAATGCTAAGTATTAATTTTATAATATACTAATGGAAAGAAATAGTACCTGCCTAATGAGTACTTACCATTTCAGAAAGTATTTTCACCTGTAAATCCCTTCACAAAATGTATATAAACTTTTATCATACACAGGAAGTCCAACAGAAAGCTAAACAGTAGCGCTTGCTGCTACAGAATGTTTAAATGTGCCAGGTGACATTTATCACCCCAAGCAAGTACCTACAATAAAAACCTAACATCACTGTTTATTTATACAGCATGTTAAACATGTCCCCACTTCCCAACTACACCAACCAAAAACTCACATGGATTTTTTTTTAAGCTATGAAATGACTGAACTTTACTGAACACATCCCCACTTAGTACCTCTGTAACCCTGAGCATGTTATTGAACCTCTCTGAGTCATTTCCTTATCTATATAAACAAGGTTGATTATAAAACCTACCTTGTTGTGTGTGTCAGACTTAAAAAAAAATTAAGTAAAATGGAGGCTGATATTTATTAACTTCCAAATAAGTGGTTGCTGTCAGCAGCCACTGCAGCATCTTGCAAGAGTGCCAGGGCTCTTCTAAGAAAAACATCTGAGAAGGCTCTGCATCCTCAGTCTAAGGCTTTTCTTGGTCTAAGGATCCTCCTGTGCTACTGAACAAATCCTTGAGTAGCTTCAAGAGCTCTGTGAATCCTCTGGAACTGAACGTGGGATGGTGTGACTGGGGCTGTGTCCATTCCTCTTCTTATCTTCCATCACATTCAGAGTTTAAGAATCACTGCCATAAACTCATATACTGTGACTGTTGTCCCTTTACTTCCAATGGAGAATGAGAGCCCTATTTGGGGTAAAGCAACCAGGCCAAGAACAGGGCAAGGCGCCTGTGCTAAGGCTGCTGCTTCGGCTCTCCCCAGTCTTAGCTTCAGCAGGCCCCCCTCCCAACAGTTGTAAAACCAGATGTAGTTCCCTTCTGCAGTCTCAACCCATCCTCATCTCAGGATTAATCCTGACACTTGGCAGGAAAGATTTTAAAATATCTATGCCAATGCTCTGGGCAGCGTCATTACCTCTGTGGCACTGTGCTGTCATAGAAAGGTCACAACATTTGAAATAAGAAGGCTTGTACACTGTGTTCCACTACTTACTGCATGTATGACTTTGGAAACATTTACTTGATCATTCCTTTTGTCATTTATAAAACCCAAGCAATAATATTTACTTCTTGAGTCTATCAGAAGAGAAATGAGACGTTATAGAAAATGTACAGAAAAATGGAAGCAAATATCAGGCAACAATGGGTGCTCAGCAAAATTCTCTTCCTGTACCTGGGCTTCAGCTTGGCTCTCTTGGTCACCTACCCAAGACCCAAATCCCTCTAGGAAAGCGCTCTGGCCCTCGTTGGCTTCTTTATCCTTCCTCCCACCTACACATTCAAACCTACTCAGAGCCACTAATTCTACTCCTTGGGAATCTTTTCTGAGGCTTGCTACTTGCCTGACATTCACCTTTCTTACCACATTTGTGCCTCCTGGATTCCCTGCTGTAACCTTCTAACAAGGGCCACCCTCCCACGATGTGTGAAACTGACCACCCCACTCCCAAGTTCCCACGCTCACCTCTTGAAACACTGTGTTAGCTCTGTCAGACGTAACCCACAGGAACATCTCACCCTCAAGCCATCTACCACAGTGGCAACCAGTTCAGTTTGCTTCTTACCCATTGAGGGAACTTTGATTTAATGGGCCCCTGGAATTCTTTAGATACCTTGAAAGTTACCAAGTCCAGGCTGAGACTAAAAGGCCCATGGCTATTTGAGGGTAAAACTTGAAAGCACAATAACTGATGATAATGGTAAGTATAACCTTTTTGAGTTCATAGTGTATGCCAAGCACTACCCTAAGCACTTACTTTATGCATATTTTTGCATACAATCCTCATAACAATTGTAAGCAGCAGATGTAACTGTCATCTCTATTTTATAGATAAGGAAACTGAGACGTAGAAAAACTGAGCAAATTGTGCAAAATTACACAATTATAAAGTAACACAGACATAGGATTGGCGAGAGAATCCCCGTTCTAAACAAATATACAGGCTGTTCTAGGGGGTCCATCTCTAGCTAAGGAAGAGGAATTTCATATGGATATACGCATCATCCCAATTAGAGCTCTCTGAGGACATGACCACACTGGGGTCATAAACAGTTGACTCTGCAACTTCATATGAAAACATAGCCTCAGGCTATCAAGAAAATAATTTCAACCATCTTGAAATTATATTGCTGTTACCTTTAGAAGGAAAGACATTTTTCAACCCTGGGACAAATAAGAATTAAATAAAGAGATCATACAGTCAAAAAAATCCATGATGTTCACACTTTTTCATTAAATTAGGCATTGGGACAATCTGAGTGCCTGGTGTCTAGTGTTTGTAATGTTTAAGAGAATGTGTCATATTTAGGAATCTAGCAGATTAGCCCTGTAATTACAGTTCTAAATGTACGATCAATTATTAACTTCTGATTTTAGGTAGAAGGACTTAAAATAATTTGACTATAACTAGTTCTGGTATGTTAAAAATAATTCAATTTATTATGTTTATGATTTAGTATATTTCATTTCAAATATGGTTTAAGGGCTTGGAAAGGTTTTGCCTGTTAGGGTTATAAGCTCAGCCTGACAAGCATCTTAAGTGTTTACAAAGAAAGTAATTTACATTTGAAAATGTAAAAGATGTAAAAGTGAAGACAAAAGATTATTTATGTAGTGTTTACCCTTTTATGGCATTCCTACATTATAGAAAAAGATTTTGAGTTAATCAAAATGCTTTAAAAACTTGTTTAAAAAGTATAAAATTTTAAGGGATTGAGTAGTAATAAAAAACACAAATTATAGCAAACAGACCCACCTACATACAAAAGTGCTCCTTTAACCACTAAAAAACTCATACTGACAGACCCATAAGCAAAAGTAATTATTCTAAAATAGAAATCTGATCGTGTTATGTCCTGACCTTAAATTCCCCTTTGCCATACAATTAGGAGAAATTGCAAACTCATAACCAAGGTCTATGAGGCCCTGCAAAATTGACCCCTGCCCACTTCTTCTACTGCATCTTCAGTTATGCTCCCCCTTTCCCAACACACTCGCTACATCTGTATCACATGTTTTTTCTCTCTTTGGTGCATCACAAGTTCATTAGTGCAGCAAGACCTTTATATTTGCTGTACTTTCTACCTGGAATACTTTTCCAAATACTTCTGCATGGTTGGCTCCTGTTTAACATTTAATCCTTTCCTCAAATGTCACCTCTTTCAAAGAGATACCCTAATTGTCCCTTCCTCCAACCATCTCTGGCACAGCAGTGTAGTTTAAAATCTTGAAAGTCCCCTGGATGTCTGAATTATCTTATTCATTCATTGGTTCACTTATTTATTTCCTTCTTCCTTATATAAAAATAAAAGCTCAATATGAGTTAAATCCTATTTGTCTTCTCTAAAATATTGTGACACATAATAGGTGCTCAATAAATATCAGTTACATGAATGAATAAATTTAAATAAATAAAAGCTGTCTTTGTATTAATACAAGGTTATTTTAAAAACATATCCCTACATAACATTGAATCCATAAAATCCAATTATCTGGGGTTTATTTGACAAATATGATTACGTTACTTTAGGGTTAATGTCCATGAATTGCAAAAAACAGGCCAAGTGCCAAGCAGTTACAAGCAAATATGATCCCTCCCCAGGATACTTGCTGTCCAAATTGTAAGTATTCGACAATCTTGGCAAGATGCCTATGCTAATAAGAAAGTGATCCAATATTCATGAGAATTTGAAAAGCCATTATTTTTGCCTGAAATTGTCTTGGCTTTTCCATAATTAATATGTCATTATCATCAGAAGGTTAAGAGATCAAGGATGATAAAAACATTATTTCATATGACAACACTCAGAGACAACAGTATTTAGTAAAATATTACAGTGACTTTTGATAAAATAAAATAATCAAAAATCGGAGGCTAATGCTAGAAACCTACTAAACAGAAGATAGGAGTTGTTGGCATCAAGACAGAAAGGTAGGTGTTTAAGTTAATCTAAAAGTAGAAAAATATGTTCTGGAGATGCCTGGGAAGAGACAAATTCCAAGTTCTTGTGAGCCATGGAAAATAATAATATGACTGAAGTCTTACCACCTGACCCCAGTGTCCCTTCTTCCATAGTCCGTTCCTGATTAGTTCAAGAAGAAACTGGTCTTGAACGCCTGCTAATTGATTCCTCCTTTATTTTTGTTTAACTTTCTAATCCTATCAAATTAGTTTACAAGAAAGGCAGATACCACCTTTACTATAATACATTAGCAATGTATAGGAGTGTCTTTTCACATTTCCAGTTTACAGCATGCTTTGGTGTAAGCGTGAATCTAAGAAACAATTACATCAATAATCTTTTGGCATATTTTGTTAGACTACATATTCAAACGTATCAATTATGTATTTTTTAACATAATATATGTAAACAATTCATAGGAAATGTTCTTCTTACACTTAGGAAACAGTTTGTCCCTCCTGACAAGTGACATGCTTCGTTTCATAGCTAATGGCAATCGCAGAACTCACTTCTCTTTTTTGCCTTGGTCACCCAAAAAGCTCAGAGTTCAAAACAGAGTCACCCAGAGTCTAGATCATCTAAAATGACTTCTTCCCTTCCTTCTTTCTTCCTCCCTTATCCTTGATGTACAGTACTACACAGATCTTTTTTTTTTTTTTTTTTTGCACATGTGTCTTTTCTTATAAGTTTGTTAAAATTTGCTTTGGGAGTGTTTGTGATAAAAACAATGAATAATTTAGTAAAATTCTTAAACTCCCTTTTAGCAAAGAAGGTACGTACTGGGTTCCTAACAGACTGCAGTAAATGTCCAGAAACAGCTCAAAGCTGAGGGTCACCAAGAAAGTGGGGAACGGGAGGGCAAAGACTATTTAAAAACAAGGACTTTAGCCTATTTATAATCTATGAAAACATAAAAGGGAAATTCTCATATAAGGACTGGTTGATATAAGCAGATGTCTATATGGAAAATAACTAAATAGCTGAGATAAAAGGAATCTTAAGATTTCTATTTCGATCTTTTTGATTTGGACCCGGGAATGTCTAAATCCATAAAATCCATGTAATCCATAGAGATTAAATGACTTTTCCAAAGAAAAAGGAAGTCGGCATCTGAATCATGCCTGAAATCGGGGTCTCCTAATTTCTAGGCTTTGAGTTTGCTAATACTTATGTAACTCTGAGTATGGGAGGGAAGGTTTTAGTCTGCATTTTATCTCATTAATGACATGGTCTGTGCTCTACAGAGCCCAGCAATATTTCACATTACCAGTCAAAACATGTTGAGGTACCTATTTTTCTATAATTCCATTCGATGTATGAATTTTACTCTTCATTTGTTTTAAGCAAACTACATTTCCTGAATGGTTCAAATGGAAGCAAGGAGGTAAAGGTACAAGGGAAAACTGCTTCACATTCAACAAAGGAATACAAAAATTATATACACTTTCCACAGATCAAATTCCAATTCTACTATATTTCTTCTAGGGTCAGCATTATCATGTCCCAGCTCCTCCTGATGCCATCCTGAATTTCAGATCCATTTTAATTTTTTTCATGAAAAAATATATAGATTTATTGATTTCCTTTAAATTTTAACTTTAGAATAACATTGTAAACTTTTTCTGTTTCTTCACTTATTCTCAGCAGGAAAAACAAAGCCATTGGGTATTTATATAAATGAAAAGTTTCACACCTGACAACCAACAGTACATTAACGATCATGCATCATGATCAAGTGTGATTTATTCCTGGGATACAAAGACAGTTCAACATATGCAAAGTAGTCAATATAACACACCCCATTAACAAAATTAAGGATAAATATCATATGATCATCTTGATAGCTGCAGAAAATTCAACAGCATTTTATGATAAAAACTCTCAATAAATGGAGTATAGAAAGGATGAACCTCAATGTAATAAAGGCCATAGAGGAAGAGGCCACAACTAACATCATGAAAGGTTGACAGTGTTTCCACTAAGAAACAAGACAAGAATAACCACTCCCACCATTTTATTCTGTACAATAACTATGAACTCTCAGAAAGAAAAAATAAGAAAACAATCCCATTTATAATAGTACCAAAAAGAATAAAACACTTAGAAATAAATTTAACCAAGAAGTTGAAAGATCTGTACAATGAAAATTATTAAACATTTGTAAAAGAAATTGAAGACACAAATAAGTGTAAAGATATTCCATGTTCATGGATGGGAAAGATTAGCATTGTTGAAATGTCCATACTACACAAAGTGATGTACAGATTCAGTGAAATCCTCTTTCAAATTTCTCACGTTATTTTTTAATGCAATAGAAAAACCAATCCTAAAATACATATGGAATCACTAAAGACCCCAAATAGCCACAGCAACCTGAGAAAGAAGAACAAAGCTGGAGGCATCACAATTCCTGACTTCAAACTATATTACAAGACTATAGTAGTTTAACAGTATAATATTTTCATAAAAATGGACAAATAAATCAATGGAATGGAATAGAGAGCCCAGAAATAAACCATATAATTAATTTTTGATAAAGGAGCCAAGAAAATACAATGAATGTGGGATTGTCTTTTCAGTAAGTAGTTCTGGGAAAACCAGACTGCCACATGCAAAAGAAGGAATCTGGGCCCCTGTAATACACTATATGGAAAAATCCACTCAAAATGGATTAAAGACTTGATGTAAGACCTGAAACTATAAAACTCCTAGAAGGAAACAGGGGTTAAGCTCCTTGACATTAATCTTATTAGTAATGGTTTATTTGATTTGGCATCAAAAGTAAAGGCAACATAAGAAAAAATAAACAATTGGGACTACATCAAATTAAATAGCTTCTGTACAGCGAAGAATACCATCAGTACAATGGAAAGGCAACATATAGCAATGGAGACATTATTTGCAAATCTCATATCTGATATGGAGTTCATATCCAAAATATATAAGAACTCATACAACTCAATAGCAAAAAAGCAACCCATTTAAAAATGGGCAAATAGCAAGGGAAACAAAAGCAAAAATGAATAAGTGGGACTATTTCAAGCTGAAAAGCTTCTGTACAGCAAAGGGCACCATTAATGGAACAAAAAGGCATCCTACAGTATGGGAGAATATATTCATAAATGACAGATCCAATAAAGGGTTGACATCCAAAATATATAAAGAGCTCACACACCTCAACAAACAAAAAGCAAATAATCCAATTAAAAAATGGGCAGAGGATCTGAACAGACACTTCTCCAAAGAAGAAATTCAGATGGCCAATAGATACATGAAAAGATGCTCCACACTGCTGATCATCAGAAAAAATGCAAATTAAAACCACAATGAGATATCACCTCACACCACTAAGGATTGCCACCATCCTAAAGACAAACAACAACAAATATTGGCAAGGTTGTGGAGAAAGGGGAACCCTCCCACACTGCTGGTGGGAATGTAAATTAGTTCAACCATTGTGGAAAACAGTATGGAGGTGCCTCAAAAAACTCAAAATAGAAATACCATTTGACCCAGAAATTCCACTCCTAGGAATTTACCCTAAGAATGTGGCAGCCCAGTTTGAAAAAGACAGATGGACCCCGATATTTATCGCAGCACTATTTACAATAGCCAAGAAATGGAAGCAACCTAAGTGTCCATCAGTAGATGAATTGATAAAAAAGATGTGGTACATATACACAATGGAATATTATTCAGCCATAAGAAGAAAACAAATCCTACCATTTGCAACAACATGTATGGAGCTAGAGGGTATTATGCTCAGTGAAATAAGCCAGGTGGAAAAAGACAAGTATCAAATGATTTCACTCATCTGTGGAGTATAAGAACAAAGCAAAAACTGAAGGAACAAAACAGCAGCAGACTCACAGAACCCAAGAATGGACTAACAGTTACCAAAGGGAAAGGGACTGGGGAGGATGGTTGGGAAGGGAGGGATAAGGAGAAAAAAAGGGACATTACTATTAGCAGATGTAATGTAGGTGGGGGGCACGGGGAGGGCTATACAATACAGAGAAGACAAGTAGTGATTCTATAGCATCTTACTACGCTGATGGACAGTGACTGTAATGGGGTATGTGGGGGGGACTTGATGATGGGGGGAGTCTAGTAAACATAATGCTGTTCATGTAATTGTAGATTAATGATAAATTACATGTAGATTAATGAGAAAAAAAGGGCAAATAGACATTTTTCTAAGGAAGACATATAAGTGGCCAACAGCTATATGAAAAGGTTTTCAACATTATTAATTATCAGGGAAAGGCAAATCAAAACCACAATGAGTTATCACCTTAGTATGTGTATTATCAAAAAAACAAGAGATAACAAATGCTGGCAAGGATGTGGAGAAAAGGGAATCTTGTGCACTGTGAATGGGGATGTAAAGTGGTATAGCCACTATGGACAACAGTGTGGAGGTTCCTCAAGAAATTAAAAATAGAAATACTATATATGATCCAGCAATCCCACTTTCGAGCACATATGCAAAGGAAGTGAAATCACTATCTTGAAAAGACATTTGCATTCCCATGTTAATTGCAGTATTATCCACAATAGCCAAGGTGTGGAAATAATCTAAATGTTTGTTGACAGATGAATGGATAAAGAAAATGTGAGATATATGTGTGTGTACATATACAGACAGAGAGAATATTATTTAACTTTAAAAGGAAGGAACTCCTGCCATTTGTGACCACATGGATGAACTTGGAGGGCATTAAGCTAAATGAAATAAGCCAGACATAAATAAACAGACAAATAACACATGGGAACACTTATATGCAGAATCTAAAAACGAACAAACAAAGAAAAAAGTCAAACTCAAGAAACAGGAGAATGGTGGTTGCCAGGGGTTGGGAGTAAGAGAAATAAGGAGGGTTGATAAAAGAATATAAACTTTCAGTTATAAGATAAACAGAGTTTGAGAATCCAATATATAAAACATAGTGACAATAGTTGATAATACTGTATTGTATAATTGAAACTTGCAAAGAGAGTAGAACTTAATAGTTCTCACCAAAAATAATAAATAAACACATAAGGTAAATACATGGGGTGATGGATGTGTTAATTAACTCGGTGGTGAGAATCTTTTCACAATGTATATGTATATCATTACATTGTACTCTTAAATATATCACAACATCCTCAATTGTAACTCAGTAAAGCTGAAAAATAAAAAAAAAACTTGTTGATATAATAATTAAACATTTTCCAAACAAACAGTCCCACTTTTATGATTAGAATAGACAAATGCCTAGAAACAGCTTATCCAAATGAATTCATCAATAAACATAAAACATAAATTTAATTGCTGTAGTTTTCCCAGAGACCCTATCTAGGACAGGCTGCCCTAGGATTGTTGATTAAGTTAGTTTGGGTCCAATTCAGAACCACATAACATGGAGTTTTGTCTTAAGCTCGGTCCCTCAGGCAACTTGGAAACTTGCAGGTCAAAAAACTCCTGCCAAAATCAAAAATCAATAGGGTCATTTAAATGATGACATCCCCAGAGTGTAAAGATACTTGATTCCACACATCAATGGCATGAGCTACCATTCTGGGCATTCATCAATAGGTCCAAGATCCCATTAAAGTTTTTTAAATTTCTGTTTAGTGGTATTAGGATTGAATTGATGCCAAAGACACTGCCTGCCACTAAACAATGATGTGGCAGTCAGTAGGAAATGTCTTACACACAGGCCTTCCCAGATATGCCAGGCAACTGTACTGACTGCATTTACTGTTTTTGCCTGCAATTTCTGCTTTATAGGTTTCCATTGCTCTGCCTGTCCATCATCCATGCTTCCAACTTCTTTTACCAGCAACCTAGTTTTCCTTTGGGAAACTACTCCACCCCTATTTTTAGACCATCCTACTCAGGAGGGATTGAATGCACCCATGGCTTCCAGAATTGGCATATAGCCCAGATCTGGTCATGCACCATGAAACAGTGCCAATGAGACTGAAACTTTGAACTTTCACTGGATATTAGAAATGTGGACCATTGTTTCCCACTGAGATTGCTAGACTGGTAGGATGGGAAGGGTAAAAAATTACTAGAAGCCCTCTTGCCATTAGGGTGCAAAACTGCCTTAGAAGAAACAGTGTTTAGATCATTTGCTTCTCTGCATCCAGAAGTTCTAGAAGTCATGTGGCTATAATTTTTTCAGTATATAAACCAACAAAATGCTGTTTCCATTTAGTCCATTTTGAGTTGTATTTTCTATCTCTTAATCTCAGAAACTGCAGAAACATACGCGACTGCACAAACTTTGGGTTTGGAGTGCCATTTGCTTTTTGGGACTGTACAATTTATTACACTTTTCTGAGCTTTAATTCAAAAAGTGCCAAGGCATTAAGACAAACAGCATTTCTTTAAACATACCTGATATCATAACTATCTTATTCTATCTTCATCAAGTTAGTCAATAAGAAAACTGACATACTCATGGACATATGGCTCAAAAGTAATCCATCAAGTCGAGCATGGCACCAGGATTGAAACCCAACACTTCACTAAGTGCGAGACTTCTTCAGTTTAAGTCAATGGACCTTACAGATCATTTGGCCATATGGCCCTCAAATGTCAGTCCATAGACTGGAATCTGTTGCCAGAATGTGGCCAAATCAGCAACAGTCCACAGAATAATGAGAAAAAGAAAGACTGCTCTAAGGTTTTAATGGATATTTTATTTCATTTCTTTAATTCTTAGGTTTCATTCTTCCATGCTTCTTGTGTTAACATGTTTTCAATCTTAAACAATATCATGTATGGTCATTTCCCCCCAGTCCAGGATCACATTGTTTTTATTTATCATGTCTCTTTGCCCTTCTTAAATCTGGAATATTTCCTCAACTTTTCTTTGCATATCATGTCATTAACATTTTTGAAGAGGACAGACCTGTGGCTTTGTTAGGTATTTATGCTAGTATGATTGTTCCCTCAGGATTAGATTCCCATTACACACTTTTGAAAGGCATGCTAGCTAAGGGATTTCATGTCCTTAATACATTGTATCAGGAAGCTGATGGAAGTTGTTCCCATTATTGGTCATGTTAACCTTGATCCTGTGTATAAGGGAGTATCTGCCTGATTACTCCATGTGGGGGGGGGGGGGAATGGAGCAAGGGGCATGTGTTTATGGGATTTAGGGCATGCAAACCCAAAATATGGCAACTCGGCATACTGAATATTCTAAACTGAAGGAGTTTGAGAAAACGTCAGAGGGAGGAATGTCACTTTCAACTTACCCCTAGCATCCTCCCCTGAAATAGGTCATAAAACTCTCATGTGAGAGGTATGTTCCTTATGCCTGGAGAAAAGGCATGTCCCCATCTCTGAGGACAAAGGAACAATGAGAAGAATCCTTGCTATTTCCCCGAATTGACAGCAAGTACCTCACACTCTTTGATAAAGCATATTTCTACTTGGCTGCCCACTCTTCATGAAACTCAGTATAAAAATACTCAGGTCTAACTGTTTCTTTGGGTCCTCATTTCCTTTTGAAGGACTCCATGTCATGTGAGACTTGTATTCAATAAATTTGTATGCTTTCTTCCTATTAATCTGTCTTTATCAGTTTAATTTTCAGACCCAGTCAGGAACTCTAAGAAGGAACTAGGAAAACTTTTTCCTTCCCTATAGCATAAATATTTAAGATAAATAATGTGTGGGAAGATATTTTGGAACTATGTATATACTGTGTTCCCCAAATAACTTTCATTCAATGGTTTTAGCACCTATTGATAATTCTAGTCTGAATTATTACTGCAGGAGTTGTAAAACAGTGATTTTCTACCATTTTCCCACACTTATTAGTTGGTATTCCCTTTCTCACACCCCTCTTTGTTTACTTATTTTTGTTCCTAGTATACTTATTCATTTGATCTTTAAGTGTCCCATTTCAAGCTGGCTCCTGTATCATTTTGACATGTCCTCATCAATTTTTTTTGAGCAATTTCTTATTTGCTGGCCCAACAAAATATTCTAGCTTTCCTTGTACTTTCTCTGCTTTGGACCTGGTATCAGCCATTTCACCAGGGGGACTGTTTTCTTTCAGTGGGGAATGGTGTTTAGAAACAAAGGGCTGGGAACTATGTGTGTTGGTTGCTGCGGGGAGTGTCACTGCTTGTAGGACCTTATAGAGGACAAGAGCTAAGAATTATAAACACACACACATATACATATTATATACATTTTATCATATGTATATATATATGTATATACTACATAATGTGTGTATAGCATATATATAATCATATATATGTTCATATATACATATGTATATATAATCATATATAAAAGTAATCATATATATTTAAATATATACATTTATATATATAAAAATATATTGCATTCATACTGACTCTCCTAATCTCAATTCAATAGCCCTGTGCTCTTCCTTGGAGTCCCTCATTCCCTATTTGTACTATCTTTCCTCTACAGTAAAAACTCTGACTCCTCCAAGACCCACAATATATAAAAAATAGGTCAGAATTGTTCCATCAGTACCACTATCAACAGAAAATGTATAAAGCTAATGATTTCTTTCCAGTTCTTTGTCTCTAAATTGAAGGTATACAGTCAAGATATTATGTATAAAAAACTTGAATTTGTTTTTTTCCTTCTCCTTATGTGTGATCATGTCATCCATCTGATATAAAGTTAGGTCATTTGCCTTTGTTTTTATCCAATGCTCTCCCCACAACCCACCAATAATTTTATTTTATTTTTTGAATATACAAAACACTAAAATGTTTTCAAAGTCAAAACTATAAAAAAGTATATTCGGAGTGGTAACATTCCCTTCCCTAATTCTTCTAATCCCATTCCCCCTACAGGTCACCAACTTCATTTCTTCCAGTTTATCTTTCTTAGGTTCCTTTTTCAAAAATAATTGGATAGATAAATGGACAGTCTTATCTGTACATCTTTCTTATACAAACTGTAGCATGCTGCATATACTTTTCTGCACTTTGCTTTTTGTACTAACAATGCCTCTGGAAATCATTCTGTATCAGTCCATAAGGCTCTTCCTCATTCTATTTTACACTACACCATTGTATGGATTGCATTTTGACACTCAAATAATCTTCTATATGCAGGCATTTAAGATGTTTCTGATATTTCATCAAGTACAAATAATGATGAATCTTTCATTATGAGTGAAGTCAAACATACCTTCATATGTGTAAGGACCATTTTTATATCAATTTTTTGTGACTTGTCTAGGTCTTTGCCACATTGCTATTGGATTTTGGCTTGTTTTTTTCTCTTTAATTTGTAATAACTCTTTATATATTGGGAATGTTGGCTTTTTATAAATAAGAAATTTTGAAAATATGTTCTCCCAGTTTATCACTTGTGGTTTGACATTCTTTTGCCATGCAAAAGAGAATTTTTTTATTTTTAATTTTGTACACTATTAAATTTTGTTTTATCCAGACTTACAAAAAGCTTTTTCTCTGCACACAGATTATAAAGGAATTCCTCTTATTGGTAAAATTTAAGTGTCTCTCATTATGCTCTACATCAGCATGTGTGTAGGACTGAAATACTATTTGCCTACTGCCCTCTGGGCAATTTCAAAGATGCATGAACTTTCTATTTCTGCAGGCCCTTCATCTCCTAACAGCACGGCTTTCATTTTCTCTTAACCCCAGGTTTCCTTGGCAGGCTAGCTTCACTCGGGAGCTGAGAACCAAACTTAAATTACTAAAGACACTGCTCACTCATCATAACCACAGGAATCTCTCTAGAGCAAATAATTTGTAGTGCAATTATAATCACATACTTTTGTAAAGCACAGATCACCTGTATTTTATTTTATTGTCTCTCATGGATGCATTGTCTCTGACTGTTTTTATTATCAAGTAATACAAATTTATTTTAGAAAAATAAAATCACAGTTAAGTAAAACAAAAATTTTGGAACAAAATAATAAGACATATTACTATATCAATATATGCTTATTAAAAAGCACTCTTTTCAATAAGACTCTGCTTCCCTGCTTACTAAACTTCCTTTTCATTATCTGTTTACATTTTCAGTTAATATAAAAATCTTTGTATATTATTGAGTTGTCTGCAACAGCACTTTAAAAAGCTACATGGTATTCCACCATAAAAAGACAGAAAATATTTAACCAAGTATTTTGTACTTATGATGTTCTGCTTTTTCTTTTTAATATTATAAGCAGCTTTGTGATAAAATTACTTTAAGAAACACGCCTTTGTGAACTTGTCCAATACTTCTTTAAGATAAATACCTAGACATGGAATTGTTGGACCAAACAGTATAGAAGATTTTTGATACACAGGCCAAGTTGCCAACAACAGTGTTGGAGAATAACTGCTCTCTTCACCCACACTCCGCCCACACTTAGTGGTAACACTGTGTAATCCTTTTGTATCTCTTGCTTTCTTAACAGAAGACTAAACAGTATTGCAAAGCTCGGCAAAAGCACCAGACAAGCAAACTTAGAACAAAGCACTATGGATGTGTCTTGGAACATTGCAAAACTCTTGCCAGGCTCTAACAATCTGTTGAAACATTTGAGAAACCACTTCATTCATAGAGGAAAATTTTTTATTCTGCCTGCACAGCTCAGTCTTTAAGACTTCAAAATCTGGTGCAACTTTCAAACAGCCCTTTCCATTCAGTAGGAGTCAAAGCTTGGTTCTGGTTATAAATGAATAGGAAGGTTCCTATATAGGAAGCATAGACCCAAGGAAGTTGTGGGAAGAAATTTATGTAAAAGCTTCTCCCATTAGGGCTATTCTAATTAAAACTCCATGATAATTCTCCATTGTCAGTTACTGGCTAAAATTTTTACTTCAGGTTCTAGTCTAATGGCCCACACTTCTAAATTATGCTTTTAATTGGAAAATAAGAACATGGAATTTTTCTTTTTTGCGGGGGGAACCATCTGTGGTTTTCCAAGAACATGTGACTGCAAATGATAAATCTACTACTTTGCACACCCCAGTCTTCCTGTTTAGGGTTTGAAAATCTTAGAAAAATATTGCTGTACCACAAAAACAGTACGTGATCAGAAACACTTGCTTTAAAATTTGATGCTTGGTGTGTGAAGCTTCTTAACAAGTGTTTATTAAACTGCATAATTTCAAAGCCTGGAGTGGTATATTGCGGTGTTTTCCTGGGAGTTGATTATATTTGCATATCCTTTTACACTTCCTATGAAATTAATATTGCCTTTTGTATCTTGAACTTAGGTAATATAACTTGCCATTTTTACTTTTCATTGCTATGAGTAATATAAGAGTGAACCCTCAAAGGGACCCCTGCAATGCCTACATAAGCTTGATTCTCTCGCTGTTACATTTTTTCATATGAATACATTAAATCAAGATTAATAAACCTGTGCAGAATCCACTGGTCTTGCAAAAAGGCCAGATTCATAATGGAAAAGGCTGCCCAGCAAATAAAGGAAACTTGCTCCAAAAACTGGAAGCAAAAGCCAGGGTTCAAGGAGCTCGTATTACATCCAACAGCATGCCAGAGGTTTTTCATAAAGTAAGAAACATTTCAACAATCACTCAATGTCTATGCAAGAGTGGCTTAAACCACCAGGATACCAAAACCCAGCTGGTGATAATTGGACTGCTTTCTCTAAGACATACATCTTGTCAGACATTAAAATTTAATCATGATTCCAGGATTTCTTAAATTTCAGTCGGACACATGGGGGTGGAAATGGGATGATAATCAAAGAAAGAGGAGGGTAGGGGGTGAGGAGCAGAGGAATATGAGGGGCAGCTGAGAAGCTCCAAAAAGCAAATCAAATGTAGAAAAGAGAAATTTATGTAAATGACACCTATCACAGTAGACACAGGTCACCGCAGACCTCAGAAGATCATACCCTACTCATCTGCCCTATAGGGGAAGAAAATAATTCTCCCTTCACCCTTCTGAGCTGTTGGCTGAGATTCCCCCATAATAAAAGGAGAAAAATTATTTTTAAATTATGCACTTATATATTGGAGTCCCACAAAAATATGAAACTCAAAATTATCGCTGTGAGCTAAGGAAAGGGGTGGGGTTCTGGAGCTGCAAAGATAGGAAGGCAATTCTCAGAAAGGTGGGAAGAGAGGTAAACACAGATTACCCTGGCAGGCCGGTAAATCTTCAGGGGAAAAGGCGGTCTCCGGAGATTGCTGTCTACCGGGTACAGCCTCCTTCCTAACGTAAACTACCCTCACAAAAGGAGTACTGTTTTCAGAGCTTCTCCTATACCTGCAGTTTCTTAAAAATGATCAGCTCAAAATAATCTTTATGCTAAATAATTCTATTTTAGGGTGGGTGGCCTGTTCTGCTCCCCTTCAGCCCCAGAAGCTGCTTTCCATAATCGGCAATCTGGTCAAGGCCAGGAAAACCAGAAAGGCAATCCAAAGGAAAATTTGGGGGCAACCTCAAGGTACCTGACCACTGGGATAAATACTCCATTGTACTTCGGAAATCACTCTCTACCACACCTTTTACTATTCTCAGTTATTCTCCTACTTCAAGTTCATCTTCTGTTTGGCCAAGAGGCAGGGTAATGGAGGTCCAGGGTCAGGATTAGAGTGAGGTAATCATTGCAGGTGCAAAACTTCAGGGCTGCTAAAAAATACTAATTAATCAAGATAGTATTTCAATGCAATATTTTTAAAAATTGAAATTAATGCAAAAAATCCTCAGTGAAACAACTATCAAAATTTTAAATAAAGATTAATACCCCATTTAACCACATTTGACCCTGAATTATACATTCCTATCTATGTGTTTTTATGTATTTTTTTAAAGGTTGATTTTTTGGAGCATATTGAAATAATTGAAAAAATATTGGACAATTATAAAGCAAGTATATTATGAATCGATGATATTTTCAACATTTACTTCTTTATCTTGTTTTCAATGGAAAGAATTGCTATGTTCAACATTCTCTCATCATCAAATGACCATCAAAAGTGACATTAAATGAACTTTCTTAATTTCATTAATTTCATTTTTCTTTTGCCTCAGGCTCCAGGATAAGGCCAATGGGAAGCAAAGTACAGCCAATGGGTATGACAAATTCCTAACCAAGCTTGAATACCTGGATACAGCCATGTACCCCTACACTCGTGTGGAGAAAATGGGAATTTCTGACCAGGCTTCCCACCTGATTTTAATAGCCCCAATTAATAAATCCCCTATTAAACCCCAAGCTCCTTGCCCTTGTCTTTATTTGGTCTCACCAAATTTACAGTGAACTTGTCCCAGGCAGGGAACCCCCTTCCTCCTGGAACAACAACTTGAAAGTTACACAAGCCAATAAAATCCCTTCTAGTAAGTCAATTTAGGTTCTATCTAGTAAGTCAATTTGGGTTCCTGACTCTTGAAACTCAAATCTCTTGACACTGCAGCCTAGAAAGAATTCTTTTATATTCCATCCATCAAGACATTTACAAGAGAGTCTTAAAAATAAGCCATGCTTAGTGAATTTCATATCAGACATCCGAGCTTTACCAGCTTGGCATCTCATAAGTACATAGTCTCAAGGATTTTCTTTACTTCTGTAAGTCTGCATTTCTTCACTTCCAAAAGAGAGAAAATAATTTTGTACTCATTCTACAATATTATTTTGAGGATCAAAAACTATTATCTTGGTTGAAATGCAAAAGAAAAATAGAAGTTACTGTGATTGTCACATATACAAAATAATATATACACAAAAGTGAAGTCATAAGCAATGACAGTGATAAGAGAATCAAGAGGTCTTAGCAGCATCAATGAACAGTAACCATAACTAGCAACATTTACAGAGTCTATGCTTTGTTAGGCATTGTGTTAAGTAACTTATAAACACTCTTTCATTTAACATTTTCAAAAACACTGAAGGTAAAATCCTATTTTTAGGTGAGACATAGAGACCATAAAACATGTACAAGCAACTGGTACAAGCACAATAAAAATCCAGATAAGGGCCACCAAAGCCAGTGCACACAAGGCATGAAGCAAACACTCTGTACCTCACAGTTCAGTTATGAAAACCATTCTCATACAATTAATTTGGCAACTCTGCTGCTTTATACATAACTGTACGTATATCTAACTCATTAAGACATAGAAAGTGTAGTCATATTACCATTACATGGTAATAAATGAAGCTACACTATATTTTTAAATTTCTGGATTACTGAGCCAACTTCACACATTTAAATCAGCTATTTGGTGTCATAAACACACAGCAAAATCCACAGGGGAGGGAATGATTATGCATTTGGCACCAAGATGGCTCCAAGAATTGGACTTATAATGAGAAAGTCAGGTTTTTCTGTTCTATATCCTCTAAAGGATAAATAACCAAAATAGAACTGTTTCCAAAGTAATCAAATTCAAGAAAGGTGACTCCACAGAGGAAATAAGAATGTGTTGGACATGCCAAGCCCTCTTCAAAACTGAGCCTCCCCATCAGAATACAAAGGACATGCAGTTTCTCATACCTGACAAGTTGCCTATAAACCAGAGAAAGTGTCACTTGTCTGTTCTTCCATTTCTAGTGTATCAGCTTTGGTGCTCATTGATTCTCCAGAGAGAAGCTTATTTTTAAGTCACTCATCATTCCTACCTAGAACGTTATTGACTCATTCATTCTTTTAGTTACTCAATGATGGTTTCTGTTTGCTGAGCCCTGGGCTAGGGATCCAAAGTCATAAACTCCCTGCCTAGGAGACAGGAGACATAAGAAGTCTGGCTTCTCTATCTTCCCCCTTTCCTCCAGCCACTGCTAGAATTAATTCTTTGAGTTATATTAGCCTTTCAAATTCAACATGATTAGTTTTAAAATCAAGGGCAATTACTAATGTGAAAAATGAAACAAGTATTGGAAGAAATGGGTGAATTCCTTCATAATGTGAATGTGGAAAACCCTTTCTAATTATGACTCAAATTCAAACATTTTTTTCATAATGGAAAAGGTTAAAAAGTTGACTATTTAAAAATATTTTAATTCTTTTTCACAGAAAAAAAACTACCAAAGTGAAAAAAAAAAACAAAAAAAACCCCACTAGGATAAAACATTTACACTATATATTGCAGATTAAACACAATGACTCTAATATAATTTTGTTTACTATTAAAAGTTAAAGGAGGAGAACATCACAGATAGATGGGATTAAAGATGGCAGTGTGAGAGGAGAGACAGAGGCTTCCTCCTAAAACTGGATACAATTAGAAAATTTAATTGGCACAACTAATCCTGAGACAGCAACACAATTTATGGAAAGAGGACGCGTCAGACTGCACACACCTGGAGAAGAGAGCAAACCTCAGCAAATGGGGTAACGTACCAGAGCTGTGGCTCCACGGGATCCGAGCCCCTCCCCGACCCCAGCTCACTGCGGGAGGAAGAGAAACGGAGCAGGGAGGGAGTGGAAGGCTGGGGACTGCTGAATACCTAGCTCCAGAGATCTGATCTGGGAGCACAAACCTACATTTCATGGTGCTTTCATGAGACTCGGATGACTACCGGGTTGGAAAGTTAATACAGGCAGAGTTCCTGTGGTGACTGGGATTCTGGCTGCTTGTGGAAAGCAGGGATCCACATCTGGCTGCTCTGGGAAAAAAACTTATATCTGTGTGCCCGGCCCACTGGTTCAGGCAGTGGAGACAGGCACAGCACCCAGGAGGCTGGAATACCTCTTTCCTCCCCCAGGCACCAGTACCACTCCCCTTAAACCCCCGACATTGCTTCAGGGGCTGAGCAACTCCAGAATAGAGCTCCTGGACACTTGGGGGCGCCATAAACAAACATGAAATGCCAAAGGAACCTTGTCCAGAGTAAAATTGTTAATACAACTCCCAAGGAAGATTTAAATGATATGGATCTCATGACTCTTCCTGAAAGGGAGTTCAAAATAAAAATAATCAACATCCTAATGGAGGTACAGAAAGACATCCAAAAACTCAGGAATGAATTCAGGTCAGAGATCCAATCGTTAAAGAACACGATGGAGGGTATTAAAAGCAGGTTGGATAAGGTGGAGGAGACAATAAATGAAATAGAAACTAGAGAAGAGGAATACAAAGAAGCTGAGGCACAGAGAGAAAAAAGGGTCTCTAAAAATGAAAGAATATTGAGAGAAATGTGTGGAACAATATTCGCATTATAGGGATACCAGAAGAAGAAGAAGAGAGAGAGAAAGGGATAGAAAGTGTCTTTGAGGAGGTAGTTGCTGAAAACTTCCCCAATCTGGGGAAGAACATAGTCTGTCAGGCCATGGAGATCCACAGATCCCCCAACACAAGGGATCCAACTAAGACAACACCAAGACATATAGTAATTAAAATGGGAAAGATCAAGGATAAGGACAGACTGTTAAAAGCAGCCAGAGGCAGAAATAAGATCACATACAAAGGAAAGCCCATCAGACTAACATCAGACTTCTCAGCAGAAACCTTACAGGCCAGAAGGGAGTGACATGATGTATTAAATGCCATGAAGCAGAAGGGCTTGGAACCAAGATTACTTTATCCAGCAAGATTATCATTTAAATTTGAAGGAGGGATTAAACAATTTCCAGATAAGCAAAAGCTGAGAGAGTTTACCTCCCACAAACTATCTCTGCAGTCTATTTTGGAGGGACTGCTATACATGGAAGTGTTCCTAGGGTTGGATAGCTGTCACCAGAGGTAGTAAAACCATGGTAGGGAGGGTGGAGCAGCTGACTGCGAGGCAAATGCAAAATTAAATGGACTATCCCCAAAGTCAATCAAGGGATAGACAAGAAGTACAGAATTTGATACCTAATATATAAAGAATGAAGGAGGAAGAAAAAGGAGGAGAAATAGAAAAGAATCTTTAGATTGTGTTTGTAACAGCATACTAAGTGAGTTAAGTTAGACTCTTAGATAGTAAGGAAAGTAACTTGGAACCTTTGGTAACCACGAATCTAAAGCCTGAAATGGCAAAAAGTACATACCTATCGATAATCACCTTAAATGTAAATGGTCTGAATGCACCAATCAAAAGACATAGAGTCACTGAATGGATAAAAAAACAAGACCCATCTATATGCTGCTTACAAGACACTCACCTCAAACCTAAAGACAGGCACAGACTAAAAGTCAAGGGATGGAAAAAAATATTTCATGCAAACAATAGGGAGAAAAAAGCAGGTGTTGCAGTCCTAGTATCGGACAAAATAGACTTCAAAACAAAGAAAGTAACAAGAGATAAAGAAGGACATTACATAATTATAAAGGGCTCAATCCAACAAGAGGATATAACCATTATAAATATCTATGCACCCAACACAGGAGCACCAGCATATGTGAAACAAATACTAACAGAACTAAAGGAGGAAATAGAGTGCAATGCATTCATTTTAGGAGACTTTAGCACACCATTCACTCCAAAGGACAGATCCACCAGACAGAAAATAAGCAAGGACACAGAGGCACTGAACAGCACACTAGAACAGATGGACCTAATAGACATCTATAGAACTCTACACCCAAAAGCAACAGGATACACATTCTTCTCAAGTGCACATGGAACATTCTCCAGAATAGACCACATACTAGGCCACAAAAAGAGCCTCACCAAATTCAAAAATATTGAAATTCTACCAACCAACTTTTCAGACCACAAAGGTATAAAACTAGAAATAAATTGTACCAAGAAAGCAAAAAGGCTCACAAACACATGGAGGCTTAACAACACACTTCTAAATAGTCAGTGGATCAACAACCAAATTAAAATGGAGATCCAGCAATATATGGAAATAAATGACAACAACAACACAAAGCCCCAACTTCTGTGGGACACAGCAAAAGCAGTCTTAAGAGGAAAGTATATAGCAATCCAGACATATTTAAAGAAGGAAGAAAAAGCCCAAATGAATAGTCTAATGTCAAACTTACCAAAATTGGAAAAAGAAGAACAACTGAGACCTAAAGTCAGCAGAAGGAGGGACATAATAAAGATCAGAGAAGAAATAGACAAAATTGAGAAAAATAAAACAATAGAAAAAATCAGTGAAACCAAGAGCTGGTTCTTTGAGAAAATAAACAAAATAGATAAGCCTCTAGCCAGACTTATTAAGAGAAAAAAAGAATCAACACACATCAACAGAATCAGAAGCAAGAAAGGTAACATCATGACGGACCCAACAGAAATACAAAGAATTATTAGAGACTACTATGAAAACCTATATGCTAAGAAGCTGGAAAACCTAGAAGAAATGGACAACTTCCTAGAAAAATCCAACCTTCCAAGACTAACCAAGGAGGAAACAAAAAATCTAAACAAACCAATTACCAGCAAAGAAATTGAAGCGGTAATCAAAAAACTCCCCCCCAAAAAAAACCCCAGCCCAGATGGATTTACCTCGAAATTTTATCAGACATACAGAGAAGATATAATACCCATTCTCCTTTAAGTTTTCCAAAAAATAGAAGAGGAGGGAATACCCCCAAACTCATTCTATGAAGCCAACATCACCCTAATACCAAAACCAGGCAAAGATCCCACCAAAAAAGAAAATTATAGACCAATATCCCTAATGAACGTAGATACAAAAATACTGAACAAAATATTACCAAACCAACTTCAAAAATATATCAAGAGGATCATACACCACGACCAAGTGGGATTCATCCCAGGGATGCAAGGATGGTACAACATTTGAAAATCCATCAACATCATCCACCACATAGACAAAAGAAAGACAAAAACCACATGATCATCTCCATAGATGCTGAAAAAGCATTCGACATAATTCAACATCCATTCATGATAAAAACTCTCAGCAAAATGGGTATAGAGGGCAAGTACCTCAACATAATAAAGGCCATGTATGATAGACCCACAGCCAACATCATACTAAACAGCGAGAAGCTGAAAGCTTTTCCTCTGAGATCAGGAACAAGGCAGGGATGCCCACTCTCCCCACTGTTAGTTAACATGGTACTGGAGGTCCTAGCCTGTGGCAATTAGACAAAACAAAGAAATACAAGGAATCCAGATTGGTAAAGAAGAAGTTGAACTGTCACTATATGCAGATGACATGATATTGTACATAAAAAACCCTAAAGACTCCACTCCAAAACTACTAGAACTAATATCAGAATTCAGCAAAGTTGCAGAATACAAAATTAACACACAGAAATCTGTGGCTTTCCTATACACTAACAATGAACCTATAGAAAGAGAAATCAGGAAAACAATTCCATTCACAATTGCATCAAACAGAATAAAATACCTAGGAATAAACCTAACCAAAGAAGTGAAAGATTTATACCCTGAAAACTACAAGACACTCAAGAGAAATTAAAGAGGACACTAACAAATGGAAACTCATCCCATGCTCTTAGCTAGGAAGAATTAATATAGTCAAAATGGCCATCCTGCCCAAAGCAATATACAGATTTGATGCAATCCCTATCAAATTACCAACAACATTCTTCAATGAACTGGAACAAATAGTTCAAAAATTCATATGGAAACACCAAAAACCCCGAAAAGCCAAAGCAATCCTGAGAAAGAAGAATGAAGTGGGACCCAACTTCAAGCTCTACTACAAAGCCATAGTAATCAAGACAATTTGGTACTGGCACAAGACCAGAGCCACAAACCAGCAGAACAGATTAGAGACTCCAGACATTAACCGAAACATATACGGTCAATTAATATTCGATAAAGGAGCCATGGACATATAATGGGGAAATGACAGTCTCTTCAAACAGATGGTGCTGGCAAAACTGGACAGCTACATGTAAGAAAATGAAACTGGACCATTGTCTAACCCCATACACAAAAGTAAATTCGAAATGGATCAAAGACCTGAATGTAAGTCATGAAACCATAAAACTCTTAGAAAAAACATAGGCAAAAATCTCTTGGACATAAACATGAGTGACTTCTTCATGAACATATCTCCCTGGGCAAGGGAAACAAAAGCAAAAATGAACAAGTGGGACTACATCAAGCTGAAAAGCTTCTGTATAGCAAAGGACACCATCAATAGAACAAAAAGGTACCCTACAGTATGGGAGAATATATTTGTAAATGACAGATCCGATAAAGGGTTGACATCCAAAATATATAGAGAGCTCACACACCTCAACAAACAAAAAGCAAATAATCCAATTAAAAAATGGACAGAAGAGATGAGCAGACAGATCTCCAAAGAAGAAATTCAGATGGCCAACAGACACATGAAAAGATGCTCCACATCACTAGTTATCAGATAAATGCAAATTAAGACCAAAATGAGATATCACCTCACACCAGTAAGGATGGCTACCATCCAAAAGACAAACAACAACAAATGTTGGCAAGGTTGTGGAGAAAGGGGTACCCTCCTACACTGCTGGTGGGAATGTAAATTAGTTCAACCATTGTGGAAAGCAGTATGGAGGTCCCTCAAAATGCTCAAAATAGACTTACCATTTGACCCAGGAATTCCATGTCTAGGAATTTACCCTAAGGATGCAGCACTCCAGTTTGAAAAAGACAGATGCACCCCTATGTTGATCTCAGCACTATTTACAATAGCCAAGAAATGGAAGCAACCTAAGTGTCCATCAGTAGTTGAATGGATAAAGAAGATGTGGTACATATACACAATGGAATATTATTCAGCCATAAGAAGAAAACAAATCCTACCATTTGCAACAACATGGAAGGAGCTAGAGGGTATTATGCTCAGTGAAATAAGCCAAGCGGAGAAAGATAAATACCAAATGATTTCACTCATATGTGGAGTATAAGAACAAAGGAAAAACTGAAGGAACAAAACAGCAGCAGAATCACAGAACCCAAGAATGGACTAACAGTCACCAAAGGGAATGAGACTGGGGAGAATGGGAGGGTAGGGAGGGATAAGGGCGGGGAAGAAGAAAGGCTCTACTATGATTAGCATTTATAATGTGTGGGGGTGGGGGAAAGGAGAGGGCTGTGCAACACAGAGAAGACAAGTAGTGATTCTATAACATCTTACTATGCTGAAGGACAGTGATTGTAATGGGGTTTGTGGGTGGGGATTGTGGTAGGGGAGAGCCTAGTAAACATAATGTTCTTCATGTAATTATAGATTAATGATAGCAAAATAAAAAATAAAAAAATAAAAAAATAAAAAGTTAAAGGAAAAAATAGAATCAAAACCCTGGCTTTAGTAGGAACAAATAAAGGAGTAAGCAGTTCATAGTAAAGGATATAGAAATGGCCTTTAATACAAAAATATGCTTAACTTCACTTATAGTAACAGAAAAGCAAATTAAAACTACAGTGAGTATTTTAACAACTAGATGACGCTAATACATCAGGTTAGCTATGGGAGACACAGCGTGTAGAGTACACAGCCACTCTCTGTACCATCTTTACAACTTTCTGTAAATCTAAAATTACTCTAAAATAAAAACTTTATTTAAAAACAACCACACTGAGATACCTTTTCTCACCTACTGGATTGTACAAAGATCAAAAGCTTGACAGTAAACTCTGTGGGCAAACATATGGAGAAATGGTCTCTCTCCTGCATTGCTAATAAGAATGCAAAAGGAATATAACCCAGACGGAGGAAAATTTGCTATTAGTTAAGACAATTATGTTTTAATATTAAATTAATATTTCTTAAACATTTAAACATTAAATAAAAAGTATTTACTTTTATATCTCTTTACCTACCTAGCTAGTATTTATGTACTGGCAATGTCAGTTATAGCAATTCAGTCTGAACATATACTTCTATGAAAAAAACTCAGACACAGTCAGTATGGCATTACTTCTAGTAACAAAATGCGGGGGACCGCCTACACCACCCAGAACAACCTCAGTGTATCACACACAGAGGTACCAGTCAGCAGTAATAAGGAATAAGGAGGATTTTTATAAATAATATGGAATAACTGCCAAGATAAAAAAGCAAGGTGAAAAGAGTATTGTAATATGCTAACTTTTGCATAAGAAAAAAACATAAAGTAAGCATAGGCATATATGTACATATCTGCTAGTTTGTGTATCAAACACATGAAGGATAAATCAGAGACTGAAAATGTATTTTATAGAGGGTGGGTCAGAATGGTCTGGGAGGGTAGGGACAGAGGAGGACTTCCTCAACAACATTTTATCTAGTTTTGACTTTTGAACCATATAAAGTTTTACATATTCATAACAGAAAACAGAAAAAATTTAAAAAACATAATCTAACTTGCATATAAACAGGAAAATAAGTGAAATAAATACTATGTCTTGTTGATAAACATAACAGGAGACAAGAAATGAATCCAAATGACTTTTGAGTCTGGGAGTATGCCTGTGGTGGAATATTAGCACAAAAAGAAGTGCAAATAAATCCTGAACTTTGCCTAGTAGATTGGTTGTTGGGAATGGTATTGATGTAATAACTCTGAAAGTATTTTCTGTGTGTTACAGGACAGAACAAATGAATCAGTATATTGAGCTTTCACTTAAGGACAAAGGAGACACAAATACGGGATGAAGGCAGGTGAAGAAGAATCCTATGATGTCATATTTGAATTGTTGGACTGTATATTTTCATACACACACACACACACACACACACACACACACACACACACACATCTTTTAAAAGCAATGACACCCAAGTAGCAATGAGCCCATCTAATAGACACATTTGTGTTTCTAAATTCTATTCACTACTGAAGAGATCCAGGGCTCTTTGAAGAAATGCCTTATTCTTGATTAACCTTGTAAGGAAAATACAGTGTAAGCTTAAACCATCGTATTTTGCTTATGGGCATACTCAAAGACTGATGGACACATGGCCTTTTAACTAGCTTAGCGGGTATCCTGCTGGCTAAAGTGGAAACAATGAGAGCCTCACAAAAGAAGAAGGAGCTGTTTATACAGTTACATTATTTTGTGGAACTTCCTTGAGCTATATACTTATGATCTGTGCATTTTTCTGCCGGTTTGTTATACTTCAGTACAAAGTTTACAGTGCATGACATTGCTCTTTTAAAAAGCTATGGTACAAGCAGCCAAAAAAATACACATTTTATTTTAGTTGAAAGAAGAACCATACTCTATTAAATAAATGGCTCCAGCTTAATGATAATTAACCAATCCTACTATGGATGTGGGAGAAAAAGTTCTTGTTACCAAAACATGGTGACTAATAAATGAATGAGGATAATACAATTAGAAATATGCCATTAGGCGAGATTTATCAAGGGATGATAAAACTAATGGATGAAAGATTCTTAGGAAGCAGGATATTCACCCAATCTCAAAGCATTACCCTACAGGTAACTTACTATTATTACTCAAATAACAAATCTCAGAAAAACAAACAAACAAAAAAACATGTAACTTCCAAAACTGGAGGAACTTGAGAATATCACTTTAATCAAGCAATCAAACCAACAGTAACAGAAAAAATTAATCCTATCAGATTATGCACCTCTGATATGATGCAATGTGATGTATACAATATCATATAGGTAGTATTTTGGTCAAACATTTTCAAACTGAATCTAACTATAAGGAAACAATTAGACAAATCTACACTGCATGGCGTTCCACAAAGACACCGGCTTGGAATCTTCAAAATACCAGCTCATGAAAGAAAAATAAAATGCAGGGGCCTATTCTAAATTAAGAGTCTAAAGAGATGCAACAACTAAATGAAATGTGCCATCATTAACTGGATTTTAAAAAAGAAAATAAAAATAAGGAAAAAGGGGCATTACAAGGTACAAGGGACATAAATATTGAATATATTTGAATATATTTGATAACATTTCAATGCTAAATTTCTTGGGTGTGGCAACAATATCATGGTTACATATTTATCTTAGGACATACAAGGTTAAGTGTCAGAGGGAAATATGCCAAGACCTGAACTGCAAATGACTTTTTCAAAGTACACAAATGAGAACAAGGAAACAAACAATTGGGAGAAAATGTTAATACCTGAATTCTTCTGAATGTTAATTTGGATATCTGTTGTTCTCATCTCTCAACTTTTCTTAAGGTTTAATATTTTCAAAATAAACAGTTCAGGGGAAAACAATTGGAATAGACTGTAAAAAAAAATTAGTCAAGGGCACCTGTCATTTTTTAAATGCTCACCATGTGTCAGGCCACATTCATAGGGGTTTGCAATAGTTACTCATTTAAACCTTACAATTATATGTGATTGATAGCAATAATACCTCTATTTTACAGATGAGGAAATTGAGGCCTATAAAGGTAAAATAATTTGCCCAAGCTAGTAATCAGAGTACGTCTGATTTGAGCCTAAGGAATTTAGATTCAGAGTTCATTATTATAGCCATGATACTTTCTGCCCTTCAAATAAATAACAGATGAGATTATCAAATATACTTATCAAATAATATTCAATAATCTGATTAGTAGAACAAACATATTAATCACATCGATCTCATGGTTACAGGCATCTGTCATCTCCTATGTGCCCCACACAGAATTATAGAGGGTTCAGTTGGTTCTAATTAGTTTTATTTCCTGTGCTGGAA
The DNA here is from genome assembly GCF_040802235.1 of Manis javanica. Classification (NCBI taxonomy): domain Eukaryota; kingdom Metazoa; phylum Chordata; class Mammalia; order Pholidota; family Manidae; genus Manis; species Manis javanica. The sequence continues at coordinate 9,418,864 of NC_133158.1, forward strand.
AATAGGATCAGCAATAACTGGAGGCCAAAGAGTAGCCAGGGTGAGGGGTGAGGGTGTTGATTTTTATAAACATAGCATCCAAAAACAGTATGTTCAGTTATGGGCATTATTTTCTGAAATAGAGAATATAGGGAAAGTCAAAGGATCAATATTTATATCTAGTAGGCAAAAAAAAAACAAAAACGGAACAAACGTACAGGCGCTTTGAGATTTGTATTATGTTAATGCCATTATAAAGTGGTCCATTTCCTCAGCTGGTAGCCATAAAAGACTCTGACACAGTAGAAATTACATCATTAGTCAATTAGCCAGTTTTCCCTCACTATGGCACAATGGGGTGCCCTCTTTAACTAGATAGTATAACCAGCTCACCAATAGTATCTAAAAAAGAGGAAAGTCATAGAATGAAAACACAGACACCAAGAGCTATAGAGAAAGAGACTGAAGCAGATAAAGGCAGCTGTACTATAAAGGGAAGCGAGAAATGGAAAATGAAATGTCAGGAATCAAAGGTTAAAAAAGAAAAGATCAGGATTTTTTTTTAAAAGGTGGGGGAGGTATAGAAGTCTCTTGTGAAAGAAAAGGACCAGTGAGGAGACAAATATCATAACCATAATGGAAGCCTGAAAACACAAGGCAACAAAGAGAAGCAGTAACAGTGGAGCCATTTAGTCCATCACTCGTTTACACGTTTGTGTAACATCTAACCTCTGCAATGCAGAAGGTGCAAAGCTTTGAGGGACGTAAAAGTGGGTAAACAGGACTCCTGCTCTCAAGGAGCCAGGCTGCTCAAAATATTCTCATGATTTCATGTCCCTATTTTTTAAATGTAATGTTATATATTGATGCCACACCTTAATTGTGATAGTTAATTTTATGTCAATTTGTGGGGACACAGGGGTGCCCAGATTAAACATTATTTCTTGGAGTCTGGGAAAGTGTTTGGGGATGAGATTAGCATTTGAATTGGTGGACTAGTAAAGCAGATTGCTCTGCCCAGGGTGGGTAGGCAATATCCAATCCCCTCAGAGCCTGAATAGAACAAATAGGCAGAGAAAGAGGGAATTCAGCTCTCTGCCTGACGGTTGAGCTGGGAGGTCACTCTTCTGCCTTCAAATGCGACTTACACCATTGGCCTTCTAGTTCTTAGAACTATCCCACTCGCTTTCCTGGGTCCCTGGCCTGCAGGTGGCAGATAATGCAACTTCTCAGCGTCTTTAACCTTACTAAGAGCAGGAATTGAAATATGAAAACAATTTTCAATTCCTTATAATAATGTTGAAATATATATACATATATTTCCCATTAGTTCTGTTTCTCTGCAGAACCCTAACTAATATACTAATATTCCCAAACTAAACACATACTTCCAAAAATTACAACAATTACATCATCTATAAAAGAGGATACTTTTCAATGGCAGCTGCTGTACTGACTAAGTCTGTATGGAAGGAGATGTGTTTTATATTTCTGATACACTGATAGTATACAAAGCAGCATCATTAAGTGGTGCTATATGCGGACCGGAATTTTCAACTTTGGATATAGCACACTTTTTATCATCCCATTTCAGAGATGTGAACGTAGCAAAGGACAAGGTACTCTAAAGGAAGTGGAAAGACGGATGAGTTTAGGGATCAGGTTTTCATTTGCTTTGTAGTTTCCCACAGAGCTTTTATGACAAAGAGCAGTAATGACCAATGAAATAAGGATTTGTCATGCAGTATCTGAGACTGAATGTTGGGTGAAGGGAGATACAAGGGAGGACCTCCCAGCCAGATATCTTTACCAATACCTCACATTTAAAAGATGCTTAAAAGATGTATGACTTGGAAAAAACAAACTGACCTCCCAGTATGCATCAGTGTATGGCCTCTGCTCTTACTAAGGTTGACTTACTCCCTAAAAAGAGCTGAAAAATCTGGTCCAATTTAGAATGCCCTCCTTGCTGCCCTCCATCTACAAGAGGGTGTGAAGAGCACAGAAGTAAACACCCACTGTTTTGACTGCTCACCTTGAGATTCCATGAGGGCACTGCCCCTGCCCAATCCGTTGGTGTTCTTCTGGGATGGCATTCCAGCGACCTCATCTCCTCAACCAGAGGTTGGAATGTGACTCAAGCTAGCAAGAGTCTGTTTTGGGATTTACACAATTCAGCGAGAAGAGAAAAGAGCCTCTGAAATCTTGTGCAGTAAAACTCATGTAAGTCTAAAGCTGCTTAGGGACCATTTTTCCCATCACAGGTACTGAGAATGGAGGTAAAATTGAAGTTTCTGGAGAAGAAATAGGCTGCAAGATGGGAACAGAGCAGAGGCAAATTTACCAGGCAGTTGGTACAATTTAAGCTTATAGGTTCTTCTTTAACTAGCAATGTGGTCATTTGTAATCTTTTTATAAAGAAGGCTCTCTGAACTATAAACTAAAGACCACACAAAACCTAGATCCACTGTGAGAGAGACAGCTTTGGAAATACAATGACGCACCCATAGCCCCTCATGACAAAAGCCAGTTTCACTCCACTGGATCCTACAATTATGTGAGCCAAAACTCACCCTTTCCTTTTCTCTTTGGATAATCGGAATTCAGTTTTACCACTTGCAACTGAAGGGGAGTAGAATACGCAACATCAAATATGCTTTGTTGGCCTAAAGATTACCTTGAGTTGATTGTCTTTAAGAAACAGAGAACACAGGAGAAGCTCTGAAAACAAGAGTAGAAGTTATCCATTTAGAAGGCACATTTACATTTATAAAGGAAATCTCAATTTCTAAGATCACTCTTCCCACATCAGGAAGAGAAGGGTGACTATAAATCACAAGACATTGTTACCAATGGAGAAGACATTAAATCTGCAGTACAAATCTTGCCTTTGCTTACCTTGCTTGTCCTGGTAACCTCCCAAAACTGCCCCCACCACATCTTTCTTTTTCTCTAGCTGAAGATGATATTTACGGTGGTGGTGTGGGCAAGTTTTACTTTAGGAGTTATACTCAGTTTTCTGGTAAGCTCCCAATACATGAAGTATACATGTTAATACATGTATCTTTGTTTTACTCTTGTTAATGTACCCTTATTTTTTTTCTTGTTGTTAATGTGTCTTTTATTACTGAGGGTCTCAGCCCCAAACTCAGAAATGTAGAAGGAAAATTATTTTTTCTCCCCTAGAGAAAGAGTCTAGAGATTTTAAGATAAAAATTAAATAATGAATCTTCACTTCCTGGCAGGAAAAAATGGGAATCAATGCTATTTCAACTTTCAGAGAACCTATGATAAGCTGTTACTTTAGTTTTGCCCACATTTGAGGATGTGGTTTATAGTAAGTTCCAATATCAGATTTATAACCGATTTTATGGAAACAAACCATGAAACAGCCTTTACACAGTATTCAAAGATACTTCCTTTAATTGGCTATAAATGAATAAAAGGATTAAGTTGACACTACCAAAGTCTCTTTTGTGTTTTGTTTACCAAACATTAATTTTTATTTCTCCAGTGCACAGACTACTTACTTATTCTCTACTGAGAATTCTATTTAAATTCTCCTCTATCTGCCAATCCACACCATTACTAAGGAATTCATTCCCAATACTATGGTCTATGTTAAACTCCCATAGTGTTCAACAAATTACATTAGACATCTTAGATTCTTGGCAATCTGCAAGAAAAGCATCTCTGGAAATGTTTCATTTAAGCAAGATTTTGCTTTCTTGGGATTTCTCTTTGAAGAAGGTAATTTGAGAGTGATAAAAATTAGTAAAAGGACATTCCACACTTTTCTGACTAGAAATTGCAAACCAGTTGAAGTCCAGAGATTTTCCTCCATGGGGTTCTACAGATATATATCTCAAGAATACAAGAAAAACAAAGTGTGTTTCTTATTAAGTACTTCTCAAAAGCAACTTTCAATTTGTAAGAAAATTAGTTAAGAAAATCTCAAAAGCATTTGTTAGAAAAAGTTGGATATTTATTCCAAAATACAGAGTATTTAATGTCAGAGATATCAAGGGAATCAGTCAAAATGGACCATTCGTCTTGTAAATGATTCATTCAGAATGACAAAGGAAATCACTGTTCTACCAAAGAGTGGTGACCAGCTCTTGTTTTGAAGAGCAGCCAACAGTGGGAGAAAATGGATTTTGTGACTGAAAAGTCTCTATTCTGAGCAAAGATGCAAGTTGTAATCAGGTCCTCTCACCCTGTCCCCCAACCCATACACTGCACCTACTCACCCAAAGAAGACAATGAAGTCTGTACTGACACCATCAAAAGGTGTCCAGGCAAATGATCCTGCCTTAAAGGACTACAGACACACAGACACACACTCACACACACACATACCACCTCCACCACCACGATTTTGCTGGAGAACAGCCACCTCAGTAGGAAAGGAGACTGAATGCAAAGTGAAGCCTCCTAGGCAGAGGCCCTGGTGTCTTCATGTAAACCCTGGGGTGAGTGCCCTGCAGGCATTGGCTTTGGCACCACAGAACACTAATACTTCCAGCAGGAGCAGTTTCTTTCATCATCAAAAGAACAGAGAAGAGGAATTCAAACCGACAAGTACGGAGATATCCTGGCAGTGTCATTTCAAGGTAGGTTTCATAACACAGTCTTTCATGGTTTTTACAAGAAGTACTTCAGGCTATTCTAATGGAACCCTCCACAGGTAGTAGCCTCCATCTGATAAACGCCATAGAGAGTGAAACAATAAGTCTGAAGCAAAGGAAGAGGCAAAATTATTTTGTTGTAACAGGCAACCCACAGTGAAAACAAGAGTCTATTGAGGTTTAAAAGAACAATCTATATTTATTCTGGTAAACACTTTCCTCATGTCAGCACTTAAAATACCACTGTAAAATGCTGACAGTAAGTATGTGAATGCTGCTATAAAAAATTAAATCTCCCAACAAATGGTTTTCAAAGGTGTTTCTGTGTAGGGAAAACGGGAACTTTATGGCCAGGATTCTCACCTGATCTTAGTTTCTCCTACTGTATACTTGCAATGAGGTAATACTTAGCCTGCTTGCGTACCCCTAGACAGTAAACTATTTATGGCTGATGCTTTAAGAAGAGAAGCCACAGAACCCTGTGCTATGAAGAGGGAAGGAAGCCAAGAGAGAGGGAAGCAGCAGAGAGGGGAGAGCAGAGCCTGGTGCTAAGAGCAGGAGTGAGAGGAGATGGAGCCATGAGCAGAGGCAGCACCTGGGGAGCAGAGCCTGGGGCCAGGGCCAGAGACACACCGCAGATGGGAATCTAGCAGCTGACTTACGCTGTGAGAATAAATCTTGATATGAAAGTTCTAGTGTCGTTATTCAGTCTAAGCAAATTAATAGTGAACTTGCTCAGAGTGGGGAACCCCATCCTCCTGGATCAAAATTCCATTTCTGCCTTAAACACACACACACTCACACTCACAGAGGTACCTCTTTCAGGATCTCCCCAAATCAACTGTACTGGAAAGGGAGGGTAAATACCTATAATAGTACTACCAGTAGTATTGGTACAACTACTACTAAGAAACAGTAAAAAAAAAACAGTATAAGCCATAGTATACTTAACCTAAGGCATGCAGCTTGCCTGTGATGGCTTTCTAGTTGGGAAGCAGGGTGGCTGAACAGTCATCAGCCTGGTCTATGGAATGAGATCATGCTTAGAATTTAATCCCGCCTTACTCACTGGGTGACAAAGCTAGTAACTGAACCTTCCTACACCCCAGTGTCCTCATCTCTAAATGATGACAGTCATGTTTATTATAGGGATTAAATGAGGAAATGTATATACATGTGTATAAAAATACAGAGCCTTACTCACCACAAAGAACTCCCTATGTAGAAGTAATTATAATTATTATTACTATTATTAATGATGGTCACATAGCATCCATCTTGGTTAAACAGACACCAATCCTGGGGGCATTAAGTCACTGTGAGGAAAGTTTGTTGAAGAAATTACAACTAGCCCAGAACATTAGTCAAACACACATGTGTCTGGCTTTATATTGGTGGTTTTGGAATGTCTATTATACAGAAGATAGAGTAGATACAGGACTTGGAATTTCAACAGAATGGCAAGTATAATGTCCCTGGTTGTAACAAGCAACCTGCTAATCTTTGGATGGACAGTCTTCCTGTTTGACTTCTGCTACTCAAAGTATGGCCCAAAGACCAGGGAACTTCTTAGAAATGCAGAATCTCAATCCCCATCCCTGACCTACTGACTCAGAATTTTAACAAGATCCCCAGGTGATTTGTACACAAATTAAAGTTTGAAAAATAATGCCATAGATCACAAAATTTAATGTACAGCTTATACCATTTTGGGTGTTTTTGTGATCTTTGCTGTATAATAAACCACTCCAAAACTTAGTGATTTAAAAAAGCAAAAACAACAGCCATGTGTTTGCCCTACATCTTCCATTTGGGTAGGGCTCAGTGGAGCATCTCATCTCTGTTCCACATGTGTTAAGGGGGCAGTTCTGGGACTGCGTGATCAAAATTGGCTTCTCTTCACTCCTGTGCTCCTTGGGCAGCAGGCTGGGAAAGGGGGCTGGCCGGGCATCTCAGCAGTCTGAGGACTTCTTTCTCAACAGCCTCCCTTGAGCAACATAATCAGGCTTCTTTAAGCAACAGCACAGGGCTCCAGGAGAGGGATGTCTGCAGCTATCTTGAAGTCTAGACACAGAACTGGCACCATGTTATCTCTGCCTTTTTTTTTTTTTTGATAAAGTAAGTCAAAAGGCCAATCAAAACTCACAGGGAGGGAAATAGGACTTTACCTTCTGATGGGAGCTAGACATGCACAACAGGAAAGGAAGGATTTGTTGGAAACAGTCTTATGAGACCAGCTACCACAACAGGGTGTCTGCTACTTTTACACTTTCTTCCTGTCCCTGCTCTCATGATTAACAAAACAGCCTCTTCATTTCAATTATACAACTACATACAAGTCTCCATTGGGAATTCTAAGGCATGATATCTACCCTCAAGGAGCTTATTATAATAAAATTGGTGAAACAAGGTATATATATCTTGAAATTTTAATAATAAAATATTTAGGTAGCAGTGCAAGATGACAATAGAAATGAAGTCCTAAGGCTATGAATCATGCATTTAATTAATTTTGCACAAATAACCATTCTGGGTGTTCAGAGAAAAGAATGGAAGTGGAGAAGGTCCATGGAGAGGAGGGATGTGCAGCCTGAATAAGATTTATGCAGGAAGAGTAAGATGGATTTCAAAAAAGAAGGCCTAATGAAATATACTTAAAGGATAACAGTACCAAGAAGCCAAGGGAATAGGGTCATGGGGACACAAAGACATGAATGAGTGTCTCTGCGTGTTCTTTGGTAATGATTATAAATTCAATGTCCCTGAAAGAATTTCCTGCCTCATAACGTCCACCTTTACTTCTCCCCTTAGATATCTTCATAAGCCGTTTGTGGAATCCCCACCAGCAATATAACCTTGTACTAATAATGAAGAGTTTTTACTAACCTTATAAATTTTACTATACCTGAGGGGGTTGGGGCAGGAGAGAGGAAAAACACAAAGAAATGAAGGCATCCTCAAAAGGCAACTTGTAAACTTCACTGTTCATTGTAGAGGAACTAGCACTTTTGGTATTGTTAAGAAGCAACTTGTAAATTTCACTCTCCCTTTGAAAATAAAAATGGAATGAAAGGTGCTGCTTAGAAAAGACATATAAATTTCACTCTCCACTGTAGGAAAATAAGCTCTGATTACAATACAAAGTGCATATACTTCAATGTGCCAAACAGTTGTTTTATTATATATTCATGTATAATGAGTTGGTTTTCCAAAAACAGAGAATGATATTTACAACTTGTTATTTAACTTTTTTAGGAATGTATTTTTCTTCCTTTTCTTTTTACCTCCTCCCTTTCCCCAAAACATAATATGAGCAATGGGGTTTCTGAATAATACCACCCATTAATCCTTCTACAACAATGATTAAAACAATTTTAAACATTGTTCTCAGGACTTCATGATGCCATGTACAATAACAGAGAATGACACAGCTTTTAGACATACATTTCAAACTATTGCTCCTTAACTTGCTGGGGACAGAGAGGGCTTTTAGAAAGTTGCTAATAAGCATCATTACTGGTTTTTAATTTCTATTTGTTGTTGAGAAGGACCAGCCCCACTCCAGAGGCTCCCTAGCATTTTCATAAAGGTACCCATTAGAAATTCAGAGCCAGTGGATTTGAATGACTTTGCCATTTATTCAAACAAGATTCTGAATACTTATCCCATAACAGGAAGGATGGCAATGTTGGAAGCAAGTGGAAGAGCTAAATTCTGTAGAGTCATGGCAAGAAATAAAAAAAGAGGGGGAGTCGCCATCTCAATACTAGAAGGGTCAGTGCTATGATATCCTAATAAAAGTGTTTGTTAGGTAAAATTGTAGTATTTCCAGAGTATCTCACCTGGCTTTAGTACATCTGCATATCAACAGGTGCTCAAGGGTGGAGAGAAGTATGGTTTTAGTGCATTTGCATCACTTCTCAGGGATGGAGAGAAGTTCATCTCCATATCAATGGGTAATTACTTGGGCAATGGAGGACTTATCTGTGCCTGAGAGGTGAAGGGGGAGGGCCGGTTTTGCTTCTGCTGGAGCAAGAAATAGAGAAGGCCCCAGACTGTAAGCAATTAATGGATTTTAAACTTTATTTCTCCCTTTGACTGACTACGGTTTTTAGAGGTATTTTGCCCCGGGATTTCCTCTCCCTGGACTTACATCTGGCGGCAGTCAACAGGATTCCTCTGAAACTGAAATCTGTTATAATGGGTGCGATCTTTGGGAGGGCCGCCCCTAGAAATGATGGGGAAAAGTGGAGCTCATGCCGAGGGACATGTGTCTACACTCATGTGGTCATGGAGGCCCCACCACCACTACTGGCCACGCTAACCCGTGCCCGTGGCCTGAGCCTAAGGCTACTGCTTCTGCCACTGCTGCTGCTCCTGCTGGCCGGAGTACGCTCACACTAGGGAAAGGAGCAGACGTCTGGTTCACCGTGATAGAGAAGAACACCTTGCTGGCTACAAAGCCCATCACCAGAACAGCTCTGACCAAGGCAATAACCACCTATCCCATCGCAGGGTGGGTGAGAGATTGGACCCCAAAGGCTATGGAGTGGGACAGACACCTACCATATATAATGTGATTGGCCATTTGCCTTGGGCATCCCCAGGGAATGAAGCAGACGCATGGGCCCAGGTGTACTGGCTAGAAGGAAAGCCTCATTTGATGTGGCCCAATGGCTACATCAGCGTTTGTTGCACATGGGGCAAAAGATAATGTGGGCCCATCAGTGGGGCTTGCCATTGACCTTTGAAGAAGTCAGCCAAGCCTGGAGGGAGTGCCTTGCATGTGGTGCAGATCAGCAAGCCACCAAGAGGACTCTGCAGCCTATGGCCCATTGCCGGTGATTGAGAGTGATCAAGGCACCCACTTTATTGGATATGTGTTGCAAGGATAGGTGCAGCAATTAGGAATAGAATGGATGTGGCCCTGGATATTTCGATACGTGGACCGGTGATGGCTGGCTCTTCTGGCACCTTGGAGAGAAGGCCTGGAAGCTGGCCTCCTGTGTATTCCTGGAATAACAGCAAAGTGACCCCACAAAATCATGGTTATTTGCTTCTACAGTCCTTGTGTCCTAGATGCGCCCCTGGCTGCAGCTGCTGCATGATGGCTGGAATGGACAGGCTTTGGACTTAATCTGCATGGGACTTTGAACCTAGCTGAATGCTCTGGCTAGAGAATTATCATGATTGTGTTGCTGTTGTTAAGAAAAAAATGTTTAAAGAGAGGCTTGACTTTATCTATTATTTGGTAAAAGTTTTGTGAGTAATCTAGCATGGTTGTTAGGAATGAGTAAAAGTGTAGCAAGTGATAACAATACTGTGTTAGTGTATTAAACATATTCTGGGCTTAGTGAGAAATTGTGCTGTAAAGCACATTTACTTAATCTGCATAGGCTGAATCCTCTGGCTTGAGGATTATCATAATTTTATTGCTGTTGCTATTGTATGTCATTAGTTTGGTCGAAAGAGAGAGAACAAGTAAATTGTAAGGCGAGATTTCTGGAGGGGTGGCCTCTAGGTAAAACTGTAATATTTCCAGAATACCTTGCCTGGCTTTAGTACATCTGCTTATCAACAGAAGCTCAAGGGTGCAGAGAGATATGGCTTTAGTGCATTTTTATCATTCCTCAGGGGTGGAAAGAAGTTTATCTCCATATCAATGGATAATTACCTGGGCAACAGAGGGCTTCTCTGTACCTGAGAGGTGAGGGGGAGAGCTGGTTTTGCTTCTGCTGGAGCAGGAAAGAGAGAAGGCCCTGGACTGCAGTTTGTAAGCAATAAACAGATTTTAAACTTTATTTCTCCCTTTGACTGATTTCAGTTTTTGGAGGTATTTTACCTCAGGATTTCCTCTCCCTGGACTTAGAGGGTTCTAACAGAAGTTATAAAATACCATATCAAGAAATACTCTAAAAACAGAATTCAGGTGCCATATGGTCCAGAACAGCCAAAGGAATCTTTATGTCAGGGAGTAAAAAAGTGCCAGTAGACCATCATTAATACATTATTAAATTATATGTTTTAATATATTTCAAAATTTTATTTTGATACATATGACATATCATATATACCATATATATAAAATGATATATTCTCAAAGCAAAATGAAACAACACCAAAGTATAGTAAAAATAAGTCTTCCCTTCCATGCTGTTAACAAACTCTTATACAGTCTTCAACATAAGCACATATAAATATATGTGCATATATTTTAAATATCTATGACCACAAATAAGATTTCTTTTTTTACTTTTGATACCCAAATTTACTTTTAGATAATTTTTAAAATCTTAACCAGCTTGATCATACAGTAAAAATCCTTTCCAAACATTCCTCTTCCACAAATCTACTACAATTCTCATTTTCTAACATTCAGATTTTGTCCTAAGTTTCCCCTCCTTAAATAAGCAGTCCTTCACTTTTAGGACAAAATTACTTCCTTTTTTTCTCAACAAAAATTCATCTCTATTCTTCATACCTCCTTTTACTGAAAGCATACATTCTACTTTCCTTGCAGGCAGAGATGTTTCCCTTATTATTTCTAGTAGTTAAATAATAGCATATTCTAACCCTTTTTTCTCTTATCACAAAGATAGTTCTAAATAGATACACTCTTTATAATGTCTTCATTGTATTACAAAATAGATATTCTATAATTTATTTACTTTCCCTATTTCTTGAACATTGAGGCTGTTTTGAATCATTTGTTACTAAATAAAGTGCCACAATGAGTATTTTTATACACAGATTTCTGTGCACCTACATGACTATATTTCTAAGATAAATTACTAGAAATGAAAATGTGAGGTCAAAGGGTTCTGTGCATTTTATTTTGATAGGTATGGCCAAATAGCTTTCCAAAGACATGCATCAATTTATATTTCCACTCATGATACCAATCTATCTTGTACTGAAGGAATTACCAAAACAAAGTTTATCATCATTTTCTGCCAATTGATACTTTACCTCATAAGTGGAGGTTGGGCAAAAATATCATTTATTTTTACCTATAAGCATAGGCAGGTTCTAATTATTATTGCCCAAGATCCAAGACCATTTCATTACCCACTGTACCACTCAGTCTTCAATGTGCTATAATTCTAACTGGTCAGACAGATATTTAATTTGTAGACCTCCTCAGAATACAGATTATCTGCATTCTGCAGACATCTGCAAAAACCCAATTCCGCAAGTGCATATTTCATGGCTGAATATTTTTACATAACATCAGCTGGAGCCCATCGTTCCAGTATTCTTGCCAAGTGTCACAACCTGCTCTATTATATCAATAAGCAGTTTCAATTAGTCATTTTCTCCCCACGGTGACGACAGCTATAATAGCATGCAGTGGTCTGATGAAGTTTGTAATACAAAGTAGAGATGGGGGTATTAAAAGAAAGAGGATAAAAAATTAGAAGAGCATTAAAAAAATCTACTTTCCAAATACTCATTTGGGGAAATGACAACATTTCAGAAATAGTACTCAAGAATGAATACAAAAATTCAATTACTTTTGGAAAAAAAATAATGAATAAACAAACTCACCATGTGAACATATTCTTGCCCCAGACAGAACACTGGTTTTTACTGACTAATTAGTCATTAAGTGCCATCTCAAAAAGAACTATAAATAAAATAGTATTTGGTAAATAGAAAGCAACCTTAAGTCTTAAAGAGAAAATAGTAGGGTAAAAATAAATGCCAACAGAGAATGCTACTTTGAAAGTATTGTACATTAGTAAATAAATTATGAGGTATGACACAGTTGGTTCTACCATTACAATTTATCCCTAATCCTACCATTTCTCACCTCTTCTACTAGGAACACCAGGTGCCAAGCCACACCCACCTTCCCTGGCATAAGCCATGGACCTCTAACTGACCATCTGTCTCTTTTCTTGTCCCCTTCATTCTCTTCTATCCATAACAGCTGAAATGACTTTTTTTAAATATAAAAATCAGATGATGTCATTTCTTTCCATTCACTCTCCAGTAGTTTCCCTCACAATAAAAATCTAAATTCTTTACCATGGCTAAAAAAGCCTTACATATTCCAGTCCTGGCAGCTCTCCAATAACACATCTCATTGCTCCCTTCTTGTCCCCACACTGGCATCCAGCAAGCACAGTCCCAGCTCAGAGCCTCAGGTCTTGCTGTTGCTTTTAGTTGAGACGCTTGTCCCCCAAATATTTTTGCCCATTCCTCATTTACTTCCTTCACATTAGTCCTCGAATGTCACCTCATCAGAGAGGGATTCTTTTTGACCATCCAATCTAAAAAGCAGCACAAAGTGCTATCAATGCATATTGATCTACCTTCCTCATACGACAACACCACTTGGCATTACATTATAAAGTTACATGTGTATCAAGAGATTATCTATGTCTTCTTCTAGAATGCAACTTCTACAAAGGCAAGAGGCAATAATATAAATTGTACATCCCAACCAGACACAAAATCATAATATGATTGTGAACTATGCCCATAGTTAAGAAAATATAATCTAATTTACTTTGGGTCAAATTCATTCAACTCATCAAACATTTAACAAACTTTTAATTATATGTGGGTTTATAATATATTATGTATATAATATTTATTACATTATACATATATATAAAATAAACATTCATCTGTGTGTGTGTGTGTGACATTTAATTATACATGGAGTTCCAGAAGCATAGTGTTTACTCCTGGAAACAGAAAAGTACACACAGTTTGGTGGACAAGACATAAAATATGGAGTATACTAATAACAAATCAAAACATTAATGATGAGAAGCCATCAAGAGTAGGGCAGGAAATTCTGAGGACAGATTCATGTAGGCTGAGCCTGAAGAAAAATTTCAAGAAGATAGAAATGATTCATTCAATAAGGGATTAACATTCAAAATAATTATAAAGAACTTATACACCTCAACACCAAAAAAAACAAATAACCTGATTAAAAAATGGGTTGAGGACTTGAACAGATACTTCTCCAAAAAAGAAATACAGATGGCCAATAGGCACATGAGAAGATGCTCCACATCACTAATCATCAGGGAAATGCAAATCAAAATCACAATGAGATATCACCTCATACCAGTTTGAATGCCCTCTATCCAAAAGACAAGAACTAACAAGTGTTGGCTAGGATGTGGAGAAAAGGGAACCCTCCTACACTGTTGGTGGGAATGTTAATTGGTACAGCTGCTGTGGAAAGCAGTATGGAGGTTCCGCAAAAAAACTAAAAATAGAAATACCATTCGACCCAGTAATTCCACCTCTAGAAATTTACCCAAAGAAAACAAAATCCCTGATTTGAAAAGATATATGCATCCTTATGTTTATCACCTAATTATTTACAATAGCCAAGATATGGAAATAACCTAAGTGTCCATCAGTAGATGAATGAATAAAGAAGATGTGGTACATACACACAATGGGATATTATTCAGCCATAAAAAAAAAGAAATCCTGCCATTTGCAACAACATGATGGATTTAGAGGATATTATGCTAAATGAAATAACCCAGGTGGAGAAAGACAAATACCATATGATTTCACTTATTTGTGGAATATAAAAACAAAACAAAACAGGATGAACAAAACAGCAGTTGACTCATAGACACTGCGAAGTGATTAGTGGCTACAATGGAAGAGAGGCTGGGGTGGATGAGTAGGGAGGGGGAGGAGGATAAAGGGGCACAAAAATTCCCAATCATAATATGAACTGGTCATGGGGATGGTAGTACAGCATGGAGAATATAGTCAATGGTTCTGTAACATCTTCCTATATTGACAAATAGTAACCACACTGGAGGGGGAGAGGATTTAATAATATGGGTAACTGCTAAACTACTGTGTTACGTATTTGAAACCAATGTAAGATTGTACATCAATGATACTTCAATTAGAAAAAAGAAAGATGGAGAGGATCTGGGAAAGGAAACCAGGAGGAGAAGGGCATTCTAGGTAAATGCACAGCATAGGTAAAAACATAGATTATAACAGCATTCCCCAAACTTCAGGTAAACTTCAGGTGCTATTTGGTCCACTAATAGGACAAAGCAAAAACTAATAAGGTTTATATCCTGTTCAATTCTCTTTTCAATTTTCTAGTTCATTCAATGAGAAAATATTAATTAGTGCTAATACATCAAAACACCTTCCTAATCTTGCTAATCTTAACAGCATCATTTTATTTTCTAAGTACTTCTCTTTAAAGTTTTATTTCCCTGCATATGGGAAGTGATTTTATTTTACATTAGGCCTGTAGTTTTCCAGTTTGTTACAAAGTCAAACTTCTTGGAAATATCCTCTGTATGTGAATGTGGTAAGTATGTCTCTTAAGACAGCGTGAAATATAATTTTATTACACAAACTTAAAGACAAGGTAGAAAAAAGTGAATGCAACTTCATACTGTATGTAAAGTATAAAAGCACAGCCATAACTATAGTTTTATATATTTTTTAAATCTGTCTATATCAGTTGTGATCTGGGTATGATACATGAAACACTCAACAGGGATAATCTGCAAAAGTATTTACAAAGGTGTGGTAATACTGTGGGAACACCAAGGGTTCATGCAGTACTTAGGGACAACAGAGAAATCCGTTTAGAAAGTTCACAGAGGGGAACCTCTCAGGCACAGAGCAGAGTAGAAAACGAGTACAAAGTGATTAAATGGAACATACCCAGCACACAAACAAGGCTGTTTTCAAATACTTGCTGGGTATTTACTTACCACTGTCTAATCACTAGCTGTATGTTGGGCTTTGGGCCTATATGGATTAAGAGTGCAGATGGCTGGATTTACACCTCAGCTTGCTGTTCACTAGCTCTGTGAGCTTCTAATGTCTTTGACCTTAGTTTTTTCAATAAAATGAGGGATAACAACCATCATTAAGGCTGGTGTGGGAAGCAAATAAGTAAATGTATATAAGGCACTTGGCACAGTGTCTGCCTACAATAAATGTATATGTATGTCAGGGAATGGGAAAGGGTCATGTTGGTCACCAAAATGTTCAAGAGAAACTTAGGGGAGAAAAGCTCAGAATTTCAGAAATTCTCAATATAAATTGCATTAACTTCATACTTCATATGACTTGGCCAAAAGCTCCCATATTATTCTATCTTATTGATAAAATATCTCAAAAGCATACAAAGAAAGAAAATCATCTAGACTAGTAGAGGCAGATGGGAGTGATGGTAGTGGTGGTGGTGGTGGTGGTGGCGGCGGCAGGGAATGGGCAGTAAAGACCTCCTGGATAAGGTGATATTTAAAATGAGTCCAACCCAAAGCATAAGAGGAATTAGGTAAGGAAAGAGGTGCGTGAAAAGTGCTCCCAGGTTGGGTAACCCAAGGTGCCAAGGCCCTGGGGAAGAGGAAATGTCACAGGTTCAAGGAACTGTATGAACAACACAGAAAAGGTAAAGTGAAGCTTCAGAAGGACTATAGCTGGAGAGGAAGAATTTTCAGACATGTTTAAAGAGCTTGAATTATATATCTCCTGGGGGCAGTAAGAAGCCTCAGAGGATTTTAAGCAAAGAAAAGACGGGATGCCCCAATCAGGCTGTCATAAGTAGAAAACCACTGCTAAAGGGAATCGGTAGCCATCAAAGAGTTTTGAGTCAAGGACTAAACAAAAGAAACAGTGTCTCAAATTTAATTTTTGTCACTTTACTGATGCCTAAAACTAGAGTTCTTATAAAAATGGTTTATAAGATATCACGCATAATTTTTCCTTTGGTTAGCTGTATACATGTGTGCTCACCGACTAACTCATGCGTTCATTAAGATGTGCCTTGAGCACCTAATATATACCAGGGATTGTGCTTAGAATAGGGACAGGAGAAGAAAATTCACAAATAATGAGTACAGAAAGTGCTAAGACTGGAAAGGCAAAGGACGTTTCTGAGAGGTGGGTAAAACTCCAAAGGTGGGAGCAAGTGAGTGTATATGACAAAACTTTTCCAGTATGACAAGAACATACTATGCTGCTTGGGCAGCATTGATCCACTCATTCAACAAGAATCTACTGAGCACCTACTATGTGTGCCAGCATTGTGAAGGCATTGCTGACACAGTGATGAATAAGCAACACTTAAAATACAACAACAGTGACTTTTATCACTGCAGATAAGGGTAGATTGATTATCAAAAGTGCTTAAGGCAAAAAAACACAGAAGTAAAGAGCAGTGCCTTAATTTAAGGAGGCCTGGAATAGCAATAAAATATTTTTAATTAAAACTCCTCTGCTGAGAATAGACAGTCTTTGAAAGGTTGTGTAAACTGTAAAAGAATTACATGCACATGTATTAGTGACACTATAGCTTTTTAAATGACATTATAACTTTCAAAATGTCAAATAACTTCTAATGTCAAATGCTGCATTCCCCCCAAAAAAATTACAACCATGAATTATCCAGTTGATCCCAAATCAAATCAACCTACTAAAAGTAAAATGCCTGTTCCTTACACTGAGTAGGAGAAATGCCTCCAATGCAGATTCCCTTTATAGAATCTTGGTGCTGATACAGACCCAACAAGTCAGCTCAGGTCCAGTGGGCAAAGCTGGAGAAATGCAGAGAACATGTCCCCAACCAACACGAACTTTTCCAACTCAGCCCCGATCATGCCAAGACATCACAGTGTAATAATGGTAATTTAATAATGTAGTCGGCCAGGCTCTGCCCGCATTAGAAAGCTCAGGAAAATAAATGAGGTTTGCAAGCCAAACAGAGGGAAACTTTCCAGGCAGCGCCTGCAGCAGGGAGATACTTGGTAATGAAATACCACTGTCTCCATTCATTATGCAGGAGGTGAACCTTCAAAGGGAGTCTGGAAAGGTGAAGCTCTCAAAATGGAAATAAATATATAAGCTCACCTGCCATGGCAAGATCTCTGAAAATGACTCAGGAGGACTGCCTGGAGATTTTCCAGGGGGATGTAGAAAAGTTCCATCAGATGTCAAGGGAGGTAATTAGGTACTTGGGCACATTTGCTGGCTAAATTGGCCTCCTTACCTTCATCTTCCCATGTGGTCACTAGACACAGAAACTGTGTTTAAACTCCACGGTGTTCTCTCCGGCTTTTACCATAAAGAAGAAATAAAACTGTCCTGGGCACTTGGCAAATTGGTTCAGTGTTAGGTGGGGACCCATTATCTTTGACCTTCACATTTTTGCCTCTTCTGACTCAGAAAATCCTCAGAAACTCTTAAAGATAAAGATAAATGATGTCTGGGAGGTGCTCACTTTCTGGAGAGAGATACTGTTTTTGTAATATAAAAATTATAGCTGAAATTAGTGATTTATTTATTTTTTATTCAATTGGTCTGTTACCTGCTCAAATTTTTAAAATGTACCTAAAATGATGGAAGTTCTGTGTACCAACCGGGCTCTTAACATATTAAGCTAACAGCCATTTTCCCCCTTTCTCTGCCTTTCCTCTCTAATTACCAAGACAACCATAGAATTTCTACATTTTAGCTTTTAACAGGTAACTTGCATGCCATCCTTTGTCACTTCTGAAACCAGTAATGAAATATCAGAGGAGGAACAGTTAATTAAAACTGTGGAATCTACTTTGCATCTCTTCACAGTCAATACAAATACAAGTAAGGGTATCTTTCAACAAATGATGTAACTAGCATAAGTCATATTTTTAAATGACGTTTGTCTGTTAAAAATCAAAAATCATTAATGCAAACCAAATATTTGGTAAACATCTTGCTTTAATAGGCCATAAAACCCCTTTGGCTCAACTACTGCAATAGATTTGATATTGAGATCCACTATGAAGGTGTTTTTCTACTAAAAACCAAGGAACATGTCTATAGTCTGCAAGTAATTTATGGGAATGAAAACTGTACCGGAATATCCCACACAGGCTTACCTGGGTGGTAATCTTAAACAAAATTTCCTCACACTCTCAAGTTACTCCATGAATATTTAAGAAAGAAATGGCATAGAAGAGCAGTTTAGAGTTCAGACACTGAAATGAAATGCTGTGTGTTTCAATCCTGGCTCTGCTCCTAACTAATCATGAGACTGTAATTTCTTGGCCTTGTTCCTCTAATCCTCAGTTTCCTCATCTGCAAAATAAAGAAAATACTATCCACTCAAAGGGCTGCTGTGAGTATAAATGAGATAATGGGCATAAAACATTTTAAATAGTGACAAGGCCCTTGTAAAAGTTGAATAAATATAAATTGCTCCTCTTATTTGATACTTTATTCACCTAATAATTATATCCCTGAAAGAGTCCAGTAACTCAACATTCATATATTTGAAATACATTCATTTATTTTGCACTATTGCACTATTCATTTTTCTACATAAAAATTAGAGGGCTGATGATATTTCAGCCTCACTTAGGTGCAAGTGCTGCCCCTTACTTTAGTATGGATCTCTCTTAAGCAAAGGAGAATAAAGGGGTCAAACCACCTCAGAAGCTGCTATCCTCCACCTTGCTTGTAAACTATCTCCCTATGATTCAAACTACACTCCACAGGGAGCATTTGTGTAAGTCCCCGATTTATAGAATAATTTACTTTGGGGTTTGGGTTTGTTTTATCAGATTTATCTCTGGGAGAGCTTGCTAAAGCTAACAGTCCAGCAATTTTATTAAGGTCTGTTCAATTTCACCATTTTTTAAAGAGCATATAGAAATCACACTGGCAGTGGCTACTTAAACTTCCCAGTGGATGCCAAAAATAATAAAAGGACACTTAAATGACCATTTTTGAGCACAGTCAACAGCATGTAGCCTAATTATCCAACTACATGAAAAATGCTATGGATTTTTATCAGAGGATAAGAGTTTGATACGCACAATGCAGAACACGAACAACCACCTCACTGGGGTGTGCAGCACTTTTCGAGTCTAAATATAAGGTCCAGGTCTATCAGAATAAGTTTCTCCTCTATTTCTGATTAACTTTTAAGAAATGATAAATGGACAAGATGCTAAGAGATTGATATAACTAAGCCACTGATGAATACAAGATAACAGCATTGTGTTAAGTGCTCTCCTTTATTTATTTCCATTACAACCTTCTGAGGTAGGTGATACTATACACATTTCACAGATGAGGAAACCAAAACTCGAAAAGGGTAAGTGTCTTCCCCCAGAGAGGAGGTATCAGAGCTAGTGCCCAGGTTTTCCTCCATCTGCACCTAGGGTCTTTTGCTTGTCCATTGGTGGCCTCTCTCCAGCCCTCTCTCAGCTCTCTTGCCCTCTGGCTTCTGCTAGGTTAAGACAATGGCCTGCAGCATTCCCTAATTGCCCTTATCTTAAAATCATTGCCCTTTTATTTTGTTTTCTTTATCATTTATGCAAACATTATCATATCCTTATTCATGAATCATTCAGCAATATTTACTGAAAGTCTACCATAGACTAGGCAATCTGTTTAGGTGCTAGGAATATTTAAGTAAATAAGATTCACTTGGCCCATGCCCTGTTTATTTTCCCTTATTTTCTTTCCAACTTAAATACTAAAGTAAAGAATTTCCAGAAATCAGATACCATATTTCGCTACAAATCGTTGAGCAGTGCTGGACACATGGATGCTCAGTAGTTATAAAAGAAAGTCATCTGAATCACTTGCAGGACCAGTATAGAAGCTGTCACACCTAAGACTTTTACAATAATTTGCTGAGCAAACCCACAAAATGCTGCTCACTAAAATAAGATTAAGAAAAATAATGCTATCTGGTTTTGAGAAAGGTGAGGAGAAATGATCATCCTCATAAACTGCTGGGGTAAGAATGAATCAGTTCCACCTTTCTGTATGGAAATTTGCTTGAGCACTATAGCAAGCTTGTGACTCAACTAATTGGCTTCCAGAAACAAATCCTAGGAGCATAAATAAAGATGCGTCCAAAGATATAGTTATAAATATGTTCATGGATAATTTAAAATGGTAATAACCTAAGTGTTCAACAATAGGGGATTGGGTCAATCAATCAAGGAATACCATATAAAGAACTATTACAAATGATTAAAAATAATGTCATACCATATATTTCATGACATGAACAGATTCACAATGAGTTGTTAACTGAAAAGGATACAAAGTTATATATAGTATGTATCCCATAAAATTTGATATATGCAAAGAAAAAGGTCTACAATAGTTCTGCCCAATAGCAATATAATACAACACACATATGTAATTTTAAAGTGTCTAGCAGTCACATTAAAAAAGTAAGAAATGCGTGAAATTCATTTAAAGATATTTTATTTAATCCCACATATGCAAAATAATAATAGTTTAAATTATTTTCCTCTATACTAAGCCTTCAAAATCTAGTGTGTAATTAATACCTACAGTACATGTCAATTCAGTCTTGCCACATTTAAATGTTCATTAGCCATATGAGGATAGTGGTTACCAAACTGGACAGCTCAGATGAGCTCAAACATGGAGAGAGGGAATTTGGATAATTTTTACCTCTTTTTTTCTCCTTTTTTACAATTACCATTAGATATGAGAAAGTTGTTTTTCAATATTAGGAACAGTTCAGTTTTTTTTTCTTCTGTCTCTAGAGTACTTCTAGGCTCATTGTCTCTGCAGTTCACACACTACATGTTTCCTACAAGTAGAAAAATGCTCTCCTTTCTTCCCTTCCTTTAACATATACTTTGAATAGCTACCATGCTTCAGCCTTCAGGCATGTAAGCAGGGATCAAATGGTGCCAGTTCTCCAGAGTGGCTGCTAAGCCAGCCCCTGCTTTTCAGTAGGATCTACCTGGGCTCTAGGCACTGTTTTAGCAGCTTTCTGGACTTGTGGAAGGACATGGAATGGGACCAGAAACTGCTTAATTTGAAGCTAATTAAATAGTGATGACAAGCCTTAATCTCTAACTTGTCAGCAGATTGTAAACACTGATTGCAGCTGCCACAATCTCCAATAAACCTATTGAGAAAAATCCTGATCAGAATGAAATGAGTATGTTGGTTACGCACATGGAGCTGAGAGAGGTGAGATGGGAAAAAGCCAGTCCCTTGTAATACCAGGAGAAATGGAAACCCAAAAGAAGAGAAATTAAAGGAAGAATGAGTCAAACCTATGTCCTATACAGTCCATTAAAAAAAAAAATCACTAGACCTCATGAGCGTGGAGGCTGAAAGAAACAAAGGAGACATAAAACCACTGCCTGAGCCCTCAGAAGAAACTGAAATAGCTCTACCTCAATTAACCACTGCTGGGGTTTCCATGGAAAACTATGTCTGAGCCACTGCACATGCTGGGGCCTTTGAACAGTTGCTGATACTATTGGAAGTGAAATACAGCACAAGTTCACTAGAGGGGAGGCAAGGGGAATGGTTACAGTTCATTAAGAACATACAATGGGGCAGGCACTCACATGTAACTTATCTGATAATTCTCCCAATTATTTTATAAGGTGAGCATTATTATTTTTTCCATTTTAAAGAAGAGAATGCTAAAATGATACTACTCAAAGAAGTATCCTACCTAAAGCCTAAGACCATGAAAAGACGGGGTGAACACAGATTCGAACACAGACTAACTCCCTAATTCTCTGAACCTCAGGCTGCTCTGCCTTGAGCTTTGGGGTAATGGTGAAGAAGTGCAAAGGTGAAAGAATAGCAAAGTTCATGAGGAACATGGAAAGAAAAGAGCAAAAATTCTCCAAAAAGGATCTAACTAGGAAGTTAGATGGCCTGCTGAAAATCTGCCAGATGAGTGAACTTTCTGCTACTGTTCTAAGAGCATTTCAGGAGGCACCTTTCCTGACTTCCCTGACATGGAGGACACTTTCTTATTCTTCAAGACCCAGCACAGAATCAATGTGCACATCTTCTTTGAAGGTTTTTACAAATGTCCTGGTGAGACTTGCACTGTTTTTCATGTTAACACAGAGCAGTACTTTGGGAGAGAGATGACTTCAGTGTGAAGGGGTAGACACCATTTCATACACAAAGCAAGTTAAGAGAAATGAGAATCTTTACTTAAGGATGAGAAAAACTTGTATAGGGAAAGAGCCATGACAGATGTTGCCAAATTGTTAAAGGACTAAGACACAAGATTGTAATCCACGTATTCTTCCCTAAAGCCTTTTTAGGACAAAACATACATTCATTCATTCATTCATTCATTCCCTAGTGCAGTGATAGTGCTAGGGAAGTAACAGTGAGCAAAGCAAACACAATTCTACTGTCAGGGTACATATGTACTACAGGGAAAACACACGCATAATTTTAAAAAAAAACCCACACAAGTAAAAGGAAATTTGTGATAAGTGTTCCAAATAATATGTAAATGAGATATTAAGATTTTATCCAAGATATAAAACTGGAACTGATAAAGAGAATGTGCATGGTAGTAAGCTTCGGTTCATTATTTGGAAGAGCTTTCAAACAATCTACACAGTCCAGAAACGGCCCCTCAAAGGGACACACTTCCCTTCCTGCACTGGGCCTGCCCAGGCTGCGGTGAGGAATGCAAGGGGGAGGCCCCTAGAAGAGAAGAGTTCCCAAGTCGCTCCCAGCTTTAAGAAACTATGACTCCATCATTCTAAAAAAAAAAATTTCTGAGATAGCAATCAGAATTTGCATTTGAATATCCTGGAGAATAAGGAAATTTGTGAAAAGAATCATTTTCTATGGATAGAGGGGAGTCAAGCCAAACTGAGTCCTCCGAAGTGCTCACCAGCACCCTGCACGGCCCTTCTAGTGCTGAGACACTCTGCTCAGCCTCCGTCCAGGAAGCGTCGTGAGGGCAGGAGCGATGGGCTTTTCATCACTGAGTCATCAGCACTTGGCACACGGCATATATTAAATGAGCAAATGAATATGGTATTAAAGTGTACTAGAACAAACAGGATCACTTAAAAAAAATTCCCTTCTTAAAAAAAAAAACTTCCCCTACTATAATAGACCTTATAATTGAACTTTCTTGAATAATTAATGAACATGAAAGTCAGTCAATCACTTGCCTCCTGATTAATAGCTAGGGTCCCATGTCAAAGCAGCCACTTAGTTCCATTAAAAATTAATAATTTTCCATGGCATAAATATAGACTATACATAGTACATCAAAGGTTCTACTGTTAATAAGCAATTAAGTAATGCAGAAAGACTAAGAATCTTTTAACTAAAAGAGAACTCCATGAACTTACCCTCTAAGTCATCATTCATTTACTACCCATTTCTCTTCTAAGCTTTTAAATTATTTAGCTAGGCAAAAAAGTAGTTCTGAAAACAGAATAAATAAGGTTAATAGGTCATCATATTTGGGTTAACATTTGCAGGCTGACACAATGTGTTTTGTTAAAGATTTGAGGTATGCTGTTCCTTCTGTGAAATGAGAAATACATTAGGGAAGATCAATATAAAACTGAGGCACCATATGTAAAATGTTAAGGGCTATCATTGAAAAATTATGAACCATGCTATATAGAACTTAGCCAGGTCAAAGCTAAATTACATTATTGATCTACATTCATTTTTTTCTTTTATGTTTGACTATCTCCTGATTTTTTATAACATCCATTATTGCCTATATAGCAAATAAATCATCTTATTCTAGGCTCAGCATGTTTGCTGACTGACAATTTTCTAAAATTAATTGTCATGTTGGTAGCATTCAGATTTATAAATTGAGCTCCACTCACATAAACATCTAAATATTCAACATAAAATTTATAAGCTTATGTAACATGAACTCAAAGGGAAAGAGGGTAATTTTCATTTTTTTCAATAGAAAGAACAAAATGCAAGCAAAGAAAAAATCAAATGTTATTTTTTCTAATACCATTTCACTACTTTATGATCTTGTTACATGCCACTAACGAGGCCAAAATGTATTCACTTGACTTCAAAAAATGACTTAACTGTATTGCTGAGCATGTGATACAATCAACACCTTGTGAATTAATAAAGTCTTTCCATTTTCAGACGTAAATCTTCCTCAGGATACGTAACCTCAAATATTCTATAAGCAGTTTTAGGAGTTGCTTTGGGGATTTCTTTAAATACAAAGAACTCTCATCCCCAATCAGCCTCCAAAGGGACAGAAAAGAATGCTTCTGTCTTGAACTAGGATTTTTCTTTCATCTGTTGAAAAGGGAAAATGGGTAAATACTTTGTAACAAATCTAAGTTCCATAGGCCCATGTTAACTTATGAAAAAAAAAGCTGACCTAAGAGTTCTCGGTAGAAATGATCTTTGATTTGAAAGCATTTAACCAGTAACTTTTGCCTACCAGGAAAATATTTTCTCTTTAATGAAGTAGTGGCAGACACAGGGGCCTCTTCATTTTCTCTAAGGAGATATAATCATTCTGCCTTGTGCCCCAAATGAGGCAGAAATTATCCTTAATGTGTAATTTGAACATTTGTATAAAAATATAGTGAAATGCTCTTTCAGAGTCTGAACAGAAAAACATGTGAGCTCACAAAATGTCCACCTCCCTCAGGAGGAAAAACAGTCTGCTGCTCTTCCTCACGCTGATTGTCACTGCGAGAACCTCCCAGCATCAGGGACACGTCCCGCAGTCTCACACAAATGCCAATCCCTGTCGCTGGGACAAGGGGATTCCAGCCTCACAGCAGGCCTGAGGGACTCTTGTTCTCTGCAGGTCTGCTCCAAGCTGAGTGCCCTTTGCACTAGAAATCAATGTCATCCAATGAAAACTCCAGGAGAAAGTTAAATATCAAAAGCAAAAATGCCTCTTGTGTACCAGTCTCTCCCTGCTGCGTTTCTGCCAGGTGACAAGAAGCAATGAGGAAAACAGAGCAAACAGAGGCTGAAGAGAGGAAAATCAAAGGACTGTGGGACCTGAGAGTTAGAAAGGGACAAAGTTCCAAAAAGGAAAAGTCACAGGAGTCCTACTGTGCAGAAGTAAAATGCTGTCTGCCGACAGCAGGGCCTACCTCCTAAGACACCCACCTAAAATAAAAGTCATCAACACCGTCAGAAGTTCTTTCACCAAGCTTTGGCAACCTGGGCCTTGGTGTTCTCAGCACACAGTCCAGAATCCATTTCTCAGGAGGTGGACTTCATTCAGAAAGCTCACAAGCCCAAGGTATAAAACTAGAAGTCAAAACAGAAGTTGCCAATTTGCAATATAACCATCACACAGATGTCAGAGTGACCCTTCCCTTCCTGAAGATGTCTTCCATGCACAGCCAAATCCTAATCAGACAGCAATTTGATGTGTAAGGAATCTGAACAAGAGGAGTTCATTGGATGAAGTGGATGTTAAACTGCTTGTGGGGGCAAGGGAGAATTGCTAACGGCAGAAAACACATCACATGCTGTCTGCAGATCTCTAGATCCATTGCCCTAACAGGAATGGCTCTGCCAATAGAGCAACAATCTCCAAGATTCTCTTAAGAGACCCATCTCCTCCAAACAGGACTTACACATACACTCCTTCCACATTCCCATCACTGAGCAACCACAATTAGAATGGTAAAGTATTTCTTTTGTCCTAAAAACTTGCATTAATGTTCTCATTGCAAATTTCAAATTGTATATTTGTTGTAACAAATGAACATATAAAAGATGGTAGAATAAAAATAATTCTATTTCTTCCACCCAGAAATTATAGGTGGATAATCAATCTCTGTGTATACATCTTGGGTTGACCATATAAAATTTCCATTTTGCAGATAAAGAAGCCAATTATCAGTGATTTCACATGATCCAACCTAAAATACATGCATACATTATATCAAAGTAGGATCACACCTTAAATTCTGTTTTGTTGCTTTTCTTTTAATTAACCAGTGGTCATAAACAACTTTCCAAACCACGAAGTAATACATGATGGATACTCTTTATACACTTGTTTCTCCAAACCTCTGATTATTTCCTTAGGGAACATTCCTAGATACAGAACGGGTGGGGAGAAGGATGCGCACACCCCCATTCATTTATATATTACCTAAGGCTGCTTTCACCCAGTATCACAGAGTTGAATAGTTGGAACAGAGACCAAAAAAAAGCCTACAATTCTAGTCTCTGGTCCTTCATGGAAGAAAATTGCCAACCACTAACCTAGAGTCTACAATTAGCTAGAGACAGAACATTCACAATAGGACCCTACCCACAGTATGTCATCCATTCCACAAGAGGACACAGACGCCTTATTTTATAAAATTCTACATGACTACAAGAAGCTCTCTTCCATTTTAAGTATTCTTTAATTAGTCCAAAGGTTCTATATAACTTCACTAAACATTAGAACAGCATTAAGGAATACTATTAGAGAAATGAAGTTTCATTATTTTTTACTACAGAAATTATTATAACCTAAGATATAAATGGGAGCCAAATCAAACAAAATGAGTTGTTATAAAATTCCTCTCTTGCATAATAATCTATAATAAATATGTGTTCTTAAACATTTAATATAAAAACTGATTATTAAATAAAAAGACAAAAGAGATTTCATTTCTTGGCCTTTGATATGAAACAGCTAAGAATTTTAGACATAATTCCCTTTACTCAAGAATAAGACTCAGAAACTTGGCTAGGAAAAAACACATCTAACTTTTTATTGAAAAAAAATCACATAGACCACATCTGTATTTTTATAAATTCCTCATTAATTAGATTTTAATCTACATGACTATATCACATGCTAGAAAACCATCCAAATACAAATTCTATGAGACGGTTTTACTGCCATTACTTTAAGAGCCATTTAAAAGATTTTCTATGGGATAAAGATTGGGTGATTTATCATGGTTTTATGCTCCTTTAATCTGCTCCATCTTCCCATTGTAAAATAAATATTGGTTTTAAAATAAATGAATCTGCCCAGGTTTTGATGAGAAAAACTGCCCTGTAAATCACAAGCTCACGTGTGCCAAACTCTAAGTCCAATGTTAACTAGCCCATTTTAACGAAAAATAAGTCAGTTTTATGGAACAAAACCTACAGAATAAATTACTTAAGTATATTACCAATGCTGCAATGGAACTCATTTGAGATATGACATCCACACCCCCCGGTTTTTTAATTCTCAAAATAATGAGGACTTGATGCCAAATGAGTCCTTCAACTGGACTTTTAAAAAGTGTATTCTTTACAATAGTTTTCATTTTATTCTCTGCAACTCCAATATACAAGTATGTAACTGAAGATACAAACAAACGAATCTGAAGGTTATACAATAACATCCTTATCACTTTTTTCATATTCAGAGGGCCAACTCAATTGAACAGTCACTTCCTTATATTTCACAGAGCTCTGAGAAATTGACAATATATGTATTTACCTATAGTAAGCACAGCAGCCCAAGCACTCTAGAAGATGTGAATGGTTTAAAGTGGTGCTTTGAAAACTTATCTGTGATGTCATACTAGTTGACTATCTTTTGTTTACAACATGTGTGGTTGAGGATACATTTGTAAAATACAAAAACGCGCATTTGGATATTGTGGCCATGCCAAATTGCTATAAAACTTTCTAAACCAGAGCTGTGCAATAGAAATAGAATGTCAGCCACATGTATAACTTTAAATTTTTCTTAACTTTTTTTACATGTTTTCTCCTATAAAAATGCAAAAAAAAGTAAAAAAAGGTGAGATTAATTTTCACAGTATTTATGTAACCCAACTTATTCATAGTCTTAATCATTTCAACATGGAGTCAATATAAAAGCATTATTGATATATTTTACATATTTTTTAATACTGTCTTCAAAACCCAGTATTTTATACCTATAACACATTTCAATTCAGACTGGACATATTTCAGTCACTCAGTAGTCACATGTAGCTTGTGGCCACGGTGTTGGACTGCGAAGTTCTGACCCTACTTACTCTTCAGTGTCTGCACCTCCCTCTTCACCGTTTGAGTAGTACTGTCTAAACAACTGAACCCTTCAGAATGGCCTCTCCAAATTTCTCTTCTGTAATTTTCTGCTTTATAATTGAGGGCACCATTCCAGATAAGGTCAGGAAATAAAGACACTAGCAAATTCATGATTGTGGCTCACTGTAGACTTCCTATCAGGCAGGGAATTGCCATTAGCAAGGGACGGGTGCAGAGGAAATCCGCTCTGCTCTTCCCTTCTCTAGAAAGCAATTACTATTCTGAATGAAGTTGGTTTTTTACTTCCCATCCATGTTTCTATACTTCCTCTACAAATTATATTCTTAAGCATTTACATAAAGCTATTAACAAGGGAAAATATGTTTGCATTTTCCAGAGATGTGTGAGTTTAATCTCTTTGGCTTCTACAAACCCTTACCATATTCCAACAGCAAATGACAAAACTGAGTCTCACACCCTTCTACCCTCCCGCTTTATGATCTATGCATTTGGACACTGTTGCCACATCCAAGCCTGGAAAATTCCTACTCATAATTTAGGTCAAAATTTAAATGTCACTTATTCAGGAAACCTGCCCTTTGCCCTAATAAGATTAGGTTCCCTGCTAAATGCTCTTAGCTTTCCTATACTGCATTTACCACAACTGTAAACATCTATTTTTGTAATGATTTGTTTAATGTCCATCTCACTCATGAAAAGAAAAGCTAGCACCAGCACAATTCCAAGTCCACACTTGATGTTCATACATTGCTGTGTGAATAAATGAGCTTCCATTCCAAGAAACATGATTCAAACTCAACTCAGCTACACATCATTTTTCTTGTCTCTTTTGAAACATGCTTAGAATGTGTATATTACATGTGTATTGGCACCTATATTTATTAGAACGTATGTTTTCAAATATAGTACCATGAAGTTATTCATAGTATATATTCTTTTGACCTTATATTCTGTGGTTTATCTACATTAAGGTTCCTCTTTTCACTTCTAAGACTGTTTTCACTCTCTCTCTCTTGCTCACTCTCTCTACTTGTACCTCTGTCTCTCTAGTTAATCAAGTTTGCCAGATGTTTGTATATTTGGTTAGTCTTTCAAGGACTCATCTTTTGCTCTGTTAACCTTCTCTAATATTACCTTCCATTTCATTTAATTCATATTTTGTAATACGTTGTATTATCCCTTCCCTTTATTTGAGTTAACTCTACTATTATATCTATACCTTTTGGGTTGCATGCCTAACTCATTAATAATCAAACTTCCTTCAATTCTAATTTATCCATTTATTAATCTATAAATTTTCCTTTATGTACATCTGTAACTGTAACTCCTAAGACTTAAGATAAAGTATCTATTAATTTCTATCATCACTTTTCTTTGACTCAAGAATTACTTAGAATTCTGATCTTAAATATCAAATGTATGGAACTTTTTATGTGTATTGGTTTTTGGACTCCTAAATATTTTCTCTGAGATAAACAATACAACCAATATAAATTTTAAGGTTTTCTATGTATGCATATTCTCTGCTAATGGAGTTCAATGTTCTATATAAATATCTATTTGATCAAGTTAATCCATTATATCATCTAATTCTCCTTTATTCCTAATTTTTTGGGCTTTATTTGATTTATCAGTGTCTCAGAGAAAATGTTTAAAACTCCCCAATTATGATTACTTATGTTCTCAACACTATGGATTGTATAGTGTTGACAGTGATTCTGTCAATTGTTATTTTTTAAACGATGCTACTAGGTAATGTTGGTTCAGGATGAATATATCTTCCTGGTGAAATGTTCTTTTATCATTAAACAATAACTCTAACTGTAATACTACCTTTTGTTTAAAGTACATTTTCTGATATTAATACAGTGTCACCAGTTTTCTTTTGAAAAGTATTTGCATGGTATATTATATCAATTTCCATCTATTTTTTTTCAATCTTCCCATGCCATTGTCCTTAATAGGGCAACCCTTGTAAACAGTTTGTAAAGAGAATCTAGTTGTTTCCCCTTCCCCATCCAACTTAAGAATCTTTGTCTTTTGACAGCTGAAATTAATCATTTTTATATTTGTTTTGATTCCTGGTGTATCTAGCCTTATTTCAACCATCAAATTGTTCTACAATTTCCCAACAGTCAGGGATTATCTAAATGTATCAAGCATTGCACACTACAGCAAGCATTGCTGAATCTAGCATAGGCTCATAATTTAGCTATTCTCAATAAGTCATTTCGACACATTAAACACATTAGAAAACTATACTCTGTTAAAGTTATAAGATAATAAATTCTTATACAAACAATGCACAAAATGCCTAAATTAAGGTGGCTGATCAACTACTCTTATTTCTTTACATATAACATGAATATAAAAGAATCTATTTGTCATCTACCCTTCATATTGCTGTACTTCTCTCTCCCCGATTCAATTTTTCATTTCTGTCTGATGCAGCTTTCGTTCTGTGTCTTCTTCCTCCTACTCCAGGCTCTCATCACCTCTGACCTAGACAATTGAATTAGTATCTTTTCTCTACCTGCCTTCATCTTAATACTTTCTACTCCAATTCACCCTCTAGTTACATGAGGGCCTTGTATGATAAGGAGCTAAGAAATTTGAACTTCACCCTACAGGTCAGCGTCTCTCAAACAAAAAATCCAAGGCTACTGTCATGGCTCCAAACATTCTGTGAGAATTTTTTTTTGATTTGTGGTTTTGTCCAATTAACATTCTAAAGAATCTAAATGACAGCCTGATAACTGAGCTGTGCTTTCCAATAGCAGTGCCTGAGTTTGTCCTTTAGTCCCCCATTGACTCTGTTCTGCTCTTAGTGTCACTGGCACCAAACAATCACCTAAAGCGACAGCTTTTACCTTCCAATGTGTTGGCAGGCACATCTGGCTCTTCGGTAGGCATGCCCTAATGCTAACATTGTCCCACATCTGCCACTGTGCTCTTTAGTGGAGACGATTTGCGATTGAAAGATATTGACATCAAATAAGACTTTAATTTAGTCAGTTATTTAATTAATGGAGACTTTGATATGACATCATAAAAACTCATAGTGTGGCAGAGTAATGGTCTATTTTAATTGTTATGGGCTAATGAGAAAAGAACAAAGGCAGAATTAATATGTAAAAGATGTGTTTATGTCAAACAAAAGCCAAATGACATAATGGGACACTGTACAGGAGAAGGTTTCCCAATCTCGCAAATAGAGAAAAGTGGTAAGAAAATTGAGTCCTCATATGGCTCAGAGTAGCAAGGCCATGCCGGATCAAAAGAGCCTTTATCACAGTAGTCAATATACTTTGTTTAATGTTCATTTATCAAAAATACGTTAAATGCTCGGCCAATAAATGCTGAGTGCTAAGCACTGTTCTAGGCACTGAGGACACAGAAGCAAACAAGACAGGCAAAATCCCTACCCTCATGGAAGTTAGACTCAGGCAAGACAATGAACAAATTAATATGAATGTATAACATGATGTCAGCTAGTGAGAAGTCCTATAAAGAAAAGTAAAGTAGGGTAAGACACAATGACAGCAGAGGAGGACAGCTATCGTAGGCAAGGTGGTCCAGGAGAGATTCTCTGAGGAGACGACATGTGAGCGGAAATGTGAATGCACTGGGGAAGCGAGGCATAGGGGAGAAGGCTTCCAGACAGAAGCAGCCGCAATGCAAAGATGCTGACGTGGGAATGAGCTGGACATATATGAAGCATATCAAGAAAACCAGGGTGACCAAAACCAGGGTGACCAGACCAAAGGGATAAAGAAAAAGGGTGATGAGATGAGGAGAGAAAGTCAAGCATGAGCCAGACCTTGAAGGGCGTCAAGGCTATGGCAGAGACTGGACTGACTTCTGAGAATGATGGGGAGCTACTCCAGGGCTTTATGCAGTTCACACAGAGTGCTGAAAAGGGAAACAGAGATGGTGAGTACAGAAACAGACAGGAATGTAGATCAGCTACAGAACATGAGGCAGTTTGCTCCGATTGTTTCTGTTTCTGCAATGAAATATGAAGTGTGGGAATCAGCTGAGTGGGACACCTGCACATGGGAGCTGGAGGTCAGAAGTAGAAGTGAAGGTATAAAATAGTTATCTCAGGGGGTAAATGATGCAGGGCTGCCAAGTGGAGCAGAGAATCCACTTGAAATTTGTGGACATAAATGTAAAGTGAGCAGTTCAGCACAGTTTTATGTTCATTCTTGCCCATTCATCCACAATCAGCACTGAAGTGGACAGAAAGCTAAGAGAGGGCCAGAGCTGTGCCAGATGAGGATGAGAGAGACACACACACAAAGGGGAGATTAACCAAAGCATCTACGCTGGGTGAGGTGGGAAGTGAGGGCATGAGAGGGATGAAGAAAAGCACCTAAATGCTGCAGGTCCCTAGACAGAAGCCCCACAGGTCACAGCACACCTGCTGGAATAAGAGGGCTAGCGTCACTTGAGGAGATAGCCTTGGAAAGACAGGAAGTGGCGGTCAGAGAGGGATGCTTTGAAACACACTTTGAAGGTTAGTATAATGTTTCTAAACAAGGCAACCAAGGCATTGGAAGTAAAACACTTCTTCATTGTACAGAACTGTCTCGGGTACTACAGGCCAATTAGTATCCTTGGTTCCTGCCTTTTCAAGGCTAGCAGCACCTCTTACATTTGCAAAAACTCCATTGGAGAGTGATGCTTTCTAGACTGAGAGCCACAGGTCTGGATTATAATCATGATGCAGAGAAAGAGACATTTGCAAGTGAGAAAATCAAGGAACTAAGAAAGGAAATGTTCTATGTGGATTTTTTTTTTTCACCAGGAATGATGGCAGGAGAGTGAGGGGCATAAAAACAGAGAACTAGGAGTTAAAAACTTCAATAAATGCAGAGAAGTAGGCAGTAGGATAGTAGGAGGTCATGTATTTTAAAAGTGCTTCTATGGATGAAAAGGAAAAAAGCAGTCTAGACGTGGCAAATGAGGATAAAAGGATCCTGACTCCACTCCAGATTTTGAAAAAAAAAATAGGGGTGACAGGGAAAAAAATATCCTTAGTGGGTAGCCAAGAGTGTCAGAGCAGCACTGCCCAATAGAACTTTCTACAATGATGGAAAGGTACGTCTAGGCTGTCTAATAAGATAGCCAATTGCCACATATGCCTATCCAGCCCTTGAAATTAGGCTAGTGGAACAGAGGAACTGAATATTTTACTGTGTTTTATTTAAATTAATTTGAATGCAAGCAGCCACATGTGCCAGTGGTTACCAAACTGGACAATGGAGAAGAGTAAAATGTGAAGGGAACATTCAGAAAGCAGCTTGAAGACACAGGAAATTGTTACTCTGAGTCTTGAGTAAAGGGGGACAGGGAGATGTGACTTTAGGTAAGCTTGTGAGTCTGGAGCAGGAAGGGGAGAGACGTCATATTGGATAGCATCAGTATTTTCAATAAGCAGGATTCAAAGTACTCATTTTAATTCATTTCTGCCTCAAAGACCAACTTTTATACCTTCTTGTGATGGAAGACACCTGAGGAAATCTCATTCAAAGTCTAAAATGTCACCACCATGTCAGAATCCCTTCTCTTAAGAAGCATCTGGCACTGACTCTGACTATTGCCTGTCTTTCTGGGACCTAAGTGTCCCTTCTCCAAAGACTGGCTTAGTTTTTCTATGAAAGTAATTAAAAAATGTAACTTCTGAAAATTCCCAGTTAAAAGATTCTACTATTTAGAAACCATGTTTCTTATATTTTTGTGTTTCTACTAAAGAATATAAAGAAAATTGTTCTATGTTATCCAAAGTGAAGAAAAAGTATTTTAATTGGCTGCAGCCATAAGCCTATAGTTTGTGCCTTAAAAAAAAATAATAAAGAAGAGTTCACCCCTATGTTTACCTCACCACACACAGACTTCTGGAATGCCTGTGGCTATGCCCTTAGAGGTTCAGCTGCAAACTTACCAGCAACAACTCTGTCCATCTGTCCTCACCAACCAAATAGACAATGCCAATTGGAGCCAGAACCACTCACCCAATGGAAGACTCCCAGGTTCTGGCAGGCGGCACGCAGAGTTCAAGTGATAGCTGAATATTGCTGGACACTACATTTCATTGGGAATAAAGGAATAATGAAATACTTCTGATTAGTTTCTGTCTTTTAATCTTCCCAATTTCCATTTTAATTGCAATCAAAATATCAAAACACTCTCTGTCCCCAGAGAGGGGATACAGTCCTTGCTTTAATAGACCTTAAAATACATAATTAAGAAACAACCTCTGTGGGACTAATCAGCACAGCCCTATAACTGGTCAGATTCTAGTGGACAAAGGTCAATTTCTCTTGGGTTCAAGGCAAAATCTTACGCTAAGTGTCCTCGCCTAGACCAGACCCTATGACGTGTCCATTTTGGCCCCTTTATCTTTTAGGCTGATTCAGCCCTCAGGGAGTCTACTACATTAACCATGCTTCTGAACTTCAGGGACTGGCCAGAGTGCAGCGAAAGTATCAAGAAATGAAGAGCCCACAGATGTCCACAAAGTCCGTGAGGATGATTCTATAAGATGCCCAGACATGGATCCACTTTGGGTCCAGGATACAGATTTATGCTTCCATCATAATGAATTCCATATTTTCTATTATTTCACCCAGTGTCAGACTAAGAGACTATTCCTGTGTTTCCCTTTGGTTTCCCCTGATGGGACTTTGATAAACAGGGAAGCTAAAAAGTATCTTGGTCCTGGACTATTAACACCAGTTAATTATTCTATTCTGTGGCCAATGCCAAAAACAGTCATCTTATAACTTGATCGCATCAGGAACCAGAAGACTCAACAGGAGAAGAGCTGAACAGAATGTTTAAAGTCAGACCCAGCTACTGAGGAGAAACCTGACAAGTCACCTTGAAGAGCAGCAAAAAGAAACTGATTAATTCCTGCTGCCTCTCTCTGTCCACAAGCCCCCTCTGGTGGAGGACTAATAGGTAATGAAATAGCTATAGGTGACAATAACCAAAACTTAAAGGAAGAAAAGGCAATCCTCAACAAGACAATTAGCCTCTGTAGAGCTAAGAGTCAGACGGAGTGATTAGCAAATATGAGCTGCAACTGGAAACTCTCTTACAGATGAAGCAGTATAATGAACGATGTAACCAAAAGGTCAACACTGCTCTTTCATCTTCACCACCCATCAGTTTCCATCACTTTCAATTTGTCTGGCACATAACTGGGAGTGGGTCATAAAATACTCACCATAAAAATTAACCGTATTTTGAAACATTAAAAAAGAAACGTATAGTTGGATATATATTCTAAGCATATGGGCAAGATTCTCAATTAGGATTCCACATATACATTAGAAAAAGCATTGACATTTAAAACTCTGTTATAAGAGTTGGTGTATTCAGCAAGTAACAGAACTCTTTGCCCTATGCTCTGCTTTCCCGATACACTGTCGGTCCTCAGACTAGGGAAGGCGTCATTAATCCCCTCCCAAAGACCAAAGCAAAGATGGCAGGAGGGGGTCAGGTGTTCCCCTTTTCCTCCCCTGGAAGCCAAACTTCTCTACAGTCTCTGCTTTTAGCTGGTGTGGACACCCAGCTTTCAGGCTTTCAACCTCAACATTCCTACAATACATCCTGACAGATGAGCAGTGAGATGAACTACCTTCACACTCTCATTTGACAAACTTTGTACAAAAAGAAACACAATGCCAGATGAAAACATATTTTAAGGCTGGGGGGATTCTAAAAATTAACATTTCTACAAACTGCCAGATCCCTGAACCCAGACCTGCAGAACTCATTAAGCCATTTTAACTGAACCAATTAAATTGATTCCATCAGAAAATGGGTTGCTTCCTTCCTTCCTGTCTCTGAATTTACCAACTGCTTCTTTGATTTTGCCAAATCACTAAGATATTTTGCATTTTGTATATATTATCTAAGTTATTTGAGTTATTAGAGAATCCCTCTCCCCAGATTCTGTGTAAAGAAAGTACCTAAATATCTGATTATTTATTTATATTGTTATCTGCAGATTTTTTAAAAGGAAGAATCAGCATGAAAGAAAAAAGGTCAAGAGTTCTGAAAAAGATACAGCTGCAAGGATATTTACTACCACACTATTTATAATAGTAAAATCTGGAAAACCTAAGTTTCAAACAAAAGATTGTTCGATGTAATTATGGGACAGCCATAAAATAGACATTGGTGGATAGGGTAGATATTGAAAATTAAGTAGTGGAACATTTAATAACATGAAAAAAAAAGATTCATGGTATTATTAAGAGGGAAAACATCACAAAAGCAGTAGGTGTGGTATTATCATGTTTATTGACAATGATTCTATTTGGACACTAAAATTGAAAGTCTAGCAAGCATCAATTGACCAAACCATCCTTCATTCATAAACCACTCTCTCCAGGACCCAACATCTAGGAGTGGTTCTATAAAATGACATATGAGGATATCATCTGCTGGGTGATACGTTTTGTCCTGATTAAAAGGGACAGATTAGTCTAACGGGCCTCATTTTGTGTAGTTTATCTATTCCACACTGAATCAGTAGATCCATCCATGACCACAGACTGCATTTCAGCCAACGATGACAGTGGAAGAAAGACAAGACCTAGCAAACAGCTGTTAGATACCACAAGAAACAACTGCAACTTGACCCATTTATTCACTGTTTAATCATCAGTTTGATGCCCATGTAGGCAAAATCAAAGAATAGTCCTGAGGAGTCTATGGAGTTTTACTGAAATGAAGTTAAGACTTTGGGTTGTGTGCAGAATAACATGTACCATTCCTAGAGTAATGTAGCCATACTGCCTCTTGAAAGCTGAAAGATCACTCTCAACATACTTTAATAGAATAAGCACAGGCATGTTTCTCAGCCATTTAGATCCTAAATAAGTAAATAAAGGATCAGATCATATCAATAACTAACAAATATCAATATGGCCTAGATTTACACATACCTCTTATTAGAACAACTACCATTTATACTGTTGCAATCTGTTTGTACATCCGCTTGCCACTAAACTATAAATTCCCTAAAGGCAAGGACCATTTCCTTTCATTGTTGCTAAGAATGCCCAAGACTTCTCCTTTCTCAGGACTTAGCACCAAACTTAGATTCCAACTCTAAATGCCTATTAAACATGACAGCAATTTAGACTCCAAGTCTTTCTGCAATCTAAGTCATTCTACTTAAAAAAAAAAGCCAACAACTTTTTAACATTTCCAAAATACCCTGAAAGGAGGGGAAAATCATATACTAAATTCTTTCATGAGGAAAAACATTTTCCTCCTCAAGCCCTGACTAATCAGAAATGACTGGACTTGGCAGCTCCTTTTATCGCTTGGTCTGTAAAGCTAAACTCAGCTCCTATTGTGCCAGTTGGCAAATGCCAACATCTCTTCCCATCTCATACAACATCCTGTCCTACCAATTGTTCTAGACTATGGCAAACTTGTGTGACCACTTCCCATTAGATCAAGTAGAAATTATAAACCAAATTCACAGGTAGCACCATTACAGAGGAGCAATCATAGAGTTAAAAGAAATTAGAATGTGCCAGCCTTAATATTATTGATTCCCCACTGGAAATTTCATGGAAAGATACTTACTGCAGTTATATAAAGAGCATCTGTCTGCTTTCCAACTCTTGTCTTCAAGTTAAAAAAAAAAAAGAAAAGAAAAAGTAAAATCAACCAAGAGGGATATGAGACTAGAAATTAGTGGATAGGATGCAAAGGTTTTCTCCAGAATGAGAAGCCTTCATCACTATACCCTAAATATGGAAATCTGCTCCTGTGGAATCCAATACATTTATTTATTGAGCCTTACCACTGTCATCCTGGTAACCCAGAGAAGAAGCCAATCTATAATAACTCAAGCCACATTTCACAATAGATTTCAAAGGACACATGATGTCATTTGCTAAAATGACTCAATCCAGATGGAAAGCATTCTGACCTATATGTAATTGATTGACCTTTGCTATGCTTTCTTGGTTATTTATATACTATCATATGCATGAATGTGTATCAGTGGTATTTACACTTGGCAGCTCTTTTTGAGAATACATTATTCAATTGGGATTTGAAGCTTTTAACAGCCATTTCCTGACCAAACATCCACAAGTGAAGGACAAGAAAAGATATCATCTTAAAAATAATATTTAATAGGCTCTGGAAACTCTAAAACAGCTTTGTTACTCAAATTGTTTTAAATCACAGCAGACAAGATCTATCTCTGTAAAGCTGAGTTCAAAATCCTGAAAGTGAGGATATTAAAGGGCATTTTATCCATATTCTACTTTGGGGCTCAATAATGGTGGTAAAATATGCTTTACCAAAGTAGTGAAATATTGTGGATACTTGTGAGAAAAGCTTCCTGTGGTGCAGGTAATTAGAAACCATAATAAGTAAGCAGAGAAAAGCATACAACTATGTGATGCTCTTTGACTTTGTAACTTAATATGGAATTTGATTTTCCAAAAGGGGTAAGCCACAAATTAAACAATGTTCAGATGATCAAGATGGTTTCAAGGTAATCACAGAAGGAAAGGCAGGTGGAGACTCTAGATTTGGGAAGGCAAATATGCAGCGTGCGTGTCCTCCCTCCCGTTATGCACACCCGGGGCAGTCATCAGTAACTGGCCACTGAATTCGTACCCCAAGAGCTATGACACAGACTCAAAACACTTTTTCACAATACTCCAGACAAGCACTACCAAATAAAGGGAATTGGAACATGAAGTGAACTATATTTGCCATTGCTGAAATGAATAATCACACAGTTCATTTCAGTCCCAATACATACTAAAATCAAAAAGATTGATGCTATTATGAACTCTTCATCATTCAGTACTCCTTCATCT
Organism: Manis javanica; assembly: GCF_040802235.1. Lineage (NCBI taxonomy): Eukaryota > Metazoa > Chordata > Mammalia > Pholidota > Manidae > Manis > Manis javanica. The sequence goes on from NC_133158.1 coordinate 9,458,153, forward strand.
GCTCACCTAAACTTTCACTGATCTGAAAGTACTTTCATTGGCATATATTGCTACTCCATATTAATAATGTAATTAAATAGAGAGGGTTGCACATTATATAATGGTCAAATTAATTCTATCTTTTGCTGCCATATACTCTAAAACCCAATCTAAAACTACAAGATTTTTAAAACCAAAATTTAAAAGCATCTCTTTGAGTCCTAGAAAAGCTTTAAATTAAATTTAGCAGTTTTCCATAAGTTATAATAGGTTGGTATGACCCCTAGTGTAAGTGAAAAGCAAAAAGGGGGTATAAACAAAAATAAGATGAAAATGCTCGCATGTTCACAAAGGATATACAGCCGTGAAAAGGAATGGCCTACAACCACATGCATCTAAAGGGATAAATGCCAGGAACAAAAACAAATCAAGCAGGGAAAAAACATGTGCAGACGTCTATATCCAGGAGTGCTTTCCAAGTAGAGTGTCTGACTAGTTTACAAAGGTCCCAGCATACCAATCCCATTAGTTGTGGGGATGAACAATAGCTAGAGTAGCCAGTCTTACAGTGAGCCATAGACACCATTTATGTCAAGGCACTGTATAACATTTCCAAGTTCAGTGTATGCCATGATGTGAACAAGTAGGTAAGAACTGACATATGGTATAAAGCTATTTTTATAATGCTCAAAAACTAAAACATACTGCATTTAGGGATATATACACATGTGACAAAATATATGAGAAAAGCAAAGCAAAGTAAGGATGAGTGGAAAAATCATCCAGTACATTCATTCCTTCAGGGCAATGGTTACTGCTGGAATAGAAAGGCAGAAGGTTGGACAGGGAAGGAACACATGAGTAGATAATAATGTTACAGGTCTTAAAATGCATGGTGAGTTCACCATCATTCAGTTTATTAATATTCAATTTATTATGCTCCATATATATTATTTTACAGATACAAATATTATATGTTACTTTTTAAAAAACACCAAGATTAAGGAGTTGGGTATGACAAAGGAGCCATGAATATATAATGGGGAAAAGATAGTCTTCTCAACAACTGGTGTTGGCAAAACTGGACAGCTACATGCAAGAGAATGAGACTGGATTACTGTCTAACTCCACACACAAAAGTAAACTCAAAATGAATTAAAGACCTAAATGTAAGTCATGAAATCATAAATAAAACTCTTACAAGAAAACATAGGCAAAAATCTCTTGAATATAAACATGACCGACTTTTTCCTCAACACATCTCCTCGGGCAAGGGAAAGAAAATCAAATATGAACAAGTGAGACTACATCAAACTCAAAAGCTTCTGTTCAGCAAAGGATACCATCAGCACAACAAAAAGGCATCCTACAGTATGGGAGAATATATTCATAAATGATTTATCCCATAAGGAGTTAACATCCAAAATATATTAAGAACTCATATGCCTCAACACTCCCCCCCCCAAAAAAATTACCCATTTAAAAAATGGGCAGAGGACCTGAACAGACACTTCTCCAAAGAAGAAATTCAGATGGCCAACAGGCACATGAAAAGATGTTCCACATTGCTAATCATCATAGAAATGCAAGTTAAAACAACAATGAGATATCACCTCATACCAGTTAGAATGTCCACTATCCAAATAACAAGAAACAACAGATGCCGGTAAGGACACAGAGAAAGGGGAACCCTCCTACACTGTTGGCGGGAATGTAAATTGGTACGACCATTGTGGAAAGCAATATGGAGGTTCCTCAAAAAACTAAAAACAGAAATACCGTTTGACCCAGTAATTCCACTCCTAGAAATCTGCCCAAAGAAAATGAGATTCTTGATTTGAAAAAACATATGCACCCCTACATTTATCACAGCACTATTTACAATATCCAAGATACAGAAGCAATTTAAGTGTCCATCAATAAACGAATGGATAAAGATGTGGTACATGTACACAATGGAGTATTATCCACCCAAAAAAAGAAAAAAAATCCTTCCACTTGTAACAACATGAATGGATCTAGAGGGTATTATGTTCAGTGAAGTAAGGCAGGCAGAGAAGGACAAATAGCAAATGCTTTCACTTATTTGTTGAGTATAAAAACAAATGAAAATATTAAGAAAAAATAGCAGTAGACTCATAGATACCAAGAAGGGACTAGTAGTTACCAAACGGGAGGAGATGGGGAGGAAGGAGGGGGAAGGCGATTAAGGGGCACAATAATTCACAATCACAATATAGGTTGGTCATGGGGATGGTAGTCCAGCATAGAGAATACAGTTAATGACTCTATAACATCTCACTACGTTGATGGACAGTGACCTCGCTGAGGGTGGAGAGGACCTGATAATATGGGTGAATGTTGAACCACTGTGCTGTGTATTTGAAACTATTATAAGATTGAATATCAATGATACTTTAATAACAAACAAATAAATAAATAAATGACAGAAAAAAAGAAGCCAGGCAATTTTCCAGTTTATTCAAAATCAGTTCCTCACAGTGGACTCTCAACATCAGCTCAAGAATAGATACAACTCCTGAGGGAAGGCTTGAACCCAGTGGTTCTTAATGGTCAAAAAACTACTCAGTGATGACAATATTTTGTTCTGCTAATTCAACAGAGACCAGAGTTTTCTAATGGTCAGCTAGAATACCCTACTCAATGATTACAATATTTCCTTCTAGAGCAATCCAACTAGAGCATTCATGACAAACCACTGGAAACCTAAAGTTCCATGTCCCCACTCAAGCAAAAATATCAAAAAACCATGTGCAAACTTCTAATTAGAATTCATTGTTACAAAAATGCAAAAATCCACTTGAGGAGTTCAAATAAAATAAGAGCTCTAGTTGAGAATTTGATGACCAAACATGTGTACCTTTTTCCAGATTAAGTAGAAGCCAAGTAGTGTCCTGAGCACCACTTCAAAATGACCAGAGAAAACAATGTGCTTAATCCAACTGAGGTCAAGATCAGTCCATACATGGTCTAATCAGCCAAAGCTATACAACAGGAGTTACCAATTCAAACACCTACAATGGGCAGGCAGGAAATTAAAGGTGTGAAGTCACCCGGGTGTGAATCAAGAAATATAAGAAGTTGGAAGAAAAGCACCTAAAACAAATATAACTCATGCTGCTTCTCAATTTTGGTCCTGTAATAGTAGAAATCCAGATTTTCACTGAAACTCCCTGATTTTAAAAACAAATCTGCAGGCCATATGAGGCCACTAGCCTTTGCTATCACTATCCTAGTTGTTATTCCAAACTCCAGGGTCACACTGGCCAGACAAGTCTGCAGACCTTTGTTCAGGTGGAAGGACGGTTCTCACAGAAGGGGTCACATGTCAATAAGTCAGTCCAGCAAAGCTGGGATTACAGACTTACACCCCCTCACACACAAAAAACACACTTCAGCTAAACTTAAAAAAATATCTTGTTCAGATAAGATACTAAACTGGATGAAGATAATCCTCACAAGGCTCTGTATGGATTCATAGTCAAAGGCAGTAAAGTACAATGAAATGAGACAAAGGAGAGCCAGTAAATCATCATCTTATTTGCTGCCACAAAAAGACTACTCACAACAAAACCATTACAGATTTTTTTTCCAGTTAACTAAGGATGACACAGGTGCTCCCATCTCAATTTCTTCACCATTCCAGAACCATCTAATCAAGTCTAAATTCAACACCTTCACATAGATGCCACTTCCTCTAGGAAACCCAGCCTTAGTCCCTGATCTTGGGTGGGACCAGAGCCCTTCCGGTGTTCCTACAACATCCTGCCCACCCAACCCCCTTGCTATGGCACCTAATCCCAACACTGTGTGTGCACATCTCCCTATCTGTCATGAGTTCCTAAAGGCCGGGATAATGTCTAGTCCTCCTTTATGCCCAAGGGACTATTTGTTGAAAAAAATGTAATCATGTAATCAGACATATTAAAATTTTTACTTCTATTTTTTAGCAGTTATTCAGGGAGAAAAGTTTAATTTCAACTCAACCGTATTCTTTTGTGTGAACTTTAAAATTTTCAATTAATACTCTCTAAACCTTTTACTCAAATAAGCGCATATATCATGTTGAATTATTACAAACTCAAAAATCACATAGTTGTGAGGCTTTTTGGAATATGTAGTCATAATTAGGCTAAAAATCCTTAAAGGAACCTTCTGTCAGCTTATAGATATGCATGGATTTTTATATAGCTATACCGATATTGATGTAGATATAAATATACGGTGTATAGAATAGGGCATGGCAAAATTCTCTACCTAAGGACATAAAATCCATATATTTAAACTTATGAGAAGTCTGGAGAATTACAGTATATGCATGTCCTGCAAGACTTATGTTCCATTCTAAAGAAATGAGACTTGGCAAATTTCCCTAGTACTGAGAATTGTTTAGCAGGAATTAATTTTTAAATGAAACAAGCTAAAACATGAACTAGATGTAGCATTATTTATAGTTAAGTCTTGTTCTTCAGTAATTAGTAAAGGTGACACTGGCATGTTTTATCATTGCTAATTGGACTGAATTTGACCAAATGTCTCCTTTTTCTCATGAAAAATAGATGCAATGTTCCAATTTTTATGTTATCCCAGGTCTGGTGGCATTTCATTACGTGCAATTTGGTAGCCTAAATAATGTGAGGGAAACAGAGCACAATTTCCAAGTAATAAGTATATGTGTGGCAGATAAAGGTGAAGTGAGTAAAAGCATCATCTATTTTCAGACACCTGACCCTAAGTTAGACCAAATAAACTTAAAAAGATTTAATGTTTTATCTGGAATTGTGGGAGTCTTGTCTTCTCCTTCTAGCTTGATTGGAAGTATTTGATAAATATCTTCTTTGGAAAGAATTATTTAGCAGTGAAATTACAATCAGTGATATAAGGACAGATACAGCAAACTGAAGGACAAATGGACAAAGGAAGAAATGAGTAACAACATTTGTGAAAGCGAATTCCACTCATGGGTATTACCAAATGAAAGGCACATTGGATTAGACGAAGTTAAACAGATCTCCTTACTCCAGGAACTGTCAGTCTTTAATATTCACAATGGTCCTCACTGAATTTTGAGAAGAGGGGTAGAGCATGCAGTATTTTCCCCACTTACTGTCTACATAAAGGCTTTACACATGCAAGCACTCGGATATAGCAGTGCTATCAGATAAGCTTTACTACTTATTGTTGCGTTCCCATGTATAAGTTTCTTAACCCCTCTGAGCATCAATTACCACATTTGAAAAGTGAGTCCTTTATATGTCATCGGAACTTCTACCCTTGATTCCCTTTGAAGTTATTTCCTGTAATTAGTAACAGATAACAACATCTTCCACTTCAATAATTCATAACCTTTTCAAGTTGCAGTAAATTTCAAGTAGAAGTAAGTTGTTACAATGTGCATAGTGGATTATTTGTTTCTGATCAATTAAAAATAGAGAAATCTGGTGAATGCCATATTTGTAAACAGAAACCATTATCAAAGGAAAGTGGCAAAATACACATCCAGTCTGATTGACCCAAGTGTTAACAATGGCAGTCCCAGTAGAGAGTAGGAATGAGATTCTCCCCACACCTTTTCTACTTTTAGACTGTGACCACTTCAAGATAAGAAGTAAATCACATCTTACACAACCTAGTTATGAGGTTTCCCAAAATGATCACACCTAAGCACCACCTTTGTGGCTTATAACAGAGAGTCTCATCAACCCATAGATTATAAAGATATTCTATTTTTCTTACCTTATTGAACTTGCAAGAGTCTCCAATATAATAATGGATAAAAATGGAAATAACCGACAGCCTTATCTTATTCACAATCTCATCAGGAAAGCTGTCAATATTTCAACATTAAGTGTGAGGTTTGCAGTAGCTTTTTTGTAGATATCATTTATCTGATTAAGGAAGTTGTGTTCTATTTCCATTTTGTTAAGAGTTTATCATGAATGGCATTATATTTTACCAAAAAGGTTTTCTTTCCCCTCATCTATTGAGATGATGATATATTTTTTCATTTTTACTATATTAATGTGGTAAATTGTATTGATTTATTTTCAAATAATCAACTTGCATTGCTGGAATGAACCCAACTTGGTAGTGATATATTACCCTTTTTATATAGCACTGAATTTGATTTACTAATGTTTTGGCAAGGATTTTATCATCTATCTTCATGAGAAACACTAGACTATGAACTTCCTTTCTTTTAATACTCCTCTTGGCTTTGGGGTCAAGGTTATGCTGGCCTAAAAATAGAAGCTACATATGATTGGTATTGTTTCCTCCTTAAATGTTTCGAAGAATTCACTGGTGAATCTAACTAGTATTTTCATTGTAGAAACATCTATAATTATGAAGCTAATTTCTTTAATAGATAGAGTATAATTCCAATTTTCTAAAATGTATTATGCTAATTTTAGTATGTTTTTTCTACTTTTATTGAGAAATAACTGATATACATCACTGTTTGGGTTTAAGGCCTACGGCATGATGATTTGATTTACAAATGTGAAACGGTTACCACAGTACATTCATCTAACCTCCATTTCTCACATAGACACAATAAAAAGAAAAAGGAAACATTTTCCTTATGATGAAAACTCTTAAGATTTACTCTCTTAACCATTTTCCTTTATATGATACAGCAGTCTTAGCTATAGTCATCATGTTATATATTACATTCCTAGTACTTCTTTATCTTATAATTAGAAGTTTGGACATTTTGACTACTTTCCTCCATTTCCTCCACCCCCATTCTTCATCTCTGGTAATCACAGGTTGATATCTTTCTCTGTAAATTTTAGGTTTTTGCTTTTTTTATTGTTCTTATTTCTTTAAATTACATATGAAAGTGAGAGCATATGGTATTTGCCCTTGTCTGACTTATTTCACTTAGCAAAATGCCTTCAAGGTCCATCCATGTTGTCACAAATAGTAGGATACCCTCATTTTTGATGGCTGAATTACATACACATGTGTGCACACACACACATACCATACACACACACAAATGAAATTTTAGTATGTTTCTAAGGAACTTGACCATTTCATTTAAATTTTCATATTTATTGCCATAAAATCATGGTAATATCTTTTTCTTATCTTTGTAATATCTATAGTAAATCCTTTTTGCATTTGTGCTATTAGCAGTTTCTGCCTTATCATTTTCCTAATTATTCTTATCAGATTTGTATTGATTTTATTAGCCTTTTCAAAGATCAAACATTGGGCTCTATTTTTTTATTGTTTGTTTTCTATTTCAGTGAATTCTGCTCTTATCTTTATATTCTTCTAGTCTTCGAGTTCACTTTGCTGTTTTAGAGCCTTGAGACTCACGTTTAGATCACTGACTTTTAGCCTAATATAAGAATTTCAGATAATAAATTTCTCTCTAAATACAACCCACAAGGTTTGCTATGTTGCATTTTCACTAACAGCTAAAAATAATCCTAATTTCCATTGTGATTATTTTCTGTGATACATGGGGGAAAGGGTATTACTTAATTTCCAGATACCAAAATATTATCACTATCATTTAGTTACTAACTTCCAACTTAATACTACTGTGATCAGAAAATAAACTCTGTGACTTATATCCTTTGAAACATGTTGTGAAGTGCCTTTGTCTAGGCAAAGGAGTATTTGCTGAATGCTCCTTGCACACTTAAAAAAATGTATATTCTTCAGTTGATGAATGCAGCTGTTCTATATTTTACAATCAGGTCATGTTTGTTAAATGTGGTATATGAATCTTCCATATGTATACTGACTTTATTTTCTGTAAGCTCTACTAATTATTGAAAGAAGTATGGCAAAATCCCAACTAAGACTGAAGATTCCTATATTTCTCCTTTTAGTAATATTACAGTTACTTACTTTTTAATATTTTCAGGTCATCCTATTTACATACACACAGATAGCTACACTGTATCATTTGGTTAGTGTTTGCATGGTATTTCTTATTTGCATCCTTTAGAATATGCCTCATGTAGTCAGCATATAGTTGTCCTATTTCTATAATCCAGTTTGATAATCTTTGTTTTTAAATTAAAATATTTAGTCCTTTTACATTAATATAATTAGTGTTACATTTGTGTTTAAGTCACTACCTTAGTATGTTCATTTGTGCCATGGTTGTTTGTTCCTTAATTCTCCTTTGACTTCAATTAATCAACTTTTTTTATTATTCAATTTTCTCCCCCTGTCAGCTTGTATACATTCTTTAGTGGTTACCCTAGTAAATGAATATGCTCACTTGACTTAATAGAATTTATCATAATTGATATTTTTACCACGTCTTGGATAAGGGCTTTACATCATTTCAACTTTGTTCACCCCATGCCCTACTGCAACCTTAGGTGTTATTGTTTCTTTTTTATTATAAGTTTACATATATTTTATTTTTCAAGTTTTTGGGATGGAGAATTCCAACATATACAAAAACAGACTTACTAATAATGTAATGAAACTCCCATCACTTGGCTTTAATAATCATTATAGCTCATGGCCAAACTTGTTTCATCTCCATCTCCATCAACTGTTCCCTCAACTTTATTAAAGAAAAACCCAAATATCATTATATTTCTTATAATTTTTTCTTATTCAGAGTGTATCTGTAAAAGATGGCCATGTTTTTGAAAGCATATAATCATAATATCACTATCAAACTTATAAAATTAGCAATAATGCCAGAAAACCATCAAATATTTTGTAAATGTTCAAATCTCCAAATGTCTCCAATGTTATAACTATTTTTACAATTCTTTTTGAATCAAGGCCCAAACAAATGTTGTGCCTTTGGGTTAGTTGATGTATCTTTAAGATCCATTTAGCCCTTTGATCTTTTTTGCCCCTTGCTATTTATTCATTAGAGAAACTGCCGTGTCTGAATTGAGGTTTTCCACTTATTTTTTTTCCATAGTATTGTATTAAATAAAATGCTCCCTGTCTGTAAATTCTGTTTATTGGTAGTTAGATCTACAGATGTGATCACATTCATGGTCATTTTTGGTGGTTTTATTTTTGGCAAGACTACCTCATTCCTAATGGGATGTGCTCCTCCTTCAGGAGGCACGCTATGCCTGGATGTGCTTTTGTAATATCCATAGCAGTCAATATTCAATGCCTGGATCCATTAATCCATTAAAATTTTAAAAATAAAAATATTGTCCTTCTTTTTTCACTTTTTAGCTTGAGTACTATTATCAAAAGAAAACATGTTAACTTAGCTTTATAAATGCTTGATCCTTTAATTTTTATACTATTTTTCAAAATAATAAATTGGTTCACTAACATCCTCCCATGGTAACCAACTGTAAATGTCTTCATTGACATTATGAACTCATGGATTTAAAATACCTAATATGTTTCAATCCATTGCAGTTCCTATTCTGATGAATGCTTAAATTGTCCCCTGTTTGCTTACAGGGAGTTAAATGCTGTTAGACATTATTGTGATTGTTTTAAACAGTCTATTTCACTTTCATTTACTTATATATTCATCTTTTGTGGTGCTTTTCATGACTTCCCGCATTTCCATGATTCTATCTAAGACAATTTCTCTTCTGGATGAAGAGCTTCCTTTAACAGTTTCAGTTTAGGTATGCTAGTAATTAATTCCTTTAGTTTTAAGTTGTCTAAAATATCTCTTTTGAAAGATATTTTCACTGGATACATAATTCTAAACTGACAGTTATTTTCTTCAGCACTATAAATATGGCATTTCACTGTTTTATAGCTTCCATTTTTTCTGTTTTAAAATTAGCAATAAGTGTAACTGGTGTTCCTTTGAAAATGTGTCTTTTTTCCTTTAAATACTTTTAAGATGTTTTATTTGTCTCTGGTTTTCAGTAGTTTTACTATAATATGTCTACATATTTGATTTGATTTTCTTTGCTCACAGCATTTCTTCAGTCCATGGCTGGATGCTCATCACATTTGGAAAATTCTTGACCAGTATCTCTTCAAATATTGCTTAAGTCCCCATTTTCTCTCTGATCTCCTCTGGGCTCCCAGTGATCCAGAACTTCACAGCATCCACTATGTATCTTATGGAATTTTCTTTATTTTTACATTCTTTTTTCCACCCTTTGCTTTAATCTGAATATTTTCAATTGACTTATCTTCCAAGTCAAATCCTCTCTTCAGATATATCTAATGTTGTTAAAGCCATCTACTGAGTTCTTAACTTCAATTACTGTAATTTTAAGTTTGAAGTTTTCTGTGTGATTCCCTTTAGAGATTCTAGATCTCTGGTGAAATTTCCTGTCTTTTCTTGAACATAGTAATCAGTTATTTGGAAGTCTGTCTGATAACTCCAATATCTGAATCACCTCTGGACCTATTACTTTTGGCTATTTTTCTCCATTTTTGTTCCTTGTCATTTGTACCTATGAATTTTTTAGTAAATGGCATTGTTTATGGGAAATCATGCCAGTTTGAATGATGTTATCTTCCTCCAAAGATGATTTGATTGTCTTTTGGCAGGCATAGAGAGTATAGACAGATCACCTTGATTCAGCTGAGGCTGATTCATTTCCAGTTTGTTCTCATCCTAGGATGCGGCCATTCAGGGGACCCAATTAGAATCCTTGAGTGCTTTCCAACATCCTACCTCCTTGGAAGCTCTGAACTCTGGGACTCTAGGACACTGCTTTGCCTTTTAGTGTCAAGGGTTTTCATTACTTTTCATCTCTGCTGTAGTAGTGTGCAACAAGGTCTCCAGAGAAAATTCCATGCAGCATTTCAAACTTCCTTCTTGTGTTTCCTTTCTTCTAGGTACTGGTTGCTCAAGCTCTAAGCTCCACTGATCAGGAAAAAAGTTAAGCTTTTTTCATTTTAGAGAATAAAATTTTAAATTATGTTACTTATCCATGTGTTCATGCCTTTGTTTTCTCTGATTTTTAATATATTTAAAAGTCTATCACATTCTCCTTATTCCAAAATGAACACAAAGAAATATGTGGCAATAGAAATCAAAGAAGTATTGACCTTCACTAGGCAATCAGTGCTTAGACAATGTCAGGAGAATCTGGAGCTTCTCAAGTAGGAATATGGAAGAGAAGGAAAGGAGATTTGTTATTTGTCACACACAATACTCAGCACAATTTTATTGCTCCTTGGAGAATCCAAAGCTTTTAAAGATGCTATTATTATTTGGAAGCCCTCCAGAGAGAACTAAGTATTAAAAATAGCACCTGTACTCTGCTAACTCAAATCACCTGTTTATTACCCAGAGTGATGAAAATCATTTAATAAAATGTTACAGACTCTTGTTCAATATCATGCACCCAATTCATATGCTCAGAAAAGTTAAAGGGAATGTATATGCCTGGTTCAATATATATATTTTTAAGTGGAGAACTTACTTAATAAAGAGACAGAGATACTGCCACTGTTTTTTTAAGACATCAAAGTTTAATTTTTAATAATCAAAATAAGACCTCTGTAGTGGCATCTTCTATTTTCTCTTGCTCAGCATTTACATAAAACCTTGCCTTTGTAACAGCAGCCCAGTTTTTCCTCTGCAGGACCTGACTTTCCTCCTATCTTTGGAATACAGACAGAGGAATGTGGCTAACACCTGGCCAATCCTGTCTCATTGGCCACAGTTACTGTTTCAGGAATGAGCATGTGACCCAAGTTATTGAGATAAGACTCAGTACTTGGATATTATAAAAACTACCAGAAAGAGAAATTCTGTTGGGATTGCTAAACTGGCAGAAAGTAAGGTCCAATGTGATGATCGTCACAGAGTGAAGATGAAATGACCTACAGCCTTCCAGGTACATGAATCAATAAATGATCTTAATTAGTTAAGCCAGGTTAATAATACTAGCATTCAAACCAGTATCTAAGAATCCTTACTAACATGGCTACATAGGAAAAGTACACAGCACAACCAGCACTGTCAACAGGAGTGACTGACCCTCAGGTTAACACAAAACTCTAGCTGCTAACTGAAACGGTGCACTGGCATTAGAAATACTTATCATGTATGTGGTAAAATTTATTCCAGTCCACTTATAATGTTTCCATTTCCTGTCCCATTTACATTATCCCATTTTATGTATGAGACATAAAAATATATCACTAATAGTAAACGACACAGCTCCATTCTTGAAGTTCTAACGATAGATAATTATTGGCATTTTAACCTGTTCCTCACAGACAATTAGTTATTTAGGGATTAGAGCAAGCTATAAAAGGTTCCAAATATGGTAACGTCTTTATATGTTTTATGCTTTTAAAATTCTGTCTTCAGCTTTGGTTTAATATTATGGTTGTTGTTGATAGCCATAAGCAATTTCCTAGAAGGAAGGCTGCAAATAAAACAAAACTACTCAGCATCTTTTTTTCCTTTAAGTGGACACAGATTCAAGCATGTACACATACTGGGGATCACACATTTCTACTCATGCATTTAATTATAAGTAAAGTAAAATGTGCAGGACCTGAATTTTAAATATTAGTTTAATAACCTTTACACACCTAATTTCTGAATGATTTTCTTTCTCTCTGGAGAGTCATCTTATGTCAAACAGTGGTATTAAGGGGAGATTAAGATGAGTCATGGTAACTGAAAAGACATAAGGCAGGTAAATGTGATGATTATTAATTTTGAAAAAGATGAAATACCTGCTTTCCCTAAAATTATGCCTTGCCAGTATATGATGAACTTTGAAGTGTGGCTTTATATTCCTTAGTCATAACTAATCCTTGTTTCCAGAAGAAAGAGGTCAAAGAGAGAAAGATTTTAAGAGAAGTATAACTATTTCAAAACTCCAAAATAAATGAGAAGGAAGTAAATAAGTTTATTGGTTAAAGAACCTGTGTGGTAAAAAGCAGCCAATACTACAGCATGGCTGGTTCAGCAGTATGACCAAACTGGGCTTCTCTATCCCTGAGATTCAGTCAACAGTGGTTTTCCCAAATTTGTCCTTAAAAGTTGAAAATTATTACACTTATGCTCAGCCACCCTTGAGATGCTTGAATGTATGGGTGTATATGTAATAGAAATAAAACCTACAGAGCTGTTTTCTGGATTGAATGAGCAACTACATTTGCACAGCTCCATATAATTGTAGCAGCTATAATAATTCCAAAAGGGTGTGCTGGACAGTCAGGATGCTGGCATCCTCCACCAAGGGAGACATCATTACCCATGCTGCTTAGCCCAGTTTTGGAAGGAAGGCATGAGGCTGGCACAGAAAAACTGTATTAGAAATTTTATTCCTTAATCATCTCTCTTTCATTCTCTCTTTACTTCATTGCCATATGAGCAAGTAAAAAAGACTGGGAAAAAAGAGGTGATAACGAAGAAAAAACAAAAATGTGACCTCTGTTGTTTATGAATGTTTCTGATCAGTTGATACCAGAACAATAACAAGCTGTGTGTCTTTCTTGAGTCACATTCCTTGCTTCCTTGAGATGGAGCAAGTAGAAAGAAACAGCTTTAGGGTGGTTAGAAGACTATCGCTTCTCAAACTTTAATGTACCTATAAATCACCCTGGGAGCTTGCTAAAATATGCCAGTTCTGGTTTCGGAGTGGCGTCTCAGATTCTGCATTTCTGCCCTTAGGGGAAACCCAAGCTGGCATCCCACGCAATGGCCCCCTGCTACTCTTTGGGTCTGGAGCAGCTGACCTGCTCTTAGCTTTTTCTTTACAGGGATTTCACCTGCCCCTTTTCCTTTTTAAAGGTGCCTCTCATGTAGAGGGGGAAAAAAAGCATGGCAGAGTAGAAAAAGCTCTAGAATCAGACAAAGTTGGGTAGGAACACCATTTCTGCAACTGATGTGCAATCTGTGTGATTGCAGATGAGAGTTTGTTTTTGTTTTGTTTTTTAATCTTGCTGGTGTTCTATGAACTGGGCATGCCATCTTCCTAATTCTCAGGGCTATTGCAAGGAACAAATGATACCATGTGCAGAGCCTGGTAGACTCATTTATGGAATGAAGGGATAATGAGTCTATAGCACAATAACTCTATCCATGGTAATAACAAGAGGGTAGGAGTGCTACAATGTTTGAATATATCTTACTTGTTTTTCATACTATGACTTTGGCTGTTTCTTAGATCCGTAACTGTGGATTGTAGAGAATTCTAACACTAAGTCAAGTATTTCTCCCCATTTCTAACAATTCTCTCACTCCAGAAAGCCACTCTCTAATCATTCTTTTAGTAATGATAGAATCCAGAGAAGACTACATTAAAAAAAAATATTTCTTGCTCTAACTAATGGTAAAAATACACCTGATAATTGTCTTACCTCCAATTAATTCAGTTTCTAGTCCTGTTCTTCTGGACTTCCTGGCTATTTCCAATGGCAGATCCTCCTTGTCCTCAAGCTGCCCTTCCCTATCTCTCTTTTTGGACTGTAAGGCCCCCCTTTCTCTCACAGTAAGCAGGGCAAAGGGACACCCTCCTACCTATGTTGTCTAACCGGTGAATCTAAGTTCCTCTGGGGAAATCCAGAAGTTACCTCTGAGTTAACCAGTGGAATCAGGGGAAAACAGCTTAATGTAAACTTTCTCTAACTCTCTCACACCCACTGAATCCAGTACCAAAACCCTGGGTTCAATAAAAGGGATGAAGGAGGCAGGCTCATTGTATCAAGTGTAAAGAAACAAGGAAGAAAGCTGAAATAGCGACCAGCTGCCACATGCTGCCTTTCTCCACTACCTCTGACGATCCCTAAGATGGATAGGGCTGCAATGGGCGGGTCACAGCGGTCGAACTGTGACCCCTCTGGGCCCTGTCATAACTCCTGGTTAGGTGACGCTGAAGTATCTTGGGTACTATCAGAACAGAAAGGACATGTCACCCACAGAAGTCCTACCTCATGCCCAGAATCAAAGATCCTTCAGGCATGCCTGCCCCTGCCAACCCTTCCTCCACCTCACTGGCCGCTCCCCAACAGGCTCTTACAGCCGAAGGGGGGCCTGCTTCCCATGAGCTCATTTCCATTTCACTGAATCAGAGGAATGAATTATTATTGGTTCATCTCTCTTATTAGATTGATCCACATTATATTGCCATATTTGTACCTCCAATATTGGCAATTTCATATGATTCCACCTCATATCCTATTTAGAGAAGTCAAGTTCCACTGTTACAAAAAAACTAAACCACTTCTGTGGCTGAGCTATGTTGGCCAGAATAAAGTTACCTCAAATTCCTTTATGAAGGGGATGCATATTTTAAACTAAAGCATCCGAGTGTGGCCCTTATCCTTATTTTCTGCTTTTCGAAGATAAGATCAATTCAGTGAAAATTATTGCTGGAAACATCCCATCTGAAGTAGCAACTTTCAGTCAAACAGCACATAAACACTGTGTGTTGACTCTGTGTAAGGCACGAGAGGGATAAACAGCAAGTGAACACCATTTCCACCTCTCAGGAGAAACTAATACAGCTGGAGACAGGAGCGAGAACAATGCAAAAAGATAAAGAATGAAGCCACAATATTAGAAATGTCACAAGACAGACCATAATCATTCGCTAAATGGGTGGAATAGAAAATAAGTGCAGTGAGTCGAGAAGCAGAGCAATCACCTAGAATCTGATTTGAGCCACTTTCCACCTAATTTAGCTCATCCATCACCACACCCTCCCACCTACTTACCATGGGAAGTTATCACAGAAAATGAAAATTGCCTCTCTTCCTACTCATAACTACCAGATGATGGTCCCAGACATGTACACCCAGTAGGTCTCAGGTCACTTCCTCTCATTTATTGGCTCCACCTCAGGAAAAGATGCAAGAATTCAGAACACTATCCTCTCCTCTAGATGAGGTCCATATGATGTGGGAGAGGGCAGTAAAAGCTAATAGTATGTGCCTCAATCTAAACTGTAGCCACCTGGTAGCCTAGCAGTTAAACAAACGTTATGGCATCTCTTAATTCTGAACTTCAACCCTTCTGAGCAGTTGCCAATAGTCAAAAGTGACTATAGGTGTAAGTATATTATAAATGCCAATTTAGATACAGGTGAGGCCATGTTCACAGTGCACAACCGCTGGCTACTTCAGCTCGTCCCTTTGTGCTCTCACTCACAAACCCTCCCATGGTGCTGTGCTGTGTCTCTCTACTGAGGTCCCCTACTTGAGTCCCCTGTCCCCAGAGTCCTCCAGAATTAGGTTGCTTTCTCACCCAGGGGGCCAAGTGCCCTGCAAGTGGCAGACTCCCAAGACAGCAGCCACCCTGGCAGCGACAGGGGTCCCTTCACTAAAGCCACATGGGATATTTCATGCAGAAATGCAGATGACACCCTTCAGAAGAGGAATACCACTATCACCCTCTGTCTTGTGGACCTGATAAAGATTTGCTCACACCCCAAGGAAACATGTCTGATCAGGCCCTTTCTCTCACCTCCCACATCTAACCCCTGAGAAAGAGTCTGTCATTTTACCTACAAAATAACCCATGAATCCTTCCCTTTTCTCCATCTCAGCAGGCAACCTGTTGGTTGAATATTAATTACTTTTACCACTTATGTGGGCCTCTACCTGAGCATTCTAATACCCTGCTTCATTCTTGCCATCCCAATACATTCTGAACATAGATAGCCACAAGAGACACCTTCTAAATACATTAAATGGATAGATCTTCCTGGGCTTAAAACCCTTCAGCACCTTCCTGTTACACTCAGAATAAAATCTTAGGTCTTTTTCCTGGCCTGTAAGGCCTTCTGGGATCTGATCCAAGCTTCTCTCTAGGGAAGGCCACCCAGTGTGGGTAGCATGAGAGGCCTGGAATCCAAGGTGCCCTACTCCTCAGCAGAGGCCAGGGTCAGAATCTCGGGCCGTCTGCTCACCACATGTACTGTGTACCTTTGGGCAACTCCTTACCTTCCCTGCACTTCTGTTTCCTCACATGCAAAGCTATGTATCTCATTGGATTGTTACAAAAGGTAAAATGAGATAGTACATGTACAACGCTAAGAACAGTGTACGGTAAGCTCTTCATAAGTATAATCAGCCTGGTATGCTTTCACTTTTGCAAACACATCTTCCCTACCTCGGGGCCTTCCACCCCTGCTCTCAGCTCTCCCCTCCAGATTTGTCCATGGTCATCTCCTCCCCTTTTATATCACCTCTACAGAAAGGCCCTCCCTGACCAGCATGGCTAAATGGCACTTTACCCACCCACTCCATTATGCTCTATTGCAACTCTTTATTTTCTTCCTAGCATGTCATAATTTTCAATTATTTCCTTTCTTTGGCTATTCACTTATTTTTTGTATTTCTCATCCAAGATACTAATCTTTATAATAATTTGGACCATATTTACATTGTTTGCCATTGAACTTCTAGCACATAAAACATTGCCTTGAGTCAGGTATCATCCATTAAGTTATTATTTTTACATTTCTTAGAGGTTTTAAATATATTTAGGTATTATTATTTGCTTTTATATTTTGATATATTTTGATATTATTATTCAGATGCATCTTTTATCAAATAAAATGAGCCCTTTCTCTTAAAAAATGTTACTATTTAAACTGTTAATAGTGAGCGAGTGAAAGCACCTTGTTAAGCCCCTCATTTTACAGTCTTGTCTCTCTGTGGAGCCCGGATCAGCTCTCTAGCTCTGGGCTGGAGAACAGACACCGTGACTGACCCTTTCATAGCCCAGCCTCCCCACCTCTCCTCAATGTACATGGAAGCCTGTCTTCAAAGCCTCCCTTCCTTTAAGGCAGATGCTTAGCACACCAAACTGTAAATGCTCCTTTAGGCTCAACTCAATTCATCATCTCTCTCCCTCTGTCTGTAAGTACAGATGTGTGTGTGTGTATGTGTGTGTGTAGTATACGCTTTCACACGCTTGGATGGTACGTTAGCCCAGATTCCATAGAAAGCATAGCCTGAGGCAAAAGCTCATGTGCTTCTAATTTATAAGTTTGCCATCCCAGGGAAGCAAGAGGGAAATGAGGCAGGAAAGGAGGAAAAACAGATACAAGGTACATTTCTGAGCTGGCTGCCACTATTCTCAAGGACAAATGACTGTCTGATCTACCTGGCCCAGCTTCTGAGAGGGGCCATGTAAATGACAGCTTCTCAGGACAGCTGGTCACGGGGAAGAAGGGAGACAAATGATGGCCATGTAAGAGCACTCAGCCAGTCTAGTGCACCTCAGGTCTCAGCGACAACAGGGAAGTCCCAAGTGGAGATGTGACAGCTAACATGAGGGACTGGGAGCAGTTACTGCAACAGCCTTCGCCGATTAGAGGCAGCAGGAGTGACCTGGTTTGATGACCATGAGAGAAGAACACTTCAGCAAGTGTACAGATCTGGAAGGGAGCCTAGGATGAATCGTACAGATGATGAGAAGGCGATGACAGTCCAGATGGATTGCTTGAGAATGGTGAGCATGAGCCCTAGAAGCTCACCCGTCCCCAAGCTTGCGCTCACGGCAGACATCTCCAAATTTGTAAGAGGACTTTTTCTCGCTGACCCAAGGTTCAGTCTCTGAATCCTTCTCAATGCAGTGTTGTAAACAGCCACTGCATTCAGTAAACCATGGTTCATCTCCAGGAAAGAGCAGTGCAATAAAGAGGTCTTTTCTATACATTAACTAATTTGATCTCTGCAAATTTGCAACATTCATTGGGGAAGGTATAATTCATCTCTATTCTTCATATGGGCAACTAAGACTTGGAGTAAGTACACAGTGTGGAGACAGTCTCACACTCTCAGAGCAAGGATGAGAAGAAAATCTTTACATTTCCAACGTGTGTACATAAACTGTGTATATACACAAACCTAGTACACACATTCTGTAACACACTAACTTTGAGTCATATTATTATTTTGTTAATTTAAGTAATAGAGGGTAAATAATGTGTTTCTTAAGGCCTGTGCTCCTCTATTGTTTTGTTTTAATATATACTGGAAAACAGAAATGAGACCCTAAGAAGAAGAGTCCCCAACAGTAATGCACATAAGGATAAGATTTTTTCTTTAAATTCAGACCAGGAATTATAAAGATAAAGGCATACTACCAAGCTAAAGAAAATGATTACTTTTAGAAAGTAGAAAATGCCAGAAAAGGGAAATCATTCCATATTATCTTCCATCTAACCCAGCTTCATAGCTCAGGAGCCAGTGTCCATTGCTCTCTTAATATTTTGAGAAAAGATAATCCATTAAAATGGTACCCTTTCCAGAATCAAACTCTCCATACCCCCTAACAAAATAGCTCTCATCCTATGTTTGACACCAGTTTTGCAGATTTTCAGCATCTCACAGTGATAAATAAACAATTACAAGGCAAAGTTCATTTCACATAAAGCAGTTCTGACCTTCATTATGGTGTGATCAGAGGTCAATCTGCCAATATCCTTCTTCTTAAGCTTAGACTTTTATAATAGGGAAGATGTGTCATTATTTCAACTGACCCTTCATTCCTACCCATTCACCAAATACACCCACCAAATGTATGGAGCTTTGCATATGCATCTTAATAATCTGTCATCCAGTACTTGGCAAGGAAAATCTCTTAACATATTGCATCAAGAACATCTGGAGGTCTGGCCAAAACCTCAAAGATCTGATAGGTAATCCTTATTGGGGGTCACTACATGCAGAGAACTGTGGTAAGAACTGATAATCCCCCAGATGTGCTATTGGCACCTCCTTTCTCCCTCCTAACCCCATTTTCATCAAGGTCCTTTAAAGCTTTTAGCTCCCCACTTCCTTCAGTGAAGTTCCTGTCCCTATCCCACAGGATCCTTCCCTCACTAAAGCCAATCAGACTGTTCTGTCCTCCAGGGCTTGTTTCTGCTTTGAGAGGCCAAGCTGGATCCGAGGCCTGCAGAGCTCAGCTCTGAGATGCCCAGCATGGCCCTGAAGACCAGCATTTGTCTGAAATGCAAGTCCTGCTCCTCCAGAGTGTCCTTGCACAGTGGCCCCCAGGAAAGCCTTTATTAATCAATCAACCAATCAATAAGATGCAGAAATAAGTAAGATACTGCCCATTTCCTTTAAAGTCATATGTTCCAAACTACTTGATCTAACCCAATGATGGGTCAAGAAATCAATTTATGGAATTGTGAACAGAATTTTTTAAAAAACTGAATTGAACACAAAATAGAAGAACATATCTCACATTGTAAGAGTAGGCATAGTTTCATAGTGCTGCATGTGTGTGTGCGAGCGTGTGTGTGTAAATGTATTCCTTACTTTGAGTACAGTTTGAAAGCCAAAGTTGGCCATGGGGAGAAAACCATCATTTGAACACATAATGATACAAAATCTATGCATGGAGAATCCCTAGAGTGACTCATAATCAGCATTCAATATGCATATACCATGGCAGAGATTAGTACCAATGAGAAGCAGACCTGATGTTCAGGCAATGGTGAGAACCCAAACTTTGCTTTCTAAAACCCAAATCCATCCTATCACTCCCTGCTCAAAAGCCAGTGTATGTGCCCCCATCCTCACAGAATATAAAGCAAGCTCATGAGCATGGGTGGCATCAGAGGACCTTCAAGCTTGTCTCCCAGTACTTGTCACCCCAACCCTACCCTCTTGTACCATACTGTTATTGTCCCTTTTTTTTGCCATTTCCTGAAATATGTTCTGTATTTTTCTACTGCTGGACCCTAGTTCAAACTCTTCCTTCATCCAGGAATACTTTCCCTTCCCTGTATGACCAGTAAAGTTATAAACTTTTAGTGCTAGCTTTTATTTTGTCTCTCCAGGAAACTATGCCAGCCTCCTTCTGGTAACACTATTTTCTCTCCTATGAGGACCTTCTCAAGTTCTTTGTGTTCTTGGTGGTGTTGTCAATCATAAAGCCCCATTTCCTGTGGCCACAAGGGAAGCCATGTGACAAATACATAGTGACTGTCTGAAGAAACAGGCATGTGACCTAAGGCAGACAATTGTATTCCATCCCTGGTGCACAAGACAGGTACAGTACCTGCTCTGTTACAACAGCAGAAGTGTCTCATCCTTACATGTGCATCAGAATCACCTGGACTGTTTGTTAAAACATAGATTATTTAGCCCTATTCCCAGAGTTTCTGATTAAGTAAATATGAGCTATGGCCAGAGAGTCTGCATTTCTAAGTTCCTAGGTGTACCAGTTTCCCACTGTTGTATAACAAACTACCACAAATTTAGTCATCAAAAACGGCAAGACTTACTCTCTTCCAGTTCTGGAAGTTGGGAATCCGAAACAGGTCTTAAGGAGCTAACATCAAGATGTTGGCAGGGCTGCTTGTTTCTGGAGGCTCCGGGGGAGAATCCATTCCTTGCTTCTTACAGCTTCAAGAAGCCTCCTGCATTGCTTGCCCTGCAGCCCCTTTTTTTGCATTTCTAACATCTTCTTCCTGTCACTGCAATTTCTACTGCTACCTCTGGTCTCCATCTTTATGGGGATGCTTGCAATTATACTGGGCGTACACATATAATCTAGGATAATCTCCTTATTTCAAAATCCTTACATTAATCACAACAGCAAAGTCCCTTTTGCCATCTAAGACGACATTCTAGAGATCAGAACGTGGATATGTTTGGGGGACCATTATTCAGCCTACCACATGAGGTGATGCTGATTTGACAATCCAGGATCCACACTTTGAAAGCCAGCCTCATATTTTAACTACTCTTCAGTCTGACTGCCTCTGCTGTGTCCCGTCAGATTCAGGGTGTGTTGAAGGCTGGATTAAATCTTGGTCTTTCATTTCTTTTGTATTCATTCAACTTATAGCCTCATTTCTGAATACTGATGTATACATCTTTCAGTGAAACTTGGGGAATAAGCAAACAGACTGAAATGCTAATAGGAAAAAAAACTGTGAAGCTATTGCCCTGAAGTGGAAAGTGACTGGCTCTTAAGATGGTCTGGATTCCTTGCTGTTGAACAATAATAGATCTTTCTACCAAAATGTGCCTCTTGATCTCAAATTCCTCTACTATTGACTAGTAGATATGGCCATTTTGATGTCCCCAGATATTTCAAATTTTTCTCAAACCAAACTTGTGTAATCTGGACCCATCCTCAGCTGCACCACACAGGCTCCACATATCAGAGATGGCTTCACCACACACTCCAGCATGGAAGGCAGAACTCTCACCAGCAGCACAGGACAGCAGCTGACACACAGGACACTACTGATATGTACCTAGAAATGTTCTAAGTTCTCTACGGGCACTCACTCAGTAGTCCTTGGATATCTTGTTCATTCTTATATCTCCCAAAATCCTAACTAAGGACATAAAGCTAAAACCATTGTATAAAGCCACATCAGTACATCCACAGTTTAGCTTACAAGCAATCAGACAAGGACCAAAGGTTTTCCAGGAGGTCTGATCCTTCAAAGAGACAAGGGGACTGAAGCTGGGTCCTTCACATTCTCTTCCAGCCCCCTGATTCTAGGTATTGAGAGGTATCTGACCTTTGCTTTTGGTGATTTGCTGTATCTGAGTATAACTCTAAGATTCAAACATAAGGTTCAGCCTTCTTTTCCACCAGGATTTTAAAATCAATATCTTTACCATTTAAGAAATTGTGTGATGTGCTTTGAAGACTTACAGCATCTTAGAGAGAGAGGGAATGACATCTTGTACTATCATACCAATGTACTAAATAATGACTTCTTTAAAAATCAAAAGCTTGTTGGTTGAAATGCTATTAAACTGTAACCGTTATATAAAAGCAGCATGTGATCATTTCAGTAGTATAAAAGGTAAACCTTAACTATAGTGGATGAAAACTGTTACAATATAAGAGAAGAATGTAATCTAATTTTTTAACCATTTAGTTATATGCAACATGAAAGAAAAAAATTCTCATAAAGAAGAAAATTTATTCACCATATAAAACAGAGCAACTAACACGTACCAAGAACTCTGTAAGTGTTGGAGAATCCCTGTCCTGATGGAGCTCACAGTCTAGTGGGAGGGACAGACATTAAATAAATAATGATGAAGAATCAGGTACAAGAGGCCAAATTAAAATGAAGGCATTCCAGGAGCAATGGGAGCATAGAACCAAGCAGGGAACAGATCGTGGGCATGACAAGGCTCTCCAGGGCAGATAATATTCTACCTAAGATCCTAAGGGCAGGGTACTGACCAGCAACACAGAAGGCGAAAAAAACTTCGAGCAAATGACCAACCTATACACAAAGGGGAAGTGGCAGAAGATTGGTTGGAAAAGAGGCCTGTTCAAGAATGTCCAACCTTGACCAAGTGGATGGGAAAGAGTTGCACATTTGTTTGATCTCTGTTTGATCACAATCCCCCAGCATTTTGCATTTTAAGTCTCCTGCTTCAAGACAACTTTCTAGAAAGGAGACTCTCTTTATGAAAATTAGTATATTGAAGAGAATCCCCAAAACCACAAGGGCAGTACATTGTTTAGAATATAATCATGATTCTAAGTAATACTTGATACAAGTTCTTGCAAATGGGTATCACTTTCTTAAAGGAATTTAAGATAATTTAGTGAGTTAGTAGGGACAGGACAAAGGTTTTTTCTACTGAAGTCCTTAGTGTTGGAGGGATTTGTATTCTAAGGTGTCTTTATTGGGTTTGTTGGCATAATGCATGGACAGCATGCCATGTGCAGATGACAACAATTCTTACTAAGAGATCTTATTACAAAGACCTTTAATCAAGTTCTCATTATATGTGAGGCACTCTGTTGAGGGCTCTACACATCTCTCTCATTTAACCTTCACAATAATTCTAGTAGGTAGGTATAGTTATTGTTCTTGGGTTATAAATTTAGAGAGGTTAAGTAACTTCAAAGATTGCACAGCAAGTCAGCAATGGAGACTTCAAACAATCCACCCCAACAACTCCACACACACTGTTATCCAGGAAAGATCTGCTTTTGCTCAATTCTGACCACTTTTGCTGAGGAGCTAGGAATGTTCTTCAGCCCTTTTTTGTTTCCCTTTGAATTACCATCTAATGATTATCAGTACAGTGTTTAATAAGCAATGCATTATCCCTGGGCACTGGAATTAATATCATTACTCAGAGATAGTAAACAGAAGTTTGCATTTGTGCACTGCCTAGAGGTTGAAGCATCAATAAAAGCCTGAGGTGGGAGGAACAGATGAACATGCAGACTTGAATCAGAGGCAAGGGATGCAATTTGACATGAGATAATAAGAAATTCCACCTAGGCTAGGAGAGGCACACAATCCTTTACCACTACTAGTCCCAAATGCTCAGTTGCATTTCTCCTAATATGGTTTTTCTTTCCTCCACAGGACACAAAAGTCCCAGCCCTAACCATCACACATACAACACACACACACACACACATGCACACACACATAACTCTTGAGCCTAAGGTGCCTTGCACGCAATATTCTGTGAGCAATGAGTTGCAAGTCTCTTTGACAAAGTTTGCTTGGGGCCGAGGAATTTTAATCTACATCCATGAACTGAAGACTTTAAATTAGAAACTTCCTACTGATTCAGCAACAGCTAGAAGAATGGTGAATTCACAGAAATTAGCCTGCAGCCTTACAAATGGCAAAGCAGCAGCTGAAAATAAGGAGCAGCTTATTACAAAAGGTATCCATGTTAACCCCATGCACTGAGCAGAACAAAGGATCATTACGATTCCACAGCTTGTCACATTACAGTGGGGTGGCAGTGATTAGAGAGCATCTAGATATACTTTCCCTGTAACATTTCTTATTTTTAAAACTCTGTATGAAAACGTGTTAATTTTTATGATTTGTGTCACATGTTATGCTCGAGGCTGGATACATGAGACAGTTTTCCAATTCTAGTATTTCACAATGAGCAATAAACAAACAATAAACAATGACAAGAAAGGGACCACTTTCCAGGATCCTATGGTTAGTTCTGACATTTGGGAAATTACTTTATTGCCAGAAGTCAATTTCTGAAATTGTAAGCATGTTTCTGCACATAAATAAGTAATGTGCCCAGCTCCTCACCCCCTTCATTTTATGACATGCAAAATGGAACCCTCAGCCTATAAAGTCACATTTTTTAAAAATAAGATTTTCTTTCTTTATGCAATATATAAGGAAATATGCTATAAAACACCAACAGTCTTGGAAATGCACATTTAACCTTTCCTTTGTTGATTCAAGCAACACCTGTTGAGTTCCTACTAAATGCCAGGCACTTTCCTAGAAGCTGAGGACCTCTCAGTGAAGATGACAGTTGGGTAAAACACAGTAAATAAGTAATCCATGAAATGAACAAGTTAAGTTTGGAGTACTGTTAGGAAGGAAATAAAGTAAGGCACTGCGATAGAGAGGCAGGCTTTTCCTAAGAGGAGATCAGAAAAGGACTCTCTGGGGAGGTGACATTTGAACTGAGAGTTGAATGACAAGAAGGAGCCAGCTATGCAACGATCTGAAGAGTGTGGTGACCAACAGTAATGGTAGTGCTCAAAGGCCCAATGACAGGAACAAGCCTGGCTTGTTTAAGAATGGATGAAGTTCATTCAATGTAACCGGAGGGTGCTAAGGAGGGGCAGGCAGATGGGAGATAAGGTCAGGGAGGGAGGCAGAAACAAATCAGGTGGGGCCTTAAAAGCCATGGGGATTTTATATTAGGCTTATTTATTCATAACAAGTAGAGTCTTTGAAGGTTTAAAGTCAGGTAATGATGGGTTCTAACATTTTAAAACTTATAAGTGTTTTTTGGTCTTGGGGGAGGGGAATGGACAAAATTATGTCCCACTCAAAGATGTCAGTTCCTTACAGATCCTAAGGCCTTGCGTCTTTGTCAGTATGTGTAGTGATTAAGAACACAGTGTGAGTCAGAAACTCTGTGTTTGAATCCTTGCTTTGCCATTAATATGCTCCATCATCTTAGGGACTCCATTTAACCTACTAAAGTCATATTCTCTCCATGTAAAACCTGTGATAAAAATTCCTATCAGGGTCATGGTGAGAATTAAATGAGACATTATCCTAATGCAGAGTAGTACAAGAGCCTGTCCACAGCATGTGTTCAGGCAATAAGAGCCATTAGTATTAGTATTATTAATATTTAGAAGGATAAGGAGAAGAACTAAGCAATTTCCCAGATCATTAGGGTAGAATACAACCTATAGGGGACAGGAGGAAGGGCTCTATCAGCATACTGTCTCTGTGCTCCGCCTCCCAGATGTGCTACATCTGTAAAGTCCTGAGCATGATAGAATCTGGACCAAAGCAGAATTTTGGAAAAACTAGAAATGATCCAAATGCTCATGAACAGGAGCAGGAACCAATAAAACATGGCATACTCATGCAATAAGATGCTCCATGGAAATGAAAAGAAATGAACTATTGGCACACCCAATATGGATCAATCTTACAAATACGTTCATTGAAAAAAGCTAGGAAAGAGAGGCTACATGCTGTGTGATTCCATTTAGATGAAGTTCAAGAACAGGTGAAACTGATGCTAAAATCAAAATAGTAGTTACCTCTTGAGGGAGTGCATTTGGAAAACATTTAGAAGGGGCACAAAAGGAACCTGCTGAGTGCTTAAAAATGCTCAAAACTTTGATCTAGATGTAGATGCTCATATGTAAAAATAACATCAAGCTGTATACTTAAGATTAACATACTTTATAAATTTTTATTGTATGCATGTATGTTATACTTACTAATTTTTAAAAATGTATCATTTCAGGGGATCAGAGTTAGTTAAATAAATTAACAAATGGTGACTTCCCTTTTCAAGGGAACTCTAACCTCATACCGTTCAGGAGCTGTTAATTTCTAACATGGCCTTCCCTTTCTATATTAAACAGCTCAACCCATACTGTCAGTCACAGGGAGGACAACTCACCACAGCGGACAGATGAAGAAAAGCTCGGCTTAGTAGCAGGACAACTGGGAAGTATGTCAAACTGTGGCCATGACCAACTTCTCAAAACCCACTCCAGGGACTGCCAGTGTCTGCTTAGCACACTTCCTTTCAACTGTGTAGAATCTGTCTGCTCCAAATGAAAGCTTAAGGGGGTAGGGTCACTTCTTCTCTATATTAGAAATATACCTCAGGTACCTGGATGCTCTATAGAGAATAAAAATAAGAGGCTGTGAAACAATTCAAGGTAGAGCATGTGTTTAAACGCACTTTTTGGCATTTTAATGAGGGAAACTCAGAAGGCTTCCAGCTTAGCAAAAAAAAATGGAAATGGAATTAATTTTCCTGATAGAGCACCCCAACCTATAATGCAAAAGCCATTAATCTCATCATGTGACATTTAGAAATGCTTTTCGGCTAAAATCAGCCAAAAACGTGCCCAGGGCAAAGTTTTATGACCATATCATCACAACCTGAAATTCAAATTGGCGGACTCGCTAAAAATACATGCTCACTAGAACAGTTCAGGGTTTTTCTGCATCTATCTCAGTGAAAAATGGTAGGAAACGAAACCTTATTTTCCTGGAAAAACGCTATCAAATAATAAAAGAATTCAGGACCAGCTTTCACAAAGTAATAACAGGCCATACATAATTGATTGCCTTTAGTCTGCATCTCTGGGTATCACAAATCATAGTTACTAGCACCTCAGCCAAACAAACTTTCATTCCCAATTCAGGCTGTCCATTTTGGCACTGCCTGAAACCAGTTTAGCGCCTTTATTGCACACTTTACTGCACTGTTCCTTACTTTCTTCTTCAGTGAAGTTCTTACATTGCCAACAATGTTACACATCCTTTCTGTGTGTTCACCCGCTACCCCTGATGGTAGGCAAAAGGGAAAAGCTAGTAGTGAATTGATTACAACTTAGTATCTCAGCTCAGGCTGGCAAGGTAATATGAACTACCCCAGGAGATGAAACTCTTACCTGTGAAGTCATATCCTAACTCCCTCCATTAAAACCCTAGAGCTGCTCTAAAAGCAGGAGACAAATACTAAAGTTACATCAACTCTTTGATCTACCAAACATTGAGCAGCTGTATCCATATAAAAAGAATAAATAATTCATTCCAAAATTCTCTTTCCTTACACATCCCATGGCTCATCGCATTGGCTGCAGAAGGATTGAACCAGAGCCTAGGAATTTTGACTTATGCCTTGGCCACCACAAGAACCATATTACACTGCCTTAATTCTCCATCTGTATGTAAGGCTAATGGCATAGACCTGAGCTGTCCTTTACCATAGCAGTGACCCATATATGTCTATTCAGTAACTGAAATGTGACTGGTCTAAATAGAGATATGTTGTGAGTATTAAATATATATTCATTTCAAAGACTTAACTACCAAAAAAATGCAAAATATATCTCAGTAATTATAAAATATTGATTACATGTTGAAATGACAGTATTTTAGAAACACTGGGTTAAATATAATATACTGTTAAAATTAATTTCACCTCTTTCTTTTTACTTTTTAAATGTGACTATTAATTTCTTTTTCATTACATATGTGGCTCACATTGTACTTCGTTTGGACAGCACAGAGCTGGACCAATCTGAATTGCTATCAGGACTAAGGTTCTCTCCTTGAGGAAATGGGGAATTACAATCCTAGCAGCACATACAGACATTTTGTACATCTTAAGGGATAGAGAATGTAGGGGGAAAGGCAGCCACCATAATTGCCAAGTGCATTACATGTTTCATTATGCTTACACTTTCCTAAGCAGGTTGCAAAAAGTAGACAAGAGAAAAAGCATGGCATAGCCCCTAATCTTCCTGAAAGTGGATGTGACTGAATATTAACTTTGAAATCAAACCATCTTATTATGCCTCTAGCCTCAGTTTATCCATTTGTAAAAAGAGAAATACATATACTCACTTTTTAGAAAATTAAATGAGAATGTAGATTTTAATGCTTAAAAGAGCATTGAGCACTGAGGAAACAGAAAAGATTTTGGCTTTGGACATGTTGAGACAGGAGCTGGGAGACCCTGAGATAGAAATGTCCACTAAACAGTTAGGAATCTGAGCCTGGAGACCAATAGAGAAATGCATAGATAAAATCACTCCAGCAAGCTTACACAATAGGCATTGCCAACGCAGAAGTTCTCTGGAGCCAGACAGTGAGAAAATGAATAAGACCAGGTGTGGGGTGTATGTGCACAGTCAGGTGGGGAGCACAGACCTCAGCTAAACCACATGCCAACTCAGCTCTAGCCTGTTACTACTATGAGGAGATAATAATGGTACAGAGTTACCAGATTTTCC
Source organism: Manis javanica (assembly GCF_040802235.1). Taxonomy (NCBI): domain Eukaryota; kingdom Metazoa; phylum Chordata; class Mammalia; order Pholidota; family Manidae; genus Manis; species Manis javanica. Next base: position 9,487,296 of record NC_133158.1, read on the forward strand.
AATTCTTAAAGAGAATCTAGAAATACAAATTTTTTAATATTTAGAGAAAAATTTTAAAGGCACTCACTCCAGATACAGCCTGTGGAAAAATAGCTTAATACATCTGCTGCCTAGAAGATCAACAAGATACCTTATTAGATTCCTACCATATGAAAGTTAACAAGATCTCAAATGAAATTCCCAACATATCCAAAACATTGGAGCTGCCGAAGCCAGAGAGGGAGTTTACCTCTCCCCCTGCTAGCTCCTCACCAGCAAGAACCCAGTTGCCTCGGCTACAGCAGCCCCAGCAGTCTGTCTCCCAGCCCCTGACCTGGATGCTGGGTAGAATGTTTCAAAGGGAGCTGCACACGCCCTTGGACTCTGCAGGAGACATGTTACATAAGCCGAGGTGCTACTCTGGCCATTATTCACTGCCTGCTTTAGGTCTCTCTGGAATATTGTCTGTTTCCGTTTCAGGTACCCTCTGCTACCCATTTGGGCAAATAAATTACCACATTGTGTAAATGTGTACAACCTGTAAACATGGAAGAAAAGAGCCTTGCAGAATAATTTTTTAAATATCATACTTTAGAAAAAAATACTAGTGACCTCTCTATATCTATTGTAGGGAGTAAGGGATTTATAGCAGAAAAATTAAAATTACTGTAGCTACTCCTTCCTCAAGTAAGTGACTCTCAGGAAATGCATTTTAAAGAGGATGACTTTCCAGTGAACATTTTAATTTTAATTTAACCTTCCCAGAAAGTGAAGTGCTTTGTGTAGATTCTTTTGGTTGTATTTAAGGCATAAAAATTAGTTCTGAGCTGTGATAATTGTGGGCTTAGGAATGTAATCATTCTAAGCACCACTTCTAACTTGCTTATAAACCCTGCAGATCTTGAGTTGCTGTTTATTGCTAATTCAAACTTGGCAAGTTATTTAATTGTGAAGCTGAACTTGAAGTCAGAGTGTAGTGGGATGTTTGAAGGTAAATTATTCTGTTTTGCTTTCAACAGGTTACCCAAAGACTGGATACACGGTGTGGTGCAAGGCAGGTTTCTGGGTATGTGCTTCTCTGTTAATCTTCTTAATTAAAATGGAAATGATGACATGTTCTGAAGGTGGAGTAAAATCTTACATTAAACTAGATCTCTACCTTTCGAAACCCATCACAGATAGGAAAATCACAGTTCCTATCATCCACGTTGATGATGTTGGTGTTCATTGTGGCTTTTTGTTGTTGCTGTGAAGACCAAACAATATCACTGCATATATTTAAACACACACACACACAGACATACACACACAGACTCAAGATCAATGGGAGTGTCATATGGCACTTTTTTCTTCCTTTATAATAGACAGGGCCCTTGAAATATTTTAAGAAAAATAAACTCATACTTAATCATGGGCACATCTGAATTGAGATACCCTTGAATAAAGTTATCATTTTCAAACACGACTATGCCTGCACGTTATGATCATTCAGATACCAAAATCACTGAAAGTTAACTTAATTAAAATGTTCGGCATATACCTGTATTTAGTGTGATTAATTGTTTTCAGTAATTCAAGAAACATAAAAATTTCACGCTAATTTTACCTCTCCTACAATTTCCATCTGAGAAACATTATAGAAACTATTACCCATCTGAATATTTATAATGTGCTTCTAAGCATTCTGGAATAGAACAGAGAACATGTTGCTGACCTGTGTGCTAACTCTGGTTCCAAGACACATTTTGTGGGCACCTTTGACCTGCTGCTGCCCGTCTTTACTCATCCACTCTAAAGCATGTACTAGCACACCATCGAATATCAGGCACTTTGCTAAACTTCTGGGATGCAGCAATAAACATGGTGTTATCCCTGCCCCAAAGTACCTTACAATCTCCTTCATTCAGCATCTAATGGATTCACAACCAGGGAGAAAGAGCACCTCACAGCCACAGACAGCAAGATGGGAAATTAAATGCTGGTAATTACCTAGGGTTCATTTGTCTATCTTTTTGTCTGTCTCTTTTTCAGTAGATGCCAAAATTTTTATGTAAATATCTTAATTTCTGCTTTGTCTTAATTTCTGCCTTGTCTTAAAAAAAAAACAGCAGTTCTTAGCACATTAGATAAGATACTCCCTTTGACAACAGTTTACCACCAATGTGCCCACCTCTTCCTTCCAACAGGGTCACATGCTGCCCATTTCCATCACCTGCTTGGTCCTTGTATTACAGAAGTGAGTTTCTGGTCCAGCTAGAAGTGACTAGCAATCAGAAAGCCTAGTTCCAGCCCTGGATCTGCTACTTATTAAATATGTGACCTGGCATGAGTTGCTGACCCTGCTGGCCCTCAGCTGTCAGTTCTCTATTTTTAAAAAAAGATAAAAATTAAAGACAAAGCAAAACAAACCTACCCTACTTTCTCAGCACAACAACTGTGAATCTCCAAAGAGAAATCTATGGAAGGGTTTTAAAATTCAGGAAGTACATGGCAAAGGAACAATATTATAATTCTATTTTCAGAAGAAATATCTAGAAAGTCAGAAATAACAGCCTGTGTCTAATTACTACTGTAAAGACCACAAAGTATTCTCAACAGAATTAAATCTCATATGACCTCCATGTGATAAATATCACTTCACAAATTTTGCAGGCCATAAGGGATCAAGGGACATACCCTATCATGAACTGCTTACGTTTTTACCACACCAGCCTTCAAGATTATTCCTATAATTTTAATACCCATGAAGAGACCATGAACAACTGACACCACAGAATGGAACACTAACCCGTAAGGTAAGCCATCGCTCCCCAAGGACATACTCTGGATAAAAAGTACAGATACTTTTTGAAGGAGAACACTTTTTAAAGGGTATTATATGTCATATCAGGAAAATGTTTTGGATAAAGATTTACTAGACACATAAATGGACTTTTATTGAAATGGTAGGGTTAAAGATTTTGAGGATATGTATTCTCATTAAATGTTTCTCAATATTACATTATTTTCTCAGAGACTGTTATCAATGGTTAAGTATTCAATGACCTCTGAGAAACAAATATCCTTAATTTTATTAAAATCTACTTTTATTAATCCCCTCCTTACTCTCTGTTTTAACCCATTTGAACCGTAATGCAGTTCGGAAAGAAATATGAGAAAGCACTTGGCTCACTTTCACATAAATTTGTTTAAGAAGATTCTGATATAGTAAAACTTCTGGTTTCAACATGAATTAAAGATTTATAATTTCCCTTTAAGAAAAGACTCTCCATAGGAATAATAAGCTTTTCTAACATGTTTACATTTTTATTTCACAAAAATTCAATTTATTGCTGCCTTTAGGTACATATATACTAAATTAAGTCAAATATATAATATCTTTATAATAACATTTTTAAAAGATGCAATGGACTTATTTAAGTTTCTTCTATGGTTCACAATGATTCAGGTAGAACATATTCTATATGAACAAGCAGAGGAGTGACTTGACAGTACATAGGAGATCTCATGTAATTAATTTAGAGGGACAGTGGGAAATAAATCAGGAGATATGTGAATGAGTAACCAGTTCTTGGTGCGAGGTGCATATGACTGTGTAATGTGCAAACTACTGTTTATACACTGCAATCAGCTGGTGGCTAAGAAAAAAGCTTAAAGATAACGGCACTGCCAACACCATGTTTTTGTTCTAAACCTCCCAATTAAGCAAAGAAACTCTGACTACAGTGCCGTGTGGAGAACACAGTGCCAGGAATCGTACACTTAACATGCCGAAACTAAATATTAACAGCAACTGCAGAAGATGTGATTGCAGACTTGAGTAAACTTTCTGAAACAATAAACTACAAAACCGGCTGTGTTTGGTAATGGCTCTTCATAAAAACAGATGGTCCCAAGAAATCTCAAAGGATTATAAGCTACAGTTCTCAGGTTATAGATTTCAAAAACTGAGGAGGAATGCATAGCTTTGCAGCTTCTTATTCTCCTAAGTGAAGGTTTTAAAAACAAACAGATTACCCTCTAGTATGTCCATCATTTCATTAAAAACAAAAACAAAAAACACTGTATTTCTCAAAGAACTGGATCTCTCTACAGAGGACAATTCCATTTAGAGAAGACACTAGAAAACCTGCAAATGGCTTTTGAGGTAGGTTGTGTTCCCCAAAAAACAGACTTTTCACATATTTACTTTGAAGGAGATTTTTAAAGGAGTGCTTTTGGGATCAGTATCTGTAGAAGGAAAGGAAGGGGGAGAAAGGAGGCAGAATTGACAGCGGAAGTCCCAGTGGTAGCTTGCAGGGAGTAATTAAGATGGGGTGTCTCATGCTGGGGTGAGAGAACAAGGGCCTTTATACGCTTCAGTGATGAGTCACTGGAGACCAGGCAACCTTATGAAAGAGGTGCACCTGTGGGAGAGGGCTGTCTATGGACAGCATCCCCAGCAAGTATGGTAATGAGTCCTTAAATCCTGAAGGAGGATCTGGGTGATTCATGGGAGTCCATGCAACACTTTGGTAACAGACTAGTGAAAATATTTTTAAGCACTGGCATTAAAGACAGTCACCTTTAAGCTTTTAATTTTAAAGGGCCACCATAATGCAAAGACACAATATAAAACCATTGTGACGTAGAAGCTTACATTGCTCTTGTGTTGTCAAATAACATCTCCTGGAAAATCAGCCCTATTACTGTTTGATACAAAATAGCTTCTTAAATATCAAATGCACAGGGCTGTTCCAGAAAAAAATGATGTGGACTCACTTTTCTCTGCTCTACTCATTTTTCCCTCTAAATACAACTAAACACCCTGAAAATTACACAACAGAAAATGATAAAAGAACTCTAAAACCTGGAAAAAAGAAAGAAGACTGGCTAAGGACCTTAGAACTTGAGGAAAAACAATGCAGTGAGTCCCCTGGGTTTTCTGTTTTTCTCACATTTACCCTGCACTGGGCTCCAGAGAGGCCTGCAACCCCAAAACACCAACAAGACGAATCTATTTCCTCCCTCAGGCCAAAGGACCAGGAAAAAGGGGAGCCCAACAGAAACCTAGTGGGGACCCCCAGGACCAGTTCCACCATGGGGCACCAATGGGCAGTCTGATCTGCAGACAACAGCAGTGAAGTCCTGGGACAACTCCACTACATATCTGACAAAGGACTGGTATCTAGAATATATAAAGAATTCTCAAAACTCAAAAGCAAAAAAAAATCCCAAAACAAACCAAAAGCAAAAACAATAAAAAAAAAAATCTAGCTAGAAAATGGGCAAAAGACAAGAGACATTTCATCAAAGAGCATGTGCAGGAGGCAAGCATATGAAAAGACACTCAAAATAATTAGCCATAGAGAAATGCAGTTTGAAAATCACAAAAGATATCACTACATACCTTTCAGTATAGCTAAAATAAAAATGTGATGGAATTAAATGTTGGTGAAGGTGCAGAGAAAGATCACTCATGTCTGATGGTGGGAATGTAAAATGGTACAGCTATTCTGGAAAAAAGTTTGATGGTTCCTTTAAAAACTAGAAATGGACTTATCATATGACTCAGCAAGTACACTCTTAGAGATTTATACCAGAGAAATGAAAACTTATTTTCACAAAGAAACTTGTACATGAATGTTCATAGCAATTTATCTGTAAAATAAATAAAACAGAAATTATCCAAATGTCCTTCAACAGGTAAACAGTTAAGCTGTGGTACATCCAATCATGGATAAATTCCTCAGCAATTAAAAAAAAACAATCTCAAAAGGATACATGCTGCATGGTTACTTTTATATAGCATTCATGAAATATTACAGTTATAGAATTAAGGAACAGATTAGTGGTTGCTGTGGTTAGGGATGGAGGCAAGAATGGGTGCGGCTATTAAGGGGTAGAACAGGGATTCTTGTGATGGTATAGGTAAGTACTTGATTGTGTGGATGATCTCATGAAGCTATACATGTGGAAAAATTGCACATACACACAACACACACACACACGTGCCTGTATAACTGGTAAAATCTGAATAAGCTCTATAGATTGTACGAGTGTCAATTTCCTAGGTTTTATATTTGTACTCTAGTTAGGTAAGATATTAACATTAGAGGAAGTTGAGTAAAGGGTACACAGGATCCCCCTGTAAACTTTTTTGCAAGTCCCTTTAAATCTATAATTATACCCAAATTTAAAGATTTTTTGTTTAAATCAGACCCACTGGTAGCTCAGGATAAAAATCCCTAATGGAGGTATCGTATCCTTTGTGATTTGCCCAGCATCTGCATCTATTATCAGAAATAGATCTTGAACCCACCTTAGATGTCCGTTCCTCCAGTAACCTCTCCTACCCCCAGGCTCAATTTTTTCCTCCATGGCCTATTCTTACAGCATGAGGAAGGAAACAACAGGAGCTTAGCAGAACTCAGTGGCCTGGCAAAACTCTCCACCAGGCCCCAGGCTGCCCTTCAACTCTGCCTCGGCCCTCATACACTTATGGTGCCATTGCTCTCTCTAGGTCTGATGTATCAGAGATGCCGCTGAAAAGGGTTTGTTGTCATCCTCTTCCATCAATCAGAGACCAATTCTGATAGCTTGTCACATCTTACAGCGATTTATAAACAAAACAAGCCTAAAGCATGGCAGAAGGGCCTTAGGTTTTTATATAAATAATTTATTCTATATAAATACTCCTTAGAGGAATCTGTATCAGTCTACCAAAGGTCTTTCTCTCCAGGACTCATACCAGTTGTTTGTGTATTCAACATCCGGATAGCGATTTGTGATCTATAAGAAAAAAATACTTATATTTGACAGAAAACTACGCTGTTATTCCTTTGTAAAATTAAGAGACTTACTTTACCTTATAAGTTAGGTGAATTTGTACTTTCACAGACTAGACTTCAAAACAGTTACTGATTGACCAAGCACGACCAGTTTTTATCCTTCTAATATTTAAGCCTATCAAAACATTAGTGATGAAAGCCTTCATTTTAAAAATCCTGATAATTCTAATATTAAATTATAATACGCATTTTACTACCACACTGTATTTATGCTCCTTAAAAGCCAAAGTTGGGACTGCTCTCATACTGATTTCTCCAATGTTTATCATTAATTAGAAGGTAAGAAACTATTGCCAGGGAATGTAAAATCAAGCTTTCAAAGTAAGAAACATCAATATCCAGTAATTGAGAACATTTGGGAAGAAATTTTAATAAGCAAAAAAAGTCAAAAGATAAAAAAATTTCCTGTATTGTTGCAACTTGTAACCAGATCACTATATACTACTAAAATGTTATAATTGCCCACTCCGTCCAGGCATTTATCCAATTTTTCTCCTATAGCAGATGCTATAGAAAAGAAATACAGTCAAACATGTCCATTTATATAATATTTACAGATATAATACATCAACAATATATTGTTTGGGGTTTTTATGGAAGCTAACATCAAAAAGCAAAATGTGTTTTGCTAATGTACTTGTGTACTTCAGCTCTTGCTCATCCTTAGAGGTAGGCAGAGGGATTATTAAATTACAGCTGTACTGTGTGCCTACTAAAGCATAGTAGTGGACTTGAGTTGAGGGCACAAAGATGAATAAATAGTCCCTACCCTAAAAGAGTACAAAACGTAGTACTGAGGCTATATGAATAGTCTGCAAATGAAAGAACTCAAACACAGAGTACGCCCATGGCGAAAGGGAAGCCCTTAGCAGCCACAGAGACTGGTAAAAATAGAACATAATAGTGGCAATGACAAAAATGGCTTGAGTGTTGTTAACTCACTAATCAACTCTAGCAGCATCCATCTATGCCACCCCAAATAGTGTGCCTGGTAGGCACATATGCACTTTCAGTAAATGCCCCCCGATTTCCCCTTCTCTATCAGTCAGGATCCCAATGGGACACAGATGGCCCACTCAAATTAACATAAATTCAGAAAGGCTGAATAGAGGGACTGTTTGCAAAACTTTGGGTAGTATGTACAGACGCCATAAGGGCTATCCAGTGCTCTGGGGCTGTTACCGTTCTGAGGCTGAGAGGGAGGAGGAAAAGCAGCAACGACTGGGAAGAGGAAGGAGTAAGCCTGGCAGAGAAGTTAATCTTAAGAAGAGCTGTCACCTTCAGCAGAGGGATGTGGCACCCAAGAGACCTCACAGGAAGGGATCCGGGGCAACGAATATCCTAACCTCACTCTCCTCCCTTCCTCTAATCTCTTATCTGGATTCCCCGCTAGACAAAAGGCAAAACTCACAGATGAAGTCCATACAGATCAGCAGATGGAAAGAGAAAGAGTCCCTGTGTCTTACTAGTCAGAAAATCAGGAGCTGTGAACTGTGTATGGCAGAGTTGCTATGAAAATTAAATGATACAAGGCACAGTATACATATAAACATGACCTCAAACATAGTAAATGAATGAGAAATGTAATGTATCAAATACATGAGTTTTTAATTAAATCAATTTAGCAATTATCTATGCCTCCTGTCATTTTCTCTCCACACAAGAGGTACACAGCAGGGGGAGAAGAACCAACATTTGCAGAGTGCCTGCTATGTCTGCAGCAGAGTGCTAAGCATTTGCTGTGTACACCATCTCATTTAATTCTCTATGGAAACTACAAGGTAGGAATTATTCAGCCTAGGGGATAGTGAAGAAACTGAAGCTCATATACATTATCCAACTTGCTTACAATTATAAGTAGAAAATCAGAACTGTCAAACTCCTAAGCCCATGATTTCTCCATTATTTTAATTATTGAATTATAAGATGGGTTACCTGCCCCTATCAGGAAAAGTTTTAATCAAATTGAGAGGAATTAGAAGACAAACTTGCTAAAGATAAAGCATCCATCTTAGGATTGCCATATAAAAGAGACAGTCAGTAAGAGGTAGACACGAGGAAGAAGAGGATAGTGATGCTAATGGGACGATGAGGGGGAAAATAATGGTGACAAAGATGGCGATGGCTGATGGCGCTATGATTGTAATGAACATAAACAACCTATGTTAACAAAGGGCTAAAGAGCTTCTGTAACTGACACGAAGGATTCATTAATCAGGTTATCAGTATGTAGCTGAAGACTACATTTGTCTATTGTTAATACTGATGACTATTTGGTAACACTGGTCCTTCAGTCACAGGAAGCTTCTTCAGAGCAGGCTATGTGGTGGTACAGTGGCTTGACTTCTTGAATTTCAGTTTCCCAGTTTGTGAACTGCAGTAGTAATATGTGCAGTGCCTAGAGCTGATGTGGGGAATGAATGACAATGTACTTAGAGCACCCTGGAATAGGGCCTGGAACACAGAGTCAGGTCAGCCATTTAATATTGTTGGGCAGGTTGATTCAAACACGTGTGGGTTAGAAAATCTTCCTCCAGTAAAGGACCTAGAAATAGGAATAACCCCTCTCTTTCTTACCAGTCATGTCAATTCCAGCCCCACTCATCCACAGTTTCGACTCTAAGTGTATACAGGGGAAGAGCAGGCAAGGAAAGGCAAGAGATGGGCAATGTGGGGGCAAGGGAAGTAGGGCACAGGACAGTCACCACTCGGCTCACAACCAAACGTTTCTAATAATATTGTCCAAAGCCACATTTGAAAGTAAAGGCCTTGGTGGCAAAGAGAAATGGTAAAACAGTTTTGCTCAAAAAGGCCAAGGTTAATGGCATAATTTTGGTTTTAAACCTCCTTTTAATATGGATTCCTGCCACCACTCAAAGGATTAGGTTTTAATCTGCCAGAAAAAGGTTGCTTTTAGGGAAAACTTTTTTCTCTTGTCATTACAACAAACAATGGAAACGGAGTGTTCTACAATGAAAAAAAAAATCTACAATGAAAACAGCATTGTCAATAGCCATAACAAATACTAAATGACAAAATTCCTTATGAAATTAAAACATTTTCATGAACCCAAGGTTATAAATATTTTAGGGAAGACACTTGACACTTCAGATTTCTGTAATGGGTCATTACCAACTTTTGTGTCTAAAATTTCCTGACAAAAAAATAAAAGGTATGAAAAATCAAAACAAGGCACCAAAGGAACATCAATTGACTGGGGAAAAAAAATCCTAATTTTTTTGCAACTAATTTCATTCAAAGAAATGCATCATACTTTTAAATAAAATATATAATACAAAGTTCCTCTTTAGATGGAATCTTTTAGGAATAATTTAGCAAAGTTGAAGCTTTAAGAAAAAAAAATACATGAAATACAGAGGGAATAAAATGTCTTTACTCCATCCTCCAGAAAATATCTAGTTATAGAAATACATATGTGGCTAAATTCAGAAACCTATGCAGTAAAAAATTTCATAATTTGATTTATTATAGTAAGCTACTGATATTTCTGATAGGAAAGAAAGAAGAAAGTGAAGAGGGAGATATGAACCTCAGAATATATCCTTTGCAGTTTGAGATATAGAAGTTTTATCATTTACACTAATGTACTTAATATTTTAATATCAAATGTTTCTTCTTTTACCGTGCTGTCTTATTTAAAAAGCCTTTCATAGAAAAGTTAAGTCTCTATATGAAATGGCTCAGCCATAGTGATAACAAGTTTGAACTATAACTTAGTCAATCAAAGGTTGTTGCTCCATATTTTATTGCTTTTGCTAGTTCTTTAGTAACCATTTTTGCAGTCTGTCTAAACAATTCTCTGTGCACTGACATTTGCAATAATGTGTTTACATCACAACGTTAGGCCCTGTCGTTTGATGTAAGAGGAGGCTGTACTTTGCAGCATCCAGACCCTTGGCATACCTCACTTCTTCTTTGGCATGTATGTGTAATCGTTTTTTTCATCTGTCTTCTTTAATTACCTTTGCAGGCATTAACAACACATTACTAAAAATCTGTGGAGGGGTGAGAAATTAATTAGGTTCAGTGGGGTTAAGAAGTGTCATATTCTTTTCCTCAGATGAAGGTCTATTTGATAACTCCAACTTCATTTTCCACAAAGCTAAAAAATGTACTATTTGATTTTTATCCTTCTGTCAGTTTTTGGTTTCTTATTAAAAACTGAATCAGAGCACAAAATCAACAGTCTCCCATTACAATGCATTTTGACTCTGCCACAGAAGTTTGTAATTGGAAAGGAACTTGTGTTTCCTTGTGTGTGCAAATGTTCTGTCCCACTCCAGACTGTGTTCTCTACACTTAGCTGAGGTTGTTGATGCCTCATCCACATCCCCATAGGATCCCTTTTACCAGTTCACTAGCCAGTTCCTCCCCACACATGTTGCTGCCAATCTTCTCCAAAGGAGTGTCCTTGGATGGCCAGTGTCGCCTTACCCAGAGATGCCTGGGAGATATATCACCATGCTCACCCCCGCACAGGGCCCATAGCCAATGAGGGGCATAGGGGAGGCACAAAAACCTTGAGAGCAGGGAACGACACTGTGGTATGATTCATGCCCCAGGTCTCCCCATGTGATCAGGCTAATTTCACTGGAAACCACATCCTCAGTAGCCTCTTTCCCTATTCTATCCTAATTCCTTCACTTCCTTCCTGGTTTCTCCCAAGAGCCCTCCCTTAATAAATCACCTGTACACCAATCTGCATCTTAAGCTCTGCTTCTAAGGAACTCAATCTAAGACACCACGGATGCACACACCGATGCAAAGATAGGACATAAATGGTCTTCTAGCTTTTGCAAGTAATCAACAGTATCTCATCCATTTTACAAATTTCTGCCCAAAGTGCTTGAGAAGTACAAACTAGAGGTTGGAGACATGTGCTGTTATATAATCTCGTGAAGGGTAGTTCTTAAGATCTACAAACTTATTTCATTGACAGACGTCACTAAACTGATTGCTACCCTGGGGAAGGCTGCAGTTAGCAAGGGCTGCCCTCCTTGGCACTCATCAGGTAGTGCCCTACACTGCAATCCTCCCTGCGCTGGGAGAACAAAGAGAGTCAGGCTGCAGGGGAAAAAAATAATAAGCTGAGCATCAAACTACAATCAACTCTTTGAAACCTCCCTGATAGAAGCGGTTGTGTCTGCGCAATAGCTTTTGGGTTGAGTCTAATAATGAAAGGACGGATCACCACTTACTCTATGCTGTCAGTAATGAGCACTATCAGAACTAAGGCTGAACAGGCCTCACTGTAGCCCTGTAAATCTAAAAGGGACAGCTTAACGAGGGAGGGATATCATCTTTTCTCGCACTCCAATTTTACTCACGTAAGAAATGTGGCCCATATTGGCAATTAACTTGAGAGATTAATTAAATCCAATAGCAAGTTCGGTTCCTTCCATGGTGCATTCTGTAACCGTATGAACTGTGGGCACTTAGCACATGTTAGATAATAATTACTAAAATAATCGAACTAATTTGGGCTAGTTTTTTGCAGAAAACTGGCAGCTAAGCTACTCAGTAAATGAAATCCACAATCTGATACAGTTACTCAATACTTCACGTTGTCTTATTCTAATTGTTTCATTACTTCTGAAATTCACAACAAATACTGCACAATAATTGTGTGTCTTCCTCAGCAATCTCACTCATCAACTGTATTTACTACATTTCACAGGGCCCTTTGAAGAGTGAGGAGACAGCCAATCCGACAAAGCACAAACTCTGCCCCAGCTTAGGAAGCGAGAGGCAGGGTCTCAATGTGTCTCCTTCAAAACTATGACTGACAGTGGCGAGTGAGGAAAGAGCAGCACGGGAGCGACGGGGCCTTTGCTCAGGGTCGGAGGCTGCGGGGCACGTCCTCTGCTTCTCCATAAGTGTTCTCACAGTCATCTTCAGTTCTGTTTTGTGCTTTTTTTCTCTGAAATGCTAAAGTGCTTTCCTCAGCTGTCATATGTAAAATCTGGTTTTAAGAAAGAAGAGTTTTACAAATTTGACCAATGGGTGAAAAGGTAATTACATTCTTTTGATGAAAATCAAAAAAAAATTATTTTAATTGCCTGCTGTAGAATCGTATGCTTATCATATAGATCAAATTGACATAATATAGTTATTATTTAGATATTATATATGAATAATGATAGATCCTATTCTTCCACCCCCAGGTTCCAAATCCACCCATCCAAAGCAATGGGTCTAGACAATGTCTCTATCAAGGACTCCTTTTACTATCATTTGAGAATGAACTACATATTTTAAAATATTTTATCTATCCAAGATTAATAATCACTCAATTTTCTTTTTGGTGTTATGAAAGAAGATACATACCCTGTCTGATAGAATGTCTAAGCAACAAATCACCAACCTTATGACATAGAATTAACATAATCCTCAGCAAAAATAGGGAAATGTAACATTTAGATAGTCATTTCATAGTCAGTGTGGTTACTAATACCATTCAGGAAAAAATGAAAAGAGCCAAAAGATCTCCTTTCTATTTAGAGGGGAACTGACAAAGTGGTATCTTGAGCTACCCTAAGAGTCATTAGTAGAGAAAATGTATATTAACAGTCTTTTGTACTCCTTGTACTCCAAGAAGCTTCATCTACCCAAGCGGCATCTTGAAACTAGGAGATGATAATTAAATCAAGTGCCAGTGTTCCAAGAATTAGCAAGTGACTTGAAACATAGTATAGCTGGGTGTTATCTTCAGTTATTATGATATATGTTTACACTATCAATACACTTGATGACTGCCACAGACTGAATGTTTGTGTCTCCCTAAAATTCATATGTAGTGATCCTAACCCCAAATATGATGGTTTTAGGAGGTGGAGCCTTTGGGTCCATATGATTATATGATTAGGTCATATAATAGGGTTATATTTATATTTATATTTTTATTATATCATATTATATTATTATTATTTATAAGAGACCCAGGAGAGCTCCCTTGCCCCCCCTGCCATGTGAGGACAAAGCAAGAAGATGGTCCTCTGTGGACCAGGAAGTAGGCTCACAGCAGACAACAAATCTGCCAGCATCTAGATCTCGGATTTCCCAGCCTCCAGAACGCGAAAAATAAAATTTATGTCGTTTAAGCCACCCAGTCTATGCTATTTTTTGTCTATTAGCCTGAGCAGACTACGATGACAAAAAAAAAAAAAAAGGAAATGGTAAATGAATGATGGAATTTATTGGATTTAGGGTGATCTTAAATTTGCATCAAACTGAAAACATTTAATTCAAGTAATCCAATATTAGTTCATTCAGAGTATAATTTCAAACCCACTAATAATCATAATGGTTGATATTATTAAACTCGTATAAAGTGCTTTACATGCATTCAATCATTTATTTGATTCAACAGTCCTATGCAATAAGTAATATTATCCCATTTTTACAGGTGAAGAAACTAAAGTTTAGTAAGGTCAAATATCATGCACAGCCACCCAGCATCTGGGTTTACTAGTTCTTGGTGAATCTGGACCAAATGACCAAGGTGGGTCAAGCTTGATGTTTTGTTCTAATGGCCAAGGAAGACACTGCAAGTGCCTGCACAATAACTCACTGCCACCACAAGCTTACCATCGGTGCTATCAGTACTGACACTGCTAATACTTTAAGAGGCATATCTCAAGTTCCTTCTCATATTTCTTATATCATCAGTTTAATTACATACAAAATAAGTTAATTGGCTCTAAGATCTATTTGTATATTTCTCATTGTAGCACAATTGTGTAGGGAGGAGTAGGTAATATAGAGAGCTGACAGTTCTATGTTTGACAGAAAGTAGAAGCATAAAAATATAATTTATGTAGTTCCACTGAACTCTCAGTGGACACAGGAGTGATGGCATAATGACACAATACTGGAAAGGTAAAATAATTATTCACATTCTCTAATATAAAGAATTTCTATTTTCCTTAGGTGACTTTCTAATGCTTCCTTTTGTACCACAAGATAGAAATCTTAAAGCAATAGTCTATGAGCAATTATACGCACTGGCTTATTTATCAGTTCTTAGATTTAGATTACAGGAATTTCTTGCATTAGTTTAGAGAATTTTCCAAATCCATTGCAAACATGGTTATAGAATCCCACAAAACTGATCCTGAAGAGGTTCCTATTTGTGACAATTTAAAAAATATTGCATTGTAAGAACTAGATGTAAAAGACATGAATTTCAAGGATTTACTCCTTTTGGTATAAGACTTTACCTTCTATTTTTAGTTTACTTGTGTTGCATGAAATTGATCTGCAATGCCTTTTTAGGCAGAAATTTGTCCTCTATTAAACTGTTATTGATGAATCCAGATCATGAATATGAATGTCAATTACTGAAAACATGTTAAGGGGATTAAAACATTATCAATACACCAAATGGCCTTAGGCTGTTACTTAACTTCACTCTTCTGATTTTTACAGACTTAATA
Organism: Manis javanica; assembly: GCF_040802235.1. Taxonomy (NCBI): domain Eukaryota; kingdom Metazoa; phylum Chordata; class Mammalia; order Pholidota; family Manidae; genus Manis; species Manis javanica. The sequence continues at coordinate 9,502,561 of NC_133158.1, forward strand.
ATAGTGGTCTTCCAAGTGGAGTTCTCAGAATCCAATATTTTCAAGAGAATCAATCTCCAGATGCTCGACTTTTTCCTAAAATTGATCTGTCTGAGAATGCACCTGTAGTCAAGGAGTCATAGAGTTGACCATTTCTGTTTGAAGACCTTGCCTTTTCATTTGCAAGCCATTGTCAAAGAATACATTGCTCCTGAGAAAAAGTCTCATGAGAGCAAAGCAGAAAGGGAATCGATAAGAAATACCAACAGTAGAGATGCTTTATTTCTCCTAGGGGCAGAATCACTGCAAGCCTCCACCATATCTAGCAACTGATTTCAGAATGAGAATTCAGAAGTGAAGAGACAAGTCATTGGAGGCCCATGAGAAAGTTTATTACAATACAAAAATTCAACATGAAAGTAAATCTGACCTAGCTGATTGATTCAGCAAATACGTTTTTCAAAATAGGTTTTTTGTATATATTTCATGAACTTGAGCTAAATCTGCAACTCTAAGATTTTGATGAAATATGTTTAAAGTATGTGACAAGATAGAGCATTTTGTCCAAAAACTTTTATCTGCAGAGGTACACTGAACTTTGGAATACTTCTGTTTTACCAACTCTAAGCATATCTAGTTGAACATGGTGCCTCTAAGAGAAAGAGCAACAAGTATAATTAATGGGTATTTGAGAAGCTATGGTAAAGCCTTTCGTTTACTAACCAGAAACAGAAAAAGTGACTGTCTCAAGGGACTGATTAACAAATCCTTTTGCAAGTCAGTTTTCCCTTTCAACAAAATTGAAGGGGAATGAATTGAGTGGTCAGGAGGTGCAACAATAACAAAAAATTTGATGAGAAATCATTGTGATTTTTGGCATAAAACTGTTAAGGAGTTTTTAAAATTCAATGACATAAAAGTCTTTCCAACCTCATCTACTTATGTGAGAAAAATTTCTCAATGTTCACATCTAGAAAACAAAAAACTGGAATTGGGCTATAACTTCTCTCAGTCTTAAAATAATATCTGAATTTATACAAAACTTATTTTTTTAAAAACAACTTTGTCCATCTTATTAATAGAGCTCCAATACATTTAACTTTTATATTTAATGATTATTTATTTATTTATATGCTTCATTTATTTGTGGTTCTGATCAATCTGTGCTAACAGTAACTCAATTCAAATGCAATTTTGGAACTTGAAAGATTATGAATTAAGGACTTTTTTTAAGGTTCTGAGACTAAAAGATGGTCAATAAAAACTTTTAAGCATATTACATTGATAAAATTATATAAGGTAAATAAGTGAAAATACGAATTAAAAGAGAAAAAGAGATGGTATACACTTTTCAACCTATCAAGAACTTTTTATACTTTTAGACAGACAACCGTGAGAATCAAATCATCATAGGATTAAGATACTAAATGAATGTCAATATTTGCAATATGCCAGAAATTATGTTCTTTGCATTTCTTTAAACTTAGGATGAAAAATTTAAAGCCTATAGTTTTCCCAAGTCTTTGAAGGTTCAGGGAACAAAGATATTGAAACTTTCTGCTTTGCTTCTTCTGGCTTATTATTTCTGGAATTTAAAGGTGTGTGTTCTTGGTTCCACTTCCAGATTTGCCTTTTAACTCACTGTCCCCTTAGAAACTGGGTTTGTGAATAGGTGAGGTCTCCAAATCACTGAATAATGAACCATCTAAACGAGTGTGATGCTATTTCCTTTACCATAATACTCATCACAAGGTTCTTTCAAATAACAATCTCCTCTAGTGCTTCTGAAATACAGCTTTATTATTATAAAAATTCATCATCACATTCTATTTGCAGGCTTTCACTTTTTAAAGCCTAAAATACAAATGTGTTGTTTTGATTCTGTAGCAGATTTTCAGGAATAATTCCTTTTTTAAAAAGTATCTTCACAAATATGTTATTGAGTTCAGCAGGGCAGAAAAAAAGAAAACAGAAAAGAAGGCAGAAAGGAAAGAAAAGGATGTGATGGGCAACTTAAAGCAGCAAGGCCTTTTCAAGTATGGCATGGCTACATTTTATCACTAATTCACAATAGGATTAAAACATGAATAATTTTTCATTTGAGAACAAGGATACATATTGTTTAATATAGTTCTTGTCCCAACAGCAATACCAGCCTGATTTCTTTCATGTCTTTCTTTCTAAGACAAGAAATGCTTAATAAAACAAGGGGAAAAATTATTTCTTAAGGTCTAATGATCTTTATAAGTCCCTTGACAATTCTATGGAAATGTTTTTTATCTGTAAATGAGGTTGCTCTAAACCAATGAGTTGAGGAGGTATGGGAAAGGGTGCAAGAAGAGTAGACGAGAAGGGCTGTGGGATGATTGTTTTTAGCAGAATACCCACACCTTCCAGACTGACTCAAGCTGCACTCCCCCCATATCCCTCCCAACATTGAGAACTCCTGCTGTGGGGATATGTGTTCTCTCCTGCAAACTGGAAACACAAGGGAGGTCCCTCCCAGCAATACATTCCAGGATTATAGCTGTGACTAGAAAACACTGATATTCACTCATTTCCCTTCTCTCATGTCCTTTGTTTTTTGCAAGCATCATTATTTACTCCCTGCTGCCTAGAAGAGAATGGAGTATTATGAGGGACAGGGGGTAAAGAGTAGGTAGGGATATATTTTCAGAAGCTATGAAGCTCAAGAGTTACATTAATTTGTATTTCTATGCTTGTATAACTTTACAACCCTCCCAGCTTAAAAAAAAAAATCATGAGGGATTTTAAAAGATTCTCTTTTCTCTCATCTTGAAGCTTAGTAAAGCGTATTTGTAAAAAGGAAATATGAAAGATGAGGTTGACAGATAATATACTCTTTCTAAATCAAAGAGGTTCTGAGACAAAATGGGGCCTGACTTGGTGGTCAGCTGTCAGGGTGAAATTTAATTTAGCAGTAGCAATAGACAAAGTATGTCAGACTAAGTGCTTGATCAAGAATCTGGAAAATTTTGAATAAAATGGCCTCGATGTCAGTTAAAGCAGACAAGCCCAGGTAGAAAAAGACCATGCCGGAAATAGATTAAGAAAACACCCTGCAGATTCAAAGGGAAAAATTCCTTTTCAATTCCTCCAACTCACCTTTTACTGTGTAACTTTCAGAGGTTCTTGACTTTAAGAGGTTTTCCAGCCAGAATGACGGGCTGTTGGGGATGTTTGTGTCCCTGAATCTAGTAACTTCCTGTCATGGCTCCAAAGCCAAGAGTCACTTCGCTTTAGAAAATCTCCTATATTCTTTTGGATTATGCTTGATCTCTTTTTATCTAATTAATTACATCTCAGGAACCAAGAAGTAATTCCATTAAGAACTTGGAGGCATGCCTTCAGGAATGTCACTACGGCTTTCTGCTTATTTGCTTTAAAGCAAAGCAGCACTCTGGAACTTGGTTCAGTTTAGCAATTTTGTGCTTTCAGTTGGATACAACGCAATGGTTCTATTCCTGGTTGTTAGAATAAGAAAGTAGGTGAAGGATGGAAAGGAATATGGTTCAGTCTCTTCACTCCACCCCCTCCGTTGTGTTTTACTTCAGTGTAATGGTTTTAGACCCCTGGCTCTGAGTTTGGAGCACAGTGACTATCGGTAAATGTTTACTTGTTTAGTAAAGAGTCAAGTGAAATAAAAAGCAGGGAAAGCCACAATTTTCCAAGGCCTGACACTGGTCAAAGCACAGAGGAACAGTACAGATCTTCAAAGGGGCTTTTCTTCCTTTTTTAAAAAATTGTCAATCTACTAAGTGTTGAAGACTATTTGCTAAGCTGTTCAAAGGCATAACTATACCGAGATTTCTCCTTCACTTGTCTATTCTCATAGGCCTCTGTGAACATCTGTGGCATGTGTACAGGCCTCTTCCAAACAGAAGGAAGCAGGTTTAAAGAGGATATGCTCTCATAAAAGTCGTAAATACATTGAAGAAATTCTCTGAAAGCTCATAAGCCATCTGACTTCCTAGGCAAGGCCTCTTATCACATTAACCATAATGTAAGTGAGAAACAGGTGAGGAGAATAAAGACACAAGGAAGAGAAATGGAGGAAGAGGGAAGGTGATGAATGATAGATGGGAATCTGGCGATTAATGAAACAGATTTTAAAGTATAATAAAGAGGTTATCCCTGGTGGGGAAAACAGGAACAACAAAAATAAATGCCAAAAATAAAACCAAAATGCCAAAACAGTTCTACTGTCATATCAGAGTAAACAAATAAACAAGAGTAGGACAGAGAAATGCTTGTTTCAGTGTAAGTAAGCACTGTTGAAAAGATGAGGGGAATTTGGGAACTCACCATTTAGGAGCTATTGGCTTAAGCAAAAACAAATGTATGTTGCCTTATTTTCTAAAAGTTACTTACTGATAATGGCCACTTATAGATAAAAGCCTGTAGCTATCCAGGTAAACAGAAAGCATAAAACTTTGCGTCTGTTCAATATTTCTCTCTGCGAGAAATCTGATTTCCAGCAATTGACTGCACAAAACCCTAGGTTACATGGTTCCCTCACTAATGCAATGAGCACCCGGCTTCTCATAGCAACCACAGAGTGTAAAGTTGGCTCCCAGAGGAGTACTCCCTGCATGAATTATCTCAGAGCATACACAAAGTAAAGACAAATTCATACAAGGCACACAGGCAATTTATAAACATAATCTATTCTCAAAGTCTGCACACTGATAAGGACATAGAAACAAATCACAATGGGTGTACACCCAAGTTTTTCCATAAAAACTAAACTGTACACATGCAGGGGCAAAATATCTCAAATACAACCTTATTGCAAAACAAATATAATGAGGAGAACTGAACATAATAATGTGTGCATGTGCTTTAATTATTTTGAAAGTTAGCTCAAGGAAACCAAGTTTAATTAGGAGATGAGCTGATAAAAACGGTTATAGAGATTCTTAAGGGAACTTCTGGATACATTCAAGAACTGTGGAGAATGATAAAGGTTTTGAATAAAAATAGGCCTTATTTCCCATGGGTTTTGCTTTTTCCTTTTCTGTGAATCATGTGTATCACTCATACAACTTGTATTTCCATCAGCCATGATTAGGGACATATCTGGCCTCACATTGGACTCTCTGAAGACAGGGTCCAGGATTCATTCAATTTTGTCACTTTAGTATCTCATATTCTCCACAGATGTCTAGGAAATGAACAAATGAATGAATGAATAACTGAATGATTTGCTGAAATACCACTGTGCAGAATGTCGTAATGGAGGAACATTATTTTCTTCAATAAAGGCACCAATTTTGTCTATACTATCTCTTAGAATCACAAGAAATAATCAGCTGATACTGAAAAGGAACACCTGCCTCATACAGAAGCAGGTGAAGAAAAAAGAATTGCCACAAAATATTGGGAAGGATGGTAACTAGGCACCAGATTTCAAAGTTGGGCAGGCTACCAAAAAGGAAAAAAAGACAGGGAGGAGCCAAAAGCAATAGGTCTACTGAAATTCAACAATAGGACTTAAGCTCTAAGACAAATTAATTACAATAATAAAAATAGCACCAATTATTGCATGAACACTTACTTTGTGCCAGTTAGTATATATGCATTATCTAATTTAATCTCCATAACAATCCTTCAGGTATATTTACCTTTTTTCATCTTCATGTTACAGACTATGAAACTGAGGCAGAGAAAGAGTAGGTGATTTTGCAAAAGTCACCCACCCAGCTAGTGAGTGATAGAATGACTATATAAACACATATTTGATTGCAGGAGAGGCCTAAATCAATACAGCACTAGGATACCTGGGAACAATCATTAAAAAAGAAAGGTTTCAGTTTTGTTTTGTTTGGGTTTGTTTTTTTAATTTAAATAAGATACAGGAGAATTCTAGAACCTTTGTGAGCAAATGGCAAAACAATTTGCTGTTAAGGAATATAAATGCCATGCACATTTACCACTTATATTTGTTCAAAAGTCTGATTTTTAGTTTCTCTAGTTATTTAATTCTGGCATTTCTAAGTTTAACCACAAAGGGGATTTAACTGTGAAACAAACTCTCTTTAAGGCCCCTGAGATTGTTGGTCAGTCATATATCCGTATGGAACCGTTAATCAACAATATATATCATTCTAGCAATGAAGAGTCAAAGCAAAGATTTTAGGAGTACCAAGAAAAGGTAAAAATAAAATCTTTCCAATATTTTCCCTTTGCTACTAAACCAAAGTAGCAAAAACTGAAAATAAACTCTAAATCACAGTGTGTCTACTTTAATCTATTTATATATACTTTTTGTGGGGGGGGGGGGTGAGGGGGGGTGTCACATATGAGACAAATAAGCATTCTCATTTAATCCTCTCTTGTAATTACTTCCATTGTCCCCAGGGTCCTCATTCTCTTTCAATGTGTCCATCTTCAGTAAAACACAAATAGTTCAGCTCCATCGCACAGCTGATAAACCTTAAAGATAATAAACTGGACAGAGTAGCACTGAGATTCTAAATTGGACAGACCAGCAGTCATCCTCACAGTGATGGAATAAATAAAGCATGAACAATTAAATTAAATGATAATTTCTGATTCAAAGTTTGGTTTTCCTTTCTTTATATAGTAGAAAAATTAGGCTGTACCGGCCTTCCTTAGAAGAAATCTGTATGCTTATTTTATTTCTTTTTGTGTGTGAAGGGGACCTAATTTTATTCTATTTTATTTTCTATTGAAGTATCACTGATGTACAATCTTATATCGGCTTCACATACATAACACAGTGGTTCAACAGTTACCCATATTATTAAATCCTCACCCCCACTAGTACAGTTATCTGTCAACATAGGAAGATGTTACAAAATCATTGGCTATATTCCCCATGCTATACTACTATCCCTGTGACCAACTTCTATTGTGATTGAGAATCTTTGTGCCCCTTTATTCCTCTCACACTCCCCACCCCTGACCCTAACCCCTCCACCATGGTAACCAATCACTTCTCAGTGTGTGAGTCTACTACTATTTTGTTCATTCTGTTTTGTTTTCTTTTTTTTATATCCCACATATAAGTGAAATCATATGGTATTTGTCTTTCTCTGCCTTATTTCACTTAGCATAATACCCTCTAGATCCATCCACGTTGTGGTAAGTGAGAGGATTTCTTTTTTATGGCTGAATAATATTCCATTGTGTATATGTACCACATCTTCTTTATCCATTCATCTATTGGTGGACACTTAGGCTGCTTCCATAAGTTGGCTATTGTAAATAATGCTGTAATAAACATAGGGGTGCATCTATATCTTTTCCAAACAGTGATTTTATTTTCTTTAGGTAAATTCCTTGAGGTGGAATTATTGGGTCAAAAGGCATTTCTATTTTTAGTTTTTTAGGAACCTCCATACTGCTTTTCGCAGTGACTGCACCAATTTACATTCCCACCAACAGTGTTAGAAGGGTTCCCATTTCTCCACTTCCTTGCCAACTTTTGTTATTTTTTTTCTAGGATAGTTGCCATTGTAACTGCTGTGAAGTGATATCTCATTGTGGTTTTGATTTGTATTTCCCTGTGATTAGCAATGGTGGAGCATCTTTTCATGTGTCTGTTGGCCATTTGTATTTCTTCTTTGGAGAAGTGTCTGTTCAGGTCCTCTGCCCATTTTTTAATCAGGTTATTTGTTTTTTGAGGTATATGTTGACATATATGAGTTCTCTATATATTTTGGATATTAACCGATTATTGGGTAAATCATTTATGAATATATTCTCCCATACTGTAGGTTGCCTTTTTGTTCTGATGATTGTGTTCTTTGCTGTACAGAAGCGTTTTAGTTTGATGTAGTCCCACTTGTTCATTTTTGTTTTTGCTTCCCTTGCCCTAGGAAATGTGTCCAGGAAAAAATTGCCCATGCTTATGTTCAAGAGATTTTTTGCCTATGTTTTCTTCTAAGAGATTTATGGTTTCATGTGTGTGCTTATTTTTTAATCTATAAAATATCTGATACATTAGCTACAATGCATCAATAGCTACCTCAAATAAGCTATAGATATGTGTATTATCTGTTTATTATATGCAACATATTATAAGTTATATTGGAGGTTAGTTAAAACAGTTGAGATTGGTTATAAAAAAACTTTTCTTTATTAGTTGGAATTAAAACTACTTTGGCAAATCTCCAATATAAAAGTATTTCATCCTGTCATTTTCTTTTTCATTCCTTCAAATGTTATATGATACTATTCTATGTCTGAGAGGGGCATGCAGGAGGTGGGTGAGAGGAAAGAATGCTCAAGCCAATAATAGTACATTTTGAAAATAAGACCAGTCTAAGTATATTTTGAGTCTCTTCAACAATATTGACTAGGAAGTCTAATAGATGACCATATGTGGGAACAAACACTGCTGTGTTAGCTGTATCTAATGAGATTCCAAAAGTTTAGTGACCTGAAGTTTCTTTCAGTCATTTTCTGGGTAGTATGATGTTACACAGCACATTTAACTTTCTTTTTATCTTAATGTTAGAATGCAAAAGGAGATCCTTTTTTTTATAGCTTTAAACATGATCCAGGAGCTGGCTCCCATGAACCTCTTTCACATGCCTATTTGGAACTCTCTAAGAAAAGTTGTCATATCTTGTTCTATTCAAGTCAGGCTACCTAGTCTCTAGGCACCAGAGTAAAAGGAATGTCTAAGATGAATCTTCATTTATTCATATGATTTCCATCTTGGACAGTATTATAAAAGCCCATCATAAATTGGGAAAATAATGGGATAATATGGGCTATATTACAAAGTGAAATTTATGATGCAAACAGAAGTATTGCTGCATATGAAGGTAACATCCTGGTCATCCAGAAGTGTCTTTGCACTTGACCTACACAAAGAAAGTCTTATTAATCTGTTTCTGAAGAGGAAAAAGGATGGAGAAAGTTAAACTCCAAAGGACTCATTTTCACAAAAATTCATAGTACTAAGTATTTTTATATGAAATTCAAACCTGTTCTTCCTAAAAGAAAACCTAATCAAATGATAAAGAAGTCAACTCCAGATATTAACTTTTCCACTCAAAACTAGAAAACTGATACACTTAGGTTCTCAAAGATGCCCAGCTAAGACATCTAATAAGCTTTAAATTCTCTGGTAAGGCTTAGTTTTATTCCTGGAGAGAAGAGCTTCTTTCTGGCTTTTTTTTTTCCTTTTAAGGAAAAAAGTATATAACTACAGATTTATGGTTACATGTGTAGAGCAATGTATAGATTAAGAAAATGGATCATCAAGAAGCTATCACTGATTGGACAAAGCTGGAATATTCTAGCACTGCCAACTCAATAAATACTGTAACAAAACTATAATTTAAATCAAGCTATCAAAATATTTCCAAATTGAATGAATTTTATGATTTTTAAAATTTATCTTTAACATGAAATGCAATCACTGCTATTAACAATATGCTATAAAATAAAATATACTAGACAGTTCTTCTGTTAATAACCACTACCGTTTCTCAGGAAACAACCTTTACAGAGCAACTGTGATTAATGTAAAAGAGGCAGCTTTTCTTCTTTGAGCCCCAGCCATACTGTACACCGTTATTTTCAAGACAGTGTTTATAAAAGTTGTAAGGATTATAAGGTTTTAAACATCAGCTTACCGACATTTAGCTATTTGGCAATACGAAATATCCTTCTTCACCTTCTCTCCACCCTTTATTGCCCAGACAGACATTATTTTTTCATCTCTATACAGCTTGGTCATCTTAAACAGAAAAATAACCAATATAATCTTATATGCAAAATCTGAAAACATGTCTTTCAGAGTAATGACTTGTTAGACATGTGAAGATCAAGACAAGGATAAGAATTTATTAGGCCAAACCACACAGGACTTATATATCAGGAGATGCAGGACACCGCTTGCTAAATTATTTCACTGGTCACATAACTGAATGTAAACGGGGAAACGTTTCACTGCCTGTGGTCAAATATGATGGTGCCCGCAGTAGATTAAAGGCCCCAGAAGTGCCCTTAGTTAGATCAGTGACCAAATGTCACTCTATATGATTTTGTTCTTCATGGGCAATATCTCCAAAGGTATGAATTTTGGTTTGCCTTTCTCTTTTGAATGCATAAGCACTTTGGACATAAAAATCACCTTGTTCTTCCTCATTAACAAAGCACTAACAAACAGAATTCAAAAGAATTCAGATTTACGATCAGGAATGGAAATATGGCAAGTGTTCTCCTTGTTAGATCAAATATGAAAGTGTCCAGGAAGTAAATACAGAATTTATGGATCATTCAAATATTGACTCTTCTACTTGCCATCTACCAAAGGATAAGAAAAAGCAAGATACAGAAGTCAAACTCCAATTACTCATGTGGTGCTAGTTAAAATATACGGTGACTATCTTCTATGGAAAAACATTGCAATAAATAGAGAAAGACATGGTTATTTTACGCAGCTTTTGTTTCTGTAGTTCTAGCCCCTACATTTTATTTTCCAAGTAACCGCTGTAGCTCACAAAAGGATTACTTTTTCCAACCTCAGGAAGTAACAATGGAAAGAAATAATTCTTAAATAAATAAAAACATAGTTGATATTTACCAGATTCTATATTTACATTTTATATGCTATGTATATATAATTTTATTGATACATATTCATAAAAGTTAAAATCTTGTTTACCTCTGGGTAATAAAATCAGACATCATTTTTATTTTTTCCTCTACCCTTGTATGTATTTTTTGTTGTTCTGCAACAACAATTGGAGAAACATGATAAAAGAGTCTGCTTGATGCTCTTCATCTGCCATTTTATTCCCTCTCATCTCTGCTTTCCTCAGCAGAAGCTGTATGAGTGTTTCTGGGGTTGGGTGTCTGAGTCCCACCTCCAGCACTGGCCAGCGTACCTCGGATTCTCTCTAAGCCTGGATATTCCCTTCTCTAGCATGAGGGTAACGATAGCATTTCCTTCCTAAGAAGCCCGGGCAAGATAAAGCAAGTAAATCTCAGCACAGGGCCTGCCCCAAAGGGAAGACCCAACAGTGTTAGCTGCACCTTTGTTCACCTGCTCTGGGAGACCACTTAGACTTAGAAACCACTTTCTAACTTACAATATAATTTAGCAAATGAGTAATTTAATCTATAAATTGAAAGTAAAAGGTGGAGCTGGAATTCAAGCCCAGTCCTCCCCACACCCGAGACTGATAACCAAACACCACTTTTGAGTTGGATGGACTCAGTAGTGTGCTAGGGCCACCTCCAGGCTTACAAGAGCCCATTGTTAAATTTCAGGAGTTGTGCAAGCTAGTTGTGAAACACTGCCATTATTAAAAATTCAATTATATAAATTCACAAATTATAATATAAAACTTATAATTACATAAAAATATTTTTAAAGGTATAAATACACTGAGCTCATCCCTTCCCAATTCTTTTACCACTACTCTTAAGATTCTTTGCATCTATGGTGTTTGCATGGTGGAAGTGCTATATAATGGAGTGCTACTGTGCAGCTCGTCCCAACTCCACTTTCAGCAAAGCCACATGAGTAGCTTGAAACTGGCCAAATGGGCAAATGCTACAAATCAAAGCTTGATATTGTTTTGTTGAAATGAGAGTGATGGAGAATATGCAGGGTAAACTTAAAGTATGGCACATGTCTAGCTGTTATATTCTGAGTGGAACAAAAAAAAATAATGATATATTCTTCCAGTATTTAGAACTATTATATAATATTTATGACAGAGTTGCACTTGTTCATCACTTGTCACCATAGACTGGCTATGGATATATGTGGGTAAAACTGCAATATTTCCAGAATCTCTCCCCTGGCCTTAGTTCATCTCCATATCAATGGGTGTTTCCAAGGGGTAGAGAGAAGTAGTCCATCTCCATATCAACAGGTGATTCCAAAGGGGGGCGGGGAGCAGGGGCATATCTGGACCAGAGAGGTCTGGTGGGGTCCCTTTTTGCAGCCTGGTCGCAAGATACACAGCTGAGCAGAAGTGGACAACTGTTTATGAGCAATGAACGGGTTTCTCCCACTTTATTTCTCCCTTTGACTGATTTTGGCTTCAAAGGCAATTTGCTCCAGGCAGGGAACATATTTTCCCCCGGGGAGTCACAATATAAAAGTTTGACAAAATGAACAAGTGTTGTTTGAGAATCTATTGGCTATCTTTAATTTGCTATTTAGAGTAGTAATTATTTTACTGTTATTAATAAACCTTAGACGACATATTCTTTATTTCAGTAAAATTCATAATACACACACTTTTTTTTTCCTTAAGAGCCAGTGATTAAACAGTTACCAGCACACCACTAAAGTGACCATTGTCTAACACACAAGAAACCTAAAAGCTCTCATCAGAGCCCCAGGTGTATCTTCAAAGTACTAAAGTTAAGTTGTAAAAGGTTTTAGCTTTTGTTGAGTCTACCCAATTGGATAATTATATTTAAATACTGTACACTGAGTATCCTCCACTTGATGAAGCAAGCACCCAGCTTCAAGTTCTACCATTGTTATGGAAAATTTACTATGTAGAAACACAAATTAGGGAAACTCAGTATAGCTTTCTTTAATTCATGACAACACTGGAGACACAAAGATAAGTAAAGTATGCCCCTCCCTGCTTCCAGGACAGTCGAGTAGGTAGGACAACCACATCAACCTGCTACACAAGGGGAATGACACTGGTAGGTACAAAGTGCTGCAAGAAGACTGGGGAGAGAGCCTTGAGTTCAGACTTCAGGTCCCAGTTAATGACACCAATGTCATTTGCCTCAAAGCAAACAACAGAAAAAAGGGAAGTCCCAGGGAGGAGAAATCTGGGCAGTATGGCTTAATACTGAGGAGGAGGGAGGCTATAGTCAGACAGCCTGGGCTCAAACCTAGGCTCCCCTGCTCACTATGTGAACTTGGGCAAGTTACTTGGCCTCTCTAAGCCTCTGTTTTTTCACCTGCAAATGGAGGATAGTAACAGCTGCCCCAGAGCATTGCAGTGAGGATCAAAGTGCTTAGCATAGTGTCAGGCACACACAGTGGTCAGCAAATGTTACCTACTACTGTGTTTGCAGTTGTTGCCCTTCACTGTTGAAAAGGTTGCCTGTAGGTGGTGGTGTTGCGGGGAGTGTAAAGGAGTGCAGAGAGCATTAAGAGTCAGGAAAAAGAACTAATAAAACTTAGCTAAACCTTAACAGCAGACCATTCTGGAATAGTAAGAGATTCAATGTCTAAACTTAGAGAGAGACCAGATCAAAGGAAGAGAGAGCGAGAGGCCAGCCAAGGGCTATTTGAATCCTAGTTTACTAAATCCCCATGGTTTACAACCCTGATATCCACCCTGGCAGGGCCCTTGCTTGTTTTTATACTGCTTCTCACTTTAGGTCCCTGTATCTTAAACCGGCTAATAGCCTTTGTTAGGGAAAGAGTGAGTGCTGTTCAGGTGCTAATGCTGAGGCCGCAGTATCATTCACTCACACAGCAGGAAGAAACAAACATTCCATGATTGGAATGGTCAAAGGAAAGTGGGGAAATGTAGAATCTAAGCATTAGAAGATTAGTAAATTAGCATAGGCATAGCCATCTTAGAAACCTAGAAACCATTTTCTGAGAGTGTGACTCAGAGGAAAAAAAAAAAAAAAAAAAATCCTGGGCCTGGGTAAGGCCTTGAAAAACAAGTTAATCATGAGCACCAGGTGGTGGGCAGCTGTGACCCTTGGTCAGCTAACCTTGGTCAGTTAATCTTACATACCAAGCTTATCGTGCAGAACCTCCCTAACCATTGAGGAGTAGTCTTACCCTGCCCTTGCTTAACCCCAGGATATATGTCTTGCAAAAATAATGTATAGTTATAGAAAATTGCTATGAGTTAAGTGCTTTGAAATTGCTATATAAACCCTTGGCTCTGAGTGCTCGGGGTCCTTGTTGAGACCCGCTGCGTCGGGCTGACTTGGACCCCAGCTAGCTGGCTGAATAAAGACTTTGCTTGAATTTACATCTCTATGCCTGTGTAGTTTGTTCTCTGGAGAAGCCTCGGAAGCATGGACCCTAACAGGAAGGTCATTCCAACAAGAGGAAAGGGAACAAGTACAAGACACTGAAGACATGCTAGGGGCCAGTTAATAACCCTGTGGCACCAGAACATTCGTGCAGGCCCAGCCACAGCAGACAAGCTGGAAGACTAGACCAGGACTCTGCCAGAGGAGTTCAAATTCTGACCCATTCCTCATTCTCTGTCAAGATAAACAGAGTCGAGTTTTTAGGATGATCTTATCCTTTTTCTCCTAACAAGTACTGTAAGCCTGTGATGTATTGGCAAAGAGCCTATAAGGGAATGATAAATCAGGCAATATTACATATATTCATCAGTCCCTTAATTATTGTTAAATACTAACAGCACCTAAAATTGATCTGCACCAAGATTAACTGCTCTGAGAAAAATCCACCTGGAAAAGAATACATGATAATTAACGACGACCACAGATCTGCGGCAACTTAAGGTGTATAAACAAGATTTAAACTCCTCCCTGAGGGAATAACTGGGTGATGTTTATTCTGTAGATGCATAATGCGATTATAACAATGGAAAGGATTGATGTGATTTTTTTTTTTACTGCAGGAGTTTGATTTCGCCAGCTATCTCAGATAATAGAAGGATACAGGACTGAGCAGTCTAGCTCCACTCGAAAATTCTTTGTGAAAGGTAACTAGAATACATCTTCAGTGACCTGGAAAAATAGAATGCAATTCAAGTGGGCACATTAGGGAGCTACAAACTAGCACAGAAGTGATCAGAATTGAAAAAAAACAATGTAAATTAATCACAACTGAATTCAAGAGAGAAAAGGGATAAAGAGAATCATATTGTTATCACAGATTAGGGAATAAATTGTTCTCTTTTTGTAGTCTTTGGGCCTATAGACTGTTATTTGGGTTTAACAGGTAATTTTCAGTAATCTCTCTCATCTAGGAAATGAAGAATACCTGGCACATATCAGTAAATATACAAACTAAAAGTAAGCTGCATCTAGTTTTCCAGAATCTTGCTACTTAAAGTACAAGAAGTTACCACCTGGGACCTTGTTAGAAACACAAAACTTGTGCTGCAAGACTTTGGCTACCAAATTTCCTGAATCAGAATCTGAATTTTAACAAGATCCACAGGAATCTAGATGATTCCTTTACAGATTAAAGTTTAAGGAGCACTGATCTAGGATACTAGATCATTCATTCAATAAATAAACATTCAAGATCCATACTATCTATCTAGTATGATGGGTAGCCACTAGTGATACATGGCTTTTTAAATTTCAATTAATTGAAACTCAGGGCTTCATTTGCACTAATTACATTTTAAGTGCTTAATGAGCACATTTAGCTAGTGTCTACCATATACATTTCCATCATCACAGAAACTTCTGCATAGAGTTAATTTGACACTTGGAATACATCACTGAAGAAAGAAGACAAAGATCCTTGTACTCTGAAGCTTAGATTCTAGTGGCAGGGAGGCAGATAATAAACAATAAACAAAAATAAGGGACTAAATTTGAGGGTATATTTGACAACTGAATGCTGAAGACAAAAATTAAAAAGACAGCAGTCTTAAAGAGATCAGGACAATGGAGGAGCAGTTGGAAATTTAAATATGGTAGCTCTAGTGGGCTTCACTGAAAAAGTTACATTAAAGGAGAAACAGGCTGCCAGACAGCCAGGAAAATATTCCAGTCAAAGGAAAAAGCTTGTGCAAAGGCCGTATGGCAGGTAGATTTGAGGTCGAGCAAGGGAGCCCATGTGACTGTAGGAGAGTTAGGAGAAGGGTTGAGTATAAGGGTAGCAGAACAGAAGGGTAAGGATCCTGGTTAGAGGGGAAGAGTCTCCTTGGCCATTGTAAAGTTAATGAACTTTTGCAAGGTTTTGAGCAGAGGAGTGACATGCTTCAACACCATCTCAAAGTTATTCTAGTTCAACAGAAAAGAATTATAAAAAGTTATTTGTTTTAATTCAAGGTCATACCGAGGTATAGGAAAACACTATTTGCATTGGCAAAATAATGTTGTTTACAAGTTTTGGTAACCACCAGCAGCTTGTTAATGATTCACAAAACAGAAGTCATTAAAATTTATCACTGTAAAATTCAGACACCTTTTCAGAGTCTGCATTAATATGCAGTCACAAGGTCTTTCAGGTTGCCACCCAGAATCTGGAGTCACACTTGTTATGAACACTTTCAGCAAATCCTGAGGAATGCAAATCAGAGTTGCCTAAGTGCCTGAAAGGTGGAATGCCACCTAAGTGTCTCATCCTCAAAACCTGTTGATTACTTTGTTACTAATTTATCCTAGTTTTTGAAGACATTGAAATCTGTTCAAGAGTCCTAAACCAGTTTTTTTAACCTAACCCATTCCAGATAAATGCCAAAGCTTTGAAAGTCAAGGTAAGGGATTACATTTAATTTGGTTTTTCCAGAGTTCCCAAAAACAGTGATGCCTTCTACCCAAAACTGCTGTTATCTTGAAGATAATCCAGCTATAGTTCTAAGAAATAGAGGTCACTATAGCCTGTTTACAAAATGCCTCAACAGCCTCAAGGCTTATGTTCAATACATGAAAGTTATATTGAAAAGGCAGTCTTAAAATGACTGAGACCCACTGCCTCTTATTTACTCCCAAGGGACCACCACCAACTGCAATCCAGCCAGAGTTCTGGCAGAAAAATAGAGTTAGGTGACCTTCAGCAAATTAAATCAAATGAACAATAAATCAAGGCATGCCAAGTCATTGAGAACTGACTGCTCTGATGCTCACAGCAAGTGAGTAAATCAAGGAACATCATTATTATGCATCTGGGCATTACATTTTTAAGCTACAGAACACATGAGGAGATTTTAGCAACCAAATTATGACCAATTTGAGTGATGAAAATCTAGAACTGGAGCTGCTTTTTTATTTCATTCATTTATTCATTAAATAAGTATATGCTGAGGACATGCTATGGGCAAGGACTAGGCTAACTGCTGAAAATATGTAAGTTTACATGCTATAGGATCTTGTCCACATGAAGGTTATAGTTTCAGTTTTAACCTCCTTATGGCTACCTCTTGGAGCCAGGAACTTACCAACATTAGGAGACCTGAAGAGGTCTTCTGTGGGTAGGAAGATTCATAGACCATTTTAGAGAAATAGGGAGAGGAGCAAAATTAGCAGAAGAATAATCTTCACAGGCAATGTATACAATAGCTTTAATATTCTCTATCCTAGGCTAGAGCACCTGAGAGTCTCATTTGCTTCTCTTATCCACCCACAGGAGCCAGCCCCAAGATTTGAAGCATCCCACCATATCTCATCCCTTTTCTGGTACAGCAAACCAGAAAAAGCAGAGAAAAACCACTTCTGGAGACTGGAGGCATTAAGACATTAGAAGTACACAAGAGGGCTGATAGACCTAAGGAATTAACTGGTAGAGAGAAGATCTCTGTTGAGAACAGGACAGCCTAGAACAGTGGTTGGGATACTATGGCCTACAAGCCAAATAGAGTGTGCTACCTCTATTTATTTGTAAATAGAGTTTCCATGGAGCACAGCCATATTCCTTTTTTTACATATTGTCTGTTGCTGCTTTTGATAGAAAGGCAGAGTTGAGTAGTTGGTACATAAATTGCATGGTCTATATAGCCAAAAATTTACACTTAAGCCTTTTACAGAAAACATCTGCCAATCCCTGGTGTAGAACTGCACTGCCTAATGTAGTAACCACCTGTCTCATGAAATGGAGACAGTCCGAACTGCAAACTGAGATGTGCTTTCAGCGTTAAATACAAACCAGATTGCAAAGACTTAGTATAAAAAAAAAAGTACACTATATCAGCAACATTTTTAATATTTGAGTACAGGGTAAAAAGATAATATTTTTTATATGTTGGGGCTAAATAAAGTATATTATTAAAATGAATTTATCACTTTTACTCCTTTTAATGTGTTTATCAGAAAATATAAGATTATGTATAGGGCTTACATTATATTTCTAAGGGCAGCCTGGTATAGAAGGAAAGCTTTCAGCACATACACAGAACTTGGAGACAAGCGAATAGTAAGACTTTTGTTCTTACTCTACTTTCGATTTGTCTTTATTTTCTTCACTCCACCTACAGATCTTTCTTTAATAATTACCTCAAATTCACAACCTTACAAACTTGAAATTCTTGCAAGTCAGTATTGCTGAATTTCAGCAGAAGAAATATGAATACAACCAATTTTTACAACAAGAAGGGTCAGTGGGTGGGCTGTACAATGAACTGTTTTGCTGCCTAGTACCATTATTTCTGCTAGCTCAGGGCTCTAAGCACACTCTACAAGGAAGACACTCTTTGAAGTCTCATGCCTACATTAAAAATTCATGTGTATCTATTGTTTTCAACAAGAGTGTTAAGTCCATTTACTTGGAAAAGAATAGTCTCTTCAACAAATGGTACTGTGACAACAGGATAACTACAAGCAAAAGAATAAGGTTGGATCCCTACCTCACACTATATCTAAAAATTAATTAAAAATGAATCAGTGATCTAAATATAAGAGCTAAAACCATAAAACTCTTAGAAAAAAACACAGGGATAAATCAAGGCCCCTGTTTTTAGCAATTGATTCTTATGTATAACACCAAAAGCATGAGCAACAAAAGGAAAATAAACAAATTAGACCTCACCAAAATTTTAAAAATTTTGAACATCAAAGGACATTATCAAGAAAGTGAAAACTTATAGAATGGGAGAACATACTTGCAAAAATGACATATCTGATAAAGATCTAGCAACCAGAGTATGTAAAGAACTCTTCCAACTCAACAATAAAAGTATTTTTTTAAAAATGTTCAAGACTTAAACAGACATTTCTGCAGAGAAGATATACAAATGCTCAAGAAGTACATAAAAGATGCTTAACATCATTAGTCATTAGGGAAAAACAAATCAAAACAACAATGAAGTACTGTTTCATACCAAACAGGATGGCTATGTTATTTAAAAAATGAAAAAAAACAATTGACAAGGATGTGGAGAAACTAGAACCCTCACAGTCTACTGGTAAGAATATAAAATGTTTTAGCCACTATGGAACACAATGTGGTGGTTTTTCAAAAGGTCAAACATAAAATTACCATATGACCCAGAAATTCCACTCTGAGGTATAGACCTAAGAGAATAGAAAGCAGGGACTCAAACAAATACATGTACATGTATGTTCACAGCAGCACTATTTACAGTGGCCAAAGGTAGAAATGGCCTAAGAGTCCATCAATGGATCAAAAGATAAACCACTTGTGGTAACCTCATATAGTAGAATATTATTCATCCCTATAAAGGAAAAGAAGTACTAATATATGCTACAAAATGGTTAAACTTTGAAAACATGCTAAATGAAAGAAACCAAGCACAAAAGGTCATATGTTGTATAATTCCATTTATATGAAATATCTACAATAGGTCTAGCCATAAATACAAACCACTGATTGATAGCTAATGGGGCTAGAGGGATCAAAGGGAATGGGGAGAAACTGCTTAATGGGTATAGAGTTTTATTTTAGAGTGCTAGGAGTGTTTTAGAACTAGACAGAGCTGGTGGTTGCATATCATTATCAGTATACTAAATACCACTGAATTGTTCACTTTAAAGTGGTTAATTATATTTCATGTGAATTTCACTTCAACATTTTTAAAATAATGTATTGTTTGTATTCTATCCATAACCGTAATTTTTTTAATTTAAGATACTATTTTCCTTACTTAACCATTTCTACTCCTTACCTCACTACCACCAAAAAAAAAGTGAAATTGACACGTGACTTTGTAAGTCAGAATGAAATTAGTCAAAATCAGTTTCTATTGCTTGAAATCAAATACCCATAAATGACAAAGCACCTTGGTAGGGCAGTCAGGAATTCTGAGCTCTAACTGTAGGTCTGCAACTACTTAACTGTTAATCTCAGGATAAATTATTTAAACTACCTGAACTTCAGTTTCCTCATCTACAAATTGAAGGGATTAGACTAAATTACTGTTAAGAGGTTAAAAATCCATTAATGAGATACAGATTAAAGATGGTAGAGTGAGAGGAGAGAGAGAGGCTTCCTCCTAAAACTGGATAAAATTAGAAAATTTAATTGGTGCAACTAATCCTGAGAGAGCAACAGGAAAGAGGACGGCGTCAGACTGCACACGCCTGGAGAAAAGAGCAGACCTCAGCAAACGGGGTAACGTACCAGAGCTGTGGCTCTGTGGGACCCAAGCCCCTCCCCAACCCCAGCTCACTGGCGGGAGGAAGAAAAATGGAGCAGGGAGGGAGTGGAAGGCTGGGGACTGCTGAATACCTAGCTCCAGAGATCTGATCTGGGAGCACAAACCTACATTTCATGGTGCTTTCATGAGACTCATATGACTACCAGGTTGGAAAGTTAATACAGGCAGAGTTCCTGGGGAGACTGGGATTGCGGCTTCTTGTGGGAAGCAGGGATCCATATCTGGCTGCTCTGGGACAAAAACATACCTGTGTGACCAGCCCACTGGCTCAGACAGTGGAGACAGGCAGAGCAGCCAGGGGGCGGGGAACAGCTCTTTCCTCCCTGCAGGCACCAGTACCGCTCCCCTATGACCCCCTGACATTGCTTCAGGGGCTCAGCAGCTCCAGACTAGACCTTGTGGACACTAGAGGGGGCCATATACAAACATGAAATGCCAAAGGAACCTAGTCCAAAGTAAATTGTTAATACAACTCCCAAGAAAGATTTAAATGATAGGGACCTGCTGACTCTTCCTGAAAGGGAGTTCAAAATAAAGATAATCAACATTCTAATGGAGGTACAGAAAGACATCCAAGAACTCAGGAATGAATTCAGGTCAGAGATCCAATTATTGAAGAACACGATGGAGGGTATTAAAAGCAGGTTGGATACAGTAGAGGAGACATTAAATGAAATAGAAACTAGAGAAGAGGAATACAAAGAAGCTGAGGAACAGAGAGAAAAAAGGATCTCTAAAAATGAAAGAATATTGAGAGAACTGTGTGACCAATCCAAGCAGAACAATACTCGCATTATAGGGATACCAGAAGAAGAAGAGAGAGAGAAAGGGATAGAAAGTGTCTTTGAGGAGGTAGTTGCTGAAAACTTCCCCAATCTGGGGAAGGAGATAGTCTCTCAGGCCATGGAGATCCACAGATCTCCCAACACAAGGGACCCAAGGAAGACAACACCAAGACACATAGTAATTAAAATGGGAAAGATCAAGGATAAGAAAAGACTGCTAAAGCAGCCAGAGGCAGAAATAAGATCACATACAAAGGAAAGCCCATCAGGCTAACATCAGACTTCTCAGCAGAAACCTTACAGGCCAGAAGGGAGTGGCATGATGTATTTAATGCCATGAAGCAGAAGGGCCTGGAACCAAGATTACTTTATCCCATGAGATTGTCATTTAAATTTGAAGGAGGGATTAAACAATTTCCAGATAAGCAAAAGCTGAGAGGATTTACCTCTCACAAACGATCTCTGTAGTCTATTTTGGAGGGACTGCTATAGATGGAAGTGTTCCTAGGGTTGGATAGCTGTCACCAGAGGTAGTAAAACCACAGTATGGAGCGTGGAGCAGCTGATTGCGAGGCAAATGCTAAATTAAATTGACAATCCCCAAAGGCAATCAAGGGATAGACAAAAAGTACAGAATTTGATACCAAATATATAAAGAATGAAGGAGGAAGAAAAAGGAGGAATTTGATACCAAATATATAAAGAATGAAGGAGGAAGAAAAAGGAGGAGAAATAGAAAAGAACGTTTAGATTGTGTTTGTAATAGCACAGTAAGTGAGTTAAGTTACACTCTTAGATAGTAAGGAAAATAACCTGGAATCTTTGGTAGCCATGAATCTAAAGCCTGAAACGGCAATAAATACATACCTATCGATAATCACCCTAAATGTAAATGGACTGAATGCACCAATCAAAAGACATAGTCACTGAATGGATAAAAAAACAAGACCCATCTATATGCTGCTTACAAGAGACTCACCTCAAACCCAAAGACAGGCACAGACTAAAAGTCAAGGGATGGAAAAAGATATTTCATGCAAACAATAGGGAGAAAAAAGCAGGTGTTGCAGTCCTAGTATTGGACAAAATAGACTTCAAAACAAAGAATGTAACAGGAGATAAAGAAGGACATTACATAATGATAAAGGGCTCAATCCAACAAGAGGATATAACCATTATAAATATATATGCACTCAACACAGGAGCACCAGCATATGTGAAACAAATACTAACAGAACTAAAGGAGGAAATAGAGTGCAATGCATTCATTTTAGGAGCTTTCAGCACACCATTCACTCCAAAGGACAGATCCACCAGACAGAAAATAAGCAAGGACACAGAGGCACTGAACAGCACACTAGAACAGACGGACCTAATAGACATCTATAGAACTCTACACT